>NC_090930.1:859863573-862363573 GCF_040938575.1 Ambystoma mexicanum | reverse complement strand
CCTGCAATGTGACAATGTATAAAGCTGGAGAAACGGGTAAATGAAAACAGTACATGTAATACCAACAACAGTCAGATTTTGCATTTTAGCCATGTGCTAGATTTCATGCATGAATACATGATTGTCTTAAATCTACATGGCCTAATGGGGTTTCAATGTGGCTGTGTCAGTGTTCAACACTTGTGGATATTCAAGTTAACAGAAAAGCAAGTTTGAACTTGCCATAGCCCAGGGTGTGCATTAAAGTCTGTCTGTTATCTGACATCTCTGCCCTGCGGGGGAAGGCTTATTCAACACAACAGAAAAACGTGTTAAACCCCACCAACAAAGAGTAGTTGGGAATATTCCCCCACCCTCCACAGGAAACTAGTTTAAGGATACATACTTGAAAATATATTTAAGTTAATTCCACCAAGTTGAAATCCATGGTGTGCTGGCTCATAAGCATCAGAATTGCTCCCATGACAACCCATTCTCCTCTCCTAGTGGCAAAGCTTCAGACTCATCTTAATGCAGTTAACGCGGAACCTTTGAAATTGCGTAAGATAATAAAAACCGACCACATGGTAAGTCTAATGGAAACTAGTGTTCTATGTCACTGTCATTTAAATCAGTCAGTTAATATGTTTATTTGGATAGATTATCCATCAAACACAATGAAAACACAGTACATTATATTTATTTATTTATTCGAATTTGTTAAGCGCACAGCAGACCGAAGGCATCGTGGCGCTAATTACATTGTTGCTTATACTTAGTTACATACAGTTCAAGTCCGTAAGTGTTACATTGGACGCAAATATCCTTACATGCATACATACATTGGACGGAAAGTGGCTGGGAGCGTATGGTTAGTTGAAGAGGGCAGTTTTGAGTGGGGAGAGAGTTCCACAGTTTAGGTGCGAGGAAGGGGAAGCCTATGCCTCCTGCCTTCGTCCTATTGATGCGAAGTATGGTGAGTTGGTTGGTGTAATGTTGTCTGGTCGGACTGGTGGATTGAGATCTGTGTAGTGTGTCAGATAGGTATGAGGGTGCTGTGAGGTAGATACATTTATGAGTGGTAGTAAGGATTTTGAAAGAGATGCAGTCCTTGACTGGGAGCCAGTGAACTGACTTCCTGGCTTGCGTGATATGGACTCTTTTTGGTATGGTGAGGGCTGCTCTAAGGGCGTTGTTTTGTGTTGTTTGGAGCCTGGACAGGTTTATTTTGGAGGTGCCGGCTAAGAGAGCATTACAGTAATCTAGTTTGGCTCCTATGGTTGCTCTAGCTATGGAGAGGCAGTTTTCCTTGGTCAGGAATGGTTTTATTGCATTGATGAGTTTGCTGCTCAGTGCGGAGGCCGATACTATAGCACTAACTTATTTGTCCATGGAAAGGGTTGCTTCTATGTGCACCCCAAGTGTTTTGACTGAAGATAATACTGGGATGATGCAGTTATCTATGTTGAAGTTGAGATAGAGTGGGTCGAGGTTGGAGAGTGTGGATTTTTGGCCTAGAATGAGGATTTCGGTCTTGTCTCCGTTCAGACAGAGTCCGTTAGTAGCCATCCACGCTTGTATGGTGGAGTAGATTTGCTGTAGGGTGGTGGCGTCTTGATGATAATGCCCCGTAAGGGGAAGGAGAACCTGGGTGTCGTCAGCGTAATTTGTGTATGTGATCCAAAGTTCGTCCAGTTTATCAAAGAGAGGCTTGGTAAAGAGGTTATAGAGCGTGGGGGCAGTACATGCGCCTTGTGGGACACCGCAGCGGATGATGGAGGGTGCAGCATGGGCTATGTTTGAGAATACTTTCATAGTTCTACCCTCTAGAAAGGAGGTTACCCATGATGCTGCATCCTTAGAGAAGTGGGCTGCATGCTTGAGATGACTGGTGAGTGCGGTATGGTCTACCAAATCAAACACTGCTGAGAGGTTGAGGAGGAGGAGCAGGGCAGGCTTACCCTTGTCAAGGATGTTAGTGATTTCGTTTTTTAAGTCTAGAAGGGCGGTTTCTGTTCCGTGTCCCTTGCGGAACCCAGATTGTCTTTTTCCTAGGATTGCGTTTGATTCAAGGTAGAGTTGAATCTGTTTGGGGCGGCCTTGTCTAGTAATTTCAGGAGGAATGGGACTGTTGTTATGGGTCGGTAGTTATTGGGGTTGGCCGGGTCTAGCGATGTTTTTTTTAGAAGGGGACGCACCCAGGCCTCTTTAAGGCTGTCTGGGACTATGCACGTTTTGAATGAAGCATTGATGAATGCTGTGAGAAGAGGTGCAAGCGGTTCTGCGCAGTCCTTAATGATTTTTGGGGGGCACACATCACCCTTGCATTGTGAAGGTTTGAGGTGTCTAAGGATGTCAATGACATCGCTTTCGGAGATTTCGGTGAAAGAGAATTTGGGCATGTTGCGAGTTCTAACATTAGGTTTCGTTTGTAGATGCGAGCTTTGCTTAGGTAGGGTTTTGTAGTGGTGGGATATTTTGTTTTGGAGGAGGTTTATTTTTGGCTGATTGTATGCCTGTGCACCATGCTTCGTCTTTAACGATTTCATCAGGGCAGGAGGGTGGTACAGTTAATTCTTTAAAGATACTGAAGAGTTCTTTGGAGTGGGAGTTAGCAGAGGAGATGCGGATGTTGTAGGCTTCGGATTTAGTGATGAAGATGGTGTCTTTATATTTTTTGGCTATGGATTTGATATTATCTTTTGTGGTGTCACAAGGATTGTGTTGCCATTTTTTGAGCGCCTGGTGTTTGTTTTTGCATAGTGTCTGGAGTTCCTCTGTGAACCAAGAATTGGAATGGAATGATTTTTTCTCTTTTTTGTTTTCTAGTGGGGCAATGGTGTTGACAGCCTTACTAATAGTGTCTTTGAATATTTCTGCAAGGATGTTTGGGTCTGAGGAGAAAGGGGGTGATAGGCATGGCAGATTGAGATGTGTGTTGAGGTTGTCAGCAGTGAGTTTTTTGGCACTTCTGGCTAAGGTCGCCGGAGCAGTGGTAGGCACTTTCGTGTGTGTTGGGACTTGGATGTCGAATTGGAGATAGTTGTGGTCTGTCCATGGGAGGCTGATATTGGAAGTAATGGCCGTGTTACAATTATGGTCCATGATCCAATCTAGGATGCGTCCTTTTGCGTGTGTAGGTGAGGTGATTTTTTGCGTGAATCATAGGTCCTGAAGATCCTTTACTAGGGGGATGGCAGTTTTGTCCTTGGGGTCATTGAATCCTAGGTTGAGGTCTCCTATGAGTAGTGATTTGGTGGATTTCTTAATATTGTTACCCAATAGGTGATTGACGTGGCCTATGAAATTGGCAGCGAGGCCAGGTGATCGATATATGATATGAATATTTATAGTACTGTTTGGCGAGATTGCTAGTTTGACTGATAGGGTGTCAACATTTCCTTCCTCTAGGTTTGGTATGATTCTGATGGATAGAGTTTCCTTGTATATAAGGGCTAGCCCCCTCCAAGTTTGGCTATCCTAACTTGTCTAAGGATGGCATACCCTAGCGGTAGGGCTAACATGATAGCTGGGCCTGAGGCTTCGTTAAGCCAGGTCTCAGTGATTGCGAGAATGTCCAGGTCTTGGGTGGTTATCAGGTCATTAACTTCTAGGGCGTGGGCATGAAGAGAGCATACATTGATTAAGGCGCATTTGTATGGCGAGGGGCACAAGTTCTTTATCGGTATGGACTGCGTGTCTAACTTAGGTGATGCTGTACGTGATATGCAGGAATTGTTGCTGGGTGTGGCATGATGTATGCGTTTAATGTTGTGGGCTATGGAGGAATTGTCGTGGTGGGTGTGTGTGTTCACTATGGTGGTGTGTGAGCTAAGTCGATCATTTCTATGTAGTATGAGTGTGGGAGCGGCATGGTGCTGAGATGGGAGGGTGCGGGATCTGAGTCTGACTAATCTTTGGTGCAGGTTAGACGCCTGCGTGTTTGTGTCCATTGTTGGTGCACAATTGGAGGTGTTTTGGTCGTGGTAGTTAATCTCTGGCTAGGGACGTTAGGTGTGCTAGTATCATGGAGTATCGAGCTTAGCAGGATTGCGTAGAGGGGCACGGAGTACATGCTGTGGGTGAGGTTGCGGTGCTCTTAAGTATATTGATGTAAGTAGTAGCAAGGTTACTCACAGGCAGGGATCGTGTATAACAGAATGGGCCAAATGCAACTAGGCACTGACTAGCAGGAAAGGTCACAATGGAATTAGATACAGGCTAGCAGGAATGGGCACAATGCAATTAGATACAGGCTAGCAAGAATGGGCAAAATGCAGTTCGATGCAGGCTAGCAGGAATGGGCACAATGCAATTAGATACAGGCTAGCAGGAATGAACAGAATGCAATTAGGCACTGACTAGCAAGAATGGCCACAAGGCAATTAGATACAGGCTAGCAGGAATGGGCACAATGCAGTTAGGCACTGACTAGCAGGAATGGGCATAATGCAGTTAGGCACAGGCTAGCAGGAATGGGCATAATGCAGTTAGGCACAGACTAGCAGGAATGGGCAAAATGCAATTAGGCACTGACTAGCAGGAATGGGCATAATGCAATTAGGCACTGACTAGCAAGAATGGCCACAAGGCAGTTAGATACAGGCTAGCAAGAATGGACAAAATGCAGTTCGATGCAGGCTAGCAGGAATGGGCACAATGCAATTAGATACAGGCTAGAAGGAATGGGAACAATGCAATTAGATACAGGCTAGCAAGAATGGGCAAAATGCAGTTCGATGCAGGCTAGCAGGAATGGGCACAATGCAATTAGATACAGGCTAGCAGGAATGGGCAGAATGCAATTAGGCACTGACTAGCAAGAATGGCCAGAAGGTAATTAGATACAGGCTAGCAGGAATGGGCACAATGCAGTTAGGCACTGACTAGCAGGAATGGGCAGAATGCAATTAGGCACTGACTAGCAAGAATGGGCATAATGCAGTTAGGCACTGACTAGCAAGAATGGCCACAAGGCAGTTAGATACAGGCTAGCAGGAATGGGCACAATGCAGTTAGGTACTGACTAGCAGGAACGGACAAAATGCAATTCGATACAGGATGAGTGCAATTATCACAGACTGTGTACAAATGTTTCTCGTGGTGAGTGGGTCCTATGGTCTGTTTGGAGGATAGGCATAGGCGACTTACGGTTGCAGTCGGATCGTGCTGATCAGAACTGTATGTCCGTGTTGCTCAGTAGACAATTCTGTTGCATGTGGAGGCGTCTGCATCCGTTGTTGTCCAGTGCAGCGTGTTTGTTAGGGCAGGTCTTCGGAGGACAAATTGGGCATAGTGGGGTGCGGACACCGTCTAGCCGTCCCTGGACAGGCGCAGGACAGGCGCCTTGTATGTGGTGCCTTCGATGTGGGTACCGGCTTCTGCCTGCCGGTCCACCCTATTGGCTCAAATAGCTGCTAGCGCTGATTGGAGCAGCGTCGCAGTGGAGGGGCAGAGCCTCATTCATAAGATAAGGTACACAATTCATCACAGTAATAAAACCACAATTTCCCTGCTTCAGATTCATTCCATTCGGGATCAAGACAATATAAATACAATTTGGGTAGAAGGAAAATAAATGCAGTGCAAATCCAGTAACATAAAAAGAACATCACCACGGTTATGCCAAAATCCACTTTCTCTTATACATAGCTCTTTTCATAAAGGACAGAAAGGCCCAAGCCGTCAAAACAGAATCTGCGGCCAAGAGAAATAGCAGAGCCAGCATGTGGGAGTGAATATTTGATGACCTGAGGACCTTTGGACTGAAACATGTAATCACCAGTAAACTTCTGAAAAATGTATTTTCCTTTACTGTAGCTCTGGGGCTTTCGTATAGCACCATACTAGTGCTCCATATAATGTTGCAGCCTTGGTCTGCACAGTGTAAGCTTTTAGAGCCAGGTCCAGAGGTTGTCCCTGACAGCGAGACAGGAAGCGGGAGATGCCTCCTACATATTGGGTCATCTTCATGGATTGTTTTCTGACATGAGCGCTGCCCGTGGCCGATTCTGAAAATCTAACACCCAAATAGTCAAATTCTTTGAATCTAGAGATAATGTCCCCATTACAGGCCATATGGCACATTTTCACCAGTCTCTTCCGGCCCCCCCCCACCCCATTACTACAGATTTCAGGTGTTGATTTTGAGCCCCAAGTTGTTCAGGAAATCTGCATAAACATCTATCAAAATCTGAAGGGCCCTTGGGGTCCTGGCTATCAGCACTGTATTGTCAGTGTAAGCCAGGACCGGAAAGGTCCTACCCCCAAACTTGAGTAGTTTGTCCCTGTATCCACCAGGGCTTTCAAGAGGCTGTTGATGTAAAGGGTAAACAGGATTGGGGCCTAGAAGCACCCCTGGTGAACCCCACGTGGAAGCATGCCGTACAGTGGCCTCGTGATCTGCTACGCACACAAGCTTGGTTCTCCCTGTGCAGTTCACGCAGCACACTTACAATATTTGGCGGGCACTCCATGGACCCGAGCATGTCCCATAGTCAAATGCTGTGCTCAGGTCCATGAATGCAAGGTACACCACCTCCCCCTGCAGAAGACGGAATTGGTTATTAGAAGATATAGATTCAGCCCCTGTTCCATAGTGCCTATCCCTGGATGAAAGAGCAAACAGGGGAGTAAGTGGGCACCACTGTTGAGTAATATTATTTAATCCAAAGTCTATACATGCTATTTTACTCATAGAAATTTAATAAGGAGCTGGCTGCGACCTGTCTGGGGACACCCTGACTGAAAAACACAACAACAAGCAGGAGACCGAGTAAAAATACTAGGTCACACAGCCGCTCTCAAAACAAGCCCAGAAACGGGCGTCAAGTTATAGAGTTCAAAAAAGGTTTTGTTATATCCATAGGTATTTTCAGTGCTCAAAAGAATAAATGCAATGAGTTATCCGTTGGTTTTTCAAGAATTATAAGTTTATCCAAAATGTAGCTGTCACTAATACTTTCTTAGTGAGAGGAGGGTGAACCGCAACACATATGTACAATAGACTAGGGCCAATGCATTTCGGAATATCCTTCTTCAGGGCCAGTCTGTTACAGTCACACACACAATGTAGCAAAAATATACACATAATTACATAAGAATATCAAAGAATTACAAATTAAACACATACCAATCAAGGGAAAGTTCTGTGGTGCAAGCGCAATATGGAATCAAAGAAAAAGAAGAAAGAAGAAAAAGTAAACAAGAATAAGTGAAATGCAACAATGAGTGCACAGTAAAAAATGGAGATGGGATGAAAAAGTGTTACCTTAATGGTGTTGCAAGGGAGAAAACAAACGCTGTGGCTGGGGAGCCCAAGAGGACAGCCATAAGGCGTGCTTACAGCCGCCGTAGTATTACTGAGATCGCGTGATCTATCCCTGGATGAAAACCAAATTGAATGTCTGAGAGGACTGCACTCTCCATTAACCATGATTCTATGTACCCCAGGAGCACCCTCCCAAATATTTTAAACAAGGTATCCAGTAGGGAAATCGGTCTATATGACATTAGATCTGCGGGATCCCTTTTTTTGAAAATTGGGAAGATAATAGGAGACTTCCAAGAGGGCAGAAAATGGCCAGAACCCAGAGAAGCATTAAACACTATAGTCAACACGGGGGCCCATAAATCAAGCTGGTCCCAGAACAAGTCTGAGGGGATGGCATCAGGACCAGGGGCCTTATTACGAGCCTGTGATTTAATGGCTAGAGAGACTTCCTCTAGCCTAAAGCACAGCTGGGAGCAATTACTTCCGGATTGCACCTGAGGCACTCTAGAGCCAAAGAGGGATACAAAGTGCTCCACCCACACTGATGCTTCCACGTGTCATTTAATCAACATTCTTTTTTTCAATTCGTTTTTTAATGAAAAATGTTCAACAAAAGAAATCACTGAAATTGTTTATTTTTTTATTTTTGGGTGCCTCCCTCCGCATGACCCCACGCCCTATTGTTTTTTCTCCATTCCTGACCCCCTGCCAGCCCTTATATGCACTTTTCCACCCCCTATTTTATATTTAAATACTCATAAAAAAAAACTCTGTCAATGAAAGGACGTTGTACCAAAACTAGAGGCCATGTCAGCAGCTCAAAGTCAATTACCTGAAAGGCAGCTAGCATCAGAGATTCACTATCCCAAGAAAACAAAACCTTAAGACTGCATGAGAAATAAAGGGGTATTCAAAGTAACATTACAATTGCATTCAGAGACAAGCATTAAAATATGTTTCTATCAGCAGAATCTCCTCTATCAAATAAATCCAAACATTTTATTTGTAGGATTATAAAACATTAATAACATGATTAATATGAATAGTTTTATGAAAAACAATACCACACATTGATGTTGCCTATTCAGAAGTCTGTCTAGGTTGAGGGATCCCAGAAATCCATCTTTCATCGATATGGCATGTTGATACGAGGAAATATGGCATACAAATTACTTTGCATTCAAAAGTAATTAGAGCAAATTAGCCCCCCACTTTATATGCAGAGATTATGATTAACCAATGAAGAATTGTGATGTGTATTCTAGGGGAATGTCTGACTATTAAGCAAGCCAATGGAAAGATTTGGCACATCAAAAATACATTGTCATCAATGACGAATCATGGGAATAAGTACAGCAATAAAAGCTGGAACACAAAGGCGATAGGAAGCAGACTTTGCCATCAAAAGCTACTCAGAAGTTATACCATCTATTCACAACTTAATTTGTGCTGAACTTGGACAATAACTGGAGAATTAGGCCCTATTCACGAAGAGAATAGTATCTGGAGCAGAATTGCTTTCCAAGAAGGAGGAGAGGCTGATAGGGAGTTCTTTTGAAAACTCATGTGGGCCCATTCTGGCTCAGTGCCTCAAAGAATAGTTGGAAGTGAGTATGAAATATCACCAAATGTAATGAATAAACCCCCTAAAACATTGTCCTGTAAAATCCCTAGGGTTAAGGGACTTGGGGAGATGATTTCCACTAGGGGACGCTTATTTTAAATAAAATATCTCTATATTTGTATGGGAAATCCACTTTGCTTTTTCACTGCATTTAAAACCAAGTGAGATGTAATTTCAATCATATCAGTTTTTCAATTATGTATGATATATGATATGATATGATATGGCATTTATAACGTGAATATAGACAAATGTTTCAAGGCGCGACGCAGATGGAAGTGGGAACTGAGGGAAGACAGAGACAACGATCCTATGAGGCTGAGTGTCATTCAGATCACGCAAGTGCAGGGGAAGGGAGAAGAGGAAAAGTGCAGAGTGGGAGGTGGGAAAGGGACAGTGCAGTACATGGGGAAAAAGAATACATAACAGTAAGAGAAGAAGTGCCAGCTGGTGGCAAGTGCAAGGATAAGTGCAGACATAAGGAGGTGTCAAGTGCTGGTGGAAGACTGTAGGGAACAGAAAACAGTCCCCAAGTGTGGGCGTTGCCAGGAAGGCAGTGCAGGTATGAAACACTTGTGTATAGGCGCGTTACAAAAGTCATATCATATGTGACTGGTGAGGGAAGGGGCCTGGGCCCAAGATCAGAGGGTGGCCAGGTAACCAGTACTGTTTCGGCCAGAATTTCAGCAGGGTAGAGGAGGAGAGAAAGCAGAAGCAAAGAGGATGGTTTTGAGGTGCTTCCGGAACCGGAGATGGTTCTCCTCAAGTTTCAGGGAGGCAGGGAGGATGTTCCAGAGGGAGGCCTCAGCCAAGAAAAGAGATCTACCACCAGCGCGTTGCTTAGAGAAGCGACTGGCCCTGAGGGAGTTGGAGGCGGATGAGTGAAGAGCTCGATAGGGAAGATATTTTGGAAGAGAAAGTTGAAGGTATTGAGGCCCAGGCCTCAGAATGCCGTGTGGACAATGCAGAGGGTTTTGAACTTGATCCTCGCAACCACTGGGAGCCAGTGCAGTGATTTCAGTCCTGGAGAGATACGATCCCTGGGCTTGAGGCCTAGGACAAGTCTCGCAGTCCTGTTCTGAATGAGTTGCAGAGGGCGCAGAGTAGAAGCAGGCAGATTAAGAAGGAGGCTGTTGCAGTTGTCCAGCCTGGAGAGAACCAGAGCTCTGGAGACAGTGAGCTTCTGGGGGAATGATAGGAAAGGAAGAATACCTCTACGGAAGTGCAGCTGGTAGTGAGATTTCCTAGAAACATCAGAGATGTGAGCAGAGAAGGAGTGTGTGGAGTCAAAGATGACCCAGAGGTTTTTAGCCTCGCAGGTGGGAGCAGGAGGAGGGCCAAGAGCGGCTGGCCAGAGAGAGACAGGAAAGGAGGGAGTGGGTGTGCCGATGAGAAGAATCTCAGTTTTACTGGCATTAAGGCAGAGGTCGTTGGCGGCACACCATTCCTGTATAGCAGACAGACAGTCAGTGATGAGAGACGGAGAGGAGGTGGCTGAGGGTAACCTGAAAATGAGCTGAGTGTAAAACTGATAACACTTCTATGCAGTCTAATTTTAGCTCTTGGTAAACTAAAATCATTTTCAATTGTACCTGGAAGCGTTTTCACAGGCGTAGTCAACATTGGGCTGTGGTGCGAATGCACATGCACCATAGCTTAATGAACACGCGCTTGATAAACAGGAGATCTATGAATGCCATAGATATTTTTAAAATAATTTGAGAATAAGACGGAGCTTAGTGGTTTACTTACTTCCACTCCCATAAAAAACACTGCTAATGTAAATTAATTTCACCCCTCACTCTTGACTTTACATAGTAGAGAAGTAGTAGAGAAAAAGAATTATGCACCATTGTGGTCCGATTTGCAAAGTGAAAAGGCAGGGGTACTCATTCATGTATCAGAACATTCCAAACATATTCACCTGGGTTGGATAGGTGAACCAATATCCTGTGTGTTCTAAATTGATAGCATTGTTATACTAACCCAAACTTGCAGAATGAGATAATTATTTTAGTCTGCATTTAAAATGCAAGCACATAGGCTAGAAACTCACAACCTTACATTCAGGCAGGAATGCACATTGATGTTAATAAGTTTACTTTAAAGTAATTTTCTTTGAAACTTTTCTCTTGTCCCAATATTTGTTTTTGATAATGGAGAAAATCAAAAGTTCTGTGTTTGCCATTTACTGGCTCAAGTTGATTTTGTGTAATGTTAACTGAAGAGAGCTTTAATATACTAGGCCACAAGCAGAATTATGATCATTGTATTATTTAGGATTAGGAATGCTAGAAATATAATCATTAGACATGAGAGAGATAGAGAGAGATAGAGAGAGAGAGAGAGAGAGAGAGAGAGAGAGAGAGAGAGAGAGAGAGAGAGAGAGAGAGAGTGTGTGTGTGTGTGTGTGTGTGTCACCTCCTAGCGAGATTGTCACATGCAGGTTAATTTTAATTGTGCAAACAAGCTCATGTTAATGTATATTCGATATGGAGGCGACTTCTGAAATCAAGGATTCATCCCAAATATTCAGAAGAGCCATTTCAGACCCAAAAGCTGGTAGGATGCCTGACTGACAAGGAGAAATATATTGGAACTTGTCCAAGGGGATTTTTAATTGATTTGCCACTACTTTTGTATGATTTTAGATACTGAGGGAAAGTTGGTAATAGGTCTGAAATTGGCTGGTATGGTGGAGTCCAATGTAGGGGGATATTAGACCCTCCTTAAGATCAGACGGAACTACTACACTAAAGTTGGCATTAATCAACTGGGAAATGCACTTAGCAAACCTGGATGGATGTAGAAGCATTCACACACAGGGAAGGTGCTAACCCAATCAGGTGACTGGAAAAGCAGGCGAGAATACACTGTGTACCACCTGCTTTTTCCAGCCACACAAGGCCCTTCCCCTGGTCGGGCTATCTTGATTGTCGGGAGGCAAAAGTGAGCCTCTCCCTGTTGCCTCCCCATGCCACCACTCTTTCCCCGACCCCCAAAGATATCGCACACTGTTCCCCCACCTGCTCCATCTCTCCCCACTTACCTTCCAGATCAGAGCAGAGCATTGTACTCTAGTCCCGGCACCACTTCCCGACCGTGGCTACTGCTGCCATTATACTGATGCCATCTTATTTCTTTTACGGGAGCTTGGGCTCGGGCTTGCAGCACATTACTGCACATTACTGCATGTATGCCCCCCGATGTTGTCATTTTTAGGTTTCAAATATTTTATAAGATTTTCAGTCACAAACTCGTGGTGAAGAAAAAAGAGAGGGTGGCTCATCTTATGGGTGCTTATCAATCATGGCTAGATTCAGTATCCAGTGTTTATAACGAAAATAAAATAACTACAAACCTTTTAAACGACACCTAAATAAGGAAAAAAAGTTGAATTTTGAAGTAAAAGTATATAAAAAGGGGATAAAAAGGCAGTAGAAACGGGGGGTTTGTGGTGGCCCCCTAAATTAAAATAAATATACATATTCAACTTTTTCTGTTATTTAAGTATGTCGTTATTTTGGGTGTCGTTGTAAAGACATGGAACCCTAGATTCTGGTTAATTTTTTCCAGATTTTTAAATGAAAAAGTTAAGTGATTCTCACAAAGTAAAAGGAGTAATGGCAGGAAAGCAATTAGATGGGGTAGTGAGAGAGTTCATCGGGTTAAGAGAGTCTTACTTCTGATTGCTGCAGCTTTAATTTTGATTGCCCAAACCGTTTCTTTTTCAGGCAGAATGACTTTTTGATAAAGATTTAATGCGCAGTATAAGAGACCTCATTTTCCACAATGTCATGCTTGACCCAGCAATGTTCACCGTTTTTTCCTTTTTGAGTTTTTTTTAAGAGGACAGGTAAACCATGGGGAAACATGACTTTGGTCCCTACTGGTTTCATTGGGAGTATATAGGCCTAAAAAAAGAGAAAGCCTATCTTTACATTTCCAAATAGCTCATTATGGTTACCTGCTGGTGAGAACAGACTGCTTTCAGAGACAAGTGATGCAAATACCAGTCTAATGACGGACTCGGGTACCAGAACATAAGGTCTAGAGGATGAGTTTTCCTGGGAAAATTTGAGTAAGAAGATCGCAGAGGAAAGCAAAAGAAATCTGATAATGGTTTGACCTTGCAAGTAGGAAGCCTAGTAGAAGCAAGCATGGGGTATATTCCATCTAGAGAATGTTGTCAACATGTGTCGTTGAAACAAAGGGGGGGGGGGGTTCCTGCCACATATGTTTGAATATTCACATTCATTAATGCAAATGTTCGGTCATATTTGTCTTGACAAGGGTATTTCTGTGTCCACTATTACCATCATGCAGATAAAATAGCATTATACTGAGGAGTTCACACAGCTTTTATTATTTGGCTAGTGAATCTATTGTTCCACACATTTTTATAGAAATATTTATCTGTTTTCTATTTGACTTTTTTTCTTTTTGTCATAGTTAGTTAATTATACAAAGAAAAGTGCATACGACAGTGCATCAACATATGCATACAAAAAAACGGGTCACCACACATGTACTGATTTCACATATCTAGGTACCGTATTGGTGCAACACAAATCATTACATACAGAACAGTGAAATTGGAGCTCTGCTTGTACTGGAGGGTGCTAAATGTGAGCCTCCTTTCTCTAGGCCTCTCGAGGTCAAAAATGCCAGGCAGATGGGTGACCGAACCATAGGTCTACGTCAAGAGATAAAACAGAAAAAGAATGTTCTTAAAGAGGACTGCTATCACACACAGGGTGTTGCGTCCAATGGCGTTTCAGCGGTTTGAGTGGAGTAGCCTTCTTCTGGGCCATAGACAAGGTCTCCCTATAGGAGGAACATATAAATAAACTCAAATAGTAAAGGACTCTTCTTAACTACATGTATGTACAAACCTCATCACGAGAGGATAGTTCTCATGTGCAAACAAGTGGTTCACTGACCTTAACTGTATTTCTCTAAGGAGCTCCCTGTAGAGAAGATGGCTTTTAGCTCATGGTGTGTCTTCAATGGGGCTTCTAACAAAAAGTACTACCATGGTACTCCGAGAGGAAAAGAAAGAGAGAGGGAGACATAGAAGCCATGTTTTTTTCTCTTTCTTTTTTCTCTCAGAAGTCATTCCTTTGAAGTCCATAGTGGATATCTGTCACTGCATGTATTATTGAATGAGGGGCATGCCCGTTACCTGATCTTCACCTATGCAGAGCTGGCTTTCATAGGATGGTAATCAGTGA
The DNA here is from genome assembly GCF_040938575.1 of Ambystoma mexicanum. Lineage (NCBI taxonomy): Eukaryota > Metazoa > Chordata > Amphibia > Caudata > Ambystomatidae > Ambystoma > Ambystoma mexicanum. The sequence continues at coordinate 862,349,463 of NC_090930.1, read as the reverse complement.
AGCTGGTATCTGTTTACTGTGGGACATCAGGTCCTGCGGCTCCCTGAAATTGCAAACCAGCCGTATTAAAGTGGATACGTGCTGTGTCTGTGGTTAGGCTAAAAGTTGTGGAACATAGTGCCAAACATATTGGGCATGGTAGTCCATGTGACCCATGGATCGCCTACCTTGTGCGGCTGGCTGAGGCAGTAAACAACGAGTTGTTCTGTGTGCAACGCCTTCATACCTACACGGTGTCTGCTGTGTCCATGTCATCCAGGCGTCTCGGGTAATGGTACTTCCTCGAGCTGTTCACTATATTGATTGCACATGTGCTGGAGATTAGTGTCTCTGCGTGTTGCGCATGCAGCTGGATAAGGGTGTCCCGTTGCCCATAGTGACCAGGGTGCTGTGATGCAGCTGATGAAGCGGGATGAGTGAGAGGGATACGGCTTGTGCGTTGGTGGCCACGGGTGAATCAAAATGTGAAAGAAGATTGTTATGGGAAATGCTAGCGATAAGGTGGCAGCCTGACATAGAATGATGCTGCTGCTATCTCGAAATATATGCAGCACGACTTGTGATGGTGCTGCGACCTGGTGGTGTGCCAATGGCTGGCCTAAGGTGACTAGAACAAGGGCGGTAACTGGGATCCCGTCCAGTTAGACACAGTGGTATGATGACATACCCCGTGACAGAAGGGTGTTGCATGGGCATGTTGATTGGTGTTAAGTGCATGCCATAACTGAAGAATGTGTTGCAAAGTGCTAGGAGTCAGTGGCAGGAACGAACAGGGTGAGTGACTGGCATAGTGGATCTTCGGCCACAGCACTGCACAGCAGTCACGTCTGTTGTCCATGGTGCTGTAAGGGGCACAGGTCCTTAGCTGTAAGGGCCTGTGGGTTGTGCTTCGTTGAGGCCACTAGTGGTAGATTTAAGTTTAAAGATCCACCATGATTCTTTGTGATATAGTGTGCTTATAGCGTTAGTGGTATTAAGAACTTTATCTATTACTCACCACAGCATGTCATCCGGGCCATGTTGGTACTCCAGATAGTGGGAAACTAGTGGAGCAGTATGTGCTTTGCAGTGAACGCGGAATCTGTGCTCCCCAATTCTTTTACTTATTTGTCTCCTGGCTTGCCCTACATAGCGTAGTCCACATGGGCATTCTATTACATAGACTACATTTGATGTTTTACAGTTCGAGAAGTGTTTGAGGTGCCACTCCTTGTTATCCACCATGAAGGATGTCATGTTCTTCGTCACTCTACAGACAGTGCAGGTTCCGCATTGGATGGTGTCCTCTAATCTCCCTCATGTTCCACAGTTCAGTCCTTGTGGTTTTCTTATTTAGTCGAGCATGTGTAAGGACTTCCTTGAGATTTTTTGCACGTGCGAGTGCCATCCTGGGGAATGGCTCTTCTGGATGGCTAAGTTGTATTAATAGCCAACATTTTTTAATAAGTCCTTTCAGTTTGGTAGTGGTCGGGCCAAAGGTGGTGACACAAGTCATATTTTTTTCTTTTTCTGTATTGTGTACTTTGTGTAGAAGTAGGGATTCTCTAGGCGTATAACAAACTCTTTTCTTGGTGTTCTTTGGAGTTTTTTGGGGTATCCTCTGTTGTGGAGTCTCATTTGCAAGTCTGTGGCATGTTGTTTATACTGATCCAGGTCTGTGCACTCTTAGGAACTGCCCATAGGGTAGATTAGCCCTTAGATTTTTTAGATGATTGCTCCTTTAATGCAGGAGGGTATTGCGGTCTGTGTCTTATTTGTATAGAGTGCAGGTCAATTTGTTGTTTCTGGGCCGGATGGTGAGATCCAGGAAATTAATCTCTAGGTTACTCCTGTTCAGGGTGAATTTGATTTCCTGGGTCTGTAGATTGATCCAGTTAAAGAAATTATCCAAAGTGTCACTGTCGACGTTCCAGATAAAAATGATGTTGTCCATGTAACAATACCACTGGGAGATTTTATCCACAAAGGGGTTGGTGGTATTCAGAACATAGTGTCAGGTTTAAAAAAAGAGGCCAGGCCATATGTGGACAAATACTCTCAACACTGCTTAGTTGAAGAGTTGCCAGGTTATCAACCCATAGACTGAAACCACCTAAAACTAAAATGGGTAAATTAAAGAGCAAGACAAGTAAAATAGTTGAGAAAAGTTCTTAAATTATTTGCATTATAACCTCAGGGTCTATAGCAAATACGCCAGCTGACTTTCATGGAATCAATAGCAGTGAGTGACACCAGCATAAATTCCCAACCCTGGATAATTTTAATGCATACAGGAACTAGAGAAAAGAGACTTCCAAAAAAAAAGCTGCCAATCCTGCTCTAATTTAAGTAACTTGGTTCACAGACAGAATGTTATACCCCAAGGGACTAAGCTGGCTTTATTAGGATTGAAGGAGGAGACCAAGTCTCAGTTAACCATAGCAGATTAGAATTGCTAAATAGAATGAGAGTGTGAACTTCTGCATGTCATTTTAGCATAGGTCTGGTGTTAAGAAGTCTGCAATTAAGAACCCTCAATCCAGACCGTTTGTGTATGTAACGAGTCCCTGGGGGAGTGATTGAAGAAGGGCAATGGCGAATGGCCTGATTAATAATCATTCTACCAAAGGTTATTAAACAGAACAGAAGAAGAATGAGGAGAGCCACCGCTCCCAGCAGCGAACAGTAAATGTTCCTTCTTTCCTTCACACATTCCTTTCTCTCCTCCTTTCATCCTCTCTCTTTGCAGCACAACAAAAAGCTGCTGTTTAGACTGATTGTTCCACTTTGAGGGGTCAGAAATGAAAGCCGGACACAAAGTTGTCATGTTTTTGGTTAAAGACTGTTATTAACCTAAATGAGTTAGGAAAATGTCTCTCTGGCCCTACTTTAAGAGGAGTTTCCCTATCTAAAATCCAAAAAATAAGGATCTGTCTTTGTCAGGATGTCATAAATCAAAAGCTGTCCCTGTGTCCAAAGATTCTATCCTGACCCTCACTCTACAAACAAAATAAAGTGTAAACGGAAATGTCTTTAACCTGGTATTTGCAAAATGTGTTATTAAATTAAAAATAGGACAGCTCCAATGTAAATGTTCTCCAAAATGGAAAAAACCTTAGTTCCGGAGGGTGATTCCTTTCCCCTGGATTCTTCACTGGTATCACAAATGTCCCGAGGTCGAACAGTTCTCTGTGGGCTTCTTGGCACAGAACAATCACGTTAGATAAAAAACTCTTCAGCATTAAAAGTTCTTCTTTAACACAAGTTCCTTCTTTTAACACAAGTTCCTTCTTTAACAAACACTGTTTCTGCTTCACACTCCTTGTAGGTTTGCAATTTGTCCGGTGTTCTCTCTTTCCAGGACTTCTCTTCTTGTACTTTCAACAGCCTGGTGTATGCTTACCAGGACTTCTCCTATATTATAGTTCCTCTTTACATCCAAGTAGCATACACCTTTCTTAGCCTGGTAGATCTACTCGTTTCACAGTTCTTTTAAGCTTTCCCCACATTTGCCTAGTAGCACCCCTTTCTGATTAGAGGTGCCAGGCTTATTTAAACTAATTAATGTGTGTGGGTTAGCCATAGTCTACCAATGGTTTATGCTGGTGCAAGCCTGGGAGATTTAGCTGGCCGAAAGTAACAATGCTGAATGACAAATGTTAACACTTGTGAGTGTTCACATTCTGAAAACTCACAAGGCATTGTAGGTTGATCCCCCCCCCCCCACACTGTATTTAATATTTCTCATGTATTTAATTGAATTAGTTGTTTAATTTCACATCCCCTTGTCCCCTCCCTGCCGCCTGTGGGCGCTTTGAAACAGAATTGACTTCCTGTATAAGCGCCTAACAAGCGAACAATAAGTAAATAAATCCACCTTGCTAGAAGAACATAGAAGTTTCCTTCCGTTGTAGCTAAAGAGCTGATTAGAGGAATGCATTTACCAAGTGCTACCGAAGTAGAAGCTAATCCTTCACTTCATGTTCAAATTGCCAAAGAAGCATGCGGATGTAAAAAACATTTTTAAGCAAATCTCCTCATTAACATAGAATTTTGTCAAAACATTTGAGGCATAATGATGAATGTCCAATTTGTCCTGATCACAAATGGCATATGTCTCAAAGGCCATGAGTGCTTCAGCCTTTGTAATGTGCATGGATGACATAATGAGGACTAGAAAAACCTTCCTCTGATATCATATTTTAGCTCACATGAACCCACTGCTTCAAAGAGTTTCTGAATAAGATGATAAAGGACTCTTTTGCGGCCCCAGTGGATTTAAACTGGAGGGATGAGATGGAGGCGACTGGTAAAATGGAAGTGTCTTTTGATAGATTCATAAGAAGTATTGATGCAGTCTTTTGCTGTAGGTTTCGAAGGACAAGAGAAGAGCGTTGCAGGTAGCCACATCACCCCTTAATCTGTGTAGTGCTTTAAAAAAACAAATGACTTTATCAAAGTGGTAAGAAAGAAGAATGATGTTTTTCCTCCAAACCCAAATGGCAGGTAGGGAGCCACTTGACCTCCTCTTTGAATTCCGTTCATGTATTAGGACATGCAGATACCCTGAAGAAATATCTAGGTGAGAAAACACATTTCTCATGAACCATGTGCTCAAGATGGCTAATTGAAAGGAGGAATGCTGTGATGTTGAGGATGAAAGCCTTCACTTGGGCGAGCTGATGGAGCTCAGGAAAACAATACTGACATGGTCAAATACATTTTTTACTAGGATTACAGTGTAGCTCACAGTGATCCTGAAATGCAGAACTATAATAAGCCCTAGTGGTATTTGATGAAAGGCATATACAAAGCAAGCTCTTAGGTCAGTTAAATATCAGACGAACTCCCAAGGAGTCTGGTACCATGCCAATCCTAAGCGTGTAACAGCAACATTTGGAATTTAGGGACATATCCAAACATATCTACCGGAACAAGACCCAAGCCTCAAAAATTGAGTTAAACACCTACTGGTGGAGCTTCTACTGCGAGAGTATTAAGATGCAATATCTGGATGTAGGTTAAGCATATCAGCCATAAAAGATACAAGAGAAGATTCCCTTTGAAGACCCAATCGCTAGCTAGCAAAGAAATGGAGGACACTCCTAGCACCGTACTTGAGGTTACACAGGGGTCATAGCAGTCTGAACCATCACTCCCACAGATTCTGTACCACCCAGCAGTAGCGCCCCTTCTCCTCGTAGCCCACCACTGGCAGTACATGCACTTGCTAAACAGCCTTCTGGAGGAAACAGCTACCACCTCCCCTGTTTAAGCTTGCAGTGAAGATCCAGGTGAGGAGCATTTTGGACCACGCAAGTGTTAAATTGATAGCAACCATTGATCAAACTAACCGCGGCCACAGGTGGTGACGGCTTAAAGCAAGTATTATGCATGATGAGAGCATCACTAAGGGGTTGGGAGAATTTACTGAGAGAATATTTTTTGCTTGACAATTCCAGCACTTTCCAATACTCATATAGTTTGGACAGCTTTAAAATCACTATGAGGGGGGGGGGAAGCTTATTAGTCAGGTCTCACACCTTAGGAAGATGGGTTCAGCAGAGATTTTGGCTTTGGAACTAGCATTGTTGAAGGCGCAAAAGCAATATGCCATTTCAAAAAGTGAGGGTGATAAATTGGAGTCTGTTCGGTTCAAAGGACTTCTTGAATGTTATCTGGAACAATAGGCGGTGAAAGGACTGTTCTAGATCAAACAAGCCAAGCCTACGGGCAGAATGGTGAAGTGGGAGGAAAATTACTGGCTAGGAATCTTAAGGGTTAAACAACACATTCTATAGTTACACATATTGTAAAAGATGATGTGTGTTCAGTTATAACTAATACTAGAATTAGTGACAGCTTTAAGGTATATTAGGAATCCTTATATTCTGGGGACATATATCCAACATGTAGTGGCCTGGACATGTTCTTTAACAGAATAGAGTTATCAAAGTTGTCTGGCAGCAATAGTTTACAGCTGGAAGAAAGGATTTCAATGAATGAGCTATTAGCAGCTATTAATCAGTTACAAATGAGCAAATCTCCCGGTTTAGACGGATTAGCTTTTGAGTTCTATCAAACCTTTTCACAACATCTGTCGCCGATTTTGTGTGACTTGCATAATTGCCTTTTGAACAGGAGGGAATTGTATCCTACGATGAAAGAGGCTATATTAACTTTAATTCCCAACTAGGTAGGGATCATTCTAAATGTGAACATTATTGCCCAATTTCACTACTGAATATGGACAAGAAGATTTTTGCTAAGGTTTATGTGAATAGACCAATTCTTTGCACTGCGCATGTGATAAATACATCACAAGCAGGATTCATGAGTCAGAGGTATGGGTATGACAACATCAGAACGAATATGAATGTGCTTGGACATACATTTGTTGGTGATCTCAAAGCGGCTTTGATTTTTTTTAGATGCTGAGAAGGCTTTTGACTCAGCTAATTGGGCTTTTTTAGAGTTTACGCAGTGCAAGATAGAATTTAAAACACCTTTTATCAGAATGATATATTGTTTGCATAATGGAGCAATGGTAAAAATCTTGGTGAATGGCATAATGTCTAATGAATACAAACAAATGATCAGGGCGAGTCCGGATAAGCATAGACCCACTATTTAATAGTTCTGCATTCAGTCACAGGAAGACGACCGCTCCAGTGAGGTGAGCGTGCATTGCCAGCACTCCACTACAGAGTCCAATTCGAATAGACTGGGACCCGATAAGCTCATGTTCCATACACTGCCAAAAGTGCAGATTCCACGTGCTGCATTCAATCAAGCACAATCATCACCACAGGATACTTGTGACAGAGCCCACAGCACAAATCCCTGTCCTGTTGAAGGCATTTACATTTATAGCCCTCCACCTTCGCTGAAAGGCCGAAACAAAGTCATGTTGACTTTTTATGACCACACAGTGCTAATCTTGAATACTGTTCACTAAGTCTATGAGTTTGACCAATGTCAATATAATACCTTGTGCAATGTGACAGGGGTTGTATTGTTAGGATGTCTCCTTTCTCTATATATGTATTTGTACTGTTGTATATCAGTAAATGTCTGTTTATTGGGAATGTCTGTTGTTCGGTTATCTGTGCCAATTGAAACCTGCATTTAAACTTATTTAGGTTGGTCAATTTAAAGTTTTATTAAATACTGTGTCTTTGCTTATCCAGGCACTCCCTGATCATTTGTTTGATATATACAAGTCTGTTTTGTACTGGAGAGATCAGGGAATAGCCAGGTGCCCCTCTAGTTGTTCATAATGAAAACAAACTAAATAGGGGTACGAGGCAGGGTTGTCCATTATCCCCATTCTTGTTTAATATTGCTCTGGAACCCTTGATAATGATTATACAACAGAATACAGAACTTCAAGGATTGAATATTGGAGTTTTGACATTATGGTGTTGGCTTATGTGGATGTCTTAGTTACTGCCCTTTCAAATCCGCAAGACTGTGATTCTGTCTTGAGAGACATCATTGATGAAGTGGGGAAATTGTATGGGCATAAAATAAATTGGTCTAAAACAGAGATATTCCCACTGTCTGACAGATGTTTCAGAGACAACTTTCTTGAATGGGATTGCAAATGGTCCAGATAGTGTGGCGTATTTGGGAATTATTTTGGTTTGTGATTTGAAAAAAATGTTAAGGTCAATGTCAATAAGGTGGCAGCTGATATGAAACAGGTTATTAACAAATGGAGTCATATTCATTTGAATATTTGGGTTACAATTATCGCAATGAAAATGACACTACTCGCTAAAGCCCTCTATGATATTCAGTCATTGACCTTTCCCTTTTTTTTAAATGGCTAAATAAAATGGACAAGGTTTTTAAAGACTTTTTGTGGAGGCGCAGCGATAAGAAAACTAAAAGAATTCCTCATTACATTCTGGCTCATGATGTAGTGAATGGGGGCTTTGGTTATCCTGACTTGAGCAGGTACTGTGAGAAACCTGAAGGTATCCCGGGGATCTGTCATCCAGGTAGCCAGGACATGGCCATCGCTATTGGATCCAGTTGCTGGGGGTGGACCAGTACGGAAGAATCACCTGGATGAGGGGTCACCGAAGGGTGAGATGCGGTATCCCCTTCCTTATAACACCTCTTCCCCATCTTGCCAGTAGGATATTTAGAAACTGTACCCCCCCCTTTTCCAACACAAACACTTTCTCACACCATGAGCGACAATGGACTAATACCAGAGCCGTTTACCTGACATGTCCCAACACAAGGGTCAGGCAGAGTCGTGCAATTGCTGACAACTACACACACCTGACTGCCCTTTCCCTAATCCATAGGGCTAAAAGACAGAGTACAAGAGCACACGCTGAGCAAGGCCGAACGCGTGAGGAAGCAGCTATTCCAAGGCGGCAGTTCAAACGGAGGAGAAAGGCGGCAAGACCTGAAAGGACGCCAAGGAGGGAGTTGCCCTTGCCTTTTTCAACCCAGACCCGCAAAGCCTCCGACAAAGGAAACATAAGACTGGGAATCGCAGCTGGCGAATGTGTGATGGATGTCAGCGGTACATGCACTGATAGCCAAGGCGGGGAGACAGGGTTGCCATTGTGGTACCGTCCTGTACTCCAGCAGAAAAAGAAATGCCAACGAGTTCAGCACAGCCAGTGAGTCGGAAGAACCTGATAGTGGGCCAGGCTGTGTTAGGCTCAAGGTTGCAGTGGCAACATTAAAAAGTTTAAGATACAAAGGTCTTTTGTGAACAGACTTGGTACCAGAGATAGAGTCGTCCAGCGCCACGTGGGTGCTCATTCGGAAGTCTCTGGCTGGTACCCCTCTCCTGAACAAAGACTGTGTTGAACTAAAAGGGTATTGAAACTACAATTACCAAGAGGCCACAGGGAGGTCCGACGTGAGGTGTTAAAGTAGGCAAACAATGGTCAAGCCAAATCCCTTGTACAATCGAAGGTCCTTGACATGTTGCAGAAGTTTTGACGATTGTGAACCCAACTGAGGGAATTATGAAACAGGCGTTTGCGCCCAGTGGAGGGGAACGCCGTGCGAACTGTGATTTTGTGAATAAACACCCACATGCCGTAGACTAACAGAGTGACCCAGTGAGACGTGATCACCCTTCAGAAGTCTGTATTTAAAAATGGCAAGTGCTGTGGAAGGTGTGAGCCGGATGAGGGGGATCTAACAAAACCTAGGTGGTTGTTTGAAAAGAAATTGAGACTTTTTAATATTACCAATAAGGAGATTGTGATTGAAAGGCATAGTAAACCAAACTGAGGGCATTCAAGAGAAAGGTTGTAAAGAAGCTAAGTGGACAACATTGTGACAAGTATGAACCCGACTGAAGGATTTCCACAGTGAATGGTTGGTCTGAACCCAATTGAGGGAGGCTTATGAGTGAGAGAAGGATGGGAGCCCAGTTGAGGGGCATCCAAGTGTGAAGGGTAATCACCTGATGTGATGGTTAAAAGAAGGAGCTTTTGTTTTGTTGTTTTGTCATATCTGGCCCTCTGAAGCAAGAGACTTTGCATGAGAAGAGGCTTGGGCACAGAAGGCCCCGATATAGAGAAAAGGAACTGTAAGCTCGTGTCAGAGAAGCCCAGGAGTGTGCTGTGCACAAAAGCCCCGCCTTGCCCTGTGCTAAAAACGTGGGGAACTGAGACCCCGCCAAAACATCCTGACTTACCATTTTGAGACCACTTCTTTCTTTTCAAGTAAACATTATCCCACACTATTTTGTAGCATAGCAGTAAGGATTGGTAATTGTTTTTCTTTAGTATAGGCCCTTTTTATTTGACTAGACTCCACTAGGACTGTATTATTATTATTTGGTGGTTGTAGCTTGCTCCCATGTTAGATTTATGTTTAGATTTGAAATGTGATCACTTGTGTTTGTCTTACTTTGATACCATGCCTTTCTAACAGTACCATAAAGGTTTTATCTTTACAAAATCGGTGCTATATTTTACTTGTATAAAGGAGGCTTTTCCCACTTGGTTGGAAATGGAAGCTCGAGCAGTTTTGCCTTTCAAACTTGCCAATTTTTACGTTATGGCTAGGCCACTGCAGACTATTTGATTACTTCCGACTATACTGATCACAATAAAAGTTCTGCTTGACTGGATGAAAGAGAATAATCAACTTGTGTGGTTTATTTATTTATAAGGCGCTTATACAAGAAGATAGTGTTTCAAAGTGCCATAATGCACATGGAAAGGAGCAAGGGAGTAAATAAACAATGGAAAAGAACAAAGAATAAATAGAGAGGAAAAGCAGTTCTACGAGGCCTTGTGACATTAGGAGTGCAGGGCGGAGGCAGATCAACCGACGGACGATTGGGCAGGGCAGGCCCCTATTGGACTCATGAGGGACCAGGCTGCCAATCTCAGTGACAGAGGATATGGTTAGCACAGCAGTGGAAAGGAGGAGGAGAACAGAATGGGCTTGAGTTGTTTGCAGAACTTGAGATGGTCAAGTTCAAGACAGAGGGAGAGAGGGAGACTGTTACATAGGAGGGAGCCAGCTGAGGAGAGAGATCTGCCGGCAGCTCTCTGCTTGGAGAAACGTTTGATCCGCAGAGAGTTGGGGCCAGAAGATCAAAGGGATCTGGGTGGAGAGTATTTAGTGAGAGAGAGCTGTAGGTAACATTGTCCCAGGCCCCAGACAGCCTTGTGAATGATCCAAAGGGTCTTGAATTTGATCTTTACAACAACCAGGAGCCAGTGAAGAGATTTTAGAGCTGGAGGGATATGGTCTCTAGGCCATATTCTGGATTAGTTGAAGAGGAAAGAGTGAAGAGAGAGGCAGGTTGAGGAAGAGGCTGTTACAGTAATCCAGCCTGTAGAGGAACAGAGCTCTAGAGACATTGAGCTTCTAGGGGAAGGTGAGCAAAGGGAGAATGACTAAGGAGATGACGTTGAAAGTGGGCCTTCTTGGCAAAGTCCAAGATGTGAGGAGTAAAGAAGAGAGAGAGAGGAGTCGAAGATGACTCAAAGGTTTCTGGCCTTAGTGGAAGGAGAGCCCATAGAGGGCGGCCAGAGAGCAGGAGGAAAAATGGGGGCAGGTGTCCTGACAGGAAGGATCCCAGTCTTACTGGCATTAAGACAGAGATCTTGGGAGGTGCACCAAGATTGACTGGCAGACAGGCAGTCAGGGATGATAGAGGCGGAAGTGGGGAGCTTGAAGAAGAGTTGTGTGTCATTTGCCTAGCACTGCTAATGAGGAGAGAAGGCAGAGATCCAGTGAGGAAGAGGTGCAAGGTAGATGTTAAAAAGCCAGGGCGAGAGGATAGAGCCCTGGGGAACCCCACATGTGGAGAGAGTGGTGGTGGATGAGAAGGAACCCAGGAGCACCTGGGAAGGGCAGTCAGCGAGGAAGGGGGTATACTAATCCAGTGCCTGGTACGAGATACCAAGAGTATCTTGGAGCTGCTTTATGAGGGTAGAGTGGTTGACCGCGTCAACGGCCGCAGAGAGGTCAAGGAGAATAAGAACAGCAGTAGAGGTAGAATCAAGATTTGTGAGCAGTTCTTCATGGGTGTTCAGGAGAGCAGTTTCCATACCTTTGGATGCTCAGAATTCCGATTTATGGTAGTTTATAAACAACCAACAAGCTCAGTGTGTCAGGTTAGTTGGAGGAAGACCAATTTATCCTGGAATTTCCCAAGGAAGGGAGTAGTAGAGATATGGTGTTAGTTGGCGCCAGACACAAAGGGTCGGGTGAAGGCTTTTTTAGGAGGGGGTGAATGAGGGAGTGCTTGAGAGAAGAAGGGAAAGAGCCAGATGCTAAGGAGTGGTTACAGAAGTCAGCAAGAGCCAGAGCAAGGGAGGAGATGTTGTCCTTAATGGTTCTGGAAGAACAGGGAGACACCTGTTTGGATGAAACCTTTATGGAGTGGACTACTCTAGATATTGTGTCTGTTGTAATAGGTGCGAAGGCTGTGAGAGCGGGTGGGGCTGGAAGAGAGGCCAAGGGAGGCAGGGGGACAGGAGGGGAGTGGTGGAGGGGATGAAGAGAGAGGTCAGAATGACCTGAGTTTTAGAGGTGAAATGGGTGGCCAGTGTAGTACAGAGGGCCTGAGAGGGAAGAGGTGAGGCAGAGACTGCAGATGGATTGGCTAGTTCCTTGCAGATTTTGAAGAGTTCAGCCATGTTGTTAGAGGCTCCAGAGATATGGGCCTGGATGTGGGCCCTCTTCATAGAATGGACAGAGATTCAGTATTGCCTTTGGAGTAGGCAACAAGCCATTTTGTCAGAGGATGAGCCTGAGGTCTGCCCCTTCCATTCAGCCACTCTGCACTTGCATTTCAGGGCGGCTAAACCGGAGTCGTATCAGCTTTTACGCTTGGAGGCAGGTTTCAAGTGGATCCTCATTCAGCGGCAATAATGTCAAGAGCGGTAGTGATAGCATGATGAAGATTGGCAAGGACTGTGTCAGTGGGAGAGTCAAGAGGAGGGGAAGGAGGCGATATGAAGGTGGAGGCAAACGTAGCAGCTGGCAATTGTTTAATTTGTCAAATTACCGAAAAGGAGGCTAGCAGTGCTGGTGGAGGCTCGGTCAGGGGGTTGAGAGGTCCCAGATGAGAAGAGAGGAGAGAGTGGTCAGACCAGGGGAGCGGGGTAGTGAGATGGTTGGAGAATGTGAGGTCAGCTGGGATCAAGGCATCAAGAGTGTATCTGGCAGAGTGGGTCAGGCCAGAGGAGAGAATAGTGAGGGAGAGAGAGGTACAGAGATCATGAAGGAGTGAGGAGGAAGGAACCGTGCAGTCAAGGTGGATGTTGAAGTCTCCAAGGAGAAGGAGTTTAGAAGTAGAGGTCAGAAGAGAGGAGTTGAAGTCAGCCCATTCAGAAAGGAAGAGAGACACAAGGCCAGGGGGCCTGTAGATAATGGCAAGGGTGAGGGAGAGAGTTGGAGAGACACCAAGCTTGCAGACAAGACTTTCAAACGAGGAGTAGGGCTGGGTGCGTATGGGAGAGGTCAGGTGCCCCTCATGGAAGATCAGGGATACTCAAACACTAGGTCATTTGGGCCGAGGCTTGAAGAAGATCTTGTAGCGATCAGGGAGAAGGAAGTCAAAAGCAGTGACTGAGCATTGAACCACATCTCGTGAGAGCAAGGGTATCAGGATCAAAGTCTTAAACAAAGAGGCAGATGTCAGAGGAATGTTTGACAGCAGATCGAGAGTTGAGAGTGGCTAAGTAAAGCTGGTCGCCACATTTGAAGGTTTTCTGAGGAGGGGTACAGGGAGTTAGTATACCCGTCGGAGGTGGCATAGGAGGTGTAGCAAGAGAGGAGGAAGGAATAGCAGGAGAAGGTAGGAAGTTGATGAGTGCAGGCAAGTGCCGACCAAAGAGAAATAGTTTGGGTTGAGGACCATGCGCCATGACGATGCCATTGTGATCAACATTAATGATAAGAAGTGTACCAAGAATATTTCCCATCTGGTACCTTCATTAATGGGTGAAGAGGAAAAAGGGGAGAGGGTAGAGATCAGATAGGAAGACCAAAGGTCTGGAGAGGAAACAGAGAAGAGGATATTAGTGATACTATGTCTGGAGGTAGCATTGACGTAGGTGTCAGCAATAGGTACGCCAGGATTAGAGGCCAGGAGATCTGTTTTAAAAGTTTTCCTTCCAGAAATCGTGAGAAATGGGAGAGATGGAAAGTGCCATTGAGGCGGAGAAGGCGGACAGATGGAGAGGCTGTACAATGACAATGCACAAGCAGAGTCACCAGGCAGCCTAGCAGCTGAGAGAAACTAGTGGATGCACAGTTTGAAGCACACCTAAATTTGAATTTACCACAAAGCACTAAAAATGCAGCACAACAATGGAGGATGCACAGATGGAAGCACACCTATATTCGAATTTACCACAAAACACTAAGCAAAGCAGCTAAAATCGATTTACAGGCAGGCACTAAAATGCAACAGAAGGGCAATTGTTGTATGGGTGGAGGCACAGCAAGGAAAGCAGTACAGGTAACAGAGAATAACAGTGGAAAGGGTTGAATAGTTCAAGGCTAGCTGATGGCGAGAAGCATACCAAAAGGTAGAGAGTGAGCGCTAAAGGCACTGTACATGTAACAAATATTGTGGTGAGGGGGGCATCAAAGGAATGCTATCCAGAGGATCAGAAGCCTGTTTGGTAGTCAAAGTAAGCATGAAGGCAACTGCAGGGCATCTCGGAGGAAGAGGTAGTAATTGGGTGCAGCACAGTATCAAGTTCAGGTTGCAGCCAGGAGAAAGTATCTGGCGAGCAAGCGCATGTGTAGCAGTGGGATTGAGGGGGAGTAACCACAAGGGGTGCCAAGGCATTAGGAAGTTGGAAGTGGCTGCTTATCCGGAGCCGAGTAACTGTGGTCACAGCACAATGGTCATATCAGTGTGTGTTAGGAAGCTGGGTGTGCCCCTCTATGCCTGCTCTGGCCCAGACAGGGCCAGACCAGGAGGGACTTGGCCCTTAGGGCAGGCCCTTGGAGAGGGCCGGCAATTGCCTGCTGGCTTCAGGGACTCCTTAGTAGTAAAAAGAGATCAGCAGCCAATCAGGTGGCGGAGGCGGCAAAGATCAGCTGTTGTAGCTGCCTCCCCTGGCGGCCATGTTTGAGGATCCACACGGCCCTTGTGCATGAAAGGACACCTTCTAATTTTTTTATTATTAAATGATTTAGTTTCATTACAAAACTTTTCATTTGTCTTTTGTCGTACACTATTGTACATTAAGTACGAAGAAAAGAAAAAAAAAAAGGACAGGAAAATCAAAATAATCAAGGAAAAATGTCCACACATCTTATTTAACTTCTTTCTGCATGTTCATAGATGTCTTCGCCAGGCAGTGATGAGTATGGCCGTGTTCTCTGTTTATTGATTTCTAGTTATGTTATTCCAGAATTGCATGATGGTGATGATCAAGTTTTTGTTTACTCCTGCCAATAATTGGGCCCATCAGTGATGTATAGATGGACCCGGATATGTGATCATGTCTTTGAAGAGGTTTCTTTTTTCGGTTAATTTGGGACATTCCATTTTAATATGAAATAATGTCTCAACTGTTTCGTCTTGTTTACAAAATCGACAGGCAGCTCATAAATTAGATAGTTGTTTTGTTGTTGCCAGTGCTTCACCCTGTCATGATCTCTGCTTCCAAAAGGTCAGGGTTTTCCCAACTCCCTTGGAAGCAGATCCATAACCCAGGTTCCGAGGGCCAACCAGTCCCAATTGGGACCTTTTGGACCCAGTCCTGGCGCCAGTGGCACCAGGCTCATAAATGTGCCCAGTCCCAGCGCTGGAAGCGCCGGGCTCATGATGCTTGGGTGGACTTACCTGCAGCAGACCATGCTGCTTACTTGCCTGCCAGCTGAGCCTCTGATCCTCTTCTGTTTGGAACTACTTTTCCTGTTGGGTGGGGCAGGAGCCACTCCCTAGATTCAGAACACTGGAACTCTTCTGGAAAGCAGGAACTCTTTTCTTACCTAGGCATGGCTGTGGAAGGAGACACCTAAGCACTACAGGAGGCTATTTAAACCACACCCGGTGGATGAATCTTGCTTTGCGTTATTCTGCATCCTCTGCAGCAGAACGCTCATCGTGTCTTCTGCATCGGATCCTGGGCCTAAGGAAAAAGGCTTACCATCCTGAATCCAGTCTTCAGCAACACCTATAAAGACAAGAAAGAACAGGTTAGCATTCCGGCATCTGAAAGACAAAGGCTTACCTACTCTTCGTGCGCTCCGGAGGTCTTCACACTGCATTCCGGCATCTGAAAGACAAAAGCTTACCGACTCTTCGCACGCTCCGGAGGCCTTCGGCGCTGCATCCTGCATCTGAAAGACAAAACAAGGTGCGTTTAAAGACATTGGGGAACTTTGATACTCACGTGCCATTACTCCTTTCCACATCAACCCCAGTGGGTATTCCGGCACCCTGCAGCCGCTCCGAACTCGTACCTGCAAAATAAAAGACAGTTAGAGCGCATCGTGAAGCAGGCAACAAGCGCTTACTTACGTGCTTCCAAGCGCTTCTATTCATCATACGGACTCCATCTTCAACTCACTTCAGCCCGTCATCCGCCATCGCCGGAACCTGCAAAACAAGAGACATCATTGCTAAAGACTTTAAAGACAATAGAATTACTCGAAACTTACCGTTTGTGCAGTAAACGACGGACAGCAGTCCTCTGAAGTCAAGAGGCCTGCGCTACCAATCCAGTGAAGAAACTGGTTACAGCACCCTGCCCCGAGGCAGATGGAGAGCTCGGCATTCACTTACCTAAGGTGAGAGCGTTAACCTTTGGGGGTCTACAGGAGAGCAAAAAAGGGAAGAGATAGGGACACCCCAATAACCCCAGTTCATTAATCCCATATTTTCTGTCTGCAGACATCTTACTCTTGAAGTCAGGCATACAGTGCACAGAGGTCCAGCCCAAAGAGCCAACCGGGTGCTACACATCACCTTTGAAGATACGGTAGTCGCCCAGTCAAGACCGGCGCCTCTGCGAGAATCAGGTGAGCGTTACAGAACGCAAAACTCTCGCCCAGGCGCTATGGAAACCTCGGATACTGACCATCTAGCCCGGTTACTTGGGGAACTAAGGGCAGAAGTGCATGCAGCTCGTCAGGAAACGAATGCTCTAAGAAGGGAACTAATTATTTCCAAGGAGAGAACAGACGGTCTTGCTAGACAATTGCTACAGTCACAAGCCGGACAAACCCCGTTACCCGCATCAGGGGCAAATCTTCCTTCAACATCCTCTATGAATCCAGTGCAGATCAACCTACCTGGGAATGTACCTCTGGCTCCGCCCGAACGATTTTCTGGTGACCCAAAGAGGTTTGCAGTATTTATCAATCAGTGCCGGTTGCACTTCTTATGCCGGCCAGCAGCCTTTCCAACTGATCAAGCTAAAGTAGCTTTTGTACTTTCGTACCTTAGTGGCAATGTGGCAGACTGGTCGATCCCTCTAGTTAATCAAGATGATCCGGTTCTCCATGATTTTCAAGCCTTTCAGCTTAGTATGGAAAAACTGTTCGCAAGACATTCACAGGGGCAGGCCTTGGACAATGAGCTTCTTTCGTTGCGACAGGGTAATCAAGACCTTTTGGCTTATATTGCATCTTTCAATAGACTAATAGTGGAAACTCAATGGCCTGAGGACAAAAGGATTACCCTGTTTTACAGAGGTCTACGTGGAGAGCTCAAAGACGTTTTAGCCCAAGTAGTGAATCCCCCACAAGACTGTTCGGGTTATATAGACTTGGTCGTTCAAATAGATCATAGACTGCAGAACAGGAAGGCCGACCGTTCCAAGTTTGATGCTCGAGTATTTTCCAAACCGCCAACTCCTTCCAAAGGAGTAGACTCCGGGGAACCCATGCAAATCGGGGGTCTGAAAGGTCCTCTAACACAAAAGGAGCGGGAAAGGAGAAAACAGTTGCAATTATGCCTATATTGTGGAAACTCAGGGCACTTTCTTCGAGACTGTCCGGTGAAACCTGCCAAGAAGGCAGTAGGAGCTGCAGTTACCAAAGTTACAAACTCTGAGCATGGAAACAACCTCGCCCGACAAGAATAGAGGTCCTCTTGCCGAGCGTGAAAACCAGTTCCGTGACCTCGCATTTCGTGATACCTATGGTCCTCATTAGCCCTGATAATCCGGATCGATTACATGCAATTGAAGCTTACGTCGACAGCGGTGCCATCGGCAATTATGTGGATCATGAAATGGTTTTGAGGATGAATCTAACTCTTTGTCCCAAGGCTGTAAAGGACGTCATTACTACAGTGGATGGTACGGAGATAGCCTCCGGGCCAGTAACGCATACCACTCAAGAGGTGACGCTAGTAAGTCAAGATGGACACCATGAGAAGATCTTGTTCGATGTGATCAAGGCCCCTCAGTTTCAGATTATTCTAGGAATACCTTGGTTAGAGAAACACAATCCTCTGATCGATTGGCGAGCAAGAACGGTCCAGTTTCCAGAATGTGTCTCTACTTGTCACCCTCCACCTGGTGTTGCACTGGCAGCAATTTCTTCAGAGACTCCCCAGTTACCTCCCGAATACCTTGAATACCAAGATGTTTTCCGGAAGGATCAGGCTAACACTCTACCTCCTCATAGGTCTTATGACTGCCAGATAGACCTGATACCTGGATCTACTCCTCCTTGTAGTAGAATTTATGCCCTCACCGAGCCTGAGAACCTTCACCTTCGACAATACCTGGATCAATACCTGGCGAATGGGTTTATTCGTCCTTCCAAGTCCCCTGCTTCTTCAGCTTTGTTCTTCGTTCCAAAAAAGGAAGGAGACCTTAGAACTTGTATCGATTATCGCTCCCTGAACCAGATCACCGTTAAGAATAGATATCCGTTACCTTTGATCCCTGAACTCCTGGACCAAGTCAGAAAAGCATGCATATATACAAAGCTGGATCTTAGAGGAGCTTACCACTTGGTACGAGTAAAAGAGGGCGATGAATGGAAGACTGCCTTCCGCACCAAGTATGGGCTATTTGAATATCAGGTCATGCCCTTCGGACTTTGCAATGCCCCGGCCGCCTTTCAATATTTTATGAACGATGTCCTCAGAGAGCTCATAGATGTGTGTGTTGTTGTTTACATTGACGACATCCTCGTTTATTCTTCATCGGAATCTGAACATCGGAAACACGTGAAAATGGTCCTCGAAAGATTGCGTCAACACAAACTTTTCGCTAAGTTGGAAAAATGTGTTTTTAACGTGACTGAAGTTGAATTCTTGGGATTCATATTATCACCTGGCGGAGTACGTATGGATTCAAAGAAGGTCGATGCAGTTCTCAAATGGCCATCACCATCCTCCGTAAAAGGTGTGCAAAGCATGTTAGGCTTCGCTAACTTTTACCGCAGGTTTATCCCCGAATTCTCTCGAATAGTCCAGCCCATCACTGCCTTGTTAAAGAAAAACAAATGTTTTGAATGGTCTACCGAGGCGGAACAAGCTTTCCAGGATTTGAAGACTAAATTTATCTCTGCACCAATCTTAAAACACCCTCGCCCCGAACTCCCCTACATCGTGGAAACTGATGCTTCAAGCCTTGCCATGGGGGCAGTTCTATCACAAAAGGACCCGGTAACCAATCAGTTGCATCCCGTGGCATTTTGGTCCCGCAAATTCTCGCCTCCTGAAATCAATTACACGATTACTGACAAGGAACTTCTGGCTATCAAGTCTGCCTTTAAGGCTTGGCGGCATTATCTGCTGGGGGCCCGACACACCGTTACTGTGATTACGGATCACCGAAACTTGCAATTTTTGAAAACCGCAAAAGCCCAATCCTCTAGACAACTCCGTTGGGCATTATTCTTTGCCGAGTTTGACTTCATAATTACCTATCGACCTGGTACAAAGAACGGTAAAGCTGATGCCCTTTCTCGGATGGGAGTGGAAGAACACTTGATCAACCCTAAACCTGTACCAATCATTCCCGAACAAAGAATTCTGGGTGTAATCGCCACAGAATCCATAGAGGAAGTTAAGGATAAAGCCAGGCAACTTGTAACTCCAGCAGACATACAAAATTGGCATCTGCAGGGAAAGGACTTTGCAGTAAAGGACAACTTATTGTATTTCCAAGAACGATTATACCTACCCAGCACAGATTTACAGAAAAAAGTAATCTCTTGTTATCACGATTCTTTAATGGAAGGTCATCCCGGTATGGCCAAGACCTCAGAAAAGATCAAGCGCTACTTCTGGTGGCCGTCTTGGAAAAAAGATATTAGAGACTTTATAATGTCTTGTGGAGTATGCGCCCAAAACAAGAGTCAAAAGGAAAGACCAGCAGGCCTCTTACGCCCTATTGACATCCCACCTCGCCCTTGGCATACGCTTTCTATGGACTTCATCACCGATCTACCTCCATGCTCCGGATACAATACGATTCTAGTAATCGTGGACTTATTCTCCAAGATGGCGCATTTCATTCCGCTCAAAGGCTTACCAACAGCAGCAACTCTGGCCCGAGAATTTCTCGAAAACATCGTCCGACTACACGGTTTTCCTTCGGTTCTAATTTCGGATCGAGGTAGTCAATTTATTTCTCATTTTTGGCGGAAGTTGCTGTCGGTCGGCTCAAATTGATGTGAGACTATCGACCAGTCACCACCCTCAGACCGACAGACAAACCGAGAGGACCAATCAAACTCTGGAACAGTATTTACGCTGCATGCTGCAACAAACTGAAAAAACTTGTAAAGACATCCTTTGGATAGCCGAATATGCCTACAATAACTCTGTCCATTCGGGAACTGGGAAAACACCGTTTTTTCTTTTGTACGGCAGTCACCCTCGAACCTCGGAGTTGGATCCCCTCCAAGATCTTGAAACACCAGCAGTAGACTACCTGCATTCTACAATCACCCAAGCCTTTAAGGAAGCTGTTTCTCACCTTCAAAGGGCTAAAGAACAATACAAGAAAGGAGCAGATCAACATCGGAAGGAAGCCCCTCAATATCAAGTAGGGGACCAAGTCTGGTTATCCACCAAATATCTACCTCTAAAAGGGCCACGCACATTCAACCCAAGATACCTTGGTCCCTATTCCATCACTACCATAATAAACCCAGTAGCGGTCAAGTTGGACTTGCCCCCTCACATGAAGATACATCCGGTCTTCCACGTCTCTCTATTAAAACCTGTGCAACCTCAAACCCGACTAACTAAATCTCCAAAACCCATCCTAGTTGATGGAGAACTCGAGTTTGAAGTCAAAAGCATTCTGGACTCCAAGATCTCCAAATCTAAACTATTTTACCTAATTGACAAGAAAGGCTACGGCCCCCAAGAGAGATCCTGGGAACCTGCTGAATATGTCCACGCTCCTCGCCTAATCAAAAGATTTCACCGACCATTTCCTGACAAGCCAAAACCCCCGGAGAAGCCCGGTTTGGGAGGGGCCTTGAGGGGAGGTACTGTCATGATCTCTGCTTCCAAAAGGTCAGGGTTTTCCCAACTCCCTTGGAAGCAGATCCATAACCCAGGTTCCGAGGGCCAACCAGTCCCAATTGGGACCTTTTGGACCCAGTCCTGGCGCCAGTGGCACCAGGCTCATAAATGTGCCCAGTCCCAGCGCTGGAAGCGCCGGGCTCATGATGCTTGGGTGGACTTACCTGCAGCAGACCATGCTGCTTACTTGCCTGCCAGCTGAGCCTCTGATCCTCTTCTGTTTGGAACTACTTTTCCTGTTGGGTGGGGCAGGAGCCACTCCCTAGATTCAGAACACTGGAACTCTTCTGGAAAGCAGGAACTCTTTTCTTACCTAGGCGTGGCTGTGGAAGGAGACACCTAAGCACTACAGGAGGCTATTTAAACCACACCCGGTGGATGAATCTTGCTTTGCGTTATTCTGCATCCTCTGCAGCAGAACGCTCATCGTGTCTTCTGCATCGGATCCTGGGCCTAAGGAAAAAGGCTTACCATCCTGAATCCAGTCTTCAGCAACACCTATAAAGACAAGAAAGAACAGGTTAGCATTCCGGCATCTGAAAGACAAAGGCTTACCTACTCTTCGTGCGCTCCGGAGGTCTTCACACTGCATTCCGGCATCTGAAAGACAAAAGCTTACCGACTCTTCGCACGCTCCGGAGGCCTTCGGCGCTGCATCCTGCATCTGAAAGACAAAACAAGGTGCGTTTAAAGACATTGGGGAACTTTGATACTCACGTGCCATTACTCCTTTCCACATCAACCCCAGTGGGTATTCCGGCACCCTGCAGCCGCTCCGAACTCGTACCTGCAAAATAAAAGACAGTTAGAGCGCATCGTGAAGCAGGCAACAAGCGCTTACTTACGTGCTTCCAAGCGCTTCTATTCATCATACGGACTCCATCTTCAACTCACTTCAGCCCGTCATCCGCCATCGCCGGAACCTGCAAAACAAGAGACATCATTGCTAAAGACTTTAAAGACAATAGAATTACTCGAAACTTACCGTTCGTGCAGTAAACGACGGACAGCAGTCCTCTGAAGTCAAGAGGCCTGCGCTACCGATCCAGTGAAGAAACTGGTTACAGCACCCTGCCCCGAGGCAGATGGAGAGCTCGGCATTCACTTACCTAAGGTGAGAGCGTTAACCTTTGGGGGTCTACAGGAGAGCAAAAAAGGGAAGAGATAGGGACACCCCAATAACCCCAGTTCATTAATCCCATATTTTCTGTCTGCAGACATCTTACTCTTGAAGTCAGGCATACAGTGCACAGAGGTCCAGCCCAAAGAGCCAACCGGGTGCTACAGATCACCTTTGAAGATACGGTAGTCGCGAAGTCAAGACCGGCGCCTCTGCGAGAATCAGGTGAGCGTTACACACCCGTGGGTAAGAGATTGAGACGAAATCTAAGGAATTGATCTCTGATGTTACGATCTGGAAGGATAGATAGAAATGATGGTAGCTAGTTGCTCAGTCTGATTTCTAGTTCACAATTAATATTCATTTTGTAATTGTTCTTAGTATTGATTGTCTTTATCCAGTCGTTCTGTAAGAGCCGTTTCTTTGCTATTTGTGGATGACTGATAAGTGTCTCCAGGGTTATCTCGTTCTCTATCATTATTTGCTCTATCGTAAGTTTCCACATTTTGAGCACTGTGTCCGCAGTCAAGTTCTTTTTGTGGTGAAGGATGTCGCTAGCCGGGATGACACTCCCTTATGGAATAACCTAGCACTTCAATTACAAAGGTATGTTGGAAAAGTGGGATTTCTATGCGTGTTCTGGTGACAAATGATCTATTACACGCAGATCATTTAATAAGATTTTATGTCTTACGTGATATATACAATTTGACTGTTAGGGAAAGGAAGATCTTCTTAGATTTAAGCAGGTTATTGTCTGAGAGAATTACTTTAACAGATGCTCCTCTGACAGAAAGACCAGAGCTATGTACATTTATTGATACTCAGCCCTGAAAGGTGTCTACGTTTATGAAGCTTTTGCCCATTGAGATTGAAATATCTGATTGTTGGGATAGGGTGCAACGGAAGTGGTCCATTGAATTGGGTTATGAATTATCCCAAGATAAGTGGGATAAGGCGGCTAAAATAGCCACCTTAATGAAACTGGATCTCAATTTGCGTCTTGTAAGGCAGAAGGGTCTGGGCAGTGTGACGATTCACCTACTCTAGTCATCTCTGCCAAGGTCTGTCCAGAGGGGAGTCCTTTTCCATGAGGCTAGTGTGGTAAGTCCATTACTGATAGTCCTCCTAGAGGTGGTCACATGCAGGAGGACCTCGTGGGGAGGAACTCTTTTCATGAGGACAAGGATGTGAATAGGGGCAAACCCTCTTTTACCCACAACCCCATAGGGTGACAGATGCACCAAATCCTTCTGGGGGTAAAGATTCATGTCCCATGATCTCTCTTCCTTACTCTTCCACCCTTGAGACCCTGAAGCCTATAAAATTGGTGAAGAGTTGTTCTGAAAGGGCCAATGTATACTATTGCCATATCCTTGTTGCTAAGTCTGTTACTCCTGATCATGTTCAAAAATCTAAGATATACCCGTTAGGTAACAATAACCTTTCTTTTACCATATCTAGAAAGAAGAGTAATAAAGGAAGACAGACCATGAATTTTGTTGACAAAACTGTGACAAAGAAGAACTTAAGAATGCCACAGCATAACATGAGGAACACTCAACCACATGTGAATTGAACTGATGTTACACTGGGGTCGACCTGGCTATTTAAACCAAACAGTAAAGATGGACTGGAGAGTAAAATAGGAAGAAGCAGTTCTGTTCTCTTGTGTACTCCGGAGAAGTCAAGAAATAAGCCTGTTGAGCAAGGAGCCCACCGAAAAGCCAGCGATGTGGAGACTGGGCTTTGTGAACCTACAGGCACTCTCTGTGAGATAAGATTGGCAGAGCTACAGTGGGAGGCCCGGAAATCATCTCGGCAGTCGGCTGGGGAATTGCAAGAGAGAAGTGATGCAATGGAGAAGTGATGGCGTAACCTGTGATGAGTGGGCCGGGTCGTCTGACAGCTGCGCCGAGACCGCTGACAAAAGCCGATGGCAAAGACACGGTATCATAGAGGTGAAAAGTAGACAGACTTGTTGTGACTGCGTGACATGTAGTAGGTGAACAGTGCAGACTGAAATGAACGCTAGAGCCAGCAACAGTATTGGGCAACCAAGGCAAGTGGGCCCAACGAAATGGAAGCAGAAGAACGTGAGAGATCGAAGCATGGTCCAAAGCAGAACCGATGAAACATTCAACAAGAAGAAGGTAACAGGAACTATTGAAAGTCTGGGAATGAGCCTGGGGAACTGTGAGAAAGTGAAGTCAAGAGAAGGAGAGGAATGTCAAGACGCAGACCCAGGCAGAACTGGTGAAACGTTCCCCAAGAGGAAGGTAGCAGGAACGATTGAAAGTCTGGAAGGTAGCCAGGGGAACCGTGAGAAAGTGAAGTTTGAAGTTGGCAGTAACATGAACCAGTGAGTGAAGAAACAACTGAGACAGTTCCGCAGGACCATTAAACTGAAAGAACAGAGGGCTACGGGACCCTCTACCTCGTCCCAATAGAGGCAACAAGTGGAGCAGAAAACAAGTAGAGAATGACCTTTTGTATGAACTGCACAAATTGATGAGAAGGCTGAGGTTACGCTGACCTGAAGAACACCCTAAGAACTTTGCGTCTGAAAGATAGAAGAAGGGAGTCATTCTCCTACCTCTTTTTTACACCTCTGGATTGAAGAGACAATTATTTTTGCACAAATTTACAATTTCCTAGGAGCAACCATTCTCCTGGGTCGTGGAAAGATTCTTTCATTATCCTGTGTGTTCTAGTGGTAGGGATAGATGAGGTGTTTGACCAGGATGGAACATTTGTTTTGAACTTGACTGACATCCTGACAGACCTGAGGTTAGTTGATTTAGGTACGGAAACCACCTTAGATGGGGATAGATAGGTTGCTTTAATTCTTTAAAGTGCAGCAGGATGCAAAAGGAAGTTGCACACTGGGTTCCTGACATCTTGAAGAGCAATACCAATTGAGGCCTCCAAAATAAAAGAATATCCGGTGGTTGTGCTGAATAGCCTGGCCTATAGGTCTTTTCTATCTCGTCCATGTTGTTGTGCGCATATTACATCTTGTAACATTTTCTCATTGCAAGAAATATGGGCAATTAAGCCATTCAATATAGATGGTTTTCACGTATTATGTCTTCCTGCGATCTAGAATATCAAAGGTTGTCCTAGTGGGGGCATAGCCATCGTTGCCCGCATCCAATTAGAAGTGAAACCAGTTTCATTATCTGTGCATTCTCCATATGTGATGGCAGCTGTAGTGCATGACTTAAAGAATGCAGCCTCACGTATATTAATTGTGAACATTTATGACCCCCATGATGGCTTGGTGACTAAGTGTATTCTATCGATTGGTGACAAATTATTAACAAACTGGTATAACACTGGCAATGGAAATAATGTAGTAATTGCAGGAGACTTGAATGATCTACAACTATACGCTAGACTTACTACTCACAATGACATGAACACACTTGACATTGCCTTGGGCACCGGTGATGCTCTTATAGAAGGTGACTCAGCCTGCTGGCGGTTTGTAAGCTCATTTGATCAGATTTGCCTCAACAACAAGGGACAAACCAATAACTTACCCCGTACTACCTGGACAAATGGTAAATCATTTTCATCTCTTGATTATGTCTTCGTTGACACAAAACTATGGTCCCAGCGCAGTTACTTTGACATAACAGAGTCTGGGGTCAGTGACCATTCTATACTTTTGTGGCTGCTAAGATTGGACTATATTTGAGAGATCAAATATATGGACACCGAAATTGCTATTACAAATTCTGGTAATCAGATTATTTGGTCGACGGCCAGTATTACACGGCTGAACAGATAAATAGACGTTAATTGGTTGTCTCTTGAAGGTTGGTTGGTAAATAATAATTAGAGCATGAAAGGTATGATGGTCATTTTGTGAAAATCTCTTTGTCCAATATCTCAGAAGAAGAGCCTTAATCCCTCAAATAACATTTTGTTTGATGTGATTATACATAGGGAAAAGAAAGATTACCGCCGTACAAAAAACATTATATTAAAGAACAAAGCAATTAACATCAGTGAAAAGGACAGACAATTGTCTTGATTATCTACTAGCTTTAAGAACTGGCTTAGGGGTTATAAGCATTCTATTACCAATGCTCCCTGGAAATGTGTATATGGATTTGATTCTGCAAACAAGCAAATGAGCTTGAAACTCTACAGCACATTATCATTTCTTGCCCGGCTCTGGCTGACACAAAGTTGCATGTCAGAGACATGTATCTATCCTGAATAATCCAACTTTCAACCGAAGATCGATGGGCCAAATTTCTCTACAGTGGTACAAAGAAAGAAATCTTCACTATTGTTAGTTTTCTAAACACGATTTTTGAAGACAACAGAAAAAAGGAAACAGAATAACCACTGACTTTTTACTTTAGTTTCTATCTAAATATTGTATGTACAAAAGATGAAAGGTTTAACACTTGAAACATATCATTTTAAATCAAAATAAAAAAATTAAAAAAGTATGTGGATTACTACGCAGCCATGAAAGCAAAACATGTTCGGCACAAATTAGACACTATAATGTTGGACAGACTTTACATGATTTAAATCCCTTATCTGAAGGCACATGGCGAAAAGCGATAGCTGATCTTTACTATGATGATGATATCAAGGCTTTGGAGAATGACTTCCAATCTATTGTGAGTAGGGATTCTACAGGATTCACTGTCGAGGACATATTGAGATGCTTAAGGGTATGCTAACCATGGGTACGATTCCTGTTAGTTGGTTTAATTCAACTGGTCCCTGTCCTTAAGAAAGGGGACCGGAGTGATACTAACAACTACAGGCTCTTAGCCATGTTAGACACAAGCCAAAAAATCTTCTACGCCATTTTATTAAAAAAGATCAATAAATGGGCAGAGAGTAAATGTCTCATCCATGAACTACAAACTGGCTTTCGTAAAGGGCATGGCATGATACACAATCTGACAGCCCTTTATTATGACATACCCAAGGCCAAGGGCCCAAGGCTTAAAAATGTGGATTTATGCTTTATTGATTTTGCCAAAGATTTCGACTTGGTCTCTCTGCCCCTTCTTTGGAAACAGCTAAGCCGATGGGGGATGGATTCTTTCTTATTGTATTTTATTAAAGCTTTGTATTCAGATACATCAGGAATCGTCTGCACAAATCAAGAAGGCGCCGTGACAAACCAAATTCCCACTAACGGTGGCCATAAGCAAGGCTGTGTCCTTGCACCTTTATCTTACGGATATAGATGTAGAGATAGGACAAGCTCGGAACCATCTCCCCTCTATAAGCAGTACCACTGTTCCATGGCTTGGCTATGCAGACAAAATTGTACTTCTAGACTATACACCGGTTGGTCTACAGCATTCTATTACTGCTCTTGCCACCATCGCAGAAGCACATTTCCTCAAAATTAACTTCTTAAAAACAAAAACTGTCGTTATAGGTGGCAGAAAAAACAAAACTTCTTATAATTGGGCCATCACAGAAAAACCACTGGAAATAGACAAGAGGTACATATATCTTGGAAATCTTATTAGTTCTCATGCAGACAGGAATAGCCATTATGATTTTATTTGTACTAAAGTAATGAGAAAATGTGTAATTGTATATTTTATTAACATTAATTTTGTGCTAAAATGTGTGTCTAACCAAATGCACAATAAAATAAAGATTTTAAAATAAATGTTTGTAGCCCAAACACGGCTCCTCGTGGTCAGACCCTCATCCTACACTGCCACAGCAGGTTGTAATGGACACCTGAAAAGATGGATTTGTTGGGTCTCTTAGACAATGATCAATGTTGGGGATGTGGGAAGGAGAGGGGGACACTGCCACAGATGTTATGGTACTGTTCAAGGGTTAGAGAATTTTGGATGGATGTTCTTATTTTGATAGACTTGGTGGGAAACATTTTTCTGAGATGTACAATATTATTTCTAGGACGACGTGAATTGGGGATCAGTTTTGGTATCGAACTTTGGATTATCAGGGCGCTTGTCTTGGCTCACAAGCAAGTATTAAGGCTATGGAAAAGTAGGAAAAAGCCTCAGTTATTTACTTGGTTGAACAACTTGCTTATTCTTTCTAGTTATGAAAAGGTTATGTATAAAAGAAAGGAAAAAGCTAATTGGTATGATGATATATGGTCATCATTCCAATGAATTGTATGTTTATTGACATCGAGTTTCTGTGGTGTAGCTATGTGCAGGTTTTTTTGTGTTATGTATGTTTAATGTTTGCCTGTGATGTAATTGTTTTGATTCTTCAGACTTTACGCAGCTGTAACTTGGTGGCGTTAAAGTCTCACTTTACTGTGTTTTATTGGTAAAAAGTAAGACTACTTAATATATTCTTAGTTGGTCTTGGTTTGGTTAATTGTATAATTATATTAATCACCATTATACTGGTTTATGGCAACAACAACAAAAAATGAATTGATGTTTACTACGGGCTAAACTTTTCGAAATTCTAATTTCTCCTCCATAAGAGGTTATGTTTGAAGGAGCTGTATGAAAGCAAATCAAAGAAATCAGAAAGGAAACATCGTAAAAACAGCTGGCAATGAGAGGGCAAAAATGTCAACATTTCAATTTCACGGAAAAAAAAAACCTCTACTGAAGTTATTTATTCCGATCCCAAAGATTATTTTACAATACATTAATCAATGCTTTTAAATTTCATAATGTTTTATATGAGAACGAAAGATCTATATTCCTGTTTAACATAACATTAATAAAGATTTGTAATACTCTTTGAAGGTCATCTGTGCCCCGATTGGCTGTCTTTTAGGGAAAACTTGACGTTAAAGCTCAGAGTTAACATTCCATCCACGTGGCCCTCATCTGCTGGGCCCAAAGTTTTCTCAGAGCCCACCATCTTCTTGAACATTCCCTCAGCAAAGCGAGCACCGTTCCTCTCTCAACATACCTTACAGTGGTGGTTCTGCAACTCCCGTTGTAGACACCACGCCATTCTTGCTCTCACTGTACAGCATTTCACTCGAGCACTTCCGCCACAGAGAATCTCGCCACACACATGCATTGTTGGAAGCTGCTAAGAATGGTGCCTTTCAACTTCAACCTTTTGGGAGGCCAAACAATGGTGTTCTGATGCCAGAGTAAAGCTGCCCAAGGCTGAGCTGGACTGAGGAAAGGGTGCAACAACCATAGGCTTCAACTAACTTCTCAAATGTATGGCATGGTGTAGGAGCTGCACAAAAGAAAATCTCTGCTGCGTGCTGCCTAGAAAAAAAACAATAAAGAGGTCCTGGGAAGTGGGCAGCTTGGTCGCTGGTGAGAGTCACTGTTGCAAAGTAGCCTGCCTGGGCTGCATCACTACAACTTGGAAAGTTTGAGAGCTGAGCTATGCAGATACAGAGAGATTTTATATGTGTTGTGCTGCAGCCATAATATCCCCTCAACCCAATTTATTCCAGTGAATTTTAAAGGTTTGTAATACAGATGTTTACCCAACAATATGGGTGATATTAGAAGACAAAAAGTAAACTATTTCAATAGCAATAAGAAACAGATTTAGACTTTAAGAGAGTTGTTTTCAATTGTACATTGTCACATAACTCTGGGTTAGACTAGCCTGTTGCCCATAAAATGATATACATATCGGTAAGAATTCACTGAGGGAGACAACCCTGTTGTGCCACTAGGCCAACTCCTCAACAAACCTTTCTTAGAAGAACCTTGAGAGAACATGGAGCTGGATACAGCTCATTGCTCACAACCTTGTCAAGAAGGAAGACGATCCAGGGACATTCTTTTCGAACTGCAAATTGTTTCTTTTAAAGGGAAACTCCTGTGTGTAGCTAAGGAACTTGAACCAATGGAATTTCAAGAATCTCCAATACATTTGTTCCAAAGTTCTCGCCTGTGCAATGTTACATAGAAGATGGGACCTCAAAGGAGTAGAGGATAAACTTATCTTAGAGGGTCTTCAGTTTTAATCCTGCATCAATTGAAAATCTTGACAACTTTGGAGCAAAGTTGCAAACTGCACTGGGACTCTCTTGTAAAGAGTGAAAACATCTAACTAGCTTTCCCAATAGAAAGGGAGAAAACCTTGGACACTAGAAAGTGTCAAGAAAAGAGCCTGCCCTTTGGGAAAGAGACATCTGACAATCCTCTCGCTGAGCTAAACCCCAAAGAGAGGTTGTGGTTCTTCTGTAGTGAAACAAACTACATTAATCTGACAGATGTTTAAAAAGAAGTATCTTTGGGGGAATCCACGGACATTCAACAATCTGGCTGAGTGTAACAATCCCCATAACGTAGATGGAGTCTGTTTTTCTTTTTGAAACATTTCTCTCCTTCATCTATAAGAAATTCTGCACATGTATTTTATCACCAGACTGTGGGATCAATGGGTGTTTCAGCCAATATATGAACAAAGGGGGGATCCCACTGTATTACCTTTCTGTTGATGCAAAGCTCTCCCAAGGATCTTCCGGTTCATTTATTTGTTGAAATGTGTTCTGTATCAGGTTGCGTTGCAATGATTATGTTCCAGGAAGTCAATGGGCAGGGTGGGGAAGGTCTCCTGTGCCTGGCGGTTGGGTGTCGCTTCATGGCAAGTCTAGGTGAAACCCTTGATTACTTTGTTGGGATTAGGACAAGGTGTTGAGGATTCGGGCTTCATGATAAAGCATGCATCTGGTTTTTGGGGAAGGATGGGAGATGGGTACACTATGAGCAATTCTTTACAAATGTTCCTGGACAGCACTGCCTTCTCATACATGAGTGTATAGATGTTGCCATAATTCAGTTGACACATCTTGCACGTGAATAGAATGAAAAATAGCGTATTCCCAACACAAATATTCTTGATAGCCCCTCAACTTTACTGTAGGTGATTCCCCTTCGAAGCACTACATATGTTATTGGTTCTGAAGGATGTATTTGTTTTTGCCACCGGGAAGCTGAGCTATACAGATGTAGCATTAGTTTCAATATATGCCACCAACTTGGCACAGAAGGATATTTTCCTAAACTCCTTCCCATTTCTATCACAATAATAAAGGGGAAACTGATTATGGGGGGTGGGGGGGCATTTGAACCGAATTATGGAGAAAACCTTAGATCATTCCATAGGACAATATGTACATGACAAACAGGAATTGAAGGCACTGATGCAGGTATTGTTTAATCTGGGGGTGTTCTGTGCACAGAGATCACTACACACTACACAGAATAATTATTCTTTTTACTCCCACTTATATAGACTTTACTCTAGGACAGAATATATCTTTACATCCAAAAGATTGCAAGAATCCATTAAAGACATAAATATGCGTGATATTATTATGTTAGACCATTGCCCTCAAGCTCACGTCCCGTCAATTATCAGGGAGGATTTGGACTATTTAACTTCTAAGCAATACGGTAATATAATTCTTTTTAAAGCAATGGATAACCAGCTGCCACCATTTTCTTTCTACTTTAAGAATTCCAAAGATATCTCTCATAACAAATGAGAATTTTAAACAATGAAGAAGGGGAAGCTCTTAGCACTGGGGACAGGCTTAGCCATTACTAGGAATTGGGCTGCTTCACCACAGAATTATGTTTGACAGGCTCCATAAAAACTCTTTACAAACTAACTCAATTTAGAAGCCTGATTAACACACTTTCATTAACAGATCTGAAAGATCCCCTTTACATTTTAAACACACTTTCTATAAAAAGAGGAACAACAGTAGTAAGCTTTAGCTCACAACTTTAAAACTAAGTCCAACATGGTATACATTTATACAATGAAAGCCACCAAAGGATACAAGATGACTGGCATTTCGGGATTTTTAGAGCCAACTGTACTCAGCTGAATTCTCTAATTGTGAAGCCTTCACATGCTCTGTTGCTCACAAATGTTGCAAGTTCAGAAGGAAATGCTTGATAAACCAATCACAAAAGAGGAGATAATCCTGGCCAGCAAATATCAAAAACCAAACAAAGCCCTAGCCCAGGTGGTCTCACCACCATTTCTATAAACATTTCACGAGAGACCACTTGGCCCCCTGAAGGAACAATTCAACTCCTTTGCACAGACTGGTAGCATTTCTCAAATGATGCACAACAAGCGGAAAGGTCTTCTCTACGATTTTGGCAATCATGCTGCTCCCAGAGGCTATCCAAACAAATTGGGTGGGCTTCATCTCTCTTCACCAAGCATTTGATTACAAAAGGAAGGTTGCTGCTGCAGAGAAAGCCTCCGAAAATTCCTTATGTCTTACTGAGGTGTTTGAGAGGGTTGCCTGTGTACATTTAATGGAAACTCATACTATGGGGTTTGGGGAAACGTTTACGCAATTAATATGTTCAAACTATAGCAACCCATACACAGCCTCCATGATCAGGGTTAATGGTAATCTGCCTTAGGGTTTCAGTCTGAGTAGAGATATGGGTCAGGTTTGCCCCCTAGCTCTCTTACTTTCTTGGCACAGATATAGAACATTGCAAGGCGGCTCAAAGCAAACCTATAGGTATAAGGCATTTGCTTCACTTTAAAGGAATATAAATTAGTAATGTTTGATGAGGAATTCCTAATGATTCCCCAAAAACCCACTACCTCCCCGTGTGCTCTCCTCTCTGAATTACATCAGTGTGAGGTCATTTCAGGTTTTAAACTTTTACCGGACAATCTCAGAAGTGTTAGATCTATCCTTGTTCCCGACTTACTAGAGAGGGAATTACTGTTCGAATGGGTGGAAAATGACTACATTGTGAATTTGTAACTTCAACCCAGAATATTTTGTATATCTATAAAGTAGCCTACCTAGGTTATTCTATACAATTCATATGGAATTGCAGAGTTGGAGGCAACCTTACTAACTTCTGTTTTGGTAGGCTTGGGCTACTAAAATGAACGTACCCCCTAGCCAGTTGCCTCTTTTTCAAGTCCTCCCATTGCTCTCCCTTAAACAAGATCTAGGATACTTGCGGAAAATATATTATGTGTTCAATGTGAGAATAAAAAAAAGCCTGTATAACTAAAAAAAAGTAGCAATCTCAGCTTTGAACGGAGAGACAGAGTGCAATGCCTCATCTTAAGTAAATATTAGGATGCATGTCAATTGTGGATCCTAAACTAGCGGCATAAAGTGGGCTCTTGCATACATCGGTGAGCTATGGACACAGCAGTTAGTGGGATCTCCATCTTACAGGTACTTTGGCTTCCCAAACAGGCAAAAGTACAATTGTTATATTTAAATGTAGTACCAAGATCAGTATAAGAAATCTGGAGCACTACAGTGATTGCTTGAGGACTTATTTCTTGCCCTCTGTCACTGTCCCCCATTCATGGTTAGCCAGACTTTATTCCAGCTTTGCTCTAACCAGAATTTCAATCATGGCAGGAACAAGGGAATGGTGCATCTCAGATCTATTCGCAAATTCAATCAGAAAATGATTTCCTTCAGAATTTCTAGGTAAAAGATCGGGGAAAACCAGCTACACAAAAGAGGCTACTACTAGACATTTAAAGGCTGTTGAGCAATGTCTTGTCCAAGGGTCTAATATCAACCACATATCACATTTTCCTAACCTCCCACCAGATGGTTAAATGGTGTTCATGAAAGCATGGCACAAAAATGTGGAAGTTCTCTTTTAGACTGGAACTGAAAGTATATTTGGATAAGGGCCATCCAATATAGGGAGAATGGAAATAAATGATTCAATTGACAGTATATATTCATCATGGAGAGTGAAGGCATCATGAGGCAAGACACAGACAACAAATTCACTTTCTTAACAAAAAAGGACTTTGTTGTATATGTCAAGATGGATTAAGGCCTAACGATGCTAAGGTGGGATTTCCCTACCTAAAGATACTAAGGATCGTCTGTGTCAGTAAGTTCAACTTAAAAGACTGCATGTGTCCAAAACATATGCTAGCCCTCACAACTAAACACATACAATATGTAGGGATGGAAGCAACAAAATAAACAGTGTTCAAAATAAAGTTCTGAGCTTCTTCTAGATCGGGCTTGGTTCAGCTTCCCCGTCCCCAAGTTCAAACAGTTCCACAAAATAAAATGACTCTGGTTTCCCTTCCCCAAGTCTAACACAATTCCAAAATACCTGAGGGTCTCTTCCACAAAGCTGGCCACAGTTCCAGGATATCTCAGGGTTCCCTTCCCCAAGATTAATACATTTCCAAACGGTTCAAGTCTCTTGATTTTCACTGATATTACACAGTTCCAACTGGTAGTTCTTTTAACTTGTACGCAAAACAAATGCTCTCTTTCACTTCAGCATTTACATTATACAACCTTTGACTTTGGGCTCTTCCTGGTTCTTTCGCAGGTTGGGCGACTTGGTCTGGGTGCAGTTTCGGACCACACAGTCCACCCATAACAGTTCGCGCAAACCGATAACCCTTGCGATTTTGTGATGCTCTTTAGGCCTTCTTGATTAACACTGGTGTTCTACCTAGCACCAATGTTAGCACTCAACATCTGCTGCAGTTTCTTTCTCTCTCTGGCAGTTTTGGGCTTAATCAACATTTGTGCATTGGCAGTCTTTTGGCTTTGTCACAACTTGCATTTCACCATTTGTATATTGTAAGTCTTTTGGCTTTACCACAACTTGTATTCAACTTGCCCCTCTGAGCTCAACAACTTGTTTTTTCCACTTGCCTTTCTTTCAGTTCATAAATGTTCTCAACATTCATTTTGTCTTTTAATGCTTGTAACAAATGTCATTCCTTTCACCATAGCACGTATTCGTTTTCCACTTGTGGCACAATTTCACATGCTTTTCATGTTTTCTCTTTAGTTCGGTATTCAATAGTTGCCATTGTGTTTCCCACAGTACATGGCACCTTTTCCATTGTTAATTATTCCTTTATTGTATTTCCCAAAACACTTTGTAATGGATTCAAGATTTCTTATTTGTTCATTCGGGTTCCAAACCCCTCACTACACACTTCTCGCTTATGAGTAAACCTTACATGTCTTACATTCACCCCGGAGCACCCTGTTATGAGTATTCTCTCTCTCGTACTCACCAGAGATGCTCTGCTTTTCCGGATGTCATCGTGCTGTTCTTTGTTCCGTATTCCAAGACGTCGGGAGTCACAGCAAGCAGTGCTTGCTTTCAGAAAACCCTAGGGCAGCGTTCCGCAGCAGTCAGGAGTTCACTGTGTTCCCCAGCTCCAGCTGGGAACACGTAACACTGCAAGTGTTGGGGTTTTGGTGATGTTGCAGCCCGCTCGGGTCGCTGCACCTCCTTCCTCCCCTGGGAACACACAGCGTCCTCTGTGCCCGTCCTGCTCTGGCCTGCTCCTTGCCACACATCTGCCACCTTCTCTCCAGGCAGGTTCGCTCTGTTTTGCTTGGTGGACATGCTTTTAAGCATGTGTAGCCTCTCAATAGGTTGCAAGTGCAGGTAGTTTGCCTGACCCTCATTACACCAATTAACAGGACATGCCTGATCCTTTATAGGCATCTTCCTCATCTCAGTACTAAAGTGGTGAAACTGACTAGAAGTGTGTATTACTCCTAAACGCCTCTTCCTTGTCCCAGTCTTAAAGGGATACACTTTAAGGTCATAGTCTGTGTGTGGAAGAGATGTGGATTGACAAAATCCTATGAAGGAAGGGGGAGGGTAGGATTCATTCTCATAAGGAAAAGGGGATGCCATGTCTCACCCCCGAACACCCTCTCCCCACTCCCCAAAGTCCCTCCCCCCAGGTGATCCTCCCTCGTATATACACTCCCAGGGTCAGGATCCAAAAGCAAAGGCCTTTTCTCTGGCCACCTGAGAGGAAGACCGAAGGGGAGTAAATGGAAGGATCCTTACAGGATGCTGTTGGCTATGAAGATTTGGATGTCTGGCGACCATTGGCGACTTTGTGGAGCTCCTGGGTCTTTGTAGCACCTGTGATGGGAGTGCCCCCAGTTGAAGACCTTTTTGCGAAAAGTAATTGATATAGTCTCTGAGGTTATGTAAGAGACCTTTAATTGAGATCCTGATGGGGTAGTCCTGCTGGGTCTTCCTGGTAGGCAGATTTACTACCTAAACTCAATTAAAAGTAAATTCCTAACCACCATGCTACTGGCAGAAAAGACATTAATTGGGGTCAAGTGGAGGCAAGCAAATTCTCATATAAACATATGAAGTCAAAAGCGGTGGCATCTTTCAGCAAGGGAAAAGGTTGCAATGCCCAGATGAAGTCCGCTCTGTTTTTGCAGCTAAATAGCATCCTCTAATAATGTGCTTGACATTTTTCTATAAAGAACTCACATGCCCGACTTGGCTAAGATCTCTACATGTATTTGGACTGTATATTGTCCGAAGTTCCGGGGAGAAACCACTTGTCACTTCTTCCTGGCAGCTTTGTGGAGGCCCTTGTGTGGTCAAGGAATGTATAAATGACTATACTTACATGGATGTAACTGTGAATGTAACCACCACAATAAGAGGTAGAGGGAGGATTAAACCAACAAGCAATCCCTCAATAAAAGGGGGGTACCCTTTGAACACCAGACAAAGAAAGCTTGCGGTTACTGCTGTTTGCTAACTAGGAAGACATTCACAAATTTGGTCTTAATTCAGACATCAATGACAAATCTGGCAGTCAATGTAATAAAAAAAATACATATTTTAATAGTTATTCTTCACAATTTTCACAGAAACATATAATGCTACCTAGGCCGTCATTTCATCAAGCCGATAATCTCACAACGACCCTGGTGGTCTTTTGCAAAATACATTAGTTTAACACATAAATTCCTACTGTATCTTTCTCCTAAAGTGACTCGTGCTCTACAAATGTGCACTGGACATTCCTCATTCAAAGCACTCTTCCACTTGCATCCCATTCATACCATTCTCATTCTCATCATCCCATCTACATATACAATACATAAAAATGTATACAAAAAAATGCCCAACATGATTCTTTCCTTGCGGTTTCAGTGTATTAATAAAAGGGAATTCATCAGGGGCTAAAAAGTTAAGTAAAAGATACATATAGGATTTGCACAAGCCATCTCGGCCTCTGGTTAGCTCCCAGATTCCTAACAGAGTTCGTCTGTCAAGTCTTCAATCCTTGAGTCAGACTGCAACTTTTGTACCTGTGAATGTCTTCCCCATACTCTGGTATGCTCTTCACTTTCCAAACGGGTGGTGGACTCCTTACACTCGCAGTCAGCATACCGCGTAGTTACATCTCCTTGCGGTCATCTAATAATGAAGGCAAAACGCTCCATATTCATGTCTCGAGAGCGGGACGTGGACACGAGCGTCCTCCGCTAGTATGTTTTCCTGAATAGCACGGCTCTGTAAGGTCTGCGTTCGCACGGTGCTCTTAATAGACGTTATTTCAAACAGCCAACTATAGCGCCATGAGTAGATTTATCTTTCATTGGTTAACCAGTCCTTTCCATTTAACAGTCCCTCACGTAGCAGAATTCGCAGCGAGTTGTAGGCGTCACACTCTACTGCCTACCGCTGGCTGCAGCCGAGTTGCTCTCGCATCAAATAGCTATATACGGAAGCATGTTTTTCTTTCCAAGAGCAAGAGGGTAGACTGCTCCAAGCTACACCTGTAACTGTGAATGTACCTTGAAGCACCTGGCGCTCTTTCCCATTAACAAATGCCATTTTGAACGTATTTTCTTACAATTGCAGAGTTACTAAAAAGAAATAATCAAATTTGTCACAACAGTCTAATGATTTATTAGCTTTCTCCAAAACTCCTTGATATTGCACTTACTGTAATGACGTTTAAATCCTTCTTTAATAATTCTATCTTGCCTGTTTGTATTTGTCATTGTTTAGATTACTCCTCAATGGTCAGGTGGCTATAAACCATTGCGCTACACAGTGTTGGATTAAATTAAATCTGCTGCCCCTTGCAATCCATTTGGGTGACAGTGTCTACCTAATGTGACAGCATGTAATTTATAATGTTCTTTCTTAGTAAGTACTAAAGGCCGTTTCCAAGGTTGATGGGGATCAATTTTGGTACATGGGTCCTTTTTTATAGTTTTAAGTAAATTGAGAAACGTACTTGTATTCTTATCAGAAAAGCCGAGTGCATCTGCTTTATGAGTAATCAGTGTTAATCACCACAGGGCTGTCAAAATAACATTGTAGACAATATGGGTAATATTAGCACACAAAGAGTACAACATTTCACTAACAGTAACAACCATTTTGTTCTTCAATGGTACATCAGCAAATAAATCATGTGCAGATCAAGCTTATAGCGATAAGACAACATAAATATGCAGCTTCAATAGAATGCCAGCAAAGCACAGGCTCACTTGTTGGTCCAAACAAAAATAGAATCACAAAGTATGTTAGTGGTATACTTCACACACAAAGGGCCTGATTCATGGAAGTGTTTTATAATGGCGCAATCCCATAGGAAAACGTTCTGTGAATTAGGCCCAAAGTATTTATAAATTAACTGATACTTTTAAAACAATTCACAAGTATGATTACAAAATAATTAATGAGTGAGTAATGGTAAATTCAATGCTCACAATTGTTGAAACCCAACCAAGCTTCAATATCATGCTATTTTTTTTATTGTGAATTGGTTTTAAAGAAAAAGCTTACACAAATCATTCAATATAAAAATATGCATACAATAGAGTAACATTACATTTCATCAGTAGCATGATACAAATCACAAAAAGTATAAAATACAGTTGCAATAAAAATCATCTACCATTTTTCCCTCAAAGCAAATAGGTTTTCGAAGAGATCGTACAACATTTTTAAAAATCAAAATGATGCAAGTACCAGAGTAATACGTTCCCCTTCCATCAATCTATTTATGCCATAGTCGCTCACCGGAATGAACAATATTTGGGTCAACACATTTTATATAGTACAAGTGACTTAAATTCTCTGTTCCAAGACAATTAATAACTAAATATTTTATTGTCTCACAGGCATTAATGGTACCACATACCCTACAAAATCTTTCTTGCTTATTCAAACCAATATCAGGTATATAATATAGGTTGGGAGGATAGCTCGGGGGCAATAAGCTCCCTTTGGGAACAAGACGCCGCAGTACAAGATTGTCTCCATACAATATAAATAAACAATAAAATATTTAAAAAAATTAAAATAACATAATTTGCATGAAAACTCAGTAAAAGATCCATTACAGGGCCAGCAAAAAAAATACAAATTTAAAGCAAATATGATAAGATTCTGGTGATCACAACATCTATATCACAAAAACAAAATATAATGCTCTATGCATTTTAGCAAAAGCCATCTTCAAGATTATACAGAAGACCACTATAAGAAAAGAAAATACACAGCACACCGACATAAATATTACATTGAAAATATAGCTTATAGTTGGTGTAATATTACAACAATATATAAGAATTCTTATCATCAACTACAAGTAACTAGTCACTACAAAAAAACATGCATACATTTCGATAAGCATCGAGTTCAAAGATCTGCCTAACTAAAATCAAATTGCACATTAGCCCAAATGCAAGCCTTTTATCTCCTGAAATTGCCTCGTCTTAGAGGGAAGTACTACTTTATATACTTAGCTTAATCAACCCAAATGTTCATACTCACAATGCATTGCTGATGTGGCTCAGACCTGGATATACACTTCGATGGCTACTAGGTGGCATTGCGGAATGTGTGACTTGGCTCAAATGGACTATCCTACTTTTAACATTTTAGGTGTAAGGGTTTTTCTAAGCCTTTTTAAACCCACCATAACATTATTGGTGTTTTTATACATACCCCAACCACAATGCTGTCTAGACTATATAGCACTGATGATCCATAATAAGGGTGAAACCAGGTATGCAGGAACACATCAGACGGGTCAAGGTGCCAGGAAGTGACAGCAAGTGTCTAGTGAAGTGCTCTATCTACATGGACGACGTCCTGGTTTTCTGCACAGATGGAGGCTCCATGAAGGCCCTGGTGAGGACCTGCGAGGACTTTGGCAGGGCTTCAGGAGCCAAGATCAACTGCACAGAGCCAGAGGCCCTGCTCTTTGGAGACTGGAACCCTACACACGAGCCGCTGCCCTTCCCCATCAGACCGGTCCACATGAAGATCCTGGGAGTGTGGTTCTGATATGAAGGCGCCATGACAGGGACGTGGAAAGAGCGAGTTGCGAAGGCCAAGCATAAGCTGGGACTCTGAAGCCTGCAGAAGCTGACCATCGTGGGGAAGACGCTGGCCCTGGTGAACAACATGCTACCGGTGCTGCAGTACTTGGTGCAGGTCTGGCCCGTGCAGAAGAGGACGGCAAGGACCATCACGCGGATGGTGATCTACTTCATCTGGAAAAACATGATGGACTGAGTGAAGAAGGACGAGATGTACAAAGAGCATGACAAACAAGGGTAGGGAGTGCCGTATATCTCCACCCTCCTAAGAGGCTTATTCAAATGCAACTGCGTGAGGATCATGCTGAAGAGCAGCGACGATAGTCATGTGGGATTCCTGATGACCCGCTTCCTCCTCCTCCTGATCTGGCAAAGAATGGGGTGGGCAGAGTGGGACACCAGGAACCCCTACAACTGGCCGGGGACTTGGTACTACACAGAAGCAGAGCAGTTTGTGAGGGACTTCCAGCTGGAGGCGGCAGTGCCAGACGAGTGGAAGACTGGGCTCATCCACGCACGCATCTGTGAGAGAGACGTCTGTAAGCAGATCAGCGCCCTACCCTCAGCGACCGCACAGCACGTGGGGGAGAACATTGCATCTGAGAGGCTGACAAACAAGCACAAAGACATCGCCTGGGTGGCAGTCCAGGGTGGTCTGGCGGTGAGAGCCTTCATGCACGCCAGAAGTATGAACCACTTCAGGAACTGACCGAGGGGATGCACAGCAAACGAGATGGAGTACCACCTCTTCTGGAACTGCACCTATGCCAGGGACCTGATGAGGGAACTGTCCACAGAGCTAGAGGTTTAGATGATTGGGTGCTCCCTAATTTTTTGTTAACGGGGGGCATGAACCCTACAACAAACATCACTGCTGAGTCAGTGTTGTACGGTTTGTACACAGGGAACCACGCACAAAGAGATATCCAGGCCTGCTGGAGAATCATGTGCAGCGTTAAAGATGTGCTCCTCTTTTGCAGGATAGGCTTGGTGGAAGGAAACTTCTACCGAGTCCTACTGATGGATGATCCACAGCCTCCTGAGAGACTACGAGATCATTGATGTGTCAGGCGATGACGGTGACAACGAGGAGTGAGCAATGTGCACTTGCATTACCTGTCTTTGTGCTTTCTCTTCCAGAAACCACCCAGGTGCGGCAAAGGAAGAAAAGCTGACCAGAGCCTGCCGGCGGAAGTTGCACAGCCCCCTAAGGGGACCAGCGGTGGAGTAGAAGGCAACAGAGCCAAGGTGGGGTGAGTAATGTATGCTTTCATCACTGTTTGTGTGCTTTTTCGCCCAGGTACCAGAAGGAGCACATAGGAAAAACAGCTGATGACGGGGACGATGAGGGATCCAACGCGTGAGTAATGTACCTGACAGGCAAGGGTCTAGGACAGGCCGGATACATGTAATGTTGAACAAAATTAATTTCTTTTTCACAGAATTGCAGTTAGGCGTACCTGCCCTTGTGTCTCAACTGCAGAGTAAGATTAACTAGAACCACGCACCCACATAGTGTGAGCACCACGCCTGCTCTTTACCATTTTTTACCAGAATAAGATCAACCAGAGAATAGTCATAATTTCCTATTTTGATTGGACAGATTTGAATTCTAATTGGATTTTTTCTAAATTCCATCGGAGGAATGGGACGGTTGTAAGGGGAGATGAGAAGACCATAAAAGATAATGTAGTTGTATTGACAGCTTTGCAAAACGTCAGTCTTGGGTTGTTTAAGCTATGTATAAAGTAGCACTACCCTCTAAGAGAAAGACAATTTCCGGTAGAAAAAGACTTGTATTTCTGCTAAATTGCATTGACACAATGCCTTGCTGATGTGGTTCAGAACTGAAGGTGAACGTCCATCAACGGCTACTAGGTGAAAGCCTTTTTAAACCCACCATAACTTTATTGGTGTGTAATATATATATATATATATATATATATATATATATTTTTTTTTTTTTTTTTTCAGTGAAAAAACTTTGTTAAAGGAATGTTATGGTTACAAGTAAAACCGAAAAACCACTGAAATTCGCCAGTTATGGAAAGCTAAGCAACCATAACTCGCACCGCCACTGTACACTGCTAACAATAACACCCATGACATCAAAGATGACAACACAAATATCATTAGGGTTGCTTTGGAGAAGGTTATGTGAAGATTTTAGGAGTAAAGTAAGAAAAACAACAAGAAAAAAAATACAAAATAACAGGTGTCTGTCAAGCATCTGTAAAAAAAACAAAGAAAACGGCTCTTTTCAGAGCCAACTTCAAAGGGTAAATGGGGCACACTTTTTAAATTTACATTCACCACGCTCAGATTCTCGGTATATCTGCGGACATGGCGGTTGTCCGCAGACATCAAAATCACTACGTGGGGGTTCAGTATGTTCTGTTACATGTATATGAAGTCAGGGATATTATGGTTAAGTTGTGCTACTAAAATCCTATGAAATTCAGTGAAAAAACTTTGTTAAAGGGACGTTATGGTTAAGTTGCGCTACGAAAAACCTATGAAATTCAGTGAAAAAACTTTGTTAAAGGGACGTTATGGTTAAGTCGCGCTACTAAAAACCTATGAAATTCAGTGAACAAAACTTTTTTAAAGGGACGTTATGGTTCAAAGTAAAACCGAAAAACCCCTGAAATTCGGCAGTTATGGTAAGATAACCAACCATAACTCGCGCCACCGTGCACTGCTAACAGTAACACCCAGGACATCAAAGATGACATCACAAATGTCATTGATGACATCACTGATGACATCACATGTGCATTTAATTTTCATGAAAACTCTGTACAAGGGATTCTTATAATGCTGACCAAAAACTGTCAAGGATCATTGGGATAAATATCATGAGCTAATTAGTGCATTAAGCAATGCATTGATATAAATAGCATTCTATTATGAAGTTCTATCCAGTATACTAAGCTACTTATGCAGAAACATAGGCAGTGTGTGCAGCATACACGATGAAGGTGTAATATTCATAATCTTGCCATGTTGAATAGTGAAATGGTAACTGCTTTCTTATTAGAGTTTTGCATATTGTGAAGGTACCGTAATTAGCACCAAGGTCCCTTTGCGGGTCTAATCCTTAACGGCTAGTAAAACCAGCCGTTACGGTGGGAACCCGCAAAGGGACCTTGTAATCAGGCGCTAAGGGATTACAGGTACCGGTACCGGTAATCCCTTAGCGCCAGGGTCGTAATGAGGCCCCTTGACTGTTACTGAGCAAAACCATGTGGCCTAGATATGTCAGTAAAGGAAAAAAAGGGGGAGCCAGACATGTGATGTCATCAGTGATGTCCTGGGTGTTAGTATTAGCAGTGCACGGTGGTGCGAGTTATGGTTGCTTATCTTACCATAACTGCCGAATTTCAGGGGTTTTTCGGTTTTACTTTGAACCATAACGTCCCTTTAACAAAGTTTTTTCACTGAATTTCATACTTAACCATAACGTCCCTTTAACAAAGTTTTTTCACTGAATATAGATATAGATATCATGAATTTGATAGGTTTTTACTACGATACCCTTAGTTTATATAGATATACTATACAACATACTGAAACCCCTGTCCCATGCTAGTGGCTGCAATGTCCGCGGACAGACTCGGTCAACATCAACACTGTCCAAAAACTCAGGGTTTATCTTACATTGTTGTATCATACAACAAAAACACTGAACATATTCAAAGAGCAGCATATAAATAAATTACATTAAAAAATAAATAAGAAGTATAAAAAAAAATATATGTAAGACACTGACAGAAAAAAATAACATATGCCTCGAGCAGAATTACCTCACTGATGCTTTATACAGAAACTGCACAGCAAATATCAACAGTACACCTACAAAGTAGTAACAGTAAAACTGAAAAACAAACCGGTAAGTACACTACATGAATTCCTATAGTTATAA
The DNA here is from genome assembly GCF_040938575.1 of Ambystoma mexicanum. Taxonomy (NCBI): domain Eukaryota; kingdom Metazoa; phylum Chordata; class Amphibia; order Caudata; family Ambystomatidae; genus Ambystoma; species Ambystoma mexicanum. The sequence continues at coordinate 862,305,362 of NC_090930.1, read as the reverse complement.
AAATTCTTCAGTAGGATACACTACAAAATAATGTATCTTTTTACACAGAAATGGCCAGCACACTGCAGTGGTTTGAAGAAATTTTTTCCAGGGATGAAATGATTGAAAACAGTGATACTTATGGTAGACACTACAGTTTTCAAAGTAAGCCAAGTAATACACATTATTTCACATGTACCTAACACAATTTATTTCTTTAACAGTACATACAGAAAATAATAATACTCAAACAGTACATCACGTACTAATGGAACAACAAACAGACACTGTGGAAAATCATCTACAGCATTTAGAACAAAAAATAGATTAATTAATGACCAATTTCATTATTTTGAAGAACTTTGTAGAAAACCATATCATGGAAAAAATTAAATATCACTGTCCTACGTGCACCTGTACCCCTTCTCCATGGCCCAGTCAATCATCCCCAAAAATTCCCCATCACCAAAAACGTTATGATAAGACCTCAATCCCTTCCTCCACTACCACCCTACATGTAGAAAACCCTAATTCCCCTGTATATGTCTCAATTTCTGCTACTCCCTCTCTTTCATAATTTCTATATTTTTGCATATTAATAAAGTATTATGTTCCTATATGTGTTTGTGTTTTGTTTTTTTTAAAGGCAGTTTGGGAGTCCGCGGACAGCGCGACTATCCGGGATGTCCGCAATTAACTGAAATGGGGGTGTCCTAAGGACACAATGCCTGTTCATACAGTCCGCAATCAAAATGGGGGGTGTCCATAGGACACATATCCTGTCTGTCTGTCTTTAATTAACCAAAATGGGGGTGTCCTAAGGACACTGTCCCTGTTCGTATTGTCCGCAATGAAAATGGAGGTGTCTGTAGAATGCATAACCAGTCTGCATGTCTGCAAAGTTGTGATGCACCTTTGATTAGTTCGGGGACCCGAACCCCGTCCGGCAGACACTTGTGCGCATGTGCATCTCACCCTCGGAGTCCTACGAACATCGCACCTGTCCGAAACTGTTTGCCACACATATGTAGCACTTTTAATTAGTTCGGGGACCCAAACCCTGTCCATAGAACAAACGTGCGCATGCGTACAACCAATCCCGCGGAATAGGTGTCCTATGGACATCCGGAACATTTGCAAACGTGTCAGGGACATTATCATGTGAACGCAACCCAGGCTGAGCATAGGCCCTTGTCCGCAAGCATAGTCCGGGCCGTGCTGTCCGCGAAGCGTGCTCCGGCACCCCTATAAAAGGCCACACCCTAAAGCTGCTCCTCATTCTGTTTTTGGCCACCAGAGAGAGCATTGCTCAATATTGGTGTGCTACCTTTCATTGGCTGCTGCCCTCTGCCTGCTGTGGTGTGTGTGCTGTGTCTGCTGTGTCTGCTGTGCCATTCCTCTGCCTGTTGTGCTACATCCCAGATGGCAACCATGTCTTCCACCTCTGCAGCTGCCTTGGCTTTAGCACCACCCCCAAACCCTCCACCACCACCTTCCCAAGGGCCTGGAGAGGTGAACAGGCATGGAGATGTAGAGAGGGATGAAGAGGAAGACGAGGATGAGGTAGTGGAAGTTCCTACTACTGCTGGCCATCGTGAGTCTTGGGTGTGGAGGCTATCTGCCACCATTGGAAGGGTACCCAAGGCACGTGCAGACAAGATGCGCTGCACTGAGTGTGACTTAGTGCTCAGTCGTGGCAAACCGGGTCTGTATATGCGGCGACACCCAAGGTCTTTTCACAAGGCGGCAGTTCGAAGGGTTGTCCCCTTCGATCAAAGTAGTAGGTTGAGTTCCTCTGCAACATTCTCCATATCTGCTCCTGCTACCACAAGAGACACTCATGTGGGGCATGGCATCCCTGAACCAGCCCCGTAGGCCATACGTGATGCAGTAGACCCTTACCTTTCGAGGGTCACAGTACTGTGTATGTATTGAGACGCGGTACTCTGCAGGGGGGAGGCACTTCGAAGTGCTTTTGAGGCTATGGTCCAGGATCATGAGAAAGTCTGCCACCTACCTAAGTGAGGCCCACCCAACATCTTCCTCTATCCACCTGCCCTTTCGTATCCCTGTGGTTGGTGCCCCTTCCTTACCCTCCCTTCCCTTCCTTTCCTTCTGTCTTGTTAAAAAAAAAACAAAATACAAAACAAAAAACAAAAAAAGGCTCCTTTCAGAGCCACCTTTCACAGTTTCAAAATAGAAGTGGCAATAAAATGCCAATAAAATGCTACAGGGCCCTGTGCATTTTTAGAAGTCCGCGGACAGTCCGCGAACATTAACTTTTTTGGGGTATTGCGCTATCAAACCATTGCACTCTTCTGCGGGAGTAAGTGGTTACTCTGAAAAGAGCCTTTTTGTGTTTCATTTTATGTTGCAAAAAGTTCAAGTGGTCAACACCTACTGGAAAAGGGATTGCTATACTTCCAAAAAGGTTTGCAATGCATTTTGTATATTTCGCAGAAAAATCTGATTCCCAGCATGAGTAAGATGTACTCCATCTCTGCAAAAAACGTGTGTGCTACGAAACATAATATTTTCATTGGGAAAAGAGGACATACCAACATCTCTCATAAAAGCGCAAACAGCCTTGTTGACATTGCGCCTTTCTTTCTCCATTTGTGGACCAAATGATGAAGAACGCAGCCACATTTTTCTCTGCACAATACGAGAAAAAGTTACTCAGGAGTTTGGAAACATGTCTATGACTATGTCCTTCTTTCATTGTAAACTGCAAGGAGAGTCCAGACACATGTCTCTCCACAATGAATAATAATAATGTCTGGATGACGGTGTGTCATCAAAGTAGCGCAAAAAGGAACTAAATCCAGCCACTTCATTCCACGCACTCCATGTCAGTGCACATGCACATGAGGGAATCCAAGATGCAACCACTCCACAGTGCTCTGCATGCACCTCCAACCAATTTATCCACGAGTTGCCCAAAATCCAGACACACTGCCTTCTGAAAGACACAGCCATAGCTATCTGCTTTCGTCTCAGGAAACAGACTTTCTGCAAAAGTACCTTCTTACACATCACACCCAGTAAACCTTATTGACCAATCTGTTGGCCTGCACGCTCTCATTTGCATGCCTCTCAACCTCAAAATCACTGTATGTAACACGCGTGATCCGCGGACAGCCGCAGTGTCCGTGGACAGATCGCAAAATCTGAGAGTGGGGAATGAAAATTTAAATAGTGTAATCCACTTCCCATTTGATGGTGGCTCTTAAAAGAGCCTTTTTTTGTTTTTTTGAAAGTGCTTCTAAAATAACACCTTTCATTTTATTTTTTTTCTCACTTATTTTCTTCCTGATGTCTTCACATTATCCTCTGTAAAGCATTCCTTATACTTTTAAATAACATAGTATTTCTGCTTTGAAATAGTCAATATTAACAAAATCAAGATTGTCATTGTTAAAAGACAACATCCCAGCTCTAAACAAGAAAGCAGACATCCCTCTGTTAACCAAACTCCTTGCACCATTTTGCTGAGGGCAAAAAACATTACAATTGTCCCATACTACCCTAGGCATCAATTTCCAAAAACATCACCTTGGCATTTGGAAGAACCACCATCACTGTCTGAACCAAGTTTTCAAGAGCACTCAACAAACTAGGATCACTGATGGATCCCAAATGGACAGCACCCCAATGCAGTACCACTACACCTGGACTGCTCCACATGGAGAAAATCTTACAAACTCCAACCACAGCCTGCATATTGGAACCAGGCACAGTTGACCACAACACATCCTCTCCTTCAAAACGAAAACTGACAGCCGTATGTTTAGACATAGCATACCTCTCGAAAACATGTATAAACAGATCTCAACTACCAACCCCTCACTTTCTTCACCTCTGCCATCTTCACTACACACACACCCTCTCTTCCTGCAAAAAACAACTTCAACACCTTATTGGCTAATCCCCACCATCCCCTTTCCATGCTAGATATGCTGAGAAACCCCAGATGTGGCACGCCCTGTCCGCAAACAGCCGCGGTATCCGCGGACCCCACAACACAGGGGCAGCCCTTTTTCCCTTTCCACATCACTGTCTGCACCACTCTCTCATTGGATACACATAAGCAGTCACACAAACATCCACCAATCACATCCAAGAACTCTACATTTAACTCTGTCATCACAATTCAGTACTTAGGATGAACTGTTCATCACTCTGAGTACAAGTGTCCTGTGATTGCAAAGCACTTACAGCTAAAACTACTGTAAAACTCTTCAAGATTTCGCCTTCCAGATTCAACTACATCTACATACATCAATACAAACTACAGGTATGAATATTTTGTTTACAGTAAATTTTTATCTATTTTATAAATGCATATGAACAGGGTACCTGCCATTCACCCTGCATACTCTGTAATAAAAGCATACTCCAATTTATCCCATCTCCTATGATCAAGTTCACTTGCAAATCTGTCTGTTTTCCAAATTTTAATTTACCCATATTACTCATTGCAATGTCCAGCCTAAGATTCTCTCATTTCTTTCTGTCATTTTCACAACCACTTACCCCTTAACACTATTATAAATTTGTAGAATGTACACAAAACAGGAGACCAGCTTGTATCTTACAAAAGCATTGGAAGTACATAAAATGCATTTATTTAAACAGAATGCCTTACACTTGCCATACTTGCAAAACCAAACAAATACAAGTGTACATTCAGAACAGTGCTAATAGGAATGTGGATAACAAAGTCTAAGAATTGAAAGGTTTCTAGCAGTCATGTAGCAGGCATCTATGCACCAAATAATTAATGGAATTCCACATAAAAAAAACATTCTCCTTTTCAATCTGTACATCTTTCCAAGCTTTTTCTCTTGCCCTACTACAACTTCCACTAATCCATTAGCACTCTAAACAGTGCAACAGGAACACACACTTTCAAAAGTGCACCTCATAGGAAACACCTATAAATACTCCACTTCCACCTTTAGTAATGATGCTGATCCTCCAAAATCTCCATTCATATACAAAGCTATGCAATTTAACACATACAGTATCTCTTCCTAGAAAGAAATCCTTCTGCAAATGTAACTAATCTATTCTTCAAGTGAAATGACTGTGCCATTAACACACATATGTACTAACTTCCTTCTTTCACAATTGCAGTGAAGACCACACTCCTGAAAACCAGTAGCATCTGAAGTACATGACAGAACCCAGAAGAAACCTATTCTTTGCATTCAACATAGTAAGTGCAATACTGTTGTAGTGTTCTAACTGTTACTCAAACAGTGTGGTATTCTAGTATTTTAGAACAAACAACGGTATCAACCCTCTAGCAATAGATTCAGTATTACTGATTGTACCTCAGCAGGTGTACACATTGTATTGTCATCTGAACACCAGTATAGTAACACACAAATACAAGAATAGCCTTCACAACCTTAAGTAACAGCCCATTCCACAATCACACGACTCTACATACATGCTTACCATCATAGTCAGACACTCACATACATTGCACAACATCCCAACCCACACTTACTTTTTTCTCCAACAAACACCAAAGAATGCCTACCATAAAGCAGTAGAAAGCAATGCAAAAATATAGCAAATCAAAATAAAAGTGTACAACATAAGCATCCACCCCTAGCAGAATGTATACAAAAAGTTCAAACAAAACAGCTAATACAGTCACTAAGCAAAACTAAAGCAGCTTGTTTGCAGTAAAGAAACTTTGACTCCTCTTTTAAAATGTAAAACTAAACAGAAAAGTATTTAAAAGATTACAGCTACCACTAGTGCTAACAATGCACCTATAAATCTTGATGTAGCCACAAGTAAGCATACCAAAAATATATTTTACAAAAAATGTTCCACCACAGAGTCCTTCAGAACCTTATAAAAACAGGAGAGAAATCATGCTCAACCCTTAAAACCTACCGCAGAAAACGAATCCTGGAAGCTCGCATACACAGTGCAATCCTTCTACGAAGGAATTTATGTATATTAGTTTTAAACAGAATGAAACCACTAACAAAACTAACTATTAAACCACAACAAGGACTTCTCAACAAATGGAATATGAACAAAGATAGCTTCACAAACATCTGTGCAGGTGAGTGGAGTCACACCACCAGCACAGAACCATATTTCAATGAAGAAGCATACAAACAAAAGCAAACAAACCCAATTGCCATAGCAGTGGATGAGGGTATGAAAAGGTTAATAATACCATCCATGGAACAAGAAATGCTGCTCACACAAATATCTCCAGCAAACTTAGCATCAACTCTCCATTCCACTGAACCAATGTGTCCAGTCTACAAACGGCCGTGCACATCAATGTGTAATAGGCAAAACATATTTCACATATCTATGCCAGTTCCTCAGTCATTATGTGAAAAGCAACGATACATTGAAAATAGAACTATTACAACTATGGACTCCTGTCCAGTGCGAAAATACACAGGAGAACAAGGACATTCATTAGCCTGCATTTCTGGACCTATTTGCAAAAGCACCTTGCACCATATCAAAATGATAGCAACACACCATTCAACTGTAAGAAATCTCGTTCATAAACTGTACCATGCCAAAAGTCCTGCTTTAGCACTGGCCAATTTAAATAACATTCTTCTACATGGTACAGCCAAAGAACTACTTGAAGAAATAGAGCACATCCAGAGAAAATATTTTGGAAGTGAAAGCCACTTACAAAATTCAATATCTTTAGAACAGAGTAGCAACAAATTTACAGATGGCAACCTTCTACTACACACATACAAAAAAGAAATACTAAAGTTTAAAAGCACATCTTCTGAAGTACCAAATATGTGTGTGTGTGTTGCCACAGGACTTTTTATAAAAAATAGCACAAAAACTGTAGACAATGGTTCCAATTAGCTCTCTATCTTATAGCAGAAAACAAATACGAAATTACTAACCCCTCAATACTTTGCAGATACTGCACTGCAAAACATGACAACAACCAAATACCTTCACATGTTATCATTAATAACATGGAAATATTCCCACTACCAAATCCACTGCAACAACTTAACTTGTATGAGAGCATTATAATTGAAACGGTGCACCCATTTCAAGCAATAATACGCCTTCAACCAAAAACAGCAAAACTACCTCCCTCTGAATTACTGAAAGGCATTTGTGGTAAAGTAGTTTATTTGCCATTAGATCTCAAAGAAAATGTACACACTCTGGGAGTGCAACGGCTAATAGATCAATCTTTGATTATCCTAGTAAATTGCACACCTAAAAAAGACAAAACAATTTGGCAGCAACTAGTGTACTTACATAAAGTTAGAGAAGCCCTGCAATATCTAAAAGACAACAGTGAATACTACAAAGAAATAGACATTGAAGAAAACCTGAGGGAAACCACAGAAACATTCAAGACTCATCAGGAACTGGCCAATTTCAACTTCTAGATCCTACAACAGAATCCGATATTTTAGACTATTATACAATTCACCCATTGCACTCTAAAGACACCATAGATGATGCACTGGAAACTTACTAAATGTGGCAAGCCAAAGCATCTCCAATCAGCTTATGGGAAAAAGTGTAGAAGCACTAGCCTTTCCTCTACTCTTTCCTACTGTAAAAAGGATGAAGGTGCGATGAAAGACCCAAACAAATAATAGCATCAGAATACTGCTCTTTACGAATGTATTCTGAACACCCCAGACTCAGACAAAATGTGGAATACATATTCCACCTTCTCTTTGAAAGTGAACTAGCAACTCTATGCTACAGAGTTGCACACACATTGAAATAAGGTACCAATTTTCAAAATGTGTGTGCTACGCAATTACTACAAAAAGTGAAAGAAAAAGATGGGGTTTTACAGTCAAGCATTACAAATCTTTTAGCAAAAATGCATGGTAAAAGAGAATATGGGTTCCAACGACACACAGAAGTACGCTGTATGATGAGAAACCTTGGCCCACCCACATGGTTTGTGACATTAAGTTGCACAGAATATACATGGGAAGATTTGCAAGATTTCTACATATAGCAAACAAAAACAAAACCAATATAGATATAAAAACACCAGAAGAACTCTGCTCTCTAGGTCCTGTAAATGTTCAAGAAATTTCCATCATCGCTTAATTGCCATGCTACACTTCATTTGTAATACAACAGTGTCTTCCCCTCTGAGAAGTGCAACACTTCATTTGGAGAAAGGAATACCAGGCCAGAGGAGCACCACACATCCACATGCCTTTGTGGATTAAAGATGCTCCTAAATTTGGTCAGGACAGTTATGCCACTGTTTTGCAGTTCGTTCAAAAATATGTCACTTGTGAAATCCCTTCACAAATTACAAAGTGATCTACATGCACAAACTTTACAATTTCAAAGACACAAGTGTGGGGAGTATTGTCGGCGCAGATATAAAAACAAAGGGAAATACTACACCAAATGCCGCTTTGGCTTCCCTAGACCAGTTTCAACAACAGGTCAAGTGAACAAATTAATGTCTTCAGTTAGACATAGTGTCAAAGGTAAATCACCAAAGAACACATACTGCATAAAAAGAACAGAAGGATCAGAGCACATCAATGATTACAATGCAATTGTTGCCCTCCTATGGAATGCAAATATAGATGTGCAATACAATGCAGACAATTACACTGCAGTTCCACTATATGTCACAGCCTACTTAACCAAAGCAGAAAAAACAGAGCTCAAAGACCTATGGGACGACATATCATCTGATAAAACACTGTCACAGAAAATGCTCTACCATAGAGAATGTGGCTGCTACGAAGCCGCAAACCTTTTAACCGGTGCTGCCTTGTATGGAAAATCTGAAAACATAGTATGGCTAAGCCTTGATCCTGTTAAATCCAGAAAAAGAGTTCTCAAATCATTTAAAGACATAGAAACAATAGCCAAAAATGATCCCAACATCTAAGGCATTTTGAAAAACAACTTACTAGACACATACTACCCAAACAGGAGTACCGCTTTGGAAACCATGTGTCTATACCACGTAGCCCAAAACTTCACATACAAACCTAATATTAAACCAGATGAGAAGAAAGGTAGATACAGAGTCGAAAATTGTGAAGGCAGCCTAGTGAAACTTACCAAACGCAGCTTAATTAATCATATGCAATTGTCATTAAAACTCCTCAACATAAAGAACTGTATTACATGTCCCTACAACTTTTTAAACCATGGAGAAAAGAAGAAGATTTATTAGATACCCATAACTCCTATGAAGATGCTTTCAAAGCAAATGAAAGCACTATAACAGACAAACTTTACACAGTACAAAACAATGTTAGACAATTAACTAAAACAAGAAGAAGAACTCCAGGCACAGCTAAATATAGATACTCCTGACAGCAGTCAGCCTTCTCTAACAGGAAGCCAAGAACAACTTGGACAGCCACTCATAGCAAATGAGGCTGAATTAGCCATGTACCAGTATGAAGGTTTTACAGACGCCTTTACTATACTCAAATCTTAATTAAACAACGAGCAGTGTAGCATTTTCCTAGAAATAACAAAACAAATTGAACATGGTATGTAGCACAACACTAAAATTTGTGTGGTGAAGCTGGTTTAGGGAAAACATTCTTAATAAGAATCATAAGCAAGTTCCTCCAACAATTGACAAACACAAACTGTCAGCTGCTGTAACTGCCCCCACAGGTTTAGCCGCCTACAACATAGGCGGTGTCGCTTTACACCGATTACTACTCCTTCCGGAAGAACACCAAAACAAATTAGACTACTACAAACTTTCTCCAGAAGCTGCAATGGAACTACGCAGAGTTTTGAAACAAATGAAAATGCTGCTAATAGATGAGGTGAGCATGGTCTCCAACCTAATGTTGGCTTTGAGTCACCTCAGATTACAAGAGGTCCTCAAAACAGACTAGGAAGAACTCTTTGAGGGAAAACACATTATTGTTCTCAGAAATCTTCTTTAATTAACACCAGTTAAAGGTGAACCTATTTTTAAAACCTTAGGGCACAAATTATGCCGTAAAACTCTTGGCAGCATAGGAAATGTCAATCTTTTGCAACATTTCCAATACAAAGAATTAACTGAAAACATGCGTCAGTCCGGAGACCTCACCTACACCAACATTTTAAAAAGTATTAGAGTTGGTGTACTATCTAAGGAGTATTAATTATACGAAAATAGAACTTAAGGGGCAGGTCAATGAAAAACACAATTTTATATTTTAATACAATCACACATATAAAACCAATATTAAATAAGATATAATTAGAATACAGTTTTCTAATATAGAGCCAATTCATAGGCTAAACCTCAATTAGGAGCATGAACAGAAAGCAAAAACAAAAAAAATTGATACATCAAATTACACACTCATTAATCACTTTTACAATAGATGTCTCTAGTATTACTCTGTTCTTCCACAGAGAAAGCTCATATCGACATGTTTCACTTCCTATTGTCTTTAATACAGAACTTTCGTCAGGAGAAAAATCGTGTGCATCCAGCTCCTATTGTGCGTCCAGTTTGATTAAAGATAAAACCACATACAATACACGACCTGTCCAAAATTAAAAGAAAAGAAGAGAGGCACTAGTAAGCTAATGTTGCTAAAATTAGTCTCAAAACGTTCACCAATGAACTGAGAAGCCACCACCGAGGATCAGCAAATTACCTCAGGGGGTTCTTGTGGGGGCGCACAATCCTTGAATAGAATTGTGGTAGGGCACAATATTCTCCCCACTCAGTGGCTGCTCTAAAATCAAGCATAAGATCTAAATTAGCCAGTCGCAAAAACATGACAAAAGTGGTTTGCTCATGGCATATACAGAACTACATAGAAAAGCCATACTACTGCTACTACAAGTATCAAGAAAACACACACACCCACCTGTGTCAAATCTCAAAAATCTTGTCGTGTTGCAGGGTAGACAGAAAATTATCCTGCTCCCTCACCAGGCTTGGGTGTCACAGTAAAATCTGATAAAGGGATAAATATTCTGATAAAGGGAGTCCTCTCAATGGTGTGTAGGTTTCCATATTTGTAAATAGTGATTTGAGTTTGGCACTTTGCTTTGGTCTGAATTATCTCCGTTTGAGGATACATCACTTTAGTAGGGTAATTCGAACTCTCTTCTCCATTTCTAGAAGACGGCGGTCCTTGTGGGCAAGGCCGCAGGTCCACAGATTTTAATGCAGAGAACAGTTTTCTCTAGCATACACAGTCACCATTCATGAATCATAAGATCTTACCCTAGATCAAGCATTGATAGATATTGACAGCACAGTGTTTAAAGAAGGCATGAGCTATGTAGCACTATCACGCCTATGTACACTTGAAGGACTATTTCTAGTCAACTTTGATGCAAGTAAAGTAAATGCTGATATTCCTTGCATTGTAGAATAATATGGACTATATGCCTCCTCTCAAAACCTATCCTGTTCCTCAAAAAGCTAAAGTTTGCAAAAGAAAACTAGTTCAGACTCAAATTATACAGGATCTCACAATACCTCCAAAGAAATTAAAAGAAGCTAATACTTCATCAATGACCACAACCAAAGAAGGATCTACTGCACAAACGAAACCAACTACCTCTTCAAAGAAACAACGCGCACTTCCAGCAAATGACTTAGACACAGAACTGTCTGGTCCATTAAAAATTTCAACTTCAACTGGTGTAAATTGCTATGCAAATGTAACAATCAATATTCTATTCCAATTACCACCAATTGTGAAAAACATTTACTTAAACGGAACAATCCAATTATGTTTGCAAATGGTAGTCCTTCACAGAAATGCAACCAACAATCCTGACAACACTTAGAGTGTTTCTGGAAAGAGGCAGGAATTGGACTACTGTGCTGGAATGGTCAAATTCACTATAAACACACAAGAAGATCCACAAGAATTTCTAATGTACTTACTACAAGTACTGGAAAGCAAAAACATACCTATAAATGAAATCTTCTAGATTTCATACATGTGATAACCTACATGCACACTTTGCAGCCATATGGCACAGGAAGAAGTCACCAATGAACGCTTCTTGTATGTATCCATACCTAACTGTGAATACATTCAATTTCAGCAACTTGTACAAATTGCAAACCATGGCAGATTATGTACTACTTGCAATTCTGCAAGCTGACTGGATTCACACATGGACAAATATCTCTTGGTAAGAAACCCTTCACAACAGTAGGCATAGTCTACCACGCAGGAGCCACAACCAATGCAGGTCACTACACTGCATACATAAAAAAGAAATGTGAATGGTTCGAATGCAATGATACTTCCATTACTCTAAAACAGAGATTACCAGTAAATCTGGTAAACGCTTACTTAATAGTCTTAAACCCTAAATGTATTCACTAATCTGAGTATAAACATCTACAAAATGTCCTCAATAACCTTTAAATCCATAAACTAATAGAATAAGACAACAGCTATCTAACAGTTAAAAACTATAAACGGTTATAATACACCAACTGGTATCGAACTACAACCAGAAAACTGCAATATACATTTTTCTAAGGAAACCCTGCAACACTTATTACATATATAAATACCTTCACCAATTTCAAAACTATCAACAGTTAGAATACGCCAACAGGTATCTAACTGCCCCAAAATTCTGCAACAACCAAACATATAAATGAATACTGCTAAAATGCAACAAGAAATAAACAATTAGAATATGACAACTGGTATCTAATTGCAGCAATAGTACCACCACTTCCAAACCAAAAACCATACACCTATTCAATTCCTCCTACTGAAATCAACCACCGAAAAACATTGTACCATAACCTAGAAAGTTTTTTTTTTTTAAATCCTGCATGGATTTTTTGGCCCCAGACCCAATGATTTTACGAACAAACACAGGAAGTGAGCAAATTGCACAGTACACTGGTTTGAGGCATAGTGCTTGTAAAGTACTAACTATGAGGGTTGACAAAGTACGGAAATGTCTACTATGCAATGCAATAACTCATTACAAACTAATTACACTAACATGTGATCTTTTCTTTTATCACAGAGAATGGAAAAACAGTGTCTGCTTCAATTTCCCATACCATGAATAAACTGCATACAGCCTCAACAAAGCAAACAGTAAGTATACAATGCTTGGAGTCACAAACACCGCAACACAACACACCCATCCACCTGACCACTCACTACAACCCAAAATGTTTGCTTGCATGGGTGTCTTATGCTGCAGTGGTTATGGCCATGGTCTACAGTCTTGGGTGCATGGCCTGGCCAAAACACTGCATACAGCCTTAACAAAGCAAACAACAAGTATACAATGATTGGAGTCACAACCACCGCAACATAACACACCCATGCAAGCAAACACCTACCAACAGACCACAACCCTAAAACATAATACAAACACCTCAAGCTCTATCCCCTTCACTTGACATACTAAGACACTACTTGCAGCCAATACACAAACTCTTCAATGCATGCCCTCTCAACCCAATACTCGACTAACTACCCAAAACCAATACATCAGAGCATAATAAAGTACCCAATATTGCGGTCAGTGGCTGGTATGTCCGGAGTCAACCGCGGTGACCGCGGACACCGCGATCACATCACAGCCTTCTTCCACCTAAACAAATACAGTATTTGACCCATCTCTCACTCCCCCACCTTCTCCAGCCACTCTTCCACACCAACGCACTCCCCAAAATTAGATTTCCGCTCTGTTCCATGCTGTGCTGTCCGCGGATATCCGCGGATCCAACATGACAGGTGCATCGGGATCGGGAAAAGCGCATGACGTTGCTTGTCCACGGACATGACGTAAGCCCTTTAACCAATCGATATCCTGTTTGGGGAGTGAACAGGGAAGTGTGTCCGCGGAGCGGACCCAGATATCACACATTTTTTTAACCTAATTTTTGGTCATTTTAAAAAGAAATACTGGACGGATTTTCATCAAATTTTACAAACGCATGCTTTCGCGACCAAGCCGCCACTCCTGTCGCAAATTTTGTGAGGATTCGCAGGGGGAGCAAAGCTATAAGCCGCCCAAAAAGTGTTCTTCCTATGGATTTAGCAACTTAACCATAAATACACGGCTGTTACTGCGGGCCGTGTCATATATATATATATATTAGTTATGGTTAAGTTGCTAAACTCATAGGAAGAATCTTCACCGAACTTTGGTGAGGTTTCGTGTGGGGGGTGAGTTATAGAGGGGGTTCCAAAAAATGTTTTTCCCATAGATTGAATGGGGAAAAACTTTGCGCACGGCTACAGCCCGAACAGCTGGATAGATTTTCACCAAATTTGCGGCAGGGGCTTGGGTCAGAAAGAGTGCTTTTGTGTCTTTGGAGGGAAGCTGACCAGTACTTTTGTTGCAAACGACTGAAATGTACATATCTAAAAATGAGTGATATCTAGGTGTGCTCTGCGGACACATTTCCCTGTTTGCTCCGCGGACCGAAGAGTCATTGGCTTGCGGTACGGCGTGCGGTATGGCTGGTGATTGGCTGGATGGAAGCGTGCTGTACGTCAACAATTTTTGAGAAACGCTGCCTTGGTGTCTCAGAGGACAGTGCGCCGGCGGAAGGGTCTGCAAAATATACCATACGCCATGTGTTGGCCGCAAGAAGGGACGGAAAGGATGGGGGAGTGAGAAGTGGTTAATGGGACATATGTAAATAGGTGGAAGAAGACGGAGGAGTGGCTGCAGTATTGATGTGTATTGCGCAAATTCACGGGTACCTAGACAGCCGACAACTTTGTGTGGTGATTTGAGGCAGCTGTCGTAATGGCATCATAGTTTCAGTCGCGACATGTTTCTGGCGACCTCTTTCCGTGGTGAGTGGTGGCAGGTGAATTTCAGAAGGGGAGTGATTTGCACATGGCATAGGGTGTGTGGGAGCATGGGTGCCTGTGCTATGCAGATGGTATGCAGTAGTTGGGGACATGGTGGCATGCATGGGTGCATGAAGTTGCGGTGGGTCTGTTGAAGGATTAGACTATTGAAGGCCGTAGGCCAGAGCCCATGCTCTGAAGAGCCTAGGGCTTCAGATCACCCACCGCAGCTATGTATGTGTGACTCTGTATCCGGTAGAGGGGGGTGCGTGCATAGTGTGGTGTGTGCAGATTGGTTGGAGTAGGACCAATGTTGACAACAGTATGTGGGTAGGTTGGCAGTGACACAATACTTTGTGAATGGAAGTGGGTATGTCCCAACTATGTGAATCAAAGTGCACAGGGGTGCAAGAGACAGTGTTTTGTTTCTACATTGGGCCCTGTTTGCGGTGGTGAGTGGTGGCAGGTGAATTTCAGAAGGGGGTTGAATTGCACATTGCATAGCTTGGGTGGGAGCACGGCTCCCTGTGCTATGCCGATGGATAGCGGTGGTTGGGGACATGGTGGCATGCATGGGTGCATGCGTTTGGGGTGGGTGTGTTCAAGGATTACACCATTGGGTGCATGGCCGAAGGCCGGAGGCCATGCTCTGAAGTGCCTAGGGCTTCAGCTCACCCACCGTAGCAATGCATGTGTGACTCTGTATCCGGTAGATGGGGGTGCTTGCATAGTGTGGTGTGTGCAGACTGGTTGGAGTAGGTCAGTTGACTGTTAGAACGTGGTACAGTTTTTTGATGTGTGGTTGGAGATGCTGCAGTGAAAAGTTACGCAGTAGAGCCACTTGGTGCAGTATTTTCATATTGTCAATATGGTAGAGGGTATGGTTGAATGGCAGATAATATGTGCTTGGATAGTGTGTTGTGTGCAGATTGCTTGTAGTATGGGCAATGTTGTGAGCATTTTGTGGGTAGTTTGGCAGTGACACAATACTTTCTGAGTGGAAGTGCGTAAGACAATAGTATGTGAATCAAAGGACGCAGGGGTGTCTGAGAGGGTGTAATGTGTGTACATTATGGTAACTGTTGCATTTAACACTGTGCATATGCATTGCGGTGTGGAGGTTGGGTAGAAGTGCTGGTGCCAGTGGTGCGTTGGTGAAATGCTGGCATGAATGGTTGCATTATGGTGCGGGGAATGTGTGCAAGGAGCACAGCCACTGTAGCAATGCAGGTTTGATAGTGCATTAGGCACAGGGTGGTGATTTTTGGGGAAAGGGCGTGAAGCACATTGTAGACGTGCTACAGCAGCACAAGTGAGTTGCAAAGGGTGATTTGCACGTTCCATGGTTGTGGTGATAGTTGCCACATGCTACAGTATTTTGTGTACGGCAGGAGATAGTGCAGTGAGAAGTTGTGTAGTGTGGCCACAGGGTGCAGTGTTCATGTAATGTGAGTATGGAAGAGGGTATGGTTGAAGTGCAGGTTATATGTGCTTGGATACTGTGCTGTGGGTGGGTTTGTTCAAGGATTACACCATTGGGTGCATGGCCAAAGGCCATAAGACGCATGCCATGCTCTCAAGAGGCTAGGGCTTCAGCTCACCCACCCTAGCAATACATGTGTGACTCTGTAGTCTGCAGAGGGGGGTGCTTGCATAGTGTGGTGTGTGCAATTGGTTTAAGTAGGTCAGGTGACTGTTAGAATGTGGTAAGGTTTTTGATGTGTGGTTGGAGATGCTGCAGTAAAAAGTTATGCAGTGTACCCACTGGGTGCAGTGTTTGCATATTGTCAGTATGGTAGAGGGTATGGTTGAAGGGCAGCTTATATGTGCTTGGATAGTGTACTGTGTGCAGAGTGCTTGCATCATGGGCAATGTTGTGAGCATCTTGTGGTTAGGTTGTCA
Source organism: Ambystoma mexicanum (assembly GCF_040938575.1). Lineage (NCBI taxonomy): Eukaryota > Metazoa > Chordata > Amphibia > Caudata > Ambystomatidae > Ambystoma > Ambystoma mexicanum. The sequence goes on along the minus strand of NC_090930.1, from coordinate 862,288,671 downwards.
GTGACACAATACTTTCTGAGTGGAAATGCGTAAGACAATATAAACTTAAACAGAGGATGCCGGGACGCATAGCAAAAAGAAATGCACCATACAAGACCAGCATTTAGTCAAGTAAAAGCATATTTTATGTGGACAATGAGAGGGTAAAATCAACACGTTTCAAACGGGGTGCTTGATCACACCAGTGTATATAACCATATATATATATACAAACACACAAAAGCTGTGAAATATCAAACTTTCAACAATACGGTTCTATGTATATGTGTGTATTTGTTACTAAATATAAACTTTTAAATTCTACACGCTTTGTTGGAAACGCCAATGTTAAGGTTCAAACAATTATTGCACACTTTATGTACAACTGTAACCAGCGTTGTTGGAATTCTGAATGATGAAAAGGGGGGTATGTGTGTGTATAGGTGGCTGTGTTTATTGCCATGGCATGAGTTTGCGTGACATTTACCCAGTCTTGCACGGTGTATGAAACATACTGCTTCGATGTATGACTTTTCTCTCAGCATTGCATAGCCCCTGGCGCAGAGTACTGTGATGCGTGATTTGTATGTGTAGTTACTGTAATGGTGTTTTCTAAGTAACATGTTATGTTGATTAAGCAATTGCATTTTTCCTAGAATTGTTTCACTTGTGTCGTTGATGATCAGTTGGTCCCATTGTACTTGCCATTCAATGTGAGCTCATTACTTTGTTACGCACATGTATGTGCCTTTGTGCAAACAACATCTGCAAACATGCTTTTTTCTTGGGTAGGTGTGTTAAGTAATGTTTGTTATGGTGTGTGTACATGTGCGCATGCAGCATCTGCAAACAGGCATGTCTAAGTAGACGCTTTCTACACGAATAAGGAGATACACTATATTTTCAAAACGTTGAGATGTATGTCACGAAGTGTGTATTTTTTGGGGTGTGTGGAAAACCCACTGCAATAATCACCCGCTTATCAATATTATTCTACAACAGGGCCTGCGAACCACAACTCTCCACAAATTTAGGACGACGGCTCCTATGATCCCTCACCATTTGCTAAGATGGCTTGTGCTAATGGGAGTTGTAGTCTAAAACATCTGGCGTGCCAAGGTTTGCAGGCCCCCGTTCTACAGTATTTGGATTTAATGAGCTTTTTTGGGCATCGTCACAAGGCAGAGAAGACACGGGTTTGGCGTGTCCTCGTTTTTCTACCGAAGCAATCATGTATCTTAACCACGCTGCAGCCACGGGAGCGGTAAATAGAAGTATAGACCAACAGAGGGATGCATAGATGTATATATCTGCAGAACGCAGGATGAGTTGCGGATGGCAACATAGGATTGAAACAGTGACTGGTGAATTATTTATAGATTTACATTACACATATCAGTTTCACATTTTTGTTCAAGTGTCCAAGCGTGATTGGAACGCAGACCCCAAGGTTCCAACGTCAGCAACTTAACCACTGAACCACAGCTCCTGAACATCCAATATCAACAAATAAAGCACTGCTGTTGTCTATTTCTTTCGAAAGTGCGCAATAAGTACGCATCTGGTACGGACCGTGAATGCCCATAATAAGTCAGTAGATAAAAATTCACTGAAAAGGCAAGGAATGGCCGAAGGATAATTTATTCAGGCTGCCAACTGCACTCATCAAAGGGCTCCCATTTAAACAAGGCCCCGTTTACGTAAATATACCTACTAACGACGCTCCTATTTTAAGCCGCCCAATTACACTGCGCAAGCTCGCGCTAGCGCTCTGGTGTGATGTGGTCAGGGTTCCGTCACGCATTGGGATGCAGATGTTGGGGCATGTTTACATTTTTTCGTTCCAAAATCCTCAACATCTGGGAGGAAGGACTCCCAGGTCAACTAATCCGACATGATTTAACAACTTTTTTTGACATTTTTGTAAGTAAATAACCAAAATGCCACTCCTTGTAGCTAAAATGTCACAAGCTGCCTGCATGCCAAGTTCCAGAAGGAAAGGTAACACAGAAAAAGCCTACTGCGATCATGTACAATCTCCAAGTTCTAAAAGATATATTTTTAGGCTATATGGGACTGGGAGTGCACCATAGTATTTTTATTTATTTTTGCATTTTTAAAGCAAAGCGCTCACACAGCCTGTGGGCATCGAGGCGCTGTTACATGAATATGTCTCTTAGTTGCGTATTTATAACGCGCTTAATTAATGCCCGGAGGTTTCTAAGCGCAGACCTGGGGATCGAACCTGTGTCGTCTTGTTTCCAAGGAGAGCACGTTGCTGCTGAGCTATCCTCCCGGGATCATTATACTGAGATAGTGTTTTGTGAACATTTCCTTGAACTAAACACATCATTCATGATTGTTATTAAATAGTTGTATTTTCGTTTAACACCTGTACGTATCTAGATATTCATGTATTACAGTCGCCTTGCCGTCGTTAAGTGGCGGATAATGGCTTTGCGGTTTGCATTGAGATCTAGCTTCATCAGAAGCAATTGTGATCAACACTACATCGCATACATATTACAACTCATGAGCTCCATTGAGACATTGGATATGTAGAACAGTGAGTTGTCCATATTTTACTCCCTGCAACCCACATGGCTGGACAGATCTTCAGCCTACCCAGTGAGGTAGTTCATTAGACTTAGTTAAACTGATCCTCTCCTCGTATAACACTGTGTGCTCCCTTTGTATTCAAAGTGTTCCTACATTATTCATTGCAATGATTTGCAAATGTTTGACCTGGCCACAGGACAGGGAAGAAGGACAAAAGTTGTAAGGAGTCATGGAAAGAGCTGAGGCAATTTGTAAACAACAAAGTGATTTGCTGGTGTAGTAATGGGAGGAGGTTGGGGCAGGTCTTTTGTCAGGAGGAATAGAGTTACGGATCTCGAAAGGAGGTGTTGACATGGGAAAACAATTGGTTGTAGGATGTTGAATTGTTTTGCTTTGAGAATTTCAGCAGGACAAATCCTTAATCCTGGTACTGCGTGAGTCCCCAGGAGGTGCCCATTTCCGTTTAAGGCAGATCATGTGAGAGGTTGCTGTTCCATTAAATGCAGTTGGAAGGTTTGTGTCGGGATCCGTAGCACTCCTCATGTGTGCCACCAGGGCTGGAGACGCAAATGGATGCTTCCATGGAGATTAGGGCCCAGGCGGCATGTGAGAACCACAATCCCCATGGGGCGATGCGGGCAAGCACAGACATGGGCGTCCAATCACACGGCGCCATGACAGTATCAGGGAAATAAGTGGGGAGAAAACTGAGCAGCCAGTGCTTCCAAGCTGTTCTTTCAGCTGTCTCTCATTTTCATTGTTTTTTCCTAATTCCTGCATGCCATATTTGTTTTCTGGACTTCAATCGACTCTGTTCTGCTTCTGCTGTGCCTTTGGTATCTGGTCTCTTCTCCTGCTCTGACCCGAAAGATTTGGCTTAGGACTACTCCTAGATTGTTTTCTTTGGACCTTTTGCATTTATGATAATGCACTCTAGAACTGCCTTTTGGATGTGATTTGGGATTTTCTGGTTTGGTTGTTTGGACTAATGGGATTTCTGACCACAGAGTCTGGTACTGCCCCCTTAAGTGGCCTTGGCCAACCCTTGGTATTATTGAACCTCTAATATCTCGTCTGGTCTGCACTTCCCAGAGATGTCCTGCTGGACCCCGCCTGCTGCTGTACTGGGCCGCTCAGCCTAAGGTCTCCTGATTTTCACCATAAAACAGCAGGTACGGTATACCACTGTCACCATGTAAGGAGCCGGGCATAGAGCAGGTGTGACTATTCCTTACTGACCCTTGGATATGTTTTCTTTCCTTCCAGCTGGCAGTTTCACCCAGTGGTGAAGATCCTGCCTTTTCGCCCAGTCCTGCTTGTAGTGTATACATTATTAACACCCTACTGTGCAGTTGGCAGGAAAGTACATAACCCCTTGAAGGTCAGTTAGTCCTCAAGGTATCCAGAGATACTGCAGTTTGAAATGGATATGGTCCCCAGAGGAGACTCTTATGCAAGAAGTAACATAAAAAGACACCAATGGATCTGCCAAACTAGTTCCCAGCTCTGGGACATCCGTGAAATCAAGGGCCTCAATCCATGCGGTAACTGTTGCGCTAGTATTCATACCGCAGACAGTGCAGGATTAGACTAGGCTTCAAGAATACATGGCAACACCTCATGTTTACCAACTGTAACAGCTCCATCGTAATCTATGTTATCATCACCTGGACTATTAGCAAATGTATATGCAATGTCTGCAACAGAATAACGAAGCACCGTACCTGTATGCGAGATACAATTACCATGGTTGCCCGGGTTACAAAATATAGAGAACTAGGACGCAAAGAGAATGATGCAAGGTGAGCTGCTTTGCAAATACAGATCCAGAAGCAGCTGATTCAATGCTCATCTGGCATTATCAACATTTGCTTTTCAAGAAACAAAGCTAAATATTTGGGCTTATTGGGGTGATGTGATGGCATAAAGTCAACATTCAGGGAGAAGTAATCTTACAACCGATATACTTCATCCAAGAGTCTTTAACTTAAACAAAACAACCTCCACAACCAGGACACAATGAACAACTACAGCGCTACTAATGAGCTGGAAATATCCCATCTAAATCTCAATGTAAGAAAAAGGACTAAACCAGGTCCTAAGATGAACACCCGACTAAAGCTCCATGGCAACACACTAGAAGAGGCTCTTCTCTGTCCTTCAACGACGTGAGATATAGCGGGGGTAATTTGAGTCCCTATTTACGAAAAGCTACCCATGTGATTCTATTCTAATTCGCTTGAGTCAGCAGACTACTTCTACTGCTGTTCCTGTGAGACATAAAGGCACACCAGTCTACTGTTCTGCTACTTTCATAGGTAGCAGTCTGGCTCTACCTGAAACAAAACAATCATGCCACCCATTATGGAGGAGCCAAGCCAGCCCTGTGCACTCCCTCAGCTCAGCTACAGCAAGCATCCCAGGACCTGTTAGGGAAACATGGTTTCCCTTTGCTTAAAGTACCGCAGCCAGCGCATGCCAAATTGGCCATACAAGGACCAGGGCATTTTACTTCCCCAGCCTTGCATGGTCCATTGGGAATGCAGGCTGAGGCTGGGGAAACGAAGACACAGAAGCTTATAGAGAGTGATCCTGCACATCTGGAGGGCCTGGTGAAGTGAGTTGATGGCAATCTGGCTGTGTCCCTCATTTCAAGTAACACATAAGAGAGGTGTTTGACACCTCCACCTGCTGTCTGGTTCCTGCCCGCCGAGATCCAGGGGACCCTGTATATAAGTGTGCGAGACAGTGGTGGGAGTGGCAAGTTGTGGAAGAGCTGAGAAGGAAGACACATTTTGTATGTGTGGGTATGTGCATGCATGTGAGAAGCTGTGCGTGTGTAGGTGCATGTGTAATACATGAATGAGATTGCAGTGTGGTTTCATACAGGTGTATTTGTGAGTTTATGTATGCTGTATTAGTGTGTGCACATGAGGACCAGCAGGACAAGGGCCGTTGATTGGGCAGGAGTTCACAGGTCCCAGCACAAAACTGAAATTTGAATTATTTTTCTGGCATCATAAGCAAAGCAGACATGATGAGTGTTCTTATGTCAGGATACTGGCCTACACTGATGCATCCAGTATGGACATGTGGTCATACAGTGGCATGGCATTTTTCTGGCATTATGCCCAAAGCCGACATGATGAATATTCATACAATGGGGTACTGGCCAACATGGATGCAGCCAGTATGGTCATGTTTTCTTACAGTGGCATGGCATTTTTACTGGCATTATAGACAAAGCCAACATGCCCAATTCTATGTGGGGATACTGTCCTACATGGATGCAGCCAGCATGGACATGTTTTCTTACAATTGCACATAATTATTTAGTATAGGCATCATGAGTGCTCTTCTGTGAGGACACTGGGCGTACATTAGGGCAGACAGCATGGGTTTGTTTTCATAGAGTATAATTACTGGCATTATGGTCAAAAGCAAACATGAGTTATGTTCTTACATGGGGATACTGGTGTTCGTGCAACAGAATGGACATGCTGGGTACAGGCAGCATGAAAATGTATTTTTACCCTAGCAAAATGCTGGCATATAGTTTGAGCAAAGGCATCATGAAACTTCACCAATGCTCCCTGCCAATGTTCTTGGTGTGTTGGTATTTGCACACACAGCTCTAATACAATGTGCCAAATTCTCGAGTGCAAAATCGTGTTGCAGTGCTTCAGAGCGGGTGTGCGAATACAAGGTGGACGGATTGTGAATGGCTGATGATATAGCGTGTGGGCAGCTGCTGTAAATGGAAGAGATTAAGATTAAAAATAACCTTTCATTGTGCAATAAGGACCCTCCAGAACATTACATGTCCATAACCTCTTTACTGCTACTTATACATTTCAGTGGTGTTTACTCTGAGATACTTTATAGGTTTACTGCATGTTCCCACTCAATCAGGCTGACATGTTCTCATTCAGGTTCCGGATCAGTACAACTTATTGTATGAAACATAGCTTTTCACTTTGTGCTATCCACCATCCATGCCTCTGGTGGGTAGAAGTTGCAGATTCCAGTTCCATGGATTTCCATAATGCAGCACTAGGCATTGTGGCAAATGTAGAGCCGAAAAGTGCATATTTCTGTGTCAAGTTTTCAAGCAGACCAGGACAGTGCATTATGGGGATTGTAGTGATGAAAAATACATATGGGTGCAGATCTTGCAGTAGGACAGTACAGTGTAGTGCACGGGATGTGTTTTAACATTTAAAATAACACTGATTATTGATGAAGGTTTCTTGGATGAAATGACCATGACTTTACAGTCCTCAAGTACCAAACTATTCCACCATCAACTGGCCACAGAACCAGATCCTAACACACATGCCTACTTTTTCCAGAAATCACACTGCCTCATTCACGCATACCACCGTGACTTCATGGCCCATAATGGACATGGCAAAGTAAGGAGGGTGGTGAATTGCAGACGAAAGGAACGCAGCAGCCGTCCTGGACCTACCTATTAACCCACCCACATTTTCATTTGTTGAGGACAGTGGGGTGGACTGAAAGTGTGGAATGGCTGCAAAAAAAAATACTTATTCAGAAAAGGTCGGAGGAGGCAGTCAGCCACTGGAGAGGCATATCTTTGGCTCTCTCCTTCTGCCTTCCCACCTTGTCACAAGGACTCCTTCAAGGAAGGTACACACAGAACAACCAATCAAAACCAGCGCACCATGTCACTGATGTTGGCCTGCCAGAGCCCTGCAATAGCTCCAGATGACTTCAAACGACATTCCCATCGATCAAAGGGTGACAGAATGACATATTAGATTCCAAGAAGTGTATCCAGAGCTCTGGTTCTCCCTAGGCTGGGCTACTGCAACAGCCTTTTTCTAAATCTGCCTGCCTATACTCTCCACCCTCTGCAACTCATCCAAAACAGGACTTCAAGACTTGTCCTTGGCCTCAAGCCCAGGGATCGTATCTCCCAAAGACTGAAATCTCTGCACTGGCTCCCAGTGGCGGCGAGGATTAAGTTCAAAACCCTCTGCATTGTCCACAAGGCCTTCTGGGGCCTGGGACCTCAATACCTTCAACTCTCTCTTCTGAAATATCTTCCTTCTCGAGCTCTTCGCTCATCAGCCTCCAACTCTCTCAGGGTCAGTCGCTTCTCCAAGCAGCAAGTTGGTGGTAGATCTCTTTCTTCTGCGGGGGCCTCCCTCTGGAACAGCCTCTCTGCCTCTCAAACTTTAGGAGAACCATCTCCGGTTCCGGAAGCACCTCAAGACCTTCCTCTTTACTTCTGCTTTCTCTCCTCCTCTACCCTGCTGATCTCCTGGCTGAATCTGAAACTGCACTCGTTCCTGGCTACCCTCTGATCTCGGGCCAGGTCCCCCCCCCCCCTACCAGTTGCACACCTGCACAGCCTCCCTGGCAACCCTGCTTTCGGTGACTGTTTCTGTATCCCTATAGCCCCTACTAACACTTGTCACCTGATGTCTGCACTTACCCTTGCACTTGCCACCAGCTGGCTGCACTTTTAATTATTGCTTTTATTTATTTTACTGCTATCCTATGTACTGCACTGCCCTCCTCCCCCCTGCACTTTTCCCCTTACCCCCCCTTCACCTGCGCGATCTCAATGTCCACCTGGCCTAGTAGGATTGCTGTCTCTGTCTTCCCTCTGTTTCCCCTCCCTTGCCTTGTTGCTCCTTGAAACACTTGTGTATAGGCGTGTTATAAATGCCTTAGCATATCGTATCATATATCCCTGCATGGAACTGTGAAGTGACCTCAGGAAAAGCAATACGTTGGCATTTCCTCGTGTGCTTTACCATGTGTCCCTTCACAGTAGTCAGATCACCTTTTAGCATACTAACAGTGCAACTTCCTTAGTGTCCCCTGCCCTGCACAACTTAGTGTCCCCACGGCTTCCTTAGGGGAACACTCAATGCGTGCTGTATTGTCCTCGAATCACCTTATGTTTTGTGCAGAAATACTGATCCCAACAAAGCCCTGCAGAAGGAGGCTCCAGGGGATGGGAAAACAAGCATCAGGGAAGTAGAATGGATGGTCCTCGCGAGACCAATTGCAGAGATCTCTCCATGCCTAATACTTGGGGATATGACGTTTCACATCTCACAGAGGCTACATGATGCACTAGCAGCTGTTTCACATAAATAAAGGCTTCCTTCCCTTTGCGGGAGGGGCTGCTCGACCATGGCCAATATGGCTCGCGGCCTCTGGTCCGGCTTCCTCTTGGACCTCGTTGGCAGCAAGATCTCTCTTGAGTTTCAGTGATGACTGCACTCGGCCTCCCTGGTGCTACTTTTACTGTACTGGTGCGGGTTCAACTAGACTACTTGGAAAAACCAAAGGAAAACACGACACCGACCCACCCTATGTTATTCTTTGCTTTCACAGCGGCGAGGGGATAGGATTTCTGCCGCTCAACAGGTGATTAGTAGACAATCACGCTTTCGCTGAAACCAGCTGAGGATGCAGCTGTAAAACGTGGAGCGATATCTCGCAACACAAATAAACTTAGTTTGATTTTAAATTGCCCGCTGAACTGCCCAATTCAACGCAAACGCAGCCGCTGTTCATTTTCTGAGAGGGAGACTTCCGTGCAAGCGTCGTCAGGTTTTTACCAGACCTCTCTGTTCTGGTTGAGGTTCTTAAATAATTGCATGAATTGTGCCCGTAGGCTTCAATTCAAATTCAATTTAATTTTCATAACATGCGTACAATATGTTATCCCTAAAATGTAAGTGCTACTTAACACATATTTGAAAGCTTATTTCCAAATACTTTTTTTGACACTAACCGTCAGGATTATGAGTGAAACAGAACGTGCACGTATTTATACAGGTGTTAACTCAAAAATGCTTTTTATAGATTTAAAAAGAACCCATTTATGAAGTTTCTTTACAAACTTTGAAAAGGTGCCTTTGTGTACAGTAGAGGTGAACTGTGAATGCGGGCCCCTCTTGTAACACACAGTGAACGGAATGTTCTTTCCAAGAAGGGGATAGGAGAGGAACCTTTACAGCAAATCAGTACAAAGCAAACCCACAGGCGGGTGGGCCAACAGCGATGCCTGGAGATTTGCCCATGGGCATCTGCACCATGGGCCAGTTTTGTGTTGGTACCTATTATTTTTTACATTGCTGCACAGTAAAATCACAATGATTATGTAAAACAAGCCTTGGCAACGCCAACCGTTTAGGATTTTGTGTATGCATGGGAAAGGCACTTGCCAGGCACTGCCATAGTTGTATAAAATAGCCACTGATGGTAGCAGGTGCAGAATGGTGCGAGTACATCAGCATCTAATAGCAGTGCCTGGCAAATGCCTAATACTTGTACAGAATCCGAAACTGTTGGCTTTGCCCGTGCTTGTTTTTAATAGGACTTCTGTGAAGGACATGTATAGTGCTTATAAATCGAGTGGCAGAAGGCAGACATGGTTAAGACATTTTGATTACACCAGTAGTAGGTTACAGCTCCAATTAAAGGGGGAAGATCACTCAAAAATGTTATTGTCTCAAAAGATGGGCCATAATAACAAAAAAATATATATAAAAAATATTTTTAAAGAAAGTTCCGATGTAAAATTTTGAGGAAATGAGGCTCAAAGTTTTGACATGGGGCATCCATTTTGTGAAATAAAGCAGCCTTATCTGTTCATGTTAAGCTATGCTCTGGCGGCAATAATTAAGCAAAAGCCCCCTACTGGGAGGAGCCCGAAAAACTTGAAATCAAAGCGACGGCAATCATAAATACAACAAGGTTGTATTTATAATTTCCTGTAAATCTTTTAAGTCTCCCAGGCTGCCCCCAAGCCGGGGGGAGCTCGGGAGACTTGAAACGAAAGCCACGGCAATCATAAATACGCCGCAGATGGATTTATAATTGTCGACACTTTCGCTTTAAGTCTCCCGGGCTCCCCCGGCTTGGGGGAGCTCGGGAGACTTGAAAGAAAAGCCACGGAAATCATAAATACAACAATGTTGTATTTATAATTGAGTGTACATTCTTTTTTAGTCTCCCAGGATCCCCCGAGTCGGGGGAGCCCGGGAAACTTCAAAGCAAAGCCACAGCAATCATAAAAACAACACAGTTACATTTAGAATTGCCTGGACTTTCGCCTTAAGTTTACCAGGGTCATCCACCTCAGGGGAGCCCAGGAGAGCAGGAAAAAAAAGCACAAAGAAGCACTCAACAGCAGCACAGAGCAGGAAGGAGCCTGACAGCATTCTCTGCTCTCTGGCTGTAATAAGCAAAAGCTCCCAGTAGGGGGCTCTTGCTTCATTATTGCTGCGATAGCAGAGCTTAAGACAAGCACAGGAGGCTCAGTCATTTCACAAAATGGATGCCTAGCCACATCTGCTTAAAATTATACATAGGAACTTTCTTTAAAAATATTTTTTATATATTTTTTATTATGGCCCATCTTTTGAGACAAACTTTTTGAGTGAACTTCCCCTTTAAGTCATTAACTCTCAGAAGACTGCTTTGATAAAACACTGGCAGGAACTATGCTTGCAAAGTTTGATGGTAAGGCTTGTTCAAAGCAAGGTCAAAGAGTTCCCATGAGGAGGAGGTTTTGGGGAGAGGACAGACACTGGGTGGGAATGGCCATAGGGATTACCATGGTCATGGGCAGTCAGTGATTGGGCAAATAACCAAACAACACTTACAAGCTTTGTATCCCTCCTCATACGCCATGTCTCCCTGGATGTACTGTAATGCAATAGTTTTGGCTTATAAGCAGCTAAAGGGCCTAACAGACAAACTAAAAAAAAACAACCCTCTATGTGCCCTATAGCAGTTGAGATAAGATGTCCACTTGTGTCTTGAAATTAGGAGACTAATAGCGCAGACACTCCTTCCCCAGCATGATATGCATACTGCAAGGGTGGACAGAAGGAAGTGACCAGCGGGCCAGTGATGGGACATGTTTAGGAACGGCCTATATGTGCAGCTCTGCAAGGAAGGGCATTTTTCTGAGACAGGCCTGACTTGCTATGCCACAGAGTCTCAAATGCAGCTGCCCTGTGAAAGAGGAATACTTAAAAGTCAAACTAATGCAGTGAGTTGAGGGAGGTTTTTTCTGTGAGGCGGGAGAGCAGGATTACATGATTTACATAATATAGAAACTACAGAGGATATGGGAATTGTAATACTTGTATGGAAAATAATTGTCTAGCCCATTGCAGTTACTAGTATTAGACAATTTGATATGATTGATATTTAGAGCCCTGCTAGTTTATTCTATATATATAGAAGTGAAAGTGTGTGGGTTTGTGACTTCGCATATGTTCCCTATACAATTTCACACCGTTTAACCAATCCGCACTACATTTTGCACAGTCACCTGTTAGGATCCTTTGGACATTACTGGCTTCATGACATTTGGACATCCCACCCCCTTCCCCAGATTTCAGCAAAAGAAAAATGTGTTTGTGGGTTTGTGGCTTGGTGAAGTCGTGTTCCTTATACAATTCCACACCGTTTCACCAATCTTCACCATATTTTGCAGTTATCTGTACCTATGAGGAAATGAAAGCCTGGGCAATGCTGGGTATATGAGCTAGTTCTGTATAAGCACACATTCAAGAGCCATCCCCTAAGCGCTAGATTGAGCGACTTGCTCAGGAAGCTCCTTCTTGCTATATAGTACTAGAAAAAGGCAACCTTTAAATGTCATAAAACTGTCCACAAGAAACGATAAACGAAACTAGTTCATTAAATACATTTAGTTATATATTTTCACATTTATAGTAGCACGCAAAGCCCAAAGGCATCTAGGCGCTAGTTACAGAAAGTGCAGGGTATGGTAAAAAAAAGTGTGGGTAAGTGGGGGACATAGTTACAGCATAAAGGCCAAAGTATACGCACACTCTGGAGCACTTCTCCTCAAGGTGCCGGGGGCTAATTCAGGTGTGCAACAGGCAAGCCAAAGAAAGCGAGTGTACACAATCTAGTAAAGCCTTACATCATGGTGCGGGGGGGGGCTACTTCAGGTGCACAAGAGAACATGGCGAGTAAGAATAGAGTAGGTGTGCGGTAGACAAGCCTGATCTCATGGTAAGGGAAGCTGAGTCAATACTATGCAGTTAGAAAGTACTGAATTACATTGTTAAGAGGCAATGGCAGAGTCAGGTGATTCAAAGCAAGATGAATCCAAATTGATCACCTCTTAGAGATTAACACTGGTCAATATACATTAACATATGACAGGTCAATAAGCGCTGTATTGCAAAAGTATAATAGTTAGAGCAGATGTTTAAAAGGTTGCATCCCTACCTGTGAATCCAGGCATGATGGAATGAAATGGGGTTTCACCATTCCCTACTAACAAGGAAAGTCACTGATCACACAAATATGGAATGAGCGAATCACAATGGCACTTTGCTATTTACACTTTAGATTTCTGGTATCCACAATATCTAGCACAGAGTGGCCGAACTCGAACCTTATATCTAATGCTTGCCAGAACATGCGTATCGAATAACTTCACTTAGGAGATAATGTTGTTGGGATTGTGACACCAATGAGGCGAGGGTATCCCATTTATGCATGAAAGAATTGTGGAATTTGGAATGAAACATAAGCCTGATAGGGTTTTATATGTTATTTCACAATTAATTGCTCCTGAAGGAGGGGTGTATCCCTGAAACGCGTTGAGCTTCAAGTCCTTCTGTTACAAGGGTTGCTTTGTTTCCTCCCATTGGACGGGAGAAGAATTATATGATGTATAGAATATATGTGATTGTATATTGAGAAGTTATGTTTTGAAATGTATTTGTGCTGTTAATACAGTGTTGTTCATTTATTATGAGACTACAAGTAAATTTATGAAATGTGCAAATAAGTGTTGACTGGATTTTCAGTTTGAATGGTGTACAGGGGACGGGGGAGTCTCAAGTGGTAGACACTTTTTCTGCAGGGTACTCAGGCCATCTCATAATCTGTTGTTGAGTCTCTAACTCTGTGTCCCAGACCCACTGTGGGTTTTCCACTGTGAAAGCAAGAGATTTTGGGTGATGTAGTCCTTTCGTGTTTGGTCTATTAACAGGTTTGGGTTGCTTGGAGCATGTTCTCCAATGTCCTTTCCATCATCCAGGACAAGCAGACACTCAGAATTGGTTTACCACTCCTGTTAACAAGAAACGTCTCTGACCGCTCTTCCTATTTCATCTAATAGTCATCCATGCATTAAGGGCAGGCTCTTACACCAAACCCCCCTCTTCTCTCCCCTTTTATTGCTTTGAAGGAATTTCTGGGAAATCTTAAATGCTACATAAGACAACAAACAATTAGGAAGCCTGCTCTTCTGCTTCCCAATCCCTCTCACTCAGTCACCTCACCCCCTTCTTTCCGCTTTCATGTATTCCCTGTACCTCTTTGAAGTAAAGAATCTGTTATGAAGCTTTCAGTGTGTTCTTTCCAACTCAATTATTTTTATAGGTTAGGTTTTTGTTATGTTATAAACCATTTTAGTCCATATAGTTGTACAAGTGTGCTTTACAATTGATCATCTGGATCCAGTTGATATTGATATTGATATTTTATTTGTATCGCGCTCGTACACAAGTGTTTCAGAGCACGACGAGGCAAGGGAGGTGAACAAGGGAGAACAAAACAGCGATTTTACTAGGCCCAGTGACACTGGGAACGCGCAAGTGCATGGGATAGGGAAAGGCAAATGTGCATGCAAGGAGGTATAACTGGAAAGTGCTGAGCAAAGGAATACAGATAATAAATAAATAAATAAATAATAGAGAGCAACAAACCGAGGTAGTGCAGCCAGCAAATGGCAAGTGCTAGGTTTAAGGCAATATAGAGGGTGTGTCTGGTAAGTGAAGATACAGACCCCAGTGCGAGGGATTGCCAGGACGGGTGGGTGGCTTGGTGAGCAGGTTCCTGGGCCCAGAAGTCAGAGAGTAGACCAGGGGCATGGTGCTGAGAGAGAGAGAGCAGATCAGCAGGGTAGAGAAGGGGTAAAGGCAGAAGCAAAGAGGAAGGTCTTGAGGTGCTTCTGGAACTGAAGGTGGTTATCCTCAAGTTTCAGAGTGGCAGGGAGGTTGTTCCAGAGGGAGGCCCCAGCCAAAGACAGAGATCTACACTCAGCTTGTTTCTTTGAAAAACGACTGATTCGGAGGGAGTTAGAGGTAGGGGAGCGAAGACCTCGAGAGGGAAGGTATTTACGGAGGGACAGCTGAAGGTATTTTGGACCTAGGCCCCAGAAAGCCTTGTGGGCAATGCAAAGGGTTTTGAATGTAATCGTTGCAGCAACTGGGAGCCAGTGGAGAGATTTCAGGGCTGGAGAGATACGATCCCAGGGCTTGAGGCCAAGGACAAGTCTTGCAATCCTGTTCTGGATAAGCTACAAAGGGTGGAGAGTAGAAGCAGGTAGATTTAGAAAGAGGCTGTTACAATAGTCCAACCTACAGAGAACCAGGGCTCGAGAGACAATGAGCTTCTGGGGGAAGGAGAGGAAATGCAGAATACCTCTGAGGTGCAGTAGGGAGTTTGTCTTTTTAGAGACATCAGATATGTGGGCATAGAAGGAAAGCGTGGAGTTAAAGATGACCCGAGGATCTAAGCCTCGCAGGTGGGGGTTGGAGGAGGGTCAAGGGAGGCCGGCCAGTGAGTGAGAGGAAAGGAGGGTGAAGGAGTAGGATCTCTGTCTTGCTGGCATTCAGGCAGAGATTGCTGGCGACACACCAATCCTGAATGGCAGAGGTGGCTGAGGAAAGCCTGAAAAAGACTTGAGTGTCGTCAGCATAGCACTTAAAGTTGGAGCAGAAAAAGGCAATGCAGTGGGCGAGAGTTGCCAGGTATTGGTTGAAGAGCCAGGGTGAGAAGTTAGAACCCCGTGGAACACTGCTGGTAGAAAGGGAGAAAAATCAAAGGAAGGACCCAAGTGGGACCTGGGAGGGTCAATCAGAGAAGAAAGAGATCAGCGAGGCCAGGGCCTGATCGGTGAGGCCCAGGCTGTCACAGAGACATTACTAAAATGTGTTTGGGTGGATAAAACCCACACACTTTTTATTTGGCGCTGAGCTTTCTCACTACTTATGCTAACATTGGTTTAAATGTCAAGGCCCACATTTTGTTACCAGTTCATGTCCACCCTTGGTAAAATCTGAGTTGTTTGTGAACAAAAGTTTGAAAAAGTGGTCCCTAGATCTGAATTATTTACACATGCTAAATTATGTAATCAGTAGAAATCCTATACAGTAATAATAATAATAGTTTGCATTTATATAGCGCTATGAACCCTCAGGCATCTGAGCACTGCTTATTATTACCCACAGTGTGTGGTGCTCATTTATCGACCTCAGAAGGATGAAAGGTTGAGTTTGGCCCTGCCGGGATTTGGACCTGCGTCAGCAGGCTCTGCACGGATGTCAAAGCGAGCGCTCTACTCGCTGTGCTATCTGACCAGCTGTCCTATCTAAAAGTGAATCCTTCCTTCTTTTCACTATGTCCGGATAGTTGCCCCAACATTGGGCAATCCAAGAAACAAGTAGGAGAGAGATGTAGGAATGCAGGCAGACTCATAACGTGCATTAGATTCCTCATGGCCGACCTGCAACATGGGTTAAACTTCCAACTTGTAGGATGGAGGAGGAGAGGCAATGGCCACAGCTTTCTTTTTGCAGCCCAGTGAAATGGGGACAACATAACAGCAGTAAGTAGTAAATTCCAATTTTATATATTTCTTTTATATATTTCTTTTAAAATATTTCAATATATTATATTAATTATGATCATATGAGTTATGTGTGTTAATGGATAGTAATTGTAAACATTTTAAAAGTTCAGTTTCTGAACTATTATACAATTAAACTAAATACATTATTTTTTAAAGTAAGTGGTAAATGAAAATTGTTTGCTGGCCACTAGTCAGGGGGAATAATGCATCCACCTGAGTGATAAGTGGAGCATGGGAGATTCTGAAGTTGCTTGAAGAAATTGAAGGCAGCAAAGAAGTCATTGTTATCAGTGGGGAACAATAGGAGTACTGTCACTACTTGGGTTTTGTTACAAAGCACACTGAGATGAAAGGAAAGTTGTACGCGGTTCTTTGTTTTATTTCTTAACAGTTACTTATAAAAAGTCCGACATTCTGGTACTAAGGCAGTGGTTACCTCACCATTGCCCGGTGTCCCAGTTCTCCTATAGTGATCCTCTACTTGTAAGGCTCTGGCCCAGACTGTCCAGGTTATGAACAAATCCCGCAGTGGTGGCGTTCCGCTTAAGAGTTCACCCCTTTTTCTCCATGCCAACCCCTTTTCTCTTCAGCAGGCTCACCTGCTCCCATTGGGTGGCGTTCCTCATGGCATTGGCCCTCTGACTTCCCAATGTCGACTGCAATCTTCGGCAGGCACACCTGCTCCCTCATT
This sequence comes from Ambystoma mexicanum, assembly GCF_040938575.1. Taxonomy (NCBI): domain Eukaryota; kingdom Metazoa; phylum Chordata; class Amphibia; order Caudata; family Ambystomatidae; genus Ambystoma; species Ambystoma mexicanum. The sequence goes on along the minus strand of NC_090930.1, from coordinate 862,271,758 downwards.
GGCAGAGTTCCACATGGCAACCCTGGTCTCTGCGTCTGTTCACGTCGGCCCTCCAGTACCGTTTTCCCCGGGCCGTCTAATAAGTCCAGACAAACGCTTCTTCCGGCCAGTGACTTGCAGTCTCCTCTTTCCCTCATGGCACAACCTCCCCCTCCTAGCGGGCCTCTTCCTCCTTTTAAAGACGAAACACGGAGCCAATTCATTTACCCAACTCTGCCTCTCACCGCCTCTGCACACTTGGTTACACCTGACAGTCCTTCACTCATGTAACCATCACACACACCCTGATTAACCCCTTCTTGTCCTGCATGGCACAGACTGTGCTCCCTTGGTTTTTACGTCACTTCCTCACAGGTCCACTAACCACTTACATGTAAAAACTGCAGCTGTCACGGCCGATGGATTAACAGATAACTTGAAGCCAATATCTAATGGTTCCAGGGTCTTTAATAAACAGGAATGCTAAGGGATTAAGGACAGGATTTCTGAGAAGGTGTTGGAGAAATAACAGATAGAAATTGAGAATTAAGGTAAGGAGTTGTCCACTTAAAAGGAACAGCACATACTCCACTTAAAGATGGCCACCAGGATTAACATGGTTAAACATGGTATGGAACCCACATTCGAGTCAGGAAAAGTAGAAAGCTGATTTTGAGTTAGTAACAGAGGCAATGGACTCTGGGCAATGCGTTCCTCACCGGTTGTATCCTGGGTTGCTGAAACCTTGCGTTGCAGTTTGTTATCCACCAGATGCCTTCACTCATCGAGGCTTGATGTTCTGACATGTCGGGCGGCCTGTTTTCCCCTGTATTATCGACATTGTGGGACTTCACCCCTTCACCCTTTCAACCGTTTCTCTTGGCCTTTGTTATATTCCACCTATGTCCATTCCGGAGGGCAACAGCACTTCTCGCTCCTCACACCCCATAATGTGCTTCCCTGTCTCTCTCCTCACGGTGTGTGCTGACACCAGGTGTAAGGACTGCGTCCTACCAGTTCTCATTGCATTGCCTCTAGAAAGAAACACTGTCTTAAGGATAGAACAGTGCAGCATGAATCTTCATAAGAGTTTCCACTCCCTATTTTAGCAGCTTAGTTAGAGCTAGATGGGTTGGCTCTTTCATGTGTCTGGATTGATTTAGATTAATTCTCCCCCTTACGTACTGTCTTTGTTTGTTTGTGATGTTATGTCTTTGCTGATTTTTTTCCCAGATTTGAGTTTTTTTGGATGATAGCACTATGAGAGAGGCTATTCATAGCACAGAATACTACAATTACACAGGGACGCTGCAGTTTGTTGTACTTAGGCTCTGCCCCTGCCTAACACTTATCAATCATGTAAAGAATTTTGTATACCAGAAGAATTGCGCTTGTCCATGATCCAGCACAATTTGTCTGGTATACAAAATACTTTACAACATTGTTTTGGACGATAGTTGGATTCTGGCACTCTTCAAGACCCGCTGAAGTTACGCCACCTTTACCTTCACATCGGGTAAGATCTAATGGTATAAATAAAGGGAAGAGGAGGATTTGCATCAGGCCCACTCAAGAGACATATAGTAATTGTTACTTTTGTCTTCCTCTAGGCATTACCCCAAGTAGAAGGAGCCTTGCTCAACAATGGAGGTTCTTCCCTCGCCTCTTGCCTTACACCTCATCTTTGCCAATTCAGAGGAGAGGTGAACCACACATGTGTGTGGTACGAATAGTTTTCATACTCTGATTATCATCATACATGACAATTTATGTGGAACTGATGCATTGTTTTGAGAATTTCAAAGCAACAACAGAAAATCAGGCTTTCTGGAAGAAAATAATCTATCCGTCCTTCCCTCTCTCTCATATTCTTCACCAGGTAGTGATCAGTCACCCAATCCTTTGGGTTTAAAATGCCCTAGCATTTTGTTCTTGGTTCTTGTAGCTGAATGCTTGGCTTTTGTAAACACTTTCAAGGTGTTGTATTACTCCGAAAGTGGAATCAGTGCCACCACCTGTGGTGCTCTGGATCATCTGTATGTGGGCCAGGCAGCACAATCTTAATCAAGATTGTGATGTGCCCTATCAGCCCTAACAACTATGCTGGTTGCTGTGATGAATCTGACGATGTTGCCACTCCTTATCAGAGGTAGCCTCTCCTCATGTGGCCAGGGAACGGCAGCTGCTACCTGATCCTGAACCTGTGGGTGGCTATGCGAGGGAGGGTCACATGAGGGGAGGCGACCTTGAGAGGGATGGACAGGAGTCATCATATGAGACATAGTATCCCCGGTAGGCCCCTCCATTGCCTGTGCCTTATTGCCATATTGTGAGATACCCGTCAACATTTTGCAAAAGCTGCAGACAGAACCTATGAACATTTTTCATCTAGTAAAACAAAATGTACTCAGAGGAGGAAGAGATCTGCCATGAGAAAGAGTGTAAACCATAATGTGCAGTCTAGTGTTGTGAAGAATGTGATTGGTCCAAGACGTTTCCCAGCTTGGATGTAGGGGTTTAAAACAGCTGCTGCAGAAAGATGGAGAGAGCTTCCTTTTTCAAGCGTTGGATTGGAAACCAACGAGAGATGCTGGTTGCAGTGTAGAGCAGACAGTGTCCCAATTCGTGAGCAAACCCTGATAGCAGGCGAGTGGAGGCGGAGAGTGAGGGAGCCGACCAAAGCACTCCTGGCTGGTCGGGCAGACCAGGAAGCAGACAGGACCAAGAGCCTTGGCTGCAGAGCATTGCCGGCGAGAAGAGAGGTACAGGGGCGCGCTCCAGACTGGCCGCATTGTGAAGCGGTGCCGGATTCCCGTGTAATCGCCAGACAAAGAAGAAGGGAGTCGCAGTGGGAGCTGGAAGTCAGGACCGGCTTTGTTCCCGATGCAAGGAGCAAGAATGCTCCAAGCCACTGACTGGGGAAAGCCGCTCAAGTACAACAGATACAGAGGTGAGAACCCAAATATGTACGATTGGAATGAAAGAATGCATATGTTGTCGGTGAACCCAGAGGGGAGAATGTGAATGCCCGAAACTGAGGCAAACAGACCCTGAAGGAGTGAATTGTTTGCCGAAAGTGGGGGCAGAGAGTAATCCTGATTGGAATCAGCGTCACCTTCATTGTCACAGTACTTTGCCATAAAGTAACTTGGGGACGAACCATGCCCGCTTGTACTGAATGAGAAAGAGAGATTGCAACATAGAGTCCTGGCAGGAGAGCATACCAGGGAAATTGTGGATCTGAGATTCGCACCCATAAGGAACTGTACAAGAGAACCTGACGGGAGAGTATGCCAGGTGTTTTGCGAGTCTGGTACCCACACCCAAGTAGTGTTATCTTGGAAAAGGAATCCTAAGGAAGACCCAGGCCCTTTGGATTTGAATTTTATTGAATGTGGAAAAAGGCCTGGGGAAGGGAGTTGTTTCCGCTGGGGTGAATTACAGCACAAGATGGGGGAGTGATCCTCTTGGGCAATAAAAAATGTGAATATTCTTTGAAGCTTTGTTTTGGTGGAGAGAATCCTGGGGAAGGGAGTAATTCCCCCTGTAACTGTGAACATTATCCATTTGAAACTTTTGTTTACCTTTTGTTGAACTTGAACATTTGTGTACTTTCTAATCCAAAGACAATACCCTTAACACCTTACAGTTAGTTTTAGAATGTGAGGGCTAGGATAGGATTTCAGACATATGACATTTTTGCTTTGGATATCTTGATACCTGACAGACCCTTAGTTTTGGATGAGTTTAGATTAGGGATAGTGAGGCAATTTCCAACCCCTTTATTATTTAATAAAGGTTTATGCCAATCACCACGAGTCCTCTTTGTCTCATTCCTGGTTCTTCACAGTGCAGAGACTGCCTCAGTCTTTCTGAGCACTTGTATTTAAAATACCCTGTTGAATCCCTGTTCTTTGACTTGGGCACCGCCTCATCCTTAGCTATCTTTTCTTCTGTATCTCTACTCTAGTCGGTATAACACATCAAAGTGTTACACGCATGAATGTATTGGTCCAGGCATAGACATGCAAGGGGGCAGACAAAAGTACAAATTACCCCCTTACTGGCAGAAGCAAAATAGGTGTTCTCTGTTTGTAACTTTGTCACACCTCTTACCTGAAATACCAACACCCCACTTTTGCTTGAGCCCCCCAGATTGCTACAAAGGTTGACCAGTGCGAGGACAGATAAGATTGTAGACACAGTGATCTCTAAATAGATAGCTAAATAGTTAAACCTCAGGACCCCTATCAATTAACAGTCAGATCCAGGTTTTGTTATTACCTTCACGTTGCTGTACATGATTCACTTAAGTGATGGGCTCCACTAACTGTTCAGACAGTGTAAGAGCTCAAGGTCCCGTTCTACATCATGGGTACTTATCGTGGTGGCTCCAGGACTCACATTGTCGATTGGGACTCCATTTCCCAGCAGGTCTTGGGGCACGTGGAATACTAGGCTGTCAGATGAGCATGTGATGATGACCGGAGGAAAACAGTGTTCTGAAAAGGCCACGTTAAGCGCAGCACCTTTCAACTGTTGTGTGGTTACTTAGCATTTATCTGGCTTAAGTACTGTCTGTTTTTGACCTCAGACCGCTCCAAGGATCTCTCTTGGATTTCGTTTTGTTATGGTACTCGTTTCCCGACCTCCTTACCAGAACTTGGCTTTTTTACCCGGACTGCTAATGGATTTTTCCTTGGATTATTGTTGGATTTCGAATAATTGGATGGTTTGGCTCTGGATTTATTCCTTTAGATTTGTTCCCCTGAGACTGTTCTCTCCTGGACTAGAGACGTTAATCCCATTAGGTGTGTCCTCGTGCCTTCGGGTTAGCTCCATTGCAGTTATCTTCTTTAGCTTCTGTTTTCCTATGGGGCATGCTCCTTCCCTCCTTTGGTGGTTTTAGTTGCCGTTTCCTCACCCTTGGTCCATAACTGGATATCAAGTAGAAGGGAGTGTTTAAGGGCTATTGAGGGGGCATAGTTGTGAGAACCTGCGTCTGATATATCCTTGTTTTCTTGCAGCCTCGTGTTTTCAGGATGGTAGTCCTCTACCCTTTTGATCAAGAGAGAGAGGATGGTGCTAGCTTCATAGTCCCCAGATCCAGCGTGGCCCTGCAACCCCGGGATTCTATCAGTCCATCTGTTTGTTGTCAATAAACACCCTTGGAATGACAGAAAATTCTCAAGTCTCAATTGATTATTTGCGACGACCCAGTGGCACTGAACATATGTGCTTTCATCATTAAATTACAATTAAATGGTATCCCAACAACATTGCCTTTAAGCCCTTATTGATTGGTCCGTAACATCTGAATCTGAGAGGGAGTTATAAAAGTCTCATCCTTTGTCCCTTCAGATACCTCTGTCCTACTCTCCTCCATGCCACACTCTAGTCCTCTCCTCCTCCCCTCTTTGCTTTATTATTCTCTACCTCCAAAAAAGACAGGACGCCCAGAATCAACCAAAGCAGTGGTTTGTCTCTGAAAGATAAATTGACAGTAAGAACCAAGAGAGTCAATGAGGGCAATTGCATGGCTTGGATGGAAGCAGGAAAAAATAAGAGTATGGGACTTTGTACAGACTCCCGGACGATCGTCGCATCTATGACCAGGACTTTCTGTTTCCCTGCTTCCGTAGTAGAGCCACTGGACAGGCCGCACCAAACGGGTAGGTGAATCACAATACATACACAGACCGCCAACGTTGTTGTTCTTCTGTCAGGGTCCTTTGGCCAATGCTGATTTGCATTGGTTCAGTAGGTTCACATGAGGGGGCATTCTCAGAAGAAGCAGGGGGCACCAGCTGACTTCCTATATGATTTTATCTATCTTTAGAATGAAGCGATCATAAGTTGCTGGTCGAGGTATTCTTGTGAGCTCGCCTTTAATCTCATACGATACAGTGTAAAGAATACATCATTGGGCGAAGCCGTTTCAATGGCCAAATGCTTACATTTCATAGTATACGTTAGGACATCCGTTTGTCCTTGCACACCATCAAGAATACCTTCTTGTGAAGAAATATGAGTGATCTGTATTTCTGAAAGTCGCCATGAATCGCTTCAAATCATTTAAAATAGGACTGCCTTGGATAACCAACTGAGTCGCCCAGGATAGAGCGTTTCCTGTCAAATGAATAACAATAAACCGAACAATAGGAAAGGCTGTTTGCCTTACAGGAAAAGTTACAACTGGCATCCAAAAACTCATGGACATTTTTCGGGTCTCCTTGGAATTTATCAATAGTAACAACCAGAGAATCTGAAAAAGCAGGCAATGTTTGCCTGTTCGCCATAGCCTCACGGAGCACTACCTTCTCTGTTTTGAATGCTTGCACTTCCGTTGTTAACGCATGCATCGCCGACATTAGTTCTGATTTTGGGCCATTCTCACAGCTGATAGGTGGGTGTTGCAAACTCTATGGAATGCACCGTACCTGAATTGCAGGAGCTTTTGTGGCACGTAGCTAAGGTCCTCCAATACAGCTACAGCTGATAAGTTGGTATTCACCAGCCAATAGCTCCAATGAGGAACAGTCCCCAAGGAGTAAAAACCTTGATGAAGCAAGGCTCTTCAATGCGGACTTGAAAGGAGCCGCTGGATGGCAAGACTGCAGACACCATAAGAATGTACCAGGAAATAGCACATCAAGGTTCGTAGCAATGAGAGGGGTAGCAAGGAGAAGGAGGACGTGAAGACCAGGAAGGAATAAAGACAGCATCAGGCTGAGCAGTTGGGCATTCAGCCCAGGGACGAAAAGAATTGATAGATGAGGCCTGTTTTTATTTACAACTTGCCGGAGGAAAAATATTCACACACACACTGACTGTTTAAAAGTGTTTTTAGATGAGACAAGGTGAACTAACCTGGGTGCTTCGCTGTCATTTTTGGAAACAAGCACTAGGCACTTTATGGTATCCTCATATATTCTATTGATTGACCGTGCTGTCAACAGATTCCGCTGCAATATCGCGTGAGAGAGACATAATGAATGCACTCTGCACTTTATGGTTACTACATAGAAAGACCTCATTACTGCCCGACCGCAATGTATGTATACGGCAGGGTTTTGTATTTCTTAGATTAGGCTAGGTGCACTGGGAATGGATACACCGGCACCCAGCATGTGTACACCTTTGCATTTCAGGGTGTTCTGAACTCAATATAATGGCAGAGATATCCTATTGGTTTGAGGTCGAACTCAATATAATGGCAGAGACATCCTATTGGTTTGCGGTCCAATTGTGCACTTTCAAGATTAAATGGCATTGAAGTGTCACCAGGACGTGATTTCCTGTATAAAAACACAGGGCTAGCACATGTTTCTTAATGGGAGAGCCATTCAGCCTGTTCCATTGTTCAGAACAAATATCACGCTTTTTAATGAAACCACTCAAAAATGGCGGGTGGTCTGGGGAGGCAATAACACTATTGTGCAAATGACTTTAGTCCTATTTCTATTCTGACTACCATTCAGAAGGAGAAAGGTTTAAATGTTGTGTCTGTTCATATTATGAAATCATGTGACCAAGCTACAAGCCGGAGCGAAACGCGTCATCGTTGTGGAATTTTCCTTTTGGCTGGGCGAGGGCTGGAGGTTTCCACATGGACTTTTTAACATGTGTAAACAATAAAGAAGAATTTTTTAATTTCAAATTCATCTGTGGCAAGTTTTGTGAGAACCTAAGTGTTGACTTCGAAGTTTGCACACAACTCCGGGATTGCGGCTCAAGATTGCGCCGTGAAGGCGGTGAGAAAGATTGTGAATATATATATATATATATATTTATATATATATTTGTCCATTTGACCCTTTCCATGATATCACGCAGAGGCAATGCTGGGAGGCTCTCCTCACTCTCAGCATGCCTGATGGCGGCCGCGTGTCTTCCTGGTTGTTGGACCTGTTATTTTGTTTCGTTTCCTCCTGTTGTAATGTTAAAATTAACAACAGGCCGCCAGCGCCTATGTGGTCCACAGCTTTTGCCATTCGGTTTAGTTTCACTTGCCTGGGGTCTCGTCTGACAGGCGACAGGGCGTGGCAGCCGGCAGGGCAGCATGCCCCGACTCTGAGGCAGGCACGCGGAGTAGGCATCAGGCCCACCCACCCCCGGACCCGGATCTGGTGCACGTGCACCAAGTCACCTGCAGTGCACAGGTGCCACAGAACTGAACTGCAGCAGGAACTAGGAGAAGAGAGAGAGGCCGAGTCAGGTGGCAGCACACACCTTTGAGCCCGCTGCAGACACGAGGCCTGCCGTCTGCCTGCCCTACCGACTGTGAGGGAGCATCCGGTCCGGGTCAGGCCAGGGCCAACAGGCGCCAGCAAGCCAGCAGTGCCAGAGAAGCGCAAATAACATGCTTAGCGCTCGTTGTACCAAAAACATTTAATAATATATATAGGTGTTGAGGGCGAGGAGCCATTCCAAAGCAAACTCTCTGCTGACAGAAAAAAACAGATTATTTTGCGTGGATGCTGGTAACTTGGCCTCGCCCATATTCACCTTGTTTACTCCACTCTGAGGTTTTTTTGGGTAATGCGTATTAACTTGGTGTAGGACAGAAGTGGGGCATGTGATGTGGCATCTGTGAGGAAGGCGGCCCGTGCCCCGACTAGGAGAAGTGTATGCCGCCAGGACTGGCAGTTGCAGGGTACAAAGCTCCGAAGTGGATTTAGCTGTATACTTTGGAACCTGTCACGTTCGTTTTATCCCCCTGGGGCTTTTAATGTTTACCGACTACAAAACTAGGAGTTCAGTGGCGGCAGCATCTTCCCTTAAGCATCTGGGAGGGAGGATCTGAAAATCCTTCCAGCACGCACCAGCTAATTTTAAAGCTAAATGTGTTAAAATAGCATTGCAATTTGGCGTCCAAAAAAAGCAGTGCACTGCAGCAATGTGCAGGGAAGCTGATGGAGAAGGAGATACTAGGGGGGCAATGGACCGTTACTGAGTCGCACTACGGCATAACATTGTCTCTCTCGCACCAATAAAAAAAAGTGGCCCACTGAGTTTCAAATGGCAATTCAATCCTTTTGTGACAGACTGCACAGTAGGAGGTTTTTCATAAAATGTGATGCAAATTGAGCATTTTAAAGAATATTTATTCAGTAGCACTGGTCAAAACTACTAGTCGCATGGTGAAGTAACTTATCAAACTGGTCCACATGGAACAAAAATGTGGCCCACTTTGACCAACACAAACTGTCTTACACTAGCATTTTGTGTTTTTGGTTTGGGCATTGCCCTGTAGGCCACTTAGAGCCTGGTTCTAAGTTCCAGGGTGCAGTGTGTCATTTTAATGTGGCTTTCTCAATGCACCCTAAAAACGTGTACTTTAAGTTCCAGAAAGCATCATGGTTTTTCAGTGTGACTTTCTCAATGCCACACATTTGTTTTTACCTCATGTATTCCCCTCCGACGCCATGGGTCACCAGGTCTTTGCTCAGTCTCCTCTCCTGAGTCCCTGGTCTCAGCATTCATCGCTGAGCCTTCCACCTACCTTCTTTCCTGTCCTCCACCAGCTGCTTGCCAGTCCACCCTCCCTCTTCTCCCGAGGGGGAGCTTTTGGTAAATGGTCTTGTAAATTATGCATCTTAAAGAATTTTGTTCAATAACGCTAGTGTCAGTAGTGTGTGTACAAACACCACCACCATTACAAAAGACATGAAGAGGCAGCAAATATCAGACACATCATATATGTCAATGTGTTATACATGTTTTTACACTGACTGTGCCAGCCATCACGGTCTAACAGCGCAGAGGCTCCGCTTGTGAGAGTGGCGCATTGTGCGCTCTCTCTCAGCGGTATATATCCAGTCAGACCATGGCCTGAAAATCACAAATCTAAGGAATAAGTAGATGACCTGTTCTCACACTGGGTGCACAACATCTTGAAGAAATATCCAACTAATGGTGCAACATATGCTTACGTTTCTTTGGCCCATCATCTAGCTAAGAATGATTCCTACACAAGAACGAGAATAAAAACACATCTAGGCATTGCTTTATTATTCGTAAGCGTTAAGGGTCTGTGATCAAATACCTCACGAGGTCTCTTGACACTATTCTGCTGTAGAGGTTTGCATTTAGCCTGCAGATTACATGCTCTAATTGTAATGTCAGCAAGCGTTGGCAATGCCAACAGTTTGGGCTTTACTAGGCATGGGAAAAGGCTCTTGCCAGGCACTGCTGTAGTGGTATTAACTGGTCATCGATGGTAGCAGCAGCAAAATGCTGCCAGTACCTGGGCATATCATATTCTCCTATCCTTGCAGGAATGGCGCAGCATCGAGACTCATTTAAAAGTGCAGAATGTATAGTTTACATCTTGTGTGGAAGTTAGATTTCCTGCATGCGGTGCTCTAGTAGTTCTTCAGTCCGGAGCCAAATGGACAACCCCTATTTATTGGTGATGCTTCATATCCAGGTGGTGTGTAAGTGATTTCAATCCGGCACTTCACCCAGGTCAACGCCTACGTGGAATGCACAACTGAAATCCTTAATTATTTATTTGTGTCTGAAAGTTCTTTTATTCTGAACGTTTTACCACTTATAGCATGCCCCTCTGTTTTAACCCCCCCCTCCCCCCCCCAGGTCACACTGAACCAGGAACCAGGCTGCTTTGCAAAGTTAAAATATTTATTTATGTATTTCACAATATATCACACTATTTTTAATGGTTATGCAATAATCACCAATCGGGTGATGTCACACTTAACAATCTCTTTACTCATAGGGAGTAATAAGGAGCAAAAACAATGCAGCACAGAAATAATACTTTTGATTGTATATTCAAATCAAATAGCAGTGTGGTTACTATTTCCCCCTGCACACCCCTCAATCCCCCCAATATGCAATATGAAGAAATAGGAAGAGAGAAAGCAGGTTACAGGAATGCAGAATTCATACAAATATCTCAATCCCAATTTCCCTGTAGCAACACAAGAGAGAAACAGAACTAATTGGCAAACTGTCAAAACGGTTTTCAAGTTGGCTTTGAATGGAAGAGGTTAAAAACACTAAATATGGGCTAAATCACAGAAATTGTTGAAATTCTAATGGGAGCCGCTGTATATGCTTGTAAACACTAGCAATGATTTGAGAGTAATAAGCAATGGAAAAACTTAAATTTGAGGACGGGTGAAATGAAAAGCTATTTTACACGTTATAGATTTTGCCCAAACTAAACATTTGTGGCAAACTTTTCTGCACGCGGTAATCGCAATCGCGGGAGAACTATAAGGATTTGGGATGTGGTTTTGGGCTCTCTGGAAATCTTAGGATGTTAGCTACAAGCAGACAAATTTCGTTTCTAGCAAAATTGAAGAAGTTATGGACGTTTTCGTGGAGTTTGTTTTTTTCAGATAGAGGCAAATTGTAAAACAAAGATGTGCTTTTAAAAAGACAAACAGGATTTCTTTACACTAGGGATGGACTATGAAGAATCAAACTACACAACAGCACAGCCACCAGCCCAGGACGTCTCTGGATGGCTTTTGCCTGCCGAGACGCTCGCCTTCTTCAAAAAAATATATATCAGCGCAAAGATCGGTTTAACACTACCAGTACAGAAAGAGATAATAGGGATGAGATAGAAAGTTCAGGCAGTTCAAAAATATTCTAACAATGCAGTTCTGTATATCATAGAGGATGGGTTTGGATAGGGATGACTATGGACAGTACATCAACTAGTGACAGTCTTATACTAAGGATACTCACTACATAGGTTTGAACAGAACCGTCAGGGATTCAGGCCAGTCAAGATTTCTGATTAAACACAAGGTACTGGTGCGCCTGCATATAGTGGCCTGAGAGGAGGTGTAATTAAATCAAAATCCTACCGCTGGCCTAAACCTATGTGAACTCATTAGGGTAATACCATCTACATGTAGTTGATATACATCCTATTCCAAAACATCAAAGAGAGAGGTCATACAAATTTGTATGTGTGAAAGAAAAGTTTTATATTGGGAAAGCGTGTATCAAATAAAGACAGTGCCCAAAAGAACATATGGGCGTAAACAATCAATAAAACTTTTTTTGTATGTAGTTCAAGACATTTTTTACTAAACAATATATTGAAGAAATCAAAGTGAAATAAAACTAGACAAAAGGTCAAAGTTTCAAAAGAGAAGAGAACACAAAACACAATCATTGAAACATGGTAAAAAATACATATCATTTGTACTTTGGTATTGTGACATCCAAAAGATCGTCCAAGACAAAAAGGTTAACAAGTACTTTTTTGTGTAGTCATAGTGAGTACCGAGAGAAAAATTCCAAATGTAAATGTTTTTATACAATTGGGTAGGGTCTGCCAACGCATGAGGGGAAAGATTGAGAAGTGAAAGCACTGAAACAACAATTCTCATACATCATAACTCTCTGTGAAAACCAAAGAAAACCCAGTGTTCGTATAAGTGGGAGGTCAAATTTAGATCCGATATTTTGTAAGGGACCTCCAAACCCCTCAAGAAATAATGCATTTCGGCGGTGGAAGGGATGCTCCTTACAATTGAAGAGGCCCCTCAGCCTTCGTCAGGGCAGTATTAGCAGGACCCAAAAGAATATGTATATATATTGGTGGGAAGAGAACAAGTGCGCTGTGGCTTGTAGTCGTCTGTGCATGTGTCACCGAGACACATGTGGTATCGAAAACTGAGGGACTCATCAGCTTTTCAGCGGCCTTGTGATGATTCGCACCAGGCCATAAGGAATGTCTGAAAAGTCCTATACAGAGCCAGCTGGAGCTCGGGAAGTCCGTTGTTGGAAAACACTGGAGACTGGATGATTACTAATGTCAGTCAGCACGCAACTCGCATGTTTAAAAAGAATGTGTCAGAAGGAGATCAAAACGTCCGTGTTGGGACACCTCTTAGGTAGTATGGCCAGGCTCCATAGTAGTGAGCCTGGGCAAGTGAGTGAGGGGAACGCAGCCGCCTGCTTGATGTCTGCCATGCTGGAAAATCCGTGTGGAGATTTCTGGACAGAAATTCTGCTGGGCACACCGGACTGGACAACAAGGCGCTATGGTCTGCAATCAGCAAAGCGCTCTGGTCACCGCACGGTAGGACTGGACTGGATCTGCAATGGCTCTGGTTCGCAGCTATCTGGTCACAGTACAGCTCTACTGGGTTGGGTCTTTGGATTCTGGCGGCAATAATTCTTAGCAGGGTAAGCAGTACAGCACAGCCAGGCTGTTCTTTGGTTCCCCTTAGAAGTGTGGGGTAAATTCTGATTTCTGGAATTTTCAAGGCCTAGCTGAGAGTGGTTCAGCTATGGAAATGGGCCTTTCTGCTTGCCAAGTTTCATGAGTCTGGAGTCTGGAATATGGATAGTTCTCTTGCAAAGTGCTCCGACAGCAATCGGTTGGTGGGTGAAGGTGTGTGTGTGTGTGTGTGTGTGTGTGTGTCTAAGCCCTCAGCTGTCTCTATTTATGCAGTTGATAAAGGGGTGTGTATGCTGGATTATCCTAAACTCACCTCCTAGGTTGGCTATAGGCTAGAATATTTCCTCTCCCTTGATTGGAGGAAAAACAGTGTGTCATCATGAGGATGTGGTTTTATGAGTCAGGGAATCCTCCCCTTGGTTTTTGATATACTATATATTTACAATTTTACAAACTTGATAACAATAGCATATCCTGATCACATATTTTGTGGAGCAAATATTCTTCCAAGCCCCGTCTCTGTAGGATCTTGGGTCTGGATTTGACAGAATTTCACACTTTTTGTCCGGGACACAATCTCTAGTTTGTCCAAAATGTGTACACATGTGCGCATTGTATATGGGAATCAGCGTGTGAAGTTTCATGCTTCTGAAATTAATACATTTGGTATAAAACCACAATTTCTACAGTTATGTCCCAGAACATAGCACAGAGTTCTGGCTCCTCTTAAAATGTGCAGCAATAATTTAGGTTTAGAAGTCCGGGGTTTCAATATTTTTTTACAATTGTCCACAGTAAATTATCAGTCTTATTAGGAATCTGCTTTTTGTCCATTGTGAATCAACACAACTGTCTGTCCCCGCCTCCTACTCCTTCTTGCAGCTTCAGCAGCAATCTCCGCCCACTTCCTTCTGGCAGATGCCCTTTACAATCCTTCCTGATTAACATCTCCATGCCTGGGAGGAAGCCCATTGTGCTCTTCCCAGAGCAGGCCCAGTGCCCGTCCCCTCTTAATCAACACATGAATGTGAGTTCCTGGCCCAGGGAGCTGAAGGGAAGTGCCTTCTCCAGTGGGTGAAGTTGTTTGTGGTTTTGTCTTGAATCAGGCTTGCTTTAAAGTTCACTTTGTTACATTTTTCTTTGTTGAAAATATACTTGCAATTTTAAAACAAACATCTAGAACACTGATTCCAGGCTCTGAACCATGAAGTTTAAATAGTTGCAACCTAGGTTACTCTTGATAACAGGTCACGTAGATTTTAGACATTAGATCTTAATGGTACAAATTTACAGTTTAAATGCAGGCTTTTGAAACAGTCACAGGCGGCCGCTGGTACTGCGCCCATATTTTGACAGCTTTCCCAGGTAGGCAAACTGGCTGTGGATGTTTTTGTGACCAATTCAGCTTTCCAGGATATTGCAATTCCACAATGCTTTCTTGACTTCAGTAAAATGTGACACCCCGCAAGAAGATTGGATGTTTGCGGGTGTTTAGGACCAGCATTTTGTATTTTCAGCAACCAAGAAAAGATTTAACTGCAAGATTTCAGATTTCTTTCAGCAAGCACTGCTTTTCATCTGTGCTCCATTTTTACATGTTGGGCAGCCCAATGCCATGTTTCAGAAGTGCGGTCTCCATTTCACCACTGACACCATGCATGGTAGGTTTGGCAGCCATCTTTGTGTGCTTGGTAGAGCGCAATTTCCTTAGATTTTGGCGCGTATGGGGTTTTCACGGCCGTTTTGATGATTCTGGTGCCACCAGCACACAGTGATGCCGCAGGGCAGAGCAGAGTGGGTTAAAACATCCCACAGGTGCTCATCATATCTTTGTTACAAGCTCTGCATTGTATGTATATGATATCTACAGTGTTTATTGTTATAGGGTTTTCGTCGTCTTTAGTTTGTTTTTGCAGGCAGGCTGCTGTTCCAGTATCCATGCCAGCAAGGCTTTAACAGAGCTACCAACAGCCAGCCAGACAAGCCCATCACGGTGGGTAAGTAATCACTAGTAATTGTATAACTTCAATGCAGTGTAATGTAACGTGGTACTGTATACCGCACATCAGCCACTTTGGCACCCTTTCTTTAAAAAAAAAGGAATGTTATCACTGGTTTTCTCAAATGTTTACACAAAACATTACATGCAACAAACACAATTAACCCTCCATGAGTATACATTTCTGTAAAGTCGCAAATTCACGCAATTCACGGAGAAGGGTTTGAGGTGTCACTTTTTTTGAGGTGAGGGACACTATATTTGAGGTGCCCAGGTCTATTTCTTGTCCCAATCGGACCCTGCATTGAGCAAAGAATGGGAAAAGGACCAAGCAACAGACGGAATAAGGAAAACCAAGCAACAAGGTTTATAACACGATGAGACGTGCCATGGTCCAAGGCCGACGTGCCATAACACTAGACCGCAGTAGAGACGTAGAGACGTACTAACGAACGCCTTGTGTTGCCGATATGTAAATGCTGGTGTCAGCCTCCAGCGATCCCAAACCCTGTAACCAAGCTGACGGCTGACAATTAATGTGTTAAGCACTGGCACTACTGCCTTTGGCTGTGGAAGCCTTAAGACAAATAATAAAGTTTGCCCTTGTACATGGTGGTGTACCTGCTGACTCTAAAATAGCAAGCATAACTGCACTACCGAAAAAAACCAAGCACCTCCTTTTGACTATACAAAACTATAGACCAGTGTTTAACTTGCCATTGCCAGACAAACTATTAGAGAGAACTGTAATGCAGCAATGGCAGCCATTAACAGAGGAGAATTTAGGATTGGCCATGGTCCAAGCTAGTTTCTGAACATTATGTATTATGGAGGTGATGATTATCCGAGCATTGGACGACCCAAGTTGGGTCATGGATACAGATGGTGCTGGAGCACTGATTTTACTGGATTTCTCAGCAGTGCTGTATACCATTAATCATCACACACTCATGGCGAGACTCCAAAACGTGGGGTTCAAGGAAAGCCTATGAATTCAATACAATCATGTTTAGCTACTAGATGGCAGAAAAGTACATTATGCCCATTTTTGTCCGTATAAAAATGGAATGGGGAGTGCCAGAAGTTTCTTTATCGTCTCTGCTTTTGTTAGGGAGAATTCTCTCTTTAGGCTGAATTTCCTAACCTAGTGAGTCCCCCAGCAGCTTTGCTGGATTTCTGGAGTTTGTTTTTTCCTCCTGCCAAGAGTGAGACTCTTTTTCTCCCACTCTTGGACATGATTTATGGTATTCCTTTGACTGGTAATGTGTTTTATGGGCTATGGGGTCCTTTACTCCATAGGGTCTCATGAGTTTTTCCTATGTGTGTTACACAGCACCCTCCGCGCAGTAACACAGGGGTGTCATAGTGACACCCCACCCTAGACTCGATACCCTGGGACTGACTACTGTCCCCCAGGGCATGTAAAGTCACCATTGGCTTTACTAGTCCCAAATTATTAACAGAAACCAGTACAAACCATCATATTGTGGACATACTGGTCGGGGCAATTCGATTGCCCTGGGGTCTGTTAGTCGAGGGGGCACGTCTCCGTCCCCCCTGATCGAGTTTTGGCTGGTGGCAGTGGAAACTACTTTTTATATTCGACCGCGAATATTTTCCTATGGGATTTTCCCATTGTTCGATGCTACCAACTTTAATTATTTAATTCTCATAGCCTCGAACATACCGCCGGTTTATTTAATTAATATTAATTCTCCGGTTGGTATTTTTTGCCAAGACTCGATTCTAAAATGGCATTTGTGTTCTCTTCTGTGACTCCAACCCAAGTCGAGCCCTTTGTTCCACTTTTTGGCAGGCTTCTCCACAGAAGCCTCCAAAAGTGGTGCCACTCTGTCTGGGTACCACAGGGGGTGTAGGAGGGGGTTTAGGCACCCTGGACCGAGTTACCTTGGTAACTCAGGTCGCACTCTTGTGTGATTGGCCCAAGTGGTGAGCCGGCCGGCTCACCACTTAGCATGTTTGAGTGACAGCAAGGCTGAGTGAATGGGGGTTTTCTGCATAAAAGCAGGGCTTTGGGGACTGGAACTTCAGAAGTCGCCACAGGACCTGAGAATCCGACGAAGGAGAAGCCGAGACGACCTACCATGATGACACCACCGGTGGAGCCCTGCAGAACCGACTCACCACTTTCTGACGACAGAGAAGATCTCCCGGCTGGAGAGGCTTCTTCCCCTGACTGGTGGGCACAACCAGTTTACCTGTCTTTCTTCGCACCCCAGCCCGGTTTGTGGTCGAACTGCCCGTGCCAAGCACCCCGGCAGCCGGATAGCCACTCACCACTGAACCGCGAATAACCGGACCGCTCCTTGTAC
The DNA here is from genome assembly GCF_040938575.1 of Ambystoma mexicanum. Lineage (NCBI taxonomy): Eukaryota > Metazoa > Chordata > Amphibia > Caudata > Ambystomatidae > Ambystoma > Ambystoma mexicanum. The sequence goes on along the minus strand of NC_090930.1, from coordinate 862,254,273 downwards.
CTGAGAAACTCTGCGGCTGGTTTCCTCCCTGGCAGTGCAATGGACTCCTGTCTTCCTCCACGACGAGATCCTCTCATCCCCCAGACGAAGCACCGACTTGCACCCGCTGCTAGGAACAACTGCCCCCGCTGGAGTGTTCTCACCACTTTAAGGTACTGTGTCCGCCAGGCCTCCCTTTCTAAAGATTGCTACAAGGTAGTAATAACCCCTTAACCTTCTGGACTGGGCTGGCCGCCTTGACCCTCTAACTGGTCCCTTTCGTTGGTCCAACTCCTTTTTGAACCTTTACAAGACTGTTGTGCACTGCAACCGTGTGTCCCTGGACACATTTCGTTTGGATCCTCTGAAAGTGGATCCGGTCTCTTGAACTCTAACTTCACGGTTTTACTTTGCCTTCCTCTCTTGTTATGTTCTGATAAAAGTGTTGGGATCAGTTTCAACTTGTTCTCTGCTCTTCTCTCCCTTTTTAAAACGAACTATTAGAGTGCCATCTACGTTAAGCGCTCACCGCTGTCTTAAAATAAGTGGGGCTTTACTTAAGACTGGTCTAATTATTCTTTTAAGGGAGTGTATATCTTTTAGTGACCGTGTTTTTGAATTGCTTACTATTAGTGCCTGTGTGTTTTTCTAGATGTGGTTTTAAAATAAATAATTATATCTCTTTTACACCAAGCCCTGGTCAGTGTTTACTTGTTCTACTGTGTTCTCTTGACCTATTGTGAATACTCTGTAGACTGCCTAACTCTTCTTGGGGGAAGTCTGACTGCTCAGCCACAGCTACCAAGTGAATCTGTGTGGTACAGACTGCTACCAAGTGGGTTTACTGCCAAACACCTGTAGTCCTAAATCTTTTGCAGTGGTCTCAGAGGGAACTGCACAGGTTTTTGCCTAACAGCTTTCATTTAACATACAGGCAGTCACTCTGATCGCTCATATTCAAGTTATGGCCGTTCAGATTTGTAATTATACAGATTTGTAAAATAACTCAAGGCCCATTAAACCAAGTGAAACAAAATGTCAGCGAGTGCACGATGATGCTCAATCACAGAAGAAATAATGACCTAAAACCAAATCCATTGGAAAACTGAAATCTTTTTTTTTAATTTGTATTTCTTTATTGGTTTTAACAACATAAAACAAAAACCATTATCATTTAACAAATGGTATGCTTATCAAAAATAAAGTCCCAACTCTTACCCTCCCTCCCCACCCACTCCCTAGACCACGGTTAATTTCCAGTTCTCCTTGAGTCTGTGCCCTGGTCTGGGCCGCCCTCGCTGCCTGAGTCACCATCTGCTGTCCTGGGATGGAGCAGGGGCACTGTTAGCGCTACCCAGCGGTTCAGTTCCTCGCTGGAGTCCAGCCTCTGCACTTGAATTGCAGTTTCCCATGCTGCAGTTTCAGCAGTGATCCACTTCATAAGATCCCCCCACCACAGGGTCTCGCTCAGGCCTCTGGGGCTTTTCCATCCCATGGCTATGCGTCTTTTCGCCGTTTTATATATGAGGTCTCTGAGCTTGTTTAAGGGCTTATTTTTCCTGTTGCGCCTATATCTGCCCAGGATACAGGCCGTGGGCTTGTGCACCTCCACTTCAATGTCTGCGTTAGCCACTTTGTCCTTCACTTGTGTCCAGAACTCCCTGATCACTGGGCAGCCCCAGAACATATGAGTCATTCCCGCCCTGGGCTCCCTGCATTTGGGGCATACTTGGATTTTAGCTCCCGTGAACCTCGATAGGACTTCAGGTGTGAGATAAGCCCTGTTGGTGATATACAGTTGGATGAGCTGCAAGCGAGCGTTTCTGGAGACTTTTTTATGGTAGTAAGTTATTTCACCCCAGTCTTTGTCTTCGAATACGAGGCCCAGTTCAATTTCCCACTTCTTCCTGCGCTTAAGTTCATCCCTGGTCGTGCCCAGCATCAGGGCCTCATAGATTCGTGAGGTCTCATGGCCCCACTCAGGGGTATCTAGTATTGTTTCTATGCATTTGTTCTCCGAGGTCCGGTCAACAGCCTCCGGCCATCTATTGTTCACCTGTGTAGCAGGAACTGCCCTACTGGAAGGCCTGTGGCTTCGCTGAGTTCCATGAATGTTAAGGTCTCTTGTTCTTGGATCAAGTCTCCCAGTGTGGCCACCCCATAGGGTTCCCGCTGGGTGCGTGTTTTGAGTTGCCCCCAAGAGTTATTTGCCATAAGTGCTGCAATGGGGATCTGCGGTGAATACGGATCCCTCGACCCAACTAGCTTACAGGCTCTCCTCCAGAGCCGGACCCCGAGCTTGGCAAGGTAAGGGCTGTGTCTCAACGCTCCCTCCCCGGCCCACAGTAAGTCTCTTAGTAGCAGATGGGGCAGGGCTGGCTGGAGGAGGCGGGTATCTGTCGTGCTCTCGTCAGATATCCATCGTGTCACATGTCTCAGCTGGCTTGCGAGGAAGTAGAGCTCGAAGTTGGGGACCTTCAATCCTCCCCTCTCGTAGGGTCTATGGAGTATCTCCAATGCCACCCTGTGCCTACCTCCCTGCCAGAGGAATCCCCTACAGAGTTTGTTGATGTCTTTAAAGAATGAGGGGGGGAGGGTGTTGAAGGGAACATTTGTGAAATTGTGTAGCAGGTGGGGGAGAGCAACCATCTTAAGGAGACCTGCTCTCCCAGACACCGAAAGCAGGAGCTTGCCCCAGAATTCCATGGATTTCACGAGAGAGTCTTTGGCCCTAACCGTGTTAAGGATGTGTTCTGTGTTGGGATTGCGGTGTACAGTAATCCCCAGGTATTTGAAGGAGGTCACCTGCCATTCAAGATCCGGGGGGGAGGGATCTATATTCTTCGTTGTGTAGTGCCGCCAGGGGGTAGAGGCAGGATTTGCGCCTGTTGATCTGGATCCCGATGTGTTTGTGGAAACTATCCAGGGTCTCTAAGATGTAGGGCAAAAGGTGCTCAGGGTTATGTAGGTACAATAGGGTATCATCTGCGTACATAGAGACGAGGTGGGTCACCCCGTCTATCTCGATGCCCCCATCTCCGTATTCTTGTCTTAAATAAGCAGCCAGCGGTTCCGCGGCCATAATGTATAACCTGGGGGATAGTGGGCACCCTGGCGGGTGCCCCTGTGAAGGCACCATTTTTCGGAGTAAGTTTTGTTAGTGCTCACTCTGACAGTTGGGTTAGTATAAACATGCTGGGTTCACTTTAAAAAAAACGGGCCTATCCCCATTTTGCAAATTAACAAGGGGGGTCACTGATGAGGCACAACAAGGCCGAAACATGTTTGGGGATGCTTGTGGTCTTGTGCAGAAGGACTGTAACCTAGCAGTTCGGGCTGGACTGCCCCTTTTGGGGCGGGACAAAGCCTGATTTGCATATGGTTTTTCCCCTTCTGTAATGGTTTGGCAGGCGAAGAACGATGGTCTGGAAGGTTGCCCAGAGCAACGTCAGTGGTTATGATTCAGTCTAAACCTTCCAGCCATCACCTCTTTGTTTTTGCTTTGTCACCCCGAGTGGGACGGGTATGCCCAGACGTGGGTCCCGTGCCTGCTGGGCCTAGAGACCCAAGCTACTCCTCACTGATGAGGCACAACAAGGCCGAAACATGTTTGGGGATGCTTGTGGTCTCGTGCAGAAGGGATGTAACCTAGCAGTTCGGGCTGGACTGCCCCTTTTGGGGTGGGACAAAGCCTGATTTCCATATGGTTTTTCCCCTTCTGTAATGGCTTGGCAGGCGAAGAACGATGGTCTGGAAGGTTGCCCAGAGCAACGCCAGTGGTTACGATTCAGTCTAAACCTTCCAGCCATCACCTCTTTGTTTTTGCTTTGTCACCCCGAGTGGGACGGGTATGCCCAGACGTGGGTCCCGTGCCTGCTGGGCCTAGAGACCCAAGCTACTCCTCACTGATGAGGCACAACAAGGCCGAAACATGTTTGGGGATGCTTGTGGTCTCGTGCAGAAGGGATGTAACCTAGCAGTTTGGGCTGGACTGCCCCTTTTGGGGTGGGACAAAGCCTGATTTGCATATGGTTTTTCCCCTTCTGTAATGGCTTGGCAGGCGAAGAACGATGGTCTGGAAGGTTGCCCAGAGCAACGCCAGTGGTTACGATTCAGTCTAAACCTTCCAGCCATCACTTCTTTGTTTTTGCTTTGTCACCCCGAGTGGGACGGGTATGCCCAGACGTGGGTCCCGTGCCTGCTGGGCCTAGAGACCCAAGCTACTCCTCACTGATGAGGCACAACAACGCCGAAACATGTTTGGGGATGCTTGTGGTCTCGTGCAGAAGGGATGTAACCTAGCAGTTCGGGCTGGACTGCCCCTTTTGGGGTGGGACAAAGCCTGATTTGCATATGGTTTTTCCCCTTCTGTAATGGCTTGGCAGGCGAAGAACGATGGTCTGGAAGGTTGCCCAGAGCAACGCCAGTGGTTACGATTCAGTCTAAACCTTCCAGCCATCACCTCTTTGTTTTTGCTTTGTCACCCCGAGTGGGACGGGTATGCCCAGACGTGGGTCCCGTGCCTGCTGGGCCTAGAGACCCAAGCTACTCCTCACTGATGAGGCACAACAAGGCCGAAACATGTTTGGGGATGCTTGTGGTCTCGTGCAGAAGGGATGTAACCTAGCAGTTCGGGCTGGACTGCCCCTTTTGGGGTGGGACAAAGCTTGATTTGCATATGGTTTTTGCCCTTCTGTAATGGCTTGGCAGGCGAAGAACGATGGTCTGGAAGGTTGCCCAGAGCAACGCCAGTGGTTACGATTCAGTCTAAACCTTCCAGCCATCACCTCTTTGTTTTTGCTATCCCCATTTTGGCCATGGTAGCATATAACCATTCCCACCTTACTGTATCCAAAGCTTTGGTGGCATCTAATGACGCTACTGCAAGTTTTTGTGGCCTTCGCTCCGTGCTATATATGACATGGTGCAACCTGCGCAGGTTCTCAGTGATGGAGCGCCCCGGGACATATCCAGTTTGGTCTTGAGGGATCAACAGGGGGATTACTCTGTGCAATCTGTTCGCAGGAAGGCCAGTGAGGATCTTGCAATCTACATTTAACATGGAGAGGGGCCTGTATGAACCGCAGTCCGCCCCGTCTTTACCTGGTTTGAGTAGGGGGATGATCACGGCCTCACTCATGGATTCCGGGAGGGTGCTGCGCTCTAAGGCTTCATTAAAGACCAGAGCTAATAGTGGGGCAAGTGTTTCCTCTTAGGTCTTATAAAATTCCCCCGGGAGGCCATCCATGCCCGGGGCTTTCCCAGCCAGCAATGATCTAATTACCACCCTGACCTCATCAGGAGTGACGGGCTCGTCTAGGGCCTTGGCCATTTGTGAGTCTAGTTTAGGCAGATCAATGACGTCTAAGACATCCTTGATCTCGGTGTCAGGGGGGGGCCTCGGAGTAAAGGTTGCGGTAGTAGTCAGAGAAGACCAAGTTAATTTCTTCTTGAGTGTGCACGGTGGTGCCATCTGGTGTAAGTATGTGGCAAATGGGTGACCTGGGAGCCTCCTTCTTATAGAGCCAGGTTAAAAGTCTCCCTGGTTTGTCTCCCAGGGCATGGGTTCTTTCCATATGCTTAGCGTAGCTCAGTTTACCAAGGGATTCCCAATGAGTTAGGCAGGTTTGTCTGAGTTTGGTAATTTTACGTTGATGTTCAGGGGATGGGTCAGCCCTGCCTTCAAGCACACTCAGGTCATTCTCTGCGCTCTAAAGAGGTTGTGATGGATCTCTAGGCACCCCCAACTGCTGCGATCATCTCTCCCCTCATGACCACCTTGTATGCCTCCCAAGTTGTGCTCATGTGTTTTACGCTATGCAAGTTATTTTGCCAATACTCCTAAGTACTATCCCTTATGCGTTCCCGGAACACTGTATCAAGCAAGGCCTCTGCTCTCAGCCTCCACGTGGGTACCGGGGGTTTGGGTGGGGACACCTCCCAGGAGACCAGAAGGGGGGAGTGGTCGGACAGCACCCTAGGTAAATAGCATGCGTCAACGAACATAGCCTGTTGAGCCTGGCTAATAAAAATGTAGTCTAGCCTGTTGTGTATAGCGTGTGGAGGGGAGAAGGAGGAGTATTCACGTTGCTCGGGGTGCTGGTCCCTACAAAGATCTCTAAGGAGCAGCTGTTGAATAGTTTGGATAGTATTTTGGCGGGAGGGGAGGGACGATCGTGTTTGTTGTCCGATCTATCCTTTAATGGATCGAGAGTACAGTTATGGTTGCCTCCCCATATCATGATTCTGTCTATGTAAGGGCTGAGTCGCATGTAAACGGAGTGGAAGAAAGCAGTTGCATCATGGTTGGGTGCGTAAGTGCTAATTAGGCATAACTCCCTGCCCTCGATGGAAGGACCCAATTAGGGTTCCATGCCATGTTTTGGCTAGGGCTTCCAGTTTCTTTGCGGTTAGGTGTGTCTCTTGTAGCAAGGCGATTATGACCTTACATCTTTTTAAGTAGGCGTGGATTCGGCGCTGTTTAACAAAGCTATTCAGGCCTCTGACATTCCACGTTTATTTTATTTATTTATTTTAGTATTTGTATAGCATGCTACCACCCACGGGCATAGAGGCGCTGAGAAGAATATGTATGCAGGCTTGCTTAAGGGTTCCAAGATAGCGGTTACGACCTTTATTGTATCAGCCATGGGTATCACGCGGTTTGTTGTAAGCTGCAGGTGGTGCTCGAGGTCCTGCTAGTGATGAGCTGCATATAGGTTTTTCCCGTGGTCTCAATGTTCCCAAATATATGGTCTCAATTTTTGAGCTAATGCCCTGTTTCCGGCCCCCTCCCTTTAACTGTAAACTCCCCAAACATAAAACAGGTCCAGCGAGGTTTCCCTCGTTATGACAGTCCCGTTTCCGCTCCGTTTGACCGTACATTGGTCTCCGGGTGCCCTACAGGCGGGTATATATACCCAAAAGGAAACTTCCAGGGGGTGGAGTGAACTTGACTCCAGTGTCTCCGTGCAGAGGATCCATTCAGCTGTGTTGAGGCTCGGATTGTCCGCTGGCAGGAAGTGGAGGATGAAGAAGTCTTGCTAGGCATGGTTAGGGAAGCATTATCGCAGTCTCTGCTTCTTTTCGTCAATGCCAGGGATTTGTAGTCCGTCCATCCAGTCTCTGGCTTGTGCCGGTGTGTCAAACAGGTGAGCCCTGTTGTTGTGTAGCACTTTTAGTCTAGAAGGGTACAAGAGCATATAGCACAGTCCAGCTGCTTTCAGTCTGGCCTTCGTGTGTATGAACTGCGCTCTGTTCATTTGGACCTGAAAGGTGTAATCAGGGTAGATGGCAATTTTTGCAGAAATTCACTGGATTTGACCCCCTGATCGAGAGAAAGCCAGAATAACCTCCCGGTCCCTGTAGTGTACTTTCGCTATCACCGGCCTGGGTGTGGCCCCTGGCCGTGGTTTCTTCGCCAGGGATCTGTGAGCCCTTTCGATTGTGAAGCCTTGAGAGAGTTTCTCTGCTCCGACTTCTTGCAGCAGGAGGTTCTCTATGTAGTTAGTAGGGTCAGAGCCCTCAATGCCCTCTGGCAGCCCGAGGAGACGTATGTTGTTCCGACGAGCCCTCCCATTGGCCTGCTCGGCTCTGTTCTCCAAGTTTTTGACCTTTTGTTGAAGCTCATCAACGTCTCGAAGGAGATGAGTTTTGGCTTCTGTGTTTTCCCGGACTTGAGTTTCGAGCGCTTCAGTCCTGCCGGCCAGGGATCGGACGTCTTGGCGTAGGAGGCCTAGATCTGTGGCCACGGCATCAATTTTGTTCTCCATTGTTGCCTGGAAAAACTTAATGGCCTCTAAAATCTGGGTATTGCTGGGTTCAGCTGCTGCTTCCGTGGGGCCAGGATGAGTATCTGACTCCACCGTGTTTGAGCTCTCTGGGTTTGCAGGTCCGCTGGCCATGAAACTGTCTATCGTGGTCTGGCATTGTTTGGACCTTGCATTTTTCCCGGACATTTTGTCAGGCGGAGACATCCCCTTGCTCCGGGCGCAGATGGCGTGGGTGGGAGGCCAATAGCGAGGGATGCGGTGCAGTGTTACGTGTTCGCCACTGTAGAGCTGTCTGTGGTAACACTGCGCGGGCTGAGGTGATGGTATGGGCCCGGCCAGGCGCCCCAGGGAGCTGGTATTGAAAAGACAGGGGACTCCGGCGCTGTCCTGGTAGTTGGCTGCACCGGCCTCAGGCGGTAGGGTGGGTTAATGTGCGATTGCTCGCATTGAGGGCGATCTGTGGGAACAGGAGTGCATGTCTCCACTGCCCGCTTTATCGTATGCGGGTTACATCCGCTGTGGGGAGTATGTTGTGCGGGCCGAGCTGCGTTGTCTATTATTAATGGATGGAGCTCTGAGCATCTCCGGCGCCCAGGTCCTTCACCCCCGGTCCGTCAGAGTACGCGTGTGTGAGGTTTCAATACGTGGGCCCAGATCGGTACCAGGAAGCCCAGGGTCCTGCACCTCTAGTGGGTGCACTGTGTGCCGGACGGCACTTCACTGATGTCAGTAGGAGTCCCCAAGGGTTAGGGGAGAGCGTGGGGGTTCTTCAAAAGGGGCGCCTCACAGTCCGGTTGGGCGTCGGCGCGGCAGGCTGACATCTGTGGTCCTCGCGCCCTCTGCCTCTCCGAGGTGATCCGTGTGGACGGAGAAGAGAAAACAAAGCCTCCGCACCCCCGGCGAAGCAGGTAAGCACTCTTGTGTCATTGCAGACGGCAAAGAAGGGGGCAGGGGGATGGGACAGCGCACAGCTCCGGGTCCTCTATGCCCAGTTATGTGTGTTAGTGTCCGGGCTGGTCCACCCTCGCGCCCGCTTACCTCTGCGGCGCTGGCTCGCCTCAGGTTTCGGCAGGAATCCTAGCAGCTCTTCGGGGCCCTCCGCAGCCCTCGGGCGCACTCGCATCCTAGGCAGCCTGTTTGCCACAGGCAGGGCGCTGCTCGGCGGGAGTCTCGGGGGCAAGCCGCTCCGATTTATGAGCCAGGCAGGTCCGCTCACGCTCTCCGGCACCAGCACCAAATCGGCAGCCTGAGTTCAGCTCTCCAGTCGGCGGGCAATATCTTCAGTGATGTGTGCGCGCTCCAGCCCCTCCAGGGGATCGGCGCGCGGGAGCCGCCATTTTGGAATTCGTTCCACCGATGTTTGCTCACAAAATTAAGGTGCTTGCCGGCCCTCCTATGCTTGGGAGACGGCACGCGGAGCTGCTAGATGGGGTCCACAGCAGGTGGTGCAGCTTACAAGGTCTAGAGGCACCTCTGAGTCTCATAAAAACAGCTTAATTTGGCACATCAAGCGGAGCTATCCAGAGACACGTCTTCTCTACATGGCAGCTAGCCACGCCCCCCTGGAAAACTGAAATCTTAATTGTACGTTCACAGACGATCTTTTGACATAAGCAAATCTTCCCCCCTCAATTCAGCAGTAGGCATTCACCTTCTTGGAATGTAAAAAAACAATGGAAAAACAGGTGTCATCAGTGGTGAAAAAATGCTTCAACATGATACACAGACTCAGACACATTTTTCCATATTTGCATCATGCAGACACAATCTAAGAAATGATCTCACGAGTCCTATCTAATCTGGAGAATGCACATAGTGTTTAGGTTATGTCTATGGAAGTCCAATTACAGAGATTGCAACAGGTACAGCACTTGGTTGCCCGCATAATCACAGGACTGAAAAGATTTGAACATGCAACACCTGCTGAAAACTCGTTGAATTGGTTGTTGATTGAGACCCGAGTAGCTTTTGTGTCCCTCTAATGTCTACGGGGCTGTCCAAGGAACAGGATCAGCCTTTATGAAGAAAGTGTTGGTTACATAGCCCTACCTGGGCCCTAAAATCAACAATCAAAATGTTTTTGATAGTGCCAAATTTCGTGGGGAAGGGCAAAGCGGAAAATCCTTCTCAATCCCAACCTCACTATGCTCTAATGAACTTATTCTCAATTTTCCATATTTCAGAAGAATTGAAACACTGCCATTTAGGCAGATATTTGACATGTGACAAATACAGGGAGAGATCTTCTCTCTATAAATACAAGTTATGAGTCTCTTCTTTCAGCAGTAGGAGGGCTATCGAGAAGGGACAGTGTGCTCTATAAGAACATGTTACCATAGCATTAACATAACCTAACCCAAGATATACAAGAGGCAGCAGATATTCCTGTGACTTCCAGGAGATGTTGCTAATAGATCAAAGGGCCCTGAAATGCCAACATCCAAAGCCAAAACGGGATAGGTTGCAAACCATCTGACGGTCAATGGTTCTTGACGCAAGTTCTGATTTAACCTTTAGGGTACTTGTGTCCATACGTAAGCATTATTGGCCCAGGGTAATCCCACATCAATATCTGATCCTATTGTTATCTCAATGCCAAACCCTAAAGACGTCCCAATTCTCCTTCATGATAGTCCTAACATTTCAAAAGACAGCATGATCAAAGGGGCCCTCATCAATGCTAGATCCCTCCTAGCGCATGCACTTGACATTGCCGACTTTATTGTAACCCAAGACCTAGACTTCCTAGCCATTACTTAAACTTGTCTACATGCTGCAGTTGGACCTTCTTTGTCCTTGGCCATCCCTGACAACTACGCCATCATTAGATGCGATAGGAACTCCAACCGCTCTAAAGGTGGGGGCCCTGCCTTTATCTTCAAAAGATCTCTCGAACTCAGGCTCATCCCTAATCAACAGATCCCCTCGGCTGAACTCTTATCAGTTAAACTGCTGATATCAACTAATCAAACTGCCACAATACATCTTATTTACCGGCCACCAGGACCTATTACTACCTTTATTGATGACATTACATCTCTCCTAACACCATACCCAAGTCCCAAATTATACTACTGAGGGACCTTAATCTGGGATTCGGAGACCCGAACGATTCAAAACACTTGCTCTTGCCAGTACCTTAACAGACTTAGGTTTCACCCATCATATCCACATAGCCACGCATAACAAATGTAGAACTCTTGATTGGCTTTCTGATCTGAATATGGTGTCGATCACACCGTGCATGTGGTCAGATCACCACAAAATTACCTTCTCCATTAAATCCTGCCACCAAAGCCCTAAACAAAAATCGCCCCATCCATTAGTACCAGAAATAAGAAGGACATTACAAAAGAGAAATTGCTCCCTCTCATCCTTCCCCTCCTTAATAAAGTATCATTATCCTGCTCAGACCCCACTGCACTAGAAGATACCTATAACCAAACTGCCCAAAAAGCACTTAACATCATAGCCCTACTAAAATTACGTAAACCTAAACCCCACGCTCATCTTAATTCGTGGTTCACACCACACCTGAGAGAGCTACACAAAAGAAAAACAAACACTGAGGCAAGTTGGAAAAGTCTCTGTATGGATACCAATAAAGGTTCCCTAATCTTGGCCTCCTTTAATTACAAAGAAGCGATATTCTTTGCAAAAAAAGATACTTACAATAAGCGCATCCCTCAGGCAGAATCTAACACTAAAGAGCTCTTGAAGATCCTAAAAGAACTGGAATCTCCCATAGCCCCTCTCGACAATTGCAACTCTCACACCGTTTGGTGTACTAATACCCAAAAAGCGCTCCTTGATAAAGTATCCACACTCCAAAGTAAAATCAATGCCAAAAAATGCAGTCTTCCCTCAGATTCGCTACCTAACTCCCACCTTAACCAAATACCACTAACTTCACACTCCATCGAATCCTTCTGCTTCTCGCCTCTTTCTATTGTCGAGGTGGAAAACATTATTAAAAAACTTAAACCGTCAAATTGTCAATGTGATTGCTGCCCTGCCCCCGTCATCAAAGAAGCTGCCCATGACCTTGCCCCCTTCATCACCACCTTTATTAATGCCTCTTTCAAATCTGGCACAGTCCCAGACAACCTCAAGGACGCGCATCCAACTACAGACATATTACCACGGTACCCTTCTTATTGAAAATCCTGGACCGCGCTGCATATTTATGAATTAAGGAATACTTAGAAACTAAAAAATACCTTGGCCTTCGACAATCAGGATTCCGACTGAGGCACAGAACTGAAACTGCCCTCATTGATTTAAAAACACAAATTGAAGACCTAAGTGACAATGGAAAGATGGCCCGCCTACTTTTGTTAGACTTATCAGCAGCATTTGACTTGGTCAACCACCAAATTCTCTGCCACCACCTTAAAAATGCTGCCCACTTCTCATATACTGATTCCCAAGGGGGGGGAGAGGACCTTCCTTACAGGGGTTGACAGGATAGGGACCATTCTGAAATAGTCTCCTCCCACTCTCCTACAAGGCCTGGAGTGTGCATGCGCAGCCAAGCAGGGAGAATCCATTGGGTTCCCCAGGACTTCAGAGGGTGAGCTGGGGACTATTGCCTGGCATGAGTTGGAGATCGGAGATTGTTGGGTGGTAAATTTGCTAATGCACTCACTAGCTCCCTATGCAAATGACTAAATTGAGTAGATCAGTCTCCTAAGGGCAAGGAAGTGAAAAGGAGATGCGAAGAGAGAAGGTGGGCCTGAGGCCAAGTCAGCCCCAGTAAAGTGGACGGTAGCTCTGCCTCTACCTATAGTGTACCTAGAATTCTGTTGAATGCGTTAGCACATGGTTCCAGAAGCCCCCCTTCTCTAAATTACTTACTGTCATTTTTATCAAAATGAATGCCTTATTGCCTACTTTGACATGCTGGGTATCTAGCATACGCTTAATTCCATTGCCAGAAACATCCAGATTCTTTATCATACTGACGGAAAAGAAGCCTAACTCGGCAGGACAAAAATCTAGTAGAAGGAAACAACAAGCATGATCTATATTTTACCTGGGTGAAGCACAATCCCAGTATGGCTGCACCGCTCCTCTCATCCATCCTGGGCTGCCATGGAAATGGAAGAGGGGCTACACTCTGAGCCATGCTTCCATTTCCATGGTGGCCATGTTGGGTGAGTATTCGTCTGATACAACCGTTCACGCGCTCGCCCCTTCCCATTGTTTCAAAGAAATACATTGTTATTAGCACTCTGGGACTTTAACTTGGGGTGCTCACAGCAATAATTACCGTCTCCCCGGGGACTGTACCAGGTGTTAATAGCATAGGACCTGAGTTAATAGGCATGAACAAGGGCCGAAAGGGCCAATATTATTATTTAATGAATGAGGATTACCTTATCATGGATGTAATTGTAAAAAGATAAATCTCGAACCTCACAGTTTTAAAATCAGTAGAAATTGGAAGATGGCAAAGTATTCAAGCTGCTCGTAGATGGGGAACCAAATCTGACCCTCATGCCCCACACACGACTCTCAACACGAAGGCAGAGAAACGACAGATGTGCATCGCTTTTAGGCCCATCACCATGCACTTCGATGTATCGCAGGTGCGAGAAGCATTACTCTCTCAGACAACCGTTCAGACCATACCCAATCAATGATTTGGACGATATGGAAATTACATCGATCGAGCACGTAGACTAACTGCAAAACCAGACATTAATGACATCATCACTGACATCACAACATAGCTGCATTATACATTAAGTACATATTCATGAAGTCACATGGAACATGCACTAGTTTATTGCATATAGTTACAAAGCAAATGCTTATGACCCATGTAGGTAGAGGACGGTTACACATACATATCTTTATACTCATATCTTTCACCAAAGCTGAAACTGCAAGATGCAAAGTGTTCATATATTTAGCTTGCACATGCTTGACTGCTACTAGCATGGAGAAGCCATAAGGATTGATATAGAAGCTATAGGTCTCTGGAATGGATGGCAAAGGAGAGACAGGCTTCGAGTTCATGGAAAAAGTGACGTGATCGCTGCAGCAGACGCAGGCAGAAACGAGGCACCCAGCCAAGGACAAGTGGAGACAGGAAAGTTCCAGTTACCAAGACAATGACCCACCTACAGAAAATCTGGCTAAAATCCTCATAATTACAAGCAGGACAGCTGCACTTCGTGGTCTCCACACACATGACCCAGGCAAACAGGACAATGCCCATTCAACCAAGGTAGACGAACAGAACTGTTCCCACCAAACCAGCGGGGAAAAAGCTACAAGTGTTGCCAACAAGCTGCTAACTGAATGCGCTCTCCCAAGCCTAGGTGATCAGAGATGGAAACATTAGGGACCACTTCGCACCTTTGTGTTCATGCCCACTGCCTTGAAAGGTACTGTGTAGGGTCCAGGGATGGGAGGACACCTTCTGACTTATCCAGATTCACCTTCATTAAGGGATATAATTCGTTGAAGGGCAAATGGTCTCTCTGCGACCCTGCAACATTGTAGATTGATACTAGCAGAGGTGGTCCTAGGAGCAGCCACTAGATATGGCGATCCAATTGCAAAACTAACCAGAATATCTCCTATATGCAGCCTACTGCCACTGACCAATGTAAATGTGTGATAGGTTTCTGGGAGGGAACCTGGATTTATGACGTCACACCGGGATAAAACGGCTGACACATGCTTCGAAGACGAGAGCTCTGTAGGATACTTGTTTTTCTGGCGTGATCCTTTACAATTTCAGCACAGTTTCTGTGTCCCAGCTAAAGGAGAATGGAGTGATCAACATTGCTGAAGACCATGGAGAGGTTCAGAAGAACTAAGGCACTGACGCCACAGTTATCAACCTCATTTTGAAAGGCACAAAGGGGGGAATACTAGAGTAATTATGTATCCAAAACTCATCTAAAGCTTGTCCAGGTAGAAACGTACAGGTCATTACTTTCCAAAGACGTCTGTAGCATCAGGCCACAATCTCTTTATACAAGGAGTTTTCTGGAAAAGAGAGGCTGTAAATCGCATTGGATATTCTTTTCAAATGTAATGCCTTTTTACTATACCCATTTGTTCCAAAATATATGTTTATTGAATTTATACTCAGCAATTATGATCCAACCATCCTGTGGATCATTAATATTGAACATCCTCCACCTCACTGCCCCCTCCCAAATTCCATCCTTCACCCCCTTCCCCCCCAGGGAGTGCTTCAACAGACTTTATCCATAGGGGAATCATAACAGGTTGACGTTCCTAACTCCATATTGCACGTTACATACAACATATTGCATGTATGCCTGCCAGAGTCTCAATATATCTGTAAAAAAAGAAACCATTATTTTTCAACGTTGACCGATGAAATCTTGGAGCATGCATATTCATTTCTTTTTCAATTTCGAAAATGTCATCTGCTTTAAGAAGCCAGTCTTTCTCTGTAGGCAGGTTCTTTCTTTTCCAGTGTGGTGCCAAACAGGCAGTAATGGCCAAAAACAAGAAATGGGTTGCATGCAGCAGGCCCCTCCCAGCCTCCTCTTCCAACTGCAAGCTGAAGAGGACTAGCACTCTGTGCCTCTGATCCACCCCAGCACATGCTTCCGGTATCTTTGAATCCTGGTACATGTTCACCACTCATGCCAGAACAACCCTTTTTCCCTGCATTTCCTCCAGCAATTAGGGCTCGTATAATGGAATATTTTAAAAAGCCTCAAAGTGCCATATTGCATCAGTGAAGTACTTTTATACAATGGGCCTCATTATGAGTCAGCCGGTCCGGAAACAACGGTGGCAGTAAATCTGCCGCCACCGTTGTTTCCGGACTGGCTGATTCCGAGTTCCACAGGCGGGAGTTGTCACTCCCGCCACGTCTGACCTGGCGGGAGTAACGCCACCCGCCTGCAGGCGGAAATGGAAACACCAGCTCCGTCATAGACGGAACCAGTGTTTCCATTGTCCCCATCCCCATGGAGTCCATTGGAATGGGGATTTATGGAATTCTGCCTCTGGAATTACTGGGTCACCGGGTTTGTAATGGCATTCACAGAGGCAGAATGGTATTTCGGGTCCAGCGGCAGCCTGCCGGTTTTTCCGGCACTTCTACCGCCGGACTCGTAATGAGGCCCGATGCCTTTTATATTGACACAAATCGACGTATTGTAACATCTTGTACAGATAGCAGATGAAAATTATTCAGATAACCTCATCCAGAAGTCTTTCCCCCATCGCCCACAAGCCTTGATTCCATCCTCTGACATAGCTTGGATCAATTTTCTAAAAAGTTGAGTTATGGGACCCTTTGGGCCCATATGAGTGTCCAATAGTTTAAGTGTGTCAAACCCTTTTTGTAATTCCATCACCCATTTCGTACCTACTTCAAAAACAACATCCCTATGTCTAACTTCTCTTCTAGTTGAGGTATTGAGATGAAATTACTCCTCCCCTACAATTTTCCCACACTCTGTAGCTGACCCTGAGACCACTCCTAGAACCAGAATGAGTTATTATGTCATCTCTAGTAGGGGGTGGTAGAGGAAGCTAAGAGGGGATGGCATGTGCAAAGACTGTTTGTGTGTTTGCCGTTTTTTTCTAATTTTACAGCGCGTACCTAGAATCCCATGATTTCTGATCCTGTTCAAGGAGTCTACTCCCTGGGAACTACAATTTTTCACCGACCCTCAATGAGGCAATCACCTGATTTTTCAAAAACACCCATTTCTTTTTCCCATCCATTCACAAGAGGGGACTACCAAAACCCTCAACTGAGACGGTACTATTCTAGCTCTCTATATCCGAAAGTCCCACACCTCTCTCCTCCTTCAGGAGAATCAAGGTATGGTAGGTGATTCATGATCTTTTGCTTTGCCGCAAGAATCTGAAGATCGTTGCCTTCCGCTCTATTAATGCAGCCCCTGGTACCTTTATCGGTAGCATTATAATACTAAGGATGAGATTACTGATAACTGAATCTCATACGGCCAGCCAGCGAGACCACCAAGATTATTGTCCTCTGCTCTCCCAAAGGAGAGAAGGACCCATTTCTGAAAATGTACCTTAAAACCAGAGAGGTCTCCATGTTTTTCTGTGGCCTTTTATGTCTCAGGGATAGAAGAAAGAGGTTTATCAAGCACAGCAGGGTACCATCTGAGAAAAGGCCTAATTTAAATTACCATCCACCAACCTCTATACGCTTTATCTCTGGATTCATTCTGATGGATGCTGCTAAAAGGCTCCAATGCGAATACAAACAATTGGGACAATAAAGGACAACCTTATCGGGTCTCCCTACCCAGCATAAACATTTACGGTTTCTTCCTATTAACTACTATTGTGCCTTGGAGCTAGAATATAACCCTCCAACCCCTCTCAATTTTAGCCTCCAAATCCTATATGGGCCAGGACCATCAGCAAAAAGACCCAATTGACCTGCCTTCTCAGCGTCCAGTGAGAGCAGGTCTGTGTCATTTACAAATCTGGTGGTATGATGGGTTTGTTGGGGCTTTGTCTTCTTTGTGACTTACTGTTAACAGGACGTGTTATAAAGATGGGGCTATATCCCCAGCCTCTACGACAATATTACATTAATTATTCAAATGAGGGGCCAGCATTTCCACAAACTATTTGTTGAAAGAAATAGTAAACACTTCAACTAATGGGGCCTTTGCTATAGGCATCCTACTAAATGCTTCCATCACTTCCTCTTTTGCTTTTAGGGATTTTAAGTGGGAGGTTTCATTAGCTGTCAGCACCAGGACGTTCAATCCATTCATATATTTTTGTATCCTTTCTCGTGTTCCCCAACATTTCTCTGTATAGTACCTTTGTTAGAATTGTAAAAAGCCTTCTGTTATTTCTCCAAGATTTATTTATTTATTGCATTTTTAAAGCGCTCACACGGCCCGCGGGCATCGAGGGCTGTTACAGGAATTGTTTGTTTTTTAGTTGCGTAATTGCCTTCTTATTCTTTTCTTAGTTGCGTATTTATAACGTGCTTAAATACCCAGAGGTTTCTAAGCTGCGGACCTGGGGATCGAACCTGTGTTGTTTCCTGTTGTATTGCTTCCAAGGCGGACATGCTGCCACTGAGCTATCCTCCTGGGACAAGATGGGCCATCATTCTCCCCTGTGTGTCTTGGATCCCATCCACTCTCTTTTCTATTCTCTGTGCCCTCAGTCACTGTGCCAATAGCGAATCTGCCTTATGTCCTTTCTCATAAACCTTATATTTCAAAAAATGCAATTTCCGGAAGCCCTCTGCCTGAACAAGAGCACTCAGTTCCAGTACTTATGTTTTTAGAGAGTAACAGCTCCTTCTCTCAGCCACCTTTTTGAGCTGGACGACTTCCTCCAGATCATGTAGTTCCCTCTAGAGCTGTGTCACAATAAAGCACGTCTCCCTTTTATTTGGCCTCTTCTCCGATCAATAATACCCAAAATGTGGCCTTTGCTGCCTCCAACACAATACTGCTAGTCACTTCCCACATATCATTACATTAAACCATTTCCCAATCTCCCCCATCTGTTCCTTAAATAAGCGATATTTCAAAAAAAGATCATTGCCTCTCCACCCATTATCTTTTTGGAACAGATTTCCAATATCCATACTGATCTTTATCATTATGATCTGACCACTTCATATTATGAATGTCGTTTTTCATTACCCCATAATCTTGACAATTATTGATTAGCATGTAGCCTATTATGGTATATGTGTTGGGTGGGACAGAAAACGAAGAATAACCCTTCTTCCCCTGATTTAGTTCAGACTGGAAAGGCCTTGAAAGATCTGTCTTTGAGACTTCATAATCAATTGCTTCCTTCTTTCACACTTTTGCGAAGAGCACAGATTTTGTCTTTGAAATAGTGTCTCTCTCTTCACTACCACAGACCTAGGGCCTTTCACCAAACCCTCTCCATTATTGTGACCTGTCCATGCTCAGCTCCCTTCTGTCTTACCCCTTGAATAAAGCATATGTGACGTCCTTCACTTTCTTTTCTACATCTTCAGGGTACTCCCCCTTTTTTTCTTGTGGGCCCAGAATCCTCAGGTTATTTCTTCTTTCTCTATTTTCTCTATTTTCCATATTGTCTACTTTAAGTACCAATTCAACTTCTGGGTACTCTATAAATCCAACAGTCTGGCCTTGTACTTCATTTCCAAAAGGTTGGTACGAAGTTGGTTATTTTCTAAACCCTGCAAGCGGTCCTCAACCTTACCCACTCTACATTTTATCTATATGATGGAGGAGTGAAGGGCCAATCTGAGTGCCTTGATTTCATTTAAGATATCCAAGATATCACCCTTTGTGGCCATGACCTTCCACAGACTGTCACCTCTCCTCTTCCACCCCCTCCAGGGTAACCCGCTATCACTTTCATGGGAGTTGACAGCTAAGCTTCTGATGAGGGTGAAACTGAAATAGCTTAATAATACGGGTTTTGCCAAGCAATGCAACTCTCAACACATTTTAATGTCGCACCATGTTGTGCTTTAATTAATAACCTCCAATATAGCATCCCCTGCTGTCAGAGGAGGAAAAGCATTCACCAGCACCCAGCTGTCCACTCTGATGTGTCAGATACTTCAGCCCACCCCTCTTCAATGGTTCCTGTGGTTCCTTCTCAAGGCCATGTAACGTTTATCAAGGGGGGCTTTTGCTAGATCATGTACAGGCATTAGTCAATGCCCCCATCCCCCGTGGCCTGCCCCGAATCAGTGACTCAAGCTGAGCCTGTTGATCGGCCTATTAAGGCAGGCTGCCTGGCTTTCCCTCCTCCACAGTGGGGGATGGTCTTTCCTTCAGTCCCACCCACAGGCCCGCAGTGGCCTACCTTCCAGAAGAGGCCCCCTGACACCATGCACTCCTCTCCGCCATGTTGACTTGGTGTCTATGCTCTGCTTTACCATGGCATGGTCCCGGGGCTTAAAGACAGATTTCCACTAAAAGTGGAATGTGGAAGGCACCACCACCTCACAGACCAGCCACTGTGTAGTCCGAAAGGACTTGGCACGCTCACTCCCCTGCACCTTTCCCGATCTGGAACTATGCACAGCAGTGATCTGCTTTCCTCTACCTCTTTTGACTCCTTAGCTGCATTTGCCATGGCACTCGAGGTTGCAGGGTTCCTCCTTCCAGCTTCAGTCCTGCATTTCATGGAGGGGGAGTTCTCTCCTAAATTCATCTAGGGGTGGCGTGGCAGCAAGGAGTTATGTAGCTATCTTGATCCCCACCACCTAGTGGTCTCCTATTATGTCGGTTTAAAGGAGAACAGTAGCCTTACTATGCCCAACAATCCATCTAGCCCATCAAACCGTTTGCGCCTTTAACAACCAATATTTAGAAAAGGGTAGCCTATAGTTCTGTGGCTCACTAAAGCCCTGTTGGTCGCTGTATGTGAAACCTTCTTAAAAACAGCTTTCCTGATCGTATTGTTAACAGAACTACCTATTTATTTACCAATTTTGACAGTTTTATAGAGTGCTGACCAGTCCAAACAGGGAACGAGAACACATTAAAAGTTTCACATGAGACAACCATCAAATGATGCAGGTGCAAAATTCTGATAGTTCGAGGAGCTGAAGCAAAAGGTCCTTTGGTGAGGAGTATTGTTAAACTGCTATTTTGGGGTGTACTAACTGGCTATGTGGAATTGGTCTGCACTGTCTGGTAGTCCTCAGTAAGGTTTTCTTTAATACTTAACTACCAGATCCTCGACCCCTCGAAAACGTTAAGCAGGGTTTTTAGCATTGCAACCAATGCCAGCGTGTTAACAATGAGGAAAGGGGAAAGTCTATGGCCAACGCCCAGGTGAGTTGAATGAGTGGAGGGGTGCTTTGTCAGAGCCAGTCTGGTTTTGGAGCAATGAAGCTGTTCAAGTAAGTATGATCCTTGAAGCCTAGACTGGGGTATTACATCCTATATAGGCATTTTATCATCAAATAAACTTACCCTTTGTAGAGGGCATAAGGAATCCTTTTCACATGCTTGTGAGGGGAGTGCAGAGTTTATATTATAATTCCTGGGTGAACCTTGGGCTATAATCCTATTAGATGGTTTAGTTGTCCACTTCTCAGAGAAGATATCACCCTTCAAAAGGTTAAGGTTTATGAAAAGGGCAAATGGATATCTGAGTGGGAACCATACACTCTTACAATTTAAATACATATCTGGCCCTCTGTCAGGACAATCACATTTACCAGGGATGGTGCAGATGCATGCCTGTCTGAGGTTCAAGTTCCCCTGTGGCACTATAAACCTGTTGTGGGAGTCCCAAGTGGTTGCTTTATTTTGATTAAAAGTATGAGATCACATCTTCAGTACCATAGGCAAGATAACTGGCTGTGCGATTGAGCAATGTGTGCTTGGCCTAATCATATTTTCCAAGTTGACTAAAGAGATGTAAAAGTGACAGCAGGTTGTGTTTATAGTGGCTACAAAAGGCCTGGCCATAGACAGTGACAGGTGGATTCGTAGGAGACATTGATCATAGAAAACAAACTGTTTCTAGGAAATAACCGCAACTGTGATGCACCCAGGGAATATGTATGACAAATGTACATTGTGAAACAGCCCACATGCATTGAGAGAGACTCTTCTGAGTATTGGAGGTAGTGGGGAATTGATGTATGGCAATATCTATTGGATTGTGCTGCATAAGAGTGTCACAGTCATTGAGACCTTCAACTGGCATTCCACTTCGTCGAGCTGATTGCCCCTTGTGCAAGTTCTCTTGGGAAGTGTATATTTAGTTCATAAGTATGGTAATGTGCGTTTGGTTTGTGTATATCCGGAAAAAAGCAAAACAAATGAGAACAAAAAGATTGATATCTCCCGATCCAGACAAACGTTCCGCAGCATTGCTCCCCTGTGCCCCTGATACAGTGCTACAGTATAAAGATTGTGTGACCTACATAAATGAAGTCATTGAGAGCCCCGTAGTGTACATGCTAAACAAGGGCAAAAACACATACACACCCAATCTACCTGCATCATTTCATGCATGCCAATAACAAGAAATACTGCTCTACTGGGCTCTTGTTGAACCATACTTTCTTAATATTTCCACACTCTGATTCCGAATATTCTAAACTGCACGGTCTGTATGCTTATTTTATATACTTACACATTCTCCTGCCAGTGCCTGAGAAACAGAAAGGAAGTCATGTTAAGATAACAAGCTAGACAAGGCAGGGATGTGATAAGGTTAGTCTGAATTTAAACCAAAAGACAATTTCAAGCAAGACAAAAGTTGTCGAATAGCTTAAAATCCAGCGTGTTTTCTTGTTGACCCTAAAAAGTACAGGTTTACAAAATAAATTCGGAATGGAGGCAACTAAGGCATTTTACCACCTGGAGCCTAATTTAAGTGTTAATTTGTTTGGTTTTTACACAGCATTCCGTCTTAATTGTAGGCCCAGGTCTAATATTTCCTGAACAACCACCAAACTCATACAATTTACCCTGAAACAATCCAACACTTCATCAATTTCATAGAAGTCCAGTTTTGACATCTGTCCCTTTTCTTAATTGATAGAAGAAGCCATGGAGAAGAACCTTTGACCAACATGGGCCTTGACGCATTGCATTAAACAGTGACTAAACATTTAGTTGTATGTGTGATGGGGAAGTTCTGTAGGCTGGGGGCGATTGAAGAGGTGCAGGTGCTGCTTTGAGGTGACAGTAAATGTGGCACACACAGCAGTTACAGAACTGATCAATGAGTACATTAAACAGCCAGCCACCTCTCGTGCTGATCACCGGTCTCTCTCTCTCTCTCTCTCTCTCTCTCTCTCTCTCTCTCTCTCTCTCTCTCTCTCTCTCTCTGTACTTAAGCACAGAACTAGTCATTCGTCAGTGTAAACCAGACATAAGGAAGATACTTGCAGATGAATGTGCAAACAATTGTTTTGGAAAGAGATAAGCAGTTAACTTAGTAATTTTCAGGTAAATTCACAGAGGTCTTTGTAATTGCAGATGCACAACAAAAGCACTGATGTTCAACATATAGCCAGGGGCAAGCTATCAAGCCAGCATCGGTGAAACATACATCAAATCAATCGTGTCATTTGTAAAGCACTTTACAATTCCATCTTGTACACACAGCACCTTTTCCTCAGGTTCCCAATATGGATGAGTAACTGCTTTTTCACTGATAAAGGTTATGTAGAACAATGCATTTACAAAAATACACTGTCAAAATCTCATTCCTGTATGTATTCAATCTAATCTTGAGTGGTTCCAGGCTAATGGATGGACATGTTTGTCTCCATTGAGAAGGAATTTGTAAGAGTGGATAAGATGTGACAAGGGCAATTAATTGCAGATAATTAAAACAAAAATAAGGTCAGACATATCACAAAAGAAATACATACATATAAAGGCATTGCATTTAACTGACAATCTCCTGATGAGCCTACAGAGGAGAAATCATTAAAATGACGATGAATTATGAGATTGGGCTATACTATGAGAGAGGGCAATACTATTAGAGAATGACTTGTTACAAAATATATATTGGAATCCAGTGGTTTTTTTGGTTAAAAATTGAAAAATGATTTGACCGATGTTATAGAGAGTTGGCTACTTGGGGGCAAATAACTGAATATCTTGATTGCTGGTTACTTACAGAGCTGCTGCTGTGATGAAGAGTGGATACAGACAATAGTAAATACAAATTCCAGAACCAACGAAAAAAACAACCATAGGATAACTAGAGGCTGGGAATGGGAACAACTGAATGCCAACTGGAGATGCACAAACTAAGATCAGAACACAGCAGGCATGCACTGAAAGGTGCAGCCTGGAGAAATGGCAAACATCTTTCTCAGATCGACTAATCGCGTAGCGCCTACTGCCTTAAAACACAATCCTGAGGTCTGGACATCTGTTTCAAAAATATTATTTAACAACATCCTGGGCACCCAGGAGATTCTACACTCATGGCAGACAGAAATTGTAGACCCAATTTTTAAGAAAGGAGAAAGGTCCAATCCTAAAAATTACAGACCCATATCCTTATTGGACTACTCCAGCAGACGTTTCGCATCATTGCTACTAAAAGAAATGTAAGTCTTGGAAGCACAAAAAAACATTTATCCAAATTTCAAGTGGGCTTTAGGAAGAAACTAGGCGCAGCATTAAACAGGCAAATGTTAAAGTAAGTGAAAGCATCTGTAATGAAAAAGAATTGGGCACCAGTGTATATGGCAAGTACTGAACTGTCAAATGCTTTCGACAGAGTCAATGGAA
Source organism: Ambystoma mexicanum (assembly GCF_040938575.1). Classification (NCBI taxonomy): domain Eukaryota; kingdom Metazoa; phylum Chordata; class Amphibia; order Caudata; family Ambystomatidae; genus Ambystoma; species Ambystoma mexicanum. The sequence goes on along the minus strand of NC_090930.1, from coordinate 862,230,272 downwards.
ATCAGCTGTGATGATGAAACTAAAAAAGCAACAATGTCAGAAGGTTTGCTAAGGCTGATAATGACTCTACACACTGACACAAAAATTAAGATAAGATCATCTGCTGAAGGGATTCTATCAGATGCATCAAAGACAAGTAGGGGCGCCTATTAGCGCCGCTACTGTTCAATCTGTAAATGGTTGATGTCCAAGAGTTATTAGATAACATTAACTAGTTTCCTGCAAAACTGGCACATCTATGCCTAAATTGGTTTGCTTATGCCGACGATTTCGTAATCTTCGGTGAAACCATTGTTGGCCTCCAAAGGAAATGATCAGCTTTCTTTGAATATGCGCAAACGGACAGTCTTGTGATAAATTCGAAGACACCCTTTGTTCAAGGGTGCAGCTCTAATTGATCTCCCGAGGAAGGTAATACCAAAATACCTGATTAGGTCCCCAATCGATCAAATGTTGCGAAGTGTATATGAGGTTTAAATTTAATCTTGCACCTGCATGGTATTAGGTCAATGATTACAATTTCCCAAAGCTCTGCGATACTGCCGTTTATGTTATAATCTACAAGTGCAGGGCCCTTTAAAACATCACCTCACAGAATGTAATGAAACATTTGATCTATGCATCAACCATTTTGGTATGATTCACTCAAGAATATTCAGAAATAGCTTCGGCTCGGATCTGGTTTGGATTTATGCGAGCCTTAATACTTCATTGATCTTAGCATTATACACATTTTTGATACAACTATAAAACATTTAGAAAATAAAGAATTAAAGGTATAAACAGCATACTGTATTTTGCCTTTTCTTGTCTCTTTTCTTTTACCAAACATGATTGTAATTTGATTTATTTTAATGAATGTGTGTAGGTTGGAGTTATTTTAATGTATTGACAGTGTTTTTAAGTCTAGTTAAATTTGTATTGGAATGATGATCATTTTCTACATATTCAAAACATTATTTTCTTCTTTTTGAGAAAGGTTTGTATACAACATAACACAAAATAAAATAAAAATGATGAAGGGGAGAAATCAAACTTTTCACCAGTTTTGCTCTGACTCCTAAGACTTTATTGATGTAGCATGCAAGGGATCCACCAAGCCTTCGCATCCTCCATCGTTTAACAGTTGTGGAGACCAACACTGGTATGAGTTCTGTAACTTGAAGCTTTAATACACTGTGGAGGTATTACAATATTAGCTTCATAGCATTGAACCTGCTCAATTATGTGGCACCAGGAACTATGTCTACTAGTGTCACTTGAGAGGTGCTGATACTTAGGATTGATAGTTGGAAGCCATGGATAGACTAACGCCCTTTATTATTAACTGATGTACGTTCTTTCTGGTGCAAACAATTAAAATATAATTTAGGCATTCAGGCAGAATATTCCACTGGGCTAAATGTGGAACATCCAACATTGCATTCTGTAGATGGGGTTCAAACTGATCCATTTGTTAGATGTTAAAAGGAATGTCTGGGAATGCACACCCTTGCGTAAAACATTGGGTGACAGGAAAGTTATGTCTCTCCACTTGTAAGGTAACATCATACAAAAGCCATTGAGTCGGAATATATTTACGTAACCACATTGCACAACTGAATTTTGGCACGCAGATGTCCCGGAGTAGCCTACAATTGTGATCTATCTGCTACATAAAATGCACAACTCAGAACAATCAATGGTAAATGGAGTTATCCTTTTATCACATTCGAACAAGTGTTCATCTTCAGGTACGAAATAGGATGTGCCCTTCTTTTACCCACCATTTGACAGGATCAGAATAATTTTCCAATTTTATTTGGCAGGACTTGCCATAGCTTTCACTCATTGTTACTGTGTCTAAAATGGTCCTGGCCAATTTGACTAAAAAGGGGCATTAAAGGTCCACTGTGTCCATTCCTATGCCCAAATAATTGAATTAACAACATAAGGTAGGCCCACTTCACATAAAACACTGCACTGGTCCATCATTGTGGAGTAATTACAATCTACCATGAAGTAAATGCATACACAGACTGGCAGAAAATTGAGCTCACTTGGGGAGGGCCTGTCGAACGCCCTATGGTGCACACTGTTGACTGCGCCTGTAGTCACACTCTGCAGGTGCCACAACCAAAAGGATAGCGCCCATGTGGCCAATGATGTTGTGTCATGCAAAACTCAAGGATTCAAAATCGATGTTCATTCATGAATGATTCCGATCTTCTGCTTCCCTCAAACTCTTTCCCGTGTCTAATCCAACAGGCACTTCCTTGAATGCCCCTCACCTAAGCCTACTTCTGTACACTCTCGGCTGGCACTAAGAAGGGACTCCTGTTTGCATGCAGCGCCCTATGAAAAGCGAATTAAAAAATACATATAATATTCTAGAGATCCTATATTGTTCAGTGGACTAAGAATCCACTGTTCATTGTCATCTGGGGCCTTATTTCTTAAGAAAAGAGATAATCACATCAATTATTAAAAATAGGAAATTTCGTTAGAAGCTAAACAGGTGGATTTCGTATTTCATTGACAGAACGCCTCTTCCTAGACTGCACTCACTAGCTGTGCGTTTTCTTCAGGTAGCCAAAATCAAATCTGCCCACTCTTTCCGGATATAGTTAAACATCTACTTCGAAGCAGCAGTGTTCAAAATATAATACTAGAATGCAATAATAACTAGTGGACGACATAATCAAAATAGTGCATGAGTCAAAAAAGCTAAACCATAATACATATTGTGCAATGAAAAGGACTCGGTGAGGGTGTCCCGAAGCACCATTTGCATGCCCAGTTATGACAATTAGAACCCTTTTTAATTAGTGTAAGATAGAATAAAACACACTGCATGAATAGAAAAAGGCAACAGAGGGTGTTTAGAAACTATTTAATCACCACAGTACCTGGTATGGGACAATGCTGCCATGTGCAGTGCCCCACCGCTTTGCTTCCACCTTCCCATTGAGGTAATTCGCGCCAATATGGGTCAGGCAGGCCACCTGTGAAGAGAGAACCCGTTTTCTATTAAATGCAGATAGCAGGCCCAAATCCCAAGCACAATTCTAGACACAATAACGATTTCCTTCATTGGTGATAAACAGAGGATCAAAGAATCCATGTAAGGTATAGGTAAGTAATTTATGTTTTGTTCTCTATATTTCCGAATCTGATTTCTAGGCAATGCAAATACTACACTAAGCTTTCGCTTTTTCCCACATGGTGTCTCCAAAACAAGCATAATGTGTCCAATGTGTGTTCTTAAATCTATTGTCTGAGTTCAGGTTAACCATTTTCTTTCTCCCAGAGCTCTTGATGGTTTTAACTCTAATTCTCCAGCCTCGTAAACTAAGGGTTGATGTGTGTGCAGCTGTTTTGTGATGTAATGTTATGCGACTAGGATTCGTATTGTGCACACATGTCATTTGCAAGGTCTCCAGGCACTCTGCTGAATCTGAAAGAGAGTGGGTGGGTTTGGATAGCAAGGAAGCGAGGGTAGAAAACACGATTGCAGTGCTTTGTGTTGAAGGTGCAGAGGGGAATTCCTGCTGAACTCTGTGTGTGTGACAGGTGTGATCTGTGAGGGGAAATTGGAGCTTTGTGCTCATAGAAGAAACATTGAGCTTTTGGTGTGGATGTGGATTTGGCCGGGGCCTGGGTGTGTCAGTTGGTGTTAGAGGTGTAGCGTTGTGTTTTTTGTGTCCTTGGGAGAGGGTGTTTTAAAGCAGTGTTCCGGTTGGCTGGTTTGAGTTTGCATGTGGTTCCAAAGCTGAATTCATCAAGTTAGTTGATAGGGTACTGGTTGCTTTATCTAGATGTCTGAATAGTGTGCAACCTCATGGTGTGACTGATGGGTGCATTGGGCTTCCTTGCAGCAGTAGTGGGCTCATGTCCTGTGCTGTGTTTTGATATTAAAGAAAAAAATAGGACAGTGTTTTCTTAGAACTTTAGCAGTGTTGGTATCAATCTCCGAGCGAGATGAGTTTGTTTGGAACTGGACAGTACAGCAGTGTTGGACTCCAAGTGGCCACTTTACATATGGCCCAAGGGGTAATTTGCTAGAAATGCGAGTGTTACCCCTGTGGTGAGTGTTGAATGTGCCCTTAGCGCAGTGGGCAGCAATTTGTGCACAAGGGTTTAACCTCTAGAATGAAATTACATTTTATGTATATCACGCTCCTACACAAGTGTTTCAGAGCGCGAATGCAACAAACTATCCATTGTTTAATACTTGATTTCCTAATGGTATACCTATCCTAGTCTAAAAAAAAAAATGTAAGGTAACAGTTGCTAATCTTTAGCTATGCCTTGTGTTCAATTAATGTAGACCATCACAGCATGTCCCAAATCGACTGTATGTAGGCTTTTCTGTGCCTTTTTTGTGGTTTTTTGAAAAAGGTTGGCAACTCTATCGGCTGATTGAAAGGGACATTTTTAAATCCACTATGGTAAGCATTAGGGGTATATCGTACTTTGGCTTCGAGCAAGTATTCGGATGAAACGCGGCTGAAAATCAGTGTGGCAGTGCCAGTGAACAGGCCCTGTCAAGGGGGAGAGGGAGAGAGCGAGCCCACCCCACCCTGTCAAGGGGCAGGGGGAAGGAGGGAGGCCACCCCAACTATCCACAGGAGCCTGGATGTAGGCAGACCCCCTCCACACCCCTTCTTACCAGGTCAATGGCGGACTCCGAGCCGCAGAAGGAGCACTGCAGCTGCCCAGGAGCTGCCCAGGAGCTGCCGAAGCAGGACACCTGAAACCATGCCATAATGGCGGCAGTCCTGCAACGGGGTGCCGAAAATAGCACAAGACCGTCAGAGGATGCAAGAAGGGATGTGCGGCACCAAAGGGGGTGCCCCATATCCCCAACACTGCTAGGATCCACAAGGGAGTTTAAATAATAAATAGAGGCCCCGTGAAGGCCTTATCCACTATGCCACCAGGGATATAATTCATCATTATTTTTAAAGGCCTGAAAGCCTTGAGTTTTTCAGCGTCCCGGGAACCCAGCAAGATCCATGTTGGAAATGGGGCAGGGCTTACTAGTCCTTTTAATCCCTCCCATGGCCTTCCCGTGTGACACTCATTGGAGGCAGGTAAGTGATTGGACAGGATAAATAGCCAATCCGGGGATGGGGTAGGGTAGGGTATTTAAGGAGGTGTATGTGATTGTGCAAATGTGGGTTAGTTGGATGAAGACAGGAGGCAGTGCAGGACGTCTGGGAGACCAGTGGATGCAAAAGCAATTGGAGTGCAGAGGCTATTGTTAAGGAGGGGGGGGTCTGTGGAGTGATTGTGTGAGAGAGGGAGAGTGTGAGAATTAGAGATAGAGTAGGAGAGAGGTGAACAGGGCACAATATCCCTGGAGTTCTGGAGAGAGGAGGTCAGTGCTAAGGTGGAATTGGTAATAGTGGAATAGATGCAGTAGTAGAGGGAGAGGTGTGGGAGTTACAGGGAGTGGGGAATAGGAGTAGCTAATGTCATAGAGGGAGAGGAAGGAAGAGACGCTAACAGTTGTAGAAGGGGTAGTTGAAGGAGTACATGAAAAAGTAAGATCAAAGGGTGGAGGTTGAAAGGCAGAGTGAGAGATGGGAGGGACAGTGACGTGGTGGGAGGAGAACAGCTAAAGAGATCAGTATAGAGCAGGATCAGGTATGAGAGGGTGTGAAAGGTGTGAGGGTGATACTGGGTGAAAGAAGGCTCCGTATCCTAGTTGCTGAGTGCTAACCAATAAGAGGCGAGGGAAAGTTAGAAGTTCCCTAGGGAGTCAGGTAGCCATCATCTTAGGGCAAACACCTGTAAGATAGAAAGAAGACGACGAAAACAGAAAGGGGTTACCGATCTGAGAGCGACTAACATACCCAATATAGATGACTGGGTTAGAGGGGGGACAACCCTAGGGTAGACCAGAGAGACAGAGGGGGCCGGCCCTAGAGCCAAATATCCCCAGCCCCATTAGACCCCAAGAGAACCTTGAAAATCAGCCATTCTGACCATCAAAAGACTTTAATACTTGGATTTTCATCGGAGTCAGCGTGGTTCTTTCTGGCAGGCCAACTTGTCACATCCGCTATTTTGCTCTGGCTGAATAGTTTCTTGCTGTTTGGCTCCTGCACAATAATTGGTCTTCTCATTTGACTGCAAGGTAATAACACAGATAGGCATATATGGAGTGTAGATTGCAAAAGAGAATGGAATTAAGAATTATTTGGAAGTATTCCTGATTAAATATCAGACTAAAGTGTATATGGTTGTGTATTGGAGAGAAGGTGGCCTGGCGATGAGTGAGAGATTAGCATGGTTATTCCTGTGGGAAATGTCTATTGAGAACCTTGAAGAATTAATTACTGGTAGTCACATCTGCAGGGCTGATGTAGTCATTTATGTGTCAGGCAGAGTGGCATGCCCCAACCTAAGAGGCATCTCAGAGGAGTTTCATGTTGGGAAACCTCTCCAGTTCCCAGGTGGGCCAGTCTACCTGAGGGAGCATGGAGTGGTAGATTTGGGACACAGTCAGAGAGCTATGCTCGGTTCGTGAAAGTGATAGGAGGGGAAGTTACTTTTAAATTGGAAAACCTTCCAACAGGTGGGCTACCTATTGTAGGCCAATAGGTTTTGGGATGAGTCATTTATATGTCAGGCAGTGCTAGATATAGGAGACATTTACCAAGCCATTTTGAGACAACTTGTTCATTGGATAACATTAGCGGTCTGTTTTTACCAACAGACTATGAGAGAGGCGAGTACTTTTTGGTGTGGATAGAGAGTATTGTAACAGCTGGTGTTGTGGGATGTATGGTTGATGAATGAGAGACATTGCATCCTCTAGTGAGGTGAGGTGGAGGAGGAGGTTAAGTAAGTGGATGTAGATTGAGATTTGATAATGTTAAGCAACTGTACGTAGATACAAGAAGTCAACCTGACAAGTAATGGACAGAGCTGGAGACCCGGGAGTGGGGCCGGAGATAAATGCTGGAACATTCATACTCGTCCCGCTCGAGAAAAAGTATCAAGAGTACCTGAGGAGAGTGGGAATCACTACTGGAAAGCTCATACATGTGGCAGTAAAAACAAAGTATCAATAGTACCTGAGGAGCGTGCAAATCATTACTGGAAAGCTCATACATGTGCCAGTAAAAACAAAGTATTAATAGTACCTGAGGAGCGTGGGAATCACTACTGGAAAGCTCACACATGTGCCAGTAAAAACAAAGCATCAATAGTGCCTGAGGAGCATGGGAATCATACTCATCCCAGTCAAGACAAAGTATCAAGAGTACCTTAGGAGAGTGAGAAGCCTTGCGTGCATTCCCCTACCCATCCCATTCTCATCAAGGGTTTATGAGGTCAGTGAGTATCAGCACTGGAACACTCATACTCATCCCAGTCAGAATAAACTCTTAAGAGTAAATGAGGAGAGCGAGAATCATTACTGGAACACTCATTTTCATCACAGTCAAGATATAGCATTAAGTGTGAACAAAGGACAAGAGAATATTGGAATCTTCAAACTCTTTCTAGTCAAGATAAAGAGTGAAAATTCAAAAAAGGGAAAATGTTAAATCTGAATGAAGAGGGAGGAATAAACTTGTCCCGATTAAGGAAAGGGATAATCCCAACTAGAATAAGACAAGAAGAGAACAAGACGGAAAGAACGAGTAATTGAGTGAAAGAGACAGATGAGACCTTAAAGAATTGAGTATCAGAACTGTGTGATTTGCTAAAAATAGTTACCAAGAACGACGTTAGAGGATACTTTATTGAACTGAACTTGGTGAAAAAACACCTCACAGGAGAAGGAAGTCATTCCTCTGTGCCTTTTCTGTTCTAATAGTGGTTGGATTAGGATATGCTAGTTTGGACACTAGATGACTGACAAGCACTCTAGTTAGGTTTGTTAGGTAGGGAGCACCCTTAGAATAGGGAAAGATGGGAGGTTTTACCAACAACTTCATCTAGAAAAGAGAACCCTCGATTGTGTAAGCCAAAGACATTTCTCAGGTGAAATAAGAAGTAGTAGTAATCTGCCTGAACTTTGATCCAATCCAGAAGGAGTGTAAAGTTGATCTGGAGTTGTTTTTTCCATTGAAAGCTTGAGAATAAGGGAAAACTGACTTTCTTAATCTTGGGGAAGGTAACCCCTGAGGTTTTGTGGAACTGTTTTGAACTTGAAGAAGAGGAGCTGAAAAGTAAGATAAGAGCTGGAAAAGCTCAGAACTTTATTTTGACCACTATTTCTGTTGTTGCTGACATAGTTGTGAGGGCAAGGATAGGTTTTAGACACAGACTTTTAAGTTGAAATTTCTGACTCAGACTTTCCTTAGTTTCTTGAAGGTAGGGAAATCCTACTTTATTATAGGGCAAGTTAGGCCTTCATCCATCCTGACATTTGATTTAATAAAGCAATTCTGTTGGAAGTTTGAATCTGTTGTCTGTGTCTTGCTTCATGATGCCTTCACAAATGGTGCGCTTTTTCTGTATCTTTATAGGTGTTCCGGTTTCCAGGCTTTAAGGTGACCGAAGAAATTAAATCTAGAGAAGAAATCTATCTAACGGTTCTGATGCTGATTGATAGTTTGGGCCGTTTTTACAAAACCTAGATTGCGGTGCTCCATATATACAGCGAGGGTATGGTGCGCTCTTTTTAAGAGATGAGGCCATGTGAGGAAAGCGTCTTTATAGCCAATAGTTATTTCTGGAATATACTGTTGCTTTTTTCTGAAGAGGTGAAAGTATGTGAATGGTAAGCCAGGGGATATGTTTCATAAGATTCAAGATTCTTTTAGAGTAATAGATCACCCAGATTCGAAGAATCTGTTCCACTATATTTTGGATAGGCCAACTTGAGAACGGGGGCTGTGGTAGATTTCTTCTTCAGGACAGTAAACACTTCTTCAGCGTCTTAGGTCCATTCATATACTGCCCCTTTGTTGAGGAGTCGGGGAGAGGCAGTAAGATATAAGAGTATTCAGGGATAAAGCACCTATAAAAATGGGCAAATCCTAGGAAGCACTGTAATTCCTTAATCGAACGAGGAGATGGCCATTCAAGGACTGCCGATACATTCCGTGGATCCAATTCTATTCTTCCAGGAGATAGGATATAACCCAGATTTGTGATTCTTTGTTGGTGGAACTCGGATTTAGAAACTTTGGCATAAAAGCAGCTGGCACAGAGTCTCTTGAGTACCTGACAAACCTGAATAACATGGAGATCATGCGAGGGAGAAAACACCAAAATGTTATCTAAATAGATAACAACGTAAGAAATTCTATTCTTCCAGGAGATAGGATATAACCCAGATATGTGATTCTTTGTTGGTGGAACTCGGATTTAGAAACTTTGGCATAAAAGCAGCTGGCACAGAGTCTCTTGAGTACCTCACAAACCTGAATAACATGGAGATCATGCGAGGGAGAAAACACCAAAATGTTATCTAAATAGATAACAACGTAAGAATCCAAGCTAGCACGAAATACATCATTAGGAAAATACTGGAAACAGCAGGTGCATTGCATAGCCAGAAAGGAATTACTAAGCATTCATAATGTCCAAAACGTGTTCGGAATGCCGCTTTCCACTGTTCGCCTTCTGCCATTCTTACTATGTTATATGCCCCCTTGAGATCAAGTTTGTGTATACCTGACTATCCTTTCCTTGATCCAACAATACTTGGATGAGAGGTAGAGGATACCAGTTCTTTATAGTGATGGCATTGAATTGACAGTAGCCGATGCAAGGTCTGAATTCTTCCTCATCTTTCTTGGGGATAAAGACGATGGGGAGCCCCGCTGAGGATGAAGAGTGGCGCATGAACCCCTTTTCTAGGTTGTCATCTATGTATTGCTTGAGAATGACATTCTCTTTCTCTGAGTGTGCATATGTCTGTCCATATAGAAACTTTGCTCCAGGTAGCGGTTCTATACAGGAGTCATACTTTCGATGTGGGGAAGGTTGTCAGCTTCTTTTAGATTTAACACATCCGCATATTCTAGGTATACTGAGGGGAGGTCAACCTGTATCACCAAGGCCCTTTGGGAGACGTAAGTTGGGATGGTTGAGAGATGATGAGGAAGGGTAGATTTCCTTGGCACATGGACAGAGGGCATGTGAGCATGTAGAGGGGCATTGACAACCTTGGAAAGTAAGCTTCTGGTTTCTCCAATCGATGAGGGAATTGTAATGTCGCAACCACGGGGTCCTGAGGATTAATTGAAAGTGTGGGGCTATGATGGCTTCAAATGTTTGTTATGTATTCTGGATGATAAGAGGCACATAACATACGTAAGGGTTGGATCTGGAATGTTTTAGGTCCTGAAATCAATGGGGAATCATCTACAGACATAGGTTCAGATGTATTTTTAGAAACCAAAGGAATGCCCTTCTGATTTGCAAAAACAATGCCAATGAAATGTCCTGTGGCACCACTATCTAATAAAGCCAGGGTATTGTGGCATTTTTCATTAGCCCAAAACAGAATGACAGATATAGAGGTGAGCCGGTTAGCTAGGCATAATAGGACATCCGGTCAGATGGGAATCCCCTGTAATGCAGCTAGTCCTTAGACTCCCTGTTGGGGACAAGCATTGGTGTTTCCCACCAGGCTAGATGTGGGGAATCATTTGGGAACAAAACAGACTGAATGCCCTGAATCTCTGCAATATAAACAGAGCTTCATTCATTTTCTTATTTCACTTTCGTCAAGTGCAATGGTTCCTCTAGTGCTACCCAACTGCATAGGTTATGGTTTCTCATTCCCAACCGAAGTTAGTTCTTCTGTAATGGTGCCTTCTTTTTTCCCCTTTTCTGTCACTATAGAGTTGGTCTATTCTGATGACTAGAGCGATATACTTAAACAGAGAGTCGGGGGTGGGGAGACACACCACTTGGCAGAGAGCAGCTTTCGGTCCTTCTTTTAGCCCTTTATGAAATATGTTGAGGTGTGTGAGAAACCCGAGGGTGTCCTCACACCTACTCCCCTTGGATCCTCTTCTCAGGTGGCCAGGTAAAGGCCATCACTTTTGGATCCTGACCTTGGGGGTGGAGAAGCAGGGGAGGATCACCTGGATAGAGCATCCTTGAGGATTGGGGAGAGGATATTCACAGGTGGCATATGGTTTACCCGATTTCCCTATGAAGACCAACCCAACTCTCCCCCAGCCTTTATGGGCTATTGCAAAACATCTCTCCTCATTTCCACTCATTCAACCTACTATAGTACTGGGAAAAAGAAGAGGCGACCAGGAGTAATCAACACTAGTAAGTCATATCACGACTCTAGTACTGAGATGAGGAAGAGGACTGCAGAGTGTTGTAAAGGTCAGGCATGTCCAAGTTCTCCTCTAATTACAACCAGACAAGTACAATTTGGAACTCAAACCTGCAACCTGTCAAGTGGTTGCAGGTGTATAAGAAGGGAGGAGACCAGCATCAAAGAGACAAGCAGGGAATCCTGATCGTGAGGAGGCAGCCGTGGTGGGTCGTGCAGGAGAGCCAGTACACCGGCAGACAACCCCAAGGAAGTGTGAAGCCCAAGGCCAGGCGGGCCGCTAGAAGACCACAGTTGTGGGAGCCTCGATGGTTGGAGATACTCAGCTGGAGCTGCAAACAAGGAAGAGGAAGCCAAGTGACCAAAAGCATCCGCGGATAAGAAGAGGATCTGGTAGTGGGAAAGGGAGAGAAACCGAAAAACGGGTGGGGCTTGTGAGTAAATTAAAGCCAGCCAGCAGAGCGGAACAGTGAAAGTATAGCTACTCGGAGGGAACGCAAAGAGCCGGTAAGTGATAGGGAAAATCACTTGAACCGGGGTGCTCATGAGGGGCTGTGGGAAAGCGAGGCGAATGACGAATGAATAAAACAGCATGCGCAATGAAACACACCAGAAGCCACGGGCTAGAATCAAAGTAAGGATAACAAATATGCAAGTGACATAGAAAGTGCAAGCGCAAAGTAAGCGATTGCAAATATTGAATACCGAACTGAATTACAATGTTTTGGCAAAGCTACGATTTAAAGATAAGTGAATGTGAGATTTCAATATTGCGTAATTGAAAGCAAAGTATGAAACAAGAAAGCAAGTGTGAAAGATTACGAGGGAGCACGGCAGCCAGGTGGTGAAGAAGCAAAATAACCACAATCTGAACTGTACACATGAACACTGTGGCACAGCCAGAGAATGTCTAAGGATACATTACGCATTATGACAAAACCAAGAGGCTGACAAGGAGAAGTCAAGTGAATGTGAACATTCACACAGGGGCAGATACAGAAGAACCTATGTGGGCTAGTTAGTCTAGGGTTCCTGGTTGTGTGACCTGTCATGGGTGGACCGTGTGGTCTGACACCCGCGTCTAGAAAAGAGAACCCTCAATTGGGAAAGCCAAAGACATTGTTCAGATGAACTAAGAAGAAGTAACCTGCTTGAACTTTGATCCAATCCAGAAGGAGTGTAAAGTTGATCTGGAGCTGTTTTGTCCATTGAAAGATTGAAAATATGGGCAAACTGACTTTCTTGAACTTGGGGAAGGGAACCCCGAGGTTTTGTGGAACTGTTTTGAACTTGGGGAAAGGGAACCACTATTTCTGTTGTTGCTGACATTGCTACACATTGTTTAGATTTAGTTGTGAGGTCAAGGATAGGTGTATGCACAGACAGACTTTTAAGTTCAACTTTCTGACTCAGTCTTTCCTTTGTTTCTTGAATGTAGGGAAATCCCACCTTGTTATAGGGCAAGTTAGGCCTTCATCGATCCTAACATTTGATTTAATAAAGCAATTCTGTTGGAACTTTTAATCTGTTTTCTGTGTCTTGCTTCATAATGCCTTCACAAATGGTGTCCGAATGGGATCTGGCTCAACCGATACAATTTGGGGTCCCTAAAATATGAAAAGCTAAGTCCCAGAGCCTCAGACCCCTCAGTAGCCACAAAGGGCTGTATTGAGTTTCATATTTGTAGCAGTAGGGATGAGACAATTCCTCCAGGTGAAGGAAGACTCATACCCACGGATTTGATCCTAATTGATCCTAATTCCACCTATAATACCTACATCAGATTGGAACCCAAATCCAGGTTGGCTTGGAGGTTTGGAATTGATGTATTAGCTGGAGTTATAGACCCAGAATTTAGAGGTGATGTTTTAAGGTGTTGTTACAAAATCATGGGAAGGACCCATTCCAAATTCATCAAGGGGATAACATGGCTCAAGGGGTGCTTGAGAGAGCAATGTTCCCTTGGGTTAAGGAAGAATCCGGGACGGAGAGAGCACATAGAGGAACCGGAGGCTTTGGAGAGGCTGATTAAACACGTGATAGCCCTTACAACCCTGAACCCAGAAAAGACATAGAAGACCAACCCGAAAGACTTCCAGAGGCCAGCTTGGGCTCCAAACCCCTACCCTTTGCACTAAGAGAAAGAGCTAGACAGGTTGGAGTAGCTACCAGTGTTCTAGTACATATAAGAGGAAACAAAGGATCCCTCACTCAGTCCTATTCCAAGATTGGGGTTGTTTTTGAACCTCTAAAACCCCAAGCTATTGTACCTGTTAGGAAGGTCAAAGAGGGCAACGTCTATCACCTTTTCTGCCCCGAAGACTATGTAGTTCAGGGAAGAGACAGGGTGATAGTCGCTTTGAAATTGTGGGTAAACTATCCCATCAAATGGTTGGGCTATATCCTACCTTGTAGAAAGGGAAACCTAAAAATGTTACCCCTTCTCTCCTGTGGAGATGAACTGACGTTTGTGTTCTTAAATCTCTCTTTAACCCTAATGAAGATCAATTGGCCACTCACTGGGGAGACTGAGGGAGAGCATGGGAGGAACAATGCTCCTGACATTTTTCCCTATCCCATGACAGAGGAAAAGGACCGTCAACAGACCAAATATATACCTTGGTGGGATAAAATTAAACCTCCCGACACTTTAAGCTCTTTAACCTGTTCCTCTCATCAGGAAGTCAAACCGGAGACCAATAAGGGTCTTGCTGAACACTCAGAGGAGGTTACAAATTCTGAATCCAATGAAGAAAATCTCAATCGCCACATTTGCTTGGTTTATTTAAGACCTTCTATTTAGGATGGGGACAAAGAAAGGGGAGAGATCTCAGTCCTAGGGAAACCTCTTTGCTGGGACCAGGCCCTCTGGAACCCCAATACATTGCCATCTAACTTAACACCCCTTTTGCCAGAACTGGTTGCTATCCCTCTTGTCCAAATAGCACCAACGATAGATCAAGAGAACGAGAAGGACAACCAAACATCTGATTCCTTACTGAAGCCAGCACAGAGAGAATTATTCCCCAGGTTTCCTAGCATCCACTTTGATGAGCTAAATTCCTCCTACTCAAAATGTTGTTTATTCTGTGGGAATTGGGGCATATCATGGAGTCCTGTCTCGAGAATTTAGAGGAGGAGTTAATGGAAGCACAAGCAAAGGAAAAGAGGGGAAACAGAGATCATCCACCTATTATAACCCCTCCTCTTAACCATGACAAAAAAGGCTATAAATGCTACGAACATCCCATAAAATATTGCCCTTTGAACCTGGTCGATCCCCCTTCCATTTCATCAGTACCATCATTCAGTGGGGATAAACACAGTAAGACAAAAAGGATTGAACCATCTTATACCCATATGCTTTACACTCAACCTGCTACAATAAAAACAAACTGTGAAGGAAACCCAAAAGAAGATCACCAGGAAAAGAAAATAAGTAAGAATAAGAAACAACCTGACAATCTTATATGCAGGAAATAAAAGCTCCTAACGAGTCCCAGTCACCTTAGAAGATAGAACCCTTTGGGCCCAACTAAATAGAGGAGAATGGGTGAAAAAAAAGTGGGCTGTGTGCATGGCCATATTGAAAACTACCCACAAGTCCAAATACCCCTCACCATCGTGGATACAGAATGAAATCCTGTAGTGGCTGTACTTCCCAACTTGACAACCCAATTAGTCCTGGGGACTAATTTGCCCCAGTTCGATCAATGGATTTCACAGGTGACCTAAATCAAATTAAAGACTCCTAGAGATCGACTCCCCTGTCCAAAGAAACTAGAATCTCCCAATTTTGAACAGAAGACCAATGGGGAAGGAAGTAGTAGTTTCAGAGGAGTGGACTCGGTACACCAGAGAGAAGAATCCAACCCAAGGGTTTTGCAGTGGTGCTTGGACCTTCAGTCCTCCTACTGCTTCACAGTAAAACCCCGGAAAGGCCGTAAGCAAGTAACATGACTTTCTCTCCCGGTTTCCATGTGAAGCATCCCGGTCCAACCCACATAGGGGAAGGGTATGTGAGAAACCTGAGGGTATCCTCACACCTACTCCCCTTGCATCCTCTTCTCAGGTGTCATGGGAAAGGCCATTGCTTTTGGATCCCAACCCTGGGGGCTGAGAAGCAAGGGAGGATCACTTCACCACTCTAGTACTGAGAAGAGGAAGAGGCCTGCAGAGTGTTTCACAGGCCAGGCATGTCCCAAGCTTTCCTCTAATTGCAATCAGGTAATTACAATTTGGAACTCACACCTGCAAGCTGTCGATTGGTTGCAGGTGTATAAGAAGGTAGGAGACCAGCAGCAAAGAGACAAGCAGGGAATCCTGATCGCAAAGAGCTAGCTGTGCTGGGTCCACAGATAATCCCAATGAACGCTAGACCCCACAGCCAGGCTGGCCACTAGAAGACCACAGTTGTGGGAGTGTCCATGGTCGGAGATATGCAGCCAGAGCTGCGAGCAAGGAAAAGGAAGCCAAGTGACTGGCAGTGCCTGTGGAGAAGAAGCAGAGCTGCCTGCAGGAATGGGAGAGAAACCAAAGTACAAGCAGGGCTCATGACTAAAGGAAAGCCAGCCGGTGGAGCTGAACAGCAAAGGTACATCTACCTGGAGGGAACGGCAGGAGCCGGTGAATGATGGGGAAAGTTACTCCAACCAAGGCACTCCTTGGGGCCTGTGGGAAAGTGAGGCGAACGCTGAATGAGTAAACCAGCATGCGCAATGAAACCAACTTGAGCCACGGGTTAGAAGCAAAGTAAGGATGATACAATATGCAAGTGGCACAGAAAATGTAAGCAGCAAAGTAACTAATTGCAAATATTGAATACAAAACTGAATGAGAATTTTGATGGCAAAGCTACGATTTGATGATTAGTGAATGTGAGATTGGAATATTGCCTAATTGAAAGCAAAGTACAAAACAAGAGATCAATTGTGCAAGATTATGAGAGAGCATGACAGCAAGGTGATGAAGGAGCAGAATTACCACAAGCTGAACTATAAGCATCAATACAGTGTGGCACGGCCAGAGACTGGCAAAGGATATATGACACACTGTGGCAAAACCAAGAGGCTGACAAGAAGAAGTCAATTGAATGTGAACATTCACACAGGGGCAGATACAGAAGAACCTGTGCGGGCTAGGATGCCTAGGGTTCCTGGTTGCGTGACCTGTAATGGGTGGAAAATGTGGTCTGACAACTGCGCCTAGACCAGAGAACCCTCAATTGTGAAAGCCAAAGACATTGCTGAGTTGAACCAAGAAGAAGACGTAATCTGCTTGAACTGTTGATCCAATCCAGAAGGAGTGTAAAGTTGATCTGGAGTTGTTTTGACCACTGAAAGATTAAGAATAAGCACAAAGTGACTGTCTTGTACTTGCGGAATGGAACCCTGAGGATTTGTGGAACTGACTTTCTTGAACTTGAGAAAGGGAACACTGAGGGTTTGTGAACTGTCTTGAACTTGGGGAAGTGATCCCTGAGGTTTTGTGGAATTGTTTTGTACTTGAAAAAGGGGAGCTAAAAAGTAAGCTAAGGGCTGGAAAAGCTCAGAACTTAATGCCGACCACTATTTCTGTTGTTGCCGACATCCCTACACCTTGTTTAGATTTAGTTGTGAGGGCAAGGATAGGTTTTGGACACAGACAGACTTAATTTGAACTTTCCGACTCAGGCTTGCCTGTGTTTCTTTAAGGTAGGGAAATCCGATCTTAGTAGAGGGCAAGTTAGGCCTTCATCCATCCTGACATTTTATTTAATAAAGCAATTCTATTGGAACTTTGAATCTGTTGCCTGTGTCTTGCTTCATGATGCCTTCATAGCTTGGTATCTTCAGGGCAGTTTTTTTTGGGTTACTAGACTTCTAAATTGGACTATGTAAGAAAGGAGATTTCGATCATCCTTCCACATTTGTAATATGTTGTCTATCAAAAATGATCGCGAATGCTTTGAGAACCCTTGAGTAATCAGACAACAGGGGACTGTTATTGTCTATGCAAGGGGTACCCCAGTTCAACGCTGTTTTATCAACGTTCGAAGGTACAAAGGATACTTTGGCTTGGTCTGCCGCATTTAACTGTGGACGGTTCAGAAAATGAATGTGACAGAGTAATAACAAATTTAAATTCCTTGGGATCCCCTCCATATTTCTGTGGCATATGAGGTGAGGGATCACTGAAGGCACCTCCAGAGGCAGAAAGTGTGGCTGGGGTAAAGAGAGGATGGGAATCGCTGCAGGGAATTTTACCTAAGGTTCTGGTAACCACAATCGAACCTGTGCCCAAACCCAAGGAGGTGTTCGATATAGGGGTTTTCTTAGCAATTAGATCTTCAACCCATTTTATAGATTTTACAGATTTAATTAACCATTTCAATCTGGTTACAGATTTACACAAATTGTTGCCAGAAATGTGGTTTTGTTCACACTGGATGTTCAAAGTTTCTATATGTCCATTCCACATCAAGATGGCCTAGAAGCAACTGAGTAAGTCCTTCTCCATTGTGAGTCCATAAGGGGTAAGTACCTTTATAATTCAGCTTTTACACTTGTTTTTACGATTAAAAGACATGTTTTATTTGTGTAAGGTGTTTCTCCCTATGTGTGGGTTAGGAAGGGGGGGAAGCAGCAACCTGTCAGAGACCTGAGTATGGGGGATAGTACACCTTACGGCACACATATGCAAATGAAATCCCAGGGGGATGAACGATGGACCCTTCTAACAAAGGCCTATAGCACACCTCCTTATTTGTGGGCTGCCCTGAGGGAGAAGTGGCCCTCCCTAAGGCAGGTCAACCCTAACGACTGACAGAGGTACAGGTTGCACCTGGTTAAATGAACAGACACAGGGGGTCATTAACGGCAAGGATACCGGTGCCGTTAACCCCCTACCACCCTATTACGAGGTCCCTTAGCGGGTCCCACCAGGACCGACTGGTTTTACCAGCCTGTCTTAGCGGGACCCGTTAAGGGACCATATAGCTAATAACGGGCCCGCAATTTCCGGGCCCGTTATTAGCTCCTTCCCCATTCCCATTGAGCCCTATCGGGGCTCGAATGGGAATGGGGAATGGTTTTCTGAATGGGGATTTACCGGGTCCTCCAAGGTTGGAATGACCCGGTAAATCCCCATTCAGTGAACCCGGACATGGGTTTGGAGGCAGCCATGGTGCTATTTGCACCATGGCTGCCTCCAAACTCGTAATGACCCCCACAGTATTTTTTCAGTTGAATAGCTTGAACAGCAATTTGTAAAACCAATCCTCAGTATACACCAGTAGTATTACATCACAGGGCCCCTAGTGGAGGCTCTCGTGGTTAATACATTAAATAATACTTAAATGTCCTCCTTCCCATTCCTCCAGTATTAAATAACACCAGGCAGGTCACTTTTGGTAAATAAATAATTAAATAGCATCAGTTGGGTCAACTGGGAGCAAGGGCATTCACACGTGGTAAATAAATAATTAAATAAGCACCTGCTCGGCCTCCCTGGCAAACCCCGTTCGTGGGGACTGTTTTCTGTATCCCTACAGTCCCCTGCTAGCACTTGACACCTGATGTCTGCACTTACCCTTGCACTTGCCACCAGCTGGCCACACTTTCTACTTATTGCTGTTATTTATTCTATTTATTTATACTGTTGATCCATGTACTGCACTTCCACCTTCCCCTTCCCCCCGCACTTTCTTCCCTTTCACCTTCCCCTGCACTTGCGTGATCTCAATGTCACCTGGCCTAGTAAGATCGTTGTCTTTGTCTTCCCTCTGTTCCCCTTCCCTTGCCTCGTCGCACCTTGAAACACTTGTGTACAGGGGCATTATAAATGCCTTATCATATCATAGCATCAATTTGGTTGCCTGGGAGCATGTGCATTCACATTTAGTAAATAAATAATTAAAGAACATCAATTGGGTCACCTGTGAGCAAGTGCATTCACATTTGAAACCCAAGGCTCCCTTCATAATGGTAGCTGCAGACTACCACAAGACTTTCCACACATCCGGATCACAACCAATCACAAAGGCAGCCTAACTAGGTGTATTTAACGGACCACTAGACTCCAAACCTACCCATGAAGGGGGACACTAGGAGAGGGATATCCCCTCAATAAATCACACCGACCCCGGGCCAGGCTGGGCCTCTGGAAAGGACATGGCTAGAGCCAAACATCTAAGGTCCCTGGCCACCCCCTCTCTCTCTCTTCTCTGGTTCTTATCCCCTATGGCCGTTCACTAAGTCAGTACCACCGCTGGAGCACACCGTATGATTTTCTGCGGTAAACTCCTTCAGCAACCATTCAAGCGAGGGCCACATGCAAAATCAGGCTGCTCCACGCTCTACCCTGATGGGGGAAAAAGAGAGGGAGAGACGAACACACCACAGAAAAAAAACCAGGTCCAACATGGGATTGTGGCAGAGCACCCGATGCTTGCCAGAGGGTGAAATCACCCCAGCGATACCTACAGAGGCACTACCTGAAAGTACAGCCTCTCTGTATTCCTTATTACAGGCACTGTACCAATGTCATTCAGCCCTGTCTACACACAAAAAACACACACACTTATATTCCAGTGCACGCTGTATACTGGGCACCCGCACTTTCTCACTCCTACCTCACAGCTACACACGGCAATGAATAAGAGTTGCTGCTCTGTCCCTCACAGAGCGGTGCTGATACTTAGTTACAGCACCAGCCAACTTTATCTTACGGCTCCCGACCCCAGCACACCCTCTCAACCCTGGGTAGGGGAGAGAGAAATGCCAATCAGGACAGTGGACGCCCTCGGGGACGTCCCATCACAGCTGAGGGCCTGGCTGCCCTCTGCGATGCTCTAGAGTTACTCTCTCCCTCTGGTCTCTCCCGGCGCGCTCTCCCCACGGGGATCCCCTTGGGGCTTTATGCTCCAGGGGACCTTCCACCTCCGTTTGCCAGCAGGGGAGCCCACGTCAGGGCTGAGGGGGGAAAACACCTCACAGAACGACCTGCTCCCTCTGCTGGCAGATCATACCATGTCTGCTAGAACAAACTCTTCGCGCTAGGAGCGCAAAGCTAGGTGAACAAAGAGAATAGGAAATGGAAAAACTAAAATTCCCGCCAAACAGGGACACAGCACCCATTCACACACAGAGACCCACAATAAATGCAGGTTTACATTTGCAAACCAATGCACTTTGATGGGTGCCAGCATGGCTCCATCTTATGCCAATCTATTTATGAACTTCCTTAAAGAACACTTATCTTACCTGTTCAAAACCATGATTCAAAAATTGTGTTTTCACAAATGTATATTGATGATGTTTTTGATATCCAGCAAAAGATGAAGGTTCTCTATGCACATTTGTTAAGAAACTTAATTTGATCTATGATCACATTTCTTTTTTTTAACTACAGGTGTTTCATATGTACATTTTCTAGACCTTGCAATTCAAATCCGTCAAAGTAAATGTTTTACAATCACCTCAGGAAAGACATAGATCAGAACATTTTACTTAATGTTCCAAGTTTACACCCTAGAATTTTGATCCATAATTTGCCTTATTCACAGTTGTTGAGATAGCAGGCATACAGTTGTTTTGCCGCAATTTGTTTTGGACATTTTCTTAATGAAACATATTAATCGAAAAAACTAATCAAAAAATTAAGGGGGGGTGAAAGGGGACATAAAAGGTGTCAGGGTTAGGGATAATTATTAAATAATAGAGACGGAGGATTGGAGGGACCCCTCCCAAAATATAAAATGTGTTGAGATTGTTTGATCAAACATTTTCATTAAAAAAACTTCAAAAGCTGGCGGCAAAAGAACATAGAACCAGATTGCAAAGACTAATTTGAGAAGATCATGTCTTGACTATAAGTGAACAAGTTATGAAGTCTACATTTATTTGTAGGGGTTATCCACTTGTCTTGGTTGACAAATATCTAAGAATAGCCTCTGCTAGACGACACATTTCTTTACTTACACAAGCTAAACCTAAATCTCCACCTTCTTTTAATATGATTACAAAATACTCCTGATAGAGTAATGTCATTCGTAAGATTATGTTGAATAATTTCAACATCATTACTTAAGACTCCACTTATGGAACTCTTTGCAGAAAAACCCATGTTTATCTATTTTAAATGCAGAAATCTAAAGGATTGCTTAGTTTATGCCGATTAACCAATAGATTACTTGCAACAATTCTTATAGACCACAAAAGTGGGTACTTTTCCTTGCCCTCACTGTCAGAACTGTAATGCTGTGATAACAGGAGACACAGTAACTCATTCTCAAACAAGGGCAAAGATCAAACTTAAGCAATACTCAACCTGCAAATAAAGTCACGTCTTCTACTCATTAATATGCCCTTGCAGACCTGCATATATTGGCAAGACCAAACCGAAAAGCATGCATTCGCTGGAATGAACGTAAGGCAAGAATTGGATGTAAAGACTCAAACTCTCCCATTGTTTGAGATTTTGTGGATCCCTCCCATACTACTGCCCACATAAGATTTCATATTTTGGAGGTCCAGAAAAAAATCACCTCGTGGAGGAGATATAGATGGCCTGCTTCTACAGAGAGAAGCGTTTTGGATTGAACATTTACAAACATATCCCCTTTTTGTCTGAATGAAGAAACAAGCTTTAATTGCTTCCTTTGACAAGACTTTATGAGACTTTTTCTGTGCAGATCACTTCACAGTTGGCACAGCCTTATCCCCACCGAGTGTTCACAGGGCCCTAAAGACTCTATTCGGTCCCCCTCGGATACCTTGGAGCCAGTACTGGCGCTGTTGGCATCGGAGGCACATGCTAGGACGGGGTTTCAATGGGCAATGGACAAGCATGGCCGCCCACATGAGGAACGTTGGGGAACTGCATTCGGCGGTCTAGCATCCAGGGCGGGGCACGCCCCGAAGGCACATGGGATACCTGCTGGCTATTTACACCACGCCCGATTAGAGGCACATGCTTTGCGTTATTCTGCTCTAGCAGCGTGACGTTCACCGGGTCCTGCTCAGCATCCTGGCCTGCAAGGGCGAGAAAAGGCAAGAAGCATTGCCATCCTTACCTGTTCAGCGGCATCCTCCGGCAACCGAAATCGTCCAACGCTCACCATCTTCCTCCAGCACCATCTCTGACATCTTGTGAGATTCTTACCAGTCCATCAGGAAGGCCATCTTCTCCAAGACATTTTCCGCCTCCTTGGGTTCTGGAGAACCACTCATCTTCTATTCTTCTCGACCTGCAAGACAACAATAGGACAGGTTAGCCATTTGCAAGGATGCTCTCAGCGCCGCTTGGCGTTTCATCTTACCTTCTCGAACCCAGCTTCAGCATCCACCTCAGCCTCCAACATCTGCAAGAAAAGGGGAGAAGGTTATTTGTCCTTAAACCACTAAAGACATTGCTCTTATCTTCATCTTCAAAGACTTACCTGAAAAAACAGAGTTGCAGTCGGTCTGGACTCCGGCCCTCGCCAGTGAAGAAACTCGGCGGAACTGTGCCATTGACGACGCGCCCCTGCCCAGCACGGCAGGATGGAGAGCGCATCCTTATAGAAATCAAGGTGAGTGACGTCCCAGGGGAACCGCAAGGGGAACGGGAAGCCGGGATGTGGGTCGCCAGTGAAGGAACAGCAGTTAAACTTCACCTCCTGTCTTCTAGAGCCGATCCTCGACAGCACGAACTCCAGGGAAGAGACCGAAGAGCATCCCGGCCAGTGGAGAGGCGTCCCCGTGGATACAAGGTGAGCGTTACAGAACGCGAAGCTCACAACTTAATGATCCACCTGGGCGCTTAGTATGGAAACTTCGGAAACAGACCAGTTAGCCCAGTTGTTGGGGCAGTTGCTCGCGGAGGTCCACTCTTCGCGGCAGGAAACTAATGCCTTGTGGAGGGAACTAATCGTGGCCCAGGAAAGGACAGATGACCTCGGGAGGCAACTCCTCCAGTCACAAGCAGGACAAGCCCCGTTGCCCGGAATTGGTCAGTCCACATCAGCATCAGCATCAGCGAGCAATCTGGTCCAGATCAACCTCCCTGGGGCAGTACCTCTGGCTCCTCCGGAACGTTTTTCGGGAGACCCCCGACGATACGCTACCTTCATGAACCAGTGTCGCCTCCATTTTCTGTGCAGGCCTGGGCCATTCCCCACGGACCAATCACGTGTGGCCTTCGTTTTATCTTACCTTAGTGGGAGTGCGGCAGATTGGTCAGTACCGTTCATTAGTCGGAACGACCCTCTGTTAGAAGACTTCGACGGGTTTCAGCGGGAACTGGAAAAACTCTTCGCCCGACGCCACCATGGGCAGGCTCTAGATAATGAACTCTTGTCCCTTCGTCAAGGGAGCCAGGATCTGCTGACTTAAATCGCAACTTTCAATAGACTGGTGGTCGAGGCAGACTGGCCAGAGGACAAACTGACCACACTGTTTCACCAGGGTCTTCGAGGGGAGCTAAAAGACATTTTGGCCCAAGTAGTGGATCCACCCCAGGATTGTGCTAAGTTCATTAGTTTGGTGGTACAGTTGGATCGCCGACTGCAAGACAGAAAGAACGACCGTGGGAAGCCGGATTCGCGCCCCCTATTCCTGCGATTCAAAGATCAAACCCCACGAGGACCCGACGGGACCAGCGAACCTATGCAGATAGGAGGAGTCAGGCCCCCTCTAACCAAAGCAGAATGAGATAAAAGGAGGGAGTTGCAGTTGTGCCTGTATTGTGGAAAAGCAGGTCACTTCCTGAAGGAATGCCCGGTTAAGCCGCCCAGAAGAATTCTGGGAGCCACGGATAAAGAAACCCCTGATGAGGAATCGGGAAACGAGCAAACCCGGCAATTGTAGGGGTCCAATTGTCGAGCGAAGAAGTCCAGCTACAGACCTCCTATTTTGCGCTACCCGTCATCTTAATTCCCCATCAGCAGCCATCCGACAAGCACTCGTTGGAGGCCTACATCGACAGCGGAGCGGTGGGAAATTACATAGATCAAGATCTTGCAGCAAAGATGGGGCTAGTCCTTTGCCGTAAACCAACTGCAGAGACTGTAACCACTGTCGATGGTACTGAGATTGCCTCAGGCCCTGTGTCAGAATGCACCACTGAACTCACCCTCCTGTGCGAAGATGGGCACCGCAAAACCATCGCCTTCGATCTGATTAAAGCCCACCAATTTCGGCTGATTCTGGGGATGCCATGGCTGGTCGCTCATAACCCACGAATCAACTGGCGAGCTCGCAAATTGGTCTTTGCCCATAGCTGCACGCACACCTGTTACCCGAAGGGTCTGAAGGCAAAAAACGCAAGTTCTCCAGTTCGGGAGGGAATGGCCCATGCCCTCGGAGGGATCGCTACCCTGCCGATTCATTACCAAGACTTCCAAGATGTTTTCCAAAAGGAACAAGCAAATATTTTGCCCCCCATAGACCCTACGACTGCCAAATTTATCTGCTACCTGGAGCCCAGATTCCATGTGGGCGCATTTACGCACTCAGTGAGCCTGAAAACCACCACCTGAAAACGTACCTGAAGCAGTACCTGGCCAATGGTTTCATCCACCCGTCCAAGTCATCGGCCGCAGCGCCGTTATTCTTCGTATCGAAAAAGGAAGGCGATTTGAGAACGTGTATTGACTATTGTGCATTGAACCAAATAACCATCAAAAATCACTACCCTCTGCCTTTAATCCCGGAGTTACTGGACCAGGTTAAGGAAGCCCAGACCTATACGAAGCTGGACCTGAGAGGGGCCTATCATCTGGTGCACATAAAAGAAGGGGACGAGTGGAAGACAGCATTTCGTACCAAATATGGCCTGTTCGAATACCAAGTAATGCCGTTCGGCCTATGCAACGCCCCCCCGCGGCGTTGCAGTATTTCATGAACAATGTACTTCGAGAACTCATTGATGTCTGCGCTCTAGTATACATAGACGACATTCTGGTATATTCAACATCTGAACAAGAGCACATTGAGCATGTACGGGCAGTCCTGACCAAACTCTGAGAACACCATCTTTATGCTAAGTTGGAAAAGTGCTCGTTCCATGTTACGGCGGTGGAATTCCTGGGCTTTATCCTCTCCCCCAAGGGCATACGAATGCACGCACACAAGGTGGACGCTGTCCTTGATTGGCCAGCACCCAATTCAATCAAGGGAGTCCAGAGTATGTTGGGGTTTGCGAATTTCTACCGTCGATTTATCCCCGGATTCTCCCAAGTCATACACCCGATTACTTCTTTGCTAAGAAAATGCAACAAGACGTTTAACTGGACTGAGGAAGCTGAGAAGGCCTTCCAGGAACTCAAGACGAGGTTCACCACCACTCCTATCTTGAGACACCCACGTCCAGACCTTCCTTATATTGTGGAAACAGATGCGTCCAGTCTGGCAATGGGGGCGGTTTTGTCCCAAAAAGACCCACTAACAGGCCAACTACATCCGGTGGCCTTTTGGTCACGTAAATTAGCGCCAACAGAACTCAATTACGCCATTTCAGACAAAGAGCTATTGGCCATTAAAGCTGCAAGGCCTGGCGACACTACCTGCTGGAGGCCAGGCACACCGTCGCCGTGATTACGGACAACCGAAACATCCAGTATCTGAAGGGAGCGAAGGCTCAATCGTCACGACAGCTGCGCTGGGTCCTTTTCTTCGCAGAGTATGACTTTGTGATTAGGTAGAGACCTGGGGTTAAAAACTGCAAAGCTGACGCACTCTCCTGCATGGGCACTGACGAAATGGCGCACGCGCCTCCAGATCCGGTGGCCATCATTCCAGAGAATAGAATCTTAGGCATCACAACCACCATGACCCAGGACGAGCGCCTATACGAAATTCGGCAGGTTTTAACCCAGGAGCAACTACAAAAGTGTGGTTCCAGGGGGAGCACTACTGTATTAAGAATCAATTGCCGTATTACCGAAACGGGCTATTCGTACCGGTGAAGGAATTGCAAGAACAGGTAATCTCCGAATACCATGACTCCATCATTGAAGGCCACCCGGGAATCGCCAAAACCTTGGCCAAGATAAAAAGGAACTACTGGTGGCCAACTTGGTGTAAGGATGTAATCGAGTTTGTGTCATCTTGTGGTATCTGTGCCCAAAATAGGTCCATCAAACAAAGACCCGCCGGCCTCCTACAGTCGTTGGACATCCCGCCAGCCCCATGGCATACATTATCGTTAGATTTCATCACCGATCTTCCTCCGTGTTAAGGATACAATACCATCCCGGTAATCATTGACCAATTTTCTAAAATGGCTAATTTCTTCCCATTCAAGGGTCTGCCGACTGCATCCGGCCTTGCCAAAATCTTCCTTGAACATGTAGTGCGCCTGCATGGATTCCCTTCAGTCTTAATATCAGACCGTGGAACCCAATTTGTATCGAGCTTTTGGAAGAAATGCTGCTCATTGGCCTAGATAGACATCTGTCTGTCCACTAGTCACCACCCTCAGACCGACGGCCAAACGGAGAGAACGAATCAGACTCTCGAGCAGTACTTACTCTGCATGCTTCACCAGAGAAGGGGATTGGAAAGAACTTCTATGGGTCGCCGAGTACGCCTATAATAATTCTCTACATAGTAGTACTTGACAAACGCCATTCTTTACGGTGTATGGGAGACACCCACGCACGTCTGAATTAGACGTCCCCATAACCCTGGAAATGCCAGCTGTCAAGACCCTGCACACAACCATCACTCAGGCCTTCACTAAAGCTCAAGAACACCTGCAACAAGCTAAGGCGTGCCAGAAAAGGTGTGCGGACCAGCTTCGATCTGAGGCCCCTGTCTACCAGGTAGGAGATATGGTGTGGCTAGCCTTCAAGCATATACCAATAAAAGGAACGCAAACGTATCGCCTGCGGTTCTTGGGACCATACCCAATGGAAGCCATAATTAACCCAGCAGCTGTGAAGTTGACACTACCAGCCCACATGCGAATACATCCAGTATTCCATGTATCTCTCTTGAAACCAGTCAAGCCGGGCACCCGAGTAACTACCCCACCTGAGCCTGTCATCGTTCAGGGGGAACCTGAATACGAGGTAAAGGACATTTTGGACTCTAAGTATGTGAGGACTAAACTCTACTACCTAGTGGATTGGAAAGGGTACGGACCACAGGACAGAACATGGGAAACCAGTGAGTACATCCATGCTCCACGTTTACTTCAGCGTTTCCATCGAGCATTTCCTTCCAAACCAGGACCGGGCCGGAGAACCACTTTGAGAGGGGCCTTAGGGGGGAGTGCTGTCACGACCTTATCCCCACCAAGTGTTCACGGGGCCCTAAAGACTCTATTTGTTCCCCCTCGGATCTCTTGGAGCCAGGCCTGGCGCTGTTGGCATCGGAGGCACATGCTAGGACGGGGTTTCAATGGGCAATGGACAAGCATGGCCGTCCCCATGAGGAACGTTGGGGAACTGCATTCGGCGGTTTAGCATTCAGGGCGGGGCTCGCCCCGAAGGCACCTGGGATACCTGCTGGCTATTTAAACCACACCCGATTAGAGGCACGCGCTTCGCGTTATTCTGCTCTAGCAGCGTGATGTTCACCAGGTCCTACTCAGCATCCTGGCCTGCAAGGGCGAGAAAAGGCAAGAAGCATTGCCATCCTTACCTGTTCAGCGGCATCCTCCGGCAACCGAAATCGTCCAACGCTCACCATCTTCCTCCAGCATCATCTCTGACATCTTGTGAGATTCTTACCAGTCTGTCAGGAAGGCCATGTTCTCCAAGACATTTTCCGCCTCCTTGGGTTCTAGAGAACCACTCATCTTCTATTCTTCTCGACCTGCAAGACAACAATAGGACAGGTTAGCCATTTGCAAGGACGCTCTCAGCGCCGCTTGGCGTTTCATCTTACCTTCTCGAACCCAGCTTCAGCATCCACCTCAGCCTCCAACATCTGCAAGAAAAGGGGAGAAGGTTATTTGTGCTTAAACCACTAAAGACATTGCTCTCATCTTCATCTTCAAAGACTTACCTGAAAAAATGGAGTCGCAGCCGGTCTGGAGTCCGGCCCTTGCCAGTGAAGAAACTCTGCGGAACGGTGCCATTGACGATGTGACTCTGCCCAGCGCGACAGGATGGAGAGCGCATCCTTATAGAAATCAAGGTGAGAGACGTCCCAGGGGAACCGCAAGAGGAACGGGAAGCCGGGAGGTGGGTCACCAGGGAAGGAACAGCAGTTAAACTTCAACTCCTGTCTTCTAGAGCCGATCCTCGACAGCACGAACTCCAGGGAAGGGGAAGGGACCGAAGAGCATCCCAGCCAGTCGAGAGGCGTCCCCGTGGATACAAGGTGAGCGTTACAGAGTTGGATTATTGTTGCTCTTTTAATTTATCTTTAGAAACAGGGGGTTAGGTCCCAGCAGTAGTTCCACCTACGGTTGGAGTACCAGAAGTACCTGAGTGGACCTGGCAGAGACGTCCCCCTTTTTAATATTATTTCATGTTTACACAATTTCTTTTTTTTATTTTCATAGTCACGTGACTACAAGACTTTGTTTTCTGTGTTTTCTGTCACATGACCTTCAAGTAACATATTTTTTCTCTTATATTTCTTCATAACCTGTTTTCAAGGAGCATATATTAATTACAGCCCCCTTCTGCACTGACACATTTCCTGCTCCTGCTGCCACCAGAGGCTCTGCCTGCCTATTCGGTTTCATTTTATTTTATTTATTTATTTTCTATTTAGCATTTGTACAGTGCGCCTAACCCGTAGGTATCCCGGCGCTAGAGCTACAGGGTAAGACAATTTAAAGGTGTTACCAGGCGGCAACAAGGTATACACATGTAATTTACAATTTACACATTTGCAGATTTACAATATGTACAGATTGACGTATACAATTAACAGTATGAAAGTTCTCAGTGCTAGGGTAGGTATGCAGTGGATATGATGGTTGCTCTCGATGTGGGAGTACTAGATTGAGGTTTTGCTTTTTGGAGCAAGTTGGACTTCATTACACTGCTTCCGTAGTGAGAGTATTTGTACTGCACTTCAGCTAGTACTGATCCCTCTTTTTTGTTTGTGTTTTTGTTTAGAAAGTAGTACATATTACGGTCCTCTACTGCACCAACACCATGTGTGTTCCTGCTGCCGCCTTAGGCTCTGTCTGGACGCACCCTGTATGCTTTGGCTTTTGCTATTTTAAAGTAGTTGGACTTTAATACTCTGCTCCCTCAGTGAGAGTATGTATAATCTGCTTCAGCTAGTACTGAGTACCTTTTTTGTTTGAGTTTTAATTTTGAAAAAATATGCCCCAGATGATGGTAATGCACGGAAATGCGTTGAGAAGGTTCTTGAAGAGTTTAGCCCTCACCTGAGCTTCAATCTAACTTAATGGAGCTGTATACATAAAGTCCATATTAAACTCGTTGCTATCAGTACTTCCCTGGCTATTCGTTTGGATGCACATTTGAAATACTTGTTCCATACTAGACTGCACCATGATTCTAGGTGGGTTTTCTTTCCACCTGGCATTGCTTGTTAAATAATACATGACCAGTGGAGTTTTCACAAATGGTTGTAAATTTACATTGCTACAAACTTGGAATACGCGGATTGGGGCACTTAACTCTGTTGCTCTTAACTGTGCTGTTGATCAGTGCATTATAACTCCGCTTTTGTTAAACCCCACCAGAACAGAACTTGGCTCTTGATGAACCCACAGATTCAATTATGAATTTTGATCATGCACAGACGCACAGCTGTTGGTAATACCAAAACTAGACATGCTCTTACAAATAACCAATCTACTGTAACTTAGATGATGATAATGGCCAAACAGCTTGCTTAGTAATTAACTCATCTTTTATTATGCGCGCAGGACCAGGATTCAAACCGGTGTTGCTCTGTGCTGTCTTGCCACCAAGAGAAACACATTGACTCTGAGCTATCCTCCTGGCCGAGGGATGCAGTATATGCTCTTCAGTGTTGGTCTATCAGTTACAGAACAACTCCCCATACAGTCATCCTAATACTGCCTAGTGTTCTGGCATGCCCCACCCATTCCGAGACCATCAAATGTTCCATGGTCCAAGATATAACACATTATAATACAAAAGTTAAGCAATTTCGGTTTTATTTTTCCCAATGCATTATTTTAGACCACACATTGATACAGTGGAATTTTGATTGCAATAAATGAGTCAAGAAAAAAACTATATCATTTTCATAAAAGTTAAGAGAATGTTTAAGAAAAAAAGTATGAAAGAATATTTTGAAATCAATAAACAAATAGCTTCTGCCTTTTCCGTGCAGGATTCCTACTAAGCATACAAATATGGCCACTTTTTACAATTTGACTTAAAAACATTTACAATTAAGAAGCCGAGAATAAAGCATTACTGAGGAGGAAACTGGAAAGGGCAGCAATTTACAAAGAAAAATGATGGGCGTTTTCAAAATCTAAAAAGGAACACAAAGACATTTTCAGGAAATTGATACAAAATCTCCAGGAAAGAGGTAATGACAATATAAAAATGCAGGAAGCAGAGACGTGTTATCATTTGATGACATGAAAGTTATACATGCCAATATGGCCCATTCCAACCTATTGGTGCTTTCCCGGTCACGTATTTGCATTCTGTTATTTGTAGTCCTAGATTTTTTCATTATAAATCCGGGACTATACGTCCCAGAATGCAAAGAAAATGAACAGGACAAGCACCTTTTCAATGGGGATGGTGCATGTTGGCCTGCATGCATTCTAAGGATTAAAACAATAGGAACTTTATAAATTGGACAGAAGACCCTCAGAGTAAGAAGAGAGAGCAGGGAATTAGGAAACAAAGAAGAATGTGTTAAGGACCAGAACCAGAGCAATCAGATCTCCATATGGTTTCATTGTTTAAAAGAAATGATGACAATCAAAATGTAATAATGAAAAAGGTTAACAGATGATGGGAAAAGGATATTGAAATAACACGCCGATTCTTAGGAAATATTATTAAGGCATCCAACATAACGAAACAAGATGTTTTTACCATCAAAAGACATAATTTAACAACAATAACAAATTGAAAGTTTACAGGAATGAAGTAAAGGAAATACAATTCAATTAATGAAGATGCCCACACACGTGCACGTTCCCAACATGTCCCAAGATATTCTAATAAATCTGTGAGCACCCTTCTTAGGAATAAGGTGGGGAAATAATGTACTGTAAGTTGAACTTGTATTCTACTGCTCTGCAAATAAAGCAGGGGTTGGAAAGAAGGAACAGACATACTGATTTGTTTATGTGGAAGCAATGGCTGGGTTGTAGATAATAGAGAGTGGGAGGGTGAAGAAAGACAGATAGTTCCTCAATACTTGGTGAGGTTACAAAAATGCTATCATGGGAGCAAAATGTGACGGAGAAGGTAGGAGAGGCATGGAGAGCTAGGAAATTGCAATGGCCCAGCTAAAATACTTGCAAAGGCTCTCCTGTACTCCTGCTTCTGTGTTAACACAGAACAACTCATCATGTTGACTGAATGATTCCTAACTTTTGCAACTCAAGGATAAAGATTTCATATTTGCAGGTCCCTCTGGTGGATCTCATGCATTATTTAGCCTGATCCATTTGTGTGGGCTTTGCATAGTGTTCTCTGATATGGTAGCACAGATACTGACAGCGTTTTGACATCATGATGGAACTGAATCCTAATTAAGGAACTGGCTTTAGCTCTTGAAAATGGAATACAATTAACTGCCATTTGTATTGCGTAAAAAGGGGACTTTGGTGTGATGTCAGTAATGTCTACCTATAGTGATACTGTCCTCGGGTTTCTGGATTTGCAAAAGCGTAAGCAAAATGCAACAAACTCAACCGACGGAACTTTGTGTAATGCTGTCTGTATCCAGAGACACAAACATGACGACCATCTAAATAAAATAAAGGAAAAATGTGTGCAATGAAAAACAATTGCCACTTTCTTTTGAGCAAACTGTCAAGTACTTCATGCTGGAAATCAAAGCGCAAGCAAAGGATATTTTAGATAAAATTAGTGGAGCCACAGTTTGCAGTCAACATCTAAGACTGAGTTGGAACCATCAGATATAGAGTTTGTGAAGGGTTCAATCAGGGAGTGAAGCTTGGTTCAATCAGGAAGTGAAGCTGGGTTCAATCAGGAAGTGAAGCTGTGGAAAGGAAACCAAATGGAGGCATAGTACAAGGGTAAATGAATGCAATAAATGATAGTGAATTAATTATACTATATTCCTGTCCATTGGCCAACATAGAAATAGGAGCTACTTTTCTACGCGGCACCTGCCAGCCAGAAACAAACCTTGACTAGGATGGAAATCAAATCAAAGGCCCTGTTCTACATGACGGCTGACATAGGATTTTTTTAACATGAAAAAAGAAAGTGGTGAATGTAATATTAACGGTATGCAAATGGCTGACACCTCTTTAGACTATAAGCATAAAATAAGCTAAGACAGGTCTACCTGAGCACAAAAACAACATGAAAAGTTATAAAAGGCAAAGCGCAGTCAAGGAACAATAGTGAAACAGAGGAATACGTAGGGGTGGGGGAACCAGAGAATTCAATGGTGGGGCCGAGTCAGATCCAAGCTAGGGGGTCTGGCCTGGACCTAAGGGCCCAAAGCGAGCCGAGCCACAAAAGTCTATTCCTGCCTCAAAGAGCTCTATTCCTGCCGACCTACCTTCTCACACCTCACAAAAGATACTCATGATTTGGGCCTGGTTAGCAACGGTGGCAGGACCTCTTGGGGCCGGCAGTGGTATGGCCACTTGTGCGGGGCAGGTGCCACTTCCATAGCACAGGTTTTTTTGTTTGTTGAGGAACCAGATGCTGCAGGTGGCTGCCTATGGGAGAAGCAGGGAAAATGATCCCTCCAGTCTTCCCGACTGCTCATTTCCCACCACATCCTGGGCAAATATTCATGACTCACTTGCCTTCTGATCCTTGCGCCTCTCACCCCCACGTTTGGCTTTTAAAAATATTCTGTTTCATAAAGATAACTTGAAAAGTACACAAATCATAGTAAAGTATTCACACAAATGTATAAATCATTATAGAAATATGCCAGACACGATATTTACACTACAAATAACAGAATGCAATTCAGCAGAAGGCAACATTTGTCCTGTGCTTTTTGAAAATGCACTTTCAATACGCAAAGCCTCCTAATAAAAGGTAATGTTTGAAAGGCTTACCTGTTTGTGATTCAAGGTATTTGTATATATATATATACGTGAGGCAAACGCCACATTCGACCTAAAATCAATGCTTCTTAGTGTGCTAAATATGAACATGTAACAATAAGGCAGATCGTTTAAAACTGTTTTCTGTGGTGTATGTAATTGTCCTGGAGGACGGCATAGATTTAGGCAGCGAACTGGTGATTTTTGTGTGCGATCAAAATCGAAATGTCCCTTTGCAGTTTCTAACAAAAAAATGTTGAGAACGTCTTGTCCAAAACAATGGTCTCTTAAATGGGCCATCACTTGTAAATAGTTCCCACTTTGAATGCTCCTCTTTAAGAAAGAAAGTGATAAGCAGCACACCTGCAACGTCTAGTTGGCTGCTGCGAGGGGTGGTATTTGTCTGGAGAGCCACAGCAGGAGGTTCAGCGGTAACACTAGAAAAACCAAAAAGGCAGCCACCTACATGGAAGTAGCAGAGCCCCTTTTGAAAACATTTATTTAAATGTCGGAGGCAGGCATCTGGTGCCTACAGGGCCCCCGTGACCACGAGCACACACATACCTCTTTTGTATTTATGGAGATGGTGACCAGTTTCCCAAGATGCAATGAGGTGTTGCAAAAGGCTTCCCCACTGTGATGCTTCATTGTACCTTTGAATCCTGTTTCAAGCAGATAAAGATGTAAATGTGGGCTTTAAACTTGAGCCCAGCAGGTGTGTTGCAGGAGGTTGTGAGCTCGATACTCAGTGCCAACGGGCTCCTTCCGCGGGACAGGCTTATTTGAGGCCATCGGTCCGAGTCGGCACAAACCCCACCCGGCTCCGCCACCTCTCGCAATCGTTATGCAAAAAATGTTCAGTACACAATGAATATGGATGGTATAAACAGCCAAATAAGATGGGCACCATATTTCACAAGTGCAGCTCAATGGCAGGTGAAAATAGTTACAAAAAATATAAGAAGTTGAACTCAAAAAGAATTTAAAAAAATCATCTGAACTAAGAAATGTCTCAGTGTTGACACCAGCATTTTGTAGACAGAGAGCACCAATCCATCTTGCTTTCTGGCTATCAACTTAAAAAATACAGCTAAATTCACTCTTTCCAGTGGTTCTCCTTACTATTGCCATACCATATCTGCCCGTTAGGTTGACAGGCTACTCCCAAATATAGATCAAGTGACTTTTAAGAGAGGGTCTGTTTGAAACTGGTGACACTAATGGGTCAGATATTCAATTTTCGCAGACAAAGGGTTCATGAGAAGACTAGCTACAGAACACAATACTAGGGGACTTGTCAATTTAGCTCAATTTTACTGTGGTAAATAGGGAAGGCGCCAAGCTCCAAAATAGCAATTATTAGACCTCCACACACAGACGGAATGTGCAAACCTGACATCACTTCAGTGAAACCGAACTTAAGGTTTTACATGGGAAATGGGGGATAGAAAATCAAAGGTCTTTTCTCACATGTGGCAAGCCAGAAGAAAGACTCAGATCAGAGGATATTGGTACCCTATTTCTAAAGGTGGCTTCCTCCAAAACCGAACTCGTATGAAGTCCAAAAAAAATAGTCCTTGGTCCAAGCCAGGCCACTAAACTGGGCCTACCAATTATTAAAATATGACATAAAAATAGAAGAGCGTGTGCCCCGGATGTGCCCAGAAAATGCCTGCTACAGCCTTGTTGGAGCCCTGCTGGATCTGTTGAGGAGTTCCACTCTCATCGTTCTTGCTCAGAATTGACGTTACGGCAAGTTACAGTGCGTCCACGCTATCAGACTGCTGACATTGTAACTTTGGACTTAGACTAAGCCCGCAGTCACTGGGTAATTTGGTACTTACAGGTATTTTCTTTGTTATTTCAGTGACTCTGGGGCCATGCCCCCTTTTGTTCGGCAAAGCCGGATGTGCCCAGAAAGGGCTTGTTAGAGCCTGTTCAAGCTCTGTGAGGCTCGTGGCTCGTATATCAAACTGATTTTGGCTAGTACATGGCACCCAAATAATTTTTTCAACTGAATCGTGCATTGCAAACATGTGATTGATCCTTGTCGTTACTATTTCTGTCATTAAGGTTTTCTTGCATTTTGCATATGTGATATGATGATACTAAATGCCCCTGCAAAAGATCTCTTTTCTTAAACTCACTTGAACGCGTTAAGCAGCTGGTTAATGTATTTTCAATTGTTGCTGTAGCGTTTCTGATTGGGGCCTTCAAAGCAAAGAGCATTAAGACTTTGCCAGTTCGTTCTGTTTCATGCAATAGTGCACCAGAGTAAATTTGTTATTGGTGTTACCTTCTTTCTTAACAAAGGAAAAAGTACGATCGCAAACTACACGTGTTCCCATGCAACAATCGTGAACACCAGGGGGACACTAGTGTGCTTTGTGAACCACGGGTCTGTGACTCATAGCATTGGTAATTCCATTAGTGTTCCGCGATGAATCCACCGTTGGGTCCGTTACTTTGCATCTAAGAACACCTACGTCAAGCGCTACTTAGTTCCATTCACCTCTCCTCAGCCATAATGGATAAAAGCCTCAGGAGCGGTAAACGCCTCCAAGACCCAACTTTAAAAACATCCATTCGTTCTCAACTCCCCCTGTCCACACCCACTAAATTGCCTGATGACTTGCCTACACCTAGCAAAGTGTCACGTGTTACTGTTATTATGCACACTGAGGGGTCAGTCCAGATAAATTCGAGTCTCTTAGAATCGTCTTTTCATGATGCCACACCTGAGAAATCTCCTTCAGGCGAATAGAATTTGCACCCAGGCATTAACAACACGTGTTCTCCCAGAAAAGTAAATGACACTACAACCCCCATTGTAAAAAACTTGTCAAATATACATATTATTGGGAGTATCTCATGAAGACTGACTTATGTCCATATCTGACACCTCGATGATCGCCCCAGGGGTAATGGCGGAACTAGATAGGCGTGTTCGTCTATCTCTGGGTCCCTGGTCCACTGCCATCAGTTCATCCGCCATTCGTGAACAGGTTAACTTTTTTAAGTCTTATACTCCACACAGGGCAGCCTTTCGCATATAACTAACAATTTGCCCTCAAGCTGCTCAACAATAGCACAGTTTAAGGCTAGTTCTCAGATTGTGGAGGAATCGGCTTCTTGTCATAAGCATGCTCACGCACAATCCTCGGACCATCCACAATACATCGACTGTCCCAGCATGCATGCATCTAAGGCACGTCCTCCAAATTCATCCATTCCATTCTTCCCACTAGAAGAATCCCTAATTTAACTAAATGGCCAAGAACTACAAAACGTCCCGATACTAACTCAGATACTTAACCTACTGGACAAGGGACACGAGCATGCACATCATGCAATCAGTGATCTCAAAACATCCATATTTGACATCATTGCGAAATTGAACAAATTAGAAGGATTCATGCTGCCCCAAGATAAATGTAATGCATTTTGGACCAGACTATCAGAAAGAGCTTTTCTTCCAACCACAAACATGCCCCCTGATGCCAACGCTACCAGACTTACAGTTTCACAATACACTAGACTACCAAATGTATTGATTTATCAATTGGCCATCCACAATCATATGGTCAGGTGCTACAGGGAGCTTACGATCATTAATTAGGTTCTCGAGAAAATCCACAAATTGATATAGTCGAAGTTGCTAAACTGCAACATGATAGAATCTTGGCAATCGAACACATTTTGGTGAAAGCAAATCTGGTGCCACATTATTTAGGTGACACAGTTGCTGACACTATCACACCAGAAGTCGATGATGTCTCCCAACAGGACTCTCGTGACAGCCCCTTTGCAATCACTGATCTGCTGGACTTGCAGATGGATATGGATGTCCAGCAGCATGTGAGTCTCGAGGAAAAGTTTACTCAAGATGACTCGGTACCAACAAAATATCATCTCTCACGTAAAGCCAGAAGATTGCACATGAGGGCACAAAAAAGGAGGCATCAGCCCAAACAAGTCACTTCCATCAATAATGCTAATATCTTGCATCAACCCAAACCTAAAAACATGCCCTCTACCAAAATTAAAGGACATAACTCGAGCATCTAAGAATTAGGTAACATTTCGCTTGACGCTGCAGTCTTAGATTTGCACCATCTTAATGGGGAAAGCAGAATCTTGCTTCAATTCAAGGATCATGAACCGAATGCTATAGCCGCCTCGCCAGCAGAAGTAGCACTACATACTGTGCCAACTTTAGACTGTTTTCCCAAGGTTGTTTTCCCAAGGTTGTTTTCCCAAGGTGGTTGTTTATATTGTACTTTCTGATACATCCAACAGAGGTTCACAACAAAATTCCCCTCTTGTTCAAAGTCAGATGCCAAATTTCTTTCAAATGTCACAAAATAAAAAGGCCACAATTGCAGTACAGATTAACAACCCCTGCAATTCTCAAATTCCTCAAGAATAAACTCAAGTGGCCTTGAATAGTGGAACAGATCAAAAAGACAAATCCAATACTGCTTCATCTCCGATTGTTGTGCCACATATAAACTCCTCCTCATTAGCTGTCACCACCGTTGCCCATGTTCCAAGTCTTCCTTCTGTTTCTGATAGTTTAGGCATAAATGCACCAGCAATCCCCATAATCCTCGCTGAGAGCATTATGAGTCAACCCGCCTTAAACCCTTGCAATCCATTATCTTGTCTTTGTGACACTAGTCCAACAAAGTCCCTTCTAACATGAAGCTCATTCTAGGATGGGCCAGTGATGTTTCCATAAATGGTCAAGCGAGTTTAAATCGCTCTTTTCTCACGCGGCTCTTCCATCAAATTCCTGCGCTACGCAATCTCATCTCAGACGATGTAGAATGGATCAAGCTTCCAAGTCACAAAAATAATTGGATGATATGCAAACAGTATTCCCAGATAATTTCTAAACTTCTATGGCACCACCAAGCAGATATGGCCCTATTAATTGCATTTAGGTCCATGGAAGTGACCAACATATTCATTGACTTCATGCTGAATCTTAAGATAGAGGCCTTCCCACCCAGTATAGATGAAGAACATTCTACCAACCTTCTCTAACGTCCTAAAAGGCCTAACGTGGCTTGAACCTTACGTTAAATTAATAGCCATTGACAAAAAACCTGTGGCAAAGTCATAATCTTCTTTGTTTTCTATCTACTCTTGGAACTGTTGTGGATTTAAAAATCTATCTTCTTGGCATGAATCTTTGCCTCCATTGGAGTTACCCTCTCTAATTCTTCTCCAGGAGACCATGAGCAGGTCTGATATCTTACTAGATGGATTCACCTCCTTTACGCACAAAGCCAAATGGGGTATCACAGGCCGCCCGTCTGGAGGCCTGGCCATACTAATTCATACCAGATTTAAATGAACTTCCAAGTATATTATTCTTTGGATGACTTACTAGCTATAGAAGTGATCCTTGCAATCCCAACACCACTCAGTTTGTTCCTTTGATAGAAAATGTAAATGAAGTCTTATTGGATGCTCTTATCAACAACATTAACTAATAATTGGAGGGGACTTCAACTCATTACTGATACCCGACAGATCAATAAACTCTGACACACATCAAGGCCCATACACAGCACTATCTCGATATAGAGGTATTCAATGGGGTCAATTTCTGGAAGACTGGGACATGCAAATTATCTTACCGGACTCCCCAAAGTATTAAGCAACCTGGCATCATGGTACCAGTAATTCCTGTATAGACTACATCACGATTTTCGTGTTTGCTATCAGATTACTGTAGTCTGCTAATCATACATCATCCTCATTTGGGTGATCATATTATATGAATTGCACCTTATCCTTTTCTTCTAGTTGCTTCAACACCATTCCAAAGCTAGCTCTGGCCGAAATTAACCGATATGCTCTTTCTATTCACTGGAATACATATTTATGCAGACATCTTGCAGTGCAAGTCAGTCGCGATCTTTGGATTGTCAAGGATGACAATTTTTCAGGTTCCCTACGTCATAAAACAGTTGAGTGGCACACTAGCATGATACACATGCATTTATTAATGTTAGCGACACAAGAACAAGCAAATAAAGCGACATCTCATCCTAATCGCTTTATTAAATCAATTAAGCTTCTCAAATCTCAAAAAAATCAAGACATTAGATGGCTACAACACTCATTTGTAAGCCCTTTGGATTTCTCCTCTTCTAAAAAAAATGTATCTCTGTTTATAAAATTGAGTTGAAATAAATTCCATTTGCCCGCTACCTGATTGACAATCAAAAAATGATTGCTCTTTTATGTAAGAACAATACCAGGGACCTATGGGCAATTTTGAGGAATCCAGTTGTGCATCAAACTTCCATTTTCAAAACCGTCATCTCAGGTGACACTTTGACGTAATTCTATCAAGTTAAATATTAACTTCCAAAGGGTTTTAGGCCTTTTGATGTTCACTCTCTAGTGAGCTCAATTCCGTTGAAATGGCCCCAGGAAGTTGAAGATGTCCAATGGGCTATCAACAAACTAAAATGTTCCAAAGCAGCAGGTCCTGATGAGTTGCCTCCCTGTGTTCTAAAAAATGAGCCTCATTTTTGGGCAACCATCTTGAAATGTTGATACGACATTATATTTCAAACTAAGGTTATTCTACCATAATGGCTCACTTCAATCATTGTTCCCTTGCATAAAAAAGACTCAATTGAGTGCCCTTCTAACTTTCGTCCGATTGCCTTGATAGATGTCTCAGCCAAGGTTTTCACCCTATTAATTCTTAAAGACCTAAATGGCTTTATTTCGACCAATCATACACTGTCACGGTTTCAGGTCGGTTTCAGAAAATTGATGGGCACAACATTAAACGCCACCATCTTGGCACATCTTGGTCACCAATACATCCAAATCCAACATTCTCATATTTTCTAATTAAAGAAAAAATAAATTTAGTTGGAACATTGACAACAATAACATTCAGCGTACAATGGGAATGTTATATCTGGGCTACAATCCTTCAAATACTAACTCGGTAAAAACGTGGCAGAGTTCTTTAACTTCTAAAATAGCTCTACTGATAACTCAAATAAGATTAATCTATCATAGGCATTGTACATTTTCAATCACGCCGTTGATTGATTTCTACTTAATGAAGGTGGAGGCTTCCATTCTCTATGGTTTAGATCTCTGCATACTAGAGATTGGTCCACTTCTGAATAAACTACAAGGCTCAATTTGGAAGACCGTTCTTGGTTTGCCACAGGGGTTGCCCAAAGTCATCCTCATACACAAACTTGGCTTGTGTTCGCTGGCTTACAAGCTTCAGTGGAGAAGGCTCAACAACTATGCCAAAATGAAATATCCTCCAGCCAATTCTCTCTATGAGGATCACGTGATAATGATTAGTTCCTCTTCTCCTGCCTCGATTGCACTTTTTACTAAACAAATGCAATCATTACTTTCCATGCTCCCATTGCAATCTGAAGATCTCTTAACACGCTCAGTGCATGTGAATAAACAACTTTTTCAATACGATTGGTCTCTAATTTCTGATCGAATTGGGACATATAAATCCTACGAAGAATACGCTAAATTTAGACACAAGCAACAACCTCGCGTGGGTTATCTCACATGCTTTCCTTGCAACAAACCTACAAATCTCCACATGAGATTCAGACTAGATTTGTTTCACACCAATATATGTATGAAATATTGGAAACATAACAAAGGCGTCACATTTGATGGCTCATGCCGATTCTGCCACGAGATTGCCGAGCCAGAAACACTAAAACACCTGATATTATTTTGTAATTTCTTTGAAAAATCAGAGAATGTTAATGATGGGAACAAATCTGTGTGCTCTTTCGATACTGTCATGTGAGATGTTGTGGTCGTTTCTCATGTGGGGAAGTTTTAATGCTCTCACTTTGTCACTAGCACGTTTTCTAAGCTATGCACAGATAAAACTAAATGAGTTAGAAGAGTGAAATTTAACAACTCAATCCGAACGTTGGAGCATGACTTCTGGAATA
The DNA here is from genome assembly GCF_040938575.1 of Ambystoma mexicanum. Classification (NCBI taxonomy): domain Eukaryota; kingdom Metazoa; phylum Chordata; class Amphibia; order Caudata; family Ambystomatidae; genus Ambystoma; species Ambystoma mexicanum. The sequence goes on along the minus strand of NC_090930.1, from coordinate 862,188,887 downwards.
CACAAACATGTGAAATCATCAGTACTGACATCAGTAGCAAGCTCATATGAATAACTCTTCCCTAGTTACAGTGATATTATTACTAGTGCTGGTATTATCAGCAAGCCCTAAGTCATAGTTCTGTTTATACATGTCAAAGTTGAGGTCAGCAAAATTGCTATGTATGTATCATTCGAACATTACTTACTCACAACTTGTTAAGCTGTGTTTCCACCCCCCCTAGTTGACAATGTTTCCTTAGTTATAGTTTTGCGTGTATATGTTAAAAGTCAAATTGTTATGTATGTGTTAATCGATCATCATATAATAACAGCTTTTGAACACTTGTGTTTTGCTTTTACCCAACTACGGTTTCACTGAGTTTGGCTTCATTCATGTATCTGCAAATTGTATTGATAATGAAATCCAATTCAGTATTTTAATATCATTTTTGGTTTCATACTAAGTTGTATTCTTTTTTTAAGATGTATTTATGGTATTTTATACATATGTTTGTAAAGGTGCATGTGCATCATATACAAATAAAATAAAAATAAAAATAGAACTACATGCACTCTGTGTTCTCCATAGAGGCTTCTCAGTCTTCCCAGTACTCCCTCCTGGATCTTGATCCAATAATATATTTCACCAAATGGTCCTTTCAAGGCAAGACAGTTCCTGTCAGTCTTATCACAAAGTTCCTTAATGATTCCCAATAAATATACTAATCGCAAGTTGCTGAAATTACAACAAAACCAAACTTCTTTACGTGGAGGGATATTTCTCTGATCCCCTTCCACTAACTTGTCCGTTCTTTCCACACTTCAACCAGTTTTCCAGAACGTCTGGTGTCCTGCGTTATTTCCTGCTCACTCTGTTGGTTCTTCTCATCTAAGTCGATTAGGGGTCTCCTAAAACCACTATTCTACTGTTTTCAATAGCGTTCCTGTGACCCTTCTGGGTTTCTGACTCTCTCTAATTATCTTGCGTCCCTGTGACCCTTCTGGATGGGGTGCTGATCTGGCTTTTCAGGATCCCACCACCCCTCGTCTGCTTGGGCTCTCTCTCGCTCTCTGGTTCTCTGTACACTTTGATCAGTTTCCAGGATGTCTGGTGTTCCCATGTTATTTATTGCTCTCTCAGTGGGTACTTCACCTGTAAGTCGATTGGGGTCTCCTGACCCACTATTCTGTTGAGTTTAACAGTGTTTTTGTGACCCTTCAGGGTCTCTGACTCCCTTCAGTTCTCTGTGACCCTCTGCTGAGGTTAGGGTCTTGTTCCCCTCTCGCTTGCTACTTCTTTTCTCTTTCTCTCCCCTGTTCACTTGGGCAACCCGCGTACCTGTGGTGTGGCGGTCCTTGCTCCAGGGAGGGTCAGTTACAGTATCCACTGTGGTGTCCTGGTTTGTTCACCGCTCCTCGCTATCGAAGTGGGCGGTCTTCCCTTCTGCTGGCCTCACTCGCTTCTGTTCTTCTCTGGCTCTTGGCTTGACAGTGGAGGATCTCATGCTCTGGTCGACTCGGGACTCAGCGTCTCTTCACGGGGTCAGGGCCCACCACGTCCAATATGTGGTCACGCCTCCCGGTCTCTTCAGCTCTGCGGAGCCTCACATCCTTCAGCCTTGTGTGTCTCTTCCAGGGATGTATCACGTCCCGCTCAGGCGTTCTCTAGTTTCGGCAGTGCCGCCAGCTCCTCCCCTGGTACAGGCGCTCACATCATGGAGTCGTCTTGACGCTAGGATCCTCCTCCTCCTACATTCTAAGGTCCTTGGCTCTACATTCGTCCTCCACTCCTCAGAAGGGGCGTGTTCTTCATGACAGGTGAACCAACAGGTAGGGGATTCAGCATTGCCTTGTGCCAAACACTGAGAGGTTTGTCCTCTCTATTAACTCCCATAAGGCGGAAAGTACATTTTGTATAGGGCATTCCCTATGGGAATGGGAGCCCTTGTCCTCTATTGGGGAGTCACTCCCAGGAAGGTCCCACTTTCTCAACCCCTAGAGAGGGTTTTGCTGAGCGGGATCACCTCCCTTGACTCAAAAGGGGTGGCTCTCCCTAGTGGATAAGGGACACATTCCCAGATTTATCACGCACAACGACTTCTTTGAATGTTAATAATTTGATTCATGATAAATGCATTAAAAACTCAGGATCTGGAGGACATAGAAATAAATCAAAATGACTGCCTCAACAGGAATGATAAGCTGAATGTACAAATATAGCAATAATCACATTTTGACCAGAATTGCTACAATAAATGGATAACATGTTATAACTCTGATGTTTTTAAAGTTACAGAGTCCAGATGAATCATATTAATTTCCCTAGAAAAAGACACAAATCATAAGATAAATGATAAGCCTGTGAGGCAATTAGAAAGTGGATTTATAGAAACAATTATTATTTAATTCCACTATCAGACCAAATTACATCATGATAGGGCGTGTGGTGGAATGTTAGGATTTGCCAAACCCTTTGGACAGCCCATGAATAACTTGTTGCCCTATGAGAGACAGAGGTTGTTTTCTAGGAGTGACATGGCTGAAATAACCTATGAATCCAATGTATCCTGCAATGAGAGCTGAGATACCTTTAAAAGCTTCAGTCCACAGTCTACATAATCCCCAACACAGAAGATTTCGGGTAGAACTAACTATACCCTGGGAGCCTACAGGACTGATTACAAACAGCGCTGTTGGGGAGAGCATATTGGATTGAATCCAAATCCTTACCCAACTGGATTCATTCCAGAAATGATACAACAGCAGGATCCAGTGTCCAGACTTATAGGGACTTGGGAGCCATATACTGGGACAGGTGCCCAAAGAGGGAGAAAATTACTTGCTGCCAGCTGGTTGTCTCTGCCTACCTGCCCGAATTTGGAAGACGTAACATAAGTGTGTAGATGTTCTAAATAATTATACTTATTTTCTATAGAATTGTCATAAATCATGTATATCTTTTATATGTAAAGGTATATTTGGATTAAATGTACATCACTGGGAACCAGAATATAGTCCAGTGTATGTGCTTTGGTGAATTTTGAATAAGTAAAATAGTAACCTTCGGTGCAAAACCCTGAGTAGGGTCTCTTTCCGCAATCTTTTATATCCGGGAGCTATGGGTTACACAGATTGAGAGGGGCACTTTAGAGATCTGATGTGGCGTAAAAGCCATAGTCTATAAAGTAATTGAATCCTATTTCCCTGACAAACTAATAGAGCCAGAATTTTTTCAAAGGCGGGTGGCTGAATCATTAACAATTAAGAGCAAGTAGGGATTACTAGCCTCATATATTCTGGAATAGACTTCAAGAATTCCATCCATTTGTTGAGTAGTTTGACATTTTAGTTAATTTTGAGAAGCACAATTGATTCAGCATCTTGGAAATATAATTTAGCTGGATAACCTATTATAGAGATTTATGATTTTGACAGTCTGATTTTGATGTTTAGCAATTTATGTCTTTTGAATCATTATTCTAAACATCATCCCACCAATTGTTTTAATAAGGTGGTGTCTTATGTGATGAATCCTATGCATCCCTCACTTTACCCCTGCCTAAAGTCTCCTCCCAGGTGACCAAGGAAAGGCAGGTGCTTCCTGACCTTGGGTGTGGTGTCCCGCAGGATGATGACCTGGGAGGAGACAGGGCCCAGGGAGGTGAAGGGATCCCATGAGATGAGACACAGTATCCTCCTTTGAAAGGGAATAACCTTTCATATGGACCAAAACATGCAATGGCTTATTGTCATTATAATATGAATGATCCCCGTATTAAGTTGAGAAATATGAGTGAATGGGATGTAACATCTTTAAATATCCCACTTAAGGAGGAATCCGTTACACCTAATGTGATTGAACATCCCCCTTACTCCCAAAGGTATGGAGAAGGGAAATCTGTAAATGGTGGCTTATGTGAACTGCCTTTCCCTACTGCGATTAAACATGATGAAGTAACTTTTAAAATCTGACAAAAAAATAGTTCTAAAGTCAAGAATAGTAAATTACTTAGTACTGATTTTGGTGCTAGAGACTCCAAGTCCAATAATCCCAGGAGTACTGGGACGAAGAAGAGGGCTGAAGAGCAGTGCAGGCCTGAAGATCAAGCAATTAGGGTAACAGCCCACACATGAGAGAGAGAGCCTGAGAGGCTTAAAAATCTCCCTCGGGTGCAGGCCAGTAGAAACAGTCATGGTGGGGGAGGTAGTAGCAGTTATAGCAGCAGAAATACTTGCTGGGGCAGAAGGAGGTGGCAGAGGAAAACCATTTGCTAGCGAAATCCATAGAAGTGGGAGGAAAGAAGAGACACTGGGACTTAACATCCGCTTATTCCAGTTTCCAATCCTGAGTTGGTCCTTTTCCCCCAAAGTCTGGATTGCAGAGGTTGCGCAGCAGAAAGCGTGAAGTCTGAAAGCTTTCACACATGTGAACCTAATTCAGAGTTTTCGCACGAGAAGCGTGCAGCAGACCGTGCCTGGAGGTTGGCATGATCCGGTGGGTCGTGGTGAGCCAAACTCTGTACATGTGGGGTGGAACCAAAGCCAGCTTGCAGAGAGGAGCATGACTGGTCAAGAAAACAACTGTGGTAGAAGCCCTGCAGCCTGTGACAGAGGGAGAGGAGCAGGTGAGTTGCCACGCGTTCTCAAGCAGTCAGGCAGTGCAGGTGGGCAACTGTAACCAGTTGCTTTTCACACGTGAAGGAGTGAAATCAAATAAAGCTGACCGGAGAGTATCAGCCAATCGAGTGACACAAATGTAAAACTCACGTAGAACCAAAGATGCTGTAGAAAGAAGTTTAAACGTAATACGTTTTGAAACAGCTTTAACAAGTTTAAGAGTGGTCGTGTGCACAAATAAAGTGACTTTAAAACAAATATCAAGCCTTGGTAAAGATCTGACAACATTGTATCTTGTTATCCAAGTTTTAAACCTCTATACAACTGAACTGGAAGGAACAAACAAGCATTACCTTAAGTCAAGAGGTGAACAAGTATTGCCCTCAACCAAAAGAGACAGAAATAACGGTTCCTTTGGAAATAACAATTACTACCAGAGAGGAAAAGGGGCTGATATAAGGTCTTTAAAGGTAGAGCTTGTACATGAATGATTATGGTGTGGGAGATCAGGAACCGATAGTCAGGAACTTACATTGTTAAAAGCATTAGGAGGTTAAATTGGCAGATACTTGGTTGATGGCTGAATAAAAGACAAGACTGTTTAAAGAGTAGCCCTAGAAGGAGGTTGGTGTTAAAAAAGAGGCCAATGCATTTCCTGTCCAGCAGAGCTCAAAAGGGCATTGGTGAAATTCATGTCTTCAGTATAACATTGTACAGAAATATTAAGAGCTATTTAAAGTGGAAGACGTTGTTGTGTTTAAACGCAGAAGACTGTGTGGTATACACTTGAAGTAGTTGGGTCTGGTAGGCGAGTGGGCCACACAGAAGCAGGGGTAGAAGACTGGGAGTGGATAACCCCAGTGGAAGTTGAGGCTGTTATATTTCAGGGTGCCAAGAGGAAAGCGCGGTGGAGCAAACCTAATAACCTAATGTTTCATGGTGCCAAAAGGAAAGCACTGTGAGAGAAATCCTATTTTTCATGGTGCAAAGGAAGGAGCACTGTAACATTTTCTGAGGAAGCTGGAGTGCTTCATGGTGCCAAGGAGGAAGCACTGTGAGTCAAGAAGTTATTTTGTCATCTGGCACTGCAAGAGGAGCAGTGCATTTCTATTTTAAAAACTTCTTGAAATATATCTCCTGGAGGAGAAGGAACTTCTTGGAGTTGAATTGTGAAATGTTAGAAATTGCATTAAATCCAAACAGACTTTCCCAGGACCAGGACTGTGTTGGAACTCTGTTTCAACCTTGGATTTCCTTACTGTTTTGTGTTGAACATGACTGATTTAAAACCTGGGGAAGGGGAATTTACTCAGCTTAAGACCATCCAATTCAAAGGTGTTACACATACAGGTGTTTAATTTACAAATTGCCATATATGTTCTTGTTTATGTTATTGTAGAAGTGTGAGGGCCAGAAAGGTCATGTTAGAGTTTTTCCATAGTTTGCTTAGGCAGGAAATTCCCGTTAGAGTAGGGCCAGACAGGTATTGGATTTCTAATTTTAGTTTGATAAAATGCCATTGTTTGAAAAACCCTCTAAAATGTGTTTGCATCACATTTCTGACCCCTCTCACTAAGAATAGGTGAAATGTTTGCATATTTAATTCTAAATGTTATTGTGAAAAGCTAATATAATAAGTATTTGAGCTCACTTATTCTGTTTGGTTTAACTGTGTGATTGTACAGTGGCACAGGTGTACTCCCTTATAATTCGAGTAGGGAATTATGTTGCTGAATTTTGCATTTGAAAAGATGAATTAAACAAAATACATATCCTGAAAACAATCCAAATTGTCTGGGTCTTGTTTGGAGTGGGTTGGAGAATTGCTCTGAATTAGCGGCCACCGATTAAATGAAATCTATATTCAACAATGTGTTTCTAAGGCATTGTACATCTAAATGTGTAGTTCCAATTAATCAGAGATTTTGTTTTGTCTGGTTGGACCTCATGAGTAGGTCCAACCTAAGTTACTAGGGTAATCCAAACGTGGTCTCCTTGCTCACTGCTCTTAGAGAGGCACAGCTCCACCCTACTGATGAGGTCCAACCAGACTGAAACACGTGTCTGGGGTTGCTGTTGGTACTCTTGTCAGAGGAGAATTGCCTAGAATTTTGGTGCTGGACTGCTTTAGGGCAGGACAAAGACTGATATGTTTTGGATATTTCTCCTCTTGTGAAAGATAGTGAGCTAAAGAATCTGGGTAAGGCTCCCATAACCGGCACTAATGTCCGGCAGAGAGACTCCCAAGACCCCCTTGCTTTTTGCATAATTTAAGTAACTTTGGGTCTCACCCTAATTTACTAGGGGAATCCAGACGTGGAGCCCTTGCTCACTATTCTTAGAGAGGCACCGCTTCACCCTACTGATGAGGTTCAACCAGACCGAAACACGAGTCTGGGGTTGCTGTTGGTACTCTTGTTCAGAGGAGAATTGCCTAGCATTTCGGTGCTGGACTGCCCCAGGGCAGGACAAAGACTGATATGTTTTGGATATTTCTCCTCTTGTGAAAGATGGTAAGCTAAAGAATCTGGGTAAGGCTCCCATGACCAGGACTAATGTCCAGCACAGAGACTCTCAGGACCCCCCCTTGTTTTAAACATCATGGTAGGACTCCTGTCCTGAATTGAGAGCGGCCCTCATCCCTTCTTGAGAGGGTCAGACTATTGACCCTTTCATACTGCCCTTTCCCTCTTCTTGATGCCCTCAGACCTCTACTCCGTACCAAGGTTCACTGCCATATTCAAAGAACCGGGTGTTGCTCTCTGGCTAACCTGTCTGTCTGTTCTGCATCATGGGAGGTGAACCGCTTTGCAAATTCCTTCCTACCTTTTGCTTCAGCCTCTGATCTTGAGTATGTATTTGCCACTCACCCACAGCTTGTGTAACCCCCTAGCTCAATTAGAACCCCTTTGGGTTGGAGCTACTGACTTTCTTTGTAGTGTCACACCTGTTGACAAAGCAATAAACATGCAAAAACCATGGGCTGCTTAAATGCAATATATTTGTTGTTCGCTGCATCTGTGAATTTGAGTTGTACCATGGAGTTTGTTTATACATTTTTATTTCTGCTGTACAACAGTGTTTATGTAACATAGGCCTGTACCATGAGTCCTCCTCTATGGGAGATTGATAGAATGTTGTGGAGGACATTTGCAAGAGCCCGCCCGCCCCCCATCCCCAGAGGGGGGCTGATGAGAATGGAGGGACACAGGCTCAGTGCTGTGGGAGGACCACTGAAGAGGGCTAGAGGAAGGAATACCTTTCACAGGGGGCTGCTGCCTCAGGCGCCCCCCTGGGGAGGCCGGGCCCTCCTGGCAGGGTGTGTCGTTGACATCTACTGCCTGATGTGCCTGGACATCCTGGTGTGATGAACGGAGGCCAGGATTGTGTGAGGAGGATAGTCGGGGGCTGGAGTGAGGCACCAGCCCTGTGCAGGCCCAGCAGTTGCAAGGAAGCGTCAGTGGCTCATGGATACTTTGGTCCCTGAGGCAATTATCTGGGTGCATGCCTGCGGCAGAGCAAGCACTGCAGGAGGCGGAACCAGGAGAGTGCAGAGACAGCATGGGTGTTGCAAGCTCCAGGGCAGACCCCAGGGCCAGTAATGACAACAGTGCTAGTACAGGCCCTGAGATAGAACTATGCCCATATCATGGAAGGGCCCGGCTGATAGACACTGCCATGACAGGCAGGAGGGATCGGTCCTAGAAGCAGTGTTGGAAGGACAATGGAGTGCAGTGAACTGGCCCCTGAGAAGGATAGGGAAACTGTGTGCTCACATGGGGTGTTACAGAAGGTGTGCCACTGAAGTAGAGGGGGAGCATCTTAGAGGCTCTGGCGATGTGCCCCTTCCCCAGTAGTGGGGACATGGGACAGAAAATGAAAAATGAGTCAAAAGAGAGGGACCTGAGCCCCTCAATGCAATAACGTTGTTGGAGTGGCACCCACGAAGGAGCCGGAATGCATGGGTTTGGGGCACCCCACCTCGCAAAGTAACACTGGTCAGCACTTACCAAAAAGGTCAATTGCAAATCATTAAATGTTTTTGATATGGTTGGGGTAATGTATTGTTATTTATCTTATGATACAACAGTAGTAAGCAGACTGCAGCTGCCTCTAAAAGAACTGGAATTCTGGGTGAGTGGTAGATACAGAGTGGCCACTGGCTGCATGGCACCTCTAGTCATGCCCTAGGCACTGACTTCGAGCCTGCAGAAGTGGACAGAGGCTGGAGTGGAGCATGTGGCCAAGGACAGCTACAGCAGCAAGCAATTCATGATAAACATTTAGTGTTATGGGAGTTGGATTGGGAAAACAGATGGTGTCCTATTTTGGAGGAATTAGGCACACATGCCTCACCCAGAAGAGCCTTCAGTGCTCTTTCTGAGCATGGATAGGCAGGGGAAGGGGTATGCCAGTGTCTATTACAGAAACAGCATTAGTGATTTAATGTGCTCAACTGTGCAGATGCTAAAATAAAAGATTGGATGTCATCCCACTTTCTTTCCCTCAATACTGACGCGGAGTCGGTGCAGAGTCTCGTGAGTCTGCTTTGCCTGCTGTACTGTTGGACTGCTGTTGGAACTTTACAGTCCCCTTTCCATCTCTATCAACTGAGAGGGGTGTGCTTATAACCCCCTGTACTCCGCGGAGCGGCGCGGAGTCGGTGCAGAGTCTCGTGAGTCTGCTTTGCCTGCTGTACTGTTGGACTGCTGTTGGAACTTTACAGTCCCCTTTCCATCTCTATCAACTGAGAGGGGTGTGCTTATAACCCCCCTGTACTCCGCGGAGCGGCGCGGAGTCGGTGCAGAGTCTCGTGAGTCTCTGGAGGCTCCCGAGGCTCAAGGGGCTCAAGGGGCACAACCCTCATGGATCGAGGAAAAACATCTAAAGTGCCGACAAGAATCGTACATCACCCCCTTACTCGTATGCAGCTGAAGCGTGCTGAAGAAGTATCTGAAGGAACTTCACCTGCGTCTTGGAACCGCTTTGCCGTGTCTACTACAACAGCGGGGAGCAATCAAGTAAGGAAATTCAAATCTCATTTTTCTCCAGCCGCACGCACAATATCATTGCCGCGCGTGTCAATGGAAGACACGAGTGTTTGTGCTAGTGACATGCGAACCACGCATGCTGTTGTCTCTTGTGTAAATAGATCGTACAGTGAGCCAGACTGTTGCCTTTCTACCGATAGCCTATTGAGCTTAAAAAAAACAGGAAATGTTTCTACTAATTCTTCTTGCAGAATGAATGAAGGGGGCCCCTGTGACAATGAAGTATGGAGAGAGGGTAATGGTGTCCCACTAAGCAACATGAATACGAGTGCAAGTTATCTTCCTGAGAGTGGTGCACAAGCGCTGGGAGAGTCCTCATGTGTAGACGATGTTGCCAGCTCTGATGGCGTCCAACTCCCCTGCGTACAATCCGTTGACTTGGCAGGGCCTGTATGCTTACCGGGAGATGAAGAACTGGCTGTTGATATGCGGGGTTCAATAAACCGCAAATCGCAACGGCTAACCTCGGAAGCTACTGGTTCATGGCTTGAATGTACTGATAACCATGACCTCCCATACCGGGAGTCCTTCACTGTCCCCCAAGTCTTGTGTCACTCATCCACTGCCAGACGCCACCAGCCCCTCGTCTCCCAATAAAACTTCCTCCAATATGGAGAAAAGAGTCCACGTCAATGAAGCACCGTTAAGTAACTTGACTGAAACTATGACAGAAGCAGAGGAACGAGGCGTTAGAGAAGCTAAATGCAATTATCCCTCTTCTAACTGTATCAACCCTAATGTCTCGAAAACTCATTACGATGAAAAAACCAATTCCCTGGCCATAGCGAACAAACTCCTCTTAGATCTGACAAAAATGAACAGCTCACTGAATGCCAAATCAACATCAAATGACAGTGATCAGAATAGTGGACTGACCACCATTGAAACCCGTTCCATGGCAAATGAGCTGGAGGTTAATGTACGATCAAGTAGCGAATGGCCAAGGGGTCCTAGAAAAAGAAGACGAATGGCTTCCAGTGCATCTCCCCCCATACCATGCTCCCAAAATAGAAACCAACGGAACCGAATTTCTCTGTCTCAAACCTCTCTAGCGACACCTAGAGGTTACACAAAAACCATTTTAAGGCTACCTACATCTTCATGTAATGAGGAGCTGTCCGACTTTTCATCTTTGGACGAATCGCTGAATGCCTCTCTTATTAAACATCAGCTTCCCAAATCGAAATAATTCAACTACAGAAAATCCGCCTCCCAAACATTGAAAGATCTCAAGCTGCAAAACATGGTGAAAGAAGCCTTAAACGATCTTAGACCGTTTGTTTTGTCCTCACTGACCATAGCTATGGCTCCAATGCACAAACTGTATGAACAATTGAATGACAATGTCAAAGATCTATCTACACTTGCAGCATTGACAAACTCTAAACTGGCAACAGCAGAATTATCGCATAATGGAGGAAATTCCAAAATACAGGATTATATCCAAAGATTTGAAACCTTAACCAAGGATCTTGCGGATCAGAAACGCTCAAACGTTGATGAGAAACGCCTAATGTCTGAAATAACATTGGAGGCGTTAAGCCTGCTGAAACAGGCCCAACCACCAAGGAGAATGTACGACGAGTCCCAGCCAGCTTCTCGGGAGTCTGAGACGGCTCCACTAATGGCAGATACCTTATCAACTGTGCGGGAAGGCTGTGTCCTTTGCAAAAATGATCCAGGACAGTCATTGAGGACAATTGTTCCATCCTCAACAATGAATGGACGAGAGGAGCCAAATACCTCTAGGCCTCAAATAATGCAGCTGATTGGGAGTATTCCCCAGAGGGTTCCCCTGGGTGATGAAAGATCTACGAGCAAGGGAGACAATCCCTCGGATGTGTCTCACTCAGATTCGTCACAGAAGCTACCACCGACTATTCGGGTTGCAGATGTCGCTATTCGTCTGACAGACATAAACTTCATATCAGCTCATATCGAGCAATCAGAAACCCCAATGAAATCCCCCTCAGGTATTCTATCTACTCAACCTGAAAACAACCTGTTGGATGTAAGTATCCCTGTGCCATCCACGTCTGCTAATACTGAAGGAATTACTGGACTTTCAGAACATGAAGCAAACCGCTGTTCTGAAACAAAAGATAAAACCTATGAAATATTCCAGAAAGCACATATTGCCGACGTAAGCAAACTGCAGGAAAAAAAAACAAAGAATCAAAAATGCAAACGAAAAGGTAATAACATGGGATCAAGGAAATTTCTAAGAAATCTAAAATCAGTCAATGTATTTGTTAATACAGAAAAAGCAAATGAATCATCTAAAAAGACCAATATAGAGGTCCAGCAAAAGTGCCCGGACGATTCTGAACCGACAATTGTGATAGATGAAAGTGTCGAAACTGTTGAGCAAGAGCTCTTAAACTTATCAGTCTATGATGACGTGACAAATGCCGAAATAGACGATCAGGAGTCGGCACACAAAATCACAAGCCCTGAGGCCTTGGCAAAAATTGACCGGTCAAACTCTACGAATGGGGCTCCCCGAGTCAGCAACGGGCGAGTTTGCGAACTAATACTCCCGCCAACAGAAGTGATCGTGTTGTCCCCCACTGAAAACTCTAACAAATTCGAAACTATGGCAGAAAAAAGAAGACGCCTGGGAGTTCGGAAAGAAGCCCTAAAATCTGGAACTGAAAATAGCTTAGCTTGTTGGAATGATCATAGCAAAACGCAGGCTGAAGAACTTGACAAACCAAAACTTAACATGACAGATATGGTTAGTACAATTCAGCCCATCCTGCAGGTTTCCAAAATAACCACAACATCAAATGTGGCTAAAAAAAAACAACGAAGCTCGCAACAAAACCTTTTCGAAAACAAAGACAAACTGGCAAAATCTGCGAAGTACATGCTAATACTGGAAAGAATATTGGACACTAAAGATGGCCTAACTTTGAACCGAAACAATGTCCTTAGACCTTTACATCATGTTCCTGGACTCCGGTCAATTGAGTCCAACGACATTCAAACAGTGGCCTTTATCAACGATCATCAGAATGACAAAGTTGTACTGCATATAAATTCCAGACTTGTCTGTGATTCACTCCTAAATGCAGTCTCGTTCCTGCTATCTTTAGGCTTTGACATCCATGAGGTCTTCCAAAATAATACTGCAGACTCTAGCTCCACAAAGGCAACGGTAGCATTAGATAACAATTTGTCCTCAACCCACAAGGTTACCTTTGGAAACAATGATAATCTAAATCCTCCCACTAAAGCTGCCATCAAGACATCGAACAATAAGCCACAAATCAATAAGGAATTAAACAGCCTCCCACAAGAAGAAAAATTTTGCAACTTGGGAGAAAACATCAAAATTACAATTTTTGGATCAAATCCTGCAGTTGTAAGCGAGCAAAACATCGAATCACACATTTTGGATGATAATAACACGACAAAAAATTGGAATTGGTTAGCTGGCGTTCTGGGAGGGCAATCTAGTTAATGCCACCAGCGACACTGTAGTCCCCACATGAATGTCCTCTCATGGAACACCCGAGGATTCATGCATTTATTTAATGAATCAAAAATAAATCCATTGAATCAAACAGTGATTTGTCTGCAGGAAACGTGGCTGACTCTGTGCCCATTATCAGATGAGTATGAAATAGTTATGAACCCAGCCATAGCGAGAAAAAAAGGTCGCCCATCTGCCGGTTTAATAACAATGGTGAAAAAAAATTCGGGTTGGACAGTGAAAAGTGTCTGTAATTACACTCCTTACATCCAACATACAATTGCAGAGGCTACTTCAATCCCGGGAAAAAAATCCAACTCAACATAATCAATTTATACTGGCATCATAAAGAAGCCGGTACATACAAATTCATGAATACAGTATTGGATCTAATTGATGCGATTAACAGCGAGCAACAAGTACCCAACGTAATCTGCTGCGGTGATTTCAACCTATGATGCTTGAGGAACGTGCAAGATTCTGCAGCATCAACCACAATGCAAAAGTTGGCAGAAAAGTGGTGCTCGGCCCTACAAGAAAGAAACATAACAATGGCAAATGGGAACACTAGTGGAGACATTCCAGGACAAACAACATGGAAAAGTGGAAAGGCTTCCTCCACTATAGACTATTTCTTTATTTCTGACAATCTGAGCCAACGAGCTGTGGAACTAACGATACTAGAAGATCCAAACAGTGACCACAGTAAGTTAATACTCACTCTGCTTTCTCCGATTGTAGCGAAACCAAACATCTGGAGGAATCAGGTTGAAGTAGAATCTAATAGAACTCGCCTGAAAATAAAGCCATCTGAGGTGAAGCGGATTACAGATTTATACTACAACCTCATAACAAACTCAACAGACGTTAACCCTGAATACACTGTTGTATTAGAACAGTTTATGACCATTCATAATGGTTCAAAAAGACCGGACTTTGCTCCTAAACACTGTTATAACCACGAAATTGCAGTAAGAAAGAGGCAACTAAGAAAAGAGCTAAGACATCACGCACAACTTGATACTGATCAGCGACAGCTTGCAAAAAAAGCCTCAATGCAGAAATACAAAAACTGGCTAATTTCGCACAAAACCATCCAATACCAACAGGATAGCGAAGCCATGTTAGCGGTGCTTAGCAACAAGAAGTCAGCCGACTTTTGGAACCTGATCAACAACATGAACTGTCAACAAAGCGCAATTCAGACAAACATGGTCCCACAAGCGGAATGGGTTACTCATTTCGATTCGGTCTATAGAAAAAACAGCTCAACAACTGAACCGAAATTTCCGAAGCTGACCAAGTGGGATTTAAGGTTCGACAAGGAGAGCATAGCACAGAGCATCCTACGAGCTTCCTCCTCAAGAGCACCGGGTCCCGATGGACTTACCAACCATCTAATAAAACAAAACCCAGAGGATTGGTCTGAGTTCCTCATGCTATTGTTCACACAGATCACGGAAGAAGCCACTATACCATCTAGCTGGAAATCAGCAATTATAATCCCAATCTTCAAGAATGGAAACAGAGCAGATCCAAAAAACTATAGGCCCATAGCACTACTAGATGTCCTAGGAAAAATCTTTGCTACCCAACTACAAATTCAACTAATGAAATGGATTGAATCTACAAAACATCTAGACCTCCGGCAAACTGGTTTTGTCCGAGGTGTTGGCTGTGGCCTAAATCTGCTACTGTTGAACATTTTGAAAATGAAAACTATAAGAGCAAACAAAAAAATCTATCTTGCATTCGTGGACTTATCCCAGGCATTTGACAGTATTGACCGGGAATTACTATGGAAGAAAATGGCGACCTGGAACTGTCCTCTCAGTCTACTCTTGGCTATTAAAGCACTTCACACCGACACAGTGATAAGGGTGAGACTGAACCAACAAGGACTCCTCTCCGAGCCTATAAATACTTATAGAGGAGTTAAACAGGGCTGCCCACTTGCTGCCATAATATTCAATCTGTTCATCTCAGACCTGGGGGCTGCCTTTGCAAATATCAATGCCTTTGCTCCAAAAATAAACGGAAACCAAGTAAATTGGCTCCTGTATACGGACGACCTAGTCCTACTGGATTTAACACCAATAGGATTGCAACGGAAATTGCAGATTCTTGATCAATATGTCACGCAAAACGGATTAGTTGTGAACTCCAAAAAATCTGTAATCCTAACTCTGCAAGATCTTCAAAAAAACAAAAAGAGAGAGGGCCTGAAAAAATTTAAATGGAGAATTGGGAAGGAGGCCTTACAATGCGTTGACCAGACTATGTACCTTGGCATGTGCATTAGCTCAAGTATCAACAAGTCTCCTTGGGTTGCGAAAACAAAGGACAAATGCAAACAACTAACAGCACAGGCCTGTATACTTAATAAGAAGTTCGGTAAACATTCATTAAAACCTGTCATGGACTTCTATAAAATGAAATTCATTCCGGCAATTACACATGGAGCCAATAGTGCCCTGGGATGTCCAGACACACTATGGTCATCGCTTGAACATCACTTCTGGTCCAAAGTTTTGCGCCTTCCAATGGGTGTACCAACAGCTTGCATAAGATACGAGCTAAGTCTCTTGTCAATCAATGCAATAGTAACGTGGACTACCCTAAATGAATTTAGAAAAATAACCTCTGAGTCAACTGCCCCTCAATACCAGATTCTAACAAGCGCAGACACAGGACCGACAAACTGTATTCTGTCCCAATGGATAACACGCTGTGACACCATCCTCAGTGATCTATGCACTAACAGAGAGTTACTCCATATGAATCTGTCAAAGTAAAATCACTATTATGGCAGCAAGACTGGATTGACACAGGGGACATAAGAGGAACTCATAGAATCATGAAAATATGTCCAGCCGAAGCAAGAAAATTAAATGACCCTCAATCCTACTTGCTTAAGTTTCCAGACACTGCCCGCAGACTCCTTTACATGAAATTTCGCTTGAACCAATTCCCAACAAGAGAAACGCTGGCAATTCGACAAAAAGATGGAGCTCCAATATTGACCTGTCACTTATGCGGGGAGGAAAATGAAACACTGAAACATCTTATTTTGTACTGCACTCAATTGCGACAGGAACGATCTATTCATTTGAGAAAATATATTGTGGCAAGACCAACCCTGTCTGCTGAGGATTGGTGGGATATGATGCATCAAGACGTGGAACGCAGTCTAACAATCGAACTGACTTTCCTTCTTGAAAAGATGATCGAAAAGCTAGAAAAATATGAAAACTACATCAAAATCGCCGTAATCTCTGCTTGAACATTGGCAATCTAAGAGTGCTTTGGACTGCAAACGCTCCTTATTTAGACTGATGCCTCTCCCTCTTGCCTTCCTCCAGTCTATCTGTCTATCTTTGCCCTTATATTCCGATTGGAGCTCTTTCTGTAAATCTCTTTCTGTAAATCTCTTTCTGTAAATCTCTTTTCTTCAAGAATGAATATTTCTAATGTTTTTTGAGATTTTCCTTTTTTCCTTTTCTCCTTCATCATTTTTTAAAGGTTTGTAACAAAACAATAAAAAAAAAAAAAAAAGAAATACTGACAAGACTGAGGTGCTTTTCTTCCCTCCTAACACTCTCTCCCCTTCTCCCCCTCCCTTCATCCACTTTCCACCTTCCAACCTCCCCATATCTTCCCATGCCCACAATCTCAGCCTCGACTCCTCTCTCTCCTTCTCCAACCACATCTCTCTAACCTGTCGAGCCTGTCGCCACCACCTCTATAACATCCGCAAGATCCGCTCCTCTCTCACATTCCATGCTTCCAAACTCCTAATCTCCTCCCTTATTTTCTCCCACCTCTTCTATTGCTCCTCTCTCCTCTTTGGACTCCCTGTCTCTCACCTAACTCCCCTAAAATCCATCTACCACTCCTCTATCCGTACTCTTTGTCTCCTCGGCCCTCCAGACTCTATTTCTTCCTCTCTCTCAACTTGACTGGCTTCCCTTCCTCTCACAGCTGAAATTTCCATTTCTCTGTCTTGTCTACAAATCTCTCCATGGCCTGGCGCCCCCCTACCTTTCCTCCCTCCTCTCATTTTACTCCCCCTCCCGCTCTCTCCGCTCAGCAACCCTCTACCTCCTCACTGTACCCCCAGGCCCATGTGCCTCCTCACGCTTCCGCTCCTTCCAACTCTTGGCCCCCCTACACTGGAACTCCCTCCCGCTCTCCATCTGCTCCACCCCTACCTACTCATCCTTCCGCCACTCCCTGAAAGCCCATCTTCTTCACTCCCCCCCTGACTTCCCTTCCCTACCCCTCCCCTCCTACCCTTGCCCTCCCTCTTATCCCCCCCATCCTCTCTCCTTCCCCTCTGACCTTAAATTGGTAACAAATACTACTTAAGGGCAATGAGGACACCAGATCACTCCCCCCTTCCCTTATCCTCCCCCATCCCTCCCTCGCTCCCCCCTACCTCACATCCTACACCCTAACTCCCTTCACCTACCCCCTCCTCTACCCTACCCCCACCCTCTCCCCCCCTTGTAAATAGTTCAACTAATTGTTCTAATTACCTGTTAATGTTTGTAAATATGCTTCTCTCACTTTTGTACCTGTTATATTATAAAGCATTTTGGCTTAAAGCGCTATATAAATTCAATAAACATAAACATAACATAATACTTTAATACTGTTGTGAGATGCTTTTGTTTAATACCAATAGCTAGCGCCTTGTGATGATGTTTCCTAACATGCTTTCCCGCTGGACTCACAGTGCCCTCAGCCAGAAGCCCTGTCAAACAGGTGTTGTGCCCAGTCAACAAAACACACATGCTTTGTAGTCAGGATCATAGTAAGGATGAGTTCAAACAAACTATACACTATAGAACCTTGGAATGTCCTGTAACTCAAGAAGGGATCCAGCTCATTGTTGTCATTGCCATTGTTGTCATCACAAAGTTTAACCTTCCCAGGAAATTAATAGGGCTAGGTATATATTATTACTTCCTCCGCCCCGGGTTCTAACAACCAACGAACATCACTTTCTATCTGAGGCCTATAGCGCTCTGCTTGCTTCTTGTCATCATTTACCAGTGCAAAGAATATAGCACTCAGCACACTTCTTTCCTTACTACTCAGTCTCAGTGATGCAGCGTGTAACACACTTCTTGTCCTGGTTACATTTTTGAGAGAAATAGTGCTCTGCATGCTTCTTTTTTTTGGTTCCCATTGTCTGGGATATATCATCCAGCATGCTTTGCCTCAATTTCAGGGGTACGGCACCCAGCTTGCGCTTTAGTATCTTGCACTGTGCCTCCAGGGATACCGCTCCCAGCTCGCGCTGCAGGGTACATTGGCGATCTAGGGGTATAGCACCCTGCTCCATTTGCAATTTGCATGATGCCTCCAGGAATACAGAGCCTTTACCCTCTATAGGTTGCACTGTACATCGGGAGTATGCCCTGTTTATTATATGGTTTGCCAAGTTCTCACTCCAGTCATTCCTCATAGCACCTTCTCAGATTTCCATAAAGCTCCACGGCTTCCAACTTTTTCCAAACACTTAGTCGTTTCCACTGTTGTTCTTTAGCTTTTGAATCGTTTCTCCTAGTTAAAACGGTGGTGCTGCCAAGGTTTTTAAAAGGCCAGCCAGCCATTTTGAAGTACGGTGTAAATCCAGCCTTTCCTCAGATTGCAGAGTCTGCAGAGTCTGGATCAGAATCACTGAACCTGCTAAACCTGCTCCCCACCTTCGGTGATCAACCGCATCAACCTCAAGGTGAAGCAGACCTGATCAGGTTATGGGCTACTGCTAAACAACAGCACAGGTCTTACAAATGTTGACTTTCCCTTTTCTCAGTTTGGTTCTTCCAGCATAGAAAACCTGTACCACCTGCATGATGAAGACAGGATGCTTAAGAAGGGAATGTTGCAAGCACTGTTTGTTCATACACCCACACTCACATCACTTTGATGATCTTTCTTCCCCTTTGCATACTTGTGGGCATGTTACCTAGGTGTCGTTGGTGCCCGTGAAAAGAATGCAGAAGACTGTCATGATTGTGCCTAGTAAATAAAAACGTGTTTGTGGCGTAATTTCTTGCAGTACAAGCAAGTCATAATGGATCTTGTACTTGGACCCTCCAACGCATATGATTGTTAGATCGGTAACTTAGTCGTAGCTTTGTGCTGGACTACAGGTTTATTTTCTGCAATGATTTTCCAGACTACATACTGGGTTTAAGTTGATGAGAACAGCATTACGAACTACTGTCTTGCTGCAAAGGGAATATAATTCCCACAAAGTTACATACTACTAATGCTGTAAAGTCAAATATCTCTAACATCCCACAGGCACCATGCTTGCCATTTTGTCTTGAATCCATTCAGACCTAAGGCATACAATTAGTACAGAATAGGCCTAAAATATTACAACTCAATACACTTTTAACATATTAACCAATTACACATTTATACAAATGACTTATATTTGACTTTGTTCTTTCTGATAGATTTGATTGTCCTCCTGCATACTGCTTGGCTTTTGGAATGGATCCACGCACAAAATGTATCCTGAAATCATGAAGCTACCTGGGAACACCAGTAGCCTGCCTTTTTCCAGTTGGCACTGACACCGGTATAGACATGCAAAGTACATGTCGGCGAAAGGGACTCTGTAGTTATGGTTCAGTTTAACACCCCATGTGAAGAACACTTTTTGGGTGGCGTATAAATTTGATGGTGTTAGACAAATCTGCATAAAACATTCCCAAAAAAAACAGACCCATCTCTGAATTTTTTAAAAATATTTGTACGGTCAGGAAAGGGGACAAAGTTGTACAAATGTACATTTTCACTTCCATTCTCGGTGCAACCTGAACTGCTTAAAGAATGAATGCAAAACCTTCATAAGGACCTTGCATCTCAACTCGAAATTATTGTGGTTTTGTACAAATTCGTTCACGTTTATTATTATTAAATATATGGCGAGAAGTTCACAAAAATCAATATATATTTGGTTTTGGCTGGACCAATCATTGGACCAGGATGCCATTCTTAGGCACCCAATGGCTACTTAGGTCCAGGTCTATGAACCTTCGTCCAGGGAACCCCAGATAGGAGCATAGAGATCAAATAATGGGCAACCAGATCAGCTCATGAAAGACAGCTAATGTTGTTGGTTGCCAGGGGGACAACATTTTTGAAGGTATGGACACTGTGGCCTGCATATTTTTGGCACGGTCGAACAGGATCATGCTCTGAAACAATGCAAAAATGGAAATATGTTAGCCCTCTTGTGGTTACCTGAACCTCAGGGACGAGTGGCCTCAGAGGTGTACAATTGGCCCCAACAATAGCAAAAATGGATATTCAGCGCGAGAGTCTAAGGGCCATTTGAGGGATCCATGGGCTGACAACTTGTTCTATGAGAAACAGCTGTGTCTCAAACCCAGGAAGCAACATGCAGACCAGAATGGTGCCCTGTGGGCTGGACCCACCAGTTCCCACTTCCTGGAACGTGGGCGGGTCACCAGTTGCCACTTTCTAGAACATTTTGTGACATTATTGCTTGTTCAAAGGAGCAGCTGGTAATGGGAGCAGCTGTCCTCCACCCTCTTTAGAAATGGAAAGTCTATCCTTTTGTAAGTATACAAAACGGCACAGGTAAACCAGATCCTGTTGGATAGAGGTAGACAAGTTTCCTGAAGTCCAGGAAAAATCTTTGGGAGTTCAGAAGCATGCACATTTTCAAGGGAGGGGACAAAACCATGCCCAGAGAGCTTGCAGGTGTCTGTGGCAGTGTCACATGTTATCCACTATGAGCAGAAAGGGGGCACAGCTGTGGGACATGGGCAAGGAGTCAGCAGCTATGGTTGAAAGACAGCCCCTTTTTCGTGAACCCTGCCCTCTTATCCCTTACCTGGTCCAGTAGTGGAGTGGGACCCATGGACCTCTGGTGCTGGATGTGGCGATTCCGGTGAGGCAAGGCCTGTGAGTATTAGAAGGCCGTCCTGAGTAAGAGAGGTTTGTGGACTACGTGTTGGCAAAGTGCACCCCTAGCTGTAGAGGGGCTAGGGATAGGACGAAATGGTGTGGGTTTAGTAATCACATGTTACAGAGACAGAATATTGCACCTGCTGGAAGGTGCTGGGGCACAATACCCATCCTGGATGGTGGCAGCTCCATGTAGGGAGTGCCTGTGGGATGGAGCGGCAGGTCCAGATAGGGGGATGCGTGCTTGGGAGAGAGCTTGAGGGTCAAAGCACACCAGAAGGGAGCCTGTAACAGAACACACCTGCGACCCAGAAGGGAACTAATCGG
This sequence comes from Ambystoma mexicanum, assembly GCF_040938575.1. Lineage (NCBI taxonomy): Eukaryota > Metazoa > Chordata > Amphibia > Caudata > Ambystomatidae > Ambystoma > Ambystoma mexicanum. The sequence continues at coordinate 862,167,474 of NC_090930.1, read as the reverse complement.
TAGAGAATTGGGCACATAAACGGGGAAAGATTGTAGTTCAGGGGCCAAGCAGTCTGTGAGGAGAATGAGAGTTCCGCTGGAAGAACAGAAGACAGCAGGAGATGAGAGGGAAAAGGGTCGACTGCACACGAGGAGACCAAGTAGCAGCACATGGGAACAAAAGAGCGGTACAGAAAGAAGACCTGACCGACGCTTAGGGAGGAGCCCAAGAAGAGTATCCCAGAGATGAGTCAAGGGAAAGAATAAACTGAAGTGGTTAAAGGGGAGGGAAGCTGGAGGAGCAGGGCATAGAGAAGGAGGGCTGGAAAAAGAAGTGCCTGAACGGTGAGGTCTGTAGAAAGGAGGTGGTACAAAAATGAGAAGACAATAGAAAAGCAGAGGTGGAGAAAAAAAACATTCGCGGGACAATCATCATGGGGAGAGAGAGGCAACGAGGTATAGACAAAGTCCTGGATTACAAAGCCAGAAGAACTGGGTGATTTGCAGCTATTCCCTTCGAGCAGGAAGGGCTAGCAAAGACACAAAGAAGAAAAGGTATAACTGAAGAAGAAGGAACAGCAAAATAGGAAGACAAAAGTAAAATAAACATCAGACAGAGCACTCTGGGCCAGAAAGGTGGGTGAGCCAGTAGAGTGGAAATGGACTGCAAAGCAAGAGAAGGAAAAGGAACAGATACATAGAAGTGAATAGGAGGTTAAAAGAGATGGGGAAAACCGACCGGGGCAGGAAGTAGTGGAATGAAGGAGATTTGGTAAAAAGAACCCCAGAGGAGAGAAGATTAGAAAGGACCACAGGAGATGGAAAGCCAGAAACAATCCTACAGAAGGGAGAATAGAATGGAAGAGAAAAGTGGACCACCTGAAAAGAAATGCTGAGGAAAACCACCAAGTGGTGTGAAGACACAGCAGAAGAGGCCACTGAAGGACCGAGGAGGTTGGAAAAGAGGAACCTCGCAAAGCTGAGGAAAGAAGAAGAAAAGAGTGGAAGAAAGTGGAAGAGAAGAAAACCAGAGAGGAGAGCAGGTCGGTGAGTGAATAACCTACCATAAGTTGAAGAGGACAGTGAGAGAGGCATTTTACAGCTCGATGTGAAACGAAACACAGGGGCTAATGTCCAGATACAGACGAAACCCATGGCACGAGAAAAGACAGGAGAAACAAAGGTGGGGGTTGAGAATAAAAAAAGATGAAGGAGAAAAATGTGGCTACCATGAGCCAAAGAAATAATAAGGAGAGAACAAAAGAGACAACCAAGCAGAAAGTGGTCAGAGGAAAGTCCACAACGTTAATCAAGGAGAAGGAAAGATCACATCTACGGCCCAGTTATAGAGAGGAAAGTGAACGATCAAAGGCTGGACCGGGGTAAAGGTGAGGCAAGCCAGAGGAGGAGACTGGCCCTTTAAACCTAGGCAGGGGTAGGTGGGAAATGTGACATGGAAGAACTTTGTAGAAAGTATTTTAGTTTAAAGTACAGGCACTTTAAAAATCGCAAAGAAACACTTGTTCATCCTGAAAAACGCAAATAAATAACCTTACATGAGCATTTCATGCCTGCATCATTTGCAACCCATTCCTGTAGTGGAGCATGTACACACTCACTGCTTGTGAGTAGCAAAGCCAGCACTGCCAGGTCCTGCTTAATTACCTTCTGCGCTAACCCAAGGAAGACAGGTAAATTCAAAGTCTTCCCTTCTCAAACACATGTACAATGTGTGGTGGACATGGGCGGCTCCATGGAATTCTACACTCTGGAAGTCAAGGGAAACTAGCCAGACATCTTCTGAAGACCGAAGAAGGGACAGTTGCAGTGCAGTAACTTTGCTGAAAACGCTGAGGGGACATGACATCTAAAGGAACTGGGCCCCTACCAAATGAGGGGGGCAAAAGGGTGTGCCACCAAAGTTGGGGGGACAAACACCCTTGTCTCCCCTAAAATTACACCAATGGATAAATGTTCATCAGCCGTGGGCAGACAGCTTTAAAGCACAGCAAATGAAGAAGTTGATGAGCATTTTGTTGACAAATTCTATAAGACGTATAGGAGTCTAGTCAGAAAAAGGCAAAAAAGAAAAAAAGGAAAAAGTAATGCAAAAGGAGGAAAATGGGTGACAAGGAAAAGAGAGGCGGTTGTAACGAATGCTTGAAAGCACCACGCCATTTACATGTAAAAATAAGAAAATAAGAAAATGTGATTTGGAAAGAAAAGACAATGGGGGTCATTACGAGTTTGGAGGCAGCCATAGCGCTATTAGCGCCATGGCTGCCTCCAAACCCGGGTCCGGTCTCACTGAATGGAGACTTACCGGGACACGGACCCGGTAAGTCCCCATTCAGTAAACCATTCCCCATTCCCATTTGAGCCCCCATAGGGCTCAATGGGAATGGGGAAGGCGCTAATAACGGGGCCGCAAATTGCGGGCCCGTTTTTAGCTCCAAGGTCCCTTAACGGTCCCGCAAAGATCGGCTGGTCAGACCAGCCATTCCTGCTGGGACCCGCTAAGGGACCTCGGAATACGGCGGCAGGTGCTTAACGGCACCGCCATCCTTAACTGTGCCGTTAAGCCCCTACCGCCATACTCGTAATGATCCCCCAATAACATAAATTTTTGGCAATAAAAAAAAAACTATTCTCGGTTATGATATATGTGCTTCAACAGATGAGTGTCCATCTTGAAATTCTCATTTCTTATAAATGTTTTCAAAAGGTAAAGATCAAGAAACAGACTCCTTTATGCAGAATCGAGTGTCTCAAGTACCATCCTTTGCCAAACTCCCAACTGGAACCGACTCTATGGGACCTTTTCAGAGAAGACCCAAAACCTTTAAGTCCTTTTTCCTCCCTGAAATGGTCCCACGAATGGAGCAACAGGTGACTGCTGGATTATTGTTTACGGCCTGCTCCAGAAAGGGGGAGCAGTGGCAATATCAAATATCTTAAGGACCTACTGTTCTGAAAATCTGCCCCTAGATTGCCAAATATCAATGTATGACTATACATTACTTTTACATTTATCATCTTCTCTATCTTTCTCTGCCGCCTTGCGTTGCATTTGGATTGGAGGGGTGCGGGACGTGTGTCGACCAACACTGATTGTAGAATGTGGTGGACCAAGATCAGCCTCCCCTATGATGTTGGTTCAGGGCTGTTCAGACGTTCATGTCACACCCCCAGACTGCCTTCGTGCGCGCGCGTGTGTGTGTGTGTGTGTATATGTATATATATATATAGTCAGGCATGACACACAATTGTCTGTGTCACTGCCTGACCCCATGCAGCGGCTACATCTCCATAAGCAAACTGTGCATCTTAACTAAGACAAACTACAACTTCTTCGGACAGAACATCATGAAAAAGCAGGGTCATGTTGAAAAAATAATACGTGCCGACTTCCCAGAAAGGCACATGTAACCTGTGCAAAGTAATGACCTGTAGAAAGGGGGCACAAGCGGCTTCATGTATACACTTTGGATGTCACTTTCAGTGGGAGCATCACACACATGCCAAGCCTCTCGATTTAGGCAGGAGATTCCAATGTTTTCTATCCAAAAAGTTGCAATTTTTTATTTTCTCCCTCCTAAAATAATTCGAACCCCCGTGCAATACAATGGAAACATTCAGTTCTCCTGCTTTGTGTGACAAAATGCTCCAAAACGTTGCCATGTCTGGCACCATCACCATGACGAAGTTAGACTGGAACCACGCCAATGCATACTGGCTGCTCCTTTACGATTTCTGGATCCAGTCTGCACCTGCAGCTGCAGCTTTTTGAAAAGATGAGGCTCCTGTGGGACCACGTATCTATTCAAATCCGAGGATTAAAATGTCATCTCTGCCATAGAAGAAAAGCACGTAGTGTGTGCATTTTGAGAAATTGAATTATGAAGAATTGTCATGCAACACTGAAGCATTGAGAGGCAGATGCAATGTGAACTGACCTCAAAACCCCTGCATATGAGCTGCAATGACTGGTAAAATAGTTTAAAGTCTGTGAAGTCTTAGAGTCCAATGGATCTGTGATCATTTATCATCTGCCAGGAGATGGAAAGAAGGCAAAATGAATACTCTATTGTGCTTCGACCTTTAAAAAATGGAAATCTATTAGTCATGAATTCAATTGGGAGTGTAGAACTAGCCACACCTGTTACCCTAAACATGTATTGTGCTGTACTTTTGCCACGCTGACATGCAAGTTGCGCAGACACCCGAACGTTGGGCACATCATCCCTGCCATGTTGCTCTGTGCTGTTGGTTTTAGTCAACGGCCCAAATATGACATTGCGAGCAGTCATTAGCTGAATGTGGTCATAGAAAAACAAAAGTAACAGTCCGGTATTTTGGAAAAAAAACTTTATAACCACAATATCCTGACCAAGGAACGCACGGAAATGCATCATGAAAATGACAACACACCAAAGAGGTGTGATAATTCTTTTGGAATTCCCATATTTAAGAACCTAACTGCGTGCTCACGTAGTTCCTACGGTCTGGTTGCAATTAAATACAGGAAGGATATCAAACCTTCCAAGAGACGCCCTTTTTTCCAAATCCACAACAGAAGAATCGGAGCGATTACATAATTGGAACCACATCCAAAACCAACTTCCTTCTTCATTACTTGTATCATCTAAAGGCCACTGTGTGGAAGGTGAAGCCAAAAGGTCTTCAGCTAACAACATTAAATCATCAACCGAGTACTTTCTGAAGATTGAGTGTCCAGAGAAAGGAAGGAAAGCAAGAAAAATCAAATAAAAACAGATCTATAGAAGTGTTTCTTCTGAAGAAAACTCTTTATAGCAGCCTTACTGGCGTGGGTTACGAATGAATCAGCGGTTGTGTTGTGTATACTTTACTGGATCTTGCTAATGTGTAGCTTTCGCCATACACATGGCTTGTTGCTTCGGGGATCTTCAAGCAAAAAGATGGAATCATGGAAGGGTGAGTAGGATAACAGGCTGCTATTAGATCATCTGTGAGAGGCTGGGTGGGGTATAGCCTCGGGTCTTTTTGTTGTAGCCCCGGAAAGAAGCTCAAGGGTTACTACCAAAAGGCTAGCTAGCTCCGAGTCCAAACATTAGCCTAGCCCCAGATCTTTTCCATACCTAGCAACCCCTGTGTGTGAGTGTGACAAATCAACTTCCGGGACACCAGTGGTCCAGGGATGAATATCGGTTTCTAAACCATCAATCATCCCCACACCTCTAGTACACCAGAAGGGATCCGAACAGATTGGAAACACAAGTCAATTATAAACCTCCTTGTCCAATTTTGATAGCATGGACGGAACATCAGGCGTATCTCCGCAAGGTCATGCGTGGATTGCAACACAGCAATCAGTTTGAACGGTTCAAGGTTATTTTGTTTCAGCACCAAGGGAGCAAGCGGTCGTAAATGTCACCAGGGTCCTTCGGGAAAGGACCAGGAGGACAGAACCACAATGTACCTGGTGCTTGAGATGATCTTGATGCTCGACAGCGTCAAGTCGGTTCCAGGACGCTTTGCAACTCCTGCGACAGAGTTCAAAACAGGATACAGCTGCGGGGATCAGGCGGCAGACAGTTCGGCAAGCGGGGCTGGACGGACAGCTGCAGGCTGGCCTAAATGGCGACTCAGGATCAAGAATTGTTGTCTCTGTGCTGGTTGGCTGATCTGGGATGCTGGTCAGTGGTGCAGCCGGTCGTGGGTCGAGGGCTTGACTGCCTCAAAAATGTCCTTAAAAGATGGACGCTGGTTGATGCTTGTTGTGGCACTCCTAGCTTCTTCGCTGGGCATGTGTCGTCCTTTAAGGCGGACCGCCCAACGCTGAGTGTTTGCAGGCAACAGCCTTGTCCTTTGGTCAGAGACTCTCTGGGACTTCCCATCTAGGAAGCTTGCTGGTAGAACCTAGTACAGCACGCTGTGTGCTGGCTGGGTCTCGGTTCTGGAGCTGCTGGATGGGTTCGCTGGGTTCGGTATCTCCCTCTGTTCCCTGGGAGATATTTAAGGGAGGGATCTTGCATCCCTTGTGGAAATCCTGGCCATCCTTCAGTCGCGGAAGCTGTAAGGCATGTACCTTCAGCCAGGGTCCAAATGAGTCCTTCTTACTCCTTTTGAAGTCGTTGGATGATCTTCCAAAAGAGAGGCTCATCCCTCTTTTAGAGCCAAATTGGCGCCAGTGATTGATGCAGGCTAAGCCTACCTTAATGAACCAGTCTTGGGTCCCCACCAATAATCTTCTGTTATTTGTGAGGTCATAACCAGAGTGCTTTGCAACAGGAAAGGTAAGGGGTGACAACATGTACTACTAAGTCCCACCCATCTTCCTGTCTGTTGTGGATCAAAATGTCTCTCTGGTTAATTGTGCTCTCTGTGGCTCCTGATAAAAGCACAGATCTTCCTTGAAGTTTGTGGCAAGAACAGACTTTGTCTCCATCAAATCACATACTTCTTCCCTCTAAAACGGGGTCCCCTTGCAGGGGGTACATACTGTAAACTGTTGTCCCAGACATGACATTCACTGCCCTTCATACAGAGGGGTGGGAGTTAGCTTCAAGCTTCGAGCTGACACATTGCATATGAAAGAGGTGTTGGGGTTTCCTGCCCTCTGTTAGTTCTGTGACTAGGCCTCTTCGCAGGCCTCATTCAATTAACTCTCATCAGTATGAGCTGCCACCACACAGAACTACAATGGGCAGGGCGGGTCCATGGAGATTTGATATTTAATTAGGCTGCCCATGGCAGGAAGAAGGTGTTGGCTTCCCCCTTCCTGAGATGCTTTCATGTACTCCTGGCTGTCACATTCCAGCTAAATGTGACAGGGAGGACTGCGCCTGTAGGCTGTGTCCCCACAGAGTACACTTGACTAAGTGTTTGTTGTGTGGCGAGCATAGGAATATGTGTGCGGATTAGCCCCACGCATTTTCCGAGGTTGATCTCCCATCATTCCATTTCTTACAATATTTTTAAAAAGTCCAGGCGAGCACACTCTCCCTGTGCGGATGGTCGAATTCCTCACATCTTTTCCTGGGTGTGTGTATGGATTGTGCGCTGTATGAGTTAGGGTGTTGCTGGGTGTAGGTGTTCTGCAAGTCGGAACCAGCCATCTGTGTGCAAAACAGTGTAAGGGTGATGTCACAGGGTCCCTGTCGAGATGGGTTGGGGACCCCTCTCGGCCTAGGGTTAGAGACCTACCAGTGTGGAAACTAGAGCCAGTCCTACAGCAGAGGATGTTGGGAGAGCCACAGTCCTGATCCCTTCCCCATGTGCCCACGTAACTGACTATGGTACCAGTCTTGATCTGCCCATGACTCTGTTTACAATAGCTGGCCAGCCTTTCTCTGCTTTTTATAGAAAACTACAAGAACCGGCAGCACAAGTGGTGGAACGGAGGAGGAGCAGCCCACCAGAGCTGCTCAAGGGATACAAAGTGTCAGCACACGCAACTGGCAGCTTAAAATGTAGAACCACTGTGCGACATGAAAGAAGGGACCAACACGTGTGCAGAAGACTGCAATCCGCTACTCATGTCTAATGCACTCACCTGCAGTAGAGCGGCAAAGCTACATTGCCAAACAGACTATCAGCCATGTCAACCAAATTCATTGCTTACCGCTAATGGAGCAGAGACTTTAACATTAAGGACTTGGACTGTCACTCGAACTGGAACTCTGATAGAAGTGGGCTGCCATTAACTATTCATGGCGGACACATATAAGAGAAAAAGGCACGCTTTAGACTCCCTTATATGTATTTTGATTTTGGTAAGACCTCAAAGGCAGGGATGGTTTGGCCCAGGGAACCAGAAGAAAAAGGCAAAATGGGGGAATATAAGGGATAACAGGAAACAGGAAAGTGTGGGTTGTCCAGGTGAGGTCAGAGGATGAGGAGGCGGCCGACCAAGAGAACAGAAGGAGGCAGGATAATTGAAAGGAGCGTGGAAACAGTGTATAGCAAAGGTGAGGTATTGACTGATGAGAGAAAGTGGTACAGTATTGTGAGTGTCCATGGAAGTTGTGTAAGTGAAAATGGTATTAGGAGAGTAGGGAGTAAGAGAAAGGTGACAGAGTGAAAGGAGGGCAATTGGGAAAGGAGGGGTGGATTAATAGTGGTGTGGAGATGAAGTAGTAGACGGTGGAGTATTATAGGTGTGGAGGTGCGAGTAGTAGGAGAGACGGAGTGGTGAAGAGGAAGGAGCAGACGTAGTTTAGGTGAGGAGAGTACTATGAACTAAAGTCGTAGGTTGGAGGTAGCTCATAGCAAGTGGAATATTGGAGGGAGAAATATGAGAAAGGATAGCTAATGGACAAAGGAGAGGGAGAGTGGGAGCAGTGAGAGAGACTAGTGAAGCATGGATAGAGAGAGTAGAACAGTAGAGAAAGGAATAGAAGGGCAGAGAAGATCAGGCGTGTGCCCCAAAGTGCTTGAAGGGAACCATCCAACAGGGGTCACAGAAAGGTGTCATCTAAATTGTTCCCTGAGGAACTGTAGATAGATAAGGTGTTTATTTTTATGCCATTACCTATAAATATATAGCTTTTAGACAGTAGAAGTTACTGATCACTATCACTAGTTCAGGATCAAGGGAAATCTGGCTTAGGGTGGGATTGCCCATCCCTAGGTTAGGGAGAGAGGGATGGTCAATAGGCCCATTTGGAATCCAAATAAAAACCACTTGAACCACCTCTTGGAGTTGGTGTGTTCTTGAGGACATCTGTGACCGTATGATGTGGTGGTAGAAGTGGGATTTAGAGTTGGGTTAGCAAGTGATTGATTTGTGTGATGCTGTTGGTATACAAGCACAGCATGGTATGCAGATAAGAGGTTGTTTTTAAAAACGTGCAAGCTAAGCTGATCTCTATATTCCCCGAAGAGGAGAGGAGAAGGTGAAAAGGGTCAGTAACGAGGGGCAGAGGAGCGAATAAGGGAAAGATGAGTGGAGATGAAGGAAATCAGTAGTAGTAAGGGGAAGAAAAGAACATTAGAGCAGGAAAGACAATCTGAGGCTGGGTAGGTGAAATAAAGTAATAAAGAATAGGATGAAGAAGTCCAAGGAGGGCAGAAGAGATGCATTAATAATGCACAAGAGGAGACACTTTGGAATAGTAGAAATGAGAGCACAAGAGGAGGAAAGAGAGGAGTGAACGAGGTGGCAGGTAGTTGAGGAGGGGAAAGAGCCAGAAATCGAGAGGAGATGAAGGCCAATGAAGAAGAAAAGGGAAGTGATTGGCAGAGGAAGAGGTGCCAAAAGAAAGGGACATCAGGAGGGGGGCTGGTTTAGACTAGGGCTGTGCCGAATAGCATATTTAGTATTCGGCCGAATACCAAATCGTTTGTGAACTATTCGGCCAAAGCCAAATATGAAGCTGAATAGTTGCTTTAATGAATAAATCAGGTTCCAACCTTTAAAAACCTTATTTATTAAAAAAAATAAGAAAGCACAATTTTAAATGCTTTCTATACTTGTATTTCTCTTCATTGTAATCAATGCAGCATCTTTATTTAAAGTATAAAAGGCAGAAAAAAAGCAGATTTAACATTCATTGTCTGATTACTCCGAGTAGGTTTAGGGTGTTTTCTCTCTGCGTGGTCTGGGGAGGTGGGAGGCCATGCAGGGATTTATGTTTAGTAGGGATGGGCAAGCAGAATTCCAGGTAGGGGATTTTTTTTGTTGCGGTAGGAGGGTGAATGCCATGTATGGTATTTGTGTAAGGGGTTTGCAGGCCCCAAGGAGGAAGTTTGTGTAGATATTGGGGAGGCAGGATGCCAGTAATGTGGACTTGCACTGTATGCTGACAGAGTGCCAGCAATGGTGTTTTTGTTTCCAAGACTTGCATGCTCATTTTGCCGGTTCAGCCCACGTTGCTCAGCCCCGACTTGGCCCATCCCAGGAATTCTCTGGCTCTCCCAACTCAACATCCTACAAATTCCACCAACAGAGCATAGCTCTCTGACTTTCTTATACAGAGTCCTCACACCTATCTTTACCTGCTGTCAGACACTGGCCCACTTTGGAACTGGAGAGATTACCCAACATAAATTCCTCTGAGAGGCCTATTATGTCAGGCAGAGTAATGTGCCCCTACCTAACCGAGCCCTGCTAGTCTCCACTACCTATTGTGCATTCTTAATGTTTCTCCAAGGGCATGGCCATTAGGAACAAATGCTGCTCACTATTCACTTATCCTTGTCACTCCTTCTCACCAATACACCAACCTATGCACCTTATCATTCCTGATAAAATATCAGATAAGGTTAAACTCAGGACTCACGTCCTTTAAAAAAAGAAAAGGGGGACTATGACATACGCAATGGGAAGTGACATGACAGGAACTATCAAGTGAAATATGCACATTTCTTTCAGTTGTCTTTTCCAACTGAAGAAAGTGCACATTGCATATAAACATTTGCCAAAAGAAAAGATGTTCCTGTATTGTATTGTTGCTGGCTAAGTATAAAAGGTGAGCACCTTTTATGGCTAAGAATCAGTAACAAAACATGCCCTAAAGAGCAGATTACAATATGAGATATTTTACAGCTGTGCGATAGACATTTGTCTGTTCTTATGGCTGAGTGTCTGGTCTAATTCTATTCAGTTTTGCAAACTGAAATCTATATTTGTTTTTCTGAGTTCTTGTTGCATTGTATTAAAATGAGAATGACAAAGTATTTGGCAAGAGCCGAATAGCAAGAAACTATTCGGCCAGAGCTGAATAGCTTTTTTTCAGCTGGAATTCGTCCGAATACTTACTGGAAGCCGAAGTTCGGTACACCCATAGTTTAGACCCGGATTCAGTGGTCGAGCTGGGGTTAGGCAAAGTAGGTGGTCACCCTCCAGGTTCCTCTTTATATCCTGGTGCACTCCCCCCTACTACACCTGCATGGCCAGACAAAGTCCAAACAATAAAAAAAAATGCATCAATCAAATTGTGCCATGAGCCTTTCTTGTTTCTTATCTGCACCCTGATTGCAGTGGCCAGGTGAGGGTGAATGTATCCATGTGCAGGATGCTTATTATGATTCAGTGCATAGCACCAAGCGTGCTTGTTCTGTATCATGTCCATCAAAATAAATTACTATGTGGTATTGTAATACGTGGTAATTTAGTTAATGCAGTAAAATAGATATACGTAGAGGGTTAGGAGGTACTGAGAAGTGGGAGAGGGTAGGGGTGCTAGTGGGTAAAGGTGTGGTAGTGGGGTATGCAGCGAATAAAAACATTTAAATTAAAAAACAAAGAAACCTACCACAAATTCTATTATAACATAGTAAATGACTGTAATGAAACCATGTTGTCCCATGCTTGTTGTTGAAGCCGTTTGGTTCCGCAACAAGCAGCAAAATAATGGGAGACAGCAGGGCTCAGAAGTGAGCTTTGCTGCCTCCCGTTATTCAGCTGATAACGTGGACATGCTGAATGACAAGAGAGGACTCCTCTCCTGTCAGTCAATGTGTTCACGTTGCTCAGCGTGACCACGCTGACTGATGGGAGAGGAGTTCTCTCCTGTCAGTCAGTGTGTTCACGTTGCTCAGCGTGACCACGCTGACTGATGGGAGAGGAGTTCTCTCCTGTCAGTCAGTGTGTTCACGTTGCTCAGCGTGACCACGCTGACTGATGGGAGAGGAGTTCTCTCCTGTCAGTCAGTGTGTTCACGTTGCTCAGCGTGACCACGCTGACTGATGGGAGAGGAGTTCTCTCTTGTCAGTCAGTGTGTTCACGTTGCTCAGCGTGACCACGCTGACTGATGGGAGAGGACTCCTCTCCTGTCAGTCAGTGTGTTCATGTTGTCAGCGTGATCACACTGACTGACAGGAGAGGGCTCCTCTCCTGTCAGTCAGTGTGTTCATGTTGTCAGCGTGATCACACTGACTGATTGGAGAGGAGTTCTTTCTTGTCAGTCAGTGTGTTCACGTTGCTCAGCGTGACCACGCTGACTGATGGGAGAGGAGTTCTCTCTTGTCAGTCAGTGTGTTCACGTTGCTCAGCGTGACCACGCTGACTGATGGGAGAGGAGTTCTCTCCTGTCAGTCAGTGTGTTCACGTTGCTCAGCGTGACCACGCTGACTGATGGGAGAGGAGTTCTCTCTTGTCAGTCAGTGTGTTCACGTTGCTCAGCGTGACCACGCTGACTGATGGGAGAGGACTCCTCTCCTGTCAGTCAGTGTGTTCATGTTGTCAGCGTGATCACACTGACTGACAGGAGAGGGCTCCTCTCCTGTCAGTCAGTGTGTTCATGTTGTCAGCGTGATCACACTGACTGATTGGAGAGGAGTTCTTTCTTGTCAGTCAGTGTGTTCACGTTGCTCAGCATGACCACGCTGACTGATAGGAGAGGACTCCTCTCCTGTCAGCCAGTGTGTTCATGTTGTCAGCGTGATCACACTGACTGATGGGAGAGGAGTTCTCTCTTGTCAGGTAGCATGTCTACGTGTCAGCTGAGTGGATGCTTTTTAAGGGTGCATGGAGCTAAGGTAAGTGTTTTTTATTTTAAATTAAAAGTGTATATGTGTATTTAAATTAAATTAATATGTATATGTGTATGTATATATGCATGCGTGCATGTTGGTGTTTGTGTCAATGCTGTGTTTGGTTTTATGTATACATGCATGTATGGAGTTGTGTAACTGGTAGATGAATGCATTGGTGAAAGTGTTTTTTGTGAGTGTGTGTTCAGCACCACCCCTAAATGTAGCCACCCTGAGGGCCACTTCATTAAGGGGTGGGTTCATGGCATCAGTGGTGCACCTAGGCTAAAATGTCAGGGGGGAAAGGGGACTAACACTTCAAATATTGGGAGAGGCGCTAACGTCAGTAGCTGTGAGGAAGGGGCAAACTTCCTTGTGTGGGGGCACCCAACATCTTTCCACATTTCAAATGAGACTATTCTGGTGAAGCTTCAATGTTACAAGCAGCTACCTCTTGCCTTCATTTCTGAAACGTCACACTTAAGGACTGCTGTGAGAATGAGATGTCTCATGTCACCACTTCCCTTCTAATCACTCTCCTAGCATGCAAGTGCTAACCCCACATCACAATTTCAATTACCTAAAAATGTATGGATATGAATGCAGGTGCTAACAGTGAAATGACTTCTCATGGCCATGCTAATCCCTATGGCAATTTTCACTTAGTTCCTGCACTCCCCACCCAAAACACCTCCTCACTGGAACTCTTTGAGCTAGCTTTAAACATGCCTTGCCATCAAACTTTGCCCTCAATGTGCCTGCAAGTGTTTCCTCAAAGGAGTCTTCTGAGAGTTCATGACTTCATTGTAGTTGTAAACACGTAACTGGTGTAATAACATTTTTTAATCAGGTCTGCCTTTGGCCACTCAATTTAAAAACATCCTGTGTGTCTTTCGCTGAAGTTCTTTTAAAAATAAGCATTGGCAAAACCAACAGTTTTGGCTTGTGTATAAGTATTAGGAATTTACCAGGCACTGCTATTAGCTGCTCAGGTAGTCAAACCATTTTGCACTGGCACTATCAATGGCCAGCTAATACCAATACAGAAGTGCCTTTCCCATGCCTACACAAATGCCCAAACTGTTAGCATTGCCAGTGCTATTTTTGCTTTACCCTTGATGCACAGGACTATGCATCAAGGTCAACGCAAACATACTACTTGGCTAAATTGTCCCATATTGAATGTAGGCCAATCTAGCCAGTAATAACACTTATGGTACACAGTCAGCCTGGATATACTTTCTTTGGCATGGCATTTTTACTGGCTGGGAGTCCGTACATGGTAATAATGGCATATTTTTATGCAGCCTGCATCGACATAATTAGAACAACCAGCATGAATATATTTTTATACTAGCATATTTCGCGTGGAAAGGCGGCATGAAATGTCTTGGAAAATGTTCCTATGCACAATTTGTGATTTGCAACTATTGGGAATTTCCATGTGCTTCCATACAAAACCAATTGCAAACTGTATGGATTTCTACCCAATTTTGCAAAGAAAGTTCTGTAAAATGCATACTTTTAACCCAATGTTTCAAACATTTTCTTGGGAGTGAGAACCGACCTCAAGCAACCATTGTTTGGTTTGGGCTCCCTCACTGTGCTCCGTTGATCCTGCCTAATTGGCACAAGCATTTAAGCCTCTTAAGTTGAAAAATGTACCAGCCTCCACTGTACATCATTTGTCACTTTGTATGATGTGTGTTTTAATGCGCACACAGGGGCAGGGTGCTCTTTAATGATATGATATGGCATTTATAACGTGCCTGTACACAAGTGTTTCTAGGCGAGAAAAGGAAAGGAGGGAGAAACAAAAGAGTAGGACAAAACACATATCTTACTAGGCCTTGTGTCATTCAGATCGCGCAAGAGCAGGGAAGGGGGGAGGGGAGAAGTGCCGAGGGTGGGGTAGGATGCAGAAGTGCAGGAACAAAGGAGAAACAAGTGCAGCCAACGGGTGGCAAGTGTGGGTACTCATAAGTGCAGCCAATGGGTGGAGAATAAGAGCAAGAGCGGGACTGTAGGGTTACAGATACAGACCACAAGTGCAGGGGAGCCAAGAGGCAGTGCGGGATTGCAACAGGACAGGCAGGGACCTGGGCCCGAATTCAGAGCTTGACCAGGTGAAGAGTGCATGGATCAGTCAGGTGAGAGGAAGAGAGAAGGCAGAAGCAAAGAGACAGGTCTTGAGGTGCTTCCGGAACCGGAGATGGTTCTCCTCAAGTTTCAGCGAGGCAGGGAGGCTGTTTCCAGAGGGAGGCACCAGCCGAAGAAAGAGATCTGCCCTCAACTCTTTGCTTGGAAAAGTGAATGACCCTCAGAGAATTGGAGGTGGCGCAGTGGAGAGCTCATGCCATCTTATATATATTTTTTCATATGATAAAAAAGTTAGTCTGACATGAACCTTTCTTCAGTAGGGAAATCTAACTTTTTTGTAGTTGATCTGGACTTGTAGTAATAAACCATATTTGGTATACTGCTGCCGCTGGCTGAGTGCAAAAAATTGTAAGGGGGCCTCACCAAATGTTTTTTCCCGGGCCTCACCACATCGTCTGACAGCCCTGTGCCAGTGACTCTGTTTGCATACGTTTGTGCAAGAGTGAAGAGTCTGAGTGCGTGTCGATTTCTTCAAGTGAGTCTGCATGTGTGCGCTTTGCTTGTGCGCGTGTCTGTTCATGTACGCCATGGATTCTGTGTGTGTGCATTTTGTTTGTGCAGATGGCTCTAATTAGCAATTTGGTCAGTGTCTTGCCCGGGTCAAGGGCACACAATATCTGAAAACGTTTTTCAGAACGCAGACATGTCCCTGCTTTTGTGTTTTGGAGGCTGAGAGAGTCAGAAAATATAGTGTGCTCCCTTAAACAGTCAATAGATTATGATATTTACAGTATGTCTAGGTCAAGAAGAGAGCAGGGACGTCATTTAGGGGTCACCAGGTTTTTTTTTTTTTTTTAAATGCAAGCTCCTGGGCTGTGGCCAGCGACATGTGGCGCTTTGCTTCTGGAGTGGCTGGCTTTCTTGTTCAGGCGTCTTAAAAAAATAATGTGTCTTTCTAGAATTCTATACAATAACTGCTAGACTCATTAAAGTTTTATTTCAGGTACACTTCAGGGTGTGAGTCACTGATTTAGTCTATTCTTAACCACCTCAACTCAGCCTTTCATCCTTCTGAGGTTGATAAATGAGTACGATATTGTATGTATATGTTTTCATTGTAAAGCGCTTAAGCGTAAGTGCCATGTAATAACACATCATTATCATTTGGCCATGGACGTCTGCTTGCATTCACAGTAATTTTGTAATATGAGCCTATATACACTGATCTTAACGATACATATGGCGATCCATTCTTGTATGAAATGGATATCACATTATAGTGATATCATAACCATGTCTTTCGTAGTGTACTTAGGAACAATGCTATGTGCTGCCACTTCCTGTTTAGTCAAGGGTTGAAAGGTTGTGTTCCATCACTTCACGCGATATCACTTTGGGGTGGGGTCAAATTACATCACTTCCTGTGGTGTCATCAGAGGTCAAGGGTCATGTGATGTCACTTCCGCTACCCCTGGCATTTTGGTGAAATGACGTCCCTGGAAGAGAGACATCTTTTGGCAGACAGATTTAATTTTGAAATGAAAGTACTGACGAGTGGGAGACCATGTTGCACACAATTGGAGTGAGATCGGAAGCAGAATTTAAGGCGGCTGTGGGAGGGATCATGAAGCTCTAAACGTGTCATGTGAAGATGGGAGTCATACAGGCACTGTGTGTAGCAATACGTGAATGTAGTGTATGTGTGTGGTAGCTAAGCAGTGTGCAGATGTGCCTGAGCATGTGTGATACAGTCAATTCAGGTGTGTCTGCAGGTGAGTGTGTATGCCAGAGTCTATTAATGTGCGCAAGTGAGTGTGAGTCTTCATTTCTGTAAATATCATTTACCACTTGTGTAACGCCAACAATGGAGGAGTTACACATCTGTTAAACATTAAAGTGTAACACCTTTCTGCCCCTGTAGAAAGACCCCCTAAGGCCCACTGTGTTTTGAGGAAGGCTGACAAGTACCCTTATGAAATAACAATATTTCTCCTGGTGAGAAAGCACGAGATCAACCGAAAACTCTAGCGAAAGACAATGTAGTTGAAAACCTTTAACATGGACCAGGTTGTTTGGATGAATGTGTATAGGAATCTAAGGGATTTCCAATTAAACAGGATTGCAAAATAGTGAAGATTTGACTCTTTCACCTCGTCCTCCCACAAGACTGAAATCCCGACAATCCTGCACACTACTGCATTACTGTTAAAAACTCTAGCTCGATGCTAGCCTGTGGCTTCTGCTGAACTCTGTAAAGCGCTCCGCTGACTATGGGCCAGGGTTGTCCTGTAAGGTGACAGAACACAACATGAGTGCAGGGAATTATTTCTAAAGTCTCTGAGCTGATCCTGGTCCCCCGTCCCAGAGCCCAACAATAGTTCTATGGGTTTGACTAACACTTGTCTTTACATCCATGATGATATATGTTGGGTAAGCTGCCACATGAGCTCTAAGGCTGCAAACTAAAACACAAGGCGGATATCTTTGGCTAACAGTTTCTAATAGGACCTAATATGCAAGCCCAAGTTCGTTAGTAAATATAAACAGTTTTGTGCTACCAAACCCTATTCTATTTGTGTCACTCAAAGTCTCACTGTGCTTAAAAATTCTCAGCGCACTTCTTTCTGGGATTCTACTTACGCTGTTGCACAGATATCATTAATCTCTGTCCAGGGTCTTATTCCTAGGCTTCTTGGATGTTTGATTTACAGCCGGAGTTCTCCTACTCCCAACTTGGCTGCTTGTCAGACCGAAGATATTCTCACCAACCAGCCAAGCGCTACCCCTCCTGGGATTGAGCCCACACAAGATTCAGATTTTCCCATTCTCTGTTTGGGAACGCAAAACAGGCTGTGGTACTAGTTTTCTCAGGCTTTCTGGTTGCCTCCGGGCTCTGGGCTAGAACTCACAGCAGTCCAGCAAACTCACTTCTCTTACTCAGGCTATGGCTTTCACTAGGGTCTAGTTTATAGTTCCAGCAGGGTCTTGGCAATCTTTACTCCTTTCGCTCTGACTTCTTACAGGATCAGCGATATAGGCCTCACATGGCTGTCAGGATTCTGTCTGGGGCCAAGGCTCTCCATCTCAGGGTTTACGATTGTATTTTCTATTCTTTGAAAGAAATGTTCCGTTCTTTGTACTAGCGAGGAAAACTGCTAGATTGAATAATGTCAGGCAACCGTGTGTGTAGCAAGTAGTGAGAATGAGCAGCGACACGCGTGGCACATGATAAATTCTTTTGCAACAAGTACATTTATTTTGTGTTAAATCAGGGGATGGATTGGCCCAACGCCTATAGGAACAGGTGCAAGATCTACAAATAATAAGGAAGCTCCGGATAAAACAATGCCAGAGACGGGATAATACAAAGTGGGTATATTTCCGATGTGTTCAAAACTTTCAGTGGGGTTTTTCCAAAATCATAAAGTTCATAACTTAGTCTTCATGAGTTCAGGACTGTCCAGAGACACCCTTTTCCACAAATAAAACTCCAAAAATGTGGCCAATACAAATATCCTAATCTTAACAAGTCTTCAGCCTCCTAGCTTCTTCAGTAAAACACATATGGTCCAAGTTTTGTGCAGCAAGAGTTAACAAATCCTATTCTTAAATGTCCAACCCTAGTCCAAACGCAACCAAAATACATGTTCTCCTGGGAAGGATCTTCCAGGTGTAATCACAGTCTGGACCCTCCTTCGGCCTTCCATCTTATATGATATACCTTTAGACCTCTCAGAGGCCTGGGGTTTTCAGGCTCCAGTCTCTTGTCTTCCTGCTTGGACTGACAATTTCTTTATTGCTTCGCTCTGTAAAGTTGGGTCTCTCCCTCCAACAGCTGATACTTCACAATACACGGACTGTCTCTTCACAATCTCGTAATTCTTAGCATTAGAACATTTCTCTACAAGACTGAAGTTTCGCAGCATTCACTTTGTCGGGCTCTCATAAGCCTCAGTTTTCTCAGCATTTAGTTTCAGATTTCTCGCAGACCTCTGGTCTCTCAACATTAAAGTGCCCCATCCCTCAGGCTTCACAGGATTCACGTTCAGGTCCCTCACAGACCTCTCGTATGTGTCACATTCTTGTATAAGAGGCCAGGTAGCAAGTAGGGATTACAGCAAAGTGCCCACCTTTTACCAGGTTGAAGTCTCTTTGTCTCGGCAGGGAACAGAGATGAGCACATCATCTCCTAGGCTGCTGATGCCTCTGCTGGATTCACCCTGCTTCTTTTATAGGGCAATAATGCGTTTATTTGTGCTATTCCTTTTGATTGGCAGAGGCTGCTAGGGTGTTGTGTCACGTATCGGGATTGGGCTTTTCACATTGCTCCCCTTAAATTGCTTTTTAAACACGTAATAAGCAACTGCATTGAACACCCTCAACTTGCTGTTTCATGGCTTGATAGCTTCAGCAATTTGTGGATCTTGCCTTGCATTTTGTCCAGTAGCAGTTCTCCATTTCGGGGCGTCCTGTGTCTTCCCAGACTCAGGGAGTGTGCTGCAATGGCATTGCTGTTTGGCTCTGAGGTCACTCTGCTTTTGGTTTCTCCCTCTGTGGGTAAGCTCAGGATATGGTTGTACTGTGGTCCACGGACTCCCCAGGTCCATGAACGGATGTGGGACTGTTTGTTGCTTTCCCCTGTTTGCTGCCACAAACTGTGTCTTCATGGCCCATACGGGTGTTAAACCCATACTCCCATTTGGTACTGTAGACCATAGATGTCCCACGCGGATTAATACTGTGCCTTAGAGGGGGTGGCAAGCCTACAGAATCCCACTCCATCCAACCACTGGGAGTAACATCAGTAGCAGCTGGATAAAATGATGGAGAGGTCTGCCAACTGAAGCTGCTTTCTTTTCAGGATCATGTCGGAGTATACTCCTGGGAGAAACTGGACTTGTACCCCACCAATCCATAGCTTCTCTTTCTGAACACGTACTGCCTTTAGTATTGTTAAGGATTAAAATCAGGCACACACCTGGGTCTCGCCTAGCATGTAATGCACAGATGAAATACTTATTTATTATGTCTATAGATTCAATATTCTGAGTGATATACCACTCATATCACACCCGTCTCAAAATACCCCCTCTCCCCCCCAGGTCACACTGGACTAAGAATTAGGCTGGTTTGTACAGGTAAATATTTATTTATTTAAATTCAAATCACACATGAAGGGTGGAATCTTCAAGACCTGACAGGGTGCTGCACCAGGGTGATACATGCCCGGCTTTGGAGTGCCTCACTGTAGGCTACTCCCCTCCTTTCTCCATTGTGAGATTGGGCATGAGCTTTTTCCTTGCTAACCTGATGACTACATCTACCAGAAGTCCTTGCAGCAGATTATCATCGCCTGCACTTGCTGTGAGCTGCAAGTTAAGACAGCTTCCCTGATGACGTGTATTGGCACAGAAACCGGTCGGAGGAGAACACCAGTGGCTTGGAAGGTTGAGCAGGGAACTGGAGTGCGCCCCTTTCCTCGTTTTTTCCATATACACACACATATATATATATATATGTAATATATATATGGCAGCAATCACCAATGTGGTGACAATACAAATCAGAAAATAAGTAAGGTAATTGAATTCACTTTTGAGCAGCACAGAAGATAAAACACAGAGAAAAGACAGTTTTGGTTTGTGAACAGATAGCGCTTAGGTTAAGATTTCCCCCTGCAAAGTTCTTAATTCACACATGATCAATTCTACACAGATGTAAGTGAGCAGCAGATATTCAGGAATGAACAACAGAATACAGTGTTGGAATATTATCTTCCCTCCCCAAACAAGAGAGAAAAAGGTTTTTGGAACTTGGATACTTTTAAAAATTGACAGTTGGAAATGGCTTTGTGAAAATGAAAAGTGTGCAAAAATGATTAAACTGATACAAATTCCTATGAGAAAAACACTAAACATGTCAAACAAACATGAGCTACAAGGTAAACAACAGTACACACTTTAGATCGGAATGGAAGTTAAACACTTTGAATGGAAAAAGACACGTGTAAAACTTTAGCAAAATGCGAATTCGCAGTAAAATGTCACTATGCAATTTTTAATCACACCGGGTCAAATATGCTGTCTTTAGTTGTGGATGTAGCTAATGGTCTTAGGTTTAAATGAGAGTTGAAATTACGTTTCTATCTATAAGATTGAAGAAGTTATGGAAGTTTTAGTGAGGGACGTTTTGGAAAAAAAATAAAACAGAGAAAAGTAGAAATTCGGTTTTAAAAATGACCGATTGGTTTTATTACACTATATTAATGACTATGAAAAAGAGAATGTCACCTGTGAATCTCCACAGTAACGCACGGCCGATTGTAACTCTTCATATGTGATACTCTGGTTTCCGTTTTGTATGGGAATTACTTTATTTAATCCAAATCACTAATGGGTTATGGTTTAATGAACCAAATGAGAAAAGAAATCAGCGCAAGAATGGTTCTGACAAGGTTAGGGTTCTGAAGTTAAAGATGAGATGGGTTGAGATTGGGATAGGATAAGGCAAACATACTATGGGTTACTATGATTCCTGTTGATACTTACAGTCCACTGTAAATTAAGATAGGACCATCAGGGTTCTGATCATCACGGGCGGGTCTACCGGCAGCAGGGCACATCTGGCAGGATGGTCAGCTGGCCGTTTCTGGTCAATTGGACTGCACCTCAGACTGGATTTGGATTGGCCCTTCTGGTCACTGGACACGGTAGATTAGCAGGATGGTGAGTTTCAGCGGGCAAGCCTTAGTGGTAGCAAGCCGGACTGGATCAGAATTATTTCCCTGAAGTTTGGGATGGTTGGTCTTGGGCCTAGCTGAAAAGGGTTCAGCAAATGCTGGGCCTTGGTTTTTGCAAAGACGTCTGGAATCAGGACAAGATGAAGAAGTCAGGAACAAAGCGCTGCGCGGAAATCAGGAATCAGTGTGTATCTCTGTGTGGTGAAGTTCCTATATTTATCATGCCAAGTGACATCACAAAGTTTATGGTAGGGGCAGAATTTCAAACCACACCCCCACGGCTGTGACTGGTCAAAGGCACTTGCCTTGTTCAGGTTGGAAGTCAGAAAAGAGCTGTCATCTTTATGAGGTGTTTTAGGAACTCCAACATTGATTTGAACCACAATGTAACTTTTGCACAAATGCACATTTCTATAATTATGTCCCCTAATAAAATCAGACAAATACATTATATATTTTTTGAGTTATCCTTACGTCCAATTCCCATCTCTGTGAGAACTGTCTTTGTCATTCTGTGGAATTTTGTCCATTTTAATCATAACGTTTGGCCTAACAATTTCTAATTCAATACATAACTGACGATGACCCCTAGGACATGGGTATACAATATCATATTTTCAGCATCAATAATGTTGCCACAATCATTCTTTTCCTGTAACTTTGGTTCCTTATGTAGTACAGTGTTCACCAACGTCTCCACAGAAAGAGCTTAAGATTAAATTTATAACTACCAATTTTTATATTTGTCCTCCTTGATGTTGCAAAGTTAAAGGTTTTCAAAACGTAATCACAAATAGGCATTTCAAACAACCGATCTCTCTGAGCAGTTGTTTTTGTCTCCTTTCAACAGACAACAGCTTGTCCTTGGCTGGGCCCCAGACGAATGCCTAATCAGTTGATTTTTGTCAATATGCGAGAACCTCCAGCATCAATTAAGCCTTCCTGTAGCAGCAAGGTGTTAAGATGAAGTGTCATCTTTCGCAGGCTGGGCACTGTCAAGTCAGAATTCATTATTTAAGACTGTGTTTTAACTTGAAGTTACCTACATCTTCATTAAAACAGAGAAAATGAGCACAGTTTATAGGTAGATTTTGACATTTAAGAATTAGGCCTTTCCAAAAAAACATACTTTTAAAGCAGGCGATTTTTTTGCACTTCTTCATGGA
Organism: Ambystoma mexicanum; assembly: GCF_040938575.1. Taxonomy (NCBI): domain Eukaryota; kingdom Metazoa; phylum Chordata; class Amphibia; order Caudata; family Ambystomatidae; genus Ambystoma; species Ambystoma mexicanum. Next base: position 862,145,031 of record NC_090930.1, on the reverse strand, counting down.
AAAGGCACATTTAAACTGAGTCTTTTACATCAGAGTTTCCTTTGCAGCATACACATCTATTCAACACCATTTCTGTCCTTGAGTGCTGGAAATTGTCTGCAGTCTGGAAATAAGTATTCAGCCTTTGCTTGGAGTTTTCTCTGCACAGCTGAAATTTATATGTTGCCACTTTTAGCTACATTTTTCTTGTGTAACTGAAAACAAACTGTTGCTGAACTGTTTTTTCATGAATACATTTCTTAGCTGTTGTCAGTCAGAGAGGCCCGGTTTTCTCTGAGCCACCTGGAGAATCAGTGATTTCAGTACACTTTTAATTTTAATGGTTCACTTGGAACATGACTGAATTTAGCACCAAACAGCACTTTGAAGGTTGCAATTGGTTGGGAAAGCTGCATTTTAAAAGGCCTTGCTTCATGTTACAAGTAACAGCACCCACTGGCATTCTCCTGCAGTGAGTTCTGTTTTGACACCAACTTTGACTGTTTTGGCTGATTCTTTCCCCACTGGCAAAGGGGTGCAGTGGGGCTCATCGGCATGGGTAAAAATATCCCACAGTATGTTGTGTGACAAATCACAGGAATGTGTCCCTTTTTCCCAAGGTGGAGCCCCCTCGCCCCCTGTGAGGCTAGGGAGGTGAGCCCAGTCCGGAACACCCTCTGTAGGGGCTGAGGCAAGTGAGACCTCACCGAGAGAGACTCCCCATTTGGGAAAAGAGACTCCTGTTCCCGTAAAGAACTCCCTAATAAACCTTCCAACAGTACCTCTTCGAATTAAACCAGTAAAGAAATGCATGAAGAAACTGCCCATCTGTGCTATTGTCATCAAGAAACTCTGATTAAGCCTTTGACAGGAAAATCACCTTTTACTGAGACGAGGAGGAAGATCTGTGGAGGAATAGAAAAGACGGAACAAACAGAGAGAAAGGAATATGAGACTACACCAGGGAGTCCCATGGTTACATAATAAAAGAAAGGGGGGAGACTCGGGAGATAGAGAGGAAGCCCGCAATTTACAAACCTGCTCGCTGGCTTACACCAAAAGGAGGCTGGGAGCGTGGTATCCTGTTATCGAGAGAAAGCAAACTGCAGAATTAGACACTCGGCATCGGGAAACCAAAGAGAAGAGAGACGACAAGGCAGATGCAAGGTGTCCTTACCCGGAGAGAGAACCGAGTGGTGGCGTCACCACAACAGAGTGGTGTTGGACCATAGGTCCAGTGAACAACGCTGATACCACTCTGCTAAGACTAAAGCATGAGATATGGAGAACCAGCTTGTACAGCAACATGAACGAAAAGCAGCAGAAGAATCACGAGAGACCAACCTGATAAACCGTAGAGAAGGTCCCAGCCGAATAATAATCCTGGTGACGTTATCCTACAGCAGGTAAAGGGGAAAATGGGAGACCCAGGAGGGAGACAGGTAATCATTACTGGAACGCTCATACTCGTCCCAGTCGAGAGAAAGCATTGATTTTTAATGATGTGAAAGAGGATCATTACTGGAACACTCATACTCGTCCCAATCAAGATAAAGGATGGAAATTGAATGAAGTGAAAGAAAATAATTACTGGAACGCTCGTATCCATCGCAGTCGAGATAAAGCATTGACATTAATGAAATGAATGAGAATCATTACTAGAGTGCACACACTTGTCACAGTCAAAGGGAAAAACTTGACACCTTACAAAATAAGAGAGGGAACAAACCTCAAAGCTGGAATGTTCATATTGAGATTAAGTCAGACAAAGAAGGTCAAATCAGAGAAGAGAAATATTATAGAAAAGAAAAGCCAGAAAAAAGCTTGAAACCGAGAACAAGGGCAAATCTGAAAGAGAAACCAGACACTGTGAATTATTTGCCAAAGACCAGAGAAGCAAAGGGGAGATCCCAAAATATTGCATAATGCTGCCTTGGGAAAAAAGTAGGATAACTGCAAGTAAAATAAGTCAAGAAAAGAACAAGAAAGAAGAATCAGTAGTTGAACAGCCCTGTAACAGAACGGTCTGAATTGATAAAAACAGTCACTATGAACATCTTGAGGATAGCTTACTGAACTGAACTTTGTGAAAACCAAGTCTTGAGGAGAAGGGAGTCATTCTCCTGGTTTTGGTTGTTACAATAGTGCTAGGGTTAGAATAGGATTATTTGGACGTTGGACAGATTCAGTTTGGAGTCTCACTGATGACTGGATAGCACCTTAACTAGTTTTGTTAGGTAGGGAAAGATAGGCATTTGTTATTTGATTTAATAAAACTTTCAGTGAGAAGGAAAATCAGAGTCTGCTTCCTTCTTCTGACCATCCACAGTCGGCACATAGTTAAGTAATAAACCCAGAGCAGGGAGCATTACCAGTCAGGTAATGCGCTGGGGTGTCAGTTACAGGCCAGAGCGAAGCAAGGGCCTTAGCGATAGCCCCGGGGCATTAATTGGGGGCTTATTGCTATTAGTATCCTGAAACTTTCCCCAGATACTATATGGAGCAGAGTTTCTTAGCTTGTGCATGGCCCGTTGCATCGGAGTGAGGAATCATCATGGCTGCTGGCCTTCTGATGTCGGTCTTGTGAAGTGACACTAGACCGCTCAATTCATTGAGCACGCAGGCAAATGGAGGCCATATTGGATGAATAATTAGATTCAGAAATCAGTGCATTTTAATGGGAGATCGTTTTATTTCTCTCTTGAACTGAACTAATGTGGCCAAATGTGTGGGGCAGTGTGAATTATACATCCATGAATGAAATGTAAAGAAATGTTTGCATGATAAACATAAATAACTGAAATTAAAGGAAAGTTTTGGCTAATAAATTGTAAAAGTACTGTAAAACATTGTAAAACATTAACACGTAATGGCTGATTAATGGTGCTACTTTGTTATGCGTGGTTAAATTGGTCATTTACAAGGAAGGAAAAGGACCAGTTGGCAAATTGAGGAGTAGGGGCATTACAGGAGAAAGTGGTGGAAGAAGGTGAGGTAGTAGCTGAAGAAAATGGGAGCGAGGGATATATATGCAGAAGGAAGTATTGGAGGGGTGGAACATATGATGAGTTTTCGGTAGATGATCCAGCGTGGTGGAGAATTGTTCACCATTTTCTAATCTCATTTGGTTGGGGTTGCTGGTAGCTTTCAATTGAAGAGCCATTTTTGTGCTGTAAGGAATTCTTGGTGGCAACATTAAAGACAAAGAAGTGATGTTTATTTTATACTGTATAGGTAGGTTGGAAAAATGCCTAATCGAAACCTAAATCTAAGATGGGAGAAAGCTACGACCATTAAATAATATGGCAGTCCTAGTGGTTTCCTGTCAAATAAAAAGGGCCTATACTAAAAAAAAACTATTGCCAATCCTTACAACTAAATACAAAAAAAGAGTGTGGGCTAGGGTTCACAAGAAATAAAGCAGTGTTCACAAATGATAAGTCAGGATGTTATAGCCGGTGTCTCCTTTCCCCACGTTTTGAGCACGAGACAAGGCAGGACTCCTGACCTCAGCTCACTTTTAGGCTTTCCCAGCATGAGGCTACAGTTCCGTTCTCAGGTATCAGAATCTTCGGTGGTTAAGTCTCTTTCTGCAAAAAAAGTCTCTTGCCTCCAAGGACCTGAGGTGACAAAAACAAAAGTTCCTCTTCCGTATGTACGTTGGGTGATGGCTTTCACCCCTGAGTCCCCCTCTTCCGGGCTCAGCTCCTTCGCGAATGGCAGCCTCCCTCCATGGGATCACTACGGCTTGTATTCAAAAGATTTCTCCTGTTGCATTCACATGTCTCAATGTCTTTTTAAACAATCAACTGTGGACATCCCTCCATCGGGTTCACTCTTATCAACGCAATGTTCATTGGGGCATCATGCTTCACCCTGTTCTGCAGGCATCCCTTAACCGGGTTCACGTTTGCCAGTCACACAGTTCCTTCTACATTATCACCTACTTTATTACGATACAGGATTTTTACCTTAGCTTTCCATTTACTTGCTGGTCAAAGACTTTTGACTGTAGAGGGCATTTTGCTCAATTCCTGTATGACCACTTTGACCTTTTCCTTGAGGCTCTCCTAAGGCCTTCTCTTATTAGTAGTTTCAACAATAAGGGGGATCAGCCAGAGTCTTACGAGTGAGCACCCACTTGGCGCCGGAACACTCTGCAGCTGGTTTTCCCCTGCGGTGTGAACACTTCTTTGATTTTCCCTTAATTTGCCATTTGCAACTTTAGCTCAACACAGTTTGGTTTCTTATCGTTTCTCCCTTCGACTCACTGGGTGTGATGTACCACTTGGCTTATCTTGTATCTGGAGCCAAGGATGGTACCACAGTAGCAAACATCTCTCCCTGCTTTGGTTATCAGCGGAGGAGGGCTTCGTGCACCGTTGACATCTGCTACAGCACACGTCGGCTATTGTTCGCCTCGTTATTATTCCTTCTACAGAGGCTTTGCGTATCTGGATCAAAAAGGGCAAGGCCGCTTCTCTCCTTGTCACCCCTTTGGTTCTCGCCACCTTTTTACTCCTCTTGAACTGCTGTCCTGGAATAGCTCTCTCGTCATGCGATCTGCCTTGCTCGTAGTGTGCTCTTGTGCTCCACCTTTTATCCCTGTGGGGAAGGAAAAGGGTTGTCAGGCGTGTGTGGTTATTATTATTTGTCTGACTCTGCCAGACTCTTTTGTTGCGACATGTCAGGTAAACGGCTCTGGTGTTCGTACATTGTAGAGTTTCCGAGCATCCTACATGGTAGGATGGAGAAAAGGTGTTATAATAAAGAGGATACCGCGTCTCATCCGTTGGTGTCGCACTTCCACTCCCCAAGGACGCCCCATCCAGGATCCTACCGCACTGAACCCACCCGCAGGAACTGGATCCAATAGCGATGGCCATGTCCTGGCCCCCTGGATGACAGATCCCTGGAGACTAGTAAGAGAGATACTTTCAGGTTTCTCACAGTGCCCAGTGACTGAAATAAGGAGTTGTATAGCTTTTGCACGAATAGAATAATTAGCGTAGATTGTTGACAGGTGGGCATGTTTGCTTATTTTTTGCATAAATGTTCCCAGATTATCTTTCCCAATGGACGATTAGTGTACCATGTGTTTTCGTTAGCACATTGTTCCTTTTTAATCTCTGTGGAATAACAAAGAAGTAGGGTGCATCACTTGGAAGTTTTGAAATGTAATGTAGTAGTGAACGAACAGGACAGTCTGAATCACTGGGTACCTCATACATTATTCCTAGCAAGTCACTGCAGTGTCATTCCAGAAAGGAATGATGATGATTCTTTGTTAGTTCATTTAAAAGTCATGGTGGCGTATTGCATTCCATGTTTTCTATTACTTGGAAGGCATTAGCTGGTAAAAGTCTTTGCCCTTCTGTTCCTCTACGTGCAAAATGTATTTGAATGTCAAACCATACTTTATATTAAAACGTTTCAGGGTAGTAAGTATTGAAAACACCAGACTCTTTAAGTTTGCCGATGTCTGTGTGTGAAATATGTGATTCATGCACAGCCATGTATTTACCTCACATGCATGTGTTATTATGCTCATAAAAAACATTCTTCGCACTGAATAAGTTTTCTCGGAACAAAATGTTTATTTTTAGGCAGAATGGTGCATTATTTAATTGGTGATTCCACAGTGCATTGAAATTAAACTTTGTGGTTGGTATTGTGAACAAGAAACAGTGCGCACTTCTGGATCAAACAGTCTAAATTATGAGCCCATTGTAGAAAGTGATTCATGTTCAAAATTAAGGTAATAGCCTTTTTGAATTAACCACTCCCTGAATGTGTCTAAAGCCCATTTGGTTGCACTCAGAGTGTTTAATTCTGATTGCTTAATTCAAATACATCGAAATCAGTGTTGCATATGTTGGCGTGTTTGCTGTTCTGTTTATTGGCAGGCTTTGAGGGGGTAAGGCAGACTTCTATATTTCTTGAAATGGAGGGCACACATGACAGTATTTCTTCACTGTTAGTACGGCTGTCATGTAGCCCCTCCTAAAGGTTCATTTCACCCATTAGGCTAAAGGATAAAATGTTAGATTCAGATAGTGCTTTTGATTGGGCCATGGCGTTGTCCATCTCGTCGGGTGCACCCCACATCCTGAAAGGCACGTTTCAATGTTTCTGGAGTTGCATCAGCACAGTTGTAAGGTATTCCGATTCGTACAATGGTTTCATGTGTGAGAAAATGGCTTCGGGGAAGAAGAAGCAATGCTGTGGGTAACAACAGAATGACAGTGCGTGTCATGAGCATTTGCCGAATGTTGTTATTATTATAATACATTTTTGTAAGGCGCAACATGCCCACAGGCCTCAGTGCGCAATAAGACATAACAAGAATGGGACAAGAAGCAATCCGTGGTCAAACCACAAAGGTTTCCCAAACAAGACAAATCCTCCAACCTTCCCTCAGCCTGCAATACAGAGCCAGCAGGGCCGTGTTGAAAATACCATGTTTCTAACATTGCTTCTCCAGACCTTTGTTACTTGTGTTCTTCTCTTTGTGACTCATCCAAGCCTATCTGTTTTGCTTCTGCAACTATCATCTTCATTCCAATGGTATCTATTTGTTCATCTGAATCCTTTTTTTCCTCCAGGCGATATATTTATCGAGCACCTGTAAGGAGGCCATTATGATGCTCTAGCTCACTGGCAGATCGCCAACTTAAGAATATGAGCTATGGGGGCATGTCAAGATACCAGGTCTAGGACGCTTAAGAGTTGGGTGGACCCACATCAGAAGACTGGGCGAGCCCAAGCCTACAGATCCTGAGCAGAAGAGAAACCAACTGATAAACAGACAATCTCAGAGCCTAAATCCGGACCTTGTGGGAATGGCAAGCCCTCCAAATAAACTAAATAACACTTGCCAGTGGCAGAGACGTGGAGAAATATGGTGTCTCCTTGCCTTTGGCGGGAAAGGAATAAATGAGGACATCCCCAACGAGGAGATGTCAGGAGCTGTGAACCACAAGGAACTTTGAGTACATTTGTATTACAAACTCCACTTAAACCTACTATCCTATGAACTGTTGTTGAACTTTTCTCCGGATGACGACCTGGAAAAAGACTGGCACAGAGCCTTGCAAGGATTCCGCAAACTTGTTCAGGTCCCCTTGCTGACTTTACTGAAGAAGCTGCATTCCACCTTGGTCCCACCATTATTACTTCGCTGCCATGTTCAGCACAATAAACCTGTTTTGTCGAACCACAAATTACATCACAAGTCCTTTGTTGACACCTCTCAGTTTGACGGTTACTTTGGAGTTTCTTTTTTCCCCAGTGTAATATTTCTAGGGCAGAGCTTCCACTGCTCAGCACTGTCTCTTGATGGTGATCTGCACTTCTGATAATCTCCTTCTTCAGCTTCTTTGTACCAAAGGTCAGATCTCCAATTGGCGCTGGCTGCCCACTCCACCTGTTGTCCAACTCTCCTCACCTCATCACTGTTGCACAAAGCCTTTTAATATCAGGAGCCCCGCTCTCCCACTGCTTCATGGGGTGGGAACTGCTTGCTTCTGCCTCATTTTGGGTGAAGGAGGGAGATCCCTTTAAATTTCATTTTTGTTATCATCCCACAATACTGTGACACCATGATACACTGGTGACTTAGTGATGCATTACGAGAGAAAAGCACCCGCACTCGACTTACAGACTGCACATGTCATCTTGCCTGCAAGTGTGACACCTGGCCTCTCTGTGTGTGTTATGGATGGGAATTAGTGATTTTCCTTAGTCAGGCAGTCCCTGAAATCCTTTTCGCTAACAAACAGTGATATAGTGCCCACCTCACCATTCTGGGATATAGTGCCAGCTCACCCTTGCAAGATATAATGCCCAGCTCAACCTTGTAGGATAGAGTGCCCCTGTGACCTTTTCAGCATACAGTGCCCAACCCACTCTTCGGGGACACAGTGCTGAGCCCACTCTTGGGGAACATAGTAGCGACTAGACCACTCTTCAGGGATTAAGTGGCCAGCTTACTATCCACTTAGGAACATAGCTCCACTCCTGCAGCCCTGGGATCCTCAGCAACATCTCTCGTTTCTGAAATGCTTCTTTAAAATCTTATTTCAGGTATTTTATTTGAATTTCATTTGTTTCAGTGCTGGCCCTGCCTAGATGGTCATGGAGCAAATCTTCTTGGCTAAAAGGTTTTGTTTCAAATCACAGTGAGCACTCGCAGGGATTCTATCTTGTATATGCGATCCGGCGCTATGGGAGAGTACATTGATCAGTGCTTTTGCAGCTCACCTGGCATCCTTGTCCCTTACCTTTCTTTGCATAAGGTTCCCTCCTGGGGCCCCGCAGAGCTAACAGATTTGTAACCATGTACTGTGTGTGCATCGCCTATCTTACTGACTAAGTCTTTTGCAAGTGTTCTCGCTGGGCAGAAGCATAGCCAGGATTGTGTAACAGGTGGGGGCCTGGAGCTAATGTAGTAGGGCCCACCTGAAGGGGAGCCCACCCGAGAGAAGTGGGTTTGTTCTGCCCCCAGCCGATGTGCAGGAGCAACCGAGCTGTTAAGTCTGTGATAAATTAGGTTAAAAGCCACTGAGTTTACAATCGGTCTTTAAGGCAAGACATGAACAAAGTTCCATTGGATGCCAAATCACCAACAATGCACAGGAGCTTTTTGCAAAGATTTTTCGCAAATGCCCTTGCCCACTATATGCCAGTACTGCGCACGTGTAAGTAACATTTTCATATTGATTGTGCCCACACATATCTATTCTGGTGAATCATTATATGTAAGTATTCCCCACATAAGAAAACTCATGATTTGCTATTTTCATAAGGCCAGTAATGATATTATAACAAAAAATGTTCATGATGGCTGTGCCAATATATGCCAGCATCCCCACATAAGAGCATACTCTTGTCAGCTTTGCCTCAATGCCAGTAAAACAAAATCCATGTCACAGTAAAAAGTGTCCTTTCTAGCTGTACAAATTCCTCCTACTCCTCCATATAATACCACCCATGACGTTGTATTTGTCCCCTAACACAAGTAAACCATGTTTTGCCACAGTAAAACAACATTGCCTTGCAGAACAGGCGTTTCTAGGGTGGGGGGCAGAGGGGGCTATAGCCCCGGGTCTTTTGGTTGTAGCCCCACATAAAAGCTCAGGAGCTACAACCTAAAGGCTAGCAAGCTCCCAGTCCTGACAGTCCAGACATTGGCCTAGCCCCAGATCTTTTCCAGATCAAGCAACACCCCTGCCTTGCAGGGTGCACCGATGCCCCCATTTAAGAACATCTATGTTGCCTTTGACCTTAACACCAGTAAAAAAAATGCCATGCCACTGTAAGGAACATGCCTTGACCTCCCCCATGTAAGAACGCTCATCATGTTGGCTTTGCCCTTAATGCGAGTAAGAAATCCCATTCTATAGTAGTACCCAGTGTGTTACGTCAGAAGAAAGAGACAGACTCGTTTCTGTCATATTTAATGAGTGGTTTTTTAAAATAATAAGAAAATGGCCTATCTATCCCTGTTCTATGGGTTTTCCTACCTAACAAAACTAAGTAGTGTGCTTGTCGTCAGTAGTGAAGTCCAAAAACAGTCTGTCCTCCATCTCAAAACTAATCTATTCTGGCCCTACCACTAAGGAAAAACAAACAAATGTACCCGAGAATGACCCCCATTTTCATGAATAGGCTGTTTGGCTCTGATAGGTGAGTTTTAAATAGTTCTTGGCTATGTCTTGGATTAATTACTTCAGTTCTTCTCATCGACTTTTCCACCCTCTGGCACCCCCTTTCCTTTTGGAGATGAACTTTTTCTCCTCGCTGTATTTGGGTGTTCACCCCTTTTGATAGCGTCTTCTTGAAGTGTCTCTGTAAGGTTCTTTTTTCCCAGTACTTTTGAGGAACCCAAGTGTCCTTTCTCTGGGTCTTAACTCTCTGTATTCATCTCCTCATAAACAACGTATTTTACACAAATCTTCTCTTGGCCTGCTAAGCTGACTTTCGCTTTGGATTGAATCGGGTTCCAAACCACTGTGAGGGTTTTGTTGCTCAATTTCTATCTTCCAATGCTTAGTGAGACAGATTCCTGTATACCTCTCTTTCTTAGGGTTACTCATCTTGGCTTCTTCATCGCAGTTTGGTTGACTTAAGACCATGGAACAATCTGTATTACTCGCTCATTTCGCTTCCTTGTCTCAGTGGTTTAGAAGGACATTACTTCAACATGAATGTTAGGGCTAATATTACACTAATAGACAGTGGCCTGCTCTGATGGACTTCTCTGAGGCATGGATGTTATTGATGGTTCACAAGAGAGGATTTCAGGTAGTTCCTCTCCAGAATGGAAGTCATTATCCCCATGAAAGGATTCTCTCCCTGTGACGTCCCATTTACCGCCACCCCGAGGGGGATTGTTGTGTAGCGGGATCACCTCCCTAGCCTCACAAGGAAAGGCTCTTCTCTGGGGAGAAGTGACTAAACCCTGCGATTCATCACACCAGCCAGTCCCCTTGTAGTGCCCAACCCCAATCCCTCCTTCATATAATACCTTTGAAATTGGCTTTGCTCTGCCCATAAACGCCAGTAAAACATGCCATGCCCCTGCCAAAAAATTTTCATGCTCCAATGCCTCTCCATGGGCCCAAGCCACGCATAGACAGACACAGGCACAGACACACAGACAAACACACACAGAAAGACACACACACACACACAAAGGCATACACAGACACAAATACAGACACACACAGAAAGACACACACAAAGGCATACACAGACACAAATAGACACACACAGACAAAGACACAGAGATGCACCGACACATAGACACAAACACTCAAACACATTCACCCACGAGTCACACAACCATAAATCATCTCTCTCATTCGCACAGCACCAAGAACATTCCCACTGCATTTTTATTTACCCACGCTCTCGCACCGATGTACAACATTCAAACTGCATTCATACGCATGCACTTAGCCACCCCCTTGCATACATACACACACTTACACACCACCTTGCATGCATGCACGCATACTTGCATAGATACAATCATCACACACATGCGTACAGACATAAAAGCCTCTGGCACCTGCACAGACAGGAACCAGGAACCAGGGAGAGCATCCTGGGTCCTTACATGCCCGCAGAAGGGGTCGTTCTTAGTTTCATCCGCACCTGAGAGCAACGCCCTGCTGCATAGGCTGCACAATGGCATCTGTAACGGTCCACTCAATCCTGCTAAGTGGGCCTTTACAGATTTTGGGTAGACCTTGCCCACTCGGGATCTACCCTGTGTACGCCTGTACCACTGGGGAAAGTAATCTCGTGGTATTTCATAAAGGGCTAGATATTGTTCTATCTAGGGCTCCTGAAGACCTATGATCAGGTTTGTTTTTATTAATATTAGTCTTCCCTGCTATGGAGTGCATGTACAGCTGGGAATTACTTCAATCGAAAGAGTTAAGGGGTAACTGACTGCAGCAGATGGTAGGTTATACAATTTGGGAACAGGCTATGGATAGTTAGTAAATGGCTCTGGCAGCAAGGCGCTGGCTGCAGGTTTTCCTGGGTCACAGTGTGACCTCCACAGCTTAAATAGAGGTCAGGCAACTGACTTAATCAAAGAGCTCTGCCTCCCTGTAGTACATTATTAAAATAAGATAATCATTGATACAATTTTCAATATATCTTTGACCAGCGAGCCCTACCATAAAAAAGGGAGACAATACTTAGTTCCAAGCGTGTATACTGTCCTCTTCCTTATTCAATAGCCCCTAAAGATGGAGTGCATCTATATATACACAATGTGAGACTGTACTCCACATGACCGATATAAGTGAACTAAGTATAGTTTCTTTTGAAAAGAAACGTCCAATACTCTTAATGTTTGGCCAAACCCTAAATTGAAGCCTCTATGGATTTATATGTCAGCATTTCAGGCTTCTATGATTGAGCGAGATGTGATACATTTTAATGTAGTTCAGCAATGCCACCTTAAAGTTTTATCTGTGGAAATGAATGCATACACTGAAATATTGTGTGTGGATTTATGAAAAAGACATCTTTAGGTACGAGATGTATGTCAGAAGGCATATGTAGGTAGATTAGAGAGAGCTCTAGCTCTCTGCCAGAGCTCTTGAAGATACATATTGGCAAGAGGCTCTGGTGTCTGTCACTGTCAGCTGTCCAGTGATGCAGAACGAGTGCATCCCTATTAAAGCTCTGTTATGGGGTGGCCCTTTTGTATGAGTGAGTAGAGCTGCCTAAATTGTGGAGAGATTTGTGAGGGATACATTTAAAAGCATGTTTTACTTCCATGCTGCTTGACACATTTGATGTGTTTTCCCTTTCGTTCTAATGCTTTTCTTTTGTCCATACAAGCCAGAGAGAGGGTCAATAGGAGTGAAGAGAGAGAGAGAGACTATTTAAATAACTGTTCAACTTATTTTCCTTCGCAGACTGCCTTCCCAGCCCCTTGCAGCAAATGAAATCAATGGAACGGCATGGGTAAACAAGCATCCAGCCAGCCTTGAAAGGAGAGAGATAGGGGCTGGAGTGAGACATCGTGTACCTGAGCGTCTTGCATGGTTGAGGTTGGTCGTCGCGCTCAAGTTCCATGGGGTTCATGGCGGAATGCCTCAATGTGAATTTTGTGTCCCAGAAAATTGCGCAAAGCTCGCAAGTGCCTCTTCCACCAACCTCCTTGCAGCAGCTTCAGGTGTCGGTCGCTGAGTCCTCGGGCAACAGGGTACCAGTGCTGCCCTTTGCTTCTGAGTGTGCGCCAGCTTCTCAGTGATCACTGACTCAGGGCTGCACAGTTGCCCATCACTGCATACTGACTGTTTACTGCACACTGGCTCTCCAATGGAATCTCACCAGCTTCTGTAAGGAAGGCATGGCATCAACAGTAAGACAGACACAAGTGACCACAGTTCAAGGGTGTTTATTGAACTTTCACAAGGGTGAGATAAACGCCTATCTAAGCCTAAATCTACAGATGGGAGCACGCTACTACCATCAAATAATAATAATGCAGCCCTAGTGGAGTCTTGACAAATTAAAAAGGGCTTATACAAAAAAAAACTATTTCCAATCCTTACCACTAATTGACAAAATAAAGGGGGGTGATGTTCATGAAAAGGAAAGAAGTGTTCACTAAATGATAAGTCAGAATGTTTGGCGGTCCGTTGGCCTCCCTTCCCCACGTTTTCAGCACGGGACAAGGAGCTTTAATCGAGAAAAGCACACACCCTTGCTTCTGCAGCACAAGGATACAGTTTCATTTTCACAGTTCAAGACCTTCTGTGTCTAAGCCTCTTTACTTCATGCAAGTCTCTTGACTCAGAGGGCCTGGTACATAAAAACAACACAAAAATGTTATTTTCCTTTTCCAGTACTCCATTTGGGTGTTCACCCTGCACCCCCCTGAGCCAGGCTCAGCTCCTTTTCAAAACAAAAAGTTCAACATTGATCCCCCTCTTCCGGGCTCAGATCTCTTTCAAACTATGTTCAGATAATTCTTTCTCGGGTGACTCACCGTTCACCCCAAATCCCTCTCAGAGGGCTCGGATCCTCTTCAAAACAAAAGGTTCAATGGTGGAGCCCCCCCTTTCTGGGCTCAGATCCGTTTCATGCACTCAATTAGACTTGCTATTGATGTTCTTTAAACTATCAAAGACTTTCGAATGCGCACAGGATTTAGCAAGACCTGTTGCATGACCACTTCGATCTCAGTATTCCTTTTTTAACACTCATCATCAGTTGGATACCTAACGGAGACCTTTGACTGTAGCATGTAGCACCTGACCACCCTGTGTATGGTATTCTGGGTTGCCTCACAAAGTTCAATTACTTCTTTAGTTGCATTTATACTCGCATTGCTCTTTGCAAACGCCTTACACACTGTTCTCTTTGTACAATGTTGTCGCTTGCAACCTTGGTTCAAAACACAAGCTGGTTTGGGATTAGTCTCTCTGACTCACCAGCTGTGATGTCTTTTCTGATGTTACTTTGTTTTAGAAGCCAAGGACAGTACCACAGCGGCAATCGCTCCTCCTCGCCATGGTTAGCGATGCGGACGAGCGCCGGATACCTTTGACACACTGTGCCAGTTTTATCAGCCTTAGTTCCTGGTCTTCGGTTTCTTACTTTCCAAGACTCATGAAAGTAACAGTCTTTAAAGGTCACAGTTACTTCCCTCCTTTCGACTCTCTCTGGTCTCGCTGTCTTTCTCCTTGTATTAAACTGCCATCTTGGAATTGGTGTTTCCTCGTGTGGTTTGCCTCGCTCAGAGTGTGCTTTCGTGCTCTGCCTTTCATCCATGTGGGGAAGTGGGATGGAAGTCAGGTGTGCGTAATAATCCGTAATTGCCTGACCTTGTCTGTCCATGGTGGTGGGTGCCAGGTATACGTCTATGATGTTAGTCCGTTGTCGCTCATGGTGAACTGTCCGTGAGCAAGTTATAGAGGTGGAGTCAAGTACCTCCACCTAAAGCTCCGCCCCCATGTTGCTATATGTTGGGAGCCAGAAATTGAGATGTGTGCAGTACCAGTGAGGGTGCCTGTACCACAGAAAATCCTGGAAACAAGGTATTCATTGAGAAAACCCTATATGCATTCACAAAGAAGTAATGGCCATTGGACAAAGTTCCAGCGGAAGTGTGAAAATGAGTGAAAGAGAAGACTGGTGACATCATGCGGAGCAGAGCTGACACACCTAGACATGATGCTCGAGGCAAAAGAACATAGACGTTCTATAAAATCTGAAGAGAAGGTGGTAAAGGTGAGCAACATTTCGGGCTCCAGATGAAGATGCTCATGCTACAGAAATGCTGATGAAAATACAAATCAGTTTACACTCTTACAGACGCAGTAAAGCAAGGAGACAAAGTGATCTGTACCAAAGAGCCCTATAGTTTGTATAACCGATAGAGTGTCGAGTATTAAAGTGACACGAAAGATGACGTGCACTTGGGATGGGCTTAGCTGCCCATCTGACAGTAGAGACCCAATCACTTCCTAGTCAGTAAGGAACGTATACCTATATACCTAGATGTTCCCGGTAATCCTATCACATCGCCAAGTACGTTTTTGTAGTTTGCTGCATAGTGTGATGTCACTTATGACACGTTTTTACTATAAAAGTTGTGTTTTTTATGATGTGCGATGAGAGAAATCGAACGAACGTCCGTTGATGTCCGCTGTAACTCTGTTTTAGACAATTGAAAATAAAACAGATCACGTTTTGCCAACTTCCTGAGTCAGTCTGATTATTGATGTTTGAGTCACTTCTGCATCCCCATCTATCTCGAAGTATTGCTACCTCATCTTAAAGGACCCTAGATCTATGGGTTCATGTGGTAGCAGAGAATGGTTTTGATTCATCGACCCAGAAGGCTTTTAAGGGTCTCGGAAATATCGAATGTCCTCCGCCATTTATCTGGAGGACCGCAAGGCTTCCTGTGGAGAGTGGCCACAACAAAATCTTGCAAGACAAACGAAGCAGGTGGGATGAGTCCCTCTTTCACGGAATTCCACTTGCGGTTTCTCCAGGCAGCTGAGCTGACCGAAGACTAAGGTAGCTGGTTGAGGAGGAGACGATCCCGAGGGTCAGGAGCTGAAAAGCAAATGGTGAGTAGATTGAGAGAGGTGGCAAACATAACTGTGTATTAAATGGGGAAAGTGATAATGGGGAGAAAGTAAGTAATGGAGGGTTGGTGGGGTATCTGAGTTGATGACGAGGAACATCAAGTGAAGATATATGGACGAGGAGCGTTGGCAGAATCCTACGTCCAGGAACGTCTAGAAGAAGTTGTTTTAGAATCCAAGTGGATATATAGAAGACAAACAGATAGATCTGTTAAAGAGAACAACTTACACTCCAATCAGAGTCATTATTAGGGGCGAGAGTTGCCACGAGGAGCGTTGGCAGAAGTATATGTGGGCCGGCCAGTCAGTCTGTTATTTATTTATTCAGATTTGTCGAGCGCGCAACAGCCCGAGGTCATCGTGGCACTTGTTACAGTGAGAGAGTAGTACTTAGTTACATGTAGATACAGACATACTTATTGTACATTTTGAACATATTATTTTGCAGTTTGAGTAGATCAATTTACACTTGACATTTTACATTTACATTTTACATTTTGCATTTACAGGCAAGGTGAAGAGGTTAAAGCTACGAGAGGATGGGGGAGTAGATAAGTGGGGAATAGTTAGTTGAAGAGGGAGGTTTTCAGATTTTTACGGAAGGCAAGCAGAGATGTTTCTGCTCCAAGAGCAGTAGGCAGTGCATTCCAAAGCTTGGGTGCTAGGTATGGGACGCCTATCCCTCCTGCTTTAACCCTGTTGATGCATGGAATGGTGAGTTGATTGGTGTAGCATGTTCTGGTGGGCCCGGCTGTGCTGGATCTCGATATTGTGTCTGAGAGGTACGAAGGTGCAGTAAGGTTAAGGCATTTGTGCGTGGTAGTGAGGATTTTTTTTAAAACTGATGCAGTCTTTGACTGGGAGCAACTGAGCTGCTTGCCTTGCATGTGAGATGTGATCTCTTCTTGGGATACTTAAGGCTGCTCTTAGAGAGTTATTATGGGTGACCTGGAGTCTGTTTATGTTTTTCATAGATATGCCAGCTAGGAGCGCGTTGCAATAGTCAAGCTTGGCTCCTATGGTGGCTCTGGCTATTGAAAGACAATTGACCTTAGTTAGGAAAGGTTTTATGGTATTAATGAGTTTGGTGCTTAGGGTTGAGGCCGAGACAATAGCGCTGACTTGCTTGTTCATGGACAGAGTGGCACCAATATGACCCCTAGTTTCTTGACGGAAGATAGAACTGGGATGATGCAGTTGTCAATGCTGAAGTTGCGGTAGAGACGGTCTAATTTAGCTAGAGTAGTCTTTTGTCCAAGAATAAGAATCTCTGTCTTATCCCCATTGAGACATAGGCCATTTGTGGCCATCCAAGCTTGGATGGTGGAGTAGATTTGGCGTAACACTGCTGTGTCTTCATCCTAAGTGCCTGTTAGTGGGAGGAGCACCTGGGTATCGCCAGCATAGTTTGTGTATGCGATCCCAAGTGCATCGAGCTTATTGAACAAAGGCTTAGTAAAAAGATTGTAAAGAATTGGGGCAGTACAAGATCCCTGTGGGACTCCGCAGTGAATGATAGTGGGAGCTGCGTTTGCTATGTTAGAGAACACTTTAATTGCTCTGCCTTCAAGGAATGAGGTGATCCAGGAAGCTGCTTGGTCTAAAAAGTGTGCTGCTTGCGTTAGGTGTGCGGTGAGGGTCTTGTGGTCCACAAGATCAATAGCCGCAGAGAGGTCTAAAAGGAGGAGGAGGGCAGGCTTGCCTTTGTCCAAGATTTGAGTTATTTGGTTTTTTAAATCCAGCAGGGCAGTTTCTGTGCCGTGCCTTTTACGGAATCCGGACTGTCTTCTTCCTAGGAAGGAATTAGTTTCCAGATATAGTTGAATTTGACTGTAGGCAGCCTTGCCTAATAATTTGAGAAGAAACGGGATGGTGGTTATGGGTCGGTAGTTATTAGGCTAAAAGGAATCTAGCGTTGGCTTTTTTTAAGAGGGGCGAACCCAGGCCTCTTTAAGGCTGTCCGGGACGATGGAAGATTTAAATGATGCATTGATGAAGGCGGTTAGGAGTGGAGCAAGGGACTCAGCACATTCCTTAATGATCATAGGGGGGCAAAAATCGCCCTTGCATTGCAATGGTTTAAGGTGTTTAAGAATGTCCTTAACTCCTGGTTCTGACATGTCTCGGAACGCAAATTTACGGAAGTTGGTGGATTTGTGGTTGGGCAGTGCTTGTGTAGGTTGGTTTTGTTTTAGTAGGGCTTTATAAAGGTCTTGAATTTTGCTTTGAAGGAGTTCTATTTTTTTGTAGCATAGCTGCTTGCATGCTTGTGCACCATGCTTTATCTTTAACAATTTCGTCGGTGCAGATAGGAGGAGCTATGAGTTCATTAAAGATTGTGAAAAGCTCTCTAGATTGGGAGTTGGCGTCGGATATTCGGCGATTATATGCTACGGATTTGGCTGTGAATATGGCATCTTTGTATATTATGGCAGCTGTTTTGAAGTTAGCTTTAGAGGCATCACAGGGGTTGGCCTGCCAGCTTTTGAGAGCCTGGTGTTTGGTAGGATGCATTATATGGAGCTCTTCTGTAAACCAGGAGTTTGCGTGGAGTGACTTTTTTTCTTTCTTGGACTCTAGTGGGGCTACGGAATTTACTGCGCTAGTTAGGGTGTCCTTTAATATAGCAGCTAGGATATTGGGGTCTTGTGAGAATGGGGGTGCTAGGCAAGGGAGGTCCAAGTAGGGTCGTAGGTTACCTGCAGTACATTTTTTTGCGCTTC
The DNA here is from genome assembly GCF_040938575.1 of Ambystoma mexicanum. Classification (NCBI taxonomy): domain Eukaryota; kingdom Metazoa; phylum Chordata; class Amphibia; order Caudata; family Ambystomatidae; genus Ambystoma; species Ambystoma mexicanum. The sequence goes on along the minus strand of NC_090930.1, from coordinate 862,126,697 downwards.
TTGCGAGTGTAGCAGGGGCAGGTGTGGTAGTTTTGGTGCTGTGGGCTGTGGTAAGGGTGAATTGAATGCAGTTGTGGTCCGTCCACGGGTAAGCAGTGTTAGATGTGATAGTGGTGTCACAGTTGTGATCAACTACCCAATCAAGGGTGCAGCTTTTAGAGTGGGTAGAGCTCTGAACTTTATGGGTGAAACCTAGATCTGTGAGGTCCTTAGTGAGTGAAATGGCGGTTTTATCATTGGGGTCGTTGAGTCCTAGATTTAGGTGTCCTAAGAGTAGGGTTTTGGTGGACTTTTGGATATTTTCACTAAGTAGGTGAGAGATGTGTCCCTGGAAATCTGCAGGGAGTCCGGGAGGCCTATAGATAACATGAATATATATATATATATATAGTGTTTTTAGGTGATAGCGTCAGTTTGGCCGATAGGATGTCTGCGTTACCCTCCCAAGGGTGAGGGATGTGTCTGAAGGCTAGTGTGTCTTTGAAGATTAGTGCTTCCCCTCCTCCTATTTTGGAAGGTCTATCCTGTCTAAGGATGGATTAGCCTGCGGGTAAGGCTAATGTGATGGCTGAGCCATACACACGTGAGTAAGGAATGGATGCTTCCACTACTTATTATAGCAGAGATGGGCCAGAGAAGGAAGGCCTTGTTTCAAGTGTGTCGCAGTTAAAAAAGCTATTGAATTACAGAAGCAGATCTCAGAAAGGCAATGCTGGATGAGCCCCAAGAAGCCAAGGTCTTATCAGGCTGGGGTGAGCAGACATTGGATACAAATCATGTGAAAGAACGAAAGTCTTGTTCAGAAGGCATGGACAAAAACAAGGAAGACGTCAGAGGTCTATTAGAAAATAGTATTTTAGAATACACTGGGGCTCAATTTGTGGTCTTCATTCATGTGGAAGGATGAAGTTGGACGAACACGATGGTCAGACCTACGCATGAGGGCAGAGCGTGCCTTCACTCCCCTGAATTCTCCAGAGCAAAAGAACACTCCCAAGGACAAGTTGAAAGCCTTAATTGACAGCAGACCACTGAGGTGATGATAGATGAATATGCTAATTGGTGGGAAGCTATGGTTAAAGACTAGCTCACCAGCACCTGGATGTCCAGTCTGCATGCTGCTAACTTAGGTGGAAAAGTAATGACGGAGGTTAGAGTGCCAAGCAATAGTAGAGGGCCACGTGATTAAGGGTCCTATAGTTGTGTAGCCAAAAGGACGTTGTGTATTTAGTGACGTTCATAGTGACCTGTTTAAGGGGAGGGCTTAGTTGCCCCACCTGATGTTAACATACTTATCACTTTTCTTCACTCTTATTATGGATCATATACTTAGAGCCTATCACAATTGCCACCAGGTTTTTGTAGTTTTCCACGTAGGATGACGTTAGTAATACGTAGGTTAACATCAATGACTATTTTTTGCTATAAAAGAATGTTTTTTTAAAGCTGCAATGAGAGATCTTACACTGAGATGTCCGCTGATGTCCGTTGTACTCCCTGTTTTAGATAATTGATATTAAAACAGTTATCCTTTTGCCAACTACCTGAGTCGTTTCGATTATTGATGTTTGAGTAACTTCTGCATCCCCCATTCATCTCAAGGGTATTGCAACCTGGTCTTAAAGGGCTGGAAGCCTCCGGTTCACGTGGTAGCTGAGAGGGTGGTTTAAAATCCATCGACCTAGTAGGCTTTGGGGTCCTGGATATATCGCACAACCTCTGCCATTCGGCTGAAAGAACGTGAAGTTCCCTGTAGATAGCGTATATTAGTGTAAAACAAGTCTTGCAAGCCAGGTCAGGCAGGTCACTTGTTTTCAGGCAGAAACCCCTCCCAGCATCTACAGGAAGCTGAACGAATGGAAAGTTGAAACGGCCGTTAAAGAGGTGGATGTTAAAAACACAAATGGTGAGTAAAAACTGAGTGAGGTGGGAAAAGTGTGAATGGGCAGTGGGTAGAAGAAAAAGTGATAAGGGAAAAACGAGTAACGGAGGGAGGTTGGGATAAAGTAACTTGAGAAAGATGAGCGTTGAATATTAAGTCATTGACTTGAGGAGAGGCCAAGCAATTGAGTAACTGACTGGAGGAGAGGCCAAGTAATTAAGAGATATCGTGAGGAGAGGCCACGATAAAGAGTACGCCCAGTTTTCCTGCGTTTTAAAGAACGTAACAGAAGGCGTCGCACCTAGAGCCCTATAGACAGGTGACGTAGACTACGAACTCGTTTGAAGACGAGTTTAAAGAGGGTGATTTTGTAGGGGTAGGATAAGTCTTGAAGAGAAGACTGAGATATATGTGACCGGTTGAGTATGTTCGTTTGTCTGTTCGATTTCTGTGTTTGAAAATGGTGAAAAAATAATAGAGGAATTGATAAATGTGAAAAGAAAACAGGAGATTTGAGAATTAATTATTTACTTAGTGGAAATTGAATTGATGGTGTTTAGTGAAAAAAAAGATTAAAGTAAAAAACGTGATATAGAGGGTTTGGAGTCTGCGACAATTGGTGCACACTCATATTGTGTTGTTTTCAGAAACTTCTTTTTTGAAAACTGCAAAGAGTAAAGGTGAGTATTGACAGTCAAGTGTGACGAGTCAGAATGGAGGATATTACTCCACTTATGCACCTTTGCAAACAGTTGCAGAAACACGCAACCAAGCTTAGACAGTATAGTGCGGAATGGGTTAAAGGGACGGCAAACAAAATGTTCATTCCATGGCCGCAAGGGATCTTTATCGAAGGCAGTTTTGCAGCATTTGACGACATATTTGCAAGCTGCATATACGGGAAAATAGTTAGATAAGCGACTAGCAAGCTTAGAGCTCTGGAAAATGTACCAGGAGGAGAGAGAAGAGCCACCTCCTGAAGACTGGATATTGAATATATGTAGAGGGGGGTGAGGAGCCTTCTGCTCCACCCGCCGTGTCTGAAGCAGACAGCGATAGTAAGAAAGATGATGGGTTATACCCATTAAGAGAGCTTAAGGCAGCAACGAGCCACAGTAATCCGGCATATGAGTCGCCTGTGCAAAGCAGCGACGAGGGCCCAGAGAAAATACCCGAGAGAGATGCAATCTCTAAGGTCCCGAGGGACAAGGAGAGACGTGACAAGGAGAGAAGTGATCGACCAAGTACATCCTTAGAGCTAGGACAAGAAATAAAGAGATGGAAAGGAGAAAAAGATAAGACTGATGAGTTAGCAATTATACAGAACGAATGGATGGGTGGTCAGATTTTGCTCAAACTCGATGGTAAGAGCATCGAAGACATAAGGCAAAGGGAAGATGGAAACAAACAGTATGAAAAGGATAGAGAAAGAGAGAGGCGATTGAAAGAAGATGGAGCAAAAAGGAAGGATAGACAAAGACAGGAACAGTTGTATCAAGAGGAGCAACTGAGAAAGCAGGAAAGAGCAGAGGAACAGAGAAAGTATGACAATAGACAGAGGGCAATCGAAGAACGAGAAAGAATAGAAAGAAAGAGAGGAAGAAGAAGAAAAGGAATTAAGGGATAAAAAATACAAAGACGAAAAGAAAAGGAGATATGAAGGGCAAATGAAAGGAGAGATATGAAAAGAAAAGAGGAAACGACAGTAAGAGTAGAAGCAAGGAAGCGATGAAAGTTTGATGACGAACTAGAAAGAAAGAGGAGGCAGAGAGCACACGATCTTCAACGGGTGGATGAAGAATTATTAGATCCTAATCCAGTAGTGGCATGGGAAGATGCAGAAGAGTTGTTCCCAGCACATGAGCCAATAGCAGGTCCGTTTAGAGCAAATCTAGAGTGTGAGTTGGACTATAGACGCATTAGGGTTGCTATCGATAAAGTCTATCATGGCATGAGGACTAAGAAAATGCTGCAGGGCAAGGGTAAAAATTATCGACTCGAGAGTATGCAGTTGTAAGACAAATAAGGAGCCTTATGCAGTTTTGAGCCAAAGGAGCTGTCTTTAGATAGACTGGCTCTAAATGGAGATGAAGAGGAGAGAAGTCACACGAGTTGGGGACAGGATATGCCAGACGAGGACAGGGAAACCTTCCATGGGGAGGAGGAAGGTAATGTATGTGGCCCTGAAGGGTGTTTTTCAATGGATAAGGAAGTAAGATAGTCGGATCTATGGCATCTAGGGCGACCCAAATCTCGGGTGTCAGAATTATTGACGTGGCTAGATCCACCTAAAAGGCGATCCCATGGTGAAAGGGGGGACTCAGCACATGCCGTGAGCAGGTTAAGGTCACTGCCAGGAAGAAAGCAGAGCAGAACCATTGTCCCTGCTATGAACAGACATACGATGGGAGACGAATGTGAGTTTGGGGTTTCACAGTTTCCCTTGTTAGAGAAAGGAGGAGCTAGGCCACAGTATATACCTTGGACACAGATGGATAAGGATAATTCAAGGTATAAACTCCCAAGTTTAACTTCTGGTGCAGGGAAATGGATACATGAGTTAGAGAAAATGACAGGAGGAAACACGTTAGCTATAGGGGACATTAAGGGTCTCTGGATTGCCATTCTTGGGGAAAGGGCTGATGACGTATGGTCAAGAGCAGGGTATTCTAGTGTTACCACGTTAAACACTGCTCATGATGGAGCACCGTTCAATAATTGCAGGGTGCCAGTCTGGAAAGCGCTTTAGAGTACTGTATCCCGACACGTCCGACATGGGAGCTATAATGGCAAAAAAGATGCACGAAGGGGAACAGCTGCTACCATCCATGACCAGTTAATACCACCACAGAGTGCCTGGCAAATGCCTTTCTACACAAAAGACAAAACTGTTGGCATTGCCAATGCTTGGTTTTTGCATCTGTCTGGCCCACATTCCTTCACCACCCTTCATAAGGAGAGAATAGGAATCTTGTGTCTGAAACTATCAGGCAAGCAGATCTAGGAACGGACGCAGGAACTCGGTATGCAATTGCCAATAAAAGATATGTTTGGAGCTTTGGTTACTATCAAATATTACATGTGAAATAATGGCTGAACATATCCAAAGTTCATGTAGGCACAAACAGCTCTCATTTAGTGAAGGCTAAAGGTATGGCCAGAGAGGCATAGCAAAAAAATGCAAAGAGATGTCTGTTACTGAAATAGCGTTTGACAATATACCGACACATGCTCTGGTGCTGCTATTTCATACTGAAATCGGCTGCCCTAGGCAGTGTAACATTTTGTCGCCAACTCCTCCCGACACACCCATAGCACAAGATAGATTAATGTTGCCGGAAAAAGGGGGGCGAGGGGTAGGGGGCAATCTAGCAACCCCTGCTGTTGGCAAACTAAACAGATGCTTAGGGCCTCATTACAACTCCGGCAGTAGCCGTGCCAGTAAAAACAGCAGTCTGCCACCTGAGTTGTGTATTTTATCCAGCGCCTGGCAATGGGGAATCACCGGGGCATTACAGCCCCACCGGTCCCTAAAGCCAGGCATCAGAAAAAGTTACTCCCCATTCCCATTGAGTCCGATAGGACTCAATGGGAATGGGGAAGTCGGTAGCACCGGCACCATTCATAATGGTGCCGGTGCTACCGTCAAAGTCTGTGAGCGGGTGCCTTTCCGCCCGCCAGGTCAGTCCTGGTGGGCGGGAGGGCATTCGGGCCGCAAACTTGTACTCTGCTGGTCCGGTAACAACGGTGCCGGTAAGCCTACTGGCACCGTTGTTACCGGACCAGCAGGGTTGTAATGAGGCCACTAGTCTTACTTTTCCTAGCACCTGCCATGGCTCTTGGCTCAAAATAAAAAATTGTTGATATGTTTTCATATCTTTATTTATTAGAATTGTTATACAGTGTGCCACACGCCCGCAGGCCTCAGGGAGCACACAAAAAACACAAAACTAAACAAGAAGAGACAAATTGTGAAGGATTAAGTCAGAATGGATCGAAATGTCAGTGGGAGTGGTAGAGAGCAACTAATCAGAATACTGATTAGTTGCCCTATCCTCTCTTTCAGTTTATGCATTCGTATTTACTGCATTTATAGCTAATGTCTTTACATCAGTTTGGCAAACTTTTCAGGGAATGAGCCAAACAGATCGGAAAAAAGTGTGAGGTGTAAAGAGTAAATAAAAAATAAAAAGGCAGAGGTGTGCAAGGGCTCAACCCCATGTTCTTTATAAATGTTGTACCATGCACAGATGAAAAGATGCAAGTTCACCAGATGTAAAGACGTGGAAGTAGAATTGTTTGATTTGTGTCTTATCCCCACCCTGCTTTAGGAAGGTGAATTGTTAAAGTTCATACATGGTGAGCCTATCACACTATCACAATGTGCCAGAAGGGACACGCTGATGGACTCCTGCTTGTAAAAGAAGCCAATGCACAGTAGGTGGTAAAATATGCCAATCACACTAACTGATGCAATTCCCTGATAGCAACCGACAGCTGCTAGATCTACCGAGAGACAGATGCACTTGGTCCAGCTTCCTACATACCCCGGGGCTGTTGTACTGCATATGAAAGGGAGCCAGCCACTGAAAATCATACCTCCATTTCCTCCCCCCTGTGCGTGGGAGGCCTTTGTCGTTTGGAGTCTTGCCGTTCTTAGCCGCCTCCCTAAACCACGTGTGATTCTGTTACCCTCCCTACTCTTTGAGTCTTCTTTCAGTCTCCATGCACGAATCCTAAACCTCCTTTCTCTGATAGCACATCTAGCTTCTCTGCCTTTGCAAAAGTCACACCCCACTCATCTCTCGCTGATCTTCAGTTGATTGCATAATAGGCATGTTCTATGAACTACATGTAAAAGAGTCCCACATAGTCATTGTTTAACAGTATTAGAGAACATTTGAGGTGTGGATCTTTACCTGGGAGGACAGCAAGTTGCAATCTATGTGCAGCCCCTTTCCTGTTTTATGTCTCTGCAGAATCCCTGCCATAATAGCTCCATGAACATAAAGTCCTGTGGCAAGATCTGTCATGGCTACCCCAGGCCGAACGGGTTCTCCGTCCTAACAGGAGAAAAGAAAAGGCGGTAAGTGGGAATAATATCAACAAGGCAACGCAATGTGTATCAATTCCACAAATGAAAAGTATTGAAAGTAGCAAGAAAAATCACATTCTGTAAGCAGTTATGTCTTCCTTCACCCCAGCCCTCCACGCATGGACACCAGTTGAATTCTCCATTCAACCAAGAGGATAAGCAGACTTTGGATCAGAAATACATGATGATTGTTTCATTGTTTCATTGATCGAGACAAATTAGTGATGTCACTTTTTCTGTTACAGATACTCAGAAAAATTATTGGCAGGGTGTTGGGTGAATGGTTATGCCAGGTGACAGATGAGTGACATATGAGAACTATTGATGAGAGGAACAAATATATTCTCCCGTGCAAGCTTCTCTCTGCATAATGTCACTAATCTGAATAAAATTTTAGGTGGAATCAAAAAGAATTAAAGCATCTCTAAAATTGCACATGATGGATGTGTTGAAGCAAAGTCTGCCAGAAGTTAACACCAGTTATTTCTATGGGGACCCTAATGTGCTGTACCTGACAGCCACAAATAATGTATACAATTTCCGAGACATCGTTATTGGAAAAATGACTGTGTACATGCATTGAGGAAAGACATTTCTTTAATGACCTCTTGATTTGCTATGTTCAATGATTAAGTGCTGAAACGCCTTTGGGGTGGACACCTCTATAAGGTGATTGAATGCTATAGGTGTAGCAATGAAGTAGTAGAGTGGGCTTCTATGGAGGTCTTCATTTGTGTTCTGAAGACAGTACCTTTGATTTTATGGGGCGTTCCATGGGAAGCTTGCTTTGAAGGGCTATGAGAGCCATGTCCCAGAAAAAAGAGCATCATTGATTTGGAGAAGCAGTAGGTTTGGAGTTGTGTCCGAATTGAATTACAGAATAATGTTGGAACAGCAAAGGGATATTGTGTTGCAATTAATTTAGGTGTTTTACCTTATATAGGGCTCTGAGCCTGACCTTCATTAAGCACAAGAGTGATTTGTTTTATTTTGTATTTAATTTAATGTGATATTAATTATTCAGGACTTTTCCACATAAAAACAATCAACAAAGTATATAAATTAAAACAGATCAATCCAACAATACAAAAATACCATACATTGTGACACATTTTTTTCATAAAATAATTAAACCAAATGCGATTTAAAAGATTATAACAATATTCTTTTAAAACTTCATGGCAAATGGAATGTATTGATTGAATTAGTATTACACCTTAAACTACTATAAATTCCTTGTTTCAATATTTAGTTTAATTTCAACTTCCAAATACCAAACAAAGCAATCAGCAGCGCTAGGTTGCCTGAATTAAGGTAATAATCCCAAAAATGATACTGTAGATTGCTTCATAATTACGTAGAAACCGGGTACGTCTGCGCACGTAACGAAGGGTCATTGCCTTACAAGATGTCAAAACTTGCTGAGAAGTTTCAAGGGCAGCAGGTGATTTGAAGATGCAACATGTTCTAAGTTCCCGAGGGATGTGCAGTTGAGGTCCTTTAGTCAATTATATTACATTATATTATTCATTATGCGCATCCAAAAAGGCCCGGAGGCACACGGGCGCAAGTCCTATCCCTGGCACGTTGAATGCAGAAAGCAATGACCTATCTTTTATTTAAATACAAGAGTTTTGAGTTTATTTTTAAACCCCTTGATTGTCTTACAATTTCTTACAGCTGCTGGTAGAGCGTTCCATTTCATAGGTGCGCTCGACCAGAATGCACCCCTTCTAACTAATTCCGAGGAGGTTTTTGGGATTTGTAGGTTCCTATCCCTGTTTGAACGAAGAGTGCGTGCCACCCGTTTGACTTTTAGTCTGTTGACAATATATGTGGGGAGATGGTCAATCCTTATTAATAGATCAAATCTTCTAACTGCACTGGATGGGCATTTCATCAAATAGTGTTGAAGTCCTAAATGGGGAAACATTTAAATAGCTATGACTAAAATATTGCTTTTTTATCAATCCTATATGACTATATGATTAAAATTTGAGACCGAGTCCCACAGATCCAGTTTACTCACAAATTAAATGTTTAATTTATAAAAATCATTAGTCCAATCTGGCGTCCAGTTAATCTGCTTGAACATGTCGTACACTGCTTTCCCCCATACATGCAACTTACTCCATAGTTCAACAAATCAGTGCCCAAAAAGTTTAATTATGGGCACTTAGGATCATTAATAGCCTTTATATAGAGGACCCATTTACTTCTGAGCACCAGGCAGACAAGAGACCTCAAGCCAAATTGCAAATGCAACAACTCCATTGGGACTGACTGTGACAAGTGTAGTATTGACCTCCAACATGTGCCTTTAATAACTTTCAACCAGTTGTAATCTGTCATTTGAAGTGCTTCCAGTCGGTAGGCAGGGCAAAAGCTCTGCTTATACAGCAGTGCTATCTCCTGATAGCTGTATCCAGCGGTACTAGTTGAAAATGTTTTATTCAAGGCCGTCTGAATAGTTGCTTTATGCCCCTCTCAGCAATTAAGTCTGTGTGCTTTCCTTGACCAAACTCAAGTCCAAGATATTTGTACACCTGAGTGATTTATAGCTTTCTTTTGGTATAGTGGTGGGGAATGCCGCCAATGCCAATACATTCAATAAGCAACCAAGGCAGCAAAGGCAGAGTCACCTTTATTTCCATATAGCTGTGCAGAAATGGACCAGGAACCCGGCAGAGTATCCTCTTCTAGGCCATCAAGCACAGAAACCTCACTGACAATGACTACCTGCCATGTGTTCCTCTCAAGAACTCTATATCGTATGTGAGGGGTCAGTAATGTGAGACTCACGACTGTATTGAGTTTTCTCAGGATCTGCCATTTTATTACACACAAAATTACAGAAATCCTAACTAAACTGACTCTACAAGGGGGTTCCCTACCTACTTTAAGATCTATGGGAACCCTCCTAGCATACACCAAACATAACCCTCCCCACTAAACAACATAAACATTCAAAACAACAGAAACTCAACATAAATAAAAGTTGACCAAACACTCAGCGTCTTGGATGACTTCTCGTGGAACTGGGCAGATCCTGCTCCCCAAGAATTGTCCCAAAGTCAATTTTCTCCAATGAACAAAAAGTCTTTACCAAAGTCTTGAAAAGTTCCAAAGAAACAAAATGTTCACACAAATAAAATCCAGTAGCGAAAGTCACTTGTTTGGTGAAAGACTTCTTTCTTTACAGTTCCACAAAGAATTAACAGCAGCAAGGTAGCTTTCTGGACAACTTCCTTCCAGTAAAGAATAGATGAAGTTGACAAAAGTATTCTTCCCACCTTGACAACAACTTCTTTACTGTCGAATTCTGCAGTGTTTCATGTACAGTTTGTCAGGATGTTCTCGCTCGAGATTTACTGCTCTCTCAGCAACTTCCTTCTGCGATAGAACTGTGGAAACAGGTTCCTTTGCCCCACTGTTAACTTCAACAGTTATGACAAATATTAACAGCCACAGTTCTGCTACTGCTACTACAACTTATACTGCTGTGTAAATTGCTACTACAACAGCAACTGCAGGAATAGGCAATTCTCCAAGACATCTTCAACATCCATAGGCCGGTAAAGCACTCTTCTTTCTATATCACCAGAAAGGGCAGCCTCTTTGCCTGTATTGCAGCAACCATAGAATCTGCTTCGGCTTCTAGACTACTTCTTATTCTTCCAAACAGTCTTTGCCATGCAGATATAGAAATAACTTCAGTGAACAAGAACCCAGCTCCCTTCCCCGGCATTATATACACCTTGCATTCAATGGTTACACCAAAGCAGTTGTGTCACTCTTCCAGCTTTGGATGAAGACTCTTGGGTAACAATACATTCATTGGCTTCAGAGCACTGGTGTACAGTTCTTATGTGCATGGGATATGCTTTCATAGAGATTCCTCTATGGGCTTGGGTAACGCTTGTTCTGGCTTCAACTTCTACTACTTCTATAACCTCCTGCTTCAGCATTTTATGTGTTGCAAGATGTGTATTTTTGATTGGAACCAAAATTAGGCACACGCGATTGCGTTTTAGTATTGAACTGCCACTTTAAAGACAGACGCATTCCCACCTTTTGGTCAGCACTCAACATCCAAGGTATCGGGAAACATTGTCTCATGTGCACGGTCCCTTTAAACAATACTTGCAACTCTTCGGGAAAGACAGTTTAACTTAAATTAGGCTATTGGCAGCTTTCTCTATGCTAACCGGGCACACGCGACCGCCCGGCAAGTATTGCTGATGTTAAGGAAAGACAGGCTTTTCATTATATGCAAGCATTTCATTAAGTGTGTGTTACTTTCCCATTGATAAAAAGAATTCCCACTTCTGCTGTTAATTTGTACTCACTTATATTTCAGCGCGGATGCAATTAAAGGCTGGCTACAGTTACCAGCAAGGAACTTCTAATTCTCGGGAGTACGGAGCTTCCTTTTCTGACTCCCAATTATAATGATTGCGGGCTGCGGCAGCTGCCCAAGTTTGTTTCTTCTCCTGCTACTCCTGCCGGCACTCTTGGGATCCACACCCCTCTGCTACACGGGTGTCTCCGATCCAGCCTCATTAAGGGAGAGTCTCCTACTCTCTAATTTTCCTCGGCTTGCTTCTGCACATGGGCCTTAGGAACAACTGCAACTTCAGCTCTGCATTCACAGCAATGAGGCACACCTGCAAAGACTACCTTCTGCTTCCATTTCCCTCCAGTGTCACTACAGCTATTCAGGGTCTGTGAGCACAGGACCAACTCAGAGTTTGCCTCTCTACTTTGGAATCCCTGTTGTGGTTACACTTCCTTGTGAACTGCTGGCTAAGTGCTCTGCTTCTACTGCTTCCGCTACTGCCGACCTTCCAGATCCTGCCCCAGGTTCTTTCTACTGCTTCTACGTCACGCAGCCTTTTATGCTCCTCAGGTGGGATAATTAGTTTAAGGTGCAGGCCCTTATGATTAATTGCCTGACCTTGTTTGCATTCATTACGCTTGCCTGCCTGACCTGGACTCTTACTTGCCTCTTTAGCCGTCTTCTTTTTGACAGTCCCTGACGGATTCTGGGAGTGGTAGTTTGAATTAGGAAAATTTTATTTCTCTAATTCTTCAGAAGACTTTAAAATAGATTTACTTCTCCAGATATTATTAAGAGAAGGATTATAAGGATTAACCCTTTTAGAGACAGAAGGGACAGAAAAAGGTCACATGCTCATCGTTCCGGTTAGAATACTTTTGAACTTGTGGAAGATATGGGACCCTAGGTGTGTCAAACATCTGTTTCTTGTGTTCAACACAAAGTGGAGTCACTCTTTCAGGTTTTACCCTTTTACCCTGAATAGAGGATCGAGATGTACCAAAATGACAATAAGCCAATTCCTCCTTTAAGTTTGTGTTAACCGTATTCCTCTTCGAGGAAAAATACTGTGTGGCTGTTACGCTCACCTGGACCCCACAGGGGTGTCGATCGGACCCGGACAGCTGCGGTCTCCTTCAGCGTGATGCGTAGTGCAGAGATGACTGTCTGGACTGGCCCGCCTAGTCTTGTCTGCTGGACCCGAAGAAGTATTTTCCTGCAAGTGGAGACAGGGATTAACCACCTGTGGGTTTTAGTGATGGCCTCCCAACTGTTCTCGTTCTCCCCCACTAATCACCTCCGATATCCCCTTAGTGACCTCACCTTATGTTCATAAAAGATGAGCTCTCCATCCTGCGTGTCTTGCAGGGGCGCGTAGATACCAGTTACTTCACTGGTTTGAAGGCGTTGGGAGAGTTCCGGTAAGTATTGACTCTGAAGTCCCTGGCGGGATTGATAAGTATCAAGTTCAAAGAGTTCAATGTGCCCGATGTTCACTCTTGTCCCCTTCCTTCCTTAAGTTGCAACTGAGTTTGTGAGAAGAAGGTCGTGTAGCTGCTGCTGGCGTTCAGGTAAGTGTCTGTGTTACCCAACGCTGTCCGGTAACTATTGCATGCGTTAACGTGTTGTTTTTCTCCCTCTTTACAGATGCGGCATATGAAAATGTGGAGAGTTATGGAATAATACCGCCGGTGGTACGTCTATGGTGGTAAGAGGTTGTATTTGTTGATTCCCTTGGCTCCCCTTGTTTTTTCTTGTGTCCCCTAGGTGCCGGATTACGGCGAAGAAATGATGGAGACAGTGACAGATCGAAAGATGCTGTGAGAACTGGTGCGTATGGCGCCGTGCTGGAGCTGGCGAAGCGACGTGTGCAGGACTGATGTACTTTCCAGGTCCGGAGATGAAATGGTTCCGGAATTAGGTGAGGAATTTGAAATAAGTTCGTTTTCTAACCTTGTCCTTTTCTTCTTCTTTATTCTAGGAGCTCCGGATTCGAGGAGGGAGTGGCAGAAGACTGGATGCTGGCTGCAGGCACGCAGGCGTGGCAGAAGACTGGATGCTGGCTGCAGGCACGGTGAGCGTCACGCTGCTGGATGCAGAATAACGCGAAGCATGTGCTGCTGTTCGGGTGTGGTTTAAATAGCCTCCAAAGTAGTTCCAGTTAAGAAGTTCCCTATAGCCACGCCCGAGTAAAAAATAGTCCCTGTAACAAAATAGTCCCATACAGGCCTCATGTAGGCTTGGACTCTTTTGCAGCATGGTCTGCATCAGGTAAGAAAAGTCTATGAGCCTGGCGCCTATGGCACCAGGACTGATTTCTATGATGAGCCTGGCACCTAAGGCGCCAGGACTGAACCCAGACTGCCCCTAGCCAGGGCTGCTGAGCTTTAAACAAATGTCTGGATGCCTGCTCCCGGAGCTGAGGGCCTTGGTCCTGATGCCCGGGGGTAGGCATCATGACAGTGGCATCCTGTTCAATCTCCCCACTTCCCTGGGCCTGGTCTCTTCCCAGGTGATCCTGCCACAGTACACCACCCCCAGGATTGGGATCAGGAAGCTTCTGCCCTCTCCTAGCCACCTGGGAGGAGACTCTATGTAGGGTTGTAGTGGGGGATCCGCAACTCCACACTTCACACATCAGAACGCCAGAGCGATTCCCTCATTGAAATTACATCATAAAGACTCTGCCGAGCCCCAACACTAACTAGGAAGGTTTACCAATACTTACACTGGGCCAGCATTGTCAAAGTTCGGCAGACCTGCGTACAAGAAGAGGGTGGGGCTAAACATACCTTTTTCTGTTTTTATCAATGTCACCAGGCCTGGTGGGAAAGGAGAGACAGCAGTTTGCCTGTGGAACCAGAGTAGGTGGAGACCCAATGGAAAGAGAAGGTGCAGGATAAAAGAGACGGCAGGAAACAGGCTGTGAGTTGTACGTGTGAGATCAGAGGAAGAGGAGGTGGCCCAACAGACCAGGTGGAAGAAGTAAAGTGCAGAGAAGAATGCTGATGGTTTATTCAAGAAGTGTACAAGGTGGGGTATTGGTTGGAGAGAGAAAATGATACTTGGGTATATGTGTGCATGCAAGGTGGATGTGTGAGATTGGCAGAGGAAGAGTAGGGAATGAGTGAGAAGGTGATTGGGGAGTGAGAAGAGGGTGATTGAGGAGAGGTTTGGGAGGAGTGTAGTACGGAGATGGTAGTAGCAGTCTGGTGAGAGGAATAGTAGTGTGGAGGCAGGAAAGTAACAGTGGTGTAGAGAGGGGGGAGTATTTGTGGTGCAGAGAGAAGAGAAGGGAGCAGTACTGGAATGGAGAGGGGAGTGGCAGTAGTAGGAAGAGGGGAGTATGTTGAGGAGTAAGATTGGAGGCTGGAGGTAAAGAGAGAAAGGAGCATTAGAGGGACAGAAGAGGAAGTGTCACAAAGAGAGCCAAGGAGACGGTGGTCAGAATAGTACGAAGGATAGAAGGAGGTAAATAGGGAATCAGGGAAAGGAACAAGAGCATGGAAGAAGTAGCCCATGTGGGGCCTCAGTGTCTGAAAGGCACCTATTATTTCAAACTACCTTAGGATAAGGACCACCTAGATTGTTCCCAGGGTGAGCTAAAGAGATAAGGTATTTGCCTTTTGACCATCACCATAAAACAGACAGATGTTAGATAGTAGGTGTTACCGATCTCTAATGACAAGCCTGAGGGAGACCTGGGATAGGGAGAGCCTGCCCATTCCTAGGTAAGCTAGAGAGGAATTTAGCGAGCCCATTAATAACAAATCAAAATAAAAACCCTTGAACTGTCTTTGGGAGTTAGGGATGCCATCTGTGACCCTCCTCCCCCACAATGCCTATCCACATCCCTTTAAGATTCCTCCATATGCACAATGTGCACTGGTGGTGCATTCCTTCAGGGGATGGGGTATAGTAAGGCTACATGACACCTCATCCATGAAAGTTCACCACATTTGTCCAGAAACCGATCCTGCACATCCAAACACTCATGCCAACTTGTGAGTAGTTTCATGTAGGTTTTCATGTCAACAATAAATGTTGGCAGAAGGTGGTTTTTTATTTGGGTATTCCATAGACCCACAAAATACTTGCTTTCAGGATTCCTATCTTGGAACTGTCTGCTTGTATTATCAACATTTTTGGCATACACAAACCCCCTACCTTAAAGTTGAGCAAGCTACAATTTGTACGAAAATCGGATGAGCCAAACTTGAGATATTCATAGAAAAATAAATTATCAATATATTTAAAAACCTGCACTAGTTCTGGTGGGTCACAAGTATAGGCAAATGGAACAAAACAGCAAAGTGCGAAATGAAAAGATGAAAACACAACAAAAACATGAAGCACATGAAGACATTAGGCAGATGAAATGAAACAAAACACCAATCAGCAGAATTATTGGATGAAAACACACACAAACACACACCAAACATATATGCCCATATGTGTTTGAGGTATTTCCTCACAAACATACACCGTCACCAAAAACAACGTATGTGGAGCCAACATATGCACCTGCGTTACATCGATTTAGAAAGTCCGCTTTGAGATCGCATCAAGCAGCCTTTACAAATCAAACTGCCATGCCTCTTGGCACAAAGGAGTGCACGTAGGACATGGAAGGCATGGCCAGACCGCAAGAGGGAAGCCGTGGGCGAAACAGGTAAGTGATGTTCTGTGAGGGTGTGTCTGTGTGTGTGTGTGTGTGTGTGTGTGTGTGAATGGGAGGATGTTTGTGGCGGGGAGGTGGCAGGAGTGGGTACGTCTGAGTGTTTTGGCGTGTGTGTCAGTGTGTCTGTGGTGGGTGGTTGAGGGGGAATGTTTTAGTGGCTGAACGAAGCCTGTGAGGGAAGAAAGAGGGGTTGGGAGTGAAACTCCTCGATTTCTAGGAAATCCTGCCTGGGTGGGAGAGGGTACGAGGGGTGGTGGAGGCAGGAAGTGGATCGGCTTTTAATGGAATTGGGGGAGTGAACACCGACCCCCAAAATGGTGGTAATACCGTAAATCAAGGCCACACAAAATGGGCCGGAAAAAAAATAATCCGTCTTTTTTGTGTGCATCCTTCAATATTCTAGATTGTCATATGGAACCGAATAAATAAGTGCAGAAGGAGCGTATGGACAATGTGGCAGACCAAAAATACATGTGACGAAAGGAGCATGGTTTCTTTACAAATAGGCATGGGTGTGAATAAATGCCTGAAGGATCTAATGGGTTTTCTACAATAAAACAGATTATTCCACTCAGAAAATGTCCTCGAAAATGCGCATCGACCATGGCAGGCAGACCGTTCACAGAATCATTGGCACAGTTAGCAACAGTGCTGATGCTTCCGTGTCCCCACTTCCATAGATTCCTAAATGGGAATGGGGACTTACATTTTACCGGCGCCTGACTTCCCGGGCCGCAGGACTTAAACTCTCCCGGTGGCACCGGGAAGTCAGACACTGATAACATTTTACGAGTCTGGCAGCAACCCGCCAGTAGTACCGGCAGGGTTACCACCGGACTCGTATTAAGGCCCAAGGGTAGTCGAACTTTAATCTGTCAGGTTTATTAATAAGGTCAGGCTATTCTCACCATTATTTTTTAAAGGGATGTCTCCATTTGTGAGATTTAATTGCACCATTGCTCGTCCAATTTGCTTTCCAAGCCAAGAAAAAGGGAATGTGTACTCAACAGACAGCTGTGTGACCTGGGGGTTTGATTTTCCCAACTAAACAAGATTTTGTATAAACACAAAGGTGTCAGGATGGGCTAAATTATAAAGAGTTAATTTCTTGCTGAAGCATGGATACTGGTCTTTTCCAAGTATTTTACTCTTAACACTGTTGCCAGCATATAGCACCCTGTGATAGTCACCGGGCTAAAGAGCCCAGCTCTTTCTTTGCTCGTGCCCTCAAAGGGGATATAGAGCCCAGTTTGCTGTTTGTAATGCAGCCAGGAGGATAGTTACTGGCCCACTTCTTTCAGGTGCTGGGTTGTACTGGTCAAGGCTTTCCTTTTAGTAAGGGGGTTTAAGCACTTCCTGCAATAAGTCAAATGTTGCCCTCTCACCCTCAATAAGCGATATAGAACCCTTCTCACTCTCAATAAGGGATATGGCATCCTTCACACTGGAAAATAGTGTACCCTGTTCAGGATTCCATGGGGGTCCAACTCCTAGGGTCTGTCCGTAGCGTCCTTCACAGCAGTATGGCCACACTGCCTAGTAGCATAAGTACCCTATTTTGATCCCCTCAGGCACTCATGGACCACTGCATCTCCCTGCTGCTCATCTAACCTTCTCTCCTGTTTTATCTACTCTTCTGGCTTGTCTCGCTTCTCTAACTTGTCTTGTTTCTCTGGCTTCTGGCAACTGTCTTGTCTCTTTTTTGCTTGACATTTTATAACCCTTATTGACAAACAGCATTCCTACCATCAATTCAGATTAGTTGGGCTTTCTACTGTCTTGTTTTGGGCTTTCAAATTGGTCACTCGCTTTTCTTAGTTGCTTGGCCCCTCCCACTATAGGTCATGGCTCTCCAAACTGTTCAACAGCCTTGAAGCCAACTTATCAAGCAGAATTTATGCCACCTTACCAGCACTATGCTGGACTTCAGGAATGTTCCCTCTTTGCTCCCAGAATCTTGGCCGAGTTCACAGTGACTCTCTGCCTCCTCTTTGCATTGGTGGGTAGCCTGAAGTCTTCAATGATGGCAGAATGTCCTCATGTCCCTGCTCAGATGCCTGCTTGCGAGTGGGATCTAGGACCGTATTCCAGTGCTGGGTTCTTTCGGTGTTTCACTCTGTATCCTTCTGGCAAACAGAGTCCTGCCGTGCTAGTTTTCCATCCACTGCTCTTCTCCTTATTTTAGGGAAATCCTCGGACAGACTTCTTAAATTTGTTTCTTCAGTGGCACAAGAACTCACTCCCATTGTTTTGCCACAGTGATATGTTCTATTTGCCTATAACATGACAGCTAATGAGAGGGTGTTTGCCATAGAGCAATGCGTTATCACTCCTCTCTAAGTCTAGCTTGAAGGCAGCCTTTGTCTTGGCAATGGAGCCCTCCAGGTTGCACCTAGTACAGCCACCAGGTAGAACCTAGCTCTGGTTACATTGCACTAGTAGTCCTGCTTTCCTGGGCTGCAGAGTCATAGCCTGGCCATGGGATGGAGTCAGGGACTGGACTTCATCACAGTGTATACCTTTCATAGAGTGACCGGGAGGACAACAGCCACAGAGAACACGTCCCAACAGCATGCACACACCACACGCGTTGAATGTTTATGTACAGACATGAGGTAATTAGTGGAAAATAAGCAAGTTAAAGTTGCTAAATAGAAAAAGAAGTCCAAAAACTCTGAGAATACCAAGGTAAAGATATGAATGGTCAATGTAAAGGTAAATAAATGTAAAGTACATTACACTACAAATCTAACCTTAACTCACAATACACCCCTGTTTCAGAACGTGCTTCACGGCAAGTATATACATATAGTATAGTCTTTGTGGTGGCAAACCTCTTGTTATGATTAAAGTGAACACCCAATATGAAGAGATGTTTCAAAATATGGCACCATTAAAGAACTATTCACAAACGTCCAAACAAAATATATAACCAATTCTGAATTGGTTGGAAAGTTTTACGAGGCTCCGCCAAATAGCTGTGGGGGCAAATGTTTTGTTTCCTATTCACTTCGCATACGTGAAAGTTGGCTCTCACCAACAGTCTGAATTGCGGAGTGTGGCTGCGAGTGTGCAGTCTCTGGCAGTCTGTGCATGGCTGCCATGGCGGCCGTTTCTGAAACTTCACCACTTTTGGACATTGCCTCTGTTACCGTGTTAGACTCTACGGATCTTGAGGAGGGCCGTTTGCTTAGAAGTGCACAGCCCCGAATTTCACAAAAACAACATCTTCACCCTCGAGGTGTTTTGAGGCTTCTAACCTCGGATTCATCACTTTGCCAATTACAATCCCAAGTCCCCCCCGGCGGCGGGCCGGAAGTAAAGAAAACAAAGATCCAGCCGCAAGAAAAATCCCCGCCACAATGGCGCGAGGAAGTCAGGCTGACACAGAAATTCAGCGCGATGAAACACAGCGCGTCGCAGCTCCTCACTCACCTCTTGGTCCTGTGGCAGCGTGACTCCCGTTGTCACTTCTGCAACCGTGGATTCTTCCCTCACAGCTCCGAGCCTGGGATGCCTCCGAAGGGGGGGGAGCCCGCAAAGTGCTCTACAAGCCGCCCGCAAATTGGACTCCATTCATGGGGCGGAGCCTGAAGACGCCAAGGAGGCGGCTCCCGTTGAAGCATCGAGCGTGGAGAGCAGTGGGGGGAGGGGACTCCTTCTCCCTCCCGCGGCAAAGCAAACGCCGCCATCGACCCTCCTCGTGCGTCTGGATAAGTCCCCTCTGGGTCAGAGGGAAAACAGAGAACTGAGAGCTGAATCAAGTCCTCAAATTACTGTCGCCAACGCTCTAACACAAATCGAGGCGCAGGTCCACTTGGGCTCGGACTCACCAGCCCCTGTTTTCCTGGAGGAAACCTGCCCCCGTGGACCGGAGGGGCGCGGGATCTCCAATTGTCAAACCACTCGATTACAATTCATCTCCGCTTGCGGAGACGATCCCTCCCCCTTGTGCAGAAACTTTAAATTCCAAAAAACGTCGCTGGAAGGAGGTGGAGGCATCCGATTCCAGAAAACCTCGTTTTCTCAGAAGAAAAGGCCCGTTGAAGCAAAAAACACAAAAAGAAATCTTCACAAGTTTAGCGTCGAACAAAACTAAAACTAGCGGCCAATCCGTAAAAAAACCATGGAATCCTGAGTCCATAAAACCCTCAGTGGCAAGTCTAGTTACAGACTTTTTTCACGTCTTCGCCCTGGATTCGCGGAGCAGACAAGTGGACCTCACCGATGAGGACATTTTGGAGGCAGTTAAAACGTGTCAACCCCCAGAAAAACAAGGAAAAGGTCCCTGGCGCCAGATCAGCTGCCAAAGATGAAAGACGCCTCTAAGCTGCAAACGGCTCAAATCTCTCCAACTCGGCTGCCGCGTGCCCAATCCACGAAGGATCCTTCTCTCGCCCTGCCTGGCAGAGTCTTATCAGCTGAACAAACCGACAAGGGCGCAGCCGCCCAAACTACACCGACAAATTTTAGTGAAAAGTCTCCTTTGGTCCCCACGGGAAAACCAGTCCTGGTCAACCAAACAAACACACTTGGCCCGGTACATGGCTCTACTCATTCAAACAAGCAGACTAGCAAGGACCCGCCGGGCTGCCCAAGCCTAGGTCGGCCCCATCCCATCCACCCTTCAACTCCCTCAGACCAAAGGGTGGTGGTAGCTTCAAAGGCTTGGTTGCTTGAAACCACCCCACACGCGCTATGCCAATCCTCCGCAGACATAAGGCAGCAATCCCGTCTGTATCAGGACAGCCTGTTGGCCGATCTTCAAAATAAACCAACTCACTCGGACAGAATCAGACGTGGATCCTTAGAGCTAGCATCCTCTCCTGTAGTAAGAAGACTTTTAAATGAGAGTCAAACAACAACTCAAACTCGAAAAACCTCACGCATCAACCAGCGCATCAAACGGATGCTCCTTCGCAAAACAAGAGGGATTTTCTATCAATTATGTCAGCGGTCACCATAGCCCTAAATCTGTTTACCAAACTCTACGAGGGGATAAATGAGTCCTTAAAAGACCACACTTCGATCCAAGCGAGGATGTATACAAAATTGACCTTTCTAGAAGGCTATATCACCGCCCTCGATGGCAAATTGTCAAGCTTAAAATCGGACGTAGTTAAAGGAAATAAAGCTTTCGCGGGAGTCCACACAGAAAATCAGATGGAAGTCGGAGCGGGTGGTCAAAATAGGCTGGTACAACCTCCTACCATAGCCTCCACCTCGGCTATTCAAAGGCCTACCACTGCGGCTGCAAATAGATCAACACCTGAAGAAGTAATTGACATCACCGATGAACCACCGTCACTGCCTCCTCCCCAAAATTTCTTGGGGGGAATAGAGGAACGTGCACATTCGATGTTCTCTTCAACGAGGCCAGACCTCCACCCACAAAGAGGTGTGGTTGAAAAAAAAAAAAAAAAAAAGAAAAACAAGCTACCCCGCGGATCTCAACCCCAATTCTAAGAACTGAGGCAGCTGAAAGTACGGCTCAAATTTTGGTTCTTCCACCGGTCATACAAAACTTGAACAAAGCCTCACCCCGTTCAACGGAGGAATTTCTGGCAGAGGCATGATGAACCTCTCTCAGCATCTTGATGATCCCCAAGCCCAGCAACAACTGAAGGAAAGAAAGCACGGGGGCTCTGCGCTGCAGCTTCGCCAGTGGTTCCCGGCGCTTTGGCTGACCTGAAAATTACTGAAGACTTATCAGAAGACGAATCATCGCCAAAGTTCAGCACCCTGGAAGAACGCAGGAAGAAATTAAATTACACCAGGGGTCCACACATAAGCTCCCTAGTTACCCAAGCTTTCGAGTGGTGTCATTTGCGTCCCCCGGGGACCAAGAGCGCACAAAGCGGATTCCCGGCACACAACAAGCGCGAGAGAAGGTTGGCGTCTCGGCATCCAACAGGTACTCCATGTCACAAAGTATCAAACACTCGGGTGAAAAAACAAACGATAGAGGGAAACACCCAAAATTCCACTTCTCTTCACAAACTGAACAATACCGAAAAGCCAATCCACACGTAAGAGCGTCTCCTATCAAGCTGGCCCAGCATCCTGAAAACAAAGACGATATAATCCTAAACAGAAGAGGTTTACTCGCATTGTTCAGCCTCGGACCAGCTCTACTTGGGATTAAATCGTCAGACCTACGGTTAGTGGACCCTTACCACTCAAACTTTCGAGCAAAAGCCTATATTTACCTCGCCTCTACGAGTGCAAAAAAGGAAATGGTTCGAGCTGAAGAGGATTTGGCATTCCTTGGTTTCACTTTGGAAAATCAAAACCAGAAACCTCACTCTCACCAGTTAGGACACCGAGGGTGCAATTTGAGAGGCAATGTCAAAGGTTGTGATAACGAAAATAGGAGTGAAAGGAAAAGTCACTCCGATTCCAAGCAAGTTTCTGAAAGCCACAACCAGAAGCCCTCAGCTTCCATCAACGCGACCTTAAACTGAAAATCTGCCCCGCTGGGTTTAAAGAAAACCTTTGACTGCAGGGGGCCCTACTCGGCTATAACGAAATTCGCAAAGGTGACAACTATACCCGATACTTCCATTGTTCCGAGCAACGCCACCCATTGTTCAGCTAATAAAGACCCCTCGGACAGCATCAACCAGTCAAAAGACAAACTTCAGAGTTTGTGGGCCTGGCTCCCAAAGGCTCTCACACTCAAGAAAAAATAGCAATGCGCAGGTCGGCCAAAAGGGCTTTCGGCCACTTCGACCGCCGACCCAACTCCACCTCCCCTTTGTCTCTGCTCCTGGAACACCCGTGGTCATTTGCACCTAACAATGCCAGGCAATGCAAATCTGGCTGCTTTTGACATCATCTGCTTACAAGAGACATGGCTCGAGAAATTGCCTGCTATGGATGGCTACGACATCATATTGGCACCAGCAAATAAAGGATTAGTCGGCCGCCCGACATCGGGTCTTCTCATCGCCTCCCGGCAGGGGAGGGGTCTGAAGATCAAGGCCACTCTCCTATCCAACCTTTCAATCCTGGCAGTATTACTTGACTGGGTGGATCAACCAAATTGCGGGCTTTCTCAAACCGCAATTAACAACACTTACTGGAACCCAGCAGCCATAAACCAACAGTCATACCTAGCGATGATGGAAAATCTAGTAGATGAAATTCAAGCTTCCAACCAGGTCCCTTCGATCATCATTTGCGGCGACCTAAACGCCGACTGCTCTGACCACTGCACAAGTTGGGCAAATCTTCTTCTTCGAATCCCGCCGCAAAAAGAGGGAGTCTTTGGTCAGCATTGATGGCATCAAGGAAAATGGAAAATTTGGATTCAGTTTTCCCCAACGCTGACCGTCCTCCTACTTGGGAGCAAGGTGCTCACCACGCCACTATTGACTACATTTTCGCCTCGCGCTACCTTCTTCCAAAGGTAAAAGACTTCGAGGTTCGCAAAACCAAAGCGAGCGATCATAACCAGCTCACTATGTCTCTGCAATCCCATTTTAAACCACCGGCCCCGTATGTGGTAGGGGTTCAATCAAATTCCCGAGGCAATCGCTTGAATCTGACAACGAAAGCAGTGTTAGATCTGTCTGCAAAATATGCGTTGGGGTTATATTCCGACGGAAAAGATTCTTTAGACTACGTACCTCTTCTAATACAATACAGGGCCAAATCAAAAACGTCGGCCCCATCACTGACTGCTTTGAGACATTCCTTTGATGCAATACTGGTGGCAAAGAGACGCGAACTGGGCAGGCGGAAACGGACGCTTGGGACCCTTCCACAAAATCAAGATCAACTAAAGTCAGAAATAAAGACCTACAAAAATTAGGCAAAAAACCATCGCCACAATTTGTACCAGCAGGATGCTGAATCCATGCTAAAAGCAATCTGCGGAAACAAAGCAAAAGATTTCTGGTCTCTGCTAAAAACTTCAGCACCTTCTCTAAACAACACGACCATCAACGCCACGGCGGAAGCAAAATGGATCAGTCACTTCTCGTCCCTCTTTCAAGCTCCACTCACCACAGGCTTGCCTGATTCGAAATCGAAAAACGAAAACTGGCTGAAATTGGTCGACCTGGCGGAAATCAGAGATCACATTAAAAAGCTGAAGACCTCCAGAGCGACGGGTCCGGATGGAATCTCAAACATAGACTTGAAAAAAAATGCAGACGAATGGGCACCACTTATCCTGACTATCTTCGCGCAGTGTGCTGCCATGAAATCGCTCCCTCCATCGTGGACGAGGGCGGTTATCGTTCCAATTTACAAGAAAGGCGATATCACTGATCCACTAAATTACCGCCCTGTAGCCCTCTTGGACTGCATTGGGAAAGTCTACGGGAGGCTTCTTTTGAAAAGATTTGATGCCTGGTCAAAGTCGGCCCCCTGCAATGACAGGTTCCAAACGGGCTTTAAAAGAAATGTGGGAACAGCGGCAAACATACTTACCATCAGCGTACTGAAAAGCAAGGTCTTGGAGGGCAAACCAAGGATCTTTGTGGCCTTTATCGACCTCTCCCAAGCCTTTGACTTGGTTGACAGGCAGCGTCTCTGGAATAAACTCGAAGGCTGGGGGTGCCCCCAGGAGATTCTGCAACCAATCAAGGCTCTCCACTCAGAAACCACCCTCAGGGTCCGATTGTCACAATTGGGCAACTTGTCATCTGAAATCCAGACGGGTCGAGGGGTGAAACAAGGTTGCCCCCTAGCTCCAGCACTGTTTCTAGCCTACATTGGTGATTATGGCATCTCAGAAGATCTGTCACAGACTTTTCCACCATCCCTGGCCACAGCAAAAATAAGCCACCTATTGTATGCTGATGACCTCATCCTACTCGACCAGACCCAGATTGGCCTCCAGAGGCAAATATCAAACCTCCTGCGTTACACGTCCGAGAACAACCTAAAAATAAACAAAGAAAAAACTAAAATCATGACCCTGGAGTCCAGCCAGAAAAAAAACGCAGAAAATGTCAAATGGCATCTGGAAGAATATGTGATTGAGAAAGTCACAGTATATAAATATCTTGGAGTCTTGATGGACAGCACCAAACACGAAAGTTCAATGCAGGCCAACCTTCAAATCAGAATAAAGAAGTTGACATCTCAAGGTAAGGCGATTGACATAAAATTCGGTAAATTCTCTTGTATCCCTGTAATCAAATTTTACAGAAAGAAAGTCATCCCTTCCATCACTTACGGAGCCGAAGCCATGCCTCTGATTCCAAGTAAAATCTGGCAAAAATTTGAAAGTGTGTTCTGGAAAGGGGTCTTGTCCCTTCCAAAATCAACGTCCATAGCTGCTATCCGGAGAGAACTGAGCCTAGTGTCTCTAAAGACAATAGTTGACATTAGTTCCCTGAGGCTGTACCGAAAATGCATCATGGATGGGAGCGAGGACATTTTTGGTCTCCTAAACAAGGAGCTAAATTCTGGCAAGGTGCAAATGCTGGTAGCATGGAAAGAAGCAAACTCGTCTTTACTCAACTCAGTCGTTTGCTCGGAAGCCGACCTCACCTCACATCCAACTAGAGTGTTCAAAAAATTGAAAGAGCTTGACTGGATTCAAACCCAGGAGTCCGCTTCAAACAACAAACTACTCCAGCACTTGCCTCCAACATTCCGAAAGCTCAATGAGCCAATGAAGTACCTTCAAAAATTCCACAATAGGGGGGCACGGAATGCTCTTCTAAGGATAAGGATGAACTTGGTGGCCACAAACGAAATTCGCAAGATCAGAGGTTTATCCGATACGAGCGCCTGTCGCTTATGTGAAAATAAAACCGAATCCATCAGACACTTGCTTCTGTTATGCCCGAAAAATCAGAACCTGAGAGGGGCCTACTTGAAACATCTAATAGTGGACGATCGTGGGTGGGATAGACTGATCTACACCTGGTGGAATAGACTGATCAGCGGAGACAGAATAACCTGGCTCCTGGCAACCGTGAAAATATTGGAACACACGATGAAAATGATAACAGTCTCAGGGTCCCACCCTGGCTAGTTACCGTGAAATTCACTTTTTCAGTTCTCTTTTGTAAAATTCTTTTGAATATACACAAATAAAACAAAAACAAAAAAAAATGTAAAGGTAAATAAATGTAAAGTACATTACACTACAAATCTAACCTTAACTCACAATACACCCCTGTTTCAGAACATGCTTCACGGCAAGTATATACATATAGTATAGTCTTTGTGGTGGCACACCTCTTGTTATGATTAAAGTGAACACCCAATATGAAGAGATGTTTCAAAATATGGCACCATTAAAGAACTATTCACAAAACGTCCAAACAAAATATATAACCAATTCTGAATTGGTTGGAAAGTTTTACGAGGCTCCGCCAAATAGCTGTGGGGGCAAATGTTTTGTTTCCTATTCACTTCGCATACGTGAAAGTTGGCTCTCACCAACAGTCTGAATTGCTGTACAGGTTTTCACCAACCCGTGAACAAGGAGCAGATGGCATGTCCCCAAAGTAGTGCAAATCAATTCAGTGGTTTGTTTTAAAATTGACCCAAAATGCATACATCTCAGTCTACACGATACACTATTTTTTTGGGAGTCGATTGGCTTATCAAGTCTACAGGGCAATCCGATGGACTAGTCCGAAAACAAATAATCTGGTTGGCTGGGGGAGGGATGCGACAAAGCCGAGTAGGATCGACATGAGGCGTACACAAATCTATATGTTGGGAGAAACCGGACAGTATTCTCCCACCCACTCCCTCGGGATCTTCCATTCAGGTGGGCAGGGAAGGGACATCGCTTTTGGATCCTCACCCTGGGGGTGGACAAGCGAAGGAGGATCACCTGAGTGGATGATCACAAGGGATTGGGAGGAGGATACCCAAGGATGAGATATGGTATTTCCCCAGTCCCAAAAAAAACGCAACCCACTCTCCTCAGCCTTTACGGGGTATTTTCAATCTCACCCCATCACACCCACCCCATTTCCAACAAATACGGAGACGAGAAAGAGGCAACTTAGATCAGTAAAGATTACCCATAGGAATAACATGGGGAAAATAAGGGAAAACTACCCTAGAAAGAACTCACGTTTTCCCACGCATAGAGTCAGACAGGGTCGGGCATTTAATAGTAACCTATCACACCTGACTCCACTTGACTGGTCTTTTCACTATAAAAGGTGTGGTCTTCCACATATGAATGAGCAAGTAGTGAAGCAAGTTGGAAGGAGAGCCGAGACACCAGAGCTGCCCAGGACCAGAGGACAGAGACCAGGATGCCGAGATGCTGAGAGGCTGCAGTTTGAAAGAGCAGAAGCGTGGTGACAGAGCCTGGTATCCAGAGAGCCAGGAAGAGTCTGTACATGGGAGCCGAGAGGCGTGCTGGTCCCCTGCAGACAGAACCTGTGAAGGCGAATGCTTGTTCCCCTCGGCCAGTGAAGCAGCCCAGGAGTGTTCAAGGGGCAGGCGGTGAGACCCTGACCTAACAGCGAAGAGTCGTTGTCGAGCTGAACCGCAGAAGTCAGTCCGGTGAGTCAGAGCATTGTGGGCAGCATGCTGTTCCACAGGGCTATAGCATCATGGGTTGATCCTGGGAAGAAAGCACAGCAGTGGGTGATGGTGAGGTCTGCATCACAAGTGACCTGGACATTGAGCGAATGGAACCGCTTCCGGTTCCTGTAGACCTACTCCAATGCCTGGGGGACTACCAACTCTATATGGTACAGTCCAGGGCTACCACCACATTGGGCATGTGTGCGATGGGGTCAAATCTTGCGTTTGTGGCATTCACCTGTGCCAGAGTGGTGGGAAGTAAAATGTGCCATCCCACATGGCGCAGGAGTGCATCCAGCACTTGACGCAGCACTTTAGTGAAAGCAGGCTGTGAGATGCGATGCAGTTGACTCACAATGTGCTGGAACGTGCAAGTGGCAAGGAAGTGCAGGACTGACAGCAGCTTTACCAGCGGTGGTATGGCAGTCCTGATGCTGATCCTGCTCCCTATGTCATCCTGGATCTGGTTCAGCAGTTATGCAATAGTTTCCAGTTGAGACAGTATAGTGTGAGGATATGGTTGTCAGCACGGGTCCATGTTAAGGACCTTAGCTGGGGTATGAGCACACATCTGAGCGCACACCATGCGTGGTGTCTCCTGCTCACCATCATCGTCATCCTTCTCTCCTCTGCCTCATGTTCCCTGTGGTGGTCCTCCAGCCCCACTTGTTCGCCCTAACACCTATGCCACGTGTCTCCTTCTGCATATCCCTGCTCTTCCTGCGACCCACTTTCCTGCTGTCACATTTATAGGGCCCCCCACGCTCCCTAAAATTTGTTAATGGATATTATTCAACAGGGGTGTTGCATGTGTTTACCCCCACTCCATCTTTCACCTGGAGCAGCCCTCCTGCGCTCTGCTGCAACGGTCTGTAACATCATCAAGAACACGCCACTTTGCCCCCCTCACCACAGACCTACAGTGACTATCGTCCTGCCTGATTCTCTGACTGCAGTTTATCTCCTAAGGATCCTTCCCCCCTCACCAACCCGCCCTCAACCACTCTGCTTCTGCAACCTTCACTCCTCTGCCTCACTCCCTCTCTGCTGTTGACTCCCCTTCCCTCCTCTCTAAAACCTCCCCCCCTCGTCCCTCCACTGAACCTACAACAGTTCCTGCCACCCACTCCAAGTGCGGGCACTCCAGTGTGTGACCACCTAAACTTACTCTCTCATCCCCCTTCCTGTCATGCCCTTTACCTACCTTACCGTCCACCGGCTTCCCTACACCCCCCTCCTCCTCTTCCTCTTCCTTCACCTTCCTTTCACCCTCATGCATACCCCCGTCCACCCCATCCACCTTGCATAAGCCCTTCTCAATCTAATCTTATATACCTCCCGACTACCAATACCTCCAGTATCTTCAACATTGGCCTCTCGAATGCTCGATCCATCTGCAACAAAGCCACTGCAGCCCTTGACCTGTTCTTGCGACTCAACCTTCACTTCCTCTGTATCACAGAGACATGGATTCCTCCCTTCGATTCCACTGTTCCTGCTTCTCTCTCCACTCCCTCTTCCTCCTTCTTTCATGTCCCACACCCCTCTGGTCGCGGAGGTGGCGTTGGTCTCCTCTTTCACCCTAAATGTCTCTCCTCATCTCCTCCCTCATCCCTCCCTACCTTCTCCTTTGAATTTCTCTTCAAATCCTTTATTACCCTCATGCAATATCCTTCTTAATCATTTACAGACCTCCTGGCCCCTTCTCCTCCTTCTATGAAGACCTAGACCAACTTCTCTCTCTCATTTCTCCCTCCCCTACTCCTCTCTTTGTCCTCTGCGACTTTAACCTCCCTCTCTCCACCTCATCTCATTCTCGCCCTCTCCACTCTTTACTTGACTCTTACCTCCTCTCCCCCCTTCCTACCCTCCCAACCCACTCCTCTGGCTCCACTCTCGATCTCATCTTTCTCTCATCTCACTGTTCCTCCCCGTCTCGTCTCTCCCCAACTATCTCTCCGACCATGTCTTACTCTCCTTCTCCCTTACTCCTTCCCCCCTCCTCACTGTCACCCCCTTTCCCTCAGCTCCCTCCTTCTTTCATCGTGATCTCCGCAACTTCAACCCTTCTCTCTTCCTTGACTCCTGTTCTTCCTCCTTTCCCCCTCTCTCTGACTTCTCATCCCTCTCACCCAACGACGGCCTCTCCTCACTCTCCTCCTCCTTATCCTCCAGTCTTGACCTACTCTATCCTCACACTCCCTTTTCACCCTCTCGCAAACCTTCTCAACCTTGGCTCTCCTCTCACCTTCTGTCCTCCGTCGCCTTGAACGATGCTGGCTCAAATCCCCCTCTCAAACCAATCCTCTTACTTTTCATATCACTCTCTCTATGACTCCTGCCTCACATCTGCCAAGCGCTCCTACTACTCCTCCACTCACAAACTTCTCACCCCCATCGTATCTTCCAAGCCCTCTCTCGCCTTCTTTGCCCTTCCACTCCAGACCCTTCCTCGAACTCTCTCCTCTCTCCCTCTGACTTCGCCAACTTTTTCTCATCCAAAATTCTCTCTCTCCGCCAAAACATCCTCTCCTCCCCTTCTTAATCCCCTCCTTCCCCTTCCTCCTCTTCTCCTTCCCCCTCCATCTCTGCTAACATGTCCACCTTCTCTCCTAGCACCCCAGCAAGCGTCTCCCGCCTCCTGGCCAAAACTCACCCCACTGCTGCCCCCTCTGATCCTATCCCCACCTCCATCTTCCCCAAAGTCTACCCTCTCCTCATCCCCTACCTTACCACTTTCTTTAACACCTGTTTCTCCTCTGCAACCTTTCCTGCAGCTTTCAAACACGCCACCATCATCCCTATCCTGAAGAAACCTTCCGCTAACCCTCTTCTTACCTCCAACTTCTGACCAATCTTGCTTCTCCCCTTCCTCTCAACGCTCCTCAAGCGCTTCGCATACTCTCAACTCTCTGCTTTCGTCGCCTCTCAATCCCTCCTCCCCTCCTCTCAATCTGACTTTCGCCCTAAACACTCCACAGCAACTGCTCTCACATATGTACTCAACTCTCTCCTCACCGCCCAACACGCTAAGCAATCCTCTGTCCTCATCCTCCTTGACCTCTCTGCAGCCTTTGACACTGTTGATCACCCCTTACTTCTTAGCACTCTGTCCTCACTTGGCTTCAAATGCTCTGTCCTCTCCTGGCTCTCCTCTTACCTCTCCAACCGTTATTTTACTGTCTCCTGGGGTGGCAGCACCTCCTCCAACTTCCCACTA
This sequence comes from Ambystoma mexicanum, assembly GCF_040938575.1. NCBI lineage: Eukaryota > Metazoa > Chordata > Amphibia > Caudata > Ambystomatidae > Ambystoma > Ambystoma mexicanum. The sequence continues at coordinate 862,095,960 of NC_090930.1, read as the reverse complement.
CATTATGGTGTTCCCCAGGGATCTGTACTCGGACCTTTCCTCTTCTCTCTCTATACCTCCCTTCTCGCCCCCGTCATCTCATCTTTCAGCATCTCCCACCACTTCTACGCGGACGATACCCAACTCTTTCTTTCCTTCACCTCTGACCTCCACCACACTCTCTCTTCCTGCCTCACGGCCATCAAAAACTGGATGTCATCCCACTTTCTTTCCCTCAATTCAGACAAGACTGAAGTGCTTTTCTTCCCTCCGAACACTCTCTCACCCTCCCCTCCTCCTTTCATCCACTTCCCCCCTTCCAATCTCCCCATCTCTACCCATGGCTGCAACCTTGGCCTCCACATCGACTCCTCTCTCTCCTTCTCCACCCACATCGCTCTAACCTCTCGTGCCTGTCGCTACCACCTTTTCAACATCCACAAGATCCGCTCCTCCCTCACCTTTCACGCTTCTAAAGTCTTAATCTCCTCCCTTATTTTCTCCCGTCTTTTCTACTGCTCCTCTCTTCTCTTTGGCCTCCTTACTACTCAACTGACTCCCCTAAAATCCATCTACCACTCCTCCATCCTCACTCTTTGTCTTCTCGGCCCTCGTGACTATCTCTACCTCTCTCTCCCAACTCGGCTGGCTCCCATTCCTCTCACAATTGAAATTTCAATTCCTCTGCCTTGTCTATAAATCTCTCCATGACCTAGCCCCCCCATATCTCTCCTCCCTCCTCTCATTCTACTCTCCCTCCCGCTCTCTCCGCTCAGCTGACCTACATCTTCTCAATGTACCCCCAACCCCTTGTGCCTCCTCACGTTTCCGCTCCTTCCAACTCTTGACCCCCCTCCACTGGAACTCCCTACCCCTCTCTATCTGCTCCTCCCCCTCCTACCCATCTTTCCGCTCCTCCCTGAAAGCCCTTCTTCTCCACTACCCCCCTGACTCTCCATCACTCCCGCTCTCCCTATCCCTACCCATCCCTTCCCCTCCTTCCTTCCCCTACATCCCGATGACCTCATATCAAACGCTGAATGCAGGCCCTTCCTCATCAATCCCCCCTGACTCCTTCTCTACCGCTCCCCACCCATCCTCTACCCATCCCTTCCCCTCCCACCTTCCTCCTCATCCCGATGACCTCATACAGGAAGCTGTAACCACCTAAGGATATTATACTCTCCTGTGAACTCCCCTCCTCCCCTCTTTGCCCCACTCCCCCACCTCCTACTGAGTTAATTGTTCCATATACTGTACCACTGGTTTGTTTAAATTTTGTGAATTTGCTTCTTCTCATGTACTGTTGTTATTCTGTAAAGCGCTTTGGTGTAAGGCGCTATATAAACTCAATAAACAAACATAAACACGTGTTGGAGTGGTCAGGAAAGGACCGAGCGATGGAGAGGGGTTCATACTGCGCACATCATATTTTTGACTGGAGGTGCAGTCAAATCGGCACAATGTTATATTTTCATATGTATCCAGAATAGTTAACTGTGAATGGGATAATTTACTTTAGTGCTACTTTTTGTTTAAAGTTGATACATATTAGATTTGCACGAGCATAAAAAGAAAAAGAACCAATGAAGTCAAGAAAAATAGGAACATACCTGAGGAAAAAATTCTGCCATTCACCAAAAGTGACTTGATCCCATTGAAATGTACAGTCACAAACCAGAAGCAAAGTGGAGTGAAAGAAGTGGAGCAGCAGAAAGAAGCAAGAAGTGAATCTACCACATGGGATTGGCTAGCGGGGGCTCTGAATAGCCCACAGGCAGATTAGACTCACAGCTCTGATAGGGCAGAGTCTCTCAAAATAGCCTCCTGGAACACTAGAGGATTTCGGACATTATTTGCTGAAAATATCCCAGATTTGAAACAATTCAATGTACTATGTTTCCAGGAGACCTGGCTAAGGGCGCTGCCGGAATGTGAAGGATATAGGGCCTCCCTAAATCCGGCCCCTTAGGGTCTAACTGGTCGACCGTATGCCAGCCTTCTAACCTTGGTTAAAATGGAGTCTGGCTGGACCATAGTGAGAGAGGAATGCCCTAATCCGTATGTTCAGGTTTTGTATCTGACACGAGTAGGAGATGAACAAAATATTCTGCTACTTTTAATTAACATTTATTGGAGAGTGAATATATCCAGTGATATGAAATTGGTAAAGTCAGTAATGAGAGTTATTGACAAAGTAATGCGAGAATGAGATGATGCTAGGAACGTGGTATGCGGGGACATGAACATCAAACTCCTTAGCAAAACAGGCTGTCTACTAAAAGAGGGTAAATGGAAGGAAAGAGTGTGAATGGATGAATAGTATGTGAATGAGAGAAGATGCACATGCCTAACTCCCAAACTGAAGGTGACATACCGGGAAGGTGTATGTGGAAATGTGGGGAGTTGGAGTCATGCATCGACTATTGCTTTGTGTCTGAAAATCTACGCGTCAAGGTGGAGAGATTTATGATAATGCCACAGGATTTTAGTGATCAAGACCTGTTGGCTATCTTCATCTCTGGATGGGAAACGGGTAAAAGCAGAAAAAAAATGGAGGTGGTAGAATTGGAATGGGGGAAACCGTTTAAGGTTAAAACAGAAGTATGTGACCAAAGTGAATGATCGATACATGGCTCTAATTCTTGAAGATCCCAGTGAAGTCGAATACATGGGAATTCTGAAGGATTTTCACCGCCAATGTAGCAATAAAGAAAAAGGAAATTGGGTATAAAAACATGTGTACGGCCAAGAGTTGGTAAAGATGATAAGAGAAATGAGAAGGGATATTCAAAAAGATTAGAAGAGATGGGCAAGACTCCAAATTTGAAAGAATTCCGAAAGTTAAGCAGAAGTACAGAAACTGGTGTAAGAGCTCAAAAATAATCAGAGCTCAGAATGATGCAGAGCTTATTCTGAAGTCGGTCTGTGCTAAAAACTCAATAAATATTTGGGAATTAATTAATAACAGAGGAACTTTCCGCCGGGCCAAATCCATTAGCATGGTATCTGAAAGTGCCTAGATATCTCATTATTCTTCCTTATTTGTGGATCCCGGTTGGGGAACATGCTATGATAGAGAGCCATCACTCTCACCCTGGAACTTTGCATTTGATGACTATGATACAGTGATGATGATAGGTAATCTAAGCTCATCACGAGGAGCAGGGCCCGACGGTCTGTCAACCAGGAATTGAAGATGAACAAGGATCAGTGGGGAAAGCTTTTAGTGGTCATGTTTGCCCAGATTATGGTAAAAAAGGCAATTCCATCTTCTTGGAGGGAGGCTAACATCGTCCTGATTTTCAAAAAAGGAGACAGGGTGGTAATTTTTCAGATCCGCCCGATTGCTCTCCTGGATTCAGTGGGAAAACTATTCACATCTTTACTACTGAGAGACTTGAAGCTATGGGCGGAGAAGAGTGGTGTCCTAGATAAAACAGGGTTTGTCAAGGGAGTTGGCACCACTCTTAATCTCTTTATTATAGGTATCCTTAAAGAGAGGGCCCTGGAAGCAGGAACATGTCTTTATTTAGCCTTTATGGACGTCGAACAGGCGTTTGATGGCGTAATAAGGGAAAAACATTGGGCAAAGTTGAAGGCTTGGCACTGTCCCGCCGATCTAGTAGAGGCAATGGAAGTTCTCTACACAAATACCTCAGTTAGGATCAGGCTGTCAGGGAAAGACCATCTATCACAAAAGATCTCCACGTATAGCGGTATAAAGCAGGCATGTGCCTTAGCACCAATGCTATTTTGCCTCTATATTGCCGATTTATCGGACTCACAAAGGGAGGTGATGGTGTTTCCCTGAAAATAAATCAAAGTGAAGTGCCATGGATTCTATTTGCAGACAAGCTTGTCTTTTTAGATCAGGCACCCATTGGACTGCAGAGAAGGATTGAAACATTTGATAGTTATTTGAATGAAAATGGCATGAAAATTAATGTTGCCAAGTCAAAACTTGTGACTATGAAATCGGCTTGTAAAAAGAAAAGCCCGAAATGTATGTGGAAAGCTGGAGCCACCCGACTAGAAATAGTTGAATCTATGACCAACTGGGGGGTGATAATAAGTAGGAGTTGTAATGATGGGGAGCAATATAAGCATTAACAATCTAGGCTAACAATTCTAACAAATCAGGGGATGGCCTTTCACCGTAGATTTGGGAAGTTCACAATGAGTCCAATCATTTCTTTTTACAAACAAAAGGTAGCACAAATTCTAACATATGGTTCTGAGGCGACCTTACATTTGTCATGGAAAGTGTGGGAGAAACTGGAAGGTTACTTGTGGAGGAAAGTGTTAAAACTCCCCAATGCATTACCAATGAGGGCGATTAGGCTAGAGCTAAAACTGCAATAGTTGGAATCCATGGTAGTGTGGAAAACCATAGCCCTTTATAGAAAATGTGTCTGAGACAACAATAACACTATTTGCTATCCTGGATCCGAATAAGGAAGGGCAGGATAGGCATTTAGCCTTATGGAGATGGAAAGTTGCAAGAATCCTGAAGTCGAGGGATATTGAAATGAGTGATCTGGTTGAAAATCTGTCTAAAGTCAAAAGGAAGTTTCAGGACTTAGATTAGATTAGTACTACAGACCAATGTGAGGGCGATGAGCCAAGGTGACCACTGAACGTTGATAGAAAGGGTTTGAATTCCCTTCCAAGTTACTTACAAAAATTCCCTTCTCCTATTTATCAGCTAAATATTCTTGGAACTAGGGAGGTACAATGGTTTAGGAAAATGCTGGGGGTGTAAAACACCTAATGTCGATTCTGCAAGGAAATTGGCTCGGTGGAGACACTACTACATCTGGTAACTGCCTGCAAGTCGTTAAATCTAGTTAGACATACATTTCTAGATGGTCAAAGGGGAAGGGGGATCTTTGAGACCCGTCGAGTGGTGGAATTGGGTCCTACTGGGGGACCAAACTAGTTTGGTGATAGAGGTAATGAAGATGATTGTATTTGTGCTAAACAGAGGGATGGAATTGGGGCAGGAATGAACAAACAACGAAGAACTAGGTTACAGAGAGGATATTGCTTATGTTTCTTTTTCTTGCTCCTTCTCAGTGTGTTCTGCTGCTATGATTTTCTTGTTCCTTTCCTTCCTCTTTCCCCTGTCAGATGTTTAATGGTGAGATTTTGAGATGAAATATGATGTATTGTTCTTAAAGGAATTAATGTTGGAGAAATGTTATGGTATAGGTTTTTCTCATATGTCAGATGGCTTTTTGACTTTTAAAACAATAAAACGTTTTTTTAAAAAAAAGAAAATGCTAAAACCGCTAAATGAAATATAAACACGATTCAGACAATGTGCTAAGGAGTGCCCTGAAGCTGGCAACAAGGAGCTTCATAATGTGCATTCGAGCAAGAGGACTGGTCACAGAGAGCCCACTGTGAAGAGAATATAGCAGTTATTAAACATGCATGCACACTGATATACATACACAGGGAATTCATAAATCTACGTGTAGAGAGCTTTTTTACAAATGGAGTAAAAAAGGGTTTTTGCAAGGTGAATTTTAAAGTGACTTTGAGAAACTTGTTTTGCTGAGTTTCAGGGCCAGAGGAAGGGTAAATGAGTAACTACAACCTTAAGCAGATCCCTTGAAACCATTGACTCTGATATTAAATCTCTTCAAGACCAAATATCAAAATTTAAATCGGTTAAGGATCTCTCTGAAATAATAGAAGATATCAATTTGAAATTGGCCAATTATAAGATCGAAATAGAACAAAGTAAGTTGAGGAAATTTAAGAGAGATAACCTTTGACTATCCAAATGATATAGTATACAATTGGTATAGTATACAATTGGCAGGAATATTACCGACAACGTAATTTTAATCGTAACAGACAACAAAACACTGGCTCGACAAACTCAGGCAATAGCAGTGACAGCAGTGTTGGGGAACCAATACAGAGACCTGCCTCAGAACATACTAGTGAACGTGAGTCACCTGAGGACACTAACAGACCACGGGTACCAACATCCACAGCCAGTAAAGAAACTGAACCCAATACCTCCACCAGGGTTTTTTTAGGTACAAGAGAAAGACCAGGAGAGGGAAGAAAGCCACAAACAAAAAAGAAAAACAAATAAAGGACAACAACTTGGTCGTGAACATCTCCAGTAAGATTCTCTCAGCAGAACAACTTAACATACTTAACAAAGGATTATCTTTTGTTCCAACGTGCAATACCTTGTTGTTTCAAGAAAAAAATCTGTTTACGCAGATTGTTGAGGAAACTAAGGTTCAAGACCTTTTTTGATTCACAACTTGAAATGGAACCTAAATTAACTCAAGAAGAGATGCTGGAAATATGTCCTAAGAGCACATTTGACCCACATGTACAAAATTCAATCTTGAATTTGTTTGAGAAGAGTGTCTTACAAGATTTAAGTAGAATTGATTATAAAAGGAAAATACCTATCAATATCAAGAACCGTCAATTAGCCCGAATAGATGACCTAGCCAAAAGTGAAGACATTACTATCAAACCGGCTGATAAGGGCGGTGCAATAGTAATCATGGATACATCCTTCTATTTGAAGAGATGCACTGAACTTCTCATTGACACTGAAACCTATGCAACATTAGATAGGGACCCATTACCAGAAATTAGAGAACTGATTAATAAGACATTGCTAAAAGCAAAGAAGAACGAATGGATCAATGATAAAACACATCAGTATCTAACTAATCTCCACCCAATCACACCGGTCTTTTATGGGCTCCCTAAAATTCACAAGGATAAACAAAATCCACCTCTGAGACCCATTGTTGCTGGAACAGAGAGTGTTTTTGACCCTCTGGCAGTCTATATTGACAGACTACTACAACCACCCATACAGGCATCATCTACTTATTTGAAAGATGCAACAGATTTCCTGAACGGTCTAAAAGATTTTTCAGCTATCAGTGAAGACTGCATACTGTTTAGTCTTGATGTTTGCAGTTTATATACCTCAATTCCTCCTAGCGAGGGTATAGATTCTGTTGAATGGTTGCTCCTCAATAGCTATGGGGTCAAAGGTAACCCACAGTTTATTTTGGAACTATTAAACTTGATTTTATACAACAGCTACTTCAGACATCAGGGCAAATATTTCCTACAAACTTCTGGTACCTCGATGGGATCATCGATGGCACCCGTTTATGCCAATACCTTTATGTTTCAATTCGAAAGTCAGCATGTACTGGAACACCCCATATGGGCATTGTACATTCTCACATGGAAAAGGTTTATTGATGACATTTTCTGTATCTGGTGTGGCACACAAGAAGACTTAAATCAGTTTTTTTAATATCTTAACCTTGTACAACCCAGAATTAAGTTTACCATTCAAATTGGTAACCCTTACCTACACTTTCTGGATGTTAATTTGAGTATTATTAACAATAAAATTGCCACTTCTGTGTATCACAAACCAACTGTTGCCAACAACCTGCTTCACTATTCAGGTTTCCACCCAAGAGCAATGCTTCAAAGTTTACCGTACAGTCAAATTTTGCGACTAAAAAGGATAATTTCTGACCCAGAAGATCTCGACAAGGAATGTACAAACCTTGTCGACAAATTTCAGAAGAGGAGCTACCCTCCAGAAACCCTAGAAGTAGCGAAAGACAGAGCCTCAGAGATTTCACGCACTGATTTATTAAGACCCAAATCAAATGTGAAAGATACCCCACTGCTATTTATATCAAAATTTTCAAGACAGAGTTTCCAGATTTCAAGAAGTATAAAAAAACACTGGAATATTCTTCATAACGATCAAACTCTTCTGAAATTGTTTCCTACACCACCAATGATGTGCTGCAAAAGGGGTAAATACATAAGAGACAAGTTGGTGAAGGCCGAAAAAATACCAAAGGAGAAACAACTTTTTCTAACTACCAAAAAATTGGGTACCTTCCCCTGCTTAGGGTGTACACATTGTAATAATGTAATTAAAGGTAATGTGGTCACTCACCCGAGAAATGGACAAAAGATTAAACTTAGAGATTACTCTACTTGTCTATCATCGGGAGTCATCTACCTGTTGAAGTGTCTATGAGGAAAAGTATATGTAGGGCAGACGAAAAGGCCCATCAAGTCAAGATTGACTGAACACAAGTCAAACATAAGATGTAACAACCAACACTCACCAGTGGCTCGCCACTTTAACTTGCATAAACATTCAATTGCACAATTAAAATTCCAGGTACTTGAAGTTGTCAAATGACCCACAAGAGGAGGTGATTACCAATCACTCCTATTACAAAGAGAGGCATACTGGATTGACAAAATGGTTTCCTTGCAGCTTTGGGGCCTAAATGAGGATTTCACCTTAAACTGCTTTTTATGATCTTGATGTACTTAATATGGAATGTTTTATTTTAAAGAACAACACAAATCTGACGGTTGTACCACAATGTTTGTGTCTGGTTGTAACGATAGGGAGAGCCCAATTTGTACCTTTAGAATGAAATCTATTCTGAAAATTGCACATTGATATGCAGTCTTGTCAATTGGATGAAATGATTGTACTCCCCCTGATGTTTATTCATTACATGTTTTATCAAATGTACATATCCAATAGGAACCATTGCACATGTTATTAATGAGGTATGTAGGGTCTATGGTTATTCATACCTTAAACTGAATCACAAGAATTATCACAGTATACTCATTTTAAACTGTGAGACCTTATGCTGCCATTTTTTGGTTGACCATTAGCCTTGGCACTCTCCACCCTGAAGGCTTGACAACATTGACATTTTCCTGTTCCTATCTACTTGTTGACTCAACAGGCTTGAGTCTATTTAGTCATCATTGATGACTATGCCAAGCACCCCTGTGAACATTTTTTTCTATAGCCATTGACTTTTATCTTTCCTTCCTCTAAGCGCGAGCGGATTGATGTGAACATCATTTCACACGTTGGTTACGTAGTTTTTTTCAGACATTCCTATGGTATGCCCCTCACGTCTCCATTTAGATTGCCCCAGTTCGGCGTTCACATTTCACCCTGATTCTCCCTTCATTTGATTGTTTCTTTTTTAGCTTACGCCTCTTCTGGCTCCCACTTTATACTATATCTATATTTGGTTTATCACTCTAAGATGGCCGACTGCTTGGGTACTCACTCTTTAGTCCTTCTTCCACTTCGTTCCTAGGACTTTTCCTTTATTAAGATTCCAATGGGCGCGTGACGTTTCCATGGCTCCAGTGTATGAAGCTTTTCTTGCGGAAACAGACCCTGTGTAGAGCTGTCCCCCCGCGCTTCAGGTAGGCGCGTGAGAGTCTACATTACCCCTCTTTAGGGACTTACTAGAAAGGTCTCGTCTCTAAACTGTGCTCTCTTTACCTCTTACTTCACAGTTGATTTATTATAGAGACCGTCTTCCTCGCATTTTCATGTTCGATCGTGCAAGCATTATTGACTCCGACTTGAACTGGTGTCTTCAATCCCATCATGAGCATAACCTCATTAAGGTATATTTCCTCACCTATTTCACACTCTTTCACTCCGTAATGCCCTTATCATTATTTTTTGACTGCTGCTTACAGTTGGATCTGGTTTTGTTTTTCAATTAGTTTTCATGCGCATGCTGAAATTTCTAAGTGCTGCAGCAAATCAGAGGTTTAAGTCTGAGACAAGAGGTTTTCACCGATTGCTTGGATTCCTTTTCACCCTACGTCCTACTATTATTCATACTTACATTAGGTAAGTTACTTTGAATTTATTTTTACAAAATGTATTTTTACTAACTTTAATTGTCTGGATACACACAGCTAAGTGCCGACATTTTTTCTGCTTTCTTTGACTCCATAGAAACTTTAATCGCATACGCTCTGCAGGAATTCAGCGATACGCTTACTATTCCTTTCCTACTTTCTGGTTCTACATTATTTGGATTTGTGCACTTAAGGGTAATTATTTATATCTGCATTACCTCTTGCTTACATACCAGAGTTAGAGATTGTGTGAATTAGTAGGAATCTTTCACTTGCAACGTCTGTAGCCTACTTGTGCCTTTTACTTGCCAATTATAGATATTGGCTAGGTTTACTGAATACTTATACTGATGATCTAACGTTGTCAAGCTTACAGGATGGGGACCACTATTTGGCCCTGCATATCTTTAAACATAGTTTCTTGGGTTTATCAAAGAGTGTATTATCAATGACAACACATATGAGAGCATGTTGAATCTTTTCGCCTATATTGATGGGGGTGAGGACTGCCTTAGGCGCAACATGGGGGACTGATATTTAAGTTGAAAATGGAGAGCATGGTATATAAAAATTGTAATTTGTGTCTACATAAAAGCTTCTTAACCAATGTTTTCTCTTTGTATTAAGAGTCCAACTCTGGACTTATGAAGAAGAGGAGATCATCCTCGAAACGTGTCGCTAATTGATTTGGACTTCACTTTTTCTTCAATTCTGGTGTCATCTGTTGATACTGTATTGTTTCTTTGTTCTGTAAATAACTTTGTTTTAAGAAAAAATTATTTTTGAAACAGCATTGCTCTGATATAAATATTTTTTGTCACACATTTCTGTGTTTGCCTACATTTGTCATAAATTAGTACAATTTTTACAGCTTTATTTAAATAACAGTATTGGTCTTGTCCAAACATTTGAAAGTGTGCAGGGGATGGGAGGATTCCTAGGTTGAATCCTCTTCCTTTTCACTACAACCTTAAGCAGATGGCCAGCTCAGCTAATAACAAAAACAAAGAGGTGATGGCTGGAAGGTTTAGAATTAATCTTAACCACTGGCAATGCTCTGGGCAACCCTCCAGACCACCGTTCTTCGCCTGCCAAGCCATTACAGAAGGGAAAGACCATATGCAAATCAGGCTTGGCCCCACCCCAAAAGGGGCAGTCCAGCCCGAACTGCTAGGCCACATCCCTTCTGCACGAGACCACAAGCATCCCCAAACATGTTTCGCCCTTGTTGGGGCTCAGCTCAGCTAATAAACCTGCAAGTGTGTATGGCATGGCAGTTCTGCAGGAGGCAGATGTAAACTCTTTAAGTGCACTGAAGTTTTGCATAGGAACCCAACAATTTATTTTGCCCAGTAATAAATGTGAGGTGAACTGGCGCTTGAGGCCAAAGTAATCGATACTCAAGGATTTCATTTGTATTCTCAGATGTGCTGTGAGTTCTGAAATGGTAGTCATTTAGATTATAAATGTTCTGGGATGCCAGTAAAATTGGGGTAGATGAGATAGTTATCAACACTTCAAACAGAACCTGTTTATTCAGCTTTCCTCATGTTATGTAAAGTATTCATGCGAACCATGTGCAATTATGTTTAATGGTTAAGAGGCTTCAGGCCATTTGTGACCTGTAATGAATTATGTTTGTATATGAATGTGTAACCATGTGCTGATGTCATGATCTACCACGGACGAATCCCAAGAAGGATGTGCTATGAATATGATCTAAAGATGGTAGTTAAAATAACAAGTGGCCAATGAGACAAAGAATTGGAGAAAGATGGGAATTCTCTTTTTGGATTTTGTCAAATCAAATGCAGGGGGCTGGATTGTAATAAAATATATGGGAGTGTTTTAACTGTTGCAATATATGTATTATGTGTCAACCTATGTGGTTTGGGGAGACTTGGGTTAGTATGGCTCGATAGTGTCATCTAGCTGCTACCCGGACGATTGTACAGTAAACTTGCTTTACATACAAACGTGCACTTGCTTCTTAAGTGGTGGGCCTGCTCGGTTAAGGTGATTAGGGGCCCATCCATACACGTGCTAAGTCAATGGGAATGACTCTGAGCCCCACCTGTACCTTGCCACCATCTGTCTCCCTAAACTGAGTTCCTCCTTAGTCGCTCCGCCCCGACTTGTATTCAGGCTCGCTTTAAATACATCACCTTGTTGCACCTCTGACCCTGTGTGTCTCTGACCAAAACAGCCCGAACCACATTCTTTCTTTCCCCATAGAAAAACGTGTTGTTTTCCCCCACTGTATGATTCTCACCCTTCTTTCTACCTTCCTTCCCCTACTCTTCCCAATCAGCACGATCAAGTGCCTGCCTTAGCTATTGCCCCTCTGCTTAATTTTGTGCTACTAAGCAACCTCTGAACATCGCCTTATCCTAACACCTCAAAACTCCCAGTGCACCCCCAGCCCCTAATCTTGTACCTTGTTGCATGCTAGTCTATGTGGGGTGTTCCCTGGGAATGGCTTCGAGCCACACCTGTATTGATTCACCATCATCTTCCCTAATTTTAGTTCCCCCTTAACTGCTTTGTCCCATTTTGTATGCAGGTTGGCAAACATTCTTCTTAGTTGCAAACATTCTCCTTAGTTGCCAATGTTTCTTCTGTTTCTGTCCTGTGTCCTATTCCGTTCGCACCCCCAACTTCCTCACCATTTGTTCTCAATGTTGTGGCTTAAACCGGCAGCTTGCCCTATGGTGCATAGCCCCTGTGTACCCGTCTCACCACCTTTTCAGTAGAGACAGAGCCAGTTCAAAGAGGACACCCCAGTTATCTGCAAGGTCTTAAATACAACTCCTCAATGCCAGCTCCCCCTCTTATGGCGCGTGAGTCACTTCCGTCTGTTCCCATTGTACAAGCAGACGCAAAGTACCCACCCCTTGTCTTCCCCCAAACAAGGCCGCAGTGGGCATCTCTGCTAAGGGTGGCACCCGCTAACTGCATCCTCTGGACTGCGTGCTCACCTGGCAGAGTTGGGTACTTATGATACATGTGGAAAAAATGTGTAGGGTGAACATCCCTTTAATGATGATTTGGACAGAAAAGCATTTTGCGTTGAAATATATACAACGATCTGACGCAAAAGCAACATTTCACTTTGTGTAATCAAATGTAAAGCCCGGGTGTTGTATAACCACTGAGCCTCGGTGCAGTGAGCTTTTCGTTTTGGAACCAACGTTTTCTGAGCAGCCATTGTATTGCTGCTGAACAGTGCACGCTTTAAGCATCTAATTGAAATAGCACACATCCCTCCTTAGTCATAACTACCAGGCGCCCAAAGGGGGTGGTTAGATTCCAGCTACATTTATTAACGTGATGGGTGTGACAGATTTCACCTCTTCAACTCCGCCCTCATGGTATGCTCTTATTTCCCCGGAACGTGACAAAGGCTGAATCCGAGAGCAATAAAACAAAACACGCAGGTTACCTCTGGGGACAATTCAGGAGCCATGTCCTCTCAAAAAGACCCTGCTCTAACTCCGACACCTTCAAGCCAAACCGGCAGACATTCAAAACAACTCCAATCGGAAAGTATTATTGTATATACATTGCAGAATCGGATTATAGTAAAGGGCGTCTTTCAACGGTACCTGGCTTTAATTACTCTGAGTGGAAACATACAGCTGAAAAGTGAATGAGTTTACTGCGTTTTTCTCGTCCCACGTTTTGCTACCGCAACGTGTAATGGTGTCGTTTTAGTGCATTATAGCTACTGTAATGTAGTTCACGTTGTTGTACAATGCAATGGTAAATTCAGAACTGATTAAAGTCGCAGTAGGGTCCAGCTAGAAGAGAAAGCAGCCACTGAAAAAAGAGAAATGATAAGCCTGTGGGCTGTGGAATGATAAGGCTGCACTAGCAGACCCCGGAAAAAGATTTGAACTTTCAAAGGGACGGATTTCATGGACGGTGGGTTTGAGCAGCCTGACTTCCTCAATCAAAACCTACAAAAGACGTAAGGCAAAGACAAGCAGCCCTTAATCTCAGCCTTGTCTGCGTGGGTTTACTGTGACGTTTTAGTATATGCAGCTGCAATGACTCCAAGCAGACTTTGAATAAAACCTACACATGGCAGTCTACAGCAACTATGTGAATATCAATGCATAGTAGCACCTGGGGCAGTATGAGGACAAATCAGGCACCTTGATCATGGGCTGCAGGTACTGGTACATGCCCGCATTCCCATCCGCCACTCCCCATCTAACTGCCCTTGACTGCCTCCGCCACTCCTTGCACCTGCATGCCTTTTAAAACCTATCGACGTACGGTACCTGCTGTATTTAGTTCCTTTGCCCTCGGCTTCCCACTATACGTCCTTAAAGGTCAGAGGTCATCATGCAAAGTGTGGATGGCCTCTGTGTAGAGTTCCCTTTCCTTTTCCATCGGGTATTTGTTTCTTTTTCTGAACGTTAAGCAAAACTCTATCACCCGCAAACGTCATTTCATAAAGATAAAACACCTTCTAAAAATTAAAAACATTACCAACTCGGACCTTTTGCCAGGTTACTGAAGGTTATAGTCACCTCGGGGTGTAGGGCATTGCGTTGCAGCAGCTCGTGTTAATGTCTTTCTTCTGTCCCCAGCCTCTACGCCCCTGTAATAAGTGTAGCCTGAAAAACAACCACCTTCCAACTTTTCCCTGGAGTAATCTAGCCAGCCCTAGCTGCAGGGCTATCATAGAGACGAGGTAGCAGGGGCACATATCAATGGCCACACTGTTAAGAGTATATCGAGCAGCATCTTAAACTGATTGCACAGAGAATAGGCAACTTTCCAACAAAAGCTTGGGTTCCAACTAGTAATTTGGCAGACTGGAAGGGATAGTTTCCCACCGCCAGACAATCCAACTTGAGGGATCCTGATCTGTAGACAGCACTCCACATGGAGACAGAAGCCTGCCCTTAAGCCAGCAGAACAGGGCATTACATGTGTGCTATCCAGGAGTAGATACAATGTTTCTCCCCGTAGAGGTACAGTGTGTCTATGTCAATTGAAAAAATAACCTCCCACACTATGTGTCATGCTCCCTAAACTCCAGTACAGCCAGGCATACATTCTCGACCTCACTACAAGTCACCCTTCCAGACTGATGCTACTCCCCACGATCTAACTGAACTCTGTGGCAGCTCCACTCCTCACTCACTCGCATTGTCTTTATCTGCTGAGTTCTGAAACGGCCTTCACCCCCTGCACCCTTCCACAGACACACCCACAATACAACGCTCCACACTGCCCTTGACCAATGGCCACTCTGGTCCTCCTCTTCTGCCCAACGTGCCCCAACTCTTGGTCCTCCCTAATGATCACTGCAATCCTAGAGCTCCCCTCATAGTATATATTGTATCAGTCCCTGTTTCAGTGTGCCAGAATATTAGTGCTGGCAGAGTTAATTGGATATTGTGACAAGGTCGTAGGTACTCTGGGGTGCAGGGTAAGCCACCTGCTCTGTGATGCAGCCCCCAGAGGTGGTAAATGGGGGATCCCCCAGATTTCTCCTATTCCTCCGAAGAATGGCAAACAAGGTCGGAGGCACTGCATTATCCTACGGATAGTCAACTGGAAGGCCATATCTGAGTTAGAAAGCACACACACATATACGATTAGATTAGCACAGCCTTTCCCCAGTGTGAAGAATCCTATGAAATTCCCCCATGCCCTCAAGAACCCGGTCTGGGACCCTTCTCATGTGGCCAGGGGATGGCAGGCGCTCTCGAATCCCGACCCTGGGGGTGGTGTACTGCAGGAGGATCACATGAGGGGTGGGGGGAATTCAGACCAGGATGACTAAGAGGAAGCCCTTTTACATTTTCCCCGAAAACCTGCCCTTGTTATGTTCTTTTGTTGCTCTAAAGAAGTGGAAGGGACATTTTTCAAAATAAACTACAAGTTCCATAATCCTCCAGGGACTGTGAAGAAGGCGGCGGCTGAAGAGGCATGTAGAAGTCCAGGTCAGGCAGATAAGCCTAATGACTCTATACAGGGTCAAACAATTAATCATTAGGGCCTGAACCTAATTAGCCCACCTGAGGGGTAGAAAAGGCTGCAGCAGGGAGGAGCAGTAGAAAGACACTGGGGCAGGAGCTCAAAGGTCAGCAGTAGCAGAAGAAGTCAAGCATGTAGCCAGTAGTTCACAATGAAGTGTGACCACAACACGGACACTGGAGAAGAGAGGAGCCAGACTCTGAGTTGGTCCTGTGCTCACAAACCCTGAATAGCTGTGGCAGCACTGGAAGAGGCTGGAAACAACAGACAGTCTTTCCAGGTGCGCCACATTGCTGTGAATGAAGAGCTGAAATTGCGGTTGTTCTCAAGCCCTGTGTGCAGAAGCAAGCTGAGGTAAACTGGAGAGAGGAGACTCTCGTTTAATGAGGCCAGATCGGATACACCTGTGCAGCAGAGGGGTGTCGATCCCAAGAGTTCCTGTAGTAATAGCAGAAGAAACAAAGTTGGGAAGCAGCAGCCCACAGTCATCGTAATTGGGAGTCAGAAAAGAAAGCTCTGTACTCCTGAACCGCAGAATTACCTTGCCGGCAACTTTAACCAGCTTTTAATTGCACTCGAGCTTACATCTGAGTGAGTAAAAGTTAACTGCAGAAGTGGGAAGTCTTCTTATTAATGAGGAAGCAGCACGCGCTTATGTGAAGTGTTTGCGTGTGATGAAAAGCTTTTCTTTCCCTAACATCGGCATTACTTTGTTGCCCAGCGGTGGCGTGGCTCCTGTTAACAAAGAGAAGGTAGCCTAATTGAAGTTAAACTGACTTTCCCAAAGAGTTGCAAGTATTACTTAAAGGGATAGTGCATGAGACAATGTTCCCGATACCTTGGAGGGTGAGTTCTGACAGAAAGGTGGGAACGCGTCTCTCTTTGAAGTGGCAGTTCAAGAGTAAAACAAAATCGCGTGTGCCTAATTTTGTTTTCAGTAGAAGGTCCAAATCTTGCAACACATTAAAGGCTGAAGCAGACGTCGTAGAAGTAGTTGAAGTTGAAGCCAGAACAAGCATTACCCAAGCCTATAGAGTGAACTCTATAGAAGTAAATCCTGCGTACATAAGAACTGTACACCAGTATTCTGAAGTTGTTGAATTTATTGTTACCCAAGAATCTTCATCGAAAGCTGGAAGAGTGGGACAACAGCTTTGGGGTAACCATTGAAGGAAAGATGTATACAACGCTGGGGAAGGGAGCTGTGTACTTGTTAACAAAAGTTATTTTCATATCTGTATGGCAAAGACTATTTCGAATAAGTGGACTAGAAGCTAGACGCAGATTTTAGGGTAGCTGCAGGACAGGCAAACAGCTGCCCTTTCTTATGGTATAGAAAGAAGAGTGCCTTGTCAACCTGTGGAGGTAGAAGATGTCTTGCAGTGATTGCCAATCCTTGAAGTTTAAGTTGTAGCAGCAAATCACATAATTGCAGAAGTTGTAGTAGCAATAGCAGGACTGTGGCTGTCAATATTTTGTCAGACATATAAAGGCTGGAAGAAGTAGAAGCTGAACTTAACTGTGGGACAAGGGAGCCTGTTCTCACAGTTCTATTGCAGAAGGAAGTTGCTTAGAGAAGAGCAAATCTTGAGCGAAAGAATCCTGACAAATTATATATAATATAGGTATATATATATATGTATATATATATATATATATATATGACGCTGCTGAAGTTGAAAGCCGAGAAGTTGATGCCAAAGTGGAAGAGATGTTTTTGTCTTTAACTTCATCTATTCTTTCCTGGAAAGCGAGTCATCCAGGAAACTCCATTGGGGCTGTTATTTTCTTTGTGTAACTGTAAAGAAAGAATCTTTTCACCAAGCAAAAAGACTTTGGCCATTCGATTTTATTTCAATGAACTTTTGTTTCTTTGGAACTTTTCAAGACTTTGATTAAGACTTGTATTTGTTCCTTGGAGGAAATTGACTTTGAAACATTCCTGGGATCTGCCCAGAACCACACAAAGCCATCCAAGACACTGGGTGTTTGGTAACCTTTTTTATGTTGTATTTGTGTAGCTTTAAATGTTTATGTTGTTTAGTGTGAGGGTTAGTTTTGTGAATGCTAGGAGGTTTTCCCATAGATACCCTGGTAAAGTAGGTTTAGTTAGGATTTTTGTTATAATTTTGTATACAATAAAATGGCAAATCTTACAAAAACTCAATACAGTCGCAAGTCTCACATTACTGACCCCTCACACCATGAAATTCCCAGACAGATCAATCAGTCAGGCACTACCCATCACACCTATGCCTGACCCCAACATGGTGAGAAAATGACGTAATGCAGTAGAAACCTTCCATCTCCTGGAGTTAAGGAATTGGAGGGTCTATCCACAAGGGGAGGAAGTGGCTATAAGGGGTCAATGTCAATCAGAGCATGGGAAACCAGGAAGGAAACAGCTAGCCAATCAGAGCACATATTGTCCCAATTTGGGATGAACACCTGTCTACAAGAACATTTCTGGACGGTACTCAAAAAGAAATCTGGACAATGGGACACATTTAAGCATAAAGATTCTAGACAAAACATCACATTTACAGACATAAATTCTTAACATAGCAATCAGACTAAAAATACATACGATTGTTTGAAATAGCGCAAATAAGCAATGGACTCGAAATTTCAAACTAAAACCATAGCACAAGAACTTTAACAGGAAGCACTTTTTCCAGGTGGATTCAGAGGGCTTCCCACACTCAACCCAGAGATGTTTTCTGAAAAATTGAGTTTGACAATTTTTTTATAAAGAGCAATCAATTTCACAAACAATTAAAAACAAGAGCTCAGGAAACAATCCCGTCCTTTAAGATGTTTCGTAATATACAGAAGTGTTGCACTCTTACAAATAAAGTGTGTGTCCTTGTCTATCTGAATATTGGGTGCGCAGTTGAAAAGAAGATGAACGTTTGACAAAAATTAGAGTCGGGCATAAGTTTGCCATGTTGTTGGTTAAAGACCTTTATTCAAAATAAAAGGGGTTGGGAAAAGGCCCCTCTGACCCTGCTCTAAGAGGAATTTCCCTACCTAAACACAAAAACTAAGGCTCTGTTCCCGTCAGGATGTCAAAAACAAAACTGTCCTGTGTCCAAAGTTCTATTTTGACCATCACACCATATCCTTAACTCGAAGTTGAAAAAGGGAATTGTCTTTAACCTCGAGTGGCTTGGAAAAGTGTTCATAAAGGAAGGATACATGTCTTAAGCAAATGTTTCTTCAAGGATAAAGTTCTTGGTTCCAGAGGGTAGACACCTTCCCCTTGATTCTTCTTTTCTCCTTGATGTTTTCATACACCATATTTTGTTGGGCCTCTCTTGGCCAAGTACAACATTAGAAATCTCTGCACTGGCTCCCGGTGGCTGCAAGAATCAAGTTCAAGACCCTCTGCATTGTCCACAAGGATTTCTGGCACCAGGGCCCCAACTTTCTTTTCCAAAATATCTTCCTTCTCTAGCCCTTCGTTCAGCTACCTCAACTCTCTGATGGTCAGACGCTTCTCCAGGCAGAGAGTGGGGGGGTCGATCTCTCGCATCTGCAGGTACCTCCATCTGGAATGGCCTCCCTGCCCCTCTCAAACTTGAGCCTTACCACCTGAAGTTCCGGAAGCAGCTCAAGACCTTTCCTTTCTCCTCTGCTTTCTCTCTATCTCCCACCTGATGACATATCTGTCTCGTTCGCCGAATGGTTGCTTGGCTACCCTCAGAGTCTACTGGGTACCAGGTTCCTCCATGATCAGCCTCCCCTGCACTGCCTCTGGGCCTACCATGCACATAGGGGCTGTAACTGTTACCCAGAGTCCCCTGCCTCCTTGCACTTACCCAGAGCCGCGCTGCACTGGCTGCATTTACTGAGAGCAATGCTGCCCTGATTGCACTCCCCTCCCCTCCCTCTCCCTGGCACTCCCCCTCCTCCCTTCCCCCTGCACTTTTACGTCATCGCACTTGCACGATCTGAATGACATAAGGCCTAGAAATTGCCTCTTACCCCTGGAACAGACTCACCTCAAGCAAACACGTTGTGCAGCACCGCTTGGACGACCCTGGACTCCTCCCTGGAATCCCTGTCGACACAGTAGAATTTCGTGAAGGTGTGCGTTGCCCTCCACGTAGCAGCCCTGCAAATGCCCAGCAGGGGAACCCTAGAGAGAAACGCAGTTGTAACAGCGATGGCTCTGGTGGAGTGGGCTGTCGGAGGGCCTGGAAGAGGTCTGTCGGCCAGACGATGACAGTGCATGATGCAGCCTGAGAGCCACCTGGATAGGGAGGCCTTGGACAGGGCCTTAGCCTGATTCACAGCACCAAAGTTCACAAAAATCTGAAAAGTCTTCCGGAAAACTTTCGAGCGGGCCACATAGAACTTCAAGGCACGAACAACGTCCAGTGTATGCAGTGACCGTTCAGCAGCCGAAACAGGATTGGGGAAGAAGACTTGAAGTACTAAAGGTACGATGAGGTGGAACTCAGACAGAACTTTTGGCATGAAGTCGGGGTGAGTGCGGATCACCAATCTAGTAGGTTGCAAAGATAAGTAGGGGGGTTTGCAGGAAAGAGCCTGAATTTCCCCCAATCCGCCTGGCTGAAGTGATCGCTACTAGGAAAGCAGCCTTCAATGAAAGAAACTTGAGAGGAACATGATGTAAAGGCTCAAATGGAGGTCCAATGAGCATTGTGAGGACAACATTGAGCTCCCACGCCGGGGCAAAGCTTTCACTGGAGGGAAAGACCTAAAGATAACTTTCATGAATTCCTTGACCAGTCTGTGAGAACATAACAATGGCTTTGTGGGTGAATGGGTGTATCATGAAATGGTCACCAGATGCACCTTGGTGGGGACGTGGGCCAACCAAAACTTGGCCAGGGAGAGCAGGTACGGCAAGAGCTGAGAAGCAAAGACATGCAGCAGTGTGATGCCCTGCATCCTGCACCACACTGTGAAGCGTTTCCATTTGTGACTGTAGCACAACAGAGCATAAGGCGCTCTGCCCTTGGCAAGAACAGCTTTACATTCCACCGGAATGTCAGTCACCAAACTCTAAGGCTGCAGGAGCCAGGCTGTGAGGTTCATTGACGCCAGATCGTGATGTAGGATGGTTCAGTTTCTCTGGAGAGCAGGTCGGGAAAAGGAGGCAGCCTGACGGCCGGCTGATAAGCGGAGCAGGTCCGGGTACTATATCTGTTGGGGCCACGCCGGGGCTATGAGTATCATCTTGCAGCGGCATCACTTCAAAGTGTTGATGATTCATAGCAGTAGGGGGATCGGAGGAAAAGCGTACAGGAATTGACCCTCCCATCAGAGTGAGAAGGTGTCCCCAAAGGTCCCTGTTTGGGGGAACCTGCTGGCGAACTGCTTGCATTTGGAGTATACTGCCGTGGCAAATAGATCGATCTCCGGACAACCCCATTGGCAGAACAGATGGGTTACTTGGTCCTGCTGCAACCCCCATTCATGATCAGACCAAAGCTCCCTGCTGAGGGCATCTGCTATGGTGTTCTTTATACCTTCTAGGTGAAAGGGTATGAGGAACATGTTCAGAAGGATCGCCCAGTGCCATAGGGTTTGAGCCTCCAACGACAGAGCAGGGGATCAGGACCCGCCCTGCTTCCTGATGTAGAACATTGTGGTGGTGTTGTCTGTGAAAATCCTCACCACTTGACCTTTCAGCAGTGGCAAGAATGATTTGAGGGCCCAGAACACGGGCCGAAGCTCCAGCACATTGATGTGTAAATCCTTTTCATCCAGCAGCCAAAGGCCTCTGGCGTGGGACTGCCCTGTTTGGGTCCCCCATCCGTCCAGCATGGCATCTGTGGAGTCCGTTGCCTGAAATGGAAGGGTCCGGAATGTGGAACCATGCGTAAGGTGAGAGCACACCCCCCACCATTGGATGGCTTGACTGAATTCCAGGTTGAGCTTCAACTTGTCGGACCAATGGCCCATGGTCTGGTGCCAAATGCAGTCCAGAAACTCCTGGAGAGGCCTCATCTGCAGCCTGCAGAACGGGATCAGATGTATGCAGGAAGACATCATGCCCAGGAGCGACTTCATGACTAGGATGGTTGCAGATTTTATGGTGGACAGACGATGAACCTTCCCAAGGATGGCCAGCACCCACTCTTCCCACGGGAAGCTAGAGATGCCACTGTGTCGAACCGTGCCCCCAGAAACAGAACGTCCTCCGACAGCGTTATGCCGGATTTCGTATTTCGTATAATTGATAGAGAATCAGAGATTTGTTCACAGGTGTATGGTCTCCTCTGTGTGCTGCACTGCCAGGCTCTGAGAATGTGACCGGATGAGCCAGTCATCTAGGTACGGGTAGATGTGTATGCCCTTGAGACGTGGATGCGCCGCCACCAGGGCTAAACACTTTGTGAATACCCTTGGTGCTGACTTGAGGCTGAAGGGCCTTGAACTGTTAGCGATTCCCCAGAACTACAAAGCGAAGGAACTTTCAATGTTTTGGATGAATGGGGACGTGAAACCAGACAACTTCTAGATCGAGGGTTGCCTTGTAGTCCCATTCCTCCAGTTGGCTGAGCACTGCTGCAACGTGACCATCCGAAACATTTGGGACCTTAGGTATTTGTTGAGGTGTTGTAAGACCAGGATTGGGCACCATCCCCCAACCCCGGACTTATTTCAGACTAGAAAGTATCTAGAGTATCCTCCAGAGCCCCAGAGTCACAGTGGGACGGGTTCTATTGCACCCTTTGCTAGCATCATGGATCGTACTTCCTGAAGCAGCTGGGCAGTTTGTTGTTCCTTCCTTGTTACAGGTGGAAAACGAGGGCATTTGCGTTCGAATTCCAGCGTGTGCCCCTTTTCACAGAATTTCCAGCACTCATTCGTCTGTGGTGATGTTTTTCCAAGCATCGATCACATTTGACAGACGCCCTCCCACTGGAGGTTGCTTGGTTGCTTGTAGCTTTCCCGGCGGGCGCCGACGGTGCTGCGACCCTTCACTGAAAGCCTGGGACCGACCTCTGTACGATTCCTGCCCCGTGGAGCGGGCAGCCTGACGGTAGGAAGTGGAGGGATATCCCTTGGAAGATCTTCCAAACGTACTCCTGGAGGACCGAAAGGAAGAGGAGCATCGCTGCTGCAAGGTTCCTAGGGACCTTTCCATCTCTGTGTCAGTTTTGATGGCCTGCAGTGTTTCATCCACCGCCTTCCCAAAGAGAATAGCACTGTCGAAAGGGATTTCCACTGCCTTGGCCTGGACAATCCGGCCTAAAATTGGTAGCCTTCAGCCAACCTTGACACCTGAGCGCTACAACATTTCCCATTTGGCAGAAGCCAGAATCCGTGACATCCATAGCCACAGTCATGGCATGATTGGAGGCCATGTCACGCTCCTGGAAAAGTGCCAGAGCTTCCGTCCTCTTGTCGTCCGGCAAGAATTCCAAGAGTTGGCCTTGTTTAAATCACAACTCCCTATCATACCGTGCCAGGATGGCTAGAGCGGTGGCAGCCTTGATTTTTGATGCTGCAGTATATATGATGCGCTTTCCTGATGCATCCAGCTTCTTCCACTCTTGGTCCGACGGGACCATAGACTTGGAGGATGGGTTTGACGACCGTTTGCTTCCGGCGACCAATACCACTGAATCTGGGGATGGCTGCAAGTGGAGGCATTTGGGGGCTGAATCCGGCACCCTGGATTGTTCCTCCAAACGGTCCTGCTTTGCTGGTTTGGAGTTTGGGGACTTAATTAGGGCGAGGCCCTCTTCCCACACCTATTGTCTTCCTGGTTGAGGTACATTTCTGGTAGAGAAACAAATGATGCCCTCACTATCATGGAATGGAATGACCCAACTTTATCTGGAGGTGAATCTCTGGGGGTACCATCCGCACCTACTGGCTCACCAAAATCATCGAAGCCATCCATGTCCATTGTGCCAGTGTCCGTGTTTGTTACTGTATCAGTGTGCGGCGCATCGCCTGGTAGTATTGAAACAGGCAGTGGTGATGGTGGTCGCCTTGCGGTAGCTGAGCGATGCCTGTGTGGAGGCCTTGGAGGGCTGTATGTAGGGTCGCTCCCTGACAGGCTCGCTATGGGTGGTAAAAACTATCTCTGAGACCAGAGAACTGAGCACTGTGAAGATGTTCTGCAACATATCTCTTGGAACTTGAAGAGGAGACCCTGGGCCCGCCAGAGGAATGCTGGTGTGCCTCAACGGGCTTGTATGCCTTGGCGAATGCACGCCTATAGGGCTGTAGCCACCTGCATCCAAGCAATGATGCTGTGCGTCATCGTCATCAGAGCTAGTATAA
Source organism: Ambystoma mexicanum (assembly GCF_040938575.1). NCBI lineage: Eukaryota > Metazoa > Chordata > Amphibia > Caudata > Ambystomatidae > Ambystoma > Ambystoma mexicanum. The sequence continues at coordinate 862,071,975 of NC_090930.1, read as the reverse complement.
ATGGCCAAAGGACCAACTGAGCTCTCCTTGCGTACTGGTCTCCTGGTCTAGCCACTTCCCTCAGGGCTACAGACATGATTGGTGCCTTTATGGTTATTGACTGTGTAGTGGTGGCCAATGAAGTGGGTCTTGGCAGCAGAAAAATCCTTGCCGCAGATTTTGCCAGCGGCTTTTCCTTGCTCATCAACGAGGTGGCTGTCAATGAGGCAGCCGTAGACGAGGTGGTGGTGGACAAAGCAGTCGCTGTTGAGGTGGCCGTTGCTAAAGCAGTCGCCGACAAGGTGGTCGTCAACGAAGCAGCCATCAACAAGGTGGCCGTTGACGCCTTTGATGAAGATAAGCCCACTGCAGCCGATGACGATATAACAGTCTGGTCGACGTAGTCGTGGCTGTAGATGGTCTTGGAGTCATTGACTAAGCCGTAGGAGTGGGCGTTGTCGAGGGCATCGAGAAGGGTTTCGTTCAGGAGTGCTACTTCGGTTTCTCCCGTGACAAACCTCTATGCTTCAAAGACTTTTTGCCAGCCACCGGCAAGCTCATCGTTGATGGGCAAGGTGACAGAGAGCGTGAGTGCCCTGTACTAGGACCCACATCAGCGGCTTCTCTAGCCTGATCAACTGCCTGGCACTATGCTTTCCGGGAGCCGTCCTGGGGTACCTGCTCAGCCCAGCTGGATCTCTTACCAGGTGGAAAACGCTCTGGAGTGCGGCCCAATTTGGGCTTTGCCTGAGCGTGCCCAGATGCCACTCGGTGCTGGTCCCTCTTCGTTTTGGCCAAAAAACGTCAGCAGATGAGACATCAGTCTTCTTCATGGTCTGGATGCAGACAGTAGAGACATCTAGTGTGCTTGTCCTCCACATGGATGTTTCACAAGCCACACCGGGAGCAGAGCCTGAACAGACTTCTCCTGCATTCTTCCGACATGGCGAGTCACGAAGTAGGCCTCGGTAGGCCTTTCCACTTGACACATTGTGCACACTTCGCAACTTTACCGGCACTAACTAGTCGTCAGCAGTCTTTGAAATGTTACCAAAAAAAAAAAAAACATCGAAGAAAATGAATTCTATCGAAAAAAGCTCGGAGAGCAAAACTGGCAGACTCCCTGCACCAAAACGTGCGGTAAAAATCAGAAGATGCCCGCTGGGGGTGGGACTCAGGAAGACGACCGCCATTGGATGGGTGCAGTATGCCCGGTCTTCAGTGATTGGATATCAGGCGAAAGACAGTATTGAAGCTTTTAAAGCAATACTGCTTTTCTTTTTTTACGGAGGAGGATTCCTGGCCTGACGATGGGGAATATTCATGAGCATGTGAATCCATGCCAGGCCCCATGCTGAGGGCACATGGCAAGTAGGCATGCATGCAGCCATTTTGCCAGTATTCGTTCTGCTAAGTGTGTGATTAATAATTTTACAGCACCCCCCATCACACCACACAGTGCAGATACAATGACGATTTTAGTCAGCTCTGGATTACTGGAGGAAAATCAGTAGTGTCGCCTTATGTAATTTATCAATTTACGGCAGATTCTCAAAACCTTCTCCTATGGTACAACCAAGGGATTCTGCTTCCATGTTTGGAGAACCTGACGTAAACTAAAGTCTCCACTATAGCACAATATACATTTACGAACGAGAGGCTGTCTTGTGACTGTTGCTGGCAATATGTCTATCTGACCGTGCCTACACATGCTCATTTTCGGTCTGGAGGTCCTTTTAGAACAATTTCTCGTAGAATCTGTTCAAGCAGCACACTCCACGTTTAACAGTCATTTATTATTTGTACTTCAGATTTATAACTGTGGTTTATAATCGCCAAGGCACTTGCTGATCCTGTAAAGACTTTTTTGTTTGTGTCTGTGTGCACAATTAAACGTTGAACACTTGCCCAGTCGCTTGACTGTACATATCAAACGTCTGATTCCGGGAATAAACCCCATTTTGGCCATTGTATGTTTATGTATTTTAGTCCGCTCTGTTTTATCCAAATATAAAATTAATATACAGAGCGGCGCAGTGTTTAAACAATATCTGGATGCTATAAGCAGGGCAGTGGGGCTTGGCGCACAAGTGAAATGGAGCACTCGCAGCTAAACTACATTAGTTGCTTTAAATGAAGAGTTACAGATCCTCATGGCAGTCTTACACATAGTTATCGCTCTACCAATCCTTGGCTCATAAAAAGAGGTCAATGCCTGGGCCACCCGCTTCTCGTGTACTTGAGTCATTTGGTGCACTCTCCATTTTGATAAAATAGGACTCATAGGACTATTCTTTAACTCAGCACAAGACCTTTCACGGTTAAGAACTTAGAATGCACAGTATCAGATCTAGTTCTCAATCACCACAGGCCTCTTCACGCAACCAATCATCAAGTTGGGCTTCATTTGCCCAAAGAAGACGAAGGGAATATGGATACAGGACTTTAAAAATACTTTGGTAAGAAACAAGCAGTGCCATGCTTTCAGACAACACCAGGACCCTTCCACACAGTGGCGTCGCTAGGGGGGGGGGAGCCTGGGGGACCGCCCCCCTTCTGTGAAACCCTGTGCCCCCCCACCTAAGACGAGCAGTGACCATGTTCTCCCCCTACATTTGTCTGTGCCCCCACTACTTTTGTCTTTGGCCCCCTCTGTGCCCCTCCTAAATTTGATTCCTGGCGATGCCACTGCTACCACAGTGCATTCGGAGAGCACCACCACTGTTTCAGTTGTGATTCATTATATCCAATTAGACCATGGAATGGATCTGTAGTTGTGGATGGTGAAATTGTATTTACTACATGAAAGAGTATCAGTCAAGGGAGATTGATTTAGATCTGGGTATAATTAAGGCAAACAGCAGGCAGAAGTACAGGTGTAAGAGGTTTATTTAGGGAAGAACATACTGCATTGTATGTAAAATATATTGTTAGGCAGAATAGATTATAGGTCGGAAGGGAGGAGTTAGGGAGCCTTCCTCTGACCTCACGCACTGTGCTACACGTGTCTATTTTTGTGTTCAGTCCTCAGCGCATGCGTGGTCTTGCACAGCTTCCTCCTGAAAGCCTCTGCGTCATGGAACATCTGACGCAGTGATTCACAGGGGTGCACACAAGGTCAACACACATCTCCCCTTCTTTGGAAAAGTTACCATGTCTCTGCACACAGGTCATAACATAGTCACTGTATCTTGCAGGCACATGGGCCTCATTACAAATCCGGCGGTAACCGTGCCGGAAAAACCGACAGGCTGCTGCCGGACCGGTAATACCACTCCGCCTCCGTGATTGCTGGAATCACCGGGGCATTTCAACCCTGGTGACCCGGTAATTCTAGAGGCGGAATTCAGTAAATCCTCATTCCAATGGTGTCCCATAGGACTCCATAGGGATGGGGACCATGGAAACACTGGTTCTGTCTATGACAGAGCCAGTGTTTCCATGTCTGCCTGCAGGTGGGTGGTGTTACTTCCGCCAGGTCAGACCTGGCGGGAGTGACACCTCCCGCCTGCAGGACTCGGAATCAGCAGGTCCCAAAACAAAAGTGGTGGCAGATTTAACGCCAGTTGTTTCCGGACCGGCTGACTCATAATGAGGCCCCATGTTTTACTCCTCTGGATTGAGTTAAAGGCTCGTCGCTATTTTCATGCTTAGGTTTCCAGATTTTCATGGTCAGCCCTTCAATGGATGCTCCAGTATTTTCACTGTCATTGTCAACTTGGTCAGACTGTCCTTCACCCATAGGCGTTATGCAATCAGATTCAGGATTTTCTATCCAAACGCCAGCATGGTTTTTAGTCTGGATCATTCGTTTCTCCTGGAGCTCTTGGGGTATGTCACAGTGAGCCAAGGTTGCATTTCTTCTGTCCTTATCTCGCCTTTCTACATTCCACACAGGTTCATCCTAAATGACAGTGTGGTTGATTCTCACATGTATCACCTTCTGGGGTGGGCTATACGTGGATAAAGTGTCTTATGCCTTGTGATTCTTTATGACTTTGATGGTGTCTACAAAATTAAAGGTTGTGTGTTGTAATGTATTGTAGTGGCACGTGTGGAGTGTTGATGGGCTTTCAGGCATCAACATTCCACACAGGCCAGTTGGTCTTGGGCTCTCCGGCCGTGGCGGCTTGTCTCCGGGGTCCACACAAAGTATTATACTTACCTACTGGTGTACGAGCTTTCATCACTGGCGTGGGGCGCCCAATTAGGCGTTTTGTGCCGCCTGTGAAACATAGGGACTATGTGTATTAGCAGTTTCTTTAAATTCATTATTTTTACCACCATTTGATAGATATTGGTTCAGCCTAAATATTTAAGTGTTATGTAAAGCTCTAGTTCTTTCAATGAATGTATTAGGAATTCTTTGCATGAGGTCTTCATCTCAGTTTATTTTATGGTTTCTTTGGGGATTCAAATGTTATATGTCATTAATGGGTTATGTAAGGGAAGAGGATATGTTGTAATGTATTGTAGTGGTACGTGTGGAGTGTTGATGGCCTTTCAGGCATCAACATTCCACACGGGCCAGTTGGTCTTGGGCTCTCCGGCAGCAGCGGCTTGTCTCCGGGGTCCACACAATAAAGTATTATACTTACCTACTGGTGTACGAGCTTTCATCATTGTGCTTCTGACTGGTTTCCTGTTATCAGAAGAAAGCTGCTTGGTCCTTTGTGCTTTCATCACCCTCCATTGCATGTCAACGGAGACAGATTTTTCCTCGCTAATATTGGACAGTCAAGTTGAATCAAAGTCCCTTCATCAACTGGAACAGGGAGTCAGCTGTTATTGAGTTTGGTGCGAGACAAGGTGCTGCTAAGTCTTCTAAGACAATTTTGTATGAGTTGTGGAAGCTGCAGTATTTATTTTTTTTAGCAATAGTTTATTGCAAACTTTTGATTACATTACTTTTCCATTTCTCTGCACGTCCTCATGTTTCCTTTACACAATTAAAATAATAACTCCATCCCACCTCCAAAGTTCGTTTGGTGGTTTAAATGTATCCAACCAGTCTACTTAGTCTTCCACTTCATGACTTTAAGTTACTGATAATGGTCCTTCATTTAATGGGCCTTTTTTGTGATTCCCCCAACTTTTTTCAGTCATTTGATTCCTCGTTTAGCTCTTCTTCCTGTTTTAACACTAGATCCATAAAGTCAACTATCACACAAATGCGCATGTTATCCCCCTGCAGGATTTGCTGCCACCACTCATCCATGTCGAGACTCATTACTGCATATTTCCCAAAGTAGAGACTTCTTATTTCGTTTAACTCCAGACATCCTGTTACCAGATGTCAAACTGATTCTACTTCGTCTTTGCAGAATCGGCAATGATTGTCCCTAACTTTCCTTGCATGTCTCATATATTGAATTTCTTTCGTTGGATATAGGTTCAATCTGAGATGTAGAAATTGATCTCAATATCTACTTGGGAATCTTACCAGATATTTCAAAGTGGTTTTTACTGTACAAGCGTCACCCATTAAGTACAGAGAGGAGCTAAAACCTGCTCTTTTGTTGATGGTCTCAATCCAGTCTCTGTGGATTAACTTCCTTTTGGTGGCACAGGGGTTCTTTCTTAGTGTTTCTACTGAGAGGTCCATGTACTCAAGTTGATCTAAACATCTCTTGTGCCATGTGTTTAACAGTCCTGTATATTTTCTGGTGGAAGCTTGACCCAGTATATGATAAGGTTTAGCAGATGATGACATAGACACTTTCCGCATCAATGACAGCAATTCCCATAGTGCAATTGATTGCGGCGATTGCAGCCCCAATTCATACCGAATTGTGACAATGGGCACACATGTTGGTAGGCGCAAAACCCTCCTCCAAAAAGTATCCCTCTAGGATGTTCAATATGGTCCAACTTAAATTCAATCCTGATTCTCTGCCAAATGTTATTGTTGCTGTGACCTTCTGTGTATAAAACATAAAGGTTTCATGGTAAATTTGCCGTATTTGGTATGTAAGATCATTCCCTGGGCCGCCACCATTTTGATCTTGTATTTCAAGTCCTGTAACCATTGCAATTCTCTTATAGATTTATTGAATAGAATTCCCAGGTAGCGCATGGACTCTGTTTCAATCGGTTCAATGCCTGCTCTCCATTCAAACTTCTGTCTCGATCTTCCTGTCTTGCTACAGAATGCCATAATCTTTGATTTGCTTGCATTTATTTTAATATGGTTTCTCCTGAGATACAATTGAAGCACATTTATCTGTCGCTATAGGCCTACGTGGGTCCTGTCTAATAACACCAGATCGTCAGCGTATATGACCCAAGAAAGGGCCGATCCATTTACTTTAGGCAGAAATGTGTTCTCATTTTTTAATACATCAGGCAAATCAGCTAGATACAGCTTAAAAAGTAGCGACGCCAGTGGACATTCTTGCTTCACTCCTTTCTCAGTTGTTATCTCGTCTATTACGTCACCTTAAGCATTTAATCGGATATGTATTGTTGTATCAGAATGAAGCGCCACGATTGCTTGTAGCACATCTTCCAGGCATAGCCATGACTTAAGGTTCTTCCACAATAATGATATATTAACGGGGCACAGGCTTGACGAAAATCAATGAATGCTAGAAACAATGTCAGGTTTGCTTTCAATGTTTCCAGTTTTAGGATATTTAATAGGAGTAGATTTAATCTGTCCCTACACCCTTGGTGAATCCAGTCTGTCTTACATCTGTTATCTTGTTTTCAACAGACCGATTAGCGAGTTATTTTTGTAGGAATGAGGCGAATAACTTTCCAATTACATCTGATAGAGCGATAGGCCAATAGTTGTTGGGATTTCATCTATCTCCTTTTTTGAAGATGGGAACAACTATCACCGATTTCCATGAGGCATGGATTGTTCTCGCCTTACAGATTTGTGGAAACAGATCTTCAATGAAGTATGCCCAGGATCCCTTGTTTTACATTAACATGATGTTAGTCACACCGTCAGGACCGGCAGCTCTTGAATTCTTTAATTTTAATGTATTTCTGCCTCAATTTCATCCTTCTTGAAGTTAAAGTCCCATTTCACTTCAGGATCTTTCCATGTTTCATCCGGGAGCAACGTTGACCTTGAAAAGACATCTGAAAAATGAACAACCCATTTTTCTGCACTTACGTTGTTACTTAATGAAGCCTTTTGATTCAAAGTGCCTTCTTTTAACATTGCCCATATGTCTCTTGAATTATGTTGGTAAATGGACTTTAACATATTCTCAGCTTGCTCTTGTTCACGTATGATCTTAAAGGAGATATTCCAAGTACGATATCTTCGCCTTCTTTTTTTAATTTCTTGGGTCTGATTTGGAAGAACGGCCTTCTTCAATTCCCTGATGTCTTTTTGCATTTTCTTTTTTTACACCACTACTTCCTGACTGTAGACATGTTTCAGTTTTTGATAACTTTGTTTAAACCCAGTTTTGGCTGTTTTATATGTTGCCAGAAGTGGGAGGTAATTTGTTCCTGATTACACTGATCGTTTCGGGAGTTCAAGTTTTTAGTTAGATTGTCTATTCCTCTCTGATTCAACCTTAGGCGATTTTGTCCTGTATTTATTTTAAGGTCACCACAATATCTCAACAATGTTTCTGGTCCCTTCATCTCTCACCTCATGTTTATAGCATCATGGTCACTGCAGTTAATCGCAATGACTCAAAAGTCTCTTATCTTAGGTTGAAGATTATTCGATGTCCAGATGTCGCTTGGCAGTTGTTCCGGTGCCATGTAGGTTTCCCTGGGATATCTCCACTCATTTGTCCATTTAACATGACACAATTCCTTGCCTTAATTTCTTGTGCACAGCGGTCGCCTCTATCACTTCTGAGAATTATTCCATTTGTTGTCTGCCTTATTGTAATCCCTTTGGCGTCTATGCATTTTTTGTTGAGGTCTCCACACAATATGATGTACGGTTACTGACTTCCCGACAAACTCATCAATCATCTTAGTTACTGAGTCAATCAATCCTTCGTCACAATATTTGCTGGATTCCAATATATATTGATAATCAATATCAATCCTGAGTGTTTATTCTCCTCATTTGCATTTTTCAGGATTGTTCCCTGTACAAAGGGATTTGGATTTAAGCACTTGATCACTGATAAGCCCATGTATCTTATCATTATTATTAGGCCTGAGTACAGTCTACCATTTCTATTTTTCCCTGCCGCATTGAGTAGTGTTGTAAATCCATCACTCACCGGAGGTTCACGCAACCAGGTTTCCTGTAGACAGATAATGTTATGTGCCTCTTTGTTTGTTCCAATCTTATTAAACAAGTGCACAAATCCGCGTGTGTTCCACGAAATCAGAGAACCTTCCCACAATTTCCTTGACGCCTTTAGCTAGTAGTGATGTGTGCAGTATTTGCCATTTTCTGCTTGGCCTTTGGCCTGGGGTCGATACAAAACCACTTTGCAGTGGGTTATGTCACAGGAGGTGAAATATTCCAACCCAGTCCTCCCTATTGCTGATACCCATAGCAGTGCTTCCTCCAGACAGATTCTTACCAACATCTTCTGTCATTCCTTCTCCAGACCTATGGGCCCCTCATATGGTTTCTGCTCTCTCTCCTTTTTCCTCCTCTCCCATTAATGCTGGAACTCGGTGGGAGGTCCTTTTGGACCCCTTCTAATCATCTAAGACTATCATTAATGTCTATCCAAATGGCACATCTTGGTACAGGGCCCTCAGCCCAATCTTCTCTTCGATAGGCGTCTCCTACCTCTTAACTTCCTTCCTTCTCCTGCTACTCCTATCAGCACCTCTCTGGCTCCTCCGCTGTCATGACCGCAGCCTCCAAGGAGTCAGGTTTAGCCCAACTGCCTCGGAAGCTGGGTCACAACTTCATTTCCAGGCACCCATCGGCTCCCATAGGGGCCTTATGGACCTTGTCCTGGCGCCAGTGGCGCCAGGCTCATAAGGGGACTCAGTCCCGGCACAGGACGTGCCGGGCTCATGATGTAAGGAATGGTGCTTGGGTGGACCTACCTGCTGCAGACCATGCTGCTCACTCACCTGCAGGATGAAATCCTCATCCATCCATGGCTGGAACTACTTTACCTCTGGGTGTGGCCAGCACCACTCCCTGGGACTGGATACTGGAACTATTCTGGAAGCTGGGACTTCTTACCTGGGCGAGGCTGCTGTGGAAGGAAATACCTAAGCACTCCAGTAAGCTATTTGAACCACGCCCGATCAGAGCAACGTGCTTCGCGTTATTCTGCAATAGCAGCAGGACGCTCACCGTGTCAGCTCCAGAGAATCTTCAACTTCTGCATCTGGGGAAGAGAAATCCGCAATCTTACCTTCCGAAATACCATCTTCGTCTTCAGCAGCATCTGAAAAGGGAAAAGAACACCAGGTTAGCACGAGATAAAAACCAGCGCAGCACTTACCCAGTCCATCGGTGCATCTCAAGCCACGGGCTGCAGCTTTCCATTTTTTCCGGCACCCTGTGGAAGCAAGACATTGGTTAGTAAACCTCCGTGAAACTTTCCTTACCTGCGCTGCATTCTTCTCGCCTCCGCCGAAGCTGCTACTCGCATCTGCAAAACAAAAGGACATCATTAAGAAATACAAAACTCCATCTATACGCACGTGTTTTGGGCAGCGCTCATCTTTCTCACTCCTTGGTGCATTCCTCGACATCCATTTTTCTACCCAGCTGCTTCTGCGACCTGAAAAAGGAACAGAGACATTAAGAAGTGCTTTTAACTTCGAATTGACATTTTCTACTTACTTGCCTGCAATACCTTCGCCATTCCATCGCTCTCCGGACTTCCATATTCAAGCAACCGCCGTTCGTGCTGCTAACAACGGCCTAGCTCCAAATCTTCATCCTCTGCAACCAAGAGTCTGGACAATTAACCAGTGAAGTAACTGGCTTCGGCGCCCCTGCACTGACGCAGGATGGAGAGCTCCGCTTTCACCTACATAAGGTGAGCACATTTAGCCTACGAACTACTTGGGAGTACCAGGAAGAGAAGGCAGCTTACCCAGTCAGGCTTATATATCCATATTAACCCCTTGCTCTCATAATTGCAGACACCTCACCCTTCAGATCAAGATCTCCGTGAGGAAAGGGCCTTTCCAGGGTGGCATTCGAGGCCTGCGCGTGACCCTAGAAGACTCCGAGAACCCCCAGCCCAGACCTGCGCCTCCAAGGGATTCAGGTGAGCGTTACATCCGCCACCTTCATCTTCTGCCACCTTTCTGGCACCCGCCTCATCCTCTCTAGCTACTCTGCCATCTCCTTCTTTCTCCTCTGCCCACTCTCGGTCCCCTCTACCACTTCTGCGGGGTGAACCTCTAGCCTGTACCCCTCCACGGAAGTATTTCAAATGTGGCAACCTGCTCCATGTTGCTACTCTCAACTCTGGCTCCTCTGTTAAACACTCCTCTGATATCTGCCACCTCCTTGAAGAATTGGGCATGTTTTGACACTCTCCTCCCTGACGGCTACAAGATCCTCTTCAAACTCAGAACCAACGGTCCCAAAGGTAGAGTAGCTCTGATCTTTCCGGAGTGGATCCCTGCATCTGTCATACCTACGCAGGCCCACTCCACCTTTGAATGCTTGTTTGCGGGCTTTCTATCTCTCCTGGCCTCTCTCTGACTGTGGACACCATTTACAGGCCACCTGGCCAGGTCGCCCTCTTCTTCTCAGAGTGCACTGACCTCTCCTCTTCTCTCCCTACCTCTACCTCTCAACTTCTCCTCAGAGACCTCAACATCCACATGGATGCTTCAAATCCCTCCTCAGGGCTCTTCCACAATCTCTGCGACACTCTCTATCTTACTATTCTACCCATTGGCCCGACACACTCTGCCGGGCACACCTTGGATGTTCTCGTCTCCTCAGACATCCCCTCTCTCTAAACCTCTCACCACTCCTCTCTCTTGGACTGACCACTCTCTGCTCTCCTCCCACCTGAAGCTCTCTGTCCCCCAGGTGAAGCCGACCCAAGCACTGCCACCTACCTTCCCGGTCATCCGGCCCATGAAGCGTGTTTCAGTGGAGGCCTTTGCCGCTATTTTCTCTCCTCCTCCTATGCCTATGGCTGACTCACACTCTGACACAGCCCTCTAACCTGAATCTATCTCTCTTGTCCCTGTCATGAGAATCCGCCTGAAGCCTACCTCCAAGTGCAACCCTTGATATGACTCTGACCTCGCCACCATGAAACGCAAGTGTAGGGTGGATGAGAGGAAGTAGAGGGCATTGGGCGCAACCTCTGACAAACTGGGCTGCCGCCTGCCCCAAAGGCAGTACAGACTCTCTGTACTGTTCAAGAAGAGAGCCCACAACCAAGCCCACATCTCTGTGGGCTCTAACAACATGGCCAAACCCTTCAAAATCTGCAAGGAGCTGGCCAATCCTAGTGCAGTCTCCATCTCGCCTGCTTCCTCCCAGGCCCTGTGCACGGCTCTGGCTTCTCACTTCACCACTAAAATTCAGGACATCTTGTGCGCTCTCTCCTCTTCCTTTCCCTCTACCTCTCGGACCCCTCTGGCTGCCTCTCCCCCTCTCCTCCTCCTCTTTCTCTCCGACGAAAACTGACGATGTTTCTAGACAAGTCAGATCTATGAAAGTGTCATCCAAGCAAGAGCCCCCCTGCTCCTTCAGAAGCATCAAGAACCACATTGTCACACTTGCTCCAGCCCTGGCCGATTTCTGCAATCACTCTTTGCTACTGGAACTTTCCCCTCCCCCTAAAGCATTCCCTTGTGCACCCCCTACTGAAAAAAACCTTCCGCCGAGCCTTCCTGTCTGGCAAACTACTGCCCGATCTCTATCACTCCTTTCCTGGGAAGACTCCTGGAAAAGATGGCCATCTCCCAGCTTACTCTCACACTGAATCTGTTGGCTGTCTCCATGACCATCAGTCTGGCTTCTTCAGAGCAGCCAGATGCACAGAAACTACTCTCCTGAACACCCATGAGGATCTGCTCACTAATCTCGACTCTAGCCTTCCTTCTATCCTCCTTGATCTTTCCTCTACTTGCGACACGGTCATTCATGCCATCTGATCAGTCGTCTCTGTGAGAACCTGGGCATCATGGATCAGGCCCTGGCTTGGTTGACCTCTTTCCTCCAGGACCGCCCCTCCCAGGTCCAACTTGGATCCTTTCTCTACGCCACATTTCTCTCCATGTGTGGGGTTCCCCAGGGCTCTAACCTCTCACCCTGGCTTTTCAACATCTAACTGGGCCGTCTGGCCCAGCTCATCTCTACCTTCTCCTCTAACTTTCAGTGTTATCAGGATGACACTCAGATCTCCTTCAGGCTCTACTCAGCCTCCTCTCCTCTCTCGCTCATTTCTGACTGTCTATCCGCAATTCAGGAGTGGTGTGCCTCCAATAATCTCTGCCTTAATGCGAGTAACCCAGAGATCCTTCTCATTGGGACCCCTGCTCCCACTTTCTTTCTCTCACTCTGGCCGCCTTCCTTGGGCCTTCTTCCTGTGCCTTCCTGTGAGGCAAAAAACCTTGTGCCATCTTCTACTCCATTCTCTCCTTCGCTCCTCACATCACGTACCTCGCTAAGAAGTCCCACTACCATCTGCACCTCTTCAGAGGTATTCTTCCTTTTCTTACTTTCCCCCAGAAGCTCACTGTCCCCAGAGCCCTGGTTCTGTCTAGACTGGCCTACCGCAGCAGCCTCTTACTCAATCTGCCTTCCTCTACTCTCTGCTCTCTGCAAGTAATCCAGAACAGCACTGCAAGACCTGTCCTTGGCCTCAAGCCCAGAGATCATATCTCCCCAGCCCTGAAATCTCTCCACTGGCTCTTGGTGGCTGCAAGGACCAGGTTCAAGACCCTCTGCATCATCAAGAGGGCTTTCTGGGGCCGAGGCGTGGACTACATCCAACTCTCTCTTCCTAAACACCGTCCCTCTCGAGCCCTTCACTCAGCCACCTCCAACTCTCTGAGGGCCAGATGCTTCTCCAAGCAGAGAGCGGGTGATAGACTCTCCTCTGCATGTGCCTCCCTCTGGAATTGCCTCCATGCCCCTCTCAAACTTGAGCCGGACCACCTGAGGTTCTGGAAGCACACTTGGGGCTGTATCTGTAACCATACAGCCCCCTGCCACCTTGCACTTACCCTGAGCTGCGCTACCCTGGCTTAGAGCAATGGTGCCATGATTGCACTTCCCCCTTCCCTCCCCCTGGCACTTCTCTCCCCCATGCACTTGCACGATCTGAATGATACAAGGCCTAGTAAAATAGTTTGTTTTTTCCTCCCACTGTCTTCCCCACCTTGTCTTGTCGTGCCTAGAAACACTTGTGTACAGGCACATTATAAATGACTCATCATCATCATCTCCATGATTAATAACTGGACCCCATCGGGAGTCCTAATCTGTCTTGGTATCCGTTTGTTACAGAAAGGGTCTTTGAGAATGTTGGTCACCGTGGCAGTGGTGATGTTGGACATAAATGTATGGTTGATCCATTTTGATAAGTAATCAACTGGGACTATTCCAAAGATGTGTCCCTGTTCCAATACCTGCAAGGGGCTGATGAATGTAAGCCTTACCTTTTCCCAGAGGGCTGGTGGTGATTCCACCTTTTGGAGTATCAAATGTCTGGTCTGTAGTCTTTTGTCAATGTTGAGACATTCATGGCGTTTATTGATAACCCTCATGGCATCTTGATCCATATGGGGCCATCAGTAGACCCCTCCTAACACCTTTTCTGTAAGGGTGCTTCCCATGTGTCCTTTGTGGACTTGGTGTGTTATCCTGCATGTTTTTTTATATTTTACCACTGTAAGGAAGACATGGTATCAAGGCAAAACAGACACAAGTGATCACAGTTTAAGGGTGTTTATTAAACTGTACAAATGGGTGAGATAAATACCTAATCTAACCTAAATCTAAGATGGGAGCAAGCTACGACCATCAAATAATTATACATTCCGAGCAGAATCTAGTCAAATAAAAAGGGCCTATACTAAAAAAAAAGAAAATTGCCAATCATTACCGCTATACTACAAAAGAGTGTGGCATAATGTTCACAAGAAAAGAAAAAGTGTCAGCAAATGATAAGTCAGGATGTTGTGGTCAGGGTCTCCCTTCCCCACGTTTGTAGCACGGGACAAGGCAGGACTATCGAGTACAGCACACTTCTGGGCTTCGCCGGCCCGAGCTCACAGTTCTTTTTTACCAATATCAGCGCCTTCTGGGCCCAAGTCTCGTTTATGAAAATTCCCTTGCTTCAGAGGGCATAATGTAAAACAATAAACAAAAGGTTCCTTCTATAAATCTTCACGGTGGGCGATTAATCTTTGCCATTGGATCCCCTCAGCCAGGCTCCGATCCTTCTCTCCACAATAGCCTCCCTCAGTCAGGCTCAGACTAACCATTCATTGTGGACATCCCTTCAGTTGGGTTCACACTTGTCGACACAATATTCACGGGTGTATTACTGTCCACCCCAATTCGCAGGCATCCCTCAGTCGGGGTCACATGTGCCTAAATAACACAGTTCACTATCTCATCGGGAAGCAGGGCTTCTTTCCCCTAGCTTTCTCTCAGCATCCCTCCACCAGGGTCACATTTGACACCGTTCACAGTTCAATAGAAAATCATCCTAGACCCCTTTGGTTCTTCCCTTTTCGGGCCCCCAGTCAGGCTCTCTCTTAAATCCCCCAAGTCAGGCTTTTCCTAAAGCCCCCAATCAGGCTTCACATAGTACATTCACCACAATGCAGTTCACTTAGCTTTTCAATTCATCATCATCAAAGACTTTCAACTGTACAAGGGGTTTTGACTCGACCCTTTTATGACCACTTTGACTTGTCTCGCTGGCCTCCCCTGGGGCCTCTTGGTTCTTGGAGTTTTCTTAGTGTAACCTATCCTCCTTGTTCAGGAACGGGGTATTCGTTAGAGTCTTTCGAATGTGCGCCCACAGGGCATTGATACCTTGATTGTTCACAAAGACCTTTGTCAATTATCTTCTTTCCTTTATGTAAATGTTGCCACTGCAACCTTGAGCTTAACACAGTTCAGTTTACTATCAGTTTCTTCTGAGTCACCGGCTGTGTTCTACTCGTTGGCTTTTCTTCCGCTGGAGTCAAAAACAGTACCACAGTGGCAAGCTCTTTTCTCCGCCCTCGCTATCAGTGCGGGAGGACCCTGTGTACTGTTGACATCTGCCACACCAATTGTCAGCTGCAATTCTCGGTCTTACTATTCCTTTATCGAAGGCTTCGCGAGTTTGGGTAGAAAAGGGCAAGGGCAATTCCCTCCTTGTCATCGTTTTGGTTTCCACTGACCTTTCACCGACTTGTACTATTTATATGTTACCTTAAATAGTGATGTAACCACTTTTTTTTTTATAGATCTATGGTACATGTGTATGTGTTGTAAAGTTGACCCTATTGACATTAAGAGTCACAATTATGCAAAAAGCAAAGAATAGAGAAGAGAAAATGGATTAAGTATTTACAAAATTGTTTTTTATTTTTAGAAAAAGAAAAAATTATGTGAAACTCCTGAAATAAACATGCCGGCTTAATGTAACGCAGATAAATCAACTAAATTATCCAAAACTGAATAAAAAGAGCAGCTTACTAATATATCAACAACTAAACAGTGTTTGTATGACATATTAGTGTATGTTTCAACTTGTCAACGTGAGGAACCAACAACAGAGAAAATATTGTTGTAAGGAAACACAAACAATGAGTACAAAAAAACAATTAGTACAAAAACAATTTCAACATGAGAAATTGAAACATAAGTCAATCTTATTTTTGAAGGATAAGTGCATATGCTTATTTTTAAAAGAACAGGAAAATAATTTATGTTAAACAGAAAAAATACATCCAATGTGATTTGAAACAATGTTTATCCCAAAAGCAATCTGTCTGTTTGAAAACATTAAAGGTGATTCCAAACAAAAAGTACAGCTAAATTGACTGGCTGTCCATGGCTAATGCATATGTAATGTATAATTAAACCATCATCATGTGCAATTTAACAAAGGCGATATAGATTTCAACTTTTTGTGAAAATCAATAAATCATTTCATAGAATCCTGGTTAGAAGATACCAGTTTGAGGCTGATGCAGAAGAGCCTACGCCCGCCGCTTGCCTGAGTTAGTTGAAGTGTGGTGGGCCAACCGTTATTGTTCTAGTTGTACAAAAAAGTACCCAACTGGAAGTTTGGCACAGTGGGTGTTTTGGTGGAACTGAAAAGGTATACCACCTTCATCAGGTAAAAGATTTCTCTGTTCAGCCCCTGGAAATAATATGGAAATAAGTGGATATTATGAAGGGTATACAGGTATCATAGTTTCTAATAGAGCTAAATATTATTTAAATCAGTGAAACTAGGTTATCAGAGCTTGTGTTGGGACATGTCCGATAAATGGCTCTGGTGTTAGTCCGTTGTCTTTCATGATGTGAAAAAGTGTTCGAGTCGGAAAAAGGGGGTGGGAGGTAGAGTTTCTACATACCCTACGGGGTAGGATGGGGAAAAGGTGTCATAAGGAGTTATATCCCTCCTCCTAGGGGGGGGTTGATAAACTCGGAATCGTGAGTTTTGTAGGATTTGGGAAATAAGTAGGGGAGATTGTGGGAACTGTAGTGTTTTGTCAAAACAGACTGGGAGTTTGAGAAATAATAATCAGAGGGACGGGAGCAGAATGACTGGGAGTACTCGGATAGGCAACTGGAAAATAGGGAGTCTGGGAGATGTAGGTTCCCACTCCAAAAGGGTTTGGGTTTCTAACAGATTTACCAGAAGCAGAGGGGTTGTTGGATTCTAGTGAGGGAGATTCATTGGGTGGAAGGGAGGTTGATCTGAAATAGCCTATAAAAGCCCTAAGGACTTAAGTCTTCCTTGTCCTCTTCCCCTATGTAATATTGCATCTCATCTGGGGCATTCCCACGAGCCTAACACTGGATTCCCCTACCCAGGTGATCCTCCCTCTCTCACCCACCCCCAGGTTTGGGATCTGAGAGTGCCAGTCCTTCCGTGGCCAACTGAATAAGGGATTCTCAGGATCTACCTGGGAGAATACCCTCAGGTTTCTGACACCACACACTGTTTTACTCCACTTTTTCTGGGCACTCTATCTCGTAAATATGCTTGGAATATTTCATTGATGTGTGAGTGCATTTGCGCTCACATATGGCCTGAATGGTGGATATAATACACGTGTCTCTAAAAAGGTGTTTGCAATGGGATACTGACCGCTTGTCCATTGACCCCCACAGACACATGTTGATCTCAAACGTGTATATTTGAGTGGACGTCCTGATGCCTCCAGGACTGAGTACGTGTACCAGTGGTTTATGATCAGTAATCATCAGAAATGCGCTCCCCAAGTATAGGTGCAAGTACTCTGTTGCCCACATGCAGGCCAGCATCCCTCTTTGTATTTCCGTTGCCATGAGTGTTTTGGATCCATAGGCAACCAGGTTTTCACTTTCCTTCTGTCTGTGTGTAGGGGTTGCTCCTAGCCCATATGCACTGGCATCTAGGGTGGTGGTGGTCTTGAGCTTGGGATCGAAGCGTGGCCAAACTGGCACCTGAAGTCTGTTCACTTTCATTTTGCAAAAGGTGTCCTCTTGCATAGGGTCCCACTCAAACTAGTGTTCCTTCTTCAAGAGAACGCTGAGCAATTTTGCTTTTGGGAAAAACTTGCATGAAATTGGCATAGTATTCAGCTAGGCTTATGAATCATTTAAGTTAATTCTTGCTTTTAGGCGCATGGGCATTCAAGGAGGTTATGCTTCGGCCGTATTCTTTCTGCCAAAATTGGTACATTCTACTATATCTGTGTGAAACTCACAATTTTCCTTGCCAATCTCACTGCTGCTGACTTTAGCCTTGTAGTAGTCCAAGTGGTGTTGTGAATGCCTTTGGACTTCCCATAGTCCTGAAAGTAGACAACATTTTGTACATCTTTGAATATCAAGTCCACATCTCTCTGGAAAACTGAGGGCGCTGAGCAGAGTCTGAAAGACATTCATGTATATTGGAATGTTCCAAGCAGTGTGATAAATGCAGTGAGAGACCTGGACGAGTTGTGAAGTTTCACCTGATGATAGGAGTTCCTTATATCTAGCTTTGTGAATATTGTCACATTACTTAGCTTCCCTCTGCAAACCATCTCAGAGCTCATCTTAATGCTATCAGTCACTATCTCTTGATTGTGGCTACATAGGTCCACACAGAGAACTATCCGTTGGGATGACAGTTTATTCAACAGGACTACAGGGCTCAACCATTCAGTCTCCTGGACTGATTCTATTGTTCCTTCAGTTAATAGCTTGGATAATATGGCTTTGTCACCCCGGCAGAGGGGCAGACATGGCCGGTAATGGCCCACCAGCCTGAGCCATGGTAGACCCGAGTGAAGCAAGGGCCTCAGCGAGGGCTGTGGGATGTTTCTGGCCATGTCAACCCACTGATGGGGCATGAATGCCATTCACACCCTGGGGTTTCACCGGAGTGCAAATAGCTTTCTTTTTTTCTTCTGAGATTGGCTGCCATAAGTGATGCCAATCCGCGAAGGAAAAAAAAAGAAACCAAGATGGCCACTGCCATAGGAAAAAGGGACTAAGTCCCTTTTCCATTTCCATGGTGGCCGGAGCAGGAGGTGCGCCAGAACGGAGCATAAAGCTCTGGTCCTGAAGGTAAGGAGGGAGGGAAGGGTGGGGAATAGGTTTGGGTTTGATTTCGGGGGTTGATGGAGTGGGGAGGCAACAGGAAGAAGCTCCCTGTTGCCTCCTCAAAAAATGAAAAATAGCACCTCCCTGGGAAGTTCCTCGGATGGCTGGGGCAGAATGTATGTTCTTGCCCACTGTACAAATATGACTTGTTTTTCACTGCTGGGGTCAAGAAAAATATCCAGCTTCTCTTGGTTATACCATCCTAAAATGGCCATCCTATGTTCTGCCAGGTACACACTTCTGGGCTGAAGATCCCTTGGAGTTTACTCGACATACTTAATATCCTAAGACCTAAACTTCAGATCCATCATATGTAATTAGGCTTATGTGTGCTTTCCTCACTTGCATTGTCTCCTTCTTGACCATTATTGTGTATGTCTGGAGTGGAATGACAATGAGATCTGATCCACACTTCACCATTAATCTGACTTCTCTGCCATTAACTTGGACAACGCAGTGGGCTTTGGACTTCTTCTTGCCTTTGTTCGTCTGAATACATAGATCATTGATATCATTACAGCTGAGGGAGCTGTCATTGTTCTCTTTTCCTCAGAGAGCCCCTACTGCGTTGCAACGTCTCTGTTGGCAGATGTCACAACTGTGCCACTGGAGCACCAACTGGCACCCATTTTGGACTATTTGGGACTTATTCATTACCACAATCCTCCCTGCACAATACCTATTCATATTTTTGTCTTTACTTTTCATTTGCAAGACTTTGGAACTTTCTTATTTAATTTCACAAACTACATATCCCATAATGCACCTTGTGTCAGTTCTCATTCCCTTGTTATTCCTATGCAGCAGTCTCAGAACTACAATCCCCATAGGCCTTAGAGATCAGTGCTGCTTTCACTTTCCCAGGACCAGAGAGGGAGGAGGCGTATTACCTTCAGGTATGCTGCTCCAGGTGCTGGTAATGCGCCTGCTCAACACAGGCAGGTCAGTATTGAGGCAGCTGCCTGCAGGAGCACAAGGCTCTTGCAATGAGTTCACTCCCAGCCCATTGTGCTTTGATCCTTGGATTTCTGCTGTGTCCTGTTGTTTCCAGAACCTGCTCCTGTTCCAGTGCACTATTCTCTGTGCCTTGCAGCTCTGCTACTCTGCCTACACTCTCCATTGCCTTCTGGCCTGCACCTGTGTGCTTCCTGAACTGCAGCCCTGCTCGCAGTCTTCTGTTCCCGGTCTGCAGACCCTCACTCTCTACCACCTATTACCTTGTTCCATGCCTGCAGTTCCTTGTTCTATGCCCGTAGTCCGTGTTACCTGGCTTTAGCTTCCACGTTCCAGTCCTGAGTTTTCTTGATATCCGTTAGTCCAGTCCAGATTTACAGTTCCTTTAATTCGTTGTTACCAGTCTGCAGTTCAGTCCTTTCATTCCTAGGACAGAGTTTCTGTCCTGAGTTTTCTTGTAACTGGTCTATAGTTCAGTCCGCTTTTGCTTGATTCCAGTCCTTAGTTTCTATCTGCAGTTCCAGTCTCTCGTACCATGACACTTACATTCTTCTCTTCTTGTTTTTCCTCTTTCATTCCTGGTCTCTGTCCTGAGCCTTTCTTTCTTTGACGTCCTATTCTTCCCTGGATATTTCTGTTACTCTTCTTGTCCTCGCTTATGCTTGTGTAATTGCCTTGTTCAGAGTTTGGCTGCTGGGCTTCCCAGCAGGCAATGTCTGCACCTTTCCTTTGTCGCCTTTCAGTATTTTACCTTGTGCCATATTATTTATACTGTGCACGTTCCTGCTTCACAGGGCAGTCATTGTTTAGTTCCTGCTGTCCCCTTACATACTTCAGTCTTAGGGTCCAGACACAAACACCCACTCCTGCTGCTCCTTTCCATGAGCATTCTGAGTGGGGCCCTGTAACAGAAGCCAGCTCAGAAGGCTAGAGTTTCACCGACCCTGTGGGAAACTCTTCCTCCATTCGGTGTACACCTCAAGTGGGCACCTAAAGTGTTTGGGCGTCATTACACGGTAGGCGGTAAACCATGGCGCTTTTAGCACCATGGTTCATGCCGGTAATTTACCGGTACCGCCTTGGAGGAAAGGGGAATTACCGCCCTATTCCAAGGTTGGGAAGGCGGTAATTCCTCCTCCCTCCATTGCCTTTCCCCGTTCCCATTTTTGCCCCATAGGGCATAATGGGAATGGGGAAGGCGCTAATTACGGTACCGCAAATTGCGGTACCGTAATTAGCACCCCGGTCCCTTTGCGGGTTCGTTTTTTAACGCCTGCTAAAAGGCGTTAATGAACCAACCCGCAAAGGGACCTCGTAGTAAGGCGCTAAGGGTTTACCGGTACCGGTAAAATACCAGTACCGGTAAACCCTTACCGCCTACCGTGTAATGAGGCCCTTTGTCTTACTTGTACTCCTTGGCCCTTTCTGTTCCCTGACTTTGTGGTCTGTCTGTAGTACTTGCCTATCCTTTCTTGTCTGCAGGATTCCTTACACTCCTGTATCTTGTGCACTTTTCTGCCCTTGTGGGCATGTCGCTGCCATCAAGCGCCTGACAGCAGATCTAGGCACAGTGCCTCAATTTTCCACAAATGGTGCAGTCTTTGTTTCTTACTGAATACTTAATGTCTCGTGCTTCCGCAATGATGAGAGCATGTATCTCAATGTGTCTCCTTCCTTCTCTTCTGTCTCTGGACCTGCGCTTGGCATATGATGGCAGCAATTGGACATGTGGGATTGTCCCTTCCACGCATACATATGAATGAATTGTCTGGCATTGTACTTTATTGCTAATTCACTTGAGGAATATGGTGACAACACCAAAGATATGAGGTGGGCCTCATTACAACCTTCCCACTAAAATGCAGGTAATTGCAGTGTGCCGGTATTACCATTTCCGGCAGGCCGACCGCCGAAATTACCGGCACATTACAGGTCCTCTGGTGCAGCACACCCTTCCGGAAATGGTAATAACAGCACGCCGGAATTACCAGCATCCACAGCAATGCACCAATGTTTCTGGCACAAATGTGCTGAAATAGCGATACCAGCACCCATACTGTTAGAATCACTAGTGCCGGTATTTCCGGCACCAGAATTACCGGCACCGAAAATAGTGTCACTACAGGAACAGAAATCTCACGTACAGCCATTTAGAAAACTCAATCCACTTTAAATCCCCTATTTCCTGCTGCCCTCCACCAGAACTGGAAGTGCAAACATGCCTGGGAGTGTTAAATCTCGAGTCCCTGAAGGAAGCCGAAGTTTGCAGAGCTGTAGCTGGCTGCACTCGCAGACAAAGTGATGCTGCATGCTGAGGCCCTCTTTGGGGCTACCAAGAGGAGGTCCGCCCAGATGAGGAAGACGGCCAACAGGCAGGAGGTGGCTACAGGGTCACAGCTGTGGGGGCTGTCTCCCACACACCAAGGGACTGCCACAAGCGGTGGGACGACTTGCGGCTGAGGGTCCAAAACCTCCTAGCCATTCACAGGATGGAATCCGGGTCCAAAACCTCCTAGCCATTCACAGGATGGAATCCGCGGCCACAGGAGAAGGGACAGTGGCACCCCTGACCCTCATACCATTGTAGGAGTCATGCAGCTCCATCATGCACATGGAGGGCATAGAGGGAGTAAGGACAGCAGAGGCAGGAGCTGGGAACCAAGATAATGGCGGTAAGTACAACAAACACCATATAAATACAAATGTTGAGTCAAAATACAGGCATCCCGAGGCAGAGCAACACCAAATGGGCAAGGGAACAGGTCAAACATGTGTCAGTCACAGCAAATGGCCCAATCACACACACATGCCACGTGATGAGGCCCGATGTAGCCATGCACAAGCACCACAGCCAAAATGTACATCCCCACACACGGACACATAACAATTGCACTTGAGTGCCAAGAGAGAACAAGACAGGAATCATAGACCCACCGCACACCCAACAAGCCAACTTGGCAGTCCAACAGTCAATGTGCACTCCCACCACCCACATGTAGAAGCACACATCGGAGCAAACAGACCAAAGAAGCTGCATGACAAACACAATGTAGAAGGAGTATAATGCAAGCCCGCAGATGTGACTCCGACAAGACTAACAGCATGCTCATATCACCCCAACAGGCACATCCTCTGACACTGGCATGTTTGGACCGTCAACATCAGGCCGAGCACATGCAGGCAAACCTGTGAAGGCCGCACCACCACCTCCAGCTGCGCCAGCACCACCACTGACAGCTGTGCCAGCACTAACACCACCAGCTGTGCCAGCACAACCACCTCCTACTGCTGCACCAGCACCACCACCTACTGCTGCACCACCACTGCCAGCTGCTGCCAGAACCACACCTGTGGTCAGTGGCCCCACCGTCCCTCCTGTACCCACCACACCACCATGGGCACACCAGCCACCAGGCCATTGTTGCAGGTACAGCACAGAGGAGAAGGAGAAGGAGGAGAATGACGATGATGACGCACCCTACTCGACCCCATCATTCGGCCTGACAACACTGCACAGCCCCCTTCCTCTACCCATGCCCAGCACCCGGGCCATTGATACATGACTACGTGCAATGGAGGACATTCATGGGGAAATTACCACACTCACAAAGCAGCAGCTCACTGAGTTGGTGCTGCTGCATAAATGCATGCAGGCCAGCAGCTACAGGCGTGCCAGATATGTCCGAGTACCTCATGCACTCCATGCAGCTAACTCTTGAGCAATTGCGGGCCCAGTGGTCTGATCCACCATTACCCACCATTATCCCTGGGAGTTTACAGCAAGGCAGCCCAAGGTGCCGCTCCCAGTGGCTTTCGTCAACACCCGGGCCAGCCAAGAGCCCCATTTTGAAGAGGCAGTGCAAGTGACACTTGGCCTAACACTTGAATTCACATTGTGCCTATGGAGTGTTTGGAGAGGGGGTGTGAGGAGGGGTGTGTGTGAGAGGAGGGGGATATTTGAGGAGGGGGTCTGTGGGAAGGGGAGTGTGTGGGCAGGGAGAGGAGGGTATGTGGGAAAGGGGGTGTTTGGGGAGGGTGTGTAGGACGTTGTAGCATGTATTTTCAATCCATGGTTTTCACTAGAAGCAATGAGTGGACATTCCTTTTTTGGTACCAGTATTTATTGTGTGTGCACATCATATGCAGTAAGGTGCAAGGGAAGTGTAGAATGAAAGGGGTACTCATAAATAGTTCTCTCTAAGTTCTTGATGGCCTCTATGCGCACGTGCAGGGCCCGGCTGGCACAGCATCATCCTCTTGCAGAGAAATGTCTAGATCTGGGTGCGGGGGGTATGTTGCATCTGACGCAGATATAATGTAACATTGCACAGGTCAGGACTATCTGCTCCACCTTTTCTAGCCTGTACATGAGCACACCACCAAACTGGTGTAGGCATCTGAAGCATGCCTTCAAGAGCCCGAAGGCCCGCTCGATGGTCGCCTTGGTCCTCACATGTGCCCTATTGTATGCCATTTCCTCCTGCAACTGGGGATTATCAGCCATGAAAGCAGCAGGTATCCAGAGTCACCTGCAAGGGGTAAGGACATGTGTGAGTAGTGATGATCGGCAGTGGTGTTGCCTGTGACAGCAGAATCTCAATGGTCAGTCTGTGCATGCATGTCCCATGTCTCACCAGGACATACATCTCATGACCCTAGGGGGGCCTAGTCTACAGATTCACTGGCATTGGAGGGGTTGAGAGGGTGTTGCATTCTAGTACCTGTTGTGCATTACATGTGGATGTCATTTTGGGCTTGAAATGGCCTGGTCAGCGACTGCTACATCTCCAGTCATGTGCTACATCTGTGTGTTTTGGCCTGTCAATTGAGTCATGCACTAGTTGGTACTACATGTGCACGGTGCTTGCTGGACATGCATTTGTGACATAGTCTCCCCCCGCCGCCCCTTTGCCTGTCACCCATGTTGCAATGCAGGTGTAAATGCTCATGTATTCACCCAACATTCAGGTAATTTGTCATTGGTGATGCACCATGTAAGCCGGTAGGGTGCTGTTCCACAGGACCATATAGTCGCCGGTTGATCCTGGGAACTTGGCACAGCAGTGTGGGATGGCCAGGTCAGTGTCACAGGTCACCTGGACATTGAGGTAATGGAATTGCTTTCAGTTCCTGTAGACCTCCTCTGAGGCATGGGGGGCACCAGCTCTACATGTGCACAGTCCAGTGCTGCCAACACATTGGGCATGCCCGCAATCACATTGAAGCGAGCTTTGGTGGTGTTTAACTGTGCCTGGGTGGTGGGGAAGGCAATGTGCTGGCCCACATGGCACAGGAGAGGCCTCAAGTACCTGCACCAGCACTCTGGAGAAGGCAGGCTGCGACATGCCATGCAGCTGGCTCATGGAGTGCTGAAATGTGCCACTGGCCAGGAAGTGCAGGGCCGACACCAGTTTCAGCAGCGTTGGTATGGCTGTCCAGATGCTGATTCTACTCCCAATAGGTGGTACGGGTTACGTATTTAGCTGTCTGAGGACCCAGGGTGGGGCCCTTGTGTGAGGGATCACAGCACGCCTCTGCCTCATCATATGCATCACCTTTATGTCTCCAGCACCAGCAGCTGGACATCAGCATGGAGTACCTCCAGGTCCACGGTAGTGCCAATGAGTGGCAGCATGGTTGTGTTGGAAAGTGTTCTTGGGTTCGGTGTGGCCCTTTAGTACTGTTCCTGTGTGCTTTGGCTGCACCCACGGGGATTGGGTGCGCCTGTGGCCTTAATTCCTTCACTGTGTCCATTTACCGACTGCTCTGGGGTGGTGGTATCTCCGGGTTGGTTTTGCTGGTATTACCATCAAATATCTGCCATTAATACCAGCAGATCCATGCTCGTAATGTGCCGATGATACCATTGTGCCAGTCTAACCGGCACCTGGTTCCGTCCCATATGGTGTTGCTGGTGATAGCGGCACCTGGAATTCCGGATGAGGCGATATCAGCGCCGGTAATTCCAGCAACTGTGTTCCGGCAAACTCGTACTTTGCTGGACTGGTAAAAGTTCCAGTAAACTTTGTTACCGGCACTTTTTTACCGGTACCGGAAAAGTTGTAATGTGGCCCATTAATTGTGTTAAAGATCACTTATAAAGAATAGGCGGCTGCATCTAGCATATGTTTTGAAGTTTTTATAAGGTGCCAAGTCACCACTGAAGTGGCCTTAGAGTGACAAGGCTTGTCTGATGACGACAGCACTGTTGTAGAGAGCCCAGATTACCACACATAAAAAACAATACTCAATATTCAAAGTGCACGGCAGAACCCAGCTTTTTTCAAAACAAAGAATAGGGGCCGGGACAGCATACAAAACGCTCTTGGTAGCACAATGGGTGTGAGAGGCTTACAAGGTACAATTTCATCACTGCTGACATCCCACTACAGCTTCTGTTACAAAACGTATGAGCGAAAATAATTGGTTAGTATCTTAAGCTACACATACAATACATACAGGTAAATTTCGCAATTGGTTAGAACATATCTGATGGCTGCACCTGTGTGTTACGCTCACCTGGCTCCCACAGGGGCGTCGATCTGAACTGGACAGCTGCGGTCTCCACCAATGTGACGCGTAGTGCAGAGATGACGGACTGGACTGGCCCACCTAGCTTCGTTTGCTTGGCCCATAGGAATATTCTTCTGCAAATGGAGAAAGGGAAATAACCACCCGTGGAGTTGAGCGTTAACCCCCCCCCCAACTCCCGCTGTTCTCCCCACTGATCACCTTTGATGTCCCCTCTTATATTCTCACCTGATGGTTTGGAAAGATGAGCTCTCCATCCTGCATTGAGCGCAGGGGCGCGTAGATAACCAGTTGCTTCACTGGTTCGAAGGAATTGGTGAGTTCCAGAACAATATTGACTCTGAGATTCCAGGCAAGACGCCGTAAGTATGCAGTTCGTAAGAGTTCAAATGTCTGACTTTCACTCTTGTCCGATTCCTTGCAGATTGCAGCTTGACCCTAGCAAAGAGTTCCTCGTGGCAACCGGTAATGTTCAGGTAAGGATTTGTATTATCCAACACAGTTCGGTAAAACAATGTCAATATGTAACCTGTTGCTTTCTCCTTTATTCAGGCGCTGAGAGAAAGTATGAAGTCTCGGGGAATAATGCCTCTGGCGGTAAAATCAGGTAAGTCTATTGTGGTGAAGGTTTCCCCTTGTTTGTCCCTTTGTTTCACCTTGCTGTCCTTTTGTTTCCCCTTAGGGGCCGGGGTTCGGCGAAGATGCAGTGGAAGCTGCGCCGACCCGTGAAGAGGATTAGTACCCCCGGTGGTAAAATCGGGTAAGTCTATGGGGGGTAACTAATATTGCCTTTGTGTATTCCCTTGGCTCACCTTGCTGTTCTTGTCTTCCCCTTAGGTGTCGGAGTGCGGCGGGAACATGCAGGAGGATGCGGTGGAATGTGAAGATGCTGCGAAGGTCGGTGAGTTCAGCGCGGCGCTTCAGCAGACGAGGCGAGGCGCATAAAATGACTTCTTTCTTCCAGCTCGAAGGCGCGATGGATCGGGAATTCAGGTAAGGATCAAAGGTATTGCTCTTGTTCTAACCTTTTGCCATGTTTTCTCCCTTTTTCTAGGAGCTCCAGACTCGAGGCGGGCGTGGCAGAAGACTGGATGCAGACTTGCAGGCACAGTGAGCGTTACGCTGCCGGATGCAGAATAACGCGAAGCGTGTGCTGCTCTTCGGGCGTGGTTTAAATAGCCTCCAAAGCAGTCCCAGGTGAGTATTCCTCCCCAGCCCCACCCGAGTAAAAAATAGTCCCTAGATAAAGTAGTCCCTTTCAAGCCTCTTTTGGCTTGGAGCTCTTGCAGCATGGTCTGCATCAGGTAAGTTTGCAGCATGGTCTGCATCAGGTAAGTTTTAATCTATGAGCCTGGCGCCTATGGCGCCAGGACTGACTCTCCATATGAGCCTGGCGCCATAGACGCCAGGACTGCACCCAAATAGCCCCTAGCAGGGGTTGTTGGGCTTGCTTGGGATAACTTGATGCCTACTTCCGGGGTTGCTGGACTTGGTCTGGGTCCCCGGGGGTAGGCATCATGACACTGTGCCCAGCCTCTTACAGATAAAACATTCACTACATTACTATGTCGGTCACTAATTGGCTGGCACCATTCATCATGGGCGGTATGGTTAGAGAGACTCCGATTGGTTGGCATCTTGGTTCGAAGCCAACCTTGGACTCTATGACAAGACGTCAAGATATCATTGAGACACATGGTCGGATGTGAGAAATCCATGGTCTGCAGATTTTACAATTCAAATTAACTACTCATCATCCCCAGGCCATGTGCGCTATCTGCTGTTTTTGTATTTCTACCTTGTGCATTGTTTCATGTCTGCGTGCTGTGAAGGCATCATGAAGCAAGACACAGACAACAGATTCAAAGTTCAAATAAAAAGTCTTTGTTAACTTAAATGTCAGGATGGTGTAAAGTCTAACTTGCCCTATAGTAAGGTGCGATTTCCCTACCTAAATAAATTAAGGATAGTTTGTGTCAGTAGGTTCAACTTAAAAGTCTGTATGTGTCCAAAACCTATACTTGCCCTCAAAACAAAAGCTAAACAATGTATAGGAATGTCAGCAACTAAAGTAAGTCTTCAAATGAAAGAGCTGAGCTGCTTCCAACACAGTTCCACAAAATGGCCTCGGGGGTTTCCTTCCCAAGTTCAACACAGTTTCACATGGCTTCAAATTCACAGTCAAATCCACTTGTTTGGCTAGCCTTTTATTTCCGCCACTTGCACTACTTTTAGGCTGACCAGACTCAGCCTCTTGGTTCCTTTGGTTCTCTCCAAGAAAGTTTTTTTTTTGGTCTAGGCGCAGTTGTCGGACTACACGGTCCACCCACCACAGGTTGCACAACCCTTGGCACTTTACAACAGTTCATAATATCTCATAGGACTTCCTGGACAACACAGGTTTCCTTTCTGCATCTTTGCTATAAATCCACTTATTCTTCTCATACACTTTAATGGCCTCTTGCCTTTATCAACCTGTGCCTCTCACACACTGTCCTTCATGGTATTTCTTCTGGTTACCACCTTTCTTCAAAACTATCTAGTGTTTTGCTTTGTGCACTTTTCCACTTGGTTTTCAAATGCTGTTTCTTTAACTCTGTCTCATTCACAAATGCTCTTCACTTTCGGTATCTATATACAATATTTTCATATATTTTTTATAATTCATCATTCAAACTTATTCCTGCGTGCCACTTTGTTTGGTATTCAATAATTCATCTTTGGTCCTCTGACTCATTCATTAGTGTTCAAAAACGTATTGTGTGCTTGGAAAATTGTTTGGTATTCAATAGTTTAATTTCCCGGTCTCTAGACCCATTTGTCTTACATTTCAGTTTGTTCGGCCTCCGCCGTCACCCACACAATGACCCTGGAGCACCCCAGCCTGAGTGAACCTTCCCCGTCACTCATTGCTGTGTGGCCGCTCCTCCGGGTGCACTGATCTCATTCGCGGGTTCTCAATCGCTCCTCTTTCACTCTTGAGGGGCTCTGGCGAGCTGCACTCACTCTCTCCGGTCTTTCCAGCAACAGTTGGTGGCTTCTCAGTGTTCCAAGCAATGGGCTAGGCTCAGCTTCAGACCCTCTCATGGCCCACAGTGGCCTCAGCATCTTCCTGGCTTTCCTTCTCTCTGTGTCCTTTTCATCGCCCCATATGTTGACTGCTTTGCCTTTGATGTCCGCACTCCCCAGCCCAGCTGCCCTCTTCATGTGTTGTCTCTGACTCCCTTTATACACCTGCAACCAATTAACAGATTGCAGGTGTGAACACAGCGTCACTTGCCTAACCATAATTAGTGGGACATGCCTGACCCTCAAAATACTTATCAGGCCTCTTCCTCGTCTCAGTACCAGGTGTTGAAGTGAGCTGTTAGTGTTCACTACTCTCAGTCACCTCTTCCTCGTCCCAGTACTTTGATGATATGAATGTGGAAAAGTTAGAGGGGATGACTCACAAAAGCTCATAAAGGCAGGGGGAGGGTAACGTTGGTTCTTATTAGAAAAGGGGGATACCATGTCTCTCGCCTGCATATATCCTCTCACCAATTACCAAGGAACCTGCACCCAGATGATCCTCCCTCGCATCTCTACCCCCAGGTTCACGATCTAAAAGCGATGGTCTTTCCCTGGCCACCTCAGCAGAGGATCCAAGGGGAGTAGGTCTGAGGATACCATCAGGTTTCTCACAGTGTGCTCTAAGGAATTTGGTAGGTGTCTTATCTGAACTTGGATTATAATGAATGACTAGTGTTCTTCGTGATTTGATTACGTGTTAAAGGACCATGTCGGAGAGTGAATTTCTCCTTACTTGTTGGATTTTGTAGCTAGCTCTAACATGTATTTTATATTCCTTGTGGCCTCTTGGAACACCCTTTCTCTATCCTCTATGAAGTCGCTTGGAATAGTATATCTCATGCACCTGAACATCAATGGCTGACTATTCCTATTAATTCAATTAACTTGGAAGGTTACTGCTTTGTCTCCTGGGAACTGTTATCTTGTCTTTGCTAGCTCTGCACGCCCACTACTCCCTTCTATGCCTGACCTTGATGAGTGCTGCAGCTGCTGTTCTAAGCAGCTTCATGGCATCTAAAATAAATGTGTTTTTGTAAAATTAGCATCTTTCCGAGACCCTGCTACTTTTAGGCCCACTAAGGCCTCTGTGCTAGGAAAATGGCTGTACCTTATTTCATTCTATGTCACGTTGTGCTTTGCATCTCTTACATGAGGAGGTTCTTCAGGACTATGTATGTTCTTCGTGTCTGCGTGAAAGTATGTTCTTCAGGTCTGCGTGCACACATGTTCTTTATGTCTGCGTGTGAATATTCTTCATTTTTATGCATTATTCATGTCTATGTGTACTGCTGTCTACTAGGTGTACTTCGTGGGCATGTGTGTAGTCACCTAGTCATTCTCTATCTATGTGTATAGTAACAACTACCTGTTACCCTAATTATCATCCCACCTATTCGAAACTTAATGTCCCCTTCATCTTCTACCCCTAGACTCTTTGGGCGGTAGGGCTGTCTCAGCTGGTATCATTTCTCACCTGCATGGTATTGGCAGGCATGGGGCAGGGACAGGGACAGGGAGTGTATACTCATCTGAGTAGGGGTAGTAGGTGTTACCTGTACATTCATCTGCCCCATTGCAATCTGCATGTGAGGGCATGTGATCCCAACTATACTAATACCATGAGCCTAGAAAATACTTGTGTTTCAAGTGTTCTAAAGGCAGTCCGAGACCCAGGGGTTCATTATGTGCGCGGTCCCATGGAAACTAGAAGACTCTCCCACAGATTGTCTAGTGTTGAAGAATAAACACTGTTCAAACATGGTGTGAGGTTGGCATCATGGAATGAGACACAGAAAACAAACAGATTCTTTTATTAAAGAAAATGTCAAGATGGATTAAGGCCTAACTTGCCCTAAACTAAGATGGGATTTCTCCACCTAAAGACACAATTTAAGGAACGTCAGTGTCAGTAAATTCAACATAAGATCTGTCTATGACCAAATCCTATACTTGCCCTCACAACTAATAGCAACCAATGTGTAGGGACATCATCCATTATTCAAATAGTGTTCTCAACATAAAATTTGGAGCTACTTCCGGCTCTGGCTTCATAGTTAGCCTTCGCTCCCAAATCTCACTAAGTTCACCACAGAGTTCAATTTCTCCTCCTTTTAGCATTAGATTAAATACAGTTTTATGAATGTCAAGATGCCCTTCCCCAATTTCAACACAGTACCAGGGTAACACAGTTCCAGGACACTAAACCTAAGGGTTCCCTTCCCCAAGATTAAAGTTAAAGAAACAGTCTTGAAGCTTTTGTCTTTCAGCTGAACTAACTAGGGGACCCTTCCCCAAGTCTGATGTTTATCAATATGTGTGTAGACGAGCAGTTACACGCCTCTGCAGGAAATCCTGCCCCCTACGTCCTATATGTTGGAAGTCTGAGATTTTGCTGTGTTTGACACCAGCAGTTGTGCCAATACTGCAGCGTATATTCAAAAAAATATACCCATTGGGACAACCCTATCGAATGTATCCCCAAAGAGACGAAAGTCTGCGGTAGGAACTCCCTGAAGGAATATGAAAAAAAGCAAAAAGAAAAGCTAGTGACGTCACACGAGACATGTGCGACGTCCTGGGATATTGGCTGAAGTGGATGCATGGATCTTACAGAAACCGATTGTGAAGTAAAGAGTCAAATGAACTTTTAAATACAAAAAAGAAGATTACACGTGCGTGAAGTGCTGCAGAGAAACAACCGTTCAATTAGTGTACAGACACTGAAATGCAAGGTAGATTAAGTCATCATAAAAGCTGGCTATACATAGTGAATAGAATGCAGGCGTAGTTGCCATTGTGCAGGAGCTGGACATCGCTGTGATTCATTTAGTAAGCCAGGACCCATGAAGAGAAAAGGCGAGAATTGTGTTGCAGCAACAATAAGCTGAAATCGTGGAGCTTCATGGCAAGGCTGTCTGGCCTGGCATCAAAACTGAAGCAGCAAAGGTCGGATATCTATTCTTGAAAGGAGTGAACGTGCGAAGGATGAATCATCTCTTGTTAAGGTGGAAAGAAAGAACACCAAGGGTGCCAAGTTTTATTAATTTAAGACATTTAAAAACCTGCAAAATGGACCAAATTGTGGTCTCCTGTCACGTGAGCAAATGATGAAAATAGAGTCCAACTTAGAGTCCTAGAACAATGATAGTGAGTGCTCACCCTCCCATGTATACTCAGAGACACGGATACTTTGCAAGGCCAAGTTCAAAGACAATCTTCATGGCAGAAGCCTTGGGAGGTGAGAGATGTTGGGCTAATTGGGTGGGGAGACAGAGTCAGGCACACCTCCTTTCACCTGGGTCTGGGCTTACGTTCTGCTAAGTGAACCGAATGTTCCAAACCTGGCACAAGTGTGCCAACCAATTGTAGAGGTCCGGATAACAAAGGATCTTATAGTTTGAAGACTAATTGAAAAGTGTGTACTTAATGGTTTTAAAGACATGTGTTAGAGGTAGGCATGTATTGTCCACCTGCCAGTGGGCCACCAATCCCAATCCTAGGTCCTATGTAATGTATACTTAGATGTTCCCCTTAAGCCTTTTCTATTATTTGCCACGTAGTATGACGTTACCTCTGACGTATTCTTAGTATAAAGTCTATGTTTGTGAAAAGATCGCTGAGAGAAAATTGAGCGAATGTCTGTTGATGTTCGTTGTAACTCCCTGTTTTGGATAATTGTTAATAAAACAGTATCTTTGACATCTTCCTGAGTTGGTTCGGTTACATGGACTGAAGAGTTAGTCTGTGAACCCATCCATTGCATACATGTTCCTAAAGGGCCCTAAACTCACGTGGTAGTGGTACGAATGGTTCAAAAAGATCCAAACTAGTTTGTCACCAGTATTTCGGACGATCGGGTATCCTCGCCTTTAGCTGGAAGATCGCTGGGTTTCCTGTGAAGAGCTGCCGATAGAAATAAACTTGCATGAAAACTGAGATGGTGGGCAGGTCCCCCTTTGATGAAATCCCTGGCTGGTTTCCACGGGCACTCTGCGGACAGAAGGCAAAGTGGTTGGATTGGTGGAGGAGTCGATACCGAAGGCCTCGAGTCGATTAACGTATGGTGAGTAGACTAAGGGGAATGGCAAATAAGGGAACGGGATTGTGACAATTTTTCAGTAACAGGAAATATTGTGAAGAGAAGAGGTAGCGCCTAGAAGTCCTGACTCAAGGGAGTTAGAAGGAGAGATCTCAAACTCCAATGGGAGTAGAGTGAAATATATAACGCATAATTAGGATTACGTATGGTGATGTTTCAAACCCTGTATAGGGTATAAATAAAGGCGGGAGATAAGGTGATCACAGTGTTTATAAATGTGTAACGTTTGACACGTCTGAATGTTGTTTGTTGGGTAAACTATCAGAAAGTGATAGAATTGTGAAAAAGAGTTGAGGAGCAACAGTGATTAAGAATAGTAAAGCGATTGGCGCCAATCAAGAGAATAGATACGCCAATCAAAAGTATGGACAGGGTTTTATTTCAAATATAATAAAAATAAGAGGATTGAGCAGCGATTGATGGTGCTTGCTCATATTTGTTGTTTTTAAAAAAAAAGTTTAAAAGTGGTGATTTAAACCAAGGTATAAGGTTTATTGAATAGTCTGGTAAGTATTGACAGTCAATTGAGACTTGTCATTATGGGGGATACTCCTCTCATGCACCTGTGTAAAACATTGCCAAAGCATATGCCCAAGTTCAAACAGTATAGTGCAGAATGGGCAGATAAAATGGTAATTCCCTGGCCACAAAAGGGATCTTTGTCAAAAGCGGTATTAAAACACATGTCCACATACTTGCACAGGGTGTACACAGGGATAGAAATTAGAGAAAAGATTAGCGATTTTAGAGCTCTGGAAAATGTACCAAGAGGAAAGAGAAGACCAGCCACCTGAAGAGTGGATGCTTAGTCAGCATGAAGGGGAAGGCTCTGAGCCCTCGGCTCACCTTACCTCACCTGAAGCAAAGAGTGTTACTATGGAAGAAATAGGAGTGCATCTTTTAAAGAAGTTGAAAGCAGCAACAGGGTATAGTAATCCAATAAAAGAAAGGAAGAGATTTATAAGATCATACAAGACAAGGAAGAGAAAAGTGAGCGGTCAAAATCATCAACAGAGATAGACAGGGAGATTAAGAGATGGAAAGTAGAGAAGAATAAGGCTGACGAGCTAGCACTCGTGCAGAACGAATGGATGGGAGGACAAACCTTACTCAAAATAGATGGGAAAAGTATAGAGGAAGTTAGGCAAGAGAAGATAAAGATGAACAGGAAAGAAAAGATAAGGAGCGAGAGAAGAGATTGAAAGAGGGTGAGCAGAAAGGGAAGAACAGGAAGAAGAACAAAGAAAGTATGACAATAGACAGAGAG
The DNA here is from genome assembly GCF_040938575.1 of Ambystoma mexicanum. Taxonomy (NCBI): domain Eukaryota; kingdom Metazoa; phylum Chordata; class Amphibia; order Caudata; family Ambystomatidae; genus Ambystoma; species Ambystoma mexicanum. The sequence continues at coordinate 862,037,376 of NC_090930.1, read as the reverse complement.
CGATAGAAGAAAGGGATAGAAAAGAAAAAGAGGAGGAGGAATCACACAGATTAAGAGATACAAGATTACAGAGATGAAGAGAAGAAGAGGAGAGAAGAGAAGGAGTAAGGAGAGGAGAAGAACGAAGGCAAGAGGACGAAAGAATTAGAAGGGATGCGAGAAAGCGAAGAGAAATAGATGAAGAAATAGAACAGAAAAGGAGACAGCGAGGTCACGATGTCAGTATCATTTGTAAATAACAAATTAGGCCAAGCAGAGAAGTAAGATGAGACAGAGTGGAAGAGATTCTTCCAATAAAGGAAGTAATGCCAGCAGTAGCTAGGGTAGTGCTAGGAGAAGAAAGATTTGATGCAGAACGCATTGGAGAAAGGATCAATAAGGTCTATCAACAGTTAAGGCGAGGTAGCGGGTATGGAACTCGAGGGAATAGTGATCGATCCCCAGTACCTCAATCATGAAGTGAGGAGGGGAACCTGTTCAGTAACGAACGTCGAGCATTATCTTTAAGCAGACTGAATTTGGGTAAGGGTGAAGGGAATGATAGTCACACTAGTTGGGGACTAGACATGTCAGATGAGGAAAGAAAGTCTGGTCTTGGGGCTGAAGGAGGGAACACGTGCGCCCCTGAAGGAAGTCCACAAATGATATAATATGATATGGCATTTGTAATGCGCCTATACACAAGTGTTTCAAGGTGCAAGGAGTCAAGGACAGGGAAGCAGAGGGAGGACAGAGACAACGATCTTACAAGGCCAAGTGACATTAAGATCGCACAACTGCAGGGGAGGGGCAGGGGAAAAGTGCAAGGGGAAAGGGGAGGGGGCAGTGCTGTACATGAGATCAAAACAATAACAAGAAGTGCGGCCAGCAGGTGGCAGGTGCAAGGGTAAGTGCAGACAGCAGGTGTCCAAAGGTGCAGATAGGGGGACTGTAGGGTTGAAGATACAGACCCAAGTGCAAGGGTTTGCCGGGAGGCAGTGCGGGTGTGCAACTGGGCGTTTAGGGACCTGGGCCCGAAATCAGAGGGTAGCCAGGTGACCAGTGCATTATCATACAGGAAAGCAGCAGGGGTGAGGAAGAGAGAAAGCAAAAGCAAAGAGGAAGGTCTTCAGGTGCTTCGGGAACCAAAGATGGTTCTCCTCAAGTTTCAGAAAGGCAGGGAAGCTGTTCCAGAGGGAGGGCCCAGCGAAGAAAGAGATCTACCACCAACTCGCTGCTTGGGGAAGCGAAGAGCTCGAGTAGGAAGGTATTTACGAAGAAAGAGTTAGAGGTATTGAGGAGCCAGGCTCCAGAAAGCCTTGTGGACAATGCATATGGTCTTGAACTTAATCCTTGCAGAGAATTCAGTGCTGGAGAGATACGATCCCTGGGCTTGAGGCCAAGGACAGGTCTTGCAGTCCTGTTCTAGATGAGTTGCAGAGGGCGGAGATTAGAAGCAGGCAGATTTAGAAAGAGGCTGTTGCAGTAGTCCAGTCTAGAGAGAACCAGAGCTCTAGAGACAGTAAGCTTCTGGGGGAAAGAAGAGGAAAGAAAGAATACCTCTGAGGAGGTGCAGTTGGTAGTTTGACTTCTTAGAGACATCAGAGAAATGGATAGAGGAAGTGAGATGGTCTGATCTGGAACAAACTAAAGTTAGAACACCATATCCTATAACATATCCTGAACGTCCCAGAGGACGATCATGTAGTGAGACGGGAGAGTCACCACCATATGTAAGCAGGTTAAGCCCATTACCCACAAGGAGACGGACGGGGACGATTATCCCTGTCATGGATAGACTAATAGTGAGATCCGACTAAGGGACGGGGTTCATACAGGTTCCCTTGTTAGAAAAAGGGGGAGCAAGACTGCAATATATTCCATGGAAACGGATGGACAAGCAAACTTAAGATGCAAGCTCCCGAATTTGACACAGTGCTGGGAAATGGATATATGAATTAGAAAAAATGACAGGAGGAAATACGCTGGCAATAGGAGACAAAAAATTGCTCCTGGCAGCCATTCTTGGAGAGAGGGCTGATAGCATATGGAGCAGAGAGGGATATTAAAGTGTAACTGCACAAAACACAGCGCATTATGGAGCTCCGTTGAATAATTTTAGAGCGGGTGTTTGGAGGACACTCAGGGTACAGTATCCTGACACATCAGATATGGGTGCAATTATGACACGTAGGATGAAGGAAGATGAAGATCGTATTGCTTACTTTCCAGATATTCAGGAGAAATGGCAGCTTGAAACCCGCAAGCCATGGGAAAAGACAGTGGCATTATTTCACCACATGTTATGGCAGGGATTGCCTGAGCCAATACAGAGGCAGATGAAAAAACAAGTAGGGATGGAGTCGAAGCCATGTGCTGAGAAACAATTGACGATAATGCACCATTTTCGCTTATTACAAGAGAAAAATAAGAAGAAAGATCAGAATAGGAAAATCGAGGAAGCCATGTTAGTTCAGAAAAACATCGTCAAAACTTGCCATAGAAGGGGCGGTATTGACAAGCATTGGGAATGCAGGAGGCAATGGGTGCATCACAGGCGAAAAATCTGCGCCTAATGGACCAAGGTGGATATGGGATTACACCACAAGGCAAAGGTATGGGTTACAGAGGATGAAGAAGTGGATTTCAAAAAAATACAGAGCTGATGGAGCCTCCTGATGAGCCTGGGTGACCGATCTTCTCTAAGTAAGCCGAACAGGGCTTACGCTGTATTACCACTGCGCCCGAAGTTGTCTGATCGATACATCCATTTGCTTGATAGCCTGCTACTTCCAGTAGAAATCTGCCCGCTGTATGCCCATTGTGTATTGTGCACTGAGAAACCTATTGATTGCCGCACCGACATGAAGAAGCATCTTGAGGCACTCAAACATGCCCGCGAATGCATCCAGCACTTAAGTGCTCTCCCCGCTTTCGCATCACAGCACACAGCTGCTGTGATTGGTGTTCTACTTGATCTAACACCCAATTGGGAGCCGGCAGGTTAACGCCGGCCTTCCACCTAAGGCCCACACTCAAGGCCCTGGTGGCGCCGGGACGCAGAGTCTCGAGTGAAGACGCCCTGCTGCCCATGTAGGCACTGCCCTGACTTGCTTGTTTGCCCACTTTGTAGCTGTTTGGTTCATTGACTCTTGCCCATGGTCTACAACACTCCTATAAACTGACTGGCAAACCTACTGTCGCACACTATTCCTGCAGCCTTCCTAAGTTATGGCCCACTATCACAAGGTCCCGAACAACCTGAATCATTAAAGGCATAAACCACCTTGAAATTGTCATAATCTCACATTTCCTCCCCAGCAGTATTAATACTAATGTGTTGCAGTCTGCTCACACGCAATAAGATCATTGTGGTGCTTCCTGCCATCCATGGTGCTTTCAACATCCTACTGCATATCCCATAGTGCTGCACATCATGCTTGTTGCACTGAGCTTAGAGGATTGTACCTTGCTTCTAACTGCCCTTTCATATTATGCTGCATTTTGCCCATAGGGCTGTACTCTACATTTCTTCTGCCTTTCCTATTGTTGCACCTAGCCTAGAGGATTGTATCTTGCATTTTACTGCCTTTCTTATTGTTGCACCTAGCCTAGGGGATTGTATCTTGCATTTTACTGCCTTTCTTTTTGTTGCACCTAGCCTAGAGGAGTGTATCTTGCATTTTGCTGCACATCATATTGTGTTGCATTTAGCACATAGGGCTGTACTCTGCATCTTTCTGCATAACATATTGCTGCACCTACTCTAGAGGATCGTACCTTTACTTTTTACTGCTTTTTCACACTGTGCTGCATCTAGCCCTTAAAGCTGCACTCTGCATCTTGCTGCATATCATACTGTTGTATAGACCCATAAGCTGCGTCCTACACCAGCGAGTTTCCACCTATTCCTGCACTGCTCAGCCTTAGACAATTCAGAACTCTAACTCATAGCACCTGCTCCCTTTCACATGGCCACCTTACGGAGAGTAACACTCACCATGGCTACGCTCTTACCCCTGTTTCACACTATAGCTCTAACAAGGTTCTTGTCTTCCCTTCAGCCTTATTCACCCCAGCTTGATGTGAACTAAGCTCCAGCTAACAATGTCTATTGTCCCTTCACCCCCGCTGAATGGATCCATCTCTTCGCACCCTCACCTACCCCTCTGGTACCGTGCCCACTTAGCCTGAGGAATGCTAGACCAGGGTTTACGCTTTCTCTGCAATAAGGTAAATCCTAGGCCCCATAATCTGCCACCCGCTATCAGTCAGATGACTACCTTGCCTACAACTTCCCCCATCATGTCTCTTGACGCCAATAAAATCCCCTGTTTACTTGCAACCATAACTCCAATACGTGAAGCACCAGATGCTCCTGCTATTAAAGGAGCTCTTATCAATGCTAGATCCTTGTTAGCCCATGCCCTGGATATAGCTGACTTCATCTCTACTAACCAACGTGATTTCCTCACTATAACAGAAACTTGGTTATACCCTGCAGCAGGACCTACCCTGTCCATTGCGCTCCCAGATAACTTCTAGATCATCAGAGCAGATAGAGGTACTGGCAAAGGTGGCGGAGTGCCTTTCATAGCAAAATCACGTCTGGGCCTCAGAGAATTTTCCAAAGCCAGCTTCCCCTCGGCTGAACTCCTGTCGGTCAAACTCCCTCTCTCAGCCACCCGCACCCTTCTACTCCATTTTATTTATCGCCCCGTGGCCCAATCTCCTCCTTCGAGGAACACATTACCCTCCTCCTCACCCAACACACCAAACCTAATTTTAAAATCATTTTTCTGGGAGATCTTAACTTAGGCCTTCATGACCTAAATGACCCAAACGACACAGCCATAGGAAACTATCTCACAACTTGGCTTCAAGAATCCTATCAATGAGCCTACTTATAACAAGGGCAGAACATTGGACTGGCTGGCTGACCTTAACTGTACTACCACAATCCTCAACAATGCACCCTGTACCTGGTCAGATCATCATTGCATAACATTTAGTATACAAGACAGCGCCCGCCCCGACTCCAGGACTGCCATTGCCCCACAAACCTGGTCCAGAATTAATCGTAACATAACTCTAGACAACCTATTACCACTACTACAGCCTATTACCGACCTATCAAAAAACCTAGATAAGGACCTGTCATTTTTGGTAGACCTATACAACTGTTCCTTAGAACTAGCCCTAAATAAAATTGCCCCACTTAAATTAAGGCTAAACTCTTAGCCCCTTTAAATAAATGGTTCACAGCTGGCCTAAAAACCCTCCGTAACGATAAAAGATCATCCAAAGCTACTTGGAGAAGAACGCCTTCAAGCCCTAACAAGGAAAAGTTCACTACTGCCGCTTCTACTTATAAAGCAGCAATTCTTAATACCAAAAAAGAGATGTACAGCGTTAGAATTCAGAACGCCAAATCTGGCACGAAAGAGCTCTTTACTATACTAAGAGAACTGAAATCCCCTGCACCACCTACAGAAGCCTGCATCAAAGATGCGGCCTTCTGGGCCAACATCCAGAAAGCCCTTTCTGACAAAATAGTCTTAGTTCAAGCCAAAATTGAGAACAAAAAGAGTAGCCTAGCTTGGAGTTCCAACTCGTGTAAATTACCTGACCCTAAACCTCCTACATGTCACCCTTTCTACTTCGCTCCAGTCACTATAAAAGAAGTGGAAAACATCATCACTGGTCTAAAACCATCTAGATGCCAGGGAGATACATGACCTGCCTCAGTCATTAAGGAAGGAGAAAAAGATTTAGCCTTGTTCATCACTGCCCTGATTAACTCATCCTTTGAAAGCTGCTCAGTCCCTAACAACCTCAAAGAGGCCTGGGTTATGCCTCTCCTCAAAAAACCTAATCTTGATCCAAACATACCCACTAATTACAGACCTATAACAACATTTCCATTCCTCTTAAAAATACATGACAGAGGCATATCTACAAATACAAAAACCTCTGGAGGACAATGACCACCTGGGCCTACGTCATTCCGGATTCAGACCTAGGCACGGCACTGAAACTGCCCTCCTGGGTATGAAAATCCAAATGGATGAAGCCAAAGACAAAGGTAATCTGGCCAATCTCATTCTGCTGGACCTTTAAGCAGCATTTGATCTTGTTGATCATCAGAACCTTACCAAGCCGCCGCTTTCTCTCCAAACGCCGCCAGTTAGATCCAATCCTTTCTCTCGGATAGAACAACAAGCGTCTTTGCACCGACAGAGTCTGCTGATCCAGTACCGATCCACTGTGGAGTCCCTCAGGGCTCATGTGTATCACCCACGATGTACAACATTTTCACAAAGCTCCTCTTAGATCGTCTTGATAACCTGGGTGTCACATACACAAATTATGCTGATGACACTCGGGTCCTCATTACGCTCACTGGCTGCTGTGATAAAGACTCAAAAATGCTTAATGACATTTACCTTGAAATTCAGGACTGGATGTCTGCACAAAGACTTTGGGCCTCATCACGAGTTGGGCGGTAACGCCGGCGGTATTACCGCCAGCAGTATTAGCCCTACCACCAAGCCCCCCGGGAATGGGGAATTTTCACGCTCTTACTGCCGGCGGTAATAGCTTGAATTTTCAGTGGATTTCCCACCAGCTCAGAGCTGGGGAGAAATCCGCCAAAGCCCTGATTTGGTAGACCCTTAAATCCGGCGGTAATAGCGCGACCGCCAGATTTAAGGGTTACCACCAAACTAGTTATGAGGCCCTTTGTCTAAACAATGAGAAAACAGAGCTTCTGATCATTAGGTCTCTAGCCCGTCTAAACAGACTAGATGCACATTACAAAACTTTCAACTTTCATGGAAACATCATCAAAGTTGCCAATGAAGTCAAAACTTTAGGCGTCTACTTAGACTCCACTCTCTCCTTCAAAAAACAAGTTAACATCACAGCCTCAACTACAGCATACATCAATAAGTTGATCAACGCCTGCAAACCTTTCCTGTCCACTAACAGCTGCCTTACGCTCGCCTGAGCTTTGATTTTATTCAAGTTGGATTATTGCAATATCTTAATGCTAGGCTCTACAAACGCAATCTGAACAAATTACAAGTTCTCCAGAACAATGCTCTTAGGTCTTCTCTAAATATCCCTTGTTCCAATCACATCTCTGCATCGAGACAGGACGCATTCTGGCTCCCAGTGCGTGACAGAATCTCACTGCACACGTTAGTCATCACTCATATATGCTTGTCTAACACAGCCCCTAAATATCTGGCTGAAAAATTCACCAGGAACCAATCATCCAGACCTACAAGATCCTTCTATTCACACTGCCGCAACATTCCAAAGTACAAGCTGAAAACTGCAGTTGGGTCCAGCTTCCCTATAATAGCTGCAAAGTGTTGGAACTCCCTCCCCACAGCCATCAGGGATGAACCCCATTTTTGGACCTTTATATCTAAGGTGAAATTGTGGCTCTTTACCCAGCAACATTAATCTTATCTCTTCCTACATCCACCACTTATATGTGCGAATTGCTTCGCTGCTGTTGTAGCCTCGCTGTATTTATTCCTGATGTTGGTATGTTGACCATCTGTAACCCATGTCAACAAACCATTGTTTTAACTGTATCCACATGTATGTACGTGTAATTTCCTAAATTCAAGCGCTCAGATACCTCAGGGTTCAGTGCGCTATACAAATAATAATCTAATCTAAAATAAACTAATGAAGGTGGGATAAAAGGTACACAGAATGAAAACCAGAGTGCTCAGGGAGGATATAACCAAGGCAGGACTAATAGGAGAGTTCCTCCGGTATGTTTGAATTGTGGAATGACAGACCATTTTGCACGTGTATGTCGGAGCCAATGGAATGTACAGAATAGACAGTTTTCAAGAGGGGGGGACAACACAATATAGTACACAGACCAGAAAAGGTTTTGCCCAAGATCACATATCTTATCAGACAAAAGAGCCGCAAGTACAGCAGGCACTATAGGAGGCAAATCCTTTTCTTTTCTTGTAGACACTGGAGCAACTCGTTCGTGTATATGAGAGGGAAAATATCCAATGTCATGTATTGCCATAAATGCTCAAGGGTTCTCTGGAGCTACAAGTTGAGTTCCCTTTACTGATAAATTACCAGTCTCTATAAGAGAATGCAACATGTTATATTCACGACAGACACCATTTAATATTCTGGTAAGAGATTTAATGAAAAAACTTAATATGACAATTTCATTTACTGATCAAGGAATAGAGTGCTCTACTCGAGGAATACTCTATTTAAATGTGGGAGAGTTTATGCTGGCGCTCAGAGGGCAAGTGACTCTGCGAGGCATTCCGGTAGATCCAGAGAACTTTCTATATGGAGTTGTGTCTGACTAACTTGAAGGTGCGCTTCATGAACGGAGCATTTATAATTGCCTGCAATCGATTTGGAGCCTAGCAGCACTGCGAGCCGAGCTCTTGCTGCCTTCCCTGCTTCCTGGAGGAGGCGGGGCCTATGGTGCACACGTGAGTGGTCGCGTGATTCCATCCCAGCATAAATTGCCGGTATATCCGCCCGAGCGGCGTGTGTCTGACTAACTGGAAGGTGCGCTTCATGAACGGAGCGTTTATAATTGCCTGCAATCGATTTGGAGCCTAGCAGCACTGCGAGCCGAGCTCTTGCTGCCTTCCCTGCTTCCTGGAGGAGGCGGGGCCTATCGTGCACACGTGAGTGGTCACGTGATTCCATCCCAGCATAAATTGCCGGTATATCCGCCCGAGCGGCGTGTGTCTGACTAACTGGAAGGTGCGCTTCATGAACGGAGCGTTTATAATTGCCTGCAATCGATTTGGAGCCTAGCAGCACTGCGAGCCGAGCTCTTGCTGCCTTCCCTGCTTCCTGGAGGAGGCGGGGCCTATCGTGCACACGTGAGTGGTCACGTGATTCCATCCCAGCATAAATTGCCGGTATATCCGCCCGAGCGGCGTGTGTCTGACTAACTGGAAGGTGCGCTTCATGAACGGAGCGTTTATAATTGCCTGCAATCGATTTGGAGCCTAGCAGCACTGCGAGCCGAGCTCTTGCTGCCTTCCCTGCTTCCTGGAGGAGGCGGGGCCTATCGTGCACACGTGAGTGGTCACGTGATTCCATCCCAGCATAAATTGCCGGTATATCCGCCCGAGCGGCGTGTGTCTGACTAACTGGAAGGTGCGCTTCATGAACGGAGCGTTTATAATTGCCTGCAATCGATTTGGAGCCTAGCAGCACTGCGAGCCGAGCTCTTGCTGCCTTCCCTGCTTCCTGGAGGAGGCGGGGCCTATCGTGCACACGTGAGTGGTCACGTGATTCCATCCCAGCATAAATTGCCGGTATATCCGCCCGAGCGGCGTGTGTCTGACTAACTGGAAGGTGCGCTTCATGAACGGAGCGTTTATAATTGCCTGCAATCGATTTGGAGCCTAGCAGCACTGCGAGCCGAGCTCTTGCTGCCTTCCCTGCTTCCTGGAGGAGGCGGGGCCTATCGTGCACACGTGAGTGGTCACGTGATTCCATCCCAGCATAAATTGCCGGTATATCCGCCCGAGCGGCGTGTGTCTGACTAACTGGAAGGTGCGCTTCATGAACGGAGCGTTTATAATTGCCTGCAATCGATTTGGAGCCTAGCAGCACTGCGAGCCGAGCTCTTGCTGCCTTCCCTGCTTCCTGGAGGAGGCGGGGCCTATCGTGCACACGTGAGTGGTCACGTGATTCCATCCCAGCATAAATTGCCGGTATATCCGCCCGAGCGGCGTGTGTCTGACTAACTGGAAGGTGCGCTTCATGAACGGAGCGTTTATAATTGCCTGCAATCGATTTGGAGCCTAGCAGCACTGCGAGCCGAGCTCTTGCTGCCTTCCCTGCTTCCTGGAGGAGGCGGGGCCTATCGTGCACACGTGAGTGGTCACGTGATTCCATCCCAGCATAAATTGCCGGTATATCCACCCTTGCGGCGTTAAGCCCTGGAGGAAGTAAGGGCTGGAGCCGCTGTTGTGCTGTTTGGCTGTGACCTGTGAGTAACCTGGATTGAGGCCTCCTGCTGTTAATCTCACCTACACGCACTTATTTAGCTCTCAGGGTTTGGGGTGGAGAGTCGGACTCTGGCAGCTCCACAAGCTGTCGGGCGTTCCCTCTCCTGAAAACTGAACAGCTGCTGTAGACTATTTGGATGAATGATATCACTTTTAAAAAAAGGGAATTTATATAATTGTGTATTGACAAAAAATACTATCAATTTAAGTTTTTAATACACTTGGCATTAATCTGTGTAGCTCTTTGTGTGTGGCGCCAAAGTTTGCCTTTTTTTTTTTTTTTTTTTTTTTTTAACTCTGTCCTCTCTAAGAAGGGAAGGAAGATAGAGGGGAAAGGAAAAGAAAAAGAAAAAAAGGGGAAATATTATTAACAAATGTACCCTTTTTTATTTGAAGTATTAATCCAAGTGCTTTTTTAGGTGGCGTACTAAATGCGCCGACGCTTTTACTATCTTAGATCAAGCAAACAGGCGGTAGTTCCATCTTCCCCACCTCTTGCTCCTCACAAAAGGAAAGTAATGGGCAGTACGCCGCGTCCGCATGCGGCTTCAGCTTCCCGAGTTCCTAAAATCGCAAGATTTAAAGCAACAGTAGCGTCGCGCGATATACAGGAGATGCTCGCCACTATGGGCAAAGATAAAGGGGTATGTAGCAGTGATCTGCCCGGTAATTGTACTGCGCCTGATATTCCATCTACCATAATGCAGCCCAAATCCAAGTGCTCTATTTCAGATATAACAATGTTGAAAGATAGCGAAATTCCAATACAACCGGCCCTTTTGCCGGATTCTAATACTGATCTGAGAAAATTACCATGTGACAAAGATACACAGGCTACAAAAGAAGTGAGCACACTGTTGCCGCGGAGTGATAATTTTATGCCCACTAGCAAGCCTTTAGTTATATCTGGGTCAAACTGTTTATTAACTCCTGCTGCTTCGTGTATTCCTTCTATGTGTGATACATCTTCTAATCCCACGGTTATAGTATTGGCTGATGAGTCTATAAAGGATCAAGACGAACTTGATCATTGTTCTAATTCATCCTTTATTGATAATAATGTGGCGCCTGAGGCAAACTACGAATTACCAGAAATCTCTCACATTTATTCTGATGATGAGAAACATATGTCAGTATCCTCATATATAGCGCCTACTCCCAGACGGTCTCATATCATATCAAAACCTATCCCTTCTCCTTCCATGCCCCTGCTTTCTTTGCCACCTACATCTACTGCATGTTTGTCTTCCACAGTTTTAATTGAAACTACCTTGCATGCTATGAATCTGGCTATATCATCATTGTTTAAATTATGTGAGACCTTGGACGAAAAACTTAAAATCCAGGATAAACAACTTACTAAATTAATTAGATGGCAATCACAGTTACGTTTACAACAGTTGAAATCACTAAATGACAGTGTTCTCATTTCTTCTAAAAAATCAAAGTTATCTCCTGCTAAAGTATTACAACAGAAAGCAATCAAGGATTCTCCACTTAATCAATTGGAGAAACCGAAATTGGCCATGGAAAATTCGGTTACATTTCCCCAGTTTACCCTACCTACATTCCCACATATTATTCAAGAACTTCATTCCCCTGTTGAGAAGTGGGCTCCTGTATGTCCATTAGCTAATACTGTGTTGCCTTCAGCATCAGCGAATGTATTACAATCTTCTAAAGAACTATTCACAATTTTTTCGGGTGCTACCTCTGCTAAACAGACTCATACAAGCCCCTTAAGAAAGAAAACAAAAAATCCACCAAAGCAGCATATTCCCTCCTCGATCGCTAAATCATTCTTGAAAGGGCTAAAGCTACCAGCCAAAAATAAAAGGATTATAGCTGCTAAAGTAGTACGGGATAAATATGCAAAAATCGCTGCCGAGAAAAACCTAAAAGGGCTTGTAAATGTACAACCTTTAGTTGAACACTCGCCCTTAAATAACATTGTGGCCTTGATTGACAATGAATCTGCTGTAACTGATAATCACCCGAAATTAATCACTGCTCCAAGAGTGAACGATCTATTGGATGCTGAATTGTGTTTAAAACGTGCAGAGTTGCGCAAAGAAATAGATCTTTATCTAGACGCTAAAGGCCTTAAACCTCCTCTAGCTGAATCTAACATCATTGATGGATCTAAATTTAAAGATAGCTCTTTTTCTCAAATTGGAGCAAATAAGCCATCTCAACTTAGATTGCCTTCTTCAATAAAATCTGTACCACAGCTGCCTTCCCTTCCTTTCTTGGCAGTTGCGAATAAAATGGAGCAATGTAATTTATCCTCTATGCCTCCAACCTTAGATTGTATCATAGCTTCGGCCATTGAACAATACATGTTAAAATATCACCAGACTTCTGGTAATAGTGCTGTTACATGTGATGAAGGCAGACAGAAATTACCTTTATCTACTACTACTTCGAATCTAAACCAAACTGTATTTGCTGCCTCTAATTTAAAGCAAATTCCGTTTGGTCTTACTGAACAGGTAAGCTCCCATGCGATACTTACTACGAGTTCGGAGAGTACTCAAAATAGACAGAAAAAACCTGATGTAAAAAAAAATCTTCATTCACTAATTATTAAATGTAGGCCTTTGCCATATCATTCATATGATTTGAATCGTGCTAGTCTTTTAGCTATTTTTGGTGATATATATGCATTGGAGGATATTAATTCGGGTGACATTGAACAAGTTGAAATTTAAAATACCAACGATTTGTCTTCAGTGCGGCTCTGGTTCCGCTCAAGAGTGGTTTTAAATACTCTTTGGGCTGCTCGCTCAGCCTTGTGGGATCTGGGTTTTGATCTAGCTATTGACCATCAAAGAAGCTCTGTTATTTCAGTTCCATGTAAAGATGCACAAGTAACATTGGGCGCCTTCACTATAGCGGATTTGAGTAGTTCACAATGCAAACAACAGTGTAAATGTCGGTGTTCTGCCTCTCAAGCTTAACGTCTCCCCTAGTAAGCAACTCTCATTATTAAGCTGGAATACTAGAGGCTTCAAACATCTTCTTTCTGATGCTGCCATTAAACTAAGAGAGTACAATTTTATATTACTACAGGAAACATGGCTAACTAACTGCCCGTCGTGGGCTGGTTATTATCCCATCCTAAATCCTGCTATTTCTGCTATTAAAGGTCACCCAATGTCTGGTTTATTGATGATGTTGAAAACAACTCCATCCATGAGTGTTATCTCACATGAAATCTTGACCCCGTATATCCAGCTAGCTCAACTATCAATTGACGATTGTCAGTACTCTCTGATTAATACATATTGGAATCCAGCTGCTTTTTCCACCGATTCCTACTTGCGCTCTCTTGAGCGCTTATGGGAAAAAATACATCAATACAAGAACCAAATGCACATAATTCTAGCGGGAGATTTAAATCTCCATTGTTTAAATAATAGCAAAGTACTATCTGACGATCGAGTACGAAGCTGGAATGAGTTTATACAATCGAAAGATATGTTCATGGTAAATGGATCATTTCCTGAGGACTCCCCTACCCACCCGACATGAAAAAGGGGTAGTTCTGTGGCTACCATTGACTTCATTTATGTTAGCCGTTCATTATTCTATCTCCTGAAGGGGTTTCAGGTTTTGCCATCTTCGGCTAGTGATCATAATATGTTACATCTCCACTGGCCACTGAACTCTGGTGATCAAGGAATTGCTCCACTTGTGTCTTCTATAACAATGGAAGGTACTATTGATGTAAATCCTGGTCGAAACCGCTTACGATGGACCAGTACCAAACTACTGCATTTTACAGATTGTCTTAAAACATCATGTAAAACCTCGCTAAATTACTGGAATTTTGATATTGATTATACAAAACTAATGTATCAATTTGCCGGTTCTACTAAGATAACAAAATCTTCAGTTGCAGCACATTCTTACAATCAAGATATGCAGAAAGCAAAAGCTCTATTTCGAAAAAATAAGAAAGCGGTCCAATCTTTACCAGTTGATCAGCGCTGGGCTGCTCTTAAAGCAATTAAAACCAAACATAGGAATTGGAGAAGAACTTATCGTTCGTTATTATATCAGAAAGATGGTGAGGCAATGTTGGTTAAAGTGTTGAAAAAAACTCTGCAGGATGTTGGTCATTAATAACAGACACATATAACACCACCCAATGCCAAATGCAGATTAATGATGTTGCTCCTTCCATATGGATCTCCCATTTTTCTGGTCTTTATGCTCTTCTCCCTTCTACTAATAGCGTACCTTCTGTAAAACTTGAGGGTTCCTTCTCAATAGCTTTCACAATAGACGATATTCTTTATCTTATCCACAAAGCTAGTAGATCCCGTGCTCCAGGCCCTGATGGGCTTTCTAATGCCATGCTAAAAGAATTTCCGGATTTATGGGCTCCCATCCTGTTTGAAATCTTCTCTCAAGTTGTAATTACCCAAAAGATCCCTAAATCGTGGTGTACCTCGTTGATTGTACCCATTTATAAAAAAGGCGATAGACAAAACCCTGCAAATTATAGGCCAATCGCCTTATTAGATGTTCCAGGTAAAATCTTTGCTTCACTAATTCTAAGAGATCTCCAACAATGGATCAACTCATCGAACATGAGAGATAGGTTTCAGACAGGATTTGTGGCTGGTAAGGGAACGGCTATAAATATTGTCTCCTTGACTGCAATCAAGGCTCTCTGCTGTCAGCAAAGGCAACCGTTATTTGTTGCCTTTGTAGACTTCAAGGAAGCATTCGATTCTATTGTAACGCTCACCTGATTCCCGTAGAGGCGCCGGTCTTGACTGGGCGTATACCGTATCTTCAAAGGTGATGTGTAACACACGGCTGGCTCTTTGGGCTGGACCTCTGTGCACTGTATGTCTGACTCGAAGGGTAAGATGTCTGCAGATAGAAAATATGGGATTAAGATACTGAGTTATTGAATGTCTCTCTCTTCTTCCCTTTCTCTTCTCCTGTAGAACCCCAAAGGTTAACGCTCGCACCTTAGGTAAGTGAACGCCGTGCTCTCCATCTGCCTCGGGGCAGGGTGCTGTAACCAGTTTCTTCACTGGATAAGGCGAGCAGGCCTCTTGACTTCAGAGGACTGCTGTCCGTCGTTTACTGCACGAACGGTAAGTTTCGAGTGATTCTAATGTCTTTAAAGTCTTTAGTAATGATGTTTCTTGTTTTGCAGGGTTCCGGCGATGGCGGATGACGGGCTGAAGTGAGTTGAAGATGGAGCCCGTGTGATGAATAGAAGCGCCTGGAAGCACGTAAATAAGCGCTTGTTGCCTGCTTCACGATGCGCTCTAACTGTCTTTTTATTTTGCAGGTACAAGTTCGGAGCGGCTGCAGGGTGCCGGAATACCCACTGGGTTAGATGTGGAAAGGAGTAATGGCACGTGAGTATTAAAGTTCCCCAATGTCTTTAAACGCACCTTGTTTTGTCTTTCAGATGCGGGATGAAGCGCCGAAGGCCTCCGGAGCGTGCGAAGAGTTGGTAAGCTTTTGTCTTTCAGATGCCGGAATGCAGTGTGAAGACCTCCGGAGCGCACAAAGAGTAGGTAAGCCTTTGTCTTTCAGATGCCGGAATGCAGCGCGAGGCGTTGGTGACAGCCGATGGACCAGGTAAGTGAAGAGCTGTCACTGAAGACCGTAATGCTAACCTGTTCTTTCTTGTCTTTATAGGCGTTGCTGAAGACTGGATTCAGGATGGTAAGCCTTTTTCCTTAGGCCCAGGATCAGATGCAGAAGACACGATGAGCGTTCTGCTGCAGAGGATGCAGAATAACGCAAAGCAAGATTCATCCATCGGGTGTGGTTTAAATAGCCTCCTGTAGTGCTTAGGTGTCTCCTTCCACAGCCACGCCTAGGTAAGAAAAGAGTTCCTGCTTTCCAGAAGAGTTCCAGTGTTCTGAATCTAGGGAGTGGCTCCTGCCCCACCCAACAGGAAAGTAGTTCCAAACAGAAGAGGATCAGAGGCTCAACTGGCAGGCAAGTAAGCAGCATGGTCTGCTGCAGGTAAGTCCACCCAAGCATTATGAGCCCGGCGCTTCCAGCGCTGGGACTGGGCATATTTATGAGCCTGGTGCCACTGGCGCCAGGACTGGGTCCAAAAGGTCCCAATTGGGACTGGTTGGCACTCGGAACCTGGGTTATGGATCTGCTTCCAAGGGAGTTGGGAAAACCCTGACCTTTTGGAAGCAGAGATCATGACAGTACCCCCCCTCAAGGCCCCTCCCAAACCGGGCTTCTCCGGGGGTTTTGGCTTGTCAGGAAATGTTCGGTGAAATCTTTTGATTAGGCGAGGAGCCTCTCCTTCCCCCAGAAGCTCACTGTCTCCCGAGCCCTGGTTCTCTCAAGGCTGGACTACTGTAACAGCCTCTATCTTAATCTCCCTGCCTCCACTCTCCGCCCTCTGCAACTTATCCAGAACAGAACTGCGAGACTTGTCCTTGGCCTCAAGCCCAGGGACCGTATCTCTCCAGGACTGAAATCTCTTCACTGGCTCCCAGTGGCTGCGAGGATTAAGTTCAAAACCCTCTGCATTGTCCACAAGGCCTTCTGGGGCCTGGGGCCTAAATACCTTCAACTCTCTCTTCCTAAATATCTTCCTTCACGAGCCCTTCGCTCATCCGTCTCCAACTCCCTCATGGTCAGCCGCTTCTCGAAGCAACGAGCTGGGGGTAGATCTCTCTCCGCAGCAGGGGCCTCCCTCTGGAACAGCCTGCCTGCCTCCCTGAAACTTGAGGAGAACCATCTCCGGTTCCGGAAGCACCTCAAAACCTTCCTCTTCGCTTCTGCCTTCTCTCTCCCTCTCCCCTGCTAAACCTGCTTAACTCCCCACTGAATTCTGCACCTAACCTGCATCTGGGCCACTCTCAGCGACCTCGGTCCAGGGCCCAGCCACTCTCCACTTGCACTGCCTCCCTGGCTCCCCCTGCACTGTGGGACTGTCACTGTATCCCTACAGCCCCCTTCCCAGCACTTGCTCTGCACTTACCTCGCACTTGCCATCAGCTGGCCCTTTTTATTTATTATTTATTATTTTATTACGCCACTTACCTTTTACTGCACTTACCCCCCCCACCTCCTCCCCCTGCACTTTCTCCTTTTTCCCCTTACCTCTGCACTTGCGCGATCTGAATGACACCTGGCCTAGTAGGATCGTTTGTCTGTCTTCCCCTTGTTTCCTCCCTCCCTGCCTCGTCGCGCCTTGAAACACTTGTGTATAGGTGCGTTACAAATACCATATCATATCATATATTCAGCAGGTTCCCAGGATCTCTCTTGGGGGCCGTAGCCTTTCCAGTCAATTAGGTAAAATAGTTTAGATTTGGAGATCTTGGAGTCCAGAATGCTTTTGACTTCAAACTCGAGTTCTCCATCAACTAGGATAGGTTTTGGAGATGTAGTTAGTCGGGTTTGAGGTTGCACAGGTTTTAATAGAGAGACGTGGAAGACCGGATGTATCTTCATGTGCGGGGGCAAGTCCAACTTGACCGCTACTGGGTTTACTATGGTAGTGATGGAATAGGGACCAAGGTATCTTGGGTTGAATGTGCGTGGCCCTTTTAGAGGTAGATATTTGGTGGATAACCAGACTTGATCCCCTACTTGATATTGAGGGGCTTCCTTCCGATGTTGATCTGCTCCTTTCTTGTATTGTTCTTTAGCCCTTTGAAGGTGAGAAACAGCTTCCTTAAAGGCTTGGGTGATTGTAGAATGCAGGTAGTCTACTGCTGGTGTTTCAAGATCTTGGAGGGGATCCAACTCCGAGGTTCGAGGGTGACTGCCGTACAAAAGAAAAAACGGGGTTTTCCCAGTTCCCGAATGGACAGAGTTATTGTAGGCATATTCGGCTATCCAAAGGATGTCTTTCCAAGTTTTTTCAGTTTGTTGCAGCATGCAGCGTAAATACTGTTCCAGAGTTTGATTGGTCCTCTCGGTTTGTCCGTCGGTCTGAGGGTGGTGACTGGTCGATAGTCTCAGATCAATTTGAGCCGACCGACAGCAACTTCGCCAAAAATGAGAAATAAATTGACTACCTCGATCCGAAATTAGAACCGAAGGAAAACCGTGCAGTCGGACGATGTTTTCGAGAAATTCTCGGGCCAGAGTTGCTGCTGTTGGCAAGCCTTTGAGCGGAATGAAATGCGCCATCTTGGAGAATAAGTCCACGATTACTAGAATCGTATTGTATCCGGAGCATGGAGGTAGATCGGTGATGAAGTCCATAGAAAGCGTATGCCAAGGGCGAGGTGGGATGTCAATAGGGCGTAAGAGGCCTGCTGGTCTTTCCTTTTGACTCTTGTTTTGGGCGCATACTCCACAGGACATTATAAAGTCTCTGATATCTTTTTTCCAAGACGGCCACCAGAAGTAGCGCTTGATCTTTTCTGAGGTCTTGGCCATACCGGGATGTCCTTCCATTAAAGAATCGTGATAACAAGAGATTACTTTTTTCTGTAAATCTGTGCTGGGTAGGTATAATCGTTCTTGGAAATACAATAAATTGTCCTTTACTGCAAAGTCCTTTCCCTGCAGATGCCAATTCTGTATGTCTGCTGGAGTTACAAGTTGCCTGGCTTTATCCTTAACTTCCTCTATGGATTCTGTGGCGATTACACCCAGAATTCTTTGTTCGGGAATGATTGGTACAGGTTTAGGGTTGATCAAGTGTTCTTCCACTCCCATCCGAGAAAGGGCATCAGCTTTACCGTTCTTTGTACCAGGTCGATAGGTAATTATGAAGTCAAACTCGGCAAAGAATAATGCCCAACGGAGTTGTCTAGAGGATTGGGCTTTTGCGGTTTTCAAATATTGCAGGTTTCGGTGATCCGTAATCACAGTAACGGTGTGTCGGGCCCCCAGCAGATAATGCCGCCAAGCCTTAAAGGCAGACTTGATAGCCAGAAGTTCCTTGTCAGTAATCGTGTAATTGATTTCAGGAGGCGAGAATTTGCGGGACCAAAATGCCACGGGATGCAACTGATTGGTTACCGGGTCCTTTTGTGAAAGAACTGCCCCCATGGCAAGGCTTGAAGCATCAGTTTCCACGATATAGGGGAGTTCGGGGCGAGGGTGTTTTAAGATTGGTGCAGAGATAAATTTAGTCTTCAAATCCTGGAAATCTTGTTCCGCCTCGGTAGACCATTCAAAACGTTTGTTTTTCTTTAACAAGGCAGTGATGGGCTGGACTATTCGAGAGAATTCGGGGATAAACCTGCGGTAAAAGTTAGCGAAGCCTAACATGCTTTGCACACCTTTTACGGAGGATGGTGATGGCCATTTGAGGACTGCATCGACCTTCTTTGAATCCATACGCACTCCGCCAGGTGATAATATGAATCCCAAGAATTCAACTTCAGTCACGTTGAAAACACATTTTTCCAACTTAGCGAAAAGTTTGTGTTGACGCAATCTTTCGAGGACCATTTTCACGTGTTTCCGATGTTCAGATTCCGATGAAGAATAAACGAGGATGTCGTCAATGTAAACAACAACACACACATCTATGAGCTCTCTGAGGACATCGTTCATAAAATATTGAAAGGCGGCCGGGGCATTGCAAAGTCCGAAGGGCATGACCTGATATTCAAATAGCCCATACTTGGTGCGGAAGGCCGTCTTCCATTCATCGCCCTCTTTTACTCGTACCAAGTGGTAAGCTCCTCTAAGATCCAGCTTTGTATATATGCATGCTTTTCTGACTTGGTCCAGGAGTTCAGGGATCAAAGGTAACGGATATCTATTCTTAACGGTGATCTGGTTCAGGGAGCGATAATCTATACAAGTTCTAAGGTCTCCTTCCTTTTTTGGAACGAAGAACAAAGCTGAAGAAGCAGGGGACTTGGAAGGACGAATAAACCCATTTGCCAGGTATTGATCCAGGTATTGTCGAAGGTGAAGGTTCTCAGGCTCGGTGAGGGCATAAATTCTACTACAAGGAGGAGTAGATCCAGGTATCAGGTCTATCTGGCAGTCATAAGACCTATGAGGAGGTAGAGAGTTAGCCTGATCCTTCCGGAAAACATCTTGGTATTCTAGGTATTCGGGAGGTAACTGGGGAGTCTCTGAAGAAATTGCTGCCAGTGCAACACCAGGTGGAGGGTGACAAGTAGAGACACATTCTGGAAACTGGACCGTTCTTGCTCGCCAATCGATCAGAGGATTGTGTTTCTCTAACCAAGGTATTCCTAGAATAATCTGAAACTGAGGGGCCTTGATCACATCGAACACAATCTTCTCATGGTGTCCATCTTGACTTACTAGCGTCACCTCTTGAGTGGTATGCGTTACTGGCCCGGAGGCTATCTCCGTACCATCCACCGTAGTAATGACGTCCTTTACAGCCTTGGGACAAAGAGTTAGATTCATCTTCAAAACCATTTCATGATCCACATAATTGCCGATGGCACCGCTATGACGTAAGCTTCAATTGCATGTAATCGATCCGGATTATCAGGGCTAATGAGGACCATAGGTATCACGAAATGCGAGGTCACGGAACTGGTTTTCACGCTCGGCAAGAGGACCTCTATTCTTGTCGGGCGAGGTCGTTTCCCTGCTCAGAGTTTGTAACTTTGGTAACTGCAGCTCCTACTGCCTTCTTGGCAGGTTTCCCCGGACAGTCTCGAAGAAAGTGCCCTGAGTTTCCGCAATAGAGGCATAATTGCAACTGTTTTCTCCTTTCCCGCTCCTTTTGTGTTAGAGGACCTTTCAGACCCCCTATTTGCATGGGTTCCCCGGAGTCTACTCCTTTGGAAGGAGTTGGCGGTTTGGAAAATACTCGAGCATCAAACTTGGAACGATCGGCCTTCCTGTTCTGCAGTCTGTGATCTATTTGAACGACTAAGTCTATATAGTCCGAACAATCTTGTGGGGGATTCACTACTTGGGCTAACACATCTTTGAGCTCTCCACGTAGACCTCTATAAAACAGCGTAATCCTTTTGTCCTCAGGCCATTGAGTTTCCACTATCAGTCTGTTGAAAGACGCAATATAAGCCAAAAGGTCTTGATTACCTTGTCGCAAAGAAAGAAGCTCATTGTCCAAGGCCTGCCCCTGTGAATGTCTTGCGAACAGTTTTTCCATACTGAGCTGAAAAGCTTGAAAATCATGGAGGACCGGATCATCTTGATTTACTAGAGGGATCGACCAGTCTGCCGCATTGCCACTAAGGTACGAAAGCACGAAAGCTACTTTAGCTTGATCAGTTGGAAAGGCTGCTGGCCGGCATAAGAAATGCAACCGGCACTGATTGATAAATACTGCAAACCTCTTTGGGTAACCAGAAAATCGTTCGGGCGGAGCCAGAGGTACATTCCCAGGTAGGTTGATCTGCACTGGATTCATAGAGGATGTAGAAGGAAGATTTCCCCCAGATGCGGGTAACGGGGTCTGTCCGGCTTGTGACTGTAGCAATTGTCTAGCGAGATCATCTGTTCGCTCCTTGGAAATAATCAGTTCCCTTCTTAGAGCGTTCGTTTCCTGACGGGCTGCATGCACTTCTGCCCTTAGTTCCCCAAGTAACTGGGCTAGCTGGTCGGTTTCCGAGGTTTCCATAGCGCCTGGACAGGAGTTTTGTGGTAGGCTTTGCGTTCTGTAACGCTCACCTGATTCCCGTAGAGGCGCCGGTCTTGACTGGGCGTACACCGTATCTTCAAAGGTGATGTGTAACACACGGCTGGCTCTTTGGGCTGGACCTCTGTGCACTGTATGTCTGACTCGAAGGGTAAGATGTCTGCAGATAGAAAATATGGGATTAAGGAACTGAGTTATTGAATGTCTCTCTCTTCTTCCCTTTCTCTTCTCCTGTAGAACCCCAAAGGTTAACGCTCTCACCTTAGGTAAGTGAACGCCGTGCTCTCCATCTGCCTCGGGGCAGGGTGCTGTAACCAGTTTCTTCACTGGATAAGGCGAGCAGGCCTCTTGACTTCAGAGGACTGCTGTCCGTCGTTTACTGCACGAACGGTAAGTTTCGAGTGATTCTAATGTCTTTAAAGTCTTTAGTAATGATGTTTCTTGTTTTGCAGGGTTCCGGCGATGGCGGATGACGGGCTGAAGTGAGTTGAAGATGGAGCCCGTGTGATGAATAGAAGCGCCTGGAAGCACGTAAATAAGCGCTTGTTGCCTGCTTCACGATGCGCTCGAACTGTCTTTTTATTTTGCAGGTACATGTTCGGAGCGGCTGCAGGGTGCCGGAATACCCACTGGGTTAGATGTGGAAAGGAGTAATGGCACGTGAGTATTAAAGTTCCCCAATGTCTTTAAACGCACCTTGTTTTGTCTTTCAGATGCGGGATGCAGCGCCGGAGGCCTCCGGAGCGTGCGAAGAGTTGGTAAGCTTTTGTCTTTCAGATGCCGGAATGCAGTGTGAAGACCTCCGGAGCGCACGAAGAGTAGGTAAGCCTTTGTCTTTCAGATGCCGGAATGCAGTGCGAGGCGTTGGTGACAGCCGATGGACCAGGTAAGTGAAGAGCTGTCACTGAAGACCGTAATGCTAACCTGTTCTTTCTTGTCTTTATAGGCGTTGCTGAAGACTGGATTCAGGATGGTAAGCCTTTTTCCTTAGGCCCAGGATCAGATGCAGAAGACACGATGAGCGTTCTGCTGCAGAGGATGCAGAATAACGCAAAGCAAGATTCATCCATCGGGTGTGGTTTAAATAGCCTCCTGTAGTGCTTAGGTGTCTCCTTCCACAGCCACGCCTAGGTAAGAAAAGAGTTCCTGCTTTCCAGAAGAGTTCCAGTGTTCTGAATCTAGGGAGTGGCTCCTGCCCCACCCAACAGGAAAAGTAGTTCCAAACAGAAGAGGATCAGAGGCTCAACTGGCAGGCAAGTAAGCAGCATGGTCTACTGCAGGTAAGTCCACCCAAGCATTATGAGCCCGGCGCTTCCAGCGCTGGGACTGGGCATATTTATGAGCCTGGTGCCACTGGCGCCAGGACTGGGTCCAAAAGGTCCCAATTGGGACTGGTTGGCACTCGGAACCTGGGTTATGGATCTGCTTCCAAGGGAGTTGGGAAAACCCTGACCTTTTGGAAGCAGAGATCATGACATCTATAGACCGCAATCTAATGCTGCAGAAACTGCTGCTTTTGGGCTGCCCTTATTCACTGGTCAAATTAATTTCTATCTTTCATGAAAATACATCAGTTCATATCCGTCTAACTCGCGACGGGATGCTAACCCCTCCCATCTCAACTTATCGAGGACTAAAGCAGGGATGCATCCTGGCAGCTACTTTATTTAATCTATTTATCCTTGATATGGGTGAAAAATTTCAGAATGTGAACTCTGATGCTCCCAAACTAGATCAAGAACAGATACCATGGATCCTTTATGCAGACGGTCTTGCTCTATTGTCGAAAACTCAGGCAGGTCTGCAACGTCTGATTAATGGGTTATCGGAGTATACTGTAGAAAATGCCATGACTATAAACTTAACGAAAACTCAAATTATGATGTGCCAAAATCGTAAAATGACAAAATACTCTCAATTTAAATGGTATATAAAAAAGGAGCAAATTTTCTTAATTTCAATATATAGATATTTGGGTATTATGATCAGCCAAGGTAATAATGATAAGGTGTTTCAAAAAGAACTTGAATTGAAACTGCAAACCCTAATTTCCCAATCTAGGGTTATTTTATATAAGTTTGGAAAGTTTACGTGCAATCATATAATATCATTTTATTCCATGAAAGTAAAACCCATTATCTCGTATGGCTCCGAAGCTGTATCGAAGTTGCCCCGTTCAGTGTGGGATCGATTAGAGGGTAAATTCTGGCGCTCAATTTTTAATTTGCCTACTTGTGTCCCCATTGCAATGATTCGTTTTGAATTAGGGCTGTTATCGTTATACAGTACTATTGCATGGAAATTGATAGCTCTGTTGAGAAAATGTATCCTGTCATTACAATGTGTAGATATATCCTGTATTTTGGGTAAATATCTACTATACTCAGATCATCAATACCCAAAATGCTGGTTAAATACAGCTATAAATATTCTTTCTGATGCGGACATCTCTTTAGACACTTTAATCCACAATCCAACGCAAGCCAAAATTAAACTGTATCGGCAAGATTGGATATATACTTTGGAAAAATGTTCCCTCTCTAAAGACTGGAACATTGCCCAGTTTGGCCACAAAAAATTTAGAGTTGTAGAATCTTATATCCTAAAATATCCCTCTCCAAAATTTAGAGATTACTACATTCGTTTTCGTCTAAATTTGTGGCATACAAAGGATATTTTATTTAGGCGAAAACTAATAGATGCCAGTGAGAACATCTGTCGATTCTGTAAGGACCCTGATACCGCAGAAACGTTGAAACATGTCATTGCCTACTGTCCTGCATTATATGCTATACGTCGTAAATACTATTTCCATTGCTTTAAAGCGCAAATGTTAACCGATATGGAAGAATTATGGCTACTGATATTTGGTGCAAAGAGAATGTCAATTAGATTAGTAACAACAGGTTTCTTAAATGAATTATACCCAAAGTAATTGTGAATGCTTTTATGAGGGGAAGGTGATGGAAAGGGAAGAGAGAGAGAAGGAGACAGGAAAGAAAGAAAAGGGGAAGAGAGGGGAGGAAGGGGAAAGAGAGAAAAGGGGAAAAAAAAAAAGAGAAATACTGCTATTAGGGTTTTATATATATTGAGTGCCAGGTGTAATATACTGATGAATTGAATTGTAATATATTTATGATGTTTTTTTAATCATTTTTGTAATTATTGAAAGGTTGTTCATACAGCCAAACAATAAATAAAAAAAAATAAAAAAAATAAAAAAAATATGGAGTGAGCATTTTATTGACATGGCTATCTGGCCTGGTGGGAAAAATGGTGAGAATGCCTGATGAGTTTCTGTTCAGACCGCTTATACCTATGGATGAGGAAGGTGGACAGACTATTCCTATAGAATTGGAAGCAGCCATAGTACAAAAGGAAATGACAATGCTCTAAGGAATAGACAATGAGGGTAGACCATGGAGAACAGTGATAGCTCTTAAGGAAGGGTATATATTGACTGACATGATATGTTCAGGGAGGATAGAACAGATGACGAAGTGGTGTTCTTCATGAGCATTACATACTGGATAAGGATAGAGATAAGGGAAGTCCCACAACAAATGGCGATAATGCGGCAAAGACCAGTGTTTTTTCAGGAAGACTTGGAAAAGATGCCAAGTGCCTTATGGACTATAGGCCCTTATGTCGTAGGTTTATTGAAAGGGATAGGAGAGGTTAAAATAAAGCTTAAGCCAGGAGCGATTTTACCTCGAGCAAAAGAGTATCCCATGTCTCGAGAAGCTGATGAGGGTATATTTCAGACTATTTCAGCACTGATAAATCAGGGAATTCTGATACCATCAGAATCATTGTGTAATACCACAGTGTATCCGATGAAAGAAATCTAAAGAAGCGGTGGTGGATCTGTTAGGACTCACCACCAAGGAGGTATTCAGCTTGGAGGGAAAGCAGAACGCCCGAACAGTGGCTGAAGAATTCTTCCCCATATTGTAACCCTCTGCTGTTAAATACAAACAGACAGAGGGATCTAGCAGGTGGATGAGGAGACACACCCGCGGATCATCAGCTGTAGAGACAAAGAAGTATTATCAGTACTACTGAACGTCAATTAAGGAACCCCGCCTCCCAGACAGAGACAACCCACCTTAAACTGTAGAAGGTAGGTCCGGCTGGTGTACTAGGTGGGAGGTAGGTGATGGTAAGTCCCCAATCTATCCCAATGGGTATCTAGATATCAAGAACAGGCAATTACCCAGACCGAACAGAAAAAAGGCAATGCAAGTAGAGACCAGAAAATAGAACACTTCTTACCATGACATGAAAAGTACGAGGTAGTAGTCCAGTATCCAAAAAGTTCCAGACTCCTAAACCGACAGCACGAAGATGCCTGAAAAAGAGTTCCAAAATGCACTATTCAGGTATTCCAAGGGACCTACCCGGAAGGCACGAGGACGCCTATTGAAGGATGGCACACTCAGCAAGCGTCTCTAGTCCCAGTGCCTCTGGTTTCCTGTGTGTGTGTTAAGTGCGCAATTCCTTGGAGAAAAGTTCCAGGATGAGAGCAAGCGAAGCAGTTGCAGTCCAGGAAGCAAACCAATATGTTCGAAGTGCAGACAAAGATAGGAATGGAACGTTGGGTAGTGTCTATCCGGGAAGCAGACCAGGTTTGTTACACATGCAGGCAGTGTCAGGTATTAGAACGTTGGGCAATCTCACTCCGGGAAGCAGACCAGGTTTGTTACACATGCGGGCAGTGTCAGGTATTAGAACGTTAGGCAATCTCACTCCGGGAAGCAGACCAGGGTTTGTTACACATGCAGGCATTATCAGGTATTGAAACGTAATGCAGAGATGTTCCAGAAGCGAACCGGGTCAATCACCAGAAGCAGGGTAGCAAGGACAAACCACCAGAGGACAGGCATACAAATCCAAGGAACAGGCAGAAGTCAAAAGATTCTTACTTCGCAAGAATGAAAGTCACGAACATGGTAGTCCTAGTAACCTCCATCAGAAGCGCCGGCAGTAGTGTGAGGGCGGGCTTTATGCTTTTGGCATACATGTCTTTGTTGTCACGTTAGCAAGACAGCCCTGCTTTCTGCTCCCTGCCAGGTGAAGCGCAGGGAGACGCTTGCACCGTCGCAATGGTAGCAAGTACTGTGAGAGGAACGGCGACCGCCTTTGCAGCGATGAAGCCGGAGAACCCCTTCTGTGGGAACGGGCTGCAGGAGATGTATTCAGTGCTCTGTTAGGAGCGCCCGTAGATATATCCACCAACCTTTGTCGCCGTGGTGATTCCTGACAGGAGATTTTTACAAGATATGAGACTTATTACCCAGATTGTAGACAGACAGTTACCTCTAGTTCCTAATCTGGTGACAATATTGTGCAGTATTCCCGGTGGAAGCACAATATTTCACAGTGATCAATTTAAAAAAAATACCAATCGCAATCCCGTTGCATAAGGACTCACAAGACTTGACTTCATTTATGTTTTGTCACAAAAGACAAAAAAACATTCTTGTTTGCCTCAACAGTACTGAGTCCCCATCAATCTTTAACAGAATCCTACAGATGGATTAGGCAATACTGATCTCAAAAGTGCAGTGATACAATACGTAGATGACATCTTGATTTGTAGCACCACAGAAGATGAGTGCAAACAGAATTCTTCTCAGTTGATGACTATTCTAGTAGACAATAAATATAAAGTAGGCAAGGAGAAGTTACAATACTGTCAAGAAGAGGTGTTATGTATAAGTCAGTTGATTTCGCATAAAGGAAAGAAAGTGACACCTGAAAGAGCTGAGGAGATTATGAAAACCTCAAATTCACACAAAGTGAGGCAGATGCAACAGTTTTTGGGTTTGTGCAACTATGTTAGAGCCCGTGTTACGCTCACCTGGCTCCCACAGGGGTGTCGAGCGGAACTGGACAGCCACGGTTTCCACCAACGTGATGCGTAGTGCAGAGATGGCTGACTGGACTGGCCCACCTAGCTTCGTTTTCTTGACCCATAGAAATAGTCTCGGGGAAAGGGAATTAGCCACACGTGGATTTGAGTATTAACACCTCACTGCGTCCCCACTTATCACTTCTGACATTCCCTTTCACAAAGTTCACCTTATAGTTTTGTATGATGAGCTCTCCATCCTGCGAAGAATGCAGGGGCGTGTTTATGGCCAGTTACTTCACTGGCTTGAGGATATTGGAAGAGTTCTGGACAAATCCTGGCTCCAAACCTCCGGGCAAAAGGCCGTAAGTATATAGTTCTAATGAGTTCTAAATGTCTGATTAATCACTCTTGTCCAATTCCTTGTTTCTTTTGCAGCTTAGACCCAAAAGATGATCGTCTTGTGGCAGCTGAAAGCGTTCAGGTAAGAGTCTGTGTTTTGTAACACTGTCCGGTAAATGATGCCAAGGTTTAACTCGCTGCTTTCTCTTTTCTTGCAGGTGCCGCGTAGGAAGATTTGGTGTGCTGGTGGATAATACCTCCTGCTGTAAATCAGGTAAGCATATGGTGGCAAGAGATTGTCCTTGTTTGTTCCCTTGACTCACCTTGTTTTCCTGTCCACCTTAGGCGCTGGAATGCGGCAACCAGGTGACGGAGACAGCACCGGATCGTAGAGATACTGCGAGGAGCGGTGAGTATGGCGCGCCGCTGCTGCTGGCGATGCGACGCGTTTAAAATGAAGTCTGTTTCTGGTTCGAAGATGCGCTGAATCTGAAATCAGGTAAGAAATCCAGTAAAGTTCTTGTTCTAACCTTTCTTCTTCTTTCCCTTCTTTCTAGGTGCTCTAGACTTGAGGCGGGCGTCACAGGATGCTGACTGCAGACACAGTGAGCGTTACGCTGCTGGATGCAGAATAACGCGAAGCATGTGCTGCTCTTCGGGCGTGGTTTGAATAGCCTTCAAAGTAGTCCCAGGTAAGTATTCCTCCACAGCCACAACCGAATAACAAAATAGTCCCTAAGATAAAATAGTCCCTTCAAGCCTCACATGGGCTTGGATGCTTGGATCCCTTGCAGCATGGTCTGCATCAGTTAAGTTTTAACATATGAGCCTGGCACCTATGGCGCCAGGACTGATGTCCCATATGAGCCTGGCCCCATAGGCACCAGGACTGTACCCAGATAGCCCCTAACAGGGGTTGCTGGGTTTGCTCCAGGTAACATGATGCCTGCTTCCGGGGTTGATGGACTTGGTCTGGATGCCCAGGGGTAGGCATCATGACAGCCTGGGTGTTTGATTTTAGCACATACACAAGACCACTTCTGCAAGCATTAAAGAAAGCGCAAGTAGATAAAATAAAATTAGAATGGACTGAAGAAATGGAGGAAGGACTTGAGGAGTTGAAAAAAGCAATTTGTACAGCCCCTGTTTTTGGAATTCCCAATCATGACAGCAGTGCTTACACAGAGAACCACATTGGGGTACAAACCTTTGGCATATTACAGTGCAATTTTAGACCCAGTTATGAGATGACACTTCCCTTGCGAACAATCTGTGGCAGCTGCTGCATTTGCGATCGAGAAATTCACAAGTATTGTTAGGGCTGCTCTATGACCCTCTTTGTGGAGCATGCTCTATTTGTCATTTTAGAGAAGCCCAAGGGCACATTGACACCCCAAAAGAGCTTCAGCTTATGAGGTAATGATTTCTAACCCATCTATTAAGATCATAAGATGTGAAAAAGTGAACCCTGCTGCATTTATAGATGAACCAGTAGAAGGCGATCATGTGCATGATTGTGCTAATTATGTTGAATTTAATGATGATATACCCCGTGTGAAAGCGAATGCTTTAGCAGGAGGGGAGATTGATTTTTCAAAGAACCATCAATAAAGACAGACTAGTGGGAAAAGACATTTAGGCGCTGCAGTAATAAGACAAGGGTTAAATGGAGAATTTGAAGTAGTGGCGAGTGCTAGACGACCGTCTCACTTTTCAGCGCAAGCAGCAGAATTAATAGAGCTCACTGGTGCGCTTGAAAAACATGAAGGGCAGGAAGTGACGGTGTACAGTGACTTTGCCTATGTGAAGTCTACCGTACATGCATGGTTAGCACATTAGAAAATGATGGGCTACCTCAGCATGCATGCATCCTTATTGGATAGGCTCATTAAGGCACTACAACTCCCAGTGGCCCGAGCTTTCGTTAAATGCACAGTACATACTAAGCAAACATATGCCATCTCTTATGGGAATGAAGCCGCAGACGAAGAAGCCAAAAGGGTTTCATATTTCCCAGAAATGTCAAGTTTTGATACTGAGAATATTAAGGAAAAAGTATTTACAACCATGTAAGTGTAGGAGGGGTTTAATAAGTTGTCGATAACCCAACTAATAGAGATTGAAGGAAGCGCACCACATGAAGAGCAAGAATTATGGGAATGAAGGGGGTGTTCTTTATCCCCCACAGAAGCATTATGGTGACAGTGCAGCACTGGAAAGCCAGTGACGGCAGTAACGTTATTAAAGGTCGCTCTTGAACAGCTGCATTACCCCGCGCATGTAACTATAAAATGTCTTGCTGCCAATATTGCAGAAGACTAATTCATTCCTAATTTGTTGGAACACGTTCCACTATTTATGGTGTACTGCATTGTGTGTCAAAAGTTTTCTGCTGGGCATACACTGAGAACGATCAGAGGGGTAATACCTCGACCGAATTTTATGTTTTAGCATTTACATATCGACCATGTCGATATGCTGCAGGTCTGTAACAGATATAGATATCTATTGGTGGTGGTGTGTCCCATGACTAGGCAAACCGAAGCAGGTCTGTGTAGACACCCTGATGCCACTTGTGCAGAAAAGCTTTTAGTGCGCAAGGTTTTCCCAATGTGGGGTGTGTGTGTGGTGCTGAGATCCAATAATGGGCTGCATTTTGTCACTGAACTATTCGAACAGATAGCCCTTCTATTAAATATAAAGCACACGTTTTCTTGTGCTTATCACCCGCAAGCAAACAGGTTATGTGAGCGACTCAACTGCCTCCTCAAAGAAAGGAATGCCAAGATCAAATTGACTTTGAAAAGGGGATGGCTGCATTGCCTACCCCTAGCTTTATATGCCCTTAGGAATCAGCCAGAATCAGACCACCACCTCACCCCGCACGAGCTAGTAACAGGGCGTCGAATGAGAATGCCCCTTACACCTCCGTAGAAGTGATGCCTAGAGTGTAGCGAACATTTTAGGTGATGAGATGCATGATTATTTGACATGTATGACCTCTAGCATTTCTTTAATTTCAGATCAAGTAAAGCACCATGGGAGTCGGTGTAAGAACACAGAAGAAGATAAGCAAACCATTACCACCACCTAGGTTATATGTTGAGGACCTAGTCCTAATTACATTATTTACCAGGAAGTGGCATGAGCCACGATTCCATGTCCCTTTCTGTGTTGAAGAAGTGTTCCCTTCTGCTGTCAAAATACATGGAAGAAGAGCTTGGCTGCACCTGGGTGATGTGAAGATCTATAAAGGAAAGACCTGCCCTCCCACCGTTGCCGATCCAGAAGCAAGACAAGAAGAAGAATTTCAGCGTGTGTAGACTCGATCAATGGCAAAGAACAAGGACGATAAAACAAGTGATTAATACATATTTTATATTGGACTGGAATTCAATTAACACTCCTTATGGATATTTTAGTAGAGAGTGAAAAGACTTGCAGAGAATTCCAGGAATTTCTAAATTAACTTTTAGAAATACAGATTGAAGCATCAGAGTTATAATTAAAGGTCAGTTCTTGATCAGAAATTGGAAACGAGATCAGTACCCAGATTCATTTTGTGGCGAGAATCTGTTTTAAGTCATTAAACATATGATACCTGCCGATAGTGACATTGATCGGCTTGTGCTAGATGTTTTTGTGTTCATATTTCGATTGTACTCTGCTCTTGTTAGAAGAGACGTTAATATTCACACTTTCTTGCAGGATCCAAAAGATGGCCCAGTGATAAGAAGGCTCCTTCTTGCTATAATTGAACAGATTTCATAGTTACAAACATAATGAAATGTGATGATTGTATTAAAGATGATTAAAGAAGAAAGTGCTACGGTTATAGAAGATGAATAAGTGCAACGAGTAGTAGGATGGCATGGGAGATGGATGCCTATGTTCTTATAATAATATACGCTTGCATGATTGTTCTCTTTGTCTTCTTGTTCCTCATCTTTCACAGTCTCTATCATGTTAGTACTTCTGCTGAAGAAGTCCCTATGGTTCTCCCCACTAGGAAAACTGATTTTGATTTACTCCATGAATATTACACAACTTTTGGGAGATACAAAAGAGATGCAGAGGAAGATAGTGATGGGATAAATACCTATCTAGATAACACAGCACACTTGGGGAATAACATGTGGTACCAGCACATAAAAAAGTATCTAAGGAGGGTTGCTACGTCTGCCCTCTCATCCCCTATGCCATCAACACAGTATGCACTTTCATTTCCAGAGAGGTTCCAGAGCACGATGCAAGGTGTCTCAGTCATCTTGCAACATGTACAACTCGAGGAAAATTCGAATGAAGCAGGGCAACTTTGCAATAAGATTGAAATGGTCATTTCTATACCAGGATGACTACATCAGGACTTTACAAATGGAAAAGGAATCTGGATGGAAGAGCAAGATGCTTGTGTATCCTGCAGCAGGACAGGATGAGGTGATCATTGAAGAGATGAAGAGAATGAACTGCCCTGATGTGATGGAAATAGCTGGATCATCTGGATGTTGGGAACAAACTCAATTTTTGATCTATGGACAAGTCTAATCCAAGAAGGGATAGCACGAAGGAATGATGTCCTGTGCAGCTCACCTACTGAAAACAGAATATGTACAAAAAGAGCAATGGGTGAATAATGGGTGTTTAAAGTAGTGGAATAAAACACGCCAAACTACTGACATGGGTAGAAGATGAATCAGGCCGAGTAGTTGTAATCGCGTTGGCTAATGCGGCACTGTGCTTCCGAAGACATGGAAAGAACCATGTAGGCTATAACAAAGAATGCAAAACCACAATTGACGTTCCCAGGATGGGAGAAGGGACAGCCGTCCTTGTGGACCGTTATTGGGCTTACATGAGGTTGCCCAAGGATTGGACGGAGTATGTTCTTTGTGCTTATTCACGTTCCAGCATTAGTGATTCTTCAAAGCGACCTGAACATTGGTGAATTTCCAAAAGTGGATGCCCATTTGAGAAAAAGAAGACTGCTTGAACTTCTCTGTCAGACAAGAAGAACACATTATATCTCAGCCAAATCAATACCAGCATACGACTCCATTCCTGATTAACACAGGTTGTTCAGTGACACTGCCACAATATTTACGACTATATTCATGCCTGGGATCCGAACAGTAGCAAATGCTAGGTGGCTACAGATCACTAGAATGGAGCTTCTGCAATCAATAAATACTACCATAAAGGGATTCAACGCTATCTAGGCAGAATTGAGGGCCAAACGACTGATGGCCCTCCAGAACAGATATGTCCTAGATATGATCACAGCGATAGAATAAGTTTGCTCCAAAATCGGGCCATCATGTTGCACATTCATACCTTCTCATGATGAAGAAAATGGGACCTTGACAGAGGCCATAACGTTGTTGACAGACATGCACAACAAGATGGAAAATGAGAAAGATTACATTGAAGATGACAGTTGGTGTGCCTCCCTGTTTTCGTGGATGCCGCAGTGGTTGGCAAATATATTTAAGATCCTTGGAGTTATACTAGTTCTAGTGATGTTGAGATTCTGTGTAATCAGGATAGCGATTTTCCGATGCAAGAAAACAGCAAAGAAGGTGGTAGGAATGAAGATCATGATCGATGTCGAATGAGGGTTTGGACCCAAGGAGTTGACTGATGAAGCTGTCAGAAAATACATAGAGGCCAGTATCGTAGCACCTGAAGAAACAAGGTTCCTGCATCAAAAGAATTGTAAGAAGTACATGGGACGTTGGGTGTTCTGTACCCCAAGTAGAGAATGAAATGACATGACCTGGAGTGTAGATGAACATGTCAAATCGGCCGGCACCCTGAAGAGGTGATGAAGATATGGACGCCAAAGAAACACTTCTTCAAGAGAAAATACCAGGATGTCGAAACAATTGAAGAGGTGGCCGAGGACTCGACCAGAGGGGGGAATGTAGAGGAGCAGTTACATGCCTCTGCAGGAAATCCAGCCCCCCTACCACCTATATATTAGAAGTCTGAGATTGTGCTGTATTTGACACCAGCAGTTGTGCCAATACTGCAGCATATATTCAAAAGAAAATACCCATTGAAACAACCCTATCAAATGAATCCCCGAAGAGAAATCAGCGGGAGGTCCTCCCTGAAGAAATATGAAAGAGCAAAAAGAGAAGCTAGTGATGTCACACGAGACATATGTGACGTTCCGGGATATTGGCTGAAGAGGATGCATGGATCTTACAGAAACTAATGACGAAGTAAAGAGTCAAGTGAACTTTTAAATACGAAAAGAAGATTACACGTGCATGAAGTGCTGCAGAGAATAAACCATTCAATAAGTGTACAAACGCTGAAATGCAAGGTAGTTTAGTTTAGTTTAGCTTATTCATTTGTAAAGCGCACCTAACCCTCGGGTAACTGGGCGCATAGACTTGATGCAAGGTTAAAAAGGCAATTACGGATGACATAAAGGAGGAATACAAGGGTTAGCCGACTCAGAGTTACAGATTAGGCGGCATACATGGTTCCATACGCAATCAGAAATGACATACTGGTAGTGTACAGGGAAAAGGCTGACTCAGAGTTACAAATTGAGCGGCATACATGTGAATATGGGTGGCGTACATTTGAGTACAGGTAAATCCTGGGAGTTACTAGCAACACAGGCCGGTGGCAAGGGGGTTCCATGTAATAATGTCGCCACAAAAATGTCGGCCTACAAAAATATCGCTTAAAAATGGTCGTTTTTTGTGGCGACATTATTGCATGGAACATGCGGGGGACACCCCTGCAACCCCCAAATGTTTATATATATATTTTTTTCTTTTTTTTCTTTTTTGCCCCTATCGCCACATATATGGTCACCCAAATAATATGGCACGACATTTTTGCGGCGATATTTTTTACGGCGACCATATATGTGGCGATATTAATACCTGATACCGGCAAGGGGCAGTTAAAGAGCCTTGTTTCTAAGTCATCATAGAAACTGGCTATACGTAGTGAATAGAATGCAGGTGGAGCTGCCATTGTACAGGAGCTGGACATCCGTTTGATTAATTTAGTAAGCCAGGACCCATGAAAAGAAAAGGCGAGAATTGTGTTGCAGCAAGAATAAGCTGAAATCGTGGAGCTGCATGGCGAGGCTGTCTGGCCTGGTATCAAAACGGAAGCAGCCATAGTTGGTTATCTATTTTTGAAAGGAGTGAACGTGCGAAGGATGAATCGTCTCTTGGTAAGGTGGAAAGAAAGAACACCAGGGGTGCCAAGTTTTATTCATTAAAGACATTTAAAAACCTGCAAAATGGACCAAATCGTGGTCTCCTCTCACGTGAGCCAAAGATGAAAATAGAGTTGAACTTGGAGTCCTAGAACAATGATAGTGAGTGCTCAATTACCCAGGTATTCTCAGAGACAAGGATACTTTGCAAGGGCAAGTTCAAAGAAAACTTAATGGCAGAAGGCTGTGGTGATGAGATGTTGGGCTAATTGGGTGGGGAGACAGAGTCAGGCCCACCTCCTTGCACCTGGGTCTGGGCTTACGTCCTGCAAAGTGAACCGAATGCTCCAGGCATGGCACAAGTGTGCCAACCAATTGTTGAGGTCCGTATAACGAAGGACCTATAGTTTGAAGACTAATTGAAAACCGTGTACTTAATGGTTTTAAAGATTACATGTTTTAGCAGTAGGCATGTATTGTCCACCTGACAGTGCACAGCCAATCACAATCCTAGGTTCCATGTAATGTATACTTAGATGTTCCCCTTAAGCCTATCACAATCCCTAATAGGTTTTCTATTATTTGCCATGTAGTATGACGTTACCTCTGACATGTTTTTATTATAGAATCTATGTTTTGTGAAAGGATCACTGAGAGAAAATTGAGCGAACGTCTGTTGATGTTTGTTGTAACTCCCAGTTTTAGATAATTGTTAATAAAACTGTATCTTTTCCATCTTCCTGAGTTGGTTCAGTTATTTGGACTCGAGAGTTATTCTGTGAACCCATCCATTGCATGCACATTCCTAAAGGGTCCTAAGCTTATTTGCTTTCCTGTTTTCACCACAGCAAACTTCATGGCATAGAGAAGCTCTCTGGTCAAGGCGCAGTTTCACACAACACAGCCCACCTATTGCAGGTCACACAACCAGGAGCTTTTAGGCTTCTTTCAAAGTTCCATGTATGATTCATCAAATAGTTTCTTAAAGTGCAGCTTCACAACTTTATCACATTTGTTTCTTAAAGCCTTTCATTTCGTTTTCTTGTTGGCTTTTAATTCCTTGTTCATCAATGGTGGTTCAGTTCATTTCATTGCATTCAGATAATTAGTTAATTGCTGCCCACCTTCCCATCTGTGGAACCTCCGATAAGCTTTCACCATCCAGCGGGATTCCAAGGGCTTCTTCTGGCGTCCTGGCATCTCGGCTGTTCTTCTCGCACGGCTTCCACTCTTGTCCTCTAGATTCTGCATCTGTTCTTGCTCACGTTCTATCCTGCAGCTCCACCTTTTAGGCACCTGTGCTTTACCAATAGGCTGCAGGTGTATATTAAGGGTTTGCCTTGCCTGGCTTGCCTGACCACAATTAAACAAATCAGTGGTGAATACCTGACCTTCAGGCCGCTTCCTCATCCCAGTATTTGAATGGGTAATGGAGGTAATCTTCATAGCTCCTAGCTGTTTCTTCCACTTCTCAGCACTGTCAAGCAATTTAAAGGGGGATAGAAGTAGAACACTTTTATAATGACCCATAAAGGTTGGGAAATATCAGGTTGGTTATCCTGAGGATAAGGGGGATACCATGTATCACCTTAAGGCACCCCACCCCCAATCCCCAAGTGTCCTCCACCTAGGTGATCCTCCCTCGCTTGTCCACCCCCAGGGTCAGGATCCAATAGTGATAGCCTTTCTCTGGCCACCTGCATAGAGGATTCCAGGGAAGTAGGAGTGAGAATACCTTCAGGCTTCTCACAAAGAGAGAAAGTCAGGCCAGGGAGGAAACATAGTAGGAGTACTCTGCTTCTCCACCAATACCCTGCAGGGCCAGCCAGACCTCCTAGCGCGTGACAGACAGAGCAAACAGAAAAGGACAGGAGCTAGATAAAGAACTAATCTTTTGAGCTAGAGAAACATTGGCATCTAGTTTGAAACAAGTTATTTTACCCATGGAACCATGAAAGGACATGGACACATACTAGAGGACCAGTACTTGGAGTCCCAAAATCTTGGGTACCCCAAATTCTCATCTCATAATAGTTCATTTTCAGCCAGTATTTATACATCAAGGTGGCACAAAAATGACCAGCTGTAGATACACAACTCACACATATACGGACCAGGGTTTCTTCTGCATAGTCCAGCAACTGGAGGTCAAATAAAGAATGTCAACTGCCATTAGCTAAATATAAATATTAAACAGAATAGGCAAGAGTGGGGAACCCAGAGGCACCACACATGTCAAATGACGAAATTCAAATGAAAATGAGATGGGATTAACTGATTAGGAGCAATCCACTAAGCAATAGGGGTTCCCATGTCCACTTATTCATTTAAAGATGTTTTAGTGATGATGATATCAAAAGCAGCATATGGACTTAATAGGGACAGCGCAACAATACCGTCACCATCTCCTGACACTCGTAGGTCATCCAGCACTGCGAGGAGCATGAACTCTGTGCCACTTCCTGGGCGCAAACCAGACTGTTAAGGATCAAGAATATTGGAGGATTCAATACAATCTCTCAACTATGTCAGAGTGAAATGCTCTGCTATTTTAGTTACATCAGGCAAAAGAGAAATGGGCTGAAATCTTTGTGGCCACCAGGAGACCAGTGCGGCTACTTAAATGAAGGAATGACTTTAGCTTGTGTCAATGTTATAGGGACAATTCCTGTGTTAAAAGAAATACTATTGACTATTGTGCTGTACCCAGCAGA
Source organism: Ambystoma mexicanum (assembly GCF_040938575.1). Classification (NCBI taxonomy): domain Eukaryota; kingdom Metazoa; phylum Chordata; class Amphibia; order Caudata; family Ambystomatidae; genus Ambystoma; species Ambystoma mexicanum. The sequence continues at coordinate 861,999,692 of NC_090930.1, read as the reverse complement.
AGAGGTGCTGGTGGACTTTCAGAATTGGATGTTCTTTAACAGAACATGGCCTTAAATATGGCATTCTGGAGTTAAGAGTGAGAGGAGTTCTGGAGAACATGGCAGATAGCAAAATATCTAGAGCTTCTGCTCTATTTCTCAGCAGACTAACCTTCAAAATGCTCAGTTTTCTAGCTTTTCTTGCTTAGGTATCCCAACTCCAATGCACCTATCAAAGGAGATGAGAGGTACAGGTTAACAGAACATTCTGGATAAAAGTGCTGCAGAACAAAACGTTTGCCATACTTTTATAATCTGCCACTCCATACTTTGTCTACTCTTTTTTTTTAACATGCCTGTGTAATAGCTCTTTAACGCATCTGGGCTTCAGATCCTGCCTCTGTTGAATATACAGTGTTTAGGGAAGCAGTCATGTTGTGGGAATGTAACAGTGGACTAGATAGCGTTTGTGGGGGACGGGGGCGGGGTGGTGTTTATACAGTGGCATGTTTTATTCACATGCAGCATGAACATTTTTGTAAAGGCACATGGGTGTCGTTAGGAATTACATCCAAAGAATAATTTTGACTCAGTATTTTCCTGCCTCTGTGGAGTTTGTCCTCCCGCAGAAAGCCAGGCCCAGGGTCACAGTAAGGCAGCTTCTGCCTTTCCCTAACCACGTAATAGATGGTTTCCTCCAGAAAATCAGTGACGATATCGCTAGATTCGTCACACTTCCCAGGTCCTTTACATGAGTAACTTTTTCTAGATTTGGAAGTAGTGCCCGGCCTTGTAGCCTTGTTCCATTAATCGTGCCTTGAAACACTTGTGTATTGGCGCGTTATAAATGCCCTATCATATCATAATGCTGGGTGTTTCCCTGTAAGAAAGACTTTTAAATATGGCTACTGGATCCCACAAGTCATAGTGTTTGCTTTGTTTCCAATGTTTCATATATGCCTTATGACCTACCAAGGTCTCAGTAAATTTAGGATTCTGAGGACTACTCCAGTTCAAGTGCTTTCGGGGTTCTCAGCACCTTTCAAGTCACCTCCAAGCTTCTGCAAACTGTGAGAAACCTGAAGGTGTCTCACCCGCTAATCCCCGGGGATCTGTCATTCAGGTGGCCAGAACATGGCCATCGCTTTTGGATCCAGTTCCTGGGGGTGGACCAGTGCTGGAAGAACACCTGGATGAGGGGTCTTCAGGGAGTGGAGGTGGGACACCGGAGACCGAGACGCAGTATCCACTTCCATGTGACACCTTTTCCCCATTCTACCCGGTAGGATACCTAGGGACTAGGGACTCAACTCACCCCCCATATCCCGACACAAACACTTTCTCACAGACAGCTCACTATGAGCGGCTACGGACTAACACCATAGCCGTATGCCTGACATGCCCCAATAATATGGTCAGGCAAGGTCAAGCAATTACTGATCATTACACACACCTGAATTCCATCACGCTTCCCCACACGGATAAAAGGCAGAGCACGAAAGCACACTCTGACCAAGGTACAACACACGAGAAAACAGCAGTTCCCAGATGGCAGTTTAATATGAGGAGAAAGACGACGAAACCAGAGAGGGTTGTAAGGAGGGAAGTGACCTTGACCTTTAAAGACCGTTACTTTCATGAGTCTTTGAAAGTAAGAAACCTAAGACCAGGAACTAAAGCTCATCAAACCTGCACAGTGTGTCGGAGGTACCCAGGGCTCTCCCGTGCCGATAACCAAGGCGGGAGGAATGCTTGCCACTGTGGTACTGGCCTTGGCTCCTACAACAAAGCAGCATCAATAAAGACAGCACAGCCAGTGAGTCGGAGAGACTGTTACCAAACCAGCCTGTGTTTTGAACCAAGGTTGCAAGCAGCACATTTCTATGAAGATATCTAAGGAGAAAAGTGTCTGAGACGTATGTGATGAGCGATGTGAATATAATTGGAAACCAAAGGAGTGATTGAACTTTGGGAGGCAAAGAAAAGATACCATAGACAGAGTAGTCCGGCGCCACGTGGCTGCTCATTCAGAAGTCTCTGGTAGGCATCCAACTGATGTGAACTGTGAGAAAAGGGAATCTTAACATCAAAGTGGTCCTGCAATGGGTCAAGCTAAACCCTGTGCACATTTAAAAGTGTTTGATAGTTTAATTTACAATGCAAATCGGTCCGAGCCCGGCTGAGGGACACTAATTAGGCAAAAGAAAGGGATCTGAGCCTGGCTAAGGAGCATCCGCTGTGAACCGTGAGTCACCCAAGAAAGAATATTCATTGAACATTGTAATAAGAGGATCTGAGCCCAGAAGAGGGCGATCCACTGTTGAACTGTTGCTTTTGAAAGGGATCTGAGCGCGGCTGAGTGGGATCCATGGTGAACACCCAAATTGAATACTTGTAAAAGGAAAATAACTTTTGCATCTTGTTTTTTCACATCAGGCCCTCTGCATCAAGAGACTTAAGAAGTAAAGAGACTTGGACACAGAAGGTCCTGATGCTGGTAATAGAACTGTATCCTCATGCCACAGAATCGAGAGTGTGTCCTTTTCCGGAGTGAACCGCCTTGCCCCATGCTGAAAATGTGGCGAGAGTTGGCAAGGTGTTACCTGCCGTTACTGGTGAGTGAAGCTGCTCCTGTGATGTCTTGTGATCTTTCCTTACACTGGGAATGCTATATCTTTAACCCTGCCTCCTTCTACAAAATCCCTGCTGGGCACGAAGCGTCGGTGCATGAGTTGGCAAGGAGTTACCTGGCATTACTGGAGAGTGAAGCTGCTCCTGTGATCTCTTGTGATCTTTCCTTACAATGGGAATGCTGTCCATTTAACTCGCCCCACCTCCTTCTACAAAATCCCTGCTGGGTGCGAAGCGCTGGCGCACGAGTTGGCAAGGAGTTATCTGGCGTTACTGGCGAGTGAAGCTGCTCCTGTGATCTCTTGTGATCTTTCCTTACACTGGTAATGCTATCCCTTTAACTCGTCCCCTTCTCCTTCTACAAAATCCCTATTGGGCGCGAAGCGCCAGCGCGAGAGTTAACTCAGAGGAATCTAGGGAGCTGGCTGGATGTGTATCAGTGGCCCGAGAACGCAACAGCAATTCAGAATGTGTGCTACTGCCCTCTCTGCGTCATCGGGCAATAGCGATCCGGCTTCTAACACCTTGGACTCCCAGCACCCGTCTGAAATTGAAGAGGAAGTGGAGCTGGTACCAACAATTCAGACTGAGGTGAGCACGCCTGCGAGCAGCCCATTTTCGACAAACGGCTATCTCGATTTGGAACTTAATGACAATGCGCATGCTGTAGATCCTAGACTGCCTGAATCCCATGACTCGTGGGCATCGAGTCTCAACTTTCCAGAGGAGGCAGAGGTTTTGAGTATTATACAGCACTATAATGAAGAAGCATTGGATGTCTGCCTTCCCTCCCACGATTCCATCGCAATTGTCGGGGAGAAAGTCACCTATTTCATTGTTGCCAATCACCATCTTACCTGCCAGGTATTTCCGCAACTGGTATTTCTGCCACTTCTCTGCGACTTCTTCGACGTTTTTGGAGCCCTCTAAGGGGGTAGATGGAGGCGCAAAAGAATTAATGGGGTGGTCGAGCAATGATTTTAAAAAACGAACGCTACCGCCTACATCCATATCTATAGCGTAAGTCCTCCTCCCACCACACAAAAGAGCACCTGACTCGGCTTCTCCACAGAGTCCTGTTAAGAGTTTTATGAAGCGCCCCGCAGAACAGGCAGCCAGACTATCCCTTGATATTGTGGAAATTCCATCCCTAATTAACAGCCAACGAAGAAGAAATTATGTCTTTGAAACCCATTCATAAAAGGGATTCTTAAAAAAGCTGATTTAATCTCCACGACAACCCTGCCGAGTGCTCTCCAGGCAAGTGTAAAACTTAATCCCTCGATATGAAATAGCCTCCAGAAATCGGAATTCCAAATGCCCGTTAAGACTCTACACAAATCCACACCCCCGAAAACGAGCAGCCACCTGCGAGCAGCGGCAGATTATTTATGACCTCAGGAATCAGACGCAATTGTGGAGGGTATGCTGCCCACGGATCAGTCCTCCGTCCAGAGGCCCAGCTCTAGCAACTCGAATGATAGTTCGACTGAGGAAGAGACCACAGATCCAGCTGATCAGCAGAGATTAAAGATGGAGAAGGCAAATCTCTTGATTAGACCAGCAACTTTGATGGAACTCAAAAATAACGTCATTGCTGCTTTGACCATTTCATTATCTCCATTTTTTAAATTGTCTGAAACCTTAAGTGAGACCAAGCGACTCTCTTGGCTATGATTCACTCTAAGTAGATCTACCTGGAATCATTTACAACTAAAATACAATCTATATTAGATAAAGAGGCTGAGTCAACCGTGCAGTGGCAGGTTGTTTGATGTAGCAAGGGGTATGCGGACAAATCTACAATGGATGGCCTCAATTCTCAACATGATGAAACTGATGCCACTCGAAAGGCGCTCTGCGCCAAAACAGTCGGAACCTTCAAACCATTCCATAGCTGGGAATAGAGGTCGATTGATAAATCCACAAGCTTCTGTGATATTGTCTCCTAGGGCAAATCTGAAAAAGCCAAGTCTTGAACAAGTCATTTGAATCCTTCCGAATCTCAATAGGGAGGTGGTAGAAACGGCCTAACAAAGAACATCTTTAGTAAGAATCGTTCATGGTGATTTGTCTCATTGCTCAAGCCCAAAGATTCCTGGGTGGTACCTGGGCACTTATTTACGGGTCCGACTCAAGCCTAGGATGCTAAAGGGGGTAAACCAATGGTAATCTTTTTTTAAAAATTGTTTTTTTTTTTTATTGACTTTAGTTTGAGAAAACAAACAAAACTTTTTTGTCACAGATTTTCATCATTACAATCCAATTTCTTGAGAAGGAGCACGGACTTAGAAGAGTGAACGGAGCAGAAAAAGGAAGAAAAGGAGCAGAGCCAAGGAAAGGGAGGGAAAGGAAGGAGATTATGTAGACGTAGACGTGCAAACAAAGAAAATAGGAGTGAAAATAAACGTTTCCAATAGAAGGTAAAGTAACTTCCTCTGTTGGGTTCTTTACCGATGTTTGTCCTTTCCAGACATCAATATCGGCATCGTCTTATCGATCTCGATTCTCACATCCTCTATTTGATTCTCTTCACCTGCTCCTTTTATTTGAATTTGGTGCTTCACGTACCAATTTCACTTAACATCATTTGGCATGGCAGCATCATGTCAACGAAATTAATGATTGAGCATGTCAAGTTGGTATTTGTCCCCGATATTATGCAGCTCCACCATTCAGCCATGTTTCCATTCTTTGGCGCAAAACGCGACAAGTGCAATGAACGCTGGTTGACAATCTTTGGGCATTCAATTATCAAATGTTTCAGTGATTCAGTCTCTGTCATACAGTAGCGATAGATTGCACTTGTTGTCATCGGATCATTCCTTTTCATCAAAATCTCACGAGTGTGGTAAAAATTAAGTCGCAGTCTTAAGAATTGGTTTCTATGGTATTGTGATGAAATCTGGTAAGATACTTAGGTAAGTCTCCTACTTTTAGCGAGGACATACCCAAATCAATACTTGTCGACAATGAGACTCTTGTGTTGGTGTTGATGATCCAGTTCCATGGATTAAACTTAACCTTCGCCAGTTGTGGAGTATTCATTACCAGTGACATGTTTATGTCTGCCGCTGCTAGAATTGACAACAGTTTCTCTTCCCAGCTATTTAGCAAATATGCTGATGGATCTTGGCTTTTGTTGTTTAAAATCGAATAAAGTTTTTCTCCGGGTGTTATCCTCATTTTACTCAGCAAACTTATTGACTTCCACAGAACAACAGAGTGTACGGAATTGAATCCCAGCTCTTGGCGAATTCCTACCATTGAGGTACACTGTGGTAATTTAAGCACTTTATGCCAAAATTTGCCTTCCATTTGGGTCCAAACTTTCGCATCGATATTCCAGCTTGTTTCGCTGCCAAAACATACTATTGGGACCACTTTTTGGGAGTAGACAGTGATTATTGGCTGTAAAGAAAACTTCCCGTATGTGGCGTGTAGTTTTGCTCCTTGTAGAGCTAGAATTTTCATTTGCGAAGCTACTTCATTTGTCCAGCTCCACTCTCTTATCGAGATATTAAACACAACTCCCAGATAGCGGATTGTATCCGCTTTACACAGGACTTCGTTATTTATTTTCCACGTAAAACATTTTTTTGTCTTGTCATTTGTTTTTGGGCTCAATGCAATGACTTGCGATTTCTTAACATTTATTGTCATCATATTTGCTGAAAGATATGCTTGCAGAGAAGACAACAACCTTTGAAGTCCAATTTCCGTGCTGTCTAATAATACTACATCATCAGCACATACTACATGGCTTATCTGGTTTCCGTTTATTTTTGGAGGGAAGCACCTTGTTTGCCTTAAGGCCGCCGAGAGGACGGCTATAAACAATTTGAATAGCAGAGCAGCTAGGGGACAGCCTTGTTTCATGCCCTTTGTAGTTTGTATTTCTTCTGTTAAATCCCCTTCCATGTTTAAACGTACTCGAATGCTGGTATTTGCATAAATTGCCATTAGTGGAGCCAAAAGTTGCTTTGGACAGCCCCAGTTTTTCAATTTGTTCCAGAGGAGTTGGCGATTAATGCTGTCGAATGCTTGTTTTAAATCGACAAATGCCAGAAACAGTTTCTTCTTTTGTTTTAAAGCATTCAGTTTGGCCATGTTCAATATCATTAGATTTAATTCCACTCCAACGCCTTTGGTGAAGCATGTTTGTCTGCTGTCAGATATTAATGCATCTTCAGCCCATTGAGCAATTTCTTTTGGGAGAAAAGTGGCAAATATTTTCCCCATAGTGTCTAGCAGCGCAATAGGGCGGTAGTTCTCTGGATCGCCACGGTTTCCCTTTTTAAAAATTGGTACTACCACCGCGCTAGTCCAGGATACAGAGATCTTTTTTGTCAAGGCAATGTGCTCGAATAGTGTTTTAATGAATTTTGCCCAATTTTCTTTGTTTGCTTTGAGCATTAGGTTAGAGATGCCATCTGGTCCAGCTGGTCATGAAGTTGTCAATTTCTGAATTGCTGATTCGATATCTTCCACAGTTTCGCTGACGTTCCAGCTTTCTGCTACGACCAATGGGTTAGATAAATTCATACTGTCCTCGTCGTTGAATACCGCTGTGAAATGGTTTACCCAACTGACCGCATTTACCCCATTTGCTAGTGCGCTTGTCTTGTTTAATTTGCCAGTATTTATAATTTGCCAGATGTTACGGCTGTCTTTTTGAATTAATAGACGAAGCATCAATTCAGCTTGTTCTTGTGTTCGTATGTGATTGAACGACTTCAGCCAATTGCGATATCGCTGTCGTCTTCCCTTCAACAACAACTTTTCCCTGGGTCCACCTTCTTTCTTTATCTGCTTCAGATCTTTTTGCATCTGTTTCTTTGCCTCGTCTAAGGCTGGACTGAATTGATGCACATTTGAGACACTTCCTGCTTTTGGTTTGTTTGTGTAGGTGTACTTCTTTAGTAATGATATATAGTTCTTTACCATGGTTAATAGGCCAGAAAAAGGGCGTCCGAATATATGTTTTCCTGCTGCATTTAGAAATATCGTGTATCCATCACTTGATGGTGGCTCACGTAGCCACGTTTCTTGCAGACAAATAAAGGTACTTTTTAGATCTTGTATATCGCCCTCTTTAAATAGATGAGCAAATCCACGGGTGTTCCAGGATGTTAGAAATTGGGTCGTTCCTCTTGACCCTGCATGATCCTAAGCGTGGCTCTTGGCATCTTCTGTTCTTGTTGGATTGGATGATTGATGTTTCATCTGTTTCCATAAGACGTCCCTTTTGATGTTATTTGAGGGTCTATTCTGCTTATGCTCGTTTGCTTCGTCCATTGCTGGATGTTAAGCATCACATACTGTAAGTTCAAACCCAAAGAACAGGAGGTCTTCTTTTGCTTCCAAGCGTGGTCTAGCTAAATTCTTAGATTTCATATGTAGCACCACCCAATCTGATCTTATTTCTGATTTGTATTCGACAATAGCAATGTCGTCCGATCTTATGTTACGTAGTGCCGGCACATAATGTATAATAACATTGGCTCTGTTTAAGTTTAGGTCACTGTTGTCTTCCAGTATATTTTCCAATTCCAGTTTCCACCATCTGTTTTTTTCTTGTGGATGCAAAGTTTTTATTTCACTCTGATTTTTTTGCTTTTTCTTTTGTGCCTGCGCAGTAGTGCATTTAGGATTGCACTTTGGAGGCACCTTTAGCAATGTTTCTTTCAATTTGTTGTTAGATCTTACTCGGGCATCTGGAGTGACAGGATGGTTTTTATTACTGTTCACTAGTTGCATTTTTGGGTGCATCTGCACATTACAGCTGTGCCACATAATTTTATTTTGAAGTCATTGATGGTCTCTTCTTCTGTCGATCTTTCATGGTCTTCGCTCACCCTTGTCGTATTTACAGGGTCGGCTTCATCATCAATTGTATAAGTCGATAGATCGCGTAGGTCTATCGAGTTATTATCGTCCACCTCATCTGCGGACATAGTCTCTTCACGAGGACGTTTTGTTGCCAGTTGTTGAGTTTTCACGGTTTTCTTTGGTAACGTTAAGAGAGGATTAGGCTCTTTAACTGGATTCTCGATTTGCACAGCTGTTTTACGTACTTTCTGGTCGAGGGGGTAATCTCAATGGAAGTATCTAATGAGGAACCCTCCACTCAAATAAATCACGTAGCTGAGTCAGAGAAAGATGGCCCCAGGAAACAAGCCTTTTCAATATTTGCAAAATGCCCATATATACCTTCAGCCGATGAGCCGACGCAAAAGAAAACGAAAAACAGACCTAGAGGCCCTAAACCAAAATCAAATGGGCAGAGAGCCTTCCTGCAAAATCTAAGATCGCCCCCTATGAAACTACAGGCATCCACATAGTGGCGACGAAAAAGAAGGGAGGAATCCCTTAAAAGAAATCCAAATGACATTTCAGAAGGGAAAGAAGGTGTCCGATTTGGAACTGTAACAAAGGAATATTCAAATGAATCCGTCTATATGTCAGAAGAAGATTTGGAGGAGGAACATTTGCCTGTGGCTACCAAAGAAATTTCAATTGAAAAAATATCAGATGATGATCTCGAAGTCTCATCCTTGGGCAACAGTGATCTCCCACAAAACGTACCAACTTGTGACTTACTGGTGGTCTCTCGAGGCGAGACGTTCATGACCTTGGACCAAAAACACCTTGTAACTATTAAAAATCAAGAATCTGGGCTGGATCAGAAATCTTTGCAGCAGGAGGTCAATAAAGTTGTGACAAACTTACCTAACATTGCATTACTGAGGCAAACTCAAGTTCCTTGCACTGTTGCCATTGAACACATCCTAAGATCGGTGCACAGCTTGATTTTAAATCGTGCCAATGTGCTAAAACCTCTACACTTTATACCGAAATTGAAACATATAGATTCGAAGGACATCAAAATCATTCAATTTGTAGAACAAGCGAGAACAGATTGGGTGATTTTACATTTCCTTTTCTCCATGGATCAAATCTGTTCTATTACAGCTAAGTGCGGCCTTCCTTCTATTGGTTTTTGAACTCACTACCTTGTTAAAGAGGGGCCGAATATGGTGTGCAGAAATAGACGTGATTCTTTGAGGCAAAATGGGATAAGCCCTTTGATCTGAATAAGCCTTTTATGGCCATTGAAAGGAAGATAAAAGGTTGCGTAACGGAAGAGGAAATGTTCCATCACTAATCTGTAAATTTTGACACAGCCAACTCAAACTTGTGCAGGAAGGTCAAGCCGCAAGATGGACACCTTTCCATCATAAGATCTAGAGATACTAATTGTCAAGCTCTTTCAACTTCGACAGCCTCTCAGGCAGACTAGCAATCAGAAGCTGTGTGGTCTTTCCCTTTGAGGCTTTGTTTTTGGAATACACAAGGTTTCCCCATTTGTTTCTATAAGGAAACTCGGAATTACAAAACTACGACATCATTTGTCTCCAAGAAACTTGGATGCATAAGATCCCGTTGTGTGACGGCATATAGCCTACTTAAATCCTGCTCTTTTAGGCAAAGCTCATTGACCGTCTTCAGGTTTGTTGACTTTAGTTAAGTCAGCACGCAACCTCAAATTGCAGCAAGTCTTGAACCCTAATCCGTTCATCCAGATCATGATCATCTCCAAAATAGTTGCCAATGAAATGAAGCAAAATTCACTGAGAATCTGCAATTTATACTGGAATCCAGCAGGAATCAAAGATACACTGTTTATTGAAACTCTTTTTTCTGCCATAGACGAACTACAAGCTTGCTATAAAAACCTGGATATTTTACTGTGCGGGGACTTGAACATTCATCTTTTTGAGAGTAGTGGAGCCTTCGCTCCTGCCCATATGCTCTCTAAGAAAGCTCAATTCTGGATGAAAGAACTACAAGCAAGGTCTATTGTTCTCCTAAATGTGCAACTTTCTGAGGACATTCCGCCATTTCCCACCTGGCAAAAAGGGAACTCGTTAGCATACTTGGACTATATCTTTGCCTCTTTGGAAATGATCCCAGAGTTAGAGGCTATGAAGGTTATTCATATGACAAAGAGTGATCATCGTTTGCTGGCCTTGACCTGGAAAGGAAAGCAAGTAGGTCGATCTCTGATCAATTTTCTGAATTTAAAATGATCCAATGGGAAAAAGAGGCTGCAAATCCACCCTTCAGACATTCCAGTGATTACAGCAAATTACTCAATAAGGTCTCTCGTTGGCTCTCAGAGGCAGGAATATGACTGGGTGCTGGAACCGTAAAGAGTCTCAGATGCAAAAAGACCCAGAATTGCCTCCAAATAACGACCATGCTTACAAGGCTGAGTTGGTTGAAAAGAAGAAAACCTATCGAGCAAATTTAAGAACACTGAAGTCTTGCCATCTAAATGATCAGATTTTGCTCATTAAAAAAAAGAAAGCAAAAATACAAGAATTGGCTGTCAATGTCAAAGGTGCAACATTGTTACGAGGTTCGTTGGTCGTGTAGAGTATGAACAACCCCTCTGTCCCCAAGAAACACCCTGACGGTTTAGTAATATCGTCAGTGTGAATATTAAGGCCACAGGTGGAAGTCCGGAAAACCAGGACGCGGGAACAGCCGGAAGAACCCCTTGAGCGCTGTAAGGAAAGGTACAGTGGTTAAGTAAAGAAACAGGGCCCGAATACCTTTATGTGCATAACCCCAAAATCCCTGAATACCTGTGAGGTCTTGGGTCAAGGCGTGGGTCTCCTAGTTGTAGCTGGAACAAGCTGTAGGGTAGAACAGGTAACCACCTATTTGTAGGACTGAGGTCCTAGCCAGTGAAGGGTTAAGCAAGTGGAGTCCGTGGAGCAAGCGTGGGTCGGTAACAGGCAGATCCAAAAGTACATGAAGGGCTAGGCAAGAGGAATCCGTGGAGCAAGCGTGGGTCGGTAACAGGCAAATCCAAAAGTACTTGAAGGGCTAGGCAAGAGGAATCCGTGGAGCAAGCGTGGGTCGATAATAGGCAAATCCAAAAGTACATGAAGGGCTAGGCAAAAGGAATCCGTGGAGCGAGCCGAGGTCAGAATCAGAGCAGGTCCTTGAACGAACAGAGAACGTCACATGATCCAAAACAAGACAGCTGTGAAGCAACGCCCTCGGTTCACAGACTCCTTTTATCCTCGGAAGGGTCGTACGTAGAGTCACGTGTGATGCGAACCGAAAGTGTTGCCATGCTGCTAGGCAACAGAAGTCACGTGATCCGTGAAGCGCCGGGAAGCGCCGGTCTCCGCAAGGGATGTGAGTTCCTGAAATGACGGAGCCTCCAGTTGATCTGCCACCGCCGTGAGGGGCGATAAACACCCGTTACCCCAAACCTGTCATGCCGTGCCCTGCTGTGTGCGATGTGAGTGGGGAGCATAATGCATGAGTGTCGGGGAGTGCTGGAATGGGTAGACAAGGAGGGGCGAGCGGAATGGTGTGTCCGCGGTCTAGGTAGCGGTGTGACAGAATCCCCCCTCAAAGGCCCACGACCCCGTGGGCTCGCAGGATTGTCCCTATGAAAACGAGAAACCAGAAGCGGAGCCTGGACATCCCGGGAGGGAACCCAAGAGCGATCCTCGGGACCATAGCCCAGCCAGTCCACCAGGTATTGAAGCCGACCCCGATGGAAACGGGACCCAAGGATGGCACTGACCTCGTAAACATCCTGAGAAGCCACCGAGACAGGAGCGGGCGGGACCAGGACACGGGTAGGAGCAAGGTAGGGTTTCAGGAGAGAAGTATGGAAGACCGGGTGAATCCTCCAGGAAAGGGGAACCGAAAGCTTGAGAGCCACGGGATTCAAGACCCTGGAGATCTTATAAGGGCCCACAAAACGAGGCAACAACTTGCGACAACCAGGGATCCGCAAATGCCTGGTCGAAAGCCACACCCGGTCACCCACCCGATACTCCGGGGCTGCAGCCCGTTTACGGTCAGCCTTTTTCTTCATAACTGTTTGGGCCTCACGGAGATGGACCAAGGTCTGGGCATGGACACTGGCCAGATCACGAACACAGGCATTAGCAGCGGGAGTAGCAGAGGGAAGATCAGGAAGTGGAAGGGCACGTGGATGCTGCCCGTATAGAGCATAAAAGGGCGAGAAACCAGTGGTCGAATGACGGGAGTTATTATATGCAAATTCAGCAATATACAGTAGTTTGGCCCAAGAGTCCTGGTACTGGAGGGACAAACACCGCAAATACTGCTCCAGAGCCTGATTCACCCGCTCGGTCTGCCCGTCGCTTTCGGGGTGATAAGCCGAAGAGAAGCGAGCATCGATCCCCAGAAGTCTGGTGAGAGCGCGCCAGAAACAGGACGTGAATTGTGACCCACGGTCTGATATGATGACCTGTGGCAAACCAAAGAGACAGAAGACAGATCTGAAGAATAAGCGAGCCAGGGCTGGAGCAGATGGTATACCAGTACAGGGGATAAAGCGGGCCATTTTGGTGTACGAATCGACAATAACCCATATGGTATCGAAGCCCTGCTTGCGGGGTAGGTCAGTGATGAGATCCATCGAGACGGTGTGCCATGGTCTGGGAGGTACGGGTAGCGGCAAGAGCAGCCCTAAAGGCCGTCCTTTGCGTGTTTTACATTGGGCACATATGGAACAAGTGTTAACGTAATGTTCGACATCTTTTCTCATGGAAGGCCACCAGCACCAGCGTTGCAATAGGTCCAGAGTACGCTGTTGCCCGGGATGGCCGTTTACCGCAGCATCGTGTGACCATGTTAACGCCTGGTTGCGTATGTCACACGTAGGAAGGAACAATTTATCGTGGATAAAAGGTAACCCCTCGTGAAGGGCAATGTCCCATTCGTTGAGTGCCTGAGGGTTCTGGGAAACCCAACGCCTGATGTCAGTAAGCATGGTGGGGGATGGAGTACAAGTACAGATGACATGGCCCTTTCCTAGCAGTGTGTCGGGGTACACGGACAAGGACTCCCCTCCGGGAGAACGGGATAAGGCATCAGCTTTGCCATGAATGCGTCCTGGTCTGTGCTTGACCACAAAATCGAAAGCGGCAAAAAACAAATGCCAACGCACCTGTCTGCTGTTTGCACATTTTAGAGAGGCCAGGTCCTGCAGGTTTTTGTGGTCTGTATATACCACTGTCTGATGTTTTGCTCCCATGAGATGATGACGCCACGTTTGTAAAGCATCCTTGATGGCCAATAACTCTTTTTCGGTTACCGTATAATGTGATTCAGCCACCGAGAACTTACGTGAGTGATAGGCCACTGGATGAAGACAACCCGTGGTCGGGCATGGTTGAGACAACACTGCGCCTAGAGCAAACGAGGAGGCATCTGCCTCCAGAACGTAGGGGAGATCGGGATCAGGATGCTGCAAAACAGGGGCGGACACGAACCTGGCCTTGAGTTCCTCAAAAACCTTCTGATGAGTGGAGGTCCAAGTGAACGGGACCAGGGGGCTGGTCAGAGCGGTCAGTGGAGAAACAATAGAAGAGAAGCCGACGATGAATCGCCGGTAAAAATTTGCGAAGCCGAGAAAAGACTGGAGTTGTTTCAGAGTAACGGGAGTCGGCCATTCAGTGACGGCATGGACCTTAGATAAATTCATGGACAGGCCTCCAGGGGATATGTGAAAGCCCAGAAACTCCACTTCCTTGGAATGAAATAGACACTTTTCGGGTTTGGCAAACAAGGCATTAGCCTTAAGGCGAGAGAGCACTTCCCTAACATGCCCGACGTGTTCCTCCAGGGAGGATGAATAGATCAGTATATCGTCCAGATAAACCACCACGAACGTATCCAGGATGTCCGAGAATACGTCATTGACAAAACGTTGGAACGTGGCAGGAGCATTACAAAGCCCGAAGGGCATTACAGTGTATTCGAATAAACCCTGTCGGGAGCAAAACGCCGTCTTCCACTCATCCCCAAGCCGCATGCGAACCAGATTGTACGCCCCTCTGAGGTCCAGCTTGGTAAAAACGGATGCTTTAGTCAACCTGTCCAGTAGCGTGGATATGAGCGGAAGAGGGTACCTGTTCTTTATAGTGATGGCATTTAGCCGTCTGTAGTCCACACATGGACGGAGATCGCCCTCTTTTTTCGGCACAAAGAAGATCGGACTAGCAGCTGGAGAACAAGAAGGACGTATATGACCCAATTCCAGTGCTTTCTGTATGTAATCCTTAAGGGCTTGCTCCTCTGACCGTGACAACGAATAAATCCTACCCCTGGGAATAGGAGCATCCGGAACCAGGTCGATCGGACAATCGTACGGTCTATGAGGGGGAAGGCCCTCAGCAGTGGCTTTATCGAACACCATGTGAAAATCGTGATAGGCCGCAGGTATGTTGGCTGTGACAGCCCCCACAGTGTGTGAAGGCACAGGGTCCGAAACCGTGTCGTTGAGATGGGTGGCGGTCATGGCACCAAGAATCGAGGCAGGAGTGGACAGTGAATCTGTGTCGATGAGACAGTAATGTTGACACAGATCCGACTCGAACGTGACCTGTCCGTTGCCCCAATTGATCAATGGATTATGTTGCCGTAACCATGGTATTCCCAGTATGATGCCGAACAGTGGTGTGTTAATCAGATCAAATACCAGGGTTTCTCTATGGTTGTTTTGAATCACCACTTCCATAGGAGCAGTTTGGAACCTGATCGGACCGGAAGATAGCGAAGTACCGTCCACAGCATGTACTGGTTCTGGATGTTCCTTCCTAACCAGGGGCAGGTTGAGACGATGGGCCAGGGAAATATCGATGAAACAACCAGTGGCCCCGGAATCGATCACAATATGGACTATGTGTTTGATCTCCCCAGTGGGTTTTAGCAGGGCATGGACCTCTATCGGTCTGACAGAGCCAAAGGCAGGTTCGGAGGGGGTCAGAGATGGGCTCGCCGGTGCCCCCTGTATCATGGGCGAGCCCTCGGAAAACCCGATGCTTTGTTCTTGGGGCGTCTGGGGCATTCCCTTACAAAGTGTCCGTTCAACCCGCAATAAAAGCAGGCATTGTCATTTCTCCGGCGTTCTCGTTCGGATAGGGTTATCGGACTACGGACACCTCCTATTTGCATGGGTTCAACAGGGGCGGTGGATATGGGATGTCCAGAGTGGGCAGAAAAAGACGTTTCGGCCCTTCTCTCTGATCTCCTTGCATCTACTTGTAACGCAAGATCCACCAAATCCGAGAATACCGAGGGAAGGGCAGGAACCGCTGAGAGAGCATCTTTCATGGAGTTGCACAGGCCACGGTAGAACACGATTGCTTTTTTCTCCTCTGGCCAGGATGTCTCAGCAGCGAGTTGGTTATACTTAGTAATGTACTCTATCAAAGATTGTTTGCCTTGTGTTAGATCTAGGAGTTCGAGGTCTCTGGAGTGGGCTTTATACCGTGTATCAAAGACTTTGGCCATTTCTGATACAAGAAGATCGAAGTCATAGAGGGCAGGATGGTCATTCTCTAGCATCGGATTGGCCAGGTGGCCGCTACCCCAGACAAATGGGATAGAAGAAATGCGGCCTTTGTAACAGAATCGGGGAACGCTAAGGGTCTACACAAAAAGTGTAGCTTACATTGATTAATGAAAGTACGATACCTCCGAGGGTCCCCCTGGTAACGTTCGGGGGCAGCAAGGGGAACAGGCGTAGGAAGCAGTATGGGAGTGGGTGCAGGAGCCATAATCGGGGCTGGTTGGTCTGAGGGGACTGTGTCACCGAATTCAGCATCCGAGGGTAAAGGAAAACGTGTGCTTTGGAGGGCATCCAGACGGTGGTGTATTGCTGCCGTGGCGGTAGTCATGTCGGTCCTAAGGGCCGCCACGGCTTGTAACAAGGCGGTCACTGGATCCCCGGCGGAGGGATTCATACTCTGGACGAGCAAAAAAATGGCTTCACAGTCTGTTACGAGGTTCGTTGGTCGTGTAGAGTATGAACAACCCCTCTGTCCCCAAGAAACACCCTGACGGTTTAGTAATATCGTCAGTGTGAATATTAAGGCCACAGGTGGAAGTCCGGAAAACCAGGACGCGGGAACAGCCGGAAGAACCCCTTGAGCGCTGTAAGGAAAGGTACAGTGGTTAAGTAAAGAAACAGGGCCCGAATACCTTTATGTGCATAACCCCAAAATCCCTGAATACCTGTGAGGTCTTGGGTCAAGGCGTGGGTCTCCTAGTTGTAGCTGGAAAAAGCTGTAGGGTAGAACAGGTAACCACCTATTTGTAGGACTGAGGTCCTAGCCAGTGAAGGGTTAAGCAAGTGGAGTCCGTGGAGCAAGCGTGGGTCGGTAACAGGCAGATCCAAAAGTACATGAAGGGCTAGGCAAGAGGAATCCGTGGAACAAGCGTGGGTCGGTAATAGGCAAATCCAAAAGTACTTGAAGGGCTAGGCAAGAGGAATCCGTGGAGCAAGCGTGGGTCGATAATAGGCAAATCCAAAAGTACATGAAGGGCTAGGCAAAAGGAATCCGTGGAGCGAGCCGAGGTCAGAATCAGAGCAGGTCCTTGAACGAACAGAGAACGTCACGTGATCCAAAACAAGACAGCTGTGAAGCAACGCCCTCGGTTCACAGACTCCTTTTATCCTCGGAAGGGTCGTACGTAGAGTCACGTGTGATGCGAACCGAAAGTGTTGCCATGCTGCTAGGCAACAGAAGTCACGTGATCCGTGAAGCGCCGGGAAGCGCCGGTCTCCGCAAGGGATGTGAGTTCCTGAAATGACGGAGCCTCCAGTTGATCTGCCACCGCCGTGAGGGGCGATAAACACCCGTTACCCCAAACCTGTCATGCCGTGCCCTGCTGTGTGCGATGTGAGTGGGGAGCATAATGCATGAGTGTCGGGGAGTGCTGGAATGGGTAGACAAGGAGGGGCGAGCGGAATGGTGTGTCCGCGGTCTAGGTAGCGGTGTGACAAACATATACAGTGGGATGCTGAAACCATGCTTCAGATTTTAGCCAAACAAAATACGCGAGAACTATGGTCAATACAAAATCTAACCTATTAACGTCAGAAGTAGCATGGATCGCTCATTTCTCCACCCTTTATGCAGAGGGAACTACTTGGGGCGAGCGGCCTGATGACATCAAACAACGAAAAGGGAAAATCGATTGGGTCAGAGAGGAAATCTCGGTTCTAATCAAAAAATTGAAAACCTCACAAGCTCCCGGCCCGGATGGCTTAACCAATAGCATACTGAAATCGAACCCAGATGCTTGGGCTGATTTCTGAACATCGCTGTTAACTGCGATAATGTAAAACAATCAAGTTCCACAAACTTGGAAAAATGTTGTATTAATCCCAATTTTCAAGCAGGGAGACAGATCTATTCTAGCAAACTATCGCCCAATTGAACTACTGGACCCGGTGGGAAAGCTGTTTGCCTCCACCCTTCTTCGCCGCCTAACCACCTGGCCTAAACAGATTAATAGGAGAGAACCTAGACAGACCGGTTTTGTCAAAGGAGTAGGCACAAATGTCAACCTCCTGCTGCTTAATCTACTAAGACTGGAAGCGATTAGTTCAAAAACAAAAACATATACAGCCTTTATTGATCTTAAACAGGCTTTTGACAGCATGGATCGTGAAAAACTATGGCATGGAACTGTCCTTCATATTCAGTAGATGCAATACGAGCTCTCTACTCAACTACTCGGGTGCAGGTGAGGCTCTCGGGTGCAGTTGGCATCTCAAAGAAAATCGAAACCTGGAATAGTCTCAAACAGGGCTGCCCCCTGGCACCTACTTTGTTTAACCTTTATATATCAGACTTGGCTGTTAGTCAAAAAGAAGGAACAAGTTACTTACCTGTAACTGTTGTTCTCCAGCATGGGTCTGGCATGGATTCACATGCTCATGAATATTCCCCGTCGTCAGGCTGGGAATCCTCGGTAAAGAAAAAACCAGTATCAGTTTCGTTTCTGATCTGTCTTTCGTAGTAATAACCAATCACTGGTCTCTGCGTCATACTGACCACAGCCAATGACTGCCCTCTACCTAAGCACCGCCTCTGGCAGCCATCTTCAGATTTGGAAGCACGTGAAGTGGCAGTATGACCAAGTGAAGAGCCGCAGAGGGGTAGGCGGGAGGGTTCGCATGTGAATCCATGCCAGACCCATGCTGGAGAACAACAGTTACAGGTAAGTAACTTGTTCCTTCTCCAGCATGGGGTCTGGCATGGATTCACATGCTCATGAATAAAGAATACATAGCAGTACACACATGCACAACCACGGGAGGTGGCAAAGGCTCAACATTAAGCATCACATAAACTCAACATTAAGCATCTTACCTCCTCACCAGGCTCACCTCAGGCGAACAGGTTGCGCAGCACTGCTTGGCCGACCCTGGACTCCTCCCTGGAATCCCGGTCGACGCAGTAGAATTTCGTGAAGGTGTGCGTCGACCTCCACGTAGCAGCCCTGCATATGTCCAGCAGGGGCACACCAGATAGGAACGCCGTGGTAGCTGCGATCGCTCTGGTGGAATGGGCTCTCGGACGGCCAGGCAGCGGTCGGTTTGCCAACCGATGACAGTACATGATACAGCCGGAGAGCCATCTGGAAATGGAAGCTTTCGAGAGAGCCTTCCCCTGATTGACAGGTCCAAAGTTCACAAAGAGTTGTGACGTCTTCCGAAAACACTTCGTGCGGTCTACGTAGAACTTCAGCGCTGTAGCCACATCCAGCGAGTGCAAAGTCCTCTCAGCCGGCGACGAAGGCGACGGGAAGAACACAGGCAACACCAAGGGTTCGTTGAGATGGAAGTCCGACGGCACCTTGGGCATGAAGGAGGGGTGCGTCCTGAGCACTACCCTCGTGTCGTGGAAAGTCAAGTACGGGGCCTTGCAGGAAAGGGCCTGGATCTCTCCCACTCGTCGTGCGGAGGTGATGGCCACAAGAAAAGCTGTTTTCCACGATAGAAACTTCAACGGGGCCGAGTGCAGAGGCTCGAACGGAGGTCCCATGAGCTTGGTCAGCACCACGTTGAGCTCCCACGCCGGGGCCGGAGCCTTCACCGGCGGGAACGATCTGAACAGTCCCTTCATGAACTCTTCCACCAGACGATGAGACCACAAGGACGTCCGCCCCGTGGTTCTGGTGTATCGGGAGATCGCAGCAAGATGAATCTTGATGGACGCGTGTGCCAGACCAGCTTTGGCCAGCGTCAGCAGGTACGGCAGTACTTGGGGAGCCGTAATCCGTAGAGGGTTAATCTTCTGTGCGTGGCACCAGACAGAGAACCTCTTCCATTTGTGTCCGTAGCATTTAAGAGTCGAGGACGCCCTGGCCTTTGCAAGAACCTCTCTGCAATCGGCCGGTATGTCGTATCCTCCAAACTCTAGCGCTGCAGGAGCCAGGCCTGCAAGTTCAGCGACTTCGGGTCGTGGTGGAGGATGGCGCCTCCTTCCCTGGAGAGTAGATCCGCGTCCGCCGGCAGCTTGATCGGCGGGGACGCTGACAAGTCCAGAAGGTCCGGGAACCATATCTGCCTCGGCCACGCAGGTGCGATGAGGATCATCCTGCACCGTGACCTCTTGAGCTGGTTGACGAGCCGGATTAGCAGAGGCAAGGGAGGGAACGCGTAGAGGAACAGTTCCTCCCAGGGGAACGAGAAAGCATCGCCCATGCTCCTCGTCTGGGGAAACCTGCTGGCGAACCTCCGGCACTTGGTGTTCGTCGCCGTCGCGAACAGGTCGATCTGGGGTGTGCCCCACCGTCGGAAGAGGCGATCCACCAGATCCTGCCGTAGTTCCCACTCGTGGCACGAGCGCAGCTCCCTGCTGAGTGAGTCGGCGATGGTGTTTTTTATCCCTGCCAGATGAAACGGCACCAGAAAAATCCCTTGGGCGACGGCCCAATGCCACAGGTCCTGCGCCTCCTTGGACAGCGCTGGGGACCTGGTTCCGCCCTGTTTCCTGATGTAAAACATGGTGGTGGTGTTGTCGGTGAAGATCCTCACCACCTTGCCCTTGAGGGACGGAAGGAAGGACCTGAGGGCCCAAAACACTGCACGGAGCTCCAGGACGTTGATATGCAGGGACTTCTCCGTCGGGAGCCAGAGTCCCCTTGCGTGCAGATTTTCGGTGTGCGCTCCCCACCCTTCCAGGGAGGCATCCGTGGTCACAGTCTCCTGGTGGGCTGGGGTCTGGAAGTCCATGCCCGCCGTCAGATGCGCGCGGGTGCCCCACCACCGTATCGCTCGTCGGAAACTCTCGTCGAGCTTGATCCTTTCCTCGAAGCTGCCCGTCGTCTGGATCCAGCGCGCATCCAGGAATTCTTGCAACGGGCGCATCCGGAGCCTGCACATGGGAATGAGGTAGATGCAGGAAGACATCATCCCGAGGAGGGACTTGATGGACCTCACCTTGGCCGCGTCGGCCACCAACATCCGTTGCACCTTGCCCAAGATGGTCCTGGTCCTCTCCTCCGACGGGGAGGCCAGAAGGGACACTGTGTCGAGCCTCGCTCCCAGAAACAGTGCGACTTGCGCGGGCACCAGGTGGGATTTGGCGTAGTTCACGGAGAATCCCAGGTCCGTGAGGAGTTGGACGGTCCTTGCCGTGTGGACCACGGCGAGCTCCCTCGTCTTGGCGCGGATGAGCCAGTCGTCCAGGTAGGGGTAGACGTGAATCCCCTCGCGGCGCAGCTGCGCCGCCACCGGTGCGAGGCACTTGGTGAATACCCTGGGTGCCGACCGTAGTCCGAAGGGAAGGGCTTTGAACTGGTAATGACGCCCCTGGACCACGAATCTGAGGAATTTTCGGTGCCCCTTTAGGATGGGAATGTGGAAGTAGGCATCCTCCAAATGCAACGACGATAGGAAGTCTCCTTCCTCCAGCTGACCCAGGACGTGCTGGAGGGTGACCATCCGGAACTTCTGCGCCTTGATGAACTTGTTCAGACGTCGCAGGTCTAGGATGGGGCGCCATCCTCCCGTCTTCTTCTTCACGAGGAAGTATCGCGAGTAGACTCCGGAGCCCCGAAGCCTCTTTGGGACGAGTTCGATGGCGCCCTTTCTGAGCATCGCCTTTACCTCCAGGAGAAGTTGAGGGACGTGAAGTTCTTTCCTGGCCACGGGGGGGACGCGCGGGCACCTTCTTTGAAACTCGAGCGCGTGGCCCCGGGCCAGGGCGTCCAGCACCCAACGGTCGGTGGAGATGGACTCCCACACGCTGACGAAGCCCGCCAGCCGGCCTCCCACCGGGGTGCTTCGGTGGGGGCCCGACCCCACGGCCGGTTCAATCCTGCTTGGACGCGGCCTTGCCGCCTTGACCTCCTTGGCGACGACGGCGGGGTCCGCTAGACTTGCCTCGTCCTCTGTAGGCCTCTTGCGACGACGAGCGGGCCGCTTGACGGTAGGAAGCGAAACCGCCGCCGGAACCTTTGGAGGCGCCCTTGCCTCCGCCGCTCCGAAAGGGCGTTCGTCGTTGCTGCAGGACTCCAAGGGCCCTGGCCGTCTCAGTATCCGCCTTGATGGCTTGAAGGGAATCGTCCACTGTCTTCCCAAACAGGTTGTTCCCGTCGAAGGGCATGTCCAGGACTCTGGTCTGGACGTCCTGCGGAAAGTCTGTAGCTTTGAGCCATCCACGACGTCGAAGGCAAACGCCGTTGCCCAGCTGGCGGAACCCAGTGTCGGCGATGTCCGTCGCCACGGTGATGGCGTGGTCCGACGCCACCTCACCTTCCTGCAGGATCTCAAGGGCCTCCGCCCTCTTGTCGTCCGGCAGAAAATCCAGCAGGGGAGCTATCTTGTACCAGAGCTCCCTGTCGTAGCGGGCCACGATAGCCAAGGCGTTGGCCGCTTTAATCGTCGTCGCTGCCGACGAGATGACTCTACGTCCCATAGCATCCAATTTCTTTCCCTCGCCGTCCGGCGGGGAAGTTGATGTGGAGGCAGCACCCCCCCCGCTTTCTTCCTGGCTGCCGCGGAGACGACGGAGTCCGGGGTAGGCTGCGCCCGGAGGCATAGGGGGGCCGTGTCCGGGACCCGGTACTTTTTCTCGTACCGGTCTCTTCTAGCTGGCGTCGTGGAAGGGTTCTTGAGGAGGGAAAGGCCCTCATCCCAAATGTCGTCCAACAGAGGCACTGCGAGGACCGTCTTCCTCTTGGCCTCGCGCCGCTGATAAAGGAAGCCTTCCTTTTTCTTCTCCTCAGGGCAGAGTTGGAAAAGCTCGGAAGCCCTGGAGATCATGGAGTGGAAAGATCCGATCTCGTCGGGCGGAGAAGCCCTGGTGGGAGGCGACGACGGAAAATCCTCGTCGTATGCCTCGTCGTCCGTACCCGTCGCTGCCGTGTCAGTCCCCGTATCATCCCCTCGGGTGGACGGTGAGGAGGGCTGGACGGGGCGCGACGGTTGAAAAGGAGGTGGTGGATGGATCCTTCTTTTCTTGGTGGGGGGGAACACCAGAAGGTCCCGGTTCTGGATCCCCCGACGGGAGAGGTTCCTCCGTCGGTAACGGTAGCCTCGTCCTTATCTCGGAGCATAAGGACTGTATGGCCAACAAAATGGCCGCCGAGTTGTCTTGCGGCGCTGGCAGAGGGGAATCCGACGGGCGAGCAGGGGCCCCGTCGGTATCCTCGACGATGTCGTCGTCGTCACCTGCGTCGGGGTCCACTCCGACGGGCTGGCCTTCTTCCACGCCTAGGCCGTGGCTTAAGACCTCGATCAGCTCCTCTTCTGAGGTTGAGGCCGAATCTACGACGACGCCCTGCCCCCCCTTCTTCTTCCCCACGGAGGGTTTCACGGGGGTCCTATCGATGGGCACAAAGGAAGACTCCCTCCGCGGAGGCAGGGAGATTCTGGGCCCTGAGGTCGCCACCACTGGTGTAGCCACCACAGGCTGAGCCAGGGCCGCCGCGACCGTTTCGATAGAGGGCTTGGTCGGATGGATCAAGGCCTTCACCACCTTAGGTGCGCTCACCGCCTTATCCTTGAGGGAGGGGGCACTGCCACGCTCCTCCTCTGCCTTAGAGCTCGACCGGGGCCTCTCCAGGAGCTTCGCCGGGTGCTCGGCCTTCCTCTTACCCGACCCAGAGCGTTGGCTCGTGGTTGATGGTGCCGGGGAGGGTGCGCCCTGCCTGGCGCCCGTAGAGCCCGACCGTTCGGCGCTCCCGGTGCCAGCGGACTCGCGGTGCTTGGCCTTATGTTGGGCCCCCGTCGCCGGGGCGCCCTCAAAGGTCTTAGAAGACCGCTCGGATTTCTTCTTCTTCTCGCCAGACGGGCTCTTACCCTCCAGCCAGTTGGCGAGACGTTGATGGCGGTCCTTCATGGTCCGTTCCGACATGTTGCCGCAAAACGCACAGTCCTTCTCCACGTGCGTCTTGTCCTCATGAAGGCAGTAAAGGCAGAAAGAGTGTTCGTCCTCCTTGAAGACGTTCTGCAGCTGGCATCCAGGGCAGACCCTGAACAGCTTTCCGGGCGGCGAGCTTCCCTTCTCCTGGGCCATCTCCGAGACCGGGCCTGAGAAGCTTCTGGAGTCCTCCGAAGTGTAGCTCGACGAAATCTTCACCCTTGAGGGGCACAGATGAATCCGACACGGGTCCCCGTTGATCGGATGTAGGATCGGTGGAGCTTGAGGCTCTTTTGACCGAAAGAATCGAAGTTTTTTGTGAAAAAGCGCGAAAAATAGCACTAACGCTCGAGAGCAATAGCACGAGGATCCCACCACATGAACGTGCGGTAAAAATCTGAAGATGGCTGCCAGAGGCGGTGCTTAGGTAGAGGGCAGTCATTGGCTGTGGTCAGTATGACGCAGAGACCAGTGATTGGTTATTACTACGAAAGACAGATCAGAAACGAAACTGATACTGGTTTTTTCTTTACCGAGGATTCCCAGCCTGACGACGGGGAATATTCATGAGCATGTGAATCCATGCCAGACCCCATGCTGGAGAAGCAAGATCTCATTAATCGATTCTGAATGCGGTACCAGTTCGCTGGATGGTTTATGCAGACAATCTGGTACTGCTAGACAAAACTCTGACCAGGCTGAACATGAGTGGGAGGTCGTTCTAAGAAAAAAGGTCCGGACTCTGGGCCAACAAGCTCTGGTTCTTCATAAAAAGTATGGGAACTCCATGCGTTCAGTCCTTACTTTTTATCGTCAGAAAGTTGTTCCTATTCTTACATGCGTAGCCAAAACAGATCTCAATCTAACATGGCTGATTTTGGATCTCATGGAAGGTTTGTTCTTTTGATGGTCTTGTGGAAATCGATAGATCTATATCATAAAACTCTTTTAGACGAAGATCTGCCACCGGTGGATGTCTTGAGATCAAATCCTATAAACCAACAAAATGAGCTACTCAACGGCTGGAAGACCAAATGCACAGTTTGGGACTGGATTGAAACACCGAAGGCGAAAGCAAGATATAAATGATCCATCAATTGCTCGGCAGAGAGTCGTTCCTTGAGCCAACTTCCAGCATATTTAAAGAAATAGCCTACCAGGGAGGTTTTAGCGCACCGAAAGCTATTTAACGGTCAACCAGGGACCTACCGCTTCTGTAACAACAACACCCACCAAGAAACTTTGAGACATCTTTTGACCGATTGTATGGATCTGTCCCACATAAGAAACAAATATCGGGATATGCTCCCGTCAGATTCACTGTCTCTCAACTCGGACGAACGATGTAATTCTTTGCTCTTGGGGGCACAAAAGATGTTGATTTTCAGAGTATTAGAATTCTGGAAGGAACTATCCGGTTTAATACATTTTTTATTGTGCATGAACTTAAATCTGCAAACATGAGAATGTAAAGGAAGAAAGTGAAAGGTTTATAATAAGCCAATCCAGTAATTAAAAAAAAATAAAAGAAAATGTGGGGAAGCGAGGCCAACGGCCCGAACATCCAGATCTATCATTTTGTGAGCACTTCTTTCTTTTTCATGAACACTACCCCACACTATTTGTAAATTAGCAGTATGGATTGGCAATAGGTTTTTTAGTATAGGCCCTTTTATTTTGACAAAGACTCCTCTAGGAGTGTATTATTATTATTTGGTGGATGGAGCTTGCTCCCATCTGTAGATTTAGGTTTAGATTGGCATTTATCACAACCTTGCAAAAATTCAATAAACACCATTGAACTGTGATCACTTGGGTCTGTCATACTGTTGATATCATGCCTTCCTTACATAGGGTCGCAGCAGTGGGATGTGACTCAATTGAAATAAATTGAGGAACCCTAAAATTCTAGAAGGTTATTCATAGAGCCTCCAAACCCCTCTGTTCCCACAAAAGAATCAATAGGCTTCGACATCTGTAGCAGTATAGAGGCTACTATCCCTCGTGGGAAGAGGAATGATTCCCACAGACTTAGTCTTGATACCCCCTCCTGGGTGTTATATAAGATTGGCCCCAAAATCTGGCCTGGTTTGGAAGTTTGGTATAAACGTTATCATAGGTTGAGGGACAACACCAGAGGCATGTGTTAAAATGAGGTCGGGTTTTTCAGCGGAGCGCAGAGAGAGCAGCAGAAATCTCTGCCAGCCATAACTGCTCTCTCCTAACGCCCCCCTCCTCGTGTTGCAGGACCACATGTGTTCTGGAACACACACTGTAGAATGTAACACGTTTTTCCCCTTACAAAGAAGCAACAACAAATTGAAGAAATAACAACATTTGAAACAAAACCAATGCAAATGGTATTAGATAACCAACCAGCTAATGAAAAAATGTAGCAAACAGAAAACCAAATGACACAATAATTAAACACAAACAAAATCATAAAGCTTGGTGGGAAACTTAACTCTCGCCCTCATACGCCCCACGCATCCAGCACGGACCTCCCCTCATGCGCACTTCTCACTTCTTTATTTATTTTTTTATTTATTGTGCAATAGCCAACATTTGACTTTTAACACGTTTACAATCATTCAACAGACTAATAGAACTAAAATACTTCAATCAATGTACAAAATTCATATCAGTATAATCTTCATCTATTTTTAAAAAAAATATTATTAAGAGAAAAAAACAAAGACTCAGAAAAAACAAACTTTTCTAACAAACACTAAAATTCATTATATAAAAAAAACAAGACTACTGTGAATATATTAAGCAATACCAGACATAGAAAAAAATAATCAGTAGATCCAGGTTCCAAAAAAGAAAAATCACCTATACAGAAAAACAATTTCATTATACAAAGTCCATTAGAGACCCTCAAACACTGGATCAGACCATGATGACTCTAGTTACTAAGGACTTAATTCAATCGAAACCAAAACTAGCTCACCGATCAAATTAATTTCTCTCAAAGCTCTGACAAGTTCCATTGAGAGAGCAGATTCATGACAGGAGGATACTCTTCCCCCAGAATTCATCTGAATCAAGCCAGGATAGCTGATGGACAAACCTACTAAATCCTCTGGCCCTCATGCTCCAAGGACCCTGGCAATTAGATAGTAGATGTTTAGAAGATTGCAAGACCCAGGTACTACACTTGTCACAGTATGGGTCTATTTTCCCTTCTCTATCTCTAGAGGCCAAAATCTCTAGAGTGGGAAGTAGATTTAAACGAAATCTAAGAAGAGATCATCCAAAACTCAGATCAGGTGTCTTTTTTAGATAGGCGGGAAACAGAGAGAGGGGCTTATCAACCACAGAAAAAGAGGCAGATCTTTTCATCCTCCTCAGACTGTCAATCGTATCAATCCAGTCTCTTTGCTTCAGATTTTGTTTTACCCTATCTGGATTTTGAAAGAGTAGGGTCGAATCACAGTCAGCTCTCTCTAAAATGTCCAGGCATCTTTGCTTGAGCTTAACCAGGAACAGGTTTTCAACTCTCCTGCAATTTCCTGAAAAAGCGAGTTCTTAGGAGCATCTAATACTGATCTATACAAAATCAGCCGCTTCCGTTGAAGCCATGATCTGAGGGACAACAGGCCCAATTCATAACAAAGAGAGACTATTGGAACACAATCCGGCAGTCCTAATGTGCGTTTCCACAACTTGGCTTCCCAAGAATCCCACTCGACGTCCATTGCTAAGGTGTTGTAATAAAGACCAAACAGGAGAATCAGAATTACTTTCCCAATGTAGAATTTCACCAAAGGGAGAATAGAACATTTGCAAAACTGGGATTTGATTTTTTTATTTGTGCTCCCAATTTTACAACGTTTAACTCTAATAAGCGCACCAAGTTGCCTTTCGTTGGGAAGAAGCTGATGAATGCTCCCAAGTATGTCAATTCCTAGACAACCTCAATCGGGAGTTGGTCCAGGGTCCAGACATATTGCTTAATTATCTTTTTTGGATGTTTAAATCTTATTATCTGGGACTGGACTTGACTGGTAAGGTTATTATTTCGGGCATAATTTTCTAAGGCGAACAAAAGACGCTGCAGCCCTATTTGGGAATGATCAAGGACTACCACGTCATCCGCGTATGCCAGCCAGTTGATTTTTGTTTTTCCTAATCTCGGAGATATTAAACCTATTACGTTCAGCGCCTCAGCCAGATCTGCCATAAACAAAATAAACAATAGAGGAGCTAGGAGACAGCCTTGACGGACCCCTCTCTCTACCCTAATCGGATTTGTCAAAAGGCCTGATCTAGAAAGCCTCAAAGGAATTATTGTGATGTAATAGACCCTTCCTGAAACCTGATTGCTGCCTTGGGATGACACCCTTCTTTTTTGCCCATACTTCCAAATCCCCTAAAATGAGCCCTGTAAAAATATTACTGTCTGCGTCTAAAATGGAAATTGGACGGTAATTAGCAGCTAGCAATCTGTTCCCCTTTTTGTAGATTGGTATCACTAGGGAGTTTTTCCATGAGTCAGGGAAGCACTTCTGATGGATTATATTATCAAAAAGTTTTTTTAGTGTCCATGCCCCTAGGGAGGGGTCCTTTTTTAGGATTGAATTACTCAACCCATTCGGTTCCCCCGCTCTGGAAGTTGATGATTTCCTTATAAATATTTCCCGATCCGTGGCTGAAAAGTCCAGGGACCACTTAATCAGTGTGTTTCTCTCCCCGATTATGGCATTAGGCGAGTCATAAAGACTGGCAAAGTACTCACACAAGACCTGTTTTTGGATAACCACATCCAGTTTTTGATTCCTGCTTACTTCACTTCCCCCTACCATTGCCCAAAAATGTCTTGTGTTTCCCCTCGTGAGAGCAGATAACATTCTTTCTCTATCTTGTTGCCATATGAGGTATCTGTGAGCCCTATACCAATTTCTATAGTTGTTCCTAAGAATTCTCAAGCTCTCCTTCAGTTGGTCCAAATCTGTACAGGATCTCTTCAGCTTCCGTCCTTGCTGTCTAAGCTCCTTCTTCCTTTTCACTATTTCAACATTAAGAGTATGTTTGTGGATCCTATGGGGTCTCTGTAAATTGGAATCAGCGGGAGCCGAGTTAGAAAGAAAAAGAGAGAAATCACCGGGATTACAAAGATTCAAAAGTTGTTGATCTGATAATTGATGCACCAGGCCCCTCAACTCACAATTTAAATCACCCCACCCCCTGTGAAACCTCCTAACAACATTTCCAGCTCTATTCGTTGTGAGGTCCTGCTCATAGAATAGTACATCACGAACCCCTTCAAACAGCAAAAGTGCTCTCAGGATTAGATGGTCATCTATATTCCCTTCCCCCACTTGAAAACTGTAACGCTCACCTGGTTCCCACGGGGGTGCTGGTCTAGTCTGGATTGCTGTGGCCTCTTCTAGCGTGATGCGCAGGACCCGGAACACCGATTGGACAGGACCTCCAAATCGTGCTTGCCTGGCCCGTAGGAATATCCTTCTGCAGATGAGAAAGGGGATTAACAGTCTGCAGAATAGTGTGCTAGCTCCCCCCTTTCCCCCTTTGTTCCTCTCTAACTTCCTCCAAACCCCGGTTTAAGCTCACCCTATGGTTTGGAAGGATGAACTCTCCATCCTGCTTCTGGTGCAGGGGCGCGCGTTCGTCCAGTTACTTCACTGGTTTTCAGAACTGCGCTGGCAAAATCCACTTGACTTTCCTGAGCGATGCGCCGTAAGTATAAAAGTTCAAAGTTCAAGTGAGGCCCCCTTTATGTTGTCTTTCTAACCTGTGATCTGTCCTTTATTTCAGGTGCAGAATGAAGGCGATGCGTCAAGGGGTTAAACTGCTGAGGTGAGTAGTGATGAGGGCGATCCCTCTAAATGTCCTTATCATTCCCCAGAAATGTCTCTTGTCCTTTCCCCATAGGGGCCGGGGTACGGTACCTGCCAACGGGGCGGCGCCGACCCGCAATGTGGAAGAAAAGCCGGTAAGTATTATGGCTGTTAATCAGGCTTTCCTTCTGTGTTCCTTCTGCTCACCTTTTGTTTCTTCCTCTCTCCCCTAGGTGCAGAGATGTGGCGTCCAATGCCGACAGCCGTGATGGAGCCGAGAGATGTCTCGAGGACAGGTGAGTGAAGCATGGCGCTGCAGCGAGCAACGCGATGCTTTTAAATGGAAGTCTTTCTTCAGGGATGCTGGCGAGAAGATTCCGGATGCAGGTAAGAAGTTTGAAATAGTCCTTGGTTTTCACCTTTCTCTTCTCTTCCTTCCTTGCAGGTCTTCCAGGTTCAAGGCGGGCGTGGCTGGAGTCCAGGAGCAGGAGCAGACACGGTGAGCGTTAAGCTGCAGGAAGCAGAACAACGCGAAACATGAGCTGCTGTCTGGGCGAGGCTTAAATAGCCTCCAAAGAAGTCCCAGGTATGTATCCTTCCCCAACTAGGTATGTATCCTTCCCTGGCCACGCCCGAGAGAAAAAATAGTCCCTATGAAAAAATAGTCCCTTTCAGGTCTCAGGGAGGCCTGAAGCGTGCAGCATGGTCTGCATCAGGTAAGTGCACAAAACACCTCCCTTTATGAGCCTGGCGCCTATGGCGCCAGGACTGATGTCCTACATGAGCCTGGCGCCAAAGGCGCCAGGACGGAGTCCAAAGAGCCCCTATAAGGGGCCACTGGGCTTTTACCCGAGGGCATGATGCCTGCTTCCGGGGGTGCTGGGCCTGGCCTGGTGCTCCGGGGGTAGGCATCATGACAAAAACTTGAACAAGATTCAAAAATACGTTACCATTAAACATTTCGAGGCCCCATTCATACATGAAGTCTGTCCAAATTTTCCCGTTTTAAGTCTTCCGACGGGTTTTTCCTGAAATAGGGTCAATTGTGGGGATACATTGGGAGTTTAAATCACCCGCGATAATAAAATCATCAGAAGGATATTGCTGCAAACATTCTACCAGGCCATCCGAGAGATTAAGCAAAAAATCTGGGTTCCAGTAAACATTTACAATGAGCCAGGTTTTCCCCTTGGTAATCCCTCTCCTTGTCACTCTTACCACAAGGATGCCTTCTCTAGCATTCCATACACTCTGAGTTCTCAAAAATCTCATTGCTACATGCCACAAGCAAACCCCCTATTGGCTGCCCCCTTCTGACCCTCGAGCCAGTTGCTGAAAAATGGAGAAACCATCAAACCCAACTGAACCAGTCAACCATTGATATGGTTGAAATAATATTAGATCAGATGATTTGAATATTTGTGATTT
Source organism: Ambystoma mexicanum (assembly GCF_040938575.1). NCBI lineage: Eukaryota > Metazoa > Chordata > Amphibia > Caudata > Ambystomatidae > Ambystoma > Ambystoma mexicanum. The sequence goes on along the minus strand of NC_090930.1, from coordinate 861,968,620 downwards.
CCTTGGGTCCTGGGAGAAAGATGTGTATCCTCTGGTGTTCCATGACAGTACATTAATTTGATTCTTCCCTAGAGTCTCTGCTGGGGAACACCCATTTTACAGAAGACCTCAGAGATTATCTCTGGGACCATTTCCCACATATTTGATGAATTAGAAAGAATTCTCTCTTTATTATTAGTTTCTGTCTTCTACTTTTGGGTGTCTGAAAAGCCTTGATTCGTATTTATTAAAGTTGGACATATCTGGGAGATCCTGAGACCTCTCTGGTCCCATGCCATTGACTCACCCCAGATTAAATCGACACCAAGTCTTGATTTCAGGGTAACCTCTGCAGTGTTTGTGTCGGGCCCAAAGGGAAAACTCACCACATCAATGTCAGCAGTTGTGAAATATTTAAGGGCAGGAATCATCTTCATTTCCCGTAAGATTGTAGATCGGTTCAGCGGGATTGCATTTTGGGAGATGGGAGATTTTCTCGAAAGAAAGACTCTATGGTCTTTTACTTGACTGTCCACATAGGAAAGACTCTGCGATCCTCTTATCTTCTTACTGATATCATACGTGCCTTCCAGGGAATTGCTTCCATTATCCCTTGCTGAATTCGCCGTTCCCTGATTAACAACGGGGGTTGTTTCAAAATGTTTATTCAGCGGCCCTGTGCCATCTAAACTTATAACTGCCCCTTTGATTTCAGCCCCCCCTCCAATGTTCATGCCCTGGGTCCCCACTGGGTTTGCGGAGGGACCACTTTTTACTTTTTTCAGAAAAATAGGATCAATTTTTAGCGACAAATTGATAGGCTTAATTTTGCGTTTTGCCAGAAGGAATATCGGAGCAATTTTCTTTGGCGGCTCAATTTTATCCGTTTGGATCCCCACCGTTAATTTTTCCACAGGTCTAGTTTTTTCCACCGAATCCTGAGTGTCTTGGCTCTTTAATTTAATAGTCTTCTTTGACTTTTTTCCTTGACCCCTTTTGGGGAGAATTTCCTTCTGCTTAATTCCTCTTTTTTCAAACCATCTTTTAAGTTTTTCAAGAATTGATTAGCCCTTGATGTCTTACGGTTCTTTTTACTCTTTCCTTGAGTAGTTGCCGGCGGTGGGACTTCAAGTACAGCTCTTGCTTGCCATTTTCTTTTCCGTTTCGTTCTTCCATTCACTTTCTTTTTCCTGGATGCAGCACGATCTGAGTCAGCTGAGGATATATTCATCGGCTGCTCATGGTCAACTTGCAAGAGACCATTGTCCAACACTAATGCCAGCCTCAAGAACTCTTCCATAACCAATGCTGATAGTGGGGTATCTTGAGGAAAGGATTCTGTACTCGTTTTAGAGAAGGCGCCTTTCTCTTGGTTCTCAGAGCTTCTATCACTAAGATCACGTTTCTCTGAGTTGTTCATTGATATCCTAAGTAAATCTGCACAAACTGCTGTTACCTGATCCATTTTTAGTGATTGCTCCCTGACTTCTTTTTGGATCTCCTTCACAGCTACCCCCATTGACTCACTAATTGCCTATTTCAGAGCAGTCATAGTTGAATTGTTAATAAGATGCCCGTATGCTGCTGAACTTCCATCTTAAGATTTTCAAAAACTTTTACTAGTGATGTTAGAACAAAGTTTACGGCCATTATCGTCGGCTGAGCCAGCTCCTGGGATATATTGCCTTGGTCCATGTTATAAGTTACTTGAGGACTTCTTATAGGATTAACAGACTTACATACATCAGGATCCTTGTTGGACGGTTGCCCTTGATCATCGCCAACTGCATTTAACTCCACGAGCCCTTTCGGTGATTCCACCACTTCTAACGCCAAGAGATCTTTATCTCTTAGTTCACTGAGATCGTCGATTAACTGCAGTTGAGGGCCCCCATACTGAGCTTGAGCTACTTCTTCAGTAGATGGAACATTCATCATAGAATTCATAGTTTTATCTGTTGTTTTTGTCAGCTGGTTCGAGATCACCTTTCCCATTGTCGTTGCTCTTAGGGTATGATCCAGGTTGCCTTGGAAACGTGCCCGAATAGGATGACTTAATGGGGTTGATTCCATTCCCTTAAAATTTGATTCAGCTGAGTCTTTTTGGAACCCTGATCCTGTAGGTGATTGGTTGTTAGCTGGAAAGATGCCGGGGGTGGGGGGGAACAAAGATGCCTCCTCCTGTCTTATAAGGTTTGAAAAAACCTGAACCCCTCTTATCAGGACACTGAGAACTTTGAGACTACCGTGGTCTTGGAGTGGCAGTCCCGATTGGATTGCGGACCTTGCGTTGAGCTGCGCAGATCATACATTGTGACCCCTATTTCCACCGTCCCCTAGATATGGTGGTGATTCCGAGGTCCAAGTTTTGGAATCTAAAACTGGTGGTAGAGTATTTATCCAGTAAATGCCAAAATCCAAACTTGTGATAAATAGATAGGTGACAACACACTGCTCCAATGGCAAGTATCGGCGATAGTTATAAACCTCAAACAGTGGCTCAAATGACTAAATCCTACAGTCACCACTTCCTTAAGTTCGCCTTCTAAACCGTCCCTCCCCAAAACTCCTTTCAGTTAGGGGGTAGTTTGTTTAGTAATACGGACAACCCCAGAGTCAATAGTTCACTGCGTTCACGGACACTAAAACACAGTCTGTGGTGCAGACCACTTCCAGATGTGCAGCTTCTAATCACTTCCCACACTTCCCACACAGTAGACTCTATTGAGTAGAGTGCCCCAGTTATGTGCCGTATGTGCCGTTTGAAATTAAGGCCAGTCAACAATCACACAGCAATCACACACTTAGTACAGCGTTCATTGGTCCTCACCTCGCCTGTGCCTCTGCCTCCTCCTCCTCGCTGCCACAGGCCTTTCTCCAGCCAGGCAGCCATGGCAGGATTTCACAGCCAGATTTTGCTCAGCGCAAGTAATAAAAGAGGAGAGGAAGAGGGGTGGGTTCTCAGGCAGGACCGCTGCTCAGACGCCGCGGAGGTCAGCACCCAACCCCACCGCAGGGCGGGTGCAAAGCTGCAAGCACAGAGCTGCCGAGCTGGGTTCGAGGAAAGGACCTCACGGGATCTCATAAGGATAGTCAAGCCGCACTGCAAGGCACAAAGCTACGTCAGCCGTCAGCCGCTTCCGACAATCCAACAATCATCAACAACGTGATTCAACAATCACACACTTCTCATTCACCACCACCCTCACTGACCACCACTCCATCGCCACAGTCCCTAAGGGGTATTGACCCCCTCCTCACATAAAGCCAACCTACCCTTCAACCACACTTTGCCTCCATCAACCACCACCCCACTGTCCCTCAATGCTGCAATCCTTTTTGTCCCCGAGAATTTGCTCTCTAAGCACTTAAGACCATACCTAATCAAAACCCAATCCCCAACCAGCCACTGACGCTCCTTAAACTTGATATTCTCATCAAACACGCCCTTATACTGACACTGTGCCTCTTTCTCACCACCTCTTCTTGGTCTGTACTCACACTGCACGCCAACCCCATCCATCCCAGACTCAATTTTGTCCCCGGCTGGCGTCCCTTCACCGAAACAAAAGGACACACTTTTGTAACTGAGTGGGCTGTGATGCAATAACTGCAAACCATGCATTTTCAAACTGCACTCCACAACAACCCCAACCTCATAGCCAGCTGAATGCCACCCTTAAGGAATCTACTTCCACGTTCCACCAGCTTATTTGCCATGAGGTGGTAAAAGGCTGTGCGCGTGTGCTTAATCCCAAACTGCAGCAAGACGTTCTTCATGGTTTCTGAACAGAACTGCACACCATTATCAGTGACTATTTCCATAGGAAACCTCTCACAAAAGAACATCTCCTCGAAAAATGCCACAAGCTGCACCATTGTTGCTTCCCTTGCCCCCTTCCACTGTATCCACTTCGAGTGACAATCCCCTAAAACAAAAATGAATTTGAAACCTTCACCCAGCCCTTGAATTGGTCCCATTATGTCCATTGCAACCTTTTGCCAAGGCTCCCTAGGCACCTGCACAGGCCGAGCAGTGTCTCAGGCACCACTCTACTCTTGTCACTTGCCTAACGGCTCCTACAATTACTTATCTCTCTCCCTCTTCTCCACCATCCATTGATGGTCACCAGTAATTCTGTCTCAGCACCCTCTTGCTGCTATTGATACCATAATGCCCTTGGTGGGCAATTTCTATCAGTTTGTCCCTAATACCTTCAGGGGGAATCACTGTATGACCCCCTCCTGATTTTCCCTCCAACCGCAGCCAACTCATCCTTCACTACATAAAAACGATCACATTTCCGGTCCACATCTTTCCTACAGGGCTCCCTTCCACCGTCCACTCTGCCACATTGTTAAGCCCTACATCATCTCTTTGCGCCAAGCTCCATCCTTCTTCATTCAAAACACACTAATCAATGCTGGCAACAATAATTTCTTCCTTCCATCTTCTCACCCTCATTGCCACAATACACCAGAAGACGAGAGAGACAATCTCCCACCACATTCTCCTTACAGAGAACATAGCACGTCTGGAAATCATAATTCTGCAATCTAAATACCCATTTAGAAATTCTGGCCGAAGCCTTGCACGTGCTCCCACAAGCCAACATCTGTACCAAAGTTCTGTGATCTGTTTTCACTATGAACTGTTGGCCCCACAGGAAGATTTTGAAATGCATAATGGCCCAAAATACTGCCAAAGCTTCACACTCTACAACTGAATAATATTTTCTGCAACCCTCAATGGCCTAGATGCAAACACTATCACACATTTCTCCTTCCCACTGTCATGTTGCGATAAAGATGCTCCCAGATCCAATAAGGTGGCATCCACAGTCAACACTGTCTTTCATCCACTCACAAAAGCCCTAAAGAAGGTGCATCAGAGATTCCTCTCTTAATCTCCTGGAAGGATTCCATACATTCCTCTGACCACACAAAGGTAACCCCCTTTTTCAGCAACTATCTCAACGGAGTCGAGATGAGGGTAATGTTGTTAACAAACTTGTCATAAAACTCTGCCATGCCCATAAATGATCTCAACTGATCCTTATCCAGTGGTTTTGGGGCCTTATTGCTTCTACCAAACCGTGCTTGGGGGAAATTCCTTGAGCCAAAATCATGTGCCCAAGATACTCTACTTCGCATATCCCAATTTTACATTTTCTGCGCTGTACTTTTAAACCAGCTACACACAACCTCTTAAGCACATTCCTTAACACCTTGTCATGCTGCTCGATACAATCAGCAAAAATGAGGATGTCATCCTGAAAAACAATCACGTTATTAACACCCTCCAAAACGTTCTCCATAACACGTTGAAAGACAGCCACAGATGAAGCCGATCCAAAAGGCATTCTAAGGTACTTGAATGTTCCTTCCGTAGTGATGAACGCTGTAACATCTTGACACTCTTGTAACAACGCTACCTGGTGCTGAGCAGCAGACAAATCCATAACCGTGAACCAACTTGACTCACCCAACACAGCCAGAACCTCTAAAATGATCGGCAAGGGATGTTTCTCCACCAAGATATTCTTGTTCAGGTCTCTCAAATCAACACATAAACTGATCTTCCCATTGTTCTTTGCCAGAAGGACCACCCGGGACAACCAATCCATCCCATGCACCTATCACTCCTCTTTGTAAGAGTCCATCAAGTTCCCCATGTAGCTGCTCCTTCATGTGGTGAGGAACAGGCTGCACCTTATGTGCCACTGGTTGTGCTCTTCTCTTCATCTTGATACAGTGTTCAAAGTCCTTTAGCTTCCCTTGACTTTCCTTGAATACCATTGGAAATTCCATGGCCCATCTGTCGTCCACCTCTGCAATCGTCACTGGAACAGGTGCACTTGCTTGAATGCGAACCCTTAGGTTCCTCTGTTCCTCCCATCCCAATAAGGATGATCCTTCTTTGCCACCAGGATATCCGCAGTACATTCCCTGCCCTTCTAGCCAATGACTTGCTGAAATGTCCCTACCAGCTCAATCTCTGTCTCACTGTAGCCACACAGCTGGATGTGGGACTGTACCAACTTGCATACCCCTTGACAACATTCCTGTGAACGTATCCTTAGAAATAATAGTCCAAGTGGAACCACTGTCAACCTTCATTGAGAGGTCTAAACCATGAATGCAGAATGTGTCGACAGGGCCTCCCATGACTCCTGACACTGATGAGATTTCAAATATATGGGGAGGTTTACTCTCAGTGCTCTGAGGATTCGGCACACTTTCTTGCTCACACTGGGGCTGTCTGTACTCCACAGCATTGACGGTATTCTCCTTACACATGCGTGCAAAATGACCCTTGTGCTTACATCTGATGCACTCGGCATTCCTTTCTGGACAAAATACACTGGCTGCTCCATTTCATAGATTCCCACATCTGAAGCTTTTGGTTTCTCTTCTCACCACAGTGTTTCTTCTCTGACTCACTGCACATACTTTCTGGCTGTGCTCTTCTATTTTCATCTGCTGTGTGTACTGAGTTGTTTGCTCAATGCTCCTGGTGAGTTCCACAGCCTGCTTTAGGGTCAAGTCTTTTGCCAATAATTTTTTCTGCACCCTGGCATTGTTGGTGCACCTTACCAGATGGTCTCTAATGAGAGAATTTGTCAACGCACCAAACTCACAGGTATGACTCGGTGTCCTCAGCACAGCTACATACCCTTCCCCTGGCTCCATTGGATCTTGCATTCTCTGAACAAATGTGTGCCTCTGAAAGTCAAATTTTTCTTTGGCTCAAAATATTCCTCAATTTTCCTCACTGCCAAGGTAAACTTGTCCAGATCCCCTGCTCCTTCACCCTATGGTTTGGTAGGCCATCAAATAAACTGCGACCCTCTGGGCCCAGATTGTGTAGCAACAAGGCCGGTTTCCTAGCTGGATTAAACCCGTCCACGCCCATGGCCACAATTATGTCTCAAACATTTTCTTCCACCTTTCCCACCTTATTGGTGATGTGCCAGGTTCAGCTAAGAATGGGGTGCAGGTGGCATTGCTGCTGTGGCCATGATTAATAAAGCATGTTCCTTCTAAATCTTAGTTCTTGCTCTTTGCGCTGTGTTGAAGGAATCAAACTTAATTATTCGCTTTTTATACGGACACTGGGCCTCATTACAAGTCCAGCGGTAACCCTGCCAGTGCTACCGGTGGGTTGCTGCCAGACTTGCAATATTTACCAGCGCCGGGCTTGACGAAAACACCGGGGGATTACGATCCCGGCGTTCCGGGAACTCAGGCGCCGGTAAATTGTTAATCCCCTTTCCCATTTGTGTCCCATAGGACTCAATGGGAATGGGGACCATGGAAGCACCGGCACCATTAATAATGGTGCTGGTGCTTCTGTGAAACTCTGGGGCAGGGGCCGTTCCTACCAGACCAGGTTGTTACCAGACCAGCACAGTCATAATGAGGCCCAATGTCACTTTAAAATGTTCTTGTCCTCCGAATCGTGAGCTTTCCATAATGGCACTGTCACTTTAACATGCTCTTCTCCTCATGACAGAACCTTGTTTCCCCTCTATTTTTGTTACTGCTGCGGCTGCAGCATGTTGGTGTTGCCTGACAACACTTGAAACAAGGCCCTCTGTGAGGGATGGACACTCGTGAGCATGGCTTCTCACGTTGAGGGTCCTTTTCTTTAGTATTTTTTATTTTAGGGCACCTCCCAGGCGTGGCTCTTCTTCCTCCTTCCTCGTTCCGTGAGCGGGCACCGGCATAGAGGTGTGGCAGGCACAGAGGTGGAGGAACAAACCACCACCCTCACCCTCTCACCTGGATCTGGTTGCTGCTGTACAGCGGGGCCTCTGTGCTCTCTTCCGCCCCCTTGTGCGGGCACATCCTTGTCACCAATGATCGGTTGAGGGACAACACCGGAGGCATGTGTTAAAGTGAGATGTTTATTCAGTGAGAGCGCAGAGAGCAGCGCCCACCACTGCCAGTCGTAACCGTTATCTCTTAACACCCCTCAACCCCTGTGTTCCATTACCACATATGTTCTGGAACAAACAATGGTAGAACGTAACATTGAACCCAAAATCTGGCCTGGCTTGGAAGTTCGGGATAGACTTTCTAGTAGGTGTCATCGATCCCGACTTCTGGGGAGACATAAAGGTTCTCTTACAGAACCATGTTGAGATCCCATTTGGAGTACATCATGGGGACAAAATTTCCCAATTAATTCTTGAAAAGGATCTATTTCCTTATTTTAGAGAAGATGAACCAGAAGAAACAGAGAGAGGTACCTTAGGCTTTGGGGAAGCTGATCAACCATCTAACACTGAAGACAAAAAGGGAGAAGAGCCTACCATCTATTCCGACCTGGCCTTCGCCCAGCGAAATGACCCAGCCCTCGCTGAAGCCTTTTTACAAGCAATTCAGAAACCAGTTCCTGGGGGTGGACCAGTGCGGGAGGAACACATGGATGAGGGGTCTTCGGGGAGTGGAAGTGGGACACCGCAGGGTGAGATGCGGTATCCCCTTCCCTGTAACACCTTTTCCCCATCCTACCCGATAGGATACCTAGGGACTCAAACCCCCCTTCCCGACACTAACACTTTCTTGCGGACAGCCCACTGTGAGCGACAACGGACTAACACCAAAGCTGTATACCTGACATGTCCTAATACTATGGTCAGGCAATTACTAATCATTACACACACCTGACTTCCATCATGCTTCCCCACATGGATAAAAGGCAGAGCACGAAAGCACACTATGAGCAAGGCACAACACATGAGGAAACAGCAGCTCCGAGATGTCAGTTTAATACGAGGAGAAAGACGGCGAGACCAGAGTGGGTTGCAAGAAGGGAAATGCCCTTGACCTTTAAAGACCTTTACTTTCATGAGCCTTGCAAAGTAAGAAACCTAAGACCAGAAACTAAAGCTGATCAAATCTGCATGGTGTGTCGGAGGTACCCAGGGCTCTCCCACGTCGATTACCAAGGTGGGGAGGAGCGATTGGCGCTATGGTAGTGGGCTTGGCTCCTACAACAAAGCAGCATCAATAAAGACAGCACAGCCAGTAAGTCAGAGAGACTGATACCAAAGCAGCCTGTGTTTTGAACCCAGGTTGCCAACTGCAACATTGTGTGGAGATATCTAAGGAGAACATTGTGTGAGACGTATGTGACGAGCTATGTGAATATAATTGGAAACCAAAGGAGTGATTGAACTTTGAGAGGCAAAGAAAAGATACCATAGACCGAGTAGTCACGTGGGTGCTCATTCGAAAGTCTTTCTTAGGTATCCAACTAATGTGAACTGTGAGAAAAGGGAATCTGAACATCAAAGTGGTCCTGCAACGGGTCAAGCTAAACCCTGTGCACATTTGAAAGTCTTTAATGGTTTAATGTACACTGCATTTAGTCCGGGCATGGTTGAAGGAGACTAATTAGGCAAAAGAAATGGATCTGAGCCCAGCTGAGGGGGATCTGGAGTGTACTGTAAATCACCCGAGAAAGAATATTCATTGAACATTGTAATAAGAGGATCTGAGCCTGGAAGAGGGGGATCCACCATTGAACTGTTGCTTTTGAAAGGGATCTGAGCCCGGCTGAGGGGATCCAGGGTGAACACCCAAACTGAATACTTGTAAAAGGAAAATAACGTTTGCATCTTGTTTTTGTACATCATGCCCCCTGCATCAAGAGACTTTTAATAAGTAAAGAGACTTGGACAAAGAAGGTCCTGATGCTAGTAATGGAACTGTATCCTCGTGCCGCAGAAGCCAGAGTGTGTGCTGTGTCCGAATTAACCACCTTGCCCGTGCTGAAAAAGTGGGGAAGGGAGGCCAGCAGCTCGAACATCCTGATGTATCATTTTGTGAACACTTCTCTCTTTTTCATGAACACTACCCCACACTATTTGTAAATTACTGGTAAGGATTGCCAATAGGTTTTTTAGTATAGGCCCTTTTCTTTTGACAAAGACTCCACTAGGACTGTATTATTATTTCATGGTCGTAGCTTGCTCCCATCTGTAGATTTAGGTTTAGATAGGCATTTATCACACCCTTGCGAAAGTTCAATAAACACCATTGAACTGTGGTCACTTGTGTCTGTTTTACTGTTGATACCATGCCTTTCTTAAAAAATGTCCTCATTCCTGGTTTGAACATCAAGTGACATTGAGTTTGCTGGGCAAACTTTGAAGCCCTCTTACTCCTCACTTAAATCCACCTCTCCGCAATAGGTCATCCCCTTTTCTCCTTTGTAGGGAATGATGTATTTAAGTTGTGTGCTTCCCCTCGTTTTGGCAGGAGAAGAAGTTAGGAAAGCTGCCATCTTGCTTGTGCCCACTCATTCTGCTCACAACCTCAGTGTTCCTCTGGTCCCATCCTGTCCACATCAGGAATGATGTATTACATAGTAAGAGGGAAATGTCAAGGATCAGAAGAAGGACTCAGTAAAGGCATGCTCTTACTGTGAAGTATATTTAAAGTAAAATAGGGCCCATCTCTCCCTAGAACTATGGTGTGTTGCGTGCACATCTTTCTTGTGTTCATCGGTCAGGATGAATATCCAAAAACAAATCCATCTTGTTTCCCAATCTAAGCTACTTGACCCTACCAATATTATAAATAATTAAGGTCAGGAGAATGACTCCCTTCTACTGGTGCTCATATTTTGTCACATGTTCCTTCTCCCTTCTCTTTTGGTAGACCATATGCAAAAAGTCTCTTTTCATCCAATATATCAAGTTATGCAGTTCTTTTAATGGGTTAGTAATTCCCTTTTCCTTATTCTTCCTGGTCTCATTTCCCTTGCTCTATTCAATAGACCACATATAAATATTGCCTTGTCCTCCATTATATCCAGCTCTGCAGATCTTTTGGTGGACAGGTATTTCCCTTGTCCTTATTCTTCCTGGTTAGCTTTAGTCTATTTAGGTTAATCTCCTCCTCCTTCCAGGGATCCTGAATCTCTGTTACACTCTTCTTCTACCTTTTACAGTATCTCAAGTTCCCATTACCATTTACACATTCCCAGAGTGCAGTTTCACGTGAGCGCTTCCTGGCTTTACAGGTTTATTCTCCTCAAATGTCTCACATTGTGTATAGGCGCATTATAAATACCCAATACATATATGGTGCTCTCTTTCTTCTCTTCAAGATATGGGTGGACCATGCCTTTTTCCCAAAGAGATAAGCCTCCACTTTTATTTATTTCCCACTCTATGGTTTTCAGATTTCTTAACTGAGTCAAACAGTTCTGTTTCACTGGGTTATTTCCAATAGTTTACCCATTAGTACTGGGACAGGTTTCTCTTAACTTTCCCATCGAACCGTGTGCAGAGCAGCAATGGGTGAGCCTGTTTTCTTTGTACTTTGCGAGTTAGCCAGCACTTGGGCCTCCCCAGTCTTTGTTTGAATGTTTTCCCGCCACCTTTCCCCATTTCCCCTGCCTCCTTCCTCCCGCCCATCCCCACTCACACCACCTACTCTGCACCATGCTGATTGGGCTTTCATCCGGCCACGTGTCAGGAAAAGATCCTGGTCACCAGGGACCTAATCCCCTTGCTCTGAGCATCGTAATCCTATTTCTCATCTAACCACGTGAAGAGCAGCAATGGGTGAGGTTGTTTTCTTTGTACTTTGACGAGGTAGCTGGCTCTTGGGCCTCACCAGCCTTGTATGTGTGTTTTCCCTCAGTCTTCCCAGTCCCCACTGCCTACTCCTTCCCACCCATCCCCAATACCCCTGCGCGTCCTGCAAAATGCGGATTTGCCTTTCGTGTGGCCACGGGTTAGAAAGTGTTCCTAGTCACCGGGGATCTAATCCCCTTGCTCCGAGCATAGTAATCCTATTTCCCATTGAACCATGTGCGGAGCAGCAATGGGTGAGGTTGTTTTCTTTGTACTTTGACGAGGTAGCTGGCTCTTGGGCCTCACCAGCCTTGTATGTGTGTTTTCCCTCAGTCTTCCCAGTCCCCACTGCCTACTCCTTCCCACCCATCCCCAATACCCCTGCGCGTCCTGCAAAATGCGGATTTGCCTTTCGTGTGGCCACGGGTTAGAAAGTGTTCCTAGTCACCGGGGATCTAATCCCCTTGCTCCGAGCATAGTAATCCTATTTCCCATTGAACCATGTGCGGAGCAGCAATGGGTGAGCCTGTTCTCTTTGTACTTTGCTAAGTTAGCCGCCTCTTGGGCCTCCCCGGCCTTTGTATGTTTTCCCTGTGTCTTTCCTTGTGGTCCCAGCCTCCTCCCTACCACCCATTCCCACTCCCACCGCCCGCCATGCACCATGCTGATTGGCTTTTGTACAGCCACTTGTCAGGAAGAGGTCCTCTTTACCAACTCTCTTAGGGCAGCCTTGCCTGGGGAAGCCGGCTAAGGGCCTCTGCAAAGGCAGCTCCCATCCCATTTGCCCCTGTTCACCCGTGGGTGCCTGAAGCGCTATCCCACAGCTACAACCAGGTATGGTGGTATGGGCGTGGAGTGCAGCCATTACTGTGCTCTGCTAAAACACTGCCTCTGCTACATTACTACCACATGCTCTTAACATTGTGTTGATCTGCAGAATGCTCTCTAGTTAGCCTTTATGAAACCAATGTATTGTACTTAGAAAATGTGCGACGGTTAGCCAATATGTTGCACTTTGAAGAATTGTGAAGGTTAGCATATGTATCACGCTTATAAGAATTGTGAAGGTTAGACTATGTATCGCACTTAGAAGAATTGTGAAGGTTAGACTATGTATCAGATGTAGAAGAATTGTGAAGGTTAGCCAATATGTTCCACTTAGAACAATTATGAAGGTTAGCAAATATGTTGCGCTTAGAAGAATTGTGATGGTTAGAATATGTATTTATTTTTATTTATTTTATTTTGACACTTATATAGCGCTCAAAACCCAGAGGTATCTAGGCGCTTTTAACTTGAGACTATGGTTACAATAACTGCTTTAGGTTACAGAAAAGGAAGCGTAAGAGGTGAATTGCATCGTGGAATGTGCAAAAGGTAATACATCATACGCCAAGTGCAAAAGAGCAGTACATGGTGATCACATCCATTGGGCCTGACCCCATGTTGCCGGGGGCAGCAGCACACAGATGCAAAGTCAAATCAATGGACAAATACATGGTGCCTACCCCAAGTTGCAGGACGGTAGCAGCACAAAGGTGCAAAGTCAAGTCAGTGGGCAAATACAAGGTGCCTACCTCATGCTGCAGAGCAGCAGCAGCACACAGATGCGAATGTCCAGCAATGGCGAAAGTCCAGCAATGGGCAAATACATGGTGTCTACCCCATGTTGCAGGGCGGCAGCAGCACACAGATGCAAAGGTCCAGCAATGGGCAAATACATGGTCCCTAGCCCATGTTGCAGGGCGGCAGCAGCACACAAATGTGAAAGTCAAACAATGCCCAAATACATGGTGTCTACCCCATGTTGCAGAGCGGCAGCAGCACACAAATGCAAAGTCATTCAATAGGCAAATACATGGTGCCTACCCCATGCACTTAGAAGAATGGTATAGGTTTGCCTACTGTAAGGAACTCATGGTGGCAACAGTAAAGACAGACACAAGTGATCACAGTTCAAGGGTGTTTGGTGTTTATTAAACTGTATATGCGGGTTTGAAAAACGCCTAATCTAAACCCAAGTCTAAGATAGGAGCAAGCTACGACCATCAAATAATAATAAGGCAGTCCTAGTGGAATCTTGTCAAATAAAAGGGCCTATACTAAAAAGAAACTATTGCCAATCCTCACGCTAAATACAAACAAAGAGTGGGGGATAGGATTCACAGGAAACAAAGAAGTGTTCACAAATAATAAATCAGGATGCGGTAGTCGGGGGTCTCCCTTCCCCATGTTTTGAGCATGGGACAAGGCGGGACTCTGGAGCACAGCACACGCTCGATCTTTCCCAGCACGAGACTACAGATCTGCTCTCAGATATTAGGACCATCGGTGGTTAAGTCTCTTTTCTGCAAAAAGTCTCTCGTCTCCGAGGACCTGATGTGTTCCAAAAATAAGTAAACAAATGTCCTTTATGCTTGTATGTTGGGTGATGCCTTTTCACCCCTGGATCTCCCTCTTCCGGGCTCACACCCTTCTCCAATGTTAGCCTCCCACTGTTGGGTTCACTACAGCTTTCAACTCAATCTCATCTGTGATAATGTTAACATCTTTTTAAACAGTTCACTGTGGATATCCCTCTGCCGGGTTCACTCTTGTCAACACACTGTTTATCAGTACTTTAGGCTTTGTGCCCTTTTCATCGGCAGCCCTCCGACGGGTTCACTCTTGCCAACTTTGACAATCACACAATCCCTTGAACAGTTCTTACGATGCAGGATTCACCACCCTTAGCTTCACAATCATCTGCCGCTCAAAGACTTTTGACTGTACAGAGGATTTTACTAGACCCCTGTATGACCAGTTTGACCCCTTTCCTGCGCCTCTCCCAAGGCCTTCTGCTAACGGTAGTTTCAACAATAGGATAATCGCCCAGAGGTTCCCGAGTGAGCACCCACGTGGTGCCTGACTCTTCTGTAGCTGATTTTCCCCTCTCTTATTAACAGTTCTCTGACTTGCTTCAATTAGCTGCTTGCTACTTTTGTTCAACACAGTTTGGTTTCTTATTGGCTCTCCCCTCAACTCACCGGCTGTGATGAACCGGCTGTCTTTGCTTGTCTCTGGAGTCAAGGTCAGTACCACGGTGACAAGCGTCTCTCCCTGGCTTGGTTATCAGCGCAGAAGGGCCCAGTGTACCGTTGACATCTGCTGCAACACACGCTGGCTATTGTTTGCAGTCTTACGATTCCTTCCGTGTTCTAGGACTTACGATTCATTCCATGGAGGGTTCACGGGCCTGGCTTCTAAAAAGCAAGGTTGCTACTCTCCTTGTCAGCCTCTCGGTTCGCGCCGTGTTTATCCTCCTCTTGAACTGCCGTGCTGAGTTAGCTCTCTCGTTGTGCAGTCTGTCTTGCTCGTATTGTGCTCTCATGCTCCACTGTTTATCCCTGTGGGGAAGGGAAAGGGCCGTCAGGTGTGTGTGATTCTGGTCAATTGCCTGATTTTGCCTGACTCTTGTGTTGGGACATGTCAGGTAAACGGCTCTGGTGTTTGTCCGTCGTCTTTCGTGGTGTGCGAAAGTGTTTGTGTTGGAAAAGGGGGAGGGGGCAGAGTGTTTGATTATCCTACGGGGCAGGATGGGGAAAAGGTGTTATAAGAAAGGGGATACCGCATCTCACCCATCGGTGTCCCACATCCACTCCCTGAGGAAGCCCCATCCAGGTTGTCCTCCCTCACTGGTCAATGCCCACAGGAACTGGATCCAATAGCGATGGTCCTGCCCTGGCCACCTGGATGACAGTTCCCCAGGGACTAGTCAGGGAGACACCTTCAGGTTTCTCACACTACGTATTGAACTTGGAAGAATCGCAAAATAGCCAATATGCTATCCTTAAAGGAATTGTGTAGGTTAGCCAATAAGTGCTGCGCTTAGAAGAATAATGAAGGTAGACAAGTTGTTGCACTTCCAATCCAATCGCCTGCAGAATTTAGCCTCCGATTCAACCTAGGTGATTTGGAGTGTAGCCAATGTGACTAGTCTAGGTAACTGTTAGAATTAGCCCATGTTATGAAACTTTCGTCATGTTTCTGCATCTCTGCCTCTGGGTCGCACTGTCTGCAGACCTGCAGGGTGTTTTCTACCATCTTCAGAGAAGACCCAAACTCATTTAACATTTCCTTTCATAAATCTGTATAAACCCGAAAACACTGGCTTCAATTCTCTAATGCACCTTGAGGCAGTTCTCATTCCCTGGTTATTCCTATGCATCAGTCTTGGAACCACAATCCCCAGAAGATCCTAGAAATCAGTGCTGCTTTCACTTTCCCAGGACCAGAGAGGGAGGAGGCAGATTACCTTCAGGTGTGTTGCTCTAAGTTCTGCTAATGAGCCTGTTCAGCACTTGCTTTCTATTACATGTTACCCTGTTTTCCCCAAAGTCCTGGGAAGCCCTGTCTCTGTTCCTTCCCCCTGGCTAGCTGGTGGGTGGAAGTTCCATATATGGTATTGTGGGGAAGTCCAGGCCAGACTGGCTGGAACCTTCCCAGTGATTGTATGTTTTGGGTACACGCTTGAGGTGGGGCCTGGGTGAATGGAGTGTGTGACCAATATGCACTTCTTTTTATGGGTGTCTAGTTTCTGGTATGTGACACAAAAACTGAGACAGCCCTGCCCGAAACTGGTATGACTGCAGTGTGGAGTGCTGAATGGCTGGGTACTTGTCCCAATACACATTACTTGTTGTGAGCGTCTGAGAGGGAGGAGAATGGCCTGAATGTACTGTAAGCCTGATTGGCGTCCTGCCTGCTGAATGCCCTTCTAAGTGATTGGTTGCCTGAGTGTGACCCAGCAGAGTGAATGAGAGACAGAACAGTATATCTGGGGGCCTCTCACTGCTACAAATCGTTCGGAAGCTGAAGTTGATACTTGATGTTCATACTTGAAGCCCAACTTGAAGAAGAAGATTTGCTGCTGCATTTGCTTCGACCCGATCCGAAAGCGGTCTGGTTGTCGAGGACTGATCTGAGAGAGGACCTGATTAGAAGATCTCTTCCCGAGCTACGAGGGACCATCAAGCACTGCTAACCTTCACCGAAGCTCCCTGGAAGTCAGACCCTCGACAGGCTGCCGACCGGAGACAGGGACCACCGAGGAGAACGAAGAGAAGCACCGGACATTCCGTCCACCAGGGTTCACAGGTTTGTTATAACCACTGGAGGCCCATTAAAGCCGTGTTGCACAGAAGCGGGGACCGCTTGACGCCGTGCTACCGACGACCGGAGCCGCAACGCACCACCTGAGTAAGACAATCGAATTCAAGGACTCTCTTGCCAGCACCGCAGACTGCTTTGTCCCGCCGGAGAAAGCCAAGGCCGCAGGTGGCTTTCCCACCACCCGAAGACCACAAAGACGCCAACGACCCGACGCCCTTGCTGAGCCATAGTTCTTCAGTAACTCTTTGCGGCAACTAACTATCGACGCTGAGGTGCACTGCACGCCTCAAAGCCATCGAACCTTCTCATCGACGACTCAACGCCAAGGTTCACCTTCCTCGAGACCTATCGATGATCCATGGCTCCTGCCTTAAAAGGGGCCACTCAAGAAGGATCCATCGACGCCTCATCGAATAACTCTGCTATTCCAGGTACATTTGGGGTGGTAGAACTATTTAGATGGCAATAAGACTCATATTGAACAATATATGGACTGGGCTTGTTTTATATCATTACAGGGTGCCCGGGGCGGGGGGGATCCTCATACAGAATTATGCCTGGTGGTAGGGGCTCAGAATTCTGCCAATTGTTCTAATCAACTGCTTTCCTCCTATGTCTATTGTTGGTTCCCTTTATTAATTGATTTGTGTGACATTTGACCAAAGAACAGTTGATGCACTTTAATGAAATCTGGTACCACGTAGATCTGTGTATATATTTGCCATAATAGATTAACCGAGCACAAAGTGAGTTATTGTGATTGTGTATATAACCTTGAACCTTAATTATATAATGACTGTGTTTTCACTAATACAATGTGTGGAAATTCCTTTGTGGGTGCTTGGGGAATACAGTGTACTCAAGAACCAGCCTACATCAACTCCTGAGAGCTTAAGCCGTGGTTGCTCGTCCACAGCTACCGAATAGAGAACCTTGGATGGGGTCCTCTGTGCCTCTCCTCTGCCATATAGAGAGCAGGAGTACAGACACCACCTCCAGTCTTTACACTCCTGGTCCAGTGCCCGGTGCTTCCTGCCTGGCAGCCCAGCTACTCTGCCTACTCTCCCCTGCCTTGTAGTACAGGACCTTTTTAACCAATTTGGAGTCTAGGATCTGTATGACCTCATATTCTGGCTCTTCCCCCTCCACTACTATGGGAGCCGGTGGTGCTTGCATTCGGGTCCCAGGGTGTACCGGTTTTAATAGAGAAACATGGAACACTGGTTGAATGCGCATTTGAGGCAATAACTGGAGTTTCTTGGCCATAGGGGACACTATTGTTTTGATTGTAAAAGGGCCCAGGAACTAGGGTTGGAACTTTTGGGCCCCTTTCAGAGGGACGTATTTAGATGCTAGCCATACAGCGTCTCCTACGTGGTAGATTGGAGCTTCCTTTCGGTGACGGTCAGCGTTTCTCTTTTGAGTAGCCTTAGCTGCCTTTAGATGTGTTGTCACGTCCTTTATGGCTTGTGATATACGTTCATGTAGGGTCTGAACGGCTGGCATTTCGATGATCTCGGGTGGATCGTATGCAGATGTTTGAGGATTCCGTCCATACAACGTATAGAAAGGAGTCAACTGTGTGGAACTGTGCGTCGAATTGTTATAAGCATATTCGGCTATCCATAGGATCTCTGTCCAGGAGTGATCAGTTTGATGTAAGAGGCAACAAAGGTATTGTTCAAGGGTTTGGTTTGTGCGTTCCGTCTTCCCATCAGTTTGTGGGTGATGACTTGCAGACAGTTGGATCTCTATCCCGACTAAGGAGCAACACTTCTTCCAGAATCATGATACAAACTGGCTTTCTCTGTCGGAGATCACCACGGATGGGAAGCCATGTAGCCTCACAATGTTGTTGAGAAAGACGTGGGCCAAAACTTGGGCTGATGGAATGCCCTTCAATGCAATAAAATGAGCCATCTTAGAAAAAAGATCAACGACTACCAAGACAGTGTTGTGACCAGAACTGGGTGGTAAATCTGTGATGAAATCCATAGAGATGGTATGCCAGGGTGTGGGTGGAATTGCCAATGGTTGTAATAAGCCAGCTGGTTTTTTGCCTTGAGGCTTTGTTTGGAGCACACGTTCCGCATAAGTTGACAAAATTGGCGACATCTAGCTGCCACGTAGGTCACCAATAGCCTCTTTTGATCTTCTCAATGGTCTTTGTTATTCCAGGGTGCCCCACAATGGGTGAGTTGTGGTAAGTTGCAAGAATGTCTTCCTCTAAGGTTAGTGTTGGGAGGTATAAGCGTTTTTGGTAATATGGCAGGCCATCCTTGACTGAATAATCGGTTCCTTTCTTGGCCCACGTTAATAGTTCCTCCCTTGGCAAGTTGTTTCCTATTTCCTTCTAGATTTCTTTCCAAGAACTGTTTCCACAAAGGCCTAGGATCTTAGTTCCAGGTATGGTGTTTACTGGATCTGGGATGCAGAAAGCTTCTTCCCCTTTGCCTATCCGTGATAAAGTGTCTGCTTTGCCGTTCTTGGTTCCAGGTCTGTAAGTGATTATGAAATCATATTCTGATAGAAACAAGGCAAAGTGGAGTTGACGGGATGATTGGGCTTTAGCTGAGCGAAGGTATTGGAGATTCCGATGATTGGTTAAGATGGTGATGTATGTTTGTCTCAAAGTAGGTAATGCCTCCATTCTTTGAGTGCTGCCTTAATTGCCAGCAGTTCCTTGTCCGTGACCGCATAGTTCAGCTCCGCAGGAGAACATTTCTTCGACGAGAATGCTACTAGGTGAAGATGGCCAGTGGTTGTACTCCTTTGGGACAGGACAGCCCCCATGGCGACACTAGAAGCGTCCGTCTCCACAACGTAAGAGAATTGAGGCTGCGGGTATTGTAAAATGGGTGCAGATGTAAATTTCTTCTTTAAAGCCAGAAAGGCCTCATCAGTCGCAGAGGTCCACTCAAATTTCCAATTCTTGCATAGTAGAGAGGTAATTGGCTGTACCATGGGTGAAAAACCATGTATGAATAGCCAGTAAATGTTTGCAAAGCTGAGAAAGCTCTGCACTCCTTTCAGGGATGTGGGTGGAGGCCAGGTGAGTATAGCTTCCACCTTCCTGTTGTCCATTTTGATGCCTTGTGGTGATAGTATAAAACCAAGAAACTCTACTTTGTTGACATGGAAGGAGCATTTTTCTAACTTGGCATATAGGTTGTTGTCACGTAACTTGCGGAGAACTGCTTGCACATGCGACACGTGTTCTTGAGGAGTTGTCGAGTAGATGAGGATGTCGTCGATAAATACTACTAGGCAGACGTCTAGTAGTTCTTGTAGGAGGTCATTCATAAAGTGTTGAAATGCGGCCGGGACATTACATAGCCCGAAGGGCATCACCTGGTATTTGTAGAGACTGTACCGGGTGTGAAATGCGGTCTTTCACTCGTCACCTTCTTTAACGCATACCAGGTGATAGGCCCCTCGGAGATCCAATTTTGTAAATATCCGAGCCCTGCTTACTTGGTCTAAAAGTACAGGGATTAGGGGTAACAGATACCTGTTTTTTTTCAGTGACCTGGTTCAAGGCCCTATAGTCGATGCAAGTTCGTAAATCTCCCTCTTTCTTGTTGGAGTTGAGACGTCTGGTTTGTAGTTTCATAACAATGGCTTCATTCCTTAGGAAAGGTTAACGTTCTGGCATGCCAGACTATCTGGGGATTGTGCTTTTCGAGCCATGGTATGCCAAGTATCATACGAAATTGTGGGGCTGAAATGAGATCAAACGAGATTAGCTCTTTATGTCCATCGTGACAAAGCAGGACGATCTCTGCAGTACATTGATTTACTGGGCCGGGGAGTTGTTGCGAACCATCCACAGCGGTTACGTTCTCTGCGGTTGCCTTGGTATAAACAGGAAGCCCCATTCTACCAGCCGTGACCAAATCCATGTAGTTTCTGATGGCGCTGGCTGTCAATATACGCTTCCAGGGCGTGTAGTTTGGTTCGTTGCGGTTGGTCTATAACCACCACCGGTATAGCAAAGTGCAAGATCGGATTAGGTCTTTCCTCGCTCGACAAACCGACCTCTAAGTTTGCCCGGCGCCAGAGTTTTCCGCCTATTTGGAGGCTTTTCCTCCATCTGTGGCTCCTACCGCCTTTTGTGGCGGCTTGGCGGTAAAATAGCGGAGAAAATGTCCAGCCTGACCACAATACAGACATAATTGTTCTTGTCGTCTTCGGTCCCGCTCTGCCTTGGTGAGCGGCCCATATATACTAACTAACTGCATGGGTTCCGGATGAGGTTCTGGAGGTGGACGACTTGGATTTTCCTTGGGGCGCATGTAAAAGGTTCTGCTCTCTGAGCGGATGCGGTTGGTCTTTCTGGTCTGCATGCGGTGGTCGAGTTGGATGGTCAAATCAATGAAGTCCGCACAGTCATCAGGCGGGTTCACTACCTGTGCCAACACATCCTTGGGGTCCCCTCGCAGACCTCTGTAAAACAAGGAAGTTTGTTTCTCCTCTTGCCAGTTTGTCTCAGCCACTAGCCGATTGAACATAGCCACGTAGGCCAGAAGGTCTTGATTGCCCTGTCTAAGAGACAGCAGCTCTTTGTCCACAGCCTGCTCTTCTGTACGGCGGGCAAAGAGTTTTTCTAATTCCCGTTGAAAACCGGCACAGTTCCAGAGTAAGGGGTCATCCCTATTTACCAACGGGATCGGCCGGTATGCGGCATGACCCCCCAGGTAAGAAAGCACAAAGGCCACTCTAGACTGGTCTGTTGGAAATACTCCTGGTTTGCACAGGAAGTGTAAGCGACACGGGTTCATGAATGTTCCAAACTTTTTTGGGTCTCCCAGGAACCTTTCAGGGGGCGCTGGTGGGATGTTTCTGGGAAGGACTACTTGCACTGGTGTCACAGGTTGGGTCTGTAACGACGGGGTTGGGGCGGTGGTAGGTCCACGTGGCAATTGGGCGAGGCACCGCCTGGGTGTGTAAAAGCTGCCGGGCTATCTCATCAGTCTTATCTCTATTCACTACCAGTTTGCACCTCAATGCGTTTGTTTCTGCATGAGCTGCGTGCACTTCAGCCCTTAATTCCCCCAGTAGCTGTGACAGCTGATCGACCTCCGAGGTCTCCATCGCTCAGGCAGGGTTGTTTAAGGACGGCTTTGTGTTCTGTCACGCTTACCTGAGCCTCCGCAGGAGTGATGGAGTCCACCGGCTCTTCCCTTGATTCCTACTTGCCCAGTACTGCTATAAGGGGTATCTGCCAAGAAAGGTAACGTTTTAGAGGATAGGAGATGAGTAGGTCAAAACCCTCACCCTTCTACCCAGTCCCCACTAACCAGAAATGTAGCTCCCTCCCAACCAGGGGATGACTCACTTTTCTGTTTAACTAGGCAAGCTCTCCATCCTGCTCTTGCAGGGGCGCAATGTCTGGGGTCCGGAGGGAGTTGCTGGAGATGGCCGCTTATAATGGCTGTTGTTCAGGTATGTGTTAGTTCAGTTAAAGTTCGGGACCAGTTGCCTCACTGGTAGCTTTCCTTGTGCTAATGGTAAGTTCTGAAACCCAGTTAACTCACTGGGTTTGGTGTAACAGGTAAGTTTTGGTACCAGGTAAGTTCAATTCCCCAGTTGCCTCACTGGTTTACACAGAGTTCCTTGCGCTGCGTGATTTGCAGTCTGAATGCAGTGAGAGTTCTGAGTGAATGTTTGCTGTGACTAACCTTGTATTCTCTTTCTCTTCTTACGTTCGCTCCGGGAGGTGCTGAAGTACTGGATTGAAGAAAAGGAGCAAGAGGCAGGACCAACAACTGTTCCAGACGAAGACTGCACTCTGAAGGTGGGAGTCTCTAAGCGGTCTCAGAGCGGTATCTTAACGCGCTGCAGAATGCGAAGTAAAGTTCCGACACTGGCCAGTATTAATCACCTGTTCTGGTATGCTGTGCAAGCTGTGGGATGAAGGCGAACAACTCGGAGATGAACTCGTTATCGGTTCTCATTCCATCTCAAGCCGATGGTCGCAAAGTCCTCCCAGGGATTTTGGTAAGCGGAGAAGTTCACACAGGACTGCAGGTACGCGTAGAAGTCCACACGGGACTGCAGGTAAGCAGAGAAGTCTACACGGGACTGCAGGTAAGCAGAGAAGTCCACATGGGACTGCAGGTAAACAGAGAAGTCCACACAGGACTGCAGGTAAACAGAGAAGTCCACACGGGACTGCAGGTAAGCAGAGAAGTCCGGGTAAGCGTGTGAAACAGAATTCACATGAAGCACGTGTTGATCCCTGCGCGTGGTTTATATAGGCAACCACGCCCAGAGACTAGACCGCGCTGATTGCTTTGTGCTGGGAACTCTTGTCCATGTTGGGGGAAGCAGGAAGTTCCCTTGGCAGTGATTGGATGATGGGGTTTCCCTGCCGACATACTCTGGGTTCTCAGAGCCTTAACCCATGCCATTCCTGATTGTCTCTTCCACCTATCTCTATGAACACAGAAAGAGGGCCTGCAAGAATGCCCCTGGCCCGTAACCATGACACCCATACAGGCTTGTCTCATGTAATTACACTCATTGTTTGTGCCCTATGGTCCAGACACAGAAGTCACTCTTGCGCCCCCCTTCCATAGGCCTGCAGGGTGTGGTGCCTGTAAAAGTAATTTACACAGAGGCATTGACCTTCCCTTATATCTGTGGGTAGTCTCTAGCCCAACCTGTTTATACACCCCTGGTGGGATTCCCCATTGTTTGTCCAGTGCATGGTCCCCATCCCTTCCTGTTCATCATGGAGGTCTGATCTTTTTTCCTGTTCCGTTGTTCTGAATTACCTTGTCTATTCTTCCTTCTTGTTTAGCCTCCTGCTGTATGCGCTTGCCTGTCCCCTTACATCAGCACAGCCACCCCAAACCTAGCTGGGTCCCTGGTGTAACCTCGGACACCTTGTCGCACTCCATATATGTGGAATTCTAGCCAAAGGCACAGCAACTGGCCTGCACACATCTGCCATCATACACCACTTGAAAACTCTTCACACAACACATCTGACATAAGAATGCAGCTTCTGTTCATACCAAATTCGAGGTAGCTGCACACATAATGACTATCCCGCTCTCGCAACCCCTCTCTAGATTACTTCTCACCACCCATCCAAATGCCGTCTCAACATGGGTGGATAGCAGGGACTTGTCCACCCATTCATATCTTCATATTGGCCAATGTGTATACATGCACACTAGCACCTCCTCAAACTTCACATGACTGGACTTCAGTCCATGATGGCATTCAACCTACAGCGTGTTGTAACCATACTAATGGTGAAAGGTGCTATACAAATTATGCACTACTACTACTAACTTATAATGAGTCCCGCCTGGTTTTCCACTATTCCCATGCCCAATTTTACCATCTGAGCTCCGGGGCAACATCGGCAGTACCTGCAAGCCCTTAGATTCTCTTTCCTTCTCATTGAGGCTTGCTCTATAGAGCATCTCCTTCCTGGATGTGCCGTTCTCGTCTTTGGGATGTCACAGGGATCGTGGCTCGAGCTGGGAGCTGCTCACTCCACTGGATGGTCTCAGCGCCGTTGTACAGGCAGACTGGCCACCACTCTGATTCCGTGGTCACGCCACCACCACTCTTTCTCCTGCGCCTTGCTTGGCTTTCTTGCGCTCTCGCAAGCCGGTTGCTCATCATTTCTGGTTCCATGCTGGAGCAGCTCTGTCGCACGTCAGCTCAGCGTTCTCTCAGAGCCCCACCGTCTTGCGCTCCTTTACGTACAGGGAGATTTCCATGAATCACTCAGATCTTTGCGCTCTCGCCTTTCAGCTTCCTCACGACCTTCTCTACACTTTCGACATTCTCTGTACTCTCGGCCTTCTTTATACTCTCGGCCTACCGTCTCTCGTCGGTCTTGCATCCCTTCTCAGTCTCTTCGCTGCAGTCCATTGGAGACTTGAATTTAAAGGTATATCTTCCATTTCTTGTCATTTATAATATAACTTCAGATTATCTTCATGAGTTTGCCAACAGTTTGGGATCATGCATAAGTCCATTTAAGCCAACACGTGGAGGCCATCAGGGAGTCCCTCGTGGGAACGTAAGTCCTTGTCCCCAAAGGTAAAGTCTCTGCCGGTGAGTTACCACTGGTCTCGACCCCAAGGAGGGTGTTGCAGAGCGGGCTCACCTGTATAGCCTCACGGAGGGGGCTCCCACTTGCGGAGAAGGGACGAATTCCTTCAATTCATCATAGAGAATGGCATAAAAGAGGGAGAACAGGTAGAACTAAAAAGAAGGAAGGAAAGGTAAGGCAAGAGGGCTGCAAGGGGCCAGAAGTGGCAAAAAAGCAGGACAGTAGTTTCTCTCTTGACTAATGGCTACGGGAGTAGAATAATGAAAGACATTTTTTTAAAGCACACATGCCATTTTAACAACTGTGATTATTCGGAGATGAAATCTACGTACATTTTATTGGAAGAACATTGTAAAACAAAAATGCATTTGGTTTTATTTCATTGATGGTTATTAATGTGAAATGACATAGGTCAATGATAAATAACTACATGCACACTAATAAACGAACATCTAGTCGTACTTTACATGGTGCAACTGAGACACTGTTTTTTATAATCATGGAAAAAACGAGCCAAGTTGTATGTGGCTTAAAAGTTAAGTAGAACTGTTTTTTTTATGTGGGAAGATGACTATGTAATTTTCGGATTTAAAAAAACAGGTAACATTTCAAAAAGAGCAATATTAAGGAAATTGAAATCTGTTTTCCATGAAAGAGCTTTATTCCGGCTAGGTGTAGATTTCCATTCAGCAATATATTCTATTGAATCCTTCTGCAAAGCCCAGAAGGACCATCACGGAGAACTGCTCAGGGATGGCTGGGCAGGATGTCAACAGACCACACAGCCTGTTAGAAGCCCACACCCAACAGAGGCCCCGCCAAAGTTGGTTTTCCAGTCAAAGCTGCTTTCCTCGAAACAGTAACTAGCTGCAGTGGCTGTCTTGGATGCTTCCCTTTTCTTACAAAAGGACCACTCTCTGAAAATTCCCTTTCGTCATAGGTGGGCCTTTGACTAGGTTTGACGTGTTTAACGCCCATCAAGGTGGACTGGGCCCTTGCCAGCAACAACACGTCTGCAAAACGTTAGGAGCAAGTCTCAGTCCTGGACTCAGATTCCAGAAGGAAATTCTTTGAGATGTCCTGTAAGGACGATACATGTTACCTCTTAAAGAAACAATCAGTAAAGGCTGCAGCAAAAGTACAAAATATAGAAGTGTGAAAAGCTGGTTATTCATAAATGGGGTGTTTTCCGATTTGGGGCTTAGAGTGGCTCATTGATAAAAGAGTGATCTTGTTATGTCGCACAAGTAGCCATGATGTTTTAAAAACCAAGCAATGGATAGCAAAGTCGATCACACAGGACCCAAGGGGCAATGACTCCCTTCACCTGACACTCCAGTGTCTCTTCCGTTTAATGCAATGCAAAGTTCCATCCGTGGTGGAGTCCCAGACCCAGGTTCTTCTTCTTTGAGTCAGCAGACTTGGTACTCTAACCTGCCAAGTACTGCCACAAGGAAGATGAGATATCTCTCTCTCTCTCTCTCTCTATCTCCCTCTCTCTCTCCCCCTCTCCCTGTCTCTCTCCCCCTCTCTCTACTTGGGTCCTCGACCTGGGTTTCTCTTCTTGGACTCGGCCTACTTGGTCCACTATCCTGCCAAGTACTGCCATGAGGAAAATTACTTACATTATTCTCTTGATTAGGGTTACTACCCCTGTTTTCTCTTATTCTTTTTTGGTATGGGTCCTTGACCCTTCCCTGGGGGTCAGTGCAATTCCCCCATCCACTGACAAGGTAGGTTTGACGCATATGAGAGCCAATCTGGGTGTCCTAACTATTGGGCCATGGGAGAGTCGTTAATGCCTGCCTCCCTTCTAACACCAAGTGACCTCTGGGTCTCATGTACCTCCCTTTACCTTCATAGAGATGTTGGTACGTCGCCAGGACTTCCAGAGACTAGGCTTTTCCTCTCTGCTGCTTCAGGCTTCTTTCTGCATCTGCGACGACTGTGCAGCTTCCCTCTCTGCGGCTCGGCTTCTCTGAGATTCTCTCTGGGCCTGTGATGACTGTGCAGTTTCCATCTCTGCAGCTCAGCTTCATTGGGTTTCTCTCCATGTCTGCCCCATCAGCGCGGTACTTCCTTGCGTGGTTCAGCTTCCTTCTGGCCATCGGACCCGCTCCTGTGGCACCTGAGAAGTAAGGCAGTAGCAGCTCTGCAGAGTCCTTCATGCTCCTCCTTTCTCTGGTCCCCCAAGCAGCTTCGAAACTCCCAAACCTGGGAGCTTTCACAGCTGCTGCCTGTCTCAGCTGTCGTCAGCAGGTATCTTTTTCACCCTTTGGTTTTCATACAATGTAGACGTTTCCCAATCGGCTTGTTGTATAAGTCCTGTCTCTCTGTTGTTGTTTGTTCTCTATAATGGTGCAGGGCCAGCTTGTACCAGTACTTGTGTGGAAAGTGAACCTCAGGTTTCCTACACTCTTCTTCATCATAGTACTTGCATCTTCCCTATAGTTCTCCACCTGATAACAGAACATAGGTTTACTCTCTACAAAGGGATTAATCGAGGAAAGAGAAGAGTTGGGGTGTTCCTATGTTACAAGGGCTGAACCCTAGACTGTCATATTGATCTCTGGAGGGGGAATCCCTCCCCATGAGAGCCTCCCGCATTATACCACCACCAGGGGGACTTTCGGGCAGCAGTCTCACTTCCCTTGCCTCATGGGACGGGGTCTCCCCCTCTGGGAGAAGTAACGACATCTAGTGATATGATATGGCATTTATAACGTGCCTGTACGCAAGCGTTTCTAGATACCACAAGACAAGGGAGGGAAGACATAGGGTGGACAAGACAAACAATCCCACTATGCCTTGTGTCATTCAGATTGTGCAAGTGCGACAATAGAAGTGCAAGGTGGGTGTGAGGGGGAAGTGCAAGGGAGAGGAAAGGGGGAGTGCAGCCAAGGCAGCATGGCTCTAGGTAAGTGCAGGAGGCAGGGGGCTGTAGGTGTTACAGTTAAAGCCCCTAAGTTTGTGGTAGGCCATGAGGCAGAGCAAGGGAGACTGGTCATGGAGGAGCCTGGTACCCACCACCAAGCAACCAGTTGGCATAGCAGACAGGTAAGTTATCAAGGACGTGAGAGAAGGTAGAGGAGAAAATTAGGGTCTTGAGCTGCTTCTGGATCTTCAGGTGGTCCGGCTGGAATCTGATTGAGGGAGGGAGGCCATTCCAGAAGTAGGTACCTGCAGAGGAGAGAGATCTACCCCCCACCCTCTGCCTGGAGAAGCATCTTACCCTCAGAGAGTTCAAGGTAGCTGAGAGAAGTGCTCTAGAATGAAGGAATTTAGGAAGAGAAAGTTGGATGTAGTGCAGCCCCAGGCCAAAGAAATACTTGTGGACAATGCGGAGGGTGTTGAACTTGATCCTTGCAGCCACTGGGAGCCAGTGTAGAGATTTCAGGGCTGGAGAGATACAGTCCCTGGGTTTGAGGCCAATGATACGTCTTGCAGCCCAAATGTGACAACCATTTGGGACATTTACAAGGGACCGCCTGCATCACCAATTTTAGGGAAAAGTCCTGTTTTGAAATTAGGAGGTGGCCCTTCTTCACAACTGTTCTGTGGTCATTCCCTTTTCTATCAATATGATCCAGGTGTCAGATTGAAGACTAGAAAGCATGAAAGAGATGAAGGAAGCCAGGGAGATGTTGATTATCAATCATTGCAAATTGTACTATAAATAAAGTGGTACAATGTAGGGCCTTGTTAAAGCCTTGGCATTGTTTCCGTCACAAATACCGCTAGTGGTAATCACAGGTACAGCTGAAGGTAATCTTAGGGAGCAGGCCTGATTAAAGGACTACTGCAATAATAGATGAAAATTTGCTGAAATACAGCCAGCTTGTATGTCAGCAAATCTGCGTGCATTACTTTAACATGTTTGTTCCGATTTCCATCTTTATCTTGAGGGTGGATATGGATTAAGTACAGTAGCAGACCATACAGCTACTGTAACTGGTTTTATAATGTAGAGAAGGAACCACAATGGCCCTTCTCTACATTACATTGGAAAGAGGCTAGGTACATATACCCCAGAGATGCCCAGCCTTGGAGGTTCTCCATGCAGATCATTTTCTACTACAGTGAAGGTTAGTGCTTGCGTTTCTGCTTACCACAGAGGAAAAAATGTTAACTTCAGGGCCCTACAATATTTACCTCCACCTATTGGGTGGAAGTAAAAAAATTGAGGGGTTTTCTGGTGTTAACAGACCTCATAATAACGTGAACTCGGTAATGTGGCAGTAATAAAAGACATGGCATGAGCCATTACCACCTATTTTTATCATTGCCGTCACACCTGCAATGAGGGTCATAAAATGACGTCACTGACAGAAGGATTCCACTGAGAAGACCCTACCCACAATCACATATCAGTGGAAGTCAACACCAGAAGTGCCATAACAAAAGCACAAATCATGACTATACAATAATTAAATTCAGATAGAACTCAGTACTTATCTGCTAAAAGAGCAGCAAAGAAAGAGGAGTAGCTAATTCCAGGGTTAGAGGTAATGGGGGCTGGGGGATAAGGTTTGGGATTGTACTGAGGGTCTGATGGAATCATTGTTTCAAATTTCAGAAAACTACAGGAGAACCCAGAGGTTGCTGGGTTGTGTAGTTTTACTTTGCCAAGTTTTATTTGCAACTGAAAGAAATAGTGAGAAAAGTGAATTATAATAATCTCCTCCAGATCCTGCCATATAATGCATTGACAAAAATCCATAAGAAGCAAAATCAAGCTATTAATGGTTAAAAGAATATGTGCCGGAAAACTGTCTGACATGCATTATTTAATACCATGACTATGTTTGCACTATATGTTTACAACAATGTTTTGATCTAAGACA
Organism: Ambystoma mexicanum; assembly: GCF_040938575.1. Classification (NCBI taxonomy): domain Eukaryota; kingdom Metazoa; phylum Chordata; class Amphibia; order Caudata; family Ambystomatidae; genus Ambystoma; species Ambystoma mexicanum. Next base: position 861,938,969 of record NC_090930.1, on the reverse strand, counting down.
GAGGAGGACCTAAAAGGCAGGTGCAATGGGCCCGGAGGGCTTGGTGGCCCAGGAAAAGCAGTCAAATATTGTGTGCTGAAACAGCACTGCTGAATCAAGGTAGGAAAGCTGCTCTATATCTATATGCACAGGACTGTGTATCATTATCTGTGCACATACGGTGCATGTAGCAATGTGCCCCAAAGCATACAGCGGAGTCCCATGAAAACATACACTTCCCATTCCTCCACATTTGTCTTATTGCACTGTGCTTCATAGGATACAATAGAGACCCACAAAAATGCTGTCACATAGTCTCTATAAGCTTTACTACTTTTACTGCCTCTTCTCTATCTGCTCTTTGGCTTCTAGGGTATCCACACTAGATATCTCTACAACTTTTCCTGCATGCATTGCACTGCTCCTCTCTCTCTCATCTATCAGATCTCTTTCTGCTGTAGGGCTTCTGCTTCTGACCACTTTGTTGAAAGACCGATGAATATGTCATCCATAGCTACTGCCCCTCCCCTGACCCTTTATCGCATAGGTGAGAAACGCTACCCACTAAGACAGCCGTACCGCCCGTATACCAGACAGTTACAGCAGAATAGAAACACAGTGATCTATACTAAGGATGGCAAGAATAAGCAAGGTTATAGTGAAAACCACCCATATGCATGCATTAGACACAAAGCAAATATGCACTCACCATGAAGAACGAACAGTAGGTCAAATATACATTTATACACGAAGAATATCGATTGCATCCATTTAGACATGAAGAATACTAACATAAGAAATGTATATAAGCTGAACGTAATGGACATGATATGACTATATAGTTTACTACCATAGAAATGCAACAGTACTGAGAAGACATCTTTTCCAAAATGGAAGCCACAGCACACATTCGAGAAAAATGAAAGGCCGCAAGGTAGCACGAGACTTGAAATTGCTGAATCTACTGAAAGCCCAGACAAGTAGCTATGCAGACCAAGCCAAGATTACTGAAAAAATAGGAAGGGTTTGGATGGCTCAGAGAGAACATGAGATACTAATTTCCAAGGCACATGCCATATATTCTTAGATTAATAAAATAAACAGTCTTTGAAGGGCACGTGCAGAATAGTTATAAGCTAAAAGACTTCATAGGAAATGGATCAAGCAAGTGCCTAGTAATGGAAACCATGACAATCACATTAAAATTTCCTAAAATCCCCATAAATGGAGGGTGAAATTATTCCAAACATGGTCTCATCACACGTGACCCAACTTGAAGAACAACATCCATTCATTAGCAGTAGACACATATAGGATACCTGCCTCACTCCTCGCACATATTTCCAGACACCAGGAAACCAATTATGCCATTAGGGCAATTTAAGGTAGCATTAGACCAACTGCATTACCCAGCACACATATCAAGAGTATGCCTTGCAGAATTGATTGTGGATGTCTGGTTCATCCCAAACCTGACTGAGTATGCTGCAGATTTTGTTATACATTGCCTGATTTGTCAATAGTTCACAGATGGACACAATTTTCAAACAGTGAGAAGATCAATACTCCGTCCTACTTGGCCATTTCAGCATTTGCATATAGACTATGTAGACATGATCCAAATGTGTAATGGCTGTAGGTACATGTTAGTAGTCATATGTCCTTTTTTCCGATGGATTGAAGCAGGTCCATGCACACATCCTGATGCCACATGTGCAGCAAAGTTCCTCATACGTGAGGCCTTTCCAAGGTGGGAAGGGTGCAAAGTAATCGGATCCGATAATGGAGCGCATTATATAAATTAAGTGTTTAAACATATCACAATTCTGTTGGGTATTAAGCATGCATTTTCATCTGCTTATCACCCGCAAGCAAACAGCCTTTATGAATGCCTCAGCGGCCTCCGAAAGGAGTGAATTGCCATACTATAAGTGACACTGAAAAAAGGCTGGCTCTGTTGCATTTCTTTAGCATTATTTGTACTATGCAATCAGCTCGGCTCAGACCATCACCTGACTCCACATGAGCTGGTGACAGCACGCCGAACGTGCACACCCCTTGCTCCTCCCACTTGAGCTCTCACTGATGCATTTATTGTATTGGGTACTGAGTTGCATCATTATTTGATGACTATGATGCAATCTGTTAAATGTATGTCTCAACAGGTTTGAGGACGGCAGGGGGGAATCGAAGAAGATTGGTGAAGACACTGAACAAGTTGATTCGGCAACTTTGCTAAAACAACTAGTGTTATTTCCAGGGGACATGGTCCTCTGCAAAGGTTTTTGTAGTAGATGGCACCAGCCATGCTTTAACCCACCCTTCGTAGTGGAAGACGTTTTTCCAACAGAAGTAAAGCGCCAGGGAAGGCGAGCATGGATCCACCTCAGTGACGTTAAGCTCTACAAAGGAGATACCACCCTACTACACCACCCAGGTCGATAATGTGAAGAAGAAAGAAGAACAGCACAAAAAAGGTCCATGGAAAGGGAAAATCATCAGCAAGAAGAATAAAAGGACACAGATTCTTCTAAAGCCACACAAGCACAAAGACTGAGCAAACATTTTTATAAGGATACATGCATGAAAAAAAGAAGAAACTAATATATTTAACCAAAGCTTCCTTTAACAATTATATTTTGTAGGGCTTTATCTTAATTAGTGGACAATTATCGTTCTCTAGGAGTGTGGAATATTAGCCTTGCTGTGTTATTGCTTAATATAAAAACATTTTATTTTTTAAATCATTTTTCTTGCCGTATTAATGCAATTTTTCCTCTGAACACTGACGTTTTGAAAAAACGGAAAGAGCTTTCTGGGCGATATGAAGGCATCATGAGTCAGACACAGACAACAGGTTCAGTTTTTCATAAAAAAATACTTTCTTTTACCTTTAATGACAGGGTGGAGTAATGCCTAACTTGCCCTATACTAAGGTGGGATTTCCCTACCTAAAGAAAACTAAAGATAGTCTATGTCAGGAAGGCCAAAGTAAATTATCTGTGTGTCCAAAACCTATACTTGCCCTCACAAGCAACTGCATACAATGTGTAGGGATGTCAACATCAAAACCAAATAGTGTTCAGAGTAAAGTTCAGATCATCTGAACTTTACTCTCGCTCTCTGGCTTGTAATCAGCTCCCCTTCCCCAAGTTAAAAGTAGTTAATCAAATACAGGGGTCCCCTTGCCCAAGTTCACAATAGTTCAAATCTTCCAGCTTTCAAACAAACACTTGGGTGTAATATCACAACAAGGTTTTGGCACACCATAAGCATCTTTATAGGTGCTTTCAGAGGATTCTCCATTCAGGGCCACCCAGTCTAGGTGCAGTTGTCAGATGACACAGTCCACCCATTGCAGGTCACGCAACTGATACCCTTTCTTGACTGCTTTTCCTTTAACACGAGTCCACTGCTTCTCAGAAGTGAGGTTTGCCTCAGTCATGTGTATCATACTGTCCTTACACTGTTTAGTAGCTTATATAACCACTTGACGCTTGTTACACCTTCTTATGTTTCCTCCTTGGCTCTTGACAATGCGTGTTTCCTTATGATACACAGTCCTTTGCACTCTGGCTGTGGTAAATGTTGGATTCATTATATCCTGCATACAACTCTGTGCTATATTTCCTTTGTTAGCACTTGTTTCAGTTCATGCAGCACATTATTTCACTACAGTTCACAACTTTCTTCGTAGTAGGATTCACAATCTTTCTTTCACTCCTCTCAATATGCCACAGTGTTCCCAAATTGTCTCCTTTTCATTCAGTATTGAAAAAGGCTTGGTTTTCATTTCATTCGATATTCAACAGTGCATTTAATTTGTGTAAATATGCTTTCATTGTGTTCAATATTCAAAATGCCTTGCTTTGCTCTAACTTCCTTTCATGGTGTTCGGTAGTCAAAAAAAGCCTTATTTTGCATTAACTTGCTTTCATTGCATTCAATATTTAAAAAATGCCTTTAATTATATCACAGCCAGCCAGGCCTGTGTTCCCCTTTTCCTGGCTGCACTAACTGGTCAGTCTTACGGCTCTTCGTAAGGTCTTCTGTTGCCACGGTTCCTGTTTTTCCGTGTGGAGGTCTTCTTGTGGCTCATGCACACCCAGCAGAGCTTCCTCGCTGAAGCTGGCTACTCACTGAAATGACTGACACCAGATTGATCAGATCTTCAAGATGCATACATTTATTAAAGATAAGTGGTGTAAGGTATGGATGCAGACACTTCTATCAAGGCTTCTCTTACAACGGTCACTAACATATTCTACAAACAGATCAATAACAAATCTGGAATGTTGTCAGGTTCCAAACTCCTGACATAAAGGAACAAGACAAGGAAGGAAAAAAAGGGAGAGAGGACTTGTGGGATCAGGACAGGCAGACTAGGGAAGGATGAGAAAGTACATCATAACACACCTACTTCCCTTACGGGTATGTCAACGAGGACAAAATTAATACACAAAGAAGAGACACAGGAGTGACAGTATAAAATCACTAACATCACATTTATTTTAAAACTGATCGCTTAAGGAATGCTAACCTCTCTTTATTCCAAACCTCTACTCCAGACACTCTGACTTAGTAGCCATAGTGTTTTTCAACCACTCTTTCAGACGAAAACCTCAAAACACGTTTCCTTCCTTTCCTTGGAAGCAGAACTTTCACCTTCTCCCCACACTCAAACTTTCTGCGAACACACACCCTCTTTTCATCACATCTCTCCTTGGATAATTCCCCCCGTCTGGCAATACACTCTATGCTCTTCTCAGAGTCAAAAACTGAACCAAACTCGACTTTTTAGGCAACCAGGAGTTAGTAAAGTGTTGGGTGAGTGCCCCTGAACAGCTCAAACAGAGAGACCGCCAGTCGTGGGATGTGGTCTTATACGATACTGGAAAACTCTGGAGAAAAGCATCTCTCCAGTTCTAATTATTGGCAACAGCCATCCCAACCCCATCCATAATAGTCCGATTGAAACGGTCAACACAGCCATTGCATTGAGGGTGATATAATGCCATCCTCATATGTCTAATCCCCAACGACTTCAACCACTCTTCAACTCCCTTGACGTGAACTGGGGTCAATTATCACCAATCGCTGAGTAAGGAAATCCTTCCCTCAAACATACCCCTTCCAAAAACTTCACAATACTGTCAGTGGTTACTGTAAGAAACTCATGGCGGCAACAGTAAAGTGAACCCTTATGGTCCATTTAATCGAGGTAACACATTGTACGATGGAGGGGATGCAGAATAACTCCTACACCAAATAATAAGACCAACTCAGGAAGTTGGCAAAAGGTCTCTGTTTTATTCTCAATTATTTAAAACAGGGAGGTACAACAGACATCAACGGAGGTAGCACAGCATAGTCTCAAAGTATTTAATAAAAAAGCATTCTTATATAACAAAAATTTGTCATAAGTGACGTCATACTACGTGGCAAACTAAGAAAACCTAAGTGAGATTGTGGTTGGTTCAAGGGGAATTTCTAAGTATACTTTCTATAAGGGATTGGATTGTGATTGGGTCTCTACAGTTAGGTGGACAACTTATGCCCACTCCTACTGCAAGTCATCTTCAACAGTTATTAAGTACACATCATATCATTGGCTCTCATACTATAAGGCCCTTTGTTACATGGCCCTCTACAATTGGTTAGCATGCATGTACCCTTCTGCAACATTCGATTCAGTAGCAGCACGCAAGCTGGTACCCCAGGTGCTGGTGAGTGGACTTGACCATACCTCCCCACCTAATTAGCCCACCATCTCTCATTACTCATGCCTTCTGCCATTCAGATTGTCTTTGAACTTGGCCTTGTAGTAGCTTTTCTTCTCTGGGGATATAAGGGTGTGTGAGCATGTTCTTAAAAAGGTTCATGGCCACTTCTGTTTCCATCCTGGACTCACGTGACAGAAGACCGTGAATCGGCCCTTATTATTGCATTTAGTTGTCTTGAATAAAGAAACGTGGCACTCATGGTGTTCTCTCTTTGCAACTCAACAAGGGATGCCTCAGCATCTCACATTCACAGTTCCTCAAGAACTGATAACCAGTTCTGGCTGCTTTAGCCTTTGACACCAGGCTGAACAGCCTTCCTTTGGTCCATCTTCGAGCTCCAGCTTATTTCTTTGCTGTGACACACACATATCTATCCATCCATCCTTCTTTCTCCATGGGTTTGAGCTTCACTAAAATTGTGACATCGAATATCCAGATTCTACATAATGGTGGAATCGCATGCAGTCTATTCACTACATATTGCAAGCCTTTACAATTAGTCTACTTGTGTTACAGCATCTGTACAGTTATAAAAAAAAGGCTTGCATTCACATTCAGTGCTTCTTCGCACATGCAATCTTTTTTTCGTATGCAAAATCCTTCATTCTTTACTTCACCATCAGATTCTATAAGGTCTATGCAAGATCTTCTTCGGTCACCCTTCTCAGTGTGTCACACTAATTTCTTGTGACGTCACCAGCCTCTCCTTTTCACATCTTCACACTTCTTTGGGGATCTCCCTCAGGAGACCGTCATCTCTTCAGGGATACATCATGTAGGGTTTTCTCAGTGGATTCCTTGTCTCAAACGCTCTTCGTTGGATATGCACCATTACTGGCGTTGCACATGTCGCAATTTCAGGTTTCCAACATATAGGCAGAAGAGGGGCTGAACTTCCTGCAGAGGCATTGAGCTGCTCCTCTACCCTCCCCACTGGTTGATTTATCGACCACTCCTTCACTAGTCTCCACATCTTGGCTCTCTTGAAGAAGTGCTTCTTCGGAGTCCAGACATTCACCACTCCCTTCAGGGATCCTGCTGATTTTACATGTTCATCAACACTCCAGGTAATATGGCTGCATTGTCCATTCGGATTACAGTAGATCCATCATCCCACGTACTTACTGTGATTTCTTGGATGCAGGAACTTCCTTCCCTCAGGTGCCAAAATGCTAGCCTCTATATATTTTCTGATTTCTTTATCTGTCAACTCCTTGGGTTCAAACCCTGATTCAACATCGGTCTTCATTCCTACTGCCATATTTTTTGCTGTGTTCTTACACTGTGCGATTATTATCCTGATCACACAGAATCCAAACATCACTATCACCAGCATTGCTCCCAGGAACTTGAAGATATTCACCATCCATTGTGGAACCCATGAGAAGATAGACGCGAACCAGCTGTCATCTGCAATATCTTCTGTCTCATCTTCCATTTGATCGTGTAGCTTCGTTAGCAACATTATAGCCTCTGTCAAGGTACCATTCTCATCATTGTGCGAAGGTATGAACGTGCAACATGATTCTCTGATTTTGGCGCAAAAACCACCATCCGTCGCTGTGATCATATCAAGGGCATATCTGTTCTGGAGGATCATCAGCCGTATGGCCCCCAATTCTTCCTTGATCACATTGAATCCCTTTATGGTAGTGTTGATTGTCTGCAGGAGCTCCTATCTGGTAATCTGTAACCATTTGGGGTTGGCCATCGTCTGGATCGCAGGCATAAAAAATATTGTGAATACCGCTGAAGTCTGACTGAACAACCTGTGCTCATATGGAATAGAATCAAAGGCTTCTATTGATTTAGCTGAGAAGTAATTTTCCCTCTGTATCCAGTTGGGGAATTTGGGTGATCTTCCCTTCCTTAAATGAGCATCTGCCTTTGGAAACTCTCCAATGTTCAGGTAAATTTTCGGAATTACTAATGCTGGAACGTAAATGAGCACTGTGGAGCACATCCCTCCTCAATCCTTGGGCAGTTTCATATAAATTCTGGACCCACAGGCCCAGTAGTGGTCCATCGGAACTAGTGTCCCATCCTTCATGCCTGGTACATCAAACATTCGGCCACACTGATGATTTACTCCAACTTTCCTTGTGCCATTGTTTCTGAAACAGAGCTGCACTGGCCAGAGGTGCTATCTGCAACGGTCTTCCTTTATCGTCAACCCATGTGTCATGCATGCTGGTCTCTGTGTCCTCCATACTCCTGCCATTACTACTGTCAGGGTCCATGCCGTGTGGCCATCCGTTCACGTTCATAGAACAGCTTACAGAACCGCTGCCAGGTCGTTCTATACGAGGTGGAGGTTGCTAGGGAGGTTGCCATGGCGAATGTGCAGCGGCGCTCTGTCATGTTGCTTGGTATCTTGGTTCTCCATGCCCCTTCAAGGTCACATGACACAGTGCGCAGCGCCTCGCGTACCGTGTCATCAAGAATCTATTTGAAATGTTACGCGGCGGAGCTCCGGTGCTTCCGATTATGGTAATTGCTGAAACTTCACCGTTACCCACTTCCCAGTGATCTTCAGTGTGTTTCCTCACACAATTGGTATTGGCTACACGTTCTATTGGATTACCTTCCCTACTACGACTTCCAAAGTCAGCACATTTTGGTTTGAAATGTACCCGTGTCTGCAACAGCTTCTTCACGGATTCCAAGCCGGCGCATCCACCAGCTTTTCCATTTGTTGAGCACGCATGCAACCGCTACCCTCTTGTGAAGCGGGTCCCTCGCTTCCGCACCGCAGAGTTATCCTGAACTATTGGGCATAGCTCCCGCATGTCTCCAGCCTCACATCCCACTCCGGGGCTTCCCTGAATTACTACACTGAATCAATTAATTGGTGGCTAGTCTAACCTTCTTGTCTGAGGCCACTCAGAACTTTGAGGTTCCCAGCCAACATAACCTTCAGTGAACCATCAGTTACAACAAGAAACTCTCTCATTCTCCAGTATCCTGTTTTCTCATCTTCCACGGATATATGGTTTTCAGTGCACACAACTTATGAACGCTCTGCAGCTTATTCAATCAGTGCACCAACTTGACTCTAAGTGTATCACTCGTGCCATACAGGTTTTGTCCCTTACTAACCTTTCCTTAATTCCTTGTTTTTCCCTCCATTCCATTCCTTCTACTGCATTCTGGACGTTCCATTGGACTACCAACTAGCATCAGTTCTAATTGAGGGGTTGACCAGGATAGGGTGGTAGGGAGACACTCCTACGTGTTCCTTAGTTTATTATTCATTAACTTGCCTTTTAGGGAGAGTCAAGAAAGAAGTACTGCACAACTGCTTAGGACGCATAGGATCTTAATCCCAGGTCAGTCTAGATAGTTCCAAAGGTCTTCTTACACGTCCTTATGAGTCAAGTATGATATATATTCTCCTTTACAGACTGGTGTGTTCCTGTACTTACGGATCCTGAGCCCTTTCAACTGATGTGCTCCTCTAGCTTTTTTGCTATTAGGAGCTAGTGGGGTGTATCATTGGGAAGGTCTGTTATTGATTACAAGGTACAAAGTCTTTCTTCATTTAGACTCGTCCTTCATCAAGGTCAGAGTGATAACAGATATTCTTGACAGTCTCAACTGTCTCTCTGGTAAGCTTTGTATTCCATTGCTCTGAGAGTGTGCCTTCAATTGTGACACCATGTCAATAACTTCACACTTTTCGACCAGTGGTGCTTACATTCATTCTCCGCAGTATCTATAACTGGCTCATAATATCTCATTAGTGCTCCTGCCTCACACACAATCAGGCCTTCCACCCATCTTTCCTGGAGTCAACACTGTTCCTTTGATGTGCAATTTACCTCTTTCCTTACATCTCTGTATTGCTTCTTGATTCTAGCCTTGACAATGTATCATCTTGTTTTCTTCCCTTCTGATTCCTGCTCAGTTCATTCCAGGCTGTTCATATCTTATCACTAGATTCCGTGTTTCTGATTTTTCTCTTGTTTTCAGATCTTGCACATAGCTATCTTCTCTTTGGGATGTCTTTTCATTTAGCCAAATCAAGGATGCTGTTCGACGATGGAACTGTCCTTGTGTCTGGCAGAGTGCGAGATGCGTTAGGCAATGAGATTGTTGCACTGGTACCTCTGTAGCTATGAATATCTTGGAGGTCCCCATAGCATACGGTATGATAGCACAAACATAGCAACTCTCCTTGGAAGTTCTCTCTTCCACTTTTTTCATGTGTTGATACCACGTTATTACCCAAATGTGCTGTACTGTCTAAATATGTGTTGATCCCATTATCATCTTCCTCTGCACTTCTCCTGTGTCTTCCTAACATAATGGTTGCAGCCCATGGAAACAGCTCTAAAGCAGCTTTCCTCTGGGAAGAAAACACTTGAGACCTTGGCTCATCGCTAATGGGTAAACCCACAAGTGTTCCTGGAGTGGGGAGAATCAAAGGAACTTCACTTTCTTTGGATCAATAAAATAATACATTAGAAGGAACAAAAAGGCACACAGCATTATAGTGCATATGTATATTGCAAACCAACATATTAATCCCTAGACTCGCCAGTTGTTCAGGTGAATCCAAGCCCGTCTGGCTTGATATTTCACTGCAAAGGGAGTAACATCCTCCACTACATAGGGTCTAATGAATCTTGGCTCATGCCACTTCCTAGCAAAGTTTCTGATCAGCACAGTGTCACCAGCAAACAGTCTCAGTGATTATAATAGTTCTGAAGATCCGGTGGCTGAATGGTGTTCATCTGTGTTCTGAGGCCGACCCCCCCTGACACTTGAGTTGATCTGAAATGACAGAGATACTAGCAGTGATACGTGTCAAATATTCATTTAATTAATTTCCTAACATTTTTGCTGTACTCTGGGCATCACTTCTGCTCCTCGATGCAGGAGTTAAAGGAATTCTCATTCGTCTTCCTGTCATTAGCTTGTGGTGTGTGAGGTGGTGGTCTGACCCGGGCTGATTCTTTAGGGCAAATAAAGCTAGTGGCAGGCAATATAGCCATCCCTTTTTCAGCGTCAACTTAAACTTGGCGACTCTTTCCTTAAGAAGGCTGTTCAGCCTCTCACATACCCTGTTCGCTTGCGGATGATGAGCAGAAGAAAACTTGTGTTTAATGCTCAACAATACTCATATTTGTTCAAATACTTCATTAACAAAATGTGGGCCAGTATCGGATTTCAGCACCTCACACACTCCCCATCTTGGAAAGATTTCACATGCTAAACACGCCCCTGCGCAAGTAGCATCTGGTTGTGTACATGGACCAGCTTCGATCCACCTGGAGATGGGACACACTACCACTATCAGATACCTGTATCCATTAGATACTTGCAGCATATCAACATAATTGATAAGTAAAAAAAATGAAAAGGACCATTCGGTCGAGGAATTACTCCTAATTGTTCGCGGTGTATGCCCAGCGGTAAACTTTTGACATACGATTGAGTTTACTGCATAAAACGCAACGTGTTCTAACAAGTTCGGCATGAAGCAGTCTTCTGCAATTGTTGCAGCAAGACTTTTCCTAGTTAGAAGCGCAGGGTAGTGCAGCTGTTCAAGCGCTACCTTTAACTTTCACCAGCTTTCCAGTACTGTCCTGTCACCATAATACTTCTGTGGGGGCTAAAGAACACCCCCTTTGCTTCCGTTAATTTCTGCTCTTCGTGTGGTGCACTGCATTGAACCTCCATTAACTGTGCACTTGGTAAATGATTAAATCCTTCATTCACAAACATTTTTGTAACTACCTTCTCCTTGACAGCTGGAGTATCAAAACTTAAAATATCTGAAGAATTTGCAACTCTTTTGGCTTCTTGTGGCTTCGTTCCCACAAGAGATAAAGTCAGTTCGCTTAGTATGCACTGCACATCTAACTATCACTATGGCTACTGGGAGTCGTAGTGCCGTAACGTGTCTGTCCAATAAGGATGCATGCTGCACTGCAGTGCTGTCTGCATGGAGGTAACCCCTCCTTTTCCAACGTGCTAGCCCTGTGTGTACGGTTGACGTCACATAGGCGGAGTCACTGTACACTGTTACCTCCTGCCCTTCATGATTTTTGAGCACCACAATAAGCGCTACCAATTTTGCCGCTTGCCCTGAAAAGTGAGACAGTAGTCGTGCAATTGCTACCTCAAATTTGCCATTTGCTCTATACCTCACTACAGCTACACCAGAGTGCCTTTCTCCACTTGTTTGATACATTTTCGAGGAACCATCAATAAAGAGAATTTCCCCTCCTGACAATGCATTCTCTTTTACTCGGAGTATATAGTCATACAACTCTATATAATTTACGCAGTCATGCACATGCTTGCCCTCTGCCACTGGATCAGCTGCAAAGGTGTCAGGGTTCACTATTTTACATCTGACAATTTCAATCACTGGATTTGATATTATTACTTTATATACAGAAGCTCTCTGAGATATTAATGTACCCTTGGGGTTTCTCCAAAATAGCAAACAAAGCATGTTCCACAAAATGCATCACAGAATAATCCATTACAATACTCGTAGACTTCTGATTTGCGAACGGGGCGGCTGTCAATGACTGTTCGCATGGAATATACCCTTTTCATAACTGGGTCTAAAATCTAACTATAATAGGCTAGAGGTTTGTACCCTAATGTAGTCCTCTGTGTAAGCACTGCTGTCATAACTGTCCCATTCGTGTGTGAAAACAAGAACAGCTCCCCAGCGTAATTGGGCATTCCTAAAACAGGAGCTGTACAAAATGCTTTTTTCAACTCTTCAAATCCTCCCTCCATTTCCTCAGTCCATTCTGTTTTCTCCTTATTCACCTATGCTTTCTTTAAAGCCTGCAAAAGCGGTCTTGTTTATTAACTATAGTCAATCACCCATGCTCTCACATAATTACATAGTCCCAAAAATTGTTGCATCTGCTTCACTGTGGCTTTGCAATTTTCATGATCCACTCAGCTCTTTCAGGCATTACCCTCTTTCTCTCATGAGAGATCAACTGGCCAATGTACAACATCTCTTTTTGACAATACTATAACTTCTCTTTGTCTACTTTGTACCCCCTGTCTGCTACAATAGTCCTTAACTGAGTTGAGTCTTGCCTGCACTCATCTTCTGTCATACTACAAATTAAAATGTCATCTACGTACTGCATCACAGTGCTTTTCAAATCAATATTGTCTAGGTCCATCTATAGGACTCTGTTAAAGATCGATGGGGACTCACAGTACCCTTCAGGCAAACAAGTGTGTTTTAGATGGATTTACCAGACGTAAATGAAGTCAAGTCTTACGAGTCCTTGTGCAACGGGATTGAGAAAAACGCATTCTTCAAATCAATCACCATGAAATATTGCGCTTCTACTGAGATACTGCATAGTATCGTCGCTGGGTTAGGAAATAAAGGAAACTGCATCTACCATCTGCTTAAATGGTCTCATATCTTGTATAAATCTCCACGACCCACCATTTGATTTGTTCACAGGGTACGCCGCAGTATTACACATTGATTTTGAAGGTACAGAATAACTTGTTCCATCAGTGCTAAAATAGTCTCACAAATTTCCTCATCTGCCTCTCGAGACATGGGATACTGTCTTGCTTGATGTAAAATCGCTCCTGGTCTCAGCTTTATTTTAACCTCCCCTACTCGCTTCAATTGACCTACATCATAAGGGCCTGTAGACCATAAAGCGATTGGCACTTTCTCCAAGTCTTGGTCAAAAAATGCAATACACTGCGGTCTAGCGCCTCCTTTTTCCAATAACGGAAACAGCGTAAATCCTGATCCGCAATCGGCTCCCATCGTCGCCCTATCCATAGTGGGAACAATGGTTCCTGATCACCTTCTTCCTGGCAATGACCTTAACCTGCTTACATATGACGGTGATTCTCTCTTCTCGCTATACGATCGTCCTTTGGGACGCTCTGGATATGCTATAGGATCTGGAATCCTTTCCTTAGGTTGCTTTAGATCAGACCATCTTACTTCCGTGTCTGCCTGCAGGCCTCCCTCTGGGGCACGTGCACCTCCTCCTTCTCCACGGAAGGATTCCCTTTCTTCATCTGACATATCTAGTCGCCAACTAGTGTGACTCTCATCCCCTTCACCCTTATCTAAGGCCAGTCTACTTATAGACAAGGCTCTATGCTCAAGACTGAATGGATTATTCCCTTTTCTTCGTGATTGGAAGACTAGGGTTTGAACTCCCTTCCCTCAGCTTCCCGATTTGCCACCTTCTCTTAAGTCCTGATAGGCTTTATCAATCCTATCTCCGATGCTTCCTATATCAAAGTTCTCTTCTAGGGCTACTCTAGATGGCCCTGATGTTGTTCCCTGTAATGGGAGGAACTCTTCCATACTGCCCCATTGTTTTCTGAACTTAGATCCATTAATTCCGTTTGAATGCAGTCAATATCGCACTCACGCCGTCTTCTCTTTCGTTCTAATTCTTCATCTACTTCTCTTTGCTTTTTAGCTTCCCATCTAACCCTTTCCTCTTCTTGTCTCATCTCTTTACCCCTGCTCATCTCGCTGCCTCTTCTTTTTGTCTCTGCATTCTTTTATCTCTTAATTTCTGCACTTCCCCCTCTACTCTTTTCCTTTCTTGCCTATTCCGTTCTTCTGTTGCTCTGTCTGCTATACTTCCTTTGGTCCTCTGCCCTTTCTTCTTTCTTTTGTTGCTCCTCCTGATACATCTGTTCACGCCGCTGTCTGCTCTTCCTTTTATGCTCATCTTCTTTTAATCTCTTTTCTCGTTCCTCGATGCTCTTCCCATCTAGCTTGAGCAACATCTGTCCTCCCATCCATTTGTTCTGTATGAGCGTTACTTCGTCAGCTTTATCCTTCTCTCGTTTCTATCTCTTGATCTCTCGCTCCATGTCTGTTGATACATTTGATTGCTCACTTTTGTCTTCCCTGTTTTGTAAGACCTTAAAGATCTCCTCTTTTCTCTTCTATATTACTATACCCCATTGCCGCTTTCAGCTCCTTTAATGGATACAATGCTATGTCTTCATTACTATCGCCTTTTACCTCAGATAAGGCAATGGGAGCAGAAGGCTCGACACCTTCCTCCTTACACTGGTTAAGCATCCACTCCTCAGGTGGCAGATCCTCTCTCTCGATACATTTTCCAAAGATCTAAAATAGCGAACCTTTTCTCCAATTTCTTTCCCGTGTACACAACACGCAAGTATGTGGTCATGTGTTGCAATACTGCTTTAATCAATGATTCCCCCTTGTGGCCATGGCATGAACATCTCATCTGCTGTGCCTTTTACCAATTCTGCACTGTACTGTTTGAGCTTGGGTATGTGTTGGGAAATGTCTTACATAAATGCATCAGAGGAGTAATGTCTCCCATTGCGATGAGTCTCAATTGACTGTTAATACTTACCAGTGTTTACAAAAATACTTTTATGAAAACAACAAATATGAGCGCGCTCCAACAATCGCCACTCAAAACCTCTATTTTTCAATAATCTCAGTCTACCTCTGAGTCGGTACCGACCGTTTCTCTAGATAGACACTACGGGCCTCATTATGACTCTGGCGGTAGCCGTGCCAGTAAAACCAGCATGGTTGTAGCCGGAGTAATTTTCTTTCCGGCACCCAGGAATGGGCAATTACTGGGGCATTGCAGCCCCGGCAGATCGGTAATTGCCCATTCCTGGGCGCCGAAAAATATTAATCCCCATTCCCATTGAGTCCCATTGGACTCAATGGGAATGGGGGGCTGGACGCACTGGCACCATTTGTGAATGGTGCCGGTGCATCTAACATGGTCTACTCGCTGTTGCTGGTCTGCCCGCCATGTCAAACCTGTTGGGCGAAAAGGCACCCGCTCGCAGACCTCGTAGTTTGCCGGTCTGGTAACAACGGATCCGGCAAGCTTACCGGTACCGTTGTTACTGGACAGTCAAAACTTATAATGAGGCCTTATGTCTCCTTGACCTTTTCTCAATTTTCCTTACACAATTTTCGCTCTTCGACACCTTAATTTACCACAAATACACAGACAGACTAGGTGACTCTTCACATTAATCCTTAGTGATCACTCTTTATTTCCACCGCTAATAATACCCCGTTTACAGGATTTAAATTGTAATCATATACAGACCTGTCCTGTACATAGCCTAGTTTACTTCAACTAAAGTGTATAACAATATCTTCTGAACCCCCTTGGGTTAGGAATCTCAGGCTCTCTCTCTCTATCGTTAAGTTACGCATTAATTTCTAAATTACCACAATCCCATTCCCTCAGTTTGCCATTCCCCTTAGTCTACTCACCATTTGTTCGTTCAGATCGAGGCCTTCGGTATTGACTCCCTCCTCCAATCGACCACTTTTGACTTCTGTCCGCAAAGTGCCTGTGGAAACCAGGTAGGGATTTCGGCAAAGAGGGACCCTGCCCGCTATCTCAATTTTCTTGCAAGAATTCTATATCGGCCGATCTCCACAAGAAACCCCACCATCTTCCATCTAGATAGCAGAAGGTGCCTGATCGTCTGAAACACTGGAGTCTACTGGTCGATTGGTCTTACTTCGAAACCATCCGACATACTACCAAGCAAACCCTTATGGTCCTTTTAATCGAAGTAACATATTGTACGATGGAGGGGATGCAGAATAACTCTTACACAAATAATAAGACCGACTCAGGAAGTTGGCAAAATGTGTCTGTTTTATTCTCAATTGTCTAAAACAGGGAGTTACAATGGACATCAAGGGACGTCGCACAGCACAGTCAACGTATTTCAGAAAAAAGCATTCTTATATAACAAAAATTCGTCATACGTGTTGTCATACTATGTGGCAAACTAAGAAAACCTATCTGAGATTGTGGTTGGTTCAAGGGGTATATCTAAGTATACTTTCTATAAGGGCTTGGATTGTGATTGGGTCTCTACAGTCAGGTGGACAACTTATGCCCACCCCTAGTGCAAGTCATCTTCAAAAGTTATTATGTACACAGCATATCATTGGCTCTCAAACTATAAGGCCCTTTGTTACATGCCCCTCTACAATTGGTTGCCATGCTTGTACCCTTCTGTGACATTCGATTCACTAGCAGCACGTAAACTGGTACCCCAGGTGCTGGTGGGTGGACCTCCCCACCCAATTAGCCCACCATCCCTCATGCCTTCAGATTGTCTTTGAACTTGGCCTTGCAGTAGCTTTTCTTCTCTGGGAATATAAGGGAGTGTGAGCATGTTCTTATCAAGGTTCAGGTCTGCATGCCCACGTCTATTTCCATCCTGGACTCACATGACAGGAGACCATGAATCAGCCCATATTATAGCATTTAATTGTCTTGAATAAAGAAACTTGGCAATCATGGTGTTCTCTCTTTGCAACTTAACAAGGTATGCCTCGGTGTCTCACATTCACTGTTCTTCAAGGACTGATAACCAGTTTGGCTGCTTTAGCCTTTGACACCAGGCCAAACAGCCTTCCTTTGGTCCATTATTTCTTTGCTGTGACACACATAGCTATCCATCCTTCTTTCTCCATATATTTGAGCTTTACTAAAATTGTGACATTGAATATCCAGATTCTATATAATACCGGCACTGCCTGCAGTCTATTCACTACATATAGCCAGCCTTTACGATTACTTAGTTTACTTGCGTTACAGCATCTGTACAGTTATAAAACAGCTTGCATTCAGTGCTTCTTCACACGTGCAATCTTCATTTTCGTATGCAAAATTCTTCTCAATTCTTTACTTCGTCATCAGATTCTATAAGGTCTATGCATTCCCTTCTTTGGTCTCCCTTCTCATTGCGTCAAGCTCATTTCTAGTGATGTCACCAGTCTCTCCTTTTCACATCTTCACATTTCTGCGGGGATCTCCGCCAGGAGACCGTCATATCTTCAGGGATACATCATATAGGGTTTTTTCAGTGGATCCCTTGTCTCAAAGGCTCTTCGTAGGATAGGCACCATTACTGGTGTTGCACATGTCCCAATTTCCGGTTTCCAACATATAGGCAGAATAGGGGTGGGACTTCATGCAGAGGCATTCAGCTGCTTGTCTACAAAAGACAGACACAAGTGATCACAGTTCAAGGGTATTTATTAAACTGTAAATGCAGGGTGGAAAAACGCCTAACCTAAACCTAAATCTATGGTGTGAGAAAGCGTCGACCATCAAATGAAAATAAGGCAGTCCTTGTGGCGTTGTGTCAAAATAAAAGGGCCTATACTAATTAAAACCTATTGCCAATTCCTTACTACTAATTACAGAAAGAGTGTGGGATAGGGTTTCAATAAAGAAAGAAGTGTTCACAAATAATAAGTCAGGATGTGATTGCCAGGGGTCTCACTTCCACACGTTTTCAGCACGATACAAGGTGGACCTTGGAGCACAGCACACACTCGAGCCTTCTCAGCACGAGACAACAGTTCCCCTATCAGCTATCAGGT
The DNA here is from genome assembly GCF_040938575.1 of Ambystoma mexicanum. Taxonomy (NCBI): domain Eukaryota; kingdom Metazoa; phylum Chordata; class Amphibia; order Caudata; family Ambystomatidae; genus Ambystoma; species Ambystoma mexicanum. The sequence goes on along the minus strand of NC_090930.1, from coordinate 861,920,801 downwards.
TCTTCGACAGTTAAGTCTACTTTCAATAAAAGTCTGTTGCCTTTGAGGGCCTGATGCATTCAACAAACAAACACAAAGTTCTGTTCCACATTTACTTTGGGTGACGGCTTCACCCCCAATTCCCACCTCTTCCGGGCGCAGACCCCTTACCAATCGTATTCCACAAAAACAACTAAACAGTTCCTTTCTCAATGAAGTTTGGGTGATGAGCTTTCAACCCTGGATGTCCCTCGGCTGGGCTCAGATCCCAAATGACAAGTGGGACACTTCACTTCCCCTTGTCCTGCAATGTTTCCTGCTTTCACAAATCTTAATGTCTTATCAAACAATGTAGTGTGACTTACCCTCGATTTGATTCACTTTTGTCAACACAATGTTCATAGGGACTTCAGGCTTCATCCCTTTTCATTAGACTCCCTCTACCTGGTTCACTCTTGCCAACTTTAAGAAACAGTTCATTGGGCTTTTCCCTTGGTTGTCAGCTTCCCTTTGTCGGGTTCACTCTCGTCGACTTTTACCAGCTATTCCTCATGGGACTTTTAGACTTTGCCCCGTTTCATTAGCATCCCTCCACCGGGTTCACTCTTGCTAATCTTCACCATGCGGGATTTATTCCCCTTCTCTACAATCATCGGTCGGTTAAAGACTATCGACGGTACAGAGGATTTCACAAGACCCATGTATGACCACTTTGACCTCTTCTCGCCCCTTCCCAAGTGCATCTGGTTATGGTAGTCTTTCTACCATCGGGTAATCATCCAGAGTAATCCTTCTTGAGCACTCGCATGGTGCCGGCCTCCTCTGTTGCTGGTTTTTCCCCTCTTTAGATTTTCAAAGTTCAATTTAGCCGCTCGCTACTTTTCGTTTAACATAGTTTGGTTTCTTATCGATACTCCCCTTGACTCATCAGCTGTGATGAACCGCTTTGCTTTCTTTCTTATTGGAGTCCAGGTTGGTACCAGAGACAGCTTAGCAATCAGCGAAGGATGGTCTTGTGTACCATTGACATCTGGTGCAAGACACGCTGGCTATTGTTCGCAGACTCATCATTCCCTCTGCAGAGGTTTCACGGGCCTTGGTCGGAAAGGGCAAGGTTGAGTCTCTCCTTGTCACCCTCTCGGTCTGTGCCCTCTTTCTCCTCCTCTTGAAATGCTGTGCTGAGTTAGCTCTTACATCATGCTGTCTGCCTTGTTCATGGTATAGTGTTGTGCTCCACCTTTTATCCCCATGGGGAAAAGAAAGGAACGTCAGGTGTGTGAGATTCTGGTCAATTGCCTGACTCTGCATGGCCCTAGGGTTGGGACATGTCAGGTAAACAGGTTTGGACTTGGTCCGTTGTCTTCCGTGGGGTGTAAAACTGTTTGTGTCGGAAAATGGGGGGGGGAGGGCATTAGAGTGTTCGAGTATCCTACGGGACAGAAAGGGGAAGAGGTGGTATATGAAATTATAGTGTTTGTACCATGGGATTTGATAAACTTAGAAGGGTGAAAATGATAGTATTTATTAGACAGACGGGAATGACTGGGTTTACTATCTTGAAATAAACTGGGGGGTTGTGGGAACGGTAGTGTTTTGTCCTAGTAGAATGGGTGTTCGGAAATAAATAACCAGAAGGATTTGTAGAGGAAGGATGGGGGGTATTTGAGTGGAAAACAAGGATTCTGGGAGTTGTGGGTTTTAAGTGCAATGGGGTTTGGGCTCCCAGGGTATCTATCAGATGCAGAGGGTTTGTGGGATTGAAATAAGGAAGATCATTTTGGTGAAAGGGAAGTTGAGTTGGCGCAACATATAAAAGCTTGAGGGAGCTTGTTTTCCTCGGAATAATACTGCGTCTCACCTAGGATATTTCCCCAAGCATAACCTCAGGCTGCCCTACCCAGGTGATCCTCCCTTGCTCATCCACCCCTAGAGTTGGGATCTGAGAGCGCCGCCCGTCTCTGACCAGCTGAATAAGGGACTCCCAAGGTCTACCTGGGAGAATATCCTCAGGTTTCTCACATTACCTCATGTAGCACCCCAACCTCTGGCCATTTGGAAAACATGTCAGCAAGCACAACTGTCCTTTGCCCTTGGCAAACCTAGGGGACCAAGTAAATCAATTGCTAGCAGATCCCACGGTACACGTGGAACCTCTAGCACAACCATAGGTGGAACATGAGTTCTCAAAATCTTGTCACTATCGCTGCAACTCACACACTCTTCGATCTTACACTCAATCACTGCGTCCATCTGAGGCCACCAAAAATCAGTCCTTATAACAGATTTTGTCCTTGAAACCTCATTTGGCCCCTTGTGCCCCAACTCAATTACACAAGGTCTCATGCTTTCTGAAACCAATAGTCAATCTCCTCTGTACCATGCCCCTCTGAACAGAAAGCTCACCTTCAACGCATTTAAACCTTCTCTACACCTCGCCAACGTTTCACAACATTAAGTTTTGCAGACTGATACACATCATTCTCTTCACATGATTTCAACCACTCCTCTCCCGCTAACGCATCAGCGCTAAAAATTTCTCTTACCTCCTCACTCAGCTCATCATTCAGCAACCTGCTATATCTCCTTACAGGATTGCAATGGTATTGTTCCTCCCTTTTACATGTTCAACCATGAAATTCAAACCATGAACTCTTGTTACCCACTTGATAATACTCCGAGACACACCATCAAGCCCACCTTTATTGAATATATTGACTAAAGGCTTGTGGGTCTGTCTTCACTACAGAGCTCATCCCATACAAATACACTTTGAACTTTTCAATGGCCCAGATCACGGCCAAAGCCTCCTGTTCGATCACTGAATACCTTCTTTCTACATCCCTCAAAGCCCTTGTAGCGAAAGCCACTGTGGTTTCATTAACATTACAATCCTCTTATTGCAACACTCTGCCTAACCCGTGGTCACCAGCATCGGTTTTGAGACCTTCTTTGAACCCTTTCAGCATTGGTGCATGTATAATACTTTCCTTAATATTCTGAAACTCCTCGTCACACTCACTAGACCACTAAAATGTTGCCCCTTCCTTGTGAGTCTCCTCAACTCATTAGTCCTACTCGCCAGCCCTTTGATACATTTTGCATAGTACTCAACAAGCCCCAAAAAAGAGGAAACCTCTGGCTTGGACTTAGGAGCTGGCATCTCTGAAATCCCTTACACTGCACTGACTTTGGGCATCGCACCTTCTCCTGTCAACTTGTACCCAAGATAGTCCACTTAATTTTACCTGAAACAACACTTCTCCAAATTCAGGGGGAGTCCGGCTTCACCCAACTTCACCAAAACACTACACAACCTCATATCATGACTCTCTACATCCTAACCCCATATCAAAATGTCATCCTGGTAAAACTTCACCCCTTCCAAACCACCAAGTAAAGTGTACATGACCCTCTGGAACACACTCGCAACCGACACCAAACCAAATGGCATGTGCACAAATTTGAACATCCCAACATGTGTGAGAAAAGTCATCAAATCACAAGAGTCAGGATATAAAGGTACATGATGATAGGCCAACTTTAAATCCAACAATGAAAATACCTTGGCTCCAGACAAATCAGCTATGGGCTCATTGATTTTGGGTAAAGGGAACTTCTCACCAATCATACATCTTTTGAGCCCTCTTTGATCAATGCATAATCTAACAGCCTGTTGCTTTTAAGTGCTCCAACAATGGGCCTAACCCACTCATACACCACAGTGGGCTCAATAACTCCTGCCTTAGTCATCTGCTCAAATTAATTTTCTACCTCCTTCTTTAGGGCCAAAGGAACTGACCTGACTTTAGCTGCCACGGGAACAGACCCTGGCTTGAGTTGGATCTTGTGCATGAACTTTGAGATACAATCTGTCTTGAAAAATATGACGGGCCCATGTGGAAATATCTTCGCGGGACATGACAGGCACACTCCCCACTGCACACGTATTCTTCACATTCTCACCACTGACCACCCCTGTATATACAGGCTGCCTGGTATTGGGATCAAATGTAATTCATAGGGCAGCTTAGCTGCTCCATGAGATCAAGTCTGCACTTACATTTGTCACATAATTTGCCACTGCCCCATTTTCCCTGATATTCTAGCTCAACCTGCATCTGTCCAATAATGTGGATGGGATTCTCCCTGCATGCACAGGCTTTGACGGAAGCCTCCTTTAGTACACACTTCCGAAAGACTTTCTCCCAGGTATCCTTCCCTATGAGGTTGTAATCGGCACCACTGTCAACCAACATTAGGACTTCTCGCCCATCAATCTTGATCAGAGATCTTGGCTTCTCCAATCACACACCAGTGACAGCATTTATAACCTGAGTAACTCGCACCCCACCCACAAATTCACAATCTGAATTGTCTTCATCACCTTCATTCTCATGCACACTTCCTCCAGCGGGTGCCATTCTGCAGCATTTAGCCAAGTGACCTCTTACTCCGCACACACAGCACTCAGCATACATAGCTGTACATTCTCGTGAGTTGGCAAGGTGCTACAAACTCCCACATTGGAAGCATCTTTTTTGATGCGAGTCACGAATCTCTTGTCTGTCTGAATCATCCTCATGACCTTCACCCCTCCGAAACCCGCTGTACTCCTTCCTTTCTCCATAATTCCCGGGCTTCCTAAAGTTAAGCACCCTCGAGTCACTGAACTTCCTGTTCCTCTGCTTGTTAGTCCTCCCTGCAGAGACAATACTGACTCCTACATGATTCTTTTCAATGCTGATCGTCTCATTTTCTGCACTGAGTTGTTCGATACACTGTGCAGTATGTTCCACTTGCTTAGCAATCTCAATAGTCGTCCAAATTTGGGCCAAGTTCCTTCCAAAGTTCCTCCCTGATCCGGTGACCAGTATATTTGATCATCAATTGATTGTGAATGTGCTCATCATGGCAGTGACAAAAATGACATTTTATTGCAAGCCTACACAATGCTGTGATGATATCCTCAATTGTCTCTCCATTATTTTGCTTTCTGGTCCCGAAGTGGTACCTGGCCAAAATCTTGTTCTCCTTGACCTCATAATGCTTGTCAAGCTTAGCAATACTTATGTCCAAGCTATTCCATGAGCTGGTGTCAGCTGGTTGCACTGGTTCGGGAAGCCTCTTGAATACATCTTGGCCTGCACTACCTAGACATTGGTAGAGGAGAGCATCCTTTCTCTCAGAGTAATTTGGCCTGTAAACTGCCAACACAAACTAAAGAAGTCTTGCCGCCACTCCTTCCACTTGATGAGCAGGCTGTATAAGATTTCTTTTTGTTAATCCTTGTTTAATAACTAACACTGCATATGGGAGAGAGCTCTCCTATAAATCCATTAAATGAGATGCCCGGTGAGCTCAAGCAGGCACGTTGCTTGAACTAATCTCTTGGTAAACAAACAGAGGATCTTGAGTAACACGGAGTTATTGGCGACTGGAAAACAGATCCGAGAGCAATGCAGAGCCTTCTGGAGTACGCAGGAAGTGCCATGCAGGGTCTTTTGCTCTAGTAGGCCTTCAGATGTATGTCGGGCTTCCCTCTCCACAACCCCCATAGCGCAGCGTACAATGGGCTGGGTTTCTGCAACGCTCTAGCGTGACATGCAATAGGCCAAGCCTTCTCTGACTCCCGACTCCCGAAATGGTCCGGAGTGAAGGGTCACAGCTCTAAGAGTATCGTGGCACACCTTGCTAGGTGACTTTTCTGTTTGGGGCACTTGCGGGCAAGTGGACCGGATCTTTCTTTTCCCTCCACATGGCACGTTACTCAGACTCTTCTGGGGGCTTCCTAATTCGCCCATCCGCTAAACCGGGTCACCTGGGGTCTGCTGGGCAGTTGACTGGAAGAGTCACACCTGGGCACTACTGTCCTCTGCACTCCACTGCAGCCAAGGAGGACAGTCCTCGTTGTGAGTGAAATGACTGACACCACAATGATTGGATCTTCAAGATGCAGACATTTATTAAAGGTAAGCGGTGTAAAGTTTGGCAGCAGCCAGCCCCATCAAGGCATCTCTTACAACTGTCCCTAACTCAATCTACAAACTGATCAATAACAAATCTGAATTGTTGTCAGGTTCAAAACGCCTGACATAACAAAGGAACAAGACAGGGAAGGAGAAAAAAGGGAGAATGGAGTTGTGCGACACAGGACAGGCAGACTAGGGAAGGGTGAGAATGTACATCATAACACTCACAACCACTTCTCCCGGTCCTGCCGGCCTCCTTCTCAAAGCTTGCCACCGGTCTCCAGCTACATATTCCTTAGCTTCCCGCTGCATACACTCTGCACTGATTCACGGGTCCTGAGCACTCCTCCTGCCATCCCACCACACTGGAGAGGTCCGCTTACACACAGCTGACCCTGCCTCCACAGCAGACTGTGCTCCCACAGCTGCCTCCATTTGGTTTTGGCTTCCATCTTTTAAAGCTCCCGCCTTCATTACTTTTACAAAAAGGACTAGACCGCTCATCAGCAAAGTGGTAGTCCTGCCTGGCTCCTGTTGTCCTCCTCCTCATCCCAGTACTTGCCTGGGCTTGATTGATGTTTGTTCTTTCAACATGAGGATGTGTTGGTCTAGTCATCCTCTTTTTCGTCCCAGTACCATACTGGTACAATTTAGGGCATATTTTAGGGGAGTCATGTAGAAAAGGCTTACAAAAGCTGGATGGGTGGAGGGTTCATGGTGAAAGGAAAATGTGGGATACTGTGTCTCACCTAAAGACATCCTCTCCCCACTCCCCAAGTCTCCTCCACCCAGTTGATCCTCCCTCGCATGTCCACCCTGAGGGTCAGGATCCGAAAAAACAAAGGCCTTTCCCAGGCCACCTGGGAAGAGGATACCAGGGGAAAATAAGTGAGGACGCCCTCAGGTTCCTCACAGGGAGAACAATGATGACTTTTTAATTTTGTTGGATATTCACTTTTGCCACCTAGAAGAAATAACACTCCTAGCTATTTGCAAAAATTAGACACATTAGCAATAATGCTTATAGTAACATTTTTACATTTTGTAGCCTTTAATGTATTATTTTAATGGCACTGAGAGTGTTGGTCCTTTATAATGTGGCCAGACCAGTATATATAACTATATATATAGCAATGTAACTCCCATCACATTACCCAAAAATATTCTGTAGTAACCAAGCAGATGAGGAGACTGAAACAAGGTGTGACAGATGATTCTGAACACATGAACACAAATGACCGAATCCACTCAAGTAACTAATAATGTGTGGTACCAGCATATGAGCTGAGTAGAGAGATGTCTTATGAGAGCTGTGATGTGTGCTCTCTTATCCCCTGTGCCATGAGTGCCTCCACAGTTGTTATAGCAACTGAAGTACCCGCGAACACAGCACATCTCTTAATTCACCTTGTACTTTGTATGACTAGATGGCAATTCCATGGTCAGCCAGCTTCTCTAGAATGGGTGAAAAAAGCAAATTCTCCACGGGAGGATAATTACATACAAGAGATGAAGAGGATGATAAAGGCCAACACACGGCACAAGGTGATAAAATATATCCCATCAGAGACAAGTGGAGCAGGGATCAGAATAGAAGAAAATAAAATGCTGCAGTGATAAGAAAGGGAAAGAAATATCTGGATGTTGGGAAAGAGGCCACTTATAAATAAAAAGGGACTGTTATCACACCAGAGGGATGTACCGAAGGACTGATGGTGTGCAAAGCACTAGCGCTCTTGGAGCAGTGAGAAGAGGTTGTGCTAAATGTAAATAAAGCATGTCTCAACATATGGCCTCAAATCAAAGTTACCCAAATGGGTCAATAATGATGGGGGACCAGTACAGATATAACCCCAGAGAAATGCCACTGTTTGCTACTGAAACAATAGTACAGTAAACATTGGAAATAACACCAGATTCAGACGCATTTTCGAAGTACCGGGCATGAAGGTAGGAACAGCAGCATTAATGGACCGCTATTGGGCTTGTGGCTCCAGAGCGTACATGCAATTGCCCTCGAACTGGGGAGGCCTACGCTCCATATTACTAATAAATACACAGTTCTAGTATACCAGAGTGAAGTACAAATTGGAGACTTCCCTCGAACGGATGCACACCTAAGAAACAAAAAGTCCCTCAAACGCAGTAAAAGAGAACATTATTTCCCGATCAAATCAGTAGAGGCCTATGATGACAAACCAGATGTTTTTGAGCTATTCAGCAAGACGGCAGTGTTCTTTACATCTTTCTTTACTCCCGGTTTGCAGGCAATAACAAATGAAAAATGGTTACAAATAACCAGGTGGGAGTTGATACAAACAATAAATGCAACTGTGAAAGGATTTAACACCATAACAGGGGAAATGGGGGCCATAAGACTTATGACCCTAAACACAAATATGTCTTTGATCTGTTAACTACCATGGAGGGTGGTCTGTGCATACAAATTGGGGCCTTCTTGCTGCACGTACAAACCTGCCCACAATGGAGAAAATGGAACCCTCAGAGTCCATAGCCACTTTAACACAGTGGTCTTCAAACTTTTTTGGCCTGGGCACCCCTGAGCAAAGTTCGGTGACTTTTGTGTGCTGTCACCGCACCCTATTCCCAGTACAGACCCTGGGCTCTCCCCACCACTATCGCAGTGCTGCCGCCCATCCTGCTCCCACCACAGTCCCATGACACAAGCATACACACATCATACACATTTAAATAAAAAATAAATCGCCATAAACATACCTTCTGCAGGGGCCTGCACGTGGTTGCTAAAATGCCCCGCTCCAGGTTGCTCTGCTTGTATGTGCGAGGAGGCACAGGAGCACCCCCTCGCACATACATACATGCAGTGCCCCAGCCATCATTTCCAATAAGCTATGCAAGGCTGGCGAAGCAAAACACCCCCAGCGTTGCATGGCTCAGTGATCATGTGCGGCTGGGGACATGAACTGACAAAGGCAAACAGTGTTTCCCTTTGACAGTTCAGTCACCACAGGAGCACTCCCTTAGCTGGAAAAAGCAGCTGAGGGAGTGCTCAGTGTTTCACTGGGCTGGCTCCTCGGCTCCTCCATAATGGGTGAGGTGGCCAGTGGGTGGATGCCCCCTCACCCATCATAGATGAGCCGGCAGGTTTGGACTGCCCTATATGGCAATAGGGCGATGACCGTACCAGAAATGCAAAATGCTAGTGTAGGCCAGTCAAAATGGGACACTTTCTTGGCCAATGTGGGCCAGTTTGAGGAGTTACTTCACTATGCAGCTAGTAGTTTTGACCATTGTTGCTGAATAAATATTCTTTAAATATCACAATTTGTTTACATTTGAACAATAAACAACCCCTTGGGTACTATTCAAACAGTCTGTGACTAAAGAACTGAATATCCATTTGCAACTGCTGGCCATTTTTTCATTGGTGCCTAAGACCGTTTAATGGTCCAGTCTGATCATGTGAGCTGCCCCTTCCCATTTCTTCCAAACTTTTTACATTTCATGGTGGGCTCTGGCACCCCCCCTGGGATGCTGCCGCGCCCCCTGCACAGTTTGAAGGCCTCTGCTATAACAGAATTGAACACAAAGATGGTGGAGGAGGTGGATGAACCTGAAACTGATGATTGGTCCAGCCATCTGTTCTCATGGATACTCACCTGGTTGGCTAATGCATTGAAGATATTAATAGTCATAGCAGTGTTTATATTTTTAGTGATATCAGTTTCCTTGAGTCTCTTTAGGTCAATAAAACAACTGGTATACGAAACAACTTGGCTGGTAGTCTTGATCTTGGTAGGATACTTGGTGTACTCTCCTGCCAGGTTTCCTCTCCTCTTTAAGATGATTTCAATACAGGAGAGTATACCAGGCAGATTTAAGTGGCAAGTGTGTTCCTATGAGAATGTCCTGGCAGGAGAACATACTAGGCAAGGTCAAGATGAACAGTGTTTAAAGTGCAACATATGAAGAAGTCCTGATAAGGATACATCAGGAATAGCCAAAGACTATATTGAAATCATCTTAAAGAGGAGAAGAACGTACACCAGGTATCCTACCAAGATCAAGACTAACAGCCAAGTTGTTTTTCATACCAGTTGTTTTGTTGACCATAAGAAAATCATGGAAACAGTCACTAAAAATATACAGCACAGTGAAGAGGAATCCAGGGAAAGGTAGCAATCCCCTGGAACTGTGAACTGTATCCATTGGGAATGTTTATGTTGGAGTTATGCCTTTCATTTTGAACATTTGTGCACTTTCAAGGCCAATGACATCACCCTTTTCACTTTAGAGTTATTTCTTGTTAGAACGTGAGGGCCAGAATAGTATTTTGGACACAGAACATTTTTCTTTGGACATCTTGACATCGGACAGACCCTCAGTTTTGTGTTAGGTAGGGAAATACCTCTTAGAGTGGGGATAGAGAGGCATTTTCCAGCCCCCTTTGGGTTTCAATAAAGGTTTTTGGCCAAACCTACAAGCCCCTGTGTGCGTGTCTCATTCCGGGTTCCTCACACCTGTTAGCACCAGGGAAGATCAAGTAGAATTGTACAGAAACCCTGTCGATGGATCGAGGAAATAAGCTACAAGTACATTTGTTGTTTAAGTAAGGGGAGATGTAGCGTTGTCACTCTATATTCTTAGAGAGGAGGGGATGGAAGAAGGAATGCAGGAAATTAGGGCATGGGAAGGGGGGGACGAGGACAAGTATGAGAGTAAGAATAAAGATTCAATGTAATGCCCTTGACTACAATCCTCCATTTATTTTTCCGCATGTGATTTGTGCCTCCCCGCTAGGCACATCATCCATTCTACACCCTCGCCAGAGAAACAAAACCTCCAACACCCAGCCATTCCATGAAAAATCTATCGCTCCACCCGACTGATTCAAACAAAGATTAGCAACCAAAATTCGTAAGATTTTCTCCTCCAACTAGTTTTCTTCACAAACGTACTGTGGATGCAGGCAACTAACTTTTCTCATATTGGATGATCCCGTTGACATATGTGATGAAGACACCATTAAATTATATGCATTTTTGCCTCATAACATAAAATTCAGTATCAATGCTAATTCTGCTCCCTCTTCAATTGAAATAGGTGTTTCTCTCTGCGTGTTCCAGGGAAAACAGCCCCTTTAAAATATTTGTACAGTGTATTTCAGCAATAAACGCAATGATGTCTCAACTAGAAACTAACAAAACACAAAGCATATCGATTTGAGAAAACCTGCACATCCTTGAGGTTTGATTCGTTTTTTCACAAACGTTGTTGGGCTCTATTTCCGTGTTAAAATCGTGGAGAATTAAGTGTAACGTATAGCAGAATTCATTTAAAAGGATTAATTTCAATTGGATTCACACACATTTCTTTTGGAATTAAATTAGCTGTCCCTGCAAAATAATGCATCATATTTTGGCACTGGAATCTAGCCCCGATTCCATGGTCAACCGCTTCTGGCACATAAAATCAATACGGGTTTCTCAACTTTACACTTGGAACATTTTGAGATGAACCCAGTACAAAATTTAGAATTTGTGCATTTTCTTCCGGAATTACTATAATTTCTAGTTTCTTACACTTGTGTGGCAACACAGAGTATGTTTTTGCAACAAAGGTTCCAACCACAAAGCCTCTTTTTGGTGGTATCTGATTTTGTAACTTCATCAAAGGGTCTGTGGTGGGGTTCCAGGTCCCCTGACACCCAGTTTAGTCATGTACAAGTCATGCTGACTCTGTATCTTTTTTGAGCTGTTCATTCAATTTGAAATGTACCAGTGTCTTTAAGGCTGGTTGCATTACAAGACTGTGGCTTTCTAACTAGGCATGGGCCCATGAATTGTCTGTGCAGAGGATATCCTTATGGCTACGGGTAGGCCCTATATCCCTAGGATGTAGTCAACCATGGGTCTTCATGTCCCCTATGGGTTAGGCCCATTTGTTGGTACCTTGCACCTGTGTCTACATTGAGCATGTGGGAGACATCCTCCACAAGGATGCTGGAGAGTTCCACCCATATGCTGATGATACTATGAACCAAGACAAACTGCAGGCAGTCTTTGATTCCCTGGCTGAGTACCTTACTTGCATAGCCAACTGAACGGAGTCAATGGCTAAGGCTCACGATAGACAAAACAGAACTCATAAACATGGGTTTGGAGAGTGTTTTCGGTTGTGGCAGGGTTGGACTGCCATACTGTTCATTCATAGTGTGCTCCACTATCAGCAGCCAAGACGCAGACCACAGAAACCCTTTTGGACCTCAGTCTCAGTATCTCTGTGCTCAGGAAGTTGCTACTGTCAGGATTGTGTTCTCCTACTCATGAGGTTTCCATCCTCTACTCCAGTCGCATTTGGATCAGAGAGATAGTCATTTCCTTGGTATAAATTGTCTTCATCTTTGGCAATGCCCTATACCATGTTTGTTCTCAGAATCCTGTCCGACCGTTCAACTCCCTCCACTCAACCCTTTGTAATTCATCTGGATGGAGCAAAGAACATGAGTTACAGGAAGAAAGTAGCCATGTCTAATCCAAAGAACAGGGCTTGGTGGGTATGCAAAAGAGACCTGGCTGATTATTGGAGCACGAATGCAAGTTCTGGTTAGAGAAGTTATAACACGGATAAGGCTGCACAGAAAAAAGAGCTCGACAATATGACATTTTGGAGTGTAAGCATGGACACATGTTTTCTACGGCCCATCTATAATAATCGTTATTGGCAAAGCTAATAGCTTTGCAAATGTAAAGAGTAAGCATTTTGTGTCCGGTGGGGACTTTACAAAAAAAAGATTGACCATCTACATTTACAAAGCCTATCCTTTTGACCAGTTTTACCAGTAGTAGTGTTGGAATCTGTTATACATAGAACTGTATAAAATAATGAATCGAAAATCACTGTGACTTGGTAACTGCTTTACCTCTGGTCCTGTAATATGCATGAGGCCAGACATTGCTGATGCGATGCTGTCATAACCTGCCCGCTGGAACAAGGGGCCCGTCTGCCCGTAACCTAAAGAGGAAAGCAAAGAAGCTCAGAAGTAGAAGACACAGCGACACATTGGCACAAGTAGAAAAAAACATGTGGAGCAGTGTTGAGTATAGAAGGGAAGTGGGCATCAGCAGAGCCGGGCTCATCTTAGTTTGTATTCAAAACTTTAATTAAACAGTGCATGACACAGAAGCGGGAAAACATTCAACAATGATTATACATGTGCAATCAAGACATTCTTATCATAAAAATGAGTACAAAATCGGCCTCTAACATTCATAAGAAAATTAATAACACCTTCCTTTCCCTCCCCTGGAATACATATCAATACAGTTGCACAAGGCTTTCCAACCTAAACGACAGAATGCATCGAGTGGTCAATGTCAGCCAGCTGGAGGTTAGTTAGGAAATATGTAGGGCATGTCAAGCCTCTATTTTGCACTGTGAGGTCTCCAGATAGTCGGAAACCTCAGAATCCTGGTTAAAGGTTAACATCACAGCTACAATGGCTTCCCAAACGATAACATCCCATTGCATGATTATTGCAACTTGTTGCCGCTAGCAATAGTAGTGTAATTAGCTTATGAAGGGCTGAACCCAACAGATATCCAACCTTGTCATAATTCACCCCTTTCACTCTCTTACCTGCCACGTGGGGCAGGCTTTGGGGTCTGTTCACCCTTGGTATTCCCTTCCGAATCCTGTAACACGCTATTGGGGTGATCTGGGAGCTCTAAACCTGCATTCCCTGCTTGACTTCACATCCACATCTATTTTGGGGATTTTTGCCAGCTGTTATGCTTTTTTACCCAAAGGACTCCACTTCCCAGAATGCCTTACGCACTGCTTAATATCCACCCTTGCAAGACAAGATTGGATGGAGGATAAGAAACGCTGACAGCTGGCAGGAGCTTGCAGTGATCACACCTGAGATATGGGATCATTGGCCAGGTTTGAAAGCCTGTTTCATTCAGTTCACCGCTGGTCACTGTTGTGGTATCCCTTTTTTGGCCAGTCTTCTTGATTTAATTATATATTTATAGCCTCTAGTTTCAAGCTACTTGCTCCTCAAGCCATGGATTTCGATTTTGTTTGCTTATAAGTATTTTCTAGTTCCTGGATTTCGTTTATAGCATTCCTCTGTTTTTGAGTCTGCACATTCCAGTGCTTTTTTCATTTTCATAAATTTTTATTAGAATTTGTTTGTTAAGCAAAAATACAACTTATATCACAATGCAGATGTTCATGAGGATTTACAGAGAAGAGAACGAAACGAAAGAAAGAAAATCGAAATGCTCTTCATGACCAAATTAGATCCATAATATATGATTAATGGACTATGTGGTCATAGCTAAGAAAAATGGAACTGCATAACTATGAAAAGAATTGCAACCAAGAATTCTACAAAGATATTTGGCATATGCGGGGAAACAGACATGGAGACGGACTAAGAGACAAACACGAAGACAAAGGGGGAGGGGAGGCAGGGTATGTGAGGGTAAGAAAACCATCAAAGTTTCATGAATGCAATATGTGTGGTATCTGGCATAATATGTAAATAAGTAAATCGGTTGATACATCAGGGAAAGAAAATTAGAATATGCATGTTGAAGTTTATGTACCATGCGTAGATGCATTAAAACTATCCAGGTAGCGAATAAAAAAACACCATTTAGCATTGTACTTTGAAATAGAATTTAGATTTTTTGCCATGCATAGTTGCATTCTTTGTATGTTGCAGATGTTTTTCCACCATCCTCTAACAAATAGGGAGCGAAAGTCCTTCCAATTGGATGTAGTGAGTTTTAACACTATGACAATAAGTAGGTCCTAAAGATTGTCTGAGTCGGGTGAGAGGATGCAATAGATAGCAAGGCTACCTAGGAAGATGTTCCAAAAAGAAAGTGGAACATCCACCCAAAAAATAAGTTTAATGTACTTCCAAATATCTTGCCAGAACCTGTAAATAAAAGGGCAATTAAAAAACACATGTTCATATGAGGCTGGAGCATAACCACATGACCAACATTTATCATTAGCATCCTTATCAGATTTAGCTAGTTTGACAGGAGTAATACACGCTCTGTGCATAAAGAAAAAGAAATGTTGACTGACACTGAAATACGTTTGATTTTAGAAAAGAGACGTGACCAGGTGCGGTCTTCAATAGAGCAGTCAAAATAATTTCCCCATCTTAATCGCACAGGACAAATCATGGAAATAGTGGCAAGAATACTGTAAAATTTAGACACCTTAATATCCGAGATCATGGTCAACTGCAGTAGTCTAAAGGCATCCGGTGAGAGAATATCATTTGAGAAATGATGTAAAGCATCAAGGCAAGAGTTGACAAGTTTGTTGTAAAAATTGAAGTCCGTATTAGAGATAGTGAATTGGTGTTTTAATTGTTGAAAGGAGAGAAGAGAAGGGCCATACATAATTTGTTGAATAAATCTAATGCCTTTTTTCACCCAAGATCTCCGATTCAAGATTCAATTATTAATCACAATATTTTTATTGTGCCATAACAGAGGGAAGAGGCACCTCTTGGGAGTTTTAGTATGAGGAAAGATAAACCTTTGTAGAGCATAGATTGAGGCTTTAATGGGATCAGAGATGGCCATGGGGAAATGCTTAAATATGTAGATGAGGTCTGTAATATCAAAGGGATGGACTAAATGTTTTTCTAAGGTACACCATGTCGGAATGTCAGATGTTTTAGGGCAGGCAAACCAGCATTGGGATTGTTTTAATACAAAAGAAGAGTGATGTAGTTTAAAGTCAGGGACCCTAACCCCACCTATTTCATAAGGTGCTTTTATCTTGAAAATGGCAAACCTTTTACTTTCACCATTACCCCAGAGAAAGTTAAGTAGAACAGAGTAGATAGATTTAAAGAAGGACAGAGGCAAAGGAACCGAAAGTAGCTGTAAATAATATAGGACCATAGGGGAGAGCATCATTTTAATTGGATCAAGCCATCCTCACCATGAAAGATAAAGAGGGGACCATCTGGAAGTTAAATCCATGAGCGTATCCAACAAAATCTGGGTATTGAGTTTGATAGTATCATGAACTGTTGAAGCAAAACGAATTCCCAGATATCTGATAGAAAGGCTGAACCATTTGAAGCCAAATGTATCAATGTCATGTTTGAGACAGTAAGGGTTAAGGGGTAAAATTTCAGACTTGTCTTTGTTGAGTTTGTATCCCGATACGTCGCCAAATTGATATAGTGTGTTGAGTAAGTTAGGGAGGTGAAGCTTAGACTTTTTAATAAGAATATGGATGTCATCAGCATACGCTGCCACTTCAATATAAGAGGCTCCACCTGAAATACCAGGTATGTTTTTGTTGGATCTAATCAGATCTAATAATGGCTCAAGTGAGAGAATATACAAGATTGGGGAAAGAGGACACCCTTGTCTGGTTCCCCTAACTAGAGGAAAGAAAGAGGAAGATTGAGGTTGATGCAAAGTGAGGATTTAGGGGAAGAATAGAGAAGTTTGACCAAGGAAATAAATGTGTCTCCACATCCATGCCATTGTAAATTTTGGAACATGAAGTCCCAATTAACATGGTCAAAAGCTTTCTCTGCATTTAATGTAATGGCCACATAGCCTTGTTTATCCTTTTGATTTTTTGCCGTTAGATGAATGGCATCGAGTAATAGCCTAGCATTGGAATAGATATTATGCCCTTTTACATAGCCAACTTGATCTGATTTAATCAGAGCAGGGAGAGAGGATTCAATTCTATTGGCTAGAATCTTACTAAGATTTTACTTTCGACATTGATAGATGGGCCTATAATTACTGGGAAGTGTTGGGTCCTTATCGGGTTTAGGGAATAGTATGAGTAGGGCTTCAGAGAATGAACCCGAAGAAGATGTTTGGGATATGAAGTAGGAAAATAGGGTTTTAAGTTTGGGTATGAGAGATGGAGACATACTTTCATAAAATTCGGTGGACAGGCAATCTGGACCAGGGGCTTTTCCGCTACCCAAACCCTCAATGGCTCTGATGATCTCTAGGGATGTAATATCTTTATCTAAATGGGAAAGATCGGATTGAGGATATGAAGATCTGTTAACATTATTGAGAAATTAAACGATATGATCATGAGGAATGGGGGTATCAGGAGTATATTAATCCATATAGAGCTTTTTGAAACAGTTTCGTATGTCCTTAGGATGAGGATGTGAGGTTCCTGATGCATCCTTAATGTGGGATATGAAAAATCTTTCTTTTTTTGTTTTCAAGTAAGAGGTAAGCGCCTTACTGGCTTTATTGGATGTTTAATACATTTTTGCTTTATATTTGAGAATGGTCCCAGTTTCTAGATCAGTGATCTCATTATTAATTAGAAAACGTAGGGCCATGACCTGACAAAGGTTAGCTGAGTTAAAGTTTTGATAATAATTTTGCTCAGCTAAAGTAAGCTGAGAATAAATACCGTCTATATGTTTTCTGCGCAAAGCCTTTTTTTCCCCCTCAATAAGCCATAATATGACCTCTTAGAGCAGCTTTAAACGCATCCCAATTATTCACAACCAATGTGTCACAATCTTGATTGTCAGCATAGAATTGATGTGTAAATGATTGAATAGATTGAATGAACTGTGGATCTTGTAAAAGGAAGTTTTTGCATTTCCAACGGGCAGAGGACTTGTTGATATCATAGAGATTAAAGGAGTTACATACAGGGGTGTGATCAGAGATAATATTAGAAATCTTCGAATCAACAATGGAACCAGTGAGGGTTTTAGTGGAAAAAATATAACATAGGCATGAGAGTGTGTTGTGAGGGGGTAAGTGGAAAGTATAGTCGAGTTGTGTGGGATGGGAAAGCCTCCAGGAATCAAAGCCAGTTTCAGCTATGCACCCAAAAAAGGATTTGTGAGACTTGGTAGTTTTGAACACACAACTGGACTTTCGATCTAAAAATGGGTCAAGGATCTGATTGACATCTCCACACATAATTAAATTAGAGAAACTGTTTTTGAGTATCATTTGTTTGAGAGAAATCCAGAAATTGGGGTCAGGCAAGGTAGGGCCATAGACGTTAGAAAAGAAACCTGTGTGGATACAATCAAGAGTTTAACCCATATCCATCTCCCATTTGTGTCAGCACCTTGGTCCAAAATTTTGAAAGGTTGTTCCTTGCTTATTAAAATGGTGACCCCGTTTTTCTTGGCAACAGCTGGACTAGAGATGACCTCCTTGACCCAATGGGATTTGAGTTTCATTACTTCTTTACTGGATAGATGTGTTTCCTGTATACAGGCTACCGATGGGTTAAATTTGTTAAGGTGCGATAAAATCTTACATTTTTTAATGGGATTATTGCAGCGTTTAATGCTCCATGTTACACACTTGAGGATCATTTAAACATATTACATAATTATAGAAACAAAGCCGGAGACCATCGTAACATCAGGATCTAATATGGCAAGGATGCATTTATATTCACAAATACCTAGGAGATGACCCATAAGGAAGATACATGAGGGAAAGGGGAAAGGGCTAGGGAGTCCGATCATGACTGTATATATCAGAACAAAGGAGGTTACAGCAAAATAGAAAGATCAGACTAGGACAAGAAGAAAAATATGGCAGGGATAGGTAACACCTGCTGGGTCGTCAAAAGGAAAAAGAACAACCCACAGTGGAAGACGGACGTAGCAACAGCACCCGTCCCACCAATTTATAATAGAGGATAATCATGACATCAAGTGAACAATAACAAGCAAGTAGAATATTATGACAAACATGTTATGGAAGAAGTGGAGACATTAGCCGATGCAGAAGTATCCATGTCTTCTGACTTGATGCAGCGTCTGAAAATTCTTAGATCATCTGGATCATCAAATACAGAGGTACGACCTTCATGTGTGACTTTAAAGGAGCATGGCGGGTATAGCCCATATTGGATATTCAGCTACTTAATAGCTGGACGAAAGGATAGAAATGCTTTTCTGCTTTGGGCCGTACTTCTGGCAACATCCTGTGAGATTAATAACTTGCAGCCTTGCCAGATGAGGGATCTGCGTTCCTTGGCAGTGGATAGGATGAGTTGAAGGTGAGAGTATTCAAGAAGGTAAAATATAAGGGTTCTGGATGAAGGGCGAGAGGAGTTTATAAACATTAAGTTGACCAATTTGCTGAGCACGCTGTATATTGAATGCAGTATCTGCAGGTGATGTAGTAAGGCTGGAGGAAGTTTTTGCAAAAATCAGATACTTCCGGTAAACCTGAAATTCGAAGATTGTTACATCTACTGCGATTTTCTAAGTCTTCATTGTGTTCCTGGAATTCCCTGACAGATTTCTCAAGCAGCGCCACTCAGGGGGATACATTTTCAACAAGACCCACTCTCCTCTCCACCTCCTCCATTCTGTTCTCGAAGCCTAAGCATCTGTCATCTAATTGTTGTAGCTTTAAGTTTGTGGTCTCAATGAAGGGCTTAGGTGCTCTGATTTCTAATAATATGGCTTCAATAGCAGGATCAGAGCTACTAAGCGGGGGTGGTGAGTCACTTTTGGGTCTTTTAAGGTTTGTTGTAGATTATTTTATGGCAGGTACGTTTTTTTGAGTATTTTTGTTGGAAGCCATTTCAGCTGAATTTGGTGGCTGACCAGTATTTAGAACGGAGACAATAATATAAAGGAACTGATGCTAGGTGCCCCAAAATAACATGTATAGAGGAGCACCGGAGGCCATTGATCAGTAAAATGGTGATGGTTCTTGAACGAGATCTGGAGACAGCTTTAGGATATTATGAAAGGACGCATTCAAAATTGAGATGTTGCTAGATGATCAGGTGTACAGTATTATATTCCATAGTTTACAATTATTATGTCCATATTATGTATACTACCTACCTCCAATATATGGCGATCGAGTGGAAAAGATAGATAATAATAAGGAGCAAACAGTGGGTGAAAAGTGCAAAATGCAGCACCTTCAATGAATACCTTGAAGTAAGGTGCTACATCTCAGTGCTGTTGTAACTGGAACAGTATTTGCATGGGAAGCTTCAAATGAGCTTCAGACTCCAAGCGAATTCAGTAGTTGTGGCCAAAAGGGAAGAAGCAGCTATTTAGATCATGAAAATCTGTAGCGATTCCAATTTTATATATAAGTTCCAATAGTCTTTGTAAATGTTCGAAATGAACGTAGGTTAACTTGGACGGTTTCCTCTAATGATAATAAAATTAAGAGGATGAACAACGTAGTACAGAAAAAACACTGCTGTGGTAAGTGCAGCTTCCAGGCTTCAACACAACGTGGGGAGAGTTTGTGTTCCAAAAAGGGGTTTAAAATGAGGATATCGCCAATTCAGAACAGCGTCAATGTGCATAAAATATATAAAGGTACGTAATTTAACTAGATGCTCTTAGATATAATATTGTTTGTGTAGTTAGACTGCAGTACCTGTGGTGGCACTGCTGTGGAGGAGGAGTGCACAGGTCGAAGCCGGCACGTCAATAAGGAAGTGACGCTGAGTGTCTCCTCAGGTAGGGCGGATTCCGCCAGAGGCAACAGTCGGTGTGATGACGACGGTTTGCTTGAAGCATCCCAGATGGGCAAAACGGCACCAGAGCCTCAGAAGTTTCTCGTGGAGCAGTCCAGACGCATCCCACAGACAAAAAGGTAACAAAAATTGAAAAATAGGGTAGTTCGATGGCAAGTAAATAAAAGGTGGCATGGAGCGGCAGGGCTAATCGCCCATCTTCTCAGGCGTTCAGCCACACCCCCCATATTGGAGTGCTTTGTTGTTCCTGAACATCAAAGTTGGTCTGTGTTCTATAGTTCCTTGTACTTACTGTGTTCTGTAGTCTAAACCTGATCCCTTAGACACCCCTTCTTTGAAATAATTGCTATTCTTGTTCCCTTTTCATTCCCTGTCTGTGCAGGGACAGGGCAGATTTTGGGCCTTTGCTTGTGTTTTCCCGGTTCCTGGACTCCTTATTGGTGTCTGCTTCTGGTTCTCCCCTGCACATCTTCCGTGGTTCCCTATTGATTGTTAGGTATTGTGTTTTCTTTCTACCCCATCTGTGTGAATACCTATGTTTTTCTCACTATCCTGTAAGTACTATTCCTAGGTGTCCCGTATCAAGAGTCTTATGTATTAAGGTATCCTACCTTTACGGTTATAGCCTTTTGGTGTCCCTGTTTGATCGTCAAGCTTTGTCAGCATCACTAGCATCTGAGGTGGTGTTTCTTGTATTTAAGTTGCCTTATAAACTGCAATCAGGGGCTTCAGCTCACAGACACTGTCAATGCTTGTCCTATATGTTGGCTTAGCGCGGACAGCACCTGTAAAAGCAATTGTAGCAGAGGAGCTTTCATATTTCCCTTGTAATAAAAAGGCACTTCTACGTATCTACCCCACATCCCCTTTAATATTTCTGTATCACATTTTACTTGCACAACCTGGGTGATAGTGAGAATGTATCTTGATTTCTGAGTGCATGTTGTTTGATACGCCTTTACTTCCTGTGTGATCTTGTGCACATACCACCTCCCAAAATCCTGTGCCTGGTCTCTCCTCTTCACTTGTGCACTTTCACCTTTATATTTGGAAAGAGCCCGTTTAAGTAAGTCACTATTGACTCTTACCTTCTACAGAGGTTTCCTCCAACATTTGTCTGTGACAGTCAAGCCACTAGTTCTGACACAAATGCACTGATTTTCATTATTGGGCATTTACGTGTAGACTATGTTTGCCAATGAATGTCAAATCCTAGATTGCCAGATACTAGTTCAATGTATTGTTCTAATCCAGATTCTATTTCTAAGAAAACCTTAACAGCAGAAACCCAGCAAGACAATCCTTTTATTAAGATTGCCTGTCTAGAGGCTAGTCACAACTCGGCACTGGCACACGTGGATGCTTTTCATTCTCAAAAACAATCCTAAAAAGTAGTCGATGTACAATCAAGCCCTAAAGTAGAAAGAGACTCTTTTCTGGGTCCAGCTGCTGAAACTAAAGTAAATGCTCCAGCTCACGTGGAAGAAGGCGCTAACTCCTACCAGTGTGTTTCTTAATGAAAGGTGAATGAAAGGATTCAATGCTGTGATTAGCTCAAACCGAAATATAACGAATCTGAAACCTTGTTGGCAATTCCCGAACTATTGGTCGTTAATGTGCTCCTTTTACAGATCGAGAGATACGAGTGTCCCAGTGTTGATGAAATCTTGATTGAAAGTGACATTATCACGCTGTTTTCTTGTATTGAATTCGATTACCAAAAAGAAACACTGTCATCCACTGTGAAAACGGTTTGAAAAGGTACAGCTCAGTCCTTGATTACTGGTTCCAAGGAGTCTACTGCCTTAGAGGTGACTTCTGTGCCTGAGCCTCTGGCGAGTCTCATGTTAACATCAGAGTCTTCAGTCTACCTGAAACGTTGTCAGGAATGGCCTATCATTTTACTGTGGCACCCGTAATAATACTGCTTTAGCCCAATCTGCATCATACAGAAGCTGACCTCTCATGGCTATCATGTGTTAACAATACTAGAATGCTGGACACAAAATAGCAATGTCATCAGCATGGAAACAAAAGAAGCTCTTAAAAGCAACAATTGCAAACTATTTCTCAAACTTGTACTGTCACATTAGCTTCTGCAAAATACCCTACACAATTACAAAGCTGTCAGCACAATGCCTTATTTTGGCATCACGTAGCAGCTTATTGACAGGGTCCATCTGCATGCTACTGCAAATATATAAAAACACCCACCAAATAGTTACCAAACGATTACTGGGGGACTACGCCAGAGTTCATTTTATTCTGTTTGTGTAGCCTCCTTCCCCTGTTGATATACATACATTAGGTGTCACACAATTATAAGAAATAGTAAAATGCACAGTTGTAATGTAGCAAATTGTAAAATGAAAAGCACAAGAATAAAGTGAATGAAGTGTGAAATAATGAACAATGGAAACAATCATTCAAATTTGCAGTTTGGCAAATATAAATAACAGTCGCTGGCAAATCTTGTTTTCAAGTAAGATGGTGATCTATGGGATTACCGGTTATTTTCATTGTAGAGAATGGTGTCCGCGTAGTTCATTATAAGTCAAGTAGGTGTGTTTGCTAGGCCCGAATGCTACGGTATGCTCACACAGACGTCCAAACAAGTCTAACAAATGGCAGAAAATAATACTTCAAAGGTCACCTAAGTGACTCAGTACAGTGATGTAAAGCACTACTTGACAGGTGTCGCTTACCTCCCGTCGGCTTCTTATCACTGTTCACCGTAGGAGTAGCTCAAGTAGAAAGTGGAGATTGATGGATAGGATACCGGGCTCCTGCCCCTCCATCACCCAAGGACCACGAACAACTACTTCTTACCACTTGTTATCCGTGTGGCGCTCCGCGTTGTTTAGCAGCCTTTAAATACTCAGATGCTTCACTAGGGTCGAAGGCTCCTACTCCATTATAGTAACAGCAGAAAGACTGAGCCCATATTCCAGGTAACCACAAAAGAAAACTTGTTGCCCGTGCGCAGTAAATAACAGGGAGAAACAAGGCTTGAGAAATGCTCCTTGACTTATCTACCCCAGACTAGCGAGACAAAGTCGCCTGTCCTTTGCCCTTAACATAAGGCTGGGTAGCGCTGCTGCCAAAAGGGGCTACCTATTCTGCAATGAGACCCCTTGAGGTGGTAAACAGAGAATCCTTCAGAGATGGCTCACCTCTTAGTTGTTGAGAACAGGCATGTAGGTAGTTCCCAACTTGAGGAAGATTCTTTGGGTGGACAAAAGAAGGATCTGCTTCATGGAGGTGTAGAACGAATCTCTTTACATTTTGCCAAGATCCAGTAGTAGCCTTCTAGCAAGAAAGTGCTTAGATAATTGTCCCCCGAATAAGGGCTTGACTGGCAATATTAGCAAGTGATTTCACACCATGAGCAAACCCTGGCCACAGTTACATGTACAAAGCGGGAGTTTAAAGTCAGCACACGCTGGAGCTCACCATAAATCCTTCAGTAGCCACTGAACATGCATGTGACTAACGTTTGTGCTTAAGCTCGTGTTTTGCACTGTGCGACCAGCAAGGAACACAGACACTGAAAGGGACCTAGCGAGAATGTCACGGTGGTCCCTGGACCATCATAATTACGCCACTCAATATAGCAGAGAGAGTTTTTATAACAAAGGGACTGGGGCAAAATCCAGGTCTTGGTGGGAGTAGATAGAGCACCAGTCCAACTCGCTCATCAAGCCCCAGGACCCAGCCAAGACACTGGCCACATGCAGGACAAAGGGCCAGGAACAAAGACCCACAGCCTTGACAAAGAAGCATGCAAAGAAACTAAACTGGGAGAATGAGTTATTTGCTTAGCACTGTCTGGTTTGAGCACCTAACAGCTTTTCTTTGGATATTAGACAAGGGACGGACTTTGGAGCTCTGGTCCTTTAGACTAGGTGCCTATTACAGAGTGTTGTGTTTAAATTCGTTCCTTGTGCTGTGCTTTATAGAGTTAGTTCCTCTTGAGTTGCACCCATAATAAAGGCCATCCTTAAAGCATGAATAAAGTAGTTGAAATACCTACTGTGGCTGTGTTATGTCATCAGATCTCTTGACATTAGATATTTAAAAAATGTCATTAGCATGGTTTTTACAGCACCATGGACAAGGGAGCCCATGCTAGAATATTGTCCAAATGTGTGACCTGGGATTTTATTTTGAGAAAAGTATGTTACAGCAATTAATATTTAAATCAAGTAGGGAAGATTATGGAAGAAAGTGACGAGCGTGTGTCTAATCAGAGGATGGCAGTCTTAGATAAGTGTGACATGGCCGAGGTCAGAAGAGAATATAAAAATGAAAAACAGGCCAGAGGAGCGGTACAATGAAAGAAAAAAGTGAAGGGGACTGGAGAAACAAGTGGAAGAAGACAGGATGACCAACATGCAGATCAATAACAAACACAGCAACCAGTGATAAGGCTATATGGTATTTCTATGTGGGCTTATATACAGTACTGCAAACCTAGATAGGAAATAACATAGTGCTGTATAATATTGTTTGAAGATTACAACAAATATGTAAGCTGTTCCCAGAGGGGACACATTCTGGCTGTGGATCTGTGAGCTCCTGGCCCACAGTGGTAGTTTTCCCCTGGGGGGCCGAAGGGCGATGGGGCTTTATTAAACTGAAAAGCATGGAGAGATGTACTATCAGTAATCAACAATCCCACCCTAGAATAGGTTTAGCGCAACATGTTATCCTAAACTATGTATACATACAAAGGCATTGTAAGGGTGTCGAAGAAGGAAGCTGAGACAAAGGTTGCATGGTGGGGATTATAAACTTTTATTAGTGCAGAAAAGGGTCCTCACTATCCCTATCTTCTAAGAGGGCTTTCCCTGCCTCAAAACGGATACTAAAATATCCGTCAGAACGTCCGTCAAAATCAAACTCCACTGTTCTGTGTCACAACCTACTTCTATCTCTTACACTACAACTATAGAATAATCCAACAGAAAATTCCTCCTCTTTCTTAACTCGGATAATGTTTAAAGGAATGTTCTCTTGCAAAAAGAATGCCAGTGGGAATGACTCCCTTCCCCTGGCTTTCGGGTTCCACACAGCCTTTACACAACTTCATGTTCTAGGCCAGGAGAATGACTCCCTTCTCCTGGTATTGTCTGTACAGTTCACAATAAGACCAGGGGAACGACTCCCTTTTCCCTGGCATCTCTAAAGTATGTTCCAATGGTATCTGCCTCCTCTCCAGGTTAAGGATTCCCTTCTCTTGGTGTCTAAAACTCTTTCTCTCGACCTTCAGCTTGATGTACACTTTGCCACTCTTCTTGGTGTTAGCAAAGTCCAAAATCCTGGTTTGGGGTTCAATGGGTTTGTCTTGGTCACTCCGGTGAGGAAGTTCTCCTCAGATGCCCAGTTCACTTATGTTAGGAACCCAGACCCTTCTCTATTGGTCAGTGGGCTTTCTGCTACCACTAAGGTGAGGAAGTTCTCCTCGAATACTCAGTTCACACTTGTTAGGGTCTTCAACCCGTCTCTGGTAGTAAGTGGGCTTGTTTTTGCCACTGTGATAAGGAAGCTCTCCTCGGATGCCTGTTTTGCAATGATTAGGGGTCCCCGAACCATCTCTTGCGGTCAGTGGGCTTATTGTTGCCACTGCAATGAGAAAGCTCTCCTTGGATGCTTGGTTTACAATGGCTAGGGTCCCTGACGGTCAGTGGGCTTATTGGTGCCACTGCAATCAGGAAGTTTTCCTCAGATGCTAAGCACACAATTGTTAGGGTCACCAACCCATTTCTCTTCCACCCCGTACCCCTTCCGGGTCTCTCATACCTCCCTTTACCTTCTGAGGGTCTGTGGTATGCCACTAGGACTTTCTGGGACTGGGGTCCGTCTCGCCGATTCTTCGGATTTCTCTCTGGTTTCAACAGCACCACGGTGCCTCTGCGCTCTGCTGTGCTGCTCGGCTCTTCTTTCCTGCTTCGTTTTCGGGTCTGGTCCAGCTGTACACACAGAGAACTCCCTCAGCACTTTGCAGGCATCCTACATTCTTCTGAGACCCCGGTCTGCTGACAGCATTTCAAACTTTCTGGTTTCCACGACTGTTGCCTCTCCCGGCTGGGCTTGACAGGTTTGTTAGTCCATCGTCTCTTTTACAATGTTGCCAGTCCCGCCCTGGTGAATTGTCAAAGTCCTTTGCTTCTGTTGACAACGTGATCTTCATCCCTCCTCGGGGCCACCTCGTACCAGTAGTAGCACTGTCAGTCATCTTCATGTCTTCTGTGCTCTTCTTCGTCCTAGTACATTCTGCTTTAGCTATATTCCATGTGTTACAAACTGTGATGAATCTAGTGAGAGCATCACTAAGACCCTGGTATGGGCCTCCTCTCGTGTGGCCAGGGGAAGGCAGCTGCTACCTGATCCTGACCCTGGAGCGGTATTATGTGGGAGGATCACAAGGAAAGAGACTCATTTCAGGGGGAATTGGTGACCACTTTAACTCATGATTCCACTATTCTTCCCGAAGTATTGATGGCCTATTGTAAAGTAGAGCAAACCAATGTAACTGTTTTACAATCTATTATAGACTTTAAGGTCCATAATGCCTGTGGTACTGGGACAAGGAAGAAGGACTGAGAGTTAGTAAGGATCAGAAGTGCTATTTAACACAATGTGCAGTCTAGCTATTGTAGAGCACCTGAGCGGGACATTAAAACCCAAGAATGAGCTACAGCTGAAGAGAGACACAGAAGGAGTACTAGAGTCAGACAAAGTCCGGAGTTCTGGGATTGCCGCAGAAGGAAGAGTGCCAGCTGACGCCGATGCGAGAAAAGGAGTGCAATATTGCAGAGTGCATGCACCAGGAAGCAGCGTCATGGACAGCAACGGGAAGAGCAGCCCAGCCATTGGGGAAACGTACTCCCAAGTTAACGTGTGGTGATTCGTTGTGTATGAGGATGCAGAGGTCCAACAGAGCTTGCAGAGCTCTGGATAACAGCAATGCAGACTGCTGAAGTTACACAGGAGCTGGCAACGGAGAGGGCAGAATGCAGGTCCGCCGCAGCGGCAGAAAGTGAAACAGAGACACCAAAGGAGACCGGTCAGTGGGCCTGAAGTTAAAGGTGACCCCGGGGTGCTCCGGGCAGGACAGTTGTCAGTAACCAATCATTTTGAATACCAAACAAATAAGTAAAGAGGCAACAAGGGCGCAATTCCCCTTTTGTGGGATACCAACGTGGGGAAACTTGTAACCCACATTGCCAACAGCCAAGAGGCAGTAAACAAGCAGCACAAAGGCAACAAGGGCGCAATTCCCCTTTTATGGGATACCGACTTGGGGAACCCTGCAACCAACATTTCCAAGAATCAAGAGACTATAAAAAGAGGCAGCCATTGTTCATCCCTCTTCACATGGGATGCAGGTGTGAAATATTGCCAAACAGAACAAATATTGCCACTAAGACCAGTTGTAGTTGTAGGAGTTTTCTTCCTGGCATGCAAGTAAAACAGGAAAGGGATCAATAGTGGTTAGTCCTGGCACGAAAGTATACCAGGAACGAGTAAGATGTTTTGAAGAAGTGTTGTTGTGGCAGAAAGGTGTGGTGGAAAGAAGTTGGTAACTCTATTACCATTTTGACAAACTGTTGCATCATCAAAGGTAGTTGTTGTGCTATCCTGTCAAAAGTATTCCATTGGAAGAATAAGTGTGATATGCTAGTAATTGCTTTATGTCCTTAAGTCTCGGGAGGAGAGCTCAGGGGCAACATGCTCGCCTTGGAAGCAAGACAACACTGAGCAACACAGGTTCGATCCCCGGGTCTGTGCTTAGAAACCTCTGGGTATTAAGCGCGCTATAAATAACCTATCATATCAAGAAAACAATTACCTTGGTGTATGAACTTGTGCTTTGTGAGGGAGACATTTGCCTTACCAAGAAGGATACCTTGGAAGACAATTGCTTTGATTTTTGAAACAGTGTTTGTGAAAGAGACATTTACTTTACCAAATGGAAGAACGCAGTGGGGAGAAAAGAAATGTGTTGAACTGAATAGAACTTTATTGCATCAGAACTTTTCCAAGGGTATTCCTGAATTGATACAGGGGAAGGAAGCCCAACCTTGGTCACAATGAGCACT
The DNA here is from genome assembly GCF_040938575.1 of Ambystoma mexicanum. NCBI lineage: Eukaryota > Metazoa > Chordata > Amphibia > Caudata > Ambystomatidae > Ambystoma > Ambystoma mexicanum. The sequence continues at coordinate 861,892,237 of NC_090930.1, read as the reverse complement.
TTCTAAAACCTATAAGTTTGAACTTTTACACTGTTTTGTTTAACTGAATATAGCCAAATATTCCTTGTATACTTTGGTTGTATGTATTTAGTGTGTGGGCCAGAGACATTTTAGACACTAGGTCATCTTTCTGTAGCTTTAGTTTGCAGGTAGGGACATCTGTATTAGGATATGAAAAGATAGGTGGTTATCTCACCCCTTTTCTTTTAATAGATATCAAAGATTGAGAAAACTACACCTTTGTGTCATCTTGCCTTACTGACCCCCATAAAACATACATGGGTTAACTCTCAATGAAATGCCTCTGAACTGGGGGTGGGGCTAGGGAATGTTGGGACGTGGCATTGCTCAATTGGCTGTACCCTAGGTGATCGTCCTTGTCCCCAGAGGGGGAGTCCCTCCCCATGAGGCCCTCTCGCATTAAACCACTCCAAGTGGAACTATTGGGTAGCGTCTGCACCTCCCTAGCCACATGGAAAAGGGCTCCCCCTTGGGAAGAAGTGACAACACCTTGTGAATCGTCCATTACCCTTCTCCTAATGCTGCTGACCTCCCCATCTCAGATTGCACAGAGGTCATAACCCTGCCGGTCCTGCTTAGAACCATCTCCAGGGTTTTCGTGCCATGTCCAGATAGGATTATCAGATCTAAATTCTTCCTCCTCCCAGGTATCAAAAAGAGAGTATTTCACCAATGCCGAATTTATCTCTTCTAACAGACTACGAAATCAAGAAAGTTGGTACCAATAATAGTTTCCTCTGGGAGTCCTGGGACTACCGCTGAATTCATAATGGTTTCCCTACCCCTGATGTTTATAGTGACTGGGTTTCGGGGATAGATTTCCTGATCCCCATGGACACAGGTGATTCACAATGGCTTCCCTGCCATGAGTTCATCAGTCTATGACTGATTCATGTGTTTTGCATGGGGATGAGAGACAGAGGCAGTTACTAAGGGTCTCTATATCTTTCTCTCCTCGTGCTTCTAGTTCTCCCCATTCTTCTCCACCCATCCACCCTATTTCCTATGTTTCTTATTTCTGATTCTTAGAACATTGTCTAGCCAAATGTCCCTTTTGCCCACACAAAAAGTATGTTATTGTAGACCCTATAGAGGATTTTCCCTCTTCTGGTTTGGGTACTCCCCTTTCTTTAAAGGGTATATATTTCCGTTCATGGCACTCATATTGTTTTTCCATTGCACCTCAACAGGGGCTTGCCTCGCTTCTCACGTTCATTGTATCTTCTCGAATAGATAACCAGTTTCTTGGCTGCCCCAACCCTTGACACTGGGCCAGACAAGTCTTCTTGAATCTTCCATCATCGTCGGCTGTCTTTCTCTACTGCGCCACACTTTTAGCCCATTCTGCTCATGGGGTCCTAGTTTGCTAAAATAAGACGTGGAACATCCAGATTCTATATACATATATATGATGGCAGCACTGCCTGCAGTCTATTTACTACGTATAGCCAGACTTCATGGTTACTTAGTCTACTTGCATTACAGCATCTTTACAGTTATGAAGCAATTTGTATTTTTCTTCAGTGCTCTTCACACGTGCAATCTTCATTCCAGCACATGAAATGTTACTCGACTCTTTACTTCGTCATCAGATTCTATAAGGTTTATATACTCTCTTCCTTGGCATCTCTTCTTGGTGCATCATCCCTGTGTGGGATGTATGAACCCACTCATCCAAGCCCTGCAACATCACTGTGCATTGTGTGGCAGCAGAAACATCATAATGGCCACTGGAAAGCATGCTGCTCGCTAGAAATCACCAGAAATTGCGCAGTGAAAACCTGAAAACTAGGCCACCATCCACTTTTGCCTATCTTAGGGAGCACAGGAGATCAATGCCAAAAACCACCATTGGGCTGCCCACAAAGTAGCCTGAAACCATTTGGAAATAGCAATGCTGATTGAAAAAGAAACACAAAGCTGTTTGAAAATCCGTTTTCTTGATTGTCAAAAATTGCTAAAATCATGGCTCACAAATCACCTAAAAGATCCAACCTCTTTGTTGGGTGTTCCTCCTTATTCTACTGCAAGAATCTACACAAATATAATGTCAGCAAAAATCATATGTTCTCAGAACAAAATCCTATTTTAAAGATACTTGATGGAAAGATAGCTGTCAAAATGGGTGTAGTACCGTTACTCGCCTCTGTCAGGTGCTGGCGATTTATAATTCTAACAGGAGAACTGGTGTTTCAGAAATTAAATATGCCAAAGAAGAGAATTCTATCAAAATGTCATATAAGAGCGCAACACAGTGAATTCATGTTGAAAAAGACTTGATTTAAAGATATGTTGCTTATTTTAAGTTTATAAATGTTATTTTTTTTCACAAGGAACTATGTTACAATTGATCAGAAAGTAACCTGATGCAGTTAAAACTCCAAAAGGCTTGATTCCCCTGAGAACCCTTCACACCTTGTCATTCCCACCAGAAGGAGGATGTCGCATTGGCATGCTAATCAAGAGGGGAGGAGATTTTCTCTGCAGCCCGGAGAAAGGAACAATAGATGCCTTGGACTGAATAGGGAATGTTAATTTGGGGTGTAACTGACCACAAACTGCTGGCAGGAAACAAGACATGTGACCTTCTGAGTCAGCCCAGCTCTGGGGGCGGACCAGACTGAGATGTGGATTTAATATTGGAGTAAATGTATGTTTTATAAAAATGCTTATAACAAAGTGTATTGATCTGAAAAAAATGTGAAACTTTGAGATTGTTAAAATGAAAAATTCACTCACAGTTCAAGACTAAGCTGGACTCCGTGCAATGTTCTGTGACCAAACCCCGGAATTTATTCATATTGTAGATACTGTGTTTATGCTAGAAACATAAAAACTTACAGTAATATGCTCAGAGAGGATATGCATACATGTATCAAATTTGGTGCAGAATGAATATTGAGAAACCTTCGAAAAGTGCGAAAATGTTGTCATTTCTGAACCCAAGCTCGTAGAAACATGGGACTTGAACAGAAATGTACCTTAGGCAATCTGTCATGTAATTATGGATTCTCAACAACTTGTGTATCTGGGAAATATGTTTTTGGGGAAAAATAGATTTTCTATGTAAAAGCAAAAGGGAGGGATTTCGTTTGGACCATAAACACAGCATCACTCTGACTCATTCTGACATACTGATCCTTTCTCCATTCAGGGAATAGTAAATCCTCTAACCCATCAGATCCTTAGAGGGTTGGGCATTGTAGAATAAGCCTCCCCACAAATACATAAATAGGGACTGTGAGAACACACACATTTTTCCACTACTCAACTGATTTCTTGGCGCAGCACCCAGCAGGAAGACTCCAGACTCCAACTCTAGAACCAAACTCTAGAACCCTGAAGCAGAGGCCTAACCCAAAACTGAACTCTTTGCAGTAGGCCTTCAGAATCTTTTGCAACCTGATTCTAAACTTCCACGGGGCCTAACTAAACCATTCAACAGCCTCACTGAGCTGTTTTGCTTCTAGCTAAGAACCCTGGGTTAGAACCCAGATCCAGAAACCGAGAGCAGAGCTGTATCCAGAACCCATCAGATCCAGTTCAAGAGGCCACCCAGACCGCAGTGCAGTGCTGAGAGCAGAACCCAGAGTGCCTGAGACCTGTCCGGTGGCGAGAGTGAAGCCAAACCCTTGACCAGATCTTTGACGAGGCCCACTTCATTCCAAAGCCTAGGAGTGAGTATCTAGTCTAGAACTGTGCATAGTCATCTCTTAGTTTAAAGTAATCTTATTCCAACCATTTCCACTTATCCAGAACTGCATTATAGAATCCTGTGTCCATCCTGAATTCTTCTCATTATCTTGTTTGTGATAATTGTAGCAATAATCATCTTTTCGCTGATATTTCTGAAGAGGGACAAGTTTTTTGACGGACAGAGATCAGAGCGGAGGCGCCCTGTTCTGGTGGCTGCCCGTTGAGTGTCTTGCTTCTTCATAGCTCCTTAGTCTAAGCCTATTATTGTTGCTAAATCTTTAAAGCGCGATCTCTCATATTTGAAATCTTTACTTTATTGCTGAAAATCTACCTTCACAAGAACCTCTAACTTTTGAACCGAACGTCCTAGACATTTCAATTCATTATAGTTTTTCCGTAATCGCGTTTCACGCACGCAGAAAAATTGCCACGAATTGCAATTTAGCTCCATTTCACCACATGTCAAAACAGCTGTTTTTTATTTCCAACTGCTGAAATTCGTTTTCAATCTGATAATCATTCATGAATCATTGCTAGGGTTGACTTGAACCAATCCAAAGTAACTCTCACTTATCCTGAATCTCCTTTAGTGAATTAAAATCATTTTAGCATATTTTCCCATTCATTGCTATCCCATTCAAAAGTATTTTTGCCCGTTTTAAAATCATACCTGTTTTCTCTAAGCTTGCTGGGGGAACTGGAATTGAACTGCATTGTTGATTAATATTCCTGAAACCTGTGTGCCCTCATTTCCACCTCTTCATATTGCATAACAGTGGGGGGAGTGAGCAGGCACAGGGGAAAGAGTGATCATATTGTCTTTTGATTGAACCCATGTCTAGTTTTATTTCTGTGTTGCATTTTTCCTGTTTTGCATTTCCTTGAATCATACAAAGTATTCTCTGCCACTTATCCTTTCTATTCCTACTCCTAAGTGATTAAAGAGATTGTTGATATTGTGATATTACCCATTACTGGTTACTGTTCATATTCATAAGTGTGCTATTCGGATATTATTTTATTAATAAAAGTGTGATATATATATATACTGTTCAATTCTTCAAATAAACCTTTTAATTTGCAAAACAAACCTACTTCTTGGCTCAGTGAGGTCGGGGAGATTCAAAGACAGGGGCGTTATACAAGGGTTCATCATCCATATTTAAAGAACTTTGACATAAAAATATATAAATAAGGGCTTCCATTGGGCATCCCAGACTAGGCATTGACTTAGTTGGAGTGCTGGATTAAAGTTACTTACACCTGCTTTATGTGATGTCACCAGTCTCTTGCCTTCACCATTTCACACTTCTTCAGGAACCTCCATTAAGAGACTGTAATTTCTCTGCGGATACGTCATATAGGGCTTTCTTAATGGATACCTTGTCTCGAGGATTCTTGGCGTTGTGCATGTTGCAATTGCCGGCTTCCAACATATAGGAAGAATAGGGGTGGGACTTGCGTCTACAACCCTTCCTCTGGTTGATTTATCGACCACTCTCCCATCAGTCTTCACATCTAGACATCCTCGTCTGAAAAAGTGCTTCTTTGGAGTCCATATCTTGATTACTCCTTTCAGAGATCCTGCCGATTTTACATGTTCATCAACACTCCAGGTCATGTGACTACATTGTCCATTCGGTCTGCAGTAGATCCATCTTCCCACATATTTCTTGTGGTTTCTTGGATACAGGAACTTCGTTCCCTCGGGTGCTAGAATACTTGCTTCTATATATTTTCTGATTTCCTCATCTGTCAGCTCTTTGGGTCCAGACCCAGATGCGACATTGATCATGATCTTCATTCAGACTGCCTTCTTTGCTGTCTTCTTGCACTGTGTGATTATTATTCTGATCACACAGAATCCGAACATGATCATCACCAATAGAGCTCCAAGGAACTTGAATATATTTGCAATCCATTGTGGAACCCATGAGAAGATCGATGAAAACCAGCTGTATCTGTAATATCTTCTGTTTCATCTTCCATTTTGATGTGCAAGTTAGTCAGCATCATTATGGCCTCTGTCAAGGTCCCATTCTCATCGTCGTGAGAAGGTATGAATGTGCAACATGATTCTCCGATTTTGGCACAAACACCTCCATTCATAGCTGTAATCATGTCCAAGACATATCTATTTGGCAGGGTCATCAGTCTTATGACTCAATTCTTCCTTGATAGCGTTGAATCCCTTTATGGTAGTGTTGATCATCTGCAGAAGCTACCATCTGGTAATCTGTAACCATTTGGCATTTGCCATCGTCTGGATCCCTGGCCTGAAGATAGTCGTGAATACTGCTGAAGTCTGACTGAACAACCTGTGCTCATACGGGATTGAATCAAAGGCATCTATGGACTTGGCTGAAAAGCAGTTCTCCCTCTTTGTTCGATTGAGAAATCCAACTGATCTCATCTTCCTCTCCCTGGCACCTCTTGTTGGGTCTTACAAGCTCTGCTTTCTGACCCCTTTCAACCCTAAAATTTGGTAGATCTTACATGCCTCACTTTTAAGACTATATTGCTGGTGTTAATCACATCGGAATGCAGGATTGGTGAGTCAAGTGCTTCTTTCTGAAGAAACCCATTCCTGAAGCGTAAACCTGAAGCATTCTTTTTATGACTAGTCCCCGCAATTAAGCCCAAGGTATTTTTAATTTTCCAAAGCTTTGAGTAAATAATTCTTTCTTTCATGCCTTGCTTCTCCAAAGGAAGAGATGAATGTTCGTTCATCTTTTGCAAGTGAGGATACCAATCCTCTATCTGCAAAGATGGGCAGGTTTTCTTCAACTAGGGAACCTTTTCAATGACTAGGGTGCAGCACATGGTTAATCATTATGAAACTGGCCCACTCTGGCCAAATAAGTGGTCCATTCTGCCAATAAACTGGCCCATCCTACAATCATGGGCTGGCACTTGGGTCATTGCCCTATAGGCCAGCCCGAGCCTGCCTTACTCCTGAATGAGGCACTTTTTGAATAATAATCAAGTAGTAGGCTTTTCCGTAATTACACAGACACTGCCACAAGATAAACGTAACAATCATGATATATTGAGAAAGGAGATGTTCTCCTGAACACCCACTCCTCCACTGAGTTCAGCACCCACACTCTGAGAGGTTGCTGTCTCTTTCCTCCATAAGATGCAACTGGAAGTCGGAAACTATGGTGTAGGGTGGCTTAAATCACTTCCAGAAAAAATAAAATGGAGCCCAGTAGGCTATGATTGCCCTGGTATATTAACCTTGAACATTCTGAGTAAGCCGTAAACATGTTAATCAATCTTCACCCATCTTCTAAGAGACACAAAGGTAGCTTGCCCAGAGATGTAGAGGATGCTTACCTTCCTTTGTCTGCAATGTTTTGGACTACATCCCATGATCCTTCACCACTAACTATACTGGCTAGAGCTGATGGTAGTTGAAATACCAAAAATCTGGAGGGCCACATAAGTTTCTATACCAGTTTCAACCAATGTTTCTACGTAAATACGTTTGCAAATGCATTATTTGCAACATAGATTAAAAACAACCCCTTTGGTGTTTTGGAAAGTAATGAATTGTAACGTGTGAACATGTCCGACTTTTTCATTGGTCCCTGGCGGTGTTTTATGTTCTGGCCCAATCCTGGAGTAAGGGACATTACCCAAAGTAGGCGAAGCATCATCAATAACACAAGAAACCCAGAGAGGGGTTTTGGGAAAGCGAGCAATTAAGTCCTGATATTTTCAATACGCTAATTGGGCCGGTGATATTTGTATGCTCACCGTGACATTTCTTGGCACCGTGTAGGTCGTAAAACAGCTCCTTAAAACTAATGTTGAAATGTCAGCAAAACAGCCTCGGCGAGGAGCTGACAACGATTGCACGGGCGTGACAAATAATGAAGGAGTAATGCAGATTTCGTGATGGCTGCAGCATAGAGAGGGGGTCTGTGGCGGTGCCAGCGCGGAGCATATGCTTGCCGTGCCTGCCAAGTCATGCCCGAGGAGTCAGCAGCGGGAAAGGAGCCAGTGCGCCTTTTTAGTTCCTCATACGGGGAGGCTTCCACGCAGAGGTCTAAAACCCGAGGGCCCGGTCACGATACGAGCAGCCCTCGCCACGGCAAGGCAGGGGATTAACCTACCCGGGCTGCGAGACGCAGGGCTTGGCAGCTCAGTTGGTACATATCAAGGTTTCCTGCCGGGTGCCTTTCAATAAGCTCGCCAGCAAGCAACCTACACACAGTATCATTACCAACTGTTACTGGGGAATCACATGAAAACTGGTTTGTGTTTTTTTTTTAATGCTAAACAGCTATTTGTAACATACAGTGCACGCATCAAATTGTTATAGTGAATTTAATTATATGCATTAGAAATAATTAATTATATTAGGAGTTTCATCCGCAATCATGTGACTGAAAGAATACCGCTTTGTCGGAACGGTTCCATCCCTTTGCTTTCTCTCGCTTAGTATTGCTGGAGGACTATCTCTTTCACATGGCCATCTTCTGCCCTTGCTTTATTGCACTCACCCTCTCTCTCGCATTTAATAATCCTGAATACTGCAAGAAGGTTCAGATTACCCCGTTCCTCTCCCCCAGCCACGTGTGACAGTGACTGCTGTGGCTTGCCCTTCATAAAACAGCAATACATTAATAAAATAGTGAGAAAACATCAGCCTTTCATTCGAGAGGACCACAAACGTGTGCATCGGAAAGCCAAGGCATCACCTATTACAGACACAAATGTAATCGTTTTGTGTGCGTTTAGAACAAAGAAAAAGGGCACCTCTCCCTTTTTAGTTTTTGCAATTAGGTGGCCCTTTAGGTGCTGCCTACAAACCAGAATTATTGTCATGGGAAGTGAAGGTCCAAGAATGATGGGATTTGGGCTGGGTGTGAAGGATTGACATCTGGAAAGGGCCTAGAAGCCCTGCTTTTTTATGTTTATTTAAGCAATGGAACCCGAGGAGGGGGGGCTTTACCCACGGCGATAGTTACAAGCCTGAGCGGAGCAAGGGCTTTAATGTAGTCCCAGGGGCAATACCCGACCGATAATGCCCCTCCCCCTCGGGTTCTATTGCTATTAGTACTCTGGCACGTCATACCAGGGTACTAATAGTCATTTTCTGGAGTTGAGAAACAGTGGTAAAAACGTTTCTCAACTCGAGAAAAAACAAAAATATGGCAGCTAGGGATCGGTGGAGTAGTCCCTTATCGCCTTCCTTTGCAGCCACTGAAATGAATGAAAAAAGTAAACAAACAAAATGGCCACCATGGAAAGGGAGAAGGGACTATACTTAGTTTCCCTTTCCATGGTAGCCGGACGATGAAGGCGAAGGAACAGCACTGGAAGGTGAATCTTTGTCAGCTGGGTAAGGACACAGCGAGGGCTGATCAGATAGTTTGTAACAATCTGATCGACCCTAGTCGGGTACTGTTAGGAAAGATTTCATAATTGTATGTAATTTTCCCTCCATGTGGCAACCCCCAAACTTTTTGCCGTTGTTTTACACCCTGATCTAGACTTTGTCAGAGAAGCGCAGCCTTCCGCAGCACTCCTCTGGGCTTTCGCTCAATTCTTATGGGGAAACTGACATGCCCTTAAGACAATCAGTACTGGGAGACTTTGTTTCCCTTAGTCCTTTCCTCATGTTGCAGCTCTTTTGCAACATGAAACAAGAGAGCACCGTAACTTACATTACCGTTAGTCATTCCAAAGGCCCCAGAAACTCTGCTGGACTTATTATGAACTGTGCAAGGACGGGACTGGTGGTAGCTATGTTTCTCTTGTGTTTTGAACCCTTTTTTGCCATATATCCACGCTTACCGCGTTTGGCACGAATAGGTGGCCTGGCTGCCAAAATGGCCATGCCACAAGGTTCTTTGTCCTGTCTGCTGACCGTCTTACCCCTTCACCTTCCCCCAGGTCAAGCCGACCCGGGGCAGTCCTTATTTGGTCATGCACTTTCCCGCGAAACACAAAACGCTTTCGCGGGCTTCTGCATGCCTTGTGTGTGCCTCCAGGATGTGGGCTGGGATGTCTGGTCCCAATACACATCCTGGGTGCCAGAGGGTCTAGAGTGTCCTGAATGCCTGGGACCACCGTGGTCCGTGATAGGTCCACGTATGGTGTGAGTGTTTGTGAGCAGATCTCCCATTGGGTCCTCTCCGTTTTGGCGTGAAGGGAACTTTGGATAAGAGGAGGCTGGAAACACCACTACCATGTCGATCTCCTGAGTTCACACCGAACAAGGGATAAGGAGCCAAGTATCCTGCAACAAGAAGCTGAGTCGAGGAACTGCTGGTGACCCGCTGAAGGTTTGGCACCCTGAACTGCTGTCGTCCTGCGAGACCCCTCTGCATCTGATCGTCCTAGAAGGTCTGCGAAGGTGCTTCGACCCATTGGAACAGTGGGATCAACTATTCCCGGCACCATCATCAAACCCTGCACGTAAGCCACTTCGGAAGTGTCCCTGGGCCAACCAATGGGCTGACCAGCTTATGCAGGATGCTTTGCTCTGTCACCGTCGCCGTTTCAGGGAAGCCCTCGAAACTTGGTCTACTGCTTACTCTGTGTCCACGGCATCCTCACACCAAATTCGTACACTTGGCATTCCCAGGTCTGAAGTGAGACGAGCGCGCCCGGACCAGAGTAAACGCGGTTGCCGTGTTGCCCTGCTGTGGTAACAACCTGTGCACGTCCCCTGCATTTGAGACACCCTCGATCCTGCATCCTGCTACGCAGAATCTACACGGTGTCGAGACGTCCTGATCATCGCAGCTGAACCTGCCAGCAACGTGAACTGAACTGGAGAATTCAGGGTCTGCCTGCGTCGGGGACCGGTGAGTAGTCCATACCCCAACTGGTGGTCCCTCGCGCAGGAGCCTGTTTCTTTTCTACCGCTGTTGTGAAATAGCGACTCTATCCCGCACTCTCACACTGCCTCTGCCCACAGGTGGAGGCCTTGCTTGAGTAGTGGGGACTTGTTCTGCATCGCTTCATTCACCTTCCTGAACTGCCTGATATCCTTGAAGAGGCCCTCTTTTGTCCATTGGCACCAGCGTGTGCAGGTACTCTTGAGCATAAGGCTCCTCTCTTCGTAGGGCTCTTCGTAGGGCTCGGACTTCCTCCTAGTTAGGTGTATTTCGGATGTCGAACTGGGTCTAATGATTACTTGCACTGCCTGTGCGCAATTCCATCTCTGAAAGGGTAATCTGCTAATTAGATCACCCTTTCCAAAGTTTCAGGTTTAAAGACTGGAGGGGGGTATCTGTATTTCTGCCTCCTATACAGTTGGGGTAGAGGCACAGAGCACCTCAGCCAAGGTTCTCATTATGGTAGAATGGATGAGCAACCAAAGGCTGAGAGTCTCAGGAGGTGATGCATGCTGGTTCGTAAGTACAGTGAATCCCCAAGCCCCCACAAAGGAATGTCTGCACATTATGTTATATGACAACAGTTCTTTTATATAAAATAAGGTTCAAGTAAATATGTACATCAATAAATAACACACTTTGTACTCAGGTAACACTATCCTAATAATAGTAAATATATACACACCTATGTGGTACCACAATATAGTTTAGATTCAATTTAGAATGCACCAACTGCTGACAGCTATTAAAAAGCATAGGGATCATAAAGCATTGGATAATGCATAGACATTAATGTGGAAAGACAGGTTAGATTAGGAACATTGGCAGAATGCTTTTTTTAGAGTAGATAAGCAATACTGTGTTAAGATCCCCCCCATCTGGGCAACCTGTAAGGGAAATAATAAGGTGTACTTCATCTTGTATTTTACAGCCCAGTCCAAATATGTTCAACAATGCTCTGCTTCTTTTTCTACAGGACACACTGCCACAACGTAACTGGGAAGCTACAAGAGTAGAGGACCCAAGATTAATCTGGGACCCCTGGATGATTCTCTTCCTCGTCACAGTACCTTCGGTGCATTGGCAGGAGAAGTGGTCGAGTTTCTTGGCTTTACTCAACGAGACCGCTTGAGGATGGACCCCGTTTGGAAGAAGGAGTCTCTGGGATGTCAATGGCAAGAAGAAGAAAGGAAACCAAGCAGTGTCGAAAAGGCAGCAATTTCGGTTAGCGGGACGTTACTCTGGCTCTAAATGTCCCATGAAGGTGAAAACTACTGTGGTAGAAGTAGGTGTCAGGATTTGGGATTTCACAGTTTGCCGCTTTTCAGTTCTTCACTGTTGCAGCTGCAACATGGACCTCAGGATGGCTTCTGATGATGTGGACATGACCCCTGGACTGGACTGCGGACCTTCACCAAGTCTGTGTACTCAGGACGTCTTTTTCAGATTTTGGTGTCGGGAAACCCAACGGCAGACATTACACTGCAGGCAGCGACCCTGTGCCTTCTCCGGTGTTGACAAGTGGACAGATGTCGGGGTAGGGATGCCTCTTGAAGGATTCTTAAGTTATTTGGAACTGGGTGTCAAACAGCACTATACCAGTGTACCTCCTCTTGCAGGTGATACTCAGCAACCTGGCTTCCAGCAGTCAAAAACACTTCTCCGGACCCTGGCCAACACAGACAAACTTCTTGGCTTCACACGGTTCAGGCACTCCTCTTCTGGACCCACAAAGATCCCTTATCCAGACAGCAGGCAAACAGGACTGGCTTCCAGCACACTTCAGGTGAAGAGCAGCAGTTGCAAAATGTTCCCTCGTACCTCCGGAAGAGGTCACCTATCCAGGTCCACTCTGGTTCAGTCCTTGAGTTAGCACAGCAGCTTTCGGGTTGCTTGAAGAATTGCAGCCGCAGACTTCTTCCTCCAGCTGGATTCCAGGATGCAAGCTTAAGATGGCTTCAGCTTCAGGTTTCTTGATTCAGCTTCTGACAAGGTGAGTGTGAGGCCCCATGTTATACTAAGCATTCCCCATTCACTCAGGCGGAGCCAGACTCAGCCGGCCAATCATACACAAGTGAATTCATGCAGGCAGCACCCAATCACGCTCACAGGCATTCAGGCTATTCACCAGAAACCAGACACCTACAACACAGGATGAGGATTGGGGGCTACTGCGCAACCGTTCAGTGCACTACACTGCATTCATTCCAGTTTCAGTTAGGGCTGGCTCAGGTATTGTTTCACACAACTTTAGGGAAGGCATGGTATCACAAGTATGACACTGACACAATGGATAGAATTTGTAAAACCTTTATTGAAAAAATGAAACTCCTAATTTGCCCTATGAGATGGGAGTAGTCTCGACCATCAAATAATAAACAAAACAGTCCTAGTGGCATCATTCAAATCAAAATGACCTATGCTAACAAAACCTAATGCCTGCCCTATCTCTTATACAAAAAGTGTAAAAAAGAGAAATGTATGCAAAAGGAAAAATCAGTGTTATAAATAATAAAGGTAGTTGAACCAGCTCTGCTCACGGTACACCACCTCACAGAGAAAGGCTGTCCCTGTAGGCAGGATGACACACTCTGGTTTGGTTTCTCACACTCTAAGCAGTTCCAAAACCGTGGATTGAGGCCCACCTGGCCTTCGACATTAAAGTATTTTACTTGACTTTCCAAAATTGTAATTCCAACGTAAAGTTCACAGAGGTCCCCTCTGCTGAGCTCAGACCTTACAGCACACAGTTCACGAAGGTCCCCCTCTGCTGGGGCTCAGACCTGTCATGTCACAGTTCAAAATAAACTTGCAATGGGCTCCCTTTCCCTAGTTTATTGTACTTCGGGTCTCTCTCAATCGGGCTCAGACCCCTTTCGAAGACTTTCGAATGTGCATTGAGCTTTTAGCAGACCACCGCAGGACCACTTCAACTCGGAGTTCACAGTTACTTTCACTTAATTTGCTTTCGCTGTCTGTTTGCTTTATAACTTAATACAATGTACCTTTCAAAGAGACTTTTGAATGGGCTACTTCCTTTTGCCGGACCACTCAGTTACTTAGTATCGCTGATCTCACAGCTGCTTTTTACTTCAAAGTTCATTCACAGGTCTGCCTTTCTTTGCGTCTTACCCACACGCGTGCAGCCTTCACTTGTGATATAATGTTGCTACTTCATTTGCATTAATACACACAGTCTCTCAGGTCGCTTGCCAACTCACCGCTGTGTGCTTCACAAGTCAAGGTTTAGAACCACAGGCTTGGCCTCGCCTTCCCAACTCTGCTGTTCACCCGGGAGGGTCACTTGGCATCCTTGGAACACAAAGCAATCTTCACTTATGGGATCTGGCTTTCTCCATGTGTCTTTCGCGGTTTGTCTGAGGCAACCACCTCCAATAGAGAACCCTTGGGGTTTTTGGCCAGCTGCAATCGTCCCTTGGTCTGTTGCTCTGCTCCACTAGGTGTGCCCTCGTCCTGGAAGTTTTGCTCATGCTCATGTTCTGCCTTGCTAAGAGTATGTCTTTAGGTGTTGCCTTTTATCCATGTGAGGAGAGCCTACTGGTATCAGGTGTATGCACTTGGTGTAAAGTGCCTCACTTTGCCTGACCGTTCAACGGGACATGTCCAGTGTGATGTGAGAGGGTTAGTGGCTCTCGGTCATCTTCTTCCTCGGCCCATTGTTTGTGAAAAAAGGGGGGGAGTTGTGACTTCGGAAAATGCTATAAAATCGGATGGGGTAGATGAACAAAAAAGGGGGGAATACCACATCTCACCATCGGCTGCCTCACACCCCACTTCCCGAAGACCCCTCACCCAGGTGATCCTCCCACACTGGTCCACCCCCAGGGTCTGGATCCAAAGGCAATGGCCATGCCCTGGCCACCTGAGAGAGAGAGATCCCCGGGGACTAACAGGTGAGATAATGTCTGGTTTCTCACACAACCAAAGTCAGACACTCACAATGCAGAATGCATATTGACTACTCACTCCATTCAGATAGACTCCACCCCAAAGGTGTAAGCACAACAAGCAGCCCCTGGGAAGGCTCCAGCCAGTCTTGCAGGAGGGAGCCCTAGAGCCATACATCGTCCTTCCACCAAACAACCATTCAGGGAAAGGGAACAGAGCTAGGGCTTATTGGGACTTTGAGAAACAAGGGGGTAAGGCAAAGGAAACCAAGAGGCCACCAGTGGCCATCGTGCCTTTGTGTAGGAATCCATTGATTCCTATGGCAGGGCCTTGGTATCCCAAAATTGAGGATACCTAGAGCCACTGTCACATCAGCATGTAGCCGCCACCAATCCACACCCTGCTCTGTGGGCAACACACATGCACCCAAAGACATTCACTAGGGCTGCAGGGTTGTTCCATAACAATATCCCATGAGTACTGTTCAACATGAACATAATGAACTGCTGCAATGCCAGGGGTCCAACCTGGACTCCTGTGCAGAAGATAAGCACAACACACAATGTAAGGAGGTATAGGACAAGGAAAAGGAGGCCCTGTCCCACCAATGCATTTAAAGCATCACACCATTCCAAAAGCATAGTGCACACCAATGCCCTGCTGGATCAGTATCCTAATCATGCGCCTGCTCTCCAGTGGCACAGAGCAGGTTCAAGTCACAGATTTCCCATTTGACAGCTTCAGTGACAGCCAAGTCTCTGCTGTGCATCGTCTGCATTCATAATATGCCCCCTTGTTCCAAAAACGACATAACTATGAAAACTGTCCTGGTGGCATGCAAAACTATAAATATAAGCCATACCAGAGCTTTAGGTATGATGGTCAGCATCTCTCAATTATCCAAGCCACGTCACTTTGATATCACGCATGTGCCAGCTCTGTGAGCCCAGCTCAGCTATGGAAGGATTATGTGCATTCTTTCCAGACAGGCTCTCCTTGCTACTGCTAGCAAGACTGTAGTCTGGGAGATTGCCTTGCTTTGTTCCTTTGGGAGGGCAGGTAACACCCTGCCCAGAGGAACAGCTACTCCACAGATAGCTGTCCTGGGAACAGGAATCAAAGGACACACCCATTCATAACAGGAGTAGCCTCACGCCAGGGGGCTGCACACCAAAGGGGCTTATTGAGAAGGGAAGGGGGCAGGGTAAGTGGAGACAGGCGGAGCTCTTTACATCAGGAGGAAGGTTCCACCATTGCTTTTTCTATCTGCCTCTAGCCTTCCATCACACCCCTCCAATTCCTGAAGCACCAAGTACTTTCGATGTGATGTCAGAAGACAAAGTTCACTTATTCCAAGAACAGGGATAGGACCCCTAAAGCAGGCTAGCTAGAATCCATTCGCCTGTGCGCTTTTGCCTTTAAAAGAAGGGGTCGCCCACTCCTTCTCAGATTCACTTTGGAATAAACACCCAAGGAATAGTTTTGTGGGACCTCTATTGAGAGAGTTGACTTTTCAAAGCCCTCCACCAGTGAGGTGAAGGCTGAGTGTCCAAGGCAGAGGTAAGCTCTGTTCCTTACCCATCCCCAGGATACATTGGGCATGACCTGCTGATGGAACAACGCCTGCATCTCTGCCAGTCACACTGCTACCCAGACCCTCATCATGGTAAAGGACTCCTGGAAGTGTGCACCAACCCCTCCCCTTGCATTGGGAGTCCTAGAACAAGGACTACACATCTCCATGAGACCCCCGAGAGGCCCTTGCAGCATTTGAGAGCCAGGACAGCCAGGATCCCTGCAATGCCTGCCACTGAACCACTGCAAACCTTGATTCAAGCCTGTACAACTGTTTTGAACCATCAGGATCCTCCGGCGGTACCTTTGGCACTCACCCATTCTTTGAACTGCTGATCTGTACATTCTTACCTGTTTGCCCCGGCACCGTGCTAGCTGATCACCTTGTTGCATCGGCTCGAACAACAAGCTCTTTGTTCCATCTGCTGCCTTCAAACCACCACTCGTCCCACCAGCATCTTTGCTGCTGATCCTCATTGCCAGACGGACAAATCCTGCTGGATCATGGAGCCCCGACCATCGTACACTGCATCAAATGCTGCATCAAACTGCTTGAACTGATCTGCACAGTCGGCAGAGACTTAGCCGTCTACCCAACAGTGCAACCGACCCTTATGGCACTCACGATTTGCAGGCCCTCAAGGACTTAATCAAACCAATCTCCCTGACCAGCACCTCCAGTCACCAGCCACTTCGTCACATATCTACCTGGAACCGCAATGAGGTCCTGTTCGCCCTCTGCTCGACACCGTTCTCAGGTTAGACCAGCGCGACTACTGCCCCTGAACTGTGTTGAACTGCACAAACTTCAGCCAGGAGCCAAGTTTGCCATAGTGGAACTGTCAAGAAGGTACTATGATATGATATGATATGATAGGTTATTTATAACTTGCTTAATACCCAGAGGTTTCCAAGCGCAGAACCGGGGATCGAACCTGTGTTGCTCCGTGTCGTCTTGCTTCCAAGGCGAGAATGTTGCCGCTGAGCTATCCCCCTATTGACCCATAACCACCCCCATGGTCCACTTAATTGCCTTTCACCCCTGTATTATCACTCTGAGTTCTGCGTTCTCTTTTTTTGTACACTTTTTCCATTTAATTTTCTAACAGATGGTGTACTTCATTAAAGTATATATATTTGTATACAACCTTGATTGGACATTCCCTTTATTTTGGACTGTTCCAGTTTGCTGTTTGGGTTGCTAATGAATCCCATTTACACCCCTCTTCATAGGAGGTACATCTCCTAGCTGTGTTTGGTTTACCTTTATGATTGGGATCACTGTTGGTTTGTAGAAGTGTGAGGGCAGAGTAGCTAGTTTATTCTCTGCTCACCCTATACTTCTGCAGGACAGAAGCATTTCGAAACAGCGGGACATGCCTGTGGCTGTGGTTTGGAATGTCACTGACCCATTGAATGCCTATGGCCTTAACTTGTGGCCATTCTCACCCACTACCTTCCACTCCCTGCCCAAAACACACACGCCTGGTATCTCTTTGAGCTATCTGTGCTTTCTGAGCAGCCATCAGAATGATAGTGACTTAACTGTAGCTGTAAACCAGCTGCCGGTGTCTTAAACAAGTGTGCCATCAGCCACTTTATTTACAAGCAGTTTGTATCTCCTCATATCCGCCCCTTAAACTGAATTCATGTTAAAAGCAAGCATTTGCAAAGCCAGCAGTTTTCACTCTTTTATAACCATTAGGTAGGCATTTGACAGATACGGCCATCATATGCCCAGCAATTGCCATTTTATGGCTGGGTAGTACTATTATAGCCGTGCCTTGAAAAATGCTATTTCAATGCCTATACAAAAGAAAAAGTGTTGGCTTTGCCAATGCTTGTTATGTATGTTTCCATTTTATTATTTAGAAGAAACTAGCAAAAAGTACCTCTTCTCTGGACGGGTTCTGGGGACAGACATGACAACACTCCCATCAATTGTTGAAAATCAATAATCCTGTAGATTGCTGTTCCGAGTCGCTCATCACTTGATGTGCTTTGCACTCAGAAGTAAACTGCACTGAGAATGAGCATTCTTGGGTGGCTGACATACCCCAGAGCAGGCATTGGGGGAGGGGAGAGTTGGTATGCTGCTGCATACTGGGACCTACTGTGCACTACACCAGGGTGAGGCATCAGGTGTGGAGAGCCCTGCCTGTTGCCACACCCTGCTGTGGTGCAGTTCGTTGCGGTGCAGAGTGGTTCAAATGTTCCAGAAACCATGCATTCTAAGGTTGAGGACCAGTCCTCCTTCGACAACATTGATGTTTCGCCAATTTCACGTAATCATCTCATGTGCAAAGGTGCAGAAATCAGGGGAGAGTGGTGGGGTGTCCAAATGTTTTGTAGCCAGTAATCGCTGCAGGGTTCTAACCAGTAACTACGCATAATTTGGTCCAGATTGGTGAAAAGGGGTGGAATTGTAGAGGAAAAATGCTTCGTCAAGCCACAAACCCACAAACACATTTTGATTTGTGCTGAAATCCGGCAAAGGGGTGGGGTGTCCACATGTCATGTATCTAGTAATGTGCAGAGGGTCCTAACAGGTAACTATGCAAAATGTGTTGCAGATTGGAGAAACAGTGTGGAATTATATATGGAACAACACTTTTAACAAGCCACAAACCCACACATTTCACTTTTATAAATATAGACAAGTCCTGTAGATGGTTCAGGATGAAGAGTTTCAAAAACCTCAATAGAAAAAAGATGTTTCAAAGTTGTAGAGAGAACCTTAGGCTCTTTATGAAAGTTTAATAAAGCTTTGTGAACATTTCAGATGCACATATTTGTGCAAGACTCAATGAACAACCTCCCTAATTGCTAGGAAAAGCATCTGCAACCCATGACTCCCCAAATGCTTTAGTCTACAACTCCCATGATGCAGGAAAATTCATTATGCTGGCTAGCGCTAAAGGTAGTTTCAGTCCAAAAGAGGGGGGCAGCCCAAGGTTTGAGTGTGGTGACCCTTGGGCTTTATGTGACAGTATAACAGGACTACAAATGGCAAGGGCATGGAAGCCCTGGCTTTTTTGATTTTTAATATATGTAGGTAATATGGTTTCTGAAAGGACAGTCTGATAAACAGAACTCTGTTTCACAAAGCTCCATGCCAAAAGCATAGTGCATGCATGTGCCCCGGCTGTACCAGTCTCCTGACAACTGCAGCATGTGCTCGCCAGTGCCACAAGGCAGGTGCAAGGGTCACATGTGCATTCCTGACAACGGCTGTGACCCAAAATCACTGCAGACTGAGGCTGCAATTTACCTTCTGAACCTCTTATTCAAATGATAAATGTTGCCCAATTCAGTTGGTGGCAGGATACACTCTAAGAATGAGCTATACCTGGTTATGATATAGTGCTGTGCTCTAGCACCTTCAACCATCTTTGTGCTAGATGGAATTACCAATAAAATGTCTCAGACCAAATAACGAGACAGACTCAAAGAAGATAGTAACATACTGCTTTCATCTCAATGAAGGAAAGCAGGGTTAATCGTCATTCATCAAATTGATGTATGCAGGATCACAACACTTCTTGATTATGCTTTGTTTATATAATGCTAGATGCGTCATTTATGACATCATCCTACGTTGCATATTGCAAAAGCCTATCAAGGGGTAGGATTGGATTAGGTGAACATGTCTACATATAGAATGCATGAGTGTTAGTCCCACATTGGCTGCCCCTTATCTGTAGGACACACCCCTAGCCACGTCTTCATAGGTAGTGTACTAATTACAACAGAGAATATGGCAGCAGAATAATACTTTGCAACATTTTATGTAAAGGTGCATGGCAGGCTTTTCTGATTGGTTGGCAACCCAAATCCAACTTTGGACATTCGGCTCGGTAGCAGCACGTACATAGAAATGGAACCCAGGTGCTTTGAGATAGGTCGGCTCTTTCCTTGTTTTCCCAATTAGTCTACCTCTCTCATCAGTAGGCCTCATGCCAGTGTCCTCTGTTTGAAGATTGACCTTGCCAGTCTGCTCTGTCTTGGAACATTCAAGGGAGTATACGCAAACCATTATCATAGTTTATGGCCTAATGAATAGCCCTCCTTTGCGAGCTCTTCATCACGTGTTAAGAGACCACAAAAGTGTCAATTTCGACAGTGTATTTAACACTATTTGATTAAACTATACTAGGTGTAGTTGCTCCTCTTGACCTTTAGAGACTTGCTCACTCTATCCCATATAAATTTATACACTTTCAATTGTCCAATACTTGGCATCTGTAAATCTTCTTGTTCCTCCTAATCTTGAGAAATATGTCCTTTGCACATGATCTGCTCATTGGACCCCCTTCGTATTTTGCCTTCATCTCTCGAAATATCATCCTTTGTCCCAGGCCAATGTACTCCTCTATTTTGCAAGGGAAAAACAGCCTCTTCCTCGTCTTTTCACTTCATGATCATCGACTCATATTTTGAGGTAGCTGGGTTGATTGACATAAGCTGTTGTCCAGCTTCGTCTAATAATCGTCCTAAATGTTCAATATGTACCTCTTATAAGCAAGCTTCTATATGTTCTTTCTACCTTGCATTACGGCGTATTTACTGTTATTGACCAGTGAGTCACTTCATTCTTCTTTGTGTTCATGATTAGTGTATCAATGGGTACATGTTTCTCTTAGTGCTCCAGTTACATCGGCATTCTTATGTATTTTCATATCGTTTCAGCATAGGTTTGTATATCTTCTTTATGACATTCTTTTGCTGTTGCCAGACTGTTTTAACGTACATCCATTCTGTTTATGGCTGCATTTTGAAAGCTCAGCAAAGGGCATCCTTCTTGGTAACATTCCGCCATTATGTCAGCTTGTGGGTACACTCTAAATGGTTGCCCGAGTGCATCTAGTCTCTCATATACTAGACATGGTACAGGAATATTCCAAGGATTCATGCACGTGTTCCCAATTGTGGCTCTTATTCTGCCATTCCAATGGGATGGTGCTAAGGCGGCGGAGTGCAGGGAGAAGGTGTCCACTTGCTCCTCTACAGTGCTTGATAAGAGTACACAATTTTTAAAGTGATATCAATCTGATATCATACTGACTGTCATGGTACAAACTCCCAAACCTCTGGATCTTATGGGCCTACCCCAGTCACTGGCACCCTTAGGGGCTTATCAAGCCCCAAAGGTTTGTCCTAGGATTTCCTGGACTCAGTCCTGGCGCAGTTGGCGCCAGGCTCATAACATGTGTTAATTGCATGGGACTACATTCACAGCCTAATAGGGCTGAGCCTTTCTGTATACCATGGGCGTGGCTGAGGGACTACTTTACCTGAGATTGCAGGGTGTGGCTGAGGGACTATTTTACCTGGAACTACTTACAAGGCTATTTAAACCACACCCTACAGGCAGAACACGCTTCGCGTTATTCTGCATTCCTGCAGCGTAACGCTCACCGTGTCTGCTCAGTACTCGAACTTCTACAGCCACGCCCGTCCTGAGATCCTGATCCTTCGGCACCTGAGAGAAGGAAAAGAAGAGAACAGGAGTTAGTACAGCACCGAAGGCCTTACCTGCAGTATTCCATCCAATCGCCCGCATCTTCAGCTGCTCTCTGGACCGCCGCACCTGCAGAGAAGAACGTATCCGCACGGGCACCTGTTAAGAGGGATTTCTGAACTCTGACCTGGAGGGGCAGAGGTTCAGAAGGCCAACCTAGTTTCTTGGAACAGGGTAACCTCTGGACAAGCCAGACCAATCAGGGTAGCTATGGCAGGCGGTCAAGACTAAGTCTCAAGAGGGGTGAGGGTGACTATAAGACCTCAATGAGCACACAAAGCAAGGACACTTACAAATTACTCCAGACAGGTGTTATATTAAAAATATAGACACATTTATTACACGGCCTTTGTAATTTAGACCATAGCAAAGAATCACAATAATACTGAAGTAAACCAACACATCACAATCAACACGATATATATACAAGACCAGAGGGGTCTAACGGATTAAGAAGCACGAAATACGTAGACCACCTAGATGGGGAGGAAAACAGACCCAGTTCCACATCAAGAATACACCTAACCAAGAGGCAGTCCAAGCCCTACGAAGAGAGGAGCCTTATGCTCAATAGTACATGCACACGCTTGTGCCACTGGACAAAATAGGGTCTCTTCAAGGGTCACTATTCAAGCAGGACCTCCACTTGCGGGCAGAGGCAGGTTGAGAGTGCGGGATAGAGTCGCTATTCGCAACAGCGGTGGAAAAGAAATGGGCTCCTGCGCTATGGGCCACAAGTTGGGGTATAGACTACTCACCGGTCGCTGACGCAGGCAGACCTTGGGCCAGACTTCGGCAGTTCAGTCCACTTCGCGGGCAGGTTCGAATGCAACAATCAGGACGTCTCGACACCGTGTAGTTTCCGCGGTAGCAGGCTTCAGGGTCAAGAGGGTCACAAGTGCAGCAAACTTGCACAGGTTGTTGCCACAGCAGGGCAACACGGTAACTGCGTTTACTCCGGTCCGGGTGCACTCGTCTCACTTCAGACCTGAGAATGCTAAGTGTACGGAATTCGGTGTGAGGGTGCCGTGGACACAGAGCAAGCAGTATACCAAGTTTCGAGGGCTTCCTCAAAACCGCAGTGGTGACAGAGCAAACGTCCTGCGTAAGCTGGTCAGCCCACTGGTTGGCCCAGGGACACTTCCGAAGAGGCTTACTTGCAGGGTTTGATGAAGGTGCCGGGAATAGTTGGTCCCACTATTCCAATGGGTCGAAGCACCTTTGCAGTCCTTCTAGGACGATCAGATGCAGAGGGGTCTCCCAGGACGACAGCAGGCTCAGGGTGCCAAACCTTCCAGCGGGTCACCAGCGGTTCCTCGACTCGGCTTCTTGTTGCAGGATACTTGGTTCCTTATCCTTTGTTCGTGTGAACTCAGGAGATCAACATGGTAGTGGTGTTTTCGGCCTCCTCTTATCCAAAGTTCCCTTCGCGCCAAAACGGAGAGGACCCAATGGGAGATCTGCTCACAAACACTCACTCCATATGTGGACCAATCACGGACCACAGTGGTCCCAGGCATTCAGGACACTCCAGACTCTCTGGCACCCAGGATGTGTATTGGGAACAGACATCCCAGCCCACATCCTCGAGGCACACACACACACAAGGCATGCAGAAGCCCGCGAAAGCTTTGGGTTTTGCGGGAAAGTGCATGACCATATAAGGACTGACCCGGGTCGGCTCGACCTGGGAAAGGTGAAGGGTCAAGATGGCCAACGGACAGGACAAAGAACCTCGTGGCATGGCCATTTTGGAGCCAGGCCACCTATTCGTGCCAAACGCGGTAAGCGCGGATAATATGGCAAGAAAGGGTTCAAAACATAAGAAAAACGATAGCTGCCACCAGTCCTGTCCGTGACACATCTGCACAGTTCATAAAAAGTCTAGCGAGAGTTTCTAGGGCCCTGGAAATGACTAGAGACCCAAGGGTGCGGTAAAGTAAGTTACCTTGCACTCTTGTTACATGTTGCACAAAAGCTGCAACATAAGGAAAGGACTAAGGGAAACGAATCTCCCAGTACTGACTGTCTTAAGGACATGTCAGTTTCCCCATGAGAAGTGAGCGAAAGCCCAGAGGAGTGCGGCTGAGGGCTGCACTTCTATGGCAAAGGTTAGATCAGGGTGTAAAACAGCAGCAAAAGGTTTGGGGGTTTACACATGGAGGGAAAATTACATTCTAATATGAAATCTTTCCTAACACTCGCCCTTCCCAGACTAAGGACTAAGGACAGGGGGAACTAATCCTCCCCTGGATGAGTTTCTTGTTTAGGTCGGTTAAACATTCTGGACAACCCATCAGCATTGCTGTGTTGGACACCTGGCCTATGGTCAATAGTGAAGTCAAAGCCTTGCAGACTTATGGACCACCTAAGCAACTTTGGATTCTCTCACTTCATGTTCATTAGCCACTTTAAGGGCTTATGGTCAGTTTGCACAGTGAAGTGGGTCCCATAGAGGGCCTCAGCTTCCGTAGGGGCCACGCAACAGAGAAACATTCTTTCTCTACTGTGGACCATCTGAGCTCTCTGTCCTTAAGCTGGCGACTAATTAAGCCAATAGAGTGTTCCTTAACCTTCTCATCTACTTGTGATAGTACAGCTCCTATCCCAGTGTCAGAGTCATCTGTCTGCACAATAAAAGGTATTTGGTCATCGGGGGCCCTGAGCACAGGGGCCTGGCACAAGGAGTCTTTTAAGCCATTGAAGGCCTGCTCACACTCTTCAGTCCAAGTTACCTTCTTGGGTTTCTTTGGTGTAGTGAGCGCAGTCAGAGGGGCAGCTATTGTGCCATAGTCTGCCATGAAATTTCTGTAATACCCAGTGAGTCCTAAGAAGGCTCTCACTTGGGTCTGTGTAGCGGGAGTAGGCCAGTCTTGTACTGCTTGTACTTTACTGGGTAGAGGCTGTATCCTCCCTCCACCTACTTCATGTCCAAGGTAAACCACTGAGCCTTGTCCACAAAGCTTTTATGTCCACTGGCCTTTATGGTCAAGTGGGCCTTCTGAAGAGCCTGTAACACAATCCCAAGGTGTTTCACATGGTCTTCCCAGGTGGCACTGAAAACTGCTATATCATCCAGATATGCATGATTCACAAGCCTCTGGAATGTGGCAGGTGCATTCTTCAACCCAAAAGGCATTACCCTGAACTGGTAAAGGCCCTCTGGAGTTGAGAAACCGGTCTTCTCCTTTGAATGTTCTGCAAGGGCTATTTGCCAATAGCCTGCAGTGAGGTCAAACGTGCTGAGGTACTTGGAGGTGCTCAAGGTATCCACCAGCTCATCTGTTCTAGGCAAGGGGTGGGAATCTGTCTTGGTGACAGCATTCAGAGCCCTGTAATCCACACAGAACCTCAATTCAGAAGTACCTGATTTTGGAACCAAAACCACAGGGCTGGACCAAGGACTGCTAGAGGGTTCAATCACCCCAAGATCCAACATTTTGTTGACCTCTGTCTTAATGTAAGATCGTACTTTGTCTGACATCCTGTATCCCCTACTTTTGGTAGGTACACTGTCTCCTGTGTCTATGTTATGTTTGCACCAAGGTGTCAAACCAGGGGACTGTGAAAACAGGGGGGAAAATTGCCTAAGCAAACTTTTCACCTCAGCCTGCTGATCAGAAGTCAGGTGAGGGGCCACTCGGACACCCTCAATGGAGTTATCTGAAGGACTGCTTTGGAATAGGTCAGGAAGAGGTTCAGACTCCTCTTCCTCAACATCTGAAGCCAATAGCAGTACTGCGATTTCAACTCTTGGGATGAAAGCCTTCAGCCTATTTACATGTAACACTTTTGGAGCCTGTCCAGGCCTTCCAAGGTCCACTAAATAGTTGACCTCACCCAGTGACTCCACCACTGTGTAAGGGCCTGACCATTTATCCTGTAAAGCCCTAGGCCTTATGGGATTCATGATCAGGACTTTCTGACCAGGTGTAAAGTTAATGAGGGAAACTTTCTGGTCATACCAATGTTTCACCAGAGCTTGTCCTGCCTTAAACTTGTCACTAGCCAGACCCATCAGGAGCACCATCCTTTTTTCTGAGCCCTAACACATAGTCTACTACGATGGTAGTAATGGGAGGAGTGGGCATCTCCAATCCCTTCTAGACTATGGCTAAGGGTCCCCGCACAGGGTGACCAAACAGAAGTTCAAAGGGGCTGAAGCCAACACCCTCTTGTGGTACCTCTCTGTAGGCAAACAGTAAGCATGGTAAAAGAAGATCCCATTTTCTTCTTTGAGGTTCTTCCAGAGCCCCAATCATACTTTTCAAGGTCCTGTTAAACCGTTCCACCAGACCATTGGCCTGGGGGTGGTATGCCGAAGAATACTTATAGGTGACCCCGCATTCCTTCCACATAGCCTGCATATACTTTGACATAAATTTGCTGCCTCTGTCAGACACAACTTCTTTAGGGAAGCCAACCCTAGTAAAGATGCCAAGTAAAGCTTTTGCAACTGACTTGGCAGTCACCGTTTTCAATGGGATGGCCTCAGGATACCTGGTGGCATGGTCGACCAGCACCAGGATAAACCTATTGCCTCAGGATGTTTGGGGGTCAAGGGGACCAACTATGTCGATCCCTACCCTCTCAAATGGTACCCCCAAAACTGGGAGTGGTACCAATGGAACTTGGATTGTTGAACCACTCGTACCCGATAACTGGCAGGAGGCACAACTCCTGCAGTGACTTTCTACTTGCACCCCCATCTTGGGCCAGTAGAAGTGCATGGATAACCTTTGCTTGGTCCTCTTAATACCAAGGTGACCAGCAAGGGGCACTTAATGCGCCAGCTGCAGGAGGAAGAGTCGTACAGCAAGGGGAACCACCAACCTCCTATGGTCTCCTTCTGTAGACTCTGTAGGCTCACTATACAGGAGCCCACGTTCCCAATAAATCTGATGCTTCCCAGGAGGTTCACCCTCAAGCTG
Source organism: Ambystoma mexicanum (assembly GCF_040938575.1). Lineage (NCBI taxonomy): Eukaryota > Metazoa > Chordata > Amphibia > Caudata > Ambystomatidae > Ambystoma > Ambystoma mexicanum. Next base: position 861,865,727 of record NC_090930.1, on the reverse strand, counting down.
GGAGCAGGCCTGTCTACTTAGGCCTTCCAGAGATAGGCACTCACATTGGCCTTTACTGAATTCTTCACTGTCAGGACCACCTTCTACTAACAAATCATTTAGTTCAGGATGGTCATTGGGGTCAAATACTTCAGGCATCAGCTCCTCCTTGTCAGGTCCTGGTGATTGACCAACTACCTCCACCTCAGTGGTAGGTGAGTTAGGGGGAATATTTTCTTTCCCTCTTTTTACTTTTTTGACTCCTTTAGCCTTGGGTTTCCCCTTTGGCTGGGGGAGGGCATTGGTCTTGGCCAGTGCTGCCCTCGTTTGAGACCTTGTGCAGGGTCTGTCAGCAGTGTAACCCACAAGCCCTAAAGCTTGGAGATCATTGCCCAACAGGACCTTTCCTGGGACACTCCTCTGAATGCTCACTGGAATCCTGACTGCTGTACCATTGATAATAAGATTTACAGGTATTACTGGGAACATGAGAGGTGGGCCATCAGCCAACTTAGTGGGCATCAGAGTAGCTCTGGCACCTTCGTCTGGGTCTACCAAGGTAGAATCCACTACAGTTCGACTGCACCACTATCCCTAAGAGCTGGAGTATCTACTCCATTGATCAGCACACTGTCTTTAAAGTAGTGCTTGGTGTTATCTGGAATCCTAGCATAAGCCTCTGAGACGTTAGGCTCCCAGGAACCCAGGGAAACTAAAACGACCTCAGCTTCTATCCCACTGGGGAAGGAGTCTGAGGAGAAGGATGCTCCGGTAATCTCTAATTCCTCGTAGGAGGAGAAGGCCAGATTAGCAGAGTGGACCCCCAAGGTTTTGACCTTACATCTGGGATCCCCCTTCACGTGGTCAGTTGCTCCACAAGCAAAACAAGATCCATTGGGTCTGTTCACATAGGGAGGCTTACTATAACCAGAGTTCTGTTTCGGAGGCCGACCTGCGAGTTCTCTTGTGTCTTACCCTTATTTTTCTTTTTGTGGCCCTTTTGGGAAGAAGATTTATCAGTTTCTCCACCCTCTTTATCTTTGGACTTTTTCCCTTCCTCCTGCTTACCAGGATGAGTCTTGTCCTTATGGGATACTCGATGTGACACCCACAAATCTGCTGCAATGGCTAGCTTCTTAAGATCTATCTCCTTTGAGTCGGCCAAATGCTGCTTAAGCTCAGGGGAAGAAGATGCAAAAATGTGTTCCAGCATGACAAGACTTATCATACCTTCAAAGGTAGAAACCTTCAAACCTTCAACCCAGCCAGTCAGGTTTTTTAAGGATTCAGTTACATAAGATACCAAAGTACCACCTTCTTTTTTCTTATACTCTCTGAATCTTTTAAATTATTGGGCAGGAGTCTTTCCAAACTTTAAGATGAGAGTTTGCTTCAGAAAAATGTGTGCTGAGAGAGGTGTTTCCTCTCAAGGCACAAAAGTAGAAATGATCCAGAGAATCATGGACTGGCAAGAAGCTCAGCTTAGAGCTATAGCTTCCGAGGACAGTGCAGAAGGAGGTGGGGCTGCTCTCACTGGTAGAACTGATGGTTCTACCTCTGCACTGATCCACAGCGACCATAAGGACATGGAGGATGTAATGTCGAATGTTTCTTCTGCCATTGCTGATGGGAAGGCCATACTTGAATTCAAGAAGCAAGAGCTGCTGTTTAGACAGAAAGAGCTTGAGTTCAACATGGCCAAACTAAAGATAGAGCAGGCAGAAAAACAAAAAGACAGGGATCACCAGTTAAACTGGCCAAGCTTCAAGTTGCCAATGGGTCCAAGGGTCCTGGACATGGGTCTGGGGCCTCTTCTCATCCAAGGTTTCCAAAAGATCTGCTCAGTGTGTATAAGGAAAAGAATGAAATTATGGACTGGCTGAATACATTTGAGTATGCATGTGAAGTTCAACAAGTTGACAATGCTGATAAAATTGCCTTGTTACTTAGCAGACTGCCCCATTCTGGCTGCAGTGCCATTATGGAAATGTCGAAAGCTGAGAGAGCAGATTTTGCAATGTTGAAGCAAACTCTCATCTTAAAGTTTGGAAAGACTCCTGCCCAATAATTTAAAAGATTCAGAGAGTATAAGAAAAAAGAAGGTGGTACTTTGGTATCTTATGTAACTGAATCCTTAAAAAACCTGACTGGCTGGGTTGAAGGTTTGAAGGTTTCTACCTTTCTACCTCCATTTGCGGGAAGAGGCAGGTTGAGAGTGCGGGATAGAGTCGTTATTTCGTAACAGCGGTGGAAAAGAAATGGGCTCCTGCGCTAGGGGCCACCGGTTGGGGTATGGACTGCTCACCGGTCCCCGACGCAGGCAGACCCAGACTTCGCCAGTTCAGTCCACTTCGCTGGCAGGTTCGAATGCGACATTCAGGACATCTCGACACCGTGTAGTTTCCACGGTAGCAGGCTTCAGGGTCAAGAGGGTCACAAGTGCAGCGAACTTGCGCAGGTTGTTGCCACAGCAGGGCAACACGGTAACCGCATTTACTCCGGTCTGGGCGCACTCGTCTCACTTCAGACCTGGGAATGCCAAGTGTACGAAATTCGGTGTGAGGGTGCCGTGGACACAGAGCAAGCAGTATACCAAGTTTCTAGGGCTTCCTCGAAACCGCGGCGGTGACAGAGCAAACGTCCTGCGTAAGCTGGTCAGCCCACTGGTTGGCCCAGGGACACTTCCGAAGAGGCTCATTTGCAGGGTTTGATGATGGTGCCGGGAATAGTTGGTCCCACTATTCCCATGGGTCGAAGTGCCTTTGCAGACCTTCTAGGACGATCAGATGCAGAGGGGTCTCGCAGCACGACAGCGGGCTCAGGGTGCCAAACCTTCCAGCGGGTCACCAGCGGTTCCTCGACTCGGCTTCTTGTTGCAGGATACTTGGCTCCTTATCGTTTGTTCGTGTGAACTCAGGAGATCGACATGGTAGTGGTGTTTTCAGCCTCCTCTTATCCAAAGTTCCCTTCGTGCCAAAACGGAGAGGACCCAATGGGGAATCTGCTCAAAAACACTCACTCCATACGTTGACCAATCACAGACCACAGTGGTCCCAGGCATTCAGGACACTCCAGACTCTCTGGCACCCAGGATGTGTATTGGGTACGGACATCCCAGCCCACATCCTGGAGGCACACACACAAGGCATGCAGAAGCCTGCGAAAGCTTTGGGTTTCGTGGGAAAGTGCATGACCAAATAAGGACTGACCCGGGTCAGCTCGACCTGGGAAAGGTGAAGGGGCAAGATGGCCAAAGGAGAGGACAAAGAACATCGTGGCATGGCCATTTTGGAGCCAGGCCACCTATTCGTGCCAAACGCGGTAAGCGTGGATAATATGGCAAGAAAGGGTTCAAAACATAAGAAAAACGATAGCTGCCACCAGTCCTGTCCGTGACACATCTGCACAGTTCCTAAAAAGTCCAGCAAGAGTTTCTTGGGCCCTGGAAATGACTAGAGACCCAAGGGTGCAGTAAAGTAAGTTACCTTGCACTCTTGTTACATGTTGCACAAAAGCTGCAACATGAGGAAAGGACTAAGGGAAACAAAGTCTCCCAGTACTGACTGTCTTAAGGGCATGTCAGTTTCCCCATAAGAAGTGAGGGAAAGCCCAGAGGAGTGGGGCTGAGGGCTGCGCTTCTCTGGCAAAGGTTAGATCAGGGTGTAAAACAGCAGCAAAAAGTTTTGGGGTTGACACATGGAGGGAAAATTACATTCTAATATGAAATCGTTCCTAACAGCACCCAATACTCACCCGGGATCTGCATTCTTCCGGAATTTCGTTGAAGCGGTTCTTCCCATCACCGTCCTGGAGCCGTGCCTGCAGAAAAGGAAAAGAAACAGCAGGTTAGTCGCGCACAGAAAAGAAACAATTATACAGACATTCAGCGCCAATCATTCGCGCTAATACTCACCTGCAGGAAATCTGCTCAGCATCGTAGGAAGAGTCAAATCTTCATTCGAAAACCGCTCAAGACCGCGCCTGAAAGAAAAGAGAAATGCAGGTTAAAACTTGGGCAATAAGGACATTAAGCACCTATACCAAGCATCCATTGGCATAGAGGCTTACCTGCTTAATCCAGCTATTCAAGACTCTGCAACAGCCCCGCAGGATCAGTGAAGTAACCTGGTCCAGGGAAAGACTGTACATACCGCGCCCCTGCTAGAGATTGCAGGACGGAGAGCCTACCATTAAAAACTCAAGGGGAGACAGAAGAGGAGAAGGGCATCCAAAGGTTAAAAGGAGGTGGAACCAATCCGGCTCCACTTAGTTAGCTAATATCTTGTTTCGACATTGCAGGAAAATGCCTCCTAGGGTGATAACGAGGGAGAAGACGCGGGCAAGCATCATCACTCAAGCTGTGCAACGCCAGTGCAGACATCATTCGTGCAGCTACATGCTACGCCCCGTGGAGACCAGGTGAGAGTGACACTGACTGCCAACCCTGTGAGCCCAGACAAGCTATGTGAGAGCAATGTGTATTCATGGCAGCCTAGCTGACTACTGCAGCCATCCTTTGATCCCCAGGGATCGAGGGGAATGCCTGCCCTCAGGCAGAGGTGCTCTCGCCAGGAGAATTTCTGGGAACCTCGCTTTCAAAGGGGCACTCACATAACAAAGAACATCCTCACACCAGGTTTCTGCACACCAAAGGGCCTTTGAAGTGCAAGCATGGAAAGGGCGGTGTTAGGGTAGTCAGAGAGAAGGCAGTGAACCTGCAAATGAATTCCACCATCTTACTTTTCTGTAGGGCTCTTTGTCCAACAGGGATTGGACCCCCTACAGCATGCTTCCTTCTGCCCAATCCCCTGTGAGTGTTTACCTTTATAATGAAGGCATCGCCCACTCCTTCCTTGAATTTTTCTGGCCACCAAGAAGAAGACATCTTTGGAACCCTGTTGGGAATGCAGTTTATTCCACTAATCCTCCCCCATAGAGGTGTGGATAGGTGCATCCAAGGTAGAGGAGAGCTCCGTCCCCTAACCATTCCTAGTGAACATTCAGTGTGACTGCTGTATGGACCAAGGCCACTTTGCCAGCTAACCTGGCTTCCATCTAGAAGTGAAGAAACCCATGCAGGTGCCAGCTGCAGTGGACTGGAAGTGAAGAGTATGAAGAACTTGCCTTGTCCTAGTGCCTCTTGAGTGGTACTCGCTGTACCCTGAGCAGCTTAAAGGAGCCTGTACTCCTATTTTACTGATTCAAACCATCCTCAAAATGATGTCATCATGTTCAAAGCCTTCAAACCACACAGGACCTGCAGCGCTGCCTTTGGCACTCTTGATGCATCTTTGAAGTGCTCAATGATGCACTGTACCAACAGCGCTCATCGTTGCTTCGATTCAAGCACCAGCTCACCACTGAAAATGACTTTGAACCACTGCATCTGCAAACCATGCATCAAACCATCAGGACCTCATATGTGGACTCCTCTCCTGTCAGTCAGTGTGTTCATGTTGTCAGCTTGATCACGCTTACTGATGGGAGAGGAGTTCTCTCTTGTCAGTCACTGTGTTTATGTTGCTCAGCATGACCACGCTGACTGATGGGAGAGGACTCCTCTCCGGTCAGTCAGTGTGTTCATGTTGCTCAGCGTGACCACGCTGACAGATTGGAGAGGAGTTCTCTCTTGTCAGTCAGTGTGTTCACGTTACTCAGCGTGACCACGCTGACTGACAGGAGAGGACTCCTCTCTTGTCAGTCAGTGTGTTCATGTTGTCAGCGTGACCACGATGACTGATGGGAGAGTTCTCTCTTGTCAGGCAGCATGTCTACGTGTCGGCTGCGTGGATGCTTTTTAAGGGTGCATGGAGGTAAGGTAAGTGTTTTTTATTTTAAATTAAAAGTGTATATGTGTATTTAAATTAAATTAGTATGTATATGTATATGTATGAATGCATGCATGCATGTTGGTGTTTGTGTCAATGCTGTGTTTGCTTTTATGTATACATGCATGTATGGAGTTGTGTAACTGGTGGATGAATGCATGGGTGAAAGTGTTTTTTGTGAGTGTGTGTTCAGCACCACCCCTAAATGTAGCCGCCCTGGGGGCCACTTCATTAAGGGGTGGGTTCATGGCATCAGAGGTGCACCTAGGCTAAAATGTCAGGGGGAAAAGGGGACTAACACTTCAAATGTTGGGAGAGGCGCTAACGTCAGAGGCTGTGAGGAAGAGGCAAACTTCCTTGTGTGGGGGCACCTAACATCTTTCCACATTTTGAACGAGACTATTCTGGTGAAGCTTCAATGTTACAAGCAGCTACCTCTTGCCTTCATTTCTGAAACGTCACACTTAAGGACTGCTGTGAGAATTCGATGTCTCATGTCACCACTTCCCTTCTAATCACTCACCTAGCAAGCAAGTGCTAACCCCACATCAGGATTTCAATTACCTAAAAATGTATGGATATGAATGCAGGTGCCAACAGTGAAATTAATTCTCATGGCTATGCTAATCCCTATGGCAATTCTCACCCAGTTCCTGCCCTCCCTACCTAAAACACCTCCTCACTGGAACTCCTTGAGCTAGCTTTAAACATGTCTTGCCATCAAACTTTGCCCTCAATTTGCCTGCAAGTGTTTCCTCAAAGGAGTCTTCTGAGAGTTCATGACTTCATTGGAGTTGTAAACACGTAACTGGTGTAATAAAAAATGTCTTAATCAGGTCTGACTTTGGCCACTCAATTTAAAAACACCCTGCTTGTCTTTCGCTGAAGTTCTTTTAAAAATAAGCATTGGCAAAGCCAACAGTTGTGGCTTGTGTATAAGTATTAGGCATTTACCAGGCACTGCTATTAGCTGCTCAGATACTCAACCCATTTTGCACTGGCACTATCAATGTCCAGCTAATACCAATACAGAAGTGCATTTCCCATGCCTACACGAATGCCCAAACTGTTAGCATTGTCAGTGCTCTTTTTGCTTTACCCTTGATGCACAGGACTATGCATCAAGGTTAAAGCAAACATACTACTTGGCTAAATTGGCCCATATTGAATGTAGGCCAATCTAGCCAGTAATAACACTTATGGTAGACAGTCAGCCTGGATATACTTTCTGTGGCATGGCATTATTACTGGCTGGGAGTCCGTACATGGTAATAATGGCATATATTGATGCAGCCTGCATCGACATAATTAGAACAACCAGCATGAATATATTTTCATACTAGCATATCTCGCGTGGAAAGGCGGCATGAACTGTATTGGAAAATGTTCCTATGCACAATTTGTGATTTGCAACTATTGGGAATTTCCATGTGCTTCCATGCAAAACCAATTGCAAACTGTATGGATTTCTACCCAATTTTGCAAAGAAAGTAAGAAAGTGCTGTAAAATGCATACTTTTAACCCAATGTTTCAAACATTTTCTTGGGAGTGAGAACCCCCCCTCAAGCAACCCTTGTTTGGTTTGGGCTCCCTCACTGTGCTCTGTTGATCCTGCCTAATTGGCACAAGCATTTAAGCCTCTTAAGTTCAAAAATGTACCAGCCTCCACTGTACATCATTTGTCACTGTGTATGATGTGTGTTTTAATGCGGACATAGGAGCAGGCTGCTCCTTAATGATATGATATGGCAGTTATAGCGTGCCTGTACACAAGTGTTTCTAGGCGCGACAAGGCAAGGAGGGAGAAACAAAAGAGTAGGACAAAACACAGATCTTACTAGGCTTATTGTCATTCAGATCGCGCAAGAGCAGGGAAGCGGGGGAGGGTTGAAGTGCCGAGGGTGGGGTGGGATGCAGAAGTGCTGGAACAAAGGAGAAATAAGAGTGCAGCCAACGGGTGGCAGGTGCGGGTACTCATAAGTGCAGCCAACGGGTGGAGAATAAGAACAAGAGCGGGACTGTAGGGTTAGAGTTACAGACCACAAGTGCAGGGGAGCCAAGAGGCAGTGCGGGATTGCAACAGGACAGGCAGGGACCTGGGCCCGAATTCAGAGCTTGACCAGGTGACCAGTGCATGGATCAGGCAGGTGATCAGCAAGGGAGAGGAAGAGAGAAGGCAGAAGCAAAGAGACAGGTCTTGAGGTGCTTCCCAACCGGAAATGGTTCTCCTCAAGTTTCAGCGAGGCAGGGAGGCTGTTTCCAGAGGGAGGCCTCAGCCGAAGAAAGAGATCTGCCCACAACTCTTGCTTGGAAAAGTGACCGACCCTCAGAGAATTGGAGGTGGTGCAGTGGAGAGCTCATGCCATCTTATATATATTTATTCATTTGATAAAAAAGTTAGTCTGGCATGAACCTTTCTTCAGTAGAGAAAACTAACTTTGCTGTAGTTGATTTGGAGTTGTAGTAATAAACCATATTTGGGATCCTGCACACAAACTCAAGGGTAGATTTCTCGAGTCTCCTGTTTGCGGATGTGCCGCCGCTGGCTGAGTGCAAAACATTGTAAGGGGGCCTCACCAAATGTTTTGCCCCTGGCCTCACCACATCTTCTGACAGCCCTGCACAGGGTATGACTTTGTGTATGCTGGGTATCGGGTGTGTCTGTGATGATATCCTGGTTGTCGCTCAGATTCGACAAGTCTGTTTTTTTTTTCAAGAGCACTAGTGGGCCCATGAACTCCCATGAACTCCACGGATTCTACAGCTGCACAATTGCAGATCTCTTCAAACACGAGTGATTATTGAAACTGATGAATGTTTCTGCCTTTAGTCGTATTTGGTGCTTATAAACTTTGGTACACCTAATTACTTAGACAAAGACAGCGGAATAACTGAGAAGTATTTCTGCTCATGTATGCATGCCAACAGCCAGTACTTGGTCTTCCTGTTAAGGACATAGCTTGATTGGTTTTGGCCCCTGTGGTATCTCTTTAGCACCATCTTGTAGCAATAAACAATGCTAGAGAGAAGGGAACACGTGTTCAGAAGTAGGCTATTTTGGTTGGCATGGCAACCTGCAATGCTGAATGCATACATTGGCTGCATCATATATGTTATTTTCTGCGGCTCACCAAGATTTATTTGCCTGCATGTCATCATGACATCTCTTGATATGATAAGTCATTTATAAGGCGCCTGTACACAAGTGTTTCTAGGTGCTTCTTAATCCTAGACTCTGCTTCTTCCTCTTCCTATTGCCTCACCCTAGTGCTCATCTCTCTTCCTCACCCAAAACCCTTGTCTTGGTCTCTTGTCCCAGTGCATTTTCCTGGTTCCTCTTCCTTAATCCTAGTCAATATTAGTCTTCCTAGTCTTAGTTTCTCCTCCGTGCCCCTCATCCCACCATGGGCTAGGATGGAATGTCGAAGTGGAAAGAAAAGCAGAACAACAGACAGAACTGCCCTGCCAAAGTATGGGCTGGGCAGGCGAGAGAAAGAACACAAGGAGGGTTTGAAATAAAACGGTTAGAAAATTGAGAGACAGTTGAGGAGAGAAGGAGAAGAAGCAAAAGAGAAAATAAACAGACGCAGAGGGGAGAGGAAAATAAACAACCCCCGGGTGGGGGCGCATGGCCTCTGGTGAGACCCCTTGGCCAGAAGACAATGTGGTGGCAGGGCCCCCTGTTATATTAACCATGGATCCAGGCTGAGTGCCATGGGCAGCCTGAGTACCCATGGGGCTATAGCGGCAGTCGGTGCACCCACGTATAGGACCGTATGGGCCCATGTGAGAAAAGGGCCCGGGAAGCATGTGTGAGGATGCCCAGGCCAAATAAAAATTGCCCAGTCCAGGCCGTGTGAGGGGCCGGCACGAACCATGGAGCCCAGCCATGCCCCAAGTCAGCTCACCTCATGGTCAGTGAGGTGGGCCTTTTCTGAAAGTCCTCCAGGCCGTGCAGCCTGACGGCGGCCCATGAGGTGAAGAGTGCAAAGTCTACTCCACCCTGGAGGGTGGAAAGGTGAAGGTAAAGTCCTGCGCTGCCTCGCAGGGCAGTCCGGGTGAAGCTCCGGTGGCCGGCTCTCTACGTCGCTACAATGCAATGCAGAGGGGGTGCCGGGAAGATAGGAAGGCCATAAGATGCTGCCTGGCTTCAAGATGCCACCAGGGGCACAGCAGTGACTGGAAATGGGGCCACTCTAAAAAAAGGAAATGGCTGTGGCATCGAGGGCAGTGGGCCCCACAGCATACGGGGCACATGTTGACAATTTGAATGATGCTGCAGGTCGCAGTGGTGATGGGCCGTGCCCCAGGTGGATGGGAGGCCACCAAAAGACACTAAGAAAGGCATGTGCCATGCACGGTGAGACGGGTGGCCCCCACATGGTGGACAGGGTCACCTAAAAGCAGGAAGAAGTGGGGCCGGCCCCCATAGACCATCAGGGGACAGGCCCCATCCAGCTAAATCACCACTAAGGTGCTGTTAATGGGGTGACTGAACGACTGCAGCAATCACCCCCATTGTGACATAGTGTATTCTATGTTGTTTGTCAGTATGATATGTTATGATATGATATATGATATGTTATTTATAATGCACTTAATAACCAGAGGTTTCTAAGTGCGGACCCCGGGATCGAACCTGTGTTGCTCTTTGTCGTCTTGCTTCCAAGGCGAACACGTTGCCGCTGAGCTATTCTCCCGTATATGTATGTATATATTTTTAAGTATTTAATATATGGTAGGTAGGGTAAATGTTAAGTAGGGAGAAAATAGCGTAGGGAAAGTTAAGTAGGGGTAGGATTTTAGGAGTATATATAAGAAAGTAGAGGTTAGATACCCTGGTGTGAGGTAGCAGGAGAACGTGCCGGCCTGCCTGAGGACGCCTATGGAGGTGAGACCACCCACAAAGGCCATACTCTGGCCTTGCACTCCATATGAGTGGTGCCTAGAGTTACGGAAGGGTTATTTTGAATCAGACTCACCATAAGAGTCCCTGGGACCCCTCCAAGGTAGGGTGAACTGACGGCGCAGATCCACATTTAGATGAAACACAGGTTAGGGGACTTTCAAGAAGGGAATAATAAATAAAGAGGGGTCCCTGTTGGTATCCCTATAAAATTCACCTTAGTATCTGTGTCCATTAGTAAGGTAGGAACTCAGGATGTGGCCCATCTCCCATTTACACCAATTTTCTTTTCAGGTGCAGTGCCCCTCCCTGGCCAGTGGGTCTCTGATTCACGGTGGTGGTTCCCATGGAGACTGCCCCTGACCTGGGAAAGGAATGAGTGCTGCCTGGCCTGGGTTAGGGCCAGAAAACGGTCTACACTAGTCCCTTGTCTTAGACCCGTTTCCGCTTTGTAGAGCCTCAACGTCACCCCACATCCCTGTTCCTCCCTCCACCTCATCCTAGCCTCCCTTTGTCGGCCTCTCCCTTGCCCTAGTCGATTGCCCAGTTCCTCTTCAGCATACTAGCTCCCCTCCTTCATCTTGGTGCCCCTTCATCTTCATCACCCCTCTTCTTCCTCATCATGCTCTCTCATCCTTATCCTGCTCCCTCTTCCTGGCCGTTCCCTCTTCCTTGTCCTGGTCCCAGTCCCTGCCTCTTCCTAGTCTTTTACCCTTGTCTCTCACAGTCTCTCTGTTGCTTGCTTGCTCTCTCTTTCCATTCCCCTCACTTGAGTGTGGTCTCTGGTGCCAGTTGGGGATTAAATGGTGCAAGGAAGGCGACGTAGGAATGAAAGGCTGCAGGGACAGTATGGGGTTTAATAATTGTGGACATAAATAATGATGACAGGGTCCAGAGAAATAAAGGAGAAGCAAGAGAGCTGTATAACTGTTTTACAACCATGCATCACTCCTTCACCCCTTCAGTTTCTATCGCCTTCATGCTCACACTTGCGTACACTCCTCGCAGAGCACTACCAAGAGGGCGGCCTCCTGCCAGGTTCAGGTGTTAGTAAGGACACCGCAGGAAGTTAAACTGGACGTTACCGTAGATAGGCTATTGGGCTGCAAAACACAACCCTTGTGCAGTCCTTTCCTCTCAATTCCCCCGCCTGACTAAGGAATGTGATACCCCTGGGCTTCACCGACCGCGGCCCTACCAAAATAGTAGGCAGGGGCGTGTGCGCCCTCTCTCACATCCAAAGCTGTTACAATGACAAGGCCCGTGATAAACGTGTGTCTGGGACAGCGCTCCCCGAGCACAAGAACGGGCTGGCAAATATGCTTTATGTCAACGTCTCGTCCTGGGCATTTTGTGGTGTGTGAGAATGTTTAGGTTAATGAAGCTGAACACATTTGCAGCGGAAAGCCCACATGCAGCTTGAGATACTTGCCAAATACGTGCCTTTTTTTTCCAAGACAATTAAACAGATTTTAAAAAAAGAAAACTCCGTTTTAAAAGGTTCATTTCTACTCCACGTTGTCCCCTAGTTGAACACGCAATGACATTGTTGGCTTTTATGTGGAAATTCCCATTCAACATCGTGCATAGCCTATTGCCAAACAATACAGCGTGTGCCTTTATCACAGTCCTTTTCGTTGTGTGACTTGAAATCATCAAAGTACACTGGAGAAATAAACAAGAGATTGTTCTGACTCATATTACTTTGCATTGCTGTATTACAGGTTCCCATTCAGAATATAGAAAAAGAAGCTACCGTGGTACTCATTTAGCCTCACCTGTTCCCTTAAAGATGTGTATAGTGTGTGGTTAGTTTATTGTGCAATTTGTGCACTTTGCATGAAATCTCCATCACAAAAAGAGTCGTTTTGCAGCTCTTAAAAGCCAAAACCTAACAAACATGTACACCAAATGCAGCTCAGACGGAATGTGGCCATGTCTCTACATTCTGGAGTGGGTTCAAATCAGCTATTCACAACTTAACCAAAATGTGTGATCCTTGGCGAGTCATTTCATCTTGCTGTACCATAGCTGCAAAAATATGGTGTGCCTATAATTATAATTGTTCATTGATAACAGGGTTAATACCAACGTGTGGTGGTTTCTAAGCCAAGGATCAGGATTCGAAGCTGTGTTGTGCTGCGTTGTCTTGCTTCCAAGAAAAAACATGTTGCCTCTGAGCTATCCTTCCTCCCCAAAAGGCATAAAAGCGATCGATTCAATTCATATAATGTACACAATTTGAAAAAAGACTCATTTATGGTATAATAGAATATGATGAATAATAATAATCAGTAACCATTCTACAAAGTTATTTGGCTATTGGCTTACAGCAAAACCATCGTAATATTATGGCACAATTCTGACTAACGTGAAAGGAATGATATCACACTGTTAAACAGCACATGTGTTTTAGATGTATGCATACGTCTTCGCAGTCCACCCTTATTGGTTTGTGGCATCAACATTATTTGTGCCCCTCTTCCGGGCCCCACCTAAGTAAGATTACTTGTAGATTTGAGGCAGGAAGTTACTGGTGTTAACCAATCTGTGAAGAACCGCGTATTTTTTTTAGACTGAAGCGCGGGGCCACCGACTAATAGATGAAAGTCTAATTTAAATCATTGGTACACCGTACCACTAGTTCGTTTGCTTTTTACAGAGAGTATTTAGTTCAAAGGCTCAAGAAACGTCCTTGACGCTCTTTCGCCTGAGCCACATATAGAATCGGCTCAGGCCGGACATTCAAGTGTTTCCAGTTTCCCCAAGTCACAGCTAGGCAGACACACACACAGCGTGCCTGGCTCTGCAGGTCGCTAAGGTGCTCAGGTTGCAAACACATTTCTTTTATCAGTGGCAGAGCCTTCCATATGCATGATGGACATTTCCAAATCAAAGAGATCGCAAAACAACAGTTACCTTGCAAATCTGTGATAGTTATAACCTAGGCATTTGTCCATCCTTGTACCAACACGCTTGATCATTCTCTTTACCACTTTCAATATCCCCCCAGGAAAGGTGCAGAATGAGACATGCTTTCTTTGTTGCCATAAAAAGGCAGCAGATTTATTTCACAACATAATAAACTCAAAACACTGCAAACAACTTTGTGAAAATAGTTTTGAAGGTGCTGCGACCCGCCGACTGCTCCGTTGTCCAAATCCTGCTTCCCCTTTTTCCCAACCACATCCACTGTAGGCCAAAGCCCCCCAACCCGTTCCTGGGCTTGAGGGGTGCCGTTTAGTCGGGGAAGCTGAGCCCTCATTGCTACCTCCAGCGCCACTGCCACTTAGGCCCCCAAGGAGCGCTCGTCTTGAGAAGAGCAAAAACCCTTACGGCTTTCCCACGGCTCATTAGCAGTCTGTATCTTGCCACTGGTGGCCAAACACTGCCACGCCAAAGGTGGATCCATGCCCACCGTGGCTCCCCCTTCCTCCTCTTATAATTCCTGCCGCTTCTAACCTCTTGTACTAAGACCTTTAAACCAAATCGCGCTTTGTTTAAGGTATTAGTCCTTGGTTCCAACTTCAAAATGCGATACAACCCCTCTCCTTAAGAGGTGACCCGCTGCCTTATTCTGGGATTTTAATACCTCCTTCACATGCTACTCTTTGGCTTTTAATAGGCACAACTCCCCCACACCCTTCTCGAAGTACTGACCGCCCTTGTAGGTGTTACCAGGCTGGGGGAGTGCCATTCCGGGCAGGGTAAACTGAGCTTTTGTTCCTTCTGTTCCTAATGTGATACAACCCCCCTCTCTTTAAGAGGCGACCCGCCGCCATATTCCCAGTTTTTAATACCTCCTTCACATGCTCCCCTTCCGCTTTCAATAGACACAACTCCCCCATCACCATTCTCGAAGTTCTGCCCGCACTTGCAGGAGTTACCAGGCTGGGGGAGTGCTGTTCCTGGTGGGTGAAACTGAGCTTGTATTCCTCTGTTAGACTTTAAAAAACAAAATTGTCATCTTCCCCTCTTGCATTGCTCCTCTCCATGATTTATTAAGCTAACTCTAACCACATGAATCTCCATATTTTATTAGGCCCAACTCTTCAACCCCCTGAATCCTCGGTCTGGCTGCCCCTAATATCCTTGTTTAAATGCTGACTCCTTCCCTCTAGTGTCCCATGTTTGAAACCCGACCCTGCAGCCCTGTTTAAACCTATATAACCGAACCCCTGCACCAATATTACCTTTTTTCATCACCGACCTCTGCGTCGACCTCCCTAATTCTCACCCCTGATTTTAAATGTGTCGGCTTCCCTGCTCCCCTCTGCCCTGTCTTAAGTTCCTCATGATTACATGAGTACAGGCATGGGCCAGTGAGTTTTACCTATGTTTAGCCTTCTCTTTAGGTTTTGCGCTACCTCTCTGCTTTTCTTCCCCCGAGGGTGTGCTGTGGTCCCCTGCAGAATTGCCACCTGTGTGTTTAAATCTGCAGATGCTGCCAAAAGGGCAATGCCCCTCCTCAAACTTCCAACAAACCACCTGCTCCCCTGCTAATAGCTGGGTCGACTATTCCAAGAGGGGTGCCCGGAGAACGACCCCCTCCTCTTGTCCCCATCAGACCACTTCTCCCTCGCATGATGTGGCTTCTCGTCCGACGCCTTGTCCCCCGTTTCCCTTGATGGCACCATATTCTCAATATACCCCCTAACATCCACCTCATCCCAACAAATAGCAGGCCAAACCTGCATTTTTAGCCTAAAACCCTGGTCATATCTCAACCAAGCATCTTCGCCATACGTCATGCATAAGGTATGGACGTACTGCTCATATGCAAAAAATGCCCCCGTATCATGTGGGAATTTTTCTATCATGATAGATGCCAGCATCCTGAAAGCCGCCAACCAATTGTGGATGTTCTCTTTTACATTGGCCCTCTCCTTGTCCTTCTTTTCCCTCTCCTTCTCTGATAATTCACGTAAGCCCATCCCCACCGGCTCCATATCTAACAAAGAACAGATCTCAAAAAACTCCTTCTGCCAAATCCTCTCCTTGTTGGCCACTGGAATGTGCCAAACCAAAGAGTTCCCTGCGGCCCGTACTGGGACAAAGCCCGGCATCACCCCACACAATCCACTGCCTTGGCTAGCAACCTGTCCTGCAACCAGCCGCTGCTCTGGCTGACCGTCCCCCCCCCCCCCCCACAGGAGTCACCCTGGGCAGTGCAGAGGTTTGATTACCCCACCCCATCCCCTGGCTGCCTGCCGGTGTAGCCATCACCTGCTGCAGCTGACTCCCCCGCCAGGCGTGTTCCCCCCGGGCAATGAGGAAGCTTGATCCGTGACCGTGGGGTTCACGACCCCCACCGCAAAAGGCTCCCAGCCTCTGACCCTCTCCTTGCTGGTGCACCTCATCATTCTTCCCCACCTGATTAAAGGCATTTACGTTTCTGCACAACATCTGACCATACCCCCCATTTCCCCCATGCTTGTGAGCACTGCATGAACATACCTCTAACCTGTTCCAAGGATGCAGGTCCCTCTGCTGCCACCACCACCGAGTTGGCCAAAGGCACGCACACATGTCCTCCGTTGTCGCTGGCGTCCTTCTGCTGGGGCTGCAACTTCCTGAAGACGGAGACCCGGCGGCTTATAAGCCGTCTGGCCCGCCCCCTCCCATTGTGTTTTTCAGCATGCATTTGGTCCAGTTTTGCGGGATCTCAGCCCCTCAGGATACCTCCCCCTTACCCAGGGGGAGGGAGGAGAGGAGCTGCCCCAGTTATTAGGGAGCCTCCTCAATTACATTTGCGTCGTCACCTCCAAAGTGAGCAACACAAAGCACCAATTTAAATGTGTGTTTATATCCATGATGTCTACTATCTAGGCATGCAAAAAAACAAAGTTGTTTTAAGTCACTAATCAAATGTTTTCAACATAATGACTAACAACGAGCTGGAAAGTTGTGACAAAGAATCTGCAGATCTGTCTTTGTTTATTAAACAATTTCTTTCATTGCAAGTCTTAAATCGGGGTTACCTAGATTTTTCTAGTTGGCATTTTCTTGCATTCTGGGACTTATAGTTTACCATTCAAGATGTGAAAATGAAAGCCACAATGATATTCTTTTGGCTCAACATGCTGCTATAAGGATTTACATGTTGTCGTGTGGCTTTATTATACAATTGGTGTTGTCTGTAAGTAAACTCTAAAAGCCATTATTACTGTTTACCTTGAAATCCAACAATTTGAGCCAAAGTTTGTGACCCTGGTCACTCGCCGCCCCCACTCGACACCCGTAGCCTGAGTGCCACCCCTCCCCTGCCATCGGTCGATGATCCCTCGACCTCCTTTTTGAATCCAGCCAGAGTGCCACTAGTTCCTTTTTTGCACTTCCACCCCTGCTCCCATCTATGGATGCATGGCCGAGAGGAGGCTCATGGGCACCAAGGAAGGTCGCCCAGCACCCAAAGCGTATCCATCGGCGAAGCCTGGGGAGCTTTTTGCAATGCACCGTACAAGCACTTCCTGTGATGGCATGGAGGGTTGGGCTGGGGAAAAGGCTGGGTGATACCACTTTCACTATACAAGGGTAGCTCCAGGGCTTCAAGTGGGCCGGGCCTGCCAGGGACAGACCCCGGCAGGCTCCGAAATCTCGTTTTGAGCCGGGCTCTGCCGGGGCCCACTAATCTACCCTGGCAGCCCCGGCCACTACACCAAAAGCCTTTTATTTCTAAAGGCTGAATATTTCGCTTGTGTGCGAAAGCTTCAGGCTTCAGAAAAAAAATCCCACAATGGTGGTGCTACACCTGCGAGGCATCCCTTCAAGCAAGAGATTATGGAGAAAACGTGAGGCCGCTGGAAGCAGAGGGCTTGCTTTCTAAATACTGAAGCTCCCGTGGATTCGCGGGAGTTTCAGTCTTCAGTTTTCAGTCTTCAGAAAACGGCCTCAGCTTCCAGTGGCCTCACCCTTTCAGCTGTCCAGCGTCACCATTAAGGCTGAATAGGCAGGTGCTGTCCCCTGCCAGGCAAGCCTTTAGAACATAAAGGCAGAGATCAGCACCCTCTACCCCATAAGGGAGAGGGTGCTGATCTCTACAAAAGGCTGCCTGACAGGGGTGCCAGTAACCCATTGAGCCGGGCTCGTCAAGGGGGCGTGGCCTAACAGGCCAGGAGGACCCTGGCCGTTAGGCCACGCCCCCTTGAGGAGCCCCGGCTCATTTTGTAGTGCCACTTAAGGCACTGGGTAGGTCTCACCCCTTTAGCTGTTGTGAAAGGTTGACAACCATGTTTTACTATCAATCTCTGAGAAGAGTACTCGAATTGGGAGGGTTTGGAGGTAACAATGTGGGGATATTTTTAATCAAAACATCTAGAACATCTAGTTAAAAACTAACAATTAAAAGGGAATCTGCGAGTTTATACAGTTCATACAATAATATGTCCACTGTTAAAAATGCCGCGTTTCTCATGCTTCGACTGAATTGTTTCTAAGGGAATCCCCCAACGCGCACAGACACCCTCCCATCACTGCGTACTGTAAATGTTGTAGTGGGGCCCATGGCTTGGTAAAGAGTGTCCCCTAGTGTTCAGTCAGTTTACGTGCAGCAAGCTGTCTGGTTAACAGAGAAAATCTCTCTCACTTTTACCAATTCCTAACACACGGAGCTGTCAGAACACATTACATGTCATGCTTCTGGCAGCCCCACGGTGACTCCCATCAGCAGTGAGCTAAACTCACATGTAAAGCATGCTATTTAAGCTGCCACAGCTCATGCACACGGCAGGAATATTAGTAAACATCACGCACACTTTAGCACGAGCCTTTGAAGTGATGGAACAAGGCAATCAGGATTCTTTGATTAAGGAATTCAGGCCTTGCCCTTCAGGAGCTATAGAATTCCAGGCAGCCCCGTGCTGGCAGGCGCCGCTCTTTCATGGCAAGCAGATTGTTTTTCCTTTGCTGCAAGCAATTACGCGTTTTAGAAATGCGTGCTCGAGACGCTCCAAACATGGGGGTGGGAGGTGAGCTGCCGTATGTTCACTTACAGCATGAAGAGGACTGCATCAGGTAGGGCCAGGGGTGCAATTAGACACAAACTACGGGATGGTAAGAGCTAGCACTTCTAATGGCGGGGGAGGGACTACCTCCAGAGACTTTATGTGGTCTGGGAAAACTTACTTGCATTAGGCATATTTACTGTTACCTCCACGGCCCTCTTCCTCGTCCCAGTACTTACCTTTGAGGGTTGACCTTCTGCCAGGAACTCTATTCCCCAAACTTTTGTCAAGGCCCCGCCCCCTCCCTGTGCAGTATGGCCACCCAATCTATCAGCAGACTCCAGTTTTGTCTTGTTCCTCCAGTTGGATGTCGTCTCCGGCTTTTCTGCCATGTCGGGCAGGCCGGACCACAGGCAAAGGCTCCTGTCCCTCACCAGTCCTCCCAGCCTGCAGCGCCTGGTGGAGAGGAGGATGGAGGATGCCTGCCAGCCCCACTGCGGGGCAAGAGGGTACTGTGGATGGAGTGCACTCAGCGCCCGGCTGCCGAATGTTGGCAGGGGTCTGTGTGATCGCCAGCAGGGGATCGGGCAAGCTTGAGACAGAGATGCACGGAGATGGATGCACACCTCTTCTGTCATCCATCCTGAGACAGGTTCTGCGTCTGTACACGGGTTTCAGGTAACAAGGAGGACTACCAGTGCCAGAGACGTTGTTGGTATAAAGTTTCCCTGAAAAAGAAAATGTAGTAGAACACGCTACATAAGCGCGCCACTTCCGGGTTTTTCGACGCTCTCTAACCATGAGCAAACAGGCCGAGAAGTGGAAACATTTGGAGGAGACTGAGAAGTCTTCCCCCAGAACCACACATGGTAAAAGAGAAAGGTCCAGGCCACTGAGGCCAGCAAGCACAGGAAGGTGAAGGTCTCCAGGAGGGAACTGAAAGTCCTTCTCATTGAGCTGCTGGCAGACAAGAAGGGCTCTAAAAGAAAGGGGAAGAAGAAAAGAATATCCCCTCCCCTTCCAGTTCTTTTTCTTCCTCCTCTAATTCCTAGTCCTCTTCCTCCACCAGCTCCTCATCTTCCCAGGAGGAGGAGGGTGCTACGGGCAAGTACCTGAACAGAGTTGATGTCGAAAGTGTCTTGGAACACATCCAGAAGTACATGGGATTCCTGGACCCTCCCACAGCTGCTGATGTAGTGGATACAACAATTTGGCAGTTCAATGACTTGCCCAAAGCAGGCCTCCCCCTTATCTCTGGAATTAGACAGAAGGTCCTGGGGGAATGCAAGGTCTTGGAACACATCTCCAAGCCCAGGTTCATGGGCAAATTGTACCCCCTTAGAGGACAGGAGGTCAAGCTAACAGTATCTATAGAATCGCATGAATTCCCGGCTAGCCTGGTTGGGAGGTCCTCTTTGACAGCGGATGGGGGGCTGTCAGGGGTGCCGTCAACAGGAAAGTAGACTCGACTTTGAAAAGGTTTTACACTGGTTCCCATCTGGCCATTAGGGCCAATGTCTATGGGTCTTATGCAGCAGCGATGGTTCTGGCAGACTTCATGAAATTGAAGGCAGCCTGAGGATGGTTCTGACTGCGCTACCACAGTCTGAGATGCAGAGACAGCTGAAATTTGCATCTCATCTTTTTTGCAATGGGATCAGGAGTACGGATATAGCTATGGGGTCTACCATCTCGGGAAGATGACACACGCATCTCAGGGATTGAAGGTCTGAGGGCTTGAAGAAATCTACTGCCACGAAGCTTCCCTTCAAAGGGGCTAAGCTTTTGGGGACTCGTTGGAAAGTAAGGTGCATCCCATCGCTAAGGTAGACAAGCACGCAGACAAATTATGAAGAAGCTTTCTTCTAGCGGGACACCTTCAGGGCATAGACCTTTCAAGAGGAATCCAGGGTTCTTGGTGTTTCCGGACCATTTACAATTCAAGCTTCCTACCATTTAGATGCAAGTCAGTCCCCCAGGATCTTTATCAAGCTCCTCGCCCCTGTGGTGTGGGTCCTGCATCTGTGGGGTATACAAGGTTTCCTGTATCTGGATGACTCTTTGGTCAAAGCGGCATCTTAGCAGCTGGCATCCAGGCACCTCTGCGAGGTCTGATGTTTCCTTGTGGAATGGGGTTTCCTGATCAACAAGGGCAACTCTTATCTATCCCTGTCTAGGACGCAACTACCCCTGGAGAAGGCTATGCGCCTGCAGCGTTTTCTGAAGCAAGTCTTGGTGAAGGAGTGGGGGATAGCCAGGGAGCTGCTGACACTCCAGGGCCGCATGGCGTCCCGATTCTTCTTGGTGAAACCCCTTCTGATTCACATCCTCAGATATTGGGTACCATCCTGCCAATGCTTCCAGTAGGCCATCCCAATCTCCCCTGCCTTGAGGCAGGGCCAGATATGGTGAATGTCCTTGTCTCACATCAGAGAAGGCATAAGCTTGACTCAATCTAGAAAGATCATCCTTACTACAGACGCAAGCGGCACAGGATGGGGAGCCACTGTGTACAACCTGCACCACCAGGAACGATGGTCTCCTTTACAGTCCCAAAGGTCCTCCAACTGGGAGGAGCTGGTGGATATAGGGTAGGCCCTGAAGGTCTTCAAGGGCTGCTGAAGGACTAGGCTGTAGTGGTGTGCATTGACAATATCACCAGCCGATTACTACATCAGCCAGCAGGGGGGTACGAAGTTCATGCCCTGCATGTTCTGGCTACGAACATACTTCTGTGGGTGGAGAAGGCCATATTGTCCCTAAAGGCGGTCCATATCAGGGAGGGCAGAAAATGTTGTGGCAGACCAGCTCAGGCGGGGGATCCCAGGGAAATATGAATGCACCTTACAGGGGCCTGTCTTCTCAGAAATCTGCCAGGGGTTCGGGACCCCAGGGAAAGATCTGTTTGCCTCCCCTCTGAATACCAAGGTCACCAGGTTCATTTTCTGGATCCAGTCTCCAGTGGCCTAGGGCATGGATGTGATGTCAGACTGGCACCAGATTTTGCTGTATGCCTTTCCTGCCATTTCCCTCACACCGGCCATCTTCAGGAGGGTCAAATAATTCTGGTAGTACCGTTATGGCCACAGAGAAACAGGTTTCCTTCCCTTCGGGAGTGGCAGTTGGAACCCCAGTGGCTGCTCCCCAGGAAGCACTCCCCTCTCTACTGGGAACTCGGGGCAACATATTCTGCCACTTGATGCCATGGTCGGTGTGGAAGTTGAAAGGACAGGCTTACTGCGATTAGAGCTGCCTGCACCAGTGGCCTCCTTGGTTCATGGTGCCAGAAGAGCCTCTACTCTACGGGCATATGACAGCCACTGGGTGAATATTGTGGTCTGGTGCAGACAAAACTATCTCCTGGCCCTGGACTGCGGGCTCCCTCGAATTCACTATTTTCTCCTGGCAGGGGCAACAAAAGGGTTATCAGCCTCCTCCTAGGGGTCTGGTCAGCAATCAAGGCTTTTAGGCAACATTGGGCTTTCCCAAATGAAGTGGAGGTGTTGGTGACTAGGCTCCTTAAGAGTGTTGACATCTCTAGGCCCATGTTTGTTTCAGAGGACAGTGACGAATTGACTTCTGCCATGTCCTATACAAGGATGAGTAGGGCCTAAAACACCCACTCAGCCCTCATACTTCTACCAACCAAGAGCCAGCACAATCAAAGGTAAAACAGGCAAGGCAAAACGATATACCTCCTTTGCCTTTTGTGGTAACATGGGCAGAGGGAAGGCTATACTCTTAAGAGGTGTGTGAATGTGGTCCAGTAGCAACTCCAACATCGAAGTATTGCAGTCCAAAATAAAGGAATGTCCAATCAAGGTTCTATAAAAATATATACACTTTAATTAAACACATCATCTATATATAGATAAAAGTGAACATTTGTGGGTTTGGACTTCACGTATGCTCCCTATACAATTCCTCACCGTTTTAAAAAATCTGCACCAGATTTTGCAGAGTCACCGGTTAGGACCCTCCGGACATTACTGGCTACATGAAATTTGTACACCTCACCCATTCCCATGGATTTCAGCAAAGGTCTCAGGGTTTGTGGAATTGTGGCTTTGTGTATGTTCCCTATACAATTCAACACTGTTTCCCCAATCTGCACCAGATTTGGCACAGACTCCCATTAGGACCCTTCGGACATTACTGGCTACATGACATCTGGATACCCTAACCCCTTTCCCTGGATTTCAGCAAAAGTGTGAATTTCGGTGTGGGTTTGTGGCTTCGCGTATGTACCCTTTACAATTCAACACCGTTTCAACTATCTGCACCAAATTTTGCACAGTCACCGGTTCGGACCCTCCGGACATTACTGGCCACATGACATTTGGACACCCCATACTGGATTCCAGCAAAAGTCAACATTTGTTTGTGGGTTTGTGACTTGGTGAAGTGTTGTTCCTTATACAATTCCACATTGTTTCACCAATCTGCACCAAATTTTCCACAGTTACCTGTAACTGTGAGGGAATAAAAGCCCAGTCAGCGCCGGGTATATCAGCGAATATACAATAATCAATAACTAGAATAACACTACACAAAATCCACCACTTAGCAAAGAACACAGAATAAGAAAAGATAGTAGATGCAGCACTCTTGGTAATGAACCAGAGGTCAAAGGCAAGCAAAAGCAAAAATGTTCTTGAAAACAGATATGTACTTTAAGGAAAAAAGGGGTCAAGTAACCTAACCAGTCTCTAGGGTCCCAAAATGGACCAAGGGGTAATTAGCAGTCAATAGTACCTTCTTTGCAGTTCTTAGTGGTTCAACCAGACCAGACTTCTTCGCACTGTGCAAAGAACGGGAGAGAGCAAAATGCAGCAACAGTGGGTCTGACTGATTCGAAGGTGTTGAACAGTTCATGAAACATGCTCCACACAGTTCAACAACAGAAAACACTAGGATCCCAGCTGTCTTGGCTGTCTGGGTGCCAAGAGTCCCAATCCAGGGGCTAAGCGACAAGAGGAGTCCTTTCCTTGTGCTCCTACACACGGGGAGGCTGGCACACACTGCAGTGGTCCTCCAACATGGTGAGGTCCTCGGTAACACTGTGGCTGGCACAGTGGTGGTCTTGCTCCAACAGCAGGTCACTTTTTAGGTTGTTGGGAGTCCCATTCCAGGGACTCACAGAGAAGATGGGTCCCTGTTCTCAGACTCCCACACACAATGGAGGCTGGCTCACAACTGCAGGGGTCCTCCAACATGGTGAGGTCCTGGGTACCACTGTGGCTAGCAGAGTGGCAGGTCCTGTTCCAGCAGCAGATCACCCACAATGGCCGCTGAGGATGGTTAAGGGACAGATCTGGTATCTGCCTTGGAATTCCTGCCTGCACCTCACAAATGGAGGACTTTGGAAAGGACTGCTCTCTCAGCAGGGCCCAGTGAAATCTTCTCAAGTGAGGATCCAAAGAGGCTTCAAGATGATTTCCAACATGATTGCAAGAAGCATCACACCCAAAGTGCTTTGAGCTACAGGAAGTGGAGGGCAGAGGAAAGAAAAAGAGGCAGGGAGAATAACAATGGTGGAAGTTTCCTTCCCTTGAACAGAGATCCCCGTACAAATCTTAACTCAATCCCCTTCTCAATAGAAACAAAGGCTTGGCTCTTTGTGAATGGGTGTGCCCTTTGATTATTCCTGTTCCCTTGCTAGTTCCCCGTGGAATGGCTGTCCCAGGGAGAAAGGGTGTTACCTACTCTTACAAAGGAACAAAGAGAAGCAACCCCCAAGGCTAGTCCTCTCCTAGGACAGAGGTAGGCCTTATCTGGGAGGAATACACATAATCCATCCACAGCTGAACTGGGTCAACAGGGCTGACACGTGTGTGAGATCAATTTAATGTGGGTTGGATATCTCTAAAAGATGCTGGCCACCATACCCTAATTCAGTAATGGCTTATATTTACAGTTTTATGTGCCACCAGGACAACATCTTCAGGGTTATGTAGTTTTTGGAACAGTGGTGCATATTGTAAAGGTAGCTCCTGCACTGCAGAGACTTGAGTGTCACTTCAGCTATCAAGAGGGCATCTGTGCCACTGCTAAAGCAGGCGTTGTAAGTCAGGATACGGATGCATCAAGGCACAAGTACACACTATGCTTATGACATGGAGCTTATGAAAAGGAAAACTGATTAGCAGATTTCCCTTTCAGAGATGGAATTACCTGCATCATTTTATCATTTAGTCTAAATCAAAAATGCCAGGCCTTCCACACCCTTACCAGATGGCAATTCATCACAGAGATCTCCCATGGGTCCTCACCATGCTGCATTGCAGAAGGCTACATTTTAACCCCTGTGGGGATTGGATCTGAGGGTGCTGACCCTTAAGGCTACCTCCCTCATTGCCATCACGCCCGCTAAACAGTTGGAGGAAATTTGGGCTCTCCAGTGCAGGCCTATCATTTTGAAGGTTCAGCAGGATGCTATTGTTCTGTACTGTAATCCAACTTTCTTGCCAAATGTGGTCTTGAAATTCCACTATTTACAGGAGATTGTTCCCCGAGCATTCTTCCCAAACCCTGAATCCCAGGCTGAGAAGGAATGGCACTGTTTAGATGTAAGGTCGGTGGTCCTGGAATATCCTATTTGCACAGAGCCCTTTCAGAAATCTAATAACCTTCTGGTCACTTTGAGTCTGGGGGAATGAGAAGACCTCCACGGTGACCATTATCAGTTGGACTAAGGAGGTCATCCTGATGGCATATGACCTTTACATCCCCCAGGGCCAGTGTAGCATTGGCCACTAGGGGTATGGCTGCTTCTGGGGGTTACCACTGCAGGAGATCTGCAGGGATGCCACCTGGGCCTCACCCAACACTTTTACCAGACATTACAGACAGAATCTGGATAATCCACATGCCACTTCTTTTGGGGTTGGGGTACTGAGTCCGGGAATGCACTGAGGAACCTGATGCTTCATTTTATTTTCTTCTGCTTCAATAAAGTACGGGGATCAGTGCAGTGGAAGCAGTCTGTGTTTTAGTGATTTGTCACTGGACGCCTTTCCTTGCTTAGTGGCTTTGGTATAACTCAACTAGAATGAGGAAGAGGGACGTGGAGGTAATGGTAGGATTACTTACTGGTAAGCTTCATTACTCCTAGGTCCAGTACGGTTGTTCCTCTGCACCCTCTTTTTTTGGGGGAAGTGTCTGTGACTCAGCTTAAACAATTGGAACTGCAGTCTGTGGGTAGGTGAGATGATTGCACTGCCCAAGGAGGGACGAGGCATAGACAAAAGCTTGGGGAATAGAGTTATTTGCAGAAGGACAAGCCTCAAAGGTAAGTACTGGGACAGGGAAGGGTAGGCATAGGAGTAATGAAGATTAGCAGAAAAGCTACAAAGATGATAATGGAGCCAGTCATAATTACTGGCACAGCAAGTGCAGAGTAATATGACAAACAGCAACCATGAGAGAAGGTCAGGCCTGACCAAATCCAGACACACACAGGCAGTATGCAACAACTGGAGAATGAAGGAGGGATGAAAAATAAAAGGTGGTAAAGCCACACCTCCTCCCTCACCAGCTGCCTCAAAACCTGTGACCAGGACACCATCAATAGCAGCCCCAATTCAAGAATTTTAGGTATTCGGAGTCTCATCATAATTAGGCCTGAAATGTTCCCTGTGGGTATTAGGCCTAGAAATATTCTTTGCCACAATCCAAGAAAGGGGTGATGAAGCAAAAGTCATCCCTACCAGTCTACCTAGGGACCAACCTCCATATGATTATCAAGACACTCACGTCAGCAGATCGCCACATAGCATATCTTGACAGATAACTTCAATCCCCAAGCCAATGCTAACTGTTAGATTCCACCTCTACCCAGCACAGCAAGTGGCACATGAACTATTGATGCCTTCCATGCCCGAGCATGGCACTTCACCTCCATATACAGCCTAGTGGATGAGACAGAAAGTGAGAGGCGAGCTAATACATGGATGCTATCCGAACAAAGTGAGGCATCAAATTGTAAGGGAATCAAGCCTATCACTCCAATGCATCCCATGAGGTGATGGAAGTAAGCATAGAGTTGAAGAAAGTGCATTCCAATATGTGACAGTGGCTGAAATAAATGGGGTGGTGTTGACATCCAGTGTTCACCAATAAATCATTAAAGCCAGGCGTACGCAATGAAATAACGAGCGGAGGCAACGTACGTCTGATCTCCTTCTTTATTCAATATTCACTTCCTCTCGAGGTGGTAACCCCTCCTCTCCTACCACGTGGGGTGCAGCCCACCTTCCATCATCATAGATAGAGGACTATTCCTCTGAACACATAACGGCAATAGAGGTAGGACATTACATCTTCCCCCTCCTTGAACAAACACTTCGCTGGTGTTCAGTGGGATTCTTCAATCCATCTGATGGGTCTGCGGATGACCCTCTTGGACGGGCTACGCACCAGTGGGGCTGATGTTGCCAGTGTGCTGTCACTTTCACTGCTGCTGTCATCCGCGTCCCTTTCCTCTTCAAGGTAGCTAGAGTCGGTGTCCGAGGAGTCGCTTCCCGATGTTGTTGATGCGGTGGCGGTGGTGTCGGTGCTGTTGAAAGTCTTGAAGAAAGATGAATTTCTAGTGATCGTGCTATTGGGGCTAGAGGCGGTTATCATTGACCCTTGAATGTGAGTTACTCTCATGGGATCTGGCTTGAAAGCAGGCATGTCCTTCGTGACTTGTTTCTGTCGTACTAGCACTTGGTCGCCGATGCAGATGGTGTTGGGTCTGGCATTTCTTCGTACATCTGTGTATTTCTTCATCTTATCCTTGCTTTCTTGGTCTTTGCTTCTGGCTTTCTTTGTGTGTGAGGACTCGTCCTTCTTTTGCACATGATGGGGAAGTCGTGTCTTGATGACACGTCCGAACATTAGCATTGATGGGCATTCACCCGTCGAGCTGTGCGGTGTGTTCCGATATTCTCGCAGCAAAGTGCAGATGGCTTGCATGAACGATCCATTTGTGATGGAGCAGATTTGTAGGGTGCGTTTAAGGTTTCCCATGAAACGTTCTACCATTCCATTCGCCTGGGGCCACAGTGGCGTGACCTTGTGGTGTTGGAAACCGAGATGTTCTGCGAACATTGCGAAGTCGTGGCTCGTGAAAGGAGGACCATTGTCCGATTTGACTCTGGATGGTATGCCATAGTCAGCAAATGTTTTGTCCAGTGCAGGTATGATGGACTGTGCACTGGTCGAGTGAACCAAATGTACTTCTGGGAATCGTGACATTTCATCAATGATTATCAGGACATATTTACCGTTTGTCAGCGGGCCAAACATATCTACCGCTACTTCATCCCACACTTGCAGCGGCATCTCCGAGGTTTTGAGTGGTTCTGGAAACGTGCGCGGTGCCACCGCCTGACATGCTAGGCATTTCCGTAGTAGTTGTTCTACTCGCTCGTCTATGGATGGGAACCATACCTTGGTTCTGAGCTGCCTCTTGGTTGACACGATTCCTCTGTGTCCGGCATGAGCAATGTCCAGTATTTGGTCTTGCAAGGTTTTTGGGATGACTATTTTGTTTTCTTTCAGTAGTAGTCCTTCCGGTGATGTAGATAGCGTGTGACGAACTAGTTTGAATGTGCGGAAGTGTTGTTCCTCTTCCGTAGACAAGGAGGATGCTCCTTTCATGTTGACCTGCCATTGGTTCGATTTGAGGCAGGTTTGTACCTTCTGGAGTAGTCCGTCCTTTTGTGTCTCTTCAAGCAGTTGTGCTGTGGTGATGTATTTCGGTAGCGCACTGCTGATCAGGTATCTTAGATATTGATTTGCTTTGTGTGATTGGCGCTCGTCATGGGCCGGGAGTGGATAACGTGATAGGAAGTCGGCGGGATTATTGTCTTTGCCTGGTCGATGTATTATCTTGAAGGAGTATTCTTGTAGTCTTAGACCCCATCTGGCGATTCGGGGTGGCATTCTCGCGTTCGGCTTCCCAGAAATGGTGGTGAGGGCCTGGTGATCTGTGATTATGGTGAAAGGGCGTCCATACAGAAATAGGTGATAGTGCTCACATGCCCACACTACCGCTAAGCTCTCCTTTTCTGGTTGAGAGTATGCGCATTCTGTCTTGGAGAGGCTGCGGCTGGCATAAGCTACAATTCTTCTTGGTGAGTCAGGGGGTGCACCACGCCTGGATTGTGCTAATATTGCTCCTAGTCCAACTGGGCTCGCATCTACTGTGAGTTCTGTGGCGAAGTCGGGGTCGTAATAAGCCATGCAGGAGGCTGTTGCATTTCTTTTTTTGATTTCTTGGAAGGCTTCTTCGCAGGCATTTGACCACTGGAATTCCTGATGTTTTCCGGTTAAAAGTCGAAGAGGCGTGCTTACTGAGGCGAAGTCCTGTATGTATCGGGTGCAATAGCTCGCCATTCCCAGGAAAGAGCGTACTGTTGAAACTGTCGTAGGTGTGGGTGTCTCAACCAGTGCTTGCACCTTTTCCGGGTCTGGTTTTAGACCATCCTTTGAGAAAATGTGTCCAAAGAATTTGAGAGTGGATTTGCTTATTTCACATTTGTCCGGGTTGAGTGTGAGGTGGGCATTTTCCAGTGCCATGCAGACTCTCCTCAGTGTGTCATCATGACTCTCTTGTGTGATGCCGAATATCAAAATGTCATCCGAATAATTTAGGCAGTTGGGAATGTGTTTTATCACTTGATGTATTTCATTTTGGAATATTTCGGCGGCCGACGATACTCCAAAGCTGAGTCTTTTGTATCTGAACAGACCTACGTGCGTTGAGACGGTGGTGATGTACCTCGAGGTAGGGTGTAGTTCTAACTGATGGTATCCCTTGTTCAGGTCTAGCTTAGAGAACACTTTGGATCCATGCAGTAAATGCATCATATCAGTCATTCTTGGGGCCAGGTGTCGTTCCCGCTCTATGGCTACGTTGGGGGCCCTCATGTCCACGCAGATGCGAATGCTGTCTTTGTTGTCTTTCTTCGGCACAGGTACAATGGGAGATACCCAGGGGGTTGGTCCCGATGCTGGCTCTATGATGTCCTGCTGCAATAGGGATTGGATCTCGTTCTCCACATGCCTTTGTATGTTTAGTGGTATGCCTCTGTAGTGCTGTGCTGTCGGGGTTATTTGGGGGTTGATATGTAGCTTTACTTGTTTGTCCTTTAACTTGCCCAACCCTTTAAACAGAGAGGGAAACATTTGTTTTATCATGTCTTTGGGGCTGGTAGTATAAACCGACATTATTTGATACATGATTTGGATGAGTCCCATTTGAATCGCAGATTTGAAACTCAAGATGCTGCCACCTGGTACATCTCCTTTTATGACGTATATTTTGATCGTCTGACTCTTATCTTTGTATTGACAGTGTGCCATGAACATCCCTTGGCAGTTGAGAGGCGTGTTTGAGCCATAAGAGTATATTAATGTGTCTGATTCTTTTAGTGACTTCTTGTGGTTGAGTCTTGTGTAGGTCTCATCATTTATGACATTGACTGTTGCCCCTGTGTCAATCAGGAATTCTCTGTTTTGTCCGTTTATTTGTAGTAGCAGCGTGGGACTGTATTCTGTGGCTATGCTGTTTCCAATTGCATGCACGTATCCCCTTTTCCTGTCCCCACTGGATGAGGATGAATGAGAGTCTCGCCTTCTGAGAGGCGAACTTTCTAGGTGTCTAATCTTTTGTCTGGAGTGTCTCCTGCTCGCGTATTCTCTTCTTTCTTCCTGCCTTCTCCCCTCTCGTGGCATGTCACGGGATGAGCTTTGAGATTGACGTCTGTATACTGTGGGTGACTGCCTCCTGCGAGATCTCGGGCTTTCTTTTGTTGCAAATCGGTCTGACCTCCTCGTGTCCCGGTGCCCATCCGTGGATGGAAAGAACTTGATATTTCTGCATACAGATTGGAAATGGTTTTCACCTCCGCACTTGTCGCAGTTGTGTCCTATGGCTGGACATGGACCAACGTGAGGATATTTGAAACCGCACCTATAGCATTTGTTTTGTTCAGTGGGACGTGGTGCTTCATTGGACGTTTTGATGGGGCATATTGAAGCCGTGGGGGTAGACCGAGTGATTTTGATGTTGTCCAGTAATTCTGTCTGTTGCGTGAGGGCAGCGTCCGCTCGCGCGAGTTGCAGTATCTCTTCTAATGTCCTGCTCTTTTGTAGTAATTTCTTCCTGAATTCTTGAGAGGCACAACCGGCGATGGTTTGGGATTTTATTGCTTCTTCTGTTGAATATCTATCGAAGTCACAATATTTCGCTCTTTTTCTAAGACGCATTACAAAGCTGTCCATGTTTTCACTGCTGTCCTGTGTAGAGGTGTGGAAGATATGACATTCGTAGTCAACATTTCGCAACGGTGCGAAATAGGCATTCAAGGCGTCGATGATACCTTTGAAGGTGTCTGTGGTGGACTCAGGCATTTCAAAGACGATGTCTCGTACTACTGGTCCTAATGAGTGGAGTAGGATTCCTCTCAGTCGGCGCTCCTCCCTCCCCCCTGATGCATCTATGTAAACATGTAGTTCTTTGAGCCATCTGGCCCATCTGGGGGCAAGGCTACTTGTGTCTGACATGTCGAAAGGCGGCATGGCTAGTAGTTGTAGTGATTCTGAGCCACAGTCATCTTTGCGGGTGGCTTGACGGGGCGTGGAACTGGAAGAGGGGCTCAAGCTGCCACTGTCTGGGTTGTCTTCAGACATTTTTGTTTCCTGTCTGTGCCCGAATAAGTGTTTTAGAGGCTTGCCGTGTAATTTTCAGCCCTCCCCCGCGTGCTCTGGAATGATTGTGCACGTGGTATGCCTTTGATGCACTTCTTGCGTGCTGGGCCTGAGCGTAGGCCTGAAGCAGAACGGTAATAAACGCAATGCGATTTCGCACGCGTGCTGAGCCGGAATGTAGGCCAGAACGGCATACGCGTGCTCTTTCAGCTGAGCACCGCGTGTAATACGCGGCGCGCGTGACACGTGGGTCGGCAGCTCCTTGCCGGCTTGACTGGCTGTGGCGCGGTCAGGGGCTCTTACTTGTTTGCGATGGAGTCTCGCGTGCTTCGTGAGTAGCTCCGGATCGGCAGAGTAGGCAGCCGAACACCTGGATTCTCGAGCCGCCGGCTGGCAGGGCTGTCAGGCGTGCTCTGGCCTCGTATTACAGGAACCTCGTCGCCATTGTTGACATCCGACTAGAAGCCGGATCACATGCAGTGTTCACCAATAAATCATTAAAGCCAGGCGTACGCAATGAAATAACGAGCGGAGGCAACGTACGTCTGATCTCCTTCTTTATTCAATATTCACTGCCTCTCGAGGCGGTAACCCCTCCTCTCCTACCACTTGGTGCGCAGCTCACCTTCCATCATCATAGATCGAGGAAGGACGGTGGGGGGGGGGAAGACACAGACACACACAGACACACACACACAGACACACACACACACACACACACACAGACACACACAGACACACACAGACACACACACACACACACACACACACACACACACACACTTTTTAAAATTATGCAGGTTGGGGTACTATTTGGTCACAATAAGAGACCCCTTCCCCATTTAACAGAAGGTACGCTGAGTGGCTGCAGAGCCCAAAAACGACCTGGATGAGTCCGAAGATGAACACAAAGTATTCCTGATCTCTGCCTTAGGCCGCAAGCCTCATCGATGGCACCAGCCCCAAAGTGGAATGCCTATCCAATGGCTCCCATACCCGCAGCCATTGACACTCCAGCCTCAGTTAATGTCATGAGCAGCTCACAATCTTAAATGCTGCAACCAACACTGCAACTCAAGCCCACTAAAATGACGATATTTGCCTCTATGGAGACACATCACTTCCCATAGTGGGTGTCGAATTACAGAGCGTGACATCAAAGTGGCGGGGAAAATATATGTAATGCCAGCAAACACTACCATGCTCCTCAGCTGTGACATAGTGGATGATTTTCAACCCATTCATTTTGCATACAACATCCACACTCTATTTCATGGCATCCAATTCCTTAAGAGTTATCAGGTGCGCCTACACATAGATGAATTGCAACAACCTGTAGCCCTAAAACACTGGTGCACCCCATTTTACCTTCACCACAAAGTAGAGGAAGCACTACGCCACCTGGAGAGCTCTGGCTTTATTGAAAGTGAGGATGGGCTGACGCCCTGGGTCTCGCATATAGTGGTGGCGTGCAAACTCAAACAGCCAAGTCAAGTGCACATGGGCATTAACATGTGCCTACCAAACACTGCAGGCACATGTTAGATATACGAGCACCTTTGTTCTTGGAGGTGCGAAGGAAAACTAAGCCAGATTCCCCCACAGAGAAAGATTGGGCTACTGCTTGTGTATCATGTAGGGGCTTTTTGGTGTTGTTAGGCCATACCTTACTGATGTTTTACAATTTCCCTGACAGCAGCCATATGGGATTTTAGCTTCTGGGCTGTCTGGAAAATGGATAGGATGGTCTCTTCTCTATCTTCCCAAGTCCCTTAACATATCCAGTACGTCTCGAGGTTCTCGCCAGTTTAATAATTCAAAAGGGTGTAAGGGTTGAGAGATATCTGAGAGTAGCCTCACTCCTACTCCACCCTGGATCCTCTGCTCAGGTGACCAGGGAAAGGCCATCGCTCTTGAATGCCGATTCTGGGGGTGGAGAAGCAAGGGAGGCTCACCTGGGTGGAGGGTCCTTGGGGATTGGGAGTTGGGTACCCACAGGTGAGAGATGGTATCCCTCTTTTCCCTCTGAAAACCAACCTGGCCCTCCCCCAGCCTTTATGGTCTACTGTAAGACATCTCCCGTCATTTGACCTGTTACAGTACTGGGACGAGGAAGAGACGATTAGGAGTAGTGAACACCAATAGGTATTTTCACCACTCAGGTAATTAGACGAATAAGAAGACTGTGAATAAACACAATTGCGGAAGTCAGGCATGTCCCCAAATGGGTTGATTGATTCTGACATACAACTATGGACCTTTAAGACTCCCAGGGTGAATAAGAGGTGGGGCTACCCATCATGAAGAGAGACCTGTGTGCGATCAGGGAGAGCAGAGGATGGAACGGGCTGGAGAGAAGTTGTCAGAGCCAAGGTTGGGAGCTTTGTGAGTCCGGAGAAGGACAGAGACGCTTAGTCAGAGTGCATGCTGTGAGAGGGTCTAAATATACTGACGTGCTCTGGTTGCCGTCAGCAACAGAAGAAAGTTGTGCTCTGCCCGACGCCTACAGCTGTTACGGCAAGCAGGAGAGTGAGGGAAGTGCTCAGTAGCCGCCGCAAGGGAGGCAAAGCTTGTGGATCCAGGAGGATCGGGCAAGAAGAAGGGCCAAGCTACAGAGAGCGGCCATGCATAACCGGTGAGTGTAATGAAAGAGACACTGTGGCCGGAGCAGCCTGCTAATGCGGACATATGTTCTGAGAATGCCGAACGAACTGAAATAAGTAAACTATGAATGCTGAATGAGCTAAAAGTAATTAGACCCAGTTACGAATAGCAAATTGAGCATTTCTGAATATCAAGCAAGAAACAAAAACCTGAAAAGGAAATATTAAGCCAATATTGAATAGCAAACTGAATGAAAACGATTGTGGGCAAAACTGCCAGAGGATGAAAGTCAAATGGGAAAGTGCCCATTCCAAGGATGTGAAATAAGAGCGCAGGTGTGAAAAAGCCTGACAGAAAGGTGGGGAATAAATAAGACCACCACAAAGAGAACATTATGAATAAATACCATGTGGTAAGGTCACAGACTGGCAGAAGTTGTCTGACACATTGTGGCAATGCCAAACGGCTACACAGGAGAAGCCAAGAGAGTGTGAACCTATACAAAAAGCCAGGAGGCCGACAAGGAGAAGCTTAGTAAATGTGAGTCTGTACACAAGAGCAAATATGAAAGAACCTGTGTGTGCTGAAGAACCTAGGATTCCCGGTTGTGTGACCTGTAAGGGGGGGACCGTGTTTTCTGACAACTGCACCTAGAACCCTTCATGTTGAAAGCCAAAGGCATTGTGATACAAACCAAGAAGGAGCACTGTAAGTGAACTGTTAATGCAGTACAGAAGGAAGGTCAAGTTGAACTGGAGTTGTGTTGAACATTGGAAGTTTGAAACCAAGTATAAATTGATACATTGGAGATTTGGTGAAGGAAACCCAGAGGCTTGATGAACTGCCATGCTGTCTTAAGGACGGAACCCTCAAGACACTTTTCTGTGGAACTGTGTTGCCTTGAACCTGGGGAAGAGAGCCCAAAGGATTGTGTGGAACTTTGTTACCTTGAACGTGGGGAAGGGAACCCCAAGGATTTGTAGAACCTTCTTGTTCTTGGGGAAGGGGAGCTGAAAGGGAAGCTAAGAGCTGGAAGAAGCTTGGAACTTTGTTTGATCACCGTTTCTTTTATTACTGACATCCATACACATTGTTTAGCTTTAGTTGTGAGGGCAGGGATACGGTTTGGACACAGACAGACCTAGGTTTAACTCTTTGACTCAGACAATCCTTTGTTTCATTTAAGTAGGGAAATCCCACCTTAGAATAGGGCAAGTTGGGCCTTCAACTGTCCTGACGCTTGATTTAATAAAACCCTTTGTTTTGAACTTTGAATCTGTTATCTGTGTCTTACTTCATGATGCATTGGCATGGTGCAGAAGGAAGAGACTGGCACACCGGTAGCATAGTGATTGCAATAGACTTGTATTCAGTATAAAAATAAAGAGAAAACCCATCTTTTCCTATGTCTATGAGGGGTTTCCCTGCCTCAACTAAAGTGTTAATTCTTTCTGTCAGGATGTCTTTGTAACTTAAAGAGTCCCGTGTCCTGTGTCAGGTTATCTTTCATGTACTAACTGTAACCTTATTCTTAACATAATGCGCCCAGTTGCCTGTGGTTTAGGTGCGCAATAGAAATGTAATAATAAATAAATAAATAAATAAATAAATAAAACATCCCCATCTCTGTCCCTTACAAATTATAACTGAAAGGTTGTGCCAAAGTTCTTGGTTCATGAGAATGACTCCCTCCTCCTGCACTGGCTGACACCGTTCTGGTTGTAAGTTCCTCACCAGGGGGAATTACCCCCTTCCCCTGGTTTTAGTACTTCATAAACAGGATTGCTGATCTCTCACAGTTCACAATGTCTTTATCCCAAGGGGAATGACTCCCTTCCCCTGGATCACTGGCTTCACATGTCTCCCTTTCCCTGGCCTTTCTTGGCATTGCTCTCACGGTTCACAGCACCAAGGGGAATGTCTGCCTTCCCCTGGCCTTTCTCAGGCTCTTTCCTGGCTTTACTTCACAGTTCTCAATGTCACCAGGGGGAATGTCTCCCTTCCTCTGGCCTTTCTCAGGCTTATTTCTCAATTCCTAACACCAGTGGAAATGTCCCTCTTTCCCTAGCCCTTTTGTACACTTAATTTCACTGCTAACAACTCCAGGGGGAATGACTCAATTTCCCTGGCGTCTTGTATCTTTGGTTTTACAGTTCACAACACCAGGGGGAATGATTCACGTCCCGTGGCTTCTTGTAGCTTGGGTTTCACAGTTTAACCCTCTCCTGGTTTGTTCTGGCAGTCCTGGTTCACTCTCTCGCCAGGTATAACCCAGAAGAAGATAACTTATAACGATCTTCTCTTGTTGGTGCAGGTACCAGACCCATATCTTTCTACTACTTGGAGTTGGCAGACTAGGGTTGCTTTCCTGTCAGGTACTGCCAAGAAGATGACTTGAGTTACATTTCAGTTTTTGTATCCTCAACCCTTCCCTGGTGGTCAGTGGCTTTACTTCACCCCCATCACGAGGGAGACTCCCTCTGACTCTCTCTGTTGGTCCCAGACCCTTTTCTGGTGGCCAGTGGTATCTCTGTTCCCACTGTCGCGAGGGATTTTATCCCAGAGGCTTTGCTTGGCTCTCCACCCCACCATGTCTCCCGCGTTCCCAGTTACCTGCTTTCTAAACGAGACATGTTTCAGGCGCTTCCAGGGTTCGTGGTGGTTCTCACCAGCCTCTCTTTCTACAGGGGTTCCACAAGCCCTGCTGTTTCGGCACTGGCGACGTCTCATCCTTTTGCTACCTTCTCTCAGTTTGAATCTCACAGGCAGCAGTCACAGACTCCTCACTTCCGCAGTAGAAGATGCTGAGTTCTTCTTCAGTTTCCTCATTATAGGGCTTGTCCCACGTTTCCATAATGTCAGTCCTTGTTGCTAGTGGCTCTGAGGTAATCCTCATGTTTCTTGTGGGCGACCTTGTCTAAGTACTTTTAGTTTTGTCAGTTTTCCAGGCTCTGCAGTGATACCCGAGTCTACTACCAACAGTTGTTAAATCATCAGGTTTGAAGATATAAATGAAAGTGTTGGGTAAGCTATTGGGCTCTACATAGCAGGGAGGTGCGTAGGGTGTTCGGTGAGGGGTGTTGTACCGTGTTCTCCCCAGATTGTTATTGCTCCTCAGCGGGGGAGTCACTCTCCATTGATTTATTTATTTGTTTATTGAGCCTTTGTTAGGTGCCTAAAAATCAGAATTGTGTTTCAAGGCATCACAAGGCTAAATGGGGAGGGAAAAAAAAGAAATTAATAACAGTGGCAAAACAGCAAATATACATTTGTGGTGCTACTAGGCTATGGCATTCAGACATGCAAGTGCATCGAAAAGAAGTGCAGATATAGGGATGGGTGGGAGGAGGTACGGACAAGTGCTGGTGGGTGCCTGGGAGGGAAGTGCCATAGGGTGGAAAGGGAGGAGGGGTCATCGGGCTAAGTGCTAGGGTGGGCGAGTCCTAAGGATGGGGTGCCCAGCCGCCAACCAAGGGCCCACAGAGGAAAGTGCAGTGGAGGGGGGGAGGTGCTGGCATCGGCTGTCTAGTGGGTCTGGTAATCTGTTAAATGCATGAGGACCAGGCCATCAGTTCCAGCGGCAGTGGGGTAGTTAGCAAGGAAGGGAAAGAGGTAGTGAAGGGGAAGAGGTAGTTGAGTAGTTTCTGTAACTTAAGTAGGACCGGCCCAAGTCTGAGAGGGGCAGGGAGTCTGTTATAAAGGGAGGCACCAGCCAAACAGAGAGACCTGCCCCCCACTCTCTGCTTAGAGAAGCATTTGACAATCAAAGAGTTGGAATTAGAGTAGCTGAGTGCTCTAGCAGGGGAGTATTTAGAGAGGGAAAGTTGCACATAGTGGTGTCCCAGGCCCCAGAAAGCCTTGAGGATGAATTTTATCCTTGCAGCCACAGGGAGCCAATTCAGAGATTTTAGGGCTGGAGAGATACAGTCCCTGAGTTTGAGGCCAAGGATAAATCTCACAGCCCTATTATGGATTAGCTGAATGGGGTGTAGGGAGGAGACGGGGAGGTTGAGGAAGAGGCTGTTGCAGTAGTCCACCCTAGAGAGGACAAGAGCTCTGGAGACATTAAGCTTCAGAGAAAAGGTAAGAAAAGGAAGAATGCCTCTGAGGAGGTAAAGCTTAAAGTGGGCCTTCTTGGCAAGGTCCAAGATGTGAGGGGTGAAGGAGAGAGCAGTGTCGAAGATGACTACAAGGTTTTTGGCCTCAACGGCTGGTGAGGGTAAATGGGCCAAGGAGGGAGACCAGAGGGTCAGAGGAAGCAGGTGTCCCAATGAGAAGGATCTCTGCCTTACTGGCATTAAGACAGAGATCATTAGCTGCGCACAATGCCAGGATGCTGGTCAGACAGCCAGAGATAAGAGAGGAGGAGGAAGAAGTAGTAAAGGGAAGTTTGAAGGAAAGCTGTGTATCCTCAGCATAACACTGGAAGTGAGGGGAGAACAAAGAAATGAGATCCTCCCGCTGCATACCACCCTCAAGGGACAATCGGGTAGCGGCCTCAACTCGCTGGCCTCATCGGTAGGGGCTCCCCCTCCAGGAGAAGTGGCAACATCCAAGGATTTGTCCCAATGGGAATACCCTAGAGACACCTGAGGTGTTTTCGTAATGACGAAGAGACCAGGCAAGCATAACATCCCAATTTCTACCAGCCCGTGGAGTATTCTTGTTAAGGTTTGATTAAACCTTTCCATAAGGCCATCTGTTTGTGAGTGATACACACAGGTACGTAGGAGGTTAATGTTCAGTATTTCTTTTACGTTCTACATAATTTATTTGCATGAAAGTAGTAACTTGATCCATCAGGATTTCCTTTCGAATCTGACTCGCGAAAGGAAGGGAAGTAGATGTTTGAGTATTTTATGACCTGTATTCTTTCTAAGAAGAAATGCTCTGGCTACAGAGTATCACAATCAACAATCACAACTATACATTTTTTACCCAGCTTAGATGTTACTAGCGGGCCCGCTATGTCCATCAATATGCGGGAAAAGGGTACTTCGATGATGGGAAGGGGTTGTAACGGGCGTGGGGAACTGGAGTGGCTGCAGTCTTCTGACAGATTTTGCAAGTAGAAACACAGTTCTTCACATCTGCAAACGCTCAGAGCCAGTAAAACCAGGTTATTACTTGGCTTTGGGTTTTCCCTATTCCATCATGGGTGGGCGTTAGATGGGAATGAGCCAAACTCCAGCACTATCCTCCGATGACTGCGGGGAGCTACAAGTTGTATTCTGTAAAGACCATCTTTCCCAACATCTCCTCAGTAGTGTAACCCTTTCCTGATAAAAAAAGGGACTGGCTTGACTGCGCCCTTGTTCTTTCGAGGTTACCCTCTCAAAGACCTCCGTTAAGACTGGATCGTTCCTTTTGGAAAAGGCAAGACTGGACAATGGGCAATGTCCTCGGGTCTCCTGTGTCTGTTTCCTCTCTAATGAGGTCGGTTTCTCCAAATATCAGTGAACCTCTTTCTATTTTGGTTAAGGTGTCCACCTCTTGGGGTCCTGGGGTGAGGGTTATTCAAGGATCCCTTCTTCTATGCCCTCCTCCTCGTTAGCCAGATAGGCTGTAGTCCATGATTATGAAGGATCACCTTCACCTCCCTCTATAGTCGGGATCTACCATGCCCGCTGCAATCTCTAATGCATGACGCCAGGTGAGCCAAGATTTAGTTGCTAGTCTGATGTAGATTCCTGGTGGAGAGGAAGACTTAGACCTATTGGTATTAGGCGGGTATCATTTAGCAGGATGGAAATATTCTCTATACTATATACATGAAACATGATGGACTGGGGAGTGGCCAGAGTAGGGGCTTAAGCCATCTCTGTCAGCTTCGTAAACAACAAGGGTCCCCATCTTATATCAGCTGGCCGACATCCCACCATGACACCACATGTGGCACAACAGAAGGAGGACTCGCACTACATTGTGCCATATTGACTGGATGTCTTATTCAAATAAAAAGAAGACGCCAATCTAACCCTACTGCTATGAGTGAAGTTTCCTGCCTAACCAATTAAAAGTGAGGGTGCTCGTGAAAGTCCAAAGAAATAGTCCTGAGTCCAAATCCTATTCGGCTAACTGGCCCTACCAGTTATAAAAATGTAGCAATCACTTGGATCTCTTTTCCATAGGTCTCAGACGTTCATCAATGTCACAAAACATAGTCCACAACCTCTCTACATATTCTGTAGGTTAAATCTAATTTCTTTACAAGTCTCTTTCTCTCCAGGAAGAAACAGTTTTCCATATACAATTCCACCAATTTAGACTTGTTTCTGTACAATGTTTTTGTTTTATACTTAAGCACTGGAACCCTCCAGGTTTTATCTCAGTCTCTCCCAAGATATGTTCGTTATACTCAGTGGCTCTTGGACTTCTCAAAGTCCTCTGGCTTTCTGACAGGCTTACTTTGTCTCAGTCTCATGGGGCATCTGCCAGTTTGGGTTTTCTTGACTCCCATAACCCTTGTGGCTTCTCCAGCCTCAAAAGTTAAGCTTCTATGGTCTCCCCAAAGCCTTCTGCCCCAATAATAGGCCTGCTTCAACTTGACTTAGGTAGGGCGCCTGCCTGCTCAGGTTTATCAGGCTCCCGTAACCTGTGTGGCTTCCCCCCTCTCTGTTCGCCCCTCTCAACGTCGTTACCTCTTTGGGAGCATTCTCTTCACTTTGACTGCTCGGCAGCTACTACACTTCTCGTGTGCAGATCAGGCTTCTGTGCTCTCCACTGCAATCTGCTCTCTGTGTTGGTTAATGGGCCTGAGGCACACCACGCTTCTGTGTGGTCGCGCCATCAGGTGAGATGGTTGCCTTAACGTCCCTGTCTCCTTCTTGACCAGGCCTCTTAGCTGGTCAGTGCGCCAGCAGTCCAGCATCTTGGGATCATCTCGTTCACGCTCCACACTACCGCTGGCTCCGCGGTCTAGTGTGGCTCTGCCCCTCCAGGACGTCTCTCCATCAGAGGCTCACTTCTGCGTAGGATTCTTCCTTCTCTCTGGTTCAAAGTTCCTTGTGGTTTTTTTGTATGCCATCAGGTGAAACAAAAGGGATGTGTCTTTCCTCTTTGACTGTGGAGTTCAGGGGATACCCAACTTAACCTGAAGAAAAATATGACAGAAATGTCACTAGTCGATGAATCCAATACAAGGTTAACAACAGTCTTTCCAATTCCCACGTAGGCGCAAAATGTGTTCTAAACAAGACGTTCTGCAAAGGAATGGGAGCTCTGGTCTCCAAGAGGGTGTAAAGATGGCCTGGGAAGTCCCCAAAATTACACACAGGTTCTGGTGTTAGATCAAGCCAAACACAATAACGGAAGTAGACAAAGTGCAAACGAAAACACAGCTTTATTGTCATCAAAATAAAGGGACAGCATACAAGCATAAAAGTCTCGAAGCGCTTATGAAAAATAACAGCTTTAAAGTTGATCTTTCTTCATAATTAGCATCACACAATAGCAAAGCCTACTGGGTGATGGGATTGGTTAAAGGGATTGACTACATATGCATTCTATAAGGGTTAAACTTCCGATTGCGTAACAACAAATCGGATGGCTCCTCCTGACACCACCTCTAAATTGATAACAATAAAAAGACATCACTTCTAAAATGTATTATTGGTTATTCTAATACATACTGGGTGGCCTAACATTAGGGTTTTTGATTGGTTGGGTTCGTACTGGCCAACCTTGAGCAACTGACAGGTCGTCAAGACAGGAGCCAGACAGGAGTAGGGAAAGAGTGAAGTCCATACACTGCTTTCCTTTCCATTAAAGATACCATCCCTTATTCCTATGCCATAAGCCAGAGTAATTTCTTTGTAGTTAGCCTTGCGTCATGTCTCCGTGTCTGGGAATATGTGTGAGGAGTGAGGCATATATCCTATCTGGGTAGTTGCTAACGAAGGGAAGTGTTCTTCAATTATGAGTAAAGTGTGATGAGACCGCGTTTGGAATAATTTCACCCTACATTTATTTAGATTTTAGCTAATATTAGTGCAAGTGTTATGGGTTCTTTTACCACTGGGGACACTCTTGAGTTACTCATTATGGGGGTTTTCTTGGGTTTTTGATTAGCTTGCACCCGACTCACAATGGTCAGTCGTGCTCTTCCAAACTTTAATTAGACAGGCGTATTCTTCGTACCCTGGGAATCATTATCTTGTGCCTTTTCTGCAGTGTTCACGCCCTCCCTTATTTCTTCAGTAACATTTGCTTGGGTTTCTAGCTAAAGACTGAGCTGTGCATGGATCTGTATTTCTATGATTTAAGCATCTTAAATTCTTGCAAAGTCTTGAGGTCTTTTGTTAACTTGAAAGCATGCTGTGGCTTCTGAGATATATTTGCATGTTGTTCATGGTGCAGTCAGCTTATATATTGCTTATGTTAGTATTCTTCATGTCATTATGGATGCCATGATAGTATTCTTCATGTATAAATGCATATTTGGCCTAGTGTGTGGTTTCTTCATGCTGAGTGCATATTTGCTTCGTGTCTAATGCATGCACATGTAATGTAGTAACGTCAGGTTGGTTTTGCTTGTGCCATCTTCAGTTTACATTCTGCTCATTGCCTGCTG
Organism: Ambystoma mexicanum; assembly: GCF_040938575.1. Classification (NCBI taxonomy): domain Eukaryota; kingdom Metazoa; phylum Chordata; class Amphibia; order Caudata; family Ambystomatidae; genus Ambystoma; species Ambystoma mexicanum. The sequence goes on along the minus strand of NC_090930.1, from coordinate 861,823,195 downwards.
TACCTGTCTGGGATAAGGGCAGTACTGTTGCCTTAGTGAGTAACGTTTCTCACCTGTGTGATACTGGGCATTGGGAGGGGCATTAGCTATGAATGCTATGAATGGTGTGACTCTCCACAAGGGGAGTGACTCCCAGTGAGATCCCACTTGCCCAGACCGCTAGAGAGGGTCTTGCTGAGCGGGCTCACCTCCCTAGCCTCAAAGGGGGTTGCTCCCATCTGGGGAGAAGGGACGAATATTCCAAATTAGTTACAAGCCATATACATATGTGGAAATGTGTGATGCATGCATCAGTACATATGCACAAGCATTTGCATATGTGAGTATTTTATAATAAGAACTGTGAATAGAGAGAGAACAGGGAAGCCAGGTGCAACTCCTACTGAGGGAGGAGAATCCATGGTGTGCACTATGAACACATCCTGGAGGGGCAGAAATAGGTGTGCCCACTGAGCCAGTGCTGGTGTAGCAAGAGCAACGCCTGCTAGCTTGAGGCTATGAAGTGGGTACTGTGAAGGCATCATGAAGTAAGACACAGAACAAATTCAAAGTTCAAACAAACTCACTTTATCTATTTAAATGTAAGGGTGGATGAAGGCCTAACATGCCCTAAACTAAGGTGGGACTTCCCTACTTAAAGAAACTAACAACCGTCTGAGTCAAAGAGATCAACTTAAAAGTCAATCTGTGTCCAAAACCTATACCTGCCCTCACAACTAAAGCTAAACAATGTCTAGGAATACCAGCAATACAAGAACTAGTGTTCCAAACAAAGTTCTGAGCTTCTTGTAGCTTCTAGCTTACTTTCAAGCTCCACCTTTTCAAGTTCACACAGTACCACAACACTCTTGGGGTTCACTTCCCCAAGTTCAAGACAGTGCCACAAAACCTCAGGGGTTCCCTTCCCCAAGTCCAAGACAGTTCCACCAAGTCTTGGGGTTCCCTTCCCCTAAGTCCAAGACAGTTCAAACTAAACAGTTCTCAAAGAATTGGGATCTTCCCCAACTCTCTTGTCACAGTTACTTTCACTGGTTCGTCAATGCAGGGCATACACCCTGGATGCCTTCTTTCAATTGCTTTCCATGAATGGCTCTCAGTCTAGGCGCAGTTGACGGACCAGAAGGTCGACCCATCACAGGTCACGCAACCGATACCCCTTTTCATCACCTTTCACAACCATTGTCCACTGTTTTTCCTTAATAGTGATAAAAATACTTTTAGCAACAGAAATGTCCTCTTTCAATCCTTTTCTGTGATTAGCTTGCTCACCATTCCCTTAGTTATCCAGTGGATACTTCTGTCTCTTCTCATACCCTTCTTGGGTCATTAATTGCTTTGCCAACACTTGTATTTTATTCAACTCGCTTCGTGGCATTCGCCTTCTGCACCACCTTGCTTTTAGCCCACTCAAAATATTCTCTTTTTTTTATTCAGTAATACTTATTCAATAATATTTTCATCTTGCTTTCACTCTGTAATGTATTCAATAGTGTTTTCATTTTGTTTGGCATTCAAGTGGTTGCATGTATCAGACTTTTACTGTTGCACTCTGCCCCTTCTAGACCACCCTTTTCTCCACTGGTGTCTGGCAAGCCCACCAGTCTTTTCAGTGTTCCACAACTCTCTGCTTAATGTGGCATTGGCTGCGTGTCCACTGGGGAGGTCCAGCTGCCTCTCCCACATGTTGCATGGCTCTGCGAGCACTTGCCGACCACCTCTCTGCGGGCGGAGCAGTTTCTCTAGGCAGGTGAGCAGCCCAACCTTCTGAAGAGGTTGCTTCACTCCTGGTTCTCTCGCAGCTACATCTGCTCTTACCTGCGTCTTGCCGCCTGCTCCCTCTCTCCGCTCTGCCTCGCCAAGTGTTCCAGTCTCCAGGTTGACCACTGGTTGCCTTTCCGCAGTGCGCTATAACTTCTGCTTCCCGCCAGCAGGTTTCTCTTGTCTCTCCCCTCTCTCTCTTGAACTGCATGCCTTCTTATAGTCATGACAATTGCTAAATGACCTCAGGTGTGGGTAATTTGGTCCAAGTGCCTGACCATAGTTAAAGAGACATGCCTGGTCTTTACAATACTTTACATGTCTCTTCCTCATCTCAGTTCCAGAATGGTGAAATAACCCACTAGTGTTCATCGCTCTTCCTCGCCACAGTGTGTTACATCATGGAAAATGTGGGCCCAGAAAGGCCAGGGGAGGTTTAGACTGATCTTCACAAGGGAAAGGGGGATACCACGTCTCGCCTGTGGATAACCTCTTTCAATCCCCAAGGCCACTTCTCCCAGGTGATCCTCCTTCGCTTCCCCGCCCCCAGGGTCAGGATCCAAAAGCAATAGCTTTCCATGGCCACCTATGAAGAGGATCCAAGGGGAGTAGGTGTGAGGTGGGAGAAACCAGAACGTGTCTCACCCGCTAATCCCCAAGGATCTGTCATCCAGGTGGCCAGTACATGGCCATCACTTTTGGATCCAGTTCCTGGGGGTGAACCAGTGCGGGATGATCACCTGGGTGAGTGGTCTTTGGGGCGTGGGACACCGGATGGTGAGACACGTTATCCCCTTCCCTGTAACACCTTTGCTCCATCCTACCTGGTAGAATATCTAGGAACTCTACCCCCTGTAAGGAACTCATGGTGGCAATAGTAAAGACAGACACAAATGATCACAGTTCAAGAGTGTTTATTAAATGGTATAATGAGAGAGAAAAACGACTAATCTAAACCTAAATCTAAGATGGGAGCAAGCTACAACCATCAAATAATAATAAGGCAGTCATAGTGGTGTCATGTCATATATAAAGGGGCCTATACTAAAAAACCTATTGCCAATCCTTTACAACTAAATTACAAAGTAGTGTGGGATAATGATCACAAGAAAAGAAAGAAGTGTTCACCAAATGATATGTCAGGATGGTAGGGCTGGGTCTTCCATCCCCGCATTTTTAGCATGGGACAAGTCAGGACCTTGGAGCACAGCACACTTCTGGGCCTTGCCACCATGAGGTTACTGTTCCTTACAGCGATGCCAGGAGCCTCTGGGGCCAAGTCTCTTTCCTGCAAAGTCTCTTGCCTTAGAAGGCCGGCTGAACTCAAACACAACAACAAAAGTTCCTTTAGTAATCTTTCACGTTGGTCCCCTTCAACCGGGCTCTGATCCCTCTTGCAATGTTGGCCTCCCTCAATCTGGTTCACTATGGCCTTTCATTCAAAAATGTTTCATTCGGTTTGGCATCCCTCTGTCGGGTTCACGTTTGCCTTTCTCCAATATGCCAAAGACTTTCGAGTGTACGAGGGGTTTTGCTCAACCCTCGTAGGATCACTTTGACACTTGCCTCCAGCCTCTTTTAAGGCCTCTTGGCTTTCGTAGTTTTGACAAAACAAAAACACAACCCAAAAAAGGCTTCAGTTAGAGTCCTTCGAATGAGCGCCCTGTGACGCCTGACCACTCTGCTTTTGAACCTTTTACTGGGGTTTCATTAAAGTTCATTTACACAAGTCCTTTGTTCAACAAGGTCGCCGTCTTGCAACCTTGAGTGCAGCAGAGTTCGGTTTTACTATCTATCTACTTCCACTCACCGACTATACTGAACTGTCAGAGTTTTCTTGTATTGTGAGTCGAGGACGGCACCACAGTGGCAATCTGTTCCTCCCGCTTTGGCCATCAGCGCGTGGGAGCCCCGTGTGCTGTTGACACCTGTCACACCACACGCCAGCTGGACTTCCTGGTCTTATCATTTCTCTTCCGGAGGATTTGCGGGTCTGAGTTGAAAAGGGCAAATGCAGTTCCCCCTTGGTCGTCCCTCCAGGTCTCGCCGCCTTTCTACTCCGTTTGAACTGCCGGTCCGGTGTAGCTGTTTCATCGTGCTTTCAGCCTTTGCTTCAAGTGTGCTCTCATGCTTGGCCTTTTATCCCTGTGGGGAAGGGAAAGGGCCGTCAGGTGTGCATAGTTATTTTCAATTTCCTGACTCTGCCTGACCCATGTGTTGGGACATGTCAGGTAAATGGCTCTGGTGTTAGTCCGTTGTCTTTCAGGGTGTAGGAAAGTGTTCTTGTCGGAAAAGGAGGAGGGTAGAGCTTCCAAGTATCCTACAGAGTAGGATGAGGAAAAGGGGTTAAATGGAAGGGGGTACCACGTCTCGCCCATCAGTGTCCCACTTCCACTCCCCGATCCTCCGCCACTGGTCCACACCCAGGGACCGGATCCAATAGCGATGGCCATATCCTGGCCACCCGGATGACAGATCTCCACAGACTAGCGGGTGAGACACCTTTAGTTTTCTCACACCCGCCTGTCCCCCCCCCTTCACAACACAAACACTTTCTCACTGACAGCCCACTCTAAGGGAAAACAGACTAATTCCCAACATGCACCAATATTATGGTCAGGTGAGGTCAGGCAATTATGAACAATCAATCACACCTGACTTCCATTACACTTCCCCACACAGATAAAAGGCGTACCACGAGAGCACACTCTGAGCGAGGCAAAGCACATGAGGAAACAGCAGTTCCAAGATGGCAGTTTAATGAGAGGAGAAAGATGGAAAAACAGAAGGGGGTCGCAAGGAGAGAAGTTCCCTTGACCTTTTCGACAAGGAACCATTACTTCCAAGAAACCTCGATAGAAAGCATAAGACCAGGAAACCAAGCTAAAGAATCCTGCATTGTGTGTCAGAGGTACCGTGGGTCCTTCCGCGCCAATAATCAACGCAGGGAGAATCTCCATAGCACATAATAGACAGAAGTGTTCAATTAAAATAGTTATTCCTACATCTAAGTCCCTATGAATGACTTGTTTGCCCTGTGTTGGTTTCTAAATCTGGAGTTGTCTCAACAACCCTGGTGTTCGCTGGTGTGACGCCTACAGTGGAAGTGTAGAAATCCTCTCCCTTTCCTCACTCACTACTTTCCTATGCTAAAAAAGGTCAAGTGCACACTTATTGGTGGTCGGTTTTCTTCTTTATTATTACCGCCTCCAATATGTGTCTTATCAGTTTGAACTATTCGACCTGCTGGTCGGTAAGTGTTTAAAAATGAGTGTCCATCTAATAATAGTATATTGCTCTATTATATTGGATTCACAATGATGCTTTTTATATTTGAGCCCGTTCATCAGAGTATGGCGGGTATCGGAGTCAGGGTCATCAGCCCAAAACTACTAGGTAACAGTCAACCGGTTTCAGCGGTTCTGATCAATGTCCGCTTTCTTCAGGACAGGTGATACATTACTGCGTTATGCGCAAGGTAAATAATTTCTTTTCATTTCTCCATTTCGTGGGTGTGTCTGGAGGAAATCTTAAGGTATCCAACGGGCATAATGGGTAACTTCCCGGGCCCTATGGGGTTAAAAAAGACAGATGTGGCATCATCGGTCTTAGAGTGCTTGTTGAGGGTAGGTAAGTGAATTGGGCTTGAGTTTAAAAATAACCCCCTTACCTGTGTTGGCCTGTGTCTCTCTAATAATTCATCTTTCATGAATCAGATATGAAGATGGGTCCTGATCTGGAGTGTTTTCTATGGTTTCTCTCAAATCAGGTATCTATGGGTAAATACAGAGTAAATAGCTCTCATGATTCCTATCTCTAGTGCACTACATCTTTGGTGACAGCTCATAGATAATCAGGAATCAGAAAACCACTGTACCTGTTGTACGTTCCTGTTAATGATCCACAAATGTGTGTTGGTGGGTTCTACTCTTTAGTAGGTTCTTGGTTGTCCTGTAATGCAAATCCCAGTGTATTAGTGCTATGGGTCTACTTGCACTATAGTAAATATATACAATTCCCCTTTCAAATGCCAAACAGGGATGTCTACAGGTATCGGGTTATGCCGTGCTGCCATTCCTATTATATGCGTTTCCTCTTTATATGGGATTTTCTATCCTCTATAGGTCACCTTTAAAGACATGTTCCCCTCATCCTAGTTAGACCAATATTCCAAATATCTGCTTGCAGTTCGTGGGCTACCTTTCTTACCTTCCTTATTTCGCTGCCGCGTCTGGATTGTTGCCAGTTTGGTCGCGGGTGCCATCTTGGATACACTCCTTCTGCAAAGATAGGCTGCGGTCACGTGATACGATGGTTATTGCGATCGCGTGTGCTGCAGGTTGTTATAGGATAAACCCAACCTAAAAGGAGTAATTATGATTGTAAAGGCCGACTTGCAAGTGATTGGTATATTTCTGCATCAATTTGCAAGTGTACAGCGGTAAGGTCTCTGGGCTAGTTCCCTAGTGCTCCTGGGGTTTGTAGTCTTTTTGTGACCGAACTACGGTCATGTGGCTCGCAAACTTCATATCCTGCCCTTGCTACGTAGGTCTATGGCGCTGCGAACGACACCAACTCCTGGATGTTCATGGGAGTTGTAGTTTATATATATCCAAACTGCGATCATCCAAATTGCTGTTGTGCGTTCCTAAAATTGGTGCTTGATCCGTTGTACTGTTATCTGTTGTGACCAGCTAGGGAATAGACATCAGCACCTATGACGTTGTCTGGGGAAGAGGACTACATACATCACCCTGGTGCTCATGGGAGTTGTGGTCACTGGTCACGTAACTCACTAAAACACTTCCAGAGCAAGCTTAGTGTTCTTAGTTAGAACTAGGGGGAATATTGTGTGCCCATTGTACAATGTCACAGGCCTGATAGTCTACCCAAATAAATCAATCATGAGAGACCTCTAGGGAAGCCCCGTGTATTTATTCATTCCAGAGGGATTGTGGGTGTTGTAGTATCTACTATGTGTGGGGAATCCACTACTTTAGTTTTTTACGGTGACAACAGTGGGCACCATTTTGTATGGAGCTGCATGTCATGACATCATGCTTTTTGATCCATATACCTGAAAATAGATGTATCAAAAAATTGAATAGCTATATCACTAGCGGATTCTTCTAGTGAAATTGTCGTAAAGGGGTAGGAGAAGTGCCAGTTTTAAGGCCTATTCCTATTGTCTTATGGGAATCACTGTACTGCTAGTGCTTGCCTGCAGATTTCTTCATTAAGGCCGATCTTGTGGCTCTTGAGTCTAAAATAAGAGCGCAGTTATATTGCCACCTCGTCTTGATGCTGTTATTTTTTCTAATATTGTCCAGGTCAGGTCATTTTCTGTGTGGCCCATCGCCATATAGTGTTCCGCTAGAGGGGCTGTACGTCATTTAGTCCTGATGTTTGATCAGTGTTCACATATCCGTGTTTTGATGGCCCTAGTTGTCATCCCAGTGTATCTCTTATTGTATGGGTACTGGATCTGGTACACTACATTGGTGGGGTTGCAATTAGTGAAGCTCCTTTCTTCCCATGGATATTTCCAACCAATGTCCAGGGAGGTGGTGCATTTCGTGAATTGGCATACAGAGCAGTTACTGTAAGGTGCATGTCCAAGTGCCCTTGCTGTGTTCCACAGTGTAGATGTCTCTGTTGTTGTCTTTGTTTCTTTATACGTGTGTACTAGACTGTCCCTTAGATTCTTTCTTCTTTTGATTGTGAATAGGGGTGTCGGTAAATTGTTGTCTTCTACATTCAATATATGCCAAGCCTTTTTAATCTCTTTCTTAAGGCGATTAATGATTGGGGAATGGCTGAAGACAGCTGTGATGACGTCTTCTCCTCTCTCTTTCTTCCCATGTTGGGTGGGGGTCACCTCTTGGTATGTTTCTTGCCCTCTTTCTTGCTTGTTTGATTATTTTGTTAGGATAATTCCTTTCTTTAAGATTGTTGCCAGTCTCTCTGCCTGTATGTCATTTTCAGTTCTTGTAGTGCAATTTCTTCTGAACTGAAGAAATTGTCCAAAAGGAAGCTTTTCTTTCAAATACCTTTGGTGGAAACTGGTATATTCTAAGAGAGAGTGTCTGTCTGTTGCCTTCTGGTACAATATGGTTTCTAAGGTGTGCCCTGTGCTGGTGATTTTCAGGTCCAGGAAGGTGGCTTCCATTTTGCTTGCCTCGTATGTGAACCTCAAAAACGGGTTCTGCTCGTTCAGCCATTTAATGAAGTTTTCTAATGTTGCTGCAACTCCCTCAAAAAACATTAGAATATCATTGATATAGCGACACCAGCTCAGGATATTGTTAGGGAAAGGATTAATCTCGGGGTAGATGTGTTTCACTTCAAATCTGCAACATATAGATTTGCCAATGTGGGGGCAAAAGTCGCACCCATAGCCGTCCCGGATATCTGTTCATATTAACTCTCCTCTTTACGAAAGTAGTTCTTAGTCAGTGCAATCTCTGCCAATTGCATGATGAGGGAGATGGGCATCTTCAGAGATCCTATTTGTTCTTGTAGAACTTGTTCTACAACTTTCAGAGTTTCTCTTTGAGGGATTTTTGAATATAGGGATTCTATATCCATAGTTACTATGAAGGTATCTGGGTTGTCCAGGGTCAAATTTTCCAGGTATACCAGAACCTCTGTGGTGTCTTTGGTATAGGATTGCATTTTGGTGACTTCATTTCGTAAGAAGAAGTCTGTAAATTGCGATAGGGGTTCCAATATGGAGCCAATACCTGAGACTATAGGTCGTCCTGGTGGTGGTGAAACACCTTTATGGATTTTTAGGAGTGTGTAGAATGCGGGACATCTCGAATGTTGTGGATTTAGGAAGGCCGCTTCTTTGGCACTAATGTGACCTTCTGCTTCTGCCTCTTCTATGATTAGGTTTATCAAATTCCTGAGTCTTTCTGTGGGGTCACTCCCAAGTTTTTGGTGGTGAAATCTCCAGCCACCATGGTACCGTCCTTCGCTTCAAGAACAAAACTGCTTCAGTGAAAGTAACGCAGCTGGGGAGACCGATACGAGACCAGTCTGTGTTGAAGCCTATGTTGCAATCAGCAACACTGTATGGCGAGCACTAGAAGGAACAATGTTAAAACACGTGTGATAAGAGACACGAATGAAGTTAAACTGCTGATGAGTGATTGAACTTTAAAACAAGTTACAGCGCCTTTGACAGAGTGGTATGGCACTGCATGGGTGCTCAATCGAAGGTCTCTGTAAGGTATCCAGCTGAGAACTGATAAAAAATAGATAAAGGTGGCCCGACGGGGGGAGTTCAATTGAATAAATGTGAATCGAAGTGGTCCTGAAACGAGTCAAGTCAAATCCTGCACACAGTCGAAAGTCTTCAATTTCGATAAAGTAAAGAAAGTTTGGAAAAGTACATGGATTTGGTTCAAGCAGGACAGAGGGAGATCAATTGAAAGATTTGTGTTAAAGTGGGTCTGAGCCCGACAAAGGGGAGCACGGGGTGAATCGAAAATCACCCAAGAAGTTGTACATGAGAATCCTAAGGAGAAAGGAACTTTTGAATGTTTGTTTGTCACATCAGGCCCTCTGAAGTAAGAGACTTTGAATGGCAAAGACTTTGACATAGAAGGCCGTGATAGTGAGATTTGAATTGCATCCTCGTGCTAGAGAAGCCAGAGACTGTGCTAAACTTGAGTGTACCGCCTTGTCCCGTGCTGAAAACGTGGGGTGCGGAGGCCAATGATTTGAATATCCTGACATGTCATTTCTTGAACACTTTCCGTGTGCATAACATTGTTTCCCACACTATTTGTATTTAGAAGTAAGGATTGCTAATAGGTTTATTATTATTTTGATAAGACACCACTAGGACTGCGTTACTAATATTTGATGGCCGTAGCTTGCTCCCATCTTTAGATTTAGGATTAGATAGGCATTTTGCAAACCCAGTTGAAGTTCAATAAACACCCTTGAACTTTGATCACTTGTGTGTGTCTTACCGTTTGATCCAATGCCTTCCTTACAGAGGATACCCTGAAATTTCTCACAGTACGCTGACCAAGCAAGATGCTTCAGTCAGGAAAGGAGCCTAGATGGGAAGCAAATCGTCATTTCTGGTGGCACAGCCATTAAAGCTCAGCGGTGGGCCAAGCACCCAGCAACGGATGGCAAGACCACAAGAAAGCAATACCAGAAAGTGAAAGAATTATATGGACACACCCTGTGAACCAGGGAGTGAAAGGAATATGTGTGGTTCATATCCAGGCTGGGGAATGAAAGTAATTATAGAAAGAACCAATAATCCTACCTGGAGTCCCAGTGTCACAAAGGTAGGTGTGATGAATCCGGCAATGTCATCACTCCGTCTCCAGGAAAACTCTCTTCCCATATGCCCAGGGAAGAGCAGGGGTTACCTGATCCTGGGCCTGGTGGTGGTTACCCAATGGGGGATAGGACCCTCATGGAAGGGAGGAAGACTCACTAGTAGGTTCATGGTATCTACCTTCCCATTCAGGGTATGATAACTCATTAACTTCCCAAACATATATGGGAACCATTATACAATAAAAAATAAAAAAAGAGGAGCATTCTAGTGGTTGGCTGAAACCAAAAGATGCCGGGACATTTAAATTCCTAGCACTGCAAAGGAGTGAGGGACTTCTTCCTCCTAGCCGTGGCTGGGAGCTCGGCAAATGGTATGAGCACTGCAGTAGCGTTGGCGAGTGCAGCAAGTGGAGAGAAGCCTGTGTGCAGACCCTTGATATGTCCCTGAGAGCTCTAATGCCATGGCAGAAGGTTGGCCGATGAGCGGAGCCAGAGCAGGTGTTTGTTACCAGCGTGGAGAGCCAGAGAGACAAGCCAACACTAAAGCACTGCTGAGATGGGCTGTGAAAGAAGTCACATGAACAGTGAGCTATTTATGAAGGGTTTGTTTTGCTGGGAGAAGTGACAGGCAGTTTGAAAGGGGTCAGGGAGAGAACGTGAGACCCCTTTGCCCTACTGCAAGCTATGAAGTCCCAATGATGTATTGGCTGAGAAAATAAGGAATGAGCATTACTAACTTTGGTGTGAAACTAGAAAAGGAGTAAAATACTCCTTTATGGTGCAGTTGTATATAGAAGAGCTGGCAGGAGAGCATACCAGGCAGTATGATAGCGAGTCAGAGACATGTGCTCTGAAGATAAACTGAACAGTATAAAAGTCCAGGCAGCAGAGTATACCAGGCAGTGTGATATCGAGTCAGAGGCCCACACCCTGAAGAGAAACTGAATTGTCTGAAAGACCTGGCAGGAGAGTACACCAGGCAAGGTGGTTGCAAGTCGGGGCCCCGCAACCGGATGCTATAAATAAAGATATTCAAGACAGTTACTGGAAAATGTGTGAAACCTAGGGGAAGGGAGGCATACCCCTATGGTTGGAAGAATCGCTGAACTGTGAATTGTTAAGCAAGTCAAGGGGTGAGGAAGAACCCTTGAGTTTGTAAGTCTATGGGGAGGAGGCAGTACCCCCTAGATTGAATAATTGCCTTTTCACAAAGAGAAAGGACTGTGGTTAAAAGTTAAGAAGAAGGTGAGAAACTCAGGGGAAGGGGATCACCCTTCTGAGGATTGTGGAACTTTAATTATTTGTTTATTTGTGCACCATTTTGGAACTTTATGTTGGAACATTGAAGAACTCTACAAATGGCCACTTGGAAGACTTTTTCCCTTTCCTTTACATATTTTCTTAAGTTTAGCTTATAAGGGTCAGGATAGGACTTTGGACACAGGACGGAGAACTCTTTATTTGTGGACATTCTGACACTGACATCCTTTAGTACCTTTGAGGCATGGAAACCCCTCATTGTTTTTTGGTGAGATATTCCACCCTATTTTACTTTAAATAAAAGTCTATAGCAATCATTACAATGCCTCTGTGTCCGAGTCTTACTCCTGATTCATTACAAGGGATACAAAGAAAGTACATGCAAAGTAATCCTGGAGGGATTGTCACTACTGGTAAAATCTGAGGTGATTCTGGAGGGTTTTAACCAGTGTTAAATAATGAATATAGTAAAGGAAGAACAATTTGCCTTTTCCCAGAGAGAGGGAAGCAAGAACTGTCAGAAAGACATTTATGACTTTTAACCTACAAAATACAAGGGCTAGAAACTGTGTATAGACATTATAACATACTTTGAGACTGGCAAGAAGTCCTCTAAGAGCCTGTCCAGGCAGAAGCCCATCTGAGGCTGTTGGGCAAGCCTCCTTTTTCTTTCGAGTTAGGTTTTCTAAAGTGGTACAGCCAGTTAGTCCTTAGGAATTTGGACTCGGGACTCTTTATTTTGGACTACGACAAGTTCCCTTCGTTTTTGGTTTAGAAGGTAGGGAATTTCCCTCGTAGTAATAGGGCCAGTTAAGCATTTTTCCTTTTATTTGAATATACCTATCTATAACATGACCCATTGTTCTCTGAGTCCTTCATCTGATTCGCCAAAGCGCATATACACATATATATATGGAGAACGACAGACTGACTGATTGACTGACGACTACTACTACTACTACAAAGATCAAATGCCCAAAGTCAGAATTTTAGCATGCCTATCAAGAGAAAAAGAGCTTAACATGGCACGTGTATTTCACAGCCCCAGTGAGGGGCACACCTACTCCTAACACTACTGTTGGTTACTAATATTTTATTGTGAGAAATTGTTTATACCCTACACCTTAGCCATGAAAAGCGTCAGTCACAAGTTGGAATATCCTGGGTAAAGCTTCATCTCTACTTGTACAGTAGCAGAAAAATTCAGACTTATTACAAAGTGTGGAGGGCCATGATATTATAATTGTGCAGGAAACCTCAATTGATAAACTTATCCCTATTGCCCCAGCGGTGCTGAGAGTTCATGGTCCCAGCTATAAAAAAAGACCCAAGAGGGCAGACGCTCTAGGGTAATCTTTGTATGGTACAGAAAAGAAGAACAAGTTACTTTCTTACCTGGTAACGTTCTTTCGATGGGATGGTCCGACGACGTATTCCATATCTATGACATGTAATCACCACAGCTGTGCTGCTTGGGAAACTTTTTTCGGCGTCTGCGTCCTGCGTCGATGACGTCGATGCGCCGTCGTCGAGGGCCTCCTCCGACGTCATCCGATGTGATAAGTAGACGCACGACGCCCGTAGCCTCAGTTGTAGTTTTTTCCCCCAGAACGTGTGACACTAGTCAACTGCCAGTCAGACACAAAGCCTTGCGGAACGTAAGCTGCAATCGCAAAAGAAATTCTGCAGCGGGGAAGGCAGGGCGGGAGCGATATGGAATACGTCGTCGGACCATCCCATCGAAAGAACGTTACCAGGTAAGAAAGTAACTTGTTTTTCGAGGGGATTGGGTCCTCCGACGTATTCCATATCTATGACAGACTCCCAAAGCAGTACCAGAGCAAGGAGGAGGGAAAGAATTTAGAATCAAAACTTAGAATGGCCAATCAAATAGCAGAGCAAAGGACCGCCTTGCCAAAGGCCAGATCCTGTGCTCGGATGGAATGGAGGGAATAGTGACGTACAAATGTATGTACTGAAGCCCAGGTGGCTGCATCACAGATGTTGCGAATAGGAACACCCCTCTGCAGGGCAGAAGACGCAGCCATACCCCTGGTAGAATGGGCCCGCAAGCCAGCCGGTGGGTCCTTACCCGCCAAGCGGTAGCACTCCGAGATGGCCAAAATAATCCAGCGAGACAAAGTCTGTTTCGTCACAGCTTGCCCCAAACGCTTTCCAGCGTAACCAATAAAGAGTTCATCGTCCACTGTGACCCGGGACATGCGTGAAACATAAAAGCTTAAAGCTCTCCTAGGAAAAAGCCTATGGAGACTCTCCGCTTCCTTACCAGGATGCGGAGGAGGATAGAATGCCGGAAGAACAACCTTCTGGGCCAAATGAAATTCCGTCACTACCTTCGGAAGAAAAGAAGGACGAACTCTAAGGACAACCCTGTCCTTGTGAAATACAGTGAAGGGTGGCTTAACTGAAAGTGCCTGTAACTCACTCACTCTGCGAGCGGAAGTAACCGCAACTAAAAACACAGTTTTCAGAGTTAACAGCCTCAAAGGGCAAGAATGTAAAGGCTCAAACGGAGCACCCATAAGAAACTTAAGAACAAGGTTTAAATCCCAACCGGGCACCATGGAAGGTGACGGAGGGAACACATTAGTGAGCCCTTTCAGAAACTGTGAAATTAAAGGGATTTTAAAGTAAGAACACTCTTCAGACGAACGCTTAAAGATGGACAGCGCCGCCAGGTAACCTTTAATGGTACCCACTTGCAAGCCCCTGTGGGCCAAAGAAAGTAAAAAGGACAGAATCATGGGGATGTCACATGCAAAAGGATCCACATTCTGAACTCTGCACCAGTCGCAGAACTTACGCCAACGGCAACGGTACAGAGACTTTGTTGCTGGCCTTCGGGCCGAAAACAACACCTCCATCACGTCTTCAGGGAGGTCCCAATCCCTATACCTCAACCTTTCAGAAGCCAAGCATGAAGGTTGAGGGATCTGACCTCTGGATGGAGAACCTGACCCCCCTCCTGTGAGAGCAGATCGTCTCGGTAGGGAAGACGACGCGGAGGGCAGATGGACAAGTTGAGAAGGTCCAGGTACCACGTCCTCCGAGCCCACGCCGGAGCAATGAGGATCATCCGGGAACCGAACTTCCGTAACCTCCGCAGCACTTGCGGGATGACGGGGACTGGAGGAAATGTGTATAGCAGCGGGAATGACCACTCCACCACAAACGCGTCTCCTAAGGCTCCTTTTGGAGGAAATTCCCGTGAGCAAAACCTTTCGCACTTCCGGTTGACACTGGAGGCGAAGAGATCCACTTGAGGGGTCCCCCAAAGGGCGAAGATCTCCAGGAGAATCTCCTGAGCCAACTCCCACTCGTGAGAGATCGTGCTCTGCCTGCTCAGAGCGTCCACCATCACGTTTTCGTCTCCGACCAGATGAACTGCCGAGATCGAAACTTCCTGCTGGATGGCCCAGAACTCGAGCTGCATCGCCTCCCTGCACAGAGGAAGTGACCCTGCCCCCCCTTTTTGTTGAGGTAGTGCATGGCCACTGTGTTGTCCGTCAGGATCAGGACACTGTTTCCTCGCACAGTCGGCAGAAAAGCCTTCAGGGCAACCCTGACGGCCCTCAGCTCCAACAGATTGATATGGAGTCTGGACTCCGACGGAGACCAACGACCACTGACTGTCAGCCCGTTGGCATGAGCTCCCCAACCCGTGAGGGATGCATCCGTCACGATCGTCACCTCCGGCCAGGGAAGCCAAAATGGAGCCCCCTTCATCAAGTTTCCTTCGACGGCCCACCACAGAAGGTCCCGGGCGACCGAGGGCGGCACCTGAACCGGGTCCGACATCCTGCCGGAGGACTGCGACCATTGCGTCTTGAGCACCCACTGCAAAGATCTCATCCGCAGGCGAGCCTCTGGCACCAGAAGAATGCAGGATGCCATGAGGCCGAGCAACCTCAAGAACTCGAACGCTGGGAGCGTCTGGGCATGCTGAAACTCGTGCTGAATGTGAAGAGCCCTCACCTGGGGAGGAAAACACTGCCCCAGGGAAGTGTCGAGCACTGCTCCGATGTACTGGAGCCGCTGTGTTGGCGTCAAATGGGACTTCTTTAAATTGAGGGAGAAGCCCAGCCTGTGAAGGGAGTGGCAGGTGACGGACAGATGATCCAGGACTTGCTCGGGAGAGCTCCCCCTGATCAACCAATCGTCAAGGTAGGGGTAGACGTGAATCCCCCCTTGCCTGAGATGCGCTGCCACCACCACCATGAGCTTGGTGAAAACCCTCGGGGCGGAGGTCAATCCGAACGGCAGGACCCGAAACTGAAAGTGCGAGTCGCCAACCGCGAACCTCAGGTACTTCTTGTGCTTGGGATGGATCGGCACATGGAAGTAAGCATCCTTGAGGTCGAGTGACACCAACCAGTCCTGAAGCTGAAGGGCCTGGAGGACTTGAGAGAGAGTAACCATCTTGAACATGTCCTTCCTGAGGAGTTTGTTCAAACCGCGCAAGTCCATGATGGGTCTCAATCCCCCGTCTTTCTTCGAAATCAAAAAATAAGGGGAATACCATCCCTTGTTCCTCTCCGCTACAGGCACCAGTTCTATGGCGCCTTTCTCCAGCAGGGCTTGAATTTCGTGCGCAAGGAGCGGATCCGGACTCTGCAAAGAGAGGTTCCCCGGTGGATTGTCGCGAGGCCTGTGCCGAAAGGGAAGACAGTAGCCGTGGGTTATGATCTCCAGAACCCACACATCTGAAGTAATGGCTTGCCACTCTACAAGATGCTGCGCCAGCCTTCCCCCAACCGGCGAACCATGGGACATGGCCTCATGACTGAATGGGAGCGGCTGTGGCGTTACCTGAGGGCAAAGAGGCAACTGCCCGAGCGGCCTTGGCACCACGGGTACCCTGTCATCCACCTCCGGTACCCCCGCGTTGGCCTCTTTGACTGCCAGCTCCTCTCGCTTTACTGAAGGAGTAATAGCGAAAGGAACCACCCCTCCACTGCTGTCCCCTAGGACGAAAAGGTGGAGGTTGGCGAACTGCAGCGCCCAACGACTTTGCTGCAGCTTTTGAGGCCTGCAACCTCTCAAGGCTCAGCCTTGCTGCCAAAAAGGTGTTCACCGTCAAAGGGCATGTTGAGGAGCCGGGACTGCACATCAGGAGCAAACCCCGACTTCCGCAACCAGGCAAACCTGCGTATTACGGTGCTCACCGCCATGGACCTACTGACGCATTCAGCTAAGTCCAAACCCGACTGAACGGACTCACACATGGCATCCTTACCATCCTGGACCATAGCAAGGAAACCATCCCGTTCGTCCCCTTCGGGAAATATGTTCAGCCGCTAATGCAACACAGTTCCACAGAGTGTGTGTGAAACAAGACAAGGCACAAATGGAGTTGGCCGCCTGAAGCGCCATACCACCAGAAAAAAACACTTTCTTCGCCCAGCCATCAAAACGTTTGCCGTCCCTATCAGGAGGTATGGTAGGGTACGACGCCTGCTTTGCCGGGGCCGTGGCCGCCTGCACCACCAAACTCTCCGGAGTGGGGTGCCTGGTCAAGTAGCAGGGGTCGCTACTGGCTGGTCGGTATTTTCGCGACAAGGATCTGCCCACCGTCGTGAGACCATCTGGAGCAGTCCAAGCCGCCGCCACCCTTCTCTGTAAAGCCATATGGAACGGCAGTACCGGATCAGTTGGGGGACCAACATCAAGGATGTCCGTCAGATCATCCTGCACAAACTCCCCTGGGGGAGTAGACCATCCCAAGTACTCAGAAACCCTAGCCATAAGGCGCCGGTACGAGGAATCGGCATGAGAGCCAGGCTCAGGCCTACAAAACTCCACCTCCGGAGAGGTGTCCAGTCCACTGGCATCATGCAGTGACTGTCTCAAATCGTCAAACTGACTATGGCCCGAGACAATTTCATCTGGAACCTGACTAGGAACCAGGCCATCAGAATCCTCATCCGCCTTCGAAATATAGTCCAGGTGGCGAAAAGAAGGCACCCGAGAGTGCTTGCTCTTAACCAGAGCCTTCCTAGGGAGTTCTCCTGTGCCACGGGGTACCTCCGACACGAAAGGCGTCGATGGCGTCGAGCGAATTGGCGCCGGCGTTGAGAGAACCGGCATCGGCGCCGAGGAAATCGGCGTCGACGTCAGATGCAGCGCCTCCAGCATCGGCGGCGTCGACACAGCCCTCAAGGCCGGAGCCCCGAGCATGTCCCTCGACGACCTGAGCGTCGACGGCTTCAACGACTTCCTCGGAGCCGGAGCCTTGAGAAAGCCTGTCGACGCCCTCGACGCCTCAGACGTCGATGTCTTCCTCGAAGACCTCACAGGTGCACACGGTCTCGAACGCGTCGAGGACCGGGACCTGGAACGGGTACATCGAGAACGAGTCTCCTTGTCCGAACGGGACCTCTCCCGTGACTCGTGCCGACCACTCTTGCGAGCGGTGTCTCTCGACCTATCACAACCGACCCCACTCGGGGCGCGGACGGCTTAGTACCCTGCGTCTCAAGAATCGCCAGCATTTTCTTTCCGAAGGAAGCCCATTCCTCCGACGTCGCACGGCTGGTGGGGTAAGTGACGTGCCGGGCAGAGTCCTCCGAAGAGGACCTGGAAGACGACCGGTGTCGGTGCTTCCGAGAATGCCTCGAAGAGGCTGAGGAGTGGTGAGACCGACTCCTAGAAGGAGACCCACGAGACTTCCGACGAGGACGCGGAGAGTCACCCCTCGAATCATCCGTCGAAAGCCCCGCAGACTTCGACTTCCTGGGCTTGGACACCCGACCTACTGACAACTTCTTCTTACGTTCGCGTAAGGCTTTGGACGTCAGCGACTGGCAGTCGATACAGTCATCCGTGAGGTGGGCCTCCCCGAGGCACCAGAGGCAGGCGTCGTGCGAGTCCGTCACCGACATCTTGGACCCACAATCCCCGCACTTCTTGAAACCCGGATGCGGGGTCGAAGACGAAGTAGAAGACATCTTCACACAAAGGATTTTCACAAAACGAACAGGTTCGAAGAACCGAGAAGAACAGAACTCCAAAGAGTCAAGGCGTTAACCGAGATTCACGAAGCAACACGTTTGCGGAAAAAACGGAACTGAGGCTACGGGCGGCATGCGTCCTACTTATCACATCGGATGACGTCGAACGTCAGAGGAGGCCCTCGACAACGGCGCATCGACGTCATCGACGCAGGCGCCGAAAAAAGTTTCCGAAGCAGCACAGCTGTGGTGATTACATGTCATAGATATGGAATACGTCGGAGGACCCAATCCCCTCGAAATAGCAGAATGTTTTGCCACAAAAAGAAGGGCCTGACCCGTCACACATTGAATCAAGATATCGAAAGACTTACTGCATATTCAAATAGACATCTACCTCTGTGCAGTTTACATGCCCCCTTGGACTCAGTCTATTTTGACCCAGATTATATTACTAGGATTCACTTTCCAATTATTAGGTTTTAGAAACAGGGTAAAATCCTCCTGTAAGGAGCTAGGAATGCCCCATACAGGAGTCAATAGGTTTAGATTAGCGCTTTATTTCAAAACCAAGGCCAAGGCATCAGACAGATATTCACTGGGCATACACTTTACATGGGTAGCCCACTAACACATAAATAGCTACAATAGCACCACTAACTAAAAAGGTAAGAAGGTATTAATTCTGCGCAAGAGTGTAGGCCTGCAAATCCTGAATGGCAGAACAAAATGAGAAACCTTTGGACAATTTACTTTTAATTTAACTCAGGGCAGCAGCATGATCAATTATGCAATCCCTGACTTAGTCCCCTCTGAAATTAGTCAATAGGTTCTATGCATTAAACTAGCCTTGAACACCCAAAACAAGAATAGCCCCACCAAAGAAACTTTACAACCTCACCCCACATTTTACTGGACATAGGAAAGTAGAGAAAAGTGTATAAACCAGTCAGATATGTAAATACATTCTCATTAGGGCAGCAACAGATTCTCTTACAAACCCCCAAAAAAAGAGTTGAAACACAATTACCCGCATGACTTGGAAAGGACTGTAAAAAACAAACCAACACTTAGAAATATGTCTAGCCTAACACACAAGGACCCATTGAACCCTGAGCGACCTTCCGAATACCTTTGCATGGCAAGAGAATATAAATCAGCAATAAGGAAGAAAGAAATGGAATACATGATAAGCAAATAGGCTCACAGAGAATGCACTCGACGGCAACTCCTTCTGGGAACTACACAATGCTCTTCAAACTTAAGAAACTTATTACACTTATACTTAAGACACTTATGCGAAGACATCCTGACTGAAAAACTCACCAAGGCGCCAGTAAAATGTCCCGACACAACTGAATATCCTGAAGGGGATTTAAAGATCAGGAAAATTCCATAGACAAATCTGTAACAATCGAGGAATTAAAAGAAGGCATCCAAAAAGGGAACGCAAAGAAATCCTGGTGCCCAGATAAAATATGAAGGAGATGCTCAAGCATAGCTCATTGCAAATTCATAAATCACAAGTGCAATTATTTGACATCATTCTACGATCTGGTCATTTGCTAGACACCTGCTCAGAAAGATGCATCACCCCAGATGATCGCATCACACCACTCTATAAAGATGGAGATGTCCTGGAGCCAAAGAACCACAGGGCAATCTCTGTTTACAGTGTTATGATAGGCCCAAAGCATACCAATTAAAGAAAACCCAATAACAGAGTAACTCTAGGTGCACAAGAAAACCCAGTTTAATCAGGTGCAAACACCCGCTGGAAGAGCGTACAAAATACAATTTCAAAAAGAGGATAAGAACAATAACTTAATATGAAAAACTTGTCATATAGGACATCACAGTTAGTTATTATCATAAAATGTCTATTCTAATTTTGGATTAGACCATAGAGTGAAGAATATATGGTTATCTATAAGGGAACCTCATTATAATCGGTTCTTCTACAACTAATCCCTCCTCCTAGGGAAAACCTTCTACAAATGATACAGTTCATCCTAACACCTTATTGGTTGGCGGTATACTACACTAGTTGATAAGAGGAACATAAGTGGATTCGGTCTCTAGCTCATCGGCCTTGGCCACCTTCAAGTGGTGTCAAGTTACGTTGTGAGGAAGGAGGGATGGGTGAACTGTTACGGTAAAGTTTAAAGAAGATACTCCCTACCCATTCCCAGGCATGAGGTTTTCACTGTCAGTCTTGCTTGTGGCCTTGGTGTGCTGTCTCTCTGTCTGGATGTGCTAGGGAAATGGCAAGTGCACTATCTAATTGGCCCTGGAATGAATGACCATTGTTTCAGTCACGTGGTAAAGGACCACTGTTCAGAACCCAATTTCATGTATTTGCTGGATCTCAATTGTTTTAACGTGTGTGTGATTCCTCACAGTATCCACTTGGAGCGCTGTATATTAATTTGTTATGGGATCAATTGACTTCTTGCACCTGGCATTGAAAGATATGTGTTTTTTTTTCTTTGCTACCAACTGAAACTAATTAACTTTAAAAATAGTGTGCTGTGTGCTTCGGGGAAACATAATCCGGTGTGGTTTCATCTTGCTAAGCCGAACTCTCCTCAGCACACTGTCCTTGGTGCTGGGGGCTACTGTCTGAGCTCTGTGAGGCCTGGAATCTGTGTGTGCGTAAGCAATTTTTGTCAGGCTGCAGTATTTCAGAATTGAGGCCTAGCAGAGTTTGGTCTGAGTAATGGTGGTATTGTGGTTCATTCTCTGCCATGTTGAGTTCTTTGTGTCTATGTACAAGTGTTCTTCATGTCTACTTGCAAGTGTTCTTTGTGTCTGTCATGTGTTGGGTGTGCTTCATGTGTGCTTGTGTCACCAATTAATTGTTCCTTTACCTGCGTATATAGGGAGTGCAACTACCCGTTTGCCCTACTTGTGTCTCACGCCCTATTCATCGTTAAAGGCAACTACATGGCCCTTGGTGGTTTGTTGACAGCTTATTGATCCTTCCTCAACCTATACTCATTCATGATTGGGAACAGGTGGGGCTGCTGGGGGCGTGGCCAATGCTGGTACAACTCTCATCTCCATTACCAAACTTTCCCCTTTGGTCAATTATTGACCAAACCTACATTATTTTCCCACATCCTGTCATAACCATCTTTGGGAATCCATATCTTACACATGCCCATCAAGCTACCTCCTTACTCTAAGTATTCGCCTGGCCTAGTCATGAAGCAGCATTCCCTATCTCTTTGACAATCGCGCCAGTGTTCTGTATAATTTTCCGGCTTGAGAGGGGGCTCAAGCATTGAGCCTGGGGCGCCTATTTATCTTTCAATGATGTGCAGCTTGTGTGGATATGTACTACATTATCTTTTCCACATATATCCGTCATCTTGTGCTGTTCTAAAACATTTTCCTCAGTTCTCCTTTGTGCTATTATTATTTGTAGGACGCAGAAGCCTGTTAATATCAGTACCAGGACTGCTATTCACATTTTGAATGTATTCCCTAGCCAGGTAGGCACCCATGAGAACAAGGCCGTAAACTAGTCCTCATCTTCAGTTGCAATAGTTTCTTGGACCATATTTGTGTGCACATTTTGCATGGACGCTATTACTTCTGTCAAACTCCCATTTAGCTCATTGTGTGCAGGACTAAATGTGCAGCAGCTTGAGCCAATCTTTGAGCACACACCTCCTTCCATGGCAGTGAGGAGATCAAGGACATACATGTTTTGGAGAGTCATCAATCTGATTGCTCTCAGCTCTTCCCCAATGGCATTGAAACCCTTTTGCAGTGGCATTTATGGCTTGAAATAACTCCCATCGTGTTATCTGCAACCATTCAGCATTTGCTGCCATTTGCACACCAGGAGTGAGGAAAGACGTAAAAAACCTTGACATCTTGCTAAACAGCCTATGTTCATATGGGTTAGCTTCCAGTGCGTCTTTTCTTTAGATGCTTTAAAAAGATAATCATCTATTTTTATGCATCGTGACCTTTTTTGTTCCTTCTCCTGCTTATTTTTTACCGTAGGGTAATCTGCTATGTGTACCACATCACCCTGGGGCATCCCCAGTGCCAGTGCGCATAATATTTGTAGTGAGCAGATGATGCCACAATCCAGTGAAAACTGCATATAGGCCCGTAAACCGAAGGCCAATTAATGGCCCATCAGTACTACTGTGCCTACTTTCATGCCTGGCAGGTCCATGATGTGTTTTCATCCCACATTTGCCCCAATTTGCATGGTGTCATTATTTCTGAATCGCAGCGAGAGTTTTGTAACCTTGTTATGTATACGGGCCCTTCTTTGTCTTCCACCCATGTCAACAGTCTGGCATATTGTTTCCATTCTTCTAGACATTTTGGGCCTCATTACATGGTATGCGGTAACCATGGCGCTTTTCGCGCCATGGTTGCCGCCGGTATTTTACCGTGTCCGCCTTGGTGGATGGGGGAATTACCACCCTACTCCAAGGTAAGCGGGGGCGGTAATTCCCCATTCACCAAGGCACTTCCCCCATTCCCATTTTTGCCCCCATAGAGCTCAATGGAAATGGGGAAGGAGCTAATTACGGTACCGCAAATTGCGGTACCGTAATTAGCACCAAGGTCCCTTTGCGGGCCCGTCCCTTAATGGCTGGTAAAACCAGCCGTTGAGGTCGGGTCCCGCAAAGGGACCTCGTAGTAAAGCGGTAAAGGTTTACCGGTACCGGTGCCCTTACCGGTACCGGTAAAACCTTACTGCATTACGTGTAATGAGGCCCTTTGTGTTCGAATTTTCCACAGCCTGCTATGCAAACCCTATAAGCGCCTCTGCTCTACATCCCATTATCCCATCTACCCAACATTGGGAGTTAAACACCTCTCCAGCTATGTGTAACTGCAGTCTGTCCCACAAAAAGGGAATCTCCTGTCCTTGTTGGTTAGTGCATCTCATTTGTTGGTGGGCAGGAACTGTCAGTGCTCCCCTGTGTGGCCCTGACAGTACATATTTCATCACTTTGTTCACCATTGTCTTTTCTTTGATATAAGGGAATCTGCCTTTGTTACCTATTTTATGGAAGCTGAGCTTCCCTGGAATTGTCCCCTTGTTTTGCATAGTGGAATGTGAGTTAAGCAGCACACAAACAAGTTATCATCCGATGGCTCCCTCCCCATCTTGGTAATATGACGATACCAAAGGTTATTTATTTTTTGTGTATAACCTTGGAAAGTTTGTCTCAAAAGATATCAACTGCTGCTTTCCTAACTTGTGTCATGCCCTCACTCATGTTAGAAGTTGCATTGATATTATTACCAATAAAAGAATCGCACTACTATCTGGTATGCAAACCAGAAACAGCAAAATGAAAAGAAAAAAATAGCCCAATCATGATGGCGATGGAGTCTGCCTTCTCCAGATGCCTCCTTTTTACATTTTGAAATATCAATACAATAGTCTCTAGCTCTAGAAAAGTACATTCTTGATATTGCAGTGTTACTTTTCACATTGTTGGTCGGCTCTCATTCTCACCCTCGTCTGTGGTCTGGTTACATGTTCTTCTTCTGTCTCCTCGTTTGACAAGGGGACTGTGTCTACAAACTTCTTAACATAACCTATATGTATCCATTTTTATTTATTACAGCGTGGGGGCTGCATATTGGACAGTAGATGGGCCCTCAAAATGTGGCTTGTCTCACTTTTGAACTAAATTCTTTACATAAATCAAGTCTCCGAGAAACAAGGACAAGGGGATTGTGAGGCAGGCATGGTATCACAAGTAAGGACACAGACAGAAAAGGTACAAGTTTCAACACCTTTATTAAGTTTGACTGGGGTTGGAGGATTCCTAATGGGCCCTATTCAATAATTGCAATAGTCTCGACCATCAAAGTAAAATAAAATGGTCCAAGCCAGTCAGTCAAACGAAGGCAAAAGTCTGTGTCAGAAACATACTTTCCCTCACGTTTCACAATAACTAAGTATGGGCAAATTGATGATAATAAAGAGTGTATTAAAAAGGATGTCAGGATGGCAATGAAAGGTGGCTCACCACTCCCTTCCCCAAGTTCAGTTCAATGTGTGGTCTTAAAAAGTTCCTTCAAGGTGGGTAATATGCACAGTTCAAAGATCTCTCATAAATCTGTTCGGCTTCCCTCATCTATTTGAACGTCAGTTCAATATGCATCACAGTTCTCTTCAACAGATTCTTTCGCCTCCCCTCACCTGCTTCAAATAGCTCCAATTCTCAGAGCTTCCCAGGCTGCCCTTGCCTGTCTTCAAACACTTAAACATGGCTGAAGCACTTTCCAACTAAGCAGCTACACTTCTCAGAGTACAGGGAAAAACTGCCTTCCCCAACCTTTTTACTTCTCTTTCACAATGTTCACCTCTCAGAGACCTTTGCAACTGCATAGTATTCTCCCACTATGCGGGACCACTCTGACAATAGGGTTTGTTTCTTAATATCCGTGCCTCTTGAACTTGATTTCTCAGAACGGCCCTCAGCCACTCTGTTCCTCATTTCACTAAAGCATATAGTTCATTAGGACAGGCCCATGGCCACTCTGTTCCTCGTTTCATAAAAATGTCCATTCACTTTCACATTTCCTTTTGGGGTCTCTGCACCCTCTCTTTCCCTCGTGCCCTTCCATTCAGTGGCTTTCAACACATTTCACTTTCATTATTCACTGTTCTTTTATTGTTCACGAAGCGTTCAGCAACGTGCCTTCGCACATGGCACCGCTCCATTACTTTGTTTCTCATCCGTCCCCTTGCTGGCTAAATACTTCCAAGGTTTCAATTCAGTGTCCTTAACCTTCAACGCGCAGCCCTGCGTGTAACCCTGTAGCTTTCACAATCGCGCATATCACAAACCAGGCTTTACCTTTCTTTGAACTCAATGGTTGTGATTGCTTTCGCGTGTCCTTCAGTTTTTAACTCGTCAAGGTCAGGGTCTTGTCCACCTGCCCCTCAGAGATTCCTAGGCAGCCTCTCGGCCCACGGAAGGAAACTGTCAGGATCCGTAAAACACAGGGACTACACAAACAGCATAGTTCTTCCTCTTCGATACTGCGCCGTTGGTGGTTGCCATGGCGCCTATACAGACACTGTAAACAAATGGGACATACTGCTGTTTCTTTTAAAATCTCTTTTTATTGAAGTTTTCAGGAACAATAGGTTGAAAATTACAGTTTCACTATTCCCCAATGCCGCCTCCCAAACCCACCCAAAAAACCCACAACTGGTACTGATACATATGCAGATATTGTTCAAGTGCAAGCTGAATACAGGAGGAACTAAACCGGGACTTGCAAGGTTGAGTCAATAGGTCCTCCTTTGCTATGCATGGTACTGAGAAGGTTCCCATCAGAGGGGTCATTTTACAATTAACATAGTTAGTGGCGTTACTCTATCACATGAATGTCCGATCATGACAGTTCATCCAGACTACATCACCATGCATAGGGGTCATCATTCCTAAGAAGATATGACCAGAAAGGGTCCCAGCAGTCAACTGGTCTAGTTCCGATAGGGAGAGAGGAGAAATAAGATGTTTCCCGGCTTTAACAGAATTTCAGCATGTGGATCCACTTATTCACCGTAGGCGGTCTTGTTCTCTTCCATGTTTTAGCTACTAATGTTCAAGCAACTACAGATGCATGGACAAGAGTTTCCTTTCTGCTTTAACGGGGACCTCAAAAAATGCAAGTAACCAAGCCACCGGGGAATCACGTGGACAGTCTGGGACCATTCTGCCCATGATTCCATACACACCCGCCCAGAAGGCCTGTATATGACCACAATTCCATTCCATATGCATGTAATCAGCCGGACCAAAATTACACAGTGGACAGGTAGCTGCTCTCTCAGGGTAGTATTTATGAAGTTGTGCTGGGGTGTGGTAGGACTGATGTAGGAACTTAAACTGTATAAGATGAAACCTAGAATTCAGACTTATCTTTGGGGTCATTCTACAAATCACCAGCCGTTGGGTCTCTGACGGAGGCATGTCTAACGCCCTATCCCACCTAGCCCTACATAACACTTGGGGAACAGAGCAAAGAGATTTGATACATTTGTATAGTGCAGAGACCATGCAAGTGAGTTTGGAGTGTTTGGTCACAAACTGGGCTGAGAGGGAAGGGACCGGTGCCAGCAGGAATTCATCCCACAATCACCGAAAAGTTTCTCATAATCTGTAATAAAGTTGCATAGAGACCACATTCCAGGATTGTCGACCCTTTAGTATGTGCCACTGAATGAACCTGCCATCCCGCACCACATCATGTAGGGACTGGACATCCAATTTCTCGGATTGTGTCCTGAAAACCCCTTCATGAGTGAGAGGAATTCCATGAACCGAGTGTAGCACAAAGTCAGCATGGTAATCACCTCTCCTGCCAGCTCCACAGTTAGCCTGGCCCCATGCCCATCATGTCACATCAATAGGCTTTATCTCTCCCCCTGGGAATTCATCTTAGTGTTGCCCTTAAATTGTTTTTAAGGTTGCCTGGCCGAGCGACTGCCCTTTCAAGTTTAATGTGCAGTACTTCTACAGAGAGGTGCCACCACCAAATGTCATACTGAATCTGAGCTGGAGAAAATATACATATTGGTCTGTATAGTCCAGACCTCCAGCAGCTTAAGGCAACGCGATGGTGTCTAGTGCTATCCACTCTAGTCCACCTGTCCATACCAATCTAGATAGTAATGAACGGACATGCTTCCAGTACCATGAAGGTGGGATCAGTGGAACATTATTAAAGATATAGAGCATCTTAGAGACCACAACCATCTTGGCAAAGGCGAGACATGCAGCTTGGCACAGAGGAAGACACATTCCAGACCCCGACCTTACGCTGGAGCTGCTGGTGGGCTGCCAGATAGTTTTCCTCACAAAGCTTTGATGGGGAGGTGGAAACCACTATACAGAGATACCTCAATCCCTCAGGAAACCAAATGAACTCAGTACCAGCGTCTGTTGGGAGTGCAGTCGAGGCAAGTGGCAGAATCTCGAATTTAGACCAATTAATATGTAATCCTGAGAATCCACCAAATAAGGATATTTCCTGTACCAATGGCTGTAGATTTTGTTTGGGGTTCTTAACATACAATAGCGTATCACCCGCATAGTGGGAGATAGTTGAAATATGTGAATTGATCTTAACCCCCTTATAGTGCGTGCGAGGGGTTCAGAGTAAAAAGGATAGGAGAGTGGGGGCACCCCTGTCACGTGCCCCTAGTAGGATAAATGCTATCAGAGGTCAACTGGCTCGACATTATTGTGGCTCGAGGGGCCGTATACATCAAACAGATCCATTGAATATAATGGAGACCTAGACGGGACCTACGTAGGATTTTAAATAGAAAAGGCCATTTGCAGAATCAAAGGCCTTTTTCAGCGACAAGAGCCGCTATTACAATGTGGGCGTCTTCCTTAACATTATGCATCAGGGAGAAAAGTCGCCTCAGGTTATTTTGCGTGGAGCTGCCCGGGGTAAGGCCTGCTTGGTCCTGGAAAACTAAAGCATTCATATGGGGGAGAAGTTTGTCAGCCAATAATTTAGCTGGAATTTTATTATCCGTGTTAATAATAGGAGGTCTATACGATGCACAGCTGCGAGGGTCTTTATTAGGTTTATGCAGGAGTGTGACTAGTGCTGTCCTGATGGATTCGGGGAGAAGGCCTGCGGACATGGAAAAGTCACACATGCGACATAAATGTGGTGCAAGGATATCAGCATATTCTTTGTAGAATTCTGCCAAAATACCATCCTGGCCGGGGCCTTGCCGCTAGGGAGATCCCAAATGACCTCACAGATCTCCTCTACAGGTGTTGGGGAGTTCAGACGGTCCACCAGGACAGGGTCCAACCAACCCAAGGCCACCCGGTCAAAGTGAGACCTAATTTCCTCGGGAGAAACAGTTAATTGAGATGAGTATAATAGACTATAATAATCCCAAAATATCTTATTAATGTCGTTGGAATCGCATACTGGGTTGCCGTTCGGGTTGGTGACCTCCAATATCCCTCCATGACCCCTGTCGTTGCGGATCACCCATGCAAGGGTACGACTGGGTCTACCACCCTCGGTATATTTTGTCGCTAGACCCGAGTCACCCAGATATTTGTCCTCCCTGTTTGCAGTCTCGAGATGCACAAGTCTCCTGTCAGCTAGTAACCTCTGAACCTGTGGGTCCCCCCACAAAGTCTGTTTGTGTTCTAATTCTTGAATTTCTTTTTCTAGATGACGCCGGGTTGTCCTCAGGGATTTAAGGACAGCACACTGGAAATGCAACTGCCCTTTATGAAAACCTTAAAGGCCACCCAGATTGTTCTATAGTCGGGGACCGAATCCACATTGGTAAGAAAAAATTGAAGAATATCCCCACGAATTCCGGCCCGAAACACTGCATCCTGAAGGGCTTGAGGGCGGAAATGCCAATGGTGGGGGTTTGGTGCTGTATCAGGGATAAAAATGACTACCAATATCGGGGAATGGTCAAAGAGTGTCCTTGGTAACATTCTGGTATGCTGTGTCACACTTGCTAGGGGGACAGTCAGCATGAGGTAGTCTATCCTGGAGTCACTACCATGAGCTCTCGAGTAGAATGAGAACGCCCTTGTATTGGGGTGCATATGTCTCCATATATGTACCAGCCCGAATGATTTGGCTATATTGCCACAGGAAATGGGCGCTTTAGATAGAGTTGTTTGTGTCGTCAATGTACAGGCCTAGCCCAGGGAGATCACTAAATGAAAGTCACCCACCCACACCACTTCGTATGCTGGGAATTTATGAATCAGGGCAGCACAGTTCCGGAAAAATTCTAGTGAATCGACATTAGGAGCATATATGTTAATAAACAATATTTTCAACCCAAAACATTCAACTGCAAGAACAATCTAACGCCCCACCACATCACACATTTTGTCATGGAAAGAAATTTCAAGGACTGATGTATGTATATCGCAACCCCTCGAGATTGCGACGAAAAGGAAGACCCATATGTATGTATACCCCTCACCCCCGCCAGTGGGAGCGTTCCATCCCCAGGGAGGTGCATCTCTTGTAAACACAGCACATTAATCTTATGCATCTTGACTTGGTTAATCACCAATCAACATGTTTTAATGTTGGTTACCCCAATGATGTTCCAGGACATTACATTTAGGGATTCACCCCCATAGTCAATTAAATAGAGGACAATCAGTGAGGTACTCCGGTATGACCAGTGCATCCCGCAATGTTTGGCATTCAGTGAGAAGGGACAACTAATTACCATGCGATTCTGCAACAGGGAACAATTATCATGTAAGCACCTTTAACATAAAACCACAACCTTTACCACCCCCACCCATGCCAGAAACAATAAAATACCGGCATATTTCCCACCGAAAGTGAACCAAAGCACCTAAGGAACAAGATGTAGTGACTGTGCCAACAGGGTACTGCCCGTGGCCGCACAGCTCGGGTGGCCAGCAACAGAACAAATGGCACTCTTTCGTGGAGTAGATTAGCCCCCTTTCGGGTCTAAGCGGTAGACAGTGGGGCAGAGCGCAAGCACCCAGAAAATGAAAGTTAGCGGATGTGTCAATGGGCCCCTGATGAGGGGAGGTAACAAACTACGGGGGGTGCTTGGATCAGCGGTTATGGTCCCCCTGGGTGTCATTAGGATCAGGTAGTTCAGAGACAAAACAGTCAACAGATGCAGGGTTAGTGAAAAACCAGGTCATGCCGTCGTGGACAGCTCAGAGTTTGGCAGGGAACAGAATAGCATAGCAAAGGCTTTTCTTCCTGAGCTTATTTTTGACTGCCTGAAACAATTTCCTTTACTCCTGCACCTGTGGGCAGAAGTCAGGGAACAGTTTGATGACCGAGGATTCATATCCTAATTCGCCTTTGTCCCTCGCAGTTCTGGGAAGGGTGTCTCTGTCCCTGTAATTGAGTATCCTGGCGCTGATGGGCCTGTCCGGCACACCCGGGGTGGCTAAGGGGCGAGGGAGCGATGAGCCCTCTCAACCAGGAACTTGTTAGATATTGATGGGTGCTCGAGTATGTCCAATAGGAGTTTTTACACAAACACTTCCATGCTTCAATGTGAATAGATTCTGGGACCCTACAATGAGGATATTGTTCCTGCGTGATCTCCCCTCTAGATCGTCATTTTTGGCCTCCACACGTCTCACTGAATGCTGTTCTGAGACCACCTCTCTCTGCAGGGATGCTACTCTGTCTTCATTATCGCTGATACGCTGCTCAGCCTCAGTCATGCAGCCACACAGTTTGTCTATTTGAATGGCTGAGGTTTCCACCTTGCATGTCAGGGGATCGATTTTGGAGCCCACGTTGCCCATACTATCTTTCAGAGTTTGATTCAAAGTGGTCATATCGATTGTAGTGGAAGTTGAGGCCATGGCAGGTGGAGGGGAGGGCTGGTCATGACGTGCAAACTGGCCCATTTTAGCTTGTTTCTTGTTATTCCCCATCTTTACTGAATGGGAAGCGAGCAGCAGAGGGTAACAGGTTGCAGGGGTCTTAGAGCCGGGAGTAGCCCCAGTTAGGATGGTGTTAAGAACTGGACAAGCCAAGGGAGTGCAGCGCCCAACCCAGCACCACCCCAAACAGTGCAGATCCTTGCAGCAGCAGTGACCGACTTCAAGATAGGTAACAGATGAATAGGGCTCCCCACCGTAGATGAACAGCGCTCAGAGGATGCGGTAAGGGCCTCGCTGCCCGCAGCCAGTCAAGGACAGTGTAGCCAGTTAGGGCACACAGGGATTTATTCCAGTGTCGTCCAGACAGTGTAGGTTTGTGTCCAAGTGGCTGCCAAATAACAAACAGGTGCCCGCCTGCGTGCTCGCCTCACACAGAGCACCACGATGCATAGCAGGCCAAACAATTGGAAGCTGTCCCCCTCATGGGTGACAAGCACTGGACCTGGGGCAGCTGCAGAGCCTGGTCCGGGGGACGAAGCTGCGTGTCTGGGGGTGCCGGTCTCTGCAGTCCAACAGAGTCCGGCCAAGCCAGGAGCAGTGCTTGCAACACCAGCAGAGCTCAGAATGAAGGACGGAGCAGCAGAGGCGGTACACCCAGGAGCGATTATCCCCACCCACTCTCTGAGCACAGCCCGGCCCCGACAAACGGCCTGGGCGGAGGGGGAGCTTCGCATATGTTTGCCAGGGGCACCAGTAGAGTGTTGTGCTTGATGGAACTCACGCAACCAGGAGAACAGCAGCCGGATCACGCCCCTCGTCCTGTAAGAGGATTCAATTCACCACTACAGCTAAGTCAGCGCCTAGTCTATAATACTGAATGAAAACCCTTATTGATATATCTTTAGGTCCAGTTCATGCGTTCTGGATGACTACCCCTATATAACACCCCTCTCTTGGAATCCCCCTGACCCCACTGAGCCAAGAAGTAGTTCTGTTTTGCAAGTTTAAAAGGTTTATTTGATAATTTAAACAATAGATATATATATGTCACACCTTGTAATAAATTAATAATTGAATAGCACACTTAATCTGATATGATAAAGATCAACAACGGAGAATCTGGCGCTAGCACACTTCTTATAATCAATAAGGAGTTGAGATGAAATGGATAAGGTAGCACAGTGGTAAATAGGTACAGAAGTATAATGTGGTAGAGGATGCTTTATGTAAGCTCAGGTGGATGCAATATTCAATGAATGCAGTACAGAAAATACTCAATATGATTTCAACCAAACAATGTAATCACTTTTCTCTGGCAATTCCCTCCCCCCCCTTGATGCAAGGCAAGGAAATGGAAGGAAGCACACAGTTCTCAGAAATGCGATCAAATGTGATTCAGTTCACCCCAGCAAGCTTAGACTACAGAAGTTTGAAAACACAGATAGGAGTTTTGAAAACACAGGCCCAAATGCTTTGATATGTGCTAGCAATGGATGAGAAATATGCTGGAAATGCTTTTTAATTCCCTTTCAGAGGTTCAGGGTGAGTGGTATCTAGTTAATATTAGTCCAGGCTCACACTAGCAATGATGCAGGGATAGTTAGCAGGTTAAAACGAATTTCTGGCAAATGGAAGGCAAGCAGCAGCAGTTTTTACATGTGAAGAAATTGCAAATCGCGGTAAAATTCGCGGATGCGTGTTCCGCGATTGCGGTAAAACTATAAGGGGTAGGTTCTTGGTGCGATTCAAAGCTACGATTCTAAGCTATCAGAGGAAAGTTACTGCAAGTCTCTAGCCCAAACGGTCGCGGAGATATGAGCGATTTAATAAAGGTCGTTTTTGGGTTTGCAAATTTCAAAAGCTCAAAATGACAAGTGCAGCTTGCAACTAGCAAATCACAGGTGACAGCTTTACAAGTGACAGGTGACAGTTAGGAGGCAGTCCTACTTAGGTTAAATAGATTGAATTATATTATTTTAACTAAGAGATTGGTTCTGCACAGTTTTCTAGGTACTCACACTATATTCTTGAGTGAAATGGGCCTCGCCACGGATCTGGTCAGGGTTTTAGACTGGACTCTGGTCTGGTCTGGTCTGGCCTCTGCACTTCACAGTGATCTGGGTCAGCTCTCTCTGCTGGTCTGGGTCTCTCTGGGTACAGCACTGCTTTCTCTCTGGTTCTCTTAGTTCTGGATAGATTGAAGTCTCTAGTTTGGCTTTCTGGAGGTTGATGGAGGTAAGTATGGATTTTTCCGGCAGAGCGTCCCGCTGCAGATGGATTTGGCAAGTCTCTATCTGTCCTGTCTGTCTGCTTTTATGTGTTTAGAATGTGGGTGTGTTCTAGCATCCCTGACCCTACCTCTCTCTCAGCTTCTAATTGGTCAAACTTCCATTTATCATTTGATTGGGGAATGAACTGTGAGTCAGAGTGATGTCATTTTACAGCCTGCAGAAAGTCCACTCCTCCTGTCAACTTACACACAAATCTAGATTTGAAACAAATACATATTTGCAGAGGTACATATTGTTTTAAAATCATATGCACCCATCATGCATTACAGGAGGTATACCCTGTTCAAACTCTGCTCTTCCTGGGAGCTTGCATTCAGAAATGGCACATATTTCACTTTTTAACTGATTTTGCAATTTCTGACATTGACCCAACTTTACATACATGTGTGCAGGGAGTAGGGACATTAACTGATGAAGTTTCAGATTTTTAACATGCATACATTTAGAGTAATATCCATTTTTCCGCTAAAACCCCCCTGAACATGCCACCGGGTCGAAAAACCTCTTAAAATGTGGGCAGAAAAACCACAAGAATTATGGTGTCATTTATAAAATTTTCACATGTCCGCTCTATGAGTTATTCATCTTTGTAAAGTTATGTTCTGGCTCCAAAGGGGTGTGGTTTCCCAGGTCACATGGTATAGAAACCAGTCTTTCCAGTTTCTGCCAAGCCAGCTTGCTCTCACAGGCAGTGCCCCTCCCAGCTCTTGCCAAGAGGAAGCTACATTTTACGACTGCGGTAATAAAAACCTTTGCCTGAGTGAAGAGGGCTTTGTTCACTCTCCTGCCGAGCACAGATAATTCAATTATCAGATAGATGGCATATCCTTAGTGTGGGCAGCAAAAGGAAGGTTGGCCTGGGAACACAGTGGTGACTCAAGTTTCCCTCCTGATGGGGGTAGTTGCCAGGCAGAATTCAGTTCCTTAAGCCGGGTTTCAGATAAAATGTCACTTTTTGTTCCCCAGTTTCTGCATTCAAATAAAACTAAACATTTTTACATATGCAGCTAGAAGGCTGATTCTAAGTTTAAAACTATGACATTTAAACAGTTACAAAGGCATGTGACACCAAACATAGCTCACTCATTTAATCTAAACATTTTCGATTTTAGTGTCTTTAAATCCAGTGCAACTTAAACTGCTGACTCCATAGCAGTTTTGTTATAAGCATTGTTTTGGGCTCTTCATTTCCCAGATTTTGTAGGCACACAACACTCCATTCTACCAAATGTCTGCTGGTGTCCAGTGAGTTTTTAGATGTGTTGCAATGTTTAAAATAGACAGTTTGAGCCTGCCTTCAGAGAAACACAGGGTGGTTTTAAACTGCCGGCTTTTGGATAGTGGTGAGTACTGGTACTGCACCCATTTTTGGGATTTAAGAAATGAATTCCCCACAATTCTAGGTTGCATTTGGCAATCAGCATTGCCATTCCCAATGGTTTCAGACTACTGTGTGGGTAGTCCAATGGTGGTTTTAGGCAGTGTCCTTCTGTGCCCATAACATCGGCAAAAATGAGTGGCAGCCTATTCTTCATGCATTTCCCTGTGCATTTTCTGGGAAGCTCTGGCCATCATGAGTTTTCCATGTCAGTACTGCACAGTTTTGAGGTATGGCTCGGATGCATGGGTAAATACATCCCACAGTCCTCACAATCAGATGCGGTCATTGCAAGTGAGACACCAGGCCCATATGCAAGCCGTGGGGCTCCGATATCACTTTATGCCAACCAAATAGGCAATGAAGGGGTTCGGGCGGTGCCACATGTTACTGCCAACCAAATGCCAGTGACCACATTACTCAAACACCACGATAGAGAAGGATGTTGCAGGATGTTTAGTGTTGCTGGATGCAATCTCTCTTAGCAGCGGCCATCTTGCAGCCACGCAACAGTGCACCCCCTCGACGTACTGCTGTTGTTGCGCACTTTACCAGGTAAAACCTTAGGTTGTCTTGGTTACACGACTCAAGGAGCAACATCAACACATTGCTATACTTCTGTGTTCCCAATAAAGTACTGTGTCTTTTAGACGCCAGCGCTTCTGATCAAAGCTAGTGTCTCATCGTTTTGTCGACTTTCTCGTACCTTTGCTGATTCTGGATTTGTACTTCAGCTCTCTGCACACAGGGTAACTACTTTTGCACAAGCCTCGGATTGAATTTGGATGACCCTTTTAATTTGGTTGTTGATATTACTTCCTGGATAATACCCGCTGTGGGACTTTGGTACAGTGGAGTTCCACACCTAGTGGTTCCTTCATTGGGAAAATTTCCACAGCCCGTCCCATTTTTTTGGGACCTTCCTTCGACAGTCTTAGAGAGAGAGAACGCAGAGTTTTTTTGCCACCAGATGATACCTAAGATTAACACCTTAGCGTCCACATTACCAGGTTAGTGTCACCTTCCCTACTAACATATTAGGTATTTTCTTCCGCTATTATTGGTACTAAACCGTGTCGCTTTTTGTTTTACAAAAGTGAACTAAATGGCAGAAGCAGGCACCGCTATATTTTAAGTATTGTTACTTCTTAATTACTTAAGTCTTGAATTTGACTCATTTTTGATAGGAGCTACCAGGCTACAGACGATCCCATGACACAAAGATCCGTTAACACCACAAGAACCAAATAACCATGTGGAACCACCCAGTAGTGCCTGATGCTCTCAGAATGCTCTGGACATGAGCTAGTAGTTTGTATAATTTCATTTCAATTATCCTTTTTTAATTTCTTTCATACAGTATTTTCATGCTCCTCTGTATGTACTTATGTTCTGAGCAGTTAATAGCTTCAATTAACAACCAAATCCTTGAAAAGGAAATTCTTTATTCCAAGTTTTAGGCCAGTTGGCTGCTTCTTTTGGCAGAACAAACCCCTAGGTCAGAATGTAGCTACAAGCCAATGCATTTTGGAGTTTTGGGCTTTTTAACGCCCCGGCCACTTTCCAATACTTTGTGAATGATGGGTTCCAGGACATGTTAGATCAGTATGTTGTCATCTACTTGGACGATATTCTTATATACTCTGAATCATATGATCAACATCTACAACATGCCTGCTCTGTTCTGCAGAGATTGAGGGATAACCACGATCTGAGAAAATGTGTTTACAACACGACAGAAGTCAAGTTCTTAGGTTACGCTCTTACCGACAAGGGAGTCAAAATTAACTAAGCTAAAGTAAAGGCCGTATTGGATTGGTCCGTTCCGACTTCAGTAAAGACATTGCAATCCTTCCTTGGCTTTGCCAATTTTGTATAGTAGATTTGTGAATACTTTTTCTTCCATAGCCACCCCTCTGACTGGTCTCACTAGTTCAAGATTGCGGTTCATATGGAACCCGGCTGCTCAGACGGCATTTGAGTCTCTGAAGCACATGTTCACCACTGCACCAGTGGTGCAACACCCAGATCCCAAACAACATTTTATCATAGAGGCTGATGCCTCTAGTGTAACGGTTGGGGCAATGGTGAGCCAGAGATGCCCCGGTGCCAGCAAAACCCATCCGGCTAGTTCCGTTTGTGCTCGATGTAAAAACCAGAGCAAAAAATCTATGGGCCGGTTGCTTCCACTCCCGATCCCTCATAAGTCTTGGTATATGATATCCATGGATTTTATCGCAGAGCTCCCTTCAGTACAACAGCACGATACCATATGGGTTGTTGTAGACTAGTTTACCAAAATGGCTGTATTTGTTCCTTGCCATGGGATTCCGTCTGCCTGGTATTGGCGGATACATTTCTCAACCATATTTTCTGTCTTTTCTGGTTGCCTTCAATCATAGTTTTGCATAGGGGCTCCCAATTTACGTCCCATTTTTGGACAGCCCTGACCTCTTTGTTTGGTATTGAAGACAGGTATCCCAGTGCCTACCACCCACAGACGGATGAGCAAACTGAAAGGCTGAATGTTACCCTAGAACAGTACCTCCATTGCCTATGTCTACATCATCAGGACAACTGGCTGTCAGTACTCTTTAGTGCCGAATTTGCGCACAATAATTCCATACATTCATCAACCAGATCTTCTCCTTTCTTTGCCCTGTATGGGCAGCACCCAAGGTCTATTTCCCTCAACCCATCTCTTCCAACAGAGAACGCAGAGGCCCATAATTGTATCTGGAATCTGACGGCACTACACAGAGATAAAAGAACATCTGGTCCAGACACAGTGCCGTTCAAAGAAATACGCGGATGTGCATCACACCCCTGTACCTGTTTATCGGATCGGGATGAAAGTATGGCTTTCGACAAAAAACCTTAGGATACCCGAGAAATGTTCATTATTTCCTCAATATGTTGGTCACTACACAATTGCTCGCGTCCTAAATCCGCCCACGGTTTGCCTGGAATTGCCTTCACCCTGGCGTGTCCACCCAGTGTTTCACGTCTCCTTGTTGAAGCAGTACTCCCTTGCTAGCAGAATGCAGGCACCTCCATTTCCCCTTATGAACGAAGGGTTCGAAGCAAGAATATGAGGTCAGTGCCATATTAGATACAAAACTGCTTAATGGCAAGCATCTTTATTACATTAACTGGAAGGGTTACGGCCCTGAGGATAGAACATGGGAACCGGTAGAGAACATTCATACCCCATTGTTTTTGGCTCAATTCCATGCTACATGTGGGATGTCCTGTCCCTTGGGGGAGGATACTGTCACAATCCATAAAACACACGGTCTACGCAAAAAGTGTAGTTCTTCCACTTCGATACTGCAATGTTGGAGGTTGCCATGGCATCTAAAACGCTGTGAACAAACACAACATACTGCTGTTGTTGCGCACTCACATCAGGTAAAACCTTACGTCGTCTTGGTTACCTGATGTGAAGCGCAACATCAACATGTTGCTAGACTTTCGTGTTCCCTATAAAGTACTGTGTTTTTTAGATGCCGGTCACTTCTGATCACAGCTTGTGTCTCAGCGTTTTGTCTACTTCCTCATACTTTTGGTCACTTCTCCTCTTTTGCCTCTTGACCGCCTCTTTGAATTCCGGATTTGTACTTCAGCTGTCTGCATATACGGTAACAACTTTTGCACAAGACTTGGATTCAATTTGGATTACCCTTTCTGTTTGGTTGTTGATGTTACTTCCTGGATAATAGCAGGTACTGATCTCAGCATTGCTGAGGTCGGGACGTGAGGCACACTGTACCCTCCAGTGTGCCAAGTCTGGGCGTCTCCACAGGTGCCATGGTAACAACTGAAAAGAAACTGATAGCGTGCAGCGGCGCGCGCTTTCATTTCCGAATTGCTGCCATACAGCAAGGAGGTAAGCATTGACTCTGTAGGAAAGGTGAAGGGATAATAGTTTTAAGCAAACAGTGGCTCAATGTATAATCTATTTTCCACAGACCTTTTAAAGAGTCTCATTGGGAAGACATTCGGGAAGACATTCGGTACACAATCAGAATTTGTCGGTTAGTCTTCACAGCGCGATAAACAAGCACGGACAGTGCAGGTAAGCGTTTTACTTAGGCACAGTTTTTGACACACTATACAGTAACGACTATATGTCGTATTGACATACTCATATCGGTTTGAATTTTAGAGAATTGGAACACGAAGATTCATAACACTTCTCATAAAAAGTCTCACTATCTAAGACCGGCTGGTCACAAGACTGAGGTGCTTTCCTTACTTCGATCAAATAGATATCAGATATATCATGACATACGTACAAACATAAGTGCAGAATTATGTCTTTGTTTCTTTTTTCCTTACCCACATACGTTCGTATTGGTCTGCACATTCGAACTGTGGTATGTACATGTTCCTATAATTATTGATTTGACATTGATAACTCCTAAAAATGATCATTTTACTGTTTGATGAATTGATGCTGTGATTTATTGTGATTTTATAGAGGGCTCAGCCCTGATGAAGGAGTATAGAACTCTGAAATGCATTGACTATAGAGCTCTCGACACATTGAGGCCACAGTTGGCCTCCTCTTCAAGGATTAAATAACATATTTGATTGAGCACATTTAAGAGTTCATCTTTACTTCCAAACAGCAATTCAGCCAGAAAATATTGGAACCTTTTCGCAGAATAATTTCTTAAGCTTGTAATAAAAACTACAGCAATCACACTTTGGGTGCAGAGTGTGATTAGCTGAGTGGTCTTACACCCAGTTTTCTTCGTGTGGTAATTATTGGGTCCATGTGTCTTTGGACATATCCGTCAGCTCCTCAGATCTTGAATTATAATCACAACAAATATTGTAACTTGGTGGTGTCCGCCTTTCCCCCCTTTTTTTAATACTTCCTGGATAATACCCACTGTGGGACTTTGATACAGTAGAGTTCTCATCTGGGGATTAGAAAAGTGCACATGACTTTAGACACTGTTCAGTATTTGTGCACATATTAAGCCATTAGTTGTGTTCTTGTGCTGCCCAGGGTAGATCCCTACTAACCCAACTAATCTACCCTTCCTATCTGCACCTAGTTCCACATTACCAGGTTAGTGTCACCGTCCCTACTTACATATTGGGTATTTTCTTCTGCTATTATTGGTACTAAAACTTGTCCCTTATTGTTTTAAAGCTTGGCGCATACCATGGTTTGGGGTTCTGTCTATTACTGAGAAGACTGACCTTCCACTCTGCTATCCGGTTCGTGAGTATCACAGACAGAAACTAGCAGGTTTGCTGGTGCATGGAGGAAAGGGCTCCCTTCTCTGAACTCGTCTGGCTTCTTGGAGACACGACTTCCTAGCCACGCTTTCTCCTGCCTCAACTCACAGCCTGTCAGCATCTCAGTGTCCCGTTCACCCTGGAGTGGTTCTCCGCAGCTCTCTCTCAGCTGCTCCTCCATCTTGCCATCCAGCTTGCCTTCCTTCTCGGCCCCTGCCTTCCTCCTCATGTCTTCCCGTGCTCCACCTTTTCAGTAGTTGGGCTGATTAGGAAAAGAGGGGAGTTGTAGCATCCCACAAAGGCAGAGGGAATATGGGGTGAATAACAACCAGGAAATCGGGGATACCATGTTTCACCTTTCGGTATCTCCTCCCCAATCCCAGAGGATCCCCTAGCCAGATTATCCCCCCCTTCCTTGTCCACCCCCAGTGTCGGGATCCAATAGCGATGGCCCTTCCCAAGCCACCTGAATAAGGGATCCCTGGGGACTGAGTCATGAAAAACCTTCAGATTTTTCACAGGGGGTATTACAATATTTACATCCACTACTCCCTCTCTGTCGTGTGAAGGCACCATGAAGTAGACACAGACAACAGATTAAAATTTGGTCTCAAGAGTTTTATAAACATAAAAGTCAGGATGGAGTAAAGCCCAATTTGCACTATGCTAAGGTGGGATCTCCCTACCTAAAGAAAACTAAGGATATTCTGTGTCAGGAAGCCCAAATCAAATGTCTGTGTCCAAAACCTATACTTGCCCTCGCTACTAACTGTATTCAATGTGTAGGGATGTCAGCATCAACATGAATAGTGTTCAAAAGAAAGTTCAGAGCTTCTTCCATACCACATTACTACGCTTACTCACTCCTATACACCATTATTCAACTAGAACACAGCTATGCTATGACACATTCGGCCTAGCTGTTCTTATACTAACATGACCCCACAAACACCTCATCATCCCAATAAAACACAGCTAGCTGAACACATGCCGGCTAGCTTATGCGTCTCCTCAGGCCTAACGCAGCCAGAACTCAGTCTGGGTGTCTACCCTCCAGACTGAACACATCCAACTGATTTCCTCAGCACCACACCTACTAAGAAGCGGCTATCATGCAACAACCATACCAGCTGCATACATATCTGGTGCGTCCACGCACCATACAACACTCTCTCTCTACTGACTTGAACTGCAGTTCCCGAGGGCGCTCAACCTACAAGCGCGTTGAAGTCATACCAATTATACATAAGGTGCTATATAAATGCCAAGTAACATAACATAACATAACATGTCTTGGGTTATGATCAGCTTCCCCTTGCCCAAGTTCAAAATAGTTCACAAAAATATCAGGGTTCCCTTCCCCAAGAGTTCAAATCTTCCAGCTTTCAAAGCCAACAACACATTTCCTTGGGATACTTCCCAGCTCTTTCAACATCAGTACTTTTCACTGGTTCACATAAGTAGTTATGTTTCTTGACTCCAAAGTCATATACAAGGTTAATGCAAAACACAAGCTGCTTTCTGTACTTTCTTTGGCTTTTCCATATAGGGGCACTCGATTTAGCCGCAGTTGTCGGACCACATGGTCTACCCATTACAGGTCACGCAACCAGTACCCCTTCTTAACTGCTTCCATCAATAATAAGCCACTGCTTCTTCTCGACAGTAAGGTTTAGTTGATTCCCCAGTTTCATACTCTTCCGACACTGTTCTGTGGCTTGGTTGGCCACCATGCACTTTGTCACACTTTTCTGTATTCCTCTGGCTTTTGCTGACACAGGTCTCCTCTTAACCTGCAATTTCTGGGACCCTTTTAGCCTTGGGTCAATACTTGGTTTCTCATTTTATACCCTTGTTGGTATTCTCTTGACTTTGCCAATACTTGTGTCAAACAATACATTCCGTGGTATCTGCTACATGCACCACTTTGCTTTCACTCCATTCACGAGTGCTCAAATAGCTTTTCACTCAGTGTAGCATTCAAAATTTCAGTATCCCAAGTATGTGTTTCGGCATTCAGCAATAACTTTCAGTTCATTCAATATTCAAAAGGACTTTGTTGCAGTTACCCTGAGTGCCCCAGTAGGAGTGTTTTCCTGTTTTACACTCACCAGTCACACACAGCAGCTCCTCTCTGCTTTTTGTCCTTCACAACGGGCCTCTCAACAATCTTTCAGCTTTCTGGCTTCCCCAAGGTTCGCCTCCCTCTTGCCGCAGCCATAGAGAGCCCCTCTCACTCTCCTGGTTTCTGTGGTGGTGTTTAGTGGGAGTGCCACAGCTCTTGCTGCACAGAACCACTCAGGAGGATAGCAGGAACTCCAGCCCCTCTCGGGGCACACCTGGGCCTGTGCGTCTCTCTCTCTCTCTCCTGCTCGACTCTGTTCCCGGCATCTGGGTCTCCAGCTCCCTTCTCTCGAGCTCATTCTTCTCCAGCCCATCCTCTCTGCTTGCATGCGGACAGCCTTATATCCGTTAGGAAAGTTAAGTGACCCCAGGTGTGGGTCGTTAAGTCCAATTGCTTGACTCTGGCACCACCATTAGGTGGGCGTGCCTGGTTGTTCCACCTTCATACCTCCATAGCCCTCTTCTTCGTCTAATTACCAGAGTGGTGTTTGGGACTGTTAGGTTTAATAAAGGATGTATGTTTAATTCTGCTTTGTCTCTGGTTTGTGTTGGTATCAATCACATACGGATTTGCCCTCCTAATTGGTCTCTTCCTCGTGCCAGTGTTGAGATAGTGTTTCTAGGGGACAGTTTGGGGGGGGAACAGGGAAAGGGCTGGCAGTAGCCTACAAAGGCTTGCAGAATAGAGGGTCTGTTGTGAAAAGGGAAAGGGGGATACCATGTCTCACCTAAGGATGTCCTCTCCCCACTCCCGAAGTTCGCTCCACCCAGGTGATCCTCCGTCGCATATCCACCCCCAGGGTAAGGAGCCAAAAGTAATGGCTTTTCCCTGGCCACCTGAGAGGAAAATCCAGGGGGAAAACAAGTGAGGATGCCCTCAGTTCCTCACAGTAGTCGTTGGTTGATTCTTGGCCCCCCTATGGCAACTTGATCTGTCAGGAGATACATTTCAGACATTTAGTCATGGCAGTTAATTAATCATGCATTTTATCTCCTAACACTGTATCCAATTGAGTCAGCAAGGGAGGAGCAATGGTAACGTGAATCCTTCTACCCGTTACTATTTCATGGGGCATGACGAGGTGGTCCGAGCCTGGCTGATTGCATAAGGCAAAAGAGCCAGGCGAAGGCACTTCAACCAATTTACCTTCAGGGTATCTTTCAATTTTGCAATGTGTTCCTTTAAGAGGCCATTGAGGCATTCTACAATGCTGTTGGCCTGTGGGTGGTAAACAGTACAAAGCGTGTGCTTGATGCCGAGCAAGGATGTTAATTCAGGTAAATAACTCAGTTACAAAGTATGGTCCATTAGCAGACCGCAGCACTTTGGGAACACCTCACGTACGAGGAATTTAGCAGCTGACTTGGCATCAGCATGGATCCATGTTCCTGCTTCTATCCCGTGTAAAAAGAACACACAATCATGTATTGGTATCCATTATAATTTTGGAGCATATCAACATAGTCGATGTGCAAATGCTTAAATGGTCCTGTAAGGCGGGGTATTGTTATTGTTTAGAACAAACCAGTGCTCTGAAACATCTGCTGCTACATATTCTGTTGTGTCATTTGCTGGGTAGTGCAGCTATTCTAACGCTACTGTGAACAACTCAAATGGCATTAAAGGCTTCTCCATTCTGTCTTGTCGTCACACTGGGTCACTGGGGCATAGTGAACATCCTCGCTTTATCCAAAGATCCTGTTCTTTCTGTAGTGCACATCCCTGTAATTCCACTAATTGTGTAAATGGTAACGCTTTATAGCTCTCTCTTATCTTCATGTTGAGCAAACATTTGTGTGGGGCAATTGTAATTTCTGTTATATGTGGTAAATATGCTGCTCTTTTTGCTTCTGCATCTGCGGCTTCATTACCCCGGGAAACTCAATCTGTGCCCCTGGTGTGGGCTGCACACTTCACCATGGCAGCCGCCATTGGCTACGCCAATGCATCTAGCAATCTTCCCAATAGCAGGGCATTTTGTACTGGTGTGCCGTCTGCGTGCTGGAAGCCCAGCCTTCTCCACCCAGACAGTCCTGAGTGTACTGTAGACATCATGTAGGCGGAGTCGGAATATATCATCACATCCTAGTACTCATGCTTTTCAAATGCTAATATCATTGCTACTAATTTAGCTGCTTCTGTAGAAACATGCGCTGGTAACCTAATGCTTGCCACAATCTCAAAATCATTGCCCCTACTCCTCATCACTGCTGCTCCTGACTGACTCAATCATGTGATATGA
Organism: Ambystoma mexicanum; assembly: GCF_040938575.1. NCBI lineage: Eukaryota > Metazoa > Chordata > Amphibia > Caudata > Ambystomatidae > Ambystoma > Ambystoma mexicanum. The sequence continues at coordinate 861,779,197 of NC_090930.1, read as the reverse complement.
TAGATCATCGATGACCCATCAACAAAGACCACCTCTCACCCCTTTAGCTGCGTTTCTTTTACCGGGAGTACATCATCATGTATGCCTGCATATCTTGGACAGTCATGAACCCATTCCCCTCTCTCTACTGATTCAGCTATAAATCTCACAGGATTCACTGTGGGACATCTAACAATGTTTTTGGATGGCTTGGACAATATAATCTCATATCCAGATGCTTGCTGTGTACCGAGCATGGCCTTTCACTTTCTTGAGGACAGCAAAGAGGGCATGTTCCACATACAATGTTACTGCACAGTCCATCGTTATTGCAGATGATTTCTCTACTGCAAAGGCTGCTGTAGCCAGTGCTTGTTCACATGGAAAATGCCCTCTGTAAGGAACTCCTGGTGGCAACAGCAAACGACAGACACAAGTGATCACAGTTCAAGGGTGTTTATTAAACTGTATAGGTAGGTTGGAAAACAACTAATCTAAACCAAAATATTAGATGGGAGCAAGCTTCAACCATCAAACAATAATAAGGCATTACGAGTGTCATCTTGTCAAATAAAAGGCCCTATAGTAAGAAACCTATTGCCAATCCTTACGCTAAATACAAAAAGAAGTGTGGGATAATGTTCATATGAAAGAAGGATCTTTCACCCCTGGATTTCCCTCTTCCAGGCTCAGGTCTACTTAAAGTTTGTAATGATATCAAGACCTTCGGTAACTAAGTTTTCACATTTACGAGGGCCTGATAGGTTCACTGTATCAAAATAAAAGTTCAACTAATGTTCTTTTCTGGTTGCACTTTAGGTGATGCTTCCTCAGCCTGGCACCCCCCTCTTCCGGGCTGAGAACCCTCTTGAATGTCACCCTTCCTCTGTCGGGTTTATTATGGCTTCCTGGTGATTTTCCACCTCTGGGTCCCCCTCTTTGGAGCTCATACCCTTCTCGCTCTTTAGCCTCCCTCAGCCAGGTTCACAACAGCTTCTCAACACTATTTAATCTGTGACATTCACAAATCTTATTTTACTTTTAAACAGTTCACTGTGGGCATCCTTTCTTCGGGTTCACTCTTGCCATGTTTGTCAATCGCACATTTTCTCAATCAGTTCAAACTATGCAGGATTCACGTCCCTTAGCTTCACAATCATCTGTCGGTCAAAGACTTGACTGTACAGAGGATTTTACTGGACCCCTGCAGGACCACTTTGACCCCTTTTTTGCCTTTTCCAAGGCCTTCTGGTAACGGTAGTTTCAACAATCGGGTAATCGGCCAGAGTTTCCTGAGTGAGCACCCACATGATGCCTGATTCTTCTATTGCTGGTTTTCCCCCTTCTAGTATCAACACTTCATTGTATTCTTTCACAATTCAATTAGCCATTTGCTACTTTCCTTCAACACAGTTTGGTTTCTTATCGGCTCTCCCCTCGACTCACTGGCTGTGATGAACCGTTTGGCTTTTCTTCTCTCTCTGGAGTCAAGGTTGGTACCACAGAGACAAGTGTCTCTCCCCGGCTTGGGGTTATCAGCTGAGGACCCCGTGTACCATTGACATCTGCTGCATCACACGCTGGCTATTGTTCATGGTCTTACACTTCCTTCTGCAGAGGTTTCCCAGACCTTGGTCGGAAAGGGCAAGGTCGCTTCTGTCCTTGTCACCCTTTCGGTTTGCGCTGTCTTTCTCCTCTTGAACTGCCTTGCTGAGTTAGCTCTCTCGTCGTGCGGTCTGCCTTGCTCGTATTGTGCTCTCGTGCTCCAACTTTTATCCCTGTGGGCAAAGGCCATTAGGTGTGGGAGGTTCTGGTCAATTACCTGACATGTCCCGACACAAGGGTCAGTTCAAAGTCAGGCAAACAGTTTTGGTATTAGTCCGTTGTCTTTCGTGGGGTAAGACAGTGTCTGCATCGGAAAGGGTAGGGGTTAGTGTGTCCGATTGTCCTATGTGGTATGATGGGTAAAAGGTGTTATATGGAATTACAATCCTCATACCCGGGGGTCTGATAATCTCAGAAGGATGAGATGGGTAGAGTTTGGGAAACACACAGGAATGACCACGGTTATTATTGTGAACAGAACAGGAGGGATTGTGGGAATGGTACTGTTTTGTCAAAGTAGAGTGGGAGTTCAGGAAAGAATATTCAGAGGGATGCAGAGTTTTCAGGTGGAGACCAGGAAAGCAAGGATTCTGGGAGTTGTGGTTTTCAAGTGTAATGGGGGTTGGGTTCTTAGTGGGTTTACCAGTGGTGTAGAGGTGGTTGGTGTTTGTTAAGGGAGCCTATCTGGGTGGAAGGGAGGTAAAGGTGCAATAACCAAAAAAGCCTTCAGGGACCTCATCCCTGGTAGAATACTGTGTCTCTCCTGCGGCATTCCTCCAAGCATAACCCCGGGCTCACCTACCCAGGTGATCCTCCCTCGCTCGTCCACCCCAGGGATTGGGATCTGAAAGCGGCAGCCCTACCCTAGCCACCTGAATAAGGGATTCCCAAGGTCTACCTGGGAGAATACCCTCCAGTATCTCACACCTCTCATTACTGGATCTAAGATCCCACTGTAACAGTGCAAGGGTTTGTACCCCATCCATTTTTTCTGCGTGAGGACAGCCATCATCACGTACCCATTTGAATGAGAAAATAAATAAAATTCTTCCTTGTAATCTGGTATCCGTAGCACAGGTGATTTACTTATTTCTTCTTTTAGGGCCTCAAATTCATTGATCATCTTGTCTGTCCACATTATGGGATTTTTTTCCTTTTGTGCTTCCTTCAGACATTCCAAAAGTGGCTGAACATACATGATGTAGTCAAAGACCCACATGCAACAATAATTAGAAAGCCCCAGAAATTACTGAAAGTCTTTAACTGTCACTGGATGGGGTGTATTTTCAATTGCTTCTGCTCTGTCAGGTGTCACCCTCCTTCCTTCCTTAGATATTATCAGGCCCAAATATAATACTTTCCTGAAAAAACTGCAATTTATCTCTGTCCACCTTGCACCATTTGTCAACCAATACTGTTAGTAGCATTACTGAATCTGTCCTGCACTTCTCCTGCGTGGAGCTACACACTAACAAATCATCAATGTACTGTATGATGGTACTGGGTGTCTAAGTTTCCCAAGTCCATCTGCAGCACTCTATTAAAAACACTGGGGCACTCACATTAACTCTGTGGGAGTCTTGTGTGTTGGAATCGGACCCTGCGCTAAGTAAACACAGTGAGAACTTGAGAATCTTCTTGCAATGGAATAGAAAAGAAAGATTTTTTTCGATCAATCACTGTAAAATATGTGGATGGTACGTTACACAATATCGTAGCTGGTTTAGGAACAATGTTAAAGTCTGCCTCCACAATATTGTTTAAAGGGCATACATCTTGTATGAATATTCAAGACCCTCCTTTTGCCTCTTTTACTGGGTACACCACTGTGTTGCATGGGGATTCAGGTGATACAATAATGCCTTGTTGCATCAAGGCAGCAATCGTCTCATAAATGACTTCATCTGCCTCTCTTGACATGTGACACTGTTTAACTCAAATTGCTCTCTTCTTCAATTTGTTTCATACTGCTCCAATCCCTCTTAGCAGACCTACATCATAAGGTATTTCCCTGTACTGCATTTGCAATGATATAGAATGTACATTTCAAAAATGACTTCATTATCTGTATCATCATCTTCAAATAGCTCAATGTCTGTCATGTCACTCAACCGCTGTGTTGAGTCTAGTGCTATGGCTGTGTGCCAGCAAACACCTTCATTGTCCTCCCCATAACACTACTCTGTCCTCTTACAGTACTGCTGCTTCGAAATGTATTGTTATGACCTCCCCTTCTGCCACACCCGTGGGTACTTCTGCTCTGAATAGAAACTGTGAGTAATCGCAACAGCTTGTCTCATATTCGTGGAAGCCATCCTAACACTTGTACCCCATAAAGGAATAATTCTGAATATAGCAGTGTCCCTTGTAATGCTTTCCAGGCATAAAATGCCCATAGGAATGTTCTTGCATTTGCATAATGCAAGCCTGGTGTTCAACATAGTATCCATTCCTCAGTGAATGAAATTGTCATATTTAATATGGCCATCAAATCTCTTCCCAATATGTTAACCAGTTTTTTCCGGGAATACAATAATGGTGTTATTACTAGCTCGTCTGTGAATGGAACATTCATCATAGTCCCAGCGAACCCTTGTGCATCCATTGTTATTTTAACAGTGGAAACCCTCCTTCCCTGACACAAGATCATTTTGCCCTGGTGTCAACCAAAAAAGAAAATGTTCTATCCCCTATTGTCACTCCCACTCAGGGTTCCTCTTCCAGATCGGGCACTGGTGTGGACACTGTAATTTGTGGCAATATATTCCTATACCAGTGTCCAGACTGTTGTGTTTGCATCTGAAATGGAATTCAGTGTGTGCTGCAGTTCCTGCAAGTGCTGCATCTGCAGCATGTTTTATTGTGGTGTCTGGTGCATCTGTGGTTGCAACTGCATTTGCAGTTGTTGTTGCGTCTGTTGTTGTGTCTGTTGTGGGAATTGTTGCTGTTGCATATACTGAAATGCACCCTGCTCTTGCTGTCTGTGCACAATACTGTGAGGGAAATACGGGCCACCCTTCTAGGACTCGGTTGCTGCCATCCCCTGTTCATTGCCCCTCCGATCCTCTATGCCAGTGCATAATGTCCAAACTTCCCACACGTCCAACACTGTGCTCCAAAACCTCCTTGTGCTGGAAACCCTCCATATAATGGGCCCATCCAGCCAAATCCTCCTCCATATGCACCACCAAATCAATACCCTCTTCCCCTCAGCATATGTCCCCTACCTCTGGGGCAATAGTTATTTTCTCCTCTTCCCAGATATATCTGCTCATCCATTGCTGTTGATATTCCTGCTCACAATTTACTCCCCCAATGTTCGTTGTCACCGCTCCCTCCATAGTTATCTTTGACAATTTCTTTTGTACCAGTTTAGCTTCCTCTCTTTGCCTCTCTTCTATCTTGTTATTCTCCTTCCCTTTTCTCAGTCGACAATAATGGACAATGTTCAACTGTATCTCAGGCCATTGTTTCATTTGAATCCCTACTATTTGCTTTAGTTGTTTCTCCACTTCGTCTGGGAGACCATGGAATAAAATGTGGTAAAATATGGGTATATTTTTTCCCACCCTTCCCTAATTTCTAAATGCCACTTCTCGGGTATATCTTATTTCTTAAATCTACGCCACTGGATCCTCGTCTATCTATTATTTAATTTTTTTTACTTATAATGAGCACTAGCAGCCCAGAGGCATTGGGACGCAGATACAAGGATATGTCTCGGTTACATGGTACATACATTGCTACTGGTTACAGTAAATGTAGCAGTTAAGATGAGACAGTACATTACTTTCTTTTAGTTGCATGAGTTATTTATGGATACAGTTAGTGAACAGTGCGCACACGGTCATAGTGGGTGATGGCAGATTCATACGAAAAGCATGGTCTTGAACGCTTTACAGAAGGCGAGGTGGCAGGTTATTCCTCTGAGGTGAGGTGGTAGCCAGTTCCAATTTGAGGCAGCAATGAAGGGGAAGCTGGAGCCTCTGGGGCGTGTTCTCAACAACGTAAGGCACTGTGATTCGGTTGGTGTAAGGGGTTCTGGTGGGTTTAGCCGTGTGTGGTCTTGAGATTCTTTGTGAGAGATACAGGGGCTGTGTTGTGCAGGCATTTTTGTGTGAGGGACAATGTTTTGAAGATGACCCTTTCTTTGATAGGGAGCCAGTAGGCTTGTTTCCTAGTGGCTGTTATGTGGTCTCTTGTGAGGATGCCGATAGCCTCCCTGAGCACCTTGTTTTGGACAACCTGGAGTTTTTCAATGTTTTTAGCGAAGGTGCCGACAAGGAGGGCGTTACAATAATCAAGTCGGGATCCAATTATGGCTCCGGCATGGGTAGGCAATTTTGCTCAGAGAGTAAAGATCTGGCTGTGATTAGTAGTTTGGAGTGAAAGGCTGCTGCAGATACTATGGCGTTGACCTGTCCTCATTTTGCATGTCATAATTGCACTCATATCTGATGTATCGTGGTATTGCAACCTCAATGCCCTCCAAACATCTGCTTTGCAATTGTGAAATGGCAGACCATCATGTTCATTATCTTGTGCAGTCACACCAGGACAACCTGCTCTTTTCCACACATCATCTTATTGCTCTCCTAATGTCGAAGCAAGTAAACTCTTTATGTCCCCTACACCTAACAAATTCCTGGCGTCTTTTTCTCCAATACATAAATCCACATTGTAGCCATCCAGTTGTTTTTATCTGTTTGTGGTGTGGGAAACCTGATGGTATACTCCCACCTACTCCCCCGGGATCTTTCATTCAGGTGGCCAGGGAAGGGCCATCTCTTTTGGATCCTGACCCTGGGGGTGGACAAGCGAGAGAGGATCACCTGAGTGTAGGGTCACGGGGGATTGGGAGGAGAATACCCAAGGGTGAGACATGGTATGCCCATTTTCCCAATTATACACCAACTCACTCTCCTTCAGCCTTAATGGGATATTTTCAATCAAACCCATCTTCCCCTCCCTATTCCAATAAGTACTGGGACGAGGAAGATGTGATCGGAAGCAATGAGGAGTACCCATAGAAACAACATAGGGATACAAAGTGAGGCTTACCAACGTGGTGCAACACAGGTTCAAACGCAGACCCTGCGCTTAGAAACCACTCGCTGGTATTAAGTGCGTTGTAAATGAACAATAAAATAAATCAATAAAAAAACACCTTTGCATTGTCCCACTATTAGGGTCAGGCACTTTTCCCTAACTGTGCACACCTGACTCCAATTGACTCTCACCAGCAGTATAAAAAGGGTGGTTCTGCCAGAAGCATTGAGCGAGCTGGGGTTGCTGGATGGAACCAAGAGGCCAGAAACACTGGTGGAGTACAGGAAGCTGAGGCGCTGGCCCAGTGTGTGTGAGAGAGTGCAGCGTGGTGAGGGAGCCGTGTCTCCAGGAAGCCATAACGGGACAGAAGGCAATCTATCGGCCTTGTTTAGGCCAGTGCTCGTTCCCCTGGGACGTGGGTGAGTCCAAGAGGTGTCTGAGGGCCAGGTGGTGAGACCGTGACCTCGACCAAAACCCATTTGACCTGCTTGCTGGCGCTGCACTACTGTTGGTGAGTTTCGTGAGCCAGAAAAAAACTCAGCAGCGTGCGGGTGGCTGGAGCGTTGTGAAAAGAAGAACCCGATGAGCGAAATCGGGAAGAAAGTAAAGCGTAGCAAGAGAAACGTAAAAGCAAAGCGAAGCATGCAAGTGATGGAAAGGGGTGAAAGAAAGTGAAGCAGAATGACAGAAAAGGTGTGCTAGAGGCATGGAAGTAATGAAAGATAGCAAAGTAAGCTGGTGCCGCGGAAACAGCCAAGAGCGGGTGCAAGAGGGCCCCAAAAGCAAGGAGAGGGATGCAAGTGACCCAAAACCGAGAGAGACAGCAAAGATATAGTAAGAAAGAAAACAGACTGTCAAGAGAGGGTGAAACTAACACGAAAGTGAGAAAGAGGGTGCAAGTGACCCAAAAGAAATACAGAGCGTACAAGAGGCACGTTAAAGGGAAAATGAAGGTGCAATGTAGCACAGTGAGAAACTGAAGGTGCAGGAGAGCACGGTGAAAAGCAAAGAAGTGTGCAAGATGCACGGAAAGGTGGAAAGATTTTCAAGTGTGTACAACAGAAAAGAAGGTGTGCAGGAAGCACAGTAAAGTGAAACAGGACAGAGTGAAAGAGGCACAGAAGAGGAAAAGGTGCCAGAGAATAAAGAAAGGGGTTAGAGGTCAGAGTGGTCACGCCTTGGAGGAGCAAAGAACCCAGTCTCTGATACTAGCCCCATGAAAGAACTGTATAGTGAAAAATACATCCTGACAAGAGGAACTTTTTCTTTGTTTAACTTCGTAAGACCAGAGGGGCCTAGGCTTGGGGAAGGGAACCCCGAGAGGCCTAACAGGAACTGTGTCTTTTTGCTTGGAACTGGAAAGATCGAGGCTTGGGGAAGGGAACCCCAAGATTCCACGAGACATTGTGAATTCTATTGACATACTGCAAGAGCCCTACGTCGAAGGTTCCAATGGCAACCCTTTTGAGTTTAACTATTTTGAACTGGTAGAACTACATCTATTGGTAAAACTACCTGAAACCAGCTGTAGTTTACATTTCCTTTTGAATCACCATGTTCCCTTTTAAGAAGACCACCTATCACATTTTGTCAAAGAGTGAGGGCAAGCATAGGTTTAGACACAGACAGATTTTGGTTTTGGACTTTCAGACATTGACAGCCCTTAGAAACATCAGTTGAGGGAACAATCCCTGTAGAGTTAGGGCCAGTTAGGTATTACACAAACCCCGGAACTTTATTAAATAAAGGTGTTGAAACTGTTACCTTGAGTCTGTGTCTCTCTTGATACCATGCCTGTCTCACAGTGGTCATCGCACATACTGAGCCAGCCTCCCACTCTGAAGCAATGGCAGCTGCATCACCACTGCTTTACGTACGGGTGCAGCCGCTCTCTTTGTCCCTTTCATGGTCACTGCCATGCTGCTTGCTCGTCGACTTGGCACATTTCTTAATCTGTTTACATATGGTGTTTCCTTCGTGAATTTATTGGGACTATCCCTGGGAGTGATGACATCTCGCTCTGTATTAGTTTGTCATCCCACAAATCTATTAGTGGATAGTCTAGTGTTCTGGGCACACCAGTTGGAGGGGCCTGTGCCTCCTCCTCTTCCCACTCTTCTTCCTCTCCCTCTACCTCTTACAGTACTTTGTTACGAATTCCTCCACTCACATACACTCCCCCCTTTCTATTTCATCTATTATGTTTCTGCAAATGCTACCTGCAACTCCTCTCATGCTCTCTTCCCACACACTATCCCCGAATAGGACTTCAATTCCACAGACAATAAAATTCCTAATTTGTATGCGCTCCCCCACCTTTTGTCATTCCCCTGTACTACCTGAAATATTGTCAGGCCTAGTACGATAGTCGCTTGTTATGTTCCTCTCCCTCCCCCCTCTCCCTCACCTTTTGTCAATCTCCAGCACTACCAGAAATGTCATTAGGCCTAGTACGATAGTCGCTTGTTATGTTCCTCTCCCTCACCTCATTCTCCCTCACCTTTTGTCAATCTCCAGCACTACCAGAAATGTTGTCAGGCCTAGTACGATAGTTGCTTGTTTTGTTCCTCCCCTTCCTCCCTCCCTCCACCCCCCTCCTTTGGTCATTCCCCTGCACTACTAGAAATGTCATCAGGCCTAGTATGATAGTTGCTTGTCTGTCTCATCTCCCTACGTCCCCCTCCCTGCCTTCCCTCCTCATCATTGTCAAAGCTCTTGCACTATCTGAAAGGTCGTCAGGCCTAGTACGATAGTTAATTTCACATTCTTATTGTTTCAAGGCCTTGTAAGAATGTCATTGTATTTTCCCTTGCTCCCTTCTTTGCCTTGAAGCGCTTTGAAACACATGTGTGTATATGCACTATACAAATAAACAATCAATCAATCCCTAAAGTGCATAAAGATGGAACCAATCCCCCAGGCAGTCCTATCATGGCAGGATGTGGATCTATACTTGAGCAGTCTGCCAATTTGTTGACCACTTCCTAAAACCTATTAGTTACAAAACTAGATCTTTTATCGAAGACACAACATTGGTGATAACTACTTTTGAAGGCATGAAGCTCAGCCCTATTGAGTCTAAGGGAGGCAGGGTATCACAAGTATGACACTGACACAAAAGATACAATTTCAAAACCTTTATTAGATTTGTGGGGTTTGGAAAAACTCCTACTTTGCCCTATATCTAGGATGGGAGTACTCTCTATCATCAAATAATAAAGAAAACACAGTCCTAGTCAGTCTCTGTCAAATCAAAATGGCCTATACTAACAAAACCTAATGCCTGCCCTGTCTCTTATACGAAAAGTGTGCTAAGGGGAATATGTATGCAAAGAAAGGTCAGTGTTATAACAAAAAGAATCAAAATGGCTGAGTCAGCCCTACTTCGCACGTTGGACAGCAAGGAGTAAGGTGGTCCCTGTAGACAGGATGACACACTCTGGCTCCCCACGAAACATTATGAATCAAAACAAAATTCACAATGTCTTGTGGACTCTTGGCATTCCCTTCCCCAAGCTTCGATCTTTCCAGTTCCAAGCAAAAAGACACAGTTCCTGTTAGGCCTCAGGTTCCCAAAACAAAGGCAGTTAAAAATGAAGATCGAGGCCTGCCTGGCCTTCCATGTTAAAGTCTCTAATTCCAGCTTTCATAAGTTCTTTTGCAGTTCAACAAAAAGTTCCCAGTTCAACGAAATGTGCACATAGGTCTCCCTCCATCGGGCTCGGAACTCTCAATCACAGCACTTGCACGGTTTCCCTTACCCAAGCTTAATTCACATTCTTTAGTGGTTCCCTTCCCCTAACTTATCACACTTCCAGTCTCCCTCAGTCGGGCTTGGACCTTTTACTAATGTCGAAGACTTTAGAATGTGCAGGGTTTTTGCTATAGACCTCTGCAGAACCACTTCCACTTTCCCTTCAGCTCAAACTCTTGTGTTATTTGCCACAGTGACTCTTGGTCTGGGTAGTTCAGTATCATAAGCACAAAAGTTCAACATTCACCTTTTTCACTTCCCCTTTTTGCCGGGGTTAATCTTGATAATTAGGTATGTAGAGGAGGTGCCAAGCACAACCCGCACTCCAACCATCCATTTTGAAGTACCAGGAACGTTCATGTCGAAATATGTGACGTATGATGAGCAAATAAACGAGCAGAGAGCCGCAGTGGGGCTCTGTCTAGTACCTATCAGAAGAACAGCACCTACTGAAGTACCGACACCAAAGAAAACATGGACAGTAAGGTATCCATTGAGAAAACCATATCAACAAATGAAACGAAATGAAGATCGTCAGAGTACAGTCCCTGAAGAAGCCAAAAAAAATGGAAGACGAATGGTGATGTCACAAGAACCCGGACTGACTCACATATAGAAGATTTGACGACCTGAGAATGGCGTAAAGAGACAAAACACCATGGACAGGGACATTGTGAACCTAAAGTGAAAGGACGATGTCAAACTTAAGAAGCTTATGCCATGAGCATGACGAAGTTATTCAACCAGTTTACGCATGTACATATGCTTGGAACCACAAGAAAGCTAAGAAAATCGTGCGGCTTGCTATGCTTAGTAGTGAGATAGACTGCAGCAAGCGCCACCTATACATATCTACCTCAAAAGGAGCATGTTATATGACTATACTTCCACTAAGAAGCAGAATCAACCAAAGGTTACTAAAGGCAACACAAGGAGAGCTTCATATTTAACAAATTAAGAATAAAAGGCAGAAATGAAACTCAGCAGATACAAATCGTGCTAAAAAGCCAAGGTCGTATCAGCTAAAATAGACGAACAGTAGATCCAATTAATGAAGCAAGGAACAGAATATCCTGCTCAGAAAGGTCAAGATAAGAAACCGAAGGCAGGTGGTGGGCAAAACGAAAATCAAATACACTAATTGCATGGAGAAGAAGGCGATTTCATGGTGTCTGAATCACGTGACCAGCCGAGCGAGAAGAAGTGAGACTTTCACACCTATGCATGCAAAGATATCAGAACTGTTCCAGACAGAGATGCAGTCTCAAGGCCAATCACAGTGAAATAATTGACACATGACCACTAAAGTGATGATTGATTGTAACAATAATTGGAGGAAGGCCGTGGGACCTGGTGGGCACCCTGCATCTGGCCGACCATTTTGCATGCTCCTAGGCAAAGTGGAAAAGTATGAGTGGGGTTGGTGCCAACCCAATCAAAATGGACCAAGTAATCTAGGGTCCTATAGTTAGTAGAACCAATGGGATGTCGTACTTTTAGTGACGTCTACAGTAGCCATTTTTGAAGGAAGGGCTTAGATGCCCCACCTGACAGGGTTTATCCAATCCCCTTACTCCGTTACCATATACAGATATAGTACCTAAATTAAAGTTACCTTCCTAAAACTAATAGAATTGCATGCCAACTTTTAAGGGTTACACGTCAGTGATGACAAATGTTTAGTATAAATGATGTGGTTCTTATGAAGATAGTTGGAGTTGTGAAGCGAGAAGGAAGATCACGCATCCGCTGATATTCATGAAACACAGTTTTTTGTACTTGTCATTAAACGGACTCCCTTTGCCAAACTGTTGAGTTGTCATTATTGATTTGATGCTTGAGTATTAATCTGCATCACCATCCATCTCACGGGTGCTGCTATTCCATCTTAAAGTGCCATTGGGCAACCCCCAGTCCTATGGGCCGGCTGGGGTCCTGGTCCACAATTGGTAGCAGAGATAGGATGGTTTATCAATTATCGATTAGATAACACACCCATTGACCGTCGACATAAAGTAACTCTAGGTCCTCGGCAATATCACAAGTCCTTTGCCATCCGGCTAAGTACACCGTGAAGCTCCCCGTAGATAGTGGTTAGAATAAAGAGCAAAACCTGCAGGTAAAGGTCTGAAGGGACCTGTGTTTCCCCCACAAAACCCCTTCCCACTTCTACGAGCAGCTGAGCGGGTGAACGGCAGGAGAGGCGGTGATGAATCCCGAGCATCCAGAGAGGAAACATGCGAACGGTGAGTGAAAAAGACTAACGGGGTAATTCATAGATTTCAGCGCAGATGCAGCGCACGCGAGCAGCGCAGAGAGGGAGCGTGCGCCAGCGTGCGCCAGCTGTGTGCACTAAACAGCATTCTGGCGCACCGCATATTCATGGAATTGCCAAGCCATTTTGAGCGCTGGTGCAGAGAAAATCCCGCAGCGCCAGTTACGCCCCCAAGAACGCCCCTTGCGCAAGGAAAAACCATTAAAATCCCCAATGCAGCGCAAAGGGCCGTGCTAACCCTGGACCAACTAACAGGGCCGCTACACTGCAATCGCGCGAGCGGGGAACGAGTATTTCTGGGGGGCATGAGAAGTTTCCCATGCGATAGGCCTTGGGCAAGCGGGGTAGGTGTATTTCTGGGGTGCGCGGGAAGTTTCACACGCGATTTCGCTTGCAGAGCGGGGTACGTGTATTCTGAGGGGTTTGCGGGTACTTTCACAAGCGATTTCGCTGTCTGAGCGGGGTACATGTATTCTGAGGGGTGCGTGGGTACTTTGATATGCGATTCCGCTTGCAGAGCGGGGTACGTTTATCCAGTGGGGTGCACGGGGAGTCTCGCACGCGATAGGCCTTGGGCGAGCGGGGTATGTGTATTTCTGGGGTTCGCAGGGAGTTTCACACACGATTTTGCTTGCAGAGCGGGGTACGTGTATCCAGTGGGGTGCGCGGGGAGTCTCACATGTGATAGGCCTTGGGCGAGCGGGGTACGTGTATTTCTGGGGTGCACTGGGACTTTCACATGTGATTCCGCTTGCAGAGTGGGGTACGTGTATCCAGTGGGGTGCGCGGGTAGTTTCACACGCGATAGGCCTTGGCCGAGCGGGGTACGTGTATTTCTGGGGTGTGCGGGGAGTTTCACACGCGACTTCGCTTGCAGAGCGGGGTACGTGTATCCAGTGGGGTGCACGGGGGAATGTCACATGCGATAGGTCTTGGGCAAGCGGGCTATGTGTATTTCTGGGGTGCACAGGGAGTTTCACACGTGAGTTTGCTTGCAGAGTGGGGTACGTGTATCCAGTGGGGTGCGCGGGTAGTTTCACACGCGATAGGCCTTGGGCGAGCGGGGTACGTGTATTTCTGGGGTGCGCGGGGAGTTTCACATGTGATTTTGCTTGCAGAGCGTGGTACGTGTATCCAGTGGGGTGCGCGGGGAGTTTCACACTCGATAGGCCGTGGGCGAGCAGGGTACGTGTATTTCTGGGGTGCGCGGGGAGTTTCACACGTGAATTGGTAGTGTGAGTCCTCCCAGGTGTGCCCTCTACCCCCTCCCCAGCCCCTGCAGGCAGCCCACACCACAGGGGACTACCCTGCACCCCTGGTCATGTCCCGCAGGCAGCCCATCTACCATGGGCATGCCCCCCAGCCAGCCCACGTCACCTTGCACTAGTGATCACCAACTCATGTCCCCCTGCGCCCCCACCCACCCAGCATTGACGGGCACTTGTCAACAGGCCCCGACTCATGTCCCCCTGCACCCCCACCAACCCAGCATAGACGGGTAGGGCCTGACTCATGTCCCCTGCACCCCCACCCACCCCGCATTGACGGGCACCTGCCAGCAGGCCCCGACTCATGTTCCCCTGCACCCCCACCCACCCAGCATTGACGGGCACCTGTCAGCAGGCCCCGACTCATGTCCCCCTGCACCCCCACCCACCCAGCATTGACGGGCACCTGTCAGCAGGCCCCGACTCATGTCCCCCTGCACCCCCACCCACCCAGCATTGACAGGCACCTGTCAGCAGGCCCCGACTCATGTCCCCCTGCACCCCCACCCACCCAGCATTGACAGGCACCTGTCAGCAGGCCCCGACTCATGTCCCCCTGCACCCCCACCCACCCAGCATTGACAGGCACCTGCCAGCAGGCACCGACTCATGTCCCCCTGCACCCCCACCCACCCAGCATTGATGGGCACCTGCCAGCAGGCCCTGATTTATGCCCCCCCAACACCTCATAAAGATGCACAATCATGGGCCTCATGTCCACCAAAATCCCAGAGCACGCCACCCCAGTCTTGAGAGGCAATCAAGTCCTCAATCCACCCCACACCGCTATTTCATGACACAAACCAAAAGTCAACTATGTACATCAATACATGTCCCTCACACACACACACTGGGTGCCAGTGATTGTGTAAATCCACATTTTAACATGCAGTAACCCAATGAGCGAATACCAGACATGAAAGCAATAAATCAAAATGTATTATGAAATAAATGAATGAAATGAAATGAAAGCATGAAAAATATTTCAAACATGAAATGCATGTCCAAAACAGAATTAAAAAAATATGAAGAACCAATCCAAAGTAATCCAAAAGAAAATGTGTCCAAACGCTCAGTCCACCAAAGCAAATCCAAAGGAAACGCAAATTTTAAAATCCATTGATCCATGGTGAGTAAAAAAATTAAATTCTCTCATAAATCCACTGTTCAACTATGTACAACCATTTCATCAAGGGTCCATGAGCCCAACGAAAGAAATAAAACCTATAAAAAAAAAACTACCTACGAAATAACTATATACAAAAGTGTGGGGCATAGTCCAATCTCCCCAAAATAAAGCAAAACGAAAATGAAACCTAACACTACAAACTATATACAATGGCAGCGGGCTAGTCCGACGGCTCACTTTTCGATTTCCCGGGCCAGGGCATCATTGAACTCCTCGTCTATGTTCTGGAGGCGGGCCTCTTCCATGGCCCCGAGGTTTCACAGGGACAATGCCATGTCCAACTCCAACTCCCTGCGAATTGCCTCAAGGCACTTGGTCCGCCTCAGCGCCCTCCGCATGGAGTTCTCCGCCCTGACCATTGTGAGCCGTGCCTCTTCTGCCCGCCGCCGCTCCGCATCTATCTGCTGGCCCAAATGATGCCACACGGAAGACACTCCCAATCCACGGTCCTCCTGCCCTACGGCCGATGCCTGCCCCTCTGATGTTGTTGGCCCGAGACATCATCGCTCCCACCGTTAGCCTGCTGCTGCCGTGCGTGTGCCCTGCCCGTTGTTGCCTGCATGTCATTCTCCTGCTGGGGGTCCAGTTGTTGGGGTGGCCACCCCTGCTGGACCTCCGACTCCCGACTGTGGCAGGGATGTGTCATCCACCAGCCTGGCCGCTGGGTCAGGGACAGCTCCACAGGGTGCCCGGATGACACTTGGGCAGGAAGATGGCACGGAGGACGACCGGCGCATAGGGTGTTCAGTTGAGGAGGGGGTCGGCAGAAGCTCCAGCACACGGAGGAACCCAGCACTGGTGACCCCGCCCAGTAGTTTGACGCGGTCTTCGAGACATTCGAAATGATGTGCGATGTCCTCGCGAGAACCCTGCACGTCATCCCGAATGTCACGAACATGCAACGCCACCCCACCCAGGACAGGCTCAAGCCGGTCCGGGATTGCCACTTTCGCAGGGAGAGTTCCCAGTTGTTGTGCGGCTATCCCCTCCCTGAAATCGGGTCTGGACAAAGGCATCCTTTCTGGTGCCAGATGATGCAGTCACAGGATCTGGAACAGGATTACACACAGGCAGCCCCACGGTGGCCTGTGCTGCCCCCTGTCCCTGCCCCTGGAATGCACCACTGGCACCAGTGGAATCCCCCCCTCCAGGCCCCGTGTGTGTGACTTCCACGGCCTCCTCCTCAACCAAACCCCCCTGCAACCTGGATGACTCTGTGCCATCTTCCTCCGTAGGCCCCAGAGGTGGACTCCTCAGCTGCATCTTTGCTGCCGAGGAGTTCACCTCCAACCTCTGCCTCTTGGACCTACCCCATGCAGCTGCGGCCGCGGAGGCGGCACCATACTCCTCACTCCACGACGAGATGGCAACCTGGGAGGGGAGCTGGGCCTTGCCTCTCCGGCTGGCGGTGGTATCCCTGCATGTGTGCTCCACAGCACCGTCTCCGCCCTCTTCATCAGTTGACGCTGCAGACAGGGAGAGACAGAACACAGGCATCAGGGCACTGTACAATGGTTTGATACACACATGACAGTTGCAGATGAGTGGCAGTCTCAAACTTCACACATGGCATCACACTCCCCAACACATATAATTTCAAGCGACACACACGCGCAAATGAACAGGAATGTTGCAGCAGCCAGCACCATCCATACACATACAACACCATGACCATCCGAAGGTTAGCCTGACGTCACATGCAACATGGGGATTGGCAAACACATGCACACACACCACCAGACATACATGCATCTGTACATCTACACCACCTGTTGCAGTCAAATCCTCGGCATCCATGTCACACCTGCCAATCAGCCTCCTACATGTCAGTGTCACATGCATCCATGGTGTATCACAGTGGCACACATGTCAAATACCCTCACACACACATGTACACCATGCACGTACATGAAGGTGGAACACGCATCCATGTGTCACACCCCAACCATGCCATGGTACATACACAGATATGTAAACATGTGTGCACCCCAACATGCATTTGCCCATAATGCTTTTGTACTCGTACACCATTGATGTGCCTCACACATGACTGGACTCTCATGCGGCAGGCTCATGTCCATGTACATACACATTCTAAGACTAAGATATATTTGCAACCTGCACACACCTGCCACACCTCAACATGCACAGCATCCAATCAGTACGCATGCACACTTACCGCTCGACTCTGGACGGGTCTGCCTCCCAAGGACCTACAGGTGGAGCGCTGGGTGTATGCGTTCCGGGACCCTCATCTGCATGTTGGTAAGGCGGACCCAGCGCCCCTTTGCATGCTTTGCCTTCAGGAGATGCTGGGCCTTGCTGAGGGTCCTAAACCTTAAGTCCTCCCAGCGCTTCCGGACGCATTGCAAGTTGCAGGCTGCCACCTCCACGTTGATGGCAGCCACGATGTCCGTCCAGATCCTCTTCCGTCCTTCATTGTCGCCACGCAAACTTCCAAAGAGGGCATCATAATGCCCCAGGACTTGCTCTACCAGGATACCAACTTCTGCAACACTGAAGCTGGTAGCCCTCTGCCTCTCTGGCTGGGGGTTGCCAGTGGTAACAGATGGTGTTGTGTCCGACATGGCAACCCCCGAGGCAGGTGTGGGTGGGCAACGGGGTCCTGGGGCTGGGCTGTGGAGCAAGATGGTACTCCAGTCGGGAGTCTTCTGTTCCAGCAGGGGTGGTCACAGCAACTGGACCCCTGCAGATGGCTGACGTGCAGGCACCAAATAGCAGGGCACGTGGCCAGCAGGCAGGCAGGCAGCAGCAGGTAGGAGCATGCTCGGGGCTCTGGGGGGCAGTAATTCGGCCTTCTGGGCAGGAGCGTGGTCTTCCATGTGTTGTTGCGTGGCCAGCTTGATCCGGAGTGATTTGGCACGTGAAAAAACTGCACGTTAACGTGTCATTCGAGGAAAGGCCCTTAGCGCATAAGCGCGTCTGAGACGTTACATGCACGGGCATTTCCCACAACACGGGTGCATACTGAATCAGCACGTGAGAAAACTGCATGTCAGCATGCTATTGGAGGAAAGGGCCTTAGCGCGTACGCGCATAAGTGACGTTGCATGTGTGGGCTAGCTCAAAAGGAACGCGTATGATGCCATTTTCTCATACGTGCTATTTGTGGAGAGCGAGTGGGTGATTCTTGTACTTCTTGTCGATTCACACGCGATTACTTCACAAAAGTTCCAGTTCGTACTACCTGTTTCCTCAGACTGCGTTCATTTCGTCTTTTGGCGGGGGTGTTGCCAACGCGCACACGTACGTCTTTTTCATGTTCTTTTTCCAGGCAGACGGTGAGTCGCGCACGTTTTTTCCAACTGTGGTTGCCCCGTGTGTCGCGTACCCCTTCAGAGGTCATTGTAGGCTGCGTGTATCATGTGTACGCTTATTTTTGTGTTTCTGGGTGCCACAGCGTAGTGCGGGTTCATTTTTCCACGCACATGGTCTAATCCATTGATATTGTTTTCGGGGTGCCTGTGCGTTGCGTGACCCCTCATCTTCCCCCAGGGGTCACAGACAGCCTTGCTAGAGCTCTAGGGTATGAATACCATATAGTACCCTACCCCTTTCACCGCAATTGCCCGGGACAATTGTTTACTGCAACTCCCATACACACAACAACATCAGTGCCATGGTTGGGAGGCGACCAAGCAGTAAGGGAGGCAAAGGTAGCCGACCTCCAAAAGGTGGGCGCGGTAAAGGATGTGGCCAGGATGTGCAGGGTGGGTGCAAATGGGCAGTGTGTGGAGGCCCAATCGGGGCCACCTATGCCCCCCCTAAATAGTTGTGGGAAATGTAGCTGACACCATCCCAGCTCAGCCCTTGTTAAACCGGCCCATATTGACAACTGAACCGGCACAGGATGACTCCCAGGCTGACTTCCAGGTCACCAAGTCTAAGCCACGTGTGGCGGTGAAAGTTGCTGTCACCAGGCCACGTGGATCTGGGGCAGCAGATGAGTAGCCAGGGTGAGGAGGCTGCAGGGGCAGCTGCAGCTTGATCCACCCCAGCTCCGAGTCTCCCAGCCGGGACAGTGTCGGTCCAAGTCCATCACACCGACGTTGGTCCTGCCAACATCACCCTGCAGCCAATGCCTGCAACGAGACCTTTGGTCATTGTGCCTTCACAAACTTACAGTACCCAGTCCACCTGCGCTTCTGCCCCTACCAACCAGAGCTGCGTAAGCCACTCAGGATCCACACCACCTCTCAAGAGGAAGAAGGGTGCTCTTGCGGTACAGGCTGGGACACCAGACACGGCTACACACTCCGGCACGTCAAGGAAGCCTAGCTTCAATGACGCCGAACTAGATGCACTTGTGGCCTATGTGTTGGCACATAGCCGCAAAATGGTGGTGGCTGCAGGGTGCAAGACTACGCCTGCTCAACGTAGGGCCCACTGGCAAACCATCGCGGACCACACTAGTGCCCTTGGATTTGTGAGGCGCACAGCTGATGATTGCTACAAGCGGTGGAATGACCTGAAACGCAGAGCAAAGAAAAAGCTGGCTTCCAATCATGCCTCTACTCTGCTGACTGGTGGTGGGTCTCCACCAGAGGACGACCAACTCACTGAACATGAGTCTGTCGCTGGAACCTTCGTCACAGAGGAACAGATCCGAGGCGTGGGAGACCTACCAGATCTTGAAGCATTGTCCGGTGAGTGCCCATGCATGTGTGTGTAATCCATGTGTATGTTGCTTGGGTGATGTGTTTGATTGAGTGCCAGGTGAGGGTGTGTAGTCATGAGTGGTATGGGTCACTCATGTGGTTCCTCCAAACCATTCCCCGGCCTTAGGTTTGGGCATGACAGTGGGCCTCATTACGACCCTGGCGGTAAGGGGTTAACGCCAGCGTTAGCTGCGCCGACCCCTTACCGCCAACTACGAGGTCCCTTAGCGCCATGGCGCTTTTAACACCTGCTTTTAGCAGGTGTTAAAATCCATGGCGCTAAGGGACCATGGAGTTAATTACGCCACCGTAATTTACGGTGGCGTAATTAACGCCTTCCCCACTCCCATTATGCCCTATGGGGCAAAAATGGGAATGGGGAAGGGTAAATGGGGATTGGGGACTTACCGCCCCGCCGACCTCGGAATGGGGCGGTAAGTCCGCCAACCACCATGGCGTAAACGTAGTTTACGCCATGGTGGTAAAGTCACGGCCCAGGCGGTAACTTACCGCCTGGGTCGTAATGAGGCCCAGTATCCCTTCTGACTACAGTAGCCAATTTGCACCAGATTACTGCAGTTGCCCTTCAACTGTCATCTTGCAACAACATTGTTCAAAAAATGTTCCTGTTCATTCAGCCTGATTGTTTCAATCCTTGCCATATTTACGACGCATTTTTCTGCCCTACTCCCACAAATGTGACATGCTTCTGTCATAGATTACACCCCACAATGGCCCACATTTATTACCTTGTTATGGGAATGATTTAACAATTCAGGCTGATTGAGCCATGGCCTGCACACAATCATTTTTGGGCCCTGTTTGAATGTTGAACATGACTGTTGTCTTCTGTCATGTTGAAGTGACCAACCATTGATGTATCCATCTGCCTGCCATCACTGTATAATTGAACACTGGATCTGTAGCAGCGTGTGGCACATGCGTGTTTTGTCACACTATTTTGCATGTTGTATCTCATGATGTCCATCTCACATGGATGGGTGACAGTACTTATTTCCTACCATATGGCTGTACTTGTCAAATGTACCATGGCTATGCTACGTGTCATCTGTGTGCTGGCATGTGTCATGTATGTGTATTGGACATGCCACTCACAGGCTAATGTGTGATGCCAGTGCTATCCAGCATGCAGCACATGTGTTGCTTTTCCATCTTGGAGTCCTCAGTGTCTGCTTCTTGCCTCCTATTCCAACTCATTGACCGTGCATGCATGACATGGTTATAGTCATGTGGGACATGTGTAATTTATGTAATGGATCTCTGCCTCATCAGGCCTATGTGCGTATTATGGTACTCATGCCTGTTTCCATTTGTTATCTTTCATGTTTATGCATGTGATGAGGCACTTGATGCTGTTGAGGAGGAGGAGATGGTGCAGACCCAGGAGAAATCACAGACACAACCGGGCACCACTGGAGGATGTGGGGTGGTGGTGGGTGAAAACCCATTTGTCCTACAAACCATGCTGTCCAGGGGTGTCGCTGGGTACACCTCTGCAGACCTCTATAAATCAGGTGCTGAATCGGACAGTGAGACATATGTGCCGTCGCAGGTGAGTGTTTCTGGCAGGGATGCTGTTCTGTCCAACCCACCTGCACCGGAGGGTAGACCCCTCTATGGGGATTTCAGTGTTGGTAAGTCTGCCTTTGGCAGTTATGCATGCAGGGTCACACTCCACAATATTTTCTCCTGTTCCTGGGCCAGCAGATCAAAGGAGGAATGCAGTCCTGCAGCCTCAGGCAGTGCCAGCACAGCAAGGTGCAGATCGCCTTGCCCCAAACAGGTGTAGTGCCGGTCGACGCTGTGGCCGTGTGCCACCAGACAATACAGTGTGGGAGAACTCCATGTACAGTATTGCAGCACAACAGGGAGAATCGTGTGAAATGATGGCTCAGGCAATGGATAGGGTGGCCACTTCCAGTCTCCCCCCTGAAAGGCAGATGGAGCTCCAGCAGCAGGCAACAGACTCCATTTGCCACTCACACAGGGAGGACATGTTGGCATCCAACAGGGACCGACGGGCTGGACTGGAGGCTCTGCGCGAAGCCATATCTGTAGAGTCACAGGCCCACAGGGAAGCCCTGAGGTTAGAACACGGGTTCCTCAGAGATACTCTGGGTGAACTTGAGGCTTCCCGGAATTTTAGGTCAGAACATCAGCTGGAGCAGCTCACACGTTCACTCTCGGCTGAGCTCCAGGCAACCCGTGCAAAGATTCGGGCATCATGTGAGGCCATGCAGGCAGAAATGCGGGCAACCCGTGAGGTGCTGCATGGGGATCTCCGTACCATCATCCTGCAGAAGCAAATCTTCCAGACCCGCATGCTTGCTGCCATGGAGGACCATACCAGGGCTTTGCGTGGGCTGCCTCCCATATCACGGCCACCTCCTGATGTAGCAGCAGAGGGTGAAGGAACAAGTTACTTACCTGTAACTGTTGTTCTCCAGCATGGGTCTGGCATGGATTCACATGCTCATGAATATTCCCCGTCGTCAGGCCGGGAATCTTCGGTATAGAAAAAATCAGTATCAGTTTCGTTTCTGATCTGTCTTTCTTAGTAGTAACCAATCACTGGTCTCTGGGTCATACTGCCCCCAGCCAATGACTGCCCTCTTCCTAAGCCCCGCCCCTGGCAGCCATCCTCAGATTTGGTAGCACGTGAAGTGGCAGTATGACCAAGTGAAGAGCCGCAGAGGGGTAGGCGGGAGGGTTTGCATGTGAATCCATGCCAGACCCATGCTGGAGAACAACAGTTACAGGTAAGTAACTTGTTCCTTCTCCAGCATGGGGTCAGGCATGGATTGACATGCTCATGAATATAAGAATACATAGCAGTATACACATGCACAACCACGGGAGGTTGCAAAAGGCTCAATATCAAGCAATACAACAACTCAACATTAAGCAACTCTTACCTCCTCATCAGGCTCACCTTAGGCGAACAGGTTGCGCAGCACTGCCTGGCCGACTCTGGACTCCTCCCTGGAATCCCGGTCAACGCAGTAGAATCTCATGAAGGTGTGCGTCAACCTCCACGTAGCAGCCCTGCAGATGTCGAGCAGGGGCACACCAGACAGGAACGCCGTGGTAGCAGCGATCGCTCTGGTCGAATGGGCCCTCGGACGGCCTGGCAATGGTCGGTTTGCCAACCGGTGACAGTGCATGATGCAGCCAGAGAGCCATCTGGAAATGGAAGTCTTCGAGAGAGCCTTCCCTTGATTCACCGGTCCAAAGTTCACAAACAGCTGTGATGTCTTCCGAAAACTCTTCATGGGGTCCACGTAGAACTTCAGCGCTCTAGCTACATCCAGCGAGTGCAGAGTCCTCTCAGCCGGCGACGAAGGCGACGGGAAGAAAACTGGCAACACCAAGGGCTCGTTGAGGTGGAAGTCCGACGGCACCTTGGGCATGAAGGAGGGGTGCGTCCTCAGCACCACCCTTGTGTTGTGAAAAGTCAAGTATGGAGGCTTGCAAGACAGGGCCTGGATCTCTCCCACTCGTCGTGCAGAGGTGATGGCCACGAGGAATGCTGTCTTCCACGACAGAAACTTCAACGGCACTGAATGCATAGGCTCGAATGGGGCCCCCATGAGCCTAGTCAGCACCACGTTGAGCTCCCACGCCGGGGCAGGGGCCTTCACCAGCGGGAATGATCGGAACAGTCCTTTCATAAATTCCTCCACCAGTCGATGAGACCACAAAGACGCCCGTCCTGTAGTTCTGGTGTAACGTGAGACAGCAGCCAGATGTACCTTGATGGAAGCGTGAGATAGGCCAGCCTTGGCCAAGGACAATAGGTACGGCAATACTTGAGGGGCCGTAATCCGGAGAGGGTTAATCTTCTGTGCACGGCACCAGACAGAGAACCTCTTCCATTTGTGTCTGTAACACTTGAGAGTTGAGGATGCCCTGGCCTTCGCGAGAACCTCTCTGCAGTCGGCCGGGATGTCGTATCCTCCAAGCTCTAGTGCTGCAGGAGCCAGGCCTGCAAGTTCAGCGACTCTGGTTCGTGATGAAGAATGGCGCCTCCTTCTCTGGAGAGAAGATCCGCGTCCTGCTGGTGTGGACACTGACAAGTCCAGAAGGTCCGGGAACCAGATCTGCCTCGGCCACGCCGGTGCGACGAGGATCATCCTGCACTGGGACCTCTTGAGCTGGTTGACGAGCCGGAGTAGCAATGGCAACGGCGGGAATGCATAATGGAACAAGGCGTCCCAGGGGATTGAGAAAGAATCGCCCATGCTCCTCGGTTGGGGAAACCTGCTGGTGAACCTCCGGCACTTGGAGTTCGCCGCCGTCGCGAAGAGATCGATCTGGGGTTTGCCCCATCGTCGGAAGAGTCAGTCCACTTGATCCTGGCGCAGTTCCCACTCGTGGCACGAGCGCAGCTCTCTGCTGAGTGAGTCGGCGATGGTGTTTTTTTTATCCCTGCCAGATGAAAGGGTACCAGAAACATCCCTTGGGCGACGGCCCAATGCCACAGATCCTGGGCTTCCTTGGATAGGGCAGGGGATCTGGTTCCGCCCTGCTTCCGAACGTAAAACATTGTGGTGGTGTTGTCGGTGAAGATCCTCACCACCTTGCCCTTGAGGGACGGAAGGAAGGACCTGAGGGCCCAGAACACTGCACGGAGCTCCAAGATGTTGATGTGGAGAGTCTTCTCCTCCAGGAGCCAAAGGCCTCTCGCGTGGAGACCCCCGGTGTGCGCTCCCCAACCTTCCAGGGAGGCATCCGTCGTCACCGTCACCTGGTGGGCCGGGCCTAGGAAACCTGTTCCCGCCGTCAGATGAGAGCGGACACCCCACCATCGTATCGCCTGACGGAACTCTTCGTCGAGCGGGATCCTGTCCTCGAAGCTGCCAGTCGTCTGGATCCAGTGGGTGTCGAGGAATTCTTTCAAGGGCCGCATCCAAAGTCTGCAGTGGCACACCAGATAAATGCAGGAGGACATCATTCCGAGGAGGGACTTGATAGACCTCACTCTGGCCACGTCCGTGGCCAGCAGACGTTGCACCTTTCCTCGGATGGTCCTTAACCTTTCCTCCGACGGTGAGGCCTGCCGCGCCACTGTGTCGAGCTGTGCTCCCAGAAACAGGGCGACTTGCGACGGGACCAGGTGGGATTTTGGAAAGTTGATGGAGAACCCCAGGTCCGTGAGCAGCTGGACGGTCTTCGCAGTGTGTTCCACGGCGAGCTCCCTTGTCCTTGCTCCTTGGTGAACACCCTGGGCGCCGATTTTAATCCGAACGGGAGGGCCTTGAACTGGTAGTGCCGCCCTTTGACCACGAACCTGAGGAACTTTCGGTGTCTCTTTAGAATAGGGATGTGGAAGTAAGCATCCTCCAAGTCCAACAACGACAGGAAATCGCCCTCCTCCAGCTGTCCCAGCACGTGCTGGAGGGTGACCATACGGAACTTCTGTGCCTTGATGTATTTGTTTAGTCGTCGCAGGTCCAGGATGGGACGCCATCCTCCTGTCTTCTTCTTTACGAGGAAGTATCTTGAGTAAACTCCGGAGCCCCGAAGCCTCTTCGGGACGAGCTCGATGGCACCTTTCCTGACCATCGCCCTTACTTCCAACAGCAGTTGAGGGACGTGATTTCCCACCGGGGTGCTTCGGCGGGGGGCCGACCCGACGGCCGGTTCAATCTTCCTTGGAGGCCGCTTTGCCTCCTTGACCACCTTGGCGACGACGGCGGGATCCACCTGACTTGCCGCATCACCTGTAGGCCTCCTGCGACAAAGACCTTGCCGCTTGACGGTACGTAGAGGAGCTGCTGATGGCTCCCTTGGAGGCACCTTGTCTGCCTCCGGAGCTCCGAAAGGACGGCCGTACTGTTGGAGCACACCCAGTGCAGGGGCCGTCTCCGTGTCCGTCTTGATTGCCTGAAGGGACTCATCAACCGCCTTGCCAAAAAGGTTGTTCCCATCGAAAGGCATGTCCAAAACCTTGGTCTGAACGTCCTGGCGGAAATCCGTCGCCTTGAGCCATCCTCGTCGTCTCAGGCAAACGCTGTTGCCCAACTGACGGAAACCGGTGTCGGCGATGTCCGTAGCCAACGTAATGGCGTGGTCTGAGGCAATCTCACCTTCCCGTAAGATTTCCAGGGCCTCAGACCTCTTGGCGTCTGGAAGGAAGTCCAACAGAGGGGCGATCTTGAACCACAACTCCCTGTCATAGCGGGCTACGATGGCCAGGGCGTTGGCCGCCTTGATGGTTGTCGCTGCAGATGAGATGACCCGTCGTCCCATCGCATCCAGCTTCCTACCCTCGCCGTCCGGCGGGGAGGTTGAAGTCGAGGCTGATGCCCCCCTCCGCTTTCTTCTTGGCCGCCGCAAAAAACGACCGAATCCGGGATGGTTGCGCCCTAAGGCACAAGGGGGCAGCGTCGGGGACCCGGTACTTCTTCTCGTACCGGTCCCTCTTCGCAGGAGCCGTGGCAGGGTTCTTGAGGAGGGCGAGCCCCTCATCCCAGATGTCATCAAGAAGCGGTACGGCGAGGACGTCTTCCTTTTAGCCTCACGCTGTTGGTAAAGGAACCCTTCCTTCTTCTTTTCTTCGGGGCAGAGCTGGAAGAGCTCGGATGCCCTGGAAATCATAGCATGGAAGGATCCAATCTCGTTGGGCGGGGACGCCCGGGCAGGGGGCGACGGGGGACACATCCCGTCGTCGCCTCTGTCGTCATCCGTACCCGTCGTAGTCGTGTCCATGCCTGTATCATCCCGTGGGTAGTGGACCGGGGGGAAGGCAGAGAAGGCTGCAGAGGCGGGAGAGGAGGCCTAGGATGCGTCCTCCTCCTCTTAAGTGGTGGGCTCTCCAAAGGTCCTGGCTCCTGTTCCCCCGTCGGGTCCGGCTCAGGTACCTCCGTCGGGAGAAGGGGCAACCTAGTCCTTATCTCCGAGCATAAGGACTGGATGGCTGACAAAATGGCTGCCGAGGTATCGTGCGGCGCCGGACACGACGGGAGCGAGGGCTCTTAAGGAGCTTCGTCTGCGACACCGTCGCCCTCGTCGTCGCCCATGTCGGGATCCCTCCCGATGGGCTGGGCCTCCTCCACGACTTGGATGAGCTTCTCTTCAGAGGTCGTGTCCGTATCCACGAGGGCCACCAGCCCCTCCCCCATCCTTTCCAATGAGGACTTTGTGGGGGTCTTCTCGATGGGCCTGAAAGACGACTCCCTCCGCGGTGGCAGGGAGACTGGTACCTGAGGGCGCCTCCACTGGTGAAGCCTCCACAGGCTGAGCCAGGGCTGTGGCGACATCCTCAATCGAGGTCCTAGCCTTCACCTTGGGGGGAGGGTCTGAGCCTCGCTCCCCCTCTGCCGGAATCTTCCGGATCGACAGGGGCCTCTCCAGAAGCTTCGCCGGGTTCTCGGACTTCCTCTTACCCGAGCCAGAGCGTTGGCTCGTGGTTGATGGCGCCGGGGAGGATGCGCCCTGCCTGGCAGCCAAGGAGCCCACCGTTCAGCGCTCCCGGTGCCCGCGGACTCGCGGTGCTTAGCCTTTTGTTGGGCCCCCGTCGCTGGGGCACCCTCACAGGACTTAGAAGATCGCTCGGACTTCTTTTTCTTCTTCTCGCCTGGCGGGCTCTTACCTTCCAGCCAGTTGGCGAGACGGAGGTGGCGATCCTTCATGGTCCGCTCCGACATGTTCCCACAAAACGCGCAGTCCTTTTCCTTGTGCGTCTTGTCCTCATGGAGACAGTAGAGGCATAAAGAATGCTCGTCCTCCTTGAAAACGTTCTGAAGCTGGCATCCAGGGCAGGTCCTGAACAGCTTCCCGGGCGTCGAGCTCCCTTTCTCCTGGGCCATGTCCGGGTAGGCCTTGGAACTTCTGGAATCCTCCAAAAGCGTAACTCGACGAAATCTTCACCCTTGAGGGGCGTAGAAACTCCGAAACGGATCTCCGTTGGTCGGATGTAGAAACGGTGGAGCTTGAGGCTCTATTTAACCGAAAAAATGAGAAAATCTCCTGAAAAAAGCACGAAAACGCATCAAAAGCACGAGGACTCCCACCACTTGAACGTGCAGTAAAAATCTGAGGATGGCTGCCAGGGGCGGGGCTTAGGGAGAGGACAGTCATTGGCTGGGGGCAGAATGACCCAGAGACCAGTGATTGGTTACTACTGAGAAAGACAGATCAGAAACGAAACTGATACTGATTTTTTCTATACCGAGGATTCCCGGCCTGACGACGGGGAATATTCATGAGCATGTGAATCCATGCCAGAACCCATGCTGGAGAAGAGAGTGACGGCAGTTCTCCCACTGTAGCGTAGCCGTGCATGCCATGAGCCCATGCAGGTATTTTGTTTTGTTCTCAACATCCACGCATGTGGGTGTTTGGGTGCACCCTGTACCTCGAACCACCTTGGTGCCCCCCGGTCCACACATGGCCATTTTTGATATTTTTTTTAAAAAAATTTTTTTACGGTGTGTTGCTTTGTGTGGCTCCCGTGGGCATCCACTGTGTATTTCAGCTGGGCACATGCAGGCTTGTCCTGTCTTTGGGTTAGAAGCTTGGTTTCCTGACACACACACCCCTCCTGCTTCCCCTTTTCATGGGCTTGCAAAGGGTGTGACCAAGTGACAGTAACTTACACAGTGACATTGGGCTCCCATGAGTTGTGTGGGCAGTCTGTAGTCAAAACTGTGTGTACATCCCTAGTGGGGATTGTTGTTGGATTATACACTGCATGGTGTATTGATATGTGCTTGTGCATCCATGTCTTTCTCCTTATTTACATGTAGGTTCTTCATGTCTTCACAAGGCCGTCTCCTTTGCAGATGCAGTTCATGTTGTATGCAGTACACTGAGACATTTGCCTGACAGCAACACTCTGCAATTGGAAGGGATCGATGTGCTGCCTTAGTCAGGTTGTGAGACTTGCACTACTTCAATTTTTTACTGTCATATATTGACACGGTTTCATCCTGAACTGATGTTTTGTGTTGCTGGTAAGTATTTGTTCATGTGCGCATATTGTCTCTGGCCTGTTTACATTATGGACAGTGCACTTTGTGATACTTGTGTCATGTGCTGTGCATTCATTTGGTTGCTTTCACATTGAATGCCATGGCATGGTGTGTTGGGTCACTGAGATGGGGAGGGGTTGGGTGACATGGTACTATTTTGATGTGGTATTTTGCAAGGGGGTAGTCATTCCTGCTGCATGAATGTGTGTCTTTTTGTGACACAGCATTGGGTGTTTTTAAGTAGGTAGGGATGCACACAATGTAACACTTCCAGGTGAGCAATCTCAGGCTGGTATGGTTGTGACAGTTGACTGTCCCTTTTGTCATCATCATTGATTGTCAGCTGGTATGTGCCAGGCTTGTGTGCACTCCGCAGGGGTGGGATTTTAGGTGAAGTAATTTGCCACAAGCTCGGTACAGGCTGCCTCACCATGTGCCCTTTCACCTCCCATGCGCAGCGGCCGTGCAAGTGGTTGGGGATGTGGGGCACCACCATGTCCACCGGCACGCCCCGGCGGGTTGCAACATTGTGCAGGACACATGCTGCCACTATGATCCTGCACACTACTGGGAGCGCATATAGCAGCTGCCCACCAGAGCGGTCAAGGTCAAACGTGACTTGAGCACTCCGAATGTGCGCTTCACTATGCCCTGGGTTGCAATATGGGCTGTGGTGTATCTTACCTCGGGTGGTGTGGTGGGGTTCTGAATTGGCGTCATCATGTAGGTGCTCAGAGGGTAGACACTGTCCCCTGGGGAGGTGATAATGGTTGTCATTAGTGGGGTTTTCCCATTTCTCAGTTTCTGACATGCATGCATGTGCAGAGGCTTTTATACTCACCAATTAGCCATGTGTCGCCATGCCGGCCAGCTTCCAGGTCCCGGTTTAGGGGTGACATTCTGAATATGAAACCATCATGGCTGGACCCTGGATAGTTGGCATATACTGAGGTGATGATTCACTTGGCATCACATACAACCTGCACGTTGATGGAATGCCAGTGTGTGCGTTTCCGATAGATGTGCCAGTGGCCCTGGGTGGACGTAGAGCCACATGGGTGCAATCAATCGCAACTTGGACTTTGGGGAAGTGTGCCACCCCGTAAAATTGCTGGACAACAGCATGCCTTTCTGCAGGTGTTCTGGGCATGTATATGTGCCTGCGGACTGAGGGGCGCGCAGTGATGATTGTCAACACCTGGTGTACGCAGCGTGACTGCGTGGCCTGTGAGAC
This sequence comes from Ambystoma mexicanum, assembly GCF_040938575.1. NCBI lineage: Eukaryota > Metazoa > Chordata > Amphibia > Caudata > Ambystomatidae > Ambystoma > Ambystoma mexicanum. Next base: position 861,749,169 of record NC_090930.1, on the reverse strand, counting down.
CTCACCACTATGGCACTTGTCTGCTGAAATGAACCGGCAGCCAAAAAGTGCAGTACATTGAGCACCTTTTCCAAGGGGCTCAGTGCTTGCGAGCACAGGGTGGGTGATGTGAGGTCATCCTCCCACTCCCTCACCAGGTCTAGGATTATGTGTGGTGGAAATCTGTACCTCCCATACACCTGGTCATCAGGCATCCCAAAAAGCCTAGTCCTGGGTAAAAAAATGCGGGGTCTGGCTATCCTCCTCCTCCTGCGGTGTCCCACAACCACTTCTGCGAGGAACGGTATATTCATTTTAGCGTCTGAGCTTGTTTGTTGTTTGCGTGCACTTTTATGCTGCGTGGGGCCGCTTACGCCTGCTTCCTGCTGGCGTACGTGTTTCCTGATTAGCGCGTCTTTTTTGGCGCACACCTTTCCCTTGTTCGATTCCATGAATATGTATTGTTGGCGCGCGTGTGGGCATTGCGAGCATTTACCTCCTGTACTTCCCCCGTAACGCCCACATTTTCACGCGTTGTTCCCCATTCCGCGTGTTACGCCCCGTGTTCTGCCCACTTTTTTTGTGTGCGTTGCGCTATGTGCGCTTTCCCTTTCGGCGCAAATTTATTCCATGAATCGGCCTGTATATGCTTTGGCAAAAAGTGCATACCATAGAACAAGTAAGGGTAGGTAACAGAGGGAGGCGGGAAAACAAAATACAGTTAGAAGTAGAGTAGAATGTATATATATATATATATATATATATATATATATATATATATATATAAATATATATATTCAGTAAAAAAACTTTGTTAAAGGGATGTTATGGTTAAGTTGTGCCACTAAAAACATATCAAATTCAGTAAAAAAAACTTTGTTAAAGGGACGTTAAGGTTCAAAGTAAAACCGAAAACACTTGAAATTCGCCAGTTATGGTAAGCTAAGCAACCATAACTCGCGCCACCGTGCACTGCTGAGACTAACACCCAGGACATCAAAGATGACATCACAAATGTCTTTGATGACATCACTGACGACATCACATGTTTGGCTCCCCCTTTTTTCCTTTACTGACATATCTAGACCACATGGTTTTGTTCAGTAAAAGTCAAGAACTAAAAATGGAAAAGGTGCTATATTTGTAGACTTATCCTTCAAGTATGTTCTTACAGTAATTCCCTTAGGGTGAAGTCACATCATATGAAACATATACATAGCGGAAGACACAGGCTGCAAAGAGAGCAATCCTTTCTGTCCATGAAGATAATCATTAGGCTTATCAGCACTTTCTCATAGTGTTTTTTTATTACTGTACTTTCCCTATATATACTCATATTTGTATACATTGTACTCACACTCCTTTCCTTAGGGTCCAGTCACATCATGTGATACACATACATAGGGTAAGTGGCAGCTTTGAAACAGAGCAATAATTTCTCTGCATAAAGATAATCAGTTAGGTTATGAACTCTTTCTGCTAGTACTTCTGCTTTTTTGCTTACTTCACTTTCCCTGTATATACTCATATTTGTATGTGTTGTTGTCTCTGTGTTTTGTCTGTAATAATGCAATTATGTATTAAGTGGGTTTTATTAGCTACTTATTACATGTTTCATAGTACGCAAAACTCTAATGAGAAAGCAGTTATCATTTCACTATTCAACATGGCAAAATTATTAATATTGCATCTTCATCATGTATAATGCACACACTGCCTATGTTTCTGCATGAGTAGCTTAGTATACTGGATAGAACTTCATAATAGAATGATATTTATATCAATGCATTGCTTAATGTACTAATTAGCTCATGATATGTATTCCAATGATCCTTGACACTTTTTGGTCAATATTATAAGAATCCCTTGTACAGAGCTTTCATGAAAAGTAAATGCACATATGATGGCATCAGTGATGTCATCAATGACATTTGTGATGTCATCTTTGATGTCCTGGGTGTTAGTCTTAGCAGTGCGCAGTGGCGCGAGTCATGGTTGCTTAGTTTACCATAACTGGTGAATTTCAAGGGTTTTTCGGTTTTACTTTGAACCATAACGTCCCTTTAACAAAGTTTTTTTACTGAATTTCATAGGTTTTTAGAAGTGCAACTTAACCATAATATCCCTGACTTTATATATATATGTAACATAGAACATACTGAACCCCCAGCTAGAGATTTTGATGTCCGGTGACTGTGCGAATGTCCGCGGACGGCCCAGACAAAAGCAACACTACCCAAAAACTCAGGGGTATCTTAAATTGTTATATCATGCCATATGAAGACTGCACAAGTTGAAAAACCAATACACCAAACACATTATATGTAGGAATAAATAAGAAGTAGAACCTATATATATAATACATCAACCATCCATTTAAATACCATATATACTAAAATGGAATATACCAAAACAAGAAAGATATGCTTCTAACATAATTACCTCACAGAAACTGCACAACTAGGAGCAACAGCAGACCTATAGAACAGTGAGAAGACAACTTACAACAATCTAGTAAGTAAAGTTCTTTTTTCTTATATATTTCTAAATTACATACAATAGTAATATATATTTTTTTTTCCTTACAGAAATGTTAAATATTTAGAATGGCTTGTGGAGAATTTCCTGCATGGTGAAATGGCTGAAGATCGTGAAACTAATGGTAGACACTTCTCTATATAACCAAATTAATAAGCATTACTTTATGTGCACTTAATACATATATACATATATTTTTAACAGACCATACAAACATTGAAAACAATACACAAGATACTTTAGAACAAACTCTTCAGCGCATGGAGGAAAAAATGAACAAGCTCATGACAAATTTCCACCTTTTGAAAGATTTTGTGGAGGAACATATAAAAGAAAAAATTAGATACCATTGTGCAACATGTACCGGTCCCCCTTCTCCATATCCCAGTCAATTATCCCCAAACCCTCTCCACATAGAAAAACGTTTTGATGAGACTTCCATCCCTTCATCTTCTCCTGTCCATCCTCTTGAAAACCCCAATTCCCCTGTGTTTGTGTCAGTTTCTGCTTCCCCTTCTCTATCATAAATTGTACATATATATATATATAATATAATGAAAAATAAATCTTGTGTGTGTGTTAATTTAGTCCTTTGTGCTTTTTTTTTTTTAAAAGTCAGTTTTGGTGTCCGCGAACAACAAGGGTGTCCTGAAATGTTCATAAGTAAACAAAATGGGGGTGTCCTGAGGAAACTATACCTGTCCGTACTGTTCGTAGGCAGGTTGAAACTCTTCTAAGAACATATCAAGTGTCCTGGGATGTTCGTAAATTAACAAAATGGGGATGTCCTGAGGACACTATGTCTGCCCGTATTGTTCGTAGGCAAGTTGAAACTGTTCTAAGAACACACGTGGTGTCCTGAAATGTTCGTAAGTAAACAAAATGGGGGTGTCCTGAGGACACTATACCTGTCCGTACTGTTCGTAGGCAGGTTGAAACTCTTCTAAGAAAACATCAAGTGTCCTGGGATGTTCGTAAATAAACAAAATGGGGATGTCCTGAGGACGCTTTGACTGTCCGTATTGTTCGTAGACGATTTGAAACTGTTCTAAGAACAACCGCCTGTCCGTAACTGTTCGTTTCACTTGTGTCACACTTTTAATTAGTTTCAGGACCCGCACACTGTCCATAGTCCATCTACGCAAATGCGCATCACACCCATAAGTCCTACGAACACCGTGCCTGTCCGTAGCTATCCGGCACACTTGTGTCGCACTTTTAATTACTTTGAGGACCCGAACAATGTCCGTAGAACACCAACGCACATGCGCAAAACAGTTCCCGTGCATTTGGTGTCCTGCAGACACCCGTTCCATTCGCGGACATGTTTGCGACGTCATCATGTAACCACACCCACGCTATGCGTATGTTCTGATTGCGGACACTGTTCGTGTCCCTGAACAATTTAAAAAGTACCTTTTCAGGCAATCCACAATATTTTATAATATTAAATCACCATAGCACATGTCCCAGACAATGATCCTGATTTTCTACATACTTTTTGGGACTTTTTGAGCCTTTTTTTGGTGTATGATCTGTCTGCGTACAGCACGGGTGTCTGCGAAGCGCGCACCAGCACCCCTATAAAAGGCCACACCCCAGAGCTCATTCTCATGGTGTTTCTGGCTACCTGACAGAACACTGTACTTTGGCTGCCAATCTTCCTGATTTTTCACAAACCTGATGGCAACCATGGATCCTCTGCTTCCACCTGGTGCTACATCTGCCTCAGCACCAGCCCCACCCCCTCCACCACCACCACCACCTCCTCAAGGGCCTGAAGAGGGGAACAGGAGTGAGGATGTAGAGGAGGATGAAGAGGATGAAGAGGATGAAGTAGTGGAAGTCCCTACTACCAGCATTCGCCGTGACTCTTGGGTGTGGCGGTTATTTACCATTCACGGTAACGTACCCAAGGCGCGTGCAGACAAATTCACCTGCAAAGAGTACAAAATGGTGCTCAGTCGCGGGAGGCTTGGTTCGTACAGCTTTGGTACGACAACTATGAAGCACAACACCTAAGGTCATTCCACGGTGGGGCCATTCGCAAGGTTGTACCTTGCGAGGAGCGTAGTAGGTTGACTTCCTCTACTACATCCTCCGTTTCTGATCCTGTCACCACAAGGAACACTCCTGTGGGACAGCGTATTCTTCCAGCTGCCTCACAGGCCATTCGCAATGCTGATGACCCTTACCTTTCGAGGTTCACAGTTGTGTGTATGTACTGTGACACAGTCCTCTCCAGGGGGAGAGACTTCGTAGTGCTTTTGAGACTACGTCTCAGAGCACGAGAAGACCTGCCCACTACCTAAGTAGGCCCACCCTACATCTTCCTCTCTCCACCCGCCCTTTCTTATCCCCGTGGTTGGTTCCCCCCCTTACCCTCCTTTCCCCTCCTCTCCTAGTGTGTCGTGTATAAAAAACCAAAAAAATATAAAAATAAAAAAGGCTCTTTTCGGAGCCGCCTTTCACAGTTTAAAAATAGAAGTGGCAAATAAATGGAGCAGGTCCCTGTGTATTTTTTAGAAGTCCGCGGACAGTTCACGGACATCTAAAATTTTGGGGTGCTGCCCTATCATAACCATTGCACTTTTCTCTGGGAGGAAGTGGTGGCTCTGAAAAGAGCCCTTTGGTAGTGTTTGTTTTGTTTGAAAACTTGAAATGGTCAACAACTACTGCAAAATGGATGGCTGTAATTCCAAAAAAGGTTGCAATGCATTTTGTACATTTCTCAGAAAAATCTGACTCGATCTCTGCGAAAAATATATGTGCTATGAAACATAATATTTTCATTGTGAAAAGAGGACATGCCAACATCTCTTAGAAAGGCACAAACAGCCTTATTGACATTGCGCCTCGCTTTCTCCATTTGTGGAACAAATGAAGAATAACGCAGACACATTTGTGTCTGCGCAATCCGAGAAAAAAATTACTTGAGAATTTGGAAATATGTCCATGGCCTTCCCAAGTCCTTCTTTCATTGCAAATTGCAAAGAAATTCCAGACACATGTCCTAAACTATTCCCACCACAATGAATTATCATTATGTCTGGATGATGCTCTGTCTCCAAAGTAGCACAGAGAGGTAGCAAGTCCAGCCACTTCATTCCACACACTCCATGCCAGTGCACTTCCACAATTGTGAATTACAAATCTACAGCTACTCCACAGCTTTCTGCATGCACCTTCAAGCAATGTACCCACGAGTCTGCCAAAATCCAGACAATCTGTTTTCTGAAACACACAGCCATAGCGATCTGTTCTTCTCTCAGGAAAAATACTTTCTGACAAACTCTCTCCTGACACAACACACCCACTAAACTTTACTGACCAATCCCTTGCTCTGCTCATTCTCATTTGCATGCCTCCCCACCCCAAATTCCCCGTATGTAACACGCGATGTCCGTGGACTACCGCCATGACCACGGACATATCGTAACATGGACAGCCCTCTACCATTTCCACTTCACTCTCTGTGCCATTCCCTGATTGTATAAAGCTAAACAGTCACACAACCATCCACCAATCAGATCCAAGACCTCTACATCTAACTCCATCATCATAGATCAGCACTTCAAATGTACTGTTAATCACTCTGAGTACAAGTGTCATATCATTGGAAAGCATCTACTAAAAGAACTACTGTACAAGTCTCCAAGATCTCTGCTTGCAGCTGCATGCATATCCATATGCATGAACACAAACTACAGGTATGCATATTTTCTGTATAGTATGTGTACACTTCTTATAAATGCATATAAACAGATTAACTGTCTTAACCTGTATAACCTATAAAATGAACCTACTGTCATTTTTCCCATCTGCTATAATCAATTGTCACTTCCAAACCTATCTGCTATTTAATTTCTTTTTACACACACATTTGCAAAGCATGTTGAACTAACATATTTAAAGTAAAATATCAAGACTGCACATAGTCAAACGAAATTGCATGCACACACTATGTTCAGATATCAAACAAGAATACTTCTACAAAAACATAAAAATCAATGTCTAAATTAACATCAGTGCTATAAACACACAAAATTACTAACTTCTTTCCTTTACAATTGCAGTGAAGACCATTCTCCTGAAAAGCAGCAGAAGAATGTGAAGTACAAACAACAACTCAGAAGAAACCTGCTCATTCCACACAAAAAAGTAAGTTAAATGCTACCATAATATTTGTACTGTTACTGAAACACACTGTGGGGTTCATTCATGGTATTTCTGCGCCTACAAATAGAGATTGTACACCATTCTGTCCACCAATCCCCATTTGTTAAACAGGGATTTGTAGGCATAATGGCGCACAAATCTCTGTTTTTCGGAGCACAAATGACATAACTCAGCCCCTAGAATGTTAGTATTGTAGAACAAAGAACTGTTTTAATTCTATACCATTAGATGTACTATTTGTGCTTCTACTCACCACTAGCTTACTTTCTACTGTCATCTGAACCCCAGTTTAGTAACACACAAATTCAAGAATACCCATCTCAACTAGCTGTAGTTGCCCAATGCACAATAACACCATCACATACATCTTTACCATCATACTCAGACACTCATGCACACAGCACACATACATTGCAGAACAGCCCAACCCATACCTTTTTTATTTTTTTCAACAAACCCCAAAGAATGCCTACCAAAAGGCAAGTCCGTAGAAAGTAACGCAGAATTAGGGCAAATTAAAATAGAAGTGTCCAAAATAAGCATCCATCTCTAGCAGAATTTGTACAAGAAGTTCAAACAAAACAGCTAATACAGTCATTTAGCAAAACAAAAAAAGCTTTGAGTGCAGAAACGTTGCCTCCTCTATCAAAATGTAAAACGAAACAGAAAACGATTAACAAGAATTCAGCTACCACTACTGCTAGAACTGCTCCTATAAATCTTGATATAGTGCCAAGTAAACATACCAAAAAAAATATTTTAGCAAAAATGTTCCGCCAGAGTCCTTCAAAATCTTATAAAAACAGGAGAGAAATCATGCACAACACTTAAAACCTACCGTAGAAAATTAATCATAGAAGCTTTGATAGACAGTGCAATCCTTCTCAAAAGAAAGTTATTTATTTTAGTGTTAAACAAAATGCCACCACTAACAAAACTAATGACTAAATTACAAAAAATACTTCTCAATAAACCAAATGTCAACCAAAAAGAACTTCTTAAATATCTGTGGAGGTGAGTGGAGTCACACCACAAGCACAGAACCATATTTTAATGAAGAAGCATACAAACAAAAGCAAACAAATACAATTGCCATACATAGCAGTGGACGAGGTTATGAAAAAGTTAATAATACCATAATGGAACAAGAAATACTGCTTACAAAAATATCCCCAGAAAACTCAGAATTACCTCTCCATTCGACTGAACCAGAACGTCTAGTATACAAATGGCCATGCACGTCAATGTGTAACATTCCCATAAAATCTTTCAAGGATTTACGCCAATTCCTCAATCAGTATATGAAAGGCAAAGACAAAATCAAAATGAAACTACTGCAAAATTTGGATACCTGTCAAGTGCGCAAGTACACAGGACTACAAGGACATTCATTAGCCTGAATTTCAGAACCTATTTGCAAAACCACCTTCCATCATATCAAAATGATATCAACACATCATTCAACTATAAGAAAACTGTACTATGCTAAAAGTCCTGCTTTAGCACTAGCCAATTTAAATAACATTCTTCTACATGGAACAGCCAAAGACCTACTCGAAGAAATCGACTATATCCAGAAAAAATATTTTGGAAGTGAAAGCCACTTACAAAATGCAATAGCTTTACAACAGACTAGCAACAATTCTACGCATGGCAACCTTCGACTACACACATACAAAAAAGAAATACTGAAATTTAAAAGTACATCTGCTGAAGTACAAATCATGTGTGTGTGTGTTGCCGCAGAACTTTTTTATAAAAGTAACACAAAAACTGTAGACCTAACATACAAAATAGAAGACAATGAAGATTCTAAATGGTTTGAATTAGCTCTCTACCTTATAGAAGAAAACAAATATGAAATAACTGACCCCTTAATACTTTGCAGTTACTGCACTATAAAACTTGACAACAACCAAACTCCTTCACTTGCTATCACAAATAATTTGGAATTATTCCCACTACCAAAACCCCTACAACAACTTAATTTATATGAGAGCATCATAATTCAAACAGTGCACCCCTTTCAAGCAATAATACGCCTTCAACCAAAAAGAGCAAAATTACCTGCCTCTGAATTGGTGAAAGGCATTCTTGTCAAAGTAGTGTATTTACCATTAGTTCTAAAACAGAATGTGCACACTCTGGGAGTGCAACGTCCAATAGAGCAATCTTTAATTATCTTAGTAAATGGTGTACCTACAAAAGACAAAAGAATTTGGCAACAACTGGTAGACTTACATAAAGTTAGACAAGCCTTGCAATATCTAAAAGACAATAATGAATACTACAAAGAAATGAATATTGAAGAAAACTTGGAGGAAACCACTGAAATAATTCAAGAGTCGCCAGGAACTGGTCAATTTGAGCTTCTAGATCCTGCTACAGTATCCAATACTTTAGACCATTATACAATTCATCCACTACACTCTAATGACACCATAGATGATGCACTAGAAACGTACCAAATGCGACAAACCAAAGGATCACCAATCAGCATATGGGAAAAAAGTATAGATGCACGTGCTTTTCCTCTACCCTTTCCTACTGGCAAAGGAGGAAGGTACGATGATAGACCTATTCAAATAACAGCATCAGAATACTGCTCGTTACGGACGTATTCTGAAGATCCATATTTTGTCTAAATCTGGGAATACATATTCCACCTACTCTTTGAAAGTGAACTAGCAACTCTATGTTACGGAGTTGCACATACATTAAAATCAGGAACCCACTTTCAAAATATGTCAGCTATGCAATTATTACAAAAAGTGCAAGAAAAAGATGAGGTTTTACAATCAAGTATTACAAATCTATTAGCAAACATGTGTGGTACTAAAGAGTACTGGTTACGACGTCATGGAGATGTACGTTGTATGATAAGAAACCTTGGCCCACCCACTTGGTTTGTTACATTAAGTTGTGCTGAATATGCATGGGAAGATTTACATGATTACCTACGCATATCAAACAAAAACAAAACAAACATAGATATACTAACACCTGGAGAACTTTGTTCTCTAGATCCTGTTAATGTTTCAAGATATTTTCATCATCGCTTCATTGCTATGCTACACTTTATTTGTAATAAAACTGTTCCTCCCCTCGGAGAAGTGCAACACTTCTTTTGGAGAAATGAATATCAAGCCAGAGGAGCACCACATATCCACATGCTTTTATGGATTATAGATGCTCCTAAATTCGGTCAAGACAATGATGCCACTGTGTCACAGTTTATTGAAAAATATGTCACTTGTGAAATTCCATCGGAAGCAACAAATAGTGATCTTCATGCACAAGTTTTACAATTTCAAAGACAAAAATGTGGCAAATATTGTTGTTGCAAATACAAAAACAAAGGGAAATACTACACCAAATGCTGCTTTGGTTTCCCTAGACCAGTTCAAAAACAGGTCACGTGAACAACTTCATGCCTTCAGTTAGACATAGTGTTAAAGGTAAATCACCTAAAAATACATATTACATAAAATGAACAGAAGAAGAAAAATATATCAATGATTACAATGCAATCAATGCCCTCTTATGGAATGCAAACATAGATGTGCAGTACATTGCAGACAATTCCGCTGCAGAAGCACGATATGTTACAGCATACTTAACCAAAGTAGAAAAAACAGAGCTTCAAGACCTCTCGAATGACCTGTCATCAGACAAAACACTGTCTCGGAAATTGTACAGCTTGGGCATAAAAATGCTCTCCCATAGAGAATGTGGCTCCTATGAAGCGGCAGATCGTTTAACCGGTACTGCTTTGCATGGACAATCTGAAAATATAGTATGGCTGAGTCTTGGTCCTGATAAATCTAGAAGAGTTCTCAAATCATACGATGACATAAAAACAATAGCCGAAAATGATCCCAACAGCCAAGACATTTTGAAAAACAATTTGCTGGACACATACTACCCAAACAGAAGTACCACTTTGGAAACCATGTGTCTATACCACATAGCCCAAAACTTAACATACAAAAATAATATAAAACCTGATGAAAAAAAAGGTAGATACAGAATGACAAATTCTGAAGGCAGCTTAGTAAAACTCACCAAACCAAGTTTTATTAATAATATCAAATTGTCATTAAAGACTCCTCAACATAAAGAACTATATTACATGTCCCTGCTACAACTCTTTAAACCATGGAGAAACTCCGTCTGGCTGTGTTATGGGCTTCCTTTAGCTGCTCGAGAGTAGTCTCTAATGATGGGATGTTTGTTTCTCTCCAAAAAGTAGGTACGATGGATTGAGGATGGAAACCGTAGGTACAATAGAAAGGGCTAACACCAATAGCAGTATGGACTGCGTTGTTGTATGCAAACCCTGTGGGGGTAAGCAGGTCTACCCAGTTGTCCTGTTGCTGGTTGATAAAGCACGTTAAGTATTGTTCCAAGGTTCCGTTTAACCTTTCGTTCTGGCCATTGGCCATTGGTCTGGGGGTGGAATCTCGAAGAAAGTGCTCTCTCAATACCCAGTAGGTTGCACAAGGCGGTCCAGAATCTGTAGGTGTATTGACTCCCTCGATCAGATACAATCTTCTGGGGAAGCCCGAGCAGCCTAAAGATATCCTTGAGGAAGACTTCGGCCATGACTGAGGCTGATGGTATCTTGGACAGCGGAGAGAAGTGCGCCAGCTTGGTAAAAGAGTCCACGGTTACCATTATACATGTGCAGCCTCGGGAAATAGGTAATTCAGCAATGAAGTCCGTTGATATGTATTTCCAGGGACCCAGAGGGATCTGTTCTTGTTGTAACAACCCCAAAGGCCGTAGGGTAGAGTGCTTGATCTGTAAATATACCAGACAGGACTGTACGTAGGCCTGGGTATCAGCCTTCATGTTTGGCCAATAGAAAGATCTTTGAAGCAATTCTAGGGAACCACGTACTCCTCGATGTCCGGCAGTCTTAGTGTCATGACACCACTGAAGGACTCGTAGTCTGAGTTTTTGGGATGGAATGAACAATCTTCCGCGTATGAAGTGCAAACCGTCTCTGGTATCGAATGGTTTGTTTCCAGGTCCTAGGATTGGATCATCCAGGGGCGATTCTTTTACTTCTTGCACAAAATTGGTCGCAGCAGAAATGATCCGTGTATGGGGAAACATCAGTTCTTTGTTGTAGGTCTGGTTAACATCATCTCTGCGGGATAAGGCATCAGCGATCTGATTTTGGGAGCCTGGAATAAATGTGATGGAAAAATTAAACTGAGCAAAGAAATGCGCCCATCTGGCTTGTCGGGTGTTATAACATTCTTGTTGCTTGAGTATTTGGAGATTCTTGTGATCAGTTCATATCTGAAACGGATGTAGGGCCTCATTACACGGTAGGCGGTGAGCCATGGCGCTATTAGCGCCATGGCTCATGCCGGTAAAATACCGGCACCGCCTTGGCGGAAAGGGATTTACCGCCCCATTCCAAGGTTGGAGGGGCGGTAAATCCCCTTTCCGCCATTGCCCATCCCCATTCCCATTTCTGCCCCATAGGGCTCTATGGGAATGGGGAAGGCGCTAATTACGGCACCACAATTTTGCGGTGCCGTAATTAGCTCCGAGGTCCCTTAGCGGGTTGGATTTTAACGTCTGCAAAAAGCAGGCGTTAAATCCTCCAACCCGCAAAGGGACCTTGTAGTAAGGCGGTAAGGATTTACCGGTACCGGTATTTTACCGGTACCGGTAAATCCTTACCGCCATCCGTGTAATGAGGCCCATAGACTCCCCTGGAGTAAATGCCTCCACTCTAGGCAAGCCATTTTCATAGCAAGAAGTTCTCTTTCGATAACAGAGTAATTTTGTTGGCTGGGGCTCAAGGTCTTTGAAAAGTAGGCTACTGGATATTCATGGTCCTTATCACATTGCAGAATAACGGCTCCCACAGCCGCAGCTGAAGCATCTGTCTCCAGAATGAAGGGTCGTTGTTGATCAGGCTGTCTCAATATGGGGGCTGTGTAGAATCTTCGCTTTAAACTGAGAAAGCTGTCATCAGCCTCTTTGGACCAAATGAAAGGACGGGAGGGCTTTTTTAGCAAAGAGGTTATGGGAAGAGTGAGTTGAGAAAATTCTGGAATACATTTCCGATAGAAATTTGCCAGTCCAAGGAACCTTTGGATGTCTTTGACCGATGAGGGTGGTGGCCAGGACATAATGGCATCTACCTTCTTCGGGTCCATGGTAATCCCTTTCTCAGACAAGATGAATCCCAGGTAGGATAGGGAAGACTGAGCGAATGCACATTTCTCTGGTTTCACCAGAAGATGATGTTTCTGTAGTCTGCGTAGAACCTCTTTCACATGAAATATATGATCTTCCTAGTTGCGTGAATAAACTAGAATATCATCCAAGTTGACCACTGTGTTCTGACCCAGCAAATCTGAGAAAAAACGGTCCATAAACCTTCGGAAGATCGAGGGTGCGTTGACTAGTCCAAATGGCATGACCTAGTATTCGAACAGACCGTAGGGAGTGCGAAAAGCCTTTTTCCACTCATCCCTGATCCTAATCCGGAGCAGATGATAGGCATTCCGTAGGTCGAGTTTGGTGAATACCACTGAGCCCTGAACTGCTTCCAAAATTTCTGAAATGATGGGCATAGGGTAGCGATCCTTGATCGTCACTTTGTTTAAACCTCTGTAATCGATACACAGCCTCAGTTCCTTGGTATCCCGCTAGAGTATGAAAAATAATGAGGCCCCGGCTGGTGACTTGGAAGGACGAATCAGTCCATTTGCGATGTTGTCATCGAGGTAGTTCCGGAGTACAGCCTTCTCGGACATATAGAGGGGATACATCCTACAAAAGGGAACCAATGCCTGAGGGATTAGGTCCATGCCACAGTCCTGGGGTCTATGTGGAGGAAGTTTGATGGGAATTTGTTCCTGAAAGACCTCAGAAAACTCAGAAAAACTCACCGTAATACAATGAATCGAACTCCTTTCAGCCGCGGCCACGGTCTTGACAGTTTCGAACAAAGGTTCTGGTAGGCATTCTTTTTAGCAATATTTCGAGTGAAAACTCAATAGATTGTCCAGTCTACTGTAGGGTTGTGCTTCCGGAGCCAGCCGATCCCCAAAATGACCGGGAAATGGGCTGCGCGGATTATGTCGAACTTTATCAACTCAGTGTGCTGCTGTATGGATACTTGAACTTCCTCAGTAGTATGAGTGATGAGTCCGGAACATAAAGGAGTACCGTCAACTCCTTCCACCTTTTGATCCTCTTTCTTGGCAATCCTGAGCAGACCCACCTTATCTCCCCATAAGGTGTCCAGGAAATTTCCTGTAGCTCCGCAATCCAGTAGTGCCTGAGTGTCTACTTCTTTTTCTCGAAAGCGGAGTTTGATAACAATTACCATCAATCGTAAATCTTCAGCCATATGGGAAGAGGTTATAGAGAGAGTGGTGTAGGAACACGGAAATGCCCTTCGGTAGTCTGTCCTACCAACTACCGAGGGCGTTCGTTTCCCGACCTCCTTGGGGGCACATCTGGACAATCTCTCAATAGGCGAGTAGCCGAACCACAATACAAAGACTTCCTTCTCGTCTCCTCTTCTTTTCTTCTGTCGTTAATGGGGCTCTGGTAGTCCCGATCCGCATGGGTTCATCTCGGGCAGTTCGTGTAGCAGGTGAGGAGGTAGAGCGTGTGTCTTTGAGAAAGGAGTAGAGTTTCTTTTCGTTCTTCCGTTCTGTCAGACGGAAATCAATTCTTAGAACAGCTATTAGAAGATCTGAGAAGGTGTCAGGACGAAGTTCGTCCTTCAGTTCTTCCCGCAAACCCCTACGGAAAATGGTGTACTGGGCCTGTTCTTGCCAGCCAGCCTCTGCAGCCAGCTTCTTGAAAGTGGAAATGTAGGTACGTAGATCAGAGCTTCCTTGCCGCAAATCAAGTAGGTCTTCACTGGCTACATGTGCGCATTCTGTCCGACAAAAGGTCTGTTTTAGAAGATCCTTAAATGCCGCGTAGTCTTGTAGAACCGGGTCGGACAAGGTTACCAACGGAGTTGCCCATGCCAAAGCATTCCCTGTCATATGGGTTATCATAAATCCCACCTTGGCATGATCAGTGGAGAATGCGTTCGGTCTGAAAGTGAAGTGAATATTACAGGCTTCCAAAAATTCCTTCTCCTTCCTTTCTGAGCCGTCAAACTTCCCAGACACCAATGGTAGAGGGGGTAAATCTATTGCCTGTTGTTCCCTGGCGGCTACTCTTTGCTGGAGGGCCACGTTGTCGGACTTGAGTGCCTCAACTTCCACATTTATGTTTTGGACAGCTGCCACCAGCTCTTGCAGCTGTTGTGGTGTTGCCATATCTTCACTTTGGCGTTGCAAGCTATCAAGGCTAACGTTTTAATCAATGGATTTGGCAAAAGGTTCAGCAATATCTTACTCTTCACTTAAGTACAAGAGTTCCCCCGATCTCCCCTCCTCCTCCTCACCCGATGGGGTAGAATAATCCAACTTCTTCCTTCGGGTGTGTCGAGCATTGGGCTTCTTTTTCTTGAGTAGATAGGGTCTGCCTCGAAAGGAAGCCACCGTGAACTCTAGACCAAGAGATCCACAGTGTCTCCCCTCCGTGACAGCCAGATGTTGCAAGGGGAAAAAGCCTTAGCTCAAAAAACCCGTTGGTACAGAGATGAGTAGACGCCAGAGAAGCTGTCAGAAGACTTGGCTGAGGTCTCAGGAGTGTCTGCAGATTGAAGAAGCGGGTGGAGGAAATCCACTGGAAGAAGAGGCACCGGAATCGCTCCTGAAGGATGACTGGTGGAAGATCCACGGAGAGCAACACAGCGAGAACAGGAGGGATCCTAAGTAGAAAGGCAGACGGGGGAGGAAGCAAGAGATATGCTCAGGCAGACAAAAGGGAGGCAAGAAACAAGGGAAGGGAGAGAGAGCCAGGGAGTAAAGGAGGGTGAGAAAAATAGCTGGAGTAGCAGGCGGAGTTAAACTAGAACACCGCTGAGAAGGTAGCAAAACAAGCGCACGCAACGGAGGAATAAGCACAGTTGCAACACGCCGAGCCGCCGACAGACGAATGGTAAATACTATCGGAGGCGGCCATGTTGGAAAAAAGAAACTAGACTGTCAAACACGTAGAAAAGGAAACGTGGCGGCACATTCTAATGGCGTACTAGTTTCCACCACCTCCACACACGCCAGTCGCTAGCGGCTGTGACACAATTGCCACCAATTGTTGACAACATTTACTTACACAGTACAGAATAATTGTGTTTGCAAATGTTAGTACTTCATAGAAACGCAACAAACAATCCTGACAACTCGTATAGTGTTCATGGAATAAGACAAGAATTGGACTACTGTGCTGGATGGTGAAATTCACTATAAACTCACAGGAAGATCCACAAGAATTTCTAATGTGCTTACTACAAGTACTGGAAAACAAAAACATACCTATAAATGAAATCTTCCAGATTTCATACATGTGGAAACATACATGCACTCTCTGTAACAATGTGACACAGGAACAAATCCCCAATGAGCGCTTTGTGTATGTATCCATACCTAATTGTGAATCCGTTCCATGTCTGCAAATTGTACAAAATGCAAACCATGGTAGATTATGTACTACCTGCAATTCGGATAATCGCTCCACCTTACTAATACAAACACATAGTAAATACGTAATACTAATGCTTCTACGTTACAATGCAGATGGTACCAAAAACAACTGCAAGCGGACTGGATTCACACATGGTCAAGTATCACTTGGTAAGAAAACTTTCACAACAATAGGTATAATCTACCACACAGAAGCCACAAGCAATGCAGGTCACTATACTGCATATATAAAAAAAGAAATGTGGATGGTTCGAATGTAATGATAGAAGCATTACTCTAAAGCAGAGATTACCAGCAAATCTTACAAACGCTTATTTAATCTTCTTAAAACCAAAATCTATTAACTAATCTGTACTTAAACATTAACAAAACTTCAATTAAAAAACTATAAACTGTTATAATACGCCAACTGGTATCTAACTGCCCCAAGATTTTGCAATAACCAAACAGATAAATCAATACCACTACATTATAACAAAAAATAGACAGTTAGAATACGCCAACTGGTATCTGACTGCCCCAAGATTTTGCAATACCTAAACAGATAAATGAATAGCACTAAAATATATCAAAAAATAAACAGTTAGAATACGCCAACTGGTATCTAACTGCCCCAAGATTTTGCAATAACCAAACAGACAAATCAATACCACTACATTATAACACAAAATAGACAGTTAGAATATGCCAACGGGTATCTAACTGCTCCAAAAATCTGCAACAGGCCAACAGATAGAACATTAGCCAGAAACAACAGGTATGACCACAAAAGTGATGGGTGGAAGGTTTTGAATGAATCTGAACCACTGGCATTGCTCTGGGAAACCTTCCACAACATCGTTTTTTAGCCCGTCTGCACCATTGCAAAAGGGGTCCAGCCATAAGCAAATCAGTCAGGTACTGCCACCAATGGTAGCAGCCCAGTCCGAACTGCTAGGCCAGGTCCCCTCTGCACAGAAACACAAGCAACCCCAGACATGTTTCGGCCTTGTTGGTCCTCCTCAGTGAGGTGCAGCTTGGTTCCCTATGGTGCAGCGAGCAAGAGACCTAAGTCTGGGCATACCCTCTCTCACATAGTGAGACAAACTGTGACCACAAAGTGATGGGTGTGTGGGATGTATTTACCCATGCATCCGAGCCCTACCTCAAAACTGTGCAGTACTGACATGAAAACATCATGATGGCCAGAGCTTCCCAGAAAATGCCCAGGGAAGTGCATGAAGAATAGGCGGCCACCCATTTTTGCCGATGTTATGGGCACAGAAGGACACTGCCTAAAACCACCATTGGACTACCCACACAGTAGTCTGAAACCATTGGGAATGGCAATGCTGATTGCCAAAAGCAAACCCATAACTGTTGGGAATTCATTTTCTTAAATCCCAAAAAGGGGTGCAGTACCAGTGCTCACCACTATCAGAAAGCCGGCGTTTTAAAACAACACCAGATTTTACTTTTTTTTTGTGTAAAACTGAATAAATGAACCCAAAACATGCCAAAGAAAGACTTACTGAGAGGTGGATCCAATGTAAAGTTATATTCTGAAGTGACTTGAAGGTTTATAACAAGACGGGCTGAGCTGTGGATTTCAGCAGTTTAAGTAAATTTGGACTGAAAGACACTAAAAATTTAAATGTTTAAAAGAAATGAGTGACCTACTTTGAGTGTAACATAGGTTGCAATTGTTTAAATGTCATAGTTTTAAACTTAGAATCAGCATTCTAGCTGCATATGTAAACATTGTCTTGACTTAAACTGGGTAACAAAAAGTGACATTTTATCTGAAACCTGGCTTAAGGAACTGAATTCTGCCTGGCAACTACCCCCATCAGGAGTGAAACTTGAGTCACAGCTGTGTTCCCAGGCCTATCTGCCTTTTGCTGGCCACACTAAGGATATGCCATCTCTCTGATAATTGAATTAAGGGGAGCCCCCACAGAATACAGGAGCTCTGAACAAAGCCCTGTCCTGACTCAGGCAAATGTTTTATTGCAGATGTCGTAAAACAGCTTCCTCTTGGCAGAAGCTGGGAGGGGCAGGGTCTCTGAGCTTGGCAGAAACTGGAAAGACTGGTTTCTGTACCATGTGACCTGAAAAGACACACCTCTATAGCCGGAATATGGTTTTAGAAAAAGATGAATAACTCATAGTACAGACTTGTGAAAATTATTTAAATGATACCATAATTCTTGTGATTTTTCTGCCCACATTTTAAGAGGTTTTTAGAACCGGTGGCATGTTCAGGGGGGTTTTAGCGGAAAAGAGGATATTACTCAAAATGTGTGCATGTGAAAAATGTGACACTTCATCAACTAATGTCCATACTCCTTGCGCACATGTGTGTAAATTTGGGGTAATGTCCGGTATTGCAAACCAGTTAAAAAGTGCAAAATATTGCCATTTCTGAATGCAAGCCCCCAGGAAGAGCAGAGTTTGAACAGGGTATACCTCCTGTAATGCATGATGGGTGCATATGATTTTAAAACAATATGTACCTCTGCAAATATGTATTTGGTTCAAATCTAGATTTGTGTGCAAGTTGACAGGAGGAGTGGACTTTCTGCAGGCTGTAAAATGACATCACTCTGACACA
The DNA here is from genome assembly GCF_040938575.1 of Ambystoma mexicanum. Lineage (NCBI taxonomy): Eukaryota > Metazoa > Chordata > Amphibia > Caudata > Ambystomatidae > Ambystoma > Ambystoma mexicanum. The sequence goes on along the minus strand of NC_090930.1, from coordinate 861,730,296 downwards.
ACTTAGCTCCCCCAATCAAGTGAGAAATGGAAGTTTGACCAATTAGAAGCTGAGAGAGAGGTAGGGTCAGTGATGCTAGAACACACCCACATTCTAAACACATAAAAGCAGACAGACAGGACAGATAGGGACCTTCAAATCCATTTGCAGCTGGAAGCTCTGCCGGGAAAATCCATACTTTACCTCCATCAATCTCCAGAGAAACCTGTGCAGAAAGACCCAGAGAAAGCAGAGCAGTATCCAAAACCAGAGAGAGCTGAACCGGAGTCCAGTCCAAAACCTGACCAGATCCGTGGGAAGGCATATTTCTAAATATATTGTGAGTACATAGCAAAACTGTGCAGAACCCAATCTCTTAGTTAAAATAATATAATTCAAGCTATTTTAATCTAAGTAGAACTGCCTCCTAACTGTCACCTGTCATTTGTTAAGCTGTCATTTGTCATTTTCTAGTTGCAAGCTGCACTTGTCTTTTTGAACTTTAAAATTTCAAATCTGAAAAACGACCTTTATTTAATCGCTCATATCTCTGTGACCGTTTGTGCTAGAGACTTGCAGTAACTTTCCTCAGAAAGCTTAGAATCGTGGCTTTCCTACGAACCTAGAACCGCATTCCTATTCCCTATAGTTTTGCCGTAATCGTGAAAAACGCACTCGCGAATTTTGCCGCGATTTGCAAATTTCTCCACGTGTGAAAACAGAAGCTGCTTGCCTTTCAGTTGCCAAAAATTCGTTTAACCTGCTAGTTACACCCTAGATGCTTGCTAACGTGAGCCTGGACTAATATTAACTTGATTTCACTCACCCTGAACCTCCTAGAGGGAATTAAAAGCATTTTAGCATATTTTTTTTCTACATTACCAGCACATTTAAAAGCATTTGGGCCTGTGTTTTCAACTTCTGTAGTCTAAGGGGTGAACTGAATCACATTTAATTGCATTTCTGAGAACTGTGTGCTTTCCTTCCATTTCCTTGCATTGCATAAAAGGGGGGGTGAATTGTACAAGAAAGTGATTACATTGTTTTTGCTGAAATCCTATCAAGTTATTTTCTGTACTGCATTTCATTCCACATTGCATCCATTTGAAACCATAAAAGTATTGTTGCTATCTTATCCATTTCATGTCAACTCCTTAGTGATTATCAAGAAGTGTGCTAGTGCCAGATTCTCCGTTGTTAATCTTTTTAATATCAGATTATGAGGCCGATTCATGGAATAATGCGCGGCGCAAGTGGGCGCAAGTGGGCAAAAACGTGCGAATCGCAGTGGAATAGCGAAAATCGCAGTGCAAGTGCGAAAATCGCACGAAAAGCAGCGCACGTCGATTCATGGAAGGCCGTGCGCGAGAAAACCAGCGGATGTGCGATAAAAAAGTGCGCGGCGCACGTTGGCGCACGTTGGCGCACAGGCCATCTAACAGCGTGCGCCAGGTCACAGCGAAAATCGCACAGGCCACAGCGAAATTCGCACATAGCGCGGCGCACGCAATAAAAGTAGGCGGAACACGGGCGTAACACTCGGAATGGGGAACAACTTGCCAAAACGTGGGCGTCACGGGGGAAGTACAGGCCACAAGTGCGCGGAACGCCCACACGCTCGCCTACAACACGTATTCATGGAATAGAATAGGGGAAAAAAGCGCACGCTCAAACCAGCGCACAGGCACAAACACGACCGCCACAAGAAAGGAGGCGGTAGCGTCTCTGCGGCTGTAAGAAATGTGCGCCAAAAGGTGCGCCAACAAATAGCACCTATATACTGCCATGATGAATGTCCCATACTGTGGCCCTCCAGGAAAAATGACGTGCAAAGGGGTACCCACAAACACGGACACCCGCTGACAAAAAATACGTGTGCATGTATACCGGGGTGCGCGGGAAGTGTCACACGCGATTTGCAGGGTACGTGCATCACAGGGGTTCGCGTGAAGTTATTCACGCGATCGGGCCTGGGGGAGCGGGCTACGTGTATTACAGGGGTTCGCGTGAAGTTCCTCACGCGATCGGGCCTGGGGGAGCGGGCTACGTGTATTACAGGGGTTCGCGTGAAGTTCCTCACGCGATCGGGCCTGGGGGAGCGGGCTACGTGTATTTCAGGGGTTCGCGTGAAGTTCCACACGCGATCGGGCCTGGGGGAGCGGGCTACGTGTATTACAGGGGTTCGCGTGAAGTTCCTCACGCGATCGGGCCTGGGGGAGCGTGCTACGTGTATTTCAGGGGTTCGCGTGAAGTTTCACACACGAATAGCCTGGGCGCGTGAATTTGAGGGGTGCGCGGGAAGTTCCACACGCGATCGGGCCTGGGGGAGCGGGCTACGTGTATTACAGGGGTTCGCGTGAAGTTCCTCACGCGATCGGGCCTGGGGGAGCGGGCTACGTGTATTACAGGGGTTCGCGGGAAGTTCCACACGCGAATAGCCTGGGCGCGTGAATTTGAGGGGTGCGCGGGAAGTTCCACACGCGAATAGCCTGGGCGCGTGTATTTCAGGGGTGCGCGGGAAGTTCCACACGAGAATAGCCTGGGCGCGTGTATTTCAGGGGTTCGCGGGAAGTTCCACACGCGAATAGCCTGGGCGCGTGAATTTGAGGGGTGCGCGGGAAGTTCCACACGCGAATAGCCTGGGCGTGTGTATTTCAGGGGTGCGCGGGGAGTTCCACACGCGAATAGCCTGGGCGCGTGTATTTCAGGGGTGCGCGGGAAGTTCCACACGCGAATAGCCTGGGCGCGTGAATTTGAGGGGTGCGCGGGAAGTTCCACACGCGAATAGCCTGGGCGCGTGTATTTCAGGGGTGCGCGGGAAGTTCCACACGCGAATAGCCTGGGCGCGTGTATTTCAGGGGTGCGCGGGAAGTTCCACACGCGAATAGCCTGGGCGCGTGTATTTCAGGGGTGCGCGGGGAGTTCCACACGCGAATAGCCTGGGCGCGTGTATTTCAGGGGTGCGCGGGAAGTTCCACACACGAATAGCCTGGGCGCGTGTATTTCAGGGGTGCACGGGAAGTTCCACACGCGAATAGCCTTGGCGCGTGTATTTCAGGGGTGCGCGGGAAGTTTTACACGCGAATAGCCTGGGCGCGTGAATTTGAGGGGTGCGCGGGAAGTTCCACACGCGAATAGCCTGGGCGCGTGTATTTCAGGGGTGCGCGGGAAGTTCCACACGCGAATAGCCTGGGCGTGTGTATTTTAGGGGTGCGCGGGGAGTTCCACACGCGAATAGCCTAGGCACGTGTATTTCAGGGGTGCGCGGGAAGTTCCACACGCGAATAGCCTGGGCGCGTGAATTTGAGGGGTGCGCGGGAAGTTCCACACGCGAATAGCCTGGGCGCGTGTATTTCAGGGGTGCGCGGGAAGTTCCACACGCGAATAGCCTGGGCGCGTGTATTTCAGGGGTGCGCGGGAAGTTCCACACGCGAATAGCCTGGGCGCGTGTATTTCAGGGGTGCGCGGGGAGTTCCACACGCGAATAGCCTGGGCGCGTGTATTTCAGGGGTGCGCGGGAAGTTCCACACGCGAATAGCCTGGGCGCGTGTATTTCAGGGGTGCGCGGGAAGTTCCACACGCGAATAGCCTGGGCGCGTGTATTTCAGGGGTGCGCGGGAAGTTTTACACGCGAATAGCCTGGGCGCGTGTATTTCAGGGGTGCGCGGGAAGTTTTACACGCGATTTCTGCACGGTACGTGTATTTCAGGGGTGCCGGGGAGTCCCACATGTGATTTGACAGTGTGGGTCCTCCCAGGTGTACCCTGTACACCGTCCACGGCCCCTGCAGGCAGCCCACACCACAGGGGACTACCCTGCATCCCTGGTCATGTCCCGCAGGCAGCCCACCCAACATGGGCATGCCCCCCAGCAAAGGCACATGTCTCCTTGAACTAATGAACACCAACACATGTCCCCTTGCACCCCCACCCCCCAGCACTGTGGGGCACATGCCAGCAGTCCCCCACCCATGTCCAACTCATGTCTCCCACCACCCCCACCCCCCAGCCACCAGGGTCACCCTCCACCAGGGCCCCACTCATGTCTACCACCACCCCCACACCCCAGCAGTGCAGGGTCACCCTCCACCAGGCCCCCACTCATGTCACCCACCTCCCCCACCCCCCAGCACTGTGGGGCACCTGCCAGCAGGCCCCCACCCATGTCCAACTCATGTCTCCCACCACCCCCACCCCCCAGCACTGTGGGGCACCTGCCAGCAGGCCCCCACCCATGTCCAACTCATGTCTCCCACCACCCCCAAACCCCAGCCACCAGGGGCACCCTCCACCAGGCCCCCATTCATGTCACCCACCACCCCCACACCCCAGCAGTGCAGGGTCACCCTCCACCAGGCCCCCACTCATGTCTACCACCACCCCCACCCCCCAGCCACCAGGGTCACCCTCCACCAGGGCCCCACTCATGTCTCCCACCACCCCCACCCCCCAGCCACCAGGGTCACCCTCCAGCAGGGCCCCACTCATGTCTCCCACCACCCCCACCCCCCAGCCACCAGGGTCACCCTCCACCAGGCCCCCACTCATGTCACCCACCACCCCCACCCCCCAGCCACCAGGGCCACCCTCCACCAGGGCCCCACTCATGTCTCCCACCACCCCCACACCCCAGCAGTGCAGGGTCACCCTCCACCAGGCCCCCACTCATGTCACCCACCACCCCCACACCCCAGCACTGTGGGGCACCTGCCAGCAGGCCCCCACCCATGTCCAACTCATGTCTCCCACCACCCCCACCCCCCAGCACTGTGGGGCACCTGCCAGCAGGCCCCCACCCATGTCCAACTCATGTCTCCCACCACCCCCACCCCCCAGCACTGTGGGGCACCTGCCAGCAGGCCCCCACCCATGTCCAATCCATGCCCCCCTGCACCTGGGTCCCAACATTCCCCAATCATGTCCGTAATGCCCATCCTCCCCTGCCAAAAGGCCCAACCAACTATCACACCCACCTACATATCAAAGGCAATTACATGTTACACCCCCAATGTAAATAATGCAATTTAACACATGTCTGTCACACACAATGGCTGCAAGTGAATGACAAAACACCCAACATGACATGCCTGAAAGCAATGAGATGATACGACACATTGAAGATTAAAAAAATAATATGTATTGAACAGCAAATAAGAAAAAACACAAAGCAAATCAAACAAAACAAGATGAATGTCCAAGAAAAAATTCTGAAAAATTAAAATAAGCCAATTAAGAAGATCATCCTGGGTCCATGAGCCCTACCAAATTAAACCTAACTGACTACTAACTAAAAAGGGAACTATATACAAAAAAGTGGTGCATTGTCCAATCGCAACCAAAAAAAAATCAAAAAAACAAAGGAAACCTAACCCTAACTATACAACTATATACAAAGGCAGCGGGCTATTTGGACGGCTCACTGGTTGTTGTCATGGGCAAGGGCATCATCGAACTCCTGGTCAATGGCTTGGAGGCGGGCATGTTCCCTGGCCCCGAGGTCCCGCAGGGATAACGCAGTGTCAAGCTCAAACTCCCTGCGAAGACCCTCGAGGCACTCAGCCCGCCTCAGCGCCCTCCGCATGGAGTCCTCCGCCCTGACCATCGTGAGCCGTTCCTCCTCTGCCCGCTGCCGCTCCGCACCTATCCACTGGCACAACCTCTCCCACACGGAAGCCACTCCCATTCCGGGGTTCTCCTGCCCTCCGGCCGATGCCTGCACCCCTGATGTTGATGGCCCCGAGCCATGATGCCTCCCACGTTGAGCCTGCTGCTGCCTCCGACGCAACTGCCTGTGCCAGCACGACGGCATCCAGGCTGATGGAAACCACCGACGCCGTCGTGCACGTGCCCTGCCCGATGATGCCGTCACATCCTCCATCTGCTGGGGTCCAGTTGCTCTGGTGTCCACCCCTGCTGGATCTCTGACTCCCGACTGTGGCAGGGATGGGATCCCCACCGAGCTGGCTGCATTGGTCGGGGCAGGTCCAGAGGGGGCCCTGGTGGCATCTGGGCTGGAAGACGGCAAGGAGAACGACTGGTGGATAGCCTGCACAGAGGAGGAGAGGGCCGCCACATTGGCCAACACATGCAGGAAACCCCCGAACATGGCCGATCCCAATTGGGCCACGTCGGCACGGTGCACTTCGTGATGACGTGCGTGCTCCTCCCGGGAAGCACGCACGGCATCACGAATCACAGCCGTGCGCAACGCGACCCCAATCAGGACCTTCTCCGCACGGCCAGGGGTTCCCACGTCCGCAGGTGGAGGGGAGTCAGGTGACATGGACATCCCCTCTACCTGCGGACAGGCCTGGGACGGGGCATCCCTGCTGGTGCATGGTGGTGCACTCACAGGGTCAGGGACAGCGACATGCACAGGCCCCTCCACGGTGACCTGTGCTGCCTCCTGCCCCTGGCCCTGGACTGCACCATTTGCAACAGCAGGGATGCCCCCACCAGGCCCCATGTGTGCCCCAGTGGCGGCCTCCTCCTCCTCTGTGCAAACCACCAACCTGGATGGCTCCTCACCGTCTCCCACCGTAGCAGGCCCCTGTGGGGGCTCACCCACCCCTTCCGCTGCAGCCGTGGGGGCATCCCCGCCGCCTTGCTCCACAGCGCCGTCTCCGCCCTCTTCTTCACTAGCCGCTGCGTAGAGGGAGACAAAGAATACAAGCATCAGGGCACTGTACAATGGTCCCCTAGACAGGAAGCAATAGCAGATGAGCACCACTGTCAAAGTACACTTCCATCATGTCCCTCCACAACACATGGGTCAGTCCAGGCAAAACACACACAGTAACAGGCATGGTGCATGCCATGGACATTTCCATGCATGTCCAATGGACTCTTGAAACATTCAATGATATGTAACTCACATGCATCATGCCTCATGCCCATCACATGCACACACTTCACCTCAGTCACATCCATCTGGCCCCAAACACACCAAACACAGCGGATACAAGGGTAATTTTGCTGCTTTACTGAATCTCTGCATTGTCACACACATGTGTCATGCATCCATGGCATGCACAAGTCACAGACACGCAGGTCAGGCACACAGACATGGCTACCATATATGTACCTGGCATCAGCACCCATCCCTCACCCCCACCCATGTCCAGGTACAGAGACTGGCATGCTCTCATGTTCAAAATCTGAATAGGGCTCCCCATGCGGCATTTCAACACATGCAACAACCATGTGCATCACACATCACTGGTCGCACATGCATTACCATGATGTCCCTGCACACATACATGCATACATGGCCTATGGCACACATACAGGCAAGTATCATAGAACCAGCACACCGCAACATGCCCTGTCTCACACAGTAATGCATGGACACTTACCGCTCAACTCCAGACGGGCCTCCCTCTCAAGGATCTGGGCGTGGAGCGCTGGGCGTACGCGTTCCAGGACCCTCATCTGGATGGTACTCATGCGGCCCCGGCCCCCCTCCACGAGGCGCCGGGCCTTCACAAGGGTCCTGGACCTCAAGTCCTCCCAGCGCTTCTTGATCTTCAGGACGTCGCGGGTTGCCACCCCCTCCGCGTTGATGGCAACCACACAGTCGGCCCAGATCCTCTGCCGTCCTTCCTTGCTGGCGCGGGACGATCCAAAGAGGGCATCATACTGCCCCAGGACATGCTCCACCAGGACACCAACTTCAGTGACAGTGAAGCTGGTGCCCCTCTGCCCCTCTGGCCTGGGGTTGCCACTGGTGCCAGATGTGGAAGTGCCCGACATGGCAACCCCAGAGGCAGGTGTGGGTGGGCAACTGGGTCCTGGGGCTGGGCTGTGGAGCGATGTAATACCAGTCGGGAGTCTTCAGTTCCAGCAGGGGTGGACACAGCAACTGGACCCCTGCAGATGGCTGATGTGCAGGCACCAAATGGCAGGGCACGGTGGCAGCAGGCAGGCAGGCAGCAGCAGATGGCACGTGGGAGGCTGCTCGGGGCACTGGGGGGCAGTAACTCGGCCTTCTGGGCAGGAGCGTGGGCTTCCGTGTGTTTTCGCGTGGCCAGCTTGATACGGAGTGATTTGGCACGTGAAAATCCTGCACGTCAGCGTGAAATCCGAGGAAAGGCCCTTAGCGCGTAAGCGCGTCAGCACGCATACGCGATTCTATTGGACCAGAGTCCCTCAGCGCGTAAGCGCGTCTGTGACGTGACCCGCACGGGTGTTCCCCACTCAGCACGTGATGACGGGGCACACGTGGAGATACTGCACGTCAGAGTGTCATCGCGTGTAATTGGACAAAAGTGCGCGTACACGCGATTGGCCTATGTACGTGTATTTAATGGGTGCGCGGCCACTTACACACGCAAGTACGTCAGCGAACCTGTATCACGTGGTGCGTGTGAATTTCCGCACGCTATTGGACTGGGAACTGGATTCCAGGGGTGCGGGTCACACGCTGTATCCCGTGGTGCGTGTGAATTTCCACACGCTATTGGACTGGGAACTGGATTCCAGGGGTGCGCGGGTCACACGCTGTATCCCGTGGTGCATGTGAATTTCCACACGCTATTGGACTGGGAACTGGATTCCAGGGGTGCGCGGGTCACACGCTGTATCCCGTGGTGCGTGTGAATTTCCACACGCTATTGGACTGGGAACTGGATTCCAGGGGTGCGCGGGTCACACGCTCGCCTAGAACACGCGCTAAGCATAAATTGCGGACTTTAACAATAACAAGCTCAGACGCCAGGATGAACATACCGTTCCTAGCAGCAGTGGCAGTGGGCTACCAAAGGAGGAGGAGGAGGATACTCAGGGCCAGAATATTTACACCGAGAACCAGCCTTTTCGGGATGCCTGATGACCAGGTGTATGGGAGGTACAGGTTTCCACCACACATCATACTGGACCTGGTGAGTGAGTGGGAGGATGACCTCACATCACCCACCCTGTGCTCCCAAGCACTCAGCCCCCTGGAGAAGGTCCTCAATGTACTGCACTTCTTAGCCACTGGATCATTTCAGCGGACAAGTGCCATAGTGGGTGGGGTGTCACAGGCCACCCAGTCACGCTGCCTACACCAGGTCTTGAACATCATGACTGCACGCCCATCAGTCCGCAGGCACATATACCTGCCCAGAACACCTGCAGAAAGGCATGCTGCCGCCCTGGATTTTTACGCAGTGGCATGATTCCCCAAAGTGCTAGGTGCCATCGACTGCACCCATGTGGCTCTACGTCCCCCCAGGGCATCTGAGCACATCTATAGGAACCGCAAGCACTGGGATTCCATCAACGTGCAGGTAGCATGTAATGCCAAGGGAATCATCACCTCAGTATATGCCAACTATCCCGGCTCCACCCACGACAGCTTCATTTACCGAATGTCCACCCTAAGCCGGGACCTAGAAGCTGGGCGGCATGGCGATACATGGCTGCTTGGTGAGTATGTATGCCACTGCACATGCATGCATGTTGGATACTGAGCAAGGTCACAACCTCACCAATGATACCAATCCCCACCTCCACAGGGGACAGTGCCTACCCTCTCAGCCCCCACATGATGACGCCAATTCGGAACCCCACCACGCCACCCCAGGTAAGATTTAACACAGCCCACATTACAACCAGGGGCATAGTGGAGCGCACATTCGGAGTGCTAAAGTCACGCTTTCGCTCCCTTGACCGTTCTGGCGGGCAGCTGTTATACGCTCCCCCAGTAGTGTGCAGGATCATAGTGGCAGCATGTGTCCTGCACAACGTTGCAACACGCCGGGGCCTGGCCGTGGACATGGTGGTGGCCCCACATCCCCAACCACATGCACAGCCGCTGCGCATGGGAGGGGAAAGGGCACGGGGGGAGGCAGCCCGTACACAGCTAGTAGCTAATTACTTCACATAGAAATCACACCCCTGTGGAGTGCACACTGCCCTGGCACATTCCATCTGACAATCAATGATGACTCAACCTGACACTGATCCTGAATGTGTGGAGAATGAACCGGGAATCCCATGTCAGCCTGAGATTGTTCACCTGGAAGTGTCACAATGTGTGCATCCCTACCCACACAGACACCACCAATGCAGTTTTGTGAAGTTACACATTGAAGCAGCTAAAATGAATACCCACTTGCAAAATGCAACAAGAGGACAGTGCCATGTCAGCCAACCCAACCCCAGCACTGCCACACGACACACCGTGCCATGTCATGCTAATTGCAGGTAAACAAAGTAATCCCCACAACATGACATCACTCTCACTATGTACAGTGGCACTATTAGAAACCTGCAACACCTGAAATGCTCACAGCAATGCCGGACCAACAACATACTTGAGCACGTAGTACCATTAACATGACATCAAAAATGTTACATATTAGTAGTCTCACCACCTGGAAATGCCTGCACTCCCACCACTACCAACTGTGCAGTGTTGGCGCCATGTAGAGTTGTAGGTGCACTGCTGCCAACATGGTCCCCATCGCCAGACTAGAGGTCCTTGTGTGGACTTGAGGAAGGGACCTGCAAATTGGGAGGTAGACACAGAAGAAGAGTTACACATCAATGCAACATGCAGTGTACAACACAACAGCAATATGCACTATGAATGTATACACAGTATTGACTACAGACTGGCCACACAGCTCATGGGAGTCCAACGTCACTGTGTAATTCACTGTCACTTGGGCACACCCTTTGCAAGCCCATGGAAACGGGAAGCAGGAGGGGTGTGTGTGACTCAAACCCAAGCATCTGAACCAAATACATTACAAGCCTGCATGTGCCCAGCCACAATGCAGCGTATGCCCACAGGAACCACGGAAGCCAACAGATCGAAGCCAACAGATCGAAGCCAACACATCGAAGCCAACACATCGAAGCCAACACATCGAAGCCAACAGATCGAAGCCAACAGATCGAAGCCAACAGATCGTCCCAAAAAAATTGGGAATAAAAGAAATCAAAATAAAAATAAAAATTTAGAAACAATCAAAAATGGCCATTGATGGGCCCGGGGGGGTTGGGGAGGCCACCCAGGAGGTCCGAGGACAGGATGCACACCAGAACCCACCTGCGTGGATCCTGGGAAGATAAAACACCTCCATGGGCTCATGGCCCACACGGCTACCCTATTGTGGGAGTATCACTGCTGTCGCTATTATCACCCTGTGCAGCTGCATCCGGAGGTGGTTGCACTATGGGAGGCAGCCCACGCAAGGCCCTAGTCTGCTCCTCCATGGCTGCAAGCATGCGGGTGTGGTAGGTCTGGTTCTGGAGGATGAGTGTGCGGAGGTCCCCATGCAACAACTCACGGGATGCCCGGACCTCCGCCCTCGTTGCCTGCATCTCAGCTGAGAGCGTACGGGTGAGACGCTCCAGCTGCTGTTCTGTCCTTTGGTGTGTTGAAGCCTCAAGCTCAACAAGAGTCGTCCTGAGGTGTAGGAGCTCCTGCCTCAGGGCTTCCCTGTGGCCCTGGGACTCAATGGAGATGGCCTCCTGCAGAGTCGCCAGTGCCGCCCGCCTGTCCCTGTTGGACCCCAACATGTCCTCCCTGTGTGACTGGCAGATGGAGTCGGTTGCCTGCTCTAGTCGCTCCATCAGCCTTTCTGGGGGGACAATGGAAGTGGCCACCCTATCCATGGCCTGAGCCATCATCTCGGATGATGCAGCCTGTTGGGTAGCCATACCGTAAATGGATTGCTCCCATGCGGTATTGCCGGGTTCGCGTACGGCCACCACGTCGGCGGGCACCACACCTGTCTGGGGCAAGGCGAACTGCGCCTTGCTGTGCCGGCACTGCCTGAGGCTGCAGGACTGCATTCCCCCTCTGATCTGCTGGCCCAGGAACAGGATCAGATGTCGCGGAGTGTGACCCTGCATCCGTAACCACCGAAGGCGTAGCTGCCAACACTGACATCCCCATGGAGGGTACTGACCCTGGTGCAGGTGGGTGAGACAGAACAGAATCCCTCCCTGGAACACTCACCTGCGACGGCTCGTAGGTCTCATCCGAATCAACACCTGAGTACAGCTCGGGGGAGGTGCAGCCAGAGACACCCCTTGAGAGCACGACCTGCAGCACTTGTGGGTTCTCCCCCACCACCACACCACGTCCCTCACTGGTGGTTGGTCGGCCCTGGGACACCTCCTGGGTCTGCACCATCTCCACAACCCCAGCAGTATCAGGTGCGTCTTCCCCTGCAAAGACATGAAAACAAAGTAATGGAAACAGGCATTGGCACCATGGCACACATTGAGGGCTGAGAAGCAAGAGAACCAGTACTTGATTGACACATGTCCCACATGACTAAAACCCTCCCATGCATGCACCCTCACTGCGTATGAAGTGCAGGCAAATGGCACACACTGATGACACCAAGATGGAAGATGAACACATTTTCTGCATGCTGCCTGGCAGTGGCATCACACATTGGCCTGTGATTGGCAGGTGAAACACACATGCCATCACACAGATGGCATGTACCATTGCTATTGAGTGAAGATGGAGAGAAGGGCAGCACCTATTCATTCAGTCCAGTTCCCGCATGTAATAGCTTTTCTGATTCTAAAAGGTCAGATTTTTCACCTGGAGCTGCCAGTCTGAAATGGTCAAATTGCACAGGGACATGTGTGTACAAATGATATCCAGGTAACAAAGTCACTCCAGTTTACCATACCCATGTCAGACATGTGACTAGTGGATAGCGACATGCCTAGTGAAAGTGGTGGAATGCAAACAAACTGACTGAATGAACAGTGAAAAATAAGCAAATATGTTGTGTCAAGGTGACACTTCAAGGGCAACTGGCGTGCAGTTGTGCTAGATGTCTACTGTTGGCAGAAGGGATACTGCTATGGCCAAATGCAGCTGCGCAGGAAGGATTGCATGAAGCACATGGCTGACCCATACGACTCAGGCGCACACACTCTCACCTGGCACCCAAACAGAAGCCCTCACACACACACCATGCACATGGATGACACACACATGCATGTGCACTCACCGGACAATGCCTCGTAATCAGCCAGATCTCCCACGCCTTGGATCTGTTCCTCCGTGACGTAGGTCCCAGCGACTGACTCATGTGGAGTGAGTTCCATGTCTACTACTGGAGACCCACCTCCAGTCACTAGAGTTGCGGCATGACTTGAGGCCAGCTTACTCTTTGCCCTGCGCTTTAGGTCATTCCAGCGCTTATAGCAATCATTGGCTGTGCGCCTCACGATTCCAAGGGCACTTACGATGTCCGCAACGGTCTGCCAGTGTGCCTGGCGTTGTGCAGGTGTGGTCTTGGATCCTGCAACAATGACCATCTCGTTGTCATGTCCGGACACATACTCGACAAGTGCATTCAGTTCGTCATCCGTGAAGCTGGGCTTCCTGGACGGGCCGGACTGTGTAGCCGTGTCTGGGGCATCAGCCTGTGCCGGACGAGCACTCTTCCTCTTCCGCTTGGAAGGTGGTGGTGATCCTGAGTGTCCTGCGCCGCTCTGGACACTAGGGGCAGGAGCCCTGGTGGACTCTGGATCAGGAGTGTGGGATTGCACACTCAGCATGGGAGTTGGTGCAGGCATTGGCTCTAGTGTGATGGTGTCAGGGGGAATGTCAGCAGCATGGACTAGGACCGACACTGTCCTGGCTGGGTGTGTGAGGGCTGGGGTGGATGGAGCCGCAGCTGCCCCTGCAGCCACTCCGCCCTGCCTCCTTGGTGCAGCAGATGACCTTGCTGCCCCAGATCCACGTGGCATGATGGCATCAACGTGCACCAGCGCACGTGTCGTAGCCCTGCTGACCTGGAAGTCAGCCATGGAGTCAGCCAGGTCTGGTGCCACAATGGGCTGGTCCAACAAGGGCTGAGCATGGATGGTGTCAGCCACTTCAGCCTCAACGGGAGGGGGGGAGGGGGGAGGGAGGGGGATGATGGGTGCCCTTGACTGGTCCTCCACACATGGGGGGACAGGCTCACCCTGCAAGTTACGACCACGTCCCCTACCGGATCCACCACGGCCACCACTTGTGGCTCTTCCACCTTTGCCACCCTTACGGAATCCTCGCCTCCCAGCCATGGCACTGATATTAATGTGCGTATGGGAGTGGCTGTAGACAATTGTCCTGGGCAATTGGGGGTCAAAGGGGTTGGGTACCAGATGGTAATTGTACCCTAGTGCTCTAGCACGGCTGATTGTAACCCCTGGGGATAGATGAAGGGTCACGCAACGCACAGGAGGCCCAAAAAAGGGAGATGACGTGCACGCAACCCCTCCTAGACCACGTGTGCATAAAGAAAAACCTGCACTACGCTGTGGCACCCAGTAACACAAGAATGAACGTATGCGTGTCACACGCAGCCTAGAATGACCTCTGAAGGGGTAGGCTACACACGGGGCACGCACAGAAGTTGGATACGTGCGTGACTCACCGTCTGCCAGGTAAAAGAGCGTGAAGAATGAGCGCGTTTGGCTGGCTAAACCCCTGCCAAAAGAAGATGTGTACGCTGTCTGAGAAGACAGGACAACAGTAGAAGGGGACACTGTTTGAGGGAACAGGCCCAGGTAAACCAGTAAAAGAGAAAAAAGAGAAAAAGCTGTCAGAGGTAACAGGGAATACGAACTGGAAACGCCGTGAAGTAAATCGCGTGTGAAACGACAAGAAGTACAGAATTCACCCACTCGCTCTCCACGAAAAGCACGTACAAGGAAATGGTGTTCTACATGTACCTTATATACAGGCCCACACGTACAGCGTCACTTACGCGGCGTGTACGTTCACCAATCACACGCTTTGTCACTCCTGCGTGTAGATCCATTTTCACCAATCACACGCTTTGTCACTTCTGCGTGTAGATCCATTTTCACCATTCACACGCTTTGTCACTTCTGCGTGTAGATCCATTTTCACCAATCACACGCTTTGTCACTTCTGCGTGTACATCCATTTTCACCAATCACACGCTTTGACACTGGGACGTGTCACGCAACAATTTCCTGCACGTGCAGGTGACTATAGGCGCGCATATGCTGTTGACGGGTTTACGCGCTAAGGGCCTTTGCTGACGTGTGGGATTTCACTCCCTATCAGGCTGTCCACGCGTTCACACACGAGAGACCACGCTCCTGGCCAGGAGGCCAAATTACTGCCCCCCCAGAGCCCTGAGCACGCTCCCACCTGCCATCTGCTGCTGCCTGACTGCCTGCTGGCCACGTGCCCCACAGTGCTGGTGGGTGGGGGTGTTGGGAGACATGGGTGGGGGCCTGGTGGAGGGTGCCCCTGCACTGGTGGGGGTGGTGGGAGACATGGGTGGGGGCTTGGTGGAGAGTGCCCCTGGTGGCGGGGGGTGGGGGTGGTGGGAGACATGGGTGGGGGCCTGGTGGAGGCTGCCCCTGGTGGCGGGAGGGTGGGGGTGGTGGGAGACATGAGTGGGGGCCTGGTGGAGGCTGCCCCTGCACTGCTGGGGGGTGGGGGTGCAGGGGGACATGAGCAGGTGTGCAGGGTAGTCCCCTGTTTTGTAGGCTGCCTGCAGGGGCCGTGGAGGGTGTACAGGGAACACCTGTGAGGACCCACCCAGCCTAATCGCGTGTGATGATTCCCACGCACCCCTGTAATACACGTACCCTGGCCAATCGCGTGTTAAACTTCCCGCATACCCCTGTAATACACGTACCCTGGCCAATCGCGTGTTAAACTTCCCGCATACCCCTGTAATACACGTACCCTGGCCAATCGCGTGTTCAACTTCCCGCGTACCCCTGTAATACACTTACCCTGGCTAATCGCGTGTTAAACTTCCCGCGTACCCCTGTAATACACGTACCCTGGCCAATCGCGTGTTAAACTTCCCGCGTACCCCTGTAATACACGTACCCTGGCCAATCGCGTGTTCAACTTCCCGCGTACCCCTGTAATACACTTACCCTGGCTAATCGCGTGTTAAACTTCCCGCGTACCCCTGTAATACACGTACCCTGGCCAATCGCGTGTTAAACTTCCCGAATACCCCTGTAATACACGTACCCTGGCCAATCGCGTGTTCAACTTCCCGCGTACCCCTGTAATACACGTACCCTGGCTAATCGCGTGTTGAACTTCCCGCATACCCCTGTAATACACGTACCCTGGCCAATCGCGTGTTAAACTTCCCGCGTACCCCTGTAATACACGTACCCTGCCTAATCGCGGGTTAAACTTCCCGCGTACCCCTGTAATACACGTACCCTGGCCAATCGCGTGTTAAACTTCCCGCGTACCCCTGTAATACACGTACCCTGGCTAATCGCGTGTATAACTTCACGCGTACCCCTGTAATACACGTACCCTGGCCAATCGCGTGTTGAACTTCCCGCGTACCCCTGTAATACACGTACCCTGGCTAATCGCGTGTATTACTTCACGCGTACCCCTGTAATACACGTACCCTGGCTAATCGCGTGTATAACTTCACGCGTACCCCTGTAATACACGTACCCTGGCCAATCGCGTGTTGAACTTCCCGCGTACCCCTGTAATACACGTACCCTGGCTAATCGCGTGTATAACTTCACGCGTACCCCTGTAATACACGTACCCTGGCCAATCGCGTGTTGAACTTCCCACGTACCCCTGTAATACACGTACCCTGGCTAATCGCGTGTATAACTTCACGCGTACCCCTGATATGCACGTTACCCGCTTTGCGTTCCTTGTTTGGCAGCCCTGTAAACTGGTCCAGGGTTAGCGCAGCCCTTTGCAATGATTTAGCGATTTTGATGGCTTTTCCTTGCGCGAGGGCGTTCTTGGGGGCGTTACTGGCGCTGCTGCAGGGTCGCTGCGATACTCTGCGCCACGGCTGGTTTGGGAGCATGAAATCCATGAATACGCTGTGCGCGGAAATCGGTTTTAGCGCACGTGCCTGGCGCAGTCAATCGCACGCGGACACTCTGCGCCAGCCGCTTGCGACACTTTTCTGCGAAATTCTATGAATTACCCTGTAAGTGCGCTATTCAATTATTAATTTATTCTAAAGTGTGATATATATATCTATTGTTTAACCTATCAATTAAACCTTTTAACTTGCAAAACAGAACTACTTCTTGGCTCAGTGGGGTCAGGAGGATTCCAAGAGAGGGGTGTTATATAGGGGTAGTCATCCAGAACGCATGAACTGGACATAAAGATATATCAATAAGGGGTTTCATTCAGTATTCTAGACTAGGCGTTGACTTGGCTGTAGTGCTGAATTGAATCCTCTTACAGGTGGGAGGTTTTGAATGAATCTGAACCACTGGCATTGCTCTGGGAAACCTTCCACACCACCGTTTTTTAGCCCCTCTGCACCATTGCAAAAGGGCCCCAGCCATACGCAAATCAGTCAGGTACTGCCGCCAATGGTAGCAGCCAGCCCGAACTGCTAGGCCAGGTCCCCTCTGCACGGAAACACAAGCAACCCCAGACATGTTTCAGCCTTGTTGGGCCTCCTCAGTGAGCTGTAGCTTGGTTCCCTATGGCGCAGTGAGCAAGGGACCCACATCTGGGCATACCCTCTCTCACATAGTGAGACAAACTGTGACCACAAAAGTGATGGGTGAAAGGTTTTGAATGAATCTGAACCACTGGCATTGCTCTGGGAAACCTTCCACATCACCGTTTTTTAGCCCGTCTGCGCCATTGCAAAAGGGGTCCAGCCATACGCAAACAACAAGTGATCACTAAAAACAAACAAACAAATAGACTGTAGCCTAACAAAAAAAGTTTTTTTGAATCCAACATGAATGCTTTTTCCCACAGACCCAATGATTTTAGCAACAAACACAGAAAATGAGCAAATTGCACAGTACACTGGTTTGTAATCTACTAAATATGAGGTTCAAAAAATAAAAGATGTCTATTATTCAATGTTATAAGTCATTACAAACTACCAATAGTAACATGATATTTTCCTTTATCACAGAAATTGACAAAGAATATATGTACTCCAGTTACTAAACCAAACAGTAACAGGCCGATTCATGGAATAAATGTGCGCCGAAAATCCCGGCGCAGAGGGGCCAATACGTGCGCTGCGCCGAAAATTAGCGAAAAGCGCAGGGAAACCAGCGCACGTCGATTCATGGAAGTCCGTGCGCAAGAAAAGCAGAGGACGTGCGCTGAAAAAGCGCGCGGCGCAGGCCGGCGCACAGGTCAACCAACGTCGTGCGCCACGGCCACTGCGCTATCACTCCGAGCGCAGCGCACAGCTCTAAAGTAGGCGGAACACAGGGCGGGACACTCGGAATGGGGAATAAAATGGGGCACAACACTCGGAATGGGGAAGAATGTGGGCGGCACGGGGAAAGTTTAGGAGGCAAGTGCGCGGAACGCCCACACGCTCGCATACAACACGTATTCATGGAATAGAATAGGGCAAAAAAGCGCACGCTCAAAGCAGCGCACAGGCACAAACACGACCGCCACAAGAAAGCAGGCGGTAGCGTCTCTGCGCCTGCAAGAAATGTGCGCTAAAAGGTGCGCCAACAAATAGCACCTATATACAGACATGATCAATGTCCAATACTGTGGCCCTCCAGGACAAATGACGTACAAAGGGGTACCCACAAACACAGACACGCGCTGAGAGAAAAAATAAACGTGTGCGTGTATACCGGGGTGCGCGGGAAGTTGCACACGCGATATGGCCGGGTACGTGGATTTCAGGGGTGCGCGGGAAGTTCCACACGCGATTAGTCAGGGTACGTGGATTGCAGGGGTGCGCGGGAAGTTCCACACGCGATATGGCCGGGTACGTGGATTTCAGGGGTGCGCGGGAAGTTCCACACGCGATTAGTCAGGGTACGTGGATTGCAGGGGTGCGCGGGAAGTTGCACACGCGATATGGCCGGGTACGTGGATTCCAGGGGTGCGCGGGAAGTTCCACACGCGATTAGTCAGGGTACGTGGATTGCAGGGGTGCGCGGGAAGTTGCACACGTGATATGGCCGGGTACGTGGATTTCAGGGGTGCGCGGGAAGTTCCACACGCGATATGGCCGGGTACGTGGATTTCAGGGGTGCGCGGGAAGTTCCACACGCGATATGGCAGGGTACGTGGATTGCAGGGGTGCGCGGGAAGTTCCACACGCGATATGGCCGGGTACGTGGATTTCAGGGGTGCGCGGGAAGTTCCACACGCGATATGGCCGGGTACGTGGATTTCAGGGGTGCGCGGGAAGTTCCACACGCGATTAGTCAGGGTACGTGGATTTCATGGGTGCGCGGGAAGTTCCACACGCGATATGGCCGGGTACGTGGATTTCAGGGGTGCGCGGGAAGTTCCACACGCGAATTGGCTGTGTGCTCCCAGGCATTACCTGTACACCCTCCACGGCCCCTGCAGGCAGCACACACCACAGGGAACTACCCTGCACACCTGCTCATGTCTCCCACCACCCCCACCCCCCATCCACCAGGGACACCCTCCACCAGGCCCCCACCCATGTCTCCCACCACCCCCACCCCCCATCCACCAGGGACACCCTCCACCAGGCCCCCACCCATGTCTCCCACCACCCCCAGCACTGTGGGGAACCTGCCAGCACGCCCCCACCCATGTCCAACCCATGTCTCCCACCACCACCACCCCCCATCCACCAGGGGCACCCTCCACCATGCCCCCACCCATGTCTCCCACCACCCCCACCCCCCATCCACCAGGGACACCCTCCACCAGGCCCCCACCCATGTCTCCCACCACCCCCAGCACTGTGGGGAACCTGCCAGCAGGCCCCCACCCATGTCCCCCTGGCCCCAGGTCCTGACGATACACAATCATGGCAGTAATGGCCAGCATACCCAGCACAAACACCCAGGCAAGGATTGCATGCACCCACATAGTGAATGCAATCACATGACACAACCCCAAAGGCAAGTATGCAAAAGAACACATGTCCGTCACACACACATACACAATGGGTGCAAGTGAATGTCAAAACCCATATCATGACATGTAAGAAACCAAAGAGAAAATAACACAAGTGTAAGAAAATATAAAAATGTATTAAAAACAAAAAATAAGTAAACTAATAAAACATACAACTATGTGGCAAAGTAAATAAAAGGTCCATGTCCGAGAACAAAAATGATAAACCAAAAAACAAAGGATTAAAAAATAAATAGAATTTGTCCAAAGCAAAACCATGTAGTAGGAAATCAAAGAAAAACCATTACGTCATGGTGTAAACAATAAGAAAATAAAAAAATGTATCTCCCAAAAAATAACAATATATACAGGAATGTTCCAGGGTCCATGAGCCCAACACCACAAATGAAACCTAATACTAACTAATAAAAAAAATATGTACAAAAAAGTGGCCATTGTCCGAGCGGTCCAAAATAATAAAAATAAATAAAGGAAACCTAGCACTAACTAACTAAAAAACTATATACAAAGGCAGCGGGCAAGTCCTGCGGCTCACTTGGTGATGCTGGCCAGGGCATCCTCGAACTCCATGTCAATGTCCTGGAGGCGGGACTCTGTCCTGGCCCCGAGGTCTCGCAGGGACAACCCCATGTGCTCACCAAAATCCCTGCGAGCCTCCTCGAGGCACTCAGCCCGCCTCAATGCCCGACGCATGGCGATCTCCGCCCTGGCCATGGCGAGCCGCTCCTCTTCCGCCCGCTGCCGCTCCGCACCTATCCGCTGGCCAAACTCCTCCCACACGGAACACACCGCCATGCCAGGGTTGCCCTGCCCTCCGGCCGATGCCTGCCCCTCTGATCTTGATGGCCCTGAGCCATGATGCCTCCCACGTCGAGCCCGCTGCTGCCTCCGACGCCACTGCCTCTGCCAGCACGACGGCATCCAGGCTGATGGTAACCACCGACGCCGTCGTGCACGTGCCCTGCCCGATGATGCCGGCACATCTTCCATCTGCTGGGGTCCACTTGCTGTGTTGTCCACCCCTGCTGGACCTCCGACTCCCAACTGTGGCAGGGATGGGATCCCCACCGAGCTGGCTGCATTGGTCGGGGCAGGTCCACAGGGGGCCATGGTGGCATCTGGGCCGGAAGACGGCAAGGAGAACGACCGGTGGATAGCCTGCACAGAGGAGGAGAGGGCCGTCAGATTGGCCAACACATGCAGGAACCCCCCGAACATGGCCGATCCCAATTGGGCCACGTCGGCACGGTGCACTTCGTGATGACGTGCGTGCTCCTCCCGGGAAGCACGCACGGCATCACGAATCACAGCCGTGCGCATCGCGACCCCAATCAGGACCTGCTCCACGCGGCCAGGGGTTCCCACGTCCGCAGGTGGAGGGGAGTCAGTTGACATGGACATCCCCTCTACCTGCGGACGGGCCTGGGACGGGGCATCCCTGCTGGTGCATGGTGGTGCACTCACAGGGTCAGGGACAGCGACATGCACAGGCACCTCCACGGTGACCTGTGCTGCCTCCTGCCCCTGGCCCTGGACTGCACCACTTGCACCAGCAGGGATGCTCCCACCAGGCCCCATGTGTGCACCAGTGTCGGCCTCCTCCTCCTCTGTGCAAACCACCAACCTGGATGGCTCCTCACCGTCTCCCGCCGTAGCAGGCCCCTGTGGGGGCTCACCCACCCCTTCCGCTGCAGCCGTGGGGGCATCCCCGCCGCCTTGCTCCACAGCGCCGTCTCCGCCCTCTTCTTCACTAGCCGCTGCGTAGAGGGAGACAAAGGACACAAGCATCAGGCTACTGTACAATGGTCCCCTAGACAGGAAGCAATAGCAGATGAGCACCACTGTCAAAGTACACTTCCATCATGTCCCTCCACAACACATGGGTCAGTCCAGGCAAAACACACACAGTAACAGGCATGGTGCATGCCATGCACATTTCCATGCATGTCCAATTGACTCTTGAAACATTCAATGATATGTAACTCACATGCATCATGGCTCATGCATATCACATGCACACACTTCACCTCAGTCACATCCATCTGGCCCCAAACACACCGAACACAGGCGAAACAAGGGTAAGTTGGGTGCGTCACTGAATCTGTGCATTGTCACACACATGTGTCATGCATCCATGGCATGCACAAGTCACAGACACGCAGGTCAGGCACACAGACATGGCTACCATATATGTACCTGGCATCAGCACCCATCCTTCACCCCCATCCATGTCCAGGTACAGAGACTGGCATGCTCTCATGTCCTAAATCTGCATAGGGCTCCCCATGCCGCATTTCAACACATGCAACAACCATGTGGGTCACACATCACTGGTCGCACATGCATTACCATGATGTCCCTGCACACATACATGCATACATGGCCCATGGCACACATACAGGCAAGTATCATAGAACCAGCACACCGCAACATGCCCTGTCTCACACAGTAATGCTTGCACACTTACCGCTCAACTCCAGACGGGCCTCCCTCTCAAGGACCTGGGCGTGGAGCGCTGGGCGTACGCGTTCCAGGACCCTCTTCTGGATGGAACTCATGCGGCCCCGGCCCCCCTCCACGAGGCGCCGGGCCTTCACAAGGGTCCTGGACCTCAAGTCCTCCCAGCGCTTCTTGATCTTCTGGACGTTGCGGGTTGCCACCCCCTCCGCGTTGATGGCAACCACACAGTCGGCCCAGATCCTCTCCCGTCCTTCCTTGCTGGCGCGGGACGATCCAAAGAGGGCATCATACTGCCCCAGGACATGCTCCACCAGGACACCAACTTCGGTGGCAGTGAAGCTGGTGCCCCTCTGCCCCTCTGGCCTGGGGTTGCCACTGGTGCCAGATGTGGAAGTGCCCGACATGGCAACCCCAGAGGCAGGTGTGGGTGGGCAACTGGGTCCTGGGGCTGGGCTGTGGAGCGATGTAATCCCAGTTGGGAGTCTTCAGTTCCAGCAGGGGTGGACACAGCAACTGGACCCCTGCAGATGGCTGATGTGCAGGCACCAAATGGCAGGGCACGGTGGCAGCAGGCAGGCAGCAGCAGATAGCACGTGGGAGGCTGCTCAGGGCACTGGGGGGGCAGTAACTCGGCCTTCTGGGCAGGAGCGTGGTGTTCCGTGTGTTTTCGGGTGGCCAGCTTGATACGGAGTGATTTGGCACGTGAAATTCCTGCACGTCAGCGTGAAATCCGAGGAAAGGCCCTTAGCGCGTAAGTGCGTCAGCACGCATACGCGATTCTATTGGACCAGAGTCCCTCAGCGCGTAAGCGCGTCTGACGTGATCCGCACGGGCGTTCCCCACTCAGCACGTGATGACGGAGCACACGTGGAAATACTGCACGTCAGAGTGTCATCGCGTGTAATTGGTCAAAAGTGCGCGTACACGCGATTGGCCTATGTACGTGTATTTCATCGCGTGTAATTGGTCAAAAGTGCGCGTACACGCCATTGGCCTATGTACGTGTATTTCAGGGGTGCGCGGGCACTTACACACGCAAGTACGTCAGCGCACCTGTATGCCTGCTGCGTGGGAATTTCCACACGCTATTGGAGTGGGAACTAGATTCCAGGGGTGCGAGGGTCACACGCTCGCCTAGAACACGCGCAAAGCATTAATTTGCGCACTTTTCAATAAACAAGCCAGATGCCAGGATGAACATACCGTTCCTAGCAGCAGTGGCAGTGGGCTACCAAAGGAGGAGGAGGAGGAGAGTCAGGGCCAGAATATTCACACCCAGAACCAGCCTATTCGGGATGCCTGATGACCAGGTGTATGGGAGGTACAGGTTTCCAGCACACATCATACTGGACCTGGTCAGTGAGTGGGAGGATGACCTCACATCACCCACCCTGTGCTCCCAAGCACTCAGCCCCCTGCAGAAGGTCCTGAATGTACTGCACTTCTTGGCCACTGGATCCTTTCAGCGGACAAGTGCCATAGTGGGTGGTGTGTCACAGGCCACGCAGTCACGCTGCCTACACCAGGTCTTGAACATCATCACTGCACGGCCATCAGTCCGCAGGCACATATATCTCCCCAGGACTCATGCAGAAAGGCGGACGTGCATCCAGGAATTCTATGGTGTGGCTCAATTCCCCAAAGTGCTTGGTGCAATTGACTGCACACATGTGGCTCTACGTCCACCCAGGGCAACAGAGCACATCTATAGAAACCGCAAGCACTGGCATTCCATCAACGTGCAAGTTGTATGCAATGCCAAGGGAATAATCACATCAGTATATGCCAACTATCCCGGGTCCACCCACGACAGCTTCATCTACAGAATGTCTACCCTATGCCGGGACCTAGAGGCTGGCCAGCATGGAGATACATGGCTGCTTGGTGAGCATGAATGCCACTGCACATGCATGCATGTCAGATACTGGGTCATGACACAACACCACTAATGATACCCATCACCACCTCCGCAGGGGACAGTGCCTACCCTATCAGCCCCCACATGATGACCCCAATCCGGAACCCCACCACGCCACCCGAGGTAAGGTACAACACAGCCCACATTGCAACACGGGGCATAGTGGAGCGCACATTCGGAGTGCTGAAGTCACGCTTTCGCTCCCTTGACCGTTCTGGCAGGCAGCTGTTATATGCTCCCCGAATAGTGTGCAGGATCATAGTGGCAGCATGTGTCCTGCACAACGTTGCAACACGCCGGGGCCTGCCCGTGGACATGGTGGTGCCCCCACATCCACAACCACATGCACGCCCGCTGCGCATGGGAGGGGAAAGGGCACGGGGGAGGCAGCCCGTACGCAACTGGTGGCCAACTTCTTCACCTAGGAATCACAGTGCTGGCTAGTGCACACTGCTCTGGCACATACCATCTGACAATCAATGATGACACTACCTGACAATGTCACAAAATTACTTGACAATAAACTGTCAGATACACATCAGCCTGAGATTGTTAACATGGAAGTGTCACTATGTGTGCACCCCTACCTACACATACACCAGCAATGCATCACAACGAAAAGACACACCTCCATCAATCAAATATGCATTGCCACAGGCGATTCACTACATGACAACATTGCCATGTCACCCATTCCCTTCACAGTCCCGCCACTGAGGACACCATGTCATGGTATGTGAGAGCAAACAAACTGGCCATCACAACATGACACCGGTGTCACAAATAGCAGTGCCCCAAATGGAACATAGCCGCACTTGAACAGCTAACCGCGCTGGAGCCACTACTACACACCTGTGTAAGAGTAATTTCAATCAAATTACACACCAACCCACCCTGAAGCCCACCCAAACAAGACACAATGCATGTAATCAATGGTAGTCTCAATACCTGATTCTGCTGGTATGTCCTCACCGTCCAGATGTACAGTGATGGCGCCACGCAAAAGTGTCAGTGCACATCTACCGACATGTAGTCTGACTCCAGAGAGTATGCCCGTGTGAAGAACTGTGTGAAATACCTGCAAAACATGAGCAACATATGTAAGTAGAGGCATATATCAAACCATCATGCATAGTTAGGTGCAACAACAATGTACACTATGAATGTCTACACAGTATTGACTATGGACTGGCCAACAGCTCATGGGAGTCCAATGTCACCGTGTAATTTGCTGTCACTTGGGCACACCCTTTGCAAGCCCATGGAAACGGAAGCAGGAGGGGTGTGGATGTCTCGTACCCAAGCATCGAAACCAAACTCAGGACAAGCCTGCATGTGCCCAGCCACAATACAGTGTATGCCCAGGTACCCACACAAGGCAACACTCTTGAAAAAGAAAAAAAAAATGAGAAAAAATGGCCATGAAAGGGCCGGCGGGGGGGGGGGCACCTATGAGGTCCGAGGACAGGATGCACGCCACAATCCACCTGTGTGGATCATGGGAAAATAAAACACCCCATAGGCTCGTGGCCCACACGGCTACTCTGTTGTGGGAGATGAGTCGCTATCGCTCTGGCCAGACCCTGCAGCTGACTCAGGAGGTGGGGGAGCTGCCTCAGAAGATGGTGTGACAATGGGAGGCAGCCCACGCAAAGCACGAGTTTGCTCCTCCATGGCTGCAAGCAGGCAGGTCTGGTAGTTCTGGTTCTGGGTTATAATCATGCGGAGGTCCCCATGCAGTAACTTCCGGGATGACCTGACCTCCGCACGAGTTGCCTGCATCTCGGCCGAGAGCGTCCGTGTCAGACGCTCCAGCTGCTCCTCTGTCCTTCTATGGGATGAAGCCTCAAGCTCTAACAGGGTCGACCTGAGGTGATGGAATTCTTCCCTCAGGCCTTCCCTGTGGCGCTGGGACTCCATGGAAAGTGATTCCCGCAGAGTCGCCAGTGCCGCCCGCCTGTCCATGTTGGACGCCAACATGTCCTCCCTGTGTGCCTGGCAGATGGACTCTGTAGCCTGCTCCAGTCGCTCCATCAGCCTTTCTGGGGGGACAATGGAAGTGGCCACCCTATCCATGGCCTGTGCAATCATCTCGGATGATGCTGCCTGTTGGGTGGCCATACCGTAGATGGATTGCTCCCAAGCGGTATTGCCAGGTGGCATACGGCCACCACGTTGACGGGCACCACACCTGCCTGGGGCAAGGCGGACTGCGCCTTGCTGTGCCGGCAAGGCCTCAGGCTGCAGGACTGCATTCCCTCTCTGATCTGCAGCCCCAGGAACAGGATCAGAGATTGTGTGGTGTGGCCCTGCATCCGTAACCACCGGAGGCTGAGCTGCCGACACTGACATCCCAATGAGGGCAATGGCCCGGCTGCAGGTGGGTCGGACAGAGGAGATTCTCTCCCAAGAACACTCACCTGCGACTGCACATAGGTGTCATCCTCCGAGTCTACACCTGAATACTGCTCGGGGGAGGAACCCCCAGAGACACCCCTCGACAGCACGACCTGCAGCACTTGTGGGTTTTCACCCACAAACACACCACGTCCCTCACTTGTGGAAGGTCGGCCCGGGTTGCCCTCCTGGGACGGCTCAACCACCACATCCCCAGCATCAACAAGTGCTTCGTCCCCTGCAAAGACATGAAAGAGAAAAATGGAAACAGGCATTAGCACCATGGCATACAACAAGGGCTGATGAACAACAGAGGCAGTAGTTCTACGACACATGTCCCACATGACTGGGAGACCTCCT
Organism: Ambystoma mexicanum; assembly: GCF_040938575.1. Taxonomy (NCBI): domain Eukaryota; kingdom Metazoa; phylum Chordata; class Amphibia; order Caudata; family Ambystomatidae; genus Ambystoma; species Ambystoma mexicanum. The sequence continues at coordinate 861,703,328 of NC_090930.1, read as the reverse complement.
ATGCATTCACCATCACTGGGTCTGTAGGGGAGGCTCAGGGCATACAATGTACAGATTGGAGAGCAACGCCTGCTCACCATGCTGCCTAGCACTGCCATCACACATTGGCCGGTGATTGCCATGTCAAAGGCACATGCCATCACACACATGGCATGTGACATAGCCACCAAGTGAAGAGGGAGAGGAGGGCAACTTTTTTGGATTTCAACCACTCTGGTCCTGACATTGCATCATCACATCAATAAGTTAACATGTTGTACATGGATCTGCTAGTCCCAATTGGCCACGATGCACAGTGCCTTGTCTACATCAACAAAATGCAGTAAACAATGAGATTCCACCTCCCCATCACCTGTAAAGGAATCATATAGCATTCGTGAAGCACCGGTCCAGAAATGTATGAAGGTACAGCGGAGCACTGAGGGGTGGTGGGGCAGAAGGGGATGCCAGTCAACAATCCTACTGGTGCTGGTGTCATTCATGTCACGCAAGTGCAGGGGTGGGTGGCACAATGAAGTGCAAGGGGAAGTGGCGGCTGGAAGTGCTGTACAAGGTAAGTGGGACTTAACGTCAAGGGCAGATGGTGTTAGGCGCAGACAAGTGCTGGGGGGGGTGGCCTATAGGGGTACAGAGACAATCATGCAGTGCTGTGGGCTCGGAGGGGACAGGGGAGGTACACACTGCATCTGGCTCGGCAAGGTCCTTGCAGATTTCTATGTGCCCTGCAGAGTTGTCACATGCCGCAGATATGTGCCCTTGGATTGGGGATCTCATCTTGGTGAAAAGGGTGAGGCGCTATTGCCTTTGGAGCATGTGGCAGGCCAGTTTGCCAGAGGATGAGCATGATGCAGGACATTCCCTCTCTGCCACCCGGCACCTGTGGTTTGGGTTCACAAGATCCGAGTCATGCCAGGACTCTGCATTGGCATGGGGCTTCAGACAGGTGGTCATGACCGTGGCAAAGACATCCAGTGTACCTGACATAGAGTGGAGCATGGAGTGGGCCCTGTCAGGATGGGAGTGAGCCTAAGGGGGAGCTGGATGGGGGGGGAGATTTTGGCAGCATAAGCCTCGACTGACACACACTTCATGGGTTGGAATACCAAGAAGGTGTGTGACAGTGGTGAGGGTGGCTTTGCCTGTGGGGTGGTGAGGGTGAGCTGGGAGGAGAGGAGAATGTGATCACTCCAGGAGAGAGGAGTGCAGAGATGGACGGAGAGGGGAAAGTCAGATGAGATCAGAGCATCAAGAGTGTGCCCTGCAGAATGAGTAGGGACAGACGGGAGTCTAGAGGGTGAGAGGGAGTTGCTGAGGTCACAGAAAGGTCACGTGGGGGTGTCAACAAGCATGCAGGTGGATGCGTACAGCACCAAGGAAGAGGATTTCTGTGTCTGGGGACATGAGTGAGGAGGAGAGGTGAGGACACTCAGAAAGGAAGTAGTACATTTGACCAGTTTTCCCAGACACAGTACGCACAGTTTGTGAATGTCAAGGTGTGGTAGAGAGAGACGTCACACAAGCCATTCCAGAGTGGAGTAGGTCTAAGTAGGAGTGACAGTGGCAGGAATACCCTCAGGGAAGCCAAGGGCACACCCCCCCTGCACAGTAGTGGCGGGCCAAGGAGAGGATCTCCTGAACATCAGGTAGGAGTGTGTGAAGGATGCAGACAGAGCTGGCCGTCAGACATGTTTCCATGAGACCAAGGATGTCAAGGTGCATAACCTCATGTAAGTGACAGATATCGGAGGAATGCCTGATGCAGCCGCAGTGAAAGGAGTGTAATTGTGGAGGAGGTTGACAGCCTTGTAGGACTTACGGGGAGTGCTAGAGATCAGAGGTGCAGCATGTGTAGGAGTTGGAGTGGGAGGCGGAGAAGGATCATGGGAGGGTGCAGGGAGGCAGTGCAGGATTGATGAGGAGAGAGGAGGGGGGACAGCAGGAGAGGAAAGGAAGTTGATGAGATGTGGGTAGCATTTCTCAAGGAGAATGAGGTTGGCCTAAGGGCCTTGGACTGAGATGCTCCCATTACCATACACATCAATTGTGGCCTCTGAGGATTGGAAGGAGGCCAGGAGTACACCCCAACGGGTCCCACCATTGATGGTGGAAGAGGAGCAAGGAGAGAGGACAGGGACCATGTGAAGGGTCTATGGGACAGGCAAAGGCATGTATGAGCAGATGTCAGTGAGAGTTAGCTTTGAGTAGGCTCAGATGCACTTGTCAGCAATAGGGTGGGTCGCATTGGAGGGCAGGGTGCCCTCATTTGACTGTTAGCAAGCAGGTGTCGTGAGTAGGGCACGATGGTCTGAACTGTAGAAGTCAGGGAAGATAGACCATGAAGAGCAGCATGGAGTGTGAGGGAATGGGGCTCGAAACCAGACGGTACCAAAGCACACAGGTAGGAGGTGGATGTCAAGGCAACATCCACAGTATGACAGCATGTTGGTTGGCATTTATATACAGAGGACGCATTAGCATGTGGTATCATTGCATGTCAGGCATGTGAAGATGAAACTTGAATGGCTGGGGGAAAGTATAGGAATGGTATGTAAGACATCAGATGAATAGACAGGGGAGTATGAGCAACAATGTAGTGACAAAATGACAATTCAAGGGCAACTTCCATGGTGTAGGGCCATATGTGCACTGTTGCCAGTAGGGATAGTGCTGTGGGCAGATGGTGTTGCACTGAACATACTGGATGAGGCACATGGGTGCCACTATCAACTCTGCCACACACCCCCTTGACAGGCACCCAACATGAATGCTTCACACACACACCATGCACATGGATAATACACACATGCATGTGCACTCACCGGATGATGCCTCGTAATCAGGGAGATCTCCCACACCTTGGAGTTGTCCCTCGGTGACGTAGGATCCAGCTACGGACTCGTGTGGTGTGAGTTCTATTTCCTGTGCTGGGGACCCACCTCCAGTCACCAAGGTTGCGGCATGACTTGAGGCCAGCTTATCCTTTGCCCTGCGCTTAAGGTCATTCCAGCGCTTCTGGCAATCACTAGCTGTGCGCCTCACTACTCCAAGGGCACTTATTCTGTCAGCAATGGTCTGCCAGTGTGCCTGGCGTCTGGCATGTGTGGTCTTGGACCCTGCAACGATGACCATTTCCCTATCATGATCTGACACATACTGAACAAGTGCATTCAGTTCGGCGTCTGTGAAGCTTGGCTTCCTTGATGGGCCGGACTGTGCAGCCGTGCCTGGGGCATCAGCCTGTGCCGGACGTGCACTCTTCCTCTTGCGCTTGGAAGGGGGTGGGGATCCAGAGTGTCCTACGCCGCTGTGGACACTAGGGGCAGGAGCCGTGGTGGACTCAGTACTGGGTGTGTGGGATTGCACACTCAGCATGGGAGTAGGTGCAGGCATTGGGGGTAGAGGGATGGGGTCAGGCCTGATCTGAGGTGCATGAACTAGGACCGACACAGTCTTGGCAGGGTGTATGAGAGGTGGGGTGGATGGAGCCACACCCTGGCTACGGGGGCCAGCAGATGACCTATCTGGCATAGATGCGCGTGCCCTGATGACACCAATGTGCACCGGTGCACGTGCAGTGGACCTGCTGACCTGGATGTCAGCGATGGGATCACCCTCGGACAGGTCTGGTGCCACAATGGGCTGGTCCGACAAGGGCTGATCAGGGTTGGTATCAGCCACATGACCCTCAACTGGGGGGGGGGGGCATGGGTGTCCCTGACTGGTCCTCCAGACTGGGGGGGACAGGGGCACCCTGCAAGTCACAACCACGTCCCCTAGTGGATCCTCCACAGCCACCACGTGTGGCTCGGCCACCTTTGCCACCCTTACGGCTTGCACGCCTCCCAACCATGGCACTGATGTTATTGTGCGTATGGGAGTCGGTGTGCACAATTGTCCTGGGCAATTGGGTGTCAAAGGGGTTGGGTACCAGATGGTATTCGTACCCTAGTGCAGTGGCAAGGCTATATGACACCCCTGGGGAAAGATGACGGGTCACGCAACGCACAGGCACCCCAAAAAAGTTAAGGAACGTGCACAATACCCCTCCTAGACCACGTGTGCTGATGGAAAACCCTGCACTACGCTGTGGCATCCAGTAACACAAAAATGAACGTATGCGTGTCACACGCAGCCTAGAATGACCTCTGAAGGGGTAGGCTACACACGGGGCAAGCACAGAAGTTAGATACGTGCGTGACTCACCGTCTGCCAGGTAAAAGAGCGTGAAAAATGAGCGCGTTTGGTTGGCAACACCCCCGCCAAAAGAAGATGTGTACGCTGTCTGAGGAGACAGGACAACAGTAGAAGGGGACACTGTTTGAGGGAACAGGCCCAGGTAAACCAGTACAAGAGGAAAAAGAGAAAAAGCTGTCAGAGGTAACAGGGAGTACGAACTGGAAACGCCGTGAAGTAAATCGCGTGTGAAACGACAAGAAGTACAGAATTCACCCACTCGCTCTCCACGAAAAGCACGTACAAGGAAATGGTGTTCTACACTACCTTATATACAGGCCCACACGTACAGCGTCACTTACGGCGTGTACGTGCTTGGCCCATGTTCACCAATCACACGCTTTGTCACTTCTGCGTGTGGATCCTTTTTCACCAATCACACGCTTTGACACTCCTGCGTGTAGCTCACTTTTCACCAATCACACGCTTTGTCACTCCTGCGTGTAGATCCATTTTCACCAATCACACGCTTTGTCACTCCTGCGTGTAGATCCATTTTCACCAATCACACGCTTTGACACTGCACGTGCAGGTAACTATAGACGCACATATGCTGGTGACGGGTTTTCGCGCGATTCGCTGAGTGTGGGATTTTCACGTGCAAAATCACTCCCTATCAGGCTGTCCACGCGTTCAAACACGAAAGACCACGCTCCTGGCCAGGAGGCCAAATTACAGTCCCCCAGAGCCCTGAGCACGCTCCCACCTGCCATCTGCTGCTGCCTGACTGCCTGCTGGCCACGTGCCCCACAGTGCTGGTGGGTGGGGGTGGTGGGAGACATGGGTGGGGGCCTGCTGGCAGGTGCCCCTGCACTGCTGGGGTTTGGGGGTGGTGGGAGACATGGGTGGGGGCCTGGTGGAGGGTGCCCCTGGTGGATGGGGGGTGGGGGTGGTGGGAGACATGGGTGGGGGCCTGCTGGCAGGTGCCCCTGCACTGCTGGGGGGTGGGGGTGGTGGGAGACATGGGTGGGGGCCTGGTGGAGGGTGCCCCTGGTGGATGGGGGGTGGGGGTGGTGGGAGACATGGGTGGGGGCCTGCTGGCAGGTGCCCCTGCACTGCTGGGGGGTGGGGGTGGTGGGAGACATGGGTGGGGGCCTGGTGGAGGGTGCCCCTGGTGGATGGGGGTGCAGGGGGACATGATCAGGTGTGCAGGGTAGTCCCCTGTTTTGTGGGCTGCCTGCAGGGGCCGTGGAGGGTGTACAGGGTACACCTGTGAGGGCCCACCCAGCCTATTCGCGTGTGATAATTCCCACGCACCCCTGTAATACACGTACCCTGGCCAATCGCGTGTTGAACTTCCCGCTACCCCTGTAATACACGCGCCCTGGCTGTTCGCGTGTGATAATTCCCGCGTACCCCTGTAATACACGTTCCCTGGCCTATCGCGTGTTCTACTTCACGCGTACCCCTGTAATACACGTTCCCTGGCCTATCGCGTGTTCTACTTCACGCGTACCCCTGTAATACACGTTCCCTGGCTGTTCGCGTGTGATAATTCCCGCGTACCCCTGTAATTCACGTTCCCTGGCCTATCGCGTGTTCTACTTCACGCGTACCCCTGTAATACAAGTTCCCTGGGCAATCGCGTGTTGTACTTCACGCGTACCCCTGTAATACACGTACCCTGCCTAGTCGCGTGTAGAACTTCCCGCGTACTCCTGATTTGAAGATTGCCCGCTTTGCTTTCCTTGTTTGCCTGCCCTGTGAAGTGGTCCAGGGTTAGCGCAGCCCTTAGCGATGATTTAGCGATTTTGATGGCTTTTCCTTGCGCGAGGGCGTTCTTGGGGGCGTTACTGGCGCTGCTGCAGGCTCGCTGCGATTCTCTGCGCCACGGCTGGTTTGGGAGCATGAAATCCATGAATACGCTGTGCGCGGAAATCAGTTTTAGCGCACGTGCCTGGCGCAGACTATCGCAGGCGCACGCTGTGCGCCAGCCGCGTGCGCTACTTGTGCGCTGGATTCTATGAATTACCCTGTAAGTATATTATAATAAGTACAACCACCGCAACATTATCACACCCATAGTGGGTTATAACTTCGGTGCTTAGAAATTTGGTCTTGTCCATGCACCCAAGAGTCTAGGCCCTGGCCACAACCACTAAAGCATATCACTCCCATAGTGGCTTATAACTTTGGTGCTTATAAATTTGGTCTTGGCCATGCACACAAAATTCTAGGCCCTGACCACAACCACTACAGCATATCACTCCCATAGTGGCTTATAACTTCGGTGCTTATAAATTTGGTCTTGGGTGCCGAAGTTATAAGCCACTATAATTCAAACCCATAGAATCAAACATTTTAACTATGCCATATTGACACTTTTGATGTCCGCAGACAATATGAGTGTTCTTAGAACAGTTTCAACGTGCCCACGAATAGTACGTACAGGTATAGTGTCCTCAGGACACCTCCATTTAGTTTGTTTACGAACATTTCAGGACACCGCGTGTGTTCTTAGACTAGTTTCAACTTGCCTATGAACAATACTGACAGGCATAGCGTCCTCAGGACACCCCGATTTTGTTTATTTACGAACATCCTAGGACACTTGATGTATTCCTAGAACAGTTCCGACTTGCATGCGAACTATACGGACAGGTACCGTGTTCTAAGGACACCCCATTTTCATTAACTATGGACATTAAGGACAGCGCTGCTGTCCGCGGTCAGAACGAGCACAACAGGGGTACCTGCAACCTAAATAAATACAACATTTGACCACCCTCCCCAAACAGTCTTACACGCCAACACACTTGACTAAATAGTATATTTCCACCAAGTTTCACTGCGCTGTCCGTGGATGTCTGGAAATACAAGATGGCGGGCGTTCAGAAAAAATCTGGCGAACTTCACGCTCACCGCCATCCAGTCAGCAGACACGCCGCATGTCCGCGGACATGACGCCAGCCGATTAGCCAATCAGGACACTCTCTGTGGAGTGAACAGGGAAGTGTGTCCGCGGACCGAACATAGATATCACTAATTTTTTATGACTTACTTTTTGGTCGTTTTTTAAAAACTACTGGACGGATTTTCACCAAATTTACAAAAGCACGCTTTCGGGATCAAGCCGCTGATCCTGCCGCAAATTTGGTGAAAATCCGTCAGGCGGTTTGGGCTGTAGGCGTGAACAAAGTTTTTTCCCCATTCAGTCTATGGGAAAAAATACGTTTTGGGGACCCCCCCCCCCTATAACTTTGCCCTCCTTGGACCAAACCTCACCAAACTTTGCAAAATTCAGAGTGGGCTGTATACTTTTTGGTGAAGATCTGTCCAGGGAGAGCGAAGTTATAAGCCACCCAAAAAGTGCTCTTCCTATGGAAACAGCAACTTAACCATAACTACACAGCCACTATCATGGCTGTGTAATATAAGGGGAAGGAAATAGTGACTCAAAAGGTGCCTGAGTAGTAGAGAAGAATACTGGGGAGGACACCTGAGAAGAGGAGTATACCAGGAGGATAACTGAGAAGAGAGAGATACCAGGGGGAAAACCCAAGAAGAGAGGATACACACAAATTCCTACGCTTAATATAGTGGTTAGAAGAAGCCTGCATCCAAAGTCCTGAATAAAATAGGAAGAAATAGAAAACCACAGCAGTTAAAGACACTTGTGAAAGGGATGGGCTTACACCCCATGTCGGGGTAAAATTTAGGGGTAGAGATCTGTGTAGCCAGCTGGAGTTTGTCTAGTCTGGTAATGTCTGTCTTATGTATTGATTGTTGCGACGTCATAGGATGACATTTTTCCTTCGAGGAACTAGCATAAAAATTACACGATTGAGTAACTGAGATATTGTAGAATACGAATTGATATTCGTTGATTGAAAAAGGAGGTATACATTTTTGTGAAAAAATGGGATTGGAGCTTGCGACGATTGGTGCTCGCTCATATTGTTGAAGGTGTTTAAGAAACGAAAGACATAACAAGTGTTATATAAAGAGAAAGTGAACAGATTTAAGCATGGAAGACATGACTCCATTAGTACACCTGTGCAAACAGTTTCCAAAACATGCACCTAAGCTGAAAAGGTACTGTGCAAAATGGGTTAAAGGAACCACAAACAAAATGTTTATCCCATGGCCACAGGTGGATCGCTATCTAAAACGGTCCTACAGCACATGATGGCATATTTGCACGCCATGTACGCATGCAAAAAGTTAGACAAACGCCTAGCTAGTTTAGAGCTTTGGAAGATGTACCAAGAGGATAAGGAGGAGGAGCCGCAGTTAGATTGGATACTTAACGTATGCAGAAGGGGGAGAGGCACCTTCCGCGCCTCCCACCCCATCTGAAACGAAAAATGAAGTCAGTAAGGACGAAGGGTTATACCCGCTAAGGGAACTTAAAGCAGCTACGGGGTATAGCACTCCCGCATATGAGTCACCTACGCAAAGTAGCGAAGAAAACCCAGACAAAGACAAAGATAGAGATATAGATATCACCTCCAAAGTCCCGAGGGACAAAGAGAGACGCAAGAACGAGAGAAAAGACCAGGTACAAGCAAGTACATCTATCCATACAGAGAGAGAGGGCAAAAGATGGAAAGGAAACGAGGATAGATGTGATGAGATAGCATTCACACAAAACGAATGGATGGGAGGTCAGATTTTATTGAAACTCGATGGTAAAGGCATTGATGACGGGGAAACAAAATGGGAAGCTAGACGTTTTACAGAGAAAGGAGGAGGAAAAGGAAAAATTGAGAGATGAAAGAATCAGGAAAAAAGATAGGCAGAGACATATCGCAAAGAGCAAGAAAGACAATGTGATCATAAGCAGAGAGCAGCTAATGATCAGGACAGACAGGAGCAGCAGAGAATAGAAGAGCAAAGGATATGGGAGAAAAGAATAAAGAGATGAAGGGATGAGGAAATTCGAAGGGCAAATGAATGTAAAGATGCAAAGAAAGAGGAAGAAGAGTCAGAGAGGAAGCAAGGAAGCGCAGAGAATTTGATGACGACGTAGAATGTAAGCGAAGACCGAGAGCACGCAATCTTGAATATCTGGAAACGGAGGTTAAAAAACCTGTTCCAATAGTAGATTGGGAAGACATAGAAGAATTCTTTCCTGGGTACGATTCAGTACCAAGCAGGTCTAGGGCAAATATCGAGGATGACTTCGACACCAGAAGCACCGGAGAGACGATGATAGAATACATGATGAAATGGGGCTAGAACAAGTACCTCAAGGGGAGGGGGAGGACGAGCGCCTGGAGAGCACTCAGCTTTACGATGCTGAGGACGTCTCCCGAAGTAGTAGAAATAGCGAGCTGTCCCTAGATAGGTTGGAAATTAGTAAGAACAAAGAGGATGCAAGAAGTTGCACGGGTTGGGCACAGATGTCAGACACCGAAAGAGAGGAACATGAGGAAAAGGAGGAAGAGAGGAGTGCGAAAAACGATTCTTAGGAGGGAAATGGATAAGATGGTCAGGTTCTAGTGGATCTACACCAAGGGCATCAGCGTCAGCCACAGTCAGACCGACGCAAAGAAATATCTTACGGTCAGAGAGGGGTGTCTCCACCACCCTTTGTGAGCCGACAAAGGACATTACCAGGTAGTCGGCGATGCAGGAATATTACTCCTGCAATAGACAGAAAAACAATGAGAGAAGAGAGAGAGAGGGCTATACGTCCCAATTTCCGTTGCTTGAGAAAGGAGGAACAAGACCACAGTATATTCCATGGCCACACATGGATCGGGAAAACCAAAAAATAAGCTTCCAATGCGGACATCGGGAGCCGGAAAATGGATACACAAGCTAGAAAAAATTACGCGAGGGAACATGTTGGCTATTGGAGATATTAAGGATCTTTTAAATCGCCATAATTGTTGATCGAGCCGACGATGTGTGGACACAGGCAGGTTACCCTTGTGTGACTACAGTTAATACTGCACATGACAGAGCACCGTTTAACAATTGCAGAGCCGCGGTATGGAAAGCATTGCGATTGCTATATCTGGATACTTCCGACATGGAAGCTATCATGACACGAAAGCTGAAGGAGTCAGAGGACCCTTTGCTTTACATTCAGAATTTCCAAGACGCGTGGGTACTCGAGACTAGTGAATCTTGGGGGAAATCCATACTTGTGTTTTACCATATATTATGCCAAGGGCTGCCTGATGAGGTACAGAAACAGCTTAAGAAATTGGTAGGAATTGAGGCCAAACCGTGGTCTGAAATACAGTTGACCAAAGCACATTATTGCAGACTGCTGCAAGAGAAGAATCGCAAAAAAGAGGCTGCACAAAAATGTGAAGAAGAAAATTAGTGCAGAAGAAATTTTCAAAATATGCCATTGAAGGGGCAATGCAGGTTAATAATCCACAACAGAGTAATCAGGGCAATAGTTGGTTTTACCCCAGAGGGAGAGGATTTAGAGGAAGAGGATGGCAGAGTAATCAGGCAGGTTTTCAGAGTAATCAGGGAGGCTTTCAAAACATGCAAAATGGCAATCAGGATATGTCAAATGGGCAAATAATCAGACCACCGCCAATATGTTGGGTGTGTGTGGGATGACAGGGCATCTAGCACGCACATGCAGAAGTCAAGGGCTGATGCAAAACGACCAAGGAACAAGAGCAGGTATGGGGAATCCACCTGTGTTTTTACAACAGGGAGGAAATGGAGTTGCACAGAATCACACGGTGCAACAGCAAACGCCAGGAGCACAGCAAAGCTTGCAACCTCGAATTTGATGAGTTTTTCACAAGGACAGTCTCAACAGTCTCCGATGCAACTGTCACAGACAGTAAGTGCAGTACAGGCTGTGAACTCTGGAATGAGAGCTAACAATGGTGATGGAGGAAGTCCATTCACACAAAATGGGTCAAAGTTGTATATGGACTAGGTCAGCTCACTGGGAAACCTGATGTGTTCTATCCTATCAGTGATGCCAGACCCTCACCAGGAACCAAGGGTGGATGTCATTATAGGGGATAAAGAATATTCCTTCTTAGTTGACAAGGGTGCAACACGTTCGTGTATACTTGAAGACAAGTTTTCCTTATCCGGCGATGCTATAAATACTCGGGGCTTCACAGGAGCTACAAGTCATGTTCCTTTTACAGATACACTTCCAGTCTCTATAGGAGAATGTGATATGAATGTACAACTGTTATATTTAAGAAAAACCCCAGTAAATATCTTGGGACGAGCTCTAATGACAAAGTTAAACATGACAATCTCGTTCACAGAGAAAGGCATAGTATGTTCAACTCCAGGAATGCACTATTTGAAAGTATGTGAGATGATTAGACCATACGCAGGACACACAGCTATGAGAGTTATCCCATTAGAGACAGAAATATTTGCGTATGGAGTACGTGTGCTGATGGCAGGGCTGCCAGGCCTTGCAGACAAAACCACGAGGACCCCAGATGAATTTCTCTTTAGGCCAAGAATACCTATGCACGAGGAAAAGGGACAAGTATTTCCCTTGGTGATGCACACAGCCATAATACGAGGGAAAATGGCTTTGATTGATGGTTGTGATGATGAAGGTCGACAATGGTGCACAGTAATCGCCGTTGAAGAAGGGTACAGATTGACTGATTATCTGTTTGATGAACAAGCAGATCGAAAAGAAACAACTGTTGAGGTAAATTTCACTTTCTAGGTGAAAATGATCAAAAGAGTAGTGCCCCAGAGAATGATGTTGGCACAGAACTGTCCCGAATGTTTCGAGGGCGACATGGCCCAGGTGCCTGTCGCAGTGTAGGCCACAGGCCCTTATTACATAGGCTTATTGAAAGGAGTCGGAGAAGTCAAAATTAAACTAAAGCCAGGAGCAATTTGACCAAAAGCACAACATTATCCCATGTCTAGAGAGGCAGATGAAGGAATTTTCAAAACAATTTCGGCTATGATGGAACAGGCATCTAGTGACGTCAGAGTCGTCATGCAACACCGCGGTTTATCCAATTAAAAAATCAAAGGGAAGGTCTTGGAGACTAATTCAAGATTTACGCCCGATAAATGATATTGTAGAGGCAGAGTTCCCTTTAATCCCTAACCCGGCTACAATCCTATGTAATATACCTGTTGAGGCAAATTATTTCATGGTGATTGACTTGAAAAATGCATTTTTCTCAATCCCATTGCACCGAGTCTCACAAGATCTGGCGTAATTTACATTCCAACAGATGCGTCTGAAAAGCACTAGGCTACCCCAGGGGTACTGTGAGTCTCCTTCAATTTTCAACAGAGTCCTGCAGATGGACCTAACCAATATTTCATTAGAAAGTGTTGTCTTGCAATATGTGGATGAAATCTTAATTTGCAGCACTACAGGGGAAAGATGCAGACACGATTCTAATCAGCTATTGACTATATTGGCTGAAAAAGGATATAATGTTGACAAAGAAAAGTTACAATATTGTCAACAAGAAGTGCTGTACATAGGCCAGCTGATCTCACATGAGGGGAAAAGGGTTACCCCAGAAAGGACTGAAGCCATACTGATCACAGCTAAGCCACACACGATAAAACAGATGCAGATCTTTTTAGTTCTTTGCAATTATGTCAGGGCATGGGTCTTTGACTACAGCTCATATACCAAGCCCTTGTTACAGGCCCTAAAGAAGGCACAGGTGACGAAAGGAAAAATTGAATGGTCTGGGAGAAGGCTACAGCCATTGTGATGGGATGCTCCATGACATAGTCCGTCGAGCACACACTATTTGCGATTCTAGAGAAACCAAAGGGCACATTGACATTGCAGAAAGCTTCTGCCTATGAAGTGATCATATTGAATCTATCGATTAAGATAGTTCGATGCAAGATAGTGAACCCAGCTACGTTCATAGCAGAGCCAGTCACTGACGGAGAACCGATCCATGGCTGTGCAAATTATGAAGAATTCTAAGATGAGATTCCCAGAGTGAAAGAAAATGCAGTGGCAGAAGGAGAAATTGTCTTCGTTGACGGTTCCTCGAGAATCGATCAAAACGATGGGCAAAGATATACAGGCACTGCTGTGATGAAGCACACAGCAAATGGAGAATTGAGTACTCATTAGTGCACGATTGCCATCTCACTATTCAGCACTGGCTGCAGAATTATTGGCGGTGATTAGCGCGCTGCAAAAGGGGGGCTACCTCCGAGAGGATGGCACGCCAGTGCAGCACGCAGCCCTATTGGATAGGCTCATTAAGGCAATACAGCTCCCAGTGGGCATAGCGGTGATGAAGTGCGCCGCCCACACGAAGGGGACAGATTTTATCTCACGAGGGAATGAAGCAGCAGACACAGAAGCCAAGCGTATGGCATCCAAGGGCGAGACCATCATGGATGTGGAAATCACTGATGTGAACGAAAAAATTATTGTTGCACAAAGTGAACCTGAAAGCTACAATAACATGGGGCAAACCCAGCTAATGGAACTCCAAGGGGAGGCACCACAGGAGGGGAAGAATCTCTGGAAGCAGCTAGGGTGTTCTTTAAATCCCTCCGAAAGCTTGTGGCGACAAGACAGCACTGGTAAACCAGTAATGCCTATAGCCCTGTTAAAAATAGCATTGGAAAGTTGCACTATCCAGCGCACATGACAAAAGAGATCTCGCGGCAACGCTCACTGAAGACTGGTTTATACCTAACTTAGCAGAGCACGTTGCATTTTTTAATAGTCAACTGTATTATCTGCCAGCAATTCACGGCTGGGCCCACACTAAAGTAATTAGAGGAGTCATTCCAAGGCCAAATTGACCTTTTCAGCACTTGCATGTCGATTACGTCGATATGATTCAAGTATGTAACGGGTACAGGTATCGAATTGTTGTGGTGTGTTCATTCTCTAGATGGATAGAAGCAGGTCCATGTACACACCCAGACTCTACCTGTGCGGCCACATTTCTAGTGAGAGAGGTATTTCCCAGGTAGGGTGTATGTGAAGTCATGAGATCAGATGATGGGGCTCACTTTGTCAACAAATTTTTTGAACAGATTAGCGTGTTGCTTGGTATAAAGCACAAGTTATCGTCGGCCTATCACCCACAAGGTAATGGGGTATCTGAGAAGCTCAACGGCTTCGTAGAGGAAAGGATAACCAAGTTCAAGCTTACTCTAAGAAAGGGATGGTTACGCTGCCTTCCTTTGGCACTGTATGCACTCAGAAACCAACTTGGTTCTGACCATCATCTTACGCCACACATAATAGCAACAGGGAGAAGGATGCACACTCCCCTGACACCCCGAGACAGAGCTAGATGTGTTGCCCAGCCAACAAGAGAAATGTTAGGGTCTGAAATGCAAAATTACTTGAATTGCATGACATCTTGTCTTACTGTAATTTCAGGACAGCTGCAGCGATGACGAAAAGGGTACAGGGCAGCAGAGAACACAGGAGGAGATACTACTGCAGACGCAGCTCAGAGTCTATGTGTTCCATCAATCTTCCCTGGAGACACCATCCTGGTGAAGAATCACACGAGAAAGAAGTGGAACGAGCCAAGGTTTAATGGTCCCTTTACAGTGGAAGACTTTACTCCCTCTGCAGTAAAGTTACACGGAACAAGAGCTTGGATCTTTTTGGGTGACATCAAGCCATACATCGGAGAAGGCCCCCTCCCCGCACCGCAACGCGTAGAGACTACAGACAATGAGGAAGAACCACAGCACGTGCAGAGGAGATCCATGACGAGGAAGAAGGATGCATGACCAGCAGCAAAGCCAAGACAAGGAACTTTTGTGCAAAGTTGTGGCTTCATTTTTGAACATTCCTCTGAGCAAAAAAGAGGTTAAGGACATAAAAACGGACACTCTGTGCATCCTAGTTGCAGGGTGAAGAAGAAAAGTGCACGTATAAACCACAAAATAGTCTGTTAACTTTGAACTGAGGCACACTGAAGCCTTGAAAAGAAAGGGAGATGCCAAATTTTGATTGAGGACACAAAGTGGAAGAAGATACAGTATCCAGATTCTTTCAACACAGAGACTTTGTTCAGACTCACTTATGGTGACCCACAGTAGTGACATCATTAAGGATGTTTTTGATATATTTTGAGTTAGTATTGAGATCATACCCGTCACTGGTGGGGAGGCTCACCAGCATCACTGAATTCCTTCAAAATCCTGAAAACGAAAAGACGATAAGGAGGCTGCTCACTGTGATTGCCGAGCAGTTCCTCCTGCTTCCGGAGTACAGTGAGGAAAAACCAAATGTCCCAAGCAGAGGAAGAAGGGAATAGGCTTATCAACTTACTGTTCTTTCGCTTAATTGAAGACTGTCCAGATCTTGTCAGGAGAACCACAGACATGTTTACATTTCTTTGAGATCCTGCAATTACAGAACGTTTAAGTATAATCCTGAATGGAATTATCATCTAAGTTGCTCTCCACACACATACACATTGTAGAAACTGCCCACAGTGAGTGAGGGCCAAACAGTTCCAAACTTCAGCAAGGGCAGGACAAATGTCCCTGTCACCAGAAGATAGCAGACTGGCAAGCAATGTCTTTTTTCACCTAATTGAGGATTTCCTAGAACTTGTGGGGAGACCCGCCGGTGTTGACGTCCTCACATTCATCAGAGACCCAGCTAATTCTACGGAGATGAGCATGGTCTTGCATGGTATCGTGATGCAAGTCGAACTTCCTAACCATTAACAGAACTATCTGAGAACATTGTAAAACTTTCTGCCGAGGGACAGACCGAGAGGGTATTGCCAGAGTCTTCACTTTTGTTATACTGACAAGAATGACATGTCTTCTGGAGTGAAGCAAATAAGAGGCACTGATTGGGAAGTCATGTACTTTGAAAATGCACAGTAAGGAACAAGTTACTTACCTGTAACTGTTGTTCTCCAGCATGGGTCTGGCATGGATTCACATGCTCATGAATATTCCCCGTCGTCAGGCTGGGAATCCTCGGTAAAGAAAAAACCAGTATCAGTTTCGTTTCTGATCTGTCTTTCGTAGTAATAACCAATCACTGGTCTCTGCGTCATACTGACCACAGCCAATGACTGCCCTCTACCTAAGCACCGCCTCTGGCAGCCATCTTCAGATTTGGAAGCAGGTGAAGTGGCAGTATGACCAAGTGAAGAGCCGCAGAGGGGTAGGCGGGAGGGTTCGCATGTGAATCCATGCCAGACCCATGCTGGAGAACAACAGTTACAGGTAAGTAACTTGTTCCTTCTCCAGCATGGGGTCTGGCATGGATTCACATGCTCATGAATAAAGAATACATAGCAGTACACACATGCACAACCACGGGAGGTGGCAAAGGCTCAACATTAAGCATTGCATCAAACTCAACATTAAGCATCTTACCTCCTCACCAGGCTCACCTCAGGCGAACAGGTTGCGCAGCACTGCTTGGCCGACCCTTGACTCCTCCCTGGAATCCCGATCGACGCAGTAGAACTTCGTGAAGGTGTGCGTCGACCTCCACGTAGCAGCCCTGCATATGTCCAGCAGGGGCACACCAGAAAGGAACGCCGTGGTAGCTGCGATCGCTCTGGTGGAATGGGCTCTCGGACGGCCAGGCAGCGGTCGGTTTGCCAACCGATGACAGTACATGATACAGCCGGGGAGCCATCTGGAAATGGAAGCCTTCGAGAGAGCCTTCCCCTGATTGACAGGTCCAAAGTTCACAAAGAGTTGTGACGTCTTCCGAAAACACTTTGTGCGGTCCATGTAGAACTTCAGCGCTCTAGCCACATCCAGCGAGTGCAAAGTCCTCTCAGCCGGCGACGAAGGCGACGGGAAGAATACAGGCAACACCAAGGGTTCGTTGAGATGGAAGTCCGACGGTACCTTGGGCATGAAGGAGGGGTGCGTCCTGAGCACTACCCTCGTGTCGTGAAAAGTCAAGTACGGGGCCTTGCAGGAAAGGGCCTGGATCTCTCCCACCCGTCGTGCGGAGGTGATGGCCACAAGAAACGCTGTTTTCCACGACAGAAACTTCAACGGGGCCGAGTGCAGAGGCTCGAACGGAGGTCCCATGAGCTTGGTCAGCACCACATTGAGCTCCCACGCCGGGGCCGGAGCCTTCACCGGCGGGAACGATCTGAACAGTCCCTTCATGAACTCTTTCACCAGACGATGAGACCACAAGGACGTCCGCCCCGTGGTTCTGGTGTATCGGGAGATCGCAGCAAGATGAATCTTGATGGACGCGTGTGCCAGTCCAGCTTTGGCCAGCGTCAGCAGGTACGGCAGAACTTGGGGAGCCGTAATCCGTAGAGGGTTAATCTTCTGTGCGTGGCACCAGACAGAGAACCTCTTCCATTTGTGTCCGTAGCATTTAAGAGTCGAGGACGCCCTGGCCTTTGCAAGAACCTCTCTGCAGTCGGCCGGTATGTCGTATCCTCCAAACTCTAGCGCTGCAGGAGCCAGGCCTGCAAGTTCAGCGATTTCGGGTCGTGGTGGAAGATGGCGCCTCCTTCCCTGGAGAGCAGATCCGCGTCCACCGGCAGCTTGATTGGCGGGGACGCTGACAAGTCCAGAAGGTCCGGGAACCATATCTGCCTCGGCCACGCAGGTGCGACGAGGATCATCCTGCACCGTGACCTCTTGAGCTGGTTGACGAGCCGGATTAGCAGTGGCAAAGGAGGGAACGCGTAGAGGAACAGGCCCTCCCAGGGGAACGAGAAAGCATCGCCCATGCTCCTCGCCTGGGGAAACCTGCTGGCGAACCTCCGGCACTTGGAGTTCGTCGCCGTCGCGAACAGGTCGATCTGGGGTGTGCCCCACCGTCGGAAGAGGCGATCCACTAGATCCTGCCGTAGTTCCCACTCGTGGCACGAGCGCAGCTCCCTGCTGAGTGAGTCGGCGATGGTGTTTTTTATCCCTGCCAGATGAAACGGCACCAGAAACATCCCTTGGGCGACTGCCCAATGCCACAGGTCCTGCGCCTCCTTGGACAGTGCTGGGGACCTGGTTCCGCCCTGTTTCCTGATGTAAAACATGGTGGTGGTGTTGTCGGTGAAGATCCTCACCACCTTGCCCTTGAGGGACGGAAGGAAGGACCTGAGGGCCCAAAACACTGCACGGAGCTCCAGGACGTTGATATGTAAGGATTTCTCCGTCGGGAGCCAAAGGCCTCTTGCGTGCAGATTTTCGGTGTGCGCTCCCCACCCTTCCAGGGAGGCATCCGTGGTCACTGTCTCCTGGTGGGCTGGGGTCTGGAAGTCCATGCCTGCCGTCAGATGCGTGCGGGTGCCCCACCACCGGATCGCTTGTCGGAAACTCTCGTCGAGTGTGATCCTTTCCTCGAAGCTGCCCGTTGTTTGGATCCAGCGCGCGTCCAGGAACTCCTGCAACGGGCGCATCCGGAGCCTGCACATGGGAATGAGGTAGATGCAGGAAGACATCATTCCGAGGAGGGACTTGATGGACCTCACCTTGGCCTCGTCGGCCACCAACATCCGCTGCACCTTGCCCAGAATGGTCCTGGTCCTCTCCTCCGACGGGGAGGCCAGAAGGGATACTGTGTTGAGCCTCGCTCCCAGAAACAGAGCGTCTTGCGCGGGCACCAGGTGGGATTTGGCGTAGTTCACGGAGAATCCCAGGTCCGTGAGAAGTTGGACGGTCCTTGCCGTGTGAACCACGGCGAGCTCCCTTGTCTTGGCTCGGATGAGCCAGTCGTCCAGGTAAGGGTAGACGTGGATCCCTTCGCGGCGCAGCTGAGCCGCCACCGGTGCGAGGCACTTGGTGAACACCCTGGGTGCCGACCGTAGACCGAAGGGGAGGGCTTTGAACTGGTAATGACGCCCTTGGACCACAAACCTGAGGAATTTTCGGTGCCCCTTCAAGATGGGAATATGGAAGTAGGCATCCTCCAAATCCAACGACGACAGGAAGTCTCCTTCCTCCAGCTGACCCAGAACATGCTGGAGGGTGACCATCCGGAACTTTTGCGCCTTGATGAACTTGTTCAGACGTCGCAGGTCCAGGATGGGGCGCCATCCCCCCGTCTTCTTCTTCACGAGGAAGTATCTCGAGTAGACTCCGGAGCCCCGAAGCCTCTTTGGGACGAGTTCGATGGCGCCCTTCTTGAGCATCGCCTTCACCTCCAGGAGAAGTTGAGGGACGTGAAGTTCTTTCCTGGCCACGGGGGGGATGCGCGGACACTTTCTTTGAAACTCGAGCGCGTGGCCCCGGGCCAAGGCGTCCAGCACCCAACGGTCGGTGGAGATGGACTCCCACACGCTGACGAAGCTCGCCAGCCGGCCTCCCACCGGGGTGCTTCGGTGGGGGCCCGACCCCCCGGCCGGTTCAATCCTGCTTCGACGAGGCTTTAGCGCCTTGTCCTTGGCGACGACGGCGGGGTCCGCCAGACTTGCCTCGTCCTCTGTAGGCCTCCTGAGACGACGAGCGGGCTGCTTGACGGTAGGAGGAGAAACCGCCGCCAGAACCTTTGGAGGCGCCCTTGCCTCCGCTGCTCCGAAAGGGCGTCCGTCGTTGTTGCAGAACTCCAAGGGCCCGGGCCGTCTCGGTGTCCGCTTTAATGGCCTGAAGGGAATCGTCCACTGTTTTCCCAAACAGGTTGTTCCCATCGAAGGGCATGTCCAGGACTCTGGTCTGAACGTCTTGACGGAAGTCCGTAGCCTTGAGCCATCCACGCCGCCTAAGGCAAACGCCGTTGCCCAACTGGCGGAACCCAGTGTCGGCGATGTCCGTGGCAACGGTAATGGCGTGGTCCGAAGCCACCTCACCTTCCTGCAGGATCTCCAGGGCCTCTGCCCTCTTGTCGTCCGGCAAGAAATCCAGCAGGGGAGCCAGTTTGTACCAGAGCTGCGTCCCATAGCGTCCAATTTCTTTCCCTCGCCGTCCGGTGGGGAAGTCGATGTGGAGGCCGCACCCCCCCCGCTTTTTTCCTGGCCGCCGCGGAGACGACGGAGTCCGGGGTAGGCTGCGCCCGGAGGCACAGGGGGGCCGTGTCCGGGACCCGGTACTTTTTCTCGTACCGGTCTCTTCTAGCTGGCGTCGTGGAAGGGTTCTTGAGGAGGGTGAGGCCCTCATCCCAAATGTCGTCCAATAGAGGCACCGCGAGGACCGTCTTCCTCTTGGCCTCGCGCCGCTGATAAAGGAAACCTTCCTTCTTCTTCTCCTCAGGGCAGAGTTGGAAAAGCTTGGATGCCCTGGTGATCATAGAGTGGAACGATCCAATCTCGTCGGGCGGAGAAGCCCTGGTGGGAGGCGACGACGGTACATCCTCGTCGTAAACCTCGTCGTCCGTACCCGTCGCTGCCGTGTCAGTCCCCGTATCATCCCCTCGGGTGGACGGGGAGGAGGGCTGGAAGGGGCGCGACGGCTGAAAAGGAGGTGGAGGGTGGATCCTTCTTCTCTTGGTAGGGGGAACACCAGAAGGTCCCGGTTCTGGGTCCCCCGACGGGAGAGGTTCCGTCGGCAACGGTAGTCTCGTCCTTATCTCTGAGCATAAGGACTGTATAGCCAACAAAATGGCCGCCGAGTTGTCTCGCGGCGCTGGCAGAGGGGAATCAGACGGGCGATCAGGGGCCCCGTCGGTACCCTCGACGATGTTGTCGTCCCCTGCGTCGGGATCCATCCCGACGGGCCGGTCTTCTTCCACGCCGAGGCCGTGGCTTAAGACCTCGACCAGCTCCTCCTCCGAGGTTGAGGCCAAATCTACGACGACGCCCTGCCCCCCCTTTTTCTTCCCCACGGGGGATTTCACGGGGGTCCTATCGATGGGCACAAAAGAGGACTCCCTCCGAGGTGGCAGGGAGACTCTGAGCCCCGAGGTCGCCACTACTGGTGTAGCCTCCACAGGCTGAGCCAGGGCCGCCGCGACAGTTTCGATAGAGGGCTTGGCCGGATGGATTAAGGCCTTCACCACCTTAGGTGCGCTCACCGCCTTATCCTTGGGGGGGGGACACTGCCTCGCTCCCCCTCTGCCTTCGAGCTCGACCGGGGCCTCTCCAGGAGCTTTGCCGGGTGCTCGGCCTTCCTCTTACCCGACCCAGAGCGTTGGCTCGTGGTTGATGGTGCTGGGGAGGATGCGCCCTGCCTGGCGCCCGTAGAGCCCGACCGTTCGGCGCTCCCGGTGCCAGCGGACTCGCGGTGCTTGGCCTGATGTTGGACCCCCGTCGCCGGGGCGTCCTCAAAGGTCTTAGAAGACCACTCGGATTTCTTCCTCTTCTTCTCGCCGGACGGGCTCTTCCCTTCTAGCCAGTTGGCGAGACGTTGATGGCGGTCCTTCATGGTCCGCTCCGACATGTTGCCGCAAAACGCACAGTTCTTCTCCACGTGCGTCTTGTCCTCATGTAGGCAGTAAAGACAAAAATAGTGTTCGTCCTCCTTGAAGACGTTCTGCAGCTGGCATCCAGGGCAGACCCTGAACAGCTTTCCGGGCGTCGAGCTTCCCTTCTCCTGGGCCATGACCGGGCCTGAGAAACTTCTGGAGTCCTCCAAAAGCGTAGCTCGACGAAATCTTCACCCTTGAGGGGCGCAGACGAATCCGAAACGGGTCCCCGTTGATCGGATGGAGAGTCGGTGGAGCTTGAGGCTCTTTTGACCGAAAAAATGAAGTTTTTGAGAAAAAACGTGAAAAAATAGCACTAACGCTCGAGAGCAATAGCACGAGGATCCCAACACATGAACGTGCGGTAAAAATCTGAAGATGGCTGCCAGAGGCGGTGCTTAGGTAGAGGGCAGTCATTGGCTGTGGTCAGTATGACGCAGAGACCAGGGATTGGTTATTACTACGAAAGACAGATCAGAAACGAAACTGATACTGGTTTTTTCTTTACCGAGGATTCCCAGCCTGACGACGGGGAATATTCATGAGCATGTGAATCCATGCCAGACCCCATGCTGGAGAAAGAGACTTGCTGAAGTATTACTTGATTTTGACATTTCCTCACACGTAGAAAAAGAAACTGTATCCAGAGACAATAGACAATCCATTGTTCAGGCAAAGAGGGACAATTGTTTTAGTACCTGCAACCCACAAGCAGAAACCAGAAATAATATTGTCTAAGAGTGTATTAAAAGTTAGGATCTTTCAACAGATGATCGAGATGGGGAATCAAAGTAGCAACCTTGTCCTCCCCCTCAGGAGGAGAAAAGCTCAAATCTTTCCAGAACTAAATGCTATAGATTAACCTATAGGGTTATCATGTATTTATGTATTATATTCATCATTGTTTTACTGTCACTGACAATTAGAACTGCATTTTGTATTGGTGTACAAAGCGTTCCAATTCCAGTGCACCCACCTAATGATGCACGCATGAAACCTACGAAGGCACCCAGACCTTGCATAGTCATTCCAGTCCCTAGGAGGTCTGATAGCGGAATGCGTGAACTTGAGATGGATGTGATTAGCAATGAGACACACACGTTTCTGGTAACAAGCAAACTGAAAAGCCGGAGACAGGGTCGGCAGAGTATGAAAGAAAGACGGTTACTGACAACCACACGCATGCAAAAGATGAATACACCCAGACCAGATCGTCAATAATTACAGAACCACAAGCCAAAGAAAAAAGGAAGGTTGCACAGCCAACAATGAGAAGCTCTACGATCAGCGAAATCAAAAGTCAGATGGAGAAGGCTGAGCTCTTGAAGAGACAAAAAGAGTTGGAAAAGAAACCAACCAAAACAGTAATGGAAACTCTTGATACAGCACTGATGGAGGCAAGAGCAAGCCTCACAGGCACAGATGATAGCAGAATCATTATGGCCGTTCATAGCCAGAGCCAGGAAGAGGCAAGAGGAAAAAGAAAGCATTGCAAGACTTTTGCCCACCCAATTGGTGCAGATGAAGAGGCCTGCACAATGGACCAGGATACCTGAGAATCTTCCAGCAAGAGGAAGCCATACGGATGCATTCAAGGATGTAGTTATAGCAAACTACATGAAGACCTTAGGAATCAAGAGAAGCATACAAGGGGATGACAGTGAACTAAACGACTACTTGGACAGCACAGCACATTTGGGAAACAACATCTGGTACCAACATATGAAAGAAGTTGGAAGACGGAGTACAGAGGGGGAATGCTTTGTTTGTGCACTCCTACCTTACAGCATGGGGAAGTCAAAGATCTTTGTAGCTGTAGAAATTGATGTCCAGACAGTACACTGTCTATCACACGTAGCAATGTGCAAGACCACAGGCCAGTTAATGGGAAGTGATGCCTCACTGAAATGGGCAACTGAAGCCACTGATCCAAACGAAGATGATTATGTGCAGGACATAAAGACAAGAAACAATGGAAAAACAAAACACATTGTGATCAGATACGAGAAGCCTGGAGTTAAAGGAGCAGAAATCAGAAGAGAAGCAAATCACAAACCAAGGGAAGACGCCAGAAGAGGCTCAAAAATGGAAGAACAGAGGCCAAATGCAAATTTGGGGAACAGTGCTTTCACCAGATGGATGGAAGAAAGGAGTGCTGATCTGTAGAGCATGGATGGTCTTCGATCACTACAAGCCCACCATTAACATAGTGCAAAATGAATGCAAGCCATTGTGGCCGAAGCTTGCATAACTGCTAACATGGGTCGAGGACAGAGGAGGACCCTTGCAGATAGTGCCATTGGAAAGTCCAAAATTCTGCTTCAGGAATAATGGCACCAGGAAGATGGGGGAGAATCAAAACTGTGGACGAGTCTTTGATGCTTCAGGAATGCTACATGGAACAGCAGTGATCATGGCTCATTATTGGGCATGTGGATCCAAAGCATATATCAGGCTGCTGAGAAACTGGGGAGGTATATGCACAATATTGAATGTCCACGTTCCAGCGTTGGTGATTCCGAAAAGTGACCTGAATATTGACAGTTTCCCGAAAGCAGATGCTCACCTGAGGAAGAAGAGGTCTGGGGAATTGATGAATCAAATGAAGCGAGAGAATTACTTTTCTGCCAAATCCATAGAAGCTTTTGATGCAATCCTGTATGAACACAGACTGTTCCGCCTAACCTCATCAGTGTTCACGACAATCTACATGCCAAGAGATCAGGTTGGAGCAAATACTAAATGGTTGCAGATAACCAGATGGGAATTACTGCAGACCACCAACACAACCATAAAAGGATTCAATGCAATCAAAGAAGAGTTAAGGGTGATTCAATTTATGACTCTACAGAACAGATATGTCCTTGACATGATCACAGCTATGGATGGAGGTGTTTGTGCAAAAATCGGAGAATCATGTTGCACATTTATACCTTCTCATGATGAAGAAAATGGAACTCTAACAGAAGCCATAGGTATGCTGATGAAACTACAGAATCAAATGATACACAAAGTTGATGAAGTTGATGACGATAGTTGGTTTGGATCTCTATTTTCATGGGTTCCACAATGGATGGCAGACACATTCAAATTCCTAGGATTCCTGCTAGTGATGATATGGCTCCGATTCTGTGTTATCAAGATAATAATCTTTCAGTGTCAGAAAACTGCGAAAAAAGCCATAAAGATGAAGATCATGATTGAAGTCGAACCAGGGCAGAAGCCCAAAGACCTGACTGATGAAGAAATAAGAGACTTTGTGAAAGCCAGCATTTATGCACCAGAAGGAACACATTTTTTATATCCCAGGAAGCATAGAAATTATGTGGGAAGATGGATTTATTGCAGCCCAAATGGGCAATGTCAACTAATGACGTGGAACAAAGATGAACATGTAAGAACAGCACAAAGTTTAAAATGAGTTATGGAAATATTGACCCCAAGGAGACATTTCTTCAGACTATCATGTATAGAACCAGAAGATGAAGAAGAAATGGACCCAGGCAATGAAGTGAAAGTGAATGTAGAGGATCCAAAGACGAGGGATACAAAGGAAGAGATGAAAGTGGTTGATGAATCGCCCAGAGGCGGGAGTGTAGAGGAGGTCCCAAGCACGACCTGCACTCCATCCGTCCATTTTGAATTACCGGAACGTTCACGCCAAAATATGTGATGTATGATGAGCAAATGAACCAGCAGAGAGCCGCAGTGGGGCTCTGTACAGACCTATCAGAAGAACTGCACCTATTGAAGTACTGACACCAAAGAAAACATTGACAGTAAGGTATCCATTGAGAAAACCATATCAACAAATGAAACGAAATGAAGATCGTCTGAGTACAGTCCCTGAAGAAGACAAAAAGGTCTTAATGGAAGACGAATGGTGATGTCACAAGAACCCGGACTGACTCACATATAGAAGATAGGACGACCTGAGAATGGCGTAAAGAGACGAAACACCATGGAGAAGGGACATTGTGAACCTAAAGTGAAAGGACAATGTCAAATGTAAGAAGCTTATGCCATGAGCATGACGAAGATATTCGACCAGTTTATGCATGTACATATGCTTGGAACTGCAAGAAAGATAATAAAACCTTGTGGCTTGCTATGCTTAGTAGTGAGATAGACTGCGGCAAGCGCCACCTATACATATCTAGCTCAAAAGAAGCACGTTATATGAGTATACTTGCACTATGCACAAGAAGCAGAATCAACCAAAGGTTACTAAAGACCACACGAGGAGAGATTCATATTTAACAATTCAAGAATAAAATGCAGAAACGAAATTCAGCAGAGACAAATCGTGCCAAAAAGCCAAGGTCATATCAGCTAAAATAGACAAAAAATGGCTATAATGAATGAAGCAAGAAACAGAATATCCTGCTCAGATCAAATACACATATTACATGGAAAAGAAGGTGATTTCACAGTGTCCGAATCACGTGACCAGCCGAGCGAGAAGAAGTGAGACTTTCACACCTACACATGGCGGAGTGCAATGCCAAGATATCAGAACTTTTCCAGACTGAGATGCAGTCTCGTGGGGAACCACAGTGAAATAATTGACACATGACCACTAAAGTGATGATTGATTGTAACAATAATTGGAGGAAGGCCGGGGGACCTGGTGGGCACCCTGCACCTGGCTGACCATTCTGCATGCTGCTATGCAAAGTGGAAAAGTATGAGTGGGGTTGGTGCCAACCCAATCATAATGGACCAAGTAATCTAGGGTCCTGTAGTTAGCAGAACAAATGGGACGCTGTACTTTTAGTGACAGCTACAGTAGCCATTTTTGAAGGAAAGGCTTAGATGCCCCACCTGACAGTGTTTACCCAATCTCCTTACTCTGTTACCATATACAGATATAGTACCTATATTAAAGTTACCTTCCTAGAACCAATAGAATTGCATGCCAACTTTTA
Source organism: Ambystoma mexicanum (assembly GCF_040938575.1). Taxonomy (NCBI): domain Eukaryota; kingdom Metazoa; phylum Chordata; class Amphibia; order Caudata; family Ambystomatidae; genus Ambystoma; species Ambystoma mexicanum. Next base: position 861,676,949 of record NC_090930.1, on the reverse strand, counting down.
AGTGTTACAAGTCAGTGATGACCAATTTTTAGTATAAATTATGTGTTTCTTATGAAGTTTGTTGGAGTTGTGAAGCAAGCAGGAAGATCACGCATCCCCTGATATTCATGAAACTCCGCATTTTTTGTACTTGTCATTAAACCGCCAAACCGTTGAGTTGTCATTATTGATTTGATGCTTGAGTATTAATCTGCATCCCCATTCATCTAACGGGTGCTGCTATTCCATCTTAAAGTGCCATTGGGCAACCCCCAGTTCTATGGGCTGGCGGGGGTCCTGTGCACACGTATTTTAGAGTTCATTCACGTTGTTGCTTTATAACAAAACCTTTCACCTTTCGCTGAGACTTTTCACCGGAACACTTTGCTATTCTGTATCACTGTCTTCACAGTTATCAGTAATTTAATGTTCACCACAGGTCTGGTTTCATCCGTGTCTTATCCACATGCATGCAGCCTTCCATTGTGAGATATACTGTTGCAACTTCAATCTTTCTTAAAACACACCTCGACCTTTCATGTCGCTCCCCAACTCACCAGCTGTGTTCAACATTTTCTTGTATTTGCGGTTTTAATTCACAAGTCAAGGTTAATACCAAAGGCTTGGCCTCGCCTTCCCAAATCTGTTGTTCACCCGGGAGGGTCGCAAGTGCCTTTGAAACACAATGCAGTCTTCTTGTCTGGAATTTGGCCTTCTCTGTGCATCTTTCATGGCTCTTCGGAGGCAACAACCTCCTGCAGGGATCTTCTGGGTTTCTCTACCCTTTTCTCTCATCCCTCTGCTCCAGTAGGTTTTCCTTTGCCCCAGAAGTTCTGCTCCTTCTCGTGTTCCACCTTGCTCAGAGTATGTCTCTACGTGCCACCTTTTATCCGTGTGGGGAGAGCTAATGGGCGTCAGATGTATGTGGTTAAAGTCAAGTGTATGACTTTGCCTGACCCGATTAGCGGGACATGTCCAATGAGATATGTAAGGGTTAACCTCTCTACTCTCAGCTCCCCTCTTCCTTGGCCCAGTGTTTGTGCAGAAGGGGGGGTTGGAACATTGGAGAATCCTATAAAATAGGATCCATCATGGGTATGGGAAAGGCAGATATCACATCTCAACATTGGTTGTCTCACCCTCACTCCCCGAAGACTCCTCACCCAGGTGATCCCCCCCGCACTCGTCCACCCCCAGGGTCTGGATCCAAAGGCAATGGCTGTGCCCTGGCCACCTGAGACAGAAATTCCCGGAGAATAGTAGGTCAGACACCCTTTGATTTCTCACATGAGGACATGCTGGTAACAATGGACATTCAGTCAGTGTATACCAGCATCCCTCAGGAGGAGGCCCTTGAATGTGTCAGACATTTCTTGACATCTGAAATTCGAGATAACAGTGTTCACATACATTTTATTGTTGAACTAACTAGCACAGCCCTACAAAACAACCTTTTCCAGTTCGATGAACAGTTTTATCTTCAAATAAAGGGGATAGCTATGGACGTAGCCTTCGCCCCCAGCCAAGCTGCGCTATTTATGGCACTTTTTGAAGAAAGTCACATCTTCACTGAGAACAACCCTTTTGCGCATCATGTAACTGCCTGGAAAAGATATATAGATGATATGCTGTTGATGTGGCATGTGAATCGACCAGCCTTATGGCCTTTCATACTTGGCTCATTAATCTTGATCCACATAAACAGTTTACCCTTGAAGGGCACGGAGTTAGTTTCTTGGACCTTCATATACAGATCATTTTCAACACCATGACCTGTAACCTCTTTTGAAAAACCACAGAAGGGAATATCGCCCCCCATTACACTAGCTTTCATCCCAGGAGTCTCAGAGATAATCTCCCCTTCGGCAGTACCTGAGGATCAGAAGAAACTGTACTAACCTGAAGGATTTTAAACATTGTGCAGAAATCCTAGACGATAAACTCACGAGCAGAGACTATCCAAGAAAACTGCTAAGTCACAAAAAAGAGAGCAAAATATTCTCCCATGGAACGCCTCCTGGAAAAACAAAATCATTAAAAAAAGAAAGACAGAATGTATCGTATGCCCCCATCACCTGTGCTATGTAGGCCAAACTTCGAGATGTCTTAACACCGTGTGTCAGAACCCAGGTCAAGAATCAGATGTAGGGTATTGACAGCCCCTATGGTACAACACTTCCTTCTTCTAAAACACACACCAGATGGCATCATATGGTGGGTGCTTGAAATTGTAAAATCTTCCATTAATGCTACAGACCAGCTACTTCAAATGCAATCAAGATGGATATACAGAGTGAGAACACGCATTAATGGACTCATTGAACAATTTACCTTCTAAACCGTCTCTTTATTTAGCTTATAATCTGTTGCCATTCCTTGAAAAATCATCATCGAAAAAAACTAATTTAGGCATGGCCAGACAAAATATGATTTTCTATCTAAAAAATCCAAAGAATGTTATTGTATTTTTCTGTTTGCCATTGGTTTTGACCTAGCCAACTTTGTAAAAAAACACTTGTGTTACTATAACTATTTCCTGGATGGTGTTTATAGATATAACTTATTTTATATCCTGACTGTATGATAACTCTGCACACCTGTAGTCAACCAATGTATTATTAAACATTTGTCAAAAAATGAATACGGTTTTAAGGATCCTACATAAGAGATCTAATTTGTAATGCAATTGATCAATAACATTTTTATTAATTATCTCCAGGACGGTGTCTATAAATATAATTTTTTTTATAACATGATGTATGATAACTCTCTGCACCTGCATTTAACCATTGCATTTACAATGTATTAATAAAAATGTCTAAAAACCTAGTATGGTTTTTAGGATCCTACAGCAGAGATCGAATATGTAATGCAATTGATCAATAACATCTTTATTATGACAAAGTATTGTAATTTTTCATAAAACTGTGTGAGTACAACCTTTTGTTTCCTCTAAAAAAAATGACTCTCTCCCTCTATTCTTCTAAAAAATGACCTACATTTCCTTCCCATGTTAGTCACATGTATAATTCGCCTATATGCAGTATTTTCCTTTTTTACCACATATTCATGTAATTCTTTTATACTACTGAATCTTGCTATTTCGAGGCCTTTAGTCTTCCCTCTTTATCCATTTAAATACTTATTTAGGACAATATTACTCCTTTCTTTCCCCTCTGCAATGCAACTAGAATCTTATTACACGGTCATCCTTTGCTACTACATGCGTGGATCTAGCCAAAGGGAAATTATACCTCGCCTTTCGCTTCCGCTTGCCACAAAGAGGCTAACATTTATGCAGCCTGTCGTCTATTGCAACTAACTAGAATTACCTAGTCATCGCCAACACGTGACCCCTACGATTTCCACATAGTCATGCGATCACTCCAATCCAGAGCGCTGTTGCTACTGGATACATATAAACAAGCCCACGGATCAGTCATGGAGCTTCCCGTAACCCTATGTGATGCTGGCAATGCATCGGAGGGACAGGGCCTCTGTATCCTTGTCCTTTACTGCTTTTTATCATGTGTTCTGTCGAGTTTTCCGTGCAGGAGTTCATGTGGGACTCCTGGTGGTGCAGTTCTCTTTTGGTTTGGTGTACCGACCCATTGGATACCCTTATGGCACCCATGGCTAGGGGTACAACTGTGTGCCCCTAGTGTATGTTTTTGGGCATCTGTGTGTGGCTCACAGAGAAGGATATGGGCTGGTGGCAGCTCCATGCTGAATTTGACAGGTGCTCTGAGTATCTGCCCCTGGCTGTTAGGTGGAAGTTCCATATATGGTGTTGTTGTGAAATCTAGGCCAGACTGGCTGGAGCCTTCCCTGTGACTGTATGTTGTGGGTACACCTTGTGGGTGGGACCTGGGTGAATGGAGTGTGTGACGAATATATGCATTCTGTGTTGTGGATGTCTAGTATCTGGTGTTTGACACAATGACTGAGACAGCCCTGCCCGAAACTGGTATGAATGCAGTGTGGAGTGTTGCATGGCTGGGTACTTGTCCCAATACATATAACTAGTTGTGAGTGTCTGGAGAGAAGTGAATGGCCTGAATACCCTATGCACCTGATTGGCTGCTTACCTGCATGAATGCCCTTCTGACCGATTGGTTGCCTGAGCGTGACGCAGCAGAATGAATGGGAGATCATCTAGTATATCTGGGGGCCTCTCACTGCTAGAATTTGTGTTCAGAAGCTGAAGTTCACGATGACGATTAACTGGAGCAAACCTGAAGCTTGACCTTGAAGCCCTGCTGGAAGAGAAGAATAGCTGTTGCCCTTCTTCATCAATCTGAAAGCTGCTGTGTCTGCAGGGACAGACTCACAGAGGACATGGTAAGGCACCCTCTTCCCGAGCTACCATCATGCACCAGCTGATCTTTGCCAAAGCTCCCTGGTAGACAGACCTACGACAGGCTGCCGACCGGAGACGGGGACTGCCGCAGAATCCCGAAGAGAAACGCCCGTCGACGATAGCCATCGCCAACCAGAGCCACCGGGCTCCCGTTGTCTAAGAACTTTTGATCCCAGGACGCTCTCGCCTGCATCGTCGACCGATTTGTCCCGCCAGAGAAAGTCGAGGCCACCGACGCGCCGAGGAGCATCCGCCGGTGGGTTTCCCGCCACCTGACGACCGTAGAGACGCCGGACTACTCGACGCCCTTGCTGGGCCACAGTTCTTCACAATCTCTTTGCGGTCCTGAACTATCGTCACTGAGGTGCCCCGCACGCCTCTTCCTTGCAGGATGCCAATGCTCCATCGTCGACGAGCACCGCTAGGAACGAAGCTGCCACCTCACTATCATCGTTCAACCCTTTTTTCCTCGTGGTATCTCAACGATCCATGGCTTCTGCCTTAAAGGGAACTGCTCAAGAAGGATCGATGACCCAATGACGAACTCTGCTATTCCAGGTACATTGGGGTTGTAGAACTATTATAGAAGGAAATAAGACTCAGAGAACAATATATAGACTGGGCTTGTGATATATTTTTACTTTACAGGTTGCCCAGCTGGGGTGATCTCCACACAGGACTGTGTCTAGTGGTAGGGGCCAGTATTCTGCCAATTGTTCTAACCCACTGCTTTCCTCCTATGTCTATTGTTGGTTGCCTTTATTAAGTGATCGGTGTGACATTTGACCAGAGTATAGTTGATGCATTTTAATGAGATCTGATAATAATTGTGGTACCACTTTAGAACTGTATATATTTGCCATTGTAGATTTTCTGAGTACAAAGTGAGTTATTGTGATAGTGTACATAACCTTGAATATTAATTATATAAAGACTGCGTTTTAACTAATACAGTGTGTGGACATTCCTTTGTGGGGGTTTGGGGACTACACTGTGCTTAAGAACCAGCCTGCATCACCTCCTGAGAAGCTAGGCCTTGATTGCTCGACCATGTACCAATAATATAGAATATTGGCTGGGGTGCTCTGTGCCTCTCCACTACCATATAGAGAGCAGAAGTACAGACCCCCCCTCCAGTCTTTACACCCTACCACACGCCGCATTCGCGCCTCTTGCTGGTAACCCGATCATAAACTACTAATGGAACTTCTACACTTTGGTTCCCAGGTAGACTAGCACAACCAGGTACGTAATTATATTCCTATACTATGCCCGCCCCACAGCAACCACTGTTGCAATTTAATGATAGCCTCTCCCCCTCCTGTCTCATTTTAATCTTGCCATTTTCTGGCAAACCACAAATTAATATATTGGAATAAAAAAGGAAAAATAGATCACCTAACTGCAGTGCTGCCAATGATGGGCATACTTTCCTGTGAAAATCGCTGACTGTAAGTCTTTAGAGATATTCAAACTTTCTATGTAGTAATGCTTCTACCATTAGTGCCGTGAATTTAAGGTTGTCTTTAAACCCCTTTCTTTTTCAGCCAAAAATAACTTTCTAAAAAAGACCCTTGTATTTTTCTCTCCTTTTTTCAACTACAGAGAACCACATTATGGGCCAAATTAGATTCCACCCTACATAAGGACTGGCTTATCGGCACCAATGTACCTATAAGACGCCTACAAGACGCCTAAAGATGCTGGCATCCAAATTCACTTCGGGTATGTGCTAGAACCCTAAGGAAATTGGTGAGATATTCAGCGCCTGTCACTGTTATATGGGGAATTTTCTATTATCAGGCTACGGCCTAGTCTATGATAAATCTTCCTTTCTCTCTTCTTCAACCATTTAATTCACATCAGGTTTATTGGTCCTGAAGAAGGCGGTACTCCTAACCCCGCTGGAACGCAGTGTTGTTTCTTCGACCTTGGACTATCTCACAATTAAGTTGTGTTGTTTTTAAGAACCACTGTAGCTAGTTTTCTTGTTTGTCACTTACATCCTGAGTCTTTTCACATTTGATTGTCCCTGTATGGGCTACCACATTTTGCCTTACTTTGCAAATAACAATGTGACTGTGTGTGTTTTTTTTATAAAATAATATATATAAAAACTACTGAAGTAAAAACCTTTCGACACAATAGAAATGTTAAGAGGGTGCTCAAATAATTTGTGTGCTGTTTAAACCTGAAAAATAAGGTTTGATTTGATGCCTAAAAAATAATCTAAATAATTTGAGATCTGGTATTCTGGTAGGAAGCCCTCTTGCATTTTCCACCGCTCTTCCATCAATACTGGCATTTACATCCCTCTGATACACTTCTCCTTTTCTTCCATGCTCATCCACCTTCTCCAAGGCCATTACACATTGTCATTGTCGGTATTCTGTTCTATTTTAAATAATATCTGTCCTCCCACCCACTTGTCTGGCACAACTGCTGTTTCTTGACCCCTCCCTTTATGCTTTTCACTCTTTTCAACTCTTCTTTCGCTTCCTTTAGCTGCGTTTCTAAACTGTGCTGCTTATGTTCTATGCGCTCTGTCAATGTACCTTTTGTGCCCCTTTCCTTTTTCCTTTCCTTATCGTTACCTACCATCTCCAGGGGCACATATCGGGGGTTCCTGTAGCCTGCAGCAGCTTGCAATGGATATAATCCTGACATGGGCGAGTACAGAGGACATGATTGCGGAGGGGTGCGGGGGACTGTGGGCTTCACAAGCATTTCATTATCCCATCTACTTATACTTTCTTTTTTGACCAGCTGCTCCTACTGAAATAGTTTCCACAAATTGAGTATGCTGATTCTGCTCTGTAATTACCTTCCCTTATTTGTGGCATGTAAATATGTGTGCACAATGCAGCAGAAGCTTCGAATGGCTCCCTTCTTGAGGCCACTGCTGCACTATTTTGCCAGCTGTGTCTTTGACCCATTGCACATGGTACCTTAACCTTTTTTGTTTATACTGGGGAAGCGACTTACACAAATGACAATGGGGGTATCCGCCATTATAATAATATAAACTCAACTTACCAAATATTTTCAATCGCAGTTTCAAAACACTCCCAAAATGTCTCTCCTTTTTACACCCCCTCTCCCTCTCAATTTTGTCAATATCAACACAATCCCCTCCTAGCTCACAACAACAATATGCAATCTCAATCCATTCCGTACTTACCGCCAAATAATCATATGCTGCATTGTATTTATAATTGCTGGTGCATTCTTTTTAAGTCTCCCGGGCTCCATGTTTGCCGGTACATGAAAACTCCGCCGGCGGCCGGCGAAATATTCATAATTGCTGTCCCTTTCATTTGATGTTTTCTATGCTTCCCTGGGTTTAGGGAGTGCAGAAAACGTAAAATGAAAGTCAAGGCGGCCTCTTCTCTTCATGTTAAGCTCTGCTCTGGCAGTACTAAGCAAAAGCTCCCAGTAAGGGGCTTTTGCTTGATTATTGCCGCCAGAGCAGAGCTTAACATGAACAGTGGTGGCTCATTCATTTCAAAAATGGATGCCTCACAGTGCTCGAAATGTTTTACTTTCAGCCTCATTTGCTCAAAAACTTTACATAGGAACTTTATTTAAAAATATTTTTGTATATATTTTTTAATATGCAGCAGGGTGAATGTAACAAGGCACATGGTAACAATGCGAGGACGAGGACAGTTGTTGGTTCCAGTCATTGCTCTCATTCATTCTTTTTAGGCATGAAAAAAACCTTCACTTGGTTTGGGTCCCCCATGCACACAATGACAACCATGCTTTCATGGCTTAAGTGACTATACAACTAATATTTACTGGAGGTCCGGTGGCAGCTCTATCAATACATCTCCACCTCTGGCCAACATCTCCTTCAGGAGTCACTTGACATCAACTGATTGTTTTAGTGGCCTAGGTACTGACGTATTGATAAGTGATGGCACAAAGAGTGCTAAGCAGTAGGCGGAGACAGCTGACCCTTGTGACAAAGAAAGCACCTTTCTGCCGTCTCATTTCAGTGCAAGTAGCTTCACTTAACTTCACCAATACTAGGATGAACGTCATGCCGTTGTTAGAGGTTGACACATTTTGCTGCATGTAGTTTTGTTCTGGCAGTCGTTCTAGGCATAGTGTGAACGTGGTAAATCTGGAATGTAGCCTGCTTTTACCAAGGAGTCATGGCACACATTACATTTTCAGAAGTAAGCAGTTTTCATAAGTGACCCTTTTGCAAACACCGTTAATGCTGCTCTCTTTCGATCAGCATGTAATATAACTCACAGGGTTGAGAGCTTGCTGATCTGCAGGTCACAAGTTCGAATCCCAGTAAGGCCAACTATCAGCCTTTCATCCTTCCAAGGTCGATATAGGAGTACCAATTTCGGTTGGGTGATATTGTATGTAAAATATGTGCTCTGTAAAGCACTTTGGATAAAGGCGCTATATAAATAACACATTATTATCATCACAAATCTGATCATGTCTTGTTTTGTGAATTTCTAGAAAAAAATGCACTTGTGCAGTGTACACTGGATACACAGTGAAAATGTGACAAAGTGCCATTTATTTAAAATGATAACCCCATATCCTTAGTTTGCTGTGCTGGACACACTGGGTAGCTTGTCATGCAATGAATTCACCTAGACAGAGTTGAAAGCTTAATGAACCATGCAACAGGAAGGTCAGATAACGCCTGTGGCAAATTGCACCAATAACAAAACCATTTGTGAAAACTTAGGCTACGTGGAAGTAGCCTTTAGTCTTGAAAGGAGCGTCATGCCTTCCTTGTCACCGCAAGCCTCTGCTCCATTACCTTCCTTGCTGGGGCCTGGGCGCTCACACGGACCGCGGGTCCCTTCCGCTCGGTCCTCGGCAGCACGCCGCTCCTGGTGGCGTCCTTGGCGCCTCTGCCCCCGCCTGTCCTGGGGTTTGCCCTGGCGCTTGCGGACGCACAGGGGTGCACTCAGACTACACGGGCACCCGAAGAACATGATGCTCCACAACAAGGGGTCACGTGGACCGACTAGCGGTCTCGTGACCCAGAAGCAATGTAGGAATCGGTCACGTGACCAGGTGGGCAGTCACATGACCCGGTAAGATGCTGGAAAAAGAGCGTCGGTCCGCTTCCTCAGTGCTTCTCAGCTGTTTTCATCGGCTAGTAGCTATCATTGAGCCCCTCTTGCTGGATTTCACATATTCTTTGGCCTTGCTTTGGTTACCTGGATTGCCTTTTGGACTTGCACACTGAACCTTGTACCCTGGAGCTGTTTTGACCCTTGGACTGCCTTACCGGACTGCTGCCTGGATTTACCTTTGGATTTGTTTACCCTTTGGACTAACTAGTTGTGATTTCCCACAACTCCTGGAACACTTCTGGTACTGCCCTACTCACTGCTTCCCCAGACTCAAGTACTCCGCCCTATCTCAGCAACTTTGACTGACAGTATCCTGCTCTCCATTCATTCAGGTGGGAACAGTTAGGTTCCACGCTAGCACCGGTTATCCTTGGGTTAGGTGTTTATTACTCTCCTGTTCGCCATTATTCATTGTGGAAACCTTATACTTGCATTCTAACCCTGCCTTTCTTTTCAGCCACCCGGGACCCGGGGCCTCCTGTTCCTGCCCATCTCCTGCGGCCCCAATAACCGGTCAGCGAGTAGTATAGCTCTTCTCTGACTGGTGCTTGGGGACGGAGGCATTATAATCCACGTGGAACTCAGATCATAACAGACTGAGAAGCCACCGCCCACAGGATTATGGATGCCTCCGCCGGGGACCCGGTGGCTGCCATTGTCCAAGCAATCACTGTCCTAAGAGCTGATTTGATGGCAGCTACTGCAGCCATCCATCAGCGATTAGACAATACAAAGCGAAAAAGACATGCCCTACCTCCTGATGAGGAATTTGGGGACGCCCCTTCCCAGCCAGAACGCCCCGCACCACCAACCGCTCCAACCCCGCTCTATGTACCTACACCCTTCCCATTAGCCGCCCCCGAGAAATTCCATGGTGACCCCTGGAGGTTTTGCACCTTCCTAAATCAAAGTAAGTTACACTTTTTGTGCCGCTCACAAGCCTTCCCCAATTCCACCACCAAAGCTGCTTTCACTTTGTCCCATCTAACGGGCATAGCCGCCACTTGGGCCAACCCATTGTTGGAAAACGATAGCCCTGTGTTGTATGACTTTGACAGGCTAGTAGCAGAAATGACTAGGGTGTTTGACACACGCCACAAGGCACAGACCCGTGACCTGGAACTCCTTGATTTAATACAAGGAAAAACCACCCTAATCAAATACATAACACGATTTAATCAATTATCAGTCGAGACGGCCTGGTCAGAAGAAAAGAAAGCGGTTGTTTTCTATAAAGGACTAAGCGATCACATGAAAGATGCCCTTGCTGCAGTTCCCTCACTCCCTAGACAATACCTTGAATTAGTGGATTTAGCATTACAAGTAGATGCCAGACACTCTGAAAGAAAGACGTAATCCAAAAGACTCAATCCCTTATTTTCCTCACATCCTACTGTGTCCGAACCACCCAGTGAGCCCATGCAAATCGGGGGTGTCCGCAGTCCCATATCCCCTACCGAGAGAGAAAGACGCAGACAAGCCAACGCCTGCTTCTACTGCGGCCTGAATGGCCATTTTGTTAAATAGTGTCCCAGACGGCCCAAACAACGATCCACAGGTTTTCTGAAGGCTCGTCCCTAGAGCAGGGGGCACGGACGAGCCTGCCAATGCAGCACACTATGCCCCCTCCCTTGTCACAAGAATTGCAACCTTTGTCTCTCTCGGCTGTTCTGATTTCAGCTGGTAACATCAAACATCAGGTGCGACTGGTCATCGATTCTGGAGCCACGGGTAACTATGTTGATACGAGGTCAGTGCTATTCTTGGATCTCGTGTCATTCGGGGTTGTCTTCAGTATCTGATAGATTGGTTGGGGTATGGTCCGGAGGAAAGGTCCTGGGAGCCCGCCAGTCAGGTTCATGCCCCTTTGCTAGTTGCTCTTTTACACAGGGATAATCCTCTCAGCCCACGAGGACATGTTGCCTTGGGGGGGGGGGGCTCTGTCATGCCTTCCTTCTCACTGCACGCCTCTGCCCCCTTACCTTCCTTGTTGGGGCCTCAGCGCTCGCACGGACCGCGGGTCCCTTTTGCTCGATCCTTGGCGGCACGCCGCTCCTTGTGGCGTCCTTGGCGCCTCTGCCCCCGCCTGTCCTGGGTTTGCCCTGGTACTTGCGGACATGCAGGGGTGCCCTCCGACTACACGGGCACCGCAAGAACCTGACACTCCACAACAAGGGGTCACGTGAACCGACTAGCGTCACGTGACCCGGAAGCAATGTAGGAATCAGTCACGTGACCAGGTGGGCAGTCACGTGACCCGGTAAGACGCTTGAAAAAGAGTGCTGGTCTGCTTCCTCAGTGCTTCTCAGCTGTTTTCATCAGCTAGTAGCTATAATTGAGCCCCTCTTGCTGGATTTCACAGATTCTTTGGCCTTGCTTTGGTTACCTGGATTGCCTTTCGGACTTGCCCACTAAACCTTGTACCCTGGAGCTGTTTTGACCCTTGGACTGCCTTACCGGACTGCTGCCTGGATTTACCTTTGTATTTGTTTACCCTTGGGACTAACTAGTTGTGAATTTCCCACAACTCCTGGAACACTTCTGGTACTGCCCTACTCACTGCTTCCCCAGACTCAAGATCTCCACCCTATCTCAGCAACTTCAGGTGGGAACAGTTAGGTTCCACGCTACCACCGGTTATCCTTGGGGTAGGTGTTTATTACTCTCCTGTTATTCATTGTGGTAACCTTATACTTGCATTCTAACCCTGCCTTTCTTTTCAGCCACCCGGGACCCGGTGCCTCCTGTTCCTGCCCATCTCCTGCGGCCCCAATAACCGGTCAGCGAGTAGTATAGCTCTTCTCTGACTGGTGCTTGGGGACGGAGGCATTATAATCCACGTGGAACTCAGATCATAACAGACTGAGAAGCCACCGCCCACAGGATTATGGATGCCTCCGCCGGGGACCCGGTGGCTGCCATTGTCCAAGCAATTACTGTCCTAAGAGCTGATTTGATGGCAGCTACTGCAGCATTATAATCCACGTGGACCTCAGATCATAACAAGGAGACCTTATTAAGCACTGGATAACAAATTAACATTGATCTTTGATTAGCAATTATCATAAAAGTTCCTTTGGAAATCGTGTATTTTCACCCTTGGCTGATGATGATGCCCTTGACTGGTAATGCCATATCTCAAAGTGTCTCCTATCCGGAACAGGAAGCCAATACGAACACAGTAAAATGGGCCTTATATTTCCCAAAAGACTGCAGACCGAATAATGGCTGCAAGTGTTGCATGACAGTCATGAATAAATCAAAGTGTCCAAATCTTGAAAAAGTGGTACCTAAAACGAAATCTACATAAACCACAGACTATTGGGGTGAGGGGATTATATGGCTGAGGAAGTCAAAGGAAAGGATATCACTCAGTACTAAGAAGGCTAAATAAAATAATTTGAACATCATTCTCAGACAACCAATGACATTGCAGGAAACGTAAAGCCTGAAAAGGTTCTGCAACCTTTGGCTCTACCAATTGTTTTTACTAAATCCCCCCATAATCCCTTTTGCATTGGATATACTGGCTAGGATTGATGGATGTTGTAGTCCAAAACCTTTGACCTTTCATTGTTTCTTTCTGTTTGTCTTGCTTGCTTACGCATCGACATTACTTTTCACTCACTAGGCACACTTGAGTGGAGAGTCATTGCACTGTGGAGAATGATGATCAGAAGCAGGAGGCAGGAGTTGTTGGCTTAGAATGTTGTTGGTGAAATGCCCCGAAAATTAGCAAGCCAAGTTCTCGAGAAGATTCAGGATAGCCAATTGCTGCATATTGACATTTTACTTTCACAATCATAAATGTGAATGACCAGCTGTGGAAACGTATTCCAGAAAACGTATAACCTGTGGCACGGTCCAACTCAGTTAAACATTCTGTAGTTACCTTTCTGCTCTAAATATTTCTTTTCACCTTAATGTACATGAGGAACATTGTGTGGCAGCAAACAGCTTTGCTTTTCAGATATATAATATATAATAGTATCTTTCTTCATTGTGGGTAATGTTTATAATGTAGCGTGTACTTAATTCCATAATTATGGAAATGTGGATCATCAATAGAAGAAAAGGGAATACAATTTTAAAAATTTAAAATGAATTAACTAGTGTGCATACGTTACTATATTGGAATTCGTACAACCTTAAGGAATTTCATAAATTGATATCTACGTTATAAAGCATAAGTGGTCATGACATCATGATTGGTAGGTGAAATAAGACATTTGCAAAAAGCGTTGAGAGCTATCAAGGAAGCACTGAGATAGTTTGACCTAGAAACAAATCGTGCAGTGCTTATTCGCTAATGTTATGCAGGATGCCATCGGTGGGCAGATTACAACAGAACTTGGGGATGTAGGTCTTCATGCACAATCATATTCAGCAGTACTTGCAAACTGTCCAGTTGTACAAGCCGTGCAGTTTATTCATATTCGAAAGAGTCCCTGTAATCAATACAAAAAGCAATGCCAGAAAGCCAAGGAGCAATAGCTGAAGGGACCTTTGTGGCACTTGCCATTCCACTTGCATAAAACGGCAGAATTATACAATTTATGCTGGCCCATTTTACATAGTTTTGTGATGCTCCAGTCTAATGAGCACTAGATGCTTGACTGACTGTGCTTTGAAGCATTGCAATCTGCAATTTTCAAAAGGAGCCATGGTCAATGAACTAATCATGGACTCACTAATCTCTATAACCCATGCTAAGTAGACACTTTTTTCTTTGCAAGTTAGACAACTTGGTTACAATACCTGTTATTGAACAATATACAATGTGAGGAGCCACCCTGCTAATGGCTTCGTATCCAAGGCCCATTTCAGCCAGCTTCCCAGGAATGTAGTTTTCAACAAAAACGTCACAGACCGTTGCAAGCTGAAAGACATCAAAAAGTAAAAATTCTTTATAACATTTACTCTCAAGCACATTTTAGATGGTATCTGGAAAAACTGTGTTACTGCAGATTTATTCGAATACCATTTCCCCTAATGTGATTTCACCGAATCCATTTAACTGAAAATGGTAGGGGAAATGGTATATGTGTAAGGTATATTAGGTGGGGTCTGAGGTAAGGGTATAAGTTAGGGTGGGGAAGAGTTAGGAGGGCTGAAGGAGTCTCCACCGGCATTAAATAAATAATTAAAAAGAAGACATGGTTTTTCGGGGAAATGGGTTCGCTGAAATCTCCAGTAGGAGAAATATATTCAGAAAAAATCACATAAATCCGAAAAGCTCTGCAGCATTAGGTACAATTACTTGAGGAAAAGAAACATTTGCGTGAATCACTGTTTTGTAAGGTGATCTTGTATAGCAGTCTTCTTAAATAGTTAGTGGCCTTGATGCTAAGAAGTAATTTGTTATTTTGTTAAAACTCTTTTGTATTAGTGGTTCGGAAACACAAACACAGTACCAGCAGCATCGTACGAATTAAAATCAACATTAATACGGAAATAGAGAGGTAGCAGTACATATAACCTGAATCAACCAGGGGAATCGAGTCTAAACACCACTGTCATCATCAGGGATCATATCACAAAGAAACATTCTGAGGGGACCCCAAATGTCCTTGTCCTCACAGAAGGGCATGTGTGGACAAACTGTTCTTCAGCCTTATTCACATAGACCAGCTCCCGAAGGTACTGTTTCATAGTGGCTGGTGCCGGGTTTTTCCATTGTTGCAGAATACATTTTTTGGCCACTGCACATGTGACATTAAATAGTCTTCTGATCTTTTCGGAGCACTTTCCTATATCCCCAAATAAGTATTTCTGTGGAAGCAACACCGGGGGGATTTGTGTGATTTCATCAAGTACATCTGCCACCTCCCTCCAGAACCCAGTCACCACCGGGCAGCTCCAATACACGTGGAACGAGCCCGCATAATCTGTTTTGCATTTGGGGCATTGACACGGGGCATCAGAAGCGAACTTGGCTATTTTGGCAGGGGTGTAGTGCAACCTGTTAAGGATTTTAAACTGGATCACTCGTAGTCCGGCGTTTAAGGAAACCTTCTTGGTGAGAGAGCAGTACCTGTCCCAAGTTTTATCATCTGGAGATCTCTTTCCCATTTATCTCTGCTCAGATTAGCTGTTGGTGAGAGTGTCTGTACTATGGCATATAGGCTGGACACCTTCAAGCGGTCCCCGGCCGTGATCATCTGAACGCAGGGGTGTGTAGGGGGTTCATCAGGGAAGGTTGCCCAGTGTTTTTGGAAAGCCGATCTCATACGGTAGTACTGCAGTACCCTTAGTGGGCCTCTGCCGAGCGCACCAGTTATCGGCTGAAGGGCTGCGAATTTCCCCTCAATGAACATATCTCCCAGGCGCATCTCGTCCCCCGGGTCCCAGGCTGATCGTAGACAAACATCATGTGTCGGAGGGATACCAGGGTAGTTCCAGAGAGAGACCTCTGGGTTATACAGGGTCGACAATCCCAGTTTCCCAAATATTGCCCTCCAGGCCTTAACAGTACAACTACCGGGTTGAAATCACACATGTCCTTATAGTGGGCATCAAATATTACGGACTGTATGTTCGTGGGAGCGGTAGTGAGTTCCTCTACATCAACATGCGGCAGGCCGCCATCCCTGGAATACCAATACTTAGAGAACTGGGCCTAGGACACATAATAACATAATTCAAAGTCTGGGGCCGCCAGGCCGCCCGACGAGTATGGTTCAGTTATTTTTCCCCACCCAATTCTGGGAGTCTCCCCATGCCAAAGGAAGGCTGTAGCCATTGACTTAAGTTTAGTGAAAAAGAGTCTTCCCGGCCAAATCGGTATGTTTACAAAAAGGTATAGCAGTTTAGGTAGAACTACCATTTTAAGAACCGCTACCCTGCCATGCAAGGATATCGGAAGGCGGTCCCATAATAGAAGCTTGGTCTTTAGGGCCTGTAATGTGGCGTTGTGGTTATCAGCGTATAACCTATCCTTACCGTGTGACACAAGTATTCCCAAGTATCTGATGGATTCACTAGACCATTTCAGCCCACCCAATGAGCTAGGGCAGCCGGTTGCCGGTGTGAGAGGGAAGACCTCCGATTTATCCTTATTTATGGAGTAGCCAGAGTATGAAGTGAACTCTTGAATTTCCGCCATCACAGGCTCTAAGTTGATATTCGGTTCACGGATATACAGGAGTGTATCGTCCGCGTACAGAGAGATCAGCTGGGTCGCCCCCTTTAGGTTAATCCCCCTGTTGGAATGTCGAAGCCTGACCGCTATTGCCATTGGTTCTATTGTCAGGGCAAATAGTATAGGTGAAAACGGGCAGCCCTGCCTAGTGCCCCGTCCCAGAAGAAACATATCTGAAATTGCCTTGTTGGTTAGGACCCAGGCCCCGGGCTTCGTGTAAAGCAACTTCACGTACCTGATGAAGTTCGGGCCTATCCCAAATGCCTCAAGTACTGCTAGTAAGTAGGCCCCGGACACAGAATCGAAGGCCATTTCAGCATCCAATGAAACGGCCACAGAGTTTCTTCCCGGATCAATCTGGGCCATTATGCCAAATAGCCTACGCAGGTTAAGCGCAGTAGATCTAGCGGGGACAAACCCATTCTGATCCGGGTGAACGAGTGTCGGAACCGCCGGTAAAAGCCTGTTGGCCAGCACCTTGGCGAATATTTTGGCATCCGTATTAATAAGAGATAGCGGTCTATAGGACAACATATCCTGTGGAGGGCGGCGAGGCTTAGGGAGAACAGTTATCAAAGCCTCTCTCATGGATGTAGGCAATATATTACATTCAAGGGATTCTTCCCTGACCCGCAGCAACAATGGAACAAGCTCAGCGCTGTATTCCTTGTAGAATTCTGCACCCAGGCCGTCCAACCTTGGAGCTTTATTAGACGTTAAATCTTTAATCGCCTCAGAAATCTCATCTGCAGTGATAGGTTGGTCCAGTGTCAGGCGGGCTCCTCTTGGAGTTTCGGCATCGACAATGCCGCAAGGTATGCCCCTATCTCAGTAGCCGACTTAGTGTCTCTATTTTTGTACAATTGCTCATAGAACCCAGCAAACTCAGCATTAATCTCGTTCTCGTTAACCAAAACCGCAACGTTGGGTTTCTGTATGCTGGTAATTTGATTAGTGTGCCTGTCCTGTTTGAGTAGATTAGAGAGTGTTCTACCCGCCTTGTCGCCCTCTCCATATCTCCGGGCTCGGATTGGTGCGGCAATGAACTGCACTTCCCTGGAGGCTAGTTTGTTAAATTCCTGGAGGTGTTGTTGTATGTCAGCTAACAAGGCTTTGTCATGAGCGCAAGAATAAGTGTCCTCCAGAACTTTCAGTTTGCCTTCAGTCAGGGCTAGCTCAGTCCCCACTCCCTTAAGAAGACCCACAGATTTGGAAAATAGCGCAGCCCTGACCCAAACCTTGAAGGATTCCCACACAGTGGAGCATTTATCGACTGAGTCAATGTTAATCTCGAGGAACTCAGAAATCTCAGTGTGCAGTGCCTCCACCGCCCGCGGTCCTTAAGCAAGCCCTCGGGCATCCTCCATCTCCTGGAGGGTCTAGGGCAGTTATGATAAGTGACCTCTCGTGTTATAGGGGCATGGTCAGACATCGTGCGAGCCAGTATTTCACATGCCTGTGTTCCTGCGATCAAAGAGGGGGAGACAAACCAATAATCGATTCTGGACTCGGAATCATGAACTGATGAATAGTACGTGTATCCCCTCGCAGTCGGGTGGAGGACACGCCAGCCATCCTCTAGGGAGAGCTGCAAAGGGATACTTTGCATAGTGAGGGCAGCCCTGGTTGGCGCTCTAATAATCGTGCTGGATCTATCCAGTCCCGGGTCCATAGCAATGTTAAAATCCCCTCCCCAGATTATATTAGGAATAATATCTATTGCGGAGATCTGTTGGTATACATCCATATAAAAGGCAGGGTCATCAATGTTTGGCCCATATGTGTTGACCAACAATATCTGCTGACCAGCGATCGTGCCCCAGACCAGAACATACCTACCCTGAGGGTCCAGTTTATGGCCTCCGAGTCGGAGCCCAAGATTCGGGTGTATAAGCGTAGCGACCCCCCTGGACTGGGATGAGTAGTTGATACAGAACCTGGACTTGCCCCAGCTAGGCAACAGTAGATCATTATCAGAACCAACAGTATGGGTTTCCTGCAGAATAATAATCTGAGCCCCATGCCTGACCATGTAGTTTCCCACCTTCTTGGCCTTCAAACGATTATTTAGACCCCTCACATTCCATGAAACAAGTTTAACCCTCAAAGCGTGAGCAGAACTTTGCAAAACAATTGTTAATAATAACCCAAGCCCCTCAGACGTCGAGTCAGGCATAATGAACCATGTCAGTGCTCTCCAGACCACTTGTTTCAACCGTAACTTATAACCATTTTCCAAACAAACTTTCCAGAAACAGAGACCCATGCAGCTGGGTAACCATCCAACTACAAACCGTGGGGTTCGAAGAAAACAATCCCCAACTTTCCCCTTCCCACCCCGCCCACCACCCTCACCGTCTACCCCAACTCGACAGTGACCAATCCCAAACTTGTGGAATACTCCCGGGGTAGCCATGTTGCCTCACATGACCGCCATCCCCGGCAACCAGCGCCACCTCATACAAGAGATGGCTGACTGTTATCTCCCATCACAAGGGCCAAAAAGCCACTGAATGCCAAATCATGAAAACATGTGATTCCTAGTCCGCCGGCCGGGGTCTATTGTTCGGGGCAGTTTTCTCCCCCCTCGGAGGGAGGGGTATAGAAGATTCAATGTAGGATAGTGCTTCAGATGGGTTCTCAAAGAAGTGCGACCTTCCAGCATGTTGGATTCTCATTTTGGCCAGGAACATCAAGGCGTACTTGATCTGCCATTCTCTAAGGAGTCTCTTAACAGGTTCATATGACCGCCTGCTAGCCTGGACAGAGGCGGAAAAGTCAGGATAGATATGTATACGGTTTCCCTCGTAATGCAATGTGCCGGCCTCTCTAGCCAAACGGAGGATTGTGTCACTGTCTCTGTAGTTCAGCAGACGAGCAATTATGGTTCGTGGTGGCGCCCCCAGGTTAGGCGCCGGAGCAAGCGTACGGTGCGCCCTCTCAACAAGGAAGTGTTCAGACAGTGCCTCAGGCCCAAATAAGGATTTAAAAAGTTCTTCCATCTGTTTCTCCATCTGGCCCTTGCCGAAGGATTCGGCCACACCTACAACGCGGACATTGTTTCTTCTGGACCTGGATTCGAGGTCCTCACACTTGCTCTGGAACTTGCTCATCGAGTCTTTAAAATAAGATATATCAAGTCTGTGGTGCCCAATCGTATCCTCATTAGCACTTATCCTGCCTTCAGCCTCGGTGACCTGGGCACTCTCCTTATCGATCCTGGCCTTCAGTGAGCCTATGGTAGCTATCTCGTCCAGTTTAGTATTCACAGCCAAAAATCCGTTCTGAACTAGCGTGGCCAGTTTGTCCTCCCTGTCCAACACATCCCTTTCGACCTGTTCTTCCTCGTCTGGCTGCGTGCAAGTTGCCACAGTTTGGATAGCCGTATTGGTAAATGTGTCCATGGGGCCCTTCTTCTTGCCCCCAGGGGTCTTAGAGGCTCTGTTTGACTTACCAGACTCCCCCATTGTTATGTCTTCACTGTACGTATATTGGATCTGGCAACGGATCTCCGTAGGGTAGCGGCCCACCCCACAGGGAGCAGACTCAGTGTCCCAAATGAAAAGAGAGGAGCGTTGGCAGCGTCAGGGTCAAGCACCAGCGAGAGTCGGATAATACCAGAATCAGGAGAGGTGGTCCGGCGGATAGCGTCGGGTCAAAGCCAGAACCGGGGCAGGGTAGACCATCCAGCACTGCGACGAGTCTCCAGAGCGTCCTCACAGAAGGATACGGGATCCGGCGCCAAGGAGAAAGCCCCGCCCAGCAGCGGCCCGCAGCGCCCAGAAGCCTCGAGTGTCGAGTAAGTTCACCTGGAACCAGGATTCGGCTCAGAAGCGCCGCTCGGGGGCTCAAATTTTCACAGATGACGCCTGAGCCCGGCCGCAACCGGCACACCAATCTACAGCGATTCAGCCAGCCCAAGGACGGATTTATCAGCGCAGGATGTAAAGGCGGCGCGGGAGCTTCGGGTCTAAGCGGCCATCTTCTCAGTGCGCAACAGCGCCCCCCTGTAATTTGTTATTCAATAACGAACAGGAGAGGAACACCAATGCCCTCATTCAGAGGAAACCTGCCACCAAATGTTTATTTACAGAGCAGAGACATTCAAAATCCAATGGAGCTACATAGCAAAGAAATGTGGCAGAGACTGGGTAATCCCAACATAGCTCTCAACTCACACGCTTTTGGCGGGTGTCACCCGCCTTGTAAACAGCTGGCTCACCCGCCAAGCCTCCTGCATGCCCATTCGTTTCAATGGACCTCTCACCCGCCAAAAATAAAATAGCTCTCAAATGGTTGAGAGCGATGTCCCAATCATCAACACGGTTCAGGAGGTCTCTAAAATAATTGAGATAAACCTAAAAAGGATGGAGGAAGATAGCAAAAAGATCCCATCACTAGACACGTATAAAAAGAGATTGGAAGAATTACAACAAGAGATGCTTGAATTTAAACAATCCACCACTACAAAAAGGATCAAAAGATTGTGGAAAGGTCTTACTACCTGCGCACATGAAAAAGTGTTTTCCTACGTACAAGAAGGTTATCGGACTGAGTACGTACCACAAGTGGCAGGCAACATAAGAAACCGAAGGGTTAGTTTCAGGGAAACCTGTTATAGTACAAGTGAGGATAGCAGCAAACAAGAAGGTACTGGTGAAGGCCCCTCCACTAGTAGACAAAACGATAAAAGAGGAAGAGAGGAACCCAGCCACAGAAGAGGTCGGGAAACAGGAGTAGAAGAAGGGGAGACAGACCTTTTTTGCAATAAGGACAGAACAGAGCAGGAACAGACACAACCAAGGAGCGGGAAATGCTTGCTCTACACTTTTCAATCTATACACTCACTGAGATAGAAGAGGACACATTGAAAAAGGAATTAGGTTTTGTGATCACAAAACATCATGATCCCTTTCAATTTAGAATTAAATTCAAGCACTTATGAGAAAGCTTCATATAAAAGAATACTTCAAAGAGAGTGAGATAGGGCCATCTAACAAACTCATGGGTTTCGGAAAGCCATCCAATTTTGTACCTCCTTCCACAACCTACTCCCCGGAATCATTGTTTTTCGAAAGCGGACTGTTGGCATAAATCAAAAGACTTGAAATGAATCATAAAAAAACTTTCTAGAATTTAAGTAGGCATGAAAAAGTGGCCTCAGCCAATCTGTCCAAGAATCAAAAGATCATCACAAGATGTTCGGATAAAGGTAGGGCCATTGTGGTCCAAAACAGAGAAGGTTATATTGCAGAATAGCAGGATGACATGAGTTACAAATAATTAGAAACAGACCCTACCAGTTCTCTTAGTGAGATGGTAAACATTTAAATCAAAAGCTGTAGAGAGGATGTGGATCTGTAAACATGAAGCAGATTTCCTGCTTAATGAGAGGCCAAGGATTCCACGCGTCTATTATTTGCCCAAGGTACACAAAAACGTACTTCGCCTCCCTGGGCGCCCAATAGTTTTGGGCACTGATTCAGTTTTAGAACCCCTGTCCACTTTGACTGACCATTATTTGAAACCCTTTGTTAATCAAATGCGCTTGTATATCAAAGATACAGGAGATTCCATCAGAATTATTAAAAACATGCCATTCGGCTCAAACACAGATCTGTTGATTGGTTTGGACTTTGTATCACTGTATACAAAAATTCCCCAAAGAGTAACGCTGGAGGTTATTGAAGAAATGCTATGGAATAGAATGGACACAGATCCAGTAGGAAATTCTTTCTTATTACAGTGCATTGAATTAGCCCTTGCCAAGAACTATTTCGAATTCAAAGTAATTCTGTACCATAGAGTTGAACGCACAGCCATAGGAGCGGCCATGGTGCCCAACCTTGCTAATCTCTATGTGGAGAGCTTTGAGAAAGCGAGAATTTTCTGGCTTCCAATCCTTTCATCAAACACATCAGAGTGTGAAGCTCTACATTGATGACATTATGGCCATCTGGACGGTCACAGAAGCTGGACTATTCATTCAATCGCTAAAAGAGCAGAAAGCACACTTAAAAGTTTACACATAAAATAAGTGCCAGCAAGATATACTTCTTAGATATCACCATCTATCACTATCAGGGCAAACTGCTCATCAAACCCTTCCACAAAGAAAGAGAGAAGAATTCTTTATTGCACTATAAAAGTCACCATGTCAAACATCTAAGACATAATCTACCCTTTGGGCAGTTGCTCAGACTAAAAAGGAATAGTAGCACAATAGAATCTTTTGAAAGCCACATTTCTACATCACAAACTTCAGAACAAGGGATATCCAAATAATCTTAGAAAAAAAGGTCAGCGAAAAGAGTCTTCAACAAACATGGGGAGCCACTCCTTCAAATAAGACAAAAAAGGAAACTGAAAATAGACTTGTCTGTGTGACTACGTACACAGACCTAAGTTTAAGCATCAAAAATATAATAAACATTGGAAATGATTCCACAAAGAAGGAGAAATAATCAACAGACCCACTTTTGACTATATAAAGAGCAAATCCATCAGGAATAGTGCAAGTAGAAACAGCATGCAAAAGGAAAAAAACATCAGTAATTCCCTCACAACCGTGTTGGGACTTGTATCGATCGCTGGAGACCACCTCTGTGGTACTTCTGATGTGTGCAAACTCAGAAGGAAGACCAGTGAAATAGATATAGGACTGGTTAAATCCCGGGTCCAAAAAGCACTTATGAACTGTAACTCATGATCTAGCTCATCACCTGTCTATGCGGGCCAAAATACTCAGGTGAAACATGCACAAAAATAAAGACATATTTTTTAACATAGGAGCTGCATTAAAAACAAAGTAGAAAATGCCCTCCACGCTGGTGCAGTGCTTCCTTGTTCTCTGGCTATTTAGCCCTTGCTTGACTGGTCGGCAAATGTGTCTTAACGGCACTCTGTTCCAGGCCTTGTTCTGCAACAGTTCCCCCTACCTGCATGTTGGCCTGCTACTTACTCTTGACTTGTAACTCCCCTTTATCCCTCCTCTCTCCATTCCTTCTGCCTTGTTCTTTCCCATTCTCTCCTGGACCTTGATCCCTCGCTTCATTGTTTTTCTTGGAACCTTCAGTCTACCTTACGATCTGGCTTCCCCGGTCAGTGCTTGCACTGCCCTGCGTCACATTTGTGACATATTGTTGCATAGGTAGACATTGCCACACACTCACCTCTGTCTGATACCCAGAAAGAGGGATCTGGGGCCGACTCTTGTGTTGCATTATCCTCGTGTCTGAAGCGCTGGAGGGCCCAGTAGCCATGGGAAAAGGATCTGCCCGCCAGAAGACTCAACGAAGGAGAGACCAGGTATTTGACAGATTAAGATGCCTAAAGTAGCCCAAACCCAAGTCAGCCATGCAGGAATTATGTGATGAACTACAGGCTCTTGGACTGGAAGTCACAGCATTACAACATGAAAATGCAGCCCTTTGTGGGACCCTTCCTCATAATTCTGCATCAGCCTTGGCAGAGTCGGGTGTGGCACATACATGAACCCTGAAACATGATGGTGAGCCAAGAAAATTAGCAGAGTTCTGTAATTACTGCAAGAGCCAATTCAGGTTTCAGCCACAACATTTTCAGCATGACAAAGCTAGGATTGGGTTTATTATAAGTAATCTTACGGGTAGTGCTTTGGCATAGGCAGCTCCTTACTTTTTTAAAATTGTTTTATTGGTTAAGGAAAATGTCAACCTTTAACAAACAGAACATACATTATTCCTATCCGAGAAAGTTTTTCTCAATTTAATTCAAGTTCCTACTTCTTCCTCAGATTCAAGGCCCAGATTGTTGAATTCGTCGCCTTCCCTTATTTCTGCAAAGATCCATTCCACCAATTTAAGTACATCCAATGTATGGCCAATTTTATCGACTGTCATTAATCGCTCCCACCACTCCTCCTCTATTCTAGAGTCGAGTGGTACAAATGAGTTTTTCAAGTATATGCTTCTCAATCTTTGAAGTTTCAGGCATGAGAGAGCCAAATGCCTAGTTGACTATTATTTCCGAATTTCTACAGAAGTGGCATGTAGCATCTCTTTAACTAATCTGCTTTCTTAGAGACTGCAGTTCCTTTGAAGATAATAGATTGAGTCAACAACGCATCAAAAGATCACGATAGTGGGAAGAGGGGAATCTTTTCATATACATAGGTAGATAGTTCAATGATTTTCTTTTCCAGATAAAGTTAGGACAGTGTCTATTTTCGGCCTTTTGTGTGTCTGTTTCAGACCAGTCCCTTTCCCTTAAACGTTTCTTTGCTTTGTCTGGATTTGCCTTAAGCATTTCTATTTTGATGTTATTATGCAAAAGTAGATCAGAACATTTTTGCTTCCATACTTCAAGGAATTTGTCTCCCTTGATATTTGGCGGAGTTACCAGAATCTCAAATGGAATTGGAGGCCTATCCAGTAAGCATTTGCGATAGAGGGAGATTGTTTTCCAGAGGTCTATCAAGGCCATAGATTGTAGTCTCAACTCATGTCTTATTGTTGCTATTTTAAGACAATTTGGGAGTCTGAGAATTTTCCGCCAGAAGTAGGCCTCTAGTTTTCCCCATGATTCCCAAGCTAGATTTAGGAGGGTCTAGGCTCCATGTGTCAGGATAGGCGTTACCTTTTGTTTAAAAAAGGTAATAATTGGGATCATGGTATATGCTCCATATCTCCGATGCAGAGCTCTCCCCCGATTTGTTAATTTAGCTAGTCTTTCCTTAATTAAATTGTGTTGAGCTAGTTAATTAATGTTTTTATTTATCTTGACCCCCAAATAGATTGTGTATTCCATTACTTTTAAGGCCTGATTTTCAATTGTCCAGGTAAAAGGGACCTTTTTCCTGGGGCTTATGGTCGATTGCATTGTAAGGACTATGGATTTTTCTGTGTTATCCATTACTTTTAAGGCCTGATTTTCAATTGTCCAGGTAAAAGGGACCTTTTTCCTGGGGCTTATGGTCGATTGCATTATAAGGACTATGGATTTTTCTATATTACTTTTAATTTTATTTTCATCAAATTCCACAATTCTTCTCTGGAGCCCTATTGCCGTTTGATCGATGAAAACAACATCATCCGCATGTAGGACCCCAGATAGCTCTGCTCCTTCCAACTTTAGTGGAAATGCTCTTATGTTTCCTTGGGATGTTTGCATGTCCGCCATATACAGAACAAATAAGAAGGGGGCTAAAGCACAGCCCAGCTTAATACCCTTGGACGTCGAGATCTTCTCCATTGTGTCACCTCCCTTCGATACAATTATTTGAATTGTTGTATTTGTGTAGAGCTCTTGAATTGCCTCCAAACGTTCTTCTGGGCAATGCCATTTTCTTAATTTTGCCCACAGACGCATCAAGGGCCTGCTCTAGGTCTATGAAATCTAGATACACGTTCGCTCTTGATTCTAAGCCTCATAGTTTTAGCAGGTTTAATAGGAACAGATTCAAGGAGGTGCCCACCGCGTCATAAAGGCCATCTGTCGTTTGTCCAAAATCCCTGTTTTAAGTGCCCAGTTTTTTAAGTCCCTTAGCAAAATCGATGAAAATATCTTGCCAATGGAGTCCAGGAGGGCTATTGGCCTGTAGTTCCTGGGGTTAGTACGATCCCCCTTCTTGAAAATAGGAACTATCAGGGCTTCCTTCCAGGATGAGGCAATTGTTCTGGATAGTATAAACTGTTGAAAAAGGATCAGGATAAAATCCGACCATGCTTCCCCATTTTCTTTTAGTATCTCATTGGAGATGCTGTCCGGGCCAGCTGCTCTTGAAGAGCTTAGCTGTTTTAGTCTGGATTATATATCTTCCCTGTCGATATCGATACCCCAGGGCGATGATTTATACTTTTTTTTAGGCAAATTTGGGGTCATCTCATCTTTGAAAAGTGCTGTATAATGGTTCACCCATTCTTTCTTCGATACTTGATTAGTGGTTAGAGCTGGCTGTACATCTTCTCCCTTATTTATGATTTCCCAAAGGGATCATGCATTAGTTGTTGTGACAGCTGCTAACATCTGTTCAGCATCACTCTGTACTCTCCAAATCTTAGATGATTTTAACCAATTTTTGTATCTTTGTTTTCTTTGCCTTAACAGATCTGTTTTGTCCGGCAAATTATTTTGATGGATTCTTCGTAATTCCGCTCGATGTTCTCTTCTCCTCTTTACCACGTCGCTGTTATAGGCATGTTTCCTTGGAATTGTAGTAGATTTATTTATGTCTCTCCTTACCTCAAATTCTTTCAACATCCATCTATACTCTACCACATTTTTTTAAATTATTTTTTATATTATTGTCCAGTTTGGCCATTAGCTTAGGGATGTCGGAGGCTTTGAATCATAACCGATTCCTACCCCATGTTAGTTCCATTGGATGCCTATTGGGTTGGGTCGGCTCCTTCGAGTTCCATAATAGTTCCACTTCCAACAGTGTGTGGTCACTGGTTCTTTGTTTCTTTATGATCTGTGATTTTATCCATCTGAGTGTATTTCCAGCCACAAAACAGTAGTCTAGTCAGGCACTCTTAGTGCTACAAAACCAGGTATCTGCGCCTGGTATGTGGCCCAGAGTCTGCCCATTTAGCATAGTCATTTCACAGATATTCATTTCCGTGATCCATCTTTTTTCCGATGTTCCTATGTGTGATCTTGATTTCAGCCTTCCCTTTTGGTCCAAGAGCTTTAAGTTCAGGTCTCCACCTATTAAAATCAGATGATTTGGATCTTCATACATGGATCTGTCTATAGGTCCCATAATAGCTGCCAAGTACTTCTCTATGTCACAATCTTTGGTGCTCCAGTATGTATTAATTAAGAGCGATCTAGACTCCTGTTTTCCTCTGTTTTTGACCAATTTTACCATTTGGACATAAGGGTTTGGAATTTGATGATCTAGTATCTGTAGATCAGAGTCATCTTTAATTAATATTAGGAGACCTGCTCAAGGTCGTCCCAAAGGTCATTTTAAGGTTGGGTTAATACATAATTGGTAGCCCTCACAAAGGGGACTAGTTCTTACCCAAGATTCCTGTACACATATAATCTTAAATTCTGCCAGAAATTCACTTTTACCAGAATATAGATGTCCAAAACCCCTGGTGTTCCATGAGGCAAATAAAGATCTTCGTTTGGGCTCTGCCTGTAGGCTACATTGTTTCTTTTTTCCTATTTTGAGCTTTGGGGTTCCTAGGCTCTTCCCCCCTTGTGCCTGTTTGGCATCCCCTGATTTAAGTTGCGTCCCTTGTGGTCTTGAATGGTCCACTGTGTACCTCATTTTTGTCAGTGTACTGTCAGTGAATTTCTGGTTGTCCTGCCTCTGGTCACTTTTGATGACTCTCTCGATCTGCTTTTCGTCTGTTCGCTGAGTTTTCTCTGGTTGGGCATTTAAGGATTTTCTTTGCCAGTGCTTAATTGAGTTTATATCAGCTTGCTTTTTATTTCGGATAGGCTGATCTTGTCTAGGTTGCGCATGCTCGTTGGTTCTGTCTCTGCTCCCCTTATCCTCCACTATGCTTAACCTCAAGCCCAGTTCCCTTAATGTGTTCTTTGTTCGCAGCACCATGTCTCTTGCTCTCTCTGATCTGAGATGCATGATGATCAGGTCCATCCTGCTTTCATCAATAAATTTGATGATTACTATATCGTCCTGCTGTAGTTTCTCTGTTGATAACAGCTGGTTTAGCAGGGTGAATGTATTTTTCCTATTTAAGAGGATCTTCTTATGATCTTTAGTGATCCTTTCTAGTTTTAATTTAAAGGATTTTAAATTATTTTCCTTTAGGGAGTCCCTACCAGATGCCCTATCAAGAGGCTTTGATTGTGTCTTTTCATGTTTAAGGATCAGCAGAGATAATGTTTTGCCCTTTTGCCATTTTTTAGATCTTCTCTCTTCCCGATATTCCAGGTGATCCTGATTCTTTGCATGTAATTGATGCTCAGTATCGTTCTGATTAGACAACTGTATTTTTGAACGTGATGGTCCTTGGTCTTCCATTTCCCAAAGGAGATCTGTCATCCTTCTGGCCTTCATTGCTGGTCTACTGGCTTTTATATGCGTCTTAAGTTCTTTCCTCCTTTTCTCATTCTTATCTGGAGTGTACTTATCTTTTTGCTTTCTTTCTTTTTTTCCCTCCAGATTTGAATATTTAGCAATGACTTGCCAGTCTGTCATACTGATATTCTCCCATGATTCGCCCTCATGGTTATTTTTGATTACTTAGATGAGATCGCTCAGACATTCAGAGTCATCCAGATCCACTATTGACATTACGTCAACATCCTTTTCCCTTTGGTGAGCCTGTTCTCGCAAGGGCTGTTTATGCGGAATTTGGCTTAGTGTCATTTCTCTCCTTGGCTTCTTAGATGGTGGTCTCATGTCTTCTCGTGGCGGGGTTTGTATGTTTCTTAAGAAAACTCAAGATCCATTTGCTTTCCGTTACATTGCTTGTTTTTTTGTTTTCCTTTTGAAGTCGGTGAGGGCGATTGGGGTAGGAAGTTTTCCTCATTCATTGTCACAGATTTGGCAGGAGGTTTACATCTTGGAACATTGAGTAAGTTAATAATGACTTCTTGTTGCCTGGTTTTTTCACGAGGGCCGCTTCATCTGCCTTGGGCCTGTTTCATCCTTTCCCAAAAGCATTGGCCCCCCGTGCGTTTCGTGGTTTCCTTTGTTTCCGGCCTCATCTCGCAGGACTTCCGGATCTACCTGTGATCCTCTAAGATTGCTTCCATTAACAGGTGTTTGTCATTTGTATCTTAGCGGGTCAGGTCACATAATCGACTTTGCCACTGACACGAGGTATCTGATTCCTTCTCAAGCCTTGCATCCAGTCTTTTCGCAAATCCTGCCAGTTCGTTTATCTGTCCCATTTAGATGGAACTTTATTGTTCGATCTATATCACTAGCAGTGGCACCCTTATTCTTTGTACCCAAGAAGGAAGGGACCCTGCGTCACTGTGTGGACTACCACCTCCTTAACGAAATCACTGTGAAATCTTCTCCCCCTGTTCCGGGACATCATGGAATCATTACATTTTTCTACTATGTTCACCAAGTTGGACCACCTAGGGGGCGACCGTCTACTGCGGATACAGCAGGGGGGGCGAATGGAAGACAGCCATTAAGACACCCATGGGGTAATTTGAATATCATATTATGCCATTCGGACTCTGTAATGCCCCGGCCATCTTTCAGCGATTCATGGACTCCTTCTTTTCTGATATCATTGGTGTTTCAGTCTGGATCTACCTCGATGATATCCCAATTTTCTCTCCATCCGCAGAGGAACATGTGTGCCACGTATCGGAAGTACTTGCCCGGTTGGCAGATAACCGACTCTATGCCAAAGCAGAACAATTTGTTTTTCACCAGAATCGCATCGAGTTCCTTGGGTACATGATTAGCTTGGTTGGGGTGCTTATGGATCCCAGAAAGGTGAAAACTGTCCTGGATTGGCCCTCACAACAGGACTTTAAGGCAGCTCAGATATTCCTGGGGTTTGCACATTTCTACCGTCGATTTAT
Organism: Ambystoma mexicanum; assembly: GCF_040938575.1. Lineage (NCBI taxonomy): Eukaryota > Metazoa > Chordata > Amphibia > Caudata > Ambystomatidae > Ambystoma > Ambystoma mexicanum. Next base: position 861,646,840 of record NC_090930.1, on the reverse strand, counting down.
ACCCGGTTTCTCCTCCCTGTCTGCCGATATCACCCGCCTTCTTTCATCTAAGACGATGTATGTTTGGGAAAAAAAAGCCAAAGCCACCTTCTCGGCCCTCAAGAAAACCTTTGTTGAAGCCCCCATTCTATGGCATCCTGATGAAGTACATCCCTTTATCATTGAAACCGATGCCTGAGAGGTTGGAGCCGTACTGCTACAATTCAATCCTGATAGCAACATGGAACACCCCATAGTTTTCCGTTCCAGGAAACCCACACCGAGAAAAATCAACTACTCTGTAATTGAGAAGGAGTTGTTGGTAATCAAAGAGGCCTTCATGGAATGGAGGCACCACCTTTTGGGAAGTTGTCATAAGGCTGAGGTGCATACTGACCATTGAAACCTCCAAGTCCTTAAAACCATTGCTTGTACCAACCATCGTCAAGCCCATTGGGCTGCCTTCTTCTCTCAATTTGATTGCGTTGTCTCCTTCATTCCTGGACTGCACAACTTGAAGGCTGATGCCCTGTCAAGATTATATGACCACGACTTGCTGCCTAAGGAACACCCCACAATGGTTTTACCAGCAAAGCACTTCCTGAACGTTGTCATTCCATACATCCAACAGGTCCAAGAGGCCACTGCACAGGACCCCGCGGCAAACTCCCTCTCTCAGGATCCTTCTGTATGCGATATCGACAGGCTTTTGCTCCATAACGGATGTTTGTACCTACCATCCCCTGACCAGCAACGCACAATGTTATCCTGTTTTCATGATTCTCGGATCTCGGGGCATTGTGGAATAAAAAACACTCAAGAGCTGCTTCTGCGACACTTCTGGGGGCCTGGTTTGCAGAAACAAGTTTGAGAGTACGTTCATCAGTGTCCTGTTTGTGCCCAATGCAAACCCAGCCATTGCCGCCTTGTTGGTCTGCTTCAGCCACCTGAAATACCACGTTATCTGTGGCATACTATCGCCACTGTCTTCATCATAGAATTGCCTGAATCCCATGGTAACACCTGTGTCATAGTTGTGGTTGATGGCTTCACCAAAATGGCCCATTTCATCCTTTTGCCAGCTTTGCCCACCGCGGTCCGGATGGCTACCGTGTTCCTACATGAGGTGTTCTGGTTGCACGGCCTGCCCTTTAAGATCCTCTTCGACAGAGGTCTGCAGTACATTTCTTGTTTCTGGAAGGAGCTGTGTTAACTCCTGTGTATACAACGGGCATTGAGTTCTGGATAGCATCCGCAAAACAACGGCCAAACGGAATAGATAAATCAGACACTTGAACAGTACCTGCGCTGTTATGCCAATGCTTTAGAGTCCAACTGGTTCGATTTCTTGGACACTGCTGAGTTCGCATATAATAATGCCTGCCATGCCTCCATCAAGCACAGCCCGTTGCACAGCACCTATGGTTTCCATCCTAAGATGTTTCCTGTTACTTTACTTGCAGTGAGTACTATGCCGTCTGTTGATGCCTTACTCCAGGAACTACTTTGGGTTCGGGCAGTGGTGACGCATTCGCTCCAGGATTCCAGTGTTTGCAGCAAGATCCAGGCGGATGGGTGATGTTCCGTTGCCCCCAGTTCCCGAGTGGATGATCGGGGGTGATTGTTCAGCCATGACCTATCTGTAAGGAACCTAACGTGTAAACTGGCACCACGTTTTCTGGGTCCTTTTCGCCTCCTGGCCTGTATCTCTCCTGTGGCATTTCGTTTGCAGCTTCCGGATGCGTGATGAGGCCACCAGGTGTTCTATGTCTCGTTTCTGAAACTTATTGTACCTGACACCTTTGGCAGGGTCCCGCCCGCCCTCCCTGTTTGGACAATGATGGTCTGCCAGAGTATGAGGTTGAACAAATCTGTGATTCCAAGTCCCAGCAGGGGCGTCTGTTTTTCCTCGTTGACTGGAAAGGTTATGCAGCCTGTGACCGCTCCTCTGAGCCTACTTCTGGTGTCCATGACCCCGTTTGGTGTGACGTTTCTTTAATCGTTTCCCTTCGAAGCCTGGTGCGCCAGGAGATAGGTGTGGGATCATGCACACATGTCATCACTCTTAACGCTTGGCAGCTCTATCCTCGTTGGTGCCTGCAGCGGGGAACTCCAGTCAGTGTTCACCGTCACGAGGGGTGGCGCAGGGTCAGCCTCGGTCCCACGGTCCTCTCCGGCAGTCCCAGGGTCTCCACTGGGGCCGTCCCAGTGCACATGCGCAGAGGTTTAGCGGCCGCCCGGCGCACATGTGCACTGTCTGGGAAGCGGTTTGTAGCCATGACAGCGGCAGCAGACGCCATTGCCATGCTTCCGGATTCTTGGGCTATTTAGACCTTGCTTGACGGGTCGGCGGATGCGTCTTAACAGCACTCTGTTCCAGACCCTTGTTTGCATCAATTTCTTAACTGCATGTTGGCCTGCTATTTCTTCTTGACCTGTAACTCTCTTTACTCCCTCCGCTCTCCTTCGCTTCTGCCTTGTTCTTTCCCTTTCTGCCATGGACATTGATCCCTTAGTTCCTTGTTTTTGCTGGAACCTTCAGGTCTACCTTACCATCTGGCTTCCCCGGTCAGTGCTTGCAATGCCCTATGTTAGGTTAATACCGGTGAAGCATATTGGGGTGTAGGGAGACATTGTCAGACACTCTTCTGTTCCATACCAAGAGAGAGGGATCTGGGGCTAACTCTTGTGTTGCATTATCCTCGGGACTGAAGCGCTGGAGGACCCAGAAGCCCCGGGAAAAAGATCTGCTTGCCAGGAGACTCAACGAAGGAGAGACCAGGTATTTGACAGTGAGACCCAAAGTTGCTTTAATAATACGAAAAACAAGGGGGGTCTTGGGAGTCCCTCTGTCAGACATTAGCCCCGGTTATGAGAGCCTTACCCAGATTCTTTAGCTCACCATCTTTGACAGAGGAGAAATATTCAAAGCATATCAGTCTTTTTCCTGCCCTGGGGCACACCAGCACCGAAATGCTAGGCATTTCACTTGTGAACAAGAGTACAAACAGCAACCCTAGACACGTGATCCAGTCTGGTTTGACCTCATCAGTAGGGTGGAGCTGTGCCTCGCTAAGCATAGTGAGAAAGGGGTCCATGTCTGGATTCTCCTACCAATTTAGGGTGAGACCCAAAGTTACTTAAATTATGAAAAAACAAGGGGGGTTCTGGGAGTCTCTCTGATGGACATTAGTCCTGGTTAAGAGAGCCTTACCCAGATTCTTTAGCTTGCTATCTTTCACAGAGGAGAAATATCCAAAACATGGCTTCACAGTTATCGGCAACTTTAGAGTTTACTGCTGGTTTGCTTTCTTTAGCGTCTCACCAGCATGCGCGCAACCTTCAATTGGAAACTGTTGCGGATGCAATCGTTCCTTGACATAAACAGGCCTTTCATGTCTTTCGGTAACTCACTGGGTGTGTGCATTACTTTCTTGTTTCTGTGGCTTTGATTCACGAGTCAGGGTTGATACCACAGGCTTGGCCTTGACTCCCAAACTCTGTTCACCCGAGAGGGCGTTCTTGACACACAATGCAGGCTTCTTTGGGTCTGGGATTTGGCTTTCTCTGCGTATCCTTCAAGGTTTCCTGGATGCAACAACCTCCTGCAGGGATTTTCAGGGTTTCCCTACCCTTTACTCTGGTCCCTCGATCGATGGACCTGCTCCAGTGGGTTCGCCTTCGCCCCAGAAAATATTCTCCTTCCCATGTCTCACCTTGCTCAGAGTATGTCTCTATGTTCCGCCTTTTATCCGTGTGGGGGGAGCTAATGGGTATCAGATGTATGTGATTACGGTCAAGTGCCTGACTTTGTCTGACCTGATTAGCGGGACATGTCCAATGACAAATGTAAGTGTTGGGCTCTTTACTCTTAGTCGTCTTCTTCCTTGGCCGAGTGCTTGTGCAGAAAGGGTCATGGGGGGAGTTGGGACGTTGGAGAATCCTATAAAATAGGGTGAGGTATGAGCATGGGAAAGGGGGATACCGCATCTCACCATCGGTTGCCTCACCCCCAATCGTCGAAGATCTCCCACCCAGGTGATCCTCCTGCACAGGTCCACCCCCAGGGTCTGGATCCAAAAGGTGAGAGAGAGATCCCTGGGGACAAGCAAGTGAGACAACCTCTTGTTGTTTCTCAAAGTCCATGGGATCCAATGGAGTTGGAAGGCGCTATTATCACCGGCAGTAATTGCGCCAGCAGTAATAACACTGAAATCAGCCTAAAAATTGTAATTTTTACCTCAAGCAAAAAGCTGCAGTTAAAAATTTCATTTACTGCCCAACTCGTGATTTGGCCAGCCCTTAAATACGGCGGTAATACCGTGACCGCAGCATTTAAGGATTGAGGCCAAACTCGTGATGAGGCCCTTAGTATTTTTTACTAAATAATAATTTAACTAATTCCCCAATAACCAATGGACACAGCTTGATTTTGCTGAAATTCGACATCAATAACATCACTTCCAGTGTGGATAAAAATATAGTACGTTAGGGTACTCCTATTTCTTTTTGCCAACCCAAAAATTCCCTAAAGGGAGGAGTGCCTAAAAATGAAATTCCACACTGTTCACAATTCCTCAGACTCTGCCTTAAAGCAGAGGGGTGCTGAATGTAAATTGAATATCTGGATTGGGGGGCAGAAAAGTGTCTTGCCAAAATAAAATAAAGTGAAGTCCCGATTGAAAAGCGTACTCTCTACTGAGAATGGGAAAGTAAATCCTAATAGAAGTGCGATTCTTCATGTCATGGTGGAGAAAGTAGAAGGGTTCTATATAAATCATAAGTGTTTTATTCTAAAAGGTTTGCTGTGCTATAACACTGATCATCGACAATTGTGCAGGGAGATTAAATAAAGAGTGCTGTGCCTGTCAAAACTTCTTTTACCACTGCAAAGTTCTACATATGAATTAAGTTAAACCCTATGGAAAGGATTGCCAAGCCTATGATCTTATCATGTTTTAAGGTGCTGCATCATTGGCATTATGGGATTTTTGTGTGTAATGTAAGGATTGAACTGTTCATATGACCTGTGTTTTATTTACCTGAGACCCAAAAGTGAAAACGCACATTTGGTATCATCTTAGATCTTTTCTTAATGACTATTCCTAAAAAGTGAGTTCTTGGTATTGAAGCTTTGTTTTGGTGACACAGAGAAAGTGGTGTATCGTGTGATGCTGTGTAAATATTAATTTCCCTCATTAATAAATGTATATTCTTTCTATACGCTGCCCTGGTTCTGGGTTTACCTATTGCTAAAGGGTAAGGGATCTGTGTGGTTCTCTGTGAATTACAGACAGGAATAGAGTGAACATAAAAGGAATATTGGTGTGGCGCTTTTAATTGTCTCCAACAATAGGTACGTAAATGAGTTCTCCATCCTAACACTTTGAGTATAGTTCTTCCCTCATAAAGGTACGATTGAGACGCCTTGGCCCTGCAAGCATTCACACCCTCCAATGCCTTGTAGGAGATTGGGGTATGAAGGCCAAAGAGGGAGGAGTGATTGAGTCATATTATTTATTTGAAATAAACCACTTTCAAACACTAAGAAATACACTATGAAGCTATAAAACAAATTGACCATTTAGAGTTTGTTAATAATACTGTTAAAATATCAATATACTTATAAAACGTAGTAAAAATAATAAACAAACGTTTATTTACCTACAAGAAATTAAATAACAAAAGGAAAGTGGAGGCAGGGACACGATATTTGGAAAGATGACTTTACATGCGGCTATTCATGCTGCTGAACGTAGTAGCGCACACAGGGATTCCATGCCTTGCAAATAAAGCACTTCCTATTCATCCCTGGAGCCGCCCGAGGAACGTACGCACACGGCAGCATTTCTGGAAGCTGGCTGTGCAGCGACCGCTGCTTGTTAGTCGGCAAGGAACACGCTCAGCGCCCAGACTCAGGACGCGGTTCACATTAGGACACTAGGCGATGGATTTCTTCCCCACCTAGTTTGGATCCATACTGCTCCCTCAGAAGATTCTGAGGTCGCATTACTAAGAGATTCCCTTCCTTCTTTGACTGTTTCCCCTTAGATACAATCAAGAGGAGTGTCTTCCTTTGATTTGAAGCACTGAGATGGAACATATTGACCATCCTCACGAATTAAGGAAGAACCACATGAAGAAGGGGCACATGGAATAACATCAAGATATTTCTTATTGTCTGTTAACAAATGCCTTTTGAAAAATTATCCTGTTGATTCGCTCAATGGATTGATTCACGTGACCCCCCCTTTCTCTTTTGCTTATTGCAAATAAAGCAAACATGGAAGAAAATAGCACTGAACTTCCAGCATGCTAGGTCCAGACAAAAGCCTCTTGTGAATGGGTAATGCCAGCCTCAGGCCAAAGAGACCTAACAAGAATTCATCTTAACTGACTGTAGTGGTCTCACAGAAAAATGAAATGTGCCACATACTTCTGACCAGACCACATGAGTAAAGACAGCCACTGGGGACAATAAACACTTTCAGGGGGAGAAGGCCAAGAGAGAACCTTTTGTACAGGATGTATCTTTCTAGGGGCCTGTCATCATCTAAATATGGCCCTGACCCTCCTAACACTTCAGAAGCTCCGCTGATGGTCTGTTTCGACTGGCAGTGACGATCTCCATACAAAATCAACTAGTCAGGCCCAAAAGACTGAGTGGATTCATACGTGCCAGAACCAGGGCAGATATTTAGCAACCCCTTAAGGGTAGCACTTCCTGTTCATGAAGCTTGTACACGGCGTTCGCCTCAGTGGTCTAAGCTCAGTCGATAACAAGACTCTTCAAGACACCAATAGGCTAAAAGTAGGGGTGTTCTCAGAGTCTTCTTCAGACTGAGAAACCTTCACACTATTACTTGAACCATCCTAGCCACTGTCTGAAGTAGCCAAGACAGATATTATTATTTATTTATTTGTATTTAGTTCAATAAGAACTTTTACAAAAGCAATAAATACACAAATACATGAATACACAAAAATACACAAGCTTGTAACTCAACAAGGAAAAAACAATCCACGCACATTTCACCTCTCACAGAAACAAATCAAATTCATTATACGTAGAATTGATTATAAAAACTACAGAGACAGATAAGCCATCCTGCGTTAGGTTTTGGAACATTCCTCTGCTTCATAGATGTTCGTCCAACCCTAACCTGTTGTCTTTGGTGTTGGACTACATTCTGATGGGCACACGTATTTTGTCTCATATCGCCCTATGTAGGTATTTACTCGCAACTATTTTCTGCAATTGTGGTTCTACATGTATACTGAATGATTTGCCCTATATTGCAATATATTCAGATGGAAAAAAAGTTATGCAATAAAACATGGATTCAAATCTTGTCAAAATATGCAATCACAATTTAACGTCAGAATAAGACCTACCAACGGTGCATATCCAATAGCCAAAAAGGATGAAAAGACCCAAAGGAAAAAACGTTATTAAGAACAATGTTTTGAAGTAACAAATGTGAGATCTGCAGTATTTAGCCAAGTAGGATTATTTAGCAGGCTTACTGAGGCCCTATTTATAACTCTGAAAGTTTAGGGCAATGCTCTTTCTTTCTTTCTTCTGGGTCAGAGCATAGTCTGCCAGCATGTTGCCAACCTCCTGTGTTTGGTACTTTGTAGTGCCTTTTGGAGAAGCGTGACAGCATTTTACAAATGTTCTTGCAACTACACAGGCAAGTCTCCCTCTACCCCACTGTGTACTCCACACTCAACTGCTCATAGCTTCTACCAGATACAACTACCAGCTCGTCAGCAAGTCCTCCCTTTTCCCCTATTTTCACCATGCTATAAAGTTGTCATACGTATATATTATGACCAGTCGAATCCTTGGTTTTACCACACTTTGGGGCTCATTACGAGTATGGTGGTGCAGGAAAAAATGATCGGTAAAGGAATTACCGTCACTTTCCCTGCTACGCCATACTACGAGTATGGCCGTGGAGTGGGGGATGATGCTCCAACATTATGCTGGAGGTAAATTCTCCCACTTTCTGCCAAAAAATGGCAAAATCGGTGGAATTACCATGGCAGTAACTCTGCCAAAAATGCCCCTTAGAGTCCAAAGGACTCTCAAAAAATGGGGATTAACTCTTTTAACCCGCGAGACCAAGTGCTGGTAACAGTAATTCCGTTGGGCGGTATTCCGGCGGAGTTACTGTAGGAATGTTGCCCAACTCATAATGAGCCCATTTATATTGCATTAAGGACAGCTGTGAGGGTGTTGGGGGCGCATGTCCTTCCCAAGGGCTGTCCTGTATGCACTGCCAGTGGATGAATCATTGAAGGTTGTTATATAATTTATGATATTCCAAAGAAAATCTCTGTGTGTATGAATAGCTAAAGACTAGTATTAATTGCTTGCAAGCCTTCAGAGGACTAATTTCTTGCAATCATGCGAATGATTCATCGTTGATTGCTTGTTTTCGGTTCAGGATTCAAACAGGACTGTGTTGTTCAAAACTTGTGGATGACACAAGCTGTGTCGGGCATACTGCCAAAGCCATACAATGGATATCACGCATCCAATACAAAGCTAACAATCAATTCGTTTTTATTTTTATCCGCATTCCTGCTTTTCCCTTAAACGTTCACAGACATTACTGCATTGGGTACACCAATCAAGAAATATCAAAATTAGTGTAAATGAAAAAGCACGAGGCAATATGGGAAAAGCAAGCAGCGATCCAGTTCTACATTCAGATCTACCAGTGTTTACGTTTGGAGACAAGTGTCTTCTTTGTGTCAATACCATTAGTACTACTGAAAATAAAGCTAAATTAGAAGTATCCTCGGTGAACGCCCTGGCAATTCAGAACATGATACTGAAGGTGTGTGAAGAGAGAAACAATGTAGGTTCAGTAGTTGTACAAATTGGTTTTCTGTGCGTGATTGATCTGCCTTCTGCTGATGCTCAGCCTCATCGGGTATGCAGTATTAATTTTAGAAAGGGGCAGGTCATTCCATCAAATTACATGCATTAGGAGACAACCAGCTCTTCGAGAGCATCTGGACATTGTGACGAAGTTCCCTGCCACACTCTGAAGGGGGAGACAGCAGGCTGGCTGCTAGCCACAATCCGTTGGTACTGATCATTGGCACGGGTCTAGTCAGCAGTCCCCCTCCTAACATGGAGGACCAATGCTGGACCATGACTATCGGTGGGGAAGTGCTGCCCCCTCGCCTGAGTGGCAGTCCACAGTTGCTTTGCATCAAGGTTAAAGCTAACATGTGTTGTCACTGGTCTAGATTCAATGTAGGCCAGTCTAGCCTGTAATAACAAGGATCATGTTAGCTTTACCCTTAATGCACAGTAACTTTGCATCAATTTTAAGGCCTACATTATAGGTGGTATTATGTGGCTAGACTGTCCTACAATAATGGTGCCAATCTGCATATACCTTCTGATTGTGGTGGCATGGCATTTATACTTGGCATCAAGTATGCTATAAACATTGTAAGTGTTTTTAGCTGGCTCGGGTGGCCTACATTGAATGTAGGTCAGTCTAGTCACCTAATAACACTTATTTTGCGTTATCATTGTTGCCAGGTAAAAGGTTCCATGCTACATTAAGAAAGTATATGTAGACTGGCACTACTGGTGTCAGTTTGCATATACGTAATGTGGCATATCATTTTTTACTTGGCTAAATTGTGTTGAGGAATTAATAGAGGAGAGCTGGCATTGTTGCACATTATCTACATTTGGCTAAAAACATCTATAGCCCAAAACTTGCAAACAGGAAAATACCAGCACCAACTTCTATCACATCAATCTTTAGGGATATTGCCATTCCCCAGAATAAAATAAAATCCTTGTGATAGCATTCAGTGATGTAGTGACATCAAGGCTATTAGTACATCAAGGCGATTAGTAAATAAAGTGGCCCAAACTGCTTTCTGGTCATTCACAAACTTAGAAGGACTGCCCCTTTTGGGTTGGGACCAAACCTGATTTGCATATGTTCTTTCCCCTGGCTCTAATGGCTTGGACGGAAAACAACGATGGTCTGGAGGGTTGCCGAGAACAATGCCAGTGGTTAAGATTAATTCTAAACATTCCAGTCATCAAATCCTTTGTTTTGCTAATGTCACCCCGAGGGGCTTGGGTATGCTCAGACAATGGCCCTGTGCATGCTTGGCCTAGGGACCCAAGAAACACCTCACTGATGACACCCAATGAGGCTGAAAAACGTCTGGGGTTGTTTGTGGTCTCATGCAGAAAGGAAGTGACCTAGCAGTTTGGGCTGCACTGCCCCTTTTGGGGTGGGACCAAGACCAATTCGCATATTCTCTTTCGCTTTCTGTAATGCCTTGGCATGCTGAAAAACGATAGTGTGGAGAGCTGCCCAGAACTGTGCTCGTGGTTAGGATTGATTCAGAACCTTGCAGCCATAACCTTTTGGTTTTGCTCAAGTCACCCTGAGTTGGCAGGGAATGCCCAGACGTAGGCCCCGAGTGGGCTGGGCCTAGAGACCAATGGTACTCCTCACTGATGATACCCAATGAGGCCAAAACATATCTAGGGATGCTTAGGGCCTCAGGCCAGAAGGGATGTGACCTAGCAGTTCTTGCTGGACTGCCCCTTTTGGGGTAGTGCCAGGCCTGATTTGCATATGGTCTTTCCCCTTTCTGTAATGGCTTGGCAGACGAAGAAGAATGATGGTCTGTAGGGTTGCCCAGAACTATGCCGGTGGTTAAGATGAATTCTTAACCTTCCAGAAATCACCTTTTGGTTTTACGTAAGGTTTATTAGCCATGAAAAAAAATCAATGGCACCAAAGGCCATGAACATTAACACATCACCTAAAATAAGCAGACCAAATAAAAAACATGTGAGAAATTTGAGAGGAGTGATACTTTAGCACAAAGAAAAGTAAAATGAATACTGCTCAAGCAGTAAGTCTGTGCACAGGGCTGTTTGACAAAATTGAACAGAAACTCAAGATTTGACTAATATGGGCAACACCTGTGGAATGGACTGGGATAAAAACAGACTAGAGTATGTCACAGGAGCTGGTTAGTACCTGCAGACTAACCTTCAGAGGGACAGAAGACATGCATACAACTACTACAACTTAATCGCAATGGGAGCATAAGGTTAGTGCTGAATGGCTGAACAAAGTATGAGACAAAAGGATAGGCAAAAGTCAACATATCATGTGAAAGGAGGAATTATGAATGAAGAGCACATAAGACAAACCATATACAATAAATTATAGTTGGTCTGTTGCGTGTGTGCAACCAAAACATGAAACATGCAGAGAGATCACAAAATGTTATTGTGCAGTCTTTCATACAGTGTTACATTGCATCTGTACTGATAAAGGGAGCTACGGCATTGCCTGTGTGCACAAGAAACTGTGAAGTGCCTACTTAATGGCATGCTTGGTAAAAGAAAGATAGCACACTGAAACATATACAAGAGAAAATAGCCACCCTATAGTTAAGGTGAGTCGGACTCTTATAGGAACCCCTCAAAATTCTATTGTTAATAATTTTTGATTCGAGTAACGGATTTGACTGAAAGTGATTAAGGACTCGCGGGCCCCCCCAGAAGTTTCATAAAGATCAGTTAAATAATAAAAAAGTTCATAAGAAGACAAAAGAATGTTTTTTTCCCCAAAAGTGCGGCCTACTTCCCATTCATTTTCCCCACTGAGAAACAAGGTACATTTTTGCTGGACGGATTTGGACCAGGTCCGAAGCAACTTGGGCACGAAACGTTGGCTCGCGATCCATGCGTAGTTTGGGGTTATTCCATGCAGTATTATTTAAATATTTGACGGGGAAGGGGGTGCCCATTTCTCAAAAATAGATAGCTATATCTCAGGGATTTACCTGAAACCAGGGGAGGTGGGAGGAGGGTTTAGAAATGATACAACCACAATTTTGTTTTTCTCTCCATGCAAGAGATATCCGCGGCTACAGCCAAGGATATGGGGAAATGAACACAGGAAAAAAGCTATTTGCAGGTCAAAAACATGCAAATGCCATCAGGCTAGAGGTAGGGGGTGAGTAGAGGGTACCAAGTGAAATATGGGAGTTTGCAACACAAAGCTTTCTGTAGCCTCGGCGATAGCCTCGAATAGCTGACATCTCAAAGCAAATTGCATCACAGAACTAGCGTGTGTTGTGGGGGGAAGGGAGTGGGCAGGGGGTGAGGAGGATATCTGGGGTGTGGAGGGAGCTGGCACGGATGAGGGGGCACTTGCAGAGGGCTTGGGTGGCAGGAAAGCATTTTATTTTCTGTTTTTCTGATATTCGTGGCTATATCTGAGGCTATGAAGGACTACAGATACCGTGGGTAAAAGTAGTTCCGTGCTCACAGCTATACATTTTGGGGTGCCTGTGTTTTATTTATTTTTTAAAGTTATTTTTATACGTATATTGACATCAGGGGTGAAAAATCACTCAGTGGCACATAAGTATTTGGGATTATGATCTATTTTGGCTGTGTGTTTTCAGACCGTCTTGTATGTGAGACTTTGGAGAGAAAAAGAAGAACATTGTTTTAAAAAATGATACACCCTACTCTAGTTTTAGATGTCCCGAACACTGTATTTAAACCTGGTATTCCCACCCATGGTATTATATGTTTTGTAATTGTACTTATTAAACCTATCTCCACCTAATTTACTGTGTTGTATTATACTCTGCTTTCTTTATCTTTACCTACCATACATAAATACATGGGCAGTCTTTTACTGTATTGATATTTTAACATCCATTGTATTATAAATCCCGAAGTGAGCCGCACCTCCCCATTTAACTAACAATTTGTAACCGTGGTTATAAAAAAAGGTCAATGAACTCTACCCGCGGTTATATAAAAAAAAATGTTGAGGTGTTATTTTACTGTATTTGTGCATTTATATGTGATAGGTAGTCCTTAAAAGTACTGTTTTGGGGTACACTGAGTGTAGTATTTTAACACATGTGTAGTACTTTTTTGATGTTGTGAATTGGTTGGGGTCTCTCATGAATGCTGAAACTACTTTAGTAACATTTCTGGAAAGTATGAACGCTAACACTTTATGTAGTTTTGTTCTTATAATTGTAGAACTCTCTATGCACTGTACTCTCAATGTTTGTGTTCAACCCATGTTTTACCTGCTTTTAAACTTTACCCACCCTACCTAACCCCAATCTTGTATATCCTAATTACTATGTATACTGTATCGTCATCGACTTTAAATAACTTCATGAGCAGTCATTTATTGTATGAACACCTTTTAAGGATCATTGTATCACTACTGTCTCTTTTGTCATTTATATTGCATAATCAGATTTGTTTTTTTAAAAGAATTCTTATAGCCGTGGCTATACAAGAATGGGGATTGATTGATGTATTGAAGATCACGCCTAGCAACAGCAATGCCTGGGGTTTTTAACAGCGGCTATTCAGCACCCACCCACTACAAATGGCACGTTGAGTGTCCGTGGAAATGTGATATCCGCGGCTACAAGAGTGGTTTATTTTGAGAGGACCGCAGCTACAGGGAAAAAGGGAGTGGTCTTTTGAAGATCAAACTTAGACACAGTAATGGGCGTGTGTGCTTAACCGCGACTATTCATCACACATCTGATGTGCGGCTTTGCCACCCACGGTTCAAAGTGGTACCTTGTGCAGCCGCGGCTATATACCAGCAAATGGCACATCAAGTGTTTGTGAAAGTGTCTTAGCTGGATAATAACAGCCGACTAATCGATGATGCTCTATAAGTGCGGCTATAATGAGCACGTGGGTGGGCGCTTCAGCGCTTGGTCACTTTTTTGTTGGTTGTTCTGATAGACGAGGCTACTGTTATAGCCACGTCTATTGGCCCATACATTTTCTGTGCAATAATCATATTTTTATATGGATGAGACAGGTCAGAATGTTATCTGTGTGTGTTATTTTGTGTTCCTAGGTGTTCCCTTGTCTTACTTGAAGTTGTGAAGGTTGGCTTAGTTTGTTTTTTAGTTTGTAGAGAATTTACGTGTAGATGCAACTACAAGAAAGATTTGTAGCTGCGTTGAAAAAGCTTTGGCTACTAGAAGTGCTGGGAAGGGTTTTGTATGTGTTTCGGTGTTTCTAAATGGCTAGTGTTAATGTTGTAAATCTGTACTTCTTTGTGATAGGTTGTAGGGAATATGTGTCAGCCATTTTATCCGTTTTCTTACAACATAGTCCTCTTTTTCTGCTTTTGATTTTGGAAACTACGAAACCCACCATTTTGTGTACTTTTTTCATTTTGACTGCATTACTCACACTGTGCAGTTCATCTTACCTGTGACAAAATATGATTGGTATTCATCAGTTGTATGTCATTGGTTTCTTGAAAGTTTTATTTGATAATATGTTGATAATGAGGGGTTTGTGTTTTTTTTGTATCTTACTGTATTTGTTAACAATGAAGTGGTCCTGCTGTATATGTAGAAAATGGGTGGGAACAATTGTTGGAAGTTGTTTATTAGGTGTTAATGTGTGGTTATCTACAAGAGAAAACACATTGCCTTCATTTGTTTGTTGTTTTGTGAAACCTAGTATTTAATTTCATGAAAAATATGTTTGATTGGTTTTATGTTTAAATATACATTCAGAAGGAATTAGTTGTGCAAAATCCTATTATGTAAAAAAGAAATGGAATGTTTTTTCCTGTGCAAATTGCCCCAATAAATGCAGGCGCACTATGGGTTCAGCAATGCAATTTCATTCCACATATAATATTTGAAGTATCGGTTTGTTGAACCTACTCTATTCATGAGTTATTTTCTGTTTTTATTTTTTGTAGTGGCAGCAATTGCTTTCTGTAACTAGGTAGGGTGTGATTTCACACCATGATGCGGATGTCATAGTTCAAACACATTATTTGGAAATTGTGCAGATTGGGCATAGGTAGGCTGGGAGGAGGTTGGTTGGAGGTGGCTGGAACAAAGGAAGCAATAGAAGTGGAAGAGAGTGATGCAGATGTGGTGTTCTACAGCTGATACCTGTGCTCAGATTACAGGCTATGACTTTGCACATTTTGATGGAAATTAGTCTTCCCATATAGTTCCTCCTTATTGTTGTAATGGAATTGGATGAGGTACTGAATCAAATTAGAGGTTGCAAACGTTTGGGATGCTTTATTGGAAGCTTTCATCTGCAACAGCTTATAATAGAAACACACTGAACTTCCTTAATGTTCTTTTTACTGAATTGCTACTTGACACAGAATTACTGCCAGCTGTCAGTGGGCAGACTGGTGCTTCCATGGAGCTAAGGTGAATATTTAGTATACCGATGCACATCTTCATAACTTTATTTTATTGTGTTTTCTTGTCTGTGCTGTGTAGGCCTCCAGAAAGGTCTGAGCAAGTGATTCTCAAATTTCCGAAGAAATTGACAATGTCAAGTGCAAGCTGTTCTAGAAGGAATGGTATTAGCAGTGCAAAACCTTGTGCTGAAAACAAATAGAACAGTTTTTCCGGTGAAAATTGCCCTAATAAAGGCGCACCATGATATTCAGCAATGCAATTCCTGTCCAAAATATTTAAAGTATGGTTTTGTTGTGTGCAATGTTTTTTGGTCTTAAATTTTGTAAAATAAGGGGATTCAACAAATTGCCACTGAAAAAATGTGTATATCTTAATACTGGCAGCAATTGCTTTGGTGTTCTAAAATAGCTCTTCTGTAGCCATGTAGGGTGCAACTCACACCATGAAGCCATCATCATATTTTAAACACATACATTTGCAGTTGTGCAGATTGGGTATAGGTGGCATAGGAGGAGGTTGGATGGAGGTGGCTGGAACAGATGAAGCAACGAAGTGGAAGAGTGACACAGACATGCTTTTCTACAGCAGTTGCCTGTGTGCACATTATAGGCCGTGGGTTTGTAAATTTTGATGGAAAGCCTTTCTATAGGGGTTATCCACATTTTCTGCAATGGAATCGAATGAGATGTTTAACCAAATTAGAGTTTGTAAAAGTTTGGGATGGTTTATTGGTGGTTTATTGGAAGCTTTCATCTGCAACAGTTTAAAAGAGGAAACACACCAAATTGCTTTAATGTTCTTTTTACTCTACTACTACTTGATGCAGAACAACTGGCAGCTGTCAATGGGCCTCATTACAAGTATGCTAGTCCGAAAATAGTGGTGCCGGTATATCCGTACCAGCACCTTTTTCCGTACCGGCGTAGTCAGAGTCACGATGCCGGTAACAAAGGCATCGAAAGTGACCCCCCCACACCCGGCAACACCGTTGCCTGTATCTGCGGAGACATGACCTAGCCGTGCTTGAGATACCAGCATGGCGTAAGTAAGTGCACATCCCAAGCTGCACAGACACGCAATCACTGGCATGGACATGCTGGTAAAAATGTGAAAACAAAGCCAGAAACACTGGCATCGCGGAACAGGCGTTAAGTGCAATCTGGTGTGTAGAAAGAGGCCACAGGTGCACACAATCATCACCGGTGCTCCCTGTGGGCTGTGCCACTGTACAAAAGGACCACTCCCACACCCCAGTCCCCTCCCAAAACCACAATGTTAGCAGTAGCTGTAGCAGTACAGGACCTGGAGGCCATGCCTTTTGAGCTATTGTTTCAAAAGGCAGTGAGGCGGAGGATGCAGCGAAGGTGCTTGAGGAGAAGGAGGGCCAGCATGGCTCAGAAAATACACAATGTGCAGCAGGTTGTAACCCACAGGCAGCCACCAATCCCTCACCTAAGGGCCACCCCATTCAACCTCACCCCCAGTCAGATTCACACCATGTACTGGCTAGACTGGAACACCATCACCAATATAGAGGACCTGATGCATGATGACCTGGTGAGCCTCAAACATCCGTACAGCCATCCCCCACACTACGCTTTCTTGCCACAGGCACATATCAGCACACAGTTGGGAAGCTGCATGGGATCTCCCAACCCAGTTTCTCCTGTGTGCTTTTCCAGGTGCTTGATGCACTCCTGTGTCACGTACGGGACTACATCAGCTTACACCGGATTGCTGAAGAGGTGAATGCTACAAAAATACCATTCCATGTTCTGCAGGCATGCCTAATGTAATTGGTGCGGTGGACTGTACACATGTGGAGCAGGTGGCCAGGCATGCTTTGGAGGTAGTGTACCGCAACAGAAAGCTATACCATTCACTCAACGTACAGATGGTGTATGATGCCCGCCACCTCATCACCCATTGCTGTGCAAGATTTCCTGGCTCAACACATGACGCCATGGTGCTGCGTAACTTCACGCTGCCTCGGTACATGGCACGAAATGCTGGACATCGTACATGGCTGCTCGGTGAGTCCTCGGGGGGCAGTAACCAGCATAGCATACCTGGCAGCTTGGTGAGGCTAACCCCAAGGGCATGTGCTGTGTTGTGCTGAATTGGGGGCGGGGGCTGTAACTAGCTAGCATACCTGGCAGCTTGGTGAGGCTAACTCCAAGGGCATGTGCTGCGTTGTGTTTGATTGGGGGGGCAGTAACCAGCATAGCATACCTGGCAGCTTGGCGAGGCTAACTCCAAGGGCATGCGCTGTGTTGAATTGGGTGGGGGGGCAGTAACTAGCATAGCATACCTGGCAGCTTGGTGAGGCTAACTCCAAGGGCATGTGCTGCGTTGACTCATATTGCAGTATGAAACCCATCACCAGTGGATGTGCACACTGCATGCATTTCACCATCATTACACCTCCCGCACTTCGCTGAGTCAATTAGCATAGTCCTGTGAAGGTGCACAGAGGACGCACAAGGCGGAAACTAGGGAAGGTAGAGGAATAATAAAAGCAAGTTCAAATCGTACTGACAATTGTCAGACCAGTAAACCGCAAACATTGACGTGCATAGGAGTGTACTCAGTGTTGTAAGTGCATAAAATGTGCAAGTGCATCGGCATAAGTCAGGGGGCAACACCGTAGTACCATGGCAGAGTGGAAGGGCATGACAGCTGTGCCACCATTTATGATGAATATACAGTGCATACAGACGTACATCTATTCCGTACCACTACATCCTAGGAACTACATGTACCAGAATGCACTTCACCATTGTCACTACAACAGGCAAAAACGCAGTCAACGAAACGCACACCTCATGATACATAGCCATAGGGTAACACCCCCAACACATCTTCTTGCTGCACACACATGTGACTGGTACAGTCAGCTCATAAGTACAGGATACATCACAGAAACTTGCAGAACTTTACATCACTGAAAGATTTATCATATCAAATCCATGATGATTAGAGTGGTCACCCCCAACCAACGCATCCCACCACTTAATACCCTCCCCTACCATTTTGTACGTACTGGTCCTCACCACACTCAGACATTACACCCATATGTGTGAGTCACGACAGAATGTCTGCATACGGATTTTGTCATGAAGACTGCATACCCTTAGTACCACTAAATCACACCAGCACATCATGGCAATGAAAGGGGCACTGTGCAACATGCACATATAGTACTCTTTAATTTGTGACCCATAGCACACATACTTAAATTCCATGCATGTCACTTGCACAAGACTTGAACTAGCTCATGTGGTGTATGAATGGTTCATGTGACTGCAACTGCACAACACAACCCCAACATGCATGCTGACCAAGTGCCCTATCTGGTTCAGGAAAGATAACGAATGTGAGCTAAACTCAATTGTGCTTCAGCATGTAATTTGTCTCAAATGTACACTATACAGCTTCTGCCAACTTGATATGACCAGGAAATTGACATGTACAATTTCTGTTGCTCCCGTGCAGGTGATGCTGGGTATCCCCTCAAGCCCTGGCTATTGACCCCCACAAGACAGCCACACAACATGCACAAACAAGTGTACAACCGGGCCCATGTCCGTACTCGCTGCACCATTGAGCAGACTTTTCGGCCTGTTGAAGGCCAGGTTCCGCTGCCTCAGCAGATTTGGTGGCGCGCTGATGTACAGCCCCGAAAAGGTTGGAAAGATTGTGCTTGCATATGCCATGTTGCATAACATGTGCATCAGGCGCAATATCCCCCTGCCCCCATCCCCCCGACATGGATATGCTGCCACCAGAGGATGAGTACACTGATGATGTTGAGGCCATTGGTCAACGCCGCAAGGGCAGAGATGGACGTGCCACACGTGGGGAACTTATCGAGCACTACTTTTGAGCACATTATACACACGGCACAGTACATTGCGCACTGGGCACTGTACTTGAATAAATGCTCTCACACTGAAAGATCAATGTCCAGCCATAGATTTGTTTTTAACACCAAATATATTGTGATTGTAAATATATACAAGTAAAAAAGGCCCTAACTCCCTCTACCATCCCACCAAACTTTCCCACCCCACAGCCCTCCCCAACTATCCCTCTGCACACCCCTCCCCAACTATCCCTCCCCAAACCCCTTCCCCAACTATACCTCCGCACACCCCCTCCCCAACGATCCCTCCCCAAACCCCTCCCCAACTATCCCTCCCCAAAACCCTCCCAAACTATCCCTCCCAAAACCCCCTCCCCAACTATCCCTCCCCAAATCCCCTCCCCAACTATCCCTCCCCAAATCCCCTCCCCAACTATCCCTCCACACAACCCCTCCCCAACTATCCCTCCCCACACACACCCAAAGGTTTCCTATTTACATCCCCTCTTAGGCTGAGGGGTGCACCCTCCTGCAGAGCGAGTCAGCCGTTCGGATCGGCGCCTTGGGCTGCTTGGTAGCAAACTTGCAGGAGTGGTACTGATGGATGGAGCCAGTGGCAAGGGCATGTGACGTTGGTTGGCAAGTGCCTGCACCAATACCGAAATGGATTTCACCAGGGATGACATAACCCTGTTAGCCTCCCTCATGCGCCGTGCCAGATGGTACATGGCTGCTGTGGCTCGGCCCTGCACTTGTGCGGACCTCCTCGAGGTGGCCTGGAGTGTCTCACGCATGAGCTGCATCTCGTGCAGGTGTTGTTGCATCATTCTGCCCATCGCTTCCTGTCTTGCCTCCATCCTAGACAGGCGCCCCTCAACATCCCTAACATTGCATGGAGGTGGTGGTTGTGTGGGTTGGGGGCTCATTGGGCCCACAGGACTGAATCCCTCACCATCGGCATAGCTGTGGTCACTGGATACATTATCCGCCCCACCGCCTTCCCTAATGTCGTCTGGTGGACACACTTGCATAATGGGTGCAGGTTCCTCCTGTTGGGGTGGTAGATGGACAACAGGTGCCTCCTGTCGGGGTCGGGCTGGACAACAGGTGCCTACTGTCGGGGGTGGTGGCTGGTCAACAGGTGCCTCCTGTCGGGAAGGTGGCTGGGCAACAGGTGCCTCCTGTTCGGGTGGTTGGCTGGGCAGCTGGAGTAGTTGTCTGCTCCCGTCTGCTGGTGTAGGCACTGGAATCCTGAGTATAGGTGATGGTTGTCTGGCGGTGGCATACCCTGGTGTTCCTCGATGTGGTTGGCTGTTCGGCCTCAATGCCAGATGTGCCTGTGTGAGTCAGAAAGGCAGGGCATGAATGATGGGTGTGGATTAATCAGACAGACATAATTACTAGTGATTTCAGATGTATGTGCATTGTCATGGACATGGTGCACACAGGCATGTGTCAGGGATGCTGTGTTGGTGCATGTGCGGTGTGCGTACATGTTGTCTGCAGTGTCTGTTGCCTGGGGTACTGTTTTCTGTTTTGGGTGTTATGGGTGTGCCACACAAGCTGTATGACATGGGTTTGTCTGATTGTGACACGGATGTGTTACACATGTGTCTGCTGCCTATGGGAGTTGCTGCAGTGATGGTGATTTAGCGGGATGGGACATGGTGGGTGGGACAAGTGTGCCACATGTATCATTGATGTGTGCATCTTGTCATCTGCTGGTGGTGGGTCTGACGTGACTTTGGGCACGTGGTAGCACAGCAGTGACAACAGCAGTTGTGCAGTGTCAGGGGGCTGTGTGCCTGAGTGCCTGCAGGTGCAACTTGTGGGGGCAATACAGGGGACCTGTGTGATGTGCGAGTGGTGTATGGGAGTGGGTTGCAGACAGGTCCGATGCGGATGTGTGCAACTAAGGTTGACGGGTGGTGGACTGCCAGCAGGGCTATACTGGCCTTGGGTACAACATACTTGACATGTTGGCCTTCTCATTAGCATTAGGGCTACAAGGTGTGTGATATGACATTGTGCGTACGGGGACTCACCAGTCTCATCAGATGTGACATCTCCAACTCCCTCGATCGCCTCCAGGTGCATTATGCTGCTGCAGGTTTCCTCTGAAACCTGGAGTTTCATTGGTGATTGTGGTCCCCCTCCTGTGGCCATGTCCTGGGTGTGCTGTGCGGCAAGGAGGTTCCGGAGATGTAGATTGTCACACCTCGTGTGGCAGTCCCTAACTGTTCTGGCGGTTGTCCCCACTGCTGACACCTTCCGGGCGACCTCCTCCCAGATGGCCTTCTTCTTGGGTTTGGTGCCATAGGTCACTGGAGAAGACTTCCGCAGAGTTCTCCACCAGCGTGTCTGCCAACATGTTCAGTTTGGCTTCACTGAATCGCGGCTTGCGCCTCCGTGCAGCAGGTTGCTTTGAGGACATGTCTGGGTATGTTTTTCAGTGCTCTGGATATGGCTCTGACTCCTGTGCACTGAGAATTGCAATGGATTGTGTATTTATTAATGTCTGCCGGTACATTTCCTGTTCCGACGATCACGTTATTTCTGGTCACGGTAATACCGGTACCGGTAACAGCGGTGCCAGTAGGTTTGTGAGCGGGGTGCCGGAATTGGAGTCAGCGTTAGCGAGACTGCCGGCATGGGAGTTTTCGGGCCGTTCGATGGTGTTAGTGGCATGCTGCTGCTACCGTTACCGGCATGCTGGAATGCATGTGCATGCTGACTCAGAATCAACCGTTGATTCCGGCAGCAGAGCCACACGGATAAGGTAGCACCGGCATGCTGGTAATTCCGATTTATTACCAGCAATCTTGTAATGAGGCCCAATAACAATTTTCTGGGCATGCTGGTTCTTACATGAGTTAAGGCGAATATTTAGCATACCCATGCACACCTTCATAATTTTCCTTCATTGCAGTCGTGCAGTTTGGGTATAGGTAGGATAGGAACAGGTTGGGTGGAGGTGGCTGGAATAGAGGAAGCAATAGGTGTGGAATCGAGTGACCCAGATGTACTTTTCTACAGCAGATACCTCTGCGCTGTGAGAAACTCATGGCATCAAACGTACGAATACAACACAAAGAGCAAGTTTAAGGGTGTTTATTGAACCGTTTTCAAAAGTTTGGATAAACTCCTAACTTGCCCTAATGCTAGAATGGGAGTAATCCCGACCATTGAAATGTGGAAAGAAACAGTCCTAGTCAGTCTATGTCAAATCAAGATGGCCTATACTAAAACAAAACAATACCTGTCCTATCTCTTATACAAACAGTGTGTAGAGGGAAATATGTATTCAAAGGAAAGTCAGTGCTATAACAAAGGATCAAGATGGCTGAGTCAGCTCTCCTCCCCACGTTGGACAGCACATTGTAGACAATATGACACACCCTGGCTCAGGTTATCAAAAAAAGGTAGTTTAAAACGTGGGTTGAGGCCCGCTTGGCCTTCCACGCTAAATGCACTTAGGTTCACCAAAAAGTTATTTCATGGTTCAACAAAATTCACGGAGGTCTCCCTCTGTCGGGCTCAGACCTCTCAAGGCATTAACAGTTCACGCACGTAGGTATCCCTCAGTCAGACTCAGACCTCGCAATCACAGCACTTGCAGGGGTTCCCTTCCCCAAGCTTTATTCACATTCATTAGGGGTTCCCTCCCGCTAACTTATTTCAGGTTCCAGGTCTCTCTCAGTCGGGCTCGGACCTTTCACTGATGGAGAAGACTTTTGAATGTGCGAGGATTTTCCATAAACCTCCGCAGGACCACTTCGACTTCCACTTCAGCACTCCCTTATGATATTTTCTCCAGTGTCACTTGGTCTGGGCAGTTCCACAACACAATCAGAAAGGTTCACGGTAGGCTCCCCTCAGCCGGGCTCAAGCCTGCTTTATAGTTCACATCAAACAAATCACAGTTCACTGTAGGCTCCCTTCAGTCGGGCTCAAGCCTTCTTCCTTGATTTGATTTCCCTGTCGAAGACTTTAGAATGTGCAAGGATTTGACATGTACAGTTCACAGAGCCTTTCAAAAGGCACTCTCAATCCAGCCAGATCACTCCACAACTCATTTTCAGGGTTCTAATCTTTTGCTGAAAAGACTACCAATCCCATAATGCACAGGAACTCAATGAATTAATTTCTGTTATGTCATCTGCCACTGGGTTCCTCTCTCTCTCAGACTTACTGAGGTGGCACGGCACTGACAGGCAGGGTCTGGTGCTTTATTGGGCTGAGGTCAGGGTCTCACCACCTATCCCTCCTTCCTCCCCAACTTCGTTGTTCACCCGGTAGGGGAGCGGATACTTCTTTGCTGGTCTTTCCTCCCCAACTCTTTCGTTCACTCGGGAGGTAGTGCACTACTTTTCTCAGAATGCACTTTTTCCTGTTTGTCAATGGCCCAGAGGAATGGGCACTGACCTGGAAATGTCCCGCTCTGAGCAGCTCTCTACTCTCTCTGCTCTGGTAACATCCAGCGTCAACAGCTCGCTCTCTAAGTGCTTGGTACTTAGGTAGGGATCCTCTGCCAGACTCAGCCTTGCAGCCTACCCCCTGGCTTCCCAAAAGCAACTGCATTCTCTTCCCCTGCAGGCTCCTTTTATCCACCTGTGAGATGTTAATTGTCTGCAGGTATTTGGTCAGGATTGGGCCTGCCTGACCTTGCCTGCCCTCGTTAACAGGACAGCCTGCTGTCAGAATGAAAGAGTCTGTCCTCTGTGTCTTAGTGTGCTTTTCTTTTGTAATGTTCATACCAGTTGTCCCTCTCTTCTTCGTCTCAGTCTTTTGGTATTCTAGTAGAAGCGTCGGATTATGGGAGTTGAGGTGTCCCTTGAAAGGGAAAGAAAAATAGGGTATATTTTTGTCAGAAAAGGGGGTTTTTGGATGTTAGGTTGCTGAGAAATGGGTTTCACAGAAGGGGAGGTAAAATTTGCATTGGGGTTTATGGATGGTCTTGGTTGACCCTGACGGTGCCATCTTCTTTTCCCAAAGGAAAAAGGTTGGGTAGGACGGGACCCTGAAGACTGTATCCCATAAAGACAGAGGGGTTGTCGGGTAGGGGCGTATGCAGAAAAGAAGGATACCGTGTGTCGTCCAAGGGTGCTTCCCAGGTGATCCTGCCTCGCTTGTCCGCCCCCAGGGTTGGGATCCAAATGCGATGGCTCTCCCCTGGCCACCTGAGTCAGGGATCCCAGGCAATAGCATGGGAGAAACACCTCAGGTTTCTCACAGAGCAGATTGTAGGCCATGGGTTTATACATTTTGATGTAAATTAGCCTTTGTATAGGGTATGTCTATATTGTCACAATGGGACTGGATGAGGTGTTTAAATTAGAGGTTGCAAAAGTTTGGGATGGTTTATTGGAAGCTTCTGTCTGCAATAGCTTACAATAGGAAACACACTGAACTTTTTTACTGTTCTTCCTACTCTGATGCTACTTGACACAGAAATACTGCCATCTGCCAGTGACAGTTTTTCTGGGCGCACTGATTCTTCCATGTAGTTAAGGTGGATATTTAGCATACCCATGCACATCTTTCTTTGCTTTTTCTTCTCTGTGTTGAGCACGTTCCCTGTAGGTTTTGAGCAAGTGATTTGCAAATTCCCCAATAAAGTTTCAATGTGCAATGCAACTTAGACATATCCCTGGTGTTTATTTTATTCATATGTTGAAATATGTCAGCAGGATATGTAATAGAACATTTTTAAGCTACAATTTATATAAAAATCAAACAAAACAGAACAAGTAACAAATGTGTATTTTTCACCAAACTGGTGTTTCTTAAATAGGGGACAGACAAAGTTTGAAAGAATGAATAAATATGGTCGGAGTGTTTGTGGTGTTCACAGCTCTTTCCCCTGCTGCTGTGCTTTGCTGCTGGAGTACCTCTTCCAGCTCTACTGCTGTCTACTGTTCAAAAACACACCTCCGGACGCGGAGCGTTGCGGAGTGCGTCGCGGAGTGCGTCAGAGTGTTCCTGGCGTTCCCAGTGCTCCAGGCTCTTAGGAGCAGGAGCTTGGAAGTATCACAACAAGTCGAAGTTGTTTATGCACCAAAAAACAAGCGTCTCCTCGAGTTGGACTGTATTACGCCTAAACTTGAACACCTTGAACCCGCCAAGACCCCCTCCCTCGGTTTGTTTAATCCATACACCTCTACCCTCTGGGCTCTTACCTTCAACCGGCCTCGAGCATGGAAACGGACACCCCGAGAGTGCCTCATCAGGCTCCTCAAGTAAGTGATATGCCGGTCCCTCCTCGTAACAGTTGTTTTGAAAAATCATTGACGTTTGGATGTAATTTACGAGCATCAGAGCAGTGCCTGGAGCAGGTGGTGGAGCGGGGGGCGGACCTTGGTTTGCTTTGTCCAGCACTGCCTTCATCTTCCAACCCGTCCGCACGGCAACTGACAAATCGAACGAACGTGTTTTGCAGCCCAATGGCGGTTCACACGTTTGAAAAATCTAATACGACTTACACAAATAAAGAGCTCACACGCGACTCTGTTGCTCACCCTGAAAAACTGAAATGGGATGGTTGACTCGATGAAGCCGAGCCCCACCCCTTCACTTGCAACAGAGACAAGCTTTTTGCTTTCAAAAGAACCAAAGGAACCTCGAGCGCCAGACCAGAGAAAGTAACCTTTATCAGTGCAAATCATCGATTCCAACACTTAAAACTTTAACATGGAAAATAGTAAAAAAACGTACACAAGACCGCATCGCTGGCGACCTTAGTGTTACTGTACAGCCCACTAACGGTCTACAGATAACATTCAATTGCACATTTTGGAAGTCACTTACCCTTTACCACGAACCGGTCTGGAAGATCCGTGTGTTGCCTCGCCACATTTGCAAACGTCTGCTAACGGTGACAAGTCGCCGCTATCCCCGGTGAGGTTTGCTGAGGAAACGAATGCTCCTTGTCACGGCTCATGTAAATTGCATTAAATTTGTCCTAAAAAACCAGAGCGTGGCAATTCATTTATGGTAGCCGACCAGCTCCTAAAAAACTTGAAAGAATTGAACGCATCTATTTCCACTAACATAAAACCCAAATTGCTGGTACCTGAACAATCAAGCAAAGAAATTACGGACCCGAGAGAAGTGGAAAAACTAGTGTGCTTGACTTCAGAGTATAAAGCTCCAATTAGTCAGAGCCAATCAAATATTCCACCTAAAAGAAGAAAACTTGATTCAAGCACAACATCCTTTTTGCATTGCTCTCAAAAAAGATTAGCATGTAATAAGACCAATGGGTCTGGAATTGTGACAAAACCTAAAAAAACTTCTAGTAGAAGAAATAATCAAAGCCCAACCAGCTCGGATGGTTCATCTGGAGAGGCTATGTCGGACTCTTCATTCATGGAACGTGATTTCCCGAAAATACGCCGACCGCTGCCTAGAAATCACAATAGAACGCAACCAGATAGTGACCGGGAGACCTGTACCACACTTGTTGAGCAAGTAATTAATGAACTAAGGCCAAACTTGATGTCTGCTCTGACAATTACTGTGGCCCCGTTGCTAAAACTTTATGAGCATTTGAATGAAGCATTCAGAGATCAAACTAGCCTCCTAATTACATCGAAATCCAAAATATCCAAAATGGAACAGGTCCTATACGACATGAAACAACAAGAATCGAACGGACTCAAGAATAACAAGATGTTAAATGCTTTACTAAGAGATCAATTGAGAAACAACTCCGAAGACAAACGGCTGAAGTTGCACGAGAGGCTATAGCGACTCTCCAAAAGCACCAACTTCCGAGTACTGACAATCCTAGTGGAAAAATCGGTGCAAAAGAGTTGCCTTGTTCCATCGACCGTACCAGTGAAAACGAAGTTCCTTGTGTGAGTTCTACTGCGTTAAGAGCACACCAACCCAGAGGAGATTCTGATTTGGCCTACAGCAAGGCAATTGTCAGTTCTGACCCCTCGACCGTAAATCAACCAAACATAGACTTGCTGCAGAGCGATGTAATTACTCCTCCGTTGAAAGCAACAACAAAAAGTGTTGCTCTGGTGGCAACACCGGCAGATTCTCCCATCTCTGTTGGTGCGCCAATTTCTCAATTGGTAGCCTCAAATGAGGGTTGCAAACAGAATCCCCCGACGAAGAAATCCTTTGCAATCTTCGAAAAAATAAAGCCCTCTGAGGTGGGAATTAAAACACGTGAACCTAGTAAGGTGCAGAAGCAAACAACGAAAACAAAAAACTTAAAAATCACAAAAAACGCAGGAGCTAAAAACTCAAATAAATTTTTAAGGAACATCAAGGCTCTAAACGTAACAACACTAACAGAACAAACAAATGAGTCGTCGAACACCGGCACTGAAATATCACGTCAGAACCAAAATAATGAAGACCACCAATTATCACACACGCCAAATACAATAAACGCACGAAAAAGCAAAAAAAACGAAGACGAGAGAATGATTGAACTACTTGCTAATTTGTCTACTCACAAAGTCGACCTGGAAAATGGATCCTCAGATGAAGACTCAAAAGTTGAAGACATCTTAGATTATATCTCGGACGAGGTATCTGATTCGTCCCGGTACATCTAAACCTGCTGAAAGCAGTAGTTGGAAAGACTCCCAAAAGAACATGTACCTTTCCGACACCCCTAGTTGCAAAATACAAAGATGCAGCTTCGAATCCTGGCGATCAGCCTAGATTCATGCCAATCGCCAAAAAAAGATTGCGCTCTAAAGAGGCTGAATCCTGTAGTTGACCTAACTAATCTACCAAAAGCATGTTCTTCTGAAGGAAAGGAAAAGGTCCCTTTGGAAGTCGAAGAAAACCGGTCAAAGATCATGACTGAAAACTTAAAACATCTACCAATTTCTCAAACCAATCTTTCTCAAGACTGGAGAAATGATAAGAGACCTCAAATAAAGGGAGACTCTCTCATAAACAGCAAAACTTCCAATTCACAAATCGGAAAACGCCTTTTGATTGAGAGAATATTTAGATCAGGTGATCCTCTAATTTTGAATAGATGCAATGTGTTACAGTTGCTTGGCCATATTCCAAAACTACGTGCTGTATCTACAGAAGACATAAAAATTGTCGAGTTCGTAGACGAGACCGCAACTGACAGAGTCTTACTGCATATTCCTTCGTGACTAATTTATAATCTGATTTTAAACTGCAACTCAGAGGTACATTCTCTTGGATTTGATATAAAAGAAGTGTGTGATGCAAAAATACCTGCACAAGTAGGACCACAAATGAGTAACCAATCAAACGAGAAGGGAGGATCAAAAACTAAAGTCTCGGCTGATGCCCCAACAGGGAACATAACTCGACGTTCCTTTAGATCCCTCCGAACAGACTACCAGGACTCCGTTAATTGCGGTAGTCCCATAAAACAAATCAAAATTACTACAAAGAACAACCTGAATGTACTAAATGGCAAGGAAAAAGCTTCACGACCGAAAAACGTCGACACGGATCTAGTCTCCTGGAGTTGGCTATCTGCTTCACTAAACAACTGTGAAGAGCTCTAACGCCAACCCGATATGCCTGAGGACTCTTTATTGATAGGCTCCTGAAATACAAGAGGATTTAAGCACCTCCTTGGAAAATCGTCTAACGTACTTGAACAATTGGATGTGATTTGCCTCCAGGAAACGTGGCTTGAAAAGTCACCCTGTGCCGACGGCTTTGAAATAGCTTTGAATCCAGCAATCAAGCAAAATATGGGCATACCAATGGCTGGTCTAATGATCATGGTGAAAAAAATCGAAAAACATAAAAATAATAAGCACAGAAAACCCATCTCCCTACCTGCAGATTGCGACCATTGAACTAAATGTAAACTTACCTCATAAAACAACGACTATACACATTAGCAATATATATTGGCAGCACATCGCCACTGATGAATTGGACTTCCTAGAACTAATCTACAATTGACCGGATCACAGAGTCTAGTGCTATGCCAAACCTAATATTATGCGGCGATCTTAATATGGAATGCGTTGCGTTGAAACCTGACACTACAACGAACAACAACTCACACAGAAAAACGAAAGATCCCTACAACATCAAAGCGGCATGGAACGACGAGATGGAAGACTGTGAATTGGCTTTATTAAACGGAAACATCAGAGGGGATATCCCTCCCAAAGCAACCTGGTCTCAAGGAAAAAAAGCCTCGATCCTTGATTATTTCTACGTATCAAATGCCATTGAGAACAAAATATCTGACCTAGTTGTGATCCCGACGGAACAAAGTGACCACAACTTAGTAACCATCCAAATCTCTGGCATGAGGTGCACTGAAAAAGAAGTCTGGAATACGAATATAAGCGCGATGCCAGGTCGAAATAGAGTACGAATTAACAGAGATAACATCATAGATACCGCAATCATCCTCCACTCGAACTATGAAACCCTATTTGAAGCCCAAATTGAATACCCAAGATAATTGGAGAAATACATCGAATACAATCTGGGTCCTCAAAAAATAGGGTTTTGTCACCAGCACTTCTATGATCCGGAAACTGTTGCTAGAAAAAGGATCCTAAGGAAAGCTTTACGAGATGCTAAGAAAAGCTCCACACATAACTACCTGTTTGAAACGAAAAAAGCGAAAGCATCATATAGAAATTGGCTAAAAGGCCACGGCCACAAAAATTCCATCTTACAAAACGACGCCGAAGTGATGACAAAGATCTTGACCGAAAAAAATTCAAAATCATTTTGGTCCTTAATTAACACCACAGAAGCCAGTCAAGGCTCCCTACAGGTCTCTACAGTTACCAAGGCTCAGTGGATAGATCATTACACCGAGTTATTTAAGAACCACCAAAAGGAGGGTCATGAAAGCCTTCAACATCACAGTCCAAGGGCCCTAAAGATTTCGAAAGATAACATCATGAAAAACATTGAAAATCTAAGCCTCTCTCAAGCTCCTGGCCCTGACGGCCTGACTAATTGGATGTTAAAGCAAAATCCGGAGGAGTGGGCTGACTTTTGTTACAACCTATTTTGTAACATCTTAAAAGAAGGAAGAGTCCCAAAAACATGGAAGTGTGCTTTGATCGTGCTGATCTTTAAAAAAGGTGTACGGTCTGATCCTAAAAACTTCAGACCCATAGCCCTCCTTTACATGATCGGAAAAAATTTCGCCACTCAAGTTCTTCACCATATAACATCATGGATCAAAGACGTAGGGGCTGTTGACATCCGACAAACTGGATTCACAAAGGGCGTTGGTTGTTCGTTGAATCTCTTCATCTTAAACATCTTATAAATTGGCGCGATAAAGAAAAAAACAAAGATCTACTTAGCCTTTGTTGACCTGGCTCACGCCTTTGATAGTGTCGATCAAGACATGCTCTGGGCCAAAATGATAAAACACAAATGTCCATTGAGCCTACTGAAAGCGGTGCAAGAACTTTACTCTGACACAACAGTAAAAATTAGACTTGACCAAAAGGGCTCTCTATCAACGGCCATCCAAACATCAAGAGGCGTGAAGCAGGGCTGTCCGCTGGGAGCATGCCTTTTCAGTTTCTTCATTCACAACGTTCATAAAGATCTAGGCCAAGTAAGAGCTTTTCCACCAAAGGTTAATGGAGCCCACATTGGGCATATGCTTTACGCCGACGAGATAGTCCTTATTGACTCAACACCGGTCGGCTTACAGAGAAAATTGAGGGCATTGGAACATTACACCATTAAAAACGGTCTTGAGATCAATGCCTCAAAAACTGAGATCCCTGTTCTCCAAACCCTAACCGGTGTGACATCCGCCCGAAAAACAAAATTTAAATGGGACGTTGGAGGCAAACTGATCAACTGTGTCAGTCAAGTACCATACCTGGGAGTTTTGCTTAGTTCAAATATAAAATGATAACCCGATGGTCCAAAGGTTCAAAAGAAAATGCAAGCTCCTAGCCGTTCAGGGTGCAATGTTAAACACGAAGTATGGAAAATTCTCCATAAAACCGGCCCTTGAATACTACAAGGCCAAGGTTGTGCCATTGTTAACCTTTGGAGCAGAGGCTATGCTGGGATAACCGTATGAGACATGGTCTTGGTGTGAGAACACCTACTGGAACCGAATTTTGCACTTACCGAAAGGATCACCCTCGGCGTGTACTCGATATGAACTAGGGTTAACATCCATAAACGCCTACGTATCATGGAATACTCTGGCACTTTTCAGGAAAATTACGAGCCTAGAAAACCTCCCACAATTCTCTATCTTGCAACATACGGAAAGTAAACTACCTACCACCTCAATACAAGAAGAATGGGAAGATCGATGCCTTTCCATACTAGAACAAGTGAATGCGGACAGAGAGATGTTGATACAAAACCCAAATCAGGTCAAAAAGAAACTGTGGGACGCTGACTGGTCTGAAACTTGTGACATCCGGAAAGCTCATCGGTGTATGAACCTCGCTGCACCTGAAGCAAGAGCTCGAGGATCGATACCGAGTTATATGGAATTATTTCCCTATGTAAAGAAGCGAAGACTTTATATGAAATTCCGATTGAATTCATTCTTAACCAAGGAACTCATGAACTTACACCAATTACCTCCTAAATCTGTCTATCAGTGTCGATTCTGCGACTCTGATAATGAGACCCTAAAGCATTTGACCTTATACTGCAAAAAGCTCAAAAATTTAAGAATGAGGACAATGGGCGAGCTTATGAACTCTAGACCCAGTCTATCCGGAGAGGATTGGTGGAAAAGGATGTTTGAAGGAGCCGACGGGAAGTTAATTTTTGCCTTGGTGACTTTCTTGGAATCCTTAGAGAAGAGACTGTTTGAACTTAAGGCTGACTAAAGTAGCTGTACTTGCCAACCCCAAGACCTTCTGAGTCCGGAAAGACACACGTCAAATGACGAAATCGGACTACTTTACTGCCCTTTCCTTTTCTTTTCTTCTGTCTCTTCTCTATGTACTTAGTGTTCGCTCCGTCTTGCATCCTTCTTAATGGATTCCAATTTGTTCTTTCTTTTTTTTAAAAGTTTGTAAACAGACTCATAAAAATAATTTAAAAAAACAAAAAAATATAAAAAAATGTTTGTTAGGGTTTTCTTTGATGAACGATTTGCCAAATAAATTGCCCTTGGCTGCTGCTGCCTTCATTGTTGCTAGCTCACTCATTATAGGATAAATGTATACTATGATGGCCCTTGTCCCTTCCGTTGCGATTGTACTGTTGGTGGATGGGGTGCATAAAACAACTTTGTATTCACGGAAATGATCGGAGTACATGGAACAGATTCGAGTGCATGGAACGGACTGGAGCGCATGGAATGGACTGGAGTGCGTGGAACGGACAAGAGTGCGTGGAACGGACTGGAGTGCATGGAACAGACTGGAGTGCATGGAACAGACTGGAGTGCATGGAACAGACTGGAGTGCATGGAACAGACTGGAGTGCATGGAACAGACTGGAATGCATGGAATGGACTGGAGTGCGTGGAACGGACTGGAGTGCATGGAACGGACTAGAGTGCATGGAACTGATTGGAGCGCATAGAAGTGCGCGACATACATGGAATGGTTTAAGTGCATTGAACTTTTGAAGAGCATGTAAACCATCATATCACATCACCATGCTTACTCTCTTCTTTACACCACCACTCAACTAGAACACAAAGATACTATGACACCATTCGGTATAGCTGTTCTCATACCAACATCTGCCTCATACTCCACATCACTCTAACTAAACACTGCTGCTGACACACCTTCCAGCCAGGCGTTCTCCTCAGGCATAACACAGCCAGAACCGGTCTGGATAAAACCTGCCAGATCGAACACATACCCCTGATCTCTCAACCACCACACCTACCGCTATGAAGCAGCTATTACATGAATGCCACACCAGCTGCACACATATCCGTTGTTCACACGCACCTTTGGCTCTCTACTCTCTCTACTGAATTGAATTTCGGTTCCCAAGGGCGTTCAACCTACCAGCGCCTTGAGACCATACCAATGGTACATAAGGCGCTATATAAATGCAAAGTAACATAATATTATGCTCACACTTTTCCCTTTTAATTTATCAGCCAGGTGGAGTATCTTTGTAATTGGTCCCAACACATTCATTAATTTATCTTGGTATGATTCCCAAGATGTATCAAGCTGTTTCTTGATGTGTTTAGTATACTTGCCCATGCAGGTGAGCATTCTTTTGTATTTTATAGGTGTTTCAGCAATTCCTTTTGGCAGATGTGGTCTGGGACACTCATTTCATAGTTTGTTTCTTGCTTTTTTGGCCAGAGGTGTTCTCAACCTCCCCATCAGGTATGCCGTTATTTTCATTGGTGGCCCCCATTCTGATAACCAGGGATGAATAAGAGTGTCTGGGTCAAAGTTGTCTCCATTTCCTTCTGATTTTAATCAGCCTTTCTTTTCTTGAGAGCTTTTTTGTCTTTATCTTCACTGGAAGATAACAGTTTTTCCGCATCCTCTTCACTGGACTGCTACTGCCAGCTGTCATTTTTCTCGACCGAGCTGGGTGAGGATATTTTCTACATCTGCTTTCTTTAATCCTCAGCTTTTCTCCTGCCACCTTTCTCCTTCTCTGGCATAATCAGAGATGTTGGCCATCATGTGGCCAACAGGCTTTCTTTCTTCACCTTTTTTCTCTTCCATGCTCGCCTGTACTCCTGATCTTGTCAATTCCTTGGGAGAACTTTAATGAATTCTACATGAGGGATAGATGCTGTGAACTATGTCTCAAACTAGCACCTAATGCCTCCTGGATGGTCTGCCCCATACTGGGCTGCAGCCTTTTTTGGCTTACATGTGGACTCATCTCTTCACTGTAGCTGTGAGCGGTGGTTGTGCAGAATCATCCTCCACCCATTAAAGGTGCTGCCAGCAACAGCCAGAATCTTGAAACACCTGCAGCACTGGAACACTCTATTCGAAGAGAAATTGGAAATGCTAGAGGTTCAGAGAGGAGGCTTCATTTTCTGTGGCATTCTCTTTTTAGAATTGTAATTTTTATTATTTTACATTTTCCTCACCAGTTGGACATTTCAACATGTCTAACCATGAGAACAGCAGCAGCAGCAGCAGCAGCAGCAGCAGCAGCGATGCTTTTCTACAGTAGACACCAGATTATAGGCCATGGGTTTGTACATTCTGATGTTATTTAGCCTTTATATAGGTTTCTTCTATAATTTATTTTAATTGGTTATTTATTAAACGCTTAATACCGAAGAGGTTTCTAAGCATGGACCCGGGATTCAAACCTGTGTTGCTCTGTGTCGTCTTGCTTCCAAGACGAGTGTGTTGCCACTGAGCTATACTAGCTCTTCGCTGGAGTTGTGAGCGGTGGTTGTGCAGAATCACCCATTAAGGGTGCTACCAGCAACAGCCAGACAGCCTCATTACAAGTTTGGCAATTCATAAATAAGGGTGGCAGTAGCAACGTACCAGTACCCTTTCCAGACTGCCAAACTAAGAGTTTGCCGGTAGGTGCAGATCAGGCTTGCCAGGAGTTGCGTGCCCCTTCCAGCAGTGTTTTCACTGAAGCGCAGGCACCGTTGGCAGCGGTGCCGGTGCTTCAATGACTAATGGGGATTTACTGTTTCCGCTGCCTGCCACAATATCCCGGTGGCACCGGGAAGTCAGGAGGTGGAAACGGTGTTACAGGGTTGCTGGTAACTCACCGCCTACCGGCTAGTTTTGCCACCAACTCTGTAATGAGGCATAGAGTCTTGAAAAAACTGCAGCACTGGAGCACCCAATTTCAAGAGTCATCAGAAATGCTAGAGGTTTAGAGAGGAGGCTTTTCATAAAGTGTATACATATGTGCTGCTCCTATCTCCAGCAGTATCACTTGGATGAGCGAGAGGCCTTCCTAGGATATTTTCTTTCTGATGCAATGCATCTGCCGGAGGTCTTCATCCACTTCATCCCAGGGTATCAATAGTGTCTTTATTCGGTTGCAACACACTACAGCATTTTGCAAATTGTAAAAAAGAAAAAAAAAGATGTCCGCCATGGAATGGGAATGAAGTCTGTTCACCCTTTCAATGGAGCCATTTAAAACAGTAAAAAAACTAAACAAAGAAGATGACCGCCATGAAACAGGAGAAGGGACTACATATAGTCTTCTTCCTTTTCATGCCGGCCATTGAAAATGTAGAACGAAAAAAAAAGAAAATAGCCGCTATGGAAAGGGACAAGGGAGTACATGTAGTCCCTTCTCTCTTTCCATGTCAGCCACTCACAGAACGAACACCAAGGCACGTAGTGGTGACTGGTGTCTTGTCTGAATGCTAAGGACCCGGTGAGGCCCAATCAGATTGTTTGTAACAATCCGATGTTCCCTTGTCGGGTTCCAATTGTACCTTAAACTGTCTACTTGGATAACATTAAAAAAATGAACACATTCAAGATATAGTGGAAAATCAAACCTGTTACCTGATCTGATTACCAGTTACAAATAGGTGCAAAGCCGCACAGCTGCGTCAATGCAGCTTTCAAAGTGATTGGGCCTTTCCTCAATGTGGCTACAGCTACATGCAGGTGCGTCTTCTCGTTAATTTAGGCAATTGATCAAGAGTTTAGGCGCAAACACATCATTGTGTACCCATGCATACAGAAACCACATTCTGGTTCACTTTATCGCATAAACGCGGTTATACCCCTCTCTCAAGCACCTCGTTCCTGTTTTCCGTCCTTGCTTTTTGTCTCATGGTGGGTGAACAACTTCGTAAGCCTTCAGGAACTTGTAAAAGCAGTACCTTGATTTATCCATTCCTTTTACCTTTCTTCTTCCTATACATTTGTCCTTTGTCTTGTGCTTTGTACTTGGTCATTTTTTGTTATTTTAGCTTTTTTTAAAATACATTTTTTGATATTAAGTGGCAGAGTCCTTTTTGTGTTGTGTATTTTTACAGTATTTATTTTTCCTCCACGGTCCTGCATTTCAAAATGACTACTACCAGCAGTGATGATGAGATGGTGTGGGTGGCTTCAGCTTTACCACTATAGAAAAAGCAATGTGCACAAAAAAAAAATTTCTGACAGTCTGACAGTTGCCAATATTTCTGTGTAAAGGACCAACACAGCAAAAAAGGAGATTGTGGACGTTATGAGCACATTTTGTGGTAAGGTTTTGCAGAGTGGATCTTCACACAAGCTGTCGCAAAGCTTGAAAACATCCATATTCAAAATCTTGCCTGCGTTCATTGGGATGAAGTGGATAACTCATATAGGAAGGCTCATGTGAAACATAAGGTCAAAGCACATGGAGCAAGATCAGCACATGAGTATTTATCATCTGCGCCACAGACTTCTAACATGATTACTAACATTTTTGTGGTCATAGGCTGTGCACCAGGGGGCGTGAAGTTAAGTCGGATTTAGCTGAATTTCAGGTGTTCTGGTTGCATCAAGTTCTCACCTTAACTTCCCTCCACCTAAGGTTTTTTCCTTATATATATTTCCTTATAAAGAAAACAATAACCAATACAGAAACGAAAGTACTGGAAAAGGGGTGGTCTTTTTGCTTGACTTCCAATTACAATTATACTCAATCCAGAATATTCCTGCATTGTTTCATCAGCAAATTAAGTGTAGCTAATTATTTTGCCAATATAGACAATTCCAAACCTGAAGCAGATACAAATGAGATGCCACTAAAACTGACAATTCGAGATATACCGACTTTAAACACACTGGAAGCATGGTATACAGGAGAAGATGAAGGATCAAATGATAACAATTTAGATCAAGACCAATGGACTGCTCAAGTACCAACAAAGTTGATAACAGATATGAAATCACCCAGTGCTCTTCGGAAAAAATCAAAGTTTAGCCCACAGCCAGAAAACACACCACACATTGACCTATTCGAGGATCTTGTTATAGAGGAATTTAAACAACTTGCCTCGCACTCATGCAAAATAAACCAAAATGTAACTAAAGAAGAACGAGAAGCCATCAAAAATGTACAGAGTCATGATACAATAGTAATAAGAACCGCAGATAAAGGAGGAAATGTAGTGGTTTTAAATTCTGAATATTACAATAAAGAAGCACTGAGACAATTAAGAAATGGCGATCATTATCAAAAACTGGCAAAACAATCCATACATGGATTATAAAACAGAATACAATATCAAATTAAACAGTTGGTATGAAGCAGATCTGATCACCTGGAAAGATAAGAAGTATCTAATCAAAGATTTTCCTAGAACACCCATCATCCACTTCATACCAAAGCTACATAAATAAACTTTCAGACCTCCGGGCAGGCCGATAGTGGCATCCATTAACTCCCTTTTAGAGAACACTTCTAAATATTTGTTCAACTTTTTGTGTCCCTTTTGTATAAACTCTTAAGAGACACAACAGACTTCTAAATGCAAATAGACCAAATACAGTGGAAACCAAATTATCTATTGGTCACACTAGACGTAGTTTCTCTTTATACGTGTATTGTCCATGAAGACGGGATGGACGCTATCAAAAGATATTTGTCGACAAGGTCATTAAGTTTTAGAGAACATTCCCTAAGGTTGCTGGAAATGCTCGCATTTTGCTTAACACATAATGCATTCATGGTCGATGGCCAGTATTATACACAGATATGCGGTACAGCTATGGGCACAGCAGTGGCTCCAACATTTGCAAACCTATATATGGGGGCCTGGGAAGAAAAACTATTTGCAGATGAGACAATAGTAATGTATACCAATAAAGTAATTTTATGGCGTCGATACACTGACGATTTATTCATTCTGTGGGAAGGTTCAGAAAGTGAATGGAAAGATTTTTTCCAAATTATCAACATGCGAAGCACAAGCCTAAAATTCACAGAAAATCACAATCAAACTTAAGTAATCTTCTTAGATATTAAGATAAAGATTGTGAACAATGAAATTACAACAGAGGTATACAGAAAGCCAACAAGTACCAACATGGTCACACATGCAGAAAGTGCCCATCCGGCAAACTTGAAAAACAGCATACCATACGGAAAATGTCTCTGAATAAACAGAAATTGCAGCGAAACATCGACCTTCGTGCAAAATGCCATGCTGACAGCATCGACATTTCAAGCCAGAGGATATAAGAAGTCAATCATCAATAAAGCATACATTCAGTGCAATAAAGAAACGAGACAAGAAATTCTCACGAAAATCAAAGAGACAAATGAAAAAACAGATGAGGATCAGAAAAACAAGAAAGAAATCATCAGATTTATCACACTTTCGATAATGGAGCCAAGAACATAAAAAAATATTGTCTAAACACTGTCAGGTTCTGAGGAAGGATCAAGATATCAATCCTTTGCTCAGCACAAACCCCAGTGTGACTTACAGGAAAGCCAAATCCATCCAATCGAAAGTGTCTCCAAGTTTGTTTTTAACAAAATCCAAATAGAACTGGCTTCCAGACAAGAGCAAGAGGCTTCAAGAGATGTGTCAAATGTAAAGCGTGCAAATTTGGGGAAAATGTAAAACAATATAAACATCCCCCAACAGGACTGAAAGTGGAAATTACGAAAACTATACTGTGTAACACAAAATTCATGATATATGTAATCAGTTGTAGCTGTAAACTTTGGTACATAGGAAGCACAAAATTGGAAGTTAAGATCAGAATATTGCAGCACTTAAGAGGGATCAAAAATCGAGATCCAACTTATCCTCTAGCTAAACTTTTTGCAGAAGTTCATGGAGGAGACATAAAGTCACTCAAATACTTCAGCATTGATCATGTCCAGCAACATCCGAGAGGGGGTGACAGAGAGCGGCAATTGCGACAACTGGAAAGTCGATCTATAATTGATTACAACACCAAATCCCCAGGTGGACATAATAAAGATGAAAAACATTACACAGTTATAGGAGAATAAATCAGATCACCAATTATGTAGAAATTGAGAAGTCTTTTGCAGAGCAGAAATGTCAATGTTGTCCAGAAAATCAGACAAACAAATAGCACTTTCTTCCCCAGAAAATGAGATATGAAGTTAATATAACAATGGTGATATCAAGTGCATTTGACAGAAG
This sequence comes from Ambystoma mexicanum, assembly GCF_040938575.1. Taxonomy (NCBI): domain Eukaryota; kingdom Metazoa; phylum Chordata; class Amphibia; order Caudata; family Ambystomatidae; genus Ambystoma; species Ambystoma mexicanum. The sequence goes on along the minus strand of NC_090930.1, from coordinate 861,607,703 downwards.
GAAAGATCAGCAATAATCGGGGCAGCAAACTGAACAAGTATTTTATGTGTGCTTTTTTCATATGCAACTCTTTTATATAGTCTTTATGTATGTTTCTTATTGGCACATTTAAATGTTTTGGGCACAGCACAAGTTTTTAACATAAATTCTCTCTGACACAATGCAGCATATTAGAATATCAATTCCTGACCATATGAAACCTAAAAGTATTGCTTAGAATTAGCCTGTACCACAGTACTGGGAAAGGGTTAAAATGATGGTAGTTTTAAAGATAAAGTAATAATTATGTGCAAGAGTATACAGTAAAAAGGGACGCCAGTCCATAATGAAATCAACATCAGTATATAAGACAATACAATGACATGTACAGCACATCTCATAATATCAATATTACAAAAGCAACCTCCTGCACAGTGATGAACGTGAATTGTATCTTATAAAATAATATGTAACATGTTGACCATGACTTTAGAAAAGTATAGCGATTTTGCACATCACAATGCACATGTTGTGGACAATTTATCAATGTAAGTGTCTGTATAATGATACATTCAGAATACAAATGGCACTCCATTACATAAGGCACCAAAGAGTCAGTCAGAAAAGTACCAATTGTTCACATATCCTACTACTGTATGCACTATGCACTTTATCAAGCCCAGGCAATCCTTTGCACAATCAAACTTCTTAAACTCCTAATAGCATTAGACACTTTACGAAATGCACTATTTAAGTCCAATTGCCCATTAGCTGTATTGTCCCTATAGCATAGCATATCACAAAATAATAAAAATGCACATGGCACTTTATTATATAAAGTACCAAAAAACCTACATGGGAAAGTATCAATAGTTAACATATATAAGCACTTTTAGCACTATGCACTTTATTAAGCTTAGGCAGTCCTCAGGACAATCAAGCCTTCCAGATTTACAAAAGCATTAGACACTTTATTATTAAACATCATTTGTTTATTGAATCTGTGTTTATGTATTTTATATTACAAAGTAAGATACTTTTTAACATGTATATGTATATTTTAAAGGAGTACGTACGGAGTATAAACACACAGCCTGCATTTCTATGTCAAGCCAATACAATATAAATGACAAATGGAATTGGAAATCCAACATGGCCACCTCCAATGGACAAACAGTTTATAATGAACTACAAGTCTAGTGTTTCAAAGTAGGGGAAGGAGCTTACATAGAAACAGGCAACTGATTAAATAGAATGCATTAATTGTGTCAGTAACAAACCGACAAAGCCCGTTTTGGGTGAAACATGTTATTGTGTGATCACGTGTTAGACCCACTACCCATCCTTTTTTGTCAGAGGGCCCAGCCAAAGTGGACTGGGTTGCCAGGACACTATCCAATGTGCCTCCCAATGAGTAGTTGGAGCAGGATCACTTAGGTTCAGGACCCCCTCCAAGAGGTGGTATACATAATCTGGTGGGAATGGTACAACCAGTAGCAACAGGAAGCCATTTGACTTCCCCACGAGTTTGCAAGCTGTCAGTCTCCTATTTACGGAGCGAGACGTGAACGCTGAGCATTCAGCCATTTAACCGGGAACCGGCAGCCTCCTAGGTGTGAATGGAAGATAGACACCCAATACAGGGTGGAGAGAGGTTCAGCATGCAAGGAGAATGTGTGCTCCCTTCCATTTACCACTGTAAATGGTCTGCGATATTTTGGAGTGATACCCAGCTGCTCCACATGAAATCTGGGGTCATTACACAAACACATTCCAAGATGGCATCAATCTTTTGGCAAAGCTTTCAAATATTGTATCCTGAAAGAGCCATTCACAGGCATTCTTGTAGAAATGACCAATCACCACAAGAGTCACTGAGGCCCCTCTCATCAGGGGGATAGAAAAGAGGTCGGTGTCAAGCAGGAAAGCAGAAATGTCAACAGTGAGCAGATGTGCCAAATGACCATCCCTTGATCAGAGGCGAAACAGCTACATGGGGAAAGGTGGCCCACTTGCTAGACCTCATCAAGAAAGCACTATGCCTGCATCAGGGCAGGAAACTGCCCCATGAAACCAGGTGAAAGTGCAAAGGAGACGCGGCTAAGCCTCTTCCCATCCACTGAGGATTCAAGAAACCTGGACGATGATCAGGCTGGTAAAGCCTCCACCCAAATCATCTGTCCATCTAGAGTAAGGGAGGGAGGTAACTCCTAGCAAGAGGGTATGAAAACCACATGCCTGAAAATACCTTGAGTGGGTGGTTGAATAGCCACTCTTGGGAACCAAGGAACCAGAGGGTCTGTAAGAAAAACCTACAGTAAAGCAACACACCAGGTTTATTAGATTAGAGACCACAAAGAAACTAGCACAGCAGAAGGACTAAGGGACAGATCTATACCAAATACTCTGAGAATCAGAAGTTCTAATTAGCAGATCCACAGTGGGGCAACAACCTAGGTCTATGAAAGACCATAGAGAAATCAGAGGAACAGAAGGTCTAAAGAGTCCAAAAGTAAAGTAATAAGCCTGGCTATGAGAGATCCCAAAGGTCCAAGGGACAGATCTATCTGAGAAGAAGAGAAGGTCTGTGAGAGGCCACAGAAACCTGAGAACAAGGGAACTGCAGAGCAACCCTGAGAAAGGTATGTTGGGGATCCCTGAAAACCGAAAGCCTGAACAGAAGGCCCTGTTCTGAGGAAACATTCAGAAGGGAGAGGCCAGGAGATGTATCTTCCCTATCCCAGAGAAATCAGTGGTCTGTGGAACTGACTCAATCAAAACACACAAATTTAGCAAACCCAAAAGGTCTGATGAATCAGATGTCAAATCAGAGGAAGACCATATCCCAAAACAAGTGTCCACAATCGTGTGAGTACCAGAGGATGGTGACACCTGTAGATCATTGAACTAGGGTCTTCCAGCCCTTTAAGATGAGGTAGCAACACCCTTGAGATGGATGGGGACGCAGGAGTTACTCAAACAATAATCAAAATGACTCAGGTAGTTGGCAAAAGGATAACTGTTTTGATATCAATTGTCTAAAACAGGGAGTACAATGGACATCAACGGACGTCTCAGCGTAAGAACACTCAATGCATCTTAAAAAAATCATTCTTTTATAGCAAAAAATCATCATGGGTGACGTCAACCTGCGTATTACTAACTTCATCCTATGTTGCAAACTACAAAAAACCTAATGGCAAGTGTGATAGGGTCTAAGGGTATATCTAAGTATACGATCCATACTCGTCTAAGGGAGTGAAGAAATGTGATAGGTTTATCAGGTGGGGCAACTAAGCTCTCCCCTAAAACAGGTCACTATGAATGTCACTAAATACACAATGTCCCATTGGCTACACAAGCTATAGGATACTTAATCATGTGTTCCTCTAACATTGGTTGGCACTCTAATCTCCGTCAGTACGATTCCACCTATGTTAGCAGCACGCAGACTGGGCTTCCAGGTGCTGGTGAGCTAGTCTTTGACCATAGCTTCCAACCAATTAGCATATTCATCCATCATCACCTCAGTGGTCTTCTGTCAATTAGGGCTTTGAACTTGTCCTTGGGAACGTTCTTTGTTTAGAGAATTCAGGGCAGTAAAGGCACGCTTTGCCCTCATGTGTAGGTGTGACCATCATGTTCATCCAACTACATCGCTCCACGTGACTGAAGATCCCAAACTCGAGCCTCTCATGTATTAAAAATACTATTTTCTAATAGACCTCTAACGTTTTTCTTGTTTAGTTCATGCCTCCTGATCAGGAGCTCTTTTGTTTCACATGATTTGTATCCAACATCTGCTGACTCCAGCCTGATAAGACCTTGGCTTCTTGGCTCATCCAGTCTCGCCTTTCTGAGATTCACTTTGTAATTCACTTGTTTTCTAACTGCGACACACTGGAAACAAGGCCTTACTTCTTTAGCCCAGCTCTGCTATAACACTTAGTGGAAACATCTATTCTTTATTTGCTTCTATATATATGTATATTTATATGTTGGCGCATGCCGCAATCTATTCACTACTTAGCTAACCTCAAGAATACTTTGTCTGCTTGCATTTCCTTGCATCTGTACATGTGTAAACTGACTTGACATCTTCATCAGTTCTGTTAAATAAGTTTCTTCATCTTGATCCCAAGATGCCACTTATCTTCGATATTTTCTTGATGCCTTATAGAATATCTACATTCTTTAGTCTATGCATCTCTTCCATGTGCATCAGCTCGACTCTGTATGACATCACCATTCATCTTCGTCATTCATTGGTCCTGCTTCTTCCGGAATTTCATTCAAATGCCCATTATACCGTCTCATATGCAGGTATGGTTTTCTCAATGGGAACCTTGCCTCCAGGATTCTCCTCGGTATCGGTATTTTCATTGGTACCGCACGTGTCTCACTCTCTGGTTCCCAACATATAGGCTAGATGGGCGAGGCGATTGAGGTGGGGGTACTTAGCTCCTTCTCTACACTTTCCTCTTGATCAAACCTTTCACTGTGTTGGTTTTGTGTTACAGCATTGGGTCATCCTCGGGGCTCCGGAAATCTTTACTATTAAGTTGGAGACTATTTGTGTTGACCGCATACATTTGAAGTGGTTGAGTTTTAGTGTAGGGTGTCCAAAAGAGGACAGTGACTAATTAAACTTAAAGGATAGACACTTTGCCAGAGGACCTGAACCAGAGAAATGGAAGAAGAGCACCATTGAGTTTGCCTTACTGTGAGGAGTCGGGAATGAAACTCGGACACAAGTTAGCCATGTCATTGGTTACAGACCTCTGTTGAAAATAAAATGGGTTGGGAAAAGGCTTCTCTAACAGGACTATACCTACCTGAACCAAAAGGATGTGTCTGCGTCAGAATGTCCAAAATGAAAACTGCCCTGTGTCCAAAGTTCTATTCTGACCCTCACACTAAAATTAAACTCTAAGGTGAAACGTGAAATGTCTTTAACCTTGGAACGTTTGGGACAGTGTTCAGAAAAAGAAGAATAACTGGCTTTCAACATTAAAGTTCTGCAAGGATATAGGTCCTTGTTCCAGAGGATGGTTCCCTTCCCCTGGATTCCTCTTGGTTCTCTGAAGATTCACATTAAACAATTGCTTGTGCCTTTCTTGGCTCACAACAATATATCTGAAGTTCACATTCACCAGTTCATCGTGCCTTTCTATGCCAACAACAATATTGACAAAAAAAACCTTCTCTTGACTTTGCAATTGTATCTCTCTTGAACATCTGGTTCATACAATCCTTTCCTAGTCCTGATGTTCCTTCTCAGGACCTCTTTGTTAAACAACACAGTTCTAGTTGCCTAGTATACTCTCCTGCCAGGACTTCTTACGCTCACACACTTGAGATGGATGCCTGGTATACATTGGGTCTCGCAGCTTCCACTTGGCCCTCTTCCTGCCCCTACCTGCAAAGCTAAAAACCTCAGGGTCATCTTCGACTCCACACTCTCCTTCTCTCCTCATATTTCTGACGTCTCTAAGAGGTCACACTACCAGCTGCACCTCCTCAGAGGTATTCTTCCCTTCCTCTCCTTCCCCCAGAAGCTCACTGTCTCCCGAGCCCTGGTTCTCTCAAGGCTGGACTACTGTAACAGCCTCTATCTTAATCTGCCTGCCTCCACTCTCCGCCCTCTGCAACTTATCCAGAACAGAACTGCGAGACTTGTCCTTGGCCTCAAGCCCAGGGACCGTATCTCTCCAGGACTGAAATCTCTTCACTGGCTCCCAGTGGCTGCGAGGATTAAGTTCAAAACCCTCTGCATTGTCCACAAGGCCTTCTGGGGCCTGGGGCCACAATACCTTCAACTCTCTCTTCCTAAATATCTGCCTTCACGAGCCCTTCGCTCATCCGTCTCCAACTCCCTCATGGTCAGCCGCTTCTCGAAGCAACGAGCTGGGGGTAGATCTCTCTCCGCAGCAGGGGCCTCCCTCTGGAACAGCCTTCCTGCCTCCCTGAAACTTGAGGAGAACCATCTCCGGTTCCGGAAGCACCTCAAAACCTTCCTCTTCGCTTCTGCCTTCTCTCTCCCTCTCCCCTGCTAAACCTGCTAAACTCCCCACTGATGTTTGCACTAAACCTGCATCTGGGCCACTCTGTGACCTCGGTCCAGGGCCCAGCCACTCTCCACTTGCACTGCCTCCCTGGCTCCCCCTGCACTGTGGGACTGTCACTGCATCCCTACAGCCCCCTTCCCAGCACTTGCTCTGCACTTACCTCGCACTTGCCACCAGCTGGCCCTTTTATTATTATTTATTATTTTATTACGCTACTTACCTTGTACTGCACTTTCCCCCCCACCTCCTCCCCCTGCACTTTCTCCTTTTCCCCTTACCTCTGCACTTGCGCGATCTGAATGACACCTGGCCTAGTAGGATCGTTTGTCTGTCTTCCCCTTGTTTCCCCCCCTCCCTGCCTCGTCGCACCTTGAAACACTTGTGTATAGGCGCGTTACAAATACCATATCATATCATATCATATCATATCACTTCCAGCGTCTGCTTCACTCCATATTCCCGTAAGGAAAGCTCTGGTCTTGATCACCTGTGAATGTCCAGGAGTCCCGCGTTAGCTCCTGGCATTCCCAGCATGTGTTTCTCGCTCTGCAGCATTCTCCTTCGCTAGTGAGAAGAATGGCTCCACCACACCGATACTCGCCCTTCGGTATCCTTAGCCTCACAGAGAGATGCCATACTCTACCGCTAGCACCAGAAATTGATATTCTGCTTCACTTACCTTTAAAACTCCCCAGGCACAAGTGTGTATGAGTAAACACTTGAATGTTCACTGTGTTTGAAGCTTTCTTCATTCTGCATTGCTCAATAATTATTCTTCGTCGTCCCAGTACTTTGGTCATTCTGGCACATGGTCATGGTTTTGGAATTGGTTCGGAAGATTTGAATAGACCTTTTCAGTAGTCTTAAATGGTGAATGATTCTTGGATTTATGGGAGGTGGAATTGGAAAAAGTGATTTCCCTATTTTTCGTTGGAGAAGGAGTGGGCGTATAACAATAGACCATGAGGCTATTAGATATGGAAGGATACTTTTCAGTAAAAATAAATGGGGGATACCATGTGTCACCCGATGAAGCCATGGCATCTCCCCGAAGGTTGTCTCCCCCCATGTGATCCTCCCTCTTGTAGCCGCCCCCATGGTCAGGATCAGGTAGTGGCTGCCATCCAGAAGCCACATGGGAGGAGGTCACTACCGGGAAATCAGTGGTCATTCCATCGGGTTCATCGCACTTACCTTGACAATGCTGTAAAGCTGATCCCTGTTGTGTTCTAGAACCTGCCTATAATTCCTGATGGTGTTTGTCATTTCCCTCACTTTCCGGTAATGCCTGAAACAAATGGCACACTACTCAACAATATATCTCATCTCTTTCCTCATTTCTTAACTCCCCATCTCACACCCTGATGACGAGGAAACTGGATCAAGAAAACCAGTGCGAGGCACATAATGCACTGTTTTGGCTCTATAAGATCCAGAACAGCATTCCACAATGGAGGAGATTCCAAAATGTATCCTGTACAGTTGTAGATCAGTGCCAGGGTACATGAACAGTTCAAGAGCAAAACTAGCTGATGGCAGGGCCCTGTCGTTCCCTCAGGAGCACCTCCTAGTGACCAAAATCTATAGCTATTTGTATGGGCTAACATCCTCCTGGGTCTTCAGGAACTTTTTATGAAGATTTCAACCTTGTCTTGGACATGATTTCGTCCCCATAAGTTCCCTTTTTCAGTGACTGGTGGCTAATATTCACATTCTGCCACACAATGCTCAGTTACATTACTTATTACTTTGAGTCTAATTAGACACACCTGCTCAACAGCCTCCCTGATGATTATTTGAGATAAGAAAGCGCTAGGAGGAGAACAACTACAGACCACAGAACTGCAGCTGAGGGATTTAACCCTGTTATTACTGAGTACCTGATTTGCAGCAAGGGATCTAACCCTGTTATTACTGAGTACCTGATTTGCAGCAGAAGGGATCTAACCCTGTGAATATTTGTCCATTTTGGGATTTGACCCAGCTACTTATTATATTTTTTGCAACAGGTTCAATTGACCAGGACCGGGAGTGCGCGCCTCACCCACCTTCTTTTTTGTACTGAATGCTATGGGAGTCCCGGGCTCCAGAGGCAGCGCCACGGGGTGACTGTGCCCCACTTTGGAGAATCATAAAGATGGTTCTCTCCCCTCCCCCAAATTTGGGAAGGACTTGTGCTTTGGAGGGGTGTCGGTTGCTGATCACCTGAACAGAAAAAAACGTTTTCACTACAGCTACCAGAATCCTTTGAGTCTAATTAGACACACCTGCTCAACAGCCTCCCTGATGATTATTTGAGATAAGAAAGCGCTAGGAGGAGAACAACTACAGACCACAGAACTGCAGCTGAGGGATTTAACCCCGTTATTACTGAGTACCTGATTTGCAGCAAGGGATCTAACCCTGTTATTACTGAGTACCTGATTTGCAGCAGAAGGGATCTAACCCTGTGAATATTTGTCCATTTTGGGATTTGACCCAGCTACTTATTATATTTTTTGCAACAGGTTCAATTGACCAGGACCGGGAGTGCGCGCCTCACCCACCTTCTTTTTTGTACTGAATGCTATGGGAGTCCCGGGCTCCAGAGGCAGCGCCACGGGGTGACTGTGCCCCACTTTGGAGAATCATAAAATGGTTCTCTCCCCTCCCCCAAATTTGGGAAGGACTTGTGCTTTGGAGGGGTGTCGGTTGCTGGTCACCTGAACAGAAAAAAACATTTTCACTACAGCTATCAGAATCCTTTGAGTCTAATTAGACACACCTGCTCAACTGCCTCCCTGATGATTATTTTTGATAAGAAAGCGCTAGGAGGAGAACAACTACAGACCACAGAACTGCAGCTGAGGGATTTAACCCTGTTATTACTGAGTACCTGATTTGCAGCAAGGGATCTAACCCTGTTATTACTGAGTACCTGATTTGCAGCAGAAGGGATCTAACCCTGTGAATATTTGTCCATTTTGGGATTTGACCCAGCTACTTATTATATTTTTTGCAACAGGTTCAATTGACCAGGACCGGGAGTGCGCGCCTCACCCACCTTCTTTTTTGTACTGAATGCTATGGGAGTCCCGGGCTCCAGAGGCAGCGCCACGGGGTGACTGTGCCCCACTTTGGAGAATCATAAAGATGGTTCTCTCCCCTCCCCCAAATTTGGGAAGGACTTGTGCTTTGGAGGGGTGTCGGTTGCTGGTCACCTGAACAGAAAAAAACGTTTTCACTACAGCTACCAGAATCCTTTGAGTCTAATTAGACACACCTGCTCAACAGCCTCCCTGATGATTATTTGTGATAAGAAAGCGCTAGGAGGAGAACAAACTACAGACCACAGAACTGCAGCTGAGGGATTTAACCCTGTTATTACTGAGTACCTGATTTGCAGCAAGGGATCTAACCCCGTTATTACTGAGTACCTGATTTGCAGCAGAAGGGATCTAACCCTGTGAATATTTGTCCATTTTGGGATTTGACCCAGCTACTTATTATATTTTTTGCAACAGGTTCAATTGACCAGGACCGGGAGTGCGCGCCTCACCCACCTTCTTTTTTGTACTGAATGCTATGGGAGTCCCGGGCTCCAGAGGCAGCGCCACGGGGTGACTGTGCCCCACTTTGGAGAATCATAAAGATGGTTCTCTCCCCTCCCCCAAATTTGGGAAGGACTTGTGCTTTGGAGGGGTGTCGGTTGCTGGTCACCTGAACAGAAAAAAACGTTTTCACTACAGCTACCAGAATCCTTTGAGTCTAATTAGACACACCTGCTCAACAGCCTCCCTGATGATTATTTGAGATAAGAAAGCGCTAGGAGGAGAACAACTACAGACCACAGAACTGCAGCTGAGGGATTTAACCCTGTTATTACTGAGTACCTGATTTGCAGCAAGGGATCTAACCCTGTTATTACTGAGTACCTGATTTGCAGCAGAAGGGATCTAACCCTGTGAATATTTGTCCATTTTGGGATTTGACCCAGCTACTTATTATATTTTTTGCAACAGGTTCAATTGACCAGGACCGGGAGTGCGCGCCTCACCCACCTTCTTTTTTGTACTGAATGCTATGGGAGTCCTGGGCTCCAGAGGCAGCGCCACGGGGTGACTGTGCCCCACTTTGGAGAATCATAAAGATGGTTCTCTCCCCTCCCCCAAATTTGGGAAGGACTTGTGCTTTGGAGGGGTGTCGTTTGCTGGTCACCTGAACAGAAAAAAACGTTTTCACTACAGCTACCAGAATCCTTTGAGTCTAATTAGACACACCTGCTCAACAGCCTCCCTGATTATTATTTGAGATAAGAAGCGCTAGGAGGAGAACAACTACAGACCACAGAACTGCAGCTGAGGGATTTAACCCTGTTATTACTGAGTACCTGATTTGCAGCAAGGGATCTAACCCTGTTATTACTGAGTACCTGAATTGCAGCAGAAGGGATCTAACCCTGTGAATATTTGTCCATTTTGGGATTTGACCCAGCTACTTATTATATTTTTTGCAACAGGTTCAATTGACCAGGACCGGGAGTGCGCGCCTCACCCACCTTCTTTTTTGTACTGAATACTTCTGATTACAGTTAACTTGTTTCCCTTTTCCTCCTCCACCCATGTATAACAAGAGTGCTGTCTTGGACCTTATCTTTGTTACTTCTAATGTATGCAATTTGAAATCATTTTCAACCTTCCATGTTCCCTGTGGTGATTAATTTTTGCAATATGTTTTTCTCCAGCTCTGATTGCGTCTTCTCCTCAAACTGATTGATTTCCTCTGTTGATGTTGACTCTATAACTGATACTTTCTCTGCAATTCAGGTTGACACTTTGTACTGCCACTGTTTTCAATCCCTCACGTAAATCTCCACATCCTTGATGTGTGTAAGTCTTTACAAGTTATTTTCTCACATTTACATAGGGTGGAACTGCTGTAGCAAAAAACTAAATCTGCAGTGAATTTTCCTTCTTTCTTTTCGCTGCCGGTGACTTTCGATATAGCTTTGAAGGAAGCTAAGTCTAACTACTATCACAGTCTATTTCTTAGTAAAGCTCTTCTCCATGTCTGCTGTCTTGTATCTTTCCACAGATTTTGGATCCCCAGTCTTCTGGCCCAGCCTTGCTTTCTTTTTCTTATGAAGATTTTGCTTCTTACTTTAGAACTACAATTGAGAATATGTGTTCTTCCTTCTCATTGGATTGTTCTACTGTGTTTTTTCTTAAACTGAAAATTGTTCTCTATCCTTTTTCTTATGTATTTCTGACAAATATGTCAAAAAAACATTTTTTTTGTAATCCTACCGTTTCCCACGTAATACTGTTCTGCATCCTTTGATAACATCTTTGTTTCTTTTTATCGTACCTTATTTGGTGACTTTATTTAATGGCACTTTTTCCACAGGTCTTTCCTACAAGTTAAAAACAATGCTATGATTATTCCCCTTGCTAATAAACATGGCCTGGATGCTTCACATCTGTACAACTCCCCATCTGTTTTTTGTCTAATTAGTCTAAACTTCTGAAGACGGTGGTATACTCTCAGGTTTTGACCGATGTTACTTTTCATCAAGATTTGACTCGTTTGCAAACAGGTTTTTGCATGTTTTTTCCAGGTTACTCAACAGAAACGGCACTTCTTCCTATTTATGATTACACTTTACATGGATGTCAACAAAATGTTTTTCTATTTTGGAACTTTTGAATCTGCTGATCAATATATTTTTTTTCCCTCTTAACATTTCTCATTCTACACTGTCATTGCTCCCTTCTTAGCTATCTAATTGTTCCTTTTCTATTTCAAAGAGGGAGTCTATGACTTATTTCCGCTCCAGATCTTCAGTACTTGGTCCTCTTATTTACCTTGTACACTGTTACTTCGGCTTCAATAATTCTCTTTTATTTTTCAATACCACTTTATTGTCGTTACTCACTTTTGTCGCTTTCAACTTTATATCAAAAAGATTTTCATTTACTTACTTTTACCTCAAAGAAATGAATATTAGTAACATTACTTTTTCTCGTTTACATTGATGTCATTTTTCATATGTCAATATACCTAGATAACGTTTCCTCTTAAATCTAGTCTTACTTCATCCATTAGAATTCTTTTTTCAAGTGGATTTAAATACTCATTTGACTTCTTGCATGACTCATCTCTACTGGCTTACTGTAATCTCTGGTTTTGAGTTGTATATTTATAAATGTATCCATGGACTTGCCTCTTATTTTATGGATTTCATTTCCATATACCATCCTTCTAGATCTTTACGGTCAGGCTCTGTTCATCATCTTCCTTGTGCCTCCTCTCATTTCCGTTCAACAATTCACACCAAATTGTGGAATTCTTTAGCACTGGACAATGTCTTAGTTCTTCTTTAGCACTTCTCAAAAAACTCCTTAAAGACTATATGGAGAGTACAGTTTCCTATTCTTTAAACAGACAACAATTTGTCTTCGATTACCATATATTTGTTTGGCATTTTTTCTCTGTTCTCATATTATTGTACTGTTTTCTTCTTATGTGTTGTGCCTTGGATAAAAGGGAAAAATCAGAAAACAAAAATGGCAGGTGTGTGACATTGTGGCCCTTAAACCAGTGGCAGTAAAGTAAATGTGTTTGTACCAGTTTGGCAGGTTTTTGTAAATAAAATGTGTTGAATCCAGAAAATATTACATATCCTTGTCTTCTTCTTTACAACAGTGTAGAATTGACCATTAGCTCATTGGAAAAGAGACAATTGTCTGGATGATTCTCCTCAATGGGTATTGTCCAGTCGTGTGCTCTCAGAGACTATCAGTAGCCTCCTGATGGTCATTCACCAAGGTATTGTAAAACAGTCACACTAGCCTTGTAACTGTGTATTTTAGTTGACCTTTAGAGGCTTTTTGGCAACCCTATGTGCTCCTCAGACATCTACGGCATCACTTACAGGCTTTTAGTTTGTAAAAAACAAACTGGTTTCATAGGCTTTCAATTAGCCTCTTGGCTTTGTTAGACAAGAGCTCACCAGAGGCTTAAGCCAGAGCCTTGTCTTTCTTAGACAAACTTTTCTGAGACAGTTCACATCACCCCTTGGCTTTTTCAGGCCAATGCTTTCTAAAAGACTTATTAAGCCTCTACGCTTTGTCAGAAAAGTGTTTTGTCAGCCTCCGTAATGCGTCAGGCAAATGTTTTCTCAGAGACTTTATTAGCATCTTGGCCCTGCCAAGGAAGATGTCTACAGAGAATTCTACTAGCTTCTTTTATGAGCGGGTACCTGGTTGATGTGGTATGGAATTCCTCCCTGACAGCTGACCAAATCCCACTGTTGTGTTCCTCTCTTTTATAGCTCACTGCCTGCCACTCTGTTGGATGGGTGAGTCACCCCTTCTTACTTTAGAGGAGATCACTCTTGAGTCTGTTGATCTTTCCCGTCATAACCTGGGAGTTCCCCCTTCACATGGCAAGATACCAAAGGTTGTTTAAAGTTCAGCTGCCATTTTGCATTTTAATACTGAAGCAAGTCAGAGGACTGTTGTCAAACATCCCATTCTACAAGTAAACAGGTAATACTTTAAATTAATTTTCCCCTATCCATAAGAGTGATCTGCCACTCCAGATAACATCAAAGACCAAGCGTGCCACTGTATTGCCATAAGATGACATTTCTGACATTTAGCAGAAAGGTAACTTAACAACGATGGCAGATTCCTTTGCAGAAACCTCAAGTGAAATGCAGCTAGAATACATACAATGCTGGATAACAAAAGTAGTGACCCTTAGGAAAGGAGGTTTCCAAGAATATGTAGGGGGGGCGGGGGGATCTGTTGCGTCTCAGTCAGCCACTAGATCTAGGGTAAAGGGGTACCTATTTGACAAAGGGGACCCTGTTCAGATCAATAACAAAACAAGAAATCGATGTTCCCCTCAATCCTGGCATTGACAATGCACATGCCCATCGCACTTTAGCCTTAACTTCGAAGGCTCTAAAAACACCTCAAACTCTATCAAAATGGTGCAACCTCTACAGTGAAGAATCAAAAATAGGGGGCAACCAGAGACAGGATAATTAAGGAGTATGCCTCGAGAAAAGATTCTACAGATCTTAAACAAAACTCCAAAGCAGTTCACGCACAGAATATGGAGTTCACCAAAAGTCCTATGGAAGGGACCAGTGCCAATGTAATAGGCACTGGATAGAGGCTGTTTAGAGGAAGTGGGAATAGCAAAAGAAGGTACAATAATGAATGAGATCTGCTGTCTTGTTTAATTCTTCAAGAAAAATAAAGACCGATTCCAGAAGGTCCTCTCTAGAAAGGTAAAAGCCAAAAAAACTCTCTGCTCCAAAGAGAAGTGTAACCATCAGTTTCCAAAGAATCGTGGCCCAATCGAACTCTGGGAGTTGTAAGGGAGGCATGGTATCACAAGTAGACAATGACACAAGAGCTGCTCGTTTCAAAACCTTTATTGATGGTTTAAAAGAGGTTGGAAAACTCCTATCTTGCCCTATAACTAAGATGGGAGTATTCTCAACTGTCAAAAAAAAAAATGAAAATAGTCCTAGTCAGTACTTAGACAAAATAAAATGGCATATACTAACAAACCTAGTGTCTGCCTTCTTTCTAATACTATAAATGTGTAAAGGGAATATGTAATGCAAAAAGGAAAAATCAGTGTGTTCAAAAGAAATGTCAGTATTGCTGAGTAAACTCCCTTTCCCACGTTTTGTAGCACGGGGTAAGGTGGCACACTTGAACCTTGCGACACACTCTGGCTTTGGACCCAAGGACGCAGTTAGTTTTGTGGACCAGAGCCCCCTGGGCCTTCCACGAAAAGTCACTAGATTATCTGCTGGACCTCTCCGCTTTCTCTCACTCCAGCCCAGGTCACCTTTTAGCCTATAATACAGTTCAACAAAAGTTTGTTTCCTTCTGGTTACCACACTTCATTACAGGTTTACCTCTGCCAGGCTCAAACCTTTCAATCACAATTTGTGGGGGTTACCTTCCCCAAGCTTCAATCACACCTTCATAGGCTTACCTCCGTCGGGCTCAAGCTTCCATTGACTAACCTTCCTTTGTCGAAGACTTTCGAAACTGAAAGGCTTTTGCTCTTACCTCGGCATGACCACTTCGACCTTCTTTCCTCAAACGTCACTTTTCCTCTCCTGCACCAAAGCCTCTTGGTAAATTAAGTTTCGAGCACAGTACTTATTTCAAAGTTTGAAAACATCTCTAACATCCAGGTTTCCCTCTGCCAGGATCAAACCTAACAGTTCAAATCTTGCATCTCAGTTTCTTTCTCTTCCTACCGCTTCTACAGCATTAGACATTACACAGAGACTTTCGATTGGGCAATCTTCTTTCCCCGGACCACTCTGTTACTTTGCATCTTTAATTTACAGTTCTTTACAATGCTTTGCTTTCTTTCGTGTCCTATCGGCACACGGGCAACCGTTACTCGTCGGTTACTGTTGCCGTCAAGTTTCATTTAACACAGACCAGACTTTCATTGCTTTCATCAACTCGCTGGCTGTGTCAATTAATTTTCATCTTTCGCAGCTTTGATCCTGAAGTCAAGGCTGATATCACAACTGCCGTTGCACCTCCCCATCTCTACCGTTTACCCGGGAGGGTGGCTGGTATCCTTGTAACATAAAAGAGGTTTGTCTCTTCTATCTGGCTGGGCTTCCTTGCGCAACCTTCAAGGCCCTTAGGAGGTAACACTCTCTTGCAGGGATGTCCAAGGTTTATCCATACCTCGGTTCCATCCCTTAGTCTGTCGCTCCGCTCTGCCTGGTTTACTGTCGCCCTGGAAGAACTGTTCCTTCTCGTGCATTGCCCTGCTCACTTTGCTCAGAGTGAATCTCAGTGTTCCACCTTTTAACCATGTGGGGAGAGCAAATAGGCCCCAGCTGTTTGTAATTAAGATCAAGTGCCTGACCCTAACTGTCTTCTTAGTGGGACATGTCCAATGTATTGCATGGATGGTACTCCTTCCAGATTCAGCCCTCCTCTACCTCGGCTCAGCGTTTGTGTAGGAAGGGGGTTCTGGAAAGTTGGAATATCCTATAAAATAGGATGGGACAAGGGTATTTGGAAAGGGGGGGGATACCATATCTCGCCATCAGGCATTCCTCCCCCATTCCCTGAGGACCCCTCACCCAGTTGATCCTATAGCACTTGTCCACCCCCAGGGTCTGGATCCAAAGGCGATGACTGTGTCCTGGCCACCTGAGTGAGGGATCCCCCGGGGTCTAGGCAGTGAAAGATCCCCTGGTTTTCACAGAGTGTAAACAGGAATAGCACTTTAGTACTGCCCAATATTTTCGTTAACCTTTTCAGGAAATGTTATTCCTAAACCTTTTATTCACTGTCAGTGAGAGTAATAACAGTGACTTTATATATAATAAACTATAATGTGCTTACCAATAAGACAGTCAACTGAACTGGACTACCCAAGTATCTCAATTAACCTGTAACGAAATTATGTTTTGATGCATAAACGGTCAATAGATTCAGCAGAGTCCAAAAGAAAAGGTATTTGTGAATGACAGGAGGAACGTTATCATTGACAATGAAAGATACAAATCAGTTGGCGTGTGAAATGTTTCATATACACACGCACTAAGATTGAACTGTGGAAGGCAATCTTAAACATGATATTATCAAGGCTGAAGGGAACGGCTAGGCCAAATTTGACATGGCCGACCTGCTTCGCAAAAATAGAAGAGGGTCCAAATACCTGCATGCGAAAGTAGTACAACAACTATGCTTTCACGAGATGTGGACCAACACCTTCTGAAAAACCCACAGAGAATCAAGAACACTGTCACAGATAGCCTCAGAAATCCACAGACAAAGATAATAATACTGCCACAGTACATTCAGCATTCCATTCCACCATCTGTCTTCCATCTGGTTTCTTGATTGACCATCCTTCAGCCTTACCTTTCTGGCTCTAATTCTTTGCTGCTAAACTCTAAACTCTCTTCTATTCTTATTCTTCTTGATCTCTCTTCTGCTTTTGACAGTGTGGATCACTGCACCTTACTCTCGACTTCACACTAACTTGGTTTTTCTGAAACAGCTCTGTCTTGGTTCAGATCCCATCTCTCTGATCACTCTTTTTCTAATTCCTGGGTGGATCCAATTCCCCCTCATTTCTTCTTGCTCATGTATTCCCTCAGGTCTCAATCATAGATCCTCTCCTATTTTCTTTATACAATGCTCCCCTCTCTGCTATCATTTCTTTTTGGGGGCTGTCGGGCCTTCTCCTCCTTTTCCAATTCATTGCATTCTTCTATTTCTGAATGGTTGCTCACCATCCTAGCATAGACGCACTCTCGTTTTATTCATCTTAATCCCTCTAAAATGGACATTCTCTACTTTCCAGCCTCTACAGCCTCCCCTATGTATCCCCTTTCTATCAATTTTCCACCTGTTCTTTCTTTATCATCTTCTACCCGTAATTTAGGTATCCTTTCCGGCTCTTCTTTTTCCTTCACCTCGCACATCTCAACACTGCACGATCTTGTCGCTTTTATCATTTTATCACTTTACATGCTACTAAACTGCTAATTACTACTCTTATCTTCTGCTGTCTTGACTATTGCTCATCTTCTTCTTGGTCTCCCCGCTTCACATCTTTTTCCCTTGCACTCTATCTTTAACGCTGCTGTTTGCAATCTTTGCTCAATTTCTCCTCACTCTTCTATTCCCTCTGCCCTTCTTTCCCTTCACTGGTTATCCATCGAAGCTTGTTTTCAATTCTGTTTCCGTTGTATCACTTTTAAATGTGTCCATGTGCTTGCACCAGGTTATCTATGCTATGTGCTAATTCCCTCGCTTTTGGTTAAAAAAAAGTAATCAATGAATTGATTGCACTGTTTTAACAAAGGGCCTCATTACGAGTCCGGCAGTAGCCGTGCCGGTAAAACCAGCAGGCTGCCGCCGGACTTGTGATAATTTACCGCCCCCTGACTTGCCAGATTAACGGGGGAATTACAGCCCTGGTGGTCCGGTAAATCAGGTGGCGGTATTCGTAACTCCCCATTCCCATTTGAGTCCCATAAGACTCAATGGGAATGGGGAGGACAGAAGCACTGGCACTGTGCGAAACAGCGCCGGTGCTATCATCAAACTCTGCGGGCGGGTCCCGTCCCGCCCACCAAGTCTGGCCAGGCAGGCGGGAGGGCACTCGCCCTCAGAATGCGTAGTTTGCTGGTCCGGAAACAACGGTCCCGGTAAGGTTACTGGCTCCGTTATTTCCGGACTCGCAAACTTGTAATGAGGCGCTTTGGCAAAAGCACCTAATAAATTAAATAAACATAATAGATTTTGGCACCTTATTTAAATTTAAACAAAATGGTTTGAGAAGGGTGGGGCAGTTGGAACTAAGGAGGTCCTGTAAAGACACCAGTGGGCGTTGTCTGTACTTCCGCTCTCTTTATGGTAGAGAAGAGGCACAGAGGACCCCTCCACCTGGGCAACCTGTAAAGCAAAGATGTATCACAAGCCCAGTCCATATATTGTTCACACTAGCCTTCCCAATAGTTCTGCAACCCCAAAGTACCTTGGTGTTGTAACGTTCCTCCTTCTTGAGTGTCCTCCCTTTAAGGCAGGAGTCACGGGTCATTGAACGTCCGACGGGGAACAGGTCGAGCTACGACATTGAAGTGGCTGTGTCGTTCCTAGCGGTGCTCGTTGACGGGGAAGCGTAAACGTCTTGCAAGGAAGAGGCGTGCGGGGCACCTCGGTGTCGATAGTTCTGGGCCACAAAGAGTTTGAAGAACTGTGGCCCAGCAAGGGTGTCAAGTCATTGGCATCTCCGTGGTCTTTGGGTGGCGGCAAACCCACCAGCGGATGCTCCTCGGCGCGTCGACGGTCAGGCCTTCTTCAGCAGGATACAGTGGCGACGATGCGGAAGAGAGCATCCTTGGATCAATGAAGTTCTTAGGCAAACAGGAGGACGGAAGCTCTGGTCGGCGACGGCGGTCGTTGACAGTGGCGGACAACAGTCCGGGTGCTTCTCTTTGGAGTTCCGCAGCAGTCCCCGTATCGGGTCGGCAGCCTGTCGAAGGTCTGTCTACCAGGGAGCTTTGGCAAAGGTCAGCTGGTGCATGATGGTCCCTCGTAGCTCGGGAAGAGGGCGCCTTACCAGGTCCTCTCTGGGTCAGTCCTTGGAGACACAGCAGCTTTCAGATTACGAAAGAGAGCAACAGCAACTCTTCTCGTCCAGCAGGGCTTCAAGGTCAAGCGTCAGTTTCACTCCAGTTACTCTTCATAGTTTGGACTTCATCTCTGAACACTTCTGAACACGATTCCTAGCAGTGCAGTAAGAGGTCCCCAGATATACTGTTGATCTCCCATTCATTCCGATGGGACACACTTAAGCATCCAATCACTACAAAGGGCATTCATGCAGGCAGGTAACCAATCAGGTACATAGTGCATTCAGGCCATTCACTCCTCTCCAGACACTCACAACAAGTTATGTGTATTGGGATGTGTATTGGGACAAGTACTGAGCCATTCAACACTCCACACTGCATTCATACCGGTTTCGGGCAGGGCTGTCTCAGTCATTGTGTCAACCACCAGATACTAGACACCCACAACATAGAATGCGTATTCGTCACACACTCCATTCACCCAGGTCCCACCCGCAGGCGTACCCACAACATACGGTTGTTGGGAAGGCTCCAGCCAGTCTGGTCAGCACTTCTCCACACTACCATATATGGAACTTCCACCCAGAGTGATCATGAGGGCTCTCATGACCCTTTGCAAATATCCAGAGTCCAAGGAAGAAGATATTGCAATTTAAAACCACTCCTGCGCACAGACAGAAGGAAAAGGAGTGTGCTATTTTTATAAGAGCCTCCCCTTCTCAACGGCCCCTTGGCCCACTTTTAGCTCACCAGGCTTCTCCACACATTTTGAACTATAAGTATCTCCGATTTGATGTGACCTATGGGAACAATTAAAAGAATTACACACAGAAAGGGATATGAATAGCTGACATGTTACCAGGCCATTCAGACTACAAAAAGACCACTTCAGAATCTAATTCCAAATTCTGCACAGTGCTCACAAGACCCAAAGTGGATTTGCCTTCTATTTCTCCAGCACTCCCCGCCCTATACTCCAGTCTGAGCAATTTATCATGTCAGTCATATCTGTTCATAGAAATCAATGAATTGCTTAATTCCTATAAAACTGTTGTTTTTGTGCTACCACTTCTACCCACCAGCCAGTCAGGGGGAAGGGACAGAGTCAGGGCTTCCTGGGACTTCGGGAAGATCAAGGTAACAGGCGATGGAAGGCAAGAGGCCATGGGGGCCATTTTGTCTCCATCAGGAATCTACCGATTCCAATGACAGGGACTGGGCATCCCAAATTGGAGGACGCTCAGGGCACCAGTCATTTCAGCATGGAGCTGCCACCAGCCCGTACCCTGCTCTGTGGGCCACCCACAGGCGCCCAAAAACATACACTAGGGGCACAGGGTTGCACCCATACCCATGGGTGCCATAAGGGTATCCCATGGGTCTGTTCACCAAAGGAAAAGAGAGAGCTGCACCGCCAGGAGTCCCACACAAACTCCTGCATGGTAAATACAACAGAACACACGATAAAAAGCAGTAAAGGACAAGGATATGGAGGCCCTGTCCCTCCGATTCATTTCCAGCATCACAGGTCCTTACAGCTCTGTTAACCCTGCCATGGGCTCCCTTCACCATAGCCCAGACGTCCCCAACCACCAGAATGTCCCCCGAAGTATTCTTGCACAAGTTAAGCCCTACTCTCTAAGTCTTCTCTATTCTGGACGGGAAACCTAAAGGCTGTAGCCTTTTCTGTCTATCTCCCATCAGCGATTTACCAAGTGTCATGCGCCGCCTCACCTGGCGCATTTGGTCACACAGACGAGTGTATTCCGTTAGCACTTTTCTCTTTCTTCCGGGTGCGGTAATGGGTCTAGTCTTTCTTTGTTTACTTCTGCTCTTAAGCCCCGCCTTTCCGGGCGGACACTGCGTTGCAACTCACTGCTTTCCTCGTGAGTCTGACGCTGTGTTGCTTTCCTCTTACCTTCCGTATTTTCCTTGCCTTCTGTTCTTTCTGTGGTTCCCCTTGTCCTTCTCCCTTCGGCTCCACCTGGCGCCGCTTCCCGTCCTTTTCTCTGGCTTCTCTTTTCTCCTGGTTGTCTACGGTTCACACGGCCCTTGTTACCTGCTTGCGGGAAGTTCGGCTGCTTACTGTCCGGAGCCTATTCCCCTTTTGGCTCCCATCTTGGGTCTTCCCATTTGTTTAGCCATTCCTCTGGACTTGTTGCAAGTTTCCACGATCAGCCTTCTCTCCTGATCCATACTATCTTCTGCTGCTGCTGCATTCTGGGAGTCATAGTCCTTCACCGCCAATCCACAGCGAAGTCCTTACCTGCCATCTTCAAGAGGTTTTTTTGCTGGCTGGCTTTTTTTTCCTCGTGTTGGACTTCGTCGGAAGGGGGCCCCTCCTGCTGGCCATCACAGAAAGGAAGCAGAGTGGCTTCTGACCGAGGGAGACCCTTTCTCTTCGATCGAAGGTCTAGGAGCAAGAAGAAGAAAGAAGGACAAAGTCCGGACAACACCGTTACCCCAGGTGAGAAGGAGGAGGAGGAAGGGGATATTGATTCCTGTTGTGGCTCAGAGCATAGCACAGACTCAACTCCTGAGTCCAGTTCTGAGCACTTTGAGACCAAGAGATATTTCCGGTCTGCTTTTACTGCCTTCCAACTACCTTTCGTCTGCTTCATTCTGCCTTCACCACTACTCCCAAAACCACCTTTCACTCCTTCACCATTCTCATGCCATACACTCTCTCGATTACTTGCATTCACTCTCATGCCTTCTCTAAAACTCCCTACACTTCCCTCCTTCTCTCACCCCATTACACTACACTCAACCAGTATCATGCTCTCACACATCACCTTACCTACACTCTCTCAGAACACTGCGGCAGTCTCTTCTGCATTCCATTCCACTATCTGCCCTGCATTTGGTGTCTTGATTGACCACCCCTCAACCTGATCTCAACTGAACACATTCAGGCATATAGCACAGCCTACCCGCTTCCAACACTCCACCAGCTCCCATTTGCCTCCCTGGTCACCTGGTTCACTTGGCCCATCTCTGGCTAAGCTGTCCCTCTGGGAATTGAGACTTTCCCTGCAAGGCTTCACGAAGGGTTTTAGCCTGCCCCCTTTTCAATCTCTATTTTCACAATGTCATCCACGTGTTCAAGCTGCTCGTTTTCCTTGTGGCTTTCTCCATGCACTAGATAGTTTTGTTTAAAATTCGGTCTAGGGAGGATTTCTGTGCCTTTCCTGAACGCCCTGTGATGCCTTCTCACTCCCAGTTCATTTTCCGTCCATTTCATGCTTGGTCTCAATTACATTACTCTGGTTCCAGTCCGAGTTTTCTTGGTTGCGCACAGATGCACTCTGGGAGTTGCGAATCTGAAAAAGCCAAAAGCTAACTTGCCAGAAGAGCGGCTGAGAGGCATTGTGGAAAGGACAGTTGTTCCAGCAGTCCTTTACAAACCACACTCCAGGTGTGAAGGGACTGGGGTCCCTCCGATTCCCTCACTTTGCCTCTGGGTTAGGACCTGCTCTGGTATGCACACTGATAGGCCACCTACCCATGGACATGAGGGGTTCCCTGTTCCCCCCTGACAGGGACATGGCCCTAGCCCAGTCACAACACACACAAAGGAGCCACAAACCTCAAATATTTGCAAATTACTTACAGCATCCCACCAAGCCATTTTTTGAACGCCACTAGTAACACCTTTGATGTTATTTCATTGCATATCCTAAAACTTTATTATTCAACTAAATAGTCTTCTTCCTTCAACATTCCCTCTCTTTCACCCTTTCTCTTCTTCCACACAACAGATGTCTCTGGTACTACCACCATACAATAAGGGTATATGGGCCTTCATTTTCATAGAAAGAATTTTCACTTATCGCCTTCATTCGCTGGCACCCGCCCACCCTTTCCTGTGCAAGCAGATGGCCCCCATTACTACACTCCCACTTGAATTGCTTCAACCCCATCCACACTGTGATCCCGAGGTTTCTTTTAAGTTATTTCCATATCTTTTGTTCTGACAGACCGAAGGCAAGTTGCCCAAATTTGTTGAAATCAACCTAAAAACTTGATAAAGGTAAATGCAACTGACAAAGGGATTTAACATGGAAATACCAATGAAGTGAGTATAGTACACAATTGACTATATTTAATGAATGCACGAGAATATAGATGTCATACGCATGTCACAAAGGGGCCTTTCTTATCAATGACATCAAAGGCTTTAGGTGAAGTGTAAACCAACTGCCAAAGTCACTTCAAAGGAGGTTTGCATAGCTAAGTAAAGGCATTTTCTCTTTAAAATTTTCAATTTATTTGTGGAGAAACAACGTGTAATCATTCTCCAGTCATCTGGAGGATATTTGAGCTTTTCAGCGAGAGTCAGCACAGAGGGAGCAGCCAATATTTTGATTTTAATTTAATTTAAAAACCCTGAAAATGGGTAACAAATATAAATCAAGAAGACAATGGAATACTTAATGTATTTTACGTTGAGGCCCTCGACATCCCACGGTGAGCACGAACACCCAACCTTTCAGGTACACACCACATCCAGTACTTGATTGTTAATGTGATGCTTACATAAAAAATAACTGCAGAGTTTATATGCAGAATAGCAGTTCAGTCCTGGAAATATTGCAGGGAGAGAGGCTGGAGGGTCTGCAGTGGTAGTCCTTCTTTTATGTTTGTGGCCGTTCTTTTTTTTTTATTTTGAAAATCAGGTCGCCCTACAGTCCAGTGATCTTTAGACTTTTTTTGCCTGGGCCCCCCCCCCTGAGCTGAATTTTGGCAGGCCGGGCCCCCCCAAAAATGCCAAATGGACAGTATGTACAAATGGCTATGAACTATTGCGTGCTGTCACTGCACCCTACTCCCAGTATAGTCCCTGGGCTCCCCCACCTGCTCCCATCACAGTGGCTGGGCTCCCTCATCCCACTCCTACCCAGTCCCTGGGCTCTCTCCATCCCATCACAGACCCTGGGCTCTCCTCACCCTGCTCCAACCACTATCCCAGTGCTCCTGCCCATCCTGCTCCCACCACAGTTCCTGGACTCCCACCACCCACCCCATTCCCAACACAGTCTGAGGGCCAGTGGGAGCTAGTGAATTTTTTAAGTGGGATCTAGGTGTGCGGACTGCGGAGCAATGTCGTGTCTGCGTGCCTACTGCCTTCGCACGTAAGACTAGACAAATCTGCATCTATCTTAGTAACCACATAACCTATGAGATCCTCCGGTGCCGTGCAGCCCAGTGGGGGCCTGTAGTGAAACCTATGGTACATGGTCTGATGGCACTGGCAGGCATTGAAAGTAGAGTCATAGCGACGTTGGCAGCTAAGAAATGTGCCCCTAGGTTATAGCTGGCTTGCTAGGGAACAGGCAACAGTATAGTTTCACCAGCAGTACATTCAAAATTATTGCAGAGTTTTCGCCGTCAAACCACTGCTTTGCACTTTCACTTTGACCATTTGTAAGGAGCATACGCCCTCAAATATCTAATCTGGTGGCAACTATGCACCTGCACTACTCCACAAAGGGCTTGCAGGGTCAACGTCAGGAAATAATGGTGCAACGCGTTGTGACTTGCTGAGTAGCTCCAGAGCTTTGCTATATCATGCGAAGTACAGGGCTCTCAAAGAGAGTATAATGTGGGTTCGTGTTAGTTGCAGAGCTCCTTTACAAATGCGTAACACACTACTTGGCGAGCCCAAAGCCTGACCCTCTGGGCATCAGTGGCTTTGCAAACTAGCACACTACTTGAAAGCCAAGGCAATCAGCACAGTCTACTGAGGCGACGTCGTGTTTGTGGATTTCTTTAGCAAATCGATGCAGTTTTTGGACTTTGCAAGACTGTTTTCTGTTATTAAAAGCGATGTTGCAAGACTATAATGATTACAAATGTACCTATTAATATGACATTAAATAGACACCTAGACTGTAAATAGAAGATGCTTCCCGGTCTATGTCTGCAGCAAAAGGTTAGGTAAATCATTGTAGGTATTAGTCCAGCTTATTATGTTATGTTATGTTACTTTGCATTTACACAGCGCCTTATGTACCATTGGTACGGTCTCAAGGCGCTGGTAAATTGAACGCCCTCGGGAACCGAAGTTCAGGTCAGTAGAGAGAATTTAGAGAGTCAAAAGGTGCGTGTGAGCACTGGATATGTGTGCAGCTGGTGTGGCAATTGTGTGATAGCTGCTTCTTAGCTGTAGGTGTGGAGGCTGAGAGATCAGGAGTATGTGTTTGTTCTGGCAGGTTATTATCCAGACCGTTTTGGCTGCGTTAGGCCTGAGGAGAAACGCCTAGGCTGGAGGGTGTGTAACCAGCAGTGTTTAGTTAGGGTGATGGGGAGTATGAGGCAAATGATGGTACGAAAACAGCTATACTGAATGGTGTCATAGTATCGCTGTGTTCTATTTGAGTGTTGGTGTAAAGGAGAGAGTAAGCGTGGAGATGTAGATATGGTGGTTTACCTTAGCTGCTTGAGACCAAGCCCACTCCAATAGTTCCATGTACTCCATCCGTTCCATGTACTCCATCCGTTCCATGTACTCCGACTGTCCATGCATTACAACCGTGTCAAACACTCAAAGCTGTTTGTTTCAATGCTCTTTCAAACCATTCAATGTAAGTCACATTATTATATGCATTCCAATCCGTTCTGTGCACTCCGATCCATTTCATGCACACCAATCCATTCCATGCTTTCCAGTCCCTTCCATGCCCTCGCGACTGTTCCGTGTCCTCGCATTCGTTCCATGCACTCCATTATAGTTCATTGTGGATGTTAAAATCACATTAAGCACAGTTTATTAGTAATGCAGGGCCATAATCTGAAGACAAATTCTACTTCTCTTCCATTATTAAAGTGGGTCTCTGCGTTAGACAAGTGTGTTTCTACCCTGCCCCTGTACCTGCAGTGCTAGAGCTATCAGACGCAGTGTTTTTAAATCTTCTTTGATAAGGGCACCACATGTCCTTTCGAAGTCGATGCGGTGTGCAGAGTGACAGAAGACAGCCCCACCACCTTTGCCGAATCCACCTTCTACATGTTCCCAGAATGTTATTTAAAGTGCATGCATTGATTATAATTATTATTATTGAGGGCATATAAATTGATAGAGAAAGAGGGAGAGAGCGAGAGAGAGAGAAGGAGAGAGAGAGCGTGTGTTTGTGTGTTTAAAGTGTTCATCGTTAAGGTTCCCACAGCTCTGATGTAAATATTGTGCTAGTCCATAGTATTTTAGATGATTAAAGCTGAAGCAAATACGATTTAATTTCAGCCTTCCTGGGTTTGTCATCGGAACAGTGTCACTGATGCAGTCATGCAGGATGCAGGCATAAGAGGAGGGCTCGTGTGGTGCCAATGGCGCTGCCACTCCACTCCCACCCTCACTGCTTTGCTTTCCCATTGTATCTGTTTGCCCTCGGCATATGGCACTGTGGACGTGGCTGTGATGGCGTAACTGCCCTCCAGCAACTCAATCTTTGCTGAATGTACACTAAGGCAGAGTTAAGGAGGTATTTTATGCCTGCAGTGGTAATGCCGCAAAGGACAATCTGCAGTTCAGCAGTTCTGTGTCTTTCAGGCAGCTGGGTTAGATCAATGAATAAGTAATCCCATAATGCACATGTGTGCCTACTTCACAGTCTGTGCCGAAGGCCTCCTTATTCCATGGGTACCATCACTACTTCTTCCCTGCCGCATCCAATGACATGATTGCCATCAGTCCATTTTGTGGGAGAAACGCCACGCCTGTGATGCGCTGCTTTCTCTAATTTGCCAGCCTCTGAAGCCTGAAAAGTAGATGCACGCAGGCTTGAAATGCAGCCAAATTTGCACCAGACATGAGATGAACTTAACTCACTGGTCTACTGTTACATCTCAGTTACCAGTTTAATAGTATCCACTACAGAATAATTGCTCATTTTACTATAGCCAATATGATAGCTCAGTGGGTTGAGCACTCCCTGCTGCGATGTGTGTGTGACCTGCAGGTTTCAGGTTCGAATCCCAGCAATGCCCTCTCAACCTTTCATCCTTCTGCGGTCGATAAATGAGTACCAACACAGGTTGGGTGATATTGTATGAATATTTGTTCTATAAAAAAAAGAGCTTAAGCGTAAGAGCTATACAATAACATATTATCATTTGGCCTTGGACGTCTGCTTCCATTCACATTAATTTGACGATGTGGATCTATACACACATATTAATGATACACATGGTGATCCATTTGGTATGCAAAGTTATGTTATTTTATGAGTTGTGTTGTAATGTAACAGACTCATGAACCCTCCATAAGTAGCATTTACTGTAAAGTCGTGAATTGATGCGATTCACGGATGATGGTATGAGGGCCACTTTTTTTGAGGCGAAGGATGGGCCACTTTTTTGAGGGGGGGGTGGGGCACTTTTTTTGGGTGCCCGGGCCTATTTCTTATCCCAGTCTGACCCTGGCCAGGAGGAGCTACTTGCAGGCAGGAGCCTTGTTGTGACCCAACGCCTTGCCGCTGCCCCCACGAGCCCTGCACCTCCTCCTAAAGGGAGCCAGATACTTGCGCAGGTGGGAGAGCTCGGCCGCTCGTGAGATACGCTCTGAGAGAGAGAGATCAAAGCAGAGCTGCCGCACAGCTCCACTGCGACAAAGCGTGCAAACTTGTATTCTATACAAAAACCAAAAAGTGTGTTCCTAATACTTTATTGACTATTAGAGTCTTGTTTCAGAAGCGTAGCCTTAGAATTGCGACGAGGGATGTGATTTCAGAAACTGTGCCCCGTGCATCATCACCAAGTAAAGAAAAAGAATGCACCAAGGCCTAGCAAGCTTTCATGTGTGCATCCTGTGCAGCACATTCCGAATACTCCTCTCCCCTTGAGAAACCATGCAAAGTGCAAGTTTCACCAGCTTTCCTACAATTTCCCACTAAACCACCTATGCTGTGGTGAAAACATATCAAAGCCATATATGGCACAGGATTCTGTATAAAATTGAGTATTATTTTAGTTATTAAAAAAAGAAAGTTCAGTACATATTTCATGAACTTGAGCTTGGAAAATGCGTGGTCAAGAATCTAAATTTCAGGCTATGCTCAAATTCTGGCTTTACCACTTTACCACAGTGTGTAATCCTGGGCAAATAATTGAAAATTAGGTGCCCATAGAAATAATTCAGTGCACGATATAACATATTCCAAAAAAGCTTCACTCATGGTTTAATAGCTGGGCAGCGCACAGGTCAAGGACTGTCAAGGAGAAAAACACATCTTTCTTTGAAAATATCAGGCCACATTTATTGAACAAAATTGTGTCATTCAATATCAAATCAAAGTAATCCATCAAGAGTCATCATGGACAATTGCATATTATAACTAGAAAGTAAACAGTACGTACCAGGCAATGATGTACAGGGGCATGGCAGGGGAGCAAGGCCGTCTCCTCGTTGCCAGGCCTCACCAGGAGTGATACCAGGAGGCCAAAAACCCCATAACCAGCACCGTCTGCCTCCTGATGCAGCTCTTCCAGGCCTAGTTCTCTCTCTGACATGCTAGCCCTCCCTTGGACCCTCAACTCAATTAAAGTGTGCTGCAAAAATGCAACAAAAAATGTAATCTTGTATTTAAAATGTAACTTTGTAAGAAACTAAATCTACTATTACTTGCTTCAGTATTCCGGAGGGGGGTCTATCTCTCACGACAAGATGGAGGGACCACAATCACCTCCTTTGGGCCTGCTGAAACACAGTGTTCAGGAAGGCGTTGTTAGGCGAACACCATCTAAGATGGTACAAAGACCGCCCACCTGGCGCCTTCCGGGTTGCCGCTCCTTTTGCCCCACTTAGCAAGCTGCACCCACCTGCTGCCTTCGTGGTTGCTGCTCTTTTTCCCCACTTAGCAACCCCCGCCCACCTGGTGCCTTCCTGGTGCCTTCCTGGTTGCCACTGCCACTCTTTTTCCCTACTTAAGGAGCCCTCCAGCCTCTTTTCCTTTGCAGATGGGGAGCAGGTGCAAGTAGATGTGGGTCACCTGGCCTAAGCCCCACCCCCCTGCTGTCTTCCTGGTTGCCGCTCTTTTTCCCTACTTAAGAAGCCCTCCAGTCTCTTTTCCTTTGCAGGTGGGGAGCAGGTGCATGTGGATCTAGGTCACCTGGCATAAACCCTGCCAACCTGGCACTTTCCAGGTTTCTGCTCTTTTTCCCCACTTAGCAAGCCCCGCCCACCTGGTGCCTTTCTGGTTGCTGCTCTTTTTCCTTACTTAAGGAGCCCTCGAGCCACTTTTCCTTTGCAGATCGAGAACAGGTGCAAGTGGATCTAGGTCACCTGGCCTAAGCACCACCCACCTTCTTAGCCCTGCCTCTTCCTTCCTGCTCTTAACTCTTAGATCAAGGCATCTCTCGCCCGGCCGTCGAAAACGAAGGGCTGACGAAGAAAAGGGCAATTCCTGTTTGGACCTGTTCGGACCATGAGGACCCAGGGCCCGACCCCCTGCTGAAACAGCAGGTAAGCATGCACTAACATGTGTTTACTCTCGCTGTCCCCACAGGCCACCCCTACCCCTCTGGTCCCCCTGTGATGTTCCCTTGTGCCCCCCTCCCATCTCGCACATGGGTGTTGCCTGTTTTGCTTTATTCTTGTACCCTGCCCCCCTCACCACCGTCCAGCCTGCTACTGCAGGAGTCTGTCCTGATACATTCTGGTTTCACCATCACCGTCTTGTAGCCGATGTTGGATTTGACTTTTATGGACTTCATTGATTCCTGGTGCGTCACCCTTTCTCAACTCTCATGCTGGACTTCCTTTGCATCTTGTACTCATAGTGCCCAGGAATCATGCTGTTCCCATCTTCATCTTGTATCCTGGCTTGCAACATTAGGTGTTACTGCCGACTTCTGCAATTGTATTCTCTCTCCCCTCTTGCTTTTCCACTCTTTTAGACTCCTTACTCTCTGTTCTCTCCTCTTCCCCCTTCTCCCATCTCCTCCCCTTCCTTTCTTCTATGCACTTATTCTATCAGAATTGTCCCTGGACCTATTATGATAGCAACCTCGTCTGTCTCCTCCCCCCTCCCCTTACTTGTTTTTTTTCCTATCCCCTCTCCAGCACTATCTGAAATGTTGTCAGGCCTAGTACGATAGTCGCTTGTTTTGTTCCTCCCCTCCCGCTCTACCAGAAATGTCACAAGGCCTAATACAGTAGTCGACTGTCTGTTTCCATTTGCTTCCCACTCTACCCCTCCCTATGTCTTAGCTCTTGCACTATCTGAAATGTCATCAGGCCGAGTACGATAGTTAATTTCACATCCTTACTGTTCATGGCCTGTAAGAATGACATTGTATTTTCCCTTGTTCCCTCCCTTGCCTTGAAGCGCTTTGAAACACATTGTGTATAGATGCTATATAAATAGACTATCATATCATATCATATCATTGTCAGGTGGGTTTATCATGGGACCTCGGAACTCTTAAAGTCATATTTATAAAACAGACTACTATTTTAGGTCTTCAAACCCAAACTTCAATACATATGTGTACCAACTTGAGCTAGGAAGATAATTGGTCAAGTACCTGCATTTCAGACTAGGCTCGAATTCCGTTTCCCCACTTAAACAAAGTCTGTGATCCTAGGCAAATCGTTTAATCTCGCTGTTGCCTACTTGCCAAAATTAGGTGCTCATAGAAGAATTTCAGTTTTCAGTGTACACTAGTCCAAATAAAGCCTTACTCAAGGTTGGATGAGCTAGTTCTGCCCCATATGTAATAACAGTGACCCTTCACATTAAACATACAAAGTAGCAGATCTTGTTTCCAAATGTGTATGTACAAAGTAGCAGATCTTGTTTCCAAATGTGTATGTACAAAGTAGCAGATCTTGTTTCCAAATGTGTATGTCACACTGACGACATTGGTTATATTTCCAATTGGTGTTGCTGTTGCATCAGGTCTCTCGCTAGCTAAAAGCACTCCTTCACACCCACAACTCAATTGAAAATGTGCTGTAAACCTGCAACAAAATACAATTTTTTGCTTCAAAATGCCATTTATTATGCCACAAAATGTCCCATTCCATGCTACAGTATTCTGTGGGAGTTAGGGTATGTCTTTCACAATAGGATGCCTAGAACCCAAGCACCTCCTCCATGGCCTGCTGGGAGTAGCCACCTTGCTCAGAGGCACATTCAGGTACACACTGAGGCTCAGATGGAATATGGGCCAGGGACCTCACTGCTTAGCCCTAGCAGTGTAGAGGGGGTATCATCCCAGATTCTCCCTAGTTAGTCCAAGAGGCCATTGTGGTGGTGTGTGGAGTGGTGGTAGAGAGTACTAGTGGTAAGGGGGAGTGGATGGAACTTGACTGGGTGTGGAATTTGAAGTGGGCGTGGATGAAATAGAAAGGGCAGAGCAGATGAATAGATCAGTAGACTGATGGTTCCACACTACTTGTCTTGATTCCCTTTTCCTCGGGCTTTGTACTTTTTTCTAGGTCAGTTTATGAATATATGTTAAATAAAACGTACACAATTTTATTCTTAAGGGATGATTCACTGGTATTCATCAGGTTTTTGTTAGGGGTCTGCAGTGAACATTTTTCATTTTTAATGCTGTGGCAAAGGCAGTTTTCCTTGTGGGGAGGTGAGAGTGGATGTAAGGTAATGAGAGTAGTGTATTGAAGGTGAGAAGGATGGGGGACAGATGCAAGATGTAGAGAATGGAAAGTGAAAGGAGTGGGGGCCTTATGGGAAAAGACGAAGGAGCAAATGGAAGAGGAGAGGAAGGGATGAACAGCTGGACATATTGAGTGATCCTGGACAAATCTCTTTACATCAGTGAAGCAGAGTGAAAACCAGAAGTTGGCTCAAGGGAAATCCTGAATGCCCAAGAAACAGAGGAGTCCAGACATGTGACAGATTTCTGCTTTATTAATAGATTTCAAAAGCAGGGATAGGCACACAGCCATCTGCAGATTCCAATGACTCAACTCATTACAGGCTGGTAACAGGGTTTTACTGCACAATGCCATCACTGGGACCACCCACAAGAGGCCAGTGTGAGCCTTCTCAGCTTGGGAAAAATTACCGGCACATGAGCACAATGAAGGGTGGGGAGAATGGCCTCAGGGTACTGCCTGATCCCAATAAGCTTACCACTTCTCTGAATCCTCCAGCCTTGAGCAAGGACATTCCAGCCTCCAACACCATGCCGTGTTACAATTTGTATCTTCTGTCGTCAGTCTGATGGGAACAACGGTCTCTGCCTGCCTCGAATAAATGGGCCTTGTTCCCCAGGTTCAGATGACGTGTGTAGGGACTCTGAATTTGAGTTTCTCTGCTTGCATTTATAAAGAATGTCAGCTTTATAGCCCTTGCAGGTGTTCTATCATTTCTGTTGACTCGAAACATTCTCTCTCTGTGCCCTTTGCAAGGCTGTGCACAATAGCTGCACTGCCAGCCCTGTCTGCGTTTCTCAGGGAAATCAGTGTTTCAGGCCTCTCCCTGTGTTTTTGAGCCTTTCCCATGCCTTTTGTTCATTTCAATGCAGTTGTGGCTTCCATCTTTATTTTCATGTCTGTTCATGTGAGTTGCTTTTAAGTGTCAGCGAGCAGTTCTTGTGTGTTCTTGTGCAACTAGCTGAGTTAAAAGCATGTTCTTCGTGCCTAAGAGTAAGGCGGCCTAGCTTTGTTCAGGAATTAGTGTGCTTCATCTAATGCATCTACGTGTGTGGCATCTGTCATCTTGGTGGCATGCTGGGCAGGGGAGCTTTGAGGCCTCCACAACATCAGCAAGACTCGACAAGGTGACCATGCTGTTTCCAGACTGTCATACCCCTAAAAACACAAGTTTAATAGTAGAAAAGAGAACTTACAATACATGGAGCATGTGTCACTAAAGTTCAATGTTGTACTTATGACAGCCATTAACTCCTCCCACCCTAAGCTCCACCTACCTAGGGCCCTCTGTCATTCTTGCCCACTGGACCCTTTGACTTAAATTTGCTACTGGTCCAAAGCTATTCCCACCCGACCAATTTAAAAGAAGTTGCCATACCAATCAGGCGCTCAGAACCCTTGACATCGAGGAGATTTGAAATAACTCCTCCAGGTGATGGTGAGAAACGGCACAATAGAACCCACTGAAGTCAAAAGAGTGGGTGAACCCCATTATGCTCTTCGAAAAAAGGAACCAAACAGATTCCTCATGTTCATAGACATTGACTAGTATTAACAAAGCAGTGATCACTGACTGAGCTATACACTCACCAATGCCTCTGAGTTAGTGCTGATGCTAGGCAAGGGGAGTCACTTCTCAAAACTCGACATCACTAGTTAAACTTCACGAGTCGTCAATGCATGAACAGTCCTCCATACTTCCATGGCCACTTTACAGTTTACCCGAATGGCGTTTGGGCCATCGTAAACCACTGAATTTTTGGGTCACTGATAGGGAGATTAAGTATAAAGGTAGTAAAGGTGGCTCAAGACTTGCTGCGACCAAGAATGAAAGTCGCAAGTCCAATAAGGAAGACAGAGTTAAGGAGCACCAATACTCCTCTGACAGGCACGGTGAATGGGTCTGGGTGGCAGGGAGAGCTGATGATTGACCAGTATTTGGTGTTTAGAACATTGTGTACTAAAATGCTTAGTTGGAATACCAGGGGGCATAATAGTTTCTTGAAGTCAGAGGAATGGCAGAGGTTGCAGATCTATAATGCCATTGCCCTACAAGAAACTTGGTTGCTTTCCCCACCAATCCTAGATGGCTTCCATGTCTAAATAAAAAAAAAGCTAGGAAAGGGCAGAAAGGACGCCCCATCGGGGATTGATGATCGTGGTAAAAAACACAAGAAGGTGGAAGTTTGAACCCTTGAATAAAATATCTGCGAGGTTGCTATTGGGAATTTTGAAAGCATCTGGAGGGGAAATGGAAACCGAATGCTTAATGATTAAATTATATTTAAATACCTTATCAACTGCAGATGATGATGTGATGGAGGAGTTAGAAAAAATGTTTGAAAAGTTGTTGGAAGTTATTCAGCTGAGACCTATACTATGTGCAGGCGACTTTAATTGCTATTGTAGAAGCATAGAAGAAGTGGAAACTAACTCCTCTTTGCTGAGAATAGGTGGTGTTTTGAAAAATATAAGAGGGTTGAAATGGTCGATTTAAATGGAAAAGTGGAATTTGATGAGGCTAAATGGGAACATGGAGGGGGCAGGGAATGTGGTCCCACTTGGTGTGGTCCTTTTTCCACTTCTACAATTGATTTTGTGTATATCTCGGACACCATTTTGTGAAATCACTTGATATATGTCGGAGCCCACTGAGTGACCATGCAAAGTTGGTGGTGAACTTGAATATTCCATCGAACTATGACCCTTTAAGGATGACTCAGTGTATAGGTTTTATAGTAGATACTCATGGAAAATGAGTACTAAATACATTGAAGAATTATGACAGATGTAATCATGTGCTTGGAGAATGGTGGCGCGATCATTGTAATAATTTTAAAGAAGATAGTTCTTTCCTCGATAAATTCTTTAACGGTTTAGAAGGGTTAGTTGGAAAAATGGTAATCACATCCTCCTGGATGCAAGGGGCTGAAGGGGGCGAGACCTGACTAGAAACAAGAGTTTGATCATATAATAAGAGATAAGAAGCGAGAATTAAGAAGGTTGAATAGAATGATTGTTAAAAATACGGCAGTAAGCTCAGGTGATAGAACAACAGAGATACGCAAAGTACGTCGATTCATAAGAATTGGCTTAAACAATATACAATTGGGAAATGTATTAAACAAAATAAAGTAGCAATACTAAGATGCGCACAGCATGATAGTCAATGTATTTGGTGGACTTTGAATGGGGTAATGGGAAAACAGAAGTCTATGCAAAATAATGGGCTAGCTGAGGTGCCCTGGCTTCAATACATTACTAAAACATTTGCTGTATGTAAAATATAAAGTCCAGTCATCCCTAGGGAACAAATTAAGTGGTTGATTCACAAGATATTAAAGATCAAATAATGAAATTGAACAATTCAAGAGCATGCGGCCCGGATGATATATCCAACTTAGTGCTGAAAAAGTATCCTGAGTTATGGGCTGAGATCCTATACTCACTTGTTTTTAAAATAGTAAAATTCACTAAAATTCCAGTGGCCTGGCAGTCGGGAGTAGTAGTGCCAAGCTACAAGAAAGGTCCCAAAGGTGAGCCCTCTAGTTATCGCCCTATAACCCTTATTGATTTAATGAGTAAGGTCTTTGT
Organism: Ambystoma mexicanum; assembly: GCF_040938575.1. NCBI lineage: Eukaryota > Metazoa > Chordata > Amphibia > Caudata > Ambystomatidae > Ambystoma > Ambystoma mexicanum. The sequence goes on along the minus strand of NC_090930.1, from coordinate 861,572,305 downwards.
GTCACTTATCCTAAAACATCTCACAGAATGGGCTGAAAAACAGCATATCCTTGATGTGAGAGAAACCGGTTTTAAAAAAGGATGTGGCACTTCATTGAATGGGCTGATATTTATATTTACTGATTGAAAAGGCTTGTTGTGTTAAAAACAAGCGATTGTACATGCCGTGCCTCGATATGTCTTCAGCCTTTGATAAAGGTGATCGGCAGCGGCTGGGGCATTCATCTAAACTTTGGGTTATTCCTGATGCTCTTTTGATTATGATTAAACAGCTATACCAACAGAATCACAAAAGTGTCAGGTTAAATGCTGCAGGAGTTGTCACAAAAGAAATTGAGGTCGGGGTGGGGATGAGACAGGGTTGTGTGCCTTCCCCCCACGCCATTTAATTTGTATATCTCTGATATTGCGAATAATCTGGATACACTTAATACTTTCCTCTCTTGACTGGGGTCTGTGTCATTTGGTTGGCTACTATATGCAGATGTTATCATTCTTTTTGATCAAACACCAGTAGGCTTACAGAGATCCCTTGACGCGGAGGGTAAGTATGTTAAAGAGAATTACTTGGAGGAAAATGCAAGTAAGTCATGTATACTGGTGTATAATACATTTTAAAAAACATTAAAGTACTAATTTTGCCTGGAGCACAGACAGTTTGAGAATACCGGAGGTGGAAGCATTAGTTTACCTTGGCTATATATTTGCTACAAAGTTTAGTATTTCAACTGTAAAAAATAACGATGACTGTGAAATTAGAAACCCTGGTAATACAAATGAAACTGATTATCACGAGATTCTATTCCTTTTTTATGTCGCCTCTACTACATTTCCATAAACAGAAAGTTGTTCAATGTATGGACTTCAGCTGCTATCTCCTAAAATTAAGAGTTTGTTAGAGGTGAATGAGGGCCGCCTAAGGTCTGTGCTTGGCCTATCAAACTCTGTGCCACCCCCAGTCATACGGCAGGAATTAGGATTAGTGTCATGGTGCGTGTAAAAATGTAAGAGACTGAGTCTATACTTTAAAATTAAAATGGAGAGTAAAACATCCCTCTTCAATATGTTGGGAGGGATTTTTCGGGATAGAGGATGTTGAAGATGTTATGCTTACATGTGAAGATTTCTTAAAGGCAGCTTCCATTAGTGAGGAGGCAGGATGTTTGTTCTATAAGAAAAAGCTAAGAGAATGGCGTAAGATAGAGCCTTGGGATACAATTACAAAATATTAATTGTATAAAGAATATGCAGAGAACTCAGTGAGCCAGTTCAAACCTTTATTAGTTTTGAATAAATCTCTGTCAAATACATTCAGAATGTTTTTTCTAAGATTAAGACTAAACTGCCTGCTCTCACTTGATGTCTTTGGCCTTAGAATTGGTCTCCCCTATGAGCAGAGGACCTGATTGTGCCCAATCAGGATATTGAAACTGTAAAACATTGGCTTTTAAATTGTTCGCCACTAAAGGATTTGCGCCTCCAGTTTTTTGAGAGATTTGCACTTTCAATTGCACTAATGATTTTTAGGGATGCCGTTTTTAATTTAGTAGGTGGTATAAATGCACTAAAAAAAGGAGCTTTTAAGTCTAGTGGAGTAACATGTTTTAAGTAAATGAATTATTAGTATGCAATGTGGAGTAGTAAAGGATGTGTATTTCCCTTTTTAGATCTATTTGATGTATACATTTGTTATATGTGTGTTTATATCCATATGTCTGAAGTGTTTTAAGTATACTAGTTTATTGTTTATTATGTACTATGTATGATTGTAATCAATTAAATGTTGCATTTTGTTTCTTGTGTGAAATGTTTAACATGTAACCAAATCACAATAAAAAATAAAAAAAAATAACCTACTGCTGTTTTCCAAAGGATGGTGCACTATCTGCTAGAAGACATGGACAATGTAGTCTACTTCCAAGATGACGTTCTGATCTATGGAGAATCACAACAGCACAATGACACTCCTGACACAGTCCTAAATCACATTTCAAAAGCTGGCCTCAAACTCAGGGAGGAAAAGTACCATGTCAATGTAGGTGAGGTGGCGTACCTAAAATACACAGCGTCCATAAATGGCATGAATCCTAAATGGGAACTGGTGGAAGCAATCCCTGAAGAACCAAGTCCAGAATACAAAGATCAGCTACAGTCATTCCTTGGGCTAGCAGAGTATTATTCTAAATTCATCCAGAATTTCACTTCCAGAACAGAAGCAATGAGGAGGGAACAAAAAAGGTAGATCATTCAAATGGACAGCTGCAGCGTAAAAGGCTTTTGAGGACATCAAACGAGTGTTAGCAGCATCTCCATGTCTGAAACCATTCAATCCATCAAAACCATACAGGCAGATGCTAGTGCAAATGGTCTAGGCGCAACAGTGAAACAAGGTGAAGGACACGCAGAGAGAGTTGTGACATGCGCCTTGAAAGCACTGGAAAAAAATTATGCCACAATTGAAAAACTGATGCAGGTGTCTGTTTAGGTGGCTACCCACTTCGACTCACATCTGTGGGGAAGAACATTTAAAATGTGCTCAAACCACAAACCACTCATTCAAATGTTAGCCCCAGTAACAAAGGTTTTCACAATGAGTCTAGATAGAATCTCCATCAAACATCAAGAATGTATGTTCAATGTAAGGCATATACCAGGGCAGAGGAACCAGCTGGCACTGTCTTTCAGGACTTCCACTACAGAAGGAAAGAGACACTGGGCCTCATTACGGGTCTGGCAGTAACCCTGCCGATGATACCGGCGGGTTGCTGCCAGACCTGAAAAGAATTACCGGCGCCTGACTTCCCGGTAACGCTGGGGTTGTAATAACCCGGTGTTACCGGGAAGTCAGGCACCAGTAATTTGTTAGTCTCCATTCCCATGGAGTTCCAAAGGACTCCATGGGAATGGGATACTAAGCTCCGGCACTGTTAAGAACAGTGCTGGTTCTCCCGTGAGAACTCTGAAAGTGGGTGCCATCCCACCTGGCAGGTCTGACCATGGTGCAGATTTGTACTGTGCCGATCTGCTAACAACGTGCCGGTAGGCTTACCAGCACCATTGTTACCGGTCCGGCACCATTGTAATGAGGACCACTGACTTCTTAGATGAAGAATGCATCATGGCAACACTTAATGACAATGAACCCGAACAAGGATGTGCAGCGAGTGAGGGTGAGTGGGAGGCAAATACAAGAGGAGACCGGTCTTTGGTAATGATAGAGTGATATAAGCCAAGAGTGGCCTTCAGAAGGATATTTGCCAGTATCAATGCAGCCATACTGGAAAGTTGCAGACGAAATACATGTAACCAATTTTCTTATTATTAGAAAAGATGCATTCACCCCACTGACTCTGTTATGAAAACTGCCCACTGATAAAACACATGCCAACTATTTAGAGTCTACTCTCACTAAGAGATGCCTGAGAGGAGTCTATTGGTGTCCGAGAATGGTCTCTGAAGTAGAAATGACATGCCTTCACTATTCTGCCTGTAAACGCAGCTATAAAACACTGAACACCAGGCAAGCCCTGCTCCAAATAGTGGAAGTCCCCAACTAGACTTAGGAGAAACTATGGCTTGATTTGATTGGTCTATTGGATAGGATGGATGATAGCAAGTAGGGAATAGTCATAGATGACCATGTGAAGAAGTGGACAGAACTCCATTTCATCCCCAACATAACAACCATGAACCGTGCAGCTCACGTCATTAGGAATGGCAGTTCATTGGAGGAAAAAAAGCAATAAACCACAAGAGGGCAGCCCTCTACCTCCCACAGAGCAATGGCCAAGTGGAGAGGGCAAATCAGATGATCAAACAGAGCCTTCTGCTGGCTGTCACCAGCAAAGCTGACGGCAAATAGTTGTCCTTGAGAACTGTTGCAATGCACCGGATCACACCCAATGCTGTGATGGGTGTAAGCCTGTTTGAGATGATGAGACCACAAACCCAAATCAGAGCCGCGTACTACATGAATGCCGACCAACTCAACAAGTTCTCCTGATATAAGAAACATCAGGTATCAAATTCTGCAACACAAAAAAAGCCACCATAACCAACTATGAACAACAGGAAGTGGTGAAACCAGCAAATTTCCATCAAGGAGACATGTTCAAGATAAAGAAGCCAGAAAATACAATAGTACTTTGTCCAAGTGCAGTTAACCAGTAATAGTGGGACGAGCGGGTGCAAACCAAAGAAAACTTGAAAATGGCAATAAGTAGAACGATCACCATCCGTGAAGTCTCATTGAGAGCGGAAGCAGGCAATTGCAATACAACTATCTGCCCAGTTGCTGAAACGTGGACTGCATGGAAACCCACGACACAACGAGCAGAGAAACCTGGGAATATGCAAACCTACAGTTAGACCATTCTACAAGTAGTGAACATGCCTCAAAAGAATCAGCATCTGGCGGGTTGATAACTACTAGGAGCTACCGGGATTATGAACTGTATTGCCATTTTCCTTTGCCCTGTCCTTTCCTCTAAAGTGGACTAGATGCTTCTGTAGGAGTGACCAGTCGGTGCGTGTGCGATGCACTTCAAAGGAGACATGAAAGCAACTCTGCTGAGCGACTCCACTGCAAGTAAGCTTGTCAACTTATATTAAATAAAAAACGTGCTCCTTATACTTCACGGAGCAGCAGAGTCTTGTTTTCGAGACGCAGCAAGAGGGACCATTTTGGACAAGGCACTAGTAAGGGAAAGCACCAAGATTGGTGACTGCTGTGACCTGAAGCGGAAGCGGCCATTGTTATGGGCAACACTGCAGGCACCAGGCGAGGTCTGGTAACCTGTGTCCCATGGCAGCCAGGCAGGGGAGAGGGACTAGCAAAGAGCCCAACAAAAGGGTGGGCGTGCTCCTCCCTCTCCCCCAGGACACTACAAAGCGACACACAGTCGCCAACGGCCGCGAAGAGAAGAAGGAAGGGCCAGGTGTTAAACAACACCTCGCCCTTCCTCCCCAAGGGGTGCTAAGCACCACTGTCAGGAAGGGCGGCAGGAAACAGAGTAAGCTCAGGCACCACATGGTGCATTATTGCTGTCGACATCAGCCGGACGCGGGGCGGCACCCAGCCCCCCACACAGGCACAACAAAGACTCAGGGGCAGCCCTGAGTCTAATATGAGGAGCTGCTTTTGCAGCGAAAGCCAGAATCAGCTTGTGGTCCCTGCACAGAGACACAAGCGATCCAGTTTGGGTCCCTGCACGGGGACCCAAACAATAGAGTACTCTGTGCACTGAGAGTCTTTCTTTTTCCCAGAACCCTCCCACCCTAAGAAAATGGACGAGAAGAAAGAGAAAGAAGCCAGGTCACTGTACGGTGACCACACTGTCGTGGGACAAGAATGGCGGCAACCTCGGGACCCGATGCCCAAAAGTACAGCATATTATGGTTACTGTAATTATGATTATGTTTTGTTATGACCATAAGTGAGCAATAAAATCTCACAGCTTTTTATTGCCAACACTCACCCAATGCTTTTGCGTACTACCTGGGGGGAAAAGGTATGGGGATTGTCACACCCAGGTTATGTTACCACTCTGCCTGCATATGGGTCCACTGTTTATAGGCAGTGTAGGTAATGCTTGCACGCTCGGTGCAGAGGGCAGTTAAGGGAGTGTACACGTCCTGCACCGACCCACTCTAGTCCCTTGGCATCTGCTTTTTTAATACTAGTTATTTTCCAAGCCAAGGATGCCAATTTCTTCTGCACTACTAACTTCTTTCTACCGCTCCCAGAGCACAACAGAAGATGGCTAGGTACACCTTATCACTCGTTTCAGTTCCTGCTGTGTGCTTCCAGGGCTTCTTCCTTCTCCAGCACCAATGGGGCTCTGCGGTGGGGTGGGAGAGGAACACTAAGCAGTCATGGTAGACTGGGTAGCTGGCTATGCTCTCCCAATACCCTGGTAGGCAGGAATGGAAAAGAAGTGGTCGCCATGGAGGGGGGGGGGGAGAAGTGTGTAAAATCAGCAGGTGATGAAGAAGCCATTGCAATGGCAACAATAAAGAGTGGGGAGACGGGCCCCCAATGTAGGCAGATTATCAACATAGAGGAACATAAAGGGTGCAGGAGAGATGTCTTTTTGGGAGGGTAAAGTGGTCACGTGCCAACATAGGAAAGGCCCCCACCGTGCTGCCCGATGGAAAAAAGTTAGTGCACTTTTTTCACAAAGCATACACAGAACATGTCATGATATTGTAGACAGTGCTGCTGAGGCTCCGAGCCTGCTGGCTAGCCGTTATCCAAATTACCATCTGATCAATTCATCCTGTAATGAGTTCTATGTTCACCATAGTACATACATTGTGTTCTTTCCCTGTGGCACAACCCTTCTTCGGGGGATACATCAATCACAAGCAATAACAAACATTGAAATGCAAATTGAAATGTTTGAGTGCTCTGATGGTTCAGAAGACAGCACAGTGTGTTAAGCACTTGTTGCGGAGAGTTGTGCTCATATGCTACATCTCAGTGTCAATTCACAGCAAGGCGAACTCAAACTTTCCTCTCTCTGAGGTTGATTAACTTGAGTATATAAAAACTTTACCCACTGCGCTAAAAAGCTGCATACATCAGCATCGTGCAGGTCTCGGTCCCCAGTAGCCCCCCATCAAGGTTTGAAAAAACAAAGTCCCCAAATAAGAACATAAAACAATAATCGGCAAGTGTGACCAGGTAACCCAGTTCAAGGCAGCGGAACCAAAGTGTTGAGGCTCATATCCCAACTTTGCGATTTGCCTTGATTCTGCAAAAATCATCTTATCTCACTTTTAGTACAATGCTGTCTTTGGCGAAAATGTTTGCCTTTTCACATTTTGGTGGAACTGTTTATCCTACTGCCTGTTCGTCTAGGACATTTCATTGGAAGGGGCCCTAGACAGGAGAGAGCCAACCAAAGGTCTAAGGCAGCTTATTTTCAAGCCTGCTTATCTGACACCAAAAAACGGTTTGCTTTTTTTCTACAATTTCAAAGGTACTTCTCGTATCATGAGTAACAATATGCACGTCTGTATCAAGGAAGGGCTATAAACAGGTGACCTTAACACAGCTGCATTAGTTGGATGCATTGAAAATATTTTGGTACATGTAGACTTGTATTAATGATGGGAGAAAATAAAGCTACAATTGTTCTCCTTTTGCATGTTTCTATCAGGACTTTCAGAAATATATCGCCATGTTGATTTATCATGCAATGTGTATTTTCAAAATCAGGTCTCCATAACTGGGTATTATTTCTGCTCATGAAAAAGGAGCATTGACAAAGAATTGCACCTTTCTGTAAGACAAGATCAGCAAAATCATGTGGCCAAAATTGCAGACTGGGCTCAAATCCCAGCTTTGCCGCTTAGCCAAGGAGTTTGATCCAGAGTATCTAATTTAAATTCTCATAGTGCTTAGCCTATCAAAATTGACAGCCTCTAAAAGCTAGTTAGCTAGTTAGTATTGAGGGCACACTAGTTAATGGTTGAACTATGAATTTGGTTACCTAATCACCTTTCCTGATTAACGCATGATGCTCTTCCTTGGGGGAAGGCTTCCTAGTTTTAATGCATTTCAGGCTGCAGGTGGTGCATGACAAATGCAAATACTAAATACAAAAAATCCTTGTCCATGATTTAATTGCTACTGTGTTGCTTAATGTAAAACAATAGTGAACACAGATATATTGCGCACCACAAAATATGTTGTTTTTTGCACACTTATGGCAACACCACTTGAAAACCATGCCCCTCTTCTAATCTTCGTCTATGTTTGGATATCTTCAACTTCCTGCTACTTTCTAATCCATATTCACTGTTTTTGTTATGGTCTGTGTACCTTCGTTGTTGCTTCCAATCTGCTCTTGTGTCCAAGCTTGAGTGCTTGCAGGTTCTGTGAGGCTGTTCATCCAAATTCTGAATTTAATCTGTCCTATGTGAACCTTTTTATATGGCTACTGAACAGTGTCTTACCTCTATACAACATCTATATACCTTCCTCCTAGTTCCTTTTGTTAAAATGTGTCCTGGACCAATGCTAGAACAGCTGGGTCTACAGACTAATGCATCCACTCAAGGGACTCTCTGCTTGTCCACCCAGCTTTTTATCCTTCTGAGGTTGACAAAATGAGTACCATTGAGGTGGGTTGTATGCATCTATTATCTGTCAATAGCGACAAGATAGCTCTCTGGGGAGGAATGCAAATCTACAAAGGTCTCTATTTTATTAACACAAGTACCCACTGTGAGGAATCTGAGGGCATCCTTACTTCATTCCCCAATATATCCTCCTGCCAGGTGGCCAGGGAAAGGCCGTCGATTTGGATCCTGACCCTAGGGTTGGATATATGAGGGAGGATCAGCTGGGTGGAGGAGTCTTGGGGAGTGGGGATGAAACACCCTTGGGTGAGACACGGTATCCCCCATTTCCCTTTCACAATGAGTCAAACATCCCTGCAATTTTTATAGGGTATTATCAAGCTCTACCCTGTTATTCCAGAAAACACTCTCCCAATATACAGCTACTAAGATGAGGAAGAGACATCAAGAGTTATACAACCTCTCTTTATTATCACAATCACGAGGAAGAGGGATGCCGAGTACCATGACCGTTATTCAGTAAAAGAACATTGCCTGCACCTGGGGCCTGGAGGGCGGTATAAATGGCCCGCTCAGGTGAGGCTAATGAGATCACCTGTGGAATGTTTGCAGGAGAAGCCAGAGGAGAGGCCAGGGGGACGGGTGCCCAAAGTGTCCAGGAGCTGTAGAGTCGCTGCAGGAAAGGTCTCTGGTGGCCGGTCCAGCTTAAAAGAAAGACTTTTGACAATAAGCTAACTTGAAGGCTAGAACTTGAAGGCTAAGAAAGGTGAATATAAGGATTTGTGAATACCGAACTGTGAATTAAATGAAATTGAGAAGGCCAAGAAAAGGCCGGAAAAATTGAAGTTTAAAACATTGAAGTGTGAAAACACGGTGAGCAGGGTGCGAAATTCCCAGCAGGAGAGTAAACTGGGAATTTGATGACAACTTATGCAATGTGCTTGAATGGAATGAAAAGAAGACTTATGTTTTGAATACCGAACTAAAAGAGAGCAAGTGTGATTGAATACGATTTGAATTACTAGCAGTTGGTGATAATCCCTGATACAAAGGAACTGGGAATTGTATAAACTGAAGAAAACAGGTATTGGCAAGTGCCCTAAGGATAGAAGAAACTGTGAATTGTGTATACTGAAGAAAACAAGCATTGGCAAGTGCCATAAGAATATAAGGAAGGGTGCAAACTGAAAGAATAAGCAGTGGCAAAAGCTCTAAGAATATCTGAAAGTGTAACAAGTGAATGGTGGAAAAACAAGTCTTTAGAGAGTATCAAGAGGAAAACTTAATACCACTTTGAAGCTGAAACAGTAGCAATGTAACTGTGAAGAAGCAAGTATGATGCGTTGGTTGCGCGACCTGTAATGGGTGGACCGTGCCGTTCCGACAACTGCAAAAAACAAGAGTAACAGGGGATACCAGGTGTATCTCCATGTTGTGATCTGTCCTGGACCGCACCAAAATATATATCTTCACACAAAAAGATCACAACACTAGTGTTTCTATTGGCAAGCTCTAGATGTACGTACGCTTCTGTATGACCACTACCTCATAACTACATATTATACGGTATCATCAGTTAGAATACCAAGACACATAATGTATGTTGTGAAACAATTAAATTCACATCACTCCCAATTGCAATTTATAATAACATTTTTATTAATTCATACATTATTGAAAATCACTGGTACAAATATAAAAATATTCAAGTATCACAAAATTGTAGTGCATAACATGAATCCTATAAAGTGCTTCAGTGGATTATGATCCCATCAGTACATACACATAACCATATAACATTCCCTGAAAACACACTCCAAACATACCTCACTCATACACACACAACTGAACATTCTCACTTCGTTAATCAGTACCATACCACTAACACCACAGTCTAAAACAAGAGACAACACTGTAAAATACAAGTAGGTGTCCTATTGTTTCTGAAACAATAGACAAAAAACTACAACTCAACAGAAACAAATTCCACAGTCAAATCAGAGTATTTCACTGTTTGTTGCTTTATTTCTTATACAACATATTCATGTTCCCCAACCCAACATGTGTCTTTCCGTACATCGTTCATTAAGCGGAAATTCTTCAGGGGTAAGTATGTCTGGAACCATCAAGGAAAGGTATATAGAAGTACAGAAGAGTAGACGACATCAGTAGCTTGCCTATAATTAAAAACAGAAACACGCTCAAAAGGAATGATTGCTTAATTGTACCGACTAAGTCTGTACAGAACACTAAATGAATAAGCGGAGTGCAGAGAGAGGCACTTAGCACCCTTTATCATCCAAAACAGGTAGGTACATCAAGCATGATTAGCATTCGATGTAACAGGTAAACCATATTAATTGGTTCAACCCGTTCAAAAAACCACCAGCACTGCATAACACCGCATTGGCACAGAGATATCAGCCATTAGGACCTTATAACCTGGGATTCTTACACTGGGATCCTAGGGTAACGGGGCTTACTGTAACCATCACCATGCTTAACACCCAGATTCCTAAGGTGCCTGATCAAATATGCTCTCAAAAAAATGTATACTCATACCATCATGACTGCTTCAATGAAGACCCTCCATGTTAACAAATGATATCGACAGGGCATCCATCCACTGTCTAAAAGCTGACACGGTTTAAGTAGGTATCCTTATATTCGTCACACATCAACTGTGTATAGCTGCAATCCAACAAAAAAAATATATAAGAAAACGTTCAGAGACAACCTAATTATACTGCCCATTGGTAAATTCTGAAGGCAATTAGACTAAACAGCACTCTCAGTCAGCAGCCAAACTGTTACTAACCTTATGTTTCAGTCTGTGTAATACGCAACTTCAATCGTCGCGATTTTTCGGTCTTTCCAGTTATCACTCCTCTAATAATCAGGACGATAATACTGTCTCTCAGTTCAACTTGCTAAAAACATCATGGCATCCCTGTCGTTAAAAAAACAGACCATAATACTCTCAGTCTCGGTTTCAACCTCCATGATCGAGCTGCCACTGTTTCAGATAGGTGCTTGTAATAACTTCAAAAGAATCTACGCTCAAACATATGGTCTTACTAAGACCATTGGAGGCTCTTACAATTCTATTAGTTTGTACAGATTCTAGTTCTAAGAGCCGCTTGTGTCATCTCAAAACTCACCGTTTGTATTGTCGACCAGTACGCGTGTAATTCCTATTAGTCTGGTGTACTTCCCGAAAAGGGAAGAGACGAACGGCGGCTGCTCTTAGATACACATCACGCGTACCCGACCTTAACACGTGATCACATAACAATTTGCGGTGGCCATTTTAGGATGGGTTAAGTGTTGCACTTCGATAGCACCATCATGATGCTATCAATATATGCCCATTCCTATTGGGTCAATCCGAACAGATTAGTGGAGGTATGTTAAATATGGTATACACATACACTTCACAGTCATGGGTTGTTAACAATGTATATTATCCTGTGATAAACTCTATAAATGTCTGTGTATTCATTTTAAATCTATCACACCGGAACAAAGTTTATATATTCCAGTCCAACTGTTCATTCAAACCAGATAGATGACTATTACTAAAAAAAATGAGTTTCATTTCTTCTTTGGACAGAGTTTGTTTATCTATGGAGTTATTATTCGTTGTAGGTATCTTCTTGAGAATGGTCCATTTTAGATTGTCACAACTATGGTTATGCATAAAAAATGTCCAACCATCGGAGCCGTCAGGATTTTATTCCTAATACAACTCATGTGTTCACTCACGCGGACTTGATCTTACATTCCGTTTTCCCTATGTACAATTTGGGACATGGACACCATATGGCATACACTACATTCATGGTATTACAATTAGAAAACAGTCTCTGTTCCCAAGGTCTGGATAACCCGATATCAACCTCAGCGGTCCTCTGTGTAAATGGGCAACAAACACACATCCCACATGGTGAATGACCTCTCAATTTGGCCAACACCCATTGTTCTGTGATGGTGACCTGTGCATTACGTCTTTCCCTCACGTCATTCCTGCTCACTAGTTCTTTTATGCTGTGTCCTCGTTTAAAAGCACAACGTGGGACATCAATAGGAATTTTTGCATTTGCCAGAATATGCCAATGTTTTTTAAACAATTTTCACCACTTGATTAGACAGGTGGTTGAAAGTACTCATGAACACTAACGTGTCTACACCGGCAGGTATGGGTTTGGGCCTATACACTAACAACGCTTCACAGTGGTTATTGGAAGCTCTTTTTAATGATTGTTTCACAATCTTTTTAGGGTAACCGCGCTCAACTAGATTTTTACTCAGTATGTCAGCTTCCGATAAGAACACTTCCCTACTACTACTATTGCGCTTTAGCCTCAAAAATTGGTCAAAGGGCAGATTGTCTAGGGATTTAGGATGAAAGCTGTCATACCTTAACAAGGAGTTGCCATATGTAGCTTTATGAAAAGGTTTCAATTCTAACCTGTTAGTAGAATGATTTGCGACAATTGTGAGATCCAAAAAGTCTATCTGTTCTTTATGATAGTTCAGAGTAAACTTCAAGAATGGATTGACTCCATTCAACCATTTGAAAAATGCCAACAATGTGGGCTCATCTCCGTGCCATACTAAAAGCATGACATCGATGTACCTTTTCCACACAGTGATGTGTGACTTAAAGCTGTTGATCTCACTATAGATGCTCATATGTTCAAAGAAGTCGACATACAGATTGGCCAATGAAGGGGCAACAGCCGACCCCATTGCCGTTCCGTGAATCTGCTGGAAAAATTGTCCATTGAACTGGAAATAATTCTCAGTGAGAGCAAGCATGGTACACCACAAAATAAATGAATTAGGCGTCATCCCTCAGTCACATTTGGTCACTAATAGTTCTTCTATTACTTCTAAGGTGGAGTTTTGTGGAATGGTATATAGTGAGACAATATCCATCGTCACCAATATGTCTTCACACGGATCAAACTGGAAATTTTCAATTAACTTGATCACTGCCATCGAATCTTGAATAAATGAGGGCATCTTACTCACAAACTGTTTCAAAAAGGAGTCAGCAAATTTAGCCAAAGGTTCCAACAGTGAATTGGTACCAGACACTATCGGTCTCCCAGGTGGGTTCAATAGTGTCTTATGTACCTTAGGTAGTGTGTAGAACTGGGGGGCACTGGGGTCCTGTTTGACCAAATAATTGGCTTCCCTTTGAGCGATCCAGTGTCTCTCTCTTGCTTTTTCTACTTTGTTCATTATTAGTTTCAATCGTGAAGTGGGATCATGTTCCACAGGTTTATAAAATGTGGTGTCCGATAACTGTCTTTGACGCTCATTGATGTAATTAGAGCGGTCTAGCAGGAAAATCACACCGGCCGTATCCACTCTACGGACCGCTAATGATTTGTTGTTTTTCAGCATATCAAAGGCTTTCTTCTGTGCCGTTGAGCAGTTCTTAAACGATTTCTTCTAATGGGTCCGTTCGAGAAGTTCTAGGTCATCCAAACTCTCCTTTCAAATACAACCGATTCAGGACTGTGACTGGTGACCGGAGGGCTGAAGCTAGATCGATTGTGCAGGCCGCTAATAGACTGTTCCATGTCGAGTTATCTTTGAAAAATTGTTTAAGATGGATCTTCCTGAAAAGCCCCTCTAATTCCATCCTGGAATTAAAACGATCGTAGGGGACAGTTGGGACAAATCCAAATCCTTTTTCTAACACAGACATTTCAATCTATGATGGCTTGTAAGAGGACAGATTGATCAATAGGCTCTGCTGCTCCTGGTTACTCGGGGTTCGTAATCCCGAGTTTGCTAGTCCTGTTCTAAAAAAAACAGTTGACGGACCTCTACCCCGTTGGAACGGGCGAGAATTTTGTGATCTGCGTCTATTCAAATTGCCACGGCCTCCACCAAAACCTCGCCTTTGTGGTCTGGTATTAGATTCATTAGTCAAGATGTCTTCATCTAAACTATGAGAACTGTATGACGTATTGGTGAATCTTACATTATTTTTCTGTTGTCTCTGAGCCCCATCATACTGCTGATCAGGTACATATCCGTCCTGTGTGTACCGAAAGGCTTTCTCATGGGAAAACTCAGTGATATCATTTTTCAGACGTCTGATCCTATCACAGACAATCAACTCTTTGAATTCATTCATTTCTCCAATTATTTCATCTAGTCTCTTGTTCCGACAACTGCACCTAGACGGAATACACCCGCCTAAAGCAAAAGCCCTGTAACTCACCCATAAGCTTGTGTTTAACTGTCAAGGAGAAACTTGAGGGATCTGATTTTATTGAACTGAACCATTGGGATATTGGTGAAATTGATGAAAGGCAAAGCTGCCAGAAAAGCTGAGAAGTATCCTAAGGAATTGTCTTGGTTTTGGAACACAGAGACTTGAAAGCATGGGGAATGGAACTCCTCTTTTGATGAAGTGTACCAAACTGAATATTGTAGAAGGGAAAACTTCTTTTCCAACTACGAGCTGGAAGAAACTCTGAACTTTCATTTGAACACTTCTCGTTTTGATGCTAACATCCCTACACATTATATTCAAGTAGTTGTGAGGGCAAGTACAGGTTTTGGATATTTGCTTTGGACTTCCCGACAAAGACTCTCCTTAGTTTCAGTTAGGTAGGGAAATCCCACCTTAGCATAGAGCAAGTTAGGCATTTGCCCAACCTTCTTTTATTTGAATAAATGTTTGTGACCCAAGTTTTACTCAGTTGTCTGTGTGTGCTTCTTGATGCCTTCACACCACATCATGGACTGTTACATGATGCCCTTTTACTAACACATGTTCATTATTCTGATGCCAGGATATGGGTAGCGGGAGTGTTCACATGCTTATTTTGATTGTGCCGGGACAGCATATTGTGAGTGCAATGAGGGGGAGTAGGGCATGGTGGCGATCAGAGATTCTTGGATCCTTTAAATTCTTTGGTTTGGGGTGGGTTCCATTTTGTCTGGGCCAAGGTCCGCTAAATCCCTTAGATGCAGTTGAAGCTTTATTGAAGCTTTATAAACAGGCACAGCATACCCTAACCATCCCACCAGTGAAGCTGAGGAACCGAATGAAAATCAGCCAGAAATATCCCTGACTTCAATACAGCCCACCCACATTCAGGTGGTCCTTGGGATAAAGTGTCAGAAGGAGAGCATAGGACAGGAAAGAGGTGAATCAGTCGAGCGAGGAACAGAGAAAAGCCTAAACTTCACAGACGCCAGAGTGGTGAAGATCAAGTGCTAGCACTTAGGAGAACTCAGAAGGTTCAGTGACACAAAGCAAGACATATGGAAATAAGGGTCTGCATCTGCCCACCATCACATCCCGGCTGAGTCAAACTGAAATGAAGCCAAAGTTGTTAGCAATTGAGGATTACTCTCCAGCCGAGCAAAAAAGAAAAATCTGCCAAAATTCCAAGAAAAACAGAGGTGGGCAAAGGGGCATGTAAGAGGAGGTCTGGCGTACATTAAAAAACATCCATGACAGTGGAAGACTGGAGCAAACTATTCCCTAAAGAGACAAAGTCAGCTATCGTGCTACTTAAAAATGATTATTAGCCCTACAAAAACAAATGCCAAAGACTCAGATTTATCTCAGAAGCTGTGGGGAACGTATCTCCGACTATACAAAGCTCAGACCAATCTACTACAACTATTATCCTGCAAAATGCAGTGAGCGCTGCCACAAGCATGAATATGCTGGACGAATTCCCTCACATGAAAAGTCATTCTACTCCATCGGCTGAAGGCATTCCTTTGCCACCGGTGCTCATCCACTATGGGGGGCTATCGTGTACCAATGAAATCACTTTGCACAACCCGTGGCCAGCAAAGTCAATGAGGACATATGTTTTTTCGAAAAGAGCCTCAAACCACACCCGGATTCTGAACCCAAGCGCCCCCTGAAATGCTAGAGTGTAGACAGTAGGCAACTCCACAATTCAAACCAATCAGCTTACAGCCAGTTCCAGCTGTAATCCCTGATGCCATCCGCCCATGACGAGAGACCATCTGAATCAAACATGGACATATGTGTTCTTATTACAAATGCTTCAAGAAGCCAGAGGAGAGAAGCATGGAATGCACAAGGTAATGCATTTCTGGCAGGGCTAGAGACAAAAGCAGGCCAGCGACTCATGAGGTCAGTGGATCTGAAAATAATCAGGAGAATAGAATGTACACCCCAGAATGGAGCTGGGGCAGCTAGTGTATTAGTATTGGCTGTGGGATTGGGGGGTGTCACCTCCTGAGCTTCTAGAGTTTTAGCACACAGTTAAAGGAGAGGTGCCTGCCCCTCAAGACTATTAATCTCTTAAACAAGTTGCACCCCCAGACCAGGCAGTCCCTGTTTATCCGATCAATGCTATACCAGGGTGAAGTAGTTCCACGCCACGCCTGCCCCATGTCTGAGCTGGTCTGCCTGCCTCCACTGAATAGCCACTAGATCTATTCTCAATAACAAAGACGGTCGCTGTTTGCCTCCAAGATATGCATACTCGCAGACGCTGCGCCAGTGGAAGGGGGATCGGGCAGAAGACAGATAGTCTAGCCTGGAAGTTTTGCAGCAAAAAGAACTCCAAATCCTCTATTGAAATATCTAGAAATTAGCCTTTTACCAAAGCAAAAAGAAAGAAACCCATGAAATCCAACAACCAGAAAGATGTTATCTGCCAGTAGGGAGGCCTCTAGAAGCTATTTGACAGGACGTGACCATTGTACCACTGCGGCTGTTATGGTCACCTCTCAAAGCCCCCTTTCTCATGGCATCACCTAGGAACGCTCACTCCCCAAAGAGTGGCCTGGGGTGGCAAACAGACATTGGGCAAGAGCACATGGAAGAAGAGTAAGTATACCTACCAACTCCAAGGAGTGTAGGTAGCATAATGCCCTTCTGGCCATTTGGAGAAAAATATTACGGTCCCCCTATTTTTCCCTTTGTCCCCACCCACGGAATGCACGTTTCCCTTCATTTTACAGCTGTCAGATCTTTGCTTAAGTGGTCTTCAAACTGTGGGGCAGCCCCCCAAACCCCACCTAGGGGGGCTGGAGTGATGTGGAGGGGGAGAAAAGGGATTATAGTGACTTATTTCAATAGAATATTCAGGCATTTATTGCTTCTGGGAGGGAGCACAGAAACTACATTTTTACTCTAGGGGCGCTTAGTATAAAAAAAAAAGTTTGAATACGACTGCTCCACTCACTATTTATTGCTGTGACTTTTGCGTAAATGCCTAAATAATATTACCCAAACTTTATGTTAAGTGTTCCCTTTAATCTTTTGTATGCAAAGTCAGAGTTTCACGAATGCCAAAATAAAACTTTTCAAAAGGTCACTCCTTTAGTCCCTCCATATCAAGCTATCATCATGCTATATACAATTTGCATGCTCCATTCAATCGAACAACACGACTCAAGATGTTGTAGTTATATGGCAAGACATAGAAAGGTGAATGATGTTTAAAGAGGGAGGGGTTTGCTTGCAGGCGTTGTCCGGTTGGCGGGGCACTCTCTTGCATGGGCGCTTCTAGCTGGTGGTCTCCTTTATCTGATCTCTGTAGGCGTCCTTTAAAAGGGAACGAATCCTCGTTTCTAGGTTCGCAAGCGTGCTTCTCAAACTGTTCCATGTGCGCGTTAGTGGCCCAGATGAAGGAAACAAACCTGCAATTGTCCAAATCTGGTTCAAATGCCGCACTCAAACACCCTCAAAGCCACATCCATCCATCGGTTACACGCATCTGTGTTTGTTTCCCTGCACTCCTCCTATGAGCCTGATGGCGACTGACAGCAGTGTTTTAATAAAAGCATAATTACGCTCTTTAGGGCAACGGGTTTGACGTGGCTGCCGTATCTTTTGGCAGGCCTATCAAAGCAGTTAATGTCTACCACGTGCTCTGTTTATTTCACTTGTCACAGTGTTATATTTTTCCGTAGAATACTCCTGCCAGGGGAGTGGAACATGGCAAAGCCGATCAGAGCAGAGAGCTTACCCTGGGCTGCAGCGCCTTAGGCAGGAGCAAGTTGCTGAGAAACACACGTGACGTGTTTAGGGCCCAGACGCTGCTGGCACGCTCAGGGTGTGGGGGATTCATATGGCATCCAAATTGGTAAGGACAAATGGTCGTTAGACTTGCGGATCTGTGAAAAAAACTTTGCACGTGGGCTGAAAAGGGAAAGTTGATTTACCCCTGCATGCATGGACGTGGCCGATTACTCTGTTCAGAAATATTTACATTTAAGCTAGGCTCTTGATCGTGCAGTGACAACCACCTCCTTATGGAACCAGCACGCCACCAATACATAGAGAGATGCGTTACATGACTCTGCCCACTACCACCATTACACACTACGATATCTTCCAAAGATTTGTTTTGGTGAACCAAGCCCCACGTGTTATGTCTGGTGTATGCCACAGTCCGCAGCATAAAAGTAACAGGGAAGACACCCTGTTAGGGTCAGGGCCACCCGACCCAGCACACTGCAGGGTGCACCTGGCACAACCAATCGTTGGCACCGTGGGCACAGAGGCCAATGCAACTTCAGAAGCTGTGATCACACTGTGGACACAACTCCACAAACAGACACCAAGTACTACTCTGGGAGTCTACTGAGGCACTGCCGCACATGCAACAAAAGAAAAAGAGACATGTATTGCTACCTGTCTGTCCACAGTGCACTCCAATGGGAGGAACACCCCCCAAATCAAATTCAATCGTTATTTAATTAAAGTAAACAGTCTAATTCACAATTTAAAACAAAATAACACACAAAGTGTAATCTCAAATTGGTCAATGAATAAATCAAAAACGAATTCCACAGTCCATTTGTTTAAAAAGGAAAAACAAAATTTTTACTAGTCTTTTTTCGATTTCAAAAAGGGAAAACATATGTCATTAGTATTTCTCAATGTATACGCATAAATACAATCCATTTAGACAAAATAATGTCAAGTACATTCCTCATTCACATAATTAATGAAGAAAAGACGAAGAACGCTGGCACATAATACTCCAAGACACTTCTTTCTGAGAGTCTTATGAGCATCAAGTTCGGTATCAAATTCTCCCTACAAAGGAGCAATATTGTGTGGACCAGACACTCCCGGCCCTTTTTCCAAATGCCCATCAACGCCCAAATCCAGCAATTTGCAGTTTATCAATCCCAAAAGGTACCAATTAAATAGAGTTTCTTAGCCGACGCGTTTCGGACTGTAAATCAGTCCATCTTCAGGGCAGCAGATACCAATGGTTCCAGGACATATGTTCATTCTCAATTGTAAAACCTATGGTGAATGGTAAAATGAAAAATCCCTCCATTAGGGCAAAATCCACATAGCATTTGTATAAAAAAAGATCAATTTGATAGAGCTTAAGAAACTTATACAAAATAATTCCAAAACCAACCTCGTAAACTCTGAGGCGGGGTCTATGCTCCTAAACTTAGTAACCAACTCAACTGTGGGTGCTGCACTGCCACTGCAGACGATCACAGGATAACCCGAATGGGTAACGCCAATGCCCTCCCAAGGCGGGTCCACTTCAAAGAAAAAAGTTTGTTCTAAGAAAAAAACAAACAACAATGGAATTGTTTGTAACCTCCTCCATTCAGTAAATTTCTACAATATTAAGTGAAAAATAGCCAAGAGTTATAAATGTATGCAAAGCCTCCCTAACATACTGGTCCCTAAAACCGTTGAAAAAACCTTAAAACTAAGTTTAAGGTTACTAAGTTTAGGAGCATAGACCCCGCCTCAGAGTTTACGAGGTTGGTTTTGGAATTGTTTTGTATAAGTTTCTTAAACTCTATCAAATTGATCTTTTTTTATACAAATGCTATGTGGAGTTTGCCCTAATGGAGGGATTTTTCATTTTACCATTCACCATAGGTTTTACAATTGAGAATGAACATATGTCCTGGAACCATTGGTATCTGCTGCCCTGAAGATGGACTGATTTACAGTCCGAAAAGCATCGGCTAAGAAACTCTATTTAATTGGTACCTTTTGGGATTGATAAACTGCAAATTGCTGGATTTGGGCGTTGATGGACATTTGGAAAAAGAGCCGGGGAGTGTCTGGTCCACACAATATTGCTCCTTTGTAGGGAGAATTTGATACCGAACTTGATGCTCATAAGACTCTCAGAAAGAAGTGTCTTGGAGTATTATGTGCCAGCGTTCTTCGTCTTTTCTTCATTAATTATGTGAATGAGTAATTTACTTGACATTATTTTGTCTAAATGGATTGTATTTATGCGTATACATTGAGAAATACTAATGACATATGTTTTCCCTTTTTGAAATCGAAAAAAGACTAGTAAAAATTTTGTTTTTCCTTTTTAAACAAATGAACTGTGGAATTCGTTTTTGATTTATTCATTGACCAATTTGAGATTACACTTTGTGTGTTATTTTGTTTTAAATTGTGAATTAGACTGTTTACTTTAATTAAATAACGATTGAATTTGATTTGGGGGGATGTTCCTCCCATTGGAGTGCACTGTGGACAGACAGGTAGCAATACATGTCTCTTTTTCTTTTCTTGTTCCTCAGTCCCGAGTGGCCCCGTGACATAAGCCACAGTGCACCTGAAGCCTCACTTTAAACCCAAACCACTATTGTCCAAACTTAGTTAGACGAAACCATTGAAAATACCCTGACATAAATCTTTAGTGCCTCCTTTCCTAGCCCTCTACTGCCGCACGTGCAAGCATAGGCCCCTTTTATCAACTACCGTCATGACAGAGTCATGACTAATGTTCTTAAATGGGTGATACATTTATTTTAAAGGGGCCACACCACACTCCTCCTTTTCTATAACAAAACAAAAACATTAACCAATATAACTGAACACAACAACATTGGGCGCATTCCAGTGAGCACACCCGTTAGATTATTGGAAGCAGGTGGCCCTTTCGGCACCTGACGATCCTATATTGCAGGATCAAACTCTTCATCCCATGGAACCTCGCTCCAGTCCTCCCACACTTGCTGGAGGCGCCCCTGGGTACTTCCTTGGGTGTACGACAAGAAAAACACATCCTCGTCCTCATCGTCTTCACAAACGGGGTGTCCTCCCTCTGCTAACGCCAGCTGAGCTACGGATGATCTGGGCAGTCTCCTTCTCATTGCTTGTGTAGTGTCTTCCGTTGAGGCAGTCACTACTAAGGCAGTTTACTAAGAGAAGTTGGTGACGTCACAAGAAATGAGCGTGACGCACGGAGAAGACTGGCAGAAGAAGAGAGTGTATGAACCTTATAGAACCTGATGACGAAGTAAAGAATCGAGTAAACTTTTATATGCAAAATAAAGATTGCACGTGTGTAACGCTCACCTGATTCTCGCAGAGGCGCCGGTCTTGACTGGGCGACTACCGTATCTTCAAAGGTGATGTGTAGCACCCGGTTGGCTCTTTGGGCTGGACCTCTGTGCACTGTATGCCTGACGTGTAGAGTAAGATGTCTGCAGATAGAAAATATGGGGTTAATGAACTGGGGTTATTGGGGTGTCCCTATCTCTTTCCTCTTCTCCTCTCCTGTAGACCCCCAAAGGTTAACGCTCTCACCTTAGGTAAGTGAATGCCAAGCTCTCCATCTGCCTCGGGGCAGGGTGCTGTAGCCAGTTTCTTCACTGGATAGGTAGCACAGGCCTCTTGACTTCAGAGGACTGCTGTCCGTCGTTTACTGCACGAACGGTAAGTTTCGAGTCATTCAAATGTCTTTTTAAAGTCTTTAGTAATGATGTCTCTTGTTTTGCAGGGTTCCGGCGATGGCGGATGACGGGCTGAAGTGAGTTGTAGATGGAGCCCGTGTGATGAATAGAAGCACCTGGAAGCACGTGAGTAAGCGCTTGTTGCCTGTTTCACGATGCGCTCTAACTGTCTTTTTATTTTGCAGGTACGAGTTTGGAGCGGCTGCAGGGTGCCGTAATACCCACTGGATTAGATGTGGAAAGGAGTAATGGCACGTGAGTATTAAAGTTCCCCAATGTCTTTAAACGCACCTTGTTTTGTCTTTCAGATGCGGATGCAGCGCCGAAGGCCTCCGGAGAGTGCGAAGAGTTGGTAAGCTTTTGTCTTTCAGATGCCGGAATGCAGTGCGAAGACCTCCGGAGCATGCGAAGAGTAGGTAAGCCTTTGCCTTTCAGATGCCGGAATGCTAACCTGTTCTTTCTTGTCTTTATAGGGGTTGCTGAAGACTGGATTCAGGATGGTAAGCCTTTTTCCTTAGGCCCAGGACTGGATGCAGAAGACACGATGAGCGTCCTGCTGCAGAGGGTGCAGAATAACGCAAAGCAAGATTCATCCACCGGGTGTGGTTTAAATAGCCTCCTGTAGTGCTTAGGTGTCTCCTTCCACAGCCACGCCTAAGTAAGAAAAGAGTTCCTGGTAAGAAAAGAGTTCCTGCCTTCCAGAGGAGTTCCAGTGTTCTAAATCTAGGGAGTGGCTCCAGCCCCACCCAACAGGAAAAGTAGTTCCAAACAGAAGAGGATCAGAGGCTCAACTGGCAGGCAAGTAAGCAGCATGGTCTGCTGCAGGTAAGTCCACCCAAGCATTATGAGCCCGGCGCTTCCAGCGCTGGGACTGGGCATATTTATGAGCCTGGTGCCACTGGCGCCAGGACTGGGTCCAAAAGGTCCCAATTGGGACTGGTTGGCACTCGGAACCTGGGTTATGGATCTGCTTCCAAGGGAGTTGGGAAAACCCTGACCTTTTGGAAGCAGAGATCATGACAGTGCCCCCCCCTCAAGGCCCCTCCCAAACCGGGCTTCTCCGGGGGTTTTGGCTTGTCAGGAAATGTTCGGTGAAATCTTTTGATTAGGCGAGGAGCGTGGACATATTCAGCAGGTTCCCAGGATCTCTCTTGGGGGCCGTAGCCTTTCCAGTCAATTAGGTAGAATAGTTTAGATTTGGAGATCTTGGAGTCCAGAATGCTTTTGACTTCAAACTCGAGTTCTCCATCCACTAGGATAGGTTTTGGAGATTTGGTTAGTCGGGTTTGAGGTTGCACGGGTTTTAATAGAGAGACGTGGAAGACCGGATGTATCTTCATGTGCGGGGGCAAGTCCAACTTGACCGCTACTGGGTTTACTATGGTAGTGATGGAATAGGGACCAAGGTATCTTGGGTTGAATGTGCGTGGCCCTTTTAGAGATAGATATTTGGTGGATAACCAGACTTGATCCCCTACTTGATAGTGAGGGGCTTCCTTCCGATGTTGATCTGCTCCTTTCTTGTATTGTTCTTTAGCCCTTTGAAGGTGAGAAACAGCTTCCTTAAAGGCTTGGGTGATTGTAGAATGCAGGTAGTCTACTGCTGGTGTTTCAAGATCTTGGAGGGGATCCAACTCCGAGGTTCGAGGGTGACTGCCGTACAAAAGAAAAAACGGGGTTTTCCCAGTTCCCAAATGGACAGAGTTATTGTAGGCATACTCGGCTATCCAAAGGATATCTTTCCAAGTTTTTTTCAGTTTGTTGCAGCATGCAGCGTAAATACTGTTCCAGAGTTTGATTGGTCCTCTCGGTTTGTCCGTCGGTCTGAGGGTGGTGACTGGTCGATAGTCTCACATCAATTTGAGCCGACCGACAGCAACTTCGCCAAAAATGAGAAATAAATTGACTACCTCGATCCGAAATTAGAACCGAAGGAAAACCGTGCAGTCGGACGATGTTTTCGAGAAATTCTCGGGCCAGAGTTGCTGCTGTTGGCAAGCCTTTGAGCGGAATGAAATGCGCCATCTTGGAGAATAAGTCCACGATTACTAGAATCGTATTGTATCCGGAGCATGGAGGTAGATCGGTGATGAAGTCCATAGAAAGCGTATGCCAAGGGCGAGGTGGGATGTCAATAGGGCGTAAGAGGCCTGCTGGTCTTTCCTTTTGACTCTTGTTTTGGGCGCATACTCCACAGGACATTATAAAGTCTCTGATATCTTTTTTCCAAGACGGCCACCAGAAGTAGCGCTTGATCTTTTCTGAGGTCTTGGCTATACCGGGATGACCTTCCATTAAAGAGTCGTGATAACAAGAGATTACTTTTTTTTGTAAATCTGTGCTGGGTAGGTATAATCGTTCTTGGAAATACAATAAGTTGTCCTTTACTGCAAAGTCCTTTCCCTGCAGATACCAATTCTGTATATCTGCTGGAGTTACAAGTTGCCTGGCTTTATCCTTAACTTCCTCTATGGATTCTGTGGCGATTACACCCAGAATTCTTTGTTCGGGAATGATTGGTACAGGTTTAGGGTTGATCAAGTGTTCTTCCACTCCCATCCGAGAAAGGGCATCGGCTTTACCGTTCTTTGTACCAGGTCGATAGGTAATTATGAAGTCAAACTCGGCAAAGAATAATGCCCAACGGAGTTGTCTAGAGGATTGGGCTTTTGCGGTTTTCAAATATTGCAGGTTTCGGTGATCCGTAATCACAGTAACGGTGTGTCGGGCCCCCAGCAGATAATGCCGCCAAGCCTTAAAGGCAGACTTGATAGCCAGAAGTTCCTTGTCAGTAATCGTGTAATTGACTTCCGGAGGCGAGAATTTGCGGGACCAAAATGCCACGGGATGCAACTGATTGGTTACCGGGTCCTTTTGTGATAGAACTGCCCCCATGGCAAGGCTTGAAGCATCAGTTTCCACGATGTAGGGGAGTTCGGGGCGAGGGTGTTTTAAGATTGGTGCAGAGATAAATTTAGTCTTCAAATCCTGGAAAGCTTGTTCCGCCTCGGTAGACCATTCAAAACGTTTGTTTTTCTTTAACAAGGCAGTGATGGGCTGGACTATTCGAGAGAACTCGGGGATAAACCTGCGGTAAAAGTTAGCGAAGCCTAACATGCTTTGCACACCTTTTACGGAGGATGGTGATGGCCATTTGAGAACTGCATTGACCTTCTTTGAATCCATACGCACTCCGCCAGGTGATAATATGAATCCCAAGAATTCAACTTCAGTCACGTTGAAAACACATTTTTCCAACTTAGCGAAAAGTTTGTGTTGACGCAATCTTTCGAGGACCATTTTCACGTGTTTCCAATGTTCAGATTCCGATGAAGAATAAACGAGGATGTCGTCAATGTAAACAACAACACATACATCTATGAGCTCTCTGAGGACATCGTTCATAAAATATTGAAAGGCGGCCGGGGCATTGCAAAGTCCGAAGGGCATGACCTGATATTCAAATAGCCCATACTTGGTGCGGAAGGCCGTCTTCCATTCATCGCCCTCTTTTACTCGTACCAAGTGGTAAGCTCCTCTAAGATCCAGCTTTGTATATATGCATGCTTTTCTGACTTGGTCCAGGAGTTCAGGGATCAAAGGTAACAGATATCTATTTGTAACGGTGATCTGGTTCAGGGAGCGATAATCGATACAAGTTCTAAGGTCTCCTTCCTTTTTTGGAACGAAGAACAAAGCTGAAGAAGCAGGGGACTTGGAAGGACGAATAAACCCATTTGCCAGGTATTGATCCAGGTATTGTCGAAGGTGAAGGTTCTCAGGCTCGGTGAGGGCATAAATTCTACTACAAGGAGGAGTAGATCCAGGTATCAGGTCTATCTGGCAGTCATAAGACCTATGAGGAGGTAGAGAGTTAGCCTGATCCTTCCGGAAAACATCTTGGTATTCTAGGTATTCGGGAGGTAACTGGGGAGTCTCTGAAGAAATTGCGGCCAGTGCAACACCAGGTGGAGGGTGACAAGTAGAGACACATTCTGGAAACTGGACCGTTCTTGCTCGCCAATCGATCAGAGGATTGTGTTTCTCTAACCAAGGTATTCCTAGAATAATCTGAAACTGAGGGGCCTTGATCACATCGAACACGATCTTCTCATGGTGTCCATCTTGACTTACTAGCGTCACTTCTTGAGTGGTATGCGTTACTGGCCCGGAGGCTATCTCTGTACCATCCACCGTAGTAATGACGTCCTTTACAGCCTTGGGACAAAGAGTTAGATTCATCCTCAAAACCATTTCATGATCCACATAATTGCCGATGGCACCGCTGTCGACGTAAGCTTCAATTGCATGTAATCGATCCGGATTATCAGGGCTAATGAGGACCATAGGTATCACGAAATGCGAGGTCACGGAACTGGTTTTTACGCTCGGCAAGAGGACCTCTATTTTTGTCGGGCGAGGTTGTTTCCCTGCTCAGAGTTTGTAACTTTGGTAACTGCAGCTCCTACTGCCTTCTTGGCAGGTTTCACCGGACAGTCTCGAAGAAAGTGCCCTGAGTTTCCGCAATATAGGCATAATTGCAACTGTTTCCTCCTTTCCCGCTCCCGTTGTGTTAGAGGACCTTTCAGACCCCCTATTTGCATGGGTTCCCCGGAGTCTACTCCTTTGGAAGGAGTTGGCGGTTTGGAAAATACTCGAGCATCAAACTTGGAACGATCGGCCTTCCTGTTCTGCAGCCTGTGATCTATTTGAACGACCAAGTCTATGTAATCCGAACAGTCTTGTGGGGGATTCACTACTTGGGCTAAAACGTCTTTGAGCTCTCCACGTAGACCTCTATAAAACAGCGTAATCCTTTTGTCCTCAGGCCATTGAGTTTCCACTATTAGTCTATTGAAAGATGCAATATAAGCCAAAAGCTCTTGATTACCCTGTCGCAACGAAAGAAGCTCATTGTCCAAGGCCTGCCCCTGTGAATGTCTTGCGAACAGTTTTTCCATACTAAGCTGAAAGGCTTGAAAATCATGGAGAACCGGATCATCTTGATGAACTAGAGGGATCGTCCAGTCTGCCGCATTGCCACTAAGGTACGAAAGTACAAAAGCTACTTTAGCTTGATCAGTTGGAAAGGCTGCTGGCCGGCATAAGAAGTGCAACCGGCACTGATTGATAAATACTGCAAACCTCTTTGGGTCACCAGAAAATCGCTCGGGCGGGGCCAGAGGTACATTCCCAGGTAGGTTAATCTACACTGGATTCATAGAGGATGTTGAAGGAAGATTTGCCCCTGATGCGGGTAACGGGGTCTGTCCGGCTTGTGACTGTAGCACTTGTCTAGCAAGATTGTCTGTTCTCTCCTTGGAAATAATTAGTTCCCTTCTTAGAGCATTCGTTTCCTGACGAGTTGCATGCACTTCTGCCCTTAGTTCCCCAAGTAACCGGGCTAGGGGGTCAGTATCCGAGGTTTCCATAGCGCCTGGGCGAGAGTTTTGCGGTAGGCTTTGCGTTCTGTAACGCTCACCTGATTCTCGCAGAGGCGCCGGTCTTGACTGGGCGACTACCGTATCTTCAAAGGTGATGTGTAGCACCCGGTTGGCTCTTTGGGCTGGACCTCTGTGCACTGTATGCCTGACGTGTAGAGTAAGATGTCTGCAGATAGAAAATATGGGGTTAATGAACTGGGGTTATTGGGGTGTCCCTATCTCTTTCCTCTTCTCCTCTCCTGTAGACCCCCAAAGGTTAACGCTCTCACCTTAGGTAAGTGAATGCCAAGCTCTCCACCTGCCTCGGGGCAGGGTGCTGTAGCCAGTTTCTTCACTGGATAGGTAGCACAGGCCTCTTGACTTCAGAGGACTGCTGTCCGTCGTTTACTGCACGAACGGTAAGTTTCGAGTCATTCAAATGTCTTTTTAAAGTCTTTAGTAATGATGTCTCTTGTTTTGCAGGGTTCCGGCGATGGCGGATGACCGGCTGAAGTGAGTTGTAGATGGAGCCCGTGTGATGAATAGAAGCGCCTGGAAGCACGTGAGTAAGCGCTTGTTGCCTGTTTCACGATGCGCTCTAACTGTCTTTTTATTTTGCAGGTACGAGTTCGGAGCGGCTGCAGGGTGCCGGAATACCCACTGGATTAGATGTGGAAAGGAGTAATGGCACGTGAGTATTAAAGTTCCCCAATGTCTTCAAACGCACCTTGTTTTGTCTTTCAGATGCGGATGCAGCGCCGAAGGCCTCCGGAGCGTGCGAAGAGTTGGTAAGCTTTTGTCTTTCAGATGCCGGAATGCAGTGCGAAGACCTCCGGAGCATGCGAAGAGTAGGTAAGCCTTTGCCTTTCAGATGCCGGAATGCTAACCTGTTCTTTCTTGTCTTTATAGGGGTTGCTGAAGACTGGATTCAGGATGGTAAGCCTTTTTCCTTAGGCCCAGGACTGGATGCAGAAGACACGATGAGCGTCCTGCTGCAGAGGGTGCAGAATAACGCAAAGCAAGATTCATCCACCGGGTGTGGTTTAAATAGCCTCCTGTAGTGCTTAGGTGTCTCCTTCCACAGCCACGCCTAAGTAAGAAAAGAGTTCCTGGTAAGAAAAGAGTTCCTGCCTTCCAGAAGAGTTCCAGTGTTCTAAATCTAGGGAGTGGCTCCAGCCCCACCCAACAGGAAAAGTAGTTCCAAACAGAAGAGGATCAGAGGCTCAACTGGCAGGCAAGTAAGCAGCATGGTCTGCTGCAGGTAAGTCCACCCAAGCATTATGAGCCCGGCGCTTCCAGCGCTGGGACTGGGCATATTTATGAGCCTGGTGCCACTGGCGCCAGGACTGGGTCCAAAAGGTCCCAATTGGGACTGGTTGGCACTCGGAACCTGGGTTATGGATCTGCTTCCAAGGGAGTTGGGAAAACCCTGACCTTTTGGAAGCAGAGATCATGACAACGTGTGAAGAGCACTGCGGAAAATGCAAGCCGTTCAATAACTGTACAGATGGAGTAAAGCAAGTAGACTAAAGGATCATAGAAGTTAGCTATATGTAGTGAATAGACTTCAGGCCCAGCCGTCATTATATAGAAGTTGGACATTGGTGTCACAACTTTAGTAAGCTCAAACCCATGGAAAAGAGCCGAAAGCTGTGTCACAGCAAAGAATTAGCCAAGATTGTGGATGAGTCTGGAAGGGATGTCTGGCCTGATGTCAGGGCTGAAGCGGCCAAGAACTGGTTATCTATTCTTGAAGGCAGTAACCTGTGAGATGCTGAATCATCCCTTATCAAGGTGCAAAGAAAGAACACCATGCATTCCAAGTTTGATTTGTTTAAGACAATTAAATGCTGAAAAAGAGACCAGATCGTGGTCTCCCATCACATGAGCCAAGGATGGAAATAGAGTTTCCAGAAGTGTGCTCATACTCCCTTATATTCTCAGAAGCAAGGATACTTTGCAAGGCCAAGTTCAAAGACAATCTTCATGGCAGAAGGCATGGGTGATGAGAGATGATGGGGTAATTAGGTGGGGAGGTAACGTCATGCCTACCTCCTGGCACCTGGGGTAAGGCTTACATGCTGCTAGTGAGCGGAATGTTCCAGAAGGGCTGCCGAACACTGCCAAAGCACATGTCCAAGCTCAAACAGTATAGTGCAGAATGAGTAAAAGGCTCGGCGGACAAGATGTTCATGGCGTGGCCACAATAGCGATCACTGTCAAAAGCAGTACTGAAACACATGACCACATACTTGCATGCTGCATACATGGGAAAGAGAGAGACTGGAGCAAAGGCTAGCTATTTTTGAGTTCTGGAAAATGTATCAGGAAGAAAGGGAAGATCCGACACCCGAAGAGTGGATGCTTAACCAATGTAAGGAGGAAGATGTTGAGCCCTCAGCTCCCCTTACCTTGCCTGAAGACAAAGGCGCGAGTGCAGAAGAAATAGGGTTGTATCCTTTGAAGGAACTGAGAGCGGCGGCGGGGTACAGTAATCCTATATACGAACCACCCGCTTATAGTAGTGACGATAGTCCAGAGGAAAGAGGAAATCTTTAAGATCATACAGAACAAAGAAGAGAATAGTGAGCGATCAAATATGTCAACAGAAATAGAAAGGGAGATTAAGAGATGGAAAGGAGAGAAGGATAAAGCTGACGAAGTAACACTTGTGCAGAACGAATGGATGGGAGGACAGCTATTACTCAAGCTAGATGGGAAAAGCATTGAGGAAGTAAGGCAAAGAGAAGATAAGGACGAACAGGAAAGAAGCAACAGGGAACGAGAAAAAAGAATGAAGACAAGCATAAAAGAAAGAGCAGGGAGAGATGGGAGCAGATGTATCAGGAGGAGCAAGAGAATAAAGAGGAACGGGGAGAAGAGCAAAGAAAGTATGACAATAGGCAGAGAGCAATAAAAGATAGAGATAAACAGGAATGAAAGAGAGAGGAGGAAGCACAGAAATTAAGGGACAAACGAATACAGAGATGAAGCGTGGAAGAAGAAAGGAGAGAGGAGAGAAGAATGAATGCAAGAGGAGGAGAGAATTCGAAAGGAGATGAGAAAACAAAGGGAATTAGGTGAAGAATTAGAGCACAGAAGGAGACAGCGGGATCTTGATGTTAGCCTCACTCGAAAGGAGCCAGTAGGGCCAAGCCCAGCAATACGATGGGACAGAATAGAAGAGTTCCTTCCCTTACAGAGAGCAACATCAGAGCCATCTAGAGTGACACTGGAGGAACACTTTGATCTAGGAAGTATCAGAGACAGAATCGATAAGGCCTATCAAGAATTAAAGGAGAGTAGCAAATCGGGAAACCAAGGGAAAGGGGATCAATCCCTAGCATTTCAACTAGGCAAAGGAAAAGATCAATTTAGTCTCGAGCACAGAGCCTTATCCTTAAGTAGACTGAACTTAGATAAGGGCAAAGGGGATGAAAGTCACAGTAGTTGGGGACTAGACTTGTCAGACGAAGAAAGAGAATCCTTCCTTGGGGAAGAGGGAGGAGGCATATGTGCCCCAAGGGAAGCTTACAAATGGATAAGGACGTAAGATGGGTAGATCTAGAGCAACCTAAGGATAGGATAGGATGCCAGATCCCATTGCATACCCAGTGCGTCCCCCAGGACGATCATATAGTGTGAAGGGAGAATCACCGCCATATGTGAGCAGGTTAAGGTCACTTCCAGTAACTAGACTGACAGGGCCAATCGTCCCTGCCATGGGCAGGCAGACGATGGGAGCCGACTGCGGGTTAGGGTTTACGCAGTTTCCCTTATTGGAAAAAGGGGGAGCAAGACCACAGTATATTCCATGGCCACAGATGGATAAGGGTAATTTAAGGTGAAAACTCCTGAGTTTGACGTCGGGTGCTTGGAAATGGATATACGAGTTAGAGAAAATGATAGGAGGAAACATTAGCCATAGGGGACATTAAGGGTCTCTTGGCAGCTATTCTTGGGGAAAGAGCTGACGACATATGAAGATGAGCAGGCTTTTCAAGTGTGACAGCACAGAACACAGCGCACGACGGCAGAGCAGATGTTTGGAGGACTCTCAGGGTACAAAATCCTGACACATCAGATATGGGTGCAATTATGATGAAGGAAGATGAAGACCCTATTGATTACATTCAGGATATTGGCAACTTGAAACGCGCGAGCCGTGGGAAAAAACGGTGGCATTATTTTACCACATTTTATGTCAGGGGTTGCCCGAAAAAGTACAAAGGCAAATGAAGAAACAAGTGGGAATGGAGTCAAAGCCATGGGCTGAAATACAGCTCACGATAGTGCATTACTCTCAGCTATTGCAAGAGAAAAACAAGAAGAAAGATGAGGCGGGGGAAAATTGAGGAAGCCAAGTTAGTTCAGAAGAAATTGTCAAAATTTGCCATAGAAGGGGCGGTATTCACAAGTGGATAACAGTGGGGGATGCAGCAAGCAGTGGGTGCATCACAGATAAATTATCAGCGCCCAATGTACCAAGGAGGAAATGGGTTCAAGCCACAAGCCAGAGGTATAGGCTATAGAGGAAGGGGTGGATTCCAAAACAACCAAGGTGGATTTTCAAAATGCACAGAACGAGTATCAGAATACACAAGGAGGATTTAACCAAGGGGGACTAGTCAGGCGGGTTACCCCTGTATGTTGGACTTGTGGGATGACAAGGCACATTGCACGCGTATGTGGGAGCCAAGAGAATGTACAGAATGGCCAATTTTTGAGAGGGGGACAGCTTATCCTCCACCATACAGTACACAAACCAGAGAAGGGTTTGCCCAAGATCAGACAGTGTATCAGACACAAGCACCGCAAATGCAACATGCTCAGCAAGCAGAGCAAGTGCAAATGAATCTACTGCAAGGGTGGTCGCAGCATGCACCCATGCAGACAAAACAGTATGCAAACACAGGACAACTACTGACACCTGGAATAGGAGGTGTCACTGTGGTGGGAGGGAATCCTTTCACAGGTACGGGGGCACACATGTACCCACAATAGGACAGCTCAAAGGGTGACTTGATGTATTCAGTACTATCCGTGACACCAGACCCCCAAGAGGAACCAAGAGTTGATGTGACGATATTAGGCAAATCTTTTTCTTTTTTAGTAGACACTGGGGCTACTCGGTCATGTATACGAGAGGGACAATATCCAATGTCGGCTGTTGCCATGAATGCTCAAGGGTTCTCTGGAGCTACGAGTCGAGTTCCTTTTACTGATAAATTACCAGTCTCTATAGGAAAGTGTAACATGTCTGTTCCATTGTTGTGTTCACGACAGACGCCAGTTAACATTTTGGGAAGAGATTTGATGATAAAACTTAATATGTAACGATTTCATTTACTGACGAAGGAATAGTGTGTTCCACTCCCGGAATACATTACTTAAATGTGGCCGTATTTAAACTGGTGTTCACAGGGCAAGTGGCTCTGTTAGGCGTTCCTGTAGAGCCAGAGGTTTTCATTTATGGGGTAAGCATTCTATTGACATGGCTACCTGGCTTAGTGGGAAAAACCTTGAGGATACCTGACAAATTCTTGTTCAGACCACAGATACCCATGGACAAAGAGTGGGGGACAGACTATCCCTATAGAATTGGAAGCAGCCATCGTACGAAGGGAAATGGTCATGCTTGAAGGAACGGATGATGAGGGTAGACCATGGAGGACAGTGATGGCTCTCGAAGAGGGTTACAGGTTGACTGACATTTCTGATGATTACATGTTCAGGGAAGACCCAACAGATGTTGAAGTAGTGTTCTTTATGAGCATTACATACTGAATAAGAATAGAGAAAAGGGAGATCCCACAGCGAATGGTAATAGTAAGACAGCATCCAACATTTTTTGAAGAAGACTTAGAGAAGGTGCCCAGCGTCCTAGACTTCAGGTCCTTATGACGTAGGTTTATTGAAGGGAATAGGGGAAGTCAAAATAAAGCTGAAGCCATGGGTGATTTTACCTCAAGCAAGATAGTATCTAATTTCTCGAGAGGCAGATGAGGGCATATTTAAGACCATTTCAGCACTGATGAAACAAGGTATTCTGGTGCCATCAGAATCATTGTGTAATACTGCGGTGTATCCTATCAAAAAATCAAAGGGAGGGTTTCAGAGATTTATACAAGACATGAGACTGATTAACCAGATTGTAGATGCAGAGTTTCCTCTAGTTCCTAACCGGCGACGATGTAGAATTCCAGTAGAAGCTCGATATTTTATGGTGATCGATTTGAAAAATTCATTTTTCTCGATCCCGTTGCATAAGGACTCACAAGACTTGACCTCATTTACGTTCCGCCAAGCTCGTCTGAAACACACTTGTTTGCCTCAGGGCTACTGCAAGTCCCCATCAATTATTAACAGAGTCCTCCAGGTGGACTTAGGAAATGTTGACTTGAAGAGTACAGTGATACAATACATAGATGACATTTTAATTTGTAGCACGACAGAAGACGAGTACATGCAAGACTCAATTCAGTTGATGACTATTTTAGCAGACAAAGGATATAAGGTAGACAAGGAGAAATCACAGTATTGTCAAGAAGAGATGTTGTACATAAGAAAGTTGATTTCACGAGAGGGAAAGAAGGTGACACCTAAAAGAGCTGAGGCAATTATGAAAACAGCAAAACCCAACACGGTGAAACAGATGCAACCATTTTTGGGGCTATGTAATTATGTCAGAGCATGGGTGTTTGACTATAGCACGTATACAAGACCCCTCTTGCAGGCTTTAAAGAAAGCACAGGTGAAAAAGGAAAAGATAGAATGGACTGAGGAAATGGGAAAGGAGTTTGAGGAGTTGGAAAAAAGTGATCTGTACAGCTCCTGTTTTGGAATCCCCAATTATACTGAGGAGTTTTTCTTATTCTTGCACAGAATGGGATAGTCATGACAGCAGTGCTTACAAAGAGAACTACATTGGGGTACAAGCCGCTAGCGTATTACAGTGGAATTTTAGACCCAGATATGAAAGGACAATTTCCGTGCGAACAGTCATTGGCAGCTGCCGCGTTCGCAATTGAGAAGGTCTACAAGTATTGTCATGGGCTGCTTTATGATGCATTGTGTGGAGCACGCGTTGTTTGCCATTTTAGAGAAACCCAGAGGTACATTGACATCTCAGAGAGCTTCTGCTTATGAAGTAATGGTTTCGAACTTAACGATTAAAATTGTCAGATGTAAAATAGTGAATCCTGCCATGTTTGTAGCTGAGCCAGTAGCAGAAGGTGATCATGTGC
Source organism: Ambystoma mexicanum (assembly GCF_040938575.1). NCBI lineage: Eukaryota > Metazoa > Chordata > Amphibia > Caudata > Ambystomatidae > Ambystoma > Ambystoma mexicanum. The sequence continues at coordinate 861,537,834 of NC_090930.1, read as the reverse complement.
ATGACTGTGCCAATTATGTTGAGTTTTATGTTGATATACCTTGTTTGACAGAAAATGCTTTGCCAGGAGGAGAGATTCTATTTATTGATGGTTTTTCAAAATATTGATCAGACAATTGGGGAAAGACATTCTGTTGCAGCAGTAATAAGACACAGATTAAATGGGGAATTTGAGGTTGTAGCGAGTGCAAGGCTACCATCTCATTTTTCAGCACAAGCAGCAGAATTAGTGGCGCTTATTGTTGTGCTCGAAAAAACACGAAGGGCAGGAAGTGATGGTGTACAGTGACTCAGCCTACGTGAAAACAACGGTACATGCAGTGCTAGCACATTGGAAAAGAAGGGGCTACCTGTGTGTGGATGGCACTCCAGTGTAAAACGCATCATTACTGGATAGGCTTATTAAGGTACTACAACTCCCAGTAGCCATAGCCAAAACAGGTACATAATCTCCAGATAGTTCAAGCTTTGATACTCCCAGTGTGAGGGAGAAAGTGGTCACAACCATGATAATGCAAGAAGTGTTTAATAATTTGCCAAAAACCCAACTAATGGAGATTCAAGGAACTGCACTGCAGGAAGAGCAGGAATTATGGAAGCGAAGGGGTTGTTCTTTATCCTCCACAGAAGCATTATGGCGACAGGATAGCACCAGAAAGCCAGTAATGCCAGTAGCATTGTTAAACATTGCACTAGAACAGCTACATTACCACATGCATGTGACTAGGGAAAGTCTTGCTGCAATTATTGCATAAGACTAGTTCATTCTGAATTTGTTAGAACAGGTTGCATTCTTTATAGTGAACAGCATTGTGTGTCAAAAATGTACTGTTGGGCATACACTAAGAATGATTAGAGGTCCTTTTCAGCATTTACATATTTATTATGTTGATATGCTGCAAGTATGTAACAAATATAAGTATCTGATAGTGGTGGTGTGTCCCTTCTCTAGGTGGATCGAGGAAGGCCGGACACCAATTGCGCAGTGAAGTTTTTAGTACATGAAATCTTTCCAAGATGGGGTGTGTGTAAAGTGCTGAGATCCGACAGTGTGCCGCATTTTGTTAATGAAGTATTTGAACAGGTAGGGCTTTTATTGAACATAAAACACAAGTTTTCTTCTGCTTATCACCCGCAAGCAAACAGGAAATGTGAGAAACGGCCTTCTTAAGAAAAGGATTGCTAAAATTAAACTGACTCTGAAGAAGGGATGGCTACACTGCCTGCCCTTAGCTTTATATGCCCTACGGAATCAGCCTGGTTCGGACCGCCACCTCACCCCACACAAAATAGTAACAGGAAGGTGAATGAGAACGCCTCCTACACCTCTATCGAGGAGTAGAAGTGATGCCCAGAGTAAAGCTAAACTCTTAGGTGATGAGTTGAATAAATATTTGACATATATTACCTCTAGCATCCCTCTCATTTCAGATCAAGTCAAGCATCATGGGCGTTGGTCTCGGAACACAGATGAAGACCATTCAGCAAACAGATCTCAAGAACTATTATCGGCTGTTTATTGGTGACACTATTTTTAATATACAAAGTTTGTGGCACAAGACACGTTTCCATGGCCTCTTATGCATTGAAATTATAACCCCCTCACCAGTAAAAGTCCAAGGCAGGCGAGCTTGGCTTCATTTAAGTGATATAAAACCATACCACCGCGAGACCGGCCCTCCCATTGTTGCTGATCCAGAAGCAAGACAAGAAGAACAATTTCAGTGTGTTCAGACTCGATCTATGACAAAGAAGAAGGACGACAAAGCAACCAGTTATTAATGCAGATTTGGCATTTGGACTAGGGCTCAATCGGACACTCCTTATAGATATTATAGTAGGAGTACAAACCCTTACTGAGAGCCTTAGGAATCTTGAAAAATTAACTTTAGAAAAGTACTGAAGTACCACAAATAGGCCTGAACTTGATATCATTGATGTCATCAATGGCATTTGTGATGTCTTCTTTCATGTCCTGGCGTGAGTTATGGTTGCTTAGCTTACCATAAATGGCGAATTTCTGAGGTTTTTCGGTTTTACTTGTAGGCATAACGTCCCTTTACCATAGTATATTTGTGAAAGTGCGTTTGTATGTTCGGGGTTGCCTTGAGCCCCATAACCGTTGATGGGCTGAAATTTTGTCCCTAGGTCGGCATACCAGTCTGGGGTATACTGGTGATGATGAAATCTGACCAACCCCATCCATTTGCCCTGCACAGGGTGGGGTTCGGCCCTGTGCTATCAGTATAGGCGATTTCGGGAGATTGCCGATTTTGTGACTTTTCCAAAAATATGAAGTTAGGACACAAGGTCGGCATACCAGTCTGGGGTGTACTGGCGATAGTGAAATTTGACCAGCCCCCACCCATTCGCCCTGCACAGAGGTGGAGAGGGGTCCGGCCCTGTGCTATAAATATGCAATTTCTGGAGATGGCCGATTTTGTGATTTTTCGGAAATAGGAAGTTGTGACACAATAAAACATACACACGGCTATGCCAAACACCCAAGTGCATGTCAGCTACAGACCCGTACAACACCGGGTGATACCGCTAGTAGTTCCATAATTTTCACTCATAAGGTATGAGTGGTGAACAATTAGCTTTGAAAGTTATTAATGAGATCCTAATTTATTAGCACATTTTGCTATACCTCACATTGCTGCTAACGCTCAATGTTTCCTGAACTCCAAATAGAAAGTGAACTACAAAACTGACTACATAGAATAAGTGGCTGTAACCAATTTCTTTGGTCTGGTAATCCAGATATATCATTTTGGCATAGCTTTGTTTTACAATCCCAGTATTTCCGCAGCTGATCAATGGCTTAACGGAGACCGAGTTGAGCATACTTAACATCCTCACAGTGAATCCTGGTCACATTGTGATCACAAGGATCAGATGCCCTTGTTAAACACATTGTGCTTTGGACTAGATTTGAAGAAGAGAGAAGGTGCCAATGGGCAGCAACAGTGAGTGAGTCGATCAGCAGGAATGAGAAGACGATGTACTAGATGGCTAGTAAGCTCTGAGAATCCACATTTCTGTGCCCAATGAGGAATAATTGGAGGCACAATATCAAGCAATATATATCATATAAAGAACAGCAATGCACATTTAAATGATGGTAAAGAGACAGTCACTGATATGATGGGATGAGGGGAATACCAATGATTCTCAGAGACCACATGCTACCCCCTTCTCCACAAAAGAGGATGCACTGTGCGGTCTAAATCACAAAAACTGAATGACATTTTTACTAACCACCAGATTATTGTTTCTGATAACAGTGGGGCCACAGAAAAATATTTCGGAATATTATTGTAGCCTGTAAATCTAGGATCTTTATCCTGATTTGTAGTTTCTCCAACCCAAACCGGCAGATGAAGAAGCTATAATAGTATAGATGGTGAGATTCCTTTAGATGAAATTCATATTGCTGTAGGTGGATTCCCAAATAGCAACGCAGCAGTATCATATGTGGTTACCATTGAGGTTTATAGGAAAACCTGAATCTGTTCTTCAGATTCTGCTAGAGGTCTTGAACTTTGTTTGGGAAACTGGAATTCTTCCTAAATCTTGGCAAAAAAACTAACATTGTTATTTTTTCCCCCTGAAAAAAATTAAATGAAGGAAAAACTGTTATTCCTGCAACCACTTGGAGAGGCAGCATTTTATATGAATTGTGGCTAATCACTTGGGATTTGTTTGTACCGACTCTGGTAATACATTAGCAAAACAGTTCACACACAGACAGGGCACTACACAAAGCACACCCGCTTCACCACTACCACTGTTGATATCCCGGTCTGCTGGGGCTCCCAGCTGGCACCGTATTTGTTAGATGTGTAAAAGGCTTTTAACCGGGTCAGGGGAGACTTCTTGTATGTGCCCATATTGGCAGCAGGCTTACAGAAGCAGTTTATAATTTGTGTCTTCGTATCATTAAGGAGGCAGCATTCTGAACAAAGTTTGCGTTATATGAATGTCCTTTACTCAGTCAATCTAAACAAAGTCATGTGCACCTATGAGTAAGGCACTGTCCCCTCCTCTGAGGTAACCTTTCAGGCGTTTGTACAGTGTTCGCACTTTGAGGGTACAAGGTTGGGGGGGTGGAGGGGGTGACAGCAGTGGTAGCCAGAGTGGAAGGAGATTATTTAGAGCATTTATGTACCCCTGAAGGAGACTCTTGCACTGGGAGGAATGAAAAGGGGGCAACATAATTACACAATACAGATAAGTAGAACAGGGAACAAATACAACAGACAGATCATCCATGGTATAAAGTACGGGGAAAAAGCAAATTGAACGTAAAAAACACGTTCATCCAGAAGAATAGGGTTCATTTCAACAAGGCACAGAATCCACCATTATCCTTCTGCAGAGGAACAGGAAGAAGGAATGAAGGTACGAGGGCCATCACAACAATACTTCAGGTTGTTGATGTGTAGCTTAAATTTGCAGCTATACTTTTTTTGTCAAACAGCCCATAACATTAAGAAATTTATACGAGGGAATCATAATGGGGATCTCCGTTAGGTCAGACTTGCATGCACTCTAGGCAGAGCTCCATAATAAGGAACTTCTTTGCATCTTGAACTAAAAACCAGTGGTGGAAATGGAAAAAATGTGGTTGGTGATCTCACAACAAATGGGCGGGGTGGGGGAGGAGTTTGGGAGGGCGGGGCCCGAGGGGGGTTGGTCTAGAGGGGGCGGGGCCCGAGGGGGGGTTGGTCTAGAGGGGGCGGGGCTCCTAGTGGACATCCAGCAATGCTGGAATACTTTATTATTATTTTTTTTTAAATACAAAAAAAATAAATACAAAAAAAAGCGCCTGTGACGGCAGCATTGCCTTTCACTGCCTGCTTTGGCACTGGTGTGTAATGCACAGTGCTCGATACATGTACAACTGAAAGGAATCAGTTGTACATGTAGCGAGCATTGTGCATTACACACCAGTGCCAAAGCCGCAGTAAAAGGCAATGCTGCCGTTGCGGGCGCTTTTTTTTGTTTAAGTATTCCAGCGTGGTTGATGGGCTTGGGCGGCTGACTCTGGCCAGATCCCGAGATCCGGCTCCATATCTGGTGCCGGAACTCTGATCTGCCGAGAGCCGGCCCAATGACTAGCACTGCTAAAAACTAAGCCTTCATCAGCGCGGAACCAGCTTAATGCACAGCATACACATAAAGCATTTTTTTAAAAGTGATCTAGCATTAAAAATCGCATTGTCTTAGAAAAAAGGGCACATCCAGTTAGTTCTCTAAAGTCTGCTGCGTAAACAAGAAGAAACGAAAAAGGACTGTTCTGCACCAGTGAAAGAACAGGACATCGACTTGCAATAAGCACTAGAACACACTATTGCTCCCACCGCCCGTCCCCGATCCGTCATCTCTGTCCTTCTTGTTTGAAGACTAGGGCAAGGAAGAGTAGAACTCGGTGTGATGACGATCAGCAGTAAGTTATCAGGGTAAACTACTACCACTCCAGAGAATCATCGCCACTGGCCTCACAGACTACTTAAAAGACCATCCCATTAAACGAAAAATGAAAGTGAAAGTGGTAATGCTGGTCATTTAGCAGTACGACCACTTCCAGTTTTGTCCAGAAAACAAATCACCAAGAAGACATATACCATATTGTTGTACAATTAGCCTTATGTGCCCTCAACTATGCATGAAAATAATACTGTCTACTTGTAAACAAAGCTGCCTGAATTGCATTGTGAAACCTTGCAGCACGCATCCTGACGATCTGCACCGCTCCATCCAAAGGCACCAGCATAGAAACACCTGTGGAAAATGGTCCTTAAAATACATATTCATGTATGGACAAGTCCCTTGTAAATTCATCACCAAATCTGTTTCCACATGCGTAAAAATTCCATCAGATGGATGACAAATGATCTCTCTGGTAGTTCTGACAGTCCATTGTAGTCCAGTAACCAGTATGGTGGGCGTAAAGCTGACATCTGGGCAGTAAAAGCATGGGAAATTTGACGAACAATGATAATAAGTATGCGTACTGTGTCAGTTTCCAAAGACGGTTTCCTCGAATCACAAAAAATAGTTATTCAGTTACCTACCAGAAGAACAATAAACTGCAAGAACGCAATGAATTACAATAATTCAACAACGTACCTCTTGTATAATTTTGGTCCCGTTTGGATCTTTCAGGTTCACTGCAATGCTCTGGGAAAGGAAAAATTAAAGACACGCTTACACACGGAAAATGAAGCTATAAGCAGCCGTCTTTATCCATACACTAATAGAAACATAATACAATAATACTCATTAAATTCCAAAACGGTTCATACAAAGCGTAGCCTGGTTAAGAACATTTCCCTAGATGGGAATTTGGTTTCTATAATGCTTAAGTCCCAAATGCATCATGGTGCTTTAGATGTCATCGAGGGAAGATCAGAAAATGTAATATGAAATGTGTCTGTAAGGTGGCTGGCTGTGAACAAGGAATGGAAGAGGAGAAAGGGAGAGGCAGCCACATAATCAGACATTGAGTCATTTGCAGAATAAGAACGTTTTTGGATTACGGGCCTGATTTACAAAGCGTTCTTCAATGGGAATGAACCATTGTAAAACGCTTTTGTAAATGAGGCCCTAAATCGGAACAATGCCCGTGAATGTATATTGCTAACAGGCAAAGACTGATTAAAGGCATGTTTTGTCTAAAAGTAAGGAGTTTCCAAACAGACCAGACCGGGCGAAGATTAGCTTTCAATGACTGTAATGCCTGGCCATCAAATAGGTTATCTACCTAAATGCGACTATCTGAATTTCGCCTGTAGCCAGAAACAACTCATCACACAGGCATCTATGTCCATGATAGCCGCAAACCCCAAGGTTCTACATTGTTTTCTCATCATTATCCCAAGCTGGAGAGTAGGGTGGAGCATGCGAGGTGTGGGTTTCATAGTAATTACTTGTAGGTGTTTCCCTCCAACAGATCTACACCAATGAAGGCGCTGAGGAAGGTGGAGAAAACGGCTACTATCCACATATGCAGTTGTTTTAACACAGTTTGTTCAAAATTAACTTCAGTGCTGACAGATTAACACTATGTAGTTTAGGATTGTAAAATTATCGCAGCCCTCCTGAGCAACTGTGTGTGCAATGTCACTCAAATTGCTGGTTAACTTACTGAGCAAGAGGCAGGGTTCTGTTCAAGACAGACGTATGTTTTTTGCAGAACCTTCATACTACACAACACTTCAATGAAGTCACACAGGACCCCCCCCCCCCTCCTGCTTACTGGTTTTCCCTCTCCCCAAAACTTCAGTACCGCCATTAGACGTGCCTACTATAAATTCCGTCTCTCTTTTATGCATATGCACGGACAAACACACATACGCACAGCCGCACATACAAACTATCTCTTAACGTTCTCCACCCTCTTTCTCTATCCTTGTTCCAATCAATCTCTCACTTATTCACAAACACTTAGGGCCTGATTCACAGAACGTTGTCCTATGGCATTGCGCCATTATAAAACACTTCCACGAATCAGGCCCTTAAGTGGCACAACCATCTCACACCCAAAACGTTATCTTCATTCCCTCTCTATACTCTGCTGGTCTCCTCCTCCTCCTCCTTCTCCAATAGGTACACCCTCCTCCCTAGTCTCTTGGTCCACCACCACTGCTCCCGACCGCAACCAAACACCTATCACCCTCCTCGGTAACCACTGGATTTTTATGGCCCAGCCTTCCCTGTTGTGGAGTTCTTCCCAGCTACCATTAGCATGCTACGTCTCCTGATACCCATGGGCAATCTGGAGCTGAACTACTCCCCTGGAGGCAAGGACTTTCACTAGAAGCCTTTACAAATGTTTCTAGACTAGTTGACAGGTTAGAAAATAAACTTTTTAGTGCTAAGCTTTGTGGTTAGTTGCACTAAGGTATATATAAGCACACTAAAATGTATACTCAATACAAATCCCACCGCTGTACACCAGTGTTAGGCAGAAACCTGTGCAGTTCCCTTAGGGACCACTGCAAAAAGTTTAAGACTACAGGTGTTGGCAGTAAACCCAATTGGTAGCAGTCTGTACCACCCAGATTTACCTGGTAGCTGTGGCTGAGCAGTCAGACTTCTCTCAAGAAGAGTTAGGCAGTATATAGAGTATACACATTAGGTACAAAAATACAGTAGAACAAGCAAACACTGACCAGAGCTTTGGTATAAAAGTATATAATTATTTATTTAAAAACACACTTGTAAAAATACACTGGCACTAATATGTCAAGCAAGTTCAAACACAGTCACTAGAAATATATACACCTCCCTGATTAATTATTCGACAAGTCTTAGGAAAAGAACACCACTTATTATCAACACAGAGGTGAGCGCTTAACCAAGATGGCACTCCAATAATTATTTAAAAAGGGAGAGAAAAGGCAGAAATAGTAAAGCACACAATACCAACACTTTGAAAAGAACCACAGCAAGTCAAGAAAGGCAGGGTCTACTGTAGAGCAAAAAGTTCATAGGACAGGCCCACTCTTGGAGAGAGCAAGGCGGAATGTGCCCAAGATCGCACAGTTGAAGTACACTTTAAAAGTCTTTGCAGATAGTTCAAAAAGGAGTTAGATCAGTTCAGAAAAGTTAGTTAACAGGTCCCAGGTCACTCCAGGATAGAGAGTCAAGGATTTACGGGACACCTTGAACAGTCTGTTGCAAGGGAGACCAGGCGGTACACAGTACCTGAAATGGTGAGAAGTGAGAAAGCTCCAGGGGGGGGCAGTTGTTTCTGGCAGCGGGTGCAAGTCGGTGCTTCATCCAGGGGAAGAGAAGATCTCTACGTGGAGGAAAGCTGGAGGTCGTTGCACTGCCAGGGAAGAAACCAGCCGCAGAGTTTCCCGGTTAAAAGGTACTACCCTTTTATTTGCGGTAGTGGTGAAGCGTGACTATCCGGCCGCCGGGGTGCTTGGCACGTGGCGATTCGACCACGAGACGATCCAGGAAGGCGAAAAGAGGGCGAACTGGTTAACCCCTCTAGCTCAAGGGAAGAAGACTCTCCTAGAAGAAGATCTTCTCTGTCGTTGGGAAGTGATGAGTCGGTTCAGCAGGGCTCCACCGGTGGTGTCGTCATTGCAGGTCGGCTCAGCTTCTCCCTCTTTGGATTCTTTAGGTCCTGTGGTGACTTCTGAAGTTCCAGTCCCCAAAGCCCTGCTTTTATGCAGGAAACCCCCATTCACCAGTCCTAGCTGTCACTCAAACATGCTAAGTGGTGAGCCGGGCAGCTCACCACTGGGCCAATCACACAAGAATGTGACTTGAGCTGCCGAGGCAACTCAGTCCAGGGTGCCTATTCCCCCCCTCCCACACATCCTGTAGACCCAGGCAGAGTGGCACCACTTTTGGAGGCTTCTGTGCAGAAGCCTGCCAAAAGTGGAACAAAGGGCTCAACTAGAGTTGGAGTTACAGAGGCGAACACAAATGCCATTTTGAAACCGAGTCCTGGCAAAAAGACCCAACCGGGGAATAAATATTAAAAAAATAACCTGGCGGTATCTTTAACATTGCACCAAAAAAGTGGTGCGTTTAAAATTAATGGGAAAATACCATAGGAAATATTCCGGTGCAATATTTTGCGTGGTAACCAATGCCACCAGCCAGAAACTCGACAAGGGGGGGACTGGACAGTGCCCCCTTGGGAAACAGACCCAGGGGCAATCTAATTACCCCTACCAGTACTTCCACAATATGATGGTTTGAACTGGTTCTGTTCACAATTTGAGACTAGTAAAGTCAATGGTGACTTTACATGCCCTGGGAGAGAGTAGTCAGTCCCAGGGTATGGAGTCTATGTTTGGGGGTCACTATGACACCCCTGTGTTACTACACTGAGGGTGCTGTGTAACACACTTACCAAAAACACATGAAGCCCTATGGAGTAAAAGACCCCATAGCCCATACAACACATTACAAAGTCAAAGGACATCCTCAAATCATGCCTAAGAGTGGGAGAAAAAGAGTCTCACTCTTAGCAGGAGAAAAAAATAAACCCCAAAAATCCAGCAAAGCTGCTGGGGTGACTCACTAGGTTTGGGAAATTAGCCTTTACAGAGAATTCTCCCTAACACTCGCCCCCCCCCCCAGACTAAGGGACAGGAGGATTTAATCCACTCCTGGATGAATCTCATACCTCTAGTTGGTTACAAACACCCTAGAGAGACCATCAGCATTTTTGTGGTGACACCCTGACCTATGTTCTATGGTCAAATCAAAGGTTTTCCTTTATAAGCTATATGACCTACAAACCCTTTGAGGAACATCAGTCTTTTTTTAAAACTATAGGGGATCTGGTTGACCAGTCCCTCAGAAGTTGGTACAACTCCTGAACCTGTGTTAGGCTTTTTCAAGGGGCCCTTATAAAGGATTCCCTTAGATCTAGAGGGGCCTCCAGAGTTCCTCACCACTTCTCTGTTGGGAGAAGGTTGGGTCTTAGGCCTCTTGGTTGGAGGGGATGGAGATAAGCAAGGTACACGCTTCTCCTTCCTCTTAGATCTACACTTACCTACTTTAGGAGTTTCATTCCCAAGACTAGGATTGGAGTTGAAGTCTTCAGCAGAAGGTCCAACAGTCTGAAGGTTTTTGGCCTTAGACTTTTCTTTTCTAGTTTTCCACTAGCACTGAGAATTACTAGTTCTCTTAAGCCTAGTTAGGGGTCCAGTTGGTCTATCCACCTCTTACTCAGAATCAGGGGGAGTCACAGACTCTAAAACTGGGGGGATAATGATGGAGCTTGGTTCGGGCTCCCATTTCCCTAACATTTTAGCCTGAAATTTGCCTGGGTCAAAGGTCAATTTACCAACACCAGGGCTTGTAGTAGTGGGGTTCTCATTAGAGGTTCCCACAGGCTTAGAGTAGTTCCTTAAGGTGGCCTCTCTAGACAATTTGGTTTGGTTCTGGGTCTCCATACTGGGAGGCCTGGGGGTACTGGATACTACTCCTAGAGTTCTTAGATCATTCCCCAACAGGACTCTCCCAAGCACCTCAGTCTTAACACTGACAGGAATCATCACTGTCATGTTGTTACACTGTATGAGGGCTGGTAGAATTGGAACCATTTGGACAGGGCCTCCAGACATCTTTGTGGGACCTTTGGGTGCCTTAGCAACATAATCAGGCCTGAAAAAGCTTTCATCCACTACTGTTCTGCTGGCCCCAGAGTCTCGCCTGGCAGGAGTATCCTGGCCATTGACAAGAACACTGTCGATATAATAAACTTTAGAGTTTTCTGGTATGGAGTTGTACACACTCCTATTCCGATTACTAACCAGACCCATGGACTCTACTGTTACACCTGCTTGAAGACCCAAAGGTTCTTCAGCAAAGACTTCAAAGTGAGCACTAGCCATTTGGTCTTCCTACTCAGGAGTGAAAGCTAAGGAGACTGTGCTGATCCCTGTAGGTTTACCCTTACATTTTGGATCTCCTTTGATATCGTCAGTTGCCTTACAGACATAACATACTCCAAATGCTCTCTGAAAGGGTGGCTTGTTCTGACCTCCTTCTGGTTGTTGACCAGAAGGTACACTAGTCTGTTGTGGTTTACCTTGGGGCTTACCCTGGTTATTTTGTTGTTTGGGGCCCTCTTTAGGTTGAAAGGTATTAGAAGTCTCTTGGTTCCCTTTTGGTGGCTGCTTTCCCTCATCCTTTTTCTGAGTGACCCCTGAATACTTGTGAGTAGCCCTGTTGGCAACCCACAAGTCAGCAGCCTTAGCTAGCTTCCTGGAATCTAATTCCCTTGAATCAGCCAAGTGCTGTCTGAGCTCAGGAGAGCAGGCATCATAAATGGACTCCAACATTATAAGATTTCTCATTCCCTCATAAGTGTTCACCTTGTAACCCTTAATCCATCCCTCTAAGTTTTTCAAACACTCATTCACCCAGGTAGCCCAAGGGGAACCATCATTCTTTTTGAGGGTCCTAAACCTCTTAAGGTATTGGGAAGGATCTTCCCAAATCTAGCTATTAAATCTAGCTTCACACATCCATAATCCCTTCTATCCACCACCCCCAACTCCATTACCACATCAGATGCAACAGGGGGGAGCCTACAGAACAACCAGGGAAGTAGCACATTCCCTGAGATGTTCTGGAGCCCATGATTATACTCAAACAAAGCCAACCAATCCAACACATCCAAATTAGACGCATACATACCCACAATCTCTTTAGGCATCCGGGGTCTTTTGGGACTGGTACCCCTAGAGGATCCGGAGAGAGAAGCATTTTCAACAGACAATTTCTTCATCTCTAGCTCATGCTTGAGCTCCATTTCTCTGAGCCTTAGTTCTTGGTGCCGTTGCTCTGTTTGAGCATTAATTCTTTTAAACTCCAATTCAAGTTTCATTTACTCTAGTTCAAGACATTGAGGACTAATTGTGGGACCTGGTAAAGGTCCAGTAGGTACAGCTGGTAGAGCAGAGAGAGGCCTAGGGGGGACAGTCACAGCAGCCTCACCCTCCTCTTCCGACTCTTCCTCAGGATTATCAATACTTTGATCAATATCAATATCATTACTGTTATCTACATTCTCTGGGAGAGTGGGTTCCTCTGAACCATCACCCAGACTTTGGTTTGCTAACAATCTTTCTATTAGCTCCATTTTCTTGCCTTTAGTCAGGAGATTCTTATGCTTACAGAGAACTCTTAAACAATCAGCAGTTTATGTAGAAAGGGACTGTTGACTATGACTTTCCATAGTTGACAGGTTAGAAAAGAACATTTTTAGTGCTAAGCTTTGTGGTTAGTTGCACTAAGGTATATATAAGCACACTAAAATGTATACTCCATACAAATCCCACCGCTGTACACCAGCGTTAGGCAGAAACCTGTGCAGTTCCCTTAGGGACCACTGCAAAAAGTTTAAGACTACAGGTGTTGGCAGTAAACCCAATTGGTAGCAGTCTGTACCACCCAGATTTACCTCGTAGCTGTGGCTGAGCAGTCAGACTTCTCTCAAGAAGAGTTAGGCAGTATATAGAGTATATACATCAGGTAAAAAAATACAGTAGCACAAGCAAACACTGGCCAGAGCTCTGGTATAAAAGTATATAATTATTTATTTAAAAACACACTTGTAAAAATACACTGGCACTAATATGTCAAGCAAGTTCAAACACAGTCACTAGAAATATATACACCTCCCTGATTAATTATTCGACAAGTCTTAGGAAAAGAACACCACTTATTATCAACACAGAGTTGAGCACTTAACCAAGATGGCACTCCAATAATTATTTAAAAATGGAGAGAAAAGGCAGAAATAGTAAAGCACACAATACCAACACTTTTAAAAGAACCACAGCAAGTCAAGAAAGGCAGGGTCTACTGTAGAGCAAAAAGTTCATAGGCCAGGCCCACTCTTGGAGAGAGCAAGGCGGAATGTGCCCAAGATCACACAGTTTAAAAGTCTTTGCAGATAGTTCAAAAAGGAGTTAGATGGGGGCGTGGCTTGGAGCGCCATCGATGTGGTCGCTCCCTTGAGGCCGCCCGTGGGATGTCCGCCGCCGCCGTCAAATTCAAGCGGTTCTGATCGAGTATCCGAGTCGCCAAAGTCATCTACAGCGATCGGAACCGATGAGGCACAACCTGGCCTACAATGACCTCCGAACGCTGGAGCGTTCTCCTAGAACTTAGCGACTGAATCGCTCCCCCGTCACCATTCGAAGAAACCAAGATGGCGGCCGCGCCGGAACTCAACAACATACTACGAACCCGATGGTGACGGGGTTCAGGGGGACCGAAGAAGAGTAGCAAACGGACCCGCCAACATGGATCCAGCCAGATCGTATCGGGGTTGCCCGGAGAATATGTGAGAACTTCATCGGGGGCTGCATACGCCAGGTCGACGGGGGAAATACGGAGGCCACGAGATAAGCCCTGAGAGCCACCCAGAGAAGCCTCGACCTCGCGGGCCATACCGCAGCGACACACCTCCCCCTCCCATGCACTAGTACTTCCTGGGGCGCCCCGGCCACTCATCCAGCTAGCGACCCAGACTACTGCGGAATCACGGCTACTCCACCGACTTCTCACTCGCACTCCCATGCTTGAACTCTCCTGGGCAGCTGGCGCTGAAAACACTCGACCTCCCACCCCTACAACGCACTAAATTCTGCGGACCAAGAGGGGGCTGAGTGCCGTCTCCCACAGCTTTGGTCCTGCCGCAACTCTTCCAGCCAAGTCCGCCAAACACGATCATCATGTCCAGGCAAACGAAGGTTGGCAAGGGCGTAGATATCTCCACCATGCTCACTGCAATAGATAAAAGCAAGAAGCAAGAGCCCCCCAAACTCACCCCACAGAAACAGGAGGACGGGGGAGCCCTTGCTACCAAAGGGGACCTGATAGCCTTCATGGCGGACATCAAGTCAGAGTTTCGCTCATGCCTGTCAGAACTCACCACCAAAATCGAACAGAGAGACCAAAGGGTTACGGAGGTCGAACAGAGGCTCGGAGAAATCGAAGACCACTCTCGGGACCACACTACCACTCTAGGGGAAATGCAAAGAGCCATTGACTCCCTGCATCAGAAATGCGAGATCCTGGAGTTTAAACATGAGGACCTTGAAAATAGGGCGCGCCGCAACAATCTTCGCATTCGGGGGGTCCCAGCCTCCGTCCCCGACAACAAGCTAGCGGACTACGTGGGACGCTTCTTCGAGGCCCTCCTCCCGGACCTGGATAAATCTCAGCTCTTGCTAGATCGCACCCACAGACTTCGCCCACGTCAAGGGGCAGTCTCTGACACCCCCCCAGATGTCATTACGAGGGTCCACTTCTTTTCAACCAAGGAAGGGATTTCGGCGATTAGCCGCCAAGGGGAGGAAATTACTTTTCAGAGCACGCCACTTCAAATTTACCAGGACCTCTCACCACTCACCCTTCAGAAAAGAAGAGCGCTCCGACCCCTGGCACTGTTCCTCCAGGAGCAGCAAGTCCGCTATAGATGGCTGTTTCCAGCGGCTCTACAATTCACATATAAAGGCACCCTACGCCGGATCAGTCACTTGGAGGATGCGGAGAGGATCATGCATCCAACCTCGCCCCAGGAACTCTCTACACCAAACCCGGAAGGAGCTGAGGGCTCTGGGCCGCTTTCCTCCCCAAAACCTAAATGTACGCCATGGTCATCAACCCAGCGGATCAACAGAAAGAGATGAACAATGGCGCCCCCGCACCCCCAGGTTTCAACAGCATCTTTCCCTGGTCTCCTCTGACCCGATCTGAACTCGGATCCGACACATAACGCTTAGTCTGATGAGCCTGGAGGGCGGAGACGGCAGACCATACCCACGGTTCATACCCACTCCAAGGACACTTTCCAACTTTCGTTCCTTGGAAACCCACAGTACTTGATACGCGTTGGGACAATCGGGACAAACCTCAAGTGCAGGATGGTACCACAAGATCCCACGACAAACATGGCAGCTGAACCACCGACTCAAACTCCCCCCCCCAAACCAAGAGATAGAGAATGGGACACCACTGGACAACCAAGTTCTGCGAATCCTCTACCTAAATGTTAACGGACTGAATTCCCCTAACAAACGAAAGGCAATTTTATTAAAGCTCCAGGACGAAGACGCAGCAATAGCTATGCTCCAAGAGACCCACTTGTTGCCGGCGGACGTGACCCGGCTTCGCTCTCGATTATTCCTGCTTCAATTTTTTGCCTCCGGCCCAAGCAAAAAGGGAGGCACGGCGATCCTCTTTAGAAAAGACTTGAACCCGCAAATCCTGGAAACAAAAACATGCCCGGAAGGCCGATACACAGCAGTCAAATGCCTCCTGTTGGGAGACCTATACACCCTCATCTCGGTATATGCCCCTAACACTGGACAATCACACTTCTACGACTTCTTGGGCACGACTCTCGCTAGTTTTGTGGAGGGTCAAACAATTGTCGGAGGGGACTTCAATGGGGTTCCCGACCCCACTAAAGACCGGTCACACCCCCCGACTCCAAGCGATTTCGCCTCCTCCGGCTGTTCAGGTCTCTGGAGATAATAGACTCATGGCAGGTGTTTCACCCCGACGAAAGAGACTACTCCTTCTACTCGTTCTTACACCGCACCTTCTCAAGGATTGACCTGTTCCTGATCTCCCCGCACACCTTCCTCTCAGTCAAAGAGGTCTCCATCGGCACGAGAGCCATGTCTGACCACGCTCCAGTGTTCCTGGAACTCTGGGTTCAGGACCCCAACCTCAATAACCCACGCAAATGGTCCCTATATGACCCGTACTCAATGGGCCTCATTCCGACCCAGGCGGTAAGGGGTTTACGGCTGCGTAAACAGCGCCGACCCTTAACGCCTGATTCCGAGGTCCCTTAGCGCCATGGAGGATTTAACACCTGCTTTTAGCAGGTGTTAAAATCCATGGCGCTAAGGGACCTTGTTGTTAATTACGCCACCGTAATTTACGGTGGCGTAATTAACGCCTTCCCCACTCCCATTATGCCCTATGGGGCAAAAATGGGAATGGGGAAGGGTAAATGGGGATTGGGGACTTACCGCCCCGCCAACCTCGGAATGGGGCGGTAAGTCCGCCAACCACCATGGCGTAAACATAGTTTACGCCATGGTGGTAAAGGTACAACCCAGGCGGTAACTTACCGCCTGGGTCGGAATGAGGCCCAATGACATGGCTACGAGGGACAAGATCGCGACGGGAATAAAAAACTTCTTTGACGAAAACCCAGCCTCAGACACTTCACTAGCGAATAACAGGGACGCCATGAAGGCAGTAATCAGGGGCTCCCTAATTGCTCAAGGAGCGGCCTACCACCGGAACAGACGCCAGACCCGAATAGCTCTAGAGGACGAGCTAAGAGAGGCTGAGGCAATCCACAAGGAAAAAGGCTGCTCCCCTAAGACGCAACGGATCATGCGAACAGCGAGGAAAAAGCTTGAAGCCCACTACGTGGAACAAACCGCCCTACTGATGGCAAAAGCCAAACAATCATATTACGCGAAGGGCAACAAGGCGAACAGGTTCCTGGTGGCCAAACTAGCCAAACGGAGACGCGTCAACACGATCGCAGGTCTGCGTGATCCTGAGGGGGTCACCCGGTACTCGGAGCCCGAAAAACGACAGCTCGCGACAGACTACCTGACCCAAATCATGAAGGCAACCCCTCGGAACCTACCGCAACAGGTGGAATATCTGCAGAGGGCAGCGGTACTCCGTCTCGCCAACACAACGAGAGACGAATTGGAGGAGCCCATTACGGGGGAGGAGGTTGAGGAGGCCATCAAGTCGCTTAAAACACGAGCCCCAGATCCGGACGGCTTTTCGACCAGGTTCTATAAACTATTCAGGCCACAACTGACCCCCCATCTGGTGATCCTGTTCAACTCCTTCAGAGACACAGGCTCTGTCACCCCATCAATGCAGGAATCAACCACCATCCTCCTGCCCAAACCAGGAAAGGACCCAAGGAGTCTAACCTCCTACAGACCGATTGCACTCTTAAACATTGATGCAAATATATACTCAAAAATCCTGGCAAACCGCTTGAACCGCGTCCTCCCGAAGATCATTCAACTCGACCAAGCAGGCTTCATCCTTCACCGGTCAGCGGGAGACAACATATGGAGAACCTTGAACCTGGTGGACCTTGCCTCCCGGAACTCCCAAAAACTGGTCTTAGTGGCTCTGGACGCAGCCAAGGCATTTGATCGAGTAGATTGGCCCTTTATGAAACTCACCCTAGAGGCCTTCGGCTTCGGGTCAACTTTTCAGACAATGGTTCTAGCCAACTATAAGAGCCCAAGTACGAGTCTAAGAATTAATGTACACAGCTCAGCTCCGATCCCCCTGTCATGCGGAACCCGGCAGGGCTTCCCGCTGTCGCCTTTACTCTTCGCACTCACCATGGAGCCTTTGGCCCAAAGGATTAAGGGAGACGACCAAATTAAACGGCTGCAGAACGGCCCCACGCAACACAAAATCACCCTATACGCGGACGATGTCCTACTCACGATCTCAGAAGCCCAATCATCATTGAAACAGGAGATACGAGAACTTACCACCTATGTTGAGGTCTCAGGCTTCACGATAAACTTTGACAAATCCTCGGCCTTGGGCATCGGGCTCACCCCAGCAGAACGGGAGCCACTGACTGCGATGTGCCCGATGACATGGGTGAAGAAGGCCATCCCCTACCTAGGGGTCCACATCCCGGCTAACCCAAGAGACACATACAAAGCCAACTTCCCCCGGCTACTTAAAGAACTGGAAGGCGACTTGAAAGGATGGGAGACCCAAGAGATCTCACTGCTGGGGCGCATCACAGCATGCAAGATGAACCTACTGCCGAGGTTCCTATACGCCTGCGCCTCCCTTCCAGTAGCGATTCCCACACCAACCCTCAGGGACATCCAAAGGAAAATGCTGAAATTCATCTGGAAAGGTAAGAGAGCGAGAATCCCTCTCAAAACAATGCTGGGGGGCTCCAAGCTAGGAGGTCTGGGGGTTCCGGACTTGCGGGCCTATAGTGTGGCAGCACAACTAGCACAGATTCAGGCATGGCAAACTATAACAAACCGCCCCAGGTGGGTAGAGCTGGAACAATCACAAGTACCTCTACCCTTGCGATTTCTGCCACACATCCCGCCCCCCCTCAGAACACACTGGGGAGACCTTCTATCAACTAAACACACTCTTAGCTCCTGGGACTGGGCACAAAAGCAAAAGGAAGTGCCAAGAGGACTGAGCCCACGCT
The DNA here is from genome assembly GCF_040938575.1 of Ambystoma mexicanum. Lineage (NCBI taxonomy): Eukaryota > Metazoa > Chordata > Amphibia > Caudata > Ambystomatidae > Ambystoma > Ambystoma mexicanum. The sequence goes on along the minus strand of NC_090930.1, from coordinate 861,519,081 downwards.
CCCCGGTCTTCCATAACCCATCCTTCTCACCCGGAGCGGACCCCCGCAATTTCCGGAACTGGATAAAGGGCGGGCTGGAGACCATAGACCAGCTATTTATGAGAGGGACACCACTCACCTTCGCCCAATGTAAGGAGAAGTTCCAACTCCAGGAAAGGGACAGATTCACTTATATCCAGCTACGCCACTGGTGCTCGCACCCCCAAACTCTGCAGGCAGCTACACGCCCGCCCTCTGCCCTGGAACTGACACTGGGGGACCTTCCAACCTGGGGCAGGGTATCCACCCTATATAGGCGCTTCCATAGGGACTTCCTGTCCACAAAGACCCGCTGTATGGCTCAATGGGAGGTGGACTTAGGTCATCCGGTCGAGGACCAAACCTGGGTGGACATATGGACCAGAACACACACCTCCTCCACCTGCGTTACCAATAGGGAATGTGCGTACAAGGTGCTCCTCTGGTGGTATTACCCGCCCCTTCAACTTCACCACATGAACCCACAAGTGGATCATGCCTGCTGGAGAGGATGTGGCCACCCAGGCTCCTTCTTCCATATGTGGTGGGCTTGCCCAAAGATACAACAGTTCTGGAGGACATGCCTGGAGACCATCAGACAGATTACGGGAACGGCGATTCCTCTGGAACCTGAACCAGTTTTGCTGGGAGCTCCGATCCCCGTGATCTACCCGCGCTCCGGGACCAGGTCTAAGCTATTGACACACTGGCGGGGAAAACGGTGTTGGCCAGGGCCTGGAAATCCCCAGAAGGCCCTCACATAGCCCAATGGTGGTCTAAACTCTGGGACATCCTGATCGCGGAGAAGGTGTCGGCAGCACAGGCGGGAACGCTCCATCGCTTCCAGAATGTTTGGAGCCCAGTGCTGAAATACGACCAGCGCTTCCCCGCCCAGACCCATAAACTGACCAGGGCCCGATGGATCCTGAAACACCAAGAGAACCCTGAGGAAGACACAGACGCTAAGGGGCGAACTGGATAACCCAGGAGGGAAAATTCCGCCTCCAAACCTGAGGGGTGGAAGGCTGGAGGGAGGTGGGAGGGAGGAAGCCTGGTGGGGGGAATGAGGACTGGGGATCAAAAATCCTGAAAAAGCATTGCTTGTAATATGTCGTGATATGTGTATTTGCCATCCTGCCTTGATTTAAAATAAACAAAGTTAAAAAAAAAAGGAGTTAGATCAGTTCAGAAAAGTTAGTTAACAGGTCCCAGGTCACCCCAGGATAGAGAGTCAAGGATTTACGGGACACCTTGAACAGTCTGTTGCAAGGGAGACCAGGCGGGACACAGTACCTGAAATGGTGAGAAAGCTCCAGCGGGGGCAGTTGTTCCAGGCAGCGGGTGCAAGTCGGTGCTTCGTCCAGGGGAAGAGAAGATCTCGACGTGGAGGAAAGCTGGAGGTCGTTCAAGTGCCGGGGAAGAAACCAGCCGCAGAGTTTCCCGGTTAAAAGGTACTACCCTTTTATTCGTGGTAGTGGTGAAGCGTGGCTATCCGGCCGCCGGGGTGCTTGGCACTGGCGATTTGACCACGAGACGATCCAGGAAGGCGAAAAGAGGGCGAACTGATTAACCCCACTAGCTCAAAGGAAGAAGACTCTCCTGGAAGAAGATCTTCTGTGTCGTTGGGAAGTGGTGAGTTGGTTCAGCAGGCCTCCACCGGTGGTGTTGTTGTTGCAGGTCGGCTCAGCTTCTCCCTCTTCGGATTCTTTAGGTCCTGTGGAGACTTCTGACGTTCCAGTCCCCAAAGCTCTGCTTTTATTCAGAAAACCCCCATTCACCAGTCCTAACTGTCACTCAAACATGCTAAGTGGTGAGCCGGGCGGCTCACTACTGGGCCAATCACAGAAGAGTGCGACTTGAGTTGCTGAGGCAACTCAGTCCAGGGTACCTATTCCCCCCCTCCCACACATCCTGTAGACCCAGACAGAGTGGCACCACTTTTGGAGGCTTCTGTGCAGAAGCCCGCCAAAAGTGGAACAAAGGGCTCGAGTTACAGAGGCGAACACAAACGCCATTTTAAAACCGAGTCCTGGCAAAAAGACCCAATAAATAAATAACCCGGCAGTATCTTTAAAATTGCACCAAAAAAGTGGTGCGTTTAAAATGAATGGGAAAATCCCATAGGAAATATTCCGGTGGAATATTTCACGTGGTAACCACTGCCACCAGCCAGAAACTCGACATGGGGGGACTGGACAGTGCCCCCTTGGGAAACAAACCCAGGAGCAATCTAATTACCCCTACCAGTACTTCCACAATATGATGGTTTGTACTGGTTCTGTTCATAATTTGAGACTAGTAAAGTCAATGGTGACTTTACATGCCCTGGGAGACAGTAGTCAGTCCCAGGGTATGGAGTCTATGTTTAGGGGGTCACTATGACACCCCTGTGTTACTGCACTGAGGGTGCTATGTAACACACTTACCAAAAACACATGAAGCCCTATGGAGTAAAAGACCCCATAGCCCATACAACACATTACAAAGTCAAAGGACATCCTCAAATCATGCCTAAGAGTGGGAGAAAAAGAGTCTCACTCTTAGCAGGAGAAAGAAATAAACCCCAAAAATCCAGCAAAGCTGCTGGGGGACTCACTAGGTTTGGGAAATTAGCCTTTACAGAGAATTCTCCCTAACAGTCCACCCTTTCAGTCTCTAGTCTTGTGCAGGCGGCCATGTTGTCAGGCTGCACGTTTTTCCTGTGATGATCTCCAAGTGTCAGTGAGTTTTGTTTCCAACCAGGGTTAGGGAGAATGTCTGTGTCTTCACCTGTTGAGCGGAAGTCTTGTTCCAGTCTGAGTCAATTTTCTGCTATCCCACCTTTCCCCTGGCGTCCATTTGGGGTTGGTGGGCAAGGGATTGAGGGTCTATTTTCTCTTGTAGAAGGAAAGTCCAAGTCCTTCAATTTGTGATCACTAAATTCCTGTAGCTCTGATCAGTGCTTTCCCAGTTTATCCCAGTTGCATTCTGGTACTGGTAGTTTTGGTCTTTCAGTACTTTGTCTTGTTCCTCTGGAATCAGGATTTCTGTCAGGCTTTTCAGGGCTTAGGGGTTCACAACTCATGTTTTATGAATGGGAAGACAGCCACCTGGCCAGGACAGAGGCCGATAGTTGTTGAGACAGGGAAAGTGGTACCAACAACCCTGCACATACTCGGGCACTCTGGGAAGTCTGACACTGAGGTCCTTTTTAACTCCTCCACGCCACCACTCTCACAGGACCGGCTCTGGCTATACCCCTCTAGGCCGCCTACCCTAGTTTGAGAGGGGTCCCTTTGCTTCCTGCCCTGTCACGCCTCTCAGTCTGTTCTCAGCTTTGTTTTGTGCTTTAATGAAATCCAGAAAAGGCTCCACATCGTGAAATATGTAGAAAGGTTTCCATGTAAAGAATAAGCCAACTTTCTACATACAAGCACCTCACCATTGCTTATATCGACATTCAGTAGTATCGGAAATGGGATAGGATTTACACATTGGTGTCCTTGCAATAACTATTTCCTTTGTTATCACATTGCTACAACTGGCCACTACCACCTACCTTCCTATAAGCACTTCCCAGAGAAAACACACCACAGGTTTTTTTTCAGAACTGGGAAGCCTACGATGGTCTGAATATTGCAATAATACAATCCCAAAATATTACAACTTGGCTCCACCAAATGGAAGGAAATGTGACAACTCCCCTGCCAACATCGGCCAGTTTGTCTGGAGGGAAATGTATGGTGCGACCTGAGATGAAATACCACCTGGCTACAGGTTTGTAATAGTAGTGTCTGCGTTGAACACACACTAATGATTGTTTTGCACAATGCCCTGTTCGTGGTTAGACTTTATCTTCTAGTTCTTTATTCAAGTCCCTGAGCCAGGCCATTGTGCACTTTGGTAGGACAATCTCCTACAGGGAATTGAGAATGTTACATGTGAAAAATATTTCTTGCCTGATCCAGATTCACCCATGTTCCCTCCCCAGACGATGCCCTGTCCCTGTATCCCATTGCCTATTCCTCTATTGGCTCTGTAGTCCAATTCCATTGAATCCGCTACTATGTTAACCCTGTGCCATCCTTCATGCCTGTCATTTTTCATCCTAAACTGGCTCACAGTCAACCCCTACGTGGCGCCATAAAACACCCCACACAAAACAATGATCTTCTGTAAACTGGGAGTTAACCCTCTTATGTCCCTGTTTCTTCCACTCTTCACCATTCCAGCTCGCCATCCCTAAAAGCCTTGGTATGATGATGCTCCTAATCTGCATGAGTCTAACAAGCCCGATTCTGGAATAGATTATACTCTCAGATCAACCATTCTCTTGCAACACCACCTCCCACCCCCTCTTACCCTCCTGTGCCCTCAGTGGATCTGAACACACCCTGAGATGGAGCATTTCTCTTGCACCCTGCTGCTGCCACCACCGCCAAGAACACCAGAAACAAACTAACCAAGCTGCCGCTTCTGCCCCCAGCAGAGATGACGCAGGTGCAATTTTTTCGATACCAATCCAAATGCTTGGAAATCAGAGCAGTGAAGGATGCAGAGCTCCAAATATGGTTGTGGGCGATTCAGGAGTCATTCACTTTAAGTAAACCCCAGCCCTTAAGTAGTCGGAAAAGAGAATATCAGTTTTTCAAACAGCACGAGACGTCTTTTTGCCACAGTTTTCCTTTCTCTGCTCAAGCCCCAATATCGGAGATGGTACTAATTTAGGTGTTCTACTTTTTCCCAAACCAAAGATTACCTTGTATTGTTCGCAAGAACTCACCTCCCCAGCGTGAAATAAGTGTAAGAAACTCGCTCTCTTTCCTCTTCTACTTTTCAAAACATACTTGTATTTGTCCATATTGATTTTTTTGCTCATTGTTTCTGTCTGTATTTATCATATTGATTTTGCTCTATCAAAAAATGATCAAGTAGTACTTTTTCCATATGTATTAAATTAGCACATGACCGGGGAGGCACCCTCACAGCCAATCAGAAGGCTCAGAACTGGGGCCTAACCACATGGTAAAAGTCCTGCTCCAAGCCTCCTCGGAAGTTGGAGGCCACCTTCTTCCGCACTGGTAATCAGGTAAGTGTGACCCTGCACCCTCTTTCCCTCCCCCCCCACACCAAACTCCAATTTCCACACAACCTCCACCACTCCAAACACGTGGTTTCTCAACTTGAAAAGAAAAATATTAGCATCCCAGTACAACATACCAGGATATTAATAGCAATAAACCCCGGCTGGCGGAGAGTTTTACCGGGGCAGACAATGCCCTGGCGCTACAGTTAAAGCCCTTGCTTTGGCTTCTAACTGGCCCAGTGAAGCACCCACCCGTTGGGGGTTATTGCTTAATTGAAAAAATGCAGTGCTTGGTTGCTCACAATGGGTTGCTCACATAGCTGACTTCTTGCACATCAAGCCACAATCTATTTTCATCTAAAAAATAAATGACCTGCTATTGTTGATAACCAGAGAAACAGCTCTGTAGCTATTTAAACATTTTGAAACATGAATATTTTCATTTTAAAACCTTGTTTCCACAGTCATTGGACAGCAAGGCATGACTGGCATGACCTGGCAAGAGACCATCATTTTTGCTGTTCTCAGTTTTTTTTACAAATAAATACCGAAAGTAAACAGAGTGGTTTCCGTCTGCATTTATGTGTGAAGTCAGTAAAAAGGGAAAACTGGGAGCCTTAATTATAAGCAGAAGAAAATGTGTGTTGTCCGGTACTGGCGTTGCTGTGATTGGGAAAGAAGAAAGAAGTGTTGTATTGTGTTGTGTAGGCCACCCTATCCCAAACCCTTATGGTAAATGCATTAATCTTTTATAACGTGCTTTGTACCGGAGACCAGTCTCTGAGCATGGGGCCAGGATTCTAACCTATGTTTTTATTTGTATTTATTTTATTTATTTACTATTTATAAGGCGCCTATACAACAAACAGTGGTACCAGGGGAACAACAAGACAAAGGTGGGGAAGGATTGAGGGGAGTAAATAAGCAGTAACAATAACAACAAACAAACAATAGTGGTCCTACTAGGCCTTGTGACATTCGGAAAGAGCAAGTATAGTGACGAGAGGTGCAGAAGAGCGGAAAGGAAGGGGAGTGGGGAGGGGGGGTTGGAAGATCATGGTATTTCATGTGCTAATGGGAGCGCCGGAGGGGAATTGGGGAAGTGCCATCAGGTACCAGGGGAGGAGGCCACTGGCTAAATGCTACGGTGGAGGTGTCCCAAGGGGGGGTGGAGGGGTGCCCAGTCACCCAGCAGTCATGCAGGAGGCCCAGAGGGCAGTGCTGAGGGGGGTCAGTGCTGGTATCGACTGGACAGAGGGCCTGGTAGCCTATAAGACTCATGAGGGACTAGGCCGCCAGTCTCAGTGGCAGTGGGGGAATTAGCAGGGGAGGGAGAGAGGCAAAGAGGTAGAGAAAATAAGAGTTTTGAGGAGTTTCCAGAACTTAAGGACGTCTGGCTCAAGTCTGAGGGGCCGGGAGGCTGTTCTAAAAGGGGGCACCAGCCTAAGAGAGAGAACTACCCCCCACTCTCTGCTTGGAGAAGTGTTTGATCAGCAGAGAGTTGTAACTAGAAGATCAAAGCAGGGAGGTATTTAGGGAAAGAAAGCTGGAGATAGCAGGGTACCAGGCCCCAGAAAGCATTGTGGATGATGCAGAGGGTTTTGAATTTGATCCTCGCTTGCCACCGGGAGCCAGTGGAGAGATTTTAGAGCAGGAGAGATATGGTCCCTGAGCTTGAGGCCAAGTATAATTCTTGCAGCCCTATTCTCGATTAGTTGAAGGGGCGAACAGAGGAAAGGGGCATATTGAGGAAGAGTCTATTGTGGTAGTCAAGCCAGGAGAGGACCAGAGCTCTATAGACATTGAGCTTTTGGGGCAAAGTAAGGAAAGCCAGAATGCAACTAAGGAAGTGCAGCTGAAAGTGGGCCTTTTTGGCAAGGTCCAAAATATGAGGGGAGAAGGAGAGAGAGGAGTCGAAGATGACCCCAAGATTGTTGGCCTCAGTAGAAGATGAGGGTAGGGGGCCGAAGGAGGGCAGCCAGAGGGCTGGAGGGAAACAGGGCACAGGTGTCCAAATAAGAAGGATCACAGTCTTGATGGCATTAAGAGTCTTGATGGCATTAAGACAGAGATATTTGGCGGCACACCATGCCTGAACAGTGGTCAATCAAGAATGAGAGAGGAGGAAGAGAAGCTAGCAGACAGAAGCTTAAAGGAGAGCTGTGTGGCATCAGCATAACACTGGAAGTGAGGAGAGAAGGAGGAGATCAGGTGGGCAGGAGGGGCAAGGTAGATGTTGAAAAGCTACAGCGAAAGGATACAGACCTGGGGAACACTGTAGGTGGAGAGTGAGGTGGTTGTTCTGCATTGTCTTGCTTCCAAGACAAATGTATTGCCGCTGAGCTATCCTCCCCGCCGGTACCTTGATAAAGTTCATAGATGGCTAGTGGCCAAATCATATATCTTAAGTGGCGGTCAGTCTCTGAATCTTTGATAATTTAGAAATTATTAAGCCATTCATGTTTAGCCAACCCCAGCTTACCCTCAACAGAGTGGCCTGAAAGTAGCTGGAAAGACAAGGGCATGCCAAGCCACCACTCTCTCTAGAGCAATATACAGAAGGAGGCAAGGACCCCTCCACATGAAAGCCATGGCATATTAATTTTAATGTGTGTTTTTATCTGTAGTCGCTATCGGGAATGTGAAATAGGTAAATGAGGGACACAGAATTTTCCTTTTAAACCGGGGATCAGGAGGATAGCTCAGGGGCAACACGTTTGTCTTGAAAGCAAGACAACACAGAGCAACACAGGTTTGAATCCTGGTCCCGCGCTTAGAGACTGGTCTTCGGAAGTTAGCACATTAGAAAATATTAATTAATATAAATGATGCAATTATTTCAAACCAGGAGATGGCCTGCTTTCAACAGGAACACCAGTCTTACCTAGCACAAAGGTGGATTTAGCCAAATATAGCCCAGAATGTCTTTCTAGAAAAAAAATACCAGATGTTTTACATTATTTAATGCTTTGCTTTTTTCTAGATTAACCTTGAAACTGGTCACCTCCTGAAAATCATCCACTATTCTTAAAATGAGTTTAGAGCAGTTGGGCTCAGTTACTATGGCGATAATATCCTGTGCAAACAACATAACCGTGTTATTTTCTTCATCTCTCAACTTTGCATCTCTACCGCTGGATGGTGCTGTCTGCAGATCCGCTGGTATTGTCAACCATCATCAGACATAAACCAGAATCACCATTCAACTTCTCATAGAACAAATCTGTATTTCAAGAAACATGGACTACAATTCTCAGAAAGACCTGCCAGATATCTGAAAAACCCAGAAACCTAATCCGGAGATTCTGTTGGACACAAAGGTTTCATCATGAACGGAAGAAGAAACGCACATTTCAATAGACAGCAACATTCAAAATGCCATGCCAATTACTGCACTTTTGTTTCTTTAGAAAAACTCCTGGAGTTGGTCAGCACTGGCTCCCTTCCCTCCAAAATGCCAGGGATTTCTATTACCCAACCTGTGACTGCAGGTGTGCAGCCCAATCAAACAGCTCCATCCTGGCTTTCCTCCCTGCTTGCACTGCTTATAAGCCACCACACCCTCGAGCTCCCTGCTTGTGCATGGAGTTCTAAATCTCATGCAGATGGGGTCCCATTAGGAGTTACTCTCTGCCTTGCTGACCCTTCTTCCTTGTGCTTTGCCTATGACTGTTCCCTTCTCCTGTGTTGCCTTGCTCCTATTTCCACAGACCTGCCTTGCTACCTCAGTCGATCCCCCTCTGTCTGATACCAGAGTGCGTTCTCCTTTCCTTCGTGCCTGGTCCATGCAGCTTCTTGCCCCAGTTTGTTTTGCTGATTTCCTGCAGCTCCCAGTTCCTACTTATTGCACTGTGCCCCTGAAGCGTCCTGCCGCTGTTATCTGTGCTGTTTCCTTTCTGTCTCCTACCCTATTCCCTGGTCTGCCCTTCTCTGGTCTATTTAGTCTTGAGCGTTACCCAGTTTAGACAAGCACTGTTTCTCTTGCTTCTATGTGCACCTTTCCCCTAAATTCTAGTCCTGAGCCCCAAAGCATTGCCTCCTAAAGCTTCTGTGTTTCCGGTCTAGTTTTCCATCCAGCTTCAGATGCCTATATTTGTTAACAGTTACCAGCACCCTGCTCAATTACTTTGTACTTGTACCCTGCTAGGTTACCTTGTACCAGCACCTTGCTTCAGTTACATCGCTCCAGTCCATTGCCAAATCAATATAGTTCTAGTACGTTCCTGTTCTGAATTCGTGTTTCCCTTTTGGGCTCCTAATGCCTGGTATGTGTTCTATAGTATCCTCACCTTTGCCTCTGTGTATTCCTCTGTAAAGAGATTGACCCTATTCCCTAGGAGGCAATCTCTGCCCCTACCTTTGTCTCGTGTTACCTGTAGTCTATAGTGTATTCCATGTAACAGTATGTTGATTGCTGTTCCCACAGAAGGCATTCACTCCACTAAATGTTACGGATGGCCCCACATAGGTTTGTCTCATCTAAGTACACTCCTTATAGGCACCTTTGCATCCAGACACAGAAGGGACTCTTGCTGCCACTCTGCTAGGGGGTGTTAGGGCGAGACTCTCTTAAAGTAACTTGCACAGAGGCACTGATCTTCCCTTATATCAGTGGGCAGTCTTAGGTCTGACCATTGCACACCCCAGAGGGAATTGTGGCAGGTCAGAAGAAGGAGGCAGACTCCAATAGACCATTTTAGATGCTGCTGTATTAAAGAAAAGGGAAAATGCCTATCTCTCCCTATTCTATAAGGCGTCCCTACCCAACACAACTAACTAAGGTGATCGTCAGTCATCAGGCAATGCCTAAACAGAAACTGTCCACTGTCCAAAACCAACCTTACTCAACCTACCACTATAGCAACAACTAATAACTAATAACAGAGGAATGGCTCCCTCTCCTGTTATGTGGTTTCCTATATGTAAATTAATTCTTCAATAATTAAGTCTTCAAGTAACCTCTAGATATGGTCTTGATCAGTTCATACAGTTCACATATGTCTTCACCTGGCTTTGCCTTTTTGATATGCTTATCCTTTTCCGGTTGTGTCTCGGTTCTCTTGATCCTTGTTATAAAAATGTATATGTCTCTCTTGCTGAGATAAACAGTTCCACCATATAACAGTTTCTCTTTCCACTCCTGTCTCTAGAGTTTTATTCACTTGAAACTGAGTATTATAGTATTGATTCTTGTTCATGTGAAAAACCAGAGGGTGTTTCACAACCTAGTCCCTGCCCGTACTCAGGTAGCCAGGGAAAGGCCATCGCTTTTGGATCCCAAACCTCAGGGTAGACAAGTGAATCAGGATCACCTGGGTAGGGGTCCTCAGGAGTGGGGTAGAAGCACCCAATGGTGAGACATGGTATCCCCCTTTTTCCACAACCCATCTAACCCCTATCCCTGTTGTGCTGAGCCCAGGAAGATGAGGAATGCGGTCAGAAAGAATTCCCCAACTGACTTGCATTGGCTCCATCCCTGTAATGAGGCCAGGCAGAGTCAGGCACCTAGTTCTACCAATGCACACCTGTCACTTGTTAACACTCCCTGTGAGACTAAAGGGTGGCACGCACAGGCACACTTTGAGCGAGGCTGGGCATGAGAAAGAACAGCTCTTTCGTGGCTGATGCGAACCAGGCTGTGGAAGTTGGAAGGCCAACGGGCTGATCGGCAGTTGTATGGATTGAGAGAGAGCCAGGCGAGCCAGGCAAGAAATCCACACTTTCGGGAAGCCGTAAGTGTTCCAAGGCTGAAACCGACAGAGCGGAGGAAAGAAACGTTCAAGTTGCATGAAAGCAGCCTGAGACCCTCCCTCACGAGGGAACAGCAGAGTTGGGTAGGAGCAAAGGAGGCGTTGGTAACGGCCTTGACTGCTGCATGAATAAGATGAAAGAAGACCAATTAACACGACCGGTAATGAATCAAGGCAACAAAAGTCCGGTTTGTGTTAAAAGCAAAAGTAGCTGTAATATGAAAGTTGCACGTGTGCCGATAAAATGCGAATGGAAAGAACAATTGCTGAATTGTAAAAGGAAAGAATACAAAGTAACAGAGTGGTCCTGCAAAGCAAAGTCACACATTCGAATGTCTCGATGAAATGTTATGAGAGTTGAAAGATATTACAGCGGGAAGCAAAGGAAAGAAAGTAACCGCAATAAGGGAAGAAAGTTGAATAAGAGGAAAGTGGAGTATGTAAACTCTGAATATGACAAGAGGGCAAAGTATATGAACTATGAAAAAGGCCAAGAGGACAAACTAAAGAGAATAAGAACTGCAAGTACCATTGGTGTTCCAAGATGAGGAAAATTGTGAATTGCAGAATTGTTGAAAGAGAGGTCGGAGTGGTCATGCAGAGGTCTATACAAAATCCTTGCAATTTCCAAAGTCTTCGACAGTGAAAAGATACCTAGGATACAATGTGGGGAAGGGAACCCCAACAAAAGAGACAGGGTCGAGCCTGGCAGAGGGAAGCCTGTGCAGAACTGTGTGATAAAGTGACAAGAGACAGGGTCGAGCCCGGCAGAGGGAAGACTGTGCAGAACTGTGATGTGAACAGAGTATTGCTAACAAGGCAGACAAAGCCTAAGGAAGTGATTGAACTACCAGAAGTTTGAAGCCCAAGACTGAACTGTTGAATTGTACCAGTAAGCCAAAGTGTGCATGGCTGATGGAACTATGCCATACACCTATCCTTTTTAAGGAAGTAGAAACTGTGGGGCTGAACGTGGCGAATGGAGTTGACTGACTTGGACTCGTTTGTTATTTATTTAATGGTTGAGACTACTCCCATTCTAGAGTTAGGGCCAGTTAGGAACTCTACCAACCCAACCAAAATACTAAATAAAGGTTTTCGAAACTTGTATCCATTGTGTCTTTGGCTACTGTTCGATACCATGCCTTCCTTACATTTACTTCTTGAGGTTTATATTATTTATTTATTTCTCTTTACTGAGATCGGTGAGATTAGTCTCACAATGATTTCCATGGTTTTTGTATTAAAGTCTCTTTACAACAACTGGGACTAGTATGATCAGTCTCATAGTGATCTTTGCTCACTTTTCTTGGTTTAATTATCACAGTTTCTCATATTGATTCACTTATAACAATCTCTTGACTTGGACTCCAACGAGCATGATTAATCCCATAAAAATGATCACTACCCCTACTGGGTTCAGGTATCGCAGTCTATTTACTTTGACTGGGACAAGTAGGATTAGTCCCATAATGATTATCTTCTCCCCTCCCGGGTCTCCTGTTTTCCCCTTTACCTGTAGCTTCTCGGGGCAACGTCACCAGGATCTCTTGTGGCTTGGGGTTGCTTTGTTGTATTGCCAAGTTTCTCTCCTTTGATATTGAGGATGACCGTAAGGTACTTCAAGCACAATTATATCTCGTGGTTTTCTCTTCAGGCTGGTTTCAGCATTGTGTGGACGACTCCTGGTCCACCACAAGGATTTTGTGGTCACGCCACCACCTTTGGTATAGTTTTCTCTTTTGGTATTCCAGGATGCTCCACGTCCATCTGTTCCCTTTGTCTCACCCCAGGTAAGACACTGTGCGTCAGTATCAACTTCACGGTCTCCTGGGAGGCCGTATGCCAAATTCTCTCTCTCATATCGGTAAATTGCTGCGCTTCCATTTCTCTTCCTTCTCTCTCCCTCTCTGTAGATACCACATGTCTATTTCTCTTCCTGCGAGATGCCACACGTTGAAACCTGCGGGCCTTTTCTTTTGCCAGTGTCCACCCTCAGTCCGACATGCATCTGGGGCTACCCCGGCATACGTCATGGTCTCTCATTATCGCTCTCAATGGGTTTCTTCACACCAGTAGAATGGGATCTTGCATTTACAAAATATTTTGGGTTTCTCTATGACAATAACAGATATGAGTTTCATCACGTATTGTTCCATTATAGATATTTTCAGAGATATTGTGAATAGGATTTTTAGGGAGTTCCTTATCATAACGGGAGTCCTTGTCCCCAGAGGGGGAGTCTCTCGTGGTGAGGTCCCACTTGCCTCTACCCCTACAGAGGGTATTTCGGAGTGGGATCACCTCCATAGCCTCACAGGGGGTCTCCCCCTTCGAGAGAAGGGATGAATTTCTGTGATTCGTCACATACCTTTTTTTTTTGGCTCCCCCCTCTCCACGGACCGAAAATCGATTTAGGAAGTCTATGTTTCCTTGTCCTTGTCCCTTTTGATGTTGAACTGTAAAACAGAAGGGTTGTAGGTCTAGGAACCACTTCATGATTCTGACGTTGGTGTCTCTCCTTAGACTTCATACAACAGTGGGGCCCTGACTATTATCTCCGTCTACTGGGATTACACTCCTATCAACAAAGCTCCTAATGGGGGTACTCTTTACAGTTTCTTCCTGTTCCTCTCAGAACATTCTCCCCATTTTCATTCAAATCGCCTGTTGTAGGAATACACTACAACCTGTCATTTCTTTAAAAGTATACATTAAAAACGTTATTCTATTTGAAAAACAATCTAGACAAATATTCTCAGACAATACAATGAAAATACATCCAACTCGGTTTTAAAATATTTTTTCATATATTACAGACCATTCAATTCAAACAAAATGGAAGCTTGAAAGTGGGGTTTGTAAGTGGGTCAATACAGTACTCTTGCTCAATCTATTTATAATCTAGAGCCTAACAGTATTAGCATTGCATCGGTCTAGACTTGTATGTAAGTTACTCATGTACCTCAATTGTTACCATGACCAAACTTGTCAACATCGGTTAAACCCTGGATACCAACAAAAACCCTCCTCCCACACAGGAAGTGATGACATACAATAATCCTTGACCCTTATAGACAATTATGTTTTATTAAAACCATTTTCATTGAAAACCAAGACAAGTAATAAACCATGACTGATATTGGGCAAGCTGGTTAAATTACCTAGGTTTCAGAGCAGTCCACATTTGCTGAAAGGAGCAACAAAAGGGCAAAGTCTGCTAGACCAATATGATGGCCTTGAATATTGTCCACACCTTCTGGTCCCATTAGCTAGGTATTAGACAATAAACCTCATCCTCGGTCTTTTTTTGTTTAATATTGCATGCATACTGGTGCAAGTTTTTTTCTAAGAGCTTCAATATTTCAAGCATATGGTAAGAATAGGGAGATAAAGTGACTTGCCGAAGAACAAAACAGTGTTGGTAAATTATCAAATGGGGGTGGAGATTATAACATGATCTTAAGTTTGCAAACCTGGCGACTTCTTTGCTAGCCTACATCCGTCCCCTTTTGTCCCCTGTACAAGTTCTATGATTTAATGTAGGACGTACAACCAGTGTTTAGGTCATTCTGAAGCATTCACACATTTGGCAGATAAGGAAATTGTACTACAGAGAACTAAACACACAAGCCCAAAATCACATATTTTTGATCAACCGAATAGCCCACATTAGAACCCAAATCCTTTGGCACTAAAGCAAATGATCCCATCGCCCCTGACCCCTTTATCCACCAATTCCCATCTTTTCCCTCCATTTCCTCTCCGCCCCTGCTCTCGTGGTCCGGCTGAAGTGAAGGGAAGCTGAACATGTGTCTGTTTGGATTTGTGTAAGGTGGAGCTGTGTCAAACAAGATTAGAGAATGAATTAAAAGGTGGGCTTTTGCCCCTATGGGATGGATAGCAGAATGCATGTTTGCAGAAGTGAGGGAATATGTCGATGGGGGTGCAGCCAGAGTGGTGCCATGCCCCTGTGATGATTCAGGGGACGGATAAAGAGGAATAGTATTTTAGGTAGCACCTTGTCTGAATATTTATTTGCAGCATTCGATTTTTAAAACAATATTTCAGTTAAGGTGGGAAAGCTACATAAGAGACCAGAGGGAGAGAGAAAGGGCAGAGAGCAGAAAGCAAATTCAACATTCCTCCCTTCTGCAATCTCATTGCAACAATCCTCAAAATTATATCTGGATATTCATCAGTCAATCAACTTGCAGCTCTTCTTATTGATGGTCTATGTGAGACAGGCATGGTATCAAGAGGGGCACAGACGAGGGAGATCCAGGGGTGGAAAGTTACCACCCAAAGTTCGCTGAGAAAGGAAATGTCCTGTTAATTTGTTGAATACATCTGAGGGATCAGTGCCCAGAAGAGGGGGAACCAGGGGTGAAGCCATCACCCAACAGAACTTTGTGTTTGTTTTTTGAGCGCTTTCCTCGAAGGCAAGAGACTTTTTATTATATGTTTATGTTTATGTTAAGCAATTGGGAAGAGTTAGATAGATGACACTTATACCAGGACATATGAAACACCCTGAGAGTGGTCTTGTTTCAACAGAAGTGCATTGATACTTTCATGAGTCTCAAATACTATTCTAATACTGAACATGCTTGGGAATACGCATACCCTGTTCGCGCCAGCCAAATCGCATTTAAATGGCTGCACGTTCTGCCATAAGCCGCGAACACCGGCTTCCTGCGGGTATGGACACGGGTGTTGGGGGGGAGACCTTGTGGTGTGGGCTGCCTGCGGTGTATGGTCACGGGTGTTGGGGGGGTCCCTTGTGGTGTGAGCTGCCTGCGGGGTATGGTCACAGGTTGTGGGGTGTCCCTTGTGGTGTGGGCTGCCTTCGTGGTATGGTCCCATGTGGGCTGCCTCCGGAGCATGGTCACGGGTGATGCGGGGTCCCTTGTGGTGTGAGATGCCTGTGGGGTATGGTCACGGGTGACGGGGGCTCCCTTGTGGTGTGGGCTGCCTGCGGGGTATGGTCACCGATGTTGGGGGGTCCCTTGTGGTGTGGGCAGCCTGCGGGGTATGTTCACGGGTGTTGGGGGGTCCCTTGCAGTGTGGGCTGCCTGCGGGTATGGTCACGGGTCATGGGGTGTCCCTTGTGGTGTGGGATGCCTGCGGGGTATGGTCACGGGTGATGGGGGGGTCCCTTTTGGTGTGCGCTGCCTGCGGGGTATGGTCACAGGTGTTGGGGGGTCCCTTCTGATGTGAGCTGCCTGCGGGGTATGGTCACAGGTGTTGGGGGGGTCCCTTGTTGTGTGGGCTGCCTGCGGGGTATGGTCAACGGTGATGGGGGGCTCCCTTGTGGTGTGGGTGCCTGCGGGTAGGGTCACAGGTGATGGGGGGTCCCTTGTGGACTGCCTGCGGGTATGGTCACGGGTGATGGGGGGTCCCTTGTGGTGTGGGCTGCCTGCGGGTATGGTCATGGGAGATGGGGTGTCCCTTGTAGTGTGAGATGCCTGCAGGGTATGGTCACGGGTGATGGGGTGTCCCTTGTGGTGTGGGATTCCTGTGGGGTATAGTCACGGATGATGGGGGTCCCTTGTGTTATGGGCTGCCTGCGGGGTATGGTCACAGGTGATGGGGGTCCCTTGTAGTGTGGGCTGACTGCAGGTTATGGTCACGGGTGATGAGGGCTCCCTTGTGGTGTGGGCTGCCTGCGGGTATGGTCGCGGGTGATGGGGGATCCCTTGTGGTGTGGGCTGTTAGGCAGAATCCTGGGCAGTGCCCTTAGGGACCACTACACAAGATTAAGATTACAGGTGGTAGTACAATTTCACCTTTGGTACAAGCCTGTACTACACAGTTAGAGTGGTAGCAGTAGTGGAGCAGCCAGACTTATCTCAAGAGCAAATGAGCAGTAGTAGAGATTACACAAAGGACTACAATTACTGTGACTCAAGCAAACACTGACTCAAGGTTTCTGGTTAAAAAGTAAAAGTACATTTATTTTTAAACCATCTGTTCACAAAACACTTCACTTCTATTAAATTAAAACCACACTTCAAATACACTACACACAAACAATTCCCCTTGTGCAGAACAATTCAAGGTACGTACCTTTGGATTTGACAGACCGGTGTTGTGAAACAAAGACGTTACCGGGGGTTTTTTACACGATCACTTTTTGATTTGGGCTGCCTGCGGGTATGGTCACGGGTAATGGAGGGGATCCCTTGTGGTGTGGGCTGCCTGCGGGTATGGTGACTGGTGTTCCACGTTACCCTCCTGCCCGATGGCCAATACCTGTCCCAGTGATGTCGAGGGCCCGAGTCCTGTCGCCTCCTACATCAAGCCTGCTGCCGCCGATAAACCCTGTGCCTGCGCCTCCGGGACTGCCTCCGGGATGATGACAACCCCTGGGACAGTCGTCCACGTGCCCTGCTGCAAGGTGCCTTCACTACCTCCATTGCCACTGGTCCTGTTGCTGGGGTGACCACCTCTGCTGATCCTCCGACTCCTGACTGTGGCAGGGATGTGGTCTCCACCAGAATGGCCGCCTTGGTTGGGACAGGTCCACGAGGGGCCCTGGTGTCATCTGGGCCGGAAGACGGCAGGCAGGACGACTGGTGCACAGTGGAGGAAGAGGAGGAGGGGGTCGCATGAGTGGTCAGCACACGCTGAAAACCCGCGACAACGAGCTGCGCTAGCCAATTCATGAGGCTACAGACCTCTTCGTGATGGCATGCAAGCCCCCAATTGGTGGCCTGCATATCAACCCAAAGGGCGCCTGTCCGCCTCGCGATCCCGGCTAGCATGGGCTCCACCTTGTAACGAATTGCCTCGCCCGCAGGTAGTGGAAGATCAGTTGACGTGGATACACCCGCTACCTGCGGACGGGTCTGGCCTGAGGCATGCCTGCAGGTGCATACTGATGCAGGTGCAGTTTCAGGGACAGGATTAGGCACAGGCCCCTCAACGGTGACCTGAACTGCCTCCTGCCCCTGGACTGCATCAGTTGCACCTACCTCATCACCCCCGCCAGGCCCCATGTGCTGGGCTGATGTGGCCTCCTCCTCCTCCTCGTCCACCACCAACCTGGCTGACTCCCCACCATCTTCTGCATCGAATTGCCCCTGTGGGGGCTCACCTGTCCCTCCCGCTGCTGTGGAGCCTGTGACCAACTTCACCTTCTTGGGCCTCCCCTCAGCAGCTGCGGCCGTTGTTGCAGACACAGCACCAGTCCCCATTGCTCCCGGAAGATTTTGATACCTGGGAGGATGACTGGGCCTTGCGTCTCTCCCTGGTGGAGGTATCCCTGCCACGGTGCTCCACAGCGCTGTCTCCGCCCTATTCCTCCATCGCCACTGTGGATAGGGAGACATTGAACACAAGCATCAGTGTACCGAACAAATGTCTGCTTGACACAAAGCAAATGCACATAAGTGGCACTGTCAAACATCACAACCATCATCACCCTCCACAACACACAGTTCAGTGCAAGCAACACAGATGCACAAACATGCATGCTAAGTGCAACAAACATTCACAACTTGTACAAGGCAATGCGTCCACATCAGAAGAGGGGCAGAACCCCACATGCATCATGGTACATGCACATCACATACACACAAATCATGCATCAGGCCATGTAGACCTCCCGTCACAGTGCACTTGGGGAAAACTGGGCCACATGAGTCAATCACGCATTGAGATGCTTGTGTGTCATGCATCCATGGGGTTGGCCAATCACACACACTACTCAGACACACGCACATGTACACCATGCATGTCCATGAT
The DNA here is from genome assembly GCF_040938575.1 of Ambystoma mexicanum. Taxonomy (NCBI): domain Eukaryota; kingdom Metazoa; phylum Chordata; class Amphibia; order Caudata; family Ambystomatidae; genus Ambystoma; species Ambystoma mexicanum. The sequence goes on along the minus strand of NC_090930.1, from coordinate 861,500,499 downwards.
GGTGACATACACACCCATGTGTCACACCTCTCGCACGCCCTAGTCCAGACACAGGTATGCAAACATGTGCACCTCGTTACATGCCGGTGCATATCACGCATTGCAACACAGACACCATTGATGTGGGTGCCGCTTGAATGGACTCACATGCACACAGACATCTGTACAGGAGGCATGCCAGACATGAGGCCAAGGTGCACACTCCAGCCACATGTCAACACACACATGAACTACGCTGGACAAGAACACATGGACACTTACCAGTCGTCTCCGGACGGAGCTCAACTCCATGACCTGGGCATGCAGCGCTCGGTCGATGCACTCCAGGACCCTCTTCTCATCTGTCGTCAACCGGCCCCGGCACCCCACTCCACCATCACCCGACTTGTCGAGGTGCTGGGTTTTCTTGAGGGCCCTGGACCTTTAGTCTTCCCAGCACTTCCAGAGATGTCGGTAGTCGCGGGGGTGCCACCCCCTCCACATTGATGCACCCACGATGTCCGCCCAGATCTTGGTCCGTCCTTCCTGGTCGACGCAGAATGGTATGATGAAGAGGGCATCATAATGCCCCAGGACTTGCTCCACCAGGATGCCAACTTCTCTGGAAGAGAAGCCGACAGCCCTCTGACTCTCTGCCGCGGGGTTGCCACTTGCCTCAGATGGTGCTTGGCCCGACATGGCAACCCGAGGTATGTGTGGGTGGGCAACTTGGTCCAGGGGCTGGGCTCTGGAGCGATGGAATGGCAATCAGGAGTCTTCTGGGTCAGCATTGGTGGTCTCAGCAACAGGATCACTGGCAATGGATGACGAGCAGGCACAAAATTGCAGGGCACGTAGGTCGCAGGCACACAGAGTGGCTGGCAGCAGCAGATGGCTCGTAGAGAGGCAGCTCGGGGCATTTGGGGTAGGTAAATGGCCTTATGGGCAGGAGTGTGGGTCTTCCGTGTGCTTTCGCGTAGCCAGCTGGAGGCAGAGTGACTCTGCACGTGCGGAAACAGCGCGTTAGCGTGTAATCAGAGGAAAGGCCCTAAGCGCATACGTTACGTGACGCGCACGGGCCAATGGGCGTTGCCGTTCAGTACGGGTTAAAGGTCCACGTAGGACACCAGTGCACTGTATGTGCTTTCTGTGGAGACCGATGCGTGAGATTCTTCTTTTTGTGGGTTCACACGCAAATTGATCACTACTGTGGTAGTGCATACTTCTGCTTTTGGCGGGAGTGTTGCCTACGCGCACACATGCAAATGTTTTTCTTCATTTTTCCAGGCAGACAGTGAGTCGCGCATGTATTTTTCCCACTGTGGTTGCCCCTATGTGTCGCATATCCCATTTTCGAGGTCATAGTAGCCTACGCATTTTTTGTGTTCCTGGGTGCCACAGCGTACTGCAGGAAGATTTTTCATCGCACATGGGCTACCAAGGGTCGCATGCACGTTTTGTTTTTGTTTTTGGGGTGCCTGAGCATTGCATGACCTGTTATTTTTCCCCAGGGGTCACAAACAGCATTGCAGGAGCACAGGGGTACGTTTTCCATCATGTGCCCTTCCCCCTTAACCCCAATTGCCCAGGACAATTGTTGTCTGCACCTCCCATTGCGCTAGTACATCAGTGCCATGACTGGGAGGGCAACAAGTGGTAAGGGAGACAAAGCTGGGCAACCTCCCAGAGGTGGCCGCGGTGGGGACGTGGCCAAGGTGGCTGCGGTGGGCAACGTGGCCAGGGTGGTCCACGAGGGCAGGGTGTTCAGGCACTTCCAAGGACAGCTATGCCCTTCCCCTACAAGCGGGTCAGGGAGATGCAGCTGCTGCTGCCATCCCCAGCACCCGTCAGATCCGACAAGCAGTGCCATCTGCTGTCACAAGCAGGCAGGGTGTGGAAGCTGCAGGGGCAGCTGCAGCTGACACCGCCCCGGCTCAGGGTCAGCCAGCCCAGACTGGATTGGTCCTGGAACAGGCACAGGATGACTCACAGGCCGATTTCCATGTCGAGAAGGCCAAGGCACGTGTGTGAAGGTTGCTGTCAGTAGGTCACGTGGATCTGGGGCAGCTGTGTCATCTGCTGCCCCCAGCAGCCAGGGTGTGGAAGCTGCAGGGGCAGCTGCAGCTGACACCACCCCGGCTCTGAGTCACCCAGCCAGGACTGTGTTGGCCCTGGCCCTTGGCACAGAGCCAGGTGTGGCGCAGGGTTCTAGTAACAGCACCCAGCTGCCAATAACTGCAGTCCGGCCTTCGGTCCTTGTGTCATTGCCTTGCTTCCATTGGCCAGTTCACCTGTGATTCAGCCCCTACTGACCAGAGCGACACAAGCCACTCAGGGTCCGCACCACCTCCTAAGAGGAAGAAGCATGCTCCAGTAGAACAGGCTGGGACCCCAGACGCGGCTCAGCCCTCAAACACGTCAAGAAAGCGGAGTTTCTGTAATGCGGAACTGGACGCACTTGTGGACTACGCGGGCGATATTAGCGCCTTCGGATATGAGAGGCGCGCAGCAGATGATGTGATGAAGCGTTGCAATGACCTCCGACGCTGAGCAAAAGACAAGCTGGCTGCAAAGTACACCTTTACTCAGGTGACTTGCAACTCTGCCAGACCTGGACTGTGTGGAACGTCCTTTGGCCTTGGTGCAGGGTATCTCATTCGGACTGTGTGGATGGCACAGGCTCACAGTGGCTATGAGTGTTAATACCCGGACCCTGTGCATTCCCAGTGTAGTCCAAATGGGTCCTGGCCAAGCCATTCATTCAACTCCATCTCCAGTATTTGCTTCCTTCTCATGGTATTTCATCATCCCTTTCCTACTCACTCAGGGTCAGTTGCTTCTCATGGACATTAATTTGGGGTTCTCGTCTATGTCGAGCGTAAGCCTCCTTGTCTCTATCCAACCGCTGTTGTTGCTTCTCCGGGTCTGGGGCACTTCTGATGCTTCCTCATGTGTTGTGCTTACTGTCCTCCTCTCCCCTGCTGTAGCCCCATATGACTGAAAGAATACAATTGACACCTGGCCACACTGTCTGCTACAACACAGTACTCTGAGCAACCATTTTGAGCCATGCACTGCCTCCAAGCCATCCCCCGCCCTTAGGGGTGTGGTTTACTGTATCCTTACAACCCACTACCGACATTTTACACAGAAGGACTGCACTTGCCATTACACTGCCATCAGTCCTGGACATTCACATTACTGCCTCTGTGTTCTCAATGATAGTTGACGCCGTACACGTGTACTGCACTGCACCCACACACTTCTGAGCCCTGTTCTCCCCTTCCACATGCCTATTCACTTGTGTCATGTCAAAGTGACCTGCCATTGATGAATCCATGTGCCTTCCTTCACTGTAGTTCAACACCCTAGTGTTGTTGCAGCCTGTGACACATGTGTTTCATCATAGTGAGTTAAATGAAATGTCAAATGACATGCATTGTACATGGTTCATGGACGGTAGTATTTAGCTTCCATCTGGGTCTGATTGACAGTTTGGGCATGGTTATGCTACATGCCATGAGTCTGTTGGCATCCGTCATGTTTGTGGAAGGACTATGCCAGTCACATACTTGTGTGTGATATAGGTGCTATGCACCATGCAGTACATATCTTATTTTGCCATTTGACACGCATCCATGTCTGCTTTCAGGGTCCCATTCCATTACATTGGCACTGCATGCATGCCCGAGTTTGTGTCATGTGTCAAATGGCTGCTTAATGTTTTTGCTGTCAACATTGTAATACCTATGTGTGTGGCCTATGCTGTTAACATGTGTGGTAATGTCTTCTTTTTATTTCGTGCAGGTGATGAGGCACTGGAAGCAGTGGAGGAGGAGGAGATGGCGGAGGGGGTGTAGTATTCAGAGCCCCAACCAGGCACCAGTGGAGGCCATGGGGTGGTAGCCCATCAACATCCATTGGTGCTTCAGACCATCCTGGCCAGGGGTGTCTCTGAGTACACCTCTGAGGAACCTTATGCCTCTGTTGCGGAATCAGAGATTAAAGCATCATTGCTGTCGCAGGTGAGTGATTCTGCTGTGGATGCTGTTCTGTCTGACACACCTGTAGTGGGGGTAGATCCCTCAAGGGGCCAGTCAGTGTTGGTACATCCATCTGTGGTGGTTACGGATGCAGGGTCAGACTCCACACCACTAGCTCCTGTTCCTGGGGCAGCTCAGCGAGGGAAGAATGCAGTCCTGCAGCCAGAGGCAGCGCCAGCGCAGCAAGGGCCAGGTATCCTTGGGCCCGACAGGTGTGGTGTCCGGCAACGCGGTGACCGTGTGCCACCCAGGAATACTGTGTGGGAGAATTCCGTGTATGCCATTGCACAGCAACATGGGGCATCATGTGAGTTGATGGCTCAGGGCGTGGAAAGGGTGGCCAATTCCATTTTCACCCTGAAAGGCAGATGGAGCTCCAGCAGCAGGCAGTGCGGTCCACATGCCGCTCGCACAGGCTGGACATGTTGGCCGCCAACAGGGGCTGACAGGCTGATCTGGGGCCTATGCGCACAGCCATGGCTGCAGAGGCACAGGCCCACAGGGATGCCCTGAGGGAAGAGAACACCTCCTTCAGAGCTACTCTAGCTGCACTTGAGGTGGCCAGCGGTAGATGGGCGGAACAGCAGATGGGGCAGCTGATGCACAACATCTCGGCTGAACTCCATGCAACCCGGGAGGAGATCCGTGCAACACATGAGGTGCTGCATGGTGACCTCCGTACCGTAATCCTGCAGAATCAGTGCTTTCAGGCCTGCATGCTTGCTTCCATTGAGGAGCATACAAGGGATATGCGTAGTCAGCCTCCCTTGCCACACTCACCTTCTAATGTTACACCAGAGGGTGCCGACGGAGGCGAGAGCTCTCCCACTATAGGCTAGCCGTGCAGGCCATGAAACCATGGAGGGTTTTTAATTGTTTTCTCAACATACACGCATGTGGGTGTTGGGGTGCACCCTGCACCTCCTCCCTCCTGGGTGGTCCCCCCGCCCGCTCCTGGTCCACCATGGCCTTTTTTTATTTTTTATTATTTTTCTGTCTATTGTGCATTCATGTAACAGTGTGTTGCTTTGTGTGGCACCCGTCGACCCGTCGTGTGTTTCGGCTCGGCCCATGCAGGCTTGTCTTGTGTTTGTGGCTTGGGGTCCAGACACATATGCCAGTCCCGCTTCCCCTTTCCATGGGCTTGCAAGGAGGGCAGCGTGTGACAGTAACTTACACTGAGGCATTGGGCTTCCATCATTTCTGTGGTCAGTCTTAAGTCCAACATGTGTATACACCCCTTATGGGGATTCATGATTGTTTGACCAGTGCATGTTTAGCATGCATTTTGCTTTGGATATTGGTAAATATGTATTTTATGATGTTACATATTCATGTATTACCTTGCCTGTCTCCATCATTGATACCCTTCATGCTGTATGCGTTACCCTGCCCCCTTTAGCTAGCAGAGACCCCCTCAAGATGGAAGGGTCTATGTGGTGGCTTTGTCACATTGAGGCACTTGTGCTATTGTGATTGGTCACTGTCTGACATTGTCACTGTTGGATCCTATGTTTAAGATATGTAATGCTGGTAAATGGATGTTCCTATGTACGGTTTCATTTTGATGTGTCAGAGGGAATTGTTTCGGACATACTTCCATTTGTCAAAGTGCACTTTGTGACAATTGTGTCATGTGTAATGCATTTACTTTTGACTTTTTACAATGCATGCCATGGTGTGGTGTGTCAGCCGGGTAACATGGATTTTGGGAGGGTTTAGGTGACATACCAGTATTTGGATGTGCTGTTTTGCATGGGGTTAGTGGCATACTGCATCTTGAATGTGTGCCTTTTGGTCACACGGGATTGTGTTGGTTTAAGTAGCTAGGGATGCACACAATGTAGCACTTCTAAGGACACATTCTCAGGGTGGTAAGGTAGTGACAGTTGATTGTCCCTTTGTCATCATCCATTGTCACTTAGAATGTGCCAGGCCTGTGTGCACTCCGCAGGTGTGGGATTTTAGGTGAAAAATTGTGCCACAAGCTGGGTGCGGGCAGCCTCGCCACATGCCCTTTCCCCTCCTATGCGCAGCAGGCGTGCATGTGGTTGGGGATTTGGGAGCACCACCATGTCCAACGGTACGCCTCGCTGTGTTGCAACATTGTGCAGGACACATACTGCCACAATGATCCGGCACACTACTAGTGGTGCATATAGTAGCTGTCCACCGAAGAGGTCAAGGGAGCGGAAGCGTGACTTTAGCACTCTGAATGCGCGCTCCACTATGGCACTGGTTGCAATATGGGCTGCGTTGTATCTTACCTGGGGTGGTGTGTTGGGGTTCCGTATTGGCGTCATCATGCAGGTGCTCAGAGGGTAGGCACTGTCCCCTGGGGAGGTGATAACGGTTGTCATTAGTTGGGTTTGTCTATTTGTCTGTGTGTGACATGCATGCATGTGCACAGGAATTTGTACTCACCAATGAGCCATGTGTTGCCATGCCTTTCAGCATCCAGGTCCCGGTTGGGGATGACATTCTGAATATGAAACTATCATGGGTGGTCAGAGGTAATGATTCCCTTGGCATCGCATACGACCTGCACGTTGATGGAATGGAAGTGCTTGCGATTGCGATAGATGTGCTCAGTAGCTCTAGGTGGACATAGGGCCACATGGGTGCAATCAATGGCACCAAGCACTTTGGGGAAGAGTGCCACCCTGTAAAAGTCCTGGACCACGGCCTGCTTTTCTGCGGGTGTTCTGGGCATGTATATGTGCCTGCCGACTGAGGGGCGTGCAGTCATGATTGCCAACACCTGGTATAGGCAGCGAGACTGCGTCAGCTGTGAGACGCCCCGAACTCTGGCAGTTGTCTGCTGAAATGACACAGTGGCCAAAAAATGCAGTACATTGAGCTTCTTTTCCAAGGGGCTCAGTGCTTGGGAGCAGAGGGTGGGTAATGTGAGGTCATCCTCCCACTTAGTGACCAGGTCTAGTATGATATGAGGTGGAAACATATACCTGCCTTAGACCTGGTCATTTGGCATCCCAAAAAGGCTGGTCCTGGGTAAAAGATTGTGGGGCCTGGCTATCCTCATCCTCGTCCTGCGGTGTCCCACGATCACTGCTGCGAGGAATGGTGCATTCATCGTAGCTGTATACGCGCGTGTGTTGTTTGCGCGCACTTTTATGCATTGGCTTTGGTGCACGGGGGCACTCCCGCCTGCTTTCGCGTGGCGTACGTGTTTCCGGGTTTGCGCGTCTTTTGCCGCACGCCGGTGAGCCCTGTTAGATTCCATGAATACATGTTCTTAACGTGTGTGTGGGTGTTGCAAGGATTTTACTACGGTGCTTCCACCGCAACGCCCACATTTTCGCATTTTGTTCCCCATTTCACATGTTCCGCCCCCTTTTTAGGTGTGTGCGCTGGACGGTGTGCGCCTTCGCTGGCCGGATCGCGCAAGGCATTCGCGGTGTCACAGTGACGTGTTGGACCCACGCGGATTCAGCGCAGGTCTCAGGTAAGTCACACACAATGTGTTCCATTAATACGTATGCACGCGAAAACGGGCACTTGTGTGCATTTTTGGGCGCAAGTGCCTGGTTTCGGCACACATTTATTCCATGAATTACCCTGCATATATGGCATTTCAGTGGTCATTGGTGGGGACTGAGATTGGTGTTGACATCAAGAATTGCACATAGGAGCCCCATATATCCTGAGGCCAAGCATGCAACGTCATTGCACGAATAAACGCAACATCCAAATCGTAACAATATGCATTATCTTCCAAAGATAAAGCCATTTTTGGTGCTGGTCCTTTCCACCAGGTCAAGGCCACTCTACTACGGGCCAAAACCAAGAGAAGGCCTGACAACTTTCTTTCCTGCCTCGGTAGGACAGTGGTCAGCCCCAGTAATCCCATTACCAGGTCCACCAATGCCCATTCTTTGAATATTAAGGATATTCTTTCAAAGACCTCCCCCCAAAATGTACCATGCCAGAGGACCAAAATCAGCTGCATTGGCCTTGCATCTTGGGCATGCTTGACACGTCAGGATAATATTTATGTAATTTGGCTGGGGTATAATATGCTTGGTGCATAACATTAAAGTGGAAGAATTTGTATCTGGCATTGAGAGAAACACTTTTAGTCTGGCCCATTATATAGGACCACTCCTCTTCCTGGATCTCGATTCTCAAACTATTTTCCCATCTTTGTCTAGAAGTGTCATCCACCTGAGAGATCGCAGATCTCATTCCGCCATATATTGGACAGACTAACCAAGCCCCTCCCAGATCCTCAATGACATCATGCAATATTGAAAAGGTTGGTGGCTGTTTCACGAAGGTGGGAAAGTGTGCCCTGAATTCATTCCTCATATAGAAAAATAAACATATCCAGGGGGATGGTCCCCACTTTTCTTTAAAACACATTCAGAGATAGAAACAGATCTTCCCTATAGTAATCCCCAAGTGTAACAATGGCAAGTTTAATTATTAGACTAATGTGTGATCCCCAGTACAGATTTAGCCGGGAGCAAAGGAGCGTACAGAGTCCCGACTGCCATCTTGTCTGCTGTCCTGGACCAGGCTGAGCAGGTGCAGGAAACAACATTTATCACCTTCAAGTTTATGCTTAATACATTCTAGTATCGTCATCCGTAGCAAGGTGGGAGCTGCTACAGCCCTCTCAATCGGACATGTGGTCTGGAAGGTCTTATTTTATACCAAAACGATAAGAAATGGGCTTGTGCGGCCCACTAGTACCATTCAAAAGCCTCCCTTTGCAAATGGTTGTGCTAGAATGTTCCATTTCACTCTGGGTCATTTCCAGGCCCATAAAAAATTCCAACAGAATTCCACGGAATTGCGTGGAGAAAACACCTGGCAGATAGATCGGAACATTACAAAATAAATGGAGAAATTTAGGAGGACCATTTGTAGTACTGCAATAAGGCCCATCAGGGAGAGAGGGAGTCTGACTCACCTTCATACCTGCTCTTTAAGTGCATCCACAGCTATGCCATCATTTTTGTGAAAGAGACTATCCAGGTTTCATAAAATTTCAATACCCATAGGCATGGCATTATCCAGCTCACATTTAAACCCAAAGACATTGACAAAAATCGTTGTATTCGGGGTTAGGGGAAAAATCACTGATTTGCTGTGATTAATTCTCAATCCCGACAGTTCCCCAAATCTAGTCACTTGTCTCATTACCAGGTTTAAATACTCTCTCGGCTGTTTCGATGTATGGTTAAAGGTTTGCCATTGCTCTTAATTGTGTTCAGTGGACTTTGAGTATGTGCAGATGACAGAACTGGACAAGTGCTTTTCAGTAAGAACTGGAGCCAAGGACGTTTTAGCTCATGTGATTGCCTGGACTAGTTAGGTCCAGTATGAACAATGGACTGCTCATAAAAGAGCAAAAGCCTCTAGGGCGGGAAGCGCGACTATGCCCCTCGGTGGGAACCGCTGGTCAAGAAGTAGTCATATGAAGTTGTAACTAAAAGTAGAGACTGCGGAAAAAGTAAGTATAAATGAAAGAATTTATTTTACTGGCGTGAGGCAGGATATGTCTACCTGAAGTTATAGTGATGATTTCCAGAATGTTCTTAGGTTTTGATTCAGTCAGGTGACTAGTGACAATAAAGGTGAGAGGTCTGGAGGGTGGGTTAGGTTAAAGCGCTCAGTTCCTGGTAGACGTAGGATTCGTTTTTTTTCCCTTCCCTTGCCTTGCAGGTCAACAAATAAAGCTGTTCACCAGAAATTTGATTTTGAATCATTTGTATAGCGCACCTAATGAACCGAATCATATCTGGGCGCAGATTGAAAACAAAACACCTCAAAGGCGACCAAAAACATCTGTTACCAGATGAATTAATCCAAAAAGGAATATCCAGTCTCCATTGTTAAATTCTCACCCGTCCAAATTACTTGAACAGATGGGTCTTTAAAACCTTGCGAAAGTGACAAAGAGATTTAATGGCTTAAATCTCCAGTGGAAGGTTATTCCCTAGCTTTGGCCGATAAACTGCAAAGCTGCAGTTTCCCCTATACACACAGTTTGAGGGGGGAATTTGCAGCAACAATGTATCACTTGACTGCAACTGGTGGGTTGGTTGGTAACAAATATTTTAAGATAAATTTGTTGGGGCAAGGTTATTTACACATTTAAAAACTGAGCAGAGAACTTTAAAATCAATGCAGTCCGTTAAAGTGAGCCAATTTAAGGCGTAAGCTTGAGATAGGGGTGGATTTCCTTACTTGAAAGATCAGTCTCACCGCAGCATTTTGTGCTTTTTGCAGGCGCTGAACTTGTGTAAGTGGAATGATATGATATGTCATTTATAAAGCACCTGTTAATGAGCAGCCCATTACAATAATCAAGATGCGAGTTAACCAAGGCGCCCACCACCACTGAGTGATCCTTGCCCAGAATAAACAATGACTGCACCTTGGCACTCACCAGAGCATCAGTCACCAAATCTTGCTACCAGGTGAGTCCTAGTTTTTTTTATTTTAGGGGTAAATAATAATTCTGAGTCCAGGAAGCATGGTGGACCTGGGCACCTGCTGCGCTGGAGAAGATGTTTAAGCCCAAACAGTGCCACTTCCATTTTGCCCGCATTAACAAGGAGCCAATTAGAAGACATCAACCCCTTGACTTCTTCCAAACACCGTTTGACAGTCTGAATATTCTGTTCCACATTCCCTATTTTGTATGGGTCTCATCCACGTAGGAGTGGAAGTTAATCTCATGCCTCCTCAGTATGTCCATAAGCGGGCATAGGTATAGGTTAAAAAGAAGAGGAGAAAGTGCAAAGCCCTGGGGGACTCCACACTCCTGTGGGAGGGAGTTTGAGATAAACGCACCCATTTTAACCTGTTGCTGTCGGTCTGAAAGAAAAGAATCAAATCACTTCAAGGCTTGGTCAGAGATTTTACCGATCTCCCTGAGGCGTTCAAGTAGGAAACAGTGATCGACTGTATCAAAGGCAGCAGAGAGATCCAACATAACCAGTAGGGATTCATGTTTGAACCTGGTTTCTCTGACTGTGGCACAAGCTGCAAGGCAAGTGAACATCTTCCCAGAATGGAGTCACAGTGGATTTATTTCAACAGGGCAATGAGCATACACAGACAGCTTGTTCTTGTTTCTTTCAGCAGATGCAGCTTCTACTCTGGTGTTCAGCAGTGTTCTTATATTGTCATGGTGAGAACTTACATGGTGAGACCTTACCTGCGCAGAACAGCTAGGTCCTTGTTGACCTTTTCTCTGGCTGTCTCTCTTCCACCCAGTCTCAGACATCCAAATACACCCTCCATCTTTACCTGGGTGGCATGGTTCGCACGGGGCATGATGCACCCACCCCCGGAACAACAGACTAGATGCAGGTGACAAAGGTTTCATATGACGGGTGCTGGAGCTGCAGGTGGAGGGATAACAGCCCTCTGTACCTGGGCACAGTTCAGTCAGGAGCCGGCAAAGGTCAGTAAGGGAGAGACAGGCAGCAGAATCTCTACCTAGCAGGATGCTTCACTGCAGAACAGTTGTACCCAGCTGGGGTGGTATCGAGTTGGATCCTGGAATAGGTGTTGTGCGTGAAAACCATCAGAAATCAAACTACCATGGATCTGATGGATGCCAGTTCTCTGGGGAGGATGGGCAGTTGTTGCACCTAGGGACTTGGCATGGTTGGAGGACAGATTTTTTGATCTAGTAGGCATGATGTTGGTGCAGTGGTAGTATGCCGGACTGGAGCAGAGGGGCTGCAGGGATATGATACCTTTCAAAAACCCAGTGGCTGCAGTAATTGTCTGGTAGTCAATGTGGGAGTAGTTAGTATTGTTTGGTGCTCCTTATGTGGGCCCACAGGCTGCTCTTGCCAAAGGAATTGTCAGGGATCTCTGAATACCAGAGCCAATATGTGCAACAGTGGGTTCAGAAAATGGTGTACGAGGGATGAATAGGAAGAGTTGCTGAATGTAGTGATGATACAGAGGAGCTGGTGGTGTTGGACCGGGATAAGGATGTGTCTGCTAGGAACCATCACATGCAGCACAGTTCAGCCCTTGTTGGTATCAGTCTTGGGTCCATCCAGTGCTGTGAGCCTAGGCAAGGACTGACTTGGTTGTTGTGAGGAGTATCCTAATGAGCCTGTGCCCAGTTCATGCTGCTTTCTTGGCGTGGTGGAGGTGAATAGGCTGGTTGCTGAATAAATCAGTGTAGTTTCAGGTGATGGGAGCTGGTGGTGGTGCTGTTGTGGCATATTGCTGCAGGTTATATCTGGTCTGGTAGTACACTGTGCTGTCTTCCTACAGTGTGCATCTGCTGGTCTGGCATCATCAGGTGCAGCTGGACTGGGGACATCAAGGCTGGAGGTATCTTCTTCCTTTGGAATCTCCTCCATTTTTCTCCTTTTCTTGCAATGAATGATATGCACACCGTTATTTTATCCCTTTGCATTTCACTGATATGTTGGTTGTAAGCAGGACAATGTGAGGGCACTTGCACCTTGGGACCAGGCAGTGTTTCCTCTGTAATGTTCTTATATAGACCTCATCACTAGATTCATCATCATCATCATCAAACACCTTTATTCGGCCTATGAGGCCATCAAAGTACATTTTAGCAATGCATTTCTAGTGCATTATTATGTCAATAACAGAAAAAGGAAAAACAAAACAATTTAAGAAGCAGCACCCTCCTTGAGTGCCACCGGGCAGATCTTTATCATAAATTCAAAACCACTAGCCCCATGCCCCTTTTAAATCCCGAATGGCCACGGTCCCAAGGGAGTAAGGTTCGCCCCAGAAAGAAGTCTGTTACTACTGGAATCACCAGGAAGGGTCGAAGGTCAGAGTTGGGGGAAGAGCTGACTATAATCCCACTTCATCGGGTCTGCCCATGGCAATTACATTTTTTCCAGAACTTCTCTTGCCTTGTGATCATCCCTATAGACCAGTTTGACAGAGTCAGAATCGGCAGACAATTCCTTGGTCAGTCTAGTGCACTCCAACATAGAGACCTTAGACACAAAAACACAGAGCGCAACCAGTGAAGGCATTTGTTCGAACAGGTGTCCCTTGGTTCTCTTCTATCAATAGGTAATTTTGGGACCCCATGGAGGAACACCGTAGGGCTTCTAAGTCCTTGATGTGCATAGTGCCTAAGCAGAGACCTCCCAAGACAGGGGTTTGATGCATTACTTACCCTCCCCACTATGCGCTTATTTCCTGGGACCCTCTGGGCAAGTTTCATCAATGCTGGGGGCTAAACCCCCATGTTTGGGCTCTTAATGGGCTCTCTCAGTGTGTTTGGAATTGGGGGTTGGTCCGCTTCTGGATGTCTCTTTGTAGTTGGGGCGATCAGGGCTCCAGGGGCAAGGGGGGGGGGACAAGGACACAGGGGGTATGGCCCTATGTCAAAAGCTGGACCAAGAACCCCAGGCCCATCCCCTGGTGGGCCATCTCCACCAGTCCCCGCACCTCCCTCCCCTTGGCCCCGGTCACCCCCTTAATCAGAACCAATAATAGGTGTTTAATATCAGCCAATTCAGAAAGCACATGTTGACAGGAGCAGCCTGACATAGTGATAGGTGCTGTAGGAGATGAGATTGTTGGGCAGTGATTTCCTTGGGTAGGGGGCTTGGATACCCAGAGTGGGATTAAACGTAGAAAGGAGCTAGACCCCGACAGTACAGATGACATGGACTTGCTCCAAGCACTTCAGGGAGGACTGAACTGTTTTCCCTCACATTATCCATCTGAGCCCAGGTCCATTGGATCCACTGCCGGGGGGGGTCGGAAAGAGACAAAAGATGGGCTGCCTCAGCAGCAGTGGGTGCCATCCATGGGTCTGAGATCAGACAGGTAGTACCAGGGCCGGGGTTTAGTAGCAGACCAGAAGGAGAATAGGGTGGAGCCGGCGCCAGAGATGAGGCCGAAGGATCACAACCTCTGGTACGTTTGGCTATGCCCAAAATGATCTTCTCACAGCCATTACCCAGGGTATCAAGAAGATCAGCGGTTGCCACGCGATCAAGATCCCCTCCAGGGGTTAGCAGGTTAACATCGGGCACATGTTCATCTAGGAATAGGCTAGGCTAGGCGGAAGCGGGCAGGGGGTTCAAAACAAGTCCTAGGGTAATCCCACGTGGTGGTGAGAGAAGCCACCCTTGAAGGCTGTGGGTGCTGAGGATCTCGAGTGCTGGCTCCCGATGTGCCCCCCCCCGGTCACAAATGATGTCAGCAGTCAGTTGGGTGAGTTCTCCGTTCACGTTAGAGCCCCTAAACCAAACTCCACTTCCCTGGCATTTCCCCTAGCGCTTTGCTTGGCAACCCCGCTTTTTCTTCGGCCCGCTATAAGTTTTTGATTCGCCTTTAAGTTCGAGAGGCCTTGCAGGTTAGACAGAAGGACAGATTTGTTGAGAAAGAGGGGTGGGGGGAAAAAGGAGATCCTCCCCTTCTGCGGCTCCAGCCATATCTACAGCAGTGTCCCGGGGCAAGCTGACCATCCCATACAGTGAAATCAAGTGAAGCCAGGGAGCTCAACTCCCAGGTGTTTGTCCCACCTCACAACGGGCACTCTGTAGTCTGCTACTCTTTCCGGTTGGGAGCTCCACTTGTGAGTCGCGAACACCCATGCGGGAGCAAACACCTGCGCCCTTTCCTCGCATGGGCTAACACCCTCGGGGGTGAAGCCCACCGTCTTTATGCTGTTGGGGGCGGGGCTTCAAGGCTGACAGTGTAGCCAGTGAAAAAAGTCTCCAAGGGTTCCCCAGGTGGGAGCAAATATCCGCGCCCTTTCCTCGCAAGGGCTTATACCCTCGCGGGTGAAGCCCACCGTCTTTATCCTGTTGGGGGTGGGGCTTCAAGGCCGCTAGTGTAGCCAGTGGAAAAAGTCTCCACGGGCTCCCCAGGCAGGAGCAAACACCCGCACCCTTTCCTCCCGTGGGTTTACACCCTTGCAGGTGAAGCATGCTGTCTTTATCCTGTTGGGGGCGGGGCTTCTGAGCCGGCAGTGTATAGAGTTTCTTTGCAGGCGGTCTGGGTGTGTATAAAACGGATGGCATGTATTAGTTACTTACAATATTTTAGCTAAGCATCAGCTGTCAGAGGCAGGACACTTGTGTACAGGTGCGTTATAAATGACTTATATCATATGATTATCATAGTGGAACTGGCGGGGTGACAGGTAGGCAGGCAATGAGGATATTTTGAGGTGCTAAGACAAACATTTTGTTGTCCAGTCATCTGAGACTGGTGTGGTCACATATTTTTGCAATTTTCAATACCCATTTTTTTACAACTTTCCTGCTTCATTTCAGTTTGTTGGGGACACATAAGTGTTATTCAATGCCAATGTCAATGTAGATATGTGAAATTATTTCAATGGCAAAGCAGGAGCCTCAGTCAAAGTCAATGGACAGTGGTCTTACCCATCCGGGAATAAAATCTCTGAGCAGCGTTTTACAATTGCGAGTGTGTCGGCTTTAGCGCGTGGCTAGGCTTCTATCCAACTGCTAAATACATCACCAATCACAGGCATGTGTTGGGAAATGTTTCCTGCTAGCATGTCAACAATATCCATTTGTAAATTCAGTAAGTGGTCAAATGGTAGGGGGGATGCCGTTATGGGTACTTTTACTTTATTTCCCACATTATGCTTTGGACAAATGTCAAATTCAGAGACTTCCTGTTAGGCCACTGTTGATATGCCTGTTCTTTGTGACTTGTGGTATTATTGCAAGTGTATGCAACACCATGTGCTAACCGGACCAAATAGGAATGTGTAAACAGGGGGGCAGCTGTTCTCCCATCAGGATTATACTGACGTGATTCTTATCACCCATAACTCGAGATATCCACAACCGAAGGGAGTGCCCAAATTCCCCTCCCTCCCCCCAGGCCCAGCCGGGGCTGTGGTAAGAATAGAGATAGGGAACAGCATATACCAGTGAATGTGCATTAGTGCATTAGTAAAGAGAGCAGGCAATCAACCCCCTGCAGTGGGTGGCTGCTACTCATTCAACTGCACAGGATAGGTCAACTAATGTCATATTATTTTGTATTGATAGTCCACTGCTCAAACCTTCCAGTTACCCTTTGTATGTTTATTAAAAGACATGCACTATTATTACATATCAATACACAGTACATTTAAATAGATGCCCCATTCAAAGCTCATGTTAAAATTCTTCTTGACAAAATACTCAATAATTAACAATTCTTACACTCTCATGTATAATGTAAATCTTTGAATAATGATAAATAATAAAGAAACATTGCTACCATTATGATCACTACACATAACACACTTAAAATGCAGAACACCATTAATGAATAAGCAGCAATCATTGTCTATTTCTAGTCAAGACCAAGACTAACCAACCTTTTCCGAGATATCATAGTCACCTCAAAAACAACTACCTACCTCACCAGGCCTTGCTAGGCAACCTCACAAATCTTGCTAGGAAATCTTCATAGAAGCACCTATAAGAACCTAAAAGCACCTCCTCTTTCAACACCTCAAAACATTTCTAAATGTGATATCAATGATGGATAAAAAAACTCCCATATTCACTATGTGTAGACGGTAGGGAGATTTGAGGGCTGGAGAAGACTGGATGCCTGGCGCGGTCTACAATACAAGAAAAATGCCAAACATTCTCAAAAGCCAGCTATTAGAGCACCATAATCTTTTTATCCAAAAATAAAGCTTCAACAAGAGTTGATGTCCATTGGGATTAACCATGATGCCAGCATGTGGCCAATCAAGAATAGGACCGGTTTATAGGTGGTGAGCTGATTTGTCTGGGGGTTGGGAGAATGCAAAAATATATATCTATATATATATTTCTTTGGGGATATAACTGTTTATCACAGTTTTTACAAAAGGGTGTGAGCAAAAGAAAGTGTTTCTTCATTTGATCCTAAACAAATGTTTCTTTATTTGATCCTTTATTGTCATTGCTGTGGTTTGCTGTCCAGGTTGTTGTCAGGTTGTTTCTTCTCTCGTCAAGTTTATGTTCTGGAAGAACTGTCCGACCGCAATTACTGTTTTGGTGTTTTCACCCGAAATCAGAATGTTCCACCAGTAATCTTCTTCCATACACCATCTGTTTTTGAATAGGTGTCCCATATGGGTCATTCTTTTTGCGGCCAGTTCAGGACATAACAGCAAAAGATGCCTCAGGGTTTCCACTGTATCGGTTTTGTTACAGAATCTGCAAAGGTTGTTGGAGGCAGAACCTCTGATGAATAGAATTTCTTTGGTGTGTAAAAGGTTCAGCCTAGGCTTTAGGTATGTGTTTCTAATTTGTTTGCTAGGACCTTTTAGCAAGTAGCTCATAGCCTCGTTTTGTTTTTGATGGTTAACCGGTAGGTCCAGGGCCGATTTGTATTTCGCAGCGTCTTCTAGTGTGTTGATCCAGTCCATTTCCTTAAATTTTTTGGCAGTTTTGTTTGGATTACATTCCAATTCTTCCCATGAGCTTCCTATTTCGACAAGTGTTTCCGTGTTTCTTTGCTCCCAAGTGGAAAGGATGGTATTTGAGCCTTTGTTTATCTCTTTGTTTAATACCTTAAAGATCTTCTCAGAGGATAGTCTGATTTTCCCGTGCAGCATCAGAGTATTTAGATTGACTCTTCCCTTTAGTGAAAGGACATTGATTTCTCTACGAATCGACGCCATTGGTGTTGATTGTGGGAGCATCAAAAGTTTCCTCCAAAATAGGCCTTCCAGTTTTATCCAGATTCTCTCGGGTATCATAGGCATCGCCTCTGCTCCATAGGAAATAGCAGGCACTGCTTTTGCTGTGTAAAAATTAAGAGCTGGTTTCAAGGAGAATTTTCCAAATTTTTTGTCCATGAGTCGTGCTTGTGTCATCATGATTTTTGTTTTTGCGATCATGGATTCCTGCATGGGGATTTCAAAACGGTTTGAATTGATCGTGACTCCCAGGTATCTGAATGATTTTATTTTTCCCAGTCTCTCTCCTGCCAGAGACCATTTCGATTTTTCTCTTCGTGTTGTTGTTTTTTCCAATGTCATTATTTTTGTTTTTGTTGAATTTAGAATCAGGTCATTGGCTTGGAGGTATTCTGAGAGTGAGTTGAGTTTGCGTTGTAGACCTATGGCAGTTTGGTCCAATAATAGAATGTCGTCAGCGTAGAGTAGTCTGCCAACGTTCTCGTCTCCAATGTTTGTTGGAAATGTTCTGGCTGTGGGGTCCCAGTTTTGGTAGTCACCAGTAAATGCATTGTACAATGCGGGGGCCAGTGGGCACCCTTGCTTTACGCCTCTATGGGTGTTAATCTCCTCTGAGGGTTGGCCTATTCCATTGAGTCTGACCCTCATGGAGGTTCCTGAGTACAGCTCGATAATTGGGTTCAGGATTGATGGAGGACAGTTCCAAGTCCTCAGTTTCCTCCAGAGTCGGTCTCTGTTGACTGTGTCAAAAGCGTGAGAGAGATCTATGAATGCCAGATGGATCTTTGGACGTCCCTCTAGAACCTTAGCTTTGAGTATACTTAATAGTATTATGTTGGCCATTGTTCCAATGTTTTTTACAAAGCCTGTTTGGAAATCGTCGTGAGCTTCAGAGGTGATTGCCCAAATCTTGAATTTATCCAAAAGGGAGGCACCGAACAGTTTCCCAATGGTGTCCAATAGGGCGATTGGTCGATAGTTTGATGGGTTCCCTTTGTCGCCTTTCTTGAAAATTGGGACCACGTTTGCTGTTTTCCAAGATTTCGGAATAGAGCGGGTGTCGGGGCATTGTCGGTATATTCAGGCTCTAAGGGCTCCCCATGATTCTGTGTTGTTTCTGAGGTCAGCATTGGAGATTCCATCCGGTCCGGGTGCCTGGGAGTTGTTCAGTTTCCGGATTTTCCCACAGATTTCCGTTTCGTCACATTCTATGTCCCATCTGTCTTTTTGGGCCCGTGGAATTTCATGAGTAATGCCCTTAGGTGGGGCAAACATATTTGAGAAGAAAGAGATCCAGTGCGTCTCTCCAACTGAATTAGCTAAGGCGTCCTTGGAATTGTTTCCTTTCGGGTCGATCAGGGCCCAGAAAGCTTTGGATTGCTTCCCACTTAGAGTCCTTAGCATGTTCTCCGAGTCCTCTTGGTATAGTATGGCGCGATGGGATTTCAGCCAATTTTTCTAAGACTTTTTTTGCAAACGATGCTGCCTCAGCTGTTTTTGAGGGGCGAGATTTTGCTTTACGTAAAGTTGTTCTCATTTCTCTTCTTTTTTTCCACCAGTAGCTTATTGCTCATGTGTTTTGGATTCTTTGCAAATGCTTGTAGTTTCCTTTGTTGTTGGTAGGGGATCAGTAGGGGGTAATAATCGGATGTTAGTGACCCCACTGGTTCGCCAATTGTTCTTTCGTAATTCTTTGTAATTGCTCTTATTGCCTCACTGGCGAGTCTTAGTCTTGTCCCTGCACCATTGATGATGATTTGACAGAGTCATTTTCTTTCTTTTTACCTCCGATTTTGGTTCTGGGGCGGACCATGTGGCCATCAGAAGGTTGTGGTCACTTTTTTTGGTTCTTATCACTTCGAATGCAGTTGTCTTTGAGAGCAAATTTCTGGATACGTATATATGGTCCAGAAAGGCTTTGAGGGTTCCTTGTTCCCAGATGGGTATGGGGTTAGGTGTGGAGAAGTCAAGTAATGAAGGTTATGAAGATCAAGTTCGTCCATGAGTGTTTCCCAACTCTTGCCTCTCTGATCCGCTTCTCGGATTGTCGAAGGATCTTGAGTTGCCGATCCAGGGTTTGGGTCGCCCTTTTTTGTGTTCTGGCCAATGTTAGCTAGGGTCAGGTTTAAGTCCCCGCATATTATGATGTAATCAATGGCCATCGTGTTTAAACTAGACTCTATCGTTTGACCAATATTTGCCAGAAGAACTGCTTCTTTCAAAGCTTTTGGATTCCAATATATGTTTATCACTAAGTATGATATTGGCTTGTCCAAGTTTTCGCCTGCTGCGGTCTTCTGCCCGGAAACCAAGGAAGCCAAAATGAAGACGCTACTTAACAGCGTTTGTTTTAGTTGCAGGCCGCTACAGATTCTGACAGCTGTCAAGAGCCCTGAGCTAGGCCTGCCTGTTCCTTGTATTGCTGGTGAGAAATCAATTTCGAAGCCGTCATTTGTTGGCTTCTTGAGGAGCCACGTCTCCTGTAAGCAGAGAAGGTCTAATGTTCCCAATTTCACATCTGATTTGGATGTCAGATGAGTGAAGCCTCTTGTGTTCCACAAACCCATTATTAATCTGCTAGAGGTCTGGAGTGGACTTCTGGGATCTTCGTCTTCTCCAGTCACGGTTGTTCGTGACTATCTTCTTGTTTCTGTTGAGGGTCTTTCCGGGGTCCAGGCCCATCTAGTTTTTTCGTTGTCTTTAAGGGGGTGTCGCGAGTAGTTATGTAGTTCACTTGTCCTCCTTCTAGGGGGGTCTTGATCAATTGTTAACTTCCGATTCGGCAAGGGGCCCTTCGGGAAACATTCTGGCTCCATGTTACTCAGTTTTTCCTTATGTCGAATCGTGGTGTTACTTGTGGGGCTTTTGTGCCATTGTTGAGTTTTAGTTGGTTTGTATGGTGAGTCCCGTCGGTCCTTGTGGCTGGAGGTTCTTCTCATCCCTAGTAGGTTCCTTTCCATAATGGTTACCGATTGGCCTCCTTTCCTCAGAGTCCTGTGTTCTGGTTTCAGAATGAGTTTTACGAGGTCTATAGTGTGGAACTCGGTGACGCAGCGGGCCGTCCGGATTGTCCTCGAGTGGTCTCCTTTCATTCAGTTCTTGAGCTCTGACTCATGAGTGTGTTTTAAGGGGTGCGTAGTATGAAGCTCGAGATCTTGAAGAGGTGTCTATCTTGTCAGAGGGAACGTGTTATTTGCTTGATATGTATTCTCTCACTTTTCATCCGGCTGGTGCTTGGTGAGAGTTCTCCTTGTCACTGCTTATTTCTTCCAGGTAGTAGCCTAGGTCTCTAAGGGCTCTGCACTCGCCCTTGAGCTTACGTCTCATGCTTGATGAAGATATATGTATATATACACTGTCTATGCAGTGGGGACCTGAAAATTCAATGACGTCAAGGTGGTCTAATGTTACTGATCTTAAAGACGGAACTTGATGGAGTAGGTCCATTATTACGGATCTGTTTAGAACCTGATTGGACTTTGATTTGTAACTGGGTTGCAAGAAGAAAGAACGGGTATCAGTTGTTCTATTGAGTCTCGTTAGACAAGTACGTTTCCAATTTCTATCCAAGTGCTTCGGTGGCGTCGAACAGTTCCGTTCTCTTTTTTGGTGGTAGTCTCTGGGTTCTATTTTTTGTTGCATGGGCACTCTGGGTTTCCACCTGTTGGGAGCGTGAATTTTTTTCTGATTGTTGGATTCATCCCGTTTTTTGGTGCTGAAGGATGTATTTGTTTTGACCGAGTCGAGGGCTTTCGTTTCGCATCTTCAGCCGTGTGTAGCGGTGTGGTTTTTGGCTCTAAAAGTCCGATTTTTTTTGGAGGTGTACCATTGTCATGGTTCCGATCAAAGGACACAGTTTTTCTTTTTGATTCACGGTTGTTATCAGATTTTGGGTCTTTGGCCAGCCATTGAGAAGAGAGTTCCAGGACGTTTCCCATTAAATCGCTTTCAGTGGGGGAGGGAGATCTATTGATATTCAGTCTAGCGTGGTTATTTTGAGTAGCGTTTGGAGTCGATAGTTTCGTTGGAATTTTGATGTACTTTCGCTTGATTGAAAGTGAAGATTTTTTCGTGGCCTTAGGGTGTTCTGTTGCCAATTTGGGTTGGGCAGTTGTCCCAGTCTTTGGTTTCGTTACTGGTGCTGAGGGTGTGGATGGACCATCAGCAGAGACTCTGAGCTCTTGTTCTTTCTCTTTGATTATGCAGCCATTTAGTGCCTTTGTCTTGCTCGTTGGTAGTATTGAGAAATTGAGAATGGTTTGATTTCCGTGGGTTTGGCCTTCGTGGGTTTTCTTTGTCAAATCTGATGCGAGACTTAGAAGAGAGAGTCTTGCGTTCTGATTATCCGGCGCCGTAGTCATTAGGGGGTTCTTGCCTGATACAGCTGAACAAGGGTTACTGTTCTTGTCGGCGCTTCCTGCTTTGAAATGGAATGTTTTCACTGGTGGGAAGTCGACCTGTGACTGAACAGATTTTGTTTCCAGGTGTTGTTGGTCCGTTGTTTGTGTGCTGATTTCTTTAGTGGTCTTCCTGTTTTCTATTTTTGAAGTGATGAATCCTTCTAGGAAGATTAGTTTTGCCTGTGCAGAGGCTGCCAGCGTTACTTGATCCTTTAGTCATTGAGTGATTCGTACAGTTGGGTGAACGGAGCTAGGGCTATAGTGATAGCTGACATTATCATTAGTAGATCCGGTTTTTTGTTTGGTGTTCCTTTGCCAGAGTTTCCCATGATTTCACTTTGTCTCCTGTTCTTTGGCGGTGTGCTTGGCGTGAGCTGATTCAGAGTTTGAGCTTCTTGCGGTCGGTTGATCATTGACGTTTTAGTCATTTTCAAATGATCCTGATGTGGGATAGCCTGCGTTATGGGTCTCTCAGATTTTGAGTTTGTTGAGTCCAGTTTCTTGGTTGTTGGACCGGGGTTTTGTGATTTAGTCGATATGGCTGTTGGTTCTGGCGCTCCACCATGTGACAGATTTTCTTTAGGCATGTTTGGCTTATTGTGGCTGTGTGATGGAGCAGAGCGCTGTGAAGGATTTCCTGGTGTGTTAAATTCCATATTCCTTGCTGGCGGTTTCCCAAAGTGCCATCTTTTGTTGGTAGGTAGTTGAGGGCTTGAAGCGTTAGGTTTGGGAGAGTTTGTGTTGAAGTTTAGTCTCATCGGAATGACGGGGGAGTCTGTGTGATCATTTTCTTGTAAAGTCCCCTCAAGGAGTTCTGCATCAGAAATCTCACATTTCCCTATGAAGACTTTTTTCCCTTGTTTTCCTGAAGAATTTATCAAGGGTGCCCACTGATAGGATCTGGGCCTCTATGTTCCGATTTGTTGGGGCAGGCTGCAAGTTATTTTTTGGTGGTCTGCATGTAAGAGGTTTGGTTTTATTTGTTTTGCCTGGCTTTGTTCTGTTTCCCTTCATAGGCGAGTGTTTGGCCTTCGTTGGGGTTGAGTCTTTAGGTGACGTTTTGTTAGTGTTGGGTGAAGGCTCCTTTTCAGAGGTCCCGGTAGTGTTGCCTTTGATGTAGTTAATGGTGGCGTTGTGTCATGGTTTATGGAGCTATCACTTTCTGAATCCTCAATTGTTGAGTATGAGCAATCACCTGACCAAACAGTTTTCAAGTTTCTCATACTGGATGGGGGACTAGCTAAGTCCTCCCTGGCCAACACCGGATGAATCTCAATGTCAATTTTTATTTTGTTTCCCCCATGGCTGGGGGCGTCAATGTTGCTCACTTTTATAGAGTCATTGGCCTCGTTGAAGGTAGGTATGGTGTAGCATATGAGATTCCCAAACAAGTCTCTAGAGGTCGCTAAATCTGGTGCGGCGCCCTCTCCTTCCGATCCAGGGAGAAGTGCTCCAGGGCCCGCTCCTGCCAATCAGAGCAGCGCCGGTGAGCACCTGCCCACTCCAACTCCGCTTGCGACTCTCGGTCCCGGAGGGCCGCGAGGGGTCAGAACGCCCTCGTGAGGAGGCTCCTCTCCCCCGGCTGCACCCCCCCAGAAAGAAACCCTGCCCGCGTTCGCCGCAGACAGCGGAGCACGCGAGGAGCGTCCCGTGGAAGAGTTCTGAGCGCCCGCTCCAACAACGTCTGAGGGAGGTCGAGCCAGAGCTCCCAGACCCAGCAGTAAGTGTGGGTTTGACTTGGGTGACGGGCGATCAATGTTGCATTCACTTTCGCAGGTCACTGCCTGTGGTGGTCGAGCCGACGCTCCCAAACCAGCCGTTATGGTTGGATCAGCCTGCTAATACGGGGCTGCCTCAGCAGTCTCCGTGCCCCACTCAGTGTCCCCCGGCGGTCGAGCTGACGCTCCCAGACCCGCCGGGGGGTAAGTGGGGGCTGGAGGTGTAAAGATGGCACCATCCTGGGCTCTGTCTCGTTCCTCCGTTCTAGGGGATCGAGCCGACGCTCCCAGACCTGCCGTAGAGTGGAGGGGAGCCGGGGGGGTTTATGGCACCGTCTTGGGCTCCCTCCTGTTCCACGTTTCCTGGGGGTCCAGCCGACGCTCCCAGACCGGCCAGAGATTGTGGGGGGGCCAGGGGAGGCTTACCTATCTCAACCGTAGCATCCTTCTGCGGCGCCACCACTAGTTGTCAGACAGACCTTCCTGGCCCTCCCGTAAGGAGCGGCACGGCTAGCGGGGTCGCGGGGAGGTTGGTTTCATCCAGCTTGGGACCCTCTGTTGGTCGAGCCGATGGTTCCAAACTGCGTTGACTTTGGGGGTTTAGCAGAAGTTTGTGCGTTTGTTGAGAGGGGATGAGTGGTCTTGCGGCCTGTAGTTTCTTGCTTCTTGAAGGGTTTTTGTGGGGGCTGCGGTGCTCCAGCCCGCTGTCTTCACTACGGGTTCTCTGGCTTCTTAGCCAGTGTACTTCTTCTTCGGGTGCACCGGTAGCATGGTTCATGTTGCCAGTGCTGTGAGGGCAGCCCCGGCGGTCCTGGCTCGGACTGCCACGGACTGCCTTGACTCTGCAGCCTTGACTCCGCGGCCCGCTCTGCGGATAGATGGGTGTTTTATGGACACACCTTCACTAGGAACAGCAACTGTAGAGAGACTGCCACCAAAAATATTCCTCATACAGCACAATCACAATCAATAGTTCTGCTCAAAGGTCAAAAGACCAAATCATTTGGGGACTCAAATGCCTCAAAACAGTAAATAATCTGATTTAGTGTTTTTAGAATCCAGCCATGAAAAAATTAGGCACTTAAACCCCTCCCCTCTGCATAGAGGATAATAGGCATATTGCGTCTCCCTCTCCTTCCAGCTGTCCTTCTGCCTCTGATCTTCCCCCGCAGGCAGCAATCTCCAGTTCTGTCTTCCGAAGCCTCCCTTTCATGCTATCTGGGCTTAAACTGTCCCCTCCCCTTATTAGCATACGTATCCAATGGAAGCAAAAAGTGGCTCAGCCCCAAAAAGCTGTTGTGCTCACTGGTCTAGTATCAGTGTAAAGCATCTTTTTAAAGAAGCAAAAGCATTGTTTATGTTGAGAGCAAGGCCAGTGCACCTTTCACCTACTTATAAAAGCTACTTGGCAGCTTCAAGCCTAGCAGGAATTCCTGCTCTGTAGTTCTGAGTAGTTCTTTCAATATCAGTATTATTTACTATTACTGAGACACTTTGGCATACGTCCCAGAAAAGTTGTGAATACAGTCTGACTTGATCTATTCGTTGTACCCGCCAGAACCATAACATGATAAGGCTTGGCATGGCTCCCGGGAAATCCAAACCAACACTATGCTCTGTATTCAACTGTGAATCCTGTTGCTTGAGTGTATAAAATGCATTTGAAAACAATGCTTGCATTTAAAGAACCTATGTAATTGCATTAAAGCATTCATGGCTTGGAATATTTGCACAAAATATCATGCCCTAAACATGACTAAACATGGCTGATACTAAAAATCTATGTCAATACTAGACATTATCCTCGTCAGGCACACAATCATTCTTTTTCCATAACTCAATATCTTTGTAAGTTGTATTTTGCTGCATTTTAAATAACCCTTCATTTTGTTTTGTAGAACCATCAATGGATGTTACAGTGCTGGAGAGAATCATGTCATCTGTCATACGTGTGGCATTAGCAGCTGCGTCTTTAGCAGTTTCATCAGTCATACCATGCTCTAATATACCCCTCTGTGAAAGAGTGTGCTTTACCACTAGCACTTTTTCCACATACACTACATTATGATTGGGAGTACCTGCTGATGTAAGGAAGCCATGCTCTCTCCACAGGGTGCCGAAGTCATGCACCACACCAAAAGCATATGCACTGTCGGAATTAATATTTACATCTTTAAGCAGCAATAATAATGCATGTATTGTTAGTGCAATCAGTTCAGCCATCTGTCTGAAGCATGGTTATGGTGTCTGGTATCGTACCTGGTATGCTTCCTGCTCATAAATGGGAGACTTTTCAATAGTAAATATCCAAAAAACAGAGTGACTACACTCTGTTAGGAAAGGCGCTTCTCAGTTAGCCCCAATTAGGTTGCTTATCTTAGATTCACTGTAGAGTATATCAAAAAATGTTAATCAAAAAATTCTCAAAAAGTAATAAGTTTCTTAGCAGGAAATGTTTAATGCACATTCCTGAAGTATCTGCTGTTACAGTATATCTTTGTAAATCACAAAATGAGTGTTCATCTGAGATTGCCCATAATACTCTGGTGCCAATGCATTTCGGTTAAAACCTTCTTCAGGGCGGGATTATAGCAAAACTGATATTACATGACTTATATAGTAACATTATTAACAAAATGTATCACAATGCACACAAAGCGATCAAATAAGAAAAGTATTTACAAAAACACATACCGGTTCGTGTACCACATCCGCATATATAGATAATGGGGAGAATAAAACAAAAAAGCATACTAATTAGTTTACTGTCATGATTATGCCTGTTCTGTTTACATTTCAGCCTTAAAAGGCAAGTCATACCTTAGTCATGCCAAGAAATGTTAGGATCGTGAAGTTGTACAGTTGCACAACGAGTAAATCTACAAGAAAAGAATAGATGTAACTCTAAGTGGCCCTCGCGGACATCAAAGGATAGAACAAGTTACTATCTTACCTGGTAACGTTTTTTCGATGGGATGGTCCGACGACGTATTCCATATCTATGACATGTAATCAACACAGCTGTGCTGCTTCGGAATCTTTTTTCGGCGTCTGCGTCCTGCGTCGATGACGTCGATGCGCCGTCGTCGAGGGCCTCCTCCGACGTCATCCGATGTGATAAGTAGGACGCACGACGCCCGTAGCCTCAGTTGTAGTTTTTTCCCCCAGAACGTGTGACACTAGTCAACTGCCAGTCAGACACAAAGCCTTGCGGAACGTAAGCTGCAATCGCAAAAGAAATTCTGCAGCGGGGAAGGCAGGGCGGGAGCGATATGGAATACGTCGTCGGACCATCCCATCGAAAGAACGTTACCAGGTAAGAAAGTAACTTGTTCTTCGAGGGGATTGGATCCTCCGACGTATTCCATATCTATGACAGACTCCCAAAGCAGTACCAGAGCAAGGAGGAGGGAAAGAATTTAGAATCAAAATTTAGAATAGCCAATCAAATAGCAGAGCAAAGGACCGCCTTGCCAAAGGCCAGATCCTGTGCACGGATGGAATCGAGGGAATAGTGACGTACAATGTATGTACTGAAGCCCAGGTGGCTGCATCACAGATGTTGCGAATAGGAACACCCCTCTGCAGGGCAGTAGACGCAGCCATACCCCTGGTAGAATGGGCCCGCAAGCCAGCCGGTGGGTCCTTACCCGCCAAGCGGTAGCACTCCGAGATGGCCAAAATAATCCAGCGAGACAAAGTCTGTTTCGTCACAGCTTGCCCCAAACGCTTTCCAGCGTAACCAATAAAGAGTTGATCGTCCACTCTGACCCGGTACATGCGTGAAACATAAAAGCTTAAAGCTCTCCTAGGATCAAGCCTATGGAGCCTCTCCTCTTCCTTACCAGGATGCGGAGGAGGATAGAATGCCGGAAGAACAACCTTCTGGGCCAAATGAAATTCCGTCACTACCTTCGGAAGAAAAGAAGGACGAACTCTAAGGACAACCCTGTCCTTGTGAAATACAGTGAAGGGTGGCTTAACTGAAAGTGCCTGTAACTCACTCACTCTGCGAGCGGAAGTAACCACAACTAAAAACACAGTTTTCAGAGTTAACAGCCTCAAAGGGCAAGAATGTAAAGGCTCAAACGGAGCACCCATAAGAAACTTAAGAACAAGGTTCAAATCCAAACCGGGCACCAGGAAAGGTGACGGAGGGAATACATTAGTGAGCCCTTTCAGAAACTGTGAAATTAAAGGGATTTTAAAGTAAGAACACTCTTCAGACGAGCGCTTAAAGATGGACAGCGCCACCAGGTAACCTTTAATGGTACCCACTTGCAAGCCCCTGTGGGCCAAAGAAAGCAAAAAGGACAGAACCATGGGGATGTCACATGCAAAAGGATCCACATTCAGAGCTCTGCACCAGTCGCAGAACTTACGCCAACGGCAACGGTACAGAGACTTCGTTGCTGGCCTACGGGCCGAAAGCAACACCTCCATCACGTCTTCAGGGAGGTCCCAATCCCTATACCTCAACCTTTCAGAAGCCAAGCGTGAAGGTTGAGGGATCCGACCTCTGGATGGAGAACCTGACCCCCATCCCGTGAGAGCAGATCGTCTCGGTAGGGAAGACGACGCGGAGGGCAGATGGACAAGTCGAGAAGGTCCGGGTACCACGTCCTCCGAGCCCACGCCGGAGCAATGAGGATCATCCGGGAACCGAACTTCCGTAACCTCCGCAGCACTTGCGGGATGACGGGGACTGGAGGAAACGTGTACAGCAGCGGGAATGACCACCCCACCACGAACGCGTCTCCCAAGGCTCCTTTTGGAGGAAATTTCCGCGAGCAAAACCTTTCGCACTTCCGGTTGACACTGGAGGCGAAGAGATCCACTTGAGGGGTCCCCCAAAGGGCGAAGATCTCCAGGAGAATCTCCTGAGCCAACTCCCACTCGTGAGAGATCGTGCTCTGCCTGCTCAGAGCGTCCGCCGTCACGTTTTCGTCTCCGGCCAGATGAACTGCCGAGATCGAAACTTCCTGCTGGATGGCCCAGAACTCGAGCTGCATCGCCACCCTGCACAGAGGAAGTGACCCTGCCCCCCCTTTTTGTTGAGGTAGTGCATGGCCACTGTGTTGTCCGTCAGGATCAGGACACTCTTTCCTCGCACAGTCGGCAGAAAAGCCTTCAGGGCTAGCCTGACGGCCCTCAGCTCCAACAGATTGATATGGAGTCTGGACTCCGACGGAGACCAACGACCGCTGACTGTCAGCCCGTTGGCATGAGCTCCCCAACCCGTGAGGGATGCATCCGTCACGATCGTCACCTCCGGCCAGGGAAGCCAAAATGGAGCCCCCTTCATCAAGTTGCCTTCGACGGCCCACCACAGAAGGTCCCGGGCGACCGAGGGCGGCACCTGAACCGGGTCCGACATCCTGCCGGAGGACTGTGACCATTGCGTCTTGAGCGCCCACTGCAAAGATCTCATCCGCAGGCGAGCCTCTGGCACCAGAAGAATGCAGGATGCCATGAGGCCGAGCAACCTCAAGAACTCGAACGCTGGGAGCGTCTGGGCATGCTGAAACTTGTGCACCATCTGCTGAATGTGAAGAGCCCTCACCTGGGGAGGAAAACACTGCCCCAGGGAAGTGTCGAGCACTGCTCCGATGTACTGGAGCCGCTGTGTTGGCGTCAAATGGGACTTCTTTAAATTGAGGGAGAAGCCCAGCCTGTGAAGGGAGTGGCAGGTGACGGACAGATGATCCAGGACTTGCTCGGGAGAGCTCCCCCTGATCAACCAATCGTCCAGGTAGGGGTAGACGTGAATCCCCCCTTGCCTGAGATGCGCTGCCACCACCACCATGAGCTTGGTGAAAACCCTCGGGCGGAGGTCAATCCGAACGGCAGGACCCGAAACTGAAAGTGCGAGTCGCCAACCGCAAACCTCAGGTACTTCTTGTGCTTGGGATGGATCGGCACATGGAAGTAAGCATCCTGGAGGTCGAGTGACACCAACCAGTCCTGAAGCTGAAGGGCCCGGAGGACTTGAGAGAGAGTAACCATCTTGAACTTGTCCTTCCTGAGGAGTTTGTTCAAACCGCGCAAGTCCATGATGGGTCTCAATCCCCCGTCTTTCTTCGAAATAAAAAAATAAGGGGAATACCATCCCTTGTTCCTCTCCGCTACAGGCACCAGTTCTATGGCGCCTTTCTCCAGCAGGGCTTGAATTTCCTGCGCAAGGAGCGGATCCGGACTCTGCAAA
This sequence comes from Ambystoma mexicanum, assembly GCF_040938575.1. NCBI lineage: Eukaryota > Metazoa > Chordata > Amphibia > Caudata > Ambystomatidae > Ambystoma > Ambystoma mexicanum. The sequence continues at coordinate 861,470,488 of NC_090930.1, read as the reverse complement.
GAGAGGTTCCCCGGTGGATTGTCGCGAGGCCTGTGCCGAAAGGGAAGACAGTAGCCGTGGGCTATGATCTCCAGAACCCACACATCTGAAGTAATGGCATGCCACTCTACAAGATGCTGCGCCAGCCTTCCCCCAACCGGCGAACCATGGGACATGGCCTCATGACTGAGAGGGAGCGGCCGCGGCGTTACCTGAAGGCAAAGAGGCAACTGCCCGAGCGGCCTTGGCACCACGGGTACCCTGTCGTCCACCTCTGGTACCCCTGCGTTGGTCTCTTTGACTGCCAGCTCCTCTCGCTTTACTGAAGGACGAGTAATAGCGAAAGGAACCACCCCTCCACTGCTGTCCCCTAGGACGAAAAGGCGGAGGTTGGCGAACTGCAGCGCCCAACGACTTCGCTGCAGCCTTCGAGGTCTGCAACCTCTCAAGGCTCCCGTCAGCCTTGCTGCCAAAAAGGTGTTCACCGTCAAAGGGCATGTTGAGGAGCCGAGACTGCACATCAGGAGCAAACCCCGACTTCCGCAACCACGCAAACCTGCGTATCACGGTGCTCGCCGCCATGGACCTACTGACGCATTCAGCTAAGTCCAAACCCGACTGAACGGACTCACACATGGCATCCTTACCATCCTGGACCATAGCAAGGAAACCATCCCGTTCGTCCCCTTCGGGAATATGTTCAGCCGCTAACGCAACACAGTTCCACAGAGTGTGTGTGCAACGAGACAAGGCACAAATGGAGTTGGCCGCCTGAAGCGCCATACCACCAGAAGAAAACGCTTTCTTCGCCCAGCCATCAAAACGTTTGTCGTCCCTATCGGGGTAGGGTACGACGCCTGCTTTGCCGGGGCCATGGCCGCCTGCACCACCAAACTCTCCGGAGTGGGGTGCCTGGTCAAGTAGCAGGGGTCGCTACTGGCTGGACGGTATTTTCGTGACAAGGATCTGCCCACCGCCGGGAGACTCTCCGGAGCAGTCCAAGCCGCCGCCACCCTTCTCTGTAAAGCCATATGGAACGGCAGTACCGGATCAGTTGGGGGACCAACATCAAGGATGTCTGTCAGATCATCCTGCACAAACTCCCCTGGGGGAGCAGACCAACCCAAGTACTCGGAAACCCTAGCCATAAGGCGCCGGTACGAGGAATCGGCATGAGAGCCAGGCTCAGGCCTACAAAACTCCACCTCCGGAGAGGTGTCCAGTCCACTGGCATCATGCAGTGACTGTCTCAAATCGTCAAACTGACTATGGCCCGAGACAATGTCATCTGGAACCCGACTAGGAACTAGGCCATCAGAATCCTCATCCGCCTCTGAAATATAGTCCAGGTGGCGAAAAGAAGGCACCCGAGAGTGCTTGCTCTTAACCAGAGCCTTCCTAGGGGGTCCACCCGTGCCACGGGGTACCTCCGACACGAAAGGCGTCGATGGCGTCGAGCGAATCGGCGCCGGCGTCGAGAGAACCGGCATCGGCGCCGAGAAGATCGGTGTCGACGTCGAGGAAATCGGCGTCGACGTCAGATGCAGCGCCTCCAGCATCGGCGGCGTCGACACAGCCCTCGAGGCCGGAGCCCCGAGCGTGTCCCTCGACGACATGAGCGTCGACGGCTTCGACGACTTCCTCGGAGACGGAGCCTCGAGAAAGCCTGTCGACGCCCTCGACGCCTCAGACGCCGATGTCTTCCTCGAAGACCACACAGGTGCAAACGGTCTCGAACGCGTCGAGGACCGGGACCTGGAACGGGTACGTCGAGAACGAGTCCCCTTGTCCGAACGGGACCTCTCCCGTGACTCATGCCGACCACTCTTGCGAGCGGTGTCTCTCGACCTCTCACGACCGACCCCACTCGGGGGCGCGGACGGCTTAGTACCCTGCGACTCAAGAATCACCAGCATTTTCTTCCCGAAGGAAGCCCATTCCTCTGGCGTCGCACGGCTGGTGGGGTAAGCGACGTGCTGGGCAGAGACCTCCGAAGAGGACCTGGAAGACGACCGTTGTCGGCGCTTCCGAGAATGCCTAGAAGAGGCTGAGGAGTGGCGAGACCGACTCCTAGAAGGAGACCCACGAGACTTCCGACGATGATGCGGAGAGTCACCCCTCGAATCATCCGTCGAAAGCCCCGCCGACTACGACTTCCTGGGCTTGGACACCCGACATACCGACAACTTCTTCTTACGTTCGCGTAAGGCTTTGAACGTGAGCGACTGGCAGTCGATACAGTCATCCGTGTCGTGGACCTCCCCGAGGCACCAGAGGCAGGCGGCGTGCGAGTCCGTCACCGACATCTTGGACCCACACTCCCCGCACTTCTTGAAACCCGGACGCGGGGTCGAAGACGAAGTAGAAGACATCTTCACACGAAGGATTTTCACAAAACGAACAGGTTCGAAGAACCGAGAAGAACAGAACTCAAAAGAGTCGAGGCGTGAACCGAGAATCACGAAGCAACACGTTCGCGGAAAAAACGGAACTGAGGCTACGGGCGTCGTGCATCCTACTTATCACATCGGATGATGTCGGACGTCGGAGGAGGCCCTCGACGACGGCGCATCGACGTCATCGACGCAGGACGCAGACGCCGAAAAAAGTTTCCGAAGCAGCACAGCTGTGGTGATTACATGTCATAGATATGGAATACGTCGGAGGACCCAATCCCCTCGAAAAGCCTATTTAATGCTGTGGATAGCTGTGCTTACCGAGCAGCTTCAAAGACGTGTGTGCCGAAAGAGCTGCATCTAATGCGCTCGCGCTCGCAATTGCTTTCGTTTTAAGCGTTTCCATGGAGACGGTGCGAGGCATCGCGGTCCGGTTGGAGCACGTACGCCTCGTGCCCCACCCCCGGGTGTAAGCCCTGGGGCGGGGATGTCTCCATGGTAACTGGCGATTGGACGAAGCCCACGTGTCTCTGGCCTACATGTGCTGTTAGTAACTGATTCGCGTTCAGATTGAAACGCGTATGCGAATCGTTTCAAATGCATTTACTGAGGGATACACGCATCAGGGTAATTCAAATGGTGACAATGATAGCGTTATAAGTATAATAGGCCCTGTTAGAACAAATCAAGGTGCCTGGGGTATGTGCGCTATATTGTGAAAGGGAGACAAGTTGCTGTCAAATTGTGTACACAAGGTACAGCGACCAAAACTAAGTCTGCCCCAATTCGAAAATGTTAGGTAAATGTAAATACTATCTGGAAAAGCAGATAGATATTACCAATTTTACATTAAGCTAATATATTTTACTTAGATCTATAATGGGCCAACAAGTAGATAAAAATATGTGGAAGTGAAGTAAAAGTTGTTTACAACGTGTGCAACCATAGTGACAGAGGTAACAATGTTAATTCAGAAAGTTCAAAAGTTGCAACGCAATTAAGGTAAATATACAGCTGGCATATAACAGGGAGCCTTAGAAACAAGAGACAGAGGGTCCACATTTACATGAAAGAATGTCAACAATATTGTTTAGTTAATTCAATTACTCCGAATGGTTCTACAGAAAACACATGTAGTTTATTTCTTCATTGAGTCCCTTTGGAGTAAGGGAGCCAAGGCGGTCAATCCAGAAGGTTTCTCTCTGGTCCATCTTCTTTTGGAAATTCTCATGCGTATCGCTTTTAGAAACCACTTCTAAAATTACAAAACGGATCTGGGCCAAGTTATGTTTCCTCTCATCCCAATGTCTTGATACCGCTGAATTCGGATTGTGGTTCCTTATACATGATCTGTGTTCATTCCATCTAGTTTTGGCTACTCTTAATGTCTGACCCACATAGTACAGTCCACAAGGACATTTAATGGCATAAATTACATTGAAGGAATCACATGTAGCAAAATTCTTGAGTCTGATTGTCTCCCCTGTATGGGGATGTTTAATTGTTTCTCCTTTAGTTACATAGCCACAATTGCTACAATTCAAACAAGGGAATGTTCCAATTTTTTCTGTGAGTTTTTTCTTCAGCGCTGGTTTCGTTTTGACTAATCTGTCTTTTAAGTTTCGGCTCCGCTGGTAGGCAAATGTAGGAGCTTCCTTAAACAAGTGCTCAACTCGATGATCACAAAGTAGTGTGTTCCAATGTTTCTTAATAATGCATTTGATGCGATTACTTTGACGTGAATATTTGGAAACGAATACGAGTGGTGGAGCTTGATCCTGCTTTGTCTTGACTTTCAGTAAGTCTTCTCTTTTCTGGGTGTCTACACGAGCTTGAGCTGTGCTTATCTCTTCTTCCGAATATCCCCTGTCTAAGAATTTCTTGCCCATTTCTCGGATGGCCATCTGGTAGTCTTCTGGATCACTTACCAATCTTTTCACCCTCAACATTTGGCTGTATGGAAGGTTTTTTATAAGGCTAGGTTGATGGAAGCTTAGGCGTTGAAGTAAGTTGTTCCGATCCGTTGGTTTCCGAAATATGGTGGTTTGATATCCCATAGTGGTGATTTTAATGTCTACATCCAAAAAATGGATTTCCGTGAGAGAATGTTCTTGAGTGAATTGAATACGGGCATCTATGCTGTTGAGGTATGTAAAGAAATTGAGCAATTCTTCTTCTGTGTCTTTCCATATTCCAAATATATCGTCAATATACCTAATCCAAAGGCCTAATTTGGAATGCCAGTGTTCAATCTGTAGTATGTTCTCAGATTCAAATTTGTGCATGAAAGAATTAGCATAGGAGGGAGCCATGGTGGCTCCCATGGCTGTCCCAGCAACTTGGAGGTAGTAATCATCTTGATATCGGAAGTAAAAGTTATTGCACATGAACTCAAGGAGAGCCATTATGAACTCCTTTTGGGCTAGTATCTCTTCCGCATTCAGTAACATCCACTCCACCGCCTCACTTCCTAAGTTGTGGGGGATCGATGTGTAAAGGCTCTTGACGTCGATTGTGAAACAGATGTTGTTACAGTTAAATGGAGTGGAATTCAAAAGTTGTAAGAAATGGGTAGAGTCCTTAATGTATGTATTGGTTTTTTGAATACGCGGTTGTAAAAAATAATCCACGTATTTGCCTAAAGGTTCTAGTATACTGTTCATCCCTGCTACAATGGGTCTTCCAGGGGGTTTCACCGGATCTTTATGCACCTTAGGGAGCGTGTAGAAGTGTGGTATCCTGGGGTGTGGATCAACTTTTGAACTTTCTGAATTAACATTGTTACCTCTGTCACTATGGTTGCACACGTTGTAAACAACTTTTACTTCACTTCCACATATTTTTATCTACTTGTTGGCCCATTATAGATCTAAGTAAAATATATTAGCTTAATGTAAAATTGGTAATATCTATCTGCTTTTCCAGATAGTATTTACATTTACCTAACATTTTCGAATTGGGGCAGACTTAGTTTTGGTCGCTGTACCTTGTGTACACAATTTGACAGCAACTTGTCTCCCTTTCACAATATAGCGCACATACCCCAGGCACCTTGATTTGTTCTAACAGGGCCTATTATGCTTATAACGCTATCATTGTCACCATTTGAATTACCCTGATGCGTGTATCCCTCAGTAAATGCATTTGAAACGATTCGCGTACGCGTTTCAATCTGAACGCGAATCAGTTACTAACAGCACATGTAGGCCAGAGACACGTGGGCTTCGTCCAAACGCCAGTTACCATGGAGACATCCCCGCCCCAGGGCTTACACCCGGGGGTGGGGCGCGAGGCGTACGTGCTCCAACCGGACTGCGACGCCTCGCACCGTCTCCATGGAAACGCTTAAAACGAAAGCAATTGCGAGCGCGAGCGCATTAGATGCAGCTCTCTCGGCACACACGTCTTTGAAGCTGTTCGGTAAGCACAGCTATCCACATCAGTAAATAAGCTTTATTCTTTGATGTCCGCGAGGGCCACTTAGAGTTACATCTATTCTTTTCTTGTAGATTTACTGGTTGTGCAACTGTACAACTTCATGATCCTAACGTTTCTTGGCATGACTAAGGTATGACTTGCCTTTTAAGGCTGAAATGTAAACAGAACAGGCATAATCATGACAGTAAACTAATTAGTATGCTTTTTTGTTTTATTCTCCCCATTATCTAAATATGCGGATGTGGTACACGAACCGGTATGTGTTTTTGTAAATACTTTTCTTATTTAATCGCTTTGTGTGCATTGTGATACATTTTGTTAATAATGTTACTATATAAGTCATGTAATATCAGTTTTGCTATAATACCGCCCTGAAGAAGGTTTTAACCGAAATGCATTGGCACCAGAGTATTATGGGCAATCTCAGATGAACACTCATTGTGTGATTTACAAAGATATACTGTAACAGCAGATACTTCAGGAATGTGCATTAAACATTTCCTGCTATGAAACGTATTACTTTTTGAGAATTTTTTGATTAACATTTTTTGATATACTCTACATTGAATCTAAGATAAGCAACCTAATTGGGGCTAACTGAGAAGCGCCTTTCCTAACAGAGTGTAGTCACTCTGTTTTTTGAATATTTTGTGTTTGAATAGGTCCTAGTGCTACAGGACCTTTTATGGACTGGCTGCTCCAGGCAAAAATATCTTGTGAATATACTTCAACATATTTTTTCATCATCAAATACAACTACTAAAAAGACTTAATTCATAAGTGGTGCCCTCCTCTCTCACTTCATTTTTAGACTTTTCAATAGTGTCACAAATTGCATCCTGAACTACAACAGCAAAACCTGCAGATAATGAACCATCTTGCACCAATTTTAAACAATGTTCACCAGAAAACACATGAAGGGTAAAAGGTATAAAGTTCTCAATAAGATCAAGTGTGGGTGAAGATAGTGTATGGAAGACATCAGAACAGTCTTGATCATCAAAGAAATACAAGGCCAGAGAAGTAATGTTAAAAGTTTGGCATCTTTATGATATCACAATACAGTTAAACAGTAAGTCCTCGTACTGAATATGTTTTGCTGTAGGCAAGGTTTGTATTTTGTTCTTAAACAACAGTGCATGTATTCAGTGCAGCAAATGTATGATGAACAGTGTTTCTCCCAGCACTACGTTATGTGTTTTCTGAAAAAATGATACTGTGGCAGCCTCTCAGACATGGTGGTAATGCTGAAGCAACAGGGTCCAAGTAGTGTTGCAAACCAGGAGGAGGTCTCGAACAACAGTGGGTCATGGTATATACGAATTTATTCCAATAAAAGGAAAAACAGCCTTAGTGGTCCTATCACCATGAGGGAAATGCCCTGCCTTTGAAAAAACTAAACTAAGAGTGCTCGTCGTAGTCCAAAATAAAGAGTTCTGGATCCAAATTCCAAACCACTAACTGCCCATACCACTTTAGAAAAACCTATCTAAAAAGAAAAGGAGGCTTACACAAACAGCCTCAACATGGGCTTCTGTCTGGCCCGGCTTTTGAAGGATTTATCTCAGTCTCAAAGTTCTGTTAAGCTATTCCTATACAGTATCCAGTCCTCGTGTATAGTTTGTCAATTAAAATATAAGTATCTCATGTACAGTTTTTGCTTTCCCCCACCTCTGGGGGAAAAAAGACAATTCCTCTTGCTTTGTATTCTTCGCTGTTTACCACTGGTTAAATCACTTGACGATGGATTCAGCTTTCACCAGTAGTAAAATCCATCCAGGATTACGTTTGTATGCAGTTTCCTTTATCCCACCTATCGTGTGGCACTGGGACTCTAAGTCCTGTAGCTGTGTGGTAGGATTGTTACCTCTCAATTCAAGCACTTTTGTACATTTGTCGGCTTGCCTAGGATACAGGTCACACAAATTTCTTTGACTCCCTGGTCTGAAGGATGTGTGCGTTACGCTCACCTGGTATCCACAGGGACGCCAACCAGCCGGGTTACTCGCTGGTATACTTCTCTGTGGTGCCCAGATGTGATGTGCGGCGAAGGTTTTGCCTGAAAATACAGGAGGACTGTGTTCAAGACTGGCCGACCGGGGTAAGTATCCTCCCACCACCCCCGTATGATTTCAGCCCCTCTGGGGCCCTCTCCTCAGCTTGTGGTAGAGGTAGGCGTGCTCTCCGTCCTGCCTTCTTTGCAGGGGTGTGTTGTCTTTCGTGGGCATGAGCGGTCCAGTTACTTCACTGGCGCCGGCCCGTTTGATATCGTTCAGGTAGGTCTTATTGCTGTTCTTTCGTATTGTTGCTATTCCTGCATGCCTTTCTTTGTTCAATAATGTCTCTTTTTCTCCCTTAGATATGCAGAGCTTCAGCGCGGCGAACTGGCTTTGGTGAGCCTCGCTGGTAAATGATGGCGCATTAAGAGCGCTATCATGCGGTAAGTAAGCGCTATGCGCAGCGCTGCAATGTCTTGCCTTTGCTAACCTGTATTGCCTTCTTTTCTTGTAGGTCACAGTGTTATTCAGCGTGTGTGGAGTTTCCGGAGTGGTGACCAGCCAGGTAAGCCTTTTGAGCAGTTCGTAATTTGCAATGTATCTTATGCTTTCCTTAATGTTGCCTCTGTCTTCCTCTTTCAGGTCGTTCAGTCCGGGAGGCGTGCAGATTCAAGGAAGCTGTTCACAGGAGCTGCGAGAAGCTAAAGATGAAGACTGCAGGTAAGATGCTGCTGCTAACAATGTTTTTGTCTCTTTGCAGGTTCTGCTTCTCCGAGGTTCGTGGGTATAGCTGGACACAGTGAGCGTCACGTTGCAAACTGCAAAATAACGCAAAGCGTGTTGTCTTGCTTGGGTGTGGTTTAAATAGCCCCAACAAAATAGTCCAGGTAAAGTAGTCCCTAGGCCACCACACCCAAAACACTAGACCGCATAGCTTGGTTCTTAGAACCAAGCTATGTGTATGCCTCCATGTTGGCTGACAAACACAATAAAGTAGGTCCAGAGCACATGTTCTTCATGGTGTATGAGCTTGGCACCAGGACTGGCCCCAAGAGGGCTTTTAAAGAGGATGCCAGGCTCTAGAGACCCGAGTCCTGATTCCACCTCGCCAATGGGCTTGCCAGAGGGGGTTTTGGGCGAGGGTCGTGACAGTGTGTCCATATAATTCTCTCACTTTCCGACACTGAACGTGGCTTCTCCAGCTTTCATAGATGGCGTTTGTATTTCTGTTATTCTCTTTACATGGGGCAGTATGCCTGTTCCATGCTTTCAGGCTTGCACGCACACAGTAATTTCTCCAGCCTTGATATGTTCGTTTTGGTTTCCCAGTGTTTCGTACCAGGAATGGTTTCAGCAGTCTCTGACCCAGCTTCTCAGCTTTGATGGCATCCTCATGACGTGAGTGTTCGCCTCCCTGTTCATGCTTGTCTCCTTTGGATGGGCACCTGACGTGTGGAGTTTGGAGACTCGGGTTCCTTGTTTGTTTCTGGTTTTGGCATCGGTTGCTGGGCACCCAGCCCACCACTAACAAACCAGAAAAGACGGTTTTCTTTCCGTCCAGGCTCCTTTCCTGCTCGGAGCCGCCAGCTTGGTCAGAGTACCCGTTTTGTAGCTTCCAGCTAGCATGCCTCGCTCCTTCTACAACACTGCTGGCTCTGTGGCTATGTGTAGCTCTGCCCCTCCAGAACGTGCTTTCAGAGGCTCACCTCATTGTACCGTGGATTCTCCTCCCAGCGTAGGAGTCTCCCACTGATTTCCCAGTCTCTCTCCATTCATAGTTCATATTCTTTGCACATATGTCAGCACGGACAGAAAAGGTGTGTCCTTTTTTCTTTACATCAGCCCTCAGATAACAGCCAGCATTACCTGAAGACAATAGGGTGGAAGGAGGATTTCTGGCACAGAGTAAAAATCTGAGAACACTCAGTTCTTTCCAGTCCCACGTATGCGGACAACGTAGTTCTTTCAGGGAGGTCCTCATTGGACTGGAAGTCCTCGTCCCAAAAAGGGTGTCACTTCCAGTGAGATCTCACTTGCCCGGACCCCTAGGGAGATTCCTGCAGAGCAGACTTACCTCCCTAGTCTCACAGTGAGTGGCTCGGTTTATGGTCTTTCCAACGAAAGAGTTTCCAACGAAACACTTTCCATCGAATGATTTGCAACACATTATTTTCCATCAAATGTATGTGTGTGTGGGATAAATGCATTTTTAGTCAACCCCCAATTTTTTACCTTTAAAAACCCACCCCAAACAAAATTAACCCTTTATCCCTATATGGAAACTCTTTTGATGGAAAGACCATATACCGAGTGGCTCCCCTATGGGGAGAATGTATGAATTGTCCAGATTCATCACAGTAGGTACTGTATTATGGTATTAGCCTGAGAGGGTCTCCATGTTTTTGAGCTAAAAGCAGATGATCTGCTTCTCACTTTTCATAATGATGTAACACAAACTCCTGGTAATGATCCACTAAGCCCAACGCAGAAACTATGAGTAGTCTCTTTTTGTTTAATTTAATTAAACACATCAGTTGTTTACTGTGTCCAACCTTTTTTCTCAGACAAATATGTTGTGCTCTGCACCTGATGATACCAGACCAACACGCTCAGGCCCAGCATTACAAGAAGACAGCACAGTAAGGCACTCGACAAGATACAACCTACACCAATGTGCCACAACACCACCACCTTCAACTCGCATCACCTGAATCTACCATGAACTATTCAGAAACCAGCCAATAATCTTCCTCATGCCAATGAAGCAGCATACAGCTGGCACAGGCTTATCAGGATACTCCCTGCAACAACCAAGCCAGCCTTGGCCTGTGCACCGACACAAATGAGAGGATTCCAAGCCATGGCAGGTTATTGTAGGTAGTGGATATCTGAATATGCCCACAATTTCAAGTCCTTAGAAACCTGCACACACAAAAAAGAAAAGATATATGGACAGGTGATGTTGCTGCAAAGTGTAATTTCAGTAACACTTGTCTGAATATATTTGCAACATTCGGTTGGCAAGAACAATATTGCAGCAAAGACAAGAAAGGTAACTCAGAGGACAGAGGGAGACAGAAAGGGCAGAGAGCAGAAAGGCAACTCAACAGGGTGGTTGTGTAGATTGTGTGGAGGTGTGCATGTGACACTCTTAATTTAGGGTGTGGTTGGCCCTGCCAGGGTGTGTGTGAAGGGGGCGGGGGGTTGATTGAGAATGGGGCTTTGTTTGAGCTTTCAAATGTGTTAATATGTCTAATTCTGCATGAGATAATCATGGCAAATCCAGTCATATGGTCTACTGCATAACATAAATATTGCTATCACATATGTGCTCTTTCTTGTAAATCCCCTCCAAATCGAGCATTATAGCAAACCCTCTGCAGTTGACTATTCAATAAAAGCACCTACATGCCCTCCAGCATTGCTAAGCCTACTAAATAGTGGCTATTGCTAATACAAACCAAGGTTAATATTGCAAATACTCAGCTTGTTGTTATTGCTGCGGATCCCTTCCCAGTGGTCTAATATTGCACCTACTGCATATTCTGCTTCATGGCTGTTGTCCCCAATCCCAGTCTGATGCAATTTCTGCTCTGTAAGGGACATTGACCTACGAAAAAAGTGATTGAAATGTGGAGTCCCACTAATAAAAATCAAAGAGAAGAAACCTTCTTGAACTGTGCTTGAAATGGTCACGCTTGCTTGCTCATTGACCCTATATTTTGCCTCAAAATAGGAAATGTTTTCCAATGGTCCATAAGGAACTATTTGTTTGGCAGAATATTTTGGGTATCTCCACCCATTTTTATGTTTGTCATTTGTATTTATTTGATGTCAATTGCTATCACAAATGGCTTAAAATAACACATTTACAAATAGCAGAGTCAATCCCACAATGGGTGCCTGTACAATAGCACAAAGATGAGAACAAGTGGGGGGGGGGGGCATTTTATGAGGGTGTAAAAAAGTAGTGCATATACCAGGGACAAAACAAAACAAACAAAAGAAAATGTATATAAACAAACAGGTGGCGTACAAAGGTAACAATACCATAAGAGGGCAAGGGCTTCAAACTATAGACAAGCACTATACAAATATACAAAATTACATCATTAAACGTCCCTGGAGGGAGAATGGAAAGAGAGAGCAGGAGGAGCTCCCTCTTAAGCAAATAAGTGAAGTTTAAGAAAGCTTCCATGAGATCCACAGTTGGGCTGGCTTTGATTGTGATGGGAAGTAGATTCCAGTGGAGAAGAGTGAGTAGGGAGAAAGAACGCAAAGAAGAGGAGTTAAAAGGAGGTTATAGGACAGCGAGGTTGAGTGCAGAGGAGGATCGCACAGCCATTTCCCCACATTTGGCTGTGTGAAAATTTGCCACGTTTTTCGCAGCATTTTCTAGGGCAGTAGCAGGGTTAGAGAATAGAGGAAAGGTACGTTGAGGGGCAGAGGTAGGGGGAAGGGTGGAATATGGTCAGCAGTGAAATTACCCAGATCAATTTTTTTCAGGTCTGCACGTTTATATAGCTCATTTTACCAAACACTTCTAGATACAAAAGGAAAGTTGTAATGCAACAAACATGGCATAAAGTGCAGTGTAGCATTGCATTGATCGTGTTCCCATGGCAACAATTCATTTAAAATCGGCACCCATGGTTGAAGAAGCTGGAAAAGTCAGCCACTTACCTTTTTATTTCTATTTACACTGAGAAAGTAAGCACTTTCTGTTCCAACAAATGGTGGGCCCCAGGATCTTGTATCATCACCAGATTCTGGAAGAAATAGTGGGAACATTTAGAATCATACATTTAAAAGCTAACTAGGTACAGTATGGCCTGACACATTTACATATTTATCACTTTAAAACGTTTCGTTTAAGTACAGTTATGGTTTGCCTAATAAACTATGGAAAAGACAGACATTTATTGAAAAAAACATTCCTTGAGGTGCAATTATAGGAGATCATGGCCTTATAAATATGCCACGTATGGTTCCTAAAGCAACCATAACGCCCACACACCCATGCACTAGTCATGACACCACACATGACACGTTTAAGCAACTTTAGATTTTTCCTGTCGGCGTGATGTACTCAACAAGTGTTTCACAAATACAACAAATTGGTTCATATAGCAATATTTTGGGAAAATGTCACGATTAGGGGGACCGTGTTTATTCCCACACCATTGTCCATCTACTGAACTCTTTCTCTCTTCAACACTTTGTAAACTATCCTGTGTGAACATCTAACATAATTTAAATCTTTTTAAAATACAAGCAAAAGGGCCTCCTGTGTAGGAGAGTGAGACCTATCAGATTTTAAGAGCATACATGAAAGGCGCTGGTCAGAGAAAATGAAACAGAAATAAGACCACAGAGCAGACGGTTGCTTGGAAATCAGGCTGAAATAATGAAGAGTAAGCAGTGGCAATTCTTCAACTCTACGAAAACGAGCACTGACAAAGTTAAAATGTCTGGCCCTGCAATAGTAGAGGATACACCTTGTTTTTTCCAGTGACAGCTTTATATAAAAAAAAGTTACTCTACATGTACAGAGCAGGAATTCTACCTAGTGTCTTCACACAATGTTTTTCTTCACAAGTGCTCTTTTTTTCAACGACTCAATGTTTTCTCTTCACCTAACGCCTCTTCCTACCATACAAACATATTTCAGATGATGTTTTTCTATTCTCTAATTTTACCATTGGTTGATGGCCGATTCAGCTACATTTCCATTTAAGAGCATGGATCTGGGATTCAAGCTCTGGACACGGGGATGCGACTCTCAGACATTCATCGCATTCAAGATGTACGTGTTGTGTGTCATCTGAGCATGACCGGGCAGTCTGCTGGCTCTCTCCACCATGAAGATAAGGGCTCTCAGGAAGTGGCTGTTGAGACCACAAAACACCATACATAGCGTGTGTGCAAACCCACATTTACACTATCAAGGGGCCTTTTAAGACCAGATGTCGTCATGGTAAATGAGGTGGTCCATTTGGGCATCCAATGCAGATGAGCAGTGGTGGGATTTTCAGGTCCCTTGATCATCTCCTCATGACATTACATCCTTCTAGAATATGATGCATGCAACAATTTCAATACCTCTATACCAAGCACAGTCATCCTCCTTTCTTAAAGACATTGGAGGCCTGTGTATCCCATTGGGACTGTGTTTGATAAGTGCAAGGTATTTGAGATCCTGCAATGCAGATGTTTCGATTTGGCAGGAGGGAAAATATGAAACGTTGATAGCCATCATCTACTCTTCCAATCCAATCCACGACAGAATCCTCCATGATAGCATAAGTAAGGAGAAGACCTGTTGCAGGTCAAATAATGGTTCTCTCCTTCTACACAGGAAAATTAAGAGTCGTCAGTTCATGGGCAAAAACATTTGAACTTTGGTTGCAGCCACGCTGTATGTGACAAACTTCTCTGCCATCACATAGATCAGCATGGCACACGATGCAAAGATTCAATTGGTTTTTGCCACATGCTCAGAGGCAAGGGCACCAAGCCTTAGTCCAGGTTGTCCAGGCAATCTCAAATTAATTGATCAAGGATTGTGCAGGTGTTGCTGACCTACGAGCGTGGGAAATTTGGTTTTGGGTTGTCTCTTGAGTCAGATTGTTAGAACTAAAAACAGATGGCCAACTAAGCATTTGGGGTTTAACCTTCTTCTGGCACTCCTTGTTCTATAGAAAAAAGGTAAAACTGAAATGACTACTTCAGTGAGCTTTGGGCAGAGGAGGCCGTCTCAGCAACCACAGCAAAGGCACTCTTTGGGCAACATTACCACTGCTTTAAAATCAAGAGCTGGCATGAGCAACCTAGACTCTGCATGCAGGGGCAGCATATCACAGAAATAATTAAGTGTTCAGCAGCCACGGGGGGCATGGCTACAGGGGCATGTGAGGAGACGTGACTCTGGGAGAGCTCCGTTCAATCCGTCATTGATCCGTGTAAAAGGTGCACATGGAGGTGCCCATAACTGAGGAAAAGATACATGCCGGCAGATGAATATGAGAAGTGTTGATACAACAAGTTTGCAGCTTGAGGAATGCTGGGTCCTACAGTTCGGGAAGGAACTGAAGTTGCGGTGACTGAGGATGCAGAGACCCAAAATGGCCGACCAGTGAGAACAAAGGGGCCGGAGCCATAAGTCCGATCCCCTCGGCCAACTAAGCCACACAGGAGCGCAGAAGGTGGGCGGAATATCAGATCCCTACCACAGCCCGCAGTACAACGTACAATAGAGACAGCACCCCGCAACATCCGAGAAGGTCCGTGGTCGTGGCTGTCCAGTGTCCAAGTGCCCCCCTGAAATGAACGTGGGCAGCACAGTGGGCTGCTAGACCCCCGGGGCACAGGAGCCGGCAAAGGCTGGCGGTGGCGCATGAAGAGCATACCTCGCTGCCTGCAACAGTCAGCTGGAGGACAACATAGCCCGCTTCCAAATGTGCAGAGAAGGGAGGCGAAAGATATGGAAGGATACATTGAAGCTGCAGAGGCTCGGAGGCTGGGCGCAGAGCCCAACTGAAGCGCAGCGCAGAACCAGCGCAACATTGTTTCCCAATCCTTTGCGGCCGACGAGCGGGGGGGCCAGTTCATTCGTGAGCAGCTGAGCTTCGTTCCTCAATGATTAGAACAAGTGAACCGACGATGACACGCACCGAGGCGTGCGAACGGAGAAGCAAAATGCAGCTAAACAAAGCGCAGACGGAGAAGTGAGAGAGAAGACCTTGGCACACAACCCCATTTCCATAAGAGCTTATGCTGCTGCTACCTACAAAATATACCCCCCTTTGTCATGGTGGGATTTTATGGTACAGCTACATCATATTGTAACTTAATACAGAGGGGCTCAGGACCGGAGTGAGACGAAGAGTGACCCGAAGAGGATCCAAAAACATAAAGCTGCTGCCTTCACTTTATTGCACCTGTTACAATTAGTGCGCTGCCCCAAGTGCACTAAATACACTTTTATCAAGCGATATGTGTGGTGCACGCTGCCGGTGTCCAGAACGGAGGCGACAGGCCCGAGCAATCCAGCATAAGGAGACAGCTCCAGAGGGGGCGTGGCTAAGAGGCCATGTGGGAGGACGTGTCTTGCTGGAGTTCGTAGTGATCCGACTGACGGGGCTCCAGGTTTGGGGGCCCAGAATAGCCCGCATTACCATGTGGGGCAACAAAGCCCGCTTCAAGGACTGGTCAGGGGGCTCGCTGGCACTTACAACACGGTTGGTCGGTGAAAAGTGACCACCATTGGACTAGATGCTGCAGTACCCTTGGGGTCCTGGGAGGAGGCATGCTGGACTGGTAAAACGCTGAGTGGGCTCTGCAGGCCCTGGAGGGAAGCCCGAAGGCTTGGACCAACTGGGGCTGGAGCTTAAGGTTCGAGAGTTTTAAATAAATGCACATTATTACGTGGGAGGGCACAACCCACTCCTGTAGCAAATAAGTAGCTTCAAGACACCCCTTGCATGGCCTGTCTGGGCCCAAATGCCAATAGCAGTTTAACCCCGCTGGGGCTGGTAGCCACAAGTGGTGGGGCTCGCTTACACGCTTCCGGCACAACGCCATGTCCAGCAAACCACTAAGAACGAAGGGCAAGCAACCCACGCTGGACGAATATGCCAGAACATCTTGGAAGGAACCAAGAGTAAAGACAAAACCTCCATTGGGAGCGCAGTTGCCATGGGCACGAACCAGGAGATCCTTGCTGCGATAGATGACCTGAAAGTGGCCTGGGAGACCAAACTGGGACTGGCTATGACCGAATTGAAAGGAGCACTAGAGCTCAAAGTTGGGGCAGTACAAGAGGAAGTGAATCTTCTCCAGCAAGATGTCAGGTCGCTGGCAGAACGCACAGAGAACTTAGAGAAAGAGGTGGCCCCGAATACAGTGGACTGTGCAACACATAAATCGGAACTTCACGCCCTAGTGCAACGCGTGGGTAACCTAGAAAGCAGGGCGGAGGAGGAGGAGGGACGTGTCCGGAGGAATAACATCTGCATTGTTGGTTTGCCGAAGGGAGCTGAGGGACCCAACCCTACGGAGTTCATTGAATCTATGCTGCTGCAGGAGATAACCGGAGGAGTGTTGTCCCAGGGGTTTGCGGTGGAAAGAGCGCATAGGGCCCTAATGAGGAGGCCGCCGCCAGGAACCGCCCCCCCCCCTAGGCCGGTAATCGCCTAGATCCTGAACTATCGAGATCGGGAAAGAATCCTTGAACACTTCCGGAAGGGACGAACAATACAAAGGGGGACAGCAAACATAACCGCATACCCAGACTACACACTGTTGGTACAACGTAGCCGTATGACCTTTGGGACCGTGAAGAGAAGATTGCGTGAAGCAGGCCACAAGTATATGCTGCTCTACCCAGCGAAGCTGAAGGTGTTCCACAAAAACAGAACCTTGTTTTTCGAATCCCCGGAAGAAGCTATGTGGTGGCACGACACGAAGAGCTGCCCCAGGAGTCGGGCATCCAGATGGGAGAAGGAGGAGATAAGTAATCTGTGTCTGTGGCACCAAGGGGTGTCGCACCCTAAGACAATGGCACTTGATTATTGTATAAGATGTAGCCTAGGGGCGTGCATGGTCAGGGATATAAGTGGGCATGATCCGTGAGCACTGAGACTTTTGACACGAGCAACGGGAGCCTTGCAGAGCTAGTCCTCATACCCCCATTAGGAGAAGCTTAGTTAGGCCACCGGTAGTCCGGTGACACCCTGCCGGGTTCCTGTCCTCGGCATTCCGAGGCAAGACTAAACGCAGGGTCGCTTGAGATCCTGGGATGGTGCGGGGCACTTGTTGGGTTTGGGAGTGGTGGGGGGAGGGAAGGGGCGGTGTGTTGGGGTTTGTTGTTGGCAAAGGGGGGAGGCGGAGTTTACAGGGAGAGGGCGGGGAACAAGCCAAACTGAGAATCTTATTAGGCGGGGTGGGAGGTGGAGAGGGAAGGCGGGATATTGTATCTATGGTGTCGGGTTGCCTTAGAGTGGTTACCTGGAATGTCAGGGGCCTCAATATTTACTTGAAGCGTGATAAAGTAATGATGTACCTGAGAAGGATGAGGATAGACATAGCATTATTGCAGGAGACCCATCTTACCAGGGAGAAATTGGAGGTGGTCAAGAGAAAGTGGAGGGGGAGCATTCCGGGAGCCACATACTCGGCCTACGCAAGAGGAGTTATCACATGGGTAGCACCTCATGTACCGTTTCAATTGCTTCAATCTACGGGAGACCCAGAAGGCAGAATGGTAGTAGTGCGGGGGATGTTGGAAAACCGGGAAGTGAGTATTATAAACTTATACGCCCCTAACCAGGATACAGTGGCCTACTTTCGGACTCTGTATGGCAAAATTAGCCCCCTATTAGGTGGTATGATCCTATGGGGCGGGGACTTTAATTGTGTATTGAATCCTAAGATGGACAGATCAGATGGTAAACTAGACAAACCCACCCCGGCTGCAAAGGTGCTACAGGCCCTCCTGGGAGATTTTGAACTCGTAGATGTCTGGAGGCAGTTGCACCCAGCAGACAGGCAGTACTCACACTATGCGGCACCACATGACCTGCACAGGAGGCTAGACTACGTGTTCGCCGCTGTCGAGTTGGTAGGCGAGATGAGAGGCGTGGACTATAAGGCCAGAGTGCTCTCAGACCACTCGTCCCTGGTCCCAGAGTGGCAACACCAACCCCCTAGAGCGCGGATTCCGATGTGGAAACTCAGAGCTGAGGCTCTGCAGGACTCGGGATTCCGGGAAGATCTGAGGGAGGTGATCACGGAGTACTTCGAGATTAACACTGGTAGTGTTCGAACTATGGGAACTGTGTGGGAGGCGTTTAAGGTGGTGGTGCGGGGTGGCTATATCCAAATCCAGAGGGCTCCAGGGGGGCATTGAACGTGAGCTGCAGGAAACGGGGAAGGAGTTGGAAGACATTATGCGTAGGGGAGGCACCTCTCGGGCAGGTGGGGTCAGGATGAGACTGCTACAACAAGCTAGCGGGGAGCACTGGGACAGGTTATGTAAATTAACCTATAAGAAATATGTGAAGAGACAGCATGCGAGGGGGGAGAAGCCGGGCAGATTGCTGGCCTGGCTAAATAAGAGCAAAGTATCACAGCCAGTGATTAGGGAAATTAGAGGGGAGGGAGGCCAGATCCTGAATACCCAAGAGGGAATGGTGTCAGGCAGAGTCTAGTTGAAAAGAAAGGTCTCCAAGCAGGTAGGGTTTAAAGAATTATAAATTGAACATTGCCTTTTAGGCAGAAACTACCATGCACATATTTGTTCTCTGAAAAAACGAGATCTTCAGAACTTCAAAAAAGGACGTTGTGGCCTTGCTGTAAATGGGAGAGGGAGGAAAAATACTAGAAGGCGGCAGAGGTGTCTGTTCCACGAATTTCAATATATAGAATAATGGAATGAATACAAATAAGTATCAAATATAAGAGCTTGGATAATGGAAAAAGTTAATCAGGAAAGAGCATTTCGGTAGTGTGGCTCTTCAACCCATTATCCTGAACATAACAGAGAAACGGCCACATGCTCAAAGTGAGCCTAACGTATTTATATTTTTACACCCCAATCAGAAACATTAAGTTTGCTTAATGGTGAGGTGTACCATTAGTGTTGTTCCATTTGGTTTAAAATCTTCAACACAAACTCTTTCCAAGTAACAAAAGTAGTGGCAGTCCATCTTCAACAACAGCGCCTCTACATATACTATTATGTGGTTTGGTGAAGTTACACCAAGAACTGTGTCAGCATATGAGGGTAGCGGGCAGCTAGGGACAGGTTGGAT
Organism: Ambystoma mexicanum; assembly: GCF_040938575.1. Taxonomy (NCBI): domain Eukaryota; kingdom Metazoa; phylum Chordata; class Amphibia; order Caudata; family Ambystomatidae; genus Ambystoma; species Ambystoma mexicanum. Next base: position 861,450,865 of record NC_090930.1, on the reverse strand, counting down.
CGGCCTTACCCAATGCTCCTCTCTGTAGTTGGCTAAGGTGGGATACTGGAGGCCTGCTATACCTCTCGAGGCGAGGTTTGCTCAGATTTCGCTAAACGGGAACGAGAAGGAAGGGGACAAACTACAGGTCTCACAATATATTGAGCATTAATGTCAAAAGCCAGCATTTTCTTCTAGTCCACGTTCAGGAGATCCAGCAAGAATCCAGGTTAGTGAAACATGGATTGAACCACAGTGGTTGGAAACCTTAAGAATAATGCAGGTGAGAGAAGAACATAGGATTGCAGTGTGGCGGTCTGTACGATTCACGTACCCTTCGTAGCAGGAACATCACTGAGCAGAGAGGAAAGTGGAGAATCTGTTCCCAAAATCTTCCTGGCCCAGCGAGCCGGGACAGACAGAGAAGACGAAGTACCACTCAACCTTGCGGTATGCAAATAAGACAAATTCAAGACGGCACTGTCTTTTGAAAACTTGTTCCGAGAAGAGTGGGACAAGCACACCAGTTCTCTGATTGTCGAATCTGAATCACTGATTCAATCCTGGCTAGAAATTCACCAATGAGGTGAAATGCGGGAAGAGACAGAGCCTCTACGGGAATTATAAAAAGGCAGAGGAAAGCCCAGAGGGATAGAGCCACTTGGAGGAGATGCATCCTCACCTACACCCTGACACAAGAGAAAGAAACCAGCAGGGAAGGGGTCTGCACCTCAGGAGGTCTGAACTACACAGGAAGAGGTTAGAAGAGGGAGCTGTGGTAGAGACACACTCTGAAGTCCCAAAACCCTGATATTAAGGAGGACTGTAGAAGACGCCCAATGAGAAAAAAGGTAAGCTGGTCTAAGCCTAGCAGCAGCTATTGGAAATCTGCTAAGCTCAAGACTAAGAGAGTACTTTTATTGGAGGCCTGACAAGAGGCTGGGAGCCCAAAATAGATCCCCAAGATTCACTGAGAAGGGAACTACAGGGTGAAGACCCATTTGCTCTCCCTATGGCTCAGAGGCAGGGAGAGGCAGGCCTGTGGCAGGAGGGTTAATTGAATATTTTCTGCTCGACAAGGACCCAAAGAAGGCCAGGAGAAATACCTCTCACTACCTGCAGACGCACGAGAATTCTAGGAGGGACTGAGGCACAAATCTATGCCCAAAGCAGAAGGCTCTACTAAGGGAGCACACCTGGGTTTGACACAAGACTCAATACTATGACAACACGTGATAATGCCAGTCACTGCAAGTCACTGTGATATAACAGAAGCCAGACACTGCAAGTCACTGTGATATAACAGAAGGAAAGTGTGAGCTGCAAAGTATAGATCCAGAAAGGGACCCCAAGAAAGAAGAGCACAATTCCAAGACAAGACAAAGAAAGCAAGGAAAGTTCCCAGAGACTTGAGAAAGAGCTGATGAGCCATCTGAGAACAGACTGGGAAAAAGCCAGATTGTGAGTACAGGTTCTGAAAGCCTTTCTATAAGACCTATGTGGAAAGTCGTTAGCAAAGGGATGGACTTGTTCTGACTGATCTTTGGATCTCTGGTTAATTAGATACAGGGAGCCTTGTCTAAGAACTGCTTGCTGGATTTCTGTTGACAATTCTTTGGAGCGTTTGTTGTAGAATATGGTGCCTCAGTGGAGGCAAGGACTTTAAGAACAGAAACCTGATACAGGGGGGAAAAGAAAATCGGGCCACACAACTTATTGTGGTTATCCTGATCCACACCATAGGTGATAGTATTTGTGTTATCAGACTACGTAGATGGTATCTCAACCCTAAAGCACAATAGTGGTATTAACAGAGCTTTAGCGGAATCACACCATTGAGTCCAGTGCCTCACTGCTCGACCTACCACGGACATCAGTTTAATTAAGGGACCTTCATCCCGGTAGCTTGCACATCCTTAGCATTGACTAAACTCTGGACAATGGTCGGCACACTTCACCCATTCCACGGGGACTTGCCATTATGGAACTTCTTCCCTGATGTCCCACATATTTAACAATCAATGGTATCTCGCTGGGTGGATGCTGGCTTCCTGACACTCCGCAATGCCTACGAACAGGGGAACTTTATTGAGTGGCCTGATCGCCCTCTATCCCTTAAATGCCGGCCCTCAGTGTGGCTACAATACTCCTCACTCCGGAAGAATATCAAATCCAAATTCCCCGATTTCCCCATCCTACCCCCTGACAAGCCCGTAGTGGCTGAGCTCTGTTCCTTCCTCTCCTTCAGGGGTAAGGTGTTGAGACTTTACTCTTTACTGCAGAATAGGGCAGCCCCCACCTTTACAAAGCTGAGGCACGCGTGGGAGGAGGATCTCAGAGTCGAGCTCACTGACAAGAGATGTTCCCGAATGTGTGGCCGCACCCACAATGTATCCTATAATACTAAATTTAAATGAATACGATTCAAGGTGCTACACAGATACCATCATACACCAATGAGGCTACATGGCATGTTCTGCAGCGTTCCTCCCAGTTGCCCCAGGTGTGGCACGGATCAAGCTTCCTACATCCATATGTTATGGTACTGCCCCTGTCTGACCCAATTCTGGCTGGACATCTGCTCCACACTCTCGGACATTCTGGAACACGCTATTGCCCCCACCCCACTGCACTGCCTTTTCCATGACCTTCCTCAGCTGGCCCACGACTCTAAGAAACTAGCAGGTCTTTGCATGCTGTTGGCAGTACGCTGCATATTGTTATGTTGGCTCCGCCCCAGGGCACCTACCTACGCACAGTGGCTCAGGTCAATTACATGGGCTCATGATACTGAGGAGTCCTGGAACGCAATGCAACACTCGCATTCAAGGCCAAGAGACATCTGGCGGAAGTTTCGGGACTATATGTCCCCCATGGCCTCACCTTCAAACTCTGTCTTGTCCTCCCCCGAGGGGTCCCCATAAATGCTGTCTTCCCCTGATACAGTTGTTATTGACCTGTCTGCTGCTCCACCCTCTGTATGCTGCAATTGACTCAGGATGTGCTGCTTATTATGTATGTTGCTGTTTTTTTTGTTTTTTTAACTCATTGCTGGTGCCATGTGGTGCCTTTTGTTCTCTGGTGTGTTGTCAAGTCAAATAAAGAAAGTTTAAATAAAAAAAAATTAAGGGACCTTCAATCTAAAAGACCAATAGAAATCAGACTAGGGATTATAGCAACACAAGGTTTTATTTATGTAATGGCAAGAACAGACACAACTAACATGAAATGATCCCCTTCCCTGGACAAATCACAGAAGAGGAATCAGGTACTTGAGACGCGAGCTATTCTCGTGATCCGAATGGTTGGCATCTCTGCTGATCCTGATTTCACTGTCCACCTTCCTATCCCTGAATACTCATAAGGATTTGGATGAGTGATTTCAGGTTCATTTTGAAAAGACAACAAGGAACTGGAAGGATAGCATTCCTTTCACTCAAATGACTGTGGACACCCGCAAGTAGTAGACAAGTGGACATTTTGAAGGTACCATAAATCTCTCCTACGCCAACATGTCTAGTGATAGACATGCCCCGGAGTGGATAGGACAGTCACACAAGTGACCAGTAAACTAAGGGGATGTCATGATGGAAGCAATCAATATGATGCATCTTGGAGCAGAGAGCAACCTGGCTTTTAGACTGTCCTTCCTTGCTTCAAGACAAATCCATATTGATTTGTTAGACAACGAAGCCAGCATTTTATATTTGGAAGCAGGGAGGGTCGAGATCCAGCAGCCTCTTTAGAGAAACTCAGGTTTTGGGGGCCGGTAAGTTATATCAGCAGGTTGAGCGCTCGCAGCTGGGATCTATGTGTGATCTGCAGGTCGCAGGTTCCAATCCAGGCCAGGCCAACTCAGCTTTTCATCCTTCCGAAGTCGATAAATGAGTACCAACTTCAGTTGGGTGATAATTGTAGCTATGTTATATGTACAGCGCTTTAGCAAAAGCACTATATAAATAAATCATCATTAGCATTTTCATTACATGGGGAAAACTAGAAAAGCAGACTTCTCATAAAGACAGCTCAAAGGACAGCAGACATGTGAAAATGTCATAGAAACATTGTGGGTTCTTTTTTTCACCAATGATGCATATTGATATTTTCACAACAGAAAATGCTAATGACACCCTGAACATCTAGGCTTCCTGAACCAGTTTGGAGAATGGCTTTCCTATAGATCCTTACAGAGCATCTCTGTATATTTATCTACCAATACTGCTGCTCAATGTGGCAATTTTCGAAGGTCAGAAATGGCAAGGAAACCATTATCTGAAATACATCTGTTGTATACACAGACATATGTATCCATATAATGAATGAATGTAGAATTTTGGTATTGATGAACTAATTTATTTATTTTATTTTATTTCTTTATTTATTGAGCCTTTGTTAGGCGCTTTATACAACTGAATGAACTATAAAGCATGTTGATAGTGATATGGAAAGGCTGTCTTCGAGAAGCCAACAAGAACTGTTCTGCACATGCCAGAAATAGATACTGAGTGACAGAGACCATTGGCAATTCATGCAGGAGGCTGCCCTAAACATTCAGAGGGTTCCACTGCTGGGAACAAGGTCTACATTTAAAAGAAAATAAAGACATCTGTTCAATTATTTCTGCATTTGTACCTTTAATGGGCAAATAGCTCAAATACCCATTGGGTTGAAATGTAAATTTAAGCAAACGAAGCTCAAAGGAAAGTAGGTCATTGCTGCTTAAGCTACGGGGTCTTGGGGGCCGCTGTAATATATCAATTTCTTGTATTTAATAAATCATATGACTTTAAGGTCCCAGATGTGACCACATTAATTATGTTGCTGTTCCAAAGTTGTGGGACATTGAGAAACTTCCTTACAGCGATACTAAATTTGACGCCTAAGAATCTGCTCATTCTGGACCCAACAAGATGCCGAAGGACTGAGGTGAGTTTCTAGTTGCAGAACACTACATGACACATTAACAGGGCACTTTGTCAGGTTGAGAGCATTTTATGTGGGTTACATGTGGCATTAGATTGTAAACATCAGGGTAAGGTGGTGAATAATGATGAACAATTGGGGTTAGGTTCTTCGGTGTAAGATGTATGACAACTAGGAATTAGCCACACTATCTTGCACCTTTTGATCATCAACAAAAATGATATGTGATATAAAAGTTAGGGTTGTGAATATGAATTGAATATAGTTTTGTGGCAAGGTAGACTTCTGCATTCCCAAATGAATGAAAAGGATTATGTAGTAATAGAAATGAATTGCAGACAAGCTGTGCTGTACAGTCACCATATGGGGTCTGAGCCCTACTATTAAAAGAAACTAAAGAGAAGCAACCTTCTCAAACAACGCTTGAAATGTTAATGCTTGATTGCTCAGTGACCCCATACTTTGTCACAAAGCGGGACGTTTTCACAATGATCTATAGGGAACCTTTTGTTTGGCAGAATATTTTGCAAAACTCCATATGTATATAGCTAATTTTGCAAAACAAATAGTCCCTAGATACAAAAGGAAAGCTTAAATTGCAACATTAATGAATAATAACCATAAGGTAGTCAGGAATGTTGCTTGCACAGAGACTGTGTTCAACATGTTTCTGAAATGCAGAAAATGGCACCAGACATGTTATAAATATAGTTGCATAGAGAACTGGTTACTCATTATGTGGCCAACAAGATGTTTTGGACTACAACCCCCATGATTCTTCACCAGTAACTGTATTGGCTTGGCTTATTGCTGTCAATAAAACCGAAATAACACATTTTGAAAATAATTGACGATTCTCTAGTTGCATATAAATATCTATTTGGGATCCACTAATTTGACACATTAATGTTTAGTCCGAGGAAACCCACCCAACAAATCCAATATGATAACTACAGCAGATTTCGCTTTTATTTCTGTACAGATGCAGGGAAATGGACAGAAAACCAGCAGATTATCCCCGTCACAATAAAATGGCGCCGGAGCACAGATTTCTCAGTGTTTTATGGGATTCTAGACAATGAGAATCATACATAAAACAGCAATATGCGTTTCGTCAGTTACGTTAAAGCAATGCACTTCCTAATAAAACATCCCATGACCTTGGCTTAACAACACCATGTTATGCCTTTACAATTCCACTCTGCCTACTCATGTGACACAATCTCTGGCTGGCTGCGATGGCTAGCTTGATCACATGTAATGAGATATGGTCTGGTGACAAGTATTCATGTGACAATTATTCTGGTGGGGACAAGAAACCCTTGCCCTCATGTGTTAAGTGTCACTTAGTATACACAACTGGACGTGGCCTAATCTTGATGTGATGCTGTCCTGATCGGCACAGCTGTACAGTTAGTGTGCATGAGATCATATTAAATAGTGCTTTTTGACAGTGCTCCCCCCTTTTGTGCTTACAATTACAATCTCACCTTATTGTATTTCTCTTAATTTCATTTTAGTACATTTTGTAAATTCTTCCATCCCTAAATGTGCCGTGCTCTTGAATGTGCCGTTATTTTACATTCACAGTTTGCAGTCCATGATTTCAGAACCTGACACAAAGAAGCATTCGCACAGAAGAATGACGTGCATGTCTGCTGGCATTCTGCCTTCACAACCTGCAGACTGACGAGGGAGACCGCAGGAGCAGGGGTCAGATGGGCTGTTCAGTGGAAGGTGGTGTGGGAGGAGGGTACCCCCTAAAATAGATTCGGAGAAGGGGGGTAACAAAAGACTGACCTTGCAAGGGCATCCTTCACGGGTTGTGAGACACCTGAAGGTGTCTCACTAGCTAGTCCCGGGGTTCTGTCATCCAGGTGGCCAGGATATAGCCTTCGCTAATGGATCCAGCTCCTGGGGGTGGACCAGTGCGGGAGGATCATCTGGATGAGGGGTTACACCTTACACCCCCAGAAGAAATGGCCAACCTAGCCAATGTCATCGCCCAATTAGCGGCCCATCAGATACACACTGACAATAGACTCCAGGAAAATCTAACTAGATTAATTGAATTACAGGCGAGTCCCTTACTACCACAGGGCATATTTGAACCATATCTTGAAGACGAAGATTTAGGAATCTCTTTTCTAAACTTCGAATGCCTGGCCGAACAACTGGGATGGGAAGAGAACTTTAAAAGATGCTATTTGGATCCCTTGTTGAAAGGCAAACTCCAAACCTCCTATCAACTACTTAACCTTGCACAGGGAGCCACCTTTCTATCCATCAAGGAAGGGTTATTAAAAAGTGTGGGGCAAACCTGCTATTTTTATCGGCAGAAATTATGAGTCATTAGGCTAAACCCGAGAGAAATTCCTTTACAGCTGGGCGAAAGTATCAAAAACACAGTGGCCTTATGGGCTAACAAGAACGGACAGAGATGATTATCTTAGAACATTTTACAAATTCCTTACCCCCTTTTTTGCAAATATCCGTCCTTCTGTTAAATCGACCTACCCTAGCCATGGCCATTGAGAATGCACAAAACCACTCGGCTGCAGCTAAACACTTCCATTTGGCCCATCGATGGGAAGAACGGAAGGATCATAAGCCCGTCCATCGACCTCAACCTCAGGGAGTCGATAAACATGGGGGGTCCCATAGGATCAAAGAGGGGATACCACGAGAGAGAGTAGAAATCAGGAAAACTGATCCAAAGCAGAAGGATGAATTAAAAGGAAGCAGACCACTTCCTCTGTTCTGTTTTTCCTTTAGAGAAACAGGGCATCTAGCTAGACACTGCCCAAAGAATATAAAAGACGAACCTATGGCTGTTTGAAGGGTGAAGAGTCGTAAGAACCCGAGGAAGAACTAGAGACCTTTAGCATTTGTTTATGACAAACTCCTACCGAGTTCACATATGAAAAGGCTTGGGTGAATGGGAGGCAAGTAAGGGCCTTGATCGACTCAAGTAGTAAGCAAACCACTATACGGGCTGATTTAGTTACAACAAAATACCTAGACAATGCGGCCCTAGTTAGAGTGACATGTGTACATGGAGACCATGAAGTATACCCTAAAATACCGGTACAAATTGAAATCCAGGGTGAATCCTGCAAAATATCATCAGCCATAATTCCTGGGCTCCCCAAAGAAGTTATTCTGGGGCGGGACTTCCCCATCTTCTCTACTCTCTTACAGGAATCTCCATCCCCCTTTGGAGATTTTCTACCCCAGAGATCCTGGCAGGCAAACTACTACTCCCAAGACTCTCCAATATGGGAATGGGAAAACTCAATGAAAAAGCCAATGAAACCTAAAACAGCCCTTAAAATCCAATTCATAGGTTATTGTAGAGAGACCAATAAAACCACTCCATCTACACCGATCAAAACCAATCAGTGGATGATGCGAGAGTTCCCTGTTCTCTTCTTAACAACATGGAACCTGGACAAAGTACAGACATATCCATCTCACATAGGGGAAGGGTATGCGAGAAGCCTAAAGGTGTCTCACTTGCTAGTCCCCGGGCTTCTGTCATCCATGTGGCCAGGACATGGCCATTGCTATTGGATACAGTTCCTGGGGGTGGGCCAGTGCAGGAGGATCACCTGGATGAGGGCTCCTCAGGGAGTGAAAGTGGGGCACCTTCTCCACATCCTACCTCATAGGACACTCAAATGTTCTACCCCGCCCACTTTTCCAACACAAGCACTTTCCTACACCAAGACAGACAACGGACCAACACCAGGGCTGTCTACCTGACATGCCCCAACGCAAGGGTCAGGCAGAGTCAGTCAATTAACCATAACTATGCACACCAGAAGACCATTCCCTTCCCCACAGAGATAAAAGGCGGAGCTCGAAAGCACACTTCGAGCAAGGCCGAACAGACGGGGAAGCAGCAATTCCAGACCAGCAGTTCAAATGGGGGAGGAAAGCGGAGAGACCTGGAGGGACGACGAGGGAGTTACCCTTGTTTTTTTCACCTCAAACCCACAAAGCCTCCAGAAAGGAAATCATAAGACTGAGAAGTCCAGCTGGTGTGTGGTGTGACAGGTGTCAACGGCACACAGGGCCCTCCTGCGCTTATAGTCAAAGCGGGGAGAAGCGCTTGCCACTATGGTGCCATCCTTGACTCCCTAGACAAGAAACTCCAACAGTTCAGGACAGCCGGTGAGTCAGAGAAGACAGATAGGGAAACTGAATTGTGCTGGGCCAAGGTTGCAGGCAAAGAACTTGTGTATTTGACCTTTAAAGGAACCCTATCAAAAGGTTCAGAAGCAGAGTGGTCAGGCGTTGTGGGGGCGCTCATTTCGAAGGACTCTGACTGAAGCCTGTTTGGGGTTGTGTTGTTGGTTGAAACTACAAAGACCAAGAGGCCTTAGTAAAGGCTAGTGTAAAGTGTTAAAATGGTACTACGAGGATCGAGCAAAACCCCTCGTACACTCGAAAGTCTTTGACACATGAGAGGAAACTGACTTAGCTGTGAAAGTGGCTAATGTAAACTCGATGCCTACACATCAGGGTAACAAGGGAAGCCTGACTGGGGGTTTTAAGGGAGGCCTGACTGAGGGCTTTATGGGAAGCCCTGCTGGGGGTCTTTAGGAAAGCCTGACTGGGGGCTAAGACCCGAGCATAAATAAAGAGAAGAAGTGAAGTGACATTGTGACGATGTAAACCCAGCTGAGGGATGTCTACAATGCTGGCAAATGTGAACCTGGCTGAGGGATGCCTGTGAATTGAGAGTAACTAGTGATATACCTGAGAACATTGTGACAACAAGTGTGAAGCTGGCTGAGGGATGTCCACAATGGATAGTTGGTGAAAAGAACATTAAGATTGTAAAGTGATACATTTTGAGTGAAAGGCCATAGTGAACCCGATTGAGGGAGGCTAACGTTGCAAGAAGAATCAGAGCCTGACTGAGGGGGATCCAAGAGGCGAAGAGTAGTCTCCCAACGTCTAAAGATTGCCAAATAAACTTCTGTTTGTTTATTGTTTTGGTACAGCCGGCCTTCCAAGGCAAGAGACTTGGCCCCGGAAAATCCTGGCTTCGTTGAAAGGAACTGTAACCTCAGGCTAGAGAGACCCAGGAATGTGCTCTGCTTAAAGGTCCTGCCTTGTCCTATGCTAAAAATGTGCGGAAGGAAGACCCAGCCATACCTCCTGACTTATCATTTGGTGAACACTTCTTTCTTTTCTTGAGACATTAGCCCACACTATTGTGTAACTCAGTTGTAAGGATTGGCAATATTCTTTTTTAGTATAGGCCCTTTTTATTTGACAAGACACCACTAGGACTGCTTTATTCTTATTTGTTTGTAGTAGCTTGCTCCCATCTTAGATTTAGGTATAGATTAGGCGGTTTTCTCACCCATTATACAGTTTAATAAACACCCTTGAACTGTGATCACTTGTGTCTGTCTTTACTATTGCCACCATGAATTCCTTACAGGCTGGAATCTGCATAGTCAGTCTTTTCTTCCCAGAATTCAGACCCCAGTCCTTATTTTCTGTCCCTGCCAGTACAGGGTTATTTTAAGGATTTTATCCAAGCACGTTTATTGCATATGTCATGTCAAATGTGCTTGTTTATACATAATATACTTCACAGATATCCAATATTTTTGCAGCCTCATTGTCTGATACTTCGTCGCTCTAGTCCTCTTAGACAATTGTAATTTCAATTTGTTGGTGTAGATGGATTTTATTTTAATAGAAAGAAGAGGTTCCATTTTGAGCACCATATTAATGTTATGATGGGACAAGAAGGGATGTGATATTGTTCCAATGTTGCGTTTTTGCATGTATCTAGAATAGTTCATTAAGGTTTGTCAAAGGTTACTTTTAGTGTTACTTTGTGTCTAGTATGATGTATTTAGATTTGCATACACAAAGCAACATAATGAAGATTGTGTGAGCATAATATGAGAGCACATTGTGCAACTTAGTGCGATGAGATTTAAAGCACTGTTCATACAAAGTGGAAAAAGTATCTTGAAGGGGAAATCCATTATGAGGGGATGTGGTAGTTTTGAACACGCGTACATAAATATAAACATGCATACATGGGAAATATATTGGGAGATTGAATGCCACAGGTTCGGACTGCATATGATGAGGCCTGGGTTTGTGAAATTGATTTCATCTTGTTCAGAAGACTGGCTGGCCAAGGGGGAAGGTATTGATTGGCAGAGGAACCGCTGCAACAACATGGACTGGCTATTTGAAGCTGAAATAGAATGAAGAGCGATGGGACTAGGGTTTTGAGCTTGGAAACTGTTGTGGCGGAAGAAGCATCTACCACCTGGCTGGGCAATCTGGATTAAGTAGCTAAAAGTGTAGTAGGGTGACTGGAAGCAAAGATGAGCGCGCGGATATGAGAAGGTCAAATATATCATCAAGAAAAAGAGTACAATGGAGGAGGCCAGATGGATTGAAATGGTGGTTGCAGAATGAAAGGGAGCAAGAGAACTGCAAGAATAAAATATCCAGGGTGTCAGAGTGTTTGAAGAAACTACTTACTGCCCCGATCAAAGGAGCCTTTTGTTAGCTCTCTATAGCCTCATAAAGTGAAATGCCCATACATTAACCATGCGTGTAAGATTTAGCGTTGCAGGTCTGTGACCAAGTGGAATCAGTACTAAAACTGTGTTGTATGCCCATGTTAGGGTTGTGTGTCCTGCAGGAAGGGCTTGTATTTGCAATGTCATGAAATTGTAAGTCTAAGGGGATGGTGCCACAGTGAAGGCAGCCAACGAGATTGTAGGTACTAGATTTGCATAGGGTTAAACCATTTGTATTTTGGGGAATTAATTTGTATGAGAACATGAGGAAAATGTGAGAGTGTGTTAACTGTTCTGTAAATGTATATATACTGTATTTGTTCTGTTCTGTGGTTCAGAGAGACTCAGGCTAGTTCAATCTCCAAGGATTGTCTAGCCTCTCCCCAGCGGCCGTTGTGAAATAAACTTGCTTTAATGACAACGTGCATTCACTTCTTGAGAGATGGGCTATTTTAGAGTGCAGAGATCCGAGGTCAGCCCTGACAAATGCTAACTATCAACATTGGGAGCATTCCTTTAGTCTGTAAATATAAGGACTTCTTATGGCTCTTTCAGCAGCAATTCCATCAATGGAAAAAGGCAGATATGGTGGCTATGATTAACCCACTACAAACGGCCTTCATATATGGATATTATATCCTGAACAATTGGGTTGCATGACAGTATGGGGCCGATTCATGGAACCAACGTGCGCCGAAAATCTAGGCGCAAGCATGCGCAAGCATGCGCAAGCGGAAAAAAACAGGCGCACGCGCACGCGTGCGATTCATGGAAGTCCCTGCGCGTGTTCACCGCGGGATGTGCGCCAAACCCGTGCATGGCGCACAAGTCACTGCAACATCGCGAAAGGCGTGCGCGACGGTGCGCGACGCGCACAGTGAAAGCACACAACCTCAGCGCACACAGCAGAAAGTGGGCGGGACATGGGGCGTAACGCGCGGAATGGGGAACAACACGCGAAAATAAGGGCGTAACTGGGGATGCACTGCACGGAAGCAGAGGTAACGCCCACACGCACACGAACCACACGTATTCATGGAATGGAATAGGGCAAACCCACGCACAGCCAAAGCCGCGCACAAGCTGAAACACGTCCGCCACACGAAGGCAGGCGGTAGAGTCCCAGCGCATCAAAAAAGTGGCGCCGCGGGAAGTAAAATACGCGATTGAGCGGGGTACGTGTATTCCGGGTGTGTGCGGGAAGTGACACACGCGATTGAGCGGGGTACGTGTATTCCGGGGGTGCGCGGGAAGTTACACACGCGAATGAGCGGGGTACGTGTATTACGGGGGTGCGCGGGAAGTTCCACACGCGATTTGGCCGGGTACGTGGATTCCAGGGGTGCGCGGGAAGTTCCACACGCGATTTGGGCGGGTAGGTGTATTTCGGGGGTGCGCGGGAAGTTCCACACGCGATTTGGCCGGGTACGTGGATTCCAGGGGTGCGCGGGAAGTTCCACACGCGATTTGGCCGGGTACGTGGATTCCAGGGGTGCGCGGGAAGTTCCACACGCGATTTGGCCGGGTACGTGGATTTCGGGGGTGCGCGGGAAGTTCCACACGTGATTTGGCCGGGTACGTGGATTCCAGGGGTGCGCGGGAAGTTCCACACGCGATTTGGCTGGGTACGTGGATTTCAGGGGTGCGCGGGAAGTTCCACACGCGAGTTGGCCGGGTACGTGGATTTCAGGGGTGCGCGGGAAGTTCCACACGCGATTGAGCGGGGTACGTGTATTTCGGGGGTGCGCGGGAAGTTCCACACGCGATTGAGCGGGGTACGTGTATTTCGGGGGTGCGCGGGAAGTGACACACGCGATTTGGCCGGGTACGTGGATTCCAGGGGTGCGCGGGAAGTTCCACACGCGATTTGGCCGGGTACGTGTATTTCGGGGGTGCGCGGGAAGTTCCACACGCGATTTGGCCGGGTACGTGGATTTCAGGGGTGCGCGGGAAGTTCCACACGCGAGTTGGCCGGGTACGTGGATTTCAGGGGTGCGCGGGAAGTTCCACACGCGATTGAGCGGGGTACGTGTATTTCGGGGGTGCGCGGGAAGTTCCACACGCGATTGAGCGGGGTACGTGTATTTCGGGGGTGCGCGGGAAGTGACACACGCGATTTGGCCGGGTACGTGGATTCCAGGGGTGCGCGGGAAGTTCCACACGCGATTTGGCCGGGTACGTGTATTTCGGGGGTGCGCGGGAAGTTCCACACGCGATTTGGCCGGGTACGTGGATTCCAGGGGTGCGCGGGAAGTTCCACACGCGATTTGGCCGGGTACGTGGATTCCAGGGGTGCGCGGGAAGTTCCACACGCGATTTGGCCGGGTACGTGTATTTCGGGGGTGCGCGGGAAGTTCCACACGCGATTTGGCCGGGTACGTGGATTCCAGGGGTGCGCGCGAAGTTCCACACGCGATTTGGCCGGGTACGTGGATTTCAGGGGTGCGCGGGAAGTTCCACACGCGAGTTGGCCGGGTACGTGGATTTCAGGGGTGCGCGGGAAGTTCCACACGCGATTGAGCCGGGTACGTGGATTTCAGGGGTGCGCGGGAAGTTCCACACGCGATTGAGCGGGGTACGTGTATTTCGGGGGTGCGCGGGAAGTGACACACGCGATTTGGCCGGGTACGTGGATTCCAGGGGTGCGCGGGAAGTTCCACACGCGATTTGGCCGGGTACGTGGATTTCAGGAGTGCGCGGGAAGTTCCACACGCGATTTGGCCGGGTACGTGGATTCCAGGGGTGCGCGGGAAGTTCCACACGCGATTTGGCCGGGTACGTGTATTTCGGGGGTGCGCGGGAAGTTCCACACGCGATTTGGCCGGGTACGTGGATTCCAGGGGTGCGCGGGAAATTCCACACGCGATTTGGCCGGGTACGTGGATTTCAGGGGTGCGCGGGAAGTTCCACACGCGATTTGGCCGGGTACGTGGATTCCAGGGGTGCGCGGGAAGTTCCACACGCGATTTGGCCGGGTATGTGGATTCCAGGGGTGCGCGGGAAGTTCCACACGCGATTTGGCCGGGTACGTGGATTTCAGGGGTGCGCGGGAAGTTCCACACGCGAGTTGGCCGGGTACCTGGATTTCAGGGGTGCGCGGGAAGTTCCACACGCGATTGAGCGGGGTACGTGTATTTCGGGGGTGCGCGGGAAGTGACACACGCGATTTGGCTGGGTACGTGGATTCCAGGGGTGCGCGGGAAGTTCCACACGCGATTTGGCCGGGTACGTGGATTTCAGGAGTGCGCGGGAAGTTCCACACGCGATTTGGCCGGGTACGTGGATTCCAGGGGTGCGCGGGAAGTTCCACACGCGATTTGGCCGGGTACGTGGATTTCAGGAGTGCGCGGGAAGTTCCACACGCGATTTGGCCGGGTACGTGGATTCCAGGGGTGCGCGGGAAGTTCCACACGCGAGTTGGCCGGGTACGTGGATTTCAGGGGTGCGCGGGAAGTTCCACACGCGATTGAGCGGGGTACGTGTATTCCGGGGGTGCGCGGGGAGCAGCACACGTGAATTGCACGTGTGGGTCCTCCCAGGTGTACCCTCTACACCCTCCACGGCCCCTGCAGGTGGCTCACACCACAGGGGCCTACCCAGCACATGTCCTGCAGGCACCCCATCCACCATGGCCATGCCCACCAGCCAACCCACATATAAACTAGCACTACTGCCCACCAACGCATGTCCCCCTGCACCCCCAGCCACCAGGGGCAGCCTCCAGCAGGCCCCCACCCATGTCTCCCCCCACCCCCACCCCCCACCAGTGCAGGGGCAGCCTCAAACAGGCCCCCACTCATGTCCCCCTGCACCCCCACCCCCTAGCATCCAGGGGCACCCTCCACCTGGCCCCCACTCATGTCCCCCTGCACCCCCACCCCCTAGCATCCAGGGGCACCCTCCACCTGGCACCCACACATGTCTCCCACCACCCCCACCCCCCAGCAGTGCAGGGGCACCCTCCACCAGGCCCCAACACATGTCCCCCTGCACCCTCACCCCCCAGCATCCAGGGGCACCCTCCACCAGACCCCCACTCATGTCACCCATCACCCCCACCCACCAGCAGTGCAGGGCACCCTCCACCAGGCCCCCACACATGTCTCCCACCACCCCCACCCCCCAGCAGTGCAGGGGCACCCTCCACCTGGCACCCACACATGTCTCCCACCACCCCCACCCCCCAGCAGTGCAGGGGCACCCTCCACCTGGCACCCACACATGTCTCCCACCACCCCCACCCCCCAGCAGTGCAGGGGCACCCTCCACCAGGCCCCCACACATGTCCCCCTGCACCCTCACCCCCCAGCATCCAGGGGCACCCTCCACCAGACCCCCACTCATGTCACCCATCACCCCCACCCACCAGCAGTGCAGGGCACCCTCCACCAGGCCCCCACACATGTCTCCCACCACCCCCACCCCCCAGCAGTGCAGGGGCACCCTCCACCTGGCACCCACACATGTCTCCCACCACCCCCACCCCCCAGCAGTGCAGGGGCACCCTCCACCAGGCCCCCACACATGTCCCCCTGCACCCTCACCCCCCAGCATCCAGGGGCACCCTCCACCAGACCCCCACTCATGTCACCCATCACCCCCACCCACCAGCAGTGCAGGGCACCCTCCACCAGGCCCCCACACATGTCTCCCACCACCCCCACCCCCCAGCAGTGCAGGGGCACCCTCCACCAGGCCCCCACACATGTCCCCCTGCACCCTCACCCCCCAGCATCCAGGGGCACCCTCCACCAGACCCCCACTCATGTCACCCATCACCCCCACCCACCAGCAGTGCAGGGCACCCTCCACCAGGCCCCCACACATGTCTCCCACCACCCCCACCCCCCAGCAGTGCAGGGGCACCCTCCACCAGGCCCCCACACATGTCCCCCTGCATCCCCACCCCCCAGCATCCAGGGGAACCCTCCACCAGGCCCCCACCCATGTCTCCCACCACCCCCAACCCCCAGCCACCAGGGGCAGCCTCCAGCAGGCCCCCACCCATGTCCAACTCATGTTCCCCACCCAACATGTCATCACAGTCCAGATCCCTGGTCTCTATGGTCAGCCCCCAAATGCAAAACACCCACCCGAGTATTGCATCCACCCACTCATATTCTGCAATTACATCACAGAACACCAATTGCAAGTTCCAAAACAAACACATGTCCCTCACATACACCCAATGGGTGTCAGTGATTCTCTAAACACATAACATGAAATGCATGAAAACAATGAGACACCACACATTGAAGTGCAACAAATAAATAATGTATTAAAGGAAAGATGAATAGAAACAAAAATGAAGAAACAGAAATGTGAATGGAAAAAAATGAAAAGAAGCATGTCCGTCCAAAATAAAAAAAAAATTAAAGAATATAGAAATCCAAAGTAATGTAGTACAAAGTCAATGTCCACCAAACAAAATCCAATGTGAAAAAAAAATTATAAGCCATTGATCCATGGATAATGTCAAAAAAGAAAGTATGTACAAGTCCACAACTATGTACAATGCAAGAAGCCAGGGTCCATCATCCCAACAAAATAAAGGAAACCTAACTAACTACACTAACTAATAAAAAAAACTATATACAAAAATGTGGCCAATGTCCAAAAGGTCCAAATGAAATAAAAACAAAAATGAAACTTAACACTACCTACATAACTATATACAAGGGCAGCAGGCTAGTTCCACGGCTCACTTCTGGATGTGCCGGGCCAGGGCATCATCGAACTCCTCCTCAATGTCCCGGAGGCGGTCCTCCTCCATGGCCCCGAGGGTCCGCAGGGCCGTCGACGTGTCCACCTCCAAAGCCCTGCGGATTGCCTCGAGGCACTCGACCCGCCTCAGGGCCCTCTGCATGGAGTTCTCCGCCCTGACCATTGAGAGCTGTGCCTCTTCCGCCCGCTGCCGCTCCGCATCTATGGCGTGGCCCAACCGCTGCCACACGGAAGACACTTTTTGTCCTGGGTCCTCCTGCCCTCCGGCCGATGCCTGCCCCTCCGATGTCGAAGGCCCCGAGCCTTCATGGCTCCCACCATGGTGCTGCTGCTGCTGTGCCTCTGCCCCTGCACTGCCTCCTGCTGCCTGCACATCCTCCGCCGGCTGGGGTGCAGTCGTTGACGTGGCCACCCCTGCTGGACGTCAGACTCCCGACTGCGGCAGGGATGCCTCCTCCACCAGCCTGGCCGCACCGTCAGAGGCAGCTCCACAGGGCACCCAGGTGACTGATGGGTGGGAAGATGGCACAGAGGACGACTGGCGCGTAGGGGGTCCAGCTGAGGAGGGGGTCGTGGCAAGCCCCATCAGACGGAGGAATCCGGCCTGGGTGACCTGTCCCAGCAGGCTGACGTGGTCAACGAGCCATTCGAGATGATGTGCAGTCTCTTCATGAAAAGACTGCAGGTCACCTCGCATGGCCCGTTGACGCAACGCCACTCCAGCCAGGACAGGCTCAACCCGGGCCTGGATAGCCACGTCCGCAGGCAGAGGAAGGCCAGTTGACGTCAGCTCATCCCCTGCCTGAAAACTGGTCTGGACATGGGCATCCCTGCTGGTGCAAGATGATGCAGGGACAGGATCAGGGACAGGATTGCACACAGGCACCTCCGCGGCGGCCTGTGCTGCCTCCTGTCCCTGGTCCTGCACTGCACCACTAGCACCAGTGGGATCCCCACCCCCAGACCCCGTCTCCGGTGCTTGCACGGCCTCCTCCTCCACCAAACCCCCCACCAACCTGGATGACTCTGTGCCATCTTCCCCCGTTGGGCCCTGTGGGGTCCCAGCTGCCCCTTCTGCTGCCGAGGAGTCCAACTGCAACCTCCGCCTCTTGGACCTCCCCCCGGCAGCTGCGGCCTAGGACGCGGCACCGGACTCCTCACTCCCCGACGAGATGACAACCTGGGAGGGGAGCCGGGCCTTGCGTCTCCGGCTGGCAGTGGGATCCCCGCCGCTGTGCTCCACAGCACCTTCTCCGCCCTCTTCATCAGTTGACGCTGCAGACAGGGAGAAAAAAAACACAGGCATCAGGGCACTGTACAATGGACACATACACACATGACAGTTGTACATGAGTGGCATTGGCAAACCTCAGACATGTCATCACAATCCCCAACACACATGTCATTACAACTTGCACACACAAGCCATACCACAGCCATGTTGCAACTGCCAACACCATCCATACACATACAACAGCATCAGCAGCCAAAGGTGAGCCAGACATCACATGCAACACAGGAAGTGCACCACACATGTACACACCAACCACCACACTTGCATGCATGTGTACACCTCTGCTAAGTGTCGCAGTGATCAGACGGGCATCCATGTCACATCTGCCAATCAGGCTTCCACATACCGCTGTCACATGCATCCATGTTGCATCACTGTTGCACCCTTGTCAAATACACACACATGCACATGTACACAGCGCTGATACAATCAGCTGAAAACAACATACATGCGTGACATCACGGACATGTCTACTCACATACACATTCATACAAACTTGTGTGCCCACACAACTGCATTTGGCATGCAAGCCCACACACACAGGCACCATCCATGTCTCACACATTACAGCCCTCGCATGTGTCAGCCCCACGGCCATGTACACCCGCACCCATACTCGACCCCATACAAACAGATGTGCAACCTGCACACTACTGAACAATCACCACACGCACTGCTCACAATCAGGATGCATGTACACTCACCGCTCGACTCCAGACGGGTCTGCCTCTCAAGGACCTGGACGTGGAGCGCTGGGGATATGTGTTCCAGGACCCTCATCTGTTCTTCCGACAAGTGGCCCCGGCGCCCCTTGGCATCCGCTGCCTTCAAGAGGCGCCGGGCCTTGGTCAGGGTCCTGGACCTGAAGTCCTCCCAGCGCTTCTTGACATGTTGGAAGTCGCGGACTGCCACCCCCTCCGCGTTGATGGCAGTCACGATGTCAGTCCAGATCCGAGTCCGTCCTTCCTTGTCGGCGCGGCAACTTCCGAAGAGGGCATCATACTGCCCCAGGACTTGCTCCACCAGGACACCAACTTCGGTGGCACTGAAGCTGGTGCCCCTCTGCCTCTCTGGCCGGGGGTTGTCAGTGGTCACAGATGGAGTTTGCCCCGACATGACAACCCCAGAGGCAGGAGTGGGTGGGCAACTGGGTCCTGGGGCTGGGCTGTGGAGCGATGGAATCCCAGTCGGGAGTCTTTGGTTCCAGCAGGGGTGGTCACACCAACAGCACCCCTGGCTGATGTGCAGGCAGCAAATGACAGGGCACGTGGGCAGCAGGCAGTCAGGCAGCAGCAGATGGCAGGTGGGAGCGTGCTCGGGGCTCTGGGGGGCAGTAGTTCGGCCTTCTGGGCAGGAGCGTGGTCTTCCGTGTGCTTACGCGTGGCCAGCTTGATACGGAGTGATTTGGCACGTGAAAATTCTGCACGTCAGCGTGTAATTCGAGGAAAGGCCCTTAGCGCGTAAGCGCGTCTGCACGCATACGCATTTTCATTGGACCAAAGGCCCTCAGCGCGTGAGCGCGTCTGTGACGTGACGTGCGAGGGAGTATCCCTCATTGCACGTGATGACAGTACACACGTGGATCCCAACCAATCGCGTGTGAAAGTTCACGGGACCCCGGAACACACGTACCCCGGCCAATAGCGTGTGGAACTACCCGCGCACCCCGAAACACACGTACCCAGGCCAATCGCGTGTGGAACTACCCGCGCACCCCGAAACACACGCACCCAGGCCAATCGCGTGTACGCTCGCTCCCCTCCGATCACACGCGATGACACCCGAATACGGGAAACCAACGAGTCCGCCCACACGGAGGCGTCCCACGCCCGCGCACAGCATAAAAGTGCGCGCAAACAACAAACGCGTATATACAGCGACGATGAATGCCCCATTTGTTGCTGCAGTGATTGTGGGACACCGCAGGAGGAGGAGAATAGCCAGGGCACGCATTTTTGCACCACGGACAGGCCTTTTTGGGATGCCTGACGACCAGGTCTACGGCAGGTATAGGTTTCCACCCCATATCATCCTAGACCTGGTCAGGGAGTGGGAAGATGACCTCACATCCCCCACCCTTTGCTCCCAAGCATTGAGCCCCTTGGAGAAGCTGCTCAATGTCTTGCATTTCTTGGCCACTGGGTCGTTTCAGCGGACCACTGCCATAGTGGGGGGGGTCTCACAGGCCACGCAGTCACGCTGCCTACACCAGGTACTGGCAATCATGACAGCGCGCCCCTCAGTCCGCAGGCACATATACATGCCCAGAACACCCGCAGAAAGGCAGGCCGTTGTCCTGGATTTTTTCAGGGTGGCACACTTCCCCAAAGTGCTCGGTGCCATAGATTGCACCCATGTGGCCCTACGTCCACCTAGGGCCACTGAGCACATCTACCGAAACCGCAAGCACTGGCATTCCATCAATGTACAGGTGGTATGCGATGCAAAGGGAATCATCACCTCTGTGTATGCAAACTACCCTGGCTCCACCCATGACAGTTTCATATACAGAATGTCCGCCCTGAGCCGGGCCCTGGAAGCTGGGCAGCATGGCGACACATGGCTCCTAGGTGAGTACAAATGCCCTTGCACATGCATGCAAGTCACACACAGACAAATATACCAACCCTAATAATCTGAACAATTATCACCTCCCCAGGGGACAGTGCCTACCCTCTGAGCAACCACATGATGACGCCAATCCGGAACCCCACCACACCACCCCAGGTAAGATACAAAGCTGCCCATATTGCAACCAGGGGCATAGTGGAGCGCACATTCGGAGTGCTCAAGTCACGTTTCCGCTCCCTTGACCGCTCTGGTGGGCAACTACTCTATGCACCAGCAGTTGTGTGCAGGATCATTGTGGCAGCATGTGTCCTGCACAATGTTGCAACACGGCAGGGCGTCCCGGTGGACATGGTGGTGCCCCCACATCCCCAACCACAGGCACAGGCGCTGCCCATGGGAGGGGACAGGGCACGTGGCGAGGTAGCCCGGACCCAGCTTGTGGCCACATTTTTCACCTAAACTCCAACCCCTGCGGAGTGCACACAGGCCTGGCACATACCAGGTGACAATCGATGATGACAAAGTGACAGTCAACTGTCACAACCCTACCACCCTGAGATAGTTGCCATGGAAGTGCCACATCGTCTGCATCCCTAGCTACTTAAACACAAGCTATCCTGTGCAACCAAAATGCACACATGACATGTGACATGACATGAGCCATACACAAGTATTACAAGGCACAATGAGGCAGGGGGGGGGGGGACAAGGGAACACAGAGAACGGTACTACTAGGCCAGGTGTCATTGTGATTGTGCAAGTGCAGGGGTAGGGGGAAGGGAAAAGTGCAAGGGTGGGGGGGAGTCCAGTACAGGGGAAGTAGGCCAAAAAATTATACATAGGTCGCCTGGTGGCAACTGCTAAGGTAAGTGCAGACGAGTGCTGGGAAGGGAGGGCTGTAGGGATAGAGAGACAGTACTGCAGTGCAGGGGTTGCCAGGGTGGCAGTGCAAGTGGACAGTGGCTGGGCCAGGGACCGAGGTTGGTGAGAGTGGCCCAGTTGCAGCTCCTGTGTAGTTCCAGTGAACAATTCTGCAAGGGAGAGGCAGAGAGTAAGCAGAAGCAAAGAGGAAGGTCTTGAGGTGCTTCCAGAACTGGAGATGGTTCCCCTCAAGTTCAAGTCAGGAAGTCTGTTCGAGGGGGAGGGCCCTGCTGCGGAGAGAAACCTACCCCCAGCTAGTTGCTCTTAAAAGCGGATGACCTGGACATGCAAGGTGTGCATCACACACACCTGCAAAACAGGCCATGGCCATCACTGTCATGTCAGTCAAACCCTCCCAAACATCAACATGACATGGCAAGCAATACCCATACACCGACCCAGTAACGATAAGGTACACATTTCCATGTCCTAAATGTACAGTGGCATCGGACAATGATGCCTGACCCGGAATCCGATGAAATGACAGACCAACAAAATGTCCCACCAAAAATAAGTCGATTCCTAATGCATTACAACAGTCGTAGACGTAACATCACAATGAATGCCTGGCTATATGCACATGATGCATTGCAAAATGAACACTGCAGCTCATGTGTGCAATGTCCTACTCCTGCATCACACTGCTCAGCGCACAGCACAGTGAACAGCCATTGCGTGTGATGCACACCCTGAGCATCACATCTAAGTGACAGACTACATCAAAAATCAAATTAGGCATGTACTCGAACCATAATCGGTCACAGAACATGTGCTGGCGGGACACAGTGGGCACCAGAAGGCAAACAGTGTACACGTGGATATGCAAGGGTGGGAGGACATGGAGTGCATCCGAGTGCAAGTGTGTGGTTCTGCAAGGACATGCACTCCACATATGCATGTGCACTCAAGTGACCATCAGTGTTCCCTACACATCACATGTGAACATCCACCATGTGTACACCCCAGCATGTCAAACCACTACTATCCCCTCACACCTGAAAGGAAAACACAACACATGAACAGGCATTGATCAGCAGAACACAACATGTACATAGGACAACAACATTACAATGTCAGAGTTCCCATCACACTGCAGGGCAACGCAACTATCAACAACAACCCCCCCCCCCCTCGCAAATGACCATGACCCACTGAACAACTGCACCTGGGTCATGGAGCCTCCAACCCTCATTCCCACCTGGCCACAGGATCACCTTTACCCTTCGTGTCCATCTCCCACCTTGTGTGTAAAGAGATGCCTGAACCCTCAGAATCCACACTCATTTCCAAAATCACATAATCCAAGGCATGAAAAGGAACCCAAACACCCTCCAGTAGATGACTTGACATAGCAGTACGTCTCAAAGGCCAAGTACTACCACAATGATGCAACAACCAAGGTAGCACAGCAAAACAATGTCACGACAGGATGTGAGACATGTGTGGTACATGACATAGGATGATGCACCATGAATGGATGTGTACTGTCACAGATCCCCTGTACAGGCGCTGGAGTCTCATGAAACAACCACCCACACCATGTCCCGGGTGCCTGCAAGGTCAAACTCACACAGGCCCCTGAGATCCTGGTGGGGAAAGAGGTTCAGGGATATGCAGTCGGGACAGGTGTAGACACACTGGATGACTGGAATGCGTGGCAGGTGAGGGGAGTAGGAATGACACATGAAACCAGGGAATGCACGAAAATGTACAACCTGCATGAACACATGCACAATCCAAACAAACTTGGACATCATTGTCATGGCCTTCTGTAGTCCAGGCTCAGGAGTGGTACGAACCAACCACCCCCTCTAGGGTTTTGGCGCCTGCAAGTTCGGGGCTTACACAGGCATCCGCAACCCCAGTGGGGAAAGAGGGTCAGGGAACATTGCTTGGATAGGCATGGGAAGCAGGAACACCGGGTAGAGGGTACAGGTTTCGAAATTGCATAGGATCACGGGTGATTAGGGTAAAAAACATACCAAATAGGACCACACATACATCCATGCATCAGTACACTCCCCAGCAAGCCTATGCAGGGCAGTTTGTAAGAAAATACAACAAGACACTTAGCTCTGGTTTTGAGTGCTGGCCTCCTGCCTGCGCACTCTCAGGTCCGGTTACAGGAGCACTGCAATGCTGCAAAGAGAGACACAGTCAGCAACCTGTACGTGCCAATTACACAAAAACACAACACAAAACATGCCCCATAACAACATACAACTCTACAAACAGACAATCTGTGCTCCATGCTTCGTACCCATATATAACATCACCCCTGTGATGGGTCATTCACAGTTAATGCAGTAAGTCAGCCGCTGGTGGGTGCGTGGCAAATGGAACACCAATGTGTCACAATTCACACAACATGCAATGTTCCCTGGGTAAGCAGACAGACCCACATGGCAAGCCATGACTACAGAGCAAGTTGCGTACCACCATGACCAAAACAAAGTTGCCAGTGCATTTATCATGAAGTACGTGGAATAGACATGCACTGCACCCGAGTATGTCCCTTGCTGTATGTCCCTGTGAGCTGCCCCTTTCCATGTCTTGGAAGGCTACATGGTTGATACAAGTGCCTCAATGAACCTTGGTGTACCGCAGGGTATGTGCCACTGCCCCCGCATGTGTCCCAGACAACCCTACTATCAACAGCCATCAGTCCACAAACACATCTGAGCTGCATTGTGTGCTTCAACACCAATATTTGTCTAAGCTCACCCTCAGTGCTGTGACTAAGCCTGCACGTGCAACTCGCCTGGTGCAAGCTTTGCTGTCTAGTGGCCCCCCTGTGATGCTCACCTTGCCTGGAGTTCCTTGGAACATGTCAGCAGTTCTAGGATGTGGGTCTGCAATCACTGTGGCTCTGCATGTGCACACATGTGCATGTGGGCACCAACAAACGGGTCAGGAATTACGTTGTCCAATGGGCCATGTCTGCTGGCAAAGGTGCTCTGGTGCCTCATCCCCCTGCAGAAAGTGCATGAAACACATGATTAATGCATCAAAGTGATCTGTGTGTGTCTCATCATGCATCTCATTACTTGACCATGTCAGAGAGTCACATCACAAATCACACCATCAGTCCGTCTTTCACCTCCAAAATGTGGAACACTATCTACAGCATGATTTGCAACAAGCACGTGTACAGGAAAGATATGAAACATAATACACAATGCATAGCAATCAATGTCCACATTAATCATGACACGCCCCATCTAGCAAAAGCTGAACAGTGGACAATTACACCTAAATCATCCCCACTAGGGGTGTCAACACAAGTCAAAAAGCACCAGACATGCCACAGATATGACAGTCCAAAGCCCTTGTGTAAAATTCTGTTACACCGAACCATCCTTGCGAGCCCATGGATAAGGGAGGCAGGAGTGGCATATGTGAGTCAAGGAACCCAAGCAGCAAACACATACACAAGACAACCATGAAGGGCCCAGCTGTAAAAACAGACAGTGGATGCCTTCAAAAACCACAAGGCACCGCACTGTCACATGTAAGCACAATAGACTACAAATTTTAAACTAACTCAACTATTAACTAATTACACTAACTATGGAAAACCTACATTACCTATTTAAACTAACTATCAAACAGAAACTTAACTAACTAAACTAAAAGAAAAATCAAAAATGGCCACATACGACCCGGGGGGGAGGGGAGGCACCCAGGAGGGGGGAGGTACAGGGTGCTGCTCAACATCCACATGCGATGATGCTGAGCCAAAAAAAAATACCTCCATGGGCTCAACGCCTGCACAGCACGACCTATGTGGGAGATAGATGGTCGTCCGAGTCTGGCTCATCCTGATAAGGAGGACGTGGCACAGTAGCCTGGCCACGCCTAGCCGCAGCTTGCCCCTCGTCGGCAGCAAGTCTGCCGGACAGGTGAGCCTGGTTCTGTGTGGCGATGTTACATAGGTCTGCATGCAGGACCTCACGTGATACACGTGCTTCCTCTTGCAAGGTAGCACGTGTAACACTGAGTTCCTCCTGCAAGGCCTGGCTGGACAACCGCTGCACCTCCCGGCAAGCCTGTAGCTCAGCCGAGATGGTGCGCTCAAGCTGTGCAAACCTCTCCTCTGCCTGCTGCCTCTGGGACATCATAAGGACACCCAGAGTGGATCTGAGGGAGGCATACTCCTCCCTCAGGGCATCCATGTGCGCCTCTGCGTGAGCAGCAATTGCTTGACGCAGAGACGACATTTCAGCCTGGCGTGCCCTGTCTGAGGCCGCCATGCCCAGCCTGAGTGAGCGGGCCGTGGACCGTGCCGCCTGCTGCTGGAGAAGCCCCTGCCTAGCAGGGGGGAGCACAGATCGGGCCACACGCTCCATGCTGTCAGCGATGTTCTCCATTGCTGCCCCCTGCCGTTCTGAATTGGCAGTCATGTCTTGCTCCCACTCAGTATACAGCGGTTGCGCGCGGCGACCGCGTTGCCGGGCTTGACCCCTGCGGGACCCAAGGACCGGGGGTCCTCGCTGTGTTGGCACCGCCTGCGGCTGCACGACTACATGCCCCCGTCTACGTGATGTCCCAGGCACATCAGTGACTGGTGTGGAGGGTGACCCTGCGTCCCGATCCACCACGGGCGGAGGAACCAAGACTGTCTGATCCCTCAGTGCAGGGGTCGCAGACAGAGGAGTGTCCACATCAGAATCACTCACCCCTGACACATTGACTTGATGGTCATCCAACTCAACATGGACGTCAGAGTCGTCATCAAGGCTGGACTCATAGGCAGCCAGAGACAGGATGGACTGCAGCACTTGGGGGTTTTCGTGGCCTACCACCCCACGACCCCCACTAGTGCCGGGTTGATGTGGTCTTACCAACCCTGTGTCTGGCATGACAACACCATCCTCTGCATCCATTGCGTCATCACCTGAAAAATAGAGAGGAAAAGGACAGTACACATGTCAGAAGCACACAACACACACACACACACCGACAGCAAAGGCATCTGGCAGACATGTGACACACAACATATGACCTTGCATGCATGCTGGGTCTACTTAGAATAGCTTCTGTGATCAGACCTGTTGAAAGGTGGCAGTTTGCATGGAAGTGGGTCTAAGCAGTGCAGAAAATGTGTACGCCACTCACTACCTACATGTACAAGCACTCCATGGTGTGTGCCAGGAAATGTGAAGGCAGTGCAATGTCAAAATCAGACATCACGTGCATTGTGTATTCAATGTGTACCATGTCTAGAAGGCAAGCACCCCTCCACCCCAGTACCATAGCAGGGATGCCTAGCATGGTATCAAAAGGCTGACCATACACCTGTGTATTGACAAGCAGTGTTGACTGGCATCAACAGCTTAATGTGATTTCAATTACAACACTGCAAATGATGCTGGGACAGTGGGCAGGACACATGATGGAAGATCCGGAGGCCGGCCACGTGTGAAGAAGACACGACAAGAGTTGGACAGAGTCATTGGCCATTGAACAGGCTGAGGCCTGTGAGCCACACAGATTGTCAGAGCCTAAACATGTGTGCAACGCAGGACTGAGCCACAGTTGACATGGGGAGGCCGATGATATGGCAGGCAATGTATGTAACCAAGGACTCATATTACAGTGATCATCCAGTCAAGGACACATAGGGGCATGTGTGCAATGCACATGGAGCATGAAGGGGCACTCATGTCCCTGCGGGACATCTGACCCATGCACAGTACAAGTGGGATGCCCTGCATCGAGTACTAAGGCTGTACCACACGGCATATGTCTGGCAGTTTCTAAGCTGGATGTTAGCATCTACACAGGACACATGAACATGAAACTACACATTGGCAAGAATGTAGCAGACCAGTGCAAAGGTGGAACTGGGGTGCAGAGTGGCGGAGGAGGGGCAAGGGAGCATGGCCACATGGAGTCCCGCATGCAGGCAGAGGAGACACGCATGACGGTGGCATTGCATTACTTACACATCAGAACCATGTACAGGTCACATGTAGCAGCAATCATGCACAACACATCCCACAAGTGAAACACACACGTCCTCAACAACTACGCATCAACACTCACTGGACTGGGCATCAAAGTCCAGCATCTCTCCCACACCTTCGACCAATTCTGGTGGTATGAACTCCGCAACGAGAGCCTCATGCGGAGTGAGTTCTTCCTCCTCTGGTGCAGGCCCACCGCCAGTCACCAGAGTCAAGTTGTAATTTGAGGCACGCTTGGCCTTAGTGCTGCGCTTGATGTCATTCCAGCGCTTTTTGCACTCCTGCGCCGTGCGCACCTCATGGCCGAATGAACTGACATGTTCCGCCACATGCTTCCAGTGGGTGTCACGTTGGGCAGCCGTAGTCTGACTATTGGCACCCACTAGCATGTCACGGCTGTGTCCCCGCACGTAGTCCACGAGGAAGTCCAGTTCCTGCTTACAGAAAGGCTTCTTCCTCGACGTGCAGGAGGTCGTGGCTGTGTGTGGGGTCCCAGCCTGTGCTGCAGATGCAACCTTCCTCCTCTTGGACTGTGGCGCAGACCCTGGCTGGCTAATGCCGCCCTGACCAGTATGGCCAGTGGGTTGGGTGGATTGAGCCGAGGGAGTGGCAGGTGGAGGGATGACCAAAGGCCTGACTTGTGTCAGTGGCAGCTGGGTGCCCACTAATGGACCCTGCGCAGCAACATCAGCTGTGGCAGGGTCATTGACCGCAACGGTCCTGGTTGGCAGACTCACAACCGGGGTGCTGTTGGGTGCATCTGCCCCTGCACTTGCCAACACCCGGCTGTTCGGGGCAGCAGATGACATGACTGCCCCAGGGACACGTGTCTTGGTCTGAGCAGCCCGGCCTGCCCCAATGGTTTCCCCCCTGGCCTGTTGGAGATCTACCAAGGGCTCTTCAAGTGCCAACGCAGCCTGCGCTGGCAGACCCTGAGCCTGGGTGGCGGTGTCCACAACTGCACCTGCAGCTACCGCTACCCTTGGGCCCGTGGCAGTCGATGGAACGGACTGCCGGGTCATACGGGTGCCAGTGCCAGATGCAGGAGCTGCATCCCCCTGAATCACAGGGGGTGGTGGCATGGCTGCACCAACACATGGCACAACATTGTGCTCAAGTGGCGCACCCCTGCCTCTTCCCCCTCTGTGGCTGCCCTGGACACCCTGGAGTCCCCCTACTCCCTGGTCACCACGGCCACGTCCCCGACCACGGCCGCCACGAGGAGGACGCCCAGCTGAGGCGCCCCTCACCTTTGGTAGCCTCCCTACCATGGCACAGATGTAATAGTGCTGGCACAGATGGAGTGGTGCCAATGGGAGGTGTACAGCACAATTGACCTGGGCAATTGGGGTGAAGGGGGTGGGAAGCAAGATGTTAACAGCCCCCCTGCACCTGCAAGGCTGTATGTGACCCCGGTGATGTGTTGACGGGTCACGCAACGCTCAGGCACCCCAAAACTGCAGTAAAACCGTGCACGCAACCCTGCAGCCTACGTGCGTGGATTAAACCTCCCGCAGTACGCGGTGGCACCCAGTAACACGTATAACGCGTACGCGTGGGACACGCAGGCTACGATGACATCGAAAATGGGTGCGATACACAGGGGCACCCGCAGTGGGAAAAGGAGCGTTTGCGACTCACCGTCTGACTAGCGCGATGCAGAAAAACACGCGTAGCCAATACCCCCGCCAAAAGAAGAGATACGTCCTTGAGAGCTGTGAAGTAGATGGCGCGCGAAACGACTGGAAGCAGCAACACACGTCGGTCTCCACGAAAGGCACGTACAGCGAACAGCTGGGCCCGCTCACCTTTAACCCGTGCTGAGGGAAACACGCGCGCGTCACGTCACATGCGGACGTGCACTTTTTCACGTTTGATTACGCGCATTACACGCGGACGTGCAGTTTTTCACGCGCGCACGCTTATGCATGGACCCTTTCCTCCTATTACACGCGGACGTGCAGTTTTTCACGCGCGCTTACGCGCATTACACGCAGCGTGCAGATTTTTCACGTGCCTATTCACTCCGTATGAAGCTGGCCACGCGAAAACACACGGAAGACCACGCTCCTGCCCAGAAGGCCAATTCACTGGCCCCCAGTGCCCCAAGCAGCCTCCCACATGCCATCTGCTGCTGCCTGCCTGCCTGCCTGCTGCCACCGTGCCCTGCCATTTGGTGCCTGCACATCAGCCATCTGCAGGGCTCCAGTTGCTGTGTCCACCCCTGCTGGTACAGAAGAGTCCCGACTCAAATGACATCGCTCCAC
This sequence comes from Ambystoma mexicanum, assembly GCF_040938575.1. NCBI lineage: Eukaryota > Metazoa > Chordata > Amphibia > Caudata > Ambystomatidae > Ambystoma > Ambystoma mexicanum. Next base: position 861,420,648 of record NC_090930.1, on the reverse strand, counting down.
AGCCCAGCCCCAGGACCTAGTTGGTCACCCACTCCTGCCCCTGGGGTTGCCATGTCGAGCACATCCACATCTGACACCAGTGGCAACCCCCGGCCAGAGGGGCAGAGGGGCACCAGCTTCACTGCCACCGAAGTTGGTGTCCTGGTGGAGCATGTCCTGGGGCAGTATGATGCCCTCTTCGGATCGTCCCGCGCCAACAGGGAAGGACGGGAGAGGACGCGGAGGGGGTGGCAACCCGCACCATCCAGAAGGTCAAGAAGCGCTGGGAGGACTTGAGGTCCAGGACCCTCATGAAGGCCCGGCGCCTTGTGGAGGGGGGCCGGGGCCGCATAAGTTCCATCCAGTTGAGGGTCCTGGAACGCGCACACCCAGCGCTCCACAGCCAGGTCCTTGAGAGGGAGACCCGTCTGGAGTTGAGCGGTAAGTGGCCAAGCATTGCTGTGTGAGACAGGGCATGTTGCAGTGTGCTGGTTGTCTTATACTTGCCTGCATGTGTGACATAGGCCATGTACGCATGTATGTGTGCAGGGACATCATGGTAATGCATGTGCGACCTGTAATGTGTGAACCGCATGGTTGTTGCATGTGTTTGAATGTGACATGGGGAGCCCGGTGCAGATTGCACACATGACAGCATGGAAGTCTCTGTTCCTGGACATGGGTGGGGGCCTGGTGGAGGGTGCCCCTGGTGGCTGGGGGGTGGGGGTGCTGGGAGACATGGGTGGGGGCCTGGTGGAGGGTGCCCCTGGTGGCTGGGGGGTGGGGGTGCTGGGAGACATGGGTGGGGGCCTGGTGGAGGCTGCCCCTGGTGGCTGGGGGGTGGGGGTGCTGGGAGACATGAGTCGGACATGGGTGGGGGCCTGGTGGAGGGTGCCCCTGGTGGCTGGGGGGTGGGGGTGCTGGGAGACATGGGTGGGGGCCTGGTGGAGGGTGCCCCTGGTGGCTGGGGGGTGCGGGTGCTGGGAGACATGGGTGGGGGCCTGGTGGAGGCTGCCCCTGGTGGCTGGGGGGGTGGGGGTGCTGGGAGACATGAGTCGGACATGGGTGGGGGCCTGGTGGAGGGTGCCCCTGGTGGCTGGGGGGGGTGGGGGTGCTGGGAGACATGAGTCGGACATGGGTGGGGGCCTGGTGGAGGCTGCCCCTGGTGGCTGGGGGGTGGGGGTGCTGGGAGACATGGGTGGGGGCCTGGTGGAGGCTGCCCCTGGTGGCTGGTGGGTGGGGGTGGTGGGAGACATGGGTGGGGGCCTGGTGGAGGCTGCCCCTGGTGGCTGGGGGGTGGGGGTGCTGGGAGACATGGGTGGGGGCCTGGTGGAGGCTGCCCCTGCACTGCTGGGGGGTGGGGGTGCTGGGAGACATGGGTGGGGGCCTGGTGGAGGCTGCCCCTGGTGGCTGGTGGGTGGGGGTGCTGGGAGACATGGGTGGGGGCCTGGTGGAGGGTGCCCCTGGTGGCTGGGGGGTGGGGGTGCTGGGAGACATGGGTGGGGGCCTGGTGGAGGCTGCCCCTGGTGGCTGGGGGGTGGGGGTGCTGGGAGACATGGGTGGGGGCCTGGTGGAGGCTGCCCCTGGTGGCTGGGGGGTGGGGGTGCTGGGAGACATGGGTGGGGGCCTGGTGGAGGCTGCCCCTGGTGGCTGGTGGGTGGGGGTGCTGGGAGACATGGGTGGGGGCCTGGTGGAGGGTGCCCCTGGTGGCTGGGGGGTGGGGGTGCTGGGAGACATGAGTCGGACATGGGTGGGGGCCTGGTGGAGGCTGCCCCTGGTGGCTGGGGGGTGGGGGTGCTGGGAGACATGGGTGGGGGCCTGGTGGAGGCTGCCCCTGGTGGCTGGGGGGTGGGGGTGCTGGGAGACATGGGTGGGGGCCTGGTGGAGGCTGCCCCTGGTGGCTGGGGGGGGTGGGGGTGCTGGGAGACATGAGTCGGACATGGGTGGGGGCCTGGTGGAGGGTGCCCCTGGTGGCTGGGGGGGTGGGGGTGCTGGGAGACATGAGTCGGACATGGGTGCGGGCCTGGTGGAGGCTGCCCCTGGTGGCTGGGGGGTGGGGGTGCTGGGAGACATGGGTGGGGGCCTGGTGGAGGCTGCCCCTGGTGGCTGGTGGGTGGGGGTGGTGGGAGACATGGGTGGGGGCCTGGTGGAGGCTGCCCCTGGTGGCTGGGGGGTGGGGGTGCTGGGAGACATGGGTGGGGGCCTGGTGGAGGCTGCCCCTGCACTGCTGGGGGGTGGGGGTGCTGGGAGACATGGGTGGGGGCCTGGTGGAGGCTGCCCCTGGTGGCTGGTGGGTGGGGGTGCTGGGAGACATGGGTGGGGGCCTGGTGGAGGGTGCCCCTGGTGGCTGGGGGGTGGGGGTGCTGGGAGACATGGGTGGGGGCCTGGTGGAGGGTGCCCCTGGTGGCTGGGGGGTGGGGGTGCTGGGAGACATGGGTGGGGGCCTGGTGGAGGCTGCCCCTGGTGGCTGGGGGGTGGGGGTGCTGGGAGACATGGGTGGGGGCCTGGTGGAGGCTGCCCCTGGTGGCTGGGGGGTGGGGGTGCTGGGAGACATGGGTGGGGGCCTGGTGGAGGCTGCCCCTGGTGGCTGGGGGGTGGGGGTGCTGGGAGACATGAGTCGGACATGGGTGGGGGCCTGGTGGAGGCTGCCCCTGGTGGCTGGGGGGTGGGGGTGCTGGGAGACATGGGTGGGGGCCTGGTGGAGGCTGCCCCTGGTGGCTGGTGGGTAGGGGTGCTGGGAGACATGGGTGGGGGCCTGGTGGAGGGTGCCCCTGGTGGCTGGGGGGTGGGGGTGCTGGGAGACATGGGTGGGGGCCTGCTGGCAGGTGCCCCACAGTGCTGGGGGGTGGGGGTGCAAGGGGACATGTGGCTTGGGTGGGGGGCATGGCCATGGTGGATGGGCTGCCTGTGGGACATGACATGGGGTGCAGGGTAGTCCCCTGTGGTGTGGGATGCCTGCAGAGGTCGTGGAGGGGGTAGAGGGGAGACCTGGGAGGACCCACACTGCCAATTCACGTCTTGAACTTCCCGCACACCCACCACCCGCGCACCCCTGAAATCCACGTACCCAGGCCAATCGCGTGTAGACTTTCTCGCGCACCCCTGAAATCTACGTACCTAGGCCAATCGCGTGTAGACTTTCTCGCGCACCCCTGAAATCCACGTACCCAGGCCAATCGCGTGTAGACTTTCTCGCGCACCCCTGAAATCCACGTACCCAGGCCAATCGCGTGTAGTCTTTCTCGCGCACCCCTGAAATCCACGTACCCAGGCCAATCGTGTGTAGACTTTCTCGCGCACCCCTGAAATCCACGTACCCAGGCCAATCGCGTGTAGTTTTTCTCGCGCACCCCTGAAATCCACGTACCCAGGCCTATCGCGTGTAGACTTTCTCGCGCACCCCTGAAATCCACGTACCCAGGCCAATCGCGTGTAGACTTTCTCGCGCACCCCTGAAATCCACGTACCCAGGCCAATCGCGTGTAGTCTTTCTCGCGCACCCCTGAAATCCACGTACCCAGGCCAATCGTGTGTAGACTTTCTCGCGCACCCCTAAAATCCACGTACCCAGGCCAATCGCGTGTAGTCTTTCTCGCGCACCCCTGAAATCCACGTACCCAGGCCAATCGCGTGTAGACTTTCTCGCGCACCCCTGAAATCCACGTACCCAGGCCAATCGCGTGTAGACTTTCTCGCGCACCCCTGAAATCCACGTACCCAGGCCAATCGCGTGTAGACTTTCTCGCGCACCCCTGAAATCCACGTACCCAGGCCAATCGCGTGTAGACTTTCTCGTGCACCCCTGAAATCCACGTACCCAGGCCAATCGCGTGTAGTCTTTCTCGCGCACCCCTGAAATCCACGTACCCAGGCCAATCGTGTGTAGACTTTCTCGCGCACCCCTGAAATCCACGTACCCAGGCCAATCGCGTGTAGTTTTTCTCGCGCACCCCTGAAATCCACGTACCCAGGCCAATCGCGTGTAGTCTTTCTCACGCACCCCTGAAATCCACGTACCCAGGCCAATCGCGTGTAGTTTTTCTCGCGCACCCCTGAAATCCACATACCCAGGCCAATCGCGTGTAGACTTTCTCGCGCACCCCTGAAATCCACGTACCCAGGCCAATCACGTGTAGACTTTCTCGCGCACCCCTGAAATACACGTACCCAGCCCAGCCGCGTATGGAAACACCCGCACACCCCTGGAATACACGCTCCCAGCTCTGCGTTTGCTGCTGCCCTTTGCGCTGGGTTGGGGATTTTGATGGCTTTTCCCTGCGCGAGAGGCGTTCTTGGAGGCGTAACTGGCGCTGCTGCAGGGTCGCTGCGCAACTGTGCGCCACGGCTGGTTTTGGTGGCTGGAATCCATGAATACGCTGTGCGCGGAAATGGATTTTAGCGCACGCGGCTGGCGCAGGGATTCGCACGCGCACACTGTGCGCCAGCCGCGTGCGCCACTTGTGCGCTGAATTCTATGAATTACCCCCTATATCTTTTGAGGTGCAGAGTAACTGTTTAATGAACTAGTTAGAAATAATTTTTCTCATATTCACGTTACTTGCAAAATGTACAAGAAGCATTTTCTTGTATTTCATAAATCTCACAAATAGTAGAATAAGGGTGTATAAGTGGCTGTACTTGGGATTGGGGAAACAATTTAACAGCCTACAGAGTAGGCTCTGTCGGCAAAGGTGTTTCCCTCGGCACTTCCTCTTTTGGGACTTGATGGGCAGGACATTTTACCACTGCCAATTCTTTGGGCAACATAAATGCTGTGATAAGGGCTTCTAAATAAGGGCATTCTTTATTTGTGCACAAGCTGAAATTAAGAACACTGTTTCCTTCCATAAATGACAATAGTTCTGAATAGGCATAATGGTAATCAGCGTGCAACGTAACTCTTTTCTTTCTGTTATAGTACATGCTCTTGTTAGCACAATTTGGCTAGAAAACGCATTCTATACACAAAATAATTTCACAAGCAGGACATACTTTCTGTGGTTTTGTGAGGGCTGCTATTACCAGAGGACAATTGTGAGCATCAACATCTGCTGGGCTCAGCAGCAGTGAGGCTGGATATAATGCTGAGCATGGTGTTTAGTTATGTGATGAGTCATTACAAAGAAAACCCACTCTGGCGCCTTAGGAAGATTGAAGGCTATTTATTCGAACTTGTCCAGAGGTAGCTTTGGGAGGAATCACTGAGAATGTAATTATTAAAAAGAGGTTTTTGAAAATTGCTGTTAAGTTCCCTCTGTCTCATCTCCCTTGGGTTAAAGCTACACTGGCAACTTGTTACTTCCCAGTCTCTGCCAACCAATTGTGGCTTCTCATTATGTGGCCGGTCAGCTTACTAATCATGGCTGTCCGGCAGTTTTGATCAGCACAGCTGCATTGCCATTGCTCAAGAGAGAACATAAAATGCTGTTGGTTTTGACAAGTTATTTTACAGTACTGGATTCATGCATAACAAAGACCTATGGATCAATGCACAGAGTACTGTTGAGTAGTGTAACTTTGAAAGCAAGCGTGTCTATATTTTTCTCTTTTAAGTTTATTTTTGTTTAAGTGTCTTTGTCAAGCCAACATTGTCACACTGTATGATGACTAGGAGTTTATTTACTGTACATGATATGTGAATATTACATTCTGCGAGTCTCTGCTCTGCCTTTGATTTTGGGCAAACATGCTGTTTTGTGATTTTGCACAAAAATGCATAATTTAGAGTCATAAGAGCAGCTGTATGTTTCAAGGTAGGTTTTGTCAACAGCAAAACAGGCTGAGCACTTATCAGGTGTGAGATGCACTATGGATGTACATACGTACCAAAAACTAGTCATGTTTTTCCATAAACAAATAAGCTAATTTAAAACACAATTTATTAAATGGCATTTTTTGTGTTGGAAATGTTTTAGGTAAAGTAGACATTTCTTAAGACATTCAGCCGAATGAGAACAGTTGAAATAACATTAGCAAAAATGCCGCTAGAGAAACAGGGCATTGTGACTTGCTTCATATGAAAGAAAAGTTTGAAAGGAAAGAAAACACATGGCTGTTTTAAACCAGTTACACTACACACACAAGCACAAGCACATTGGCCCTCATTACGACCCAGGCGGTAAGTCACCGCCTGGGTCGTACCCTTACCACCATGGCGTAAACTATGTTTACGCCATGGTGGTTGGCGGATTTACCGCCCCATTTCAAGGTGAGTGGGGCGGTAAATCCCCATTTCCCATTTTACCCTTCCCCATTCCCATTTTTGCCCCATAGGGCATAATGGGAATGGGGAAAGGTGCTAATTACGCCACCGTAAATTACGGTGGCGTAATTAGCACCAAGGTCCCTTTGCGGCATGGGTTTTAACGTCTGCATAAAGCAGGCGTTAAAATCACCATCCCGCAAAGGGACCTTGGAATCAGGTGTTAAGGGTCGGCGCCGTTTACGGCGCCGTAAACCCCTTAACGCCTGGGTCCTAATGAGGGCCATTGTGTTGTTACGAGGCACATGTTTACCATGCATAACTATAGCAGACTTTATTCGAAAAATGTATCTATGAATTTGCTCTACACCGGAGCGAGCAGGTGAGTGTATCCGCCAGCGCGACCCGATTTTGGCCAAATTTGTTGGCTAAAGCGAATTTCAAGCCCGGGCACTGCGCTGTCCTGGGCGCCGCTTCCTGGTTCTCCCCTCCCGCCTCCTGCCTCCCAGCCCTCCCTCCACTCCTGATTGGCTATCTCGATGGTTGCTTCCTGGGTCTAGTACCCCCACACACCCACCTGCCTCCTTTACACCGGAGCGAGCAGGTGAGTGTATCCCGCCTCCCTCCCCGCCCACCCCCCCCCCCCATTGGTTCTCTCTAAGGGTCTTATTTGGCCCTCCCAGGGCAGCCCTTTGCCCGGCAGCCTCCTTCGGCTAAGGATCGTGAGACAAAGGACGGCTCCATCAAAGATGACTCCAGACAGTATATACAGGTATCCTCAGGAGAAGCAGGAAGCCAGCATCCACCAAAAAGTAAGTGTGACAAAGGCAGGGACTGAAGCAATTACTTCACGCCATACTATCCTACCACTCAATCCTACAAACCCTACTGTTGTAAACACCTATATCTGAACTGTACTCCCAACAACTTTGAGCGCATTTGATAGGTGATGGTGTGAATAATATCGCCTTGTGGTATAGTTGAACTTAGAATGTGTCCCCAACTGTGGTTCAACCGAACTTAGAAAGTATGAATAATATCATCCTGTGGTATAGTTGAACCTAGAAAGTGTGAATAATCATCCTGTGGTATAGTTGAATTCTGAATGTGTCCCTAACTGTGGTATAGTTGGAGGTATACCAGTGGTATAATTGTACTTAGAAGGCGTGTATAATTTTCATCCTCTGGTATAGTTGAACTTAGAAACTGTGAATAATACCATCCTGTGGTATAGTTGAATCTAGAAAGTGTGAATAATATCATAATGTGGTATAGATGAACTTAGATACTGTGAATAACATCATCCTGTAGTATAGTTGAACTTAGAATATATGAATAATCTCACCTAGTGATATAATTGAACTTGGAAGGCGTGTATAATTTTCATTTTATGCTATAGTTGAACTTAGAAAGTGTGAATAATATCATCCTGTGGTATAGTTGAACCTGTAAAGTGTGAATAATATCTTCCTGTGATACAGCTGAACTTAGAAAGTGCGAACAAAGCATCCTACGGCCAACTATAGCATAATCAAACAGCCACGCCATGAGTCCACCCACCCCACCTTAGTCCGCCGAATGAGTCCCACTCACACCTGCCTCCATTCCCTCTCACCCTACTTCCCTTTCCTCCTCTCCCCACACCATCCCGCCAACCACCACATCCTCAGCCCACACCCTATCCATCTCCCAAGACAGAAGAACCAACCCGTCCCAAACCAGCAAACCAGCCACCACATTCTCAACCAACTTGCTGTCAACCACACCCCCCAACACAACCCCTATCCAAGCACCAAGCCAGAGGAGCCTGATGGCGAGCCGACAGTCCTAAGACCCCTGCTCCTCCTCCCACACCCCCCACCCACCCACACACTATCATCATGGCCGCACCCTCAGCCCCTCCAACTAACATCCCACCCAGCCTCCCTGGCACACCGAGCGCCACCGCCACCCCCACCCCATCCTCTCATCAACTCCCCCAAACATCCTCCACCAACCCCACTCCTTCCCCTCTCTAAAAACTGCATGTCTCGCCCTGGCAAGAACCGGAGCCACATCCCTTTCACCCTCCGAGCCCCCTACCCTTACTCACACTCCAACTGCAACAAAAACTCTGAAAAGAAAATGCAACTGGTCTCCCTCACTCTCTCATTACTCCTCGCCACTCCTGTCTCGACCCACCACCTCAATCTCCCAATCTCGATCACCACCACCCTCCCCCCCCTTCCTCACCCTACCCTAAACCCCTCTCCCTTGAATTCTCACCTAACTCAACTGGAACTCCTAACCCCCTACACCCCACCTTCGCATCCCTTGACCCAAATCCAACAAACCTCACACACCTGTCCAACTCCACCCCCCACGACCACCACCTTGACCGCCCGCCCACTCTTCCCCCGACCATCGACCACCCCCCTCTCTCGACCCCCAGTTTCCACTGCCCTGCCCTACCAACCCCCTCTACCCACCACCCCTCCGACCCACTCCTCCACCCCTCCCAACATCCACCTCTGCAACCGCCTCATCATCCTCCTGTACCGAAGTAAGATGCATCCTTTTTAATGCCCGATCTGTAGCAAGAAACAGACACAGCATCTTTGACCGCCTTAACTCAGACAAACCAGACCTGGTCTTTATCACAGAAACCTGCTCTCCGACGACTTCGCCCCTATCGTCAATAAAGCCTTCCCTCCAGACTACTCCCTCATCCCACTCAACCGACCCTCGAGAGGAGGAGGATAGCAATCGCCTTCAAGTCACACTTCACCTCAATCATCGACACCCAGCCAACCATCCTTTCCTGCTAATCCCTTTTCGTCAAACTATCCCTCACCCCAAATTTCTCCCACAGCTTCCTAATCATCTACAGACCCCCTGGCTACGACAGACAATTCTCAAGCAACCTCTGCGATTCAATAGCCACCATCCAATTAAAACATCCCACCCTCACGCTTCTAGGAGATTGCAATATCTGGCTCGACATCCCGACCAACCCAATGACCAACTCTCTAGTCGACTGCCTTGACGCGATTAACCTCCGTACCCACATAAACAGGCCAACTCACTGTAAAGGACACACCATTGATGACATCTTCAGCTCCCACGACCCGATACATCTGAAACCCCCCACCCCTATCATCTGGTCCGATCATTTCATTGTCCCTTTCAACATTCGCTCACCCGCTCTCCTCCCCATACTCGAACCAGAACCTCTAAATCTATGCAAATGCTGGAAGAAACAAAAAATCCTTCCCGACCTAGCCGACGCACTCAGTCAGTCAGTCAGTCCCCTCCCCTTACCTCCACACACAATGTACGCTTAACCCCCGACGTCTTTGACACATGGCTCAATACCTCATTAAACCCGCTCACGCCCACTTGGCAATCATCCACTCGCCATGACCCTTTTCCAAAATGGTTTACACCAGAACTGAAGACTGCAAAACTATATAAATCACTCAAACGCAAATGGCAAAAAGATAAAACCTCCCTGAGCAGATCCATTTTAGGCCAGCACCATCACCACTACAAAGCCGAAATCCGGAAAGCAAAAAAAGCCCATTACAACTCTCGAATCCTCAACTGTGAAAACCCCAGCAAAGAACTCCACAAAATCATCTCTGAACTCACCAAACCATCATGTACCATCACCCATTCGACCCCTTCTCAATCACTTTGCGACTCACTCTCTCTTCACTTCTACACCACTGCCCTCGAAAGAACAAACTCCCTAATCAACAAACTGGCCCTCTTGCACCCACCACACAATCCACCCTCCCCACCTGCCAACCCACCACCTGCATCTACAACCCACCCGACTTTCGACTCGTTCGCACCAATATCAACTGACCAATTTACCAAACTTCTCTCTGCACGAAACCATCCGGCTCCCCGCTAGACCTCTGCCCAGCCTCAACCCTCAAAGAAATATTCGCATCTACCTGCACAGGAGAATACGCGAGAACCATCATAAACTAGTCCCTCTCCTCAGGAATTTTTCCCTGACGCATTCAAAACTGCTCATGTCAATCCCCTCCTAAAAAAACGTGCCTCAACCCTCTCGACCACAAAAACTACTGCCCCCATCTCAAACACCAGGTTCCTTGCGAAACTCATAGATCAAACTGCTTACTCTCAACTAAATGCCTTTGTCAAAGCCAACAATCTCCTAGACCCAGCTCAATCAGGTTTCAGACCCCAAAACGGAACCAAAACCACCCTGACCTCAATCTGGGATGAACACTGCAGACTCTGCGGGACGCGCTGCACTAATCCTTCTTGACCTATCCGCCGCCTTTGACACAATAAACCACTCAATCCTCCTCGACCACCTCCACTCCCTAGGAATCCATGGAAACGCTCTCAAGTGCATAGCATCCTTCCTTAACGATAGGAAACAAATAATCCTCCTCTCCTCCTTTGCCTCTGTCACCCGACCAGTCAATAACAGAGATCCACAAGGAGCATGCCTATCAGCCCTCCTGTTCAACCTCTATATGTCTACCCTCCCACGAATAATCTGCTTGCACAATATCCTGTGCTACAACTACGCCGACGACACCCAACTAATCCTAAAACTCCTTAACTTAAAACCCAACTGCCAGCCCGACCTCGCTGCCTGCCTACTTGACATTGATCACTGGATGACTACAAACCACCTCCTCTTAAACCCCACCACACTGAAATCATGGTGTGTGGCAACACCAAACTTCTCCCGGACCCTCTACCCTGGCCATCAGCCATGGGCAATCCCCGACAACCTCAACTTCAGTAAAAAACCTTGGATGCACCCTCGACTCTGACCTAACCCTCTCACTCCAAGTCAACAACGTCTCCAAGTCCTGCCACTACCACCTCAAAATTCTTAGATGCATGTTTCCGTACCTCTCCTTTACCAACAGACTTGCTGCGGTCCAAACAATTGTAATGTCAAGACTGGACTATGCTAACTCCCTCCGCCTCAAAGTCCAAGCATACCACCCGACAAAACTACAAAGAGCACAAAATGCTGCAGCCAAACTACTACTAGCACTTGGCCCACGAGATCATACCTCCCCAGCTCTCAAAACCCTCCACTGGCTCCCAGTTGGATGAAGGGTGACCTTCAAAACCTTATTCATCTCTCACCGAGCAATGCATAAAATCGGACCGCAACACCTTCAGGACAAGCTAAAACCCTACCATCCACCGCCCGCCTCCAAGTCATACCAAACACCAACTCAATCAGGTTAGGTGGATCATCATTCTCCGCCTTGGCCCCCACACTGTGGAACTCACTTCCACCCCACATTCGACTCACCAAAGACCTCATGTCTTTCTGCAAATTACTTAAAAGTGGCTCTTCCCTTAAAACAAGCACAATAAACAGAAACCGAAGGCTGCTGAATCAAAGATAACAATCCAGCATAGAGACCCGATCGAACAGACAAAAAACTATATTGGCCAATGTAAATAAAATCGGATAATCTTAGTAGAACGAATAAAGTGGATGGAACGGAGGAAGTGGGTGGAAGGGATGACGTGTATGGAAGGGATGGACGGGATGGAAGGGATGAAGTGGAAGGAACGGATGGAGTGGGTGGAACGGATGGAGTGGATGGAACGGATGGATTTGATGGAACGGATGAAGTGGATGGAACAGATGTAGTGGATGGAACGGGTGAAGTGGATGGAACAGGTGAAGTGGATGGAACGGATGCATTAAAGAAAAAACTGACAAAATGGATGAAACATGTAGAGTGGATGGAACAGATGTAACGGATGGAGTGAATGGAACCAATGGAGTGGATAGAACCGATGGAGTGGATGGAACGGATGGAGTGGATGGAACGGATGGAGTGGATGGAACGGAAGGAACGGAAGGAGCGGATGGAACGGAAGGAGCGGATGGAACGGAAGGAGCGGATGGAACGGAAAGTGTGGATGGAATGGAAGGAGCAGATGGAATGGAAGGAATGAAGGAGCGGATGAAACACAAGGAGTGGATGGAACGGAAGGAGTGGGTAGGAACGGAAGCAGTGGGTAGGAACGGAAGCAGTGGGTAGGAACGGAAGCAGTGGGTAGGAACGGAAGGAGTGGATGGAAACAGAAGGAGTGGATGGAAACAGAAGGAGTGGATGGAACGGATGTGACGAACGAGCAAATTGTACGAACAGAAACCATGAGTAGTTTTAACGAATAGAACGGACATAATGAAGTGAATGGATAGAACGGATGCAATGGATGAAATGGACACAGTAGCCTGAACTAATGGAATGGACGGAACAGATGGGGTGGATGGAGCAGATGGAGTCGATCGAACAGATGGAGTGGATGGAACAGGTGGAATGAATGGAACTGATGGAGTGGATGGAACTGATGGAGTGGATGGAACTGATGGAGTGGATGGAACGGGTTAAGTGGGTGGAACGGGTGAAGTGGGTGGAACGGGTGAAGTGGGTGGAACGGGTGAAGTGGGTGGAACGGGTGAAGTGGGTGGAACGGGTGAAGTGGGTGGAACGGGTGAAGTGGATGGAATGTATGCATTAAAGAAAAAATGGACAAAATGGATGAAACATGTAGAGTGGATGGAACAGATGTAACGGATGGAGTGAATGGAACCGATGGAACCGATGGAGTGGATGGAACGGATGGAACGGAAGGAGCGGATGGAACGGAAGGAGCGGATGGAAGGAAAGGAGCGGATGGAAGGGAAGGAGCGGATGGAAGGGAAGGAGCGGATGGAATGGAAGGAGTGGATGAAACACAAGGAGTGGATGGACGGAAGGAGTGGATGAAACACAAGGAGTGGGTGGGAACGGGAGGAGTGGGTGGGAACGGGAGGAGTGGGTGGGAACGGGAGGAGTGGGTGGGAACGGGAGGAGTGGATGGGTACGGAAGGAGTGGATGGGAACGGAAGGAGTGGATGGAACGGATGTGACGAACAAGCAAATTGTGCGAACGGAAAGCAGGAGTCGTTTTAACAAATAGAATGGACGGAATTAAGCGAATGGATAGAACAGATGCAATGGATGAAACGGACACAGTAGACTGAGCTAATGGAGTGGATGGAACAGATGGGGTGGATGGAACAGATGGAATGGATCGAACAGATGGAGTGGATGGAACAGGTTGACTGAATGGAACTGATGGAGTGGGTGGAACTGATGGAGTGGGTGGAACTGATGGAGTGGATGGAGTAGATGGAACGGATGAAGTGGATGAAATGGATAAAGTGGATGAAATGGATAAAGTGGATGAAATGGATAAAGTGGATGAAATGGATAAAGTGGATGAAATGGATAAAGTGGATAGAACGGATAAAGTGGATGGAACGGATAAAGTGGATGGAACGGATAAAGTGGATGGAACGGATAAAGTGGATGGAACGGATAAAGTGGATGGAACGGACGAAGTGGATGGAACGGACGAAGTGGATGGAACGGACGAAGTGGATGGAACGGACGAAGTGGATGGAACGGACGAAGTGGATGGAACGGACGAAGTGGATGGAACGGACGAAGTGGATGGAACGGACGAAGTGGATGGAACGGACGAAGTGGATGGAACGGACGAAGTGGATGGAACGGACGAAGTGGATGGAACGGACGAAGTGGATGGAACGGACGAAGTGGATGGAACGGACGAAGTGGATGGAACGGACGAAGTGGATGGAACGGACGAAGTGGATGGAACGGACGAAGTGGATGGAACGGACGAAGTGGATGGAAAGGACGAAGTGGATGGAAAGGACGAAGTGGATGGAAAGGACGAAGTGGATGGAAAGGACGAAGTGGATGGAAAGGACGAAGTGGATGGAACGGACGAAGTGGATGGAAAGGACGAAGTGGATGGAAAGGACGAAGTGGATGGAAAGGACGAAGTGGATGGAAAGGACGAAGTGGATGGAATGGACGAAGTGGATGGAACGGACGAAGTGGATGGAACGGACGAAGTGGATTAAATGAAAAGTAGATCGAACAGAGGGATAAAGTGAATAAAAGAATGAAATGGATGGAAAAGATGACCGAATTGAGCATATGGAGTACATGGAACAAAAGGAGTGAACAGAACGAATACAATGGATGGAACGGATGGAACGGATAGAGCAGATGAAACTGATTGAGTCAATGGAACGGACAGAGTGGATGAAACGGACCGAACGGATGGAACGGAGAGATCGCTGGACTGAGTCTACTTGTAGGATCGAACAGATGGAATGGTTGGAACAGACGGAGCGGACAGAGCAAATGAAACAGATGGAACGGAGTGGAAGTACTGGTTGAAATGAATAGGACGGATGGTATAGATAGAACAAAAGGAACAGATGGGACCATGAGTGGTGGTGTATAGGGACTATACACCACCACTCAACTAGAACACAGCGATATTATGACACATTAGGTATGGCTGCTCTCATACTAACACCCGCCTCATACCCCTCATCATCCTAATTAAACACAGCAAGCTAGCACACACCGCTAGCTTACGCGTCTCCTCAGGCCTAACGCAGCCACAAATCGGTCTGGTCGTCATCCCTTCAGAACGAACACATATACCTGACCTCCCAACCACCACACCCTACTGCTAAGAAGCAGACATCACGCAACTGCCTCACTTGCTGCACACATACACGGTGCACACACGCACCTATGACTCTCTCTCACTTTCTACTGACTTGAACTACGGTTCCCGAGGGCGTTCAACCTACCAGTGCTTTGAGATCATACCAATGATACATAAGGCGCTATATAAATGCCAAGTAACATAACATAACATTAAGGGCGGCAAAAGTGGTGACAAACATTCAACTTCTTTTTTTATATTTTTTTTACAGGGTGTACTTCTATTTACTGCCCTTATGCTTTTCCGCCCCCCCCCCTCCTGTTAATTCAGCTGATAATGTGTGTTTATGAGGAAATGCACTTTCTGACAGGTGAACAAAACGATTTCAATTGATCATGCATCAATGGTTCCAGGGAAGATTTGAGGTGGGAATATTTTAATCCCTGCTTTTGGAAGTTGGCATAAAATAATTTTTCAGGGAGTAAAAGATTACTTCTTACTGTACACTGACATACATTTTTAAAACGTAACTATATTTGTAGTAACACATATTTTCTTGGTGCCCAGTAATCACCATAAATGAAAATATGTTTATGTTTAGCTTATTAGGCCCACTTCAGATGATAGCACACAGTAGCAGAGCTCTTCTGTGTGGGAGGAGCTACTGAAGCATCTGGTCTGAACATACCAACATAGCAGTGGAGGCAGTAAGAAGGGGCAGACGGAGAGTACAGTTAGTGTGGAAAACAGTTTTAAAATAAACTTTACCCATCTCATAAACATTCAAATAACATGAGAATAAATGATTTAATCCATGAAAACATTCAATCAGCATCTAAAAATTATAAAGGAACATCTTTTGCATAAAGTGCTTTTTCAACTACAGTCCATAACTTCATCAGGGCTATAATAAGCGACACTTGGGAATGAGCCAGACAATGTATCCAAAATCCATCAGTGTTAATAAATGAAGTACAATGCACAAATCTATTAAGGTATATTGTTCTATGATTTGTCGACCCCTCGCACTGTGCAAGCAGATGTCTAGACGTTTTCTTAGCTCCTTTCAAGCCACAGAGTTTACAAGTTCTTTTTTCTAAAGAGAAACCTGGTCTAGACCCCAAGAAGGCCGGGCCGGGAAGTTGCTTTAAGTGAAGCAACAGGAACAACTGTCGAAGAGTCAGGCAGGGACATTTTAAAATGTAAGGCTGCACTTGGGCAGAGAGATAGGTAAGGGCAACAAAGTCCTGTGTGGATTTTTTATTTAAAACCAAGTCATGATTGTTAAGATTATCCCACCTACCAGCCTATTTTTTATTGTATAATAAGTTGCTCATAGTCAAGTTGCCAACTGAATGCCCAGTCAATTGTTTCAAAAAAAAGGTTTATGCTCATTTACGAATATTTTTGAACAATTCATATTTAGCTATGGTGATTAATTGCCATATTAAAGGCCACAAGGGATAGTCAATATACTTTTGTATCTTAAGGTAAAAAGTAGCTTAGCATAGCATAGGTAAACAATGATTGGCTGCCCAATTTCAGTCTGATGTTAGCAACTGGTACTGAGTTGGACAACTCCAATAGCTTTCTCCAAATCTTGCCTTCAAGAACATCAAATCTACTTCCGAGATGCTCTAAACCTGCCTATGTCCCGCATATTATGGACGGTATAAGACCGATTCTGTATAACCATGTTGATACTCAAATCATGTTGCTCCGAATATGCCAGGAGGGCATTCAAATATCTTTTCAGGCCTATTGAGGTATGATCTAACTAAACAATATCGTCTGTGTGTTACTAATTTTTGGAGGACCATTCTTTACTGCCTCAAAACATTTGGGCAAATTGGCAATATATAAGTTGAATAATAAAGGGGCTAGCAAATAGCCCAGCTTTAAACCACGATTGGTATTTGATCTACCTGGTGATTTTCCCAATATTGTCTAACTTAAATGCAACAGTGGCATCAGTGTATAATTCAGTGATAATGTTCAATAGGCTCTCAGGGATTCCCCAATGTTTTACCTTGGTCCAAAGTAGGGGGCGGTTGACTGAATGAAAGTCAGCAGTGTAGTCGATGAAAGCGACAGAGAGGAGCACTATCCTTCAAGTCTTGTTTAGTAGTAATTTAAGAAGCAGAACATTTTGGGTGGTGCTATTACCCTTCCTAAATCTGGTCTGAAATACATTCCATAGAGGATTAGGCTCCACCCACTGTGTGTGTTCCCTAAGCAAGATGTTTGCAAAAGTCTTGACTGGGAAATCAAATAGGAGTAATAGCCGATAATTGGAAGGGTGTGCACATTCATTTTTCTTGAACACTTGGACCAAATAAGGGTCTTTCCAGGAGACTGGGATCACGTTGGAGATGACGAAATCCTGCCCATAAGGAAATGTTTTTTAAAGTACCACATTAGCCAGGCCATCCGGCCCAGGTGCACAGGAGTTCTTAAGGTTTTTGATAAATAAGGCAATTACTTCCTTCGTGTACCAGCTTATGTCAAAGCTAGGTCAGCTCTCAATGCATACCATAGTAATAATAATAATAATAATAATAATAATAATAATAATAATAATAATAATAATAATAATAATATTAGGGGCTTGCTCATGCATTTCTTTAAAAAAGTGTGTTTCTATGAATTTACATCAGGTTACCTCAGTCACACTGGGCCTCATTACAAGTCCGGCGGTAACCCTGCCAGTGCTACCAGTGGGTTGCCACCAGACTTGCAATATTTACCAGCGCCTGGCTTGCCGGTAACACTGGGGGATTACAAACCTGGGGTTCTGGGAAATCAGGCACCGGTAAATGGTAAATCCCCATTCCCATTGAGTCCCACAGGACTCAATGGGAATGGGGACCATGGAAGCACCGGCGCCGTTAATAACGGTGCCGGTGCTTCCGTGAAACTCTGCGGGCGGGTGCCGTTCCACCCCTGCCAGGTCTGACTCTGAATAGGAGTGTACAGAGTCAACGCACGACATATAGAATTATGAAATCAGGTTTAAAAGAGATTGTAGGACCACATAAAAATATGAGTAAGATGTGTGGAGTATGAATGAAAATGAGTTATAACATTTTTTAGTTTTTACTGGGGGCTAGGTCTCAAAGTTTGTAAACATCTGCAGGGCTGCAGTGTGTGTCTATGCAGGGTATTAATATGTTAAGTAGCATGGCTGCCAGGAATTGATGATGAAGAAAGGAAGACTTTGCAGAATCCCTTGAAAGGCAAGAAGGACAATTTTGGATGAGCTCTGCAGGTATCCAGTAACCAAGTCAAGAGTATTTAAGCCCCAGGCCCAGCACCAGTCTTCAGGACCTGGGAGCGGTTGAGGGACAGAATATACTGCTCCGGGCAAAGTTCTTTGCCAATCCTCATTTCTGTACGGATTACATTTGTTACCTTTTGCAAGATAGACTTGTGGCCTTAATTCCCTAGAGGGATGCATTTACTCTGGTGTGAGCGTGATGAGGGGTACCCCAATGTATTTAAGGGGTACAAGTATGGCCTACCGTTCAGTGGTGACGCCGTTGAATTGACAACATCAACAGTCACGATTGAATCTGCATCTGCCCCAGTACGATTAATCGAGTGGGTAGAGGAAGAGTGGATATACTTGGACTCTAGCGCCACACCAGAAATCTCTGTGTTTGAAAATACAGAGATCCTTTCCACAGGAGCAGGAAACGCAGATAGAAGTATGGTGGCCAACGGGGAGGGAAGCACACCCTCAGCTAATATGCCACCTGAGGAGGTAGAGGCTGAGGGAAACACCTATGAAATATTCTATACAAGAAGAAGAAAGAAGAAGATGAGGAAAACTATCCCTACTATGGCCTTTCCCCAACAATAGAAAAAAATGAAAAATCAACCATCAAAAAATTCAGCTAAGTCCAACAGTGCTCGGGGCTTTATTCAAAGCCTCAAACCCTACGTGCCAGAACTGGACCTACCAATGCAGAATCTACAAAGTGAAATCCAGCAAAAAAGGAGGATAAACCCTAACGGATGTACTTCTGATGATACCATGGCGTTTGGTTCAGCAGCAAAAACGAATGAGGGGATAGTGTCGACTAATTCAGTCGACCAGGAACTCCTGGATCTCTCGGTGTACGAGACGGAAGACGATTGAAGGCTGACGGCTCCATTACCTAACGGCCTTGTCTAAATAGCAGCCTCCACCCTCTATCACTGAAGCCCCTCCATCTACCAACCCCCAACTGGCAATGCCCCTCACTCTCATTGAGGCACTTCCACCTATCAACCTCCAACCATCAGTTATCCCAACAACCTGGTTTTTGACGTTGGAGGAGAGGCCCAGAAAGGTGGCGGCTACTGTCGAACATGGGGATGGGGCTCGCTGCCGATCCATGGGAATCGCTACGCAGGAGACTGCCCAGATCTTAAACAAAGAGATTCCTTTGTTGACTTCGCTAAGAACAACAGGGAATGAGTGATCCACCAAAGATCTTATGATGGGACAGTGATTCAAAGATTGCCAGCAGGCTTAGAATGTGACCCTAATGTAACTGATAAGGAGCCTCATCCCAACCCCCATAAAGAGCAAAGAAGCCCCAAAGGTTACAGCTACCCAATTCAGAGGGGAAATAATAAAGAAGTTCAAAAACTGTATTTGGATAGACTACCAACGGTCAATGATGGGTTGCACTTGAACCGCACACATATCTTGAGACTTCTACACCATATCCCATCCCTGGAGGCCATAGACACCACAGACATTGCCGCAGTCGTATTTCCAAATCCTCAAAAATTCGATTATGTCTGTTTGCACCTAAATTCAAAATGTTATCTAACTTACTTTTGGAAGCTGCTGAACAGTTTTGGCCCCTGGGTTTTGATATAAGCAGCAAAAAGATCTATCGACAAAACAAACAGCCTATCCAAAGCAATGACCTTCAGGCGGCTGTGCTACTCAACGACGAAAGAGACTGGGTTCTGGGATCACAAAGAGTCCTGAACAAAGGTCCCATTGGACATCTGTTTAATGACATAGCAGGAGGATTTGATGACTTTGATATCTTGTGTCTCGAAGAGACTTGGAGCTATCAGCAATGCCAGAAGCCGAGCCATTCCACCTTTTCGTATACCCTACCATTAAAAATGGTAAAGGCAGCCCGAGTTCAGGCATCTTGACATTAATCAAATAGGAATTGGGTTTAAAGTCTGTTAAGTCCAGTAATCAAAACTCATATTGCAAATCACAGTATTGGAATGGGATAGGACGAATAATGGATCCTCTACTCACTTGGTGGGTAGTCATATCTACTGGAATCCCTGGGTGTGGGATGACCTGGTTTTTACGAATTTGATAATGAAGGAGGTAGATCTTTTGATAAGCCTGGTAAACCCGATGATAATAATCTGTGGGAATTTCAATATGAATTGTTTAAGTTTAGAGAAGAAGGGGGGGCTGTCTCTGCTCTAACCGCAGCAAATAATAAAAAGTCTCGGGCGACATCATGGATGCAGGAAGTCACTGAGCGAGGCTTTCATATGTTGAACGGCCGTATTCCAAGGGACATCCCTGGGGGTGTGACATGGAGTAGAGGGACACAGAACTCCATTTTAGATTATTATTATTTTGTCTCCCCAGGAACTGTCTCCCTTGTTAAAAGGCTGAAGGTGATCCCCATGATATATAGCGACCACGATTTAGTCCAAATGACATTGGCTCACCCATTTTGCAAACGGCTTAGCTGTTGGATGGTAAATTCACAAGTGGATCCTGGCAGAAATCGCCTTTGCCTAAACCGAGATGAGATGACCTCTCTGAATAAATGCCTGTTGGCGGATCTGACAAAGAATAAGGGAAGAGGTGACTATGTATTGCTCATGAGCAATTATTGGGAGTCTAAAGGCGTGGGACCAAGACCTCAATTTAAACCAAAGCACCAGTATGATCAAGATGTGGTGGCCAAAAGACGAGAACTGAGACGTGACATCAGAAGACTAAACCTCATGGGGGGAGGTGGACAAAGGAGATAAAATTAAAAAAAGAAAACAACACTACAAAAATTGGCTCCTGTAACATAAAGCTATTACATCACAGCTTGATTCAGAACATACGCTTAAAACACTCTCAGCCCAGGACTCGAGAGGACTTTGGCTGCTGTTAAATGAAACAGGGGGCCACTTCAGTCCAATTCAGTAAGCGAACGGGAGTGGGTAGTGTTTTTCAGAACCCTCTACCAGAAGCAATTAACATTGCGGAACAAGACAATATTCACTCAGGGAAAAATAAAAAAGAGTGGGTGTTGCGGTCCTTTTCCAAGGAAGAGATTAAGGATCTAGTCCTGAAGGCTAGCAATTCTAGGCCCCCTTTCTCTTCGGGACGTAATTTCCGTAAAAAGAGTCACAGAATTCAGCCCACTCTTCCGGGGCTGTTTTGAGCATCAAGTTAGGAAGACAGAGAAAGGGGCCCTAGAATTGCTAGCCTTCACGATTAGAAGAGAGACTCTGAATTCCTGGAAACAAGCAAGCTGTGGTGATCCCAATTTTCAAAAAAGGGATCAGAACTGACCCAAAAAATGACTGTGCTATTGCACTTTTGGATGTGCTGGGAACATTTTTTGCCTCCTTATTACTTAAAAGGCTGAAGAAATGGGTTAAGGACTTGTGCCAGTACGATTCAAGACAAAAAGGCTTTGTAAAGGAGGTCGGATGCAGCCTAAATCTTTTATTGCTGAACATCCTAAAAATTAGAGCTCTGCGGGATGGGAACAAAATGTATATCGCTTTTGTCGACTTCGCCCAAGCTTTTGATAGTATTGATCGGGACCTACTGTGGTCAAAAATTGAGTTGTCCTAGAGACATTCTTTCCCCCATTATATCATTATATACCGACACCTCGATGCAAACAAAGCTAACAGCAAATGGGTTACTTTCCGAAAAAATTCCAACCTCAAGAGAGCTAAAACAAGGCTGCCCTCTTACTCCAGAACTTTTGCATCTGTTCATCTCTGACCTTAAAGGGGCATTAAGGGGGTGGGAGGATTCTTTCCCACCAAGGGTAAACGGGGAGCAAATAGGATGGTTACTCTATGCCGATGATTTAATGATTTTGAACTAGACACAGATTGGTCTGCAACAGAAACTGAATGCTTTACAAAAATATGTGCAGTCGAATTGCCAAAAAATCAATGTTTCCAAATCTGCAATTTTGGTCCTACAAAATCTAAAGGGGAAAAATAGACAAACATTTATCTGCCGCTAGGAGAATGAACCAATTAGCATATTGGCCAATGCAAAATACCTAGGAATTAATATCAATTTGAGTATTCGCGATGCTAAACCTGTATCTGAACTGAGGTCGAAAACCAGGAACCTGGACACACAGGGTTGTGTGATTCACAGGAAATACGTAACGTTTTCCCTGATCCCAACCCTCAAGTTCTAATGGCAAAAAAGAAACCCCAATTGTGACTTGTGAGGGGAGGGAGAGTGTCTCTTAGACGGCCGTGAGATATATGGCCAAAGTTGGAAGGGCTTTTTTGGAGGAAGGTACTCCGGTTACTGCAGTGCATTCCAAGACACAAATTGGGTTTTGTTTCTTTATATGCCATGGTGACCTGGAAAGCCCACCTCCCTTACCGTAAAACTGTAATAGAGAACTCTCCTCCCCAATTCAAAGTCCTGAAAAAAAAGAAGACAGTCTGTTGGGATTGGACATTAAAAACATGGGCTAATCCCTGCACAGGAATACTGGCATAAACAAAGGTGAAGGAAGAACTGTTATCCAACCCTGAAGCAGTTAAAAGGAACATCTGGCTTGAGAATTGGATCACGACAGTAAATGAAAAATCACAATTTAGCGTGTCCTGTCTCGCTAAAGATGGGATCAAGGCCTTGAATGTTGTACCAAAGTATTTGATAAAATGTCCTTGCCCTCGACACATAATGATCTTTATGAGGTTCAGATTTAATCTGTTCCATAGCACAGAGAATCTGATTAAAGCACTTACCACTTCTGTGCCTGAAGCTAAGGGACATTAGAACAACCTACTTAAGAGGGCTTGGGAGTGAGCTCCCAGCTAGAAACTCTGAGAAATTCTGGCTTGCATGAAGTCTGGTAAGCTGACATTGGCATTGACAACATTTTTGGTGGTCATTTTTGGCCAATTAGGATAGGCCCAAACAATGGGCTGATTTTAAAGAAAACATTTGTTGTACGTACATTTCAATCTTTTTTAATGCATTGCACTGTAACTTCTGTGTTTTAAATTCAAGAGTTGATTTTAAAGAACATGCCTCGTGTAAACATATGTTGATTTTTAATATGTATTGTATTTAGCATTTTATCATTACTTCTGTTTTGTATTTTGGTTGATTGTGTTTTTAGGTCTTGTTTTTTTTCTAACCTTGCTTGACTTTCTGTTACGAAAGTAGGTTAATAATGAAATGTTTGTATTTTAGATTTGATGTGTGGCAAAGGTTTGAAATAAACCAAAGCCGTAATAAAAAAATAAATTAAAAAAACATGTATTACCAGGCGTTTTGTCTGAATTTGTGGTAAAGGGTCTGGGTGATGACATTAATCCAAGATGGCTGCCACTACAATTTATGAATCAGAATTTGATCTAGAACTCTTTTCAGAGTGATCCTATCAAATATTTTCTAAGCACCATTTATGTTCACCATAAAACTGAATAAAGAAGGTCCTTAAACAAATTTGGTATCTTATTGTTTAGAGGTTTCTGTTCGCAGTTTGTTTTTCATGATTTCTAAAAAAAAATCCTATTTTGTTATTGGCAAAAAAATTGAAAATTATTCAAAAGCATTTGAAGCGTGAAATTTGATGCCATTGTCCAGTAAAATGTTTTCAAAGAAATGTCAATACCTCCAGATATCGAAAGTCATTTAAATGTAGAACTTCCATGACCAGCCAAAAAAAACAGATAACAGAGTTTTCCTTGTGTATCTGATGCCACCACAGAAAGAAATCTCCCCTGGTTAATCCAAAATTGGATTAAATTGTTTTAGAGTGTATTAAGAAGAGAGCCGAGTGGAACAATAACAAATACTTGAACATAAGTCTACGATTAGGCAACTTAAAACCTGAAGAACTAAAAAATGAAAAAGCATCACAGCACTTGGAATGCTACAAGCAATGTACTCATAAGGCAAACATGGATCCAGCTATGAAGAAGAGGAAGAAGTAGAACAAAGCTACATTAGAAGATCAAAAATACATATGTCCGACAGAAATACATGCTTCTTTTGCAATAAAGAAGGAAAAAGAAGAAATCAATTATATTTGATTGCAACTGAATCAGTAGGCATCCGTTTGAAGAAAGCAGTAGAACGGTCTAACAATAACACATTGAAGATTCGTTTTAGCAATTGTAAAGATCCTGGAGACCCTCACGCAAGGGAAATTGCAGATCACAAGCTATGTTGGAACACACATGTAGTGACTGTCTTACGTCGCAAGCCTACACTAAGTGGAAAGATGCAGCCAAATTCACTGTATTTTTAAGTAACACATGTTGAATTTGTATCTTCAATTAGTGATTTTCTCCTTGAAGGAAAAGTAACAACAATGGAGCAAACTGAAAAGCTTTACAAGAACATTGCAGCTAACAATGGTTTAGAAGAAGGACAGATGAAAACAAATCAAACGTTTCAAAGAAGAACTTGAATGCATTGACAATATTTTTAGTAATCCCAAAAGGATAAATGAACCACAATGATGCTCATTGAAAGTAACAGCAGATGTTGCACTCTCATCCAGAAGAAGAATTTAAGGATATTCAGAAAACAAAATGAGAACCCTTCTTGATGCAGCTAGGATTTTACAGCGAGCCGTACCAACTTGTGAAAAATAAAAATTCACTGGAATCTGTGAAGAAGTGAATTTGGCAGATGTTGTTCCAAAGGAAGTTGTTCTTGTTTACAAGTGGTGCTGTCAAGGACAGATGGATATGAAAAGTAATTCAGAAAAGCACATACCACTGTAATGAACAGGACTCATGAATTGTCACAGATGTTTTTATATGAAATGCTATCACCACAACAAGCTTCCTACGCGAGCACTTATACCGCACAGCATACCCGTGAAAAGCCCTTTAAAGTGGCAGTTGGGCGTACAATGCACACAACTACTGGCAGCAAATTCATCATTCAATTTTTGCATAGAATAGGAGCGTCTATAGATTATGCCAGAGCCCTTCGGTTTCAGACAGAGAGCCACAGAGGTAATAAATCATGGATGAGTGTGGAAGCTCTTACATTGCCTCAGAGTTGGTCAGAGGCAGATTTGTCTATTGTGCTGATGACAACATTGACTTCCTCAAGGATACTCTGGTGAATGAACTTTGCATGGTACAGTTTTGGTGGTCTATCAGGTGAAGGGGAGTCAGATGTCCTAAGCCCAATTGAAATATCAGGATCATTATCACTTCCACCACTGCAGAAGATTCCTCAGTCCCTGTTTGAGGTCATTTCTTGCAACATTCCCAAAGGGTGTAGACCACAGAATCCTGTAAGCAGTCAAATCACTGATTATACAGAGAGAAATATGGTTATTTTAGATTCGAACAGGCCTGAGGCCCAACTTTGGATGATGACGGAAGTCTTGCCGTCGAGTGATTTTCAAGAATGTTTAGATGAAGAGTAGCTGGATACACATTGTAATCTCACTGAAAAAACCGAGACTGATGAATTTAAGACAGACTCAGAACCACTCAGTACAGTTCTGACTTGGTCAGTTTACAGTTCCATTATAAGTGATCCTCCAACTAAAGAAAAAATAGTCTGTGTACTCCCACTCATAGCTTCCAGCCCAACAAGCACACAAACAAGCACACAACCACAGCTCGCATTCACGTTGGAGAAAATAACATCTGTTGTCACCCCAGAATCGAAAACAGTTGTAACATTGGATCTTGGCCTTTCCAAGCCTGTTTTAAAATTAGCTATAGCTAAAAAAATACTTGTCAAACAACTGGATGCTTAGACTAGGTGAGCTACATATAATAATGTCAATTCTTCGAGCTATTGGTTCTTTCTTGCATGGTACAAGCATTTAGGCCACCTTAGCTGTACTTTATGGTGCGAAAGTTGTGTCGAGGATTCTATCAGGAAAGTGCGTAAGGAGAATAGTTGAGGCACACGTCACTAATGCTTGCACTTTTGAAATGCATCATCTTTGAATTCTAGAAAGAGCGTGTTGAAATCAAGGAAAGGACGGAACCTGTGCTTAAGAAGTACATTACAAGTTTACAAGTAGATTATTCCCACGAAACAAAATCAGTCCATAATTATGTTGTGACAGTGCTGACAAATTTGAATGTGATGGACAAAATGGAAGCATTTGAGGCTAAAGAATATCAAGAAAAACCAACACTCAGAGTGGTTCTTCAGTACATGTATATGGTGGACACAATGCTTTTATTCATCAGATCCGTCCGAAATGAAAACTCGGATTTAGACCTTGAATCACTTGAAGAGTTTGTGATAAACTACGCATGTATGGTAACATGGTACTTAGCAGAAATGAAACAACTTGAAAGCAAACACCAAGACTGGTGGAGTGAGTTTCAGAAAGGCAATTGGGTAGTAAGCAAGACAAAAGTACACTTTTTTGCTTTAGGTTCAGATGAAGCTCTGGAACATCAAAACATGGCAATGAAAGTACTTGGTGGTGTGGTTAATACCATTCAAAAGAAACAGGCTCTAGCATGATTCTTTTTAGCCTCTCCCGAGCTGCCGAGGCTGTCTACAGAAGCAAAAAGAATTGTAGGAATCACAGATTACGAACAGTAAAAACATTACCACCTAACAGCATCCAAAGCAACACGCCAAAAAGAAGATGTTCAACATATCTACAACTCAATCATGACATTGACGAATCCTGTGAATTGTGATGGAAAATAATTCATCAACATCTAAATAAAGGCAGTTTTTCATAAAAATATACAGAAGGACACATCAAGAATGACCGAAAAAGGTTGCCAAATGTACAACATCTTAAAAGAAGACCAGATTGAATCAGACAGTTGTAGCCTGTGGGCCTCCACGAAGAAAGAACGCTCAGCAGTCTAAAAGTACACACAAAGTTGTTAAGAAAAAAGTACCAGACACTATTGTGCAGTTGAAGGCAGATCGTTCTTTGTTCACATGTTTGCTGATTGCTTCACAAAGTCAAACTGACATTAATCTACAGGAATGCTTGAGTAATTACGTTCTCTACAGTACCTCTTTCAATGTTAAACTTAGATGTTACAATGATTTTAGCTTCAAATGCAGCAGATGAAGATACTAGAAGAGGAACAACATATAGAGGTTTCTAACACCATGATTGAGGACTGTTATTTGTTACTAAGGACAGATTATCTGTACCAGATGAACCATTCACCAGCTGTCCTTGACAAAACGCAGAATTGCAAGCACAGCAGAAAACGTCATATGTGAAGACATGCCATGACCTTCCAATTGAATTTAATAAGAAAATAGAACCTTGTCTGCTCAAGTATGATGAAACTCATTTATTTATTTGATACCTATGTAGAAAATGTACTCAGCAACTCCATGCGAAGGAAAAGAGCAGGAAAAGCAACACCTGTTGAGTACAAAATCAAAGATTCTACAAATATCAAAAATGTTTCCATGATAACCCTCTTATTGCATTCTAAAACTAAAGATGAGTTAACAGCTTACCTCTCAAATAAAGCAATTCTGCATGCACCGAGGATAAAAAGAAGCCTGGTAGCTGGTTGGAGAAATGAAGCCAAGTAAACCGAAGGAAATGATGTTGGAGACATTGAAAGCACACGAGGAGGCAGATACGAAAATATTTCTTCACTCCCTTTATGTATCACGTTGTCACGCTACTGCAATCCAGATTTGTTCACCTGATACCAATGTTTTGTGCTTTCACTGTGGTGGTCACTGTTTTCCCCATCTGAAAGCATGTTTGCCACAGGAGTTAGAACTAATGTAAAATGTATAGATGTCAAAGGTGTGTGCTCCTTCTTATGGCCTACTGTGAAGGCATTACTAGGCTTCATGCTCTTTCATGGTGTGATGTACCGAGTGCTTAATGAAGAAAGGAAAACTATCTTTTCAAGACTTCAGAAAAATAAATCCTTTAAGCTTTGGGAAGACTTGGATGTCTAGAAGAATTTAAGAAGGAAGATGAACAATTGATAGAGCAATTCATTTGTCAAGTATCCTCACCAGGAACAAATATTTCAGACATTGGTCAATTGCATTGGTGGATATTCACAAAAAAGAGATACAAAGTGAAAGTCTGCTGCCAACAAAATCCTCTTTAATACCATGCATCTTAAGGACTCACTACCAGGTGATGGAGTGCCGGTGTGCTGATCAACCACACCTGAATCTCCCAGAGCCATCACAATTCGAGTGGGAGAAGCCAGATAATCAATATGTTCCTACTATGTGTATGCTTTCATGTGCACCATAATAAATCATACAGCTGTTACAGTGTGCATGCGTTAAAGGACGGTGGGCTGTGCATTTCAAATGCCGAGCTCAGTCACCAAAGTGTGCAGAACTGTGTAAGTGTGGTGGTGATGAGGAGCTGTGTGATGATAACGATTTTGTAGATGATGACTCTGAAGATGACGTGTAAAACCTTAATTTCTCTCTTCAAATGTAAATAGCTATTGCAGTTTTAATAAATAG
The DNA here is from genome assembly GCF_040938575.1 of Ambystoma mexicanum. NCBI lineage: Eukaryota > Metazoa > Chordata > Amphibia > Caudata > Ambystomatidae > Ambystoma > Ambystoma mexicanum. The sequence goes on along the minus strand of NC_090930.1, from coordinate 861,392,245 downwards.
TATATTTCAATGAGAAAGTTGCAAATTATTTCAAACTTTCTAACTTAGTGAGCATACAGTGTAAGGTTTGCGATGAAGTGGCAATAATTTGCAAGGTTATATCAGGGAAACGATAAAAGATATAAATAAATTCCTTATATGAACTTTTCTATTCCTTTGATCATGTTTAACAAAAAACCTACTTGGCAACATTTTCATAGAACCGCCCTAAAAGCAGTTACAGCTAAAAAACAAAATTAATATGCATAACGGCAGCCATCTTGCATTAATTACGTCACACAGGCCCTCTGCCACAAATTCAGACAAAATACTGGGTAGTACATGACTCTATGCTTCACCATTATCAATGCATCCCCAGTAGGCATGCCTTCTCTTCAATCAAAATCCCACGGACTAGGTTATTGTAACATATGCCCCTCAACTATCAAGGCAAATCAAATTTCTTGCCTGGAATTAAAAGCCTTTCATGTCCTTCAGCCTGGTGACTATGATAACACTTGGCGGTGCACTTTGCATGCGCTCTACGCACACATGCTGCTTTTGAAGCACTGCAGGTAATTGCAAAGCCTGACAGCCAATTAGTGAAGTTCCAGGAAGGAAGTAACAAAGTGAAGGATGCCGAGCAGGAGCTGAGCACTTGGTGGTGCATTTTGTTTTTTGGGCGGGGGCATATTTGACAAATTTTACGAGTAAGACTAGAAGGTATGCAGTTTATCTGAATGGATGCATGCACCAATAGCCTTTTAAAAAGCCCTTGCTAACTAATCGGAGGGATGAAGATGGAACTAGATTTGTGATCTTACTTGTGCAAATGGGGATTAATAAGACCAGTTTCTGGGGGAGGTTGAAACAGCAATAGCCAGGGGCACAGATGAGGAAGAGGTCGCAGGAACAGCTTGCTTAATCTCTCACCTGGGGTGTGAGTGTACTTTGCTTTTTGACGATGATTAACAGCAGCAACACATGGACACAGGCAGAGGATGGAACCTTAGCCCCCATCCATCTGTCCTCTATGTCACCGCCATAGTCTTAGCTGCTCTGTACAGAGTATTTTTAAGAATTTTTTAAAAATAATAATTTAAAGTACAAATTGGTTAATTAAAACCTTATACACTACAAGCAAAACACCAAAAAACAATTATATTTCAATCCTTAATACCAGTGTTATAGCAAGAAACATAAAAACAAAATACGATCAATTTCTTCCAATTAAAAGGTGCATTATAAAAACAGTTTCAAGTTACTCACTAACAGATGGCTCTTTTCCAAATATAAAAAGCTGCCCCAATAAAACCTTTATATCCCCTTTGTAAATTACTGACCAAAATTGGTCTGATTCAATCATTTGAAAATCCCCAACTATATGTACATACCCTTTGTAATACCATTGCTTTAATTTAGTACACATGGTGAGGATAAGCCTTGCAGTCTCCACCTCTATTTTACAAAGCCTACATAGTTTTTCTGCTCGGGGGATATTAGTCCAAGCACCAGTGAGTTCATTACAAGGTAGGGTATTCAAACGTAATTGCAAGATAAATCTTCTCATTGCCCTATTGCCTGTATTTACTAAGTATTCTCTCGGGGTGGCAAGTTTGAGACCCTGAAGAGCATAAGCGGCGTATCGTGTCTTAGTGTAAAGGTAAGTTTGATTTTCACAAAAATCCCAGATATTTGCTTTTTTCTTTAGACTTTTAAAAATACAGATAGCATCCTCTTTCACCACAGGTACCTTCAAACCTAAAACTTCGAGGAAGGACGATACTGTGTTTTGTAAACTTAACATATAAGTATTCTTGAACCTGCCTTTGCTACTATGTTTTCCTATTAGGTTGATTAGGTTACCTTCCTCCCCCTCCCCCAATAATATTCTAAAATAAAATTTACAGCATCCTATTTTCCACAAAGTCGAGAGGGAAATAAGCCCCAGCTCACATCTTATTGCCTCTATTGGCACAGCATTAGGTAGTCCTAGAACCGGTCTCCGAAGTTTCCCTTGCAGTTTACCTAATTTGCTCAGCTATTTACCCTCCACTGTTTCCAAAGCATACAGAATATCAGGTATAATGCAACTCTTGTATACCTCAAGGGAGCATTCAATAGAGTGGCCTCCTTTACTGAACATATATTTCCGTATAACATTCCACTTCTTTAATATTTTTGTGTCTACCATCTCTTGGAAGAAATTAATACTGGGATTGCTCAAAATAGGTATCCCCAAATATGGGTAAGCATCAACAACCTCCAAGGTGACGGAGTTGATTTGCCATCTAGAGGTCAGTTTTCTTTTCTCTTTCTTTGCTACTCCAAATATCATGATCTTGGTCTTATTGATATTTAGATTATTTGCCTCAGAATAAGAGTACAGTTCATCCAGCAACCTTTGTAGTCCTACAGGTGTTTTATCCATTAGAATGCTATCGACTGCGTACCTAAGACCACATATTTGCGATGTCACACATCCCTGCTTGAGGGCAGTATTTGTACTAATCGCAGGCGATATCATCCCTCCTTTACCCAGACAGATAGACACTGTTGTATCCCTATACATTTCTTTCAAAAAGTGGTGGATACTTGGGCATATTTTTCCTCCTCAGTTTTCCCCACAATAGGTCTCTGTTGACACAATCAAATGCTTTCAAATAGCCTATGAAGCACACATATATTTTTTTTCCCCTTTATCCTTTGTGTCTGCAATGATATGATTCAACATGGTCAAATTGTCCAGGGTGCTGTGGTCTTTTCTAAAACCTGTTTGTTGGGAAGAAAGGAGACCCTTTTCCTTTATCAAGTTGTTCAAAGTGCCCACTAACAGAACAGAAAATCTTACAGCTGCTATCGGCCATAGCTAGCAATCTATAATTATCAGGTAATTTTCTGTCTCCTTTTTTAAAAATATGGATGACTATGGCTTTCCTCCAACTATCTGGAATAATACGTTTTCCCATATACCAGTGAATAGTTGTAGTAGAAGCACTGCCCATTTTTTAGGGTTTTGTTTAATAACAATGTTAGCCAGCCTATCCAGGTCGGGGCTCTCAAGGATTTCATTTTTGAGATAACTTGGAGGATATCAGTGATATTATAAGGGAAATGATGTGTTCCATATGGATTAGTACAAGTGGGAATAACAGATTTGACTTATCTTGAAGAAGAGATTTGCAATATAGTGCATTCATACATCCTGACCCACGTCATTGTTTTCTCTATTATCATCCTCCATCAAAAATTGGCCATACAAGTACCAACATTTTTTTGAGTTTGGGTTTTACATATTTTATATATGCACCTTCAATTAGCGTTATTAGTATTGTATTTATGATTTTTTAGCCAATTTGTATAATGTGTCATAATATTGCTATATCTCTTACTCCTCTCTTCGTCATCTAAGTCACATAACTCCTTAAGTTTCCTAATATCCCACTTCATTTCTTTTTTCCTCTCATGAATCATTTGATCAAATTTGTGAGTATGCTTTTTACCATTGTTGCTTTTCCAGATAATTTTACCATTCGTTTTCTGTATCAAGCCCAGCAAATTAGTGATCATATTAAAACCATTGAGGGCAATATCCTGGCCTTCAATGATAAGATGATCAAACAATCTGTTAAATGTAGCTACGTTTTTATCAGACCACGTGATCCTATTTCCTCCCGCCGAAAATTGTATATTCATCACCTTTCCTACCTCCCAACTCTGTGTTTTTGTCCATTAATACATTTTCCCCTTAGGGCTGTGTGATCACTCAGAGGGGTAACTACATGTTCAAACGAAGTACTGGAGTTACATAGTCTTTGATTTACAAACATGTAATCCAGTCGATACCCAACCTTCCCATTAGTCCAGGTTTCCCCAAGTACCTGCCCCTTTAATAGGTTCCAGATAATATAACCACCAATTAGACAACAATTTCAACCATCAAGTTCCCTGTAAAGTTTGGAGATTTTTCCTCCCAACCAAACAGTGATCCCGTGTTTCTTCTGGTACAATGATAAGTGTATAATCCCATAGTTCTTGACACCCATCCATCTCCTTTTTAGCAGTGTCACAGTAGGCATTAAAGTCCCCGACAATACAAATTTCCGAGTCCGGGAATTCCAATAACCATCCCTCAATGGTATGTTTTATAATGTCACCTATCCCCAGCATGTTTTTCCACCTGGATGTGAGTAAATGTTAATGAGAAGTAATTTACCTAATAGGCTTCCCTTATCGATAACTGCACACATAACAAAAGGGGAAATCCCATACTTCCGATACGGTCTGTATGAGATATGGTTTTTCACCCCAATACACAGGCCTCCAATTGGTCAACCCTTTTCCCCTTTAGTCGCTGCTTTATTCCATATATTATATCCTTCCAGTAGCATTTCCCCACATACCCAGGTTTCTTGAAGGGCAAATATATCTCTATCCAACAGCAGTTGAATACCATCCATGTGGAGTAGGGAGTTAAAGCCCCTACTATTCCAAGATAGTAGGGTAATTTCTTTATTGCATGCCTCATCTCAGTTTACAATAGGTATATTACCCTCCAAGAATCGCACTTCCCTTTGGTTACATCCCGACTCTGTACTTGTTATTGAGGTCGCACCCGATTCAATGTTTTTATCCTTCAAATCTTGGTGAGTTGAGGAATGGCATATCACAATCTCATAGTTATTACCCCATACACCATTAGAGTATTCACGTATTAGATCTACAAAAACTGCAGATCTAAATCGTACGATTACCCAATTTTCCCAACTCCCAATTTTAGGCAGAATAATAGAATAAATGTCCCATGAATTAATATTTTGAAGCTGTGGGATAGGTGACAGTTTATTCAATATCCAAGCCCTATTTAGAAACAGGCTTTCATCAATCGTAGCTTTTTCCATGATCTTTATACTTTTCCCCACTGTAATTTGGGTTTGATCTTTCTCTCCGACTTTAAGTGAATTTTCGCTTTCACTGCACCTTACCCTATTAGGTGTATTTTCAAAGGAACTCCCAATATCGTTCCAAGATACATCCCCCTCATTAGATTCAACATCTACCTGTGCAAATGTATCCAAATCGGGTGTAGCTGACAGGTTCATTCCAATAACATTATTCCTATTGGTTAAATCTACCGCTGAGATATCCAAATCTATGCAAGTTCCCATAAATTGCCGTCTAAAATTCTGTACTAGTTTCAACAGTGAATTGTCATCAATCATTGAGCTATTGGTAGGGGGAGGTTGGAGCTCTACTGTCTCAGGTACATTCACTTTTTCTTTTATAGTTAAGAAACTAACTATCTTAGGTTTCTCTAATACACATTTAACCGAACTTGCATGACTAGCATCTTTATTGCCTCTTTTCTTTGTGTTTATTGCTTTACCCAACACCAAAGTCCCAGGTTTTGTACAGCTCTGTCTCTTTCCTTTCCTACCACTCTAAAATCCTTGAGAGCATTGTCTTCAACCACAGTAAACTATGTCAAGGTACACTCACTTGCTGACAGCCCAAATTTAGATTCCACCGAAACTGCACGAATCCATGCCGCCGTTTCTTTTACCACTGTCCATTACTCTCATGGGTCCTCCATTTTCAACCTTGTAGACCTTTCAGCTGGCTTTGACACTGTGAATCATCCTTCCCTTGGTTTCAAAGACACTATATCTGACTGGGTGCCTGTAAATACTGGAGGGGGGTGTCTGTACTCCTGCTTTCTATATGGCAGAGGAGAGGCACAGAGGACCCCAGCCAAGATTCTCTATAGGGTAGCGCGGGTCGGGCAATCAAGGCCTATCTTCTCAGGAGGTGATGCAGGCTGGTTCTTAAGTACAGTGTAGTCCCCAAGCCCCCACAAAGGAATGTCCACACACTGTATTAGTTAAAACACAGTCTTTATATAATTAATATTCAAGGTTATGTACACTATCACAATAACTCACTTTGTACTCAGAAAATCCACAATGGCAAATATATACAGTTCTAAAGTGGTACCACAATTATTATCACATCTCATTAAAGTGCATCAACTATACTCTGGTCAAATGTCACACAGATCAAGGAATAAAAGTAACCAATAATAGATATAGGAGAACAATGGGCAGAATATTGACCCCTACCAACTAGGCACAATTCTGTGCAGGGCCATTTTAAGCACTTGTGGGGCCGTAGGCATGGACATCTTTGGGGCCCCCTACACCAAACCAAAGGAATTAAGGGATCAAGAACACTGGTCGCGCCCTCCACCCGTCGCGCTCACAACCTGGGTATTCTGAGCACCACACACATCGTGGGTAATAAGCACCGCTCAGATACCTGATTGTTCGTAGCGCTATATAAATGCTAAATTACTATTACTTTACCTATAGGTTGATATGTGTGTCTCGGAGTATGAAAAGCATGTTTACTCCCTTTAAGTACCCTTACCCTCTTCATTCTTGCTCTAATCAGAATGATAAACAAGTAGCATTTGAAGACCAACATTAGCAGTCTATGAAGAGGTTACTGTTCTAGTACATACAGGATCATTTGTATAAATAACATCCAGGAAGGTATGCTTCCTGTTGTATTAATGCAGGACCATATGTAAAAGGTACATGTAACCCGTAGTATACAGAGAAGTCACATTAGCTGCCTCACAAAATGCAAAAGTGGTCATGCAGCATGGATAGTGGATGCAGATTAGAAGCTACCAGCAAGGTGTCTTTATCCAGACAGACGGAGATTAGAAGTGGGATTCGGTTTTCAAACAGTGTTGTCATTAGATATCAAAGGAACAAATGCCTTCGGTGTGCAATATAAATATGCTCACTATTAAAGTGGGAGCAACCCTATAGCCAGTGAAACCATGAATAAGTCTTTTATGAAGATAATACCATGAGAAGGAAATCACTGTGAAGGGCTGATTATTTTGAAAGGATTAGGGACTGGCAATATTGAGAGGTTAGGCAATACAGTATTAAATGAGATGCCCAGGATCACACATTGGTTAAAGGTCAAGGGGTGAAGCTGGGATTTGTACCAACTCTGCAATTTCTGCATTTGAACACTTTCTTTTCCAGTTCTTACCAAGAACTAAAACAATCTAATGTTATAAAAATGGACGTGGAAAGTACACAAATCACATTACCAAACATGACAATTTTAAACGAAATATTATAGAAGGGTGTTATGCAAAATGGGAATGGTTCTAGCTTTACTTTGTTCTCCTCGGCGGTCCCCGTCTCCGGTCGGCAGCCTTTCGAGGGTCTGACTTCCAGCGACCTTAGGCGACGGTTAGCCGTGCTCAATGGTCCCTCGGAGCACAGGAAGAGGGCACCTAACCAGGTCCTTTCTCGGATCGGTTCTTGATGAACTCGACAGCTTTCGGATCAGGTCGAAACAAATGCAGAAGCAGTTCTTCTTCCAGCTGGGCGTCAAGAATAAGCAGTTCCAGTTACTCTTCAAGTGTCAACTCATCTTCTGAACAATTTCCAGTGGTGAGAGGTCCCCAGATATACTATTCTGTCTCTCATCCACACTGCTGGGTCACACTCAGCAGCCAATCACACAGAAGGGCATTCATGCAGTAAGTCAGCCAATCAGGCATGCAGTGCATTCAGGCCATACTCCTCCCTCTCAGACACTCACAACAAGGAATGTGTATTGGGACAAGTACCCAGCCATTCAACACTACACACTGCCATTCAACACTGCACACTACATACAATGCATTCATACCAGTTTCGGCCAGGGCTGTCTCAGTCATTGTGTCATACACCAGAAACCAGACATCCACAACAAGAAGTGCATATTGGTCACACGCTCCATTCACCCAGGTCCCACCCACAGGGTGTACCCACAACATACAGTCACTTGGAAGGCTCCAGCCAGTCTAGCCTGGACTTCACAACAACAACATATATGGAACTTCCACCCAACAGCCAGTCAGGGGGAAGGGACAGAGTCAGGGCTTCCCAGGGCTTAGGGAAAACAGGTTAACAGGCAATAGAAAGCAAGAGGCCACAGGGGCCATCTTGTTTCCTATCAGGAATCAACTGATTCCAATGGCAGGGCCTGGATATCTCAAAATGGAGGATACTCCGAGCACCTGTCAAATTCAGCATGGAGCTGCCACCAGCCCATACCCTGCTCTGTGGGCCACACAGAGGTGCCCCAAAACATACACTAGGGGCACAGGGTTGCACCCCCACCCATGGGTGCCATAAGGGTATCCCATAGGTCTGTACACCAAACCAAAAACAGGAAGAGCTGCACTGCCAGGAGTCCCATATGGACTCCTGGTTAGAAAACAATACAGAACACAAATGACAAAGGACTACAGGACAAGGGCAGGGAGGCCCTGTCCCTCCAATGCATTTCTAGCATCACAGTGACCATCTATCACTCGGACCAATCCTTCATCACATGGGCCTCAAAAAACCTCTTCCCATCTGTGCTTATTAAGGATCAGTCCTAGGCACAGTCTTCTTCACTCTATACACCTCCTCCCTCACAAAAGGTATTTACTCCTTTGGCTTTAACTATCACCTCTTTGCTGACAAGAGTCGAATATACTTCTCCTTCCCCTTCTTCGCCCATGCAATCTCCAAACGCATAACCAATTGCCTAATTGCTGTCTACCAATAGATGGTTCTACACTGCCACATGCTAAACTCCTCAAATGTGGAAGTCATCTTTCTTCCTACCGCCAACGCCAAAACCACTCTCCCCTCATTGTTTCACCCTTGACCTCTACCCCCTCCCATCCATGGCTTGCAACGTTGGGGTTTTCTTTGACACTGTCGCCAAACTCTACCAGTTCATCATGGCCACAGTTGTGGCAGCCAGGTTCAACCTCCTAAACATTTAAAAAATCCACCCCCACCTCACACACCACTCTGTGGTGCTCAGAAAACCGGACCACTGCATGAGCCTACTGCTTACCCAATCCCTCTACTCCCTTACTCCCCTCAACAAAGTCCTCAACTTTGCAACACACACCCTTTTCATGCTGCCCAGATCCTCCTCCCATCTACCTACTATCTACCTACTATCTTCATGCTAGATGACTCTCCATGCAAATATTGCTTTCACTTTAAATCCCTTCTACTTATATATAAATCCATCCATAGTCTTGCTATAACTACCTCACTAAATGCATCTCACTGTACCCTTCCTCTCGAACTCTCTGCTCCTTGTATTTCGTCTTGCATCTCCCTATACCGCCTCTTACTTTTGGTCCTCTCGCCCTATTTGCCCCACTCCACTGCAATGCGAAATACCCGCCTCAGGCTCTCAATATTACAAATATTACCATGTCTATCAGTCCGATGTTTATGTTCCTATTCTTACCCCTACACCACCCGCTGTACTTCATTCAGTCCAACAATGCTCTTATTTAAAAGGCACCTTACCATAGGGCTGCCACTGCTCTCTGTTATTGCCTACTTTCCAAGTCATGGCTGTTTGAAAATAACATCCAGTTCCTAAATAAATATAAAAGCAAATACTTTTAGCTCGAGCCAGAGCGATAGCTGTCCAAGATGTGGACGTGTTGCTACCACCACCTTGCGTATGTTCTGGGATTGCCTCATAGTACATTCGGTTTGGTTCGCACTCATGGCTAAATTGTACGGCATCACTGTTCTCTACCCTGTACACTCCTTTGGACTGTTAGCTGGGTGGCTTTTCAAAACTTCCCAAAGATCTCTCCACATCTATTTCATTGGAACTGCTGTTAGCTAAATGTTGTGTCCTTTTTAATGTGGAAATGGGGGTGGCACACTTACAGTCTCTTCTTGGATCCTCAAGCTCACTTGGTGCCATGAATGGGAGGACAACCGGCATTCTCGTCTTTTCCTCAAGCAATGCCCCATGACATCTGGGCTGCCATTTGTTTAGATCTCAAAAACATAGCTCCTGGTGCCGACCTTGCATGTTCATTGAGTGTGTTATATAACATTTCGGATTATTCTTCAGACAAAATCTATGTGTATTTCGGTATAGTAGTCTCCCCATGTAGGACGTGAGATGCATTTGGATTGTTCACAGTGTTGCCTCTTCAGTCTATTCTCTTGGTTCTCGTACTCCATTTGATACGGCATGACTTTTACACTGTTATCGATAAAAAGATGTTACATTTTAAAAAAATCAAATAAAAGCAGTGATGAAGGCGTTACTCTGGAATGTTTCCTTAGTAGACATCTCTAAGGTGCCAGCGTGTTCGCTCATCAGAACGCTTGAAAATTGCTCTTGCATTGATTTCCGTGCAAAGCTTGGCATTCAGTTGATTGGGCATCTTGAAGGGTCTTCTTGGATAATGTACCTCCCCAGATTCCTTTCTGCTCACCCTGTGTTACAGCGCGTCAGATGGTTTTCCTCATCGCAGATGGAAACGTTACTTTCTTGTACCAGTTGTCCTCCAGCAAAGGGGTACTTAGTCATAAGCAGACTCACTTTCTTTCAATAATGTGGGTGGCAAAAGTTGCCCAAAACTGAACTAAAATGATCTCTCTGGCAAAGAGAGAGCACTGGCAGTCCTCTGGCCAACTCCCTAAAACTGTAAAGTGAAGACGCCCTCTAAGGCCTAGGCCCCCTGAGCCTGCCTTTCTGTGGATTACTTGCGCTTAACTTTCTATGGCATTTTAAGATAAATGTTTAATATATTACTGCTTTTTTATTTACAAAATGGGTACTTCAGGGTACAAGAGTGTTTTTCACCACATGGAGTTAGGATAGATGACCTCACTGAAGGAAAAAAAGAACATACACAAACACACGTTTCCTCCAGGCCCATTTTACAATCTTAAGAAGCCTTACCTGGCTTTTCCACTTTGATGACTTCTGCTCCAAGATCGGCTAATATCATAGTAGCAAATGGTCCGGCAAGCACCCTGTAAATGTTTAAAGGTATCGGTAAATTTGCAGTGTTAATCAGCAACATTGCTCTCATGCAGACAGCGTTGCAGATAGTTAGTTAGGAAACTGACAACGGACACGCAGGATTTTGCATCTGAAAGGGGCAGCAAATCATTAGAAACATTTCAAGTCGTTTAGATGTTGTCATTTGTATGGCCCTTGAGAAGCTCACATCCGTCGTGATAAACTATAGCTACACCAGTGTGTGAAACACGTCAGCTAAAAGTATTATATTGTCATACTAGATTTGTGTAACCTGTTGGAAATATTGCTTTCTTCAGGAAATGTAGAAAATTCATTATGATGTAAAACATTATTTGAAACTTGTTATGTACCAAATAAGGTGTGCAAACAAAATTAGTAGAACACTTTATTATAAGCAAACTAAGGCATGGGTTGATTGTGTTTCATTTGTGGACAATTAATTTGGCGTCTTTACACTTTTGGGTCAAGTGTTGCATGACCCAATGCCCCAGTTGCTAGTTTTCTAAAGATTTGAATGCAGAGGAATAATAGGTTAAAACAAAGATATGGCACAGGGAATCTTCTGCATTTTAGACCCGAGTGTGAATTGTTTTTAGTGATACAAACCTTGTCAAATCGAGAATTTTCACACCTTCCAATGGCCTCACCTTCCGAGTACCTACAACAACAGAAGACAGCAGATGTCTACAAAGCAGCAGATATATTGAAAGTGTTGCATCTCATTTTTTGGTTAGAACGATACATTTTACAAAAAGAATACATTCCGACATGCACATAAGGCAATCAGAACAATAGACTAAGCATTCTCTGGTACTGCAGAAGATGTAGAAAATGATATCATATTTATATAGCGCCAAAAGATGCTTTTTCATGGCCTCGAAGTGCTGATGGATGTCTGGGAATTTGGTACACTGCAGAGTGAAAATAACAATTGAGTTGTCACATTGTTTAAGGACACAAAAACATCAACCTTTAGGGAAAGTTTAACTGATCCAGAGTTCTCAATCTGCCCGCTATAAATCGTGAGCACATTTATCTTGTGTGTGTTTTTTTAGCCAACACCGCCCTGCTTGCTAGCAATCAAAACTCCACTTTCCAGTTTAAGTGTGGACCCATCAGTCCCAGCAGCATGCAAAGAAATGTTGAATAAAGAGCCAAAACAGGATGAAGGTTGTCCTGATGACTTGGGACCAGCCAACAACACTGCTAACATCAAGTGTAGAACTGTTTCTCTGTCAAATTCAAAATGGGCATGCTCATGTGAGAAATACAATATTTTTCATGGATCTCTGAAATAAAAACCTTAATGGAACATTTATCATTCATCGACTTTCTAAGACTAGAAATGCATTTTCTAACAGCAAATGAATCCTTGCGTGCATTGAGGGCGCTACAGAACACTGCCTTTCCACTCGCTGCAAAAAGTTCAGGAAGACTAAACTTCCCAGAAAGCACCAGCTTGTTAAATGAAAGTGCAGGAGTGGAAAAGTGGCGTCTCAGTGACATGGAGTCATCTGCTGACCAACAACCCTGTGCTCCTCAAAAATAGGCCATAGCAAACAAGACTTATTACTCTGCCGCCGGATCATCTTATTGGATCAGTGGTTAAAATATGACCAGAAAATCCCAATATATCCCACGCCTACCCTGATCGTAAACGCCATTCAATTGTTGGGGAATTTTCAGAAATACACTCTTCATAATTTAGTTTTTCAACACTTGTCTTACTTGGGGGAAAAAACTGCTTCAGGAGGTAAGAAATGGTGAGCCTGAAACCAACCTTTGTAAATCAGAAACTCGCACAAAATACAGGTGTTGATATCTTTTATTGAACTAACAAAAAAATATTGTGCAGAAATGGAACAATGCATTCACTTGCGAAGCCCAAAATGATCCACACGACAGTTCACCCTCAAAACGAAAAAAGAGCATTTGAAACTCCATTTGAGAAGGAATGATGTACATGGAATGCAGGCATGGAATTGCTGTTTTCTCTAAAGGCCACAAAACTGCTGGATGCATGAACACATATAATGGGTTGAAAACATACTGCAGTCAACGGGTAGATGTGAATAAATATGTGTTTTCTTAAAAATGCAACTCTCAGCTCGAAATCTGAACTGTTTTCAAACCGTTATGTATGTGTTTCCTGCTTCTTGTACTTATATGGGGCCTCGTTATAACTATGCCGGTCCAGGAACAGCGGTGTCGGTAAGCCTACCAGCACTGTTGTTACCAGGCCGGCACAGTACGACGCTGCGGGCGGGTGACGTCCCACCCGCCATGGTCAGACCTGGCGGTGGAACAGCACCCGCCCGCAGAGTTTCACGTAAGCACTGGCACCGTTGTTAACGGTGGCAGTGCTTCCTTGGTCCCCATTCCCATGGAGTCCTATGGGGCCCATGGGAATAGAGACTTACAAAATTACCGGCGCCTGACTTCCCGGCCGCCGGGGTCGGAATACCCCGGTGTTACCGGGAAGTCAGGCGCCAGTAATTTTTTCCGAGTACGGTGGCAAGCCAACGGTATCAACGGCAGGCTTACTGCCAGACCTGGAATGAGGCCCCATTGGTGTTTAAGACAATACAGCAATCCCAGACCTGCATTTCAAGCGCACGATTCTTTCAGCCAAGGACATTTAAAATGCTCTTTCGTTTCTCTTTGAGCATGAACTGTCATTTGGGTCTTTCTTTACCAACCTTTTCCCTCTGCACCATCTGATGAAGTCGCCTGTGGGAATGCCAAAAGCGGATGCATTGCTCCATGTCTGCTTGGTTCAACACAAGGTATCAAAAACTGTTTTTGTGTGATTTTGAAACATGACTAACATGGTGCCGAACATTTCTTTGCACTTTAAAACAGAAACTAAAAGGTATGCAATACAATACAGGCAAACAATACATCTGGGAGAGAAGGAGAATTAGACAGTGTGTGGAAAAAGAAAAAAGAAATAACCCCAAGGTTCAACCCCAAGGCCGAAACACATAACATTCAGTAGACAGTTCAGCATGGTTGGCGATGCTCTGTTGTCTCCTTATATTACCCCTTAAAACGCACTAGCAAATCTTATAGGTCAGGATGTTAAAAAAAAAACATTTTATTGACTTTAGTTTGTAAAAGCAAACAAAACTTTTTGTCAAAACTTTCATCATTACAATCCAATTTCCAAAAGAAGAAGAATAAAAAAAAAGAAAAAAAAACAGCAAAAGAGCAAAAAGAAGAAGGAACAGCAAGTAGGGACAAAGAGAAGAGAAGGAAAACCACAGAGAGGAAGAAAGAGAACCAAAAACCAACTTAACCAATTTAAATTGGCAGAGTCAAAAACCACCTTCACAGTCATTTGGCTTCTTAATTCTCGTTTCCCCTCTCCTTTTCCCTTAGTCTTGCTCATATATAGTGATCTCACAAACAAGTTTAAATTAACGCCGCTGTACGTGGCAAAATCATGTCGATGAAATTAATGATTGAACAGGTTAAGTTGGTATTTATCCCCGATATTACATAGCTCCACCATTCTGCCATTTTTCCGTTCTTTGGAGCAAAGCGCGCTAGATGTAATGAACGCTGATTTGTAATGCTAGAGCATTCAGTTATGAGGTGTTTTATTGATTCAGTCTGTCTGATAAAAACGACAGATTTTGCTCGTTGTAGCCAAGTCTTTTCTTTTCATCAGCATCTCACGTGTATGGTAAAGGTTGAGTCGTAATCTTAAAAATTGATTTCTGTGGTAGTCCGATGGAAACCAGCTTTTTGCGAAGACAGTCCTAGGTCAATTGTTGTCAACAGAAAAGCTCTTTTATTTGCATTGATTATCCAATTCCATTGACTGAATTTTACTTCGCTAGTTGTGGAATCTGCAACACCAATGATATATTTACATCTGCTGTTGCTAGAATTGACATTCATTTCTCTTCCCAACTATTTAACAAATATGCAGATGGCTCAGAGCTTTTATTATTTAGAATCAGGTAGGGTTTAGCTCCTGGTGTTAATCTCATTTTACGGAGCAAAATTATTGATTTCCACAGAACTACGGAATGTAAGGAGTTAAGGCCCAGTTCATGCCGAATTGCTACCATTGAAGTACACTGTGGTAATTTAAGAACTTTGTGCCAAAATTTGCCTTCTATTTGGTTCAAAATTTGGCATCAATATTCCAGCTTGTTTCACTGCCAAAACATACTATTGGAGTCACTTTCTGGGTGTAGAAGGTAATTACCAGTTGTAATGAGAACTTCCCATATTTTGCATGTAGTTTCGCTCCTTGTAATGCTAAAATGTTCATACGAGAAGATACTTCAGTTGTCCAGCTCCACTCTCTTATCGAGCTATTGAATACAACCCCCAGATAACAGATTGTATCTGCTTTAATCAGGACTTCATTGTTCACTTTCCACATGAATATTTTTTTCTTGGTGTTTGTTTTTAAACCCAATGCAATGACTTGCGATTTTTTCACGTTTATAGTCAACTGGTTGACTGAAAGATAAATTTGAAGAGAGGACAGCAGTCTTTGAAGGCCAATTTCTGTACTGTCCAGTAGTACCACATCATCTGCATAAATTACGTGGCTTAGGTGATTTCCGTTCACTTTTGGGGGGGAAGCACCTTGTTTGCTCTAATGCTACTGGAAGATCAGCTATAAAGAGTTTAAATAGGAGGGCAGCTAGGGACAGCCTTGTTTCACCCCTTTGGTGGTTTGTATTTCCTCAGTAAGTTCCCCTTCTGCATTTAAGCGTACTTGAATGCTGGTATTTGAGTAGAGTGCCATTAGTGGCGCCAACAGCTGATTTGGGCAAACCCAATTTTTTAGTTTTGTCCAGAGGAGTTGGCGGTTTATACTATCGAATGCCTTTTTTAGGTCAATAAATGCCAAGAACAGCCTTTTCTTCTGTTTTATAGCATTCAATTAGGCCAAGTTAAATAGCACCAGGTTTAGTTCAACCCCGACACCTTTGGTGAAACCTGTTTGTCTATTGTCTGGCACTGTCTATTGTTCAGCAGGTTTGTCTGTTTTGCCGAAAACATGCGTGGATAATGCTAGCTGTCCGCTATCGGGTAGGTATCCCAGTTATATATATGTGCATTCCGTTTTAAATGAAAGCACAATGCTTTTAGGTGTGTGCGCGCCGATCATGTGTAATACCCCAGAGCTGGGGGTACATATCTATTGCTGGGGAATATTTATTCAATACTGGAGCCGTCCCGCTGTTAGCTATGTATACTTGAGGCCGAGTGATGTGCACACCACATGTGTGCATGGAATGCCTTTTCTGCATGCGTCTTTCTCGGCACACAAAGGGATGTGACTTTGACTCTGAGTCTCAAAGCGCTTTATAGGCAGGAAAGCAGCCATCACCCCAGGCACATATGGGAGCCCCAATATACTTTATTGGGTATTTACATGTTTATGGCTCTTCCCCCTCCTTTACAAGAGGCAACAGCCAACTGCCATGGGTGATCTATAGCAAACTTCAACACCTCGCTCCAGGGAGCAGAACCTGCATTCTTGCAGCCCTGCTGAGTTCAACTGAGCAAGGCAAGTCAAACAAAGACTTTCCTAATGGAGGGCGGCCGTGGGGTCCCATGGGGGAGCACCGGAGACCCAAAGTGATAGCCACGGCAGGCAGAAACACAACGCGGTTGTGTTTGAAAATGCTGCGGTTTTTCTTTCTGAGTTTCTCAGGCTCCTCAGACCCGGAGGAGCCTGAGAAACTTAGAAAGAAAAACTGCAGCGTTTTCAAACACAATAACGTTGTATTTGTGTTTGTGGTCGCTTCAAAAGCGACCGCAAACATAAATACAACGTTTTTAAAGCTGCAGTTTTATTTCTAAGTTTTCCGGGCTCCTCCAGCCCGGAAAACTTAGAAAAAAAACTGCAGCTAGTGTTTATTTTTATTTAAAAAAAACACTTACCGAGATGCAGCTGCAGCTTTTCTGCCTGTAGTCTCCGGTACCCGTCCTCCGCGTACAGCACCAATGAAGGAAAAGCCAACCAGTGGTAGCTTTTGTTTACTACAGCTGCCTGGCTTTTCCTTCATTAGTGCCGCAAAAGCCAAAGCGAGCACAGCGGCGGCATCCATTTCACAAAATGGATGCCCCCATGTGCTATCTTTGAGCTCGAATTGCTCAAAATTTTACATAGGGACTTCGAAGAAAAAAAATGGCAATCATTTTTTTTTTATGTTGCCTATCTATTTTTGAAATAAAAATTTTTGGGCGAACCATTCCTTTAATTTTCTTAAATCTCTATTTTTCTTTTGTTTTAGACATTTGATATCGAAATCAAATGAGTGCCGAGTATCAGTCCTACAAGCTTTTTTGTTTGCCTAATAGATAGGATAAAGCATTCGCTATAGACTCAACCACAATTTTATCCCAAAATTGCGGATCTTTCAATTCTAGAATATTGAAGTCCTCCCTACCATGTAACTCATTAGATACTCTTTCCAAAAGTTTCCTACATACAGTAGGATTCCATCTTATTGAAATATGAGTGTGCTTGGTCTCTAATGCTCGCAAAAAATGATTCACCTCATGGACTTTACATTCAATTGATAATGACAATTGTATAGGGGCTTGATCACTTCCCATAAATTAATTTATATCTGCACTTTCAGTCATCGGTAAAAGCGATTCAGATATGCAGAAATTATCACTCATGGAACAGGATGTGCCTCTTTTCCAAGTATATTCAGATGTTGATTTGTTATATTGGACAAATGAAATTTCCCAATCGTTAAAGTATGCTCGCCATTTATCTCCTCTTTGATGCATCTTTTTCGATCTTAGGGAATACTTTTTGTTCGTACCTTCAGAGTATTCGCTACATAAAGGAGTCGAAATCGCCACCCACAATTACTTCAAAATTAATATTTAGGGTGAGTGCATATTCTAAGCCTCCATCAATTTCATCAAATACCTCACAAATACTATATTTTAAAAGGTTACAATAGAGACAAATCAGCAGTAGCGGGGTACACTCCACTCTCTTTAGGTCCATCGAAACTGCCAAAATATGAACAGATGAATATACCATCTTAGACTAACAATCAATGGAATTGTTTATACTAATTGCGAGCCCTCCTGAGGGGCGCTCCTCCAAACCTTTACGGGCAAAGGAACAATAAGTACAGTAATCGGGGATCACTAATGAATCTACTTTCATAGTTTCTTGAAAATGTATAATAGCAGGTGACTCATTAGATGGAAAAGAAGAAACCCATTTTGGGATGTTTAGGTATCCACATGAATTCCACGAAAGAACCTTAAGTTTCAACATCGCCTTGCTCTATGTTGTAGTTAGTCCTGGATTTGCCACAAAAATAGTTTTTAATAATGGTTCAATCCACGCTAAGTTGTTATTATTTCAAGCAATAGCAAGGAGTTGGGAAATGCATAACTTTTCACCTTTAAAATTCCCAATCTATCCATTTGCATTCTCAGTTTGTTGCTTTTGGTTAAAATATAGAAATTCTTCTGCGATTTTTACATCTTTAAATGAATGGAGAACAAACCCCATGTCGGCTAATTCCTTTCTATATGACCAAATAACTTTCAAAACGTGGTCTGAAAGTAGATGACACGTCATCCTATAGTTATTGTGTGATGCTAATGCGATCTTATCAAAGTCATTGGAGGTTAGTATTCTTAAGGATGGAATCCTATAAATTAGATCCAACAGATACCTCCTGTTTATTCTAACCTGTCCTAAGATATCTTTTCGACCCTCCAGACCCATAATATTGATTCCCTGTTTTGGGACACCTCCTACCAGGCCCTCTTGATTGTTCGCATATGCGTGATTTTCAGCAGGCCCTTTAGTATTTGGATTACTAGTAGTTGTTTGATTTGTCACATTTGGAGAGCAACTTAAAAGATTGCAAATTTCTTGTTCCATGGTGCATTCCACGTTGTGATTCAGATGCGGATATGGTTATCAAATAGAGGGGAAAAAGTAAATCAAACAGGGATAACAAATATATAATCAGTTCAAATCAAAAAAGAACCAAACAAAATCTTCATGTGGACACTTAGCTTATCATAAGGAGAGTTCTAGAACCGATCTGGGTAAGTCGTTTTACACTCTACAATAATGAGAAGGAGATCATCTCGTGTGGTTTGTGATAAATATTGGGGTTGTCAAATGCATTTACGAATGTGATGAGTGGGGCCCAATCTGACAAAAATCTCGTCATTGTCCTCTTCATTGATGCCTCATTCTTTGACATTGCGGCCACATACCAAACCTTAGCCCACCATTCTTCTATACCCGGCATGTTCTACGATTTCCAGTGTTGTGCGATTATCAACTGTGCCGCCATTAAAAAGAAGGTGACTGATCTGGAGCTTCTAGCCATCAATTTATAGTGCCCCTGTGCATCCTCGTTTCCCAAGAGTAAGACAAGAGTGTCCAATGTCAGGTCAAACCCACAGATTTCCTTAATCACATTGACACCCTCGCTCCAGCCCTTGCCGATTTTTGCAACCACTCCTTTGCCTCAGGATCTTTCCCCTCCTCCCTGAAGCACTCCCTTGTGCATCCTCTTCTCAAGAAACCCACAGCTGATCCTTCCTGTACAGATAACTATCGCCCAATTTCCATTACCCCCCTTTCTGTGCAAACTCCCGGAAAAGCTGGCCATCTCTCAGCTTAACCTTCATTCAGACTCTGTTGGCTGTCTCCATGACCACCAGTCTCGCTTCAGAGCGCCCAGAAGTGCAGATACTGCTCTCCTGAATATCCGTGAAGATCTGCTCTCCAACCTGGACTCCAACATTCCCTCTGTCCTCATCCCTCTTGATCTCTCTTCTGCCTTCCACACGGTCAACCACACCATCCTGCTCAACCGTCTCCGTGATAACCTGGGCATTACTGATCAGGGTCTGGCCTGGCTGACCTCTTTCCTCTCTGACCGACCTCCAAGGTCCAACTGGGGTCCTTCCTATCATGTATCGTCCTCTCTATCTGTGGGGTTCCCCAGAGGTCTAACCGCTCACCCTGGCTTTTCAACCAATACATGGCAACTCTCACCCACTGCATTGCCATTTTCTGCTCAAATTTCCAGTGCTACGCTGATGATATTCAACTCATTTTCCGGCTACCCTTGGCCACCTCCTCTCCCTCTCTCATATCTGACTGCCTTACTGCCATCCAAGATTGGTGTGCTGCCAATGATCTTTGTCTGAATGCCAGCAAGACAGAGATCCTCCTCATCGGCACACCATCTCCATCCTTCTCCCTCACCCTCTGGCCGCCTCCCTTGGCCCTCCTCCTACCCCTACCTGCGAGGCTAAGAACCTCAGGGTCATCTATAACTCCACACTTCCCTTCTCTGTCCATATCTCTGAGGTCTCTAAAAAGTCAAACTTCCTACTGCAACTCCTCAGAGGTACTCTGCCTTTCCCCTCCTTCCCTCAGAAGCACATTGTCTCCCAAGCTCTGGTTCTCTCTAGGTTGTATTATAACAGCCACTTTCTAAATCTACCTGCCTCTACTCTCCGCCCTCTGAAACTTATCCAGAACAGGACTGCGAGACTTGTCCTCGGCCACAAGCCCTGGGATCATATCTCTCCAGCCCTGAAATCTCTCAATTGGCTCCCAGTGGATGCAAGTATTAAATTCAAAACCCTCTGCATTGTCCACAAGGCTTTCTGGGGCCTGGGTCCAAAATACCTTCAGCTATCCCTTCAGAAATACTTCCCCTCTCGAGCTCTTCACTCCTCTACCTCTAACTCCATCCGGGTTAATCGTTTTTCAAAGAAACGAGCTGGGGGTAGATATCTATCTTCAGCTGGGGTCTCCCTCTGGAACAGCCACCCTGCCAATCTAAAACTTGAGGAAAACCATCTCCGGTTCTGGAAGAATCGCAAGGCCTTCCTCTTTGCTTCCGCCTTCGCTCCCCCTCCCCCCTGCTGATCGGCTCTCTCTTGGTCTGTACCCCTGGCAACCGTCTATCCCCTGGGCCCAGGAACCTGCTCACCATGCCACCCTCCTGCACTTCCTCCTGGCCACTCCTTGCACTGGGGACTGTATCTGTTCCCTTAGAGGTCTCCCCCCATTTTTTCTTCTTTTTCTGCACTTATCAGACTTACCCAGTCTGCTGCCTTAAACACAGCACTTACCACTTGCTGGCTGCACTACCACTGTTTATTGCCCCCATTTTCTATTTATTATTATTTATCTACTCTCCTTTGCTCCGCACTTTCCACTCTCCCCCTTCCATGCACTTATTCCCTTTTCCCATTCCCATGCACTTGCGCGTTCTCAATGTCACTGGGCCTAGGAAGATCGCTGTTGTTCTGTTGTGTTCTCCCCTGTTCCCCTCCCTTGCCTAATCACGCTCTGAAACACTTGTGTACAAGCGCGGTACAAATACAATATATCATATCTTGGCGACTATAGTACGCCAAAACAGCTATGTTTGAGGACACTCCGACCACATATGGAAGAAAGAACCTACAGGGGCGTTACGCGGCCAGCAGGTGGGGGGAGGGTTGGGTTAATTCTATGCATACGTTCTGGGGCAAATACCATCTAAATATCAATTTAAAGCAATTTTCCCTGAGGTGGACTGCCCGAGAGGTTCTATTGGCCCTTGTCCAGATGTTGTACCTTGTAAGATCATCAATAGGTTCCCCCACATCCCTTTCCCACCTGACCATGTATGTATGTGGGGGTTTGAATCTGGTCTTATTGAGCACTTTGTAGAGGGTTGCTAACCTGGCCCTAGGGGAATCTCCCATGAACAAGTCCTCGAACGTAGTAGTCTCTCGTTTGCCATGAAGCGCTATGCGTGGGCGCGCGATCCAGTGGTGCATCTGCAAGTATTCAAACCTGTCTCTCTCCTCCACCATATAGGCCTGCTAACACTCTTGAAATGTGAGAGGACGGTTGTCTCTATATAGTTGTTTTATCGTATGGAGACCACCCCTTTCCAACTGAGAAATCGTCCCCTATCCAGCCCTGGGGGGGGGGATTTCCTTGGTATCCCATAGACCAGTCTTAGGGGATGGGAATGTTGTCACTTTGTATTTACGTGCTGTTTTGTTCCAGTATTCAAGCATGGAATTGAAAGTAGGGAGACCCGGTTCCCTTGTCTTACGTACTTTAGGGGAGACCCAGCAAGCTTCATGCAACCTCTCGTTCGATATTGACCCAGTGTTTGGTTCCCAGTGTTTAAGATGCCAATGGACTCTCCAATACCGGTGCTAGCTGTGATGCGTATAGATAGCTTTCCACGCCTGGGACAGCTAGTCCCTCTGCCGTTTTAGGTGCCATTAGTGTGTTCCTGGCCACCCTTGGGATCTTCCAGGCCCATATGAAGCTAAATATCTGGGATTGCAGATCCTTTAGAGGTGTTTTCGGGATCCAGATAGTTAGCGCCTGGAATACATATAGTCATGGCCATAGAGTCATTTTAATCGCTGTCATCTTCCTGAATCATGAGATTTCGGTACCCCTCCCCAGCGTATCAAGTCTAGCTTGAGTCTATTGAATAAAGGGGTGATATTGGCTGTGTAAAGATCTGTGTAGTTCTCAGTCAAATGCCCCCCATATATTATATAGTGTGTGGGACCCATGGAAGAGGAAAATCCCTCTTCAGTTGTGTAATCGTGTACGGGGGTTCTGTGACTTTGAGTATTGTTGATTTTGTCAAATTCATTTTAAAGCCTGAGGCCTTGCAGACATTTTCCGTAAGTGTAATGATGGGTGGTAATGTGGTGGTGGAATTATGCATATAAAAGAGGAGGTTGTCGGCATATAGAGCTAGCTTATGATGATAACCTGCTATTTCAAACCCTTTAATGTCAGCGGAAGCACACACCTGGCAAGCCAGAGGTTCCATAGATAAGGCGAACACTAACGATAAGGGACATCCCTGGCGAGTACCTCTATGTAAATGCACTGGGTTGGAGAGAATCACATTTACTTTAATCCTAGTGGACAGCAGTGCAAGGTTTGACAGTATCAGCTTAGAGCAACCTTGGCCAAGCCCGAATGCCTCGAGAACCTTCGATAGGTATGTCCAGTCAACCCTATCAAACGCCTTCTCAGCGTCGATAGACAGTAAGGCCATTGTTCTCTTGTGTTTTTGCACCCAGGTCGAGATGTTTATTATATGCCGAATATTATGGTGCGCTTGACGTCCTGGTATAAACCCTGTCTGGTCCGCTAACACCAATTCTGGTAGTACATGGGCCAATCTTGTGGTTAATATTTTCAAATAAATTCGAGAATCATAATTAAGTACTGCAATTGGCCAAAACGATGAACACAGGGTGGGATCTTTATCTGGTTTAGCCATTACGGTCAGGTTTGATTCTCCCATAGTGGGAGTGATCATGCCCGTTTCCGCAAAGGAGTTAAACATGGGTACCATATGAGGGACAAGGATTTCTGAGAATTTTTTTATAGAAAGCGACCATATAGCCATCTGGGCCGGGCGCTTTATTACCTGGAAGTGTGCAAATGGCTTATGTTATTTCTTCCGCCGTTATCGGTGCATCCAGGGCTTGCCTCTGAACCTCATTAATTTGGGGGAGCTGGGCCTCCCTGAAAAAAGCTTCTTGTTGGGTTCCCATGGGTGAATCAGCTGTGAACAGCCCAGAATAATACTGTGTCAGGATCTGCATATTCTCCAACTCTTTAGTCTGTACTTGCCCTTTCCCATCTTGTAGGGGTCCTATCAATGTATTACCCCGCTGTGCCTGAGGTTTATGAGCTAACAGTCGGGATGCTTTGTTGGAGGTACTAAAGTAAAAATGCCTCATGCAGAGTAGTTTGTGTGAAATATCGCCCGCCCATAATGCATTTAGCTCAGCTCTGGCCACTTGGAGCTGCCTGTATGTCTTCCTGGTCCCATCACGCTTATATTGGGATTCCCATTTGGCCACCCGTTCCTCGGCCTGATGCCTCTGAATGGATAGTTTTTTACGGGCTATGGCTATGCTGATCAATTCCCCTCATAGTGTGGGTTTAAAGTCCTCCCAAACCCCTGCGAGGGGCACATCCCTGTGAGATGGTCTTCAAAGTGTTATCTGTTCTGAGATATCCGAGCATATTACTGGTTTAGCGAGCTGGGAATCATTCATTCTCCACCCCATGTACTTTCTACCCCCTAAGCCATAACCCTCCAAATGTATTGTAATAGTGCAGTGGTCTGATACCAAAGCCACCTCCATGGTGACTTCCGAGATCCTGGATATAAGGGAATGAGACACCAAGAAATAATCAATCCTCGAATAGGTACAATACACATGAGAAAAAGTAGTGTAATCTCGGTGTTGGCGGGTAAAGTTTTTGCCATGCTTCTACCAGATGCAAGTGTGACATAGCCTTCTTAACGATCGCTGCCTTAGCCATTTCTGTCGTGGACACTGAGCCAGTTCTATCCACTGCACTATCTAACACCCGGTTAAAATCCCCTCCACCAATATTAGCTCCCCCTGCTGAAATTGTGTTATTCAAGGAAATAAGTCTGTATAAAAGTGGGCTTGTTGCTGATTCGGGCCATACACAGACATGATTGTAAGATCTTCTCCTGCTACGCAAAGAACTATCCCAACGTATCTGCCCCTATTATCTCTCACCACCTTCATCCGTTCAAAATGCAAAGATTTCACTATCAAGATAGCTATCCCCGCTTTCTTGGTAGCTGAGGAGGCAAAGTATTGATGTGGAAACCAGCAGGATTTCATCCTAATCTCGTCAGGGGCTAATAGATGAGTTTCTTGGAGCAGGGCGATATCAGCCTTAAGCTCAATTAGTTTAGAGAGAACCCCTTTCCTCTTCCTCTGTGAATTAAGCTCCTGGACATTTATGGATACACTCTTTATGTCAGCCATAGACTATACCAGCATTTTGTGAATCAACCATCCGTTCAAACATGCAGTAGACCTGTCTATTAAGCCTACCTAGATGTGCATGCACATCTCCACGATTTTGATCGCTTTCACCAGGACAGTGCCCCCCATGACTGCTCTGAGATAAGAAACCTTTCCAGATACTTCTCTGGATATGTGCACACTTTGAGAAAAATATAAAGAAAGGAGAAAAAAAGAGGAAAAGTAGAAGAGGAAAAGAATAATATGAGATAGGAAGAACTGTCCAACCACCCCCGTGTGGGGTCAACATCAAGCACTGGACGTGCACTAGAACATCAGGAATGAGTT
The DNA here is from genome assembly GCF_040938575.1 of Ambystoma mexicanum. NCBI lineage: Eukaryota > Metazoa > Chordata > Amphibia > Caudata > Ambystomatidae > Ambystoma > Ambystoma mexicanum. The sequence continues at coordinate 861,367,207 of NC_090930.1, read as the reverse complement.
TCTGTCTCATCTAGTATGTGTGCTGTCCAGTGTAAGATCTGCCGTATCATTTCAGAGTATCTCTCGCAATAGATCATGCATGTATCCCTCCAAGTCACGGTCAGGTATGTCTCTCAGCACTCCTCTGATTCGTATGCTATTTCTACGGGAACGATTTTCGGCCTCTTCAAGTTTCTCTTCAGCTGCCCGTCTATAGGTTTCCAGCCCTGTCACTCTTTGTTCGAGCTCATTCTGGATTTGTGTTTGCTCGCAAAAAGCCGACTCTAGGTCGTCCAGTTTTGATTAATTCTGTTTTAATGTGTGGACAACTCTTGGAACGAGCTTTTGAGGTCTTTCGCCTTCGACGCCATCTCTTTCTGTAGCTATTGAAAAGGGCACAAAATGTCCCCTTTAGCAGCAGGCTGGGCCTCCTTCTCGTGCGCTGAAGGTGGTTCAGACAAGGGCTTCGGGTGTTGACGCATGTCCCTGATGGAGGCTCCAGATTTCTCTTTTGCCTTGTCTGACTTCATCTTGCTCATGGGGAGGGAGCTTAACAGATGTCTTGACAGCAGAGTCGGGGTGAAAATAATTCAGTGGTGCGGATGCCGTTGCTGTAGACAGACTTCCGCTTTTTAATCAATAGGAGGGTGAGAGGTAATGCATGATCAACTGGCCTCATACCTGGATATCTGTCTTATAAGAGATCCACTGTGCAGTGCAATCCTGTCAGAAGCTTTTGCCTTTTGCTATCTCTAACTGTCCTGTACACACATGCTGCCAATGAATGTTTAAAAAGGGCTAATCCCCATTACCTCCTTAATGGAGCTCTTCTAGAGTGGGTGTTCAATCATCCCTTTGGTTTGGATGCCCAATATGTGAGTCAGGGCTCTGCTTCGTACTTTATTTGCTTGGGATTTTAGTTAGCTGATGGCCCGAGGGCGTTGCGCTGGCTTCCCTCTCTGGACTCTACCTTACAAACTGTCCTGTGTCAATTCATCAAGCATGGGCGTGCACGTTTGAAGCCTCTCTACGCAGCTGCTTTACTCAGTCCTTGACGGCTAATTTCACACTTAATGAATGGAAGAGCTTAAGTTGTACGCATTCCTCAAACACTCCAACCAAGTGAGACCCCAGAAGCAAAATGTAGAAATACCACACAGAGATCCATATGCAGGCTGTGGGGGTGGGTTGTTTCAGAATGACAGAACCAAATCTGACATATTATATATACTGCAATTTATGTTTTCAGCATCCAGCCCCATTACATTCTCCCCATTTAGCCTTTACATCTTATGTTGCCTTCTATTACCCTTTCTATCCTGATTAACACCAAAGATATGGGTGGGGGGAGTGAAAGGAGTGTAGATATCAAATCAGCTTTCATCTCTGTGAATAGGGAGTTGTTTTGTGAGTCAATAAAAAGGGAAGGTCTGAGGGGAAGGGTACATAGAGAATGACTGTGAAAAGGGGGAATGATTGTGGCAAAGGAGAATGCCTGTGGAAAAGGAAAAGGACTGTGATGAAGGAGGGTGGTGGCAAAGTCGAAGGGCTGTGGCAAAGTCGAAGGGCTGTGGTAAAGGAGAAGACTGTGGTAAAGGAGAAGGGCTGTGGTAAAGGAGAAGGGCTGTGGTAAAGGAGAAGGGCTGTCTGTGGTAAAGGAGAAGCGTTGTGGCAAAGAAGGGCTGTGGCAAAGGAAAAGGGCTGTGGTAAAGGAGAAGGGCTGTGGTAAAGGAGAAGGGCTGTGGTAAAGGAGAAGGGCTGTGGCAAAGGAGAAGGTCTGTGGCAAAGGAGAAGGTCTGTGGCAAAGGAAAAGGGCTGTGGAAAAGGACTATGGTAAAGGAGGACTGTAACGAAAAATAGTGATATTTAAAAAAGAAATGTGAGTAAATGATAATGATGTGTTATTTATATAGCGCCTTTATCCAAAGCGCTTTACAGGGAGATGGACTGATGAAAGACTGAAGGAGAATTACTGTGGAAAAGGAGAATGGATAACTGTGGCAAAGGATAATTACTGTGGGAAACAGGGATGACCGTGACAAAAGAAAAGTACTGTGACAAAGGAGAACGACTGTGACAAAGGGCTGTGATGAAGGAGAACTGTAATGAAGCACTGTGGAAAAGGAGACGGACGGTGGAAAAGGAGAAGGAAGACTAAGATGAAGGATAAGGACGGATGAAGTAAAAGTTTTGACTGTGTTGAAGATCTTATTTAATTTCAATATATGTTCAGTGCTGGTCCTACATAGAGGATGTAGGAGTGCCTTACAAGGTACAAGTACAAAAGGAGGAAGATGAAACAGAAATTACAAAACTCTTTCAGAATAGGATAGGAAGATTGGGATAGGGAGGTGAAGCCAGGGGAGGTCTTGAGGCTTGATTAGCTGTGGGGAAATAGGTATGTTTTGAGACTTTTCCAGAAAGTAATGATGGAGGGTGTGGTGCAGATGTGAAGTGGTAGGGTGTTCCAGGCTTTAGGTGCCCACTGTGTGAATGCTTGTATAAGTGTTTATGTAGGTTTGCAGAGTCAAATGTGTAGATGGTGCTGACTCTTGTTTGGTGTTTGTGTGGGTGATAGGTTCCAGTTTGTCATTAATGTAAGATGGGGTTTGTGGTGTATGACTTTGAATACAATGCTGTGACATTTGAAGGCCATTCTCTAGGGTATAGGAAGCCAGTTGAGCTGGGCAAGAGCTTGGGTGATGTGTTTGGATAGTATGAGATTTAGTCTGGCTATTGTGTTTAGTATGGCTTTTAGGCAGGCAAGCATGTTTTTGATTTGTCCAGTGAAGGGAGCCTTGTCATAGTTCAGTTTAGACAGAACCAGTGCTTGGACTGAGGTCTGGAAGTCGCTGAGGGGAAGAATGTGTCTTATCCAGCATAGGAGTGGAAGTGAGAGGTTGCATGTGTTGGTGACAGCAGCTATGCAGTGGGTGAAGGAAAGGTGGGCGGACTATGGTGCAACCGACGGATTTGACAGGTGTGGAGAGGGATATGTTTGGAGAGTTTTTTTTTTATCAAGGTGGGAGGTTGGGTTTGTGTCTTGGGGGATAGATGAGGAAGAGTTTCATTTTGCAAGGGATGTATTTGATGAAGTGAGTGGCTATACAGGAAGTGATGGCAGAGAGAGATGAAGGTTGTGGTTGCTAAGGGTATGTTGGAGGAATTCCACATATAGATTAAAGAACAGTGGAGATAGGAGAGGATCTCTGCAGGGCCCTGTATTTAAACAGGGTTGTGTCAGATCGATAAGGGGGTAGAGAGACAAAGTGTCCCCCGTCAGTGAGGAAGGAGGTGAAACAGTCGAGAATAGTGTCTTACAGTTTCATTTTGTGGGAAAGGATGTTGAGGAGAATGGAGTGATCTATGGTGTCAATGGCAGCAGAGTGGTCGAGCAGTAAGAGTAGGAATATGTGTCCTTTGTGATGTTGTGGAGGTCATTGAGGATAAGTGTAGCAGTCCCAGTGCTCTGGCCAGCTCTAAAGCCAGACTGGAAGTCGTTCAGGAGGTCATTGGTTGTGATGTGTTGTTGTACTTGGGTTGTGATGAAGCGTTCCATGATTCTGGTGAGGTAGGGCAGGCTAGTGATGGGGCAGTAGTTTTCAGGGAGTGTGGGGTCGAGGGATGGTTTTTTGAGAAGGGGAATATGTGCACTGTTTTGGGTGCGGAGGCGATTGTACTATGTGTTAAGAGTTGATGATGTTGAGCTAGTGTGGTGATGCAGTTGGATGCAGCTTGAGGTGGACATGCATCATCTAAGTGTGCAGGTTTGGTTTTGCTGGTAAAGGTGATGAGGGCATCTCCGTGTATCTGGTCTAGGGTGTCCAATGTTATGGAATGTTTGGGAGTGGGAAATGGTAGTTGGAGAGTCGAGGGAAGGACTTACCCGAGATAGTGTATTTTAGTGTTAAAGTACTCCATGAGGGACTTGCATGCTGCAGTGGATGGGGGTGTGAAAGCTATGGGTGGTGGTTTGCTAAGTCATCATCATCAAAATAGTTTATTTTGGATTTGCATAATCCATAAAACACTTCTAATGAGATAATACAATAACGATACATAAATAATGAAGAAAACCTGGATTCACAATAGAACTTATAAAACCGAAATAAAACAGTTGGAAACATATCAATGCACTTTGATACCTATTTAATCACCCATGGCCAATAGGCAGTTAATAAAAATGGTAAAAACAATCAATAAACATTATGGAATCAATGGAAGGAGTAAGAGTCTGTGTTTTCAAGCGAACTGTAGATAACATGCAAGGTTGAAAGCAGACTTCACATCAGAAAGAGACAAAAGGGATAGACGGGCGCGTCTCCACTGTCTTATTCTGTCTTCCCTGAGAAAGTGGAGTAGATAATGTTTCCTCTAACTTACATAGCGTGGGCAGAATAATACAAAAGGGGATAGGAACTCATAAGAACCACATAAGCAGCTGACATCTGCTAAACCCAACCATTTATTGGCAATGGCCTTTACAGGGAGGACGTTTAGTCTAGCCTTGGTCAGCAAAACAGTATGGTATAAATGTGTTAGTACGTTAAGATCTTAATAGCGTGAATACCAGGGGTTTTCTGAACTTTTGTCATTTTGAAAAACAACATCTCGTCCTGAAGAGGGCCACAATTAAAACAGCAGAACACCAGGGATGGTGTTGATGCAAAGTGTGGGCCGAAACATATGTAGACATCCTGACACTAAAATAATTGTGTTTCTTGCAGCGTTAAAGTTCAATGCTGTACATTTATTGTTTTGGTTTCCCCAAACTGAACAAGAAATTTAACAATTAAATTGGCAAAGTGTCTTATCAGAATTGTCACTTTACTAACCCTAGACACCACGAGCAGAATATGTGTGTGTTTTTGCTGGACTTTTTTATTTCATGTATTTCTTTCTAAGTCTGGAGGTGCCTTGTGGAAAGCACCGACTACTTACAAAAGTGTATAACTTAAACTATTAAAATTTGTGTTTGTACTTTGACTGCTCTCTGAATAATGAAATGCTTCTATGCGACTTCTAGATCGATAAGAAACATATCTATCAAAAAATCCCTCTGTCCCTGTTCCCCTGCAAGGCGGACGAAAAGAGGGGTAATTGAACTTTTGTTACTTTGTTTCCCTCCAGAACCAAGTCCCGTTTTGAGCTCAATCCCCCTTTAACAAAAAATTGGGACTTACCCTCCTTTATACACCATTCTAAAGGCCACCTTGGTGTCAGACAGAATATTCCTGTTCCTAAACCATTCATCCAGTCATTGGAGCAAGACACCTGAAAATAGTTTAAACTCACATCTAATGAGGTGATGGGACGGTATGATGAGGTCAGAGATTTCACACCCTTTTTATAAGTAGGCACGATAGTGCCATTCTTCCAACTCTCAGGAATATGATCTTCCGACAATAAATACAATCATCAAGCTGGGAGCCCATAGTGCAATACAGGAGAATAATAAGCAATTTGGTACCCCATTTGCCCCAGGCGCTTTCAGTGGTCTTTGGCGTCTAATGACCAACTCTAGATCTTTTAATGTGAAGGTCTCCCAGGTTTCAGAGTCTGGGGAAATCTCAGTTGTATTATTGCTGGTTTTACCAATCGAACCGGAATCAGGTTCTGGGCCATATAAAGTGCAAAAATGCTTAACCGACTCCTCTTGCAAATTTCTTGCAAGAATGATCCAAAATGATTTGTTGTCGTGGGAAGTAGTAACCAGACAGAGATTCAAGTGTTCCTCTGCAATTTCTGCACTCCTTTCATCCAGTTCTGCCTTATATTCCTTAAGCCTCAATTTGTTATTATTTGCGTAGATGGTAGCGGCCTTAAGAGCAGCATGAAGGCCCCCTTTTTTCTCTTTGCATTTAGTCGATAGCCAAGATTTAGTCTAACTGGTTGAAGGAGTTTGTTTGTAATAAAGATCTCACCACATTTTCTAATAGCGGTGGCAAAGGCTTAATTAATAGACTGGGGTGCAGAGTATGTACTTAAACAGGTAGACATGATATCTTTATTCATACAAAATCACTTTGCTTAACAATTCCTCTTCCTTATCAGCCTTCCAACGAAGTGACCTCTCTGCCACCCCATTAGCAAGTGGGTAGGAGAGGATTATGATCACCCTCACAGCAGTGGATACTATCAAACCCTGCAATAGGACCAGACCAGTGCATAGGAATTAAAATGTAGTCAATAATGCTTCGACATCAGCCATTATTAAATGTACAGTCACTTAGACTGAAATCTCCCATTTACAGCTCTATAGCCCGTATCTATCAACACATTCCAAAGTACAAGAGCACTGTTTGAAGTACAAGAAGAATTTGGCAGTAACACTGTTGGATGTAGTCTGGTCAACCAAGCACAGAGTTGAGATCTGTGGTGGGTCGGTAGAAGGAAACAGACACTTTGAGAACATTCTTTACTATCTTTAATACAAATCATAAGAATAATGCTTATCTCTTCCTATTGCTAAAGTGAACACCATACCCATTTAAAGGAAATAAAGGTGCGGACCAGATGTCAAGATGTGCAAAGTAAATATGTCCTCAGTCCAAATTAACTCTATCTGGCCCTACCACTAAATATAACTAAAGTAAATAGGCCAAGGGAATGTCTCTTCTTCCCATGGTCTTCTCTTCTTCTTTGTTGGTATTTTCATATACAGTTTTCTTTTTGGCTCATATAATTTATAGCGGAATCTCCTTTGATAGTCTCTGTTATCAACACTTGTAGTTATTAAAAATGACTCTTGGGTCTCGTGCTTTCTGTGGCCCCATCTTTGGAGTACTTTTCCTTCCAGTAGGTCTTCACACTCTTATTATTATTATAATACATGTTCTTCCCAGTCTGTTTGCTCAGGCTTTCCTAAATTATGTTTGCCTTGATTCCCTTTTAGGATTTCTTTCCCAAGAATTCGCTCTCTGAGGCAATTTGCTCTTGTATATTGTTGTCAGTACATGGATCTCTTGGAAGCCGCTGGTTCGACTTACGGGTCACTGCGGGGTGTAAGTACTGAAAACCGGGAGAATGTACCCAGATTTCCACCCAATTCTCAGTCCACAGAAAAAGGAGGATGACTGGGAGTCTTGAAATAGGAATTCTTCCTTCTATCCTTTCTTGTACGGGTGACAGAAGGGCTTTAGTACTTTTATAATCAAGGAGAAGTATTTTACCTAGACTAGCGGTCCCCCAGTATACGTATTAGAATGTGTGTGGAACCGGACTGTGAACCTGAGTGATGTGGGGAAAAACTGGCGTAGTCACACACCATAACAAAGGAGGGCGGGTTTGAGGGGAATGACAAACGGAAAAACAAATGCCCTATGAGAGCTAAGTCTACTACTGTCTGTTACTAGCAATAATACTCACTGTGAAACATCCTGGACATGGTGGTCAGGAAGGTGGACAAAAACGGAGTCTTAGGAATTGGAGCATCCGCTTCAGTCATTGCTCAGACACTGCGCTGATCGCAGCATTAATTCTTATCCGTGCGCATCGGAAGTGCCTCAGACTGCTTCCGAGTGTGTGTCTGTAATCCCTTTGCCTGGTGCTGTCCTGCTTGGTGCCATTTCCAGTACAGGCGCCAGACAATGGGATGCGCTGGATGCCGTAGACATGACAGCAATCGGGAAACACTTTGAAGGGTTTGAGGGGTGTTCCTAAAACATGTTTACTTGTGTGCTTTGTATCATCTTTCTGCTTATGTGTTTCTTGGTTTTACTTTCTTCAGCCTTCAACACGCAGATCTAGGGTTGTTGCCCTTCCTCCCAGGATTTTAGCTCCAAGTCTCTGTTGTCTCTGCACCTGGTTTGCTTAAATCTCCCTTTTATATATTGTTCACTCCCCTTGAAAACCGCTTTCTTCAATACTATTTTTTCCTCAGGACTGGGACGAGTTTTTCTCTTCAAGTGACACTGGTCTCCCCAGACCAGGTTATTTGTTATTTGCTTTTTCAGGTTTTTATAGTTCCAGTGATTCACTTCTATCTTTTCGTTCTCATCCTTATGACTGGGACAAGTTGCTTCACACATAAAAGGATTCCCTGGCAGCCTCCCGCTGTTCCCGATTTCCACGCTACCCCCTCATTGTATGGGGAATTGTTGCAGGGCTCGGCTCTCACTCGGGTACTGCTTGTCGGATTCACATTCTCGGTTCCTCACCAGGGGTCTGCCTTCTCCAGACACTGGCGAATGGAAGTTGTTCAGGCTTCAGGTCTCTGAAGTCTCTGCACTGTTCCTCAGGCATCCTGCCTTCCACTCCGCAAGCATGGTCACTCCACTACCAGGTATTTCTTCCTTCTGTTCCTTCTCGTACTGCTTCCTTCGCGGTTGCATACACTGGGGCTCTGGCGCCTCCCACAGTGTCTCTCTGGCTCTTCGAAAGTCACAGGCTCTGTGGCCTACCTCGACTCCCCCTTCACATGACGTGATGAGGTCAGGGGGCTACCGCTGCACATAGCACTCTCCCTCTCTCCTTCTGCTCCGACTCGTCAGTTAAATACATGTCTCTGATTAAAGAGATATCTTCCTTCCTTCTTCCACACATGTTTCTTTTCACAATGTCTTCAGCCTTACATAAAGTTGCCACATTACTCTACATAGAAAATTGTCCCATGTATGAAGCTATGGTAGTTGACTTAGGAAGTGCCTCACAGAACAGAGTCCTTGTCCCCAAAGGGGGGAGTCTATCCCAGTGAGGTCCCACTTGCCTCGACTGCTAGGAAGGGCCTTGTGGAGTGGGCTCACCCCCCCCCATACCCTCGCAGGGGGAGTCTCCCCCTTTGGGAAAAGAGACAAATAACTGCAATTCATCACAGATCCAAAAGGCCCGTCCCACATTGTTATGAAAAGGTAAATCCCCACCCATGCCCAATCTAAGATTAAAATCCCCCGATAATCAGGGGCCAATCAGAGCTAAGCTTAACCATATGACTTTGAAGATTTTGGAGAAGCGGGCTTGACTGATTTCCATGTTTATAGATGTAGAAATGTACGTGGACAATTATTTCTGAGCCGGGATGCATGCATTAATAATCATTATAATGGCATCTGTTCAGCCAATCACTTGATGTTGAAAAGCGTTTGTCTATGAATGGAGCTGGATTGGAATTCATGGAGGTAGTGGGTGTCTTTGGTGTTCCATAGGGCTGTCTTGTATTGGTTGCGTGAGTGTTTGAGGGATGTCCTGGTGGTGGGGCACAGGTTCTTTTGCCAGGCTCTTTCAAGGGACCTGAAATCCGATTTGATGGAGAGAAAGGAATTGCCACACCATGCTTTATAGTGATGGTTGTGGGGTTTTTGTGTTTTGGGAAGGCTATATTGTGAAGTGTCCGTTTTATGATGGTGTTGTAATTTTTAAGCAATGTGGCAGAATATGTGTGTATGGAGAAGAGGGTGCTAGGAGTACTGCCAAGGTTGTGTTTGTAATGTGTTTGATCTGTCTGGCTGGGTGGCGAAGTGGCTGTCAGCTGGGTTTAGCTTAGATGCATTTAAATTCACCCAACAGTCAACCTGAGCAAGGCATGTGCCAAGGTCCGGGTGTTGGTTGTTGGATCATGTGTGAGTTTTTGTAAATAACTTGTGATGTCAGTGAAGTAGTTGAAGCATTGGAGGCCCATGGTGTTGATAAGATAAGAGTAGCATAGCAGTGTCATGTAAATGTTGAAAAGTAGAGGGGAGAGCCTGGATCCTTGGGGCACTTATCATGCCAGGTTGCGAGAATGTGACCTGAAAGGGGCCATGAGTGTTGTTTCTATTCTCTTTATCATGGATGGGATAAACCAATTCCCTTTACACCAATGTCCTCAGTCTTTTAAGTAGGATCTTGAGACTGATTATCTTGAAGGCAGCCGAACTTTCCAGAAGTTTGAGTGCACTGGTTGAGAAGAAATCTGCATGGTTCTTTAGAATCTTCCATAGGAGCATGGCATGTCTTGGTATACTCTGACCTATGTGTTCCAACATAGGCTTATTCAATGGCCAATTGGTAATACGCAATACCAGAGATAGGTCACTCCACTGCCCCTAGACTCAGAGGTCCATTTGGAGCCTAGGCCACTATCCATGTTGTGACTCATAGAGGGGGCTGTTTGGGCATATTTTTGTAACTTTTAGTATTGTAAATTGATCAAGCAATAACAGAAAAGGCAATCAATTTTTTCCGGTTTTTCTAAGGACCTTCATTATCAGCTTCTTCATGGGAAATGTTTAGGTAAAGCCTCCAGGCTCTATGGATACAATTAAAAATAATAAGTAATTTCTCAAGTAAACCTTCATCAGGTTGGGCAACTCAGTACTACACCTAACCATTTCTAACAGTAGTGCGCATACAAACCTCTTAACCATACTCCGAATGTCCTTGCCATTCCCGAGACACCCTATTCTAGACAAAGTCCAAACAGATGGTCAACCAAACACCAAATGCATATTCGTAAAAAGTATTGAGCCTCCTAGCTCCCTACTCTAAATTCAAGAGTCTTTAATGGCCAACACTAAATTAGCAAAATCTATCTTTATAAGTGTGCCCCTATTCTAAAACAAGTAAAACAGTTCTCTGGAAAAATCCTCTCAGGGGATATTCACTGTCCAGCTTCAACTCTAGTCTTCTTGCTTCCACACAATGCCCGCAGCCATTTAAGGGTTGTTTCTCTTGCAATGTTTTCCCTTTGGCTCATCTGAAGCTCCTCTCAAGGCCATCATGGCTTCTTTGTCCGTACTCCATCTGTCACTACTTCTGATGGACTTTCCTCATCCTTGTACTTTTGAAAGTGAATTTCTTTCTCCCCGCCTCTTCAATCTGTGTGGCCCTTAGTCAGGCAATATTGTAATAAGTATGCCATGGCTCTGCTTATTACTCTTCTCTTCTCCCACTTTAGGGTTGCTGCTGGAAAGTCCCAGACTGTGACTTTCCAATTCCCCAGGGTTTTCTCCAGTATTCAGGAATTAATTTGGGTAGCCTTCTCCAGGGATTCCAGCCAAGGCCAGCCTTCAGTTGCTCTCCCCAAGCCACCAAGGCTTGCTTGCCTTCTACCAGGCTTATACTTTCTTCAGCTGCTTCTCTCATCCTGTCAGCAGTGATTTTCTCCTGAAGCGGTCTAAACCAAGGCATCATTTGGGTGTAGGGTAGGGTTGTTGGGTTGATGCGTTTTCTGAGAATGCTCCTTCATTTGGTCATTAGAAGTACCTCAATTAATGTTTAGTTTTGTCAGTTCAGTGACTGCACTAGGCACATTACTGAATTCTGTGATTCATGTTTTTTAATTCCATTCCAATCTATGAGATTCTTGATTTTAATGTACTGTACTTTTGTGTTCCAGTAAAAAATGTCAAACTTAAAAGTTTAAAAACGCTACTATTTTCACAAAATGTACGGTCTCAAACATGTGAAACAATGGGCCTCATTACGAGTTTGGCGGCAGCTGTGCCTGTTTTACAGGCACGGCTACCGCCAAACTCGCTACCGGCACCGCCACCCGCGATTGGCAATAACCGGCTCATTAAAAGTTGAATGGGCCGGCAATTGCCCATTCGTGGGTGGCGGTATTGCCGGGCTCCCGATCCCCATTCTACCCCCATAGGGCAAAATGGGGGTGGGGAGCATGATTGCACCGGCACCGTTGATAACAGTGCCGGTGCATATACGAGTTATGATCGCGGGTACCGCACAGCCCGCCAGGTCAGACCGGGTGGGCCGTCAGGCACCCATGAGCAAAACTCGTAATCCGGGGGTACGGTATGACCGGTTCCGGTGCCTTACCAGCGCCGTTCATACCGTAGCCTCCAACGTTACCAGTTTTTTAAAAGTAGTTTAAGGTCAAGGTGACAAACAAAATCTCTTCTTTCAGGAATGTTGGAATGGGTGCCCCAGTGCCACTTGCCGCTCACTTTTGATGCCAAAAGAATATGAGATTTGTTAAGTCTGGGTGCTCACCAAAGACCTTAGTGTTACTTAACACTTCTTTCTGCATGCCACTGCACTAGGGTGCTGAAGTGCCAGTGCTGCAGTTCCCATCATGAAATCCGTCTCAACTCTATTGGATTTTGACAGTGTTTCGGTTTCAGTTTCGCCTGGACTTGTCACCATGTCTGTGACTAGTTTGGCCGGCTTTATGAGCACTTTATTATTTGATTCACTTTGGACTGGTTTGTGCTTTCAAACTGGCTCTGTTTCTCAGCACTTGTACACTTGATGTACTTGCACTCATTGGAGTGACTACATTAATGCTCGCATAAAGCAGCTACTTCACAGGTACAATATTCTGTATTTGTTCCTATGCACATGAATGAATTTTTTATTGGTTTGCATGATTTGTCAGTGCCCCTGGGTTCCTTGGAATGTGGGAACCACAACTCCCACACAGCATTGAGTTTCTCTTTATTAGCGCCTCCTCTGCAGTCAAATTCTTACTGGGGTTGCATGGTCGGTCAATGCTTCTTGGAGTGTTGCAGTTGCAACCACAAATCTTCTAAGAGACTTCTTCACTGGTTCCCTTGGTTTGTCAGTGCTATGGCCCTCCTTTGTCTGTTGGGATTGCCGCACCCTCCCTGGATTCATATGGTTTGGCAGCACTGCTTGCACTCCTTGGAACCACAACTTCCATAAAGCATTTTCTCATCTTCAGGATCTCCCCTAGTGGGTTTCCTTAGATCCTCTTTGGGACCTCAAACTTCTTGGAGCTTTGAATTCCACCACTGCACATTTTCCTCAAACTTTCACTGATTCTTAGCTCATTATCTCCATCTTACCCAGGCAGAATATTCAGGTTCTTCTTTGCTACTCACTTCTTCTGTGTCAGGGTCATTCGAAAACAGTATTTTCTCATGCCTGCCATACACTATTCTTGTTCCTACTGTACGCTTGTTAGTGTAACCATGCTCATCTATCCACTGTTCTGGTCCTCTGTGGCTTCTCCCGACTGCTCAGCTGGCGTCGCATCTCACATGGACTGGTGTCCATTAGCACCTCAGTGGCCTCCTGGAATCTCTCACTGTCAATGTCTCTGCACACTTACACACCTGGTCTGGGAACGGAGTCACCTCCTCAACCTTACAAGATGGTGTCTAAAGAGTATCGGACACTCCCGTCCCCTGCATAGCTTAATGCTGAAAATCAGCCAATATAATGCTAAGTAAATGTTAATTCATTAATGCAAAATTATATAACAAGAAAATGAATGACACAGTTCAGAAAAAAGTTCTTTATCCAAATCTTCTTTTATAGTTGAAGGTAGAAAGCAGTATGCATTTCGGGATCCAAAATTCCCTTCATCAAGCGCGGTTAAAAAAGTCTATAGAATAATAAATATGATAAACTACATGTCAGATCATCATTGTTTAAAGTCAGTGTATAACAATAACACCAATTAATCATATAATAAGTTCAATCGATTAACAAGAGAGTGCTATTGGCAACTGTATGTGGAATTCAAATCATGCTAAAAAACGAACTCAAAAATAGCTTCTGTGGTTATGAGTACTGGTGGAGTTCATCATGTTAATGAACAGATCATCCGAAGTAAGTAAGGGTTCCAGAGTGCGACTCATGAGGAGCGGGTAATTCTATGACAAGACCGGAGGCGAGCATTATGCTATATCTTCTTTAATTACTGCTAACCACAGCTTTTTAAATCTTTCTTTGTTTTCACATATAACACTTTTTTTTTTTATAACTCCTATAAACAGAGAAAAGAAAAAATAAAAACATCATCGTCTTAACATGACCAAACAACATTTCCCATGAGGCTTATCTGCCTGGTAGTCGCACAGCCTCTCTTTCACTGTCCAATCCGGCAATCCTTCCTGCTATAAGTCCCCGTTTCCCTGGGTCCCTTCTTCTTTTTTGCTGCAGCCAAAGATAAGTGACGTTTATTATGGATAGTGCTTGATTATACTATCTTTGTCTGTTGAAACGTTTCAAGAATGGCCTTTACTTATTCTTAATTGTGCGCGCGTGTAACTAACAAGCGACAAAGCGTTCGCGCAAAGCTTTATATGCGCTGACCTCGCGAGTAGCATAGCGTATTTCAGAGCGGCCGCCTGCCGAGCCCGCGAGTGATCTAACACTCGCTTTAGGGCTCAGGCAGCCGGCCGTACGACAATGCATCTAACGTTGATAGAGCTCGCGTAATACGCGGAGTAAGCCCAACCGACCTTAGAAACAAGGTGAAGCGCACGCATGGACTTACAATCTCCTCAGTGAAATGTTTTCTTGCTCGGAAAAAACGTACGGCCAGTCCTCCGCCCTTATTTCGTTCCTAGGAGCGCGAATTTCGCTATTTTTTTAGCGGTTCGCCCTAGCACAGCAGAGGTATCCCAGATTTAAAAAAAACAATTGTAGAGGAGCTACGTCTTTAACCCACTAGTTTCCTCTGTATGGCACATACAATTACCATGGCATACAGCATGGGAAATGAGGCTTGGAGTGAAGGGAGCGAAGGAGGACTGGACCAGGAAACAGAATGCATGGAGGAAGATATGGACCTCTCCCAAAGCTTCAAGAGAGTGCTAGGCGACTCATTAGTTCAAGCCGTAGCACTAGGAGTTAAGCCTCTACAAGACAGGCTATTAGTCCTGGAAGAGATGCTGGGCAGAAAAGCTAGCACGCTTGATGATCCCGGAGAAGGAACCTCCACACAAAATCCTCTGCAAAAAGGTGAGAAGGGGAAGAAAGTGGCCCGGAAGAGGAAACACTCTTCTACTCCCCCGGGCGAAAGTACAGGGAAGGATAAATCCCTAGAGGTGGCTGATGCATTCAACAGGCTTAAAAGTGCCTTCCTGACGAAGACAGCCCTGCCCAACCTCGTACCCCCTACCCCAGGGGCGAAAAATATAGGGGATGCCTATTCATGATCCTCGGAGCACTCAGATCAAGAACAGCCAGAGGAGGATGTTCAAAGCATAAGCAAAGTAAGCGTGGTCTCGCAAAAGAGTTCAGGCGAGCCTAAAGCCAGCAGTGTGGAGGCCCTTCTGGATGAAGAGGACATATCAGACATGTTCGACCCGGACACCATAAGGCACCCCAGAACGACAGACTGGACGCCTTCTCCAAGAGTAGCCCTTTACATGGCCCAAAAAATGAGGAAGCCTATGGAAAAAGACATTAGATTCAGACTCAAAGCTGAGTGTCCGAGGCCAGAGCTGACTGGGAAAGTTGCAGATACACCCGAACTCGACGCAAAGATGCTAACCTTCATTACGAAGACAGGGAAAGACACCAGGAAAGGTATGGATAGGGCATGGAGAACATGCCAAGACAAGCTGCTAGACATAGCCGGCCATATAGCAAAGATAATGGACCTGTCCGAAAGGGCCAGAGATACAGGGGAGCCAGTCGACCCATCCATCCTAGCAAGCTGGGCTCAGAGGGCAGTCTGCATGCTAGGCAATGCAAACTGCGCCATATCTTCGGAACGACGCAGATCAGCCCTATTGAAAATTGATAGCAAACTTGGGAACTTAGCGTCTTATGAAGCCGGGGAAAGCGCCCAGGGTCTCCTGTTCGGTGATACATTCGTTAAGGAGATGAACAGGTTCGTCGGTACATATACGGCACTGGAGAAGTCGCAGGCCTCCATCAAGAAGGTGTTTCCGGGAAGAGTTTTTTCAGGGGCCGGTCGAATAGAGGCCGCTCGAACGGTCGTTTCAATAACAGAAGAGCGCAAGGCCCCAGAGCCCAATATTGGGAGACCCGACAACAAGACGCCTTCTTCCCGAACAGAGGACGAGGCTCGCAGGGACGCGGATATTACTGACATCAGAACAACAATACAGGTGAGAGAATGCGCAGCGACCTATCCTCCTGTGGGGGGCAGGACAACGCTCTATGTGCACAACTGGCGCGAGTTATCGTCAGATGCGTGGGTCCTTCAGACCGTACAAGGCTTTATGCTACAGTTCATAGATCATCCAGTGCAGAATCGGCCTCCTCACAGAATTCAGATGGCGCAAACAGAAGAAGCGCTATTAGGAGCAGAGATCCAAGCTTTAGCGCAGAAAAACGCGATAGAGAGAGCGACCGAGAGCGCCCACTCCTTCCTGAGCAATATTTTCCTAGTACATCGCAAGGACAAAGTTCGTCCAGTGATCAATCTGAAGGAGCTCAACAGCTGGTTAGTGTACAAACACTTCAAGATGGAAGGGATCCATCTACTAGGAGATTTGCTCAGGAAGGGATATTGGCTAGCGCGCCTGGACCTGAAAGACGCATATCTCACCGTGCCCATAGCAGCGCCTTTCCGACACTTCCTAAGATTCAGATGGGGAAGTGAGCTCTGGCAATTCAAATGCCTGCCGTTCGGTCTAGCATCCGCACCATGGGCGTTCACCAAGCTCATGAGGCCCGTTGCGACAGCACTTCGAGAACAAGGATGTCTGATGATCGTCTACTTAGACGACATCCTTTTCATGGCCGAAGACAAAGACCGCTTACAAAAACAGATCCACTGGGCGATAGAGCTGATCTCCAATCTGGGATTCCTGGTGAACAGAGACAAATCAGAGCTAGCGCCAACCAGGCGACTAGAATTCTTAGGCTTCACTATAGATACAAAGAAAGCTACATTGGAGTTGCCAACTCAGAAAATGAGGGCTATCAAGAAAGATCTGAGGACAGCGCTCAAGAAGCCGCTGATCTCTCTTCGTTATCTAGCCAGGATAGTAGGGATTTTGGCAGCATCCATACAAGCAGTATTTCCCGGGCCGTTACAAATACCTAAGGAAAGGCTGGAGATACCATCGACTAGTGCCCTTAGACGAAGAAAGCAAGTCCGAGCTCATCTGCTGGCTCCACAATATGGAAGCCTGGAACGGCCGCGCCATTTTCGGCGACGTACCAGAGTTGGTTATAGAGTCAGATGACAGCAAGTCCGGCTGGGGGGCGCGATGTGGCGAGATAGAGACAGGAGGAAGATGGTCAAAAGAAGAATTAGAACTTCATATCAATTGTCTAGAGTTACTAGCGGGATCTTTCGCAGTGAAAGCATTTACCAGGGGAAAAGCACACTGCAGCATACTTCTCAGGATGGACAATATATCTGCAGTAAGATATATCAACAAACTGGGAGGTACCAGGTCCAAGATGTTAGCGGAATTAGCGAAAGATTTCTGGCACGACTGCCTTCAGAGACAGATCACAGTGAAGGCAGAGTATCACCCAAGGGCCCTGAATTCAGTGGCGGACTGGAACTCCCGACACCTAGTGGATTACAGCGACTGGAAACTACACAGGGACACATTCGAGAGACTGGAAGCGAAATGGGGTCCCCTGCACACAGACCTGTTCGCCTCGAGGCTGAACACTCATCGGGCGAACTACTTCAGCTGGAGGCTAGACCCGGTAGCGCAAGGCACCGACGCATTCATGCATCATTGGGGGTCGCAGAAGCACTACGCTTTTCCCCCCTTCGCGATGCTGGCGAGGGTACTAGCAAAAGTGCGCAGAGACAAGGCGCGAATAGTGATAGTGATGCCAGAGTGGAAGTCGCAAGCTTGGTTTCCAGTTCTGATGGAACTTTCTACGGATTTTCCACAGAAGATTGCATACAGACCAGACTTGCTGGTCAATCCAGCAGGAGTTCCTCATCCTCTGATAGAGAATCAATCCTCGTCACTGATAGTGTGCAGAATTTCAGGCATAGATGACGATTGCCAGGCCTTTCAGAAGACGCTACAAGACTTATCAATCTATCGTGGGCCCCATCTACGATCAGGAGGTATAATTCCGCATGGCAAGCCTGGGACCTATGGTGCAGGAGGAGGAGTATATCTCCCATTTCAGCACCTGTAGTGCAAGTAGTGAATTTCCTAGCCAGCCTCCCTTCAGCAGGTAGAGCTTTCAGGACCGTAGGGGTATATAGGTCAGCAATCTCCACGGGGCACGAGTTAGTGGACGGGGCACCAATAGGGGAACACCCGGCGGTGTCCCGATTGCTGAAAGGTGTGAAGATGAGCAAACCTCCCGGACCCAAGTACTCATCACTGTGGGATGTCCAAAAAATTATACATCTGTTCGAGCAATGGCCTAGTAACAACTCCCTATCAGGAAAGCAACTTTCAGGCAAATTAGCTACACTCCTTTGTCTAGTGTCTTGTAGAAGAGTTTCAGGCGTTAAAGCAGTCGAAATAGACAGAAAGATGTATTACCCAGAAGGGATAGCCTTTACCATAGCGCAGCGTACAAAGACCAATTCTAAAGTGATCTCATACCCATATTGGCCGAATAATGAGAAATTGTGTGTGGCAAATTGCATAAAGTGTTATGAAGCAGCGACAGCAACGGTTAGGCCACAGGGAGTGAAACAATTGCTTATAGCGCGTATAAAACCATACAAAGCAGTCACATCAGCTACTATAGCTAGATGGGTGAAGGAAATAATGGAATTGGCAGGTATAGACACGTCTAAATTTGGGGCTCATTCTACCAGGGGAGCAATGGCTTCACGGGCTTTTGCAGTAGGAGTTCCGCTGCAAGAGATCATGAAAGCAGCAGACTGGTCGAGCGACTCAGTCTTTAAGACTTTTTATTTCAAATCAGTATCCAATATAGCAGCTGCTGTGGTAGAAAGCTTTGAACAAGCATAATGCTCGCCTCCGGTCTCGTCATAGAATAAAGATTGCCCATGCGACTAGCGCAGGAAGTCTTGATTCTATTAAAGAGACGCAGGCGAGCATTATCCCACCCTATGGAATACAGCGATGAGTGTTATGTTATGATCTGTAACAGTTTCAAAGTTGTGTACGTAAAGACTTGATTATGATATGTGACAAACTGTATTCCTCTTCCCTAACATGCGCATTTCTCTTTTTGCGTAGGAGAGGATCAAAAGAGTAACAGAGATTAGTGTATGGAAGGCAGCAGTCCTGCGAATTTACAGCACGGCAAAGCTATCGAGGATAGAAAAGACAATTTCGGTTTGGAGTTACGATAATTGAGTTGGATTTTAGACTTTGTTCAGTTAATCAGTGTGCTGCAAAAGAAGAGGAAGGGACCCAGGGAAACGGGGACTTATAGCAGGAAGGATTGCCGGATTGGACAGTGAAAGAGAGGCTGTGGGACTACCAGGCAGAGAAGCCTCATGGGAAATGTAGTTTGGTCATGTTAAGACGATGATGTTTTCATTTTTTCTTTTCTCTGTTTATACGAGTTATAAAAAAAAAAAAGTGTTATATATGAAAACAAAGAAAGATTTAAAAAGCTGTGGTTAGCAGTAATTAAAGAAGATAAAGCATAATGCTCGCCTCCGTGTCTTTAATAGAATCAAGACTTCCTGCGCTAGTCGCATGGGCAATCTTTAGTGTACGTGCAAACATGCAGAAATGATGTGAATTCTGTGTAGACATCACCCCTGTGATAGCCAATTTTAAAGCTCATGACAACAATGTAGTTCCAAGAAATTATGTAGCATTAGCTGTGCCCAGCACAGAAATGGAACAGAACGTGAACACTGACATTAATGGAACACTGTTGGGGGGCCATAGGAAAAAGATTTAATAGAAGACTCATGAATGCAGGTTAGTTGGTGTCATGGCCACAGGGCAAGGACCACAAGTTATGTCACTTAAAGGGACCAGTTGGACCCAGTCCTGGCGCCTTTGGCGCAAGGCTCATGAAAAAGTGTGCTCTGCACACTTTATTCCTAGTGCACGTGTTATTTCATCTCTTGCAGGGCCCCCACGTGCATCCAGGCCGGGCGTGGCCATAGGAATGCATTGGGACACATGTGCGGCATCTTCTGGGAGTGGCAGGGTGGAGCCATCAAGCAGAGCAAAGGGGGCATGGCTGGGACCAGGATATTTAAGCCTCCCCCCCCGCATGCCAGCGCTTTACGTTAGTCTGCTCATGCAACGTAACGCTCACCACCGCCTGAAACTCCTCTTAACCGATTCCAGCAATACCATCGCCTGAAGGGCATCTTACCTGATTCCGGCAATGCCATCGCCTGAAGCGCATCTTGCCTGATTCCGGCAATACCATCCCCTGAAGCACATCTTACCTGATAGCGGCAATACCATCGCCTGAAGCGCATCTTGCCTGATTCCGGCAATACCATCGCCTGAAGCACATCTTACCTGATACCGGCAATACCATTGCCTGAAGCGCCTCTTACCTGATACCGGCAATACCATCGCCTGAAGCGCCTCTTACCTGATTCCGGCAATAGCATCGGCCGAAACACATCTTACCTGACTCCAGCAATACGATCACCTGCAGCGCTCCTTACCTGTTCTGCAGGTCCAACACTTACGCGAGAGCTCTTCTCTACCAGCATCCTCACGGGTGCAGCCATCCATCACTCGCTGACAGATCGTCGGACAGCGGCTCCTCATCTGACGTCGCCAGGCCAAACCTGCTGGAGAAAAGGACAAATAAGGTCAGAAACCACATAAAGACAATTCTCTAAGGTCACGCGCTATTCTACCTTCGCGCTGACCCTAGGGCCCAAACTTACCATCTATTTTGGGACATTGTAAACTTCTCAGGGCTCCGTTTGGGCTCACCTCCAGCCCTGCGACTCCGCTGGGCCTTCATCACCTATTGGGGGGAAGGAGAGACATTATTAGCGATACAAACACTAATCATGGGAAAAGAGACATTGCAAACGAGCATGGACAATAATCATTGTTGGAAAACACTTACCTTCAAAGTGGATCAGTCACAGCCGGTCTGAGCTGTCACGCACACGGACCAGTGAAGGAACTAGGTCCAATTAAAGTGCCCCTGCACTTGAGAAGCAGGACGGAGAGCTCATCCTCATAGTTAAACAGGTGAGATTATATGGGCAAACGCATGCTTACCACATTCTGGGAGGAAAGGTTCGAGAATCACAGCCATATCACAGCATCCTCACCACCTTTCTCACAGGGGCAGTTCCAACCACCAGAGCAGTCCACCACACGGAAGCAGGGGGAGAAGCCTGATCCAAAGAAGCCAGGTCCTGGGAGGGCTGCAACCGTGCCCCAACGTCCCTGCAGAGACCAGGTGAGCGTAACAGTTGGGTAATGCGGAATTAGTTGTGAAAGAGACTCAAATTGAAAAAAAGTTAGAATTACCTAGTCGGAATGTATAAATCCAAAAATCTTTCTTTTCTAACCTCCTGCCTCTTCACTCATTGACTCCAACTTCATATTGAACACCCTCCTATTTCACCTCTGCTTCCGTCATCTGATTATTTTACTGACCTATGGACACTCATGATGTTAGGTGTTCACCGCCATAGGGAAAAACAGATTTGGCTCTTCTTCCACTCGGTGGAGTGAACAGGGGAACTTCATCAGCCATATTCTACCTAAATCAAGGGTAGGAGTTACTAGATACCTTAATAGTCATAAGAAGTTACAAAGGCTGCAAGACAGGGTTGCCTCTTCTCTCCTTTTTTGACTGTGATTAGTGTTAAAACCAGAACATAATGGGAAAAATTAGGACATAGTCTTTGGAAGAGACAAATACAAGTTGGCGACATACTGTTGGCCCTATAGAATCCAGATCTCTCCATACCGGTTCCAATGAACACCTCAAGTTTGCTTCAGAAAAACCTGGATTTGAAATGAACTCTGAGAAATCTGCGATCTTGACCAGTGCTCAGCCGAAAACTAAACTGAAACCCTTATATGAAAGGGGCCATTCAATCTAGCAAACAGGCGCATCAGAGTTTAACCATGTGAATTTGAGGTAATTCTTGTATAAATCAAATTACCCTGAATATTTTTTTAGAAAAGGCAGTGGATTTTAGTGGTTAAGTTCCCTGCTCCATTTCCGGGATGGGATGGAGAATGTCCATTACATTTAAAGTCATTGACTGAATTGCATACTTATTTTAGCCAATTCGGAGCTACACACTGACCTACTCCAAGAACTGCATAAACTAATGAGAAACCTGCTCCAGATCATGTCATTTTCACCTCTGCATCCTCAGACGAATCTTCCCACATTTCTCCTGCCCTCACAGAGTCTCAGCAATCTTGGCTATCATTCCCTCCAGCCTAGGCTACTCCAATTCCCTCTATTTGAGCACTCCTGTCTTTTTCAGCTCAGAGAACTCCAACCTATCCAAAGTGCCACAGTTAGGCTCCTCTTTGTCTTCTCACCCAGAGCACACATCACTCCTGCCCTTAGGGTGCTCCATTGGCTTTCCATCAGCTGACGGGCGACGTTCGAGGCCATGTACATTACCCACCGAGCCCTCCACAAGGCAGGCAATGAATTCATTCAACACAAGCTTGCACGCTAACACCACATCAGAAAACTTAGATCTGGCTCTGCACTCCTCCTTGTGAACCCCCCTTTCAATTTCCTACAACTTCCTTTGACTCAGCATCCACCGCAAAGAAGACCATCTCTCCTTCAGGAAGGCCCTCAAAACCTGGCTGTTCCTGACGAACCTTCCACACTTCATGGTTACTGTCATGTCATCTAGGCCATGACACTGTTTATGCCTCCCCAGTATATACTCCAGAGCAAAGTAAAGTATAATTTCGGAGCAGTTTGGATAAACCAATTTCACAGCCACATCAAAGCAAAGTTCCAACTGAGACTCAAGGTATGTAGTTACGCACCACTTGGGTAGACACGGCTGCCCACCTGCATGCCTTCACCTCCATACACCAGACTAAAACACACAGCACAACATCTCTGCTATCAGAATGCAGCTAAGTCCCACGAAAAAAATGTTGTCTAGTTGGACACATAACGAGTTTCCTGCACTCACGCACTCTCCTGACCACCTCTCAGCACTCATCCACATGCCTAGCCATCATGGTAGCTTACTGAGCTTGGTCATCCCACCCATGTTCCTTTCTGGCCGAATACACACATGCATTCTAACCCTTCTGACAATGTTCCCATACCTTGGATCAGTCCCCGGTGGGCGTTCCCCCCACAAGTGCATTGAGGCAATGCTAACGGGATAAAGGCGCTTTATAAATGACAAACTACTACTATTACAACTTCTTGTGGAATGGAAAAAGGCCAATGGTCTCTAAAACGGGCGGGAGGGGAGCTTTGCATTCCCACATGTAGCCTGCTACTACTACTACAAAGCAGCCACGCTGAAACCTCTCTGTGATTGTTCTTTTTCAGCTACTGAGGAGCAATGGATTCATGTGGCACATCACCTCTTTCTGCCAATGGGTCCATATGGGTTATTCTCTGGCTACCCAAAAAATAAACAGCCCCACCTAACTGTATGTACGCCAAGTCGCTATAACTGGCTTAGAAACAAAGGGCAGACATGCTGTGAAATTAGCTTACAAAACGCAGACGTTCCCCTGTATAACCCCTGTATAAAATGTACATGGATTTTAGGCCTGCAGAAAAGCTTGGTGCTTGAAGATCTCGCATACATTTTAGCAGAAGGATTATAAAATTGTTCGCGGACTTTCAGAGTTACTTTGCATTTAGGCAACAAGAAGGAATGTACTGCGCACGAGGAATGCGCCTTGAGGAATGAGCTTGGTAAGGGCTTACGGGACTGAGTGTTTTACAACGACTCGCTCAGATATACCGTTCAAGTAAAGGCTTCATAGCACTACAAGGAACATTTGATAATATATCATTTGTAAACCAAGCTGCAAAGGCTACAGATTTCATAATGTTTTTGGATGACGAAGACTAGTGAAGAACTCTGAGGAGAGAAAATAAACTTTAATTTGTGTTCAAAGCAAATACATGCTTTAACCCGTTGTGTTGCTCGTATTAACAGTCCCAATAGAAAGGTACAGAAAAAAAGAATGTGCCTGAAGTTCTCAGTTAATTGCTGGGAAGGATGCAGAGAACAAGTGCTCTTCTTGTATATGGGTGGCCGTGTCCAATAAAAATAACATGTTTGATGGAAGCAAATTTGGATATTAAAGAAATCACAGATCTGCCTTTGCCGGCTAAACGAGGCTGTGTGTTTCTCTACACAGTGCCCACATGCACCAACGCTCCTGTGAACCGATCTATTCGAACATATGTAGCATTTAATCCTGCCCAAGATGCAGCTGGCCGGCAGAAAAATCCACAAGCACATTTTACACTGCTAGGACCTGATTCAAAGTGGCAGTTTACAGCCTTGGAGAACATCTCCAGCTCCATACATTTATTGAAATGGACAAACACGCACGTGTGAGCGTGCATGGTGGCTGTGCATTGAAACTTTGGCCACTCAAAACAGGCCACTTATAAACACAGTAAACCCATACTTGCCAATCCTTCTGATTTAGGCAGTAGGCTACTGCTATTTAAGCAGGCCTACCACCTACAGATTTGGGTGACAGATCCTACTGCTTTTTACAGTGGCAGGTAATTTATGTGACTCTAAGGCAATTCATGTGTCTGTGCAGCGGGTGGGTAAGTGATACATTTGAGTGATGGGCTCAGATCAATCCAATGACCTGACAGCTACATGACTCTGCCCTGCACTCTTGCTGGGACAGACCTTTGGTGAACCACCAGTGAAATCAAGTGACAGAGCGTACCACCATCAAACAGCACCTGCATATCAGAATGAGGAGGGTATCAGTCTCCATGTTGTTCAGTGTTCAACCGGCACTGCAGGACATAAATATGTACTGCCCGGGCTGCTGCTACAGAGCAGTGGCAACGTTGCCTACCAGCTCTGTGTGATTATTTTCTGTGAAGTTAGGTCATTGAATTTAGTGAACTTACCATTCACAATTATACATTTTAAACATTTGTGCACCTTTCCATGTTGTGCTGTTTGATGGGTTATGCATTTTAGAATGCTCCAATGGTGCCAAGAATGTATGTTTTGTAGTTTCCTGTGATGTCATTGTTATTCTAAGTATTATTTTTGAAACTTGAAAAATCCTACATCTTTTTAGTCACAGAATGTTGGCAAGTATGTAAACCTGCTTCATTGTTTAACTCATGAACCGTTACTGGTCACAGAGAAATGTTTCTGTGATGTACTGCAATCAATTCTCCCAGCTTGTCACAGGTTCAAATGGCATAATCCACATCTCGAGGTGCTGCTGCGTAAAATGAAGCTCTAGCCCACAAACAACAAATTATACCGCAAGAGAATCAAGCTTAGCCCAAGGTCCATGACCACCTTGACCTTGCAAAATCCTTGAGACTTGGCTCTTCCGACTTTGATTTTTCTACTGTATTTCTCCCATCATCTTGTTCTAGAGCCAAAGACCATCCTTGTGGTTTACACAAACATCCAAGTACTCAATTTACTAACAAAATCAGTTTGGTATTCTCTACAAAGAGATTAACAATAAGGTGTTTATGAGACACTGCGATATAGGGTAACTTCTGTTTTTTATTTAGACTCACTAAACACCCTGGTGAATTTTGAGAAGGTTTGTTCTGTTCAGCATTTGCACGTACATATTACCACTATACGTGTTATCCTAACAGCGAGATGCCTGTACCAAACGTTAAAACCCCCGACTGCCCTTGACCGCCCAAGAACTGATCATTGGGTGTGTTTTTCTAGCCCCAAGGTGATCCAGCGAGGAAGTCAATGATTTGCTTGTAAATAGGCCCCACATCCACCAGGGCCGTCAATGATTTCCTTGTAATGATGTCAAAGTCCACAAACTACAGTCTCAGGTGTCAATGACCAACAGGGTGCCTTCATCGCAGCTCTTCATTGTCTCCCGGAAGTTCCTTAAAGCAGCAGCACTTTTAGCTGTAGCGGGTTTACTCGTTGCCACAGGCTCACGCTGGCAGATGCATTTAACACCGCTATAGATCAGACCAACTAGGCCTTTGCTTTTTTTATTTTTTATTTACATTTGATAAACTGGGCCAGAGGTTGCATCTTTTAGGAAAATAACAGTTCTTTAGCAGCAAACGTACTGCCTTACCAAGCATGCAAATAAGTGTGCTCTCCCTTTCTAATTGTTCACCATGTGTGGATGGACTTTATCACACTCTTCCGCAGCACAATCCCTAAAAAATAAGGGGTAGGGTAAGTCAAGATATCTGTCATTCGTTCTCACCTTTTAAAATGTTTTTTTTTAGTGTTCGACACACCAAGACCTATTGTACTGGAATAATAATTAAGAAGGTTTATTTGATGACTTGTTCAATTCTTGTTACTAGTGTTTTTTCCATGACCTATAGAGCGCTCTGCTGCTGCAGAGCAGGGTTTGCACTACATACATATATTATAATAACAATAATATTTATTCCTGATAGTTTACACACATGTACGTTTAATAGACCCAAGGAGAGAGTCATTGCATACATTATTAATTGGTTTGACTAAGTATACACTTTTTATTCGAATGCATGTAACAATTAGTTATGGTGCTTGCATTTGCATTTATGTATTTTACCAAGCTTACATAGGGCTTTTATCCAAAGCGCTATACACAATTGCTCAACGCTGCAACAAGTGAACGGACAAAATGAACCATGAAAATGAACTCATGATATGAGCGGTAGTTTAGGGCGCTTGAGATTGAAGCGAATACAGTTTCAATCGCTTCTTGAAGAGAGGAGAGCTGTGCGAATATCGAACCCTGACATGTAGGGCTCCAGGTAACATTTTGAAGTTGGTGTATTTTACTCTGTAATTTGTGAAACTGTCAGTAAAATGATTTATTTGAGGGGAAAAGGTTATTCCCATTTTGGGCGAATAAATGCATATTTTTCTCTAAAGATTTATATTTGTAATACATACGTCTTTGCACCTAGAGTTACAAACGCATGTTTACAAACCATTAAGTTCCTCTTTGGATCAAACAGTGATAGTATTTGAGCTCATACCTCTGGCACTGCTCTCCTATTACCACTGATCTGCACAGATGGATGGAGCTGTGTGGCTAGAAGCAGGGGTAGACTCTTTGACAAAGTCCCCTCTGTCTAGTACATCTAGTGGGGCCACTAGATGATGGGCTTGGGGTCAATGGTGAGGACTACCTGGTCAGCCCAACTTTGCTCCCGGACAGGGGACTAGCACCTGTGCATACCAATTGTAAGGCATGGCCCTTTAAGGGAAAGTTCTGTACGCCAGAATGGCCAGAGACTCCCCAACACTGTGACTTTGATTAAATTACTACAACCCCACAGGAGTACAAGGATGGGTAGTGGCTAAACCACCTACCAGCCCTCACACTTCTACAAAACAACACTGGAGAAGAAGGTGGAATAGGCAGATGTAAGAGATCAGCCTTCTTCACGTTTTGTGATAATGTGGCCAGGGTGTACTCTTACAAGGGGTGTGAATGTGAGACAGTAGCAATCCAAACAACAATAGTACAACAGTCCAAAATAAAGAAATGCCCAATTAAGGTTCTAGAAAATATATATATATATATACTTTAATTAAACATACCGATATGCAATACAAACAATACTAGAAAACACTAACAAAACCCACCCCTGTAAAGGAAGACCGAGAAATGCAGAATATGATGATGAAAATACTCTAGATAAGGCTACAAATCACTTCAATGTTATAGAAAGGGATATGTCTTTGGGAAAACGATGCACAACGGGGGCTTAACTAGTCTCTAGAGTCCAAACAAATGGACCAGGGGGGCTGTGGCTTTCCAACAGTACCGTAATCCATTCTTGGTGGTTTGACGTTGTCAAACCAAGATTCTCAATGTTGTGTGAGCTGGTCGAAACCAGTTTGGTACAGACGGGAGCATGTGTCGAGTTGGGTTCAATCTGAAGCTCACTGCGGTTCAATGGAGAATTCGAAGGATATGGGTTGATGAGGCCACCATGGTCGTTCTAGCATTCCCTCAGGGGTCGGCGACAAAGATGACGGTAGTGCCATGCATGGCGGTTCGAAGGCTTCTCCTGCTGTGAGCTTCTTGTTAAAGCTGGGACAATCAACGCGCTCAGCTGGCGCAGTACGGCAGCAAACTGGTTTGAGGACCAGCAAGAGAAGGTCAAAGAGGTTTCAAGAAGTGCCAAAGGCAGTACTGCAGGTCCTGTTGGTTTGAATGCCTTGAAATAGTTCTATGTTATTCGACTGCCAGGTTTCTTTTTCACTGGGCTTTTTGCCATTGATTTATGGCTGAAAAAACTCAAAATGTTTTTGTCTTTCAATTTGGGGGATTCCCTCCCAATCCCCTCATTCCCAGTTATTTACTACCTATTCCCCCACGCCCGGCACCCCTTATAGTCTTTCCCACCCCATATTTTGAGGCGAGTTTTTTCGGCCAAAAATCAGTGGCGATAAACTCTGCGAAAATAAACCTGACGATGAATGAACGTCGTACCCTTCAAACACAATTGACAATGGTTTGCTGTGGTTTGGAACAGTAAAAATGCAGGAGACCAGCTGCTTGGCTTCTTTAGTTGCTGAGAGTCCCAACCCAGGGGCACAAGGACAAGATAATAATAATAATAATAGATGAGTCCTTGTTAGGCAAAATTATATGCAGTACCCTTTGGGAACTCTACACACAATTAAGACTACAGATGACAGTACAATTTTACCTTTGGTGCAAGCCTGTACTACACAGTTATAGTGGTAGCAGTAGCGGAGCAGCCAGACTTATCTCAAGTGTAAGTGAGCAGTACAAATAGTTAGACAAATGACAGCAATTACTATGATTCAGGCAAACACTAACTCAAGGTTTCTACGTAAAAGAATATATATTTATTTACTCAACAGTTTTATAACATTTCACTATTCTAAGCAAGTTAAAAATCACAATCATAAATACACCACAACACTTCCCTTAAATTCCAGACAAGTTAGGCTCACAAAATGAAGTGGGAGCAAAATAGCACTCCAGCAATTTAAAAGGGAGGGAAAGACAAAGTTATTAGAATTTAGGCAAAACCAACAGGTAAGTACTCAGGGCAATTGAACAAGAGAGACTACAGTGAGGAGATCAGATAGAAAAGGCTTAGGGCCAAAGTCAATGGGTCAAAAGTCTTTTGCTCAAGATCACACAGTTCAAGGTAGTTTGCGGTAAAGTTTGTGGCACAGATTCCGGACGAGGTTGGTTGGTAGAAAAGTTAGTTCAAAGAGAAGAGAAGGACAAGCCCTCAGATTGGAGAAAGATTTCAAACACATTCACCGCGGCTGACCGAAACGGACAACCGGATTTGCACAGTACCTTAAAATGGAGAGGGAGCTGTAGCTGAGGCAGACGTTCCTGGTGGCTCCTGCAGGCTCACGATTCCTGAAGCGACTGTCGGACTGACATGAAGTTGGAAGAATGGAGGGTCCTGCACTGCCCAGGGAAGAAACCAGCAGCAAAGCAAAGCAACAAATAAAAGGTGCGCTCCTTAAAACCCAAGCAGGGTCCGACCTTCCTGGCTATCCGGACCACTGTAGCTCTGTACAGCAAATTCGACCAGAGGAGGGGTCCTGGCTTGTAGTTTGGGCGAACTGGTTGGTCCCACCAGCTCAAGGGAAGAGGTTTCCAGGAGGATCTTCTCTGTCGTCGGATTCAGAGATTCGGACCTGCAGCAGGGCTTCACTGGGCGGTTCAGTCGTGGTAGGGGTCCTCTTCTTCCAGTTCCTTGTTGGCTCTTTCGTTCCAGTGGCGACGCTGTCTTTCCAGTCCCAGAGACCTGCTTTTTATGCAGTTTTCCCCCATTCATACAGCCAAGCTGTCAATCACACAGCAGGGTGGCTGGCCTGGCAAGCCCAGCGCCCTTAGCCAATCAGACAAGAGTGCGACTTGGGTTACCAAGGGAACCCATGGCAGGGTTTTGAAGATCCCTCCCTCACATCCTGCCTACCTAGACTATCAGGCGCCTTAAGGAGGTGAAAAGACAGCAAACAAAGGAGTCATCCCCGGTTTGGCACACAGAGAAAAACATGAGAAAGACTTTAACAAAAAGAAATGGCGAATAAACCAAGCCGGAACCAAAATAAAATGTATTTGGTCAAGCGGGTTTATGTTCGAGGCTAATATAATAGCCTGGAACAATACCACGTTTATATAAGATAATCGCGGTAGAAAAGTTAGGGTAGTTACCACTGCCACTGACTCCAAGAGTACAGACAAAAAGGGATAAGAGTTAACCCTTTCCAATACTTCATGTAAGATGGGGTGTACTGGGTCTGTGGTTTAAAGTGACTATATAAAGTTAATGGCAACTTTACCCGTTTCTGGGGGACAGACTTCAGCCCCAGAAAAATGGAGTCAGAGGGAAGTTTCAAAGACAACCCTGTGTCACTGCACTGAAGGTGCTGTGTAACACACACACAAACAGTGGTGCACATGAAGTAGGTGAGGCTCCAGTACCCAAGATCACACAAAAAGTGAAAACACACACAGCAAAACACATGTAAGGGTGGGAAAAAGGCTCACACTCTGACCAGGTGAAAGAAAGAAATCCTAGAAATCCAGCAATGCTGCTGGGGGACTCTTTAGGTAAGGGAAATCAGCCATTTATGAGAATTCTCCCTAACAGTCCTTGTTCTCCTTCTCCCAGGCCGGGGGAGGATGGCAAACACCTGCCGGAGTCCTTCTCCCAGGGACATCATTTAGGGGTTGCCAGAGGTCTCCCTTGCGACCTCTGAGGTCTCCCTTGTGACCTCTGAGGTCTCCCTTGCGACCTCTTAAAAAAAAAAAAAAACTTTTTTGTAATGCAAACTCCTGGGCTGTGGCCAGCACCATGTGCCTCTTTACTTATGGAGTGGCTGGCATTCTTGTTCAGGCTCCTTAAAAAAAAAGAAGAAAAATAAGAACAGGAGTGGCACAAGTCCAACACTTTCAGCACTGACCCTAAATAAGAAAAGTATAGGAATACCAAACAATGTGTCTTTCTGGAATTCTATACATAATTGCTAGACTCATTAAAGGTTTATTTCAGGCACACTTCAGGGGGTGAGTCACTGATTTAGTCTGTTCTTAAATGCCTCAACTCAGCCTTTCATCCTTCTGAGGTCGATAAATGAGTACCAACACAGGTTGGGTGATATTGGGTGTATATTTTTTCTATATAAAGCGCTTAAGTGTAAGTGCTATATAATAACACATCATTATCATTTGATCATGGACATCTGCTTGCAGTCACAGTAATTTGGTAATATGGGCCTATTAACACTGATCTTAACGATACATAAGGCAATCCTTTCTTTCATGAAATGTACATCACATTATAGTGATATCGTAATCATATTTTGCCTAGTGTACAATGCTATGTGAAGCCACTTCCTGTTTTGTCAACGGGTGAAAGGTCGTGTTCCATCACTTCCCCCATATCGCTTCGGGATGTGGTCAAATGACATCACTTCCTGCGGTGAATACAAGAAAAGATTCCTTTTGTGGAGCGAGATGGAGGTGCTCTGCCTCCACTCCATCTCGTGCCACAAAAGAAATAATTTCTCTTTCTGAAGTACTTCAGAAAGAAATTCTTTCTAGGCGCTCCGGAGCAACTCTATCGCGAGCTGTCAAAGAAATCATTTATTTCTGTTGCGGCTCGAGATGGAGACGCTCTGGCTCCACGGCATATGTCAGGAACCAGGAAGATCTCCTTCTTGAGAGCTTGCTAGTACCCTTCTGCATGCAATACTGCAGCAGGAGCCAGAGGCCTGCTGGAGAGGAATCCCTCGGGCAGGCGATGGATTCAGGTAAGAAAACAAAATGTGTGTGTGTGTGCATTATGTATGTAATGTGTGTGTAAGTTAGTGAGTGTGTATGATGTGTGGGTGGCTGGGTGTGCACGTGAATGAACGAGTGAATGGTGTGTGAATGTGTGTGCACTTATGTTATTGCTGAGCCAAGAAGCTGATTTTGGCAGGTGTGGGGAGAAGGGGGTAGATGGTGTCCACAGCAGGGAAGGTGGGGGAGTATGCTACCACTAAATTCGTAATGAGCATCCATGATAAGGCAAGCTTGATATGTGTTATTACATCATGTGGCTAGATTAGCATTTTGGTGCAGGCAGTCTATCCATTTCTTACTGTGGCATGACATGTATTAATGAGCATCTGATGATACAAGCATGATACGTGTTCTTATGCATTTAGACTGGCCTACACTGGAGCCCGTATGGACATGTTGTCTTATTGTGGTATGGCATTTTTAATGGCAAAGCCAACAGCATTATGTTCTTATGTGGGGGTAAGGCCATATTTTGACACAGCCAGCTTGGTCATGTTTTCTTAAAGTAGCATTACTGGCATTATTCGCAAAGCAAACATGAATATGCTATTATATGGGAATACTGGCATACAATGGTGCAGCCAGCATGGAAATGTATAGGCACAGCTAGCGTGAAAATGCTTTTTATAACTGGCAGGTATTGTGGGGAAAGGCATGAGCAGTGCTCCTGTAAACTGTTGGTGACTTGCATCTTTTTTGTTTATGAGCTACATTACAAAACCGATTGAAAGCTGTCTGGCTTTATCCCCAATTTTGCACAGAAAAGGGGCTGTATGATGCACAGTTGTAAACCATTAATCAAAATAAATTCTTGGGGAGAATCTCCCGAGCCTCTTTCCATTGTTTCAAGCTGCCTCGCTACACTTGGTTGCCCTTGCGTACTTGTGTCAAATATTTACACATCTCCAAATAAAGAATTCACCAGCTGTCACTGGTGGCTGAATATTTGAGTGCCAGGAACCAGTCAGTGCCCCCTTGTTTCTAAATTTAAGCTTTCATTAAAAAACATACTTAAATCTTTCACCTAGCATGGTGCGCATGTGCCCATGCAGTGGTATGATCATCATGGGCATTGCGCATGTGTGGTGGTCCAGGCCGGCCCGGAGCGTGGCTCGTTGCATGCTTTGTTGAGGACCTTGTGTGGGGGACCATATATTGGCTCGCAAGGGGGGCCTACACATTTTGTGTTATGCCACGGTAACTGACCCTATTCTTGTTAGGATAATAGGTGACTTGTGCCTTATTGCATCATACCAAAAGTGCTTTTCCAGCACTACATTTCAAAAGGCCCTTGGCGTGAAACCCCCTATTGGGAGTCAGGTCATTGCTATAGAATTGCCCCTTTGATGCCAGGCTCTCGGTCCATCTCTACCTAGGACATACCAAGCCTGGCAACAGAGGATGTACCCAACATCCCAGGATGTCCATGGAAGCAGGCCTCCTGTCCTTTGTATGATACACTAGAATTTAGACATGCAGCTGAAAGGAACACACATTGCCTCTCATAGCTAATCTGAGCTCACAGGTTTGACACTGGTATCTAGCAAATCAGATGTGGCTTTTAATAATTATGTGAACCCCCAGCCCCCATATTGAAACCTACGTATGGCTAATATTTTCAGATTATCCTGCCACCTGGTTGATAGTTTATCATAATTATGTGGTTTTGGAACAGAGGTACAGATTTAAATGCAGTCTTTGCAACTTTGCTTTCACAGCAGCTGTCACACAGGGCACCTGTGACCTCTGAACCTGCTCTGTGCCACTGGATAGGAGGTACTTCAGATCGGGATACTTGTGCAGCAGGGAACAGCCGTACATTGTGCTTTTGGCATGCAGTTTGATGAAAGGAGATTTGGTTAGCAGACCATCCTGTCTGAGATGGATAAACTGCATCATTTTATTATTAATACAAATTAAACAGCTAGGGTATTCCCATCGTTTCCAGATGGGAATCCTTCACAATGCCCTGCATAGCAACATCCACAAGCATGGGAAACTAGGGCTTATAAATCACCATGTTCACGCTCAGAGAACATTATTCAAAAAGAACAAAAACAAAACGTGTGATTGCTCATTAAATACAAGCTAACCAGAGAGAGAATCAGATGTGGCTCCATTCCTGATGCTGTGCAAGCCCGCCTATGACCTATCAAGTCCCAACATGGTGGACCAGCTTTTTAAGACACGCGTTAAGCAGCCACATAATCTGTTAACACAGGCACACACACACACACACAACAGCTGATCCACAACAGTTTTGCAAACAGAACAAATAGCAAATCAGATTGAATAGCTGCATGTACTCAGAGTGGGACTGGGGCATAACATTGTCTTGGGCACGAATGAAAAAATGGCCCACAGTTGCAAATGGCAATTCATTCTTTTTGCGACAGACTGTTTGAGTAGTACCCAAGAGGAAGGTTTTTCATAAAATGTGATGCAAATTGTGCATTTAAATAATATTAATTCAATAACACTGGTCAAAACTACTAGCCACATGGTGAAGTAACTTATCAAACTGACCTACATGGCACAAAAAAGTGGCATGTTGTGTTTTTAGTTCGGGCATTGCCCTATAGGCCAGTCCGAGCCTGCATGCACCTGGAAAACCTAAGCCAAAGCCCAGTTATGGTGGGCGTGAGGGAGAGAGAGACAGGGATAAAAGGGGAAAAGGGACAACGAGGAGAGGCCTAGTGTGGGCATTTGGAGAGGGAGAGGAGCAGAGTTTCGAATATTAAGATATTTTAACGTAATTAAATGTTTTATGGATTATATTTATAATGTAGTTTGATGTATATTTTGTAAAAAGTGCTTTGATGGTTTAATATCCGAATAAAGCTTGTGTGATGATGGAGGTAGTCTTGCCAGAGAGTGCTGGAAGAAGGAGAGTGGAGAAAGAGTAAAGGGAGCAGAGGAGACTCGAAACAAGTGGTGGAAAAAGGAGAGCAGTAGGTGGTTGAAGGAGGATAACAGCAGAAGTTAGAGGGGGGAGAGCAACAGCAGAGAGAGGAAAGAGGGCAGCAGGGGCAGGAACGAGGACAGCAACCCAGGGCCGGAAGGAGCACAGTAGCAGGGAGAGGAATGAGAGCATCAGTGTTTGAAAGGAGGAGAGCGGCAGGGTTTGAAGGGAGGAGAGCGGCAGGGGTTGGAAGGAGTAGAGCAGCATGTGTTGGAAGGAGGAGAGCAGAAGGTGGTGGAAGGAGGCAAGCAGAAGGTGGTGGAAGGAAGCGAGCCAAAGGTGGTGGAAGGGTAGAGCCAAAGGTGGTGGAAGGAGGCAAGCAGAAGGTGGTGGAAGGAGGAGAGCAGAAGGGGGTGGAAGGAGGAGAACAGCAGGTGGTGGAAGGTGGAGAACAGCTGAAGGCAGGAAGAGAAAAGATAAGATTAGTTAATCCAGAAGTAGCCAGAAGAGGCAGACGTGAGAGGGCACAGATTGCCTAAGGAAGGGGGTGGGGATGAAGGCACAATCTGAAGGGGGTGAGTCCATGGTAGGAGTATGAATGAGCACATGAAGGAGAAACAAGATGGGTGAAGACAAGTGCAGGATAAGGGAAATACTGCAGAAGGTAAACACGAGGACCTTGTGGAAGGAAGGTGATAAGACCCTCAAGAGCTCCTCCGTGGAACTTGGAGCCAAAAGACTTGGATGGTTCACCCTGCTCATTAACATTAAACTACAAGGGCTGCCATGCCTTGTGGTGACGACTCAGGGGTGGCTAGTGTGAGACAGACATGGTATCAAGTATCAAGCGACCACACAGACAAGTGAAACACAGTTTGAAAACCTTTATTCTCAGTGGTCAGGATGGTGTAAAGCCTAATCCTTAATAGAGTTCTCTTTTCCTTATACTGGGGTCTCTGCAGCCAACCCGGATCAATCTCCTGTCTGGTGGCCACCCCGATTCTTTTCCAACACTCTTTGCTTATTCGGGGGTCCCTGCGGCCAGCCTGGACCAATCTCCCGCCTGGTGGCCACCCCAATGCTTTTCCAACACTCTTTGCTTATTCTGGGGTCTCTGCAGCCAGCCTGGACCACTCTCCCACCTGGTGGCCACCCCAATGCTTTTCCAACACTCTATGCTTATTCTGGGGTCTCTGCAGCCAGCCTGGACCAATCTCCTGCCTGGTAGCCACCCGAATACAATTCCAACACACTTTGTTTGATGTCAACACTTTTCAATCAGTTTTGGGAATTTTGCTCCCATTACATTTCTCGCACAGCTCCCCCTTTTTTTAGGATCTCCATTTCACTCACTTTTCATGTCTGCACACAGCTCCCCTCTTTGCAGACACTTCCTTTCTTTACAGTCATTCAAGTATGTGTAATCATGTTCCGTCCCCTTCCTTGTCTTGTCGTGCCTAGAAACACTTGTGCACAGGCGCGGTATAAATGATTTATCATATCATACACGTGACCACTCTGCCACTACGTATCCTTGTAATTCCATTTGTCAATTTCATCCGACGCGTCTCAAGTCTTACGCGTTTGGGCTGCAATGTTATATCTTGCTCGCTTACTTCAATGCATACCTGTCTCTTACTTCTCTTCACTGACTGGTGGTGTTTTCTTTGTTCTTGAGTTAATGTCTTTGTTATCTGAGGTCTCCCCACCTGCCCCTCAGATACTCCTGGGCTCCTGTCCTGGCCCAGGGGGATGAGCATTTAATTTTATCAATGTAACAAAGGGTCAGCACGCCTCACGGCTCCCTTCTTTGGACTTCTCTTCTTTGCTGGAAACAGGGGTCGTTAGCCACACTTCTCCCGTTTGCTTCCTTACACAGACCCTCGGCGTCTCAGCATCCCTGTTTCTTCGAGCTGGTCCTGTGCAGCCTTAGTTCCACTCCCAACTGTCTCTGCATTCCCTGGCAAAACTGGCTTTGGACTGAGAAGCTGCGGAACTCAGCCACCCAGCCTACCTTCTGTTCTCCCAACTGCTGCTCCCTGCACTGCTTAATGCCCCACCTTTTATACACCCGAGCCCTATCAAGGGGCTTCAGGCATGAGTTTGTGGCCTCCTTTGCCTGACTCTTATTAGGCCAATTGATAGGACATGCCTGACCCTTAGGTCCCCTTCTCTTCTGATCAGTCCTGAAATGGTGTTCAATAGAGTGCAGGTGGGTATAATTGTTGATAAGTGCCTGACTTTGCCGGACCTCATTAAAGGGACAGCATAGTAGTGGAGTGTAGTAGGCCTTTGCTTTCATCTAGCTCCTCACAGTACTTTTCCCATAGGTAATCTTTCTACCTCTCAATTGCCTCTTCTTTGTCCCAGTACATATTGGAAATGGGGGTTTGGGGATGGGATTGTGGGATATATTGACCCACTCAACAGCATTTCCCCACATCACCAAGCTGCATCTGCACAAGAAAAAGCATTATGGCTGCGCTGGCTCCTGTGTGCCCCAGGACCTCCAAACTGCATTTTTGCAACAAACAAAACGATGGCTGCACCGTCCTGCCAAGCACACTTCAGGCAGGATGGAACAAGGGGACACACTGAAGGAGCGTGCCAGTGTGTTCTGAAACATAAATGGAATGAAGTGAAAAGGCAGCAATGCTTTGCTGAAAACCCAAAATTCCCTTTCAAAATCAAACTTTTCACCCTTTAAAAATGCTGCTTTGACACTAATTCCATCTGTTCATTCTGAAACCACTGTGATTAAAAAGGCCCTGTCATGCCCAGGATATTTCACTGTGCTTCACCAAAACCAGGCATAATTCCTGAGTGACAGGCCCAGTAAAACCACCTCTGAGAGAAATCAATAACCAACTTCACTTTCACTTGCACGGGAACACACGTTTATTTCTTTCCAAAAGTATCCAGGCTCAACAGTTCAAAGAGACTCACTTTCTGAGCCAGGTCAGTGTCAATGTATCTATGCTTCAGATACAACTCCTGCATTCAAGGAAAGGACTATAGCTGAGGGTGCTGCCAAACCGAATTTAATGAAAGAAATGCTAGCAGTTTTCAACATGTGTAAAAATGGACTTTGCTGACTGAAGAAAAAAAAATGGGCTGTTTAAAAATAAATTGTTGAATGAAAGCCTGCTTACTTAGCAATGCAAATGGGCTTTGGTGCTGCTGAAAATACAGACATGGGCTATTTTCTTTCACAGGTTTGTTTTAAACCCAAAATAAGAAAATAAAGAGTTTAAATCACATGGGCTGAATTTGCAAGCTCTAAAAAAAACTGTTAGTCCAGTTGTCAACCCTGAAATTCCCCCACCCCCCTGAGGAAGGGAGCCACACCATAAGCTCTCAGCAGAGACTAACAACCCACTGATAATTACAGGGTGGGAAAGAATCTAGTCTACAGAAACCCACTGACAATGGGACTCCCAGGGCAAGGAAGTTGGAAGTGTGAAGGGGCAATAAAACCTCCAATCAAGATGAGAAACCCCCACCTTGCCTTAAATGAAATGACAGTTGATTGCAGTTGGAGGATGGAAAAAAATGATATAGTGACAATGGACATGGACTGCCTTTTGGTTCCAAAGACTGTTTCATAAATAAACTTTAAATATTTTTATCTCTGCAGCAAGACTTTGTAAAAATGTAAGATTTTTGCAGTGTAAAAGTGAATTTTTGGGCTTTCCTTTAAGACTTGGTAGAATTCACTGACACCTTGGGAACAGAAATGGCGAAATATGGTGGATTCACCGAAAAGTATCCATGTTGCAAATGTGGATTTTTGTACATACATCCCTGATGATCATCCACATCCGTGTATAAAGTTATAGAATTTAGAGTAACCTATATCCCAGTGAAAAGCGCGAAAAACAGGTAATAGGGCGAAACAAGGTCTCACGGACTGGAGGACTGGACTGCAATGTGGTGCAGAAAATATATAATCTGTGTATATAATTTGCTAAGAGATTGCAATTGTATAAATGTATGCTTGTGGCAAAATTGGATTTTAGTTCAAATAACTGTGGGAGATTTTTGGACATTGTAAATCTCACACCATAAATCTGACATCCTTTTTCTGAAATCCAACCAAATGAGAGCGAGGCGGAGACTATCACCCTTGTCTAATCTTGTTGTTAGAGGCGGGTTTAGTTAAACCTGCCCCAGTCATATACTGTGATGATGTCATTAGACATTATAAATGAGAGTCCCTGACAAGACTCTGGACGCCCACACACACTCTTCCTGATTTTCCTGCGCCGGTGTCCTGCTCCATTCCATCCATCCAGATTCCAGATCCCAACTACAAGGCCAAAGCATTGCTGACCGTACTCCAGGGCACACTGCAAAACCCAAACATTGCTGATCCTGCTCCAGAAATGCCTCAATTCTAAAAACCCACTAAGCTCCCATTTAAAAAAAGGGAAAGCTGTGGTGTTTTTGGGAAGCATCCTGATCCCATTAACTGCATGCATCCTGCAAACTTGCCATCCTGCTGATCTTTAGTATCCAGTGAACAGAATTGCCAGTCCAGTGCCATCCGGTGACCAGAACTTCACAGCTGTTTGCCAGATGCCCTGCTGTGTAGTGACCAGAACCCTTGATGGTCCAAAATCCCAAACTAAAAGTGGACTGTAAGTATCATCCCTACCCCATCTGAACCCATAGTGTATCTTGTCTTGCCTTGGTCCTTATCCCATTCTCTAAGTCATCCCATCCTTATCCTGATAACCTGTTCAAACTGTCAGAATCATTCTTGCCACCCTGCCCTTGATTCCTAGTGTTAACACCACATTTCTCTTCATTTCTGTCTTGCATAGATCCTAAGTCATTAGCGATATTGTGTTTAAATAAATACATTTTCCCTTAAGAAAAGGGGTACACTGCGTGAAGGGTTACAACTGCAGCGTAACTTTTGATATTCAGGGGTGGCGTTCCTCATTTCTTAGCCATTAAATATAGTTTAAGTAAGAGTTGCCTTTCAATTTTAAAACCGATTCCACTTTTCAATGCTCTATTTTCCTAAAAACAAACCTCACTCTACTTTCCATATCTTTCTCAATTTACCAGCTAGAGACTTACTTTCATTTGCATATTATACCAGAGATGTATAGCTATTCCCCAACCAAAGAACTGCACTCCGAATCAGTGTATTTCACCCATTTTTATAAAAAAACGTTTGGTTACTTTTAGG
Organism: Ambystoma mexicanum; assembly: GCF_040938575.1. Taxonomy (NCBI): domain Eukaryota; kingdom Metazoa; phylum Chordata; class Amphibia; order Caudata; family Ambystomatidae; genus Ambystoma; species Ambystoma mexicanum. The sequence continues at coordinate 861,327,588 of NC_090930.1, read as the reverse complement.
CGGGAATGGAAAAAAATGCAACTTTCACACGTCATTTTGCTGGAACATGTTTTAAACTTGCCACTCAATTTCGAACTGTATGCTCTTGATAATCCATTCTTTGTGATTGTTAGTGTCTTTGCATTGTTGCTTTAGTGAGGAATTGTATTTGCTTCAAGGTTTTCAACACACATTCATTATTTATTTGTCCATTTTCGAGTGTCATTTTATAACATTGCAACGGGTTTAAAATCCGTTTTTCTCTCTTATTTGGGGAGGGAAGATCAGATTTGGAATCTGTTTCCTATTTCTCATTCCTGATTATCTACTGCTTCTATTTATCCACTCAGAATTGATTGTTTGTGGGTTCAGGCACACTGCAGGGGGAAATTTTAACTTAGGTGCTATCTGTCCTAAATCAAAGAGTGCTCATATTCTGCTGTGCTGTGAATATGTTTCACTAGAAGGGTAAACCCAGAGCATTGCTCACATTCTCATTGTAATTATCACCCCATTGGTGATTGCTGCCCTACATTAAAAAGTAGGATTTCTTTTGAATTTTAAAATAAATAAATAAATAAATATTGTATTTTACCAACCAGCCTGGTTCATGGTCCATTGTGACCCGGGTTTTTGAAAAGGGGTTGTGATATGAGTGGTGTACCATCTCAATATTGAATCAATATAAAAAGATAAGCATTTCAGTTGTGCGCTGCATACTAGGCCAAGACCAAGGTGGGTGTCGCCTGATTGAAATCCTTAACAGGATGAGATTGACAATACCCCATAAAGACGGAGGGAGAATGTGATGTATAACTGGAAAAGGGGGGGGAGTAGCGTGTTGCTGTACCAGTAGATGTTACATGTGGAAAAATGAGGGAAGATGTTTTACCGCAACCCAAACAGGTCATGAGAGGGGTAATGGTAGATTGGTTGTTAGTAGAACAAAAGGGATACCATATTTCACCCATGTATACTGCACTCCTAATCCCCAAAGACCCTCCACCGAGGTGATCCTCCCTCTCTTGTACACCCCCAAGTTCTGGATCCTAAAACAATGGCCGTCCCCTTGCAACCTAAGAAGAGGATCCATGGGGAATAGGAGTAAGAATATCCTCAGGTTTCTCACACTAAGCAGGACTGGACATGGTTACAGCCCAACTGCAACAGTAGACACTTCAAGGAGGATGTGGTGGACTGAATGGCAGTGATGGAATGCTTGCATCATTCATGGAACGTTACTGTGCTTCTTTGGAGAGAGCGTTCCACCAATGTCAGTTAGAGAAGAGCTGAGCTGGGTGCAGCCTGGGTGGTGGGCACCAGTTCTCCTGGTCTTACCTTGTGACATCTACTGGTATTCCTGTGTCCTTGTCCTAGCATGCATTTCAGGGGAATAAATACCCACAACCTACATCGTAACTGAGTGGTACCCATCCTGACTCCTGTATGCTTCAATGCAACTACACCCATAAGACCGGACATAACATATGACGATGAGTGGTGAAACAACCTGAACAGCTGTGGGGGGAGTAGCAGTGCCAGGATACTGCTCCCCCGGAAGAGAGACCCACCACCCAGGGCAAAAAGATGGGCTAGCAGAGGCACTGTGAGCTTGCGTGCCTGCTTTTGCACCAGCAGGCAAAAGCAGTCTGGTATGCTCCCTCCAGAGTACCAGCTGTTTGTAGGGCTGTCGCCAGCTTAAAGGGCCAGAAGAAGGGGCAGCAGTGTGTTCTGTTTTCACAAGGTGATAGCTGCCATAGAAACCTTTGACTGTGTCCACTGTACATGTGTTTCAGACCCACTAGCCAGGGCCTTAGTGAGCACCGCCTTTGGCCGTGCCCACTCTCTTTGTTAAAACACTACCAGTCCATTACACATGGCCTTCCGCCTCATTGTAGCTGTACAAATAAATGTTTTCTTTACTCTCTTTGAAAAAAAAAAAATTCCCCAAAGCCGCGGTTATAATAACAATGTACTACAGATATCCGCAGTTATCTTTAGTTATCCGATACCCGCACTTATCGTGAAAAAACAACAGGGAAAATTGCTTCCCTATCCTCCACGCCACATGATCTGGGCCTTCTCTGCCAACTCCCTCAAGGCCTCCTGACCTCCCGAGCCCTCTCCCAGCCCCCAAACATTCATTATTTCTGTGACGCACTTTCATTCTCAATATCGGGTAGCCGTGGTTATCCCGCCCAATAACCGCAGCAACCAGAAAATATTTGGGCTCCGTGTTCTAAACCTCAGCCCCCTCCAACTCCTAAATTTCACATGGTATCCTCTTGCCCCCCACGCCCCAACCTCTAGCCTGATGTTATTTCATAGTTTTTTTACCTGCAAGTAGTATTTTTCTGCCTTTTCCTTTTCAGGTAACCGCGGGTATACCTGTGGTTATCTCTCGTATTAAACAACAGAAATTGCAGATTTTCTCTCCTGAAAAGCCAGTCTCCTGCAATGCTCCATGGGAGATATACCTATAATTTTGGGAGAAGGGGGCACCCTTATCGCCATTCAATATTTAAAAAATGACTGGACTCAATAACCCCATGCCCCGCCACTCTCTAGAAATCGAGTCAATGCTTTGTGCCCACGTTGTTTTGTTCCTGGTCCAAGTCCGTCCAGCAGATTTCGGTGTGTGCTCGAGCAAAAATAAACGGGGACTGCGTTTATTTGTTTTCTTAATAACGTCTTTATTTCTTTTAACAGATCTTTCTCAAAATGTCCAGTCTGCCAGTGGGGGCTGAGGGATAGTGGGGGTATCAGTACAATCTTGTTTGCAAAACTTCAGTTAAGTCTGTCGTATGAGTCAAAAGTTATTAGCAATTAACTTTTTTGATTTCCTATGCATCTCGATCCTCAACTTAACTATCCGCTTTGACTTCCACCAGCATCAAGCAATTATGGTGACGTCTACGAGTGCCCGGATGGGACACATTGAGGAAAGACCCTACAATAGCCAAAGTTTCAAATATCATTCTCTGATCTTAATTGCATAATATTGTTCAAGTCCTCATATATCAAATCAGAACAGGGAACCACAATTTTGTATTAGAAAGCCAGCCACTTCCATCTCACCATTGACTTAATACCGCAGATACCAAGTTCGTATAAGACGTTGGAACTGCATTCGGTATACCCAAAACGCGTCTCCAGATCCTACGTTCGATTTGTTGCAACATCGGGAGAATCCATGTTCGGTACACCTCCACTCCACAGGTTAGTTTTGAGATCACTGTTGAGTTGTAGAATTTAGCTAGAGAGGCCAAGGAACATGTACAATATTTATTTTGAATGCATTTCATCTGCCCGATCAGCTGGTCAGATTGCTCAATACAATAACTTAACATACTATCTCTATTCAGAGTTCCGGAGGTATAATATCCTAAATAGATTAGACTCTCGACCTTCTCCTTTTTCACACCTCTCAGATACCAATTGCTCTGAGCTGTGCTCTCATTTTTGACGTGAAGGTCAGAACATTGGTTTTCTTTGCATTGATCTATAGGTAATTTTTATTAGCATATCCCCCAAAGGCAGTAATTAGCCTTTGTAAACCAACCACAGAAGTGTCACAAAAGAGAAAATCATCAGCATATGCTGTCCTGACTACTCATGGGCTCAGTTTTTGGAGGCGCGATAGCGAAACTGCCAAAATCGTCACCCACATCCGAGACGTAGAGCTTAAACCGTTATCGACTGTAATTGTCTTAGTCATAACCCCCGCCTTATTAAGCCTGACCTGAATCGATGTTGAGTCGTGCAGTCTAATTATCAATTTTAATAGGCCCTGTGGAATGCCCCATTCATTTAATTTCCACCAAAGTCAATTCCTGCTGACCAGGTAGAATGCCGCACTCAAGTCTATTGAGGCAACATGAATGGTTTTATACCGACCAGCCCTAACTGAATACTGAAGGCATTTAAGGATGTAACAGTTTACTGTTGTTCCATGACTTTTTCTAAATCCTGTCGGCTATTTTTTTATTCTTCCCACTTCCTTGGCCCAATTTTCAAGGTGTTTCAACAGATCGTGGTGAAGATTGTACTGTCTGTGTCAATGATTGAAATACGGTGATAATCCTTAGGATCACATCGGGGACCAGCTTTTAGATCAGGATTATGTAAGACATTGTCCATGATGGAGGATATTGTTCTTTCTTAACAATGTCCTTAAATAGGACCAATAAAATAACAGACCAAGCCTTCGGATTCTCCTTAAGGACTTTTTTAGATAAATTATTGGGGCCAGGTGCCTTTGATTGACTGCTCTTATAATAACATCGAAAATAATTTGAGGTGAAAGTCAATCCAGCTGTTACATTTGACTTTTTACTACTGGATTGATAGTAGGGGTGTAACGGTATACCGTTAAAGATACCGTGAACAACTTAATTGAACTATAATATCCCTCACATTGTTTATATCGGTATACCGTTTTAGGGCCTGCAGCTATTAAGTGAGCTTTTCAATCTGATTTGGAAAGGCTGCAGTAAGCAAGTGCTGCGCAGTCTGGATCTTGCACTGTGGGATGTGGCGTCTGCCAAGGGGGCCTTGTTTGGCAGACAAGAGCATAGGGAAAGTGAGGCCCTATGCACTTGCTTACTGCAGCCTTTCCAAATCAGATTGAAAAGCTCACTAGTAAACACAGCTTTGATGCTGTGACCGATCTTTCTCTGTGATCAGTAGAGTCAGGTTTTCCCACCAATTTGAAAGATGGGGAACTACACATCCCAGAATTCAAAGGGGGGAATGAACTGGATGCCCTTCTGATGCATGACCACAAAAAACGTTAGCTTTGTAGACTGTATGAACACTGGGCCCATCAGCGCTTTGTGCTGGTATATAAACTGCCCCCCACTGTCCTCCATGTAGATTGGCACTAGAGTTGTTGCTTCACTTGATCCTTCACCTGCCATCTGCATATGGCACTGGACTCAAGCAGGCAGGACAGATTCTACATTCAATTTGAAGTATCCAGAGCAATGAGGGCGAGATATTTCTCAGGTCTATCCTCGATTTGTGACACCACCAATGAAAGCATTCCTCTGTCTCAACTCACATGACAAGGGTCCTAATGCGCTCAGATCTGGAGAAAATGTTAATGATGGGGCTGTGGTGAGGTGGTGGTCCAGGCCATATTTGTGCCGATATGAATTTTAACTTTGTCATTTTCAAACAGTTTCTTTAAGAAGGTAAATGAACATGTATTGCAAGAATCAAGAAAGAAATCAACAGAGCCCACTGAACGTTGTCCTGTTAGGATTAAATGGTCAGTGGTGACTCCAACAGCAGACCTTTATAATAAACCAGGCAGACGGTAAACAAGCTGGAGTGATTTGATCAATATGCAACCTTTCGGTGAGTGTGTGTTGGCTATGACATTTTGACAAAAGCAAAACAATGACATGGGCTTTCAGACCTCACATGAGTAACTTTTCTCCCTTTAATGGGATAAAGCGTTATCAAAACGATCTTTTATGACTGATCGCAGTGAGGGGTCATAATGTCCATGCCATATGGTTCCAAAATAATGCAGGTCGAGGCCGATTTTCAAAGCGATGAACTGCGACTGAGCAGCAAGCTCATTGCTCAAAATGTGCATTTTAACACTTCCACTAGTCACTCTTTCGTTCAAGGCGATCAACGAGTGAGCACCATGAAAGACCAAATCGGCAGCCGCCTTAGATTCCTGGAGGATCAGCTACTCTTTGCACAAAAGACCTTGAATTGGAATGGTCCTCATTTGGATCTTTACTGCAGGCGTCCCTCAAAACGCTATATACTTTAGCTTTCCCCAAAGAATCGGGTAATCTCATCTTGGGGGCCTGAGCAGAAGAGTGTGCCCTCAGTTTATCATAAATCAAAAAAGCTTTTGCGCTTAGAACAGTTGTGTCACCTGTTGTTACTGAAGCGGCCGTGCAATTTGAAGTAATATATCCAGTTCCTGCTTCCTTTTAGGGGGCACGATTGACCACTAAGATGCAAACCTGTTTCGGCATACCTGTATTCCCGACCATTCTCTCTAAAATTATTCCTTGCCCGAATGAGTTATGGGCTGTTTATTAATATCACCCATTGTATGGGATAACTGTCCATCCTTGGGTTGATTCACAGCTTTTCCACCAAAGTTATAGAACTCTGTAAACCCTGTGTGTTGTCGTACCTGCCTAAAAGAAACATTATTAGGTTGAAACACACCCTGAATGCCAAGGATCATCCTATCAGATGTTACCATACAAACATTAGTTGGCAGAATCTTAGACATCGTGCTAGGGCAGGTTGGTAACATGTTCAGTCCAGAGCCGACACCCACTCCTATTGCGGCAGGGGTGTTGGTTTGCGAGGAAACCGTTACACAGCTTTCCCTGCTAGATATAAGTAATTGTTGTAGTTCACATTGTGTAGACATAGAAGATGTCAAAGTCGGGGTTACCCCACCCACCCCCCAATTGACCGGTCAGGTTTTTCCCCATGATCTTGAGGAACAACAAGATCCACGTCTTCCCCGTCCTCAGAGATGCGGTCCACAATATCCTCCAACAATGGTTTAGGAATTTTTACTAAAAGCCGCTCCGAGATCTCTTTACCCGTGTGTTATTTCATGTTGGCCACTGCGTCTTTAATTGACAGGTTAAGTAGAAGCTTCTTCGAGGAAGAATTGTTCTCATTGGATGCTTTTAAATTCTTTGATTTTTTAAGTTGATGCTTACTAAGACCCTTTGGCAGCACAGTGTTCTTTTTCCCATGACCGTCTTTTTCTAGTAAATAGGAGTCCTGCCAAGAAGGAATAGAAGGAGAGGAATGCAGCTGTTTAGAGGAGTCTCTACCCCCATCCTTAATGACCAGTGTGTTTTTTGCTTTTCTTTTTGAATCTGACCTGTACTTTTTACAGTATAGTGAAGCCTTAAGCTTCACTGCACTGGCCTTTGCTCATCTGTTATGGTGAAACTGACATGGCCTTCGGACTGTCATTAATAGGAAACATTGTTTCCCTTAGTCGTGTTACTATGTTACTACTTTTGGCTACTGTTGTATCACTTGTGGTAACTTTTTATCTTTTTCCAATGCAGCTTACACTGCAGTACAATGGGGTGCATTTTTGGTTTGCCCTAGACTAAGACTCAGAGGATTTTTGGTTACTTGGGTTGTGCTAAAAAGGTGGGCTGGTGGCAGCAGTAACTTTTCCCCACTTTTTTTGGAATTTTGTTTGAGCTTTACTGCGTTTATCGCATTTGGCTACTAACTGTGGCTATTGGTCAAACATGGCTGTGCCACGAGATTTGTCGCCTGTTCTTTTTCCATCTTGTTCGTTAGCCTTCTTCCTGGCTGGCTTCAGAGGCCAGGAAAATCTTTAGTGTGTGTGTGTGTGTGTGTGTGTGTGTGTGTGTGTGTGTGTGTGTGTGTGTGTGTGTGTGTGTGTGTGTGTGTGTGTGTGTGTGTGTGTGTGTGTGTGTGTGTGTGTGTGTGTGTGTGTGTGTGTGTGTGTGTGTGTGTGTGTGTGTGTGTGTGTGTGTGTGTGTGTGTGTGTGTGTGTGTGTGTGTGTGTGTGTGTGTGTGTGTGTGTGTGTGTGTGTGTGTGTGTGTGTGTGTGTGTGTGTGTGTGTGTGTGTGTGTGTGTGTGTGTGTGTGTGTGTGTGTGTGTGTGTGTGTGTGTGTGTGTGTGTGTGTGTGTGTGTGTGTGTGTGTGTGTGTGTGTGTGTGTGTGTGTGTGTGTGTGTGTGTGTGTGTGTGTGTGTGTGTGTGTGTGTGTGTGTGTGTGTGTGTGTGTGTGTGTGTGTGTGTGTGTGTGTGTGTGTGTGTGTGTGTGTGTGTGTGTGTGTGTGTGTGTGTGTGTGTGTGTGTGTGTGTGTGTGTGTGTGTGTGTGTGTGTGTGTGTGTGTGTGTGTGTGTGTGTGTGTGTGTGTGTGTGTGTGTGTGTGTGTGTGTGTGTGTGTGTGTGTGTGTGTGTGTGTGTGTGTGTGTGTGTGTGTGTGTGTGTGTGTTTTTTTTTTTTTTTTTTGGGGCTGGTCCTGCTATTGGATAGTGGGAGTTTCAGCTCTTACCTGGCTTTTAGGCTAGGAAGAGGGCCCCTGCACCCGTTCCTCAGAGATCATGGAGAAACCTGAAGGAGCCAAGTATCCTATACAGCTGTGAGACCCACATAGAGACCCGACACCCGACTGAAGTAGGTCTGACAACCAACTTCTGCTGCTGTCCTGGAGGAGCCCTGTCTTGCTCTTTAGAAGTCCTGCAAAGGTGCTATGACCCTTGGCGTGGAGGGACCCTCCATTCCCGATGTCTGCTTGGTGCCCTGCCAAAGGAAGCCTTCAGAAGTATCCTGGAACCGTCCTGTGGCTGACCAGCTTTGTTTTTGGGCTACTGTGCTGCTGGCGTCAACGTACCAAGTTTCGGCCTGAAACTTGGTGGATCCTCAGCTGGCCAGGCAAGACTACCTCTTGCGAAATTTCAGGGTCTTAGCACAAAGGGGACCCGAGATAGAAGGGAAAATCCGACCACTGCTACTGAATCAATTTGCATTGCAGTGCGCGGTGACTGACCTGAGTCCTGTCCTGAGAGGGGTCCTGCATCAAGTTTCTATGCATTCTTCGACCAAGAGTCCTTGCACCAGCAAAAGACCCCAACTGGAGTTCAGCTCGAACCTACAACCCCTTGGAATCGAGGACCACTGATTTCGGTGGGAAAAGCAATGTTGGACGACCTTGCTCTGTTCTGCCAAGTCTGGGGAAGATCTGGAGCAATGGGGGTAAGTTACAGAGTTTCTAACCTACCCCTATACTCCCATTATAGGTCAATGGGCTTACAATAAACCTTATTTCTAACACTTTTGGTTTTGCCATTACTTGCCTATGCAAGACTTCCGACTGTTGGGGCTAGTTTTGGGCATTAGTCTAACTTGAACCCTAACCATAAGAACCAATCACTGGACCTCAGAGATCCTACCTTTATTTTTGCCTGCATCCTAAGTTCTGTGGAACTGTATCCTGAATTATTGTGCATAATGCCCAAGACAATTTAGGGCTGGACAATTTTAGCTAAGGATCAGCTCGCTGGACCTTTTTGTGCATTATACTTGTCTAACCTTTCCTTTGCAGGAATATCTGACTTGTGTTATGCCTTATAACCAAGTGAATGTATATATGTATTTAGTTTAATAGTGTTGTGTGATATGTCTACCTGCTTGTAATCATTTTTCTATAGTGTGTTTTGGCCATAATTAAATAACTATTTTTATACATCATGTCTACGTGTAACCTGCGATTCCCTTTGTGTGACCTCATTGTGGACCATTTACAAGCTCACCCCTTCTGAAGAACTTAATCTAAACCGCCTGTCACTGCTAACTAACCTGGTTTGGCTACAGCTTCCCAGAGTTGTTCCTGTCACAATATAGGTTGGCCTTCCATACATCTGTCAAGCAGGCCAGAGTATAGAAAGTCAATCCTAACAGCAGTGCTCTAGTAACGCCTCTTTTATAGCATCTAACGTAAGGGAACTCTCTTATGCCTGGTCCCTGAGTTTCACAAGTCTGACTCAAAGGGGGATTTATGCCCTGTCCGAGGAGCACCAGAGGTTGTAATCAGAGGGGGGTTATCTGTCTCCACACTTTCGCTCGGCGAAGCCGGTAAACGCAGATTCCTTGCCATCTCAAACATTTCCTCTGTGATGGATTTGTCTGTGTGTTTTGACTGGCTACGAACAGCATACATGTTTGAATAGTTGAATACAAAGGACACAATGCACTTACTGCACTGGTGTCTGTGACAACCTGGCAGCCCAGCAGAACTGCAAAACTGCTCCTCACATCTCCTCAATTTAGCTGCCGACTTTGCACGCACTTTTGCACTGAACAGCTGTTTTTATGCACTGCAGGACTCGTTAGTTGCACGTCGAGCACCCGCTGCTCCCAGACGTGAGTAATGGGTGGCTGTTAGTGTTTACAAGGCAAATCAATCAAAATAGCCTGAAACACGCAGTGTAATATACACACAGGTCCCTCTGCAAAACTGCTCCTCACAACTCCTAGACTTAGCTGGCGACTTCGCGCATATAAACACTTTGACATTTTCCATTATGATTCATGTAAGTATTCATTGCAGGTTCCACATGAACATGCACACTCTATTTAAAAGAGTATTTGTATAACATGAACCTAGCCCAAATGCAGAAGAGCACTTCAAAAATAACCTAGTGTCCTGCTGCATGTGCCAATATGTGTCACGCCTATGTTTTGGACTACATCGGCCATGATTCCAGACTATTGACTATGCTGGCTACAGCTGTTTGTAAATGCAGTCCATAACATATGTCGAACCAAAGGTTGTAGACCCCTGGCCTAATTGCACACTGCAAGTGCATTCTTTGTGCCTTGGCCGGGTTAGCTGCGCAGAATCACTCAGTGTCAAAGGCACAGGTGTTTCTGAAGTGCCTATGTGTTGGCATCTAACAGAAGGGCAGTGGGCATTCTTTTAGGCAGATTGGAAACTGGTACTGTGTATATGGCCTAAAGTGAAACTTGCTGATAGCTAGTGCCTTAGAGCTGTGACCTCCAGGTTTCCGGCATGTGACAGCTGCTGCTTCCGCTCAAATCCCTTCCACTGGACTACAGACATCAGTCTATCGCAGAGAGACTGGGCCAGAAGAAGAGTGTTATCAGCCTTCTACGGTATCTCGCCATATTTGAGACAGATGAGGATCCCTCAGTGATTTGGTTTGCACCATTTTCATTAAGCTGGCAGGTGCTTGATATGCACACTCTGTACATTGGATTGTCTGGAGCACTGTGTGATGTGTGGTTTCCAGGTACATCATTCTTTTTATTTATTTGTTTAGTTTCAGAAGAAACAATCATTCTTTTTGCCGAGTGACTCTGCTCGATCCATCTTCAGTGTGAATCTTAACCCTCTTTGCCATTGTATGCCCCAGAGTGAAGTCCTTCTACTGCCCTCTGCAGTGTTACACATGGGGCTTTCTATCTGTGAACCCCTTTCACACGCATATTGGAATGGTGTGTGGGGAGGTCGGGTTTGGGTCAGAAAACAACTGGAGGGTGGTGGCCATGTGAGTAGGTATACTACCCCCCCCCACCTGATGCTCAGTGCCCACAGGCTGCTAGCCTGGCATATTTGGGTCCACCCACATGCCCCTCTGCCACCAACCACTCAGCTGAGTGTGCCCTGCACCACTGTCTTCTTAAGGTTCCTTGTAGGGCACCTATGCAGATATTTAGAGCCAAGATAAGTGGTTTGAATCTTGCTGCCTCACACCATGTCTGACTACTTCTCCCCTCCCTGCTCCCGGCTCCAGTGCGTGCACAGAAATCAGGATTGCGTTCAATGGCCTGCCAAACCATTGCCACATTCGGTGTCCTACTGAATTGAGAAACCAACCAGAAACATCCAAAGTAGTAAATAATCTTGGAATATTAATGGACAATGATTTAACACTAAAACCGCAAGTCAATGCAGCAGTAAAGAAAGGCTTCTTCCAACTACATACAATCACACGGATACTTCTCTTTTTCACCTTCCCACATAGAACACTCACCATCATTTCTATCGTCACGTGAAGAATAGACTACGCCAACAGCACCCATATCGGATGGTCAGGTTACCTTACCGAAAAACTACAACAAAATACAGAATGCAGCACGAAGACTGTGCCTCGGACTCACTAAGAGAACACATCACACCAGCACTGAGAACCCTACATTGGCTACCGGTCAAGAAACAACATTTCTTCAAAACCCTCTGCACAATAAACAGTGCCAAAGAGCATAATTCATACAGGGAAACATTTACAACTACAAACCAAACGAACACTAAGGTCCAGCAACGACAGTCACCTCAAAGCTAGACAATACTGAAAGCAGAAATTTGGGGGAACAACTTCTCCTGCATAGCAAAAAACCTTTGGAACTCGCTCCCAAAGGAAATACAAACAACAAAAGATCACCAAAAGTTCCGAAAATTGTTAAAAACATGGCTCTTCAACTCACCGAGCTAAACATCATCGAAGGGAAACTGCCAGCACATCACAATAGAAACACTAAAAACAACTAAAACATGATGAACAGAAAAAGGGCCACCAAAAGATATAAAGCATTCTACCCCAAATTACCACCGAATAATATTAACCCAATGGATCAACATAACCTTTCACAAAAGGACTCAGACGACTCCCCACTAACCCTACTAAAAGCTCTCTAACACTCTGTACTCATCCTCAAACACTGAACAAATCACACCACCGCTGCAAAGAAAAAACCTAAAACCACCAAACTACACACACTCCACAACACAGAGAAGGAAACTAAACCAATCACACACAAATCACCCCATGTACACTCATGCACCAACCATCATATAACGTCTACCAGCTAAAAACAAACCAGCACACAGTGCCCCGTTTGTCAACACTGAAGCTACCAACAGCACATCAAAGCTCTCCTGTGCTTTTCCCTCTAAATCCCGCTAAGTCCTCCCAACCCTCCTTCCTTTTCAGATCAGCCAGAGCGCCTAGAGACCATTGAAGCGACAGCGGTGGGCGGTATAAATTACAATAACAATGCAGATCAGACAACAGATGAGCAGCCAGACCAGGGGTAATCACGACAGGTATGGTGGGAGGTCAAAGATGGATAAGGAGAAGAGATAAAAACGGGGGCAAGCTTAGTCAGACAGAGGGAGAAATCATGTCTAGGTGAATTTGGAAGAAAAGGTTCCTTAGTGTCATACTGAAGAGAGCAGGTTGTAAAGTTCCTAATGATTAAATTATCACACGTAGCAATTTTCCATAACTCTCCACTTAAAACAGTTTACAGCTTTCATATGTTTCCACTACACATACGTTGCATTTCCCAAGTCGGAAAGGCTTCAATTCAATATGCCCCCAGTACGTACAATTTGGAAGTTCAATAATACTCTGGGCAGCATTCTCAACATGTCAAAGATATAACAATAGTCGTGTAACATTGAAATTGTGGTCCCGTTTGAACTTTTCATTAAAATGCAATACAATATATGAAAAGGTTTGAAGGGCAACAAAAGAGAAAATGACTTAGAATACAAATGTGGATAAAACTGTACAGCTCATAGAGCAAAAACACTGGAACACTGGCACTGAGAATGTAACAGGCCATCAAGTAAACATTATTAATAATGATCACAGTGCAATATATGGATGAGGGTATGCACAAGTTATCCAGAATCTAGGTTATACCAAGGTGTTTTTGGAAGAGACAGGTCTTCAGTTCTTTCCTAAACTGAAGGAGACTTGCAGCAGTCCTAATTGCCACCAGGATGGAGTTCTGGGTGGCAATGGCATAGCATGACATGAGTAGGGCTGTTTCCATTTTTTATTGAGGGCCTGTCTACCTTTCAGTCTGGTGAGGGTCTTACTGCGTGATGACTATGTAACACCCAATGGTTTTAGTTTGGCTGTCATATACATAAACAGTGCTTAATTACAGGTGAGACATTCAGATTTGAGCTAGAGATGTGGTGGCAGTGTCATTTGTGCAAGGTTGGGGTGATGTGGTCAAATTTCCTAGTGCATTAGTTCTTGGTGTGGTGAGCGTGGAGGTGGGAAAAGAATGAGGCAAAAGGGACTGAGAGAACACTGTAATTCGGGGCTCAAAAGGTAACACAGCCATCTATCTGGTATTTGACAATAAAAGAGGGGACACAGAGGATGGATTATTTAAATATGAGGTAACCCAGTCTTTATTCAAAATATATAAAAAGCCAGGGAAAACAAGACTGACAGGCACGCTCTCACTCGAGTTCAAAGAGTTGCAATGGATGACAACAGTTTATGAAGTGATGGTTTGGCACTGCTGATACCATGATGACAAACAAGTTTTCTTTTTCTATTCGTTGGTTCACACTGCTAAGCTACATATATATCTTATAGGTGCACAATTTATGATTGGAGAGGTCCCGATCTAAAGCTCCACCTGCAGAGCGACCCACTACAGATAAGAAGCATAATACAACATTGCTTTAAAACTCTATTAGTTGGTGCTAAAAATAGGGTAAATATGGTCCCCATTGGTTGGCATGTAATATGGCCAACCTTAGTGTGAGAAACTTGAAGGTGTCTCCCTAGCTAGCCCCCGGGGGTCTGCCATCCAGGTGGCCAGGACACGGCCATCGCTATTGGATCCAGTTCCTGGGGGTGGTCCAGTGAGGGAGGATCACCTGGATGGGGTGTCCTCAGGGAGTGGGTCGCTGACATGTGGGGCGTGGTATCCCCCTTCTTACCACAAATGACATTCAAAACCACCCCCCTTTCCCCCTTACCGTCACAAACACTTTTGCATGACACACTAGAGAACGGACAAACACCAGAGCCATTTACCTGGCATGTCCCAATACAAGGGTCAAGAAAAGTCAGGCAATTGATCAGAATAACACACACCTGATGTTCCTTTCCATTTCCCACAGGGCTAAAAGGTGGAGCAAGAGGGCACAGTACAAGCAAGGCAGACCACACAACGAGACAGCTATCTAGGTTCAGCAGTTCAAGAGGAGGTGAAAGGTGGCGAATATCGAGAGGCTGATAAGGAGACACATGACACTGCCCTTTCCAACACAGATCCGCGAAACCTCTGTAGAGGGAATCGTAACACCGAGGACAACAGAGCAAGTGTGCTGCAACAGATGTCAACGGTACATGGAGCGTGTCCACCCTGATAAGCAGGAACGAGGGAATCTCCTGCTACCATGGAACCAGCCTTGACTGCATTTACGGAGAAAGCCAAGCGGTTCATCACAGCCGGTGAGTCGAGGGGAGCGCTGATAAGAACTGGGCTGTGTTGAATGAGAATCGCAAAGTGGCAAGTTTGAACCAAGTACAATGAACTGTGAAAAGTGTTAAGAGGAGACCAGCTGAAGTGGGAAATCGGCACCACGTGGGTGCTAACTCGAGAGACCCTGGGCGATCCCTGTGTGAATGAAACTACAGAAACCAGAAGGCCGTAGGACAGCCGCCAAGTTAGGTCAAAGTGATCATACAGGAGGTCAAGCAAAATCCCTGTACAATCGAAAGTCTTTGATCTCGGAACTTGAGAAAGCTAGGGAAGTGAATCCAGCAAACAAAAGTGAATGTGAAGTTAGCAAGAGTGAACCCGACAAAGGGATGCTGACGAAGAGGGGGCAAGTCTAAAGTCCCAAGAAACAGTGTGTTGACAGACGTAAACCTGGACGAGGGATGTCCACTATGAACTGTTCAAAAAGACATTGGGCCTCATTACATGGTAGGCGGTAAGGGTTTACCGGTACCGGTATTTTACCGGTACCGGTAAATCCTTACCGGCTTACTACGAGGTCCCTTTGCGGGTTGGGGAATTTAACGCCTGCTTTTTGCAGGCGTTAAAAACCAACCCACAAAGGGACCCAGGGAGCTAATTACGGTACCGCAATTTGCGGTACCGTAATTAGCGCCTTCCCCATTCCCATTATGCCCGATGGGGCAAAAATGGGAATGGGGAAGGGCAGTGGTGGAAGGGGGAATTACCGCCCCGCCAACCTTGGAATGGGGCGGTAATTCCCCTTTCCACCAAGGCGGTGCCGGTATTTTACCGGCATGAACCATGGCGCTAATAGCGCCATGGTTCTCCACCTACCGTGTAATGAGGCCCATTGACATTTAAGCAGGGTCCGAGCCCAAACGAGGGAAATCCAGAGGTCAATCCATCACCCGAAAAAAGCCAGAGTGAACCCAGAGGAGGGAGGCTGAAAGTAGAGAAAGAGTCTGTGCCCAGAAGAGGGGGAACCAGGGGTGAGCCATTAACACCCTAATCAAATGAACCCGAGAAGGGGAGGTTCACAGTGAACTGTGTTGGAAAGGCAACAAGAAGTGCACTATCCTGCTTGCCAATTGGGGTCCAAGGCCGATCGAGGGAGAAACCAATAAACATTGTGAAGCAAGAGGAAGTAAACTATCCCGCTTGTCATTTGGGTCCGAACCTGGCCGACGGAGATCCAGGGGTGAAAAGTCATCACCCAAAGTCTATGAAGTAATTGTTATTTGATTTGTGGAGTATAATACGGGAGAGGGTCAGCGCCCGGAAGAGGGCGACCCATGGGTGAAGCCATCGCCCAACGTGAACTGTGGAAAAAAAAAAGTTCATTTTGTTAAAGGAATTTTTACTTGAAAACATCAGACCCTGGAAGGCACGAGACTTTCCAGGGAAACGAGACTTGATAGACTGTAACAGAACTGTCGACTCATGCCCTGAAAAGCTCAAGTGTGCGCTCTGCTCCAAGATCCCACCTTATCCCGTGCTAAAAACATGTGAAAGGAAGAACCGAGCTACCGCATCCTGACATATTATTTGAGAACACTTCTTTCTTTTCTTGAAAACCATCCCACACCTTTCTTTTGTATTTAGCGTAAGGAATTGGCAATACGTTTTCTTAGTATAGGCTCTTTATTTTGCCACGACGCCACAAGGACTGCCTTATTTTCATTTGATGGTCGAAGCTTGCTCCCATCTTAGATTTAGGTTTAGTTTAGGTGTTTTTCCACCCTGCATTTATAGTTCAATAAAAACCCTTGAACTGTGATCACTTGAGTCTGTCTTTACTGTTGTCACCATGAGTTCCTCACATTAGGCACTGACAAGGTGCAAGGAAATTAGGAGACATACATCATGGGGGTAGATAAATCATTGGGCCACTGTTATTCCAATTAAAGAACAGCTCTACATCATCCAGTCGCCATGAAGCCTTTATCGAGCTGAGAGGATTCGTCTTTGGGCTTCTTCCCATGCCTGCCTCTCTGTCTGGAAGGTCAGATGCCTTATCTAGCCTTGCCACATTTTGACTAACTTGTTTTGAATCAGGTGCTACCAGACCGGGTTTCAGATTTTCATCCCTCTATTTATTTGGATTTTAACTACTTCTGAGTGTCTGCGTTTCGCCTGGCTGACACTTGGGACATCGATCTGTCAGCTACCAGGGTATTACCTGGCTTGCTCATTGCACGCACCTGATCAAATGCTGTCAGCCTTGCATTGTATCCGATTAAATTTAATGGTTGAACATTCGCCCGGCCTGGAAATCACTCCCTCATCTCTCACTGTTCCTGTGTGCCAACCTCCCTTCTGGTTCCCGCAGCCTTGAAATTCCTTTCTGCTTTCGCCACTATAAAGCCACTGCAGATTTCCAGAATTATTTTTAACTGTATTTGTTTCAATGACCTACTTCGAACTCTGAGGCCCAGCTCGATTTCCAGGGCCTGTGTTCTGCTATGCTTTTAAAATGGCAATAGTTTTGTCACGTTTACTTCCATGCTAACACATTCACTTTTCTATATATCAGGTCCCGGTGCATGTCTGCCATACATTGTGTTCCTTTGCTGTCTATTCTGCATCTAACCTACCTATGGTTTTCAGCTGCCCTATTAGTGCAGTGAGTGCCTCAACAGTGTATCCAGGAACCTACCTCCTCTCTATATTGGTGTGCACACTACTGCGTGATCTATGCAATCTAGTATTAGGTTCTACGCTTATATCAATTAAGCCAACTCATTCTTTATGACAGCTGCATGTCCAGGAGTGTTTAAAGCTTGATTTCAAATGTGTCCCTTTTCACCTTATATTTTCGTCTCTTCTGACATAAGTAGGGGGGCGGGGCTTCAACATATTCTCTTGTCAATAACTGCATCACTACAACTCCTCTGACGTGTGATCATCAACCACAACCAAGAAATAACCATAAACTGGTTTTAGGGAATATCATTTTGTAAACAATCACAGGTGTTAACCCAAGCTAGGCATTACCAGTAATGGTCAGTACAGGCAACATGGAGGAGCAAAAGGTGACTACATGGTACCAAACCGGCAGGGTCATGGTTCTACACCCCTGCTGTGAGAAGTTACTTGGAAGGAACGAGGCATGGCTGCCAAAAAGTAAAATACTGACCTAATGAGGCCAATATGTTGTAGGAATATTTTCACAATCTTGCAACTATGCATCGGAAAATCTATTTGGGGTTATATGCAAAATAGGTAAAGGTATCAGGCAAAAATGGCCAGGATTATGTATGCAACGTCTATGGGAAGAACTCCCCCTCAGCTGAACAACTCGTTTGGCCACCATAGTTAGGGGTCACTTCAGTTCTGACCAAGACTCGAAGAAAATACAGGGGTGTCGACATGGACACAGAGCTGTCTCTGACAGCCCATTCAGTTCAATAGATGAAGCGCATTTCTTCCACTGCAAAATTCTGATTTCCTTTCCCTAAGTAACTCCAAACAACCATGACACTAGTGCTCACCCACTGTGACTAACACAAATAGACGGTACAACGGAGCTCCAACATACAAATATGCCGACTCATATCAGTTAAAAGCAAAGTGCCAGATTCTAACTCCGTCTTGGCATAGGAGACTACATTCCCTGACTCACTTTACTGCTGCATCAAATTTAAAGCAATGGCGCAACAGATAGCAAGCTGTACAAGTCTGGAGTTCATATGGGTATTAAATATAGTGTATGGGTGTGGGGTTCCGTTGCCACCAATTTTAACATACAGACATGTTATGAGCGCACTAACTTTCACAGGGATGCTTCTGTGGGGACCTTTCTCCCTCCATATGCTTGATATCTGATAAGTGGACTTTTCTATTCCCCTCTATCTTGTGAGAGAAAAGTCAAGTTCAGGGTCTTTCTTGGACCACCGAACTATAGGGATACAGGAAAACGGGTGGATGAAACTTGTTCCAGAGTGTAAGTAGTATTTTGCCATCACCAGCACAGCGAGTAGAGCGCTTGCTTTGACACCCGTGCAGAGCCTGTTAACGCAGGTTCGAATCCCGGCGGGGCCAAACTCAGCCTTTCATCCTTCCGAGGTCGATAAATGAGCACCACACACCGTGGGTAATAATAAGCAGCGCTCGGATACCTGAGGGTTTGTAGCGCTATATAAAAGCCTAATTATTATTATTATTATTATTATTATTATTATTATTATTATTATTATTATAACCCGAAAAGGCCAGGATTTTCACAGATAACATTGTGTCAAATGGTATAACAAACCTCAAAACACCACCAGATAAACTTCACCAAAATGGTATGTGAGGGGTCAGAAATGAAAGCCGAACACAAAGTTGTCATGTTTTTGGTTAAAGACTTTTATTTAAATGAAAATGGGTTGGGAAAATGCATCTCTGAACCTATGCTTAAGAGGAGTTTCCCTACCTAAAAAAACTAAAAACTAAAGATCTATCTGTGTCAGGATGTCAATTACTGAAAAGTCGTCCTTGTGTCCAAAACCTTCTATCCCGACCCTCACACTACAAACAAAACAAAAAGGGGTGCCAGGGAATGTCTTCAACCTGATATTGGCAAAATGTGTTCACAACTGAAGATTAGAATAACTCCAAAAAAAAGCTTCTTGAAGGTAAAAGACCTTGGAGCCAGAGGGTCGTAATCTTCCACTGGATTCGACGTGGATGGCAATGTCTCTTTTACTAACAGTTCCTTTTGTATCTCTCCTGGTTTCACAATGTTCCCGTTAGGCAACAAGTTCAGCAGCAGGCTTTCTTTAACACAAGTGTCTGTTTTGTCCAGCATGCACTGTTCCTCTTTTAGTATTTCTCGTAGCCTTGCCACTCTCCTAGTATACTCCCCAGCCAGGAGTTTTCTAGCAAACACTGTTCCACTTTCAGTAATTCTTGTAGCTTTGCAACTCTGCTGGCATACTCCCTGCCAGGATTTGTCTAGCAAACACTAGCCTCTTTTAATAACTCTTGTGATTTCACTTGCTTTGTATACGCCCCTGCCAGGACTTCTTATGCATTTCACAGTTCCTCAGCATCACCAAAGTTGCATATATCGCTTTGGTTCAGTATATCTTTCTGCAGTAATGTTTCTTCAAGCTTTGCCCCACACTTGCATCTCATGCATCCATATCTCATTGGGGTTTCAATTTGTACATTGCCTTTTCTGCATTCAAACAAGCTTCTCGAATTAGCAAACTCATTACATTCAAATTGTCGTTACATTCAAAATGTTGACGGCGTGGTCGCCGGAACGCCCCACGGTCCCAACTTGCTTCAGGTCGACTCACTGGTTCTCTCCAGAATCTCCGGTTTTGCTTGCACTTCAGCTGGGTGTTTCTACCGCTCGCTTCCCACTCTGGGTCATGCAGACATCCTTCCGGCTTCCTTTGCGATTGTGTGGCCACAAGCCTGCTTCCTTTCAAGTCCTGGTCTGGAGAACACTGCCTCTTCGAGCTGCCAAAAACCGAGGAACTCTCTCATAGCTCCTGGCATCTCCAACACTATTCCTGCTCGTGCACTGCAGTTCTCCTTCTGCCTCAACGAATTCCTCTTCTACGCCACACTGGTACGTGACTCTCACCTCCAGAAGCCTTTGCATAGGAGCCAACATCTTCTCCTGAACTGCCACACTTAGTAGTGCAGTTGCCATCTTTAAATGTCCCGCACACAGGTGGTTTAGAAAAACAACTGGTCTGTACACTCAGCTTTGGGCTTCTTGTTACCGTGGATCAACTCTGTCATCTTCCTTGTTTCAGTACAGCAGGGATTATGGGAGTTGGAATCCATAGATGTGATCGGACATATAGCATGTTGGTAGTTTTTCCTCAGTGGTTCTACATGAGAGATGCCTTTCGTATAAAAGGTAGATAAGAAGCAAAAAGGATTTTGTTGGTGCTTTGTGTGTCTAGGTCATTAATAGGTTTTTGGCCTAAAGAATATGGGAAAGATATTTTACTTCCTCTACAAGGGAGAAGAGACAGTTGTCAATAGGCCATTAAGGTCTTGGGCATTAGAGGGTCGTCCTCAGGGGAAAAAGGTCTTGGGTATTAGAAGGTCTTCTTCATGGGAAAGGGGGGGAATACTGCTTCTTGTCCAGTGAAGTCATGACATCCTCCCAGTAGTTGCCACCTCCCATGCAACCCCCCCTCATATAGCGTTCCAGGGTCAGGATTAGGTAGCAGCTGCTGTCCCCTGGCCACATGGGAGGAGGTCACTGCAGGGGAATCCATGATGACTGCACTGAGTTCATGACATACACTTCCACTAATGTCGCTGGTTCTCTCAGTACCTATTGGAAAATAGGAAATGAAGTTTGGGTAGTCCCCCTTACCCTGTTCGCTTCCTTTCCTGTGTTCAGTGGGGGAAACAATAGGTATGTAAATCTAAGAACTAGCGCATTACTCAAGCATTAGTGTCCTTGCGGAGGCTCATGCATGTTAATGGGGCATGGTCGGTGACAAACCTGAATGTTCTGCCTTTCAGATAGTATTTGAGGTAGGTTATGGCCCACTTAATCGCCAAAGCCTCTAACTCAAGAGTTGTGTAATTTTTCTCCCTTGGGAACAGAGTTCTACTTATTTAGAGGATGGAATGCTCTATTCCATCATGATCTTGTGAACGAACTGCCCACAGGCTCATAAGCGAGGCATCCGTTTATAGGATGAATTCCCAGTAGAAATCTGCCACTTTCAACACAGGCTCGCTACACAACATGGTTTTGAGTTTGTCAAAGCACACCTGATCTTCCTCTCGCCATTTTACTTTCTGGGGTTCAGCATTTTTGAGCTCATCAGTAAAACAGGACGTGATGGATGAGAAGATAGGGATAAAACATCTGTAATATCCTACTAAACCAAAAAAGCTCTCAGATCTTTCGTTGTCTTGGGGTTTCTGCCACTGCCTTGACCGTTTCAGTTTGGGGCTGGGTCAGCCCGTTTGCTATGTAAAATCTAAGATACTTGATGACTGATCTAGCCAAGTGGCATTTCTTTGGATTTTCTGTGAGGCCAGATATTCTTAGTGCCTGATTAACTAAATACTGGTGATAAATATGCTCTCTCCAGGACTTGCTGTGGATGATGATATCATCGATTTATGCTCCACAGAAAGAGGCATAGAGCCTGAGAATGTTGTCCATTAACCATTGAAAGGTAGCAGGTGCCCCAATGAAACCATAAGGTAGCACCTTAAACAGAAAAAGTCCAATGGGAGTAGAGAAAGCTGTCTTTTCCCTATCTGCTGGATCAACAGGGACTTTACCAGTACCCTTTTGTCAAATCAGTCGTGGAGAGGTAAACGGTGGATCCCATTTGATCAATAAGATCAACAATTCTGGGCAGTGGGTAGCCGTCAAATTGGAACACCAGGTTTACCTTCCTGAAATCAATGCAGAACCTCCACGATTTATGTGGCTTGGTGACTAACAATTGGGGAGGACCAGGGGCTCCGACAGGGCTTAATAATATCAGCCCTTAACATATTTTCTATTTCTTCTTCAATGGTGCTGTTTCTAGCCTCAGGCATACAACATGGTTTCAAATGGTTCATCTTTCCTGGGGGTGTACAAATATGATGGTGCATTCCTTTTACTTGACCGACCAGGTTCAGCTTTGAAAACATCAGGGAACTGTTCCAAGAGGTCCATTAAGTCCTCCTTTTCTTTCTGAGATAAATCGGAAGGAATCAGTGTATTCATATCAGCTTCTTCAGACAACTAGCTGGTTAATACCATGGTAGTGTCTTTAATGGGATTCTCCTTCCAACGTTTAAGAGGATTCACATGATATATGTGAGCCTTGATCTTTCTGTCTGGTTGCAAAACTCAGTAATCATAAAGCCCTGTCTGCTCTATTATTTCATAGGGACCATGCTACTTAGAAAACATTTTAATTTCAGAGAAAGGGAGGAGGACTAGAACCTTTTGCCTGATAGAAAAGGATCTTAGTACAACTTTTCTATCATAATAGTCCTTCTCATGTTCTTGGGTCTTAATCATGGTGGCGTGTACTATGGATTTAACAGCCGCCATATGTTCTTTTAGTATATGGGCAATTTGGGATAGCGGTTAAGTAGCTTCCTCTCAATTATTTATTTATTTATGTATTGGTCCATTTGTTAGGAGCTTATACAATTAGCAAAACATGTTTCAAAGCGTCCACAGGGTGACAGGGTGGGGACAGGGGAGGTAGACAATGAATTACAACAAAGATAAGTAATTGAATTAATAGTACAAACAAATAGTGAGACTAACAGGGAGGGGAGATGAACCTACTATGCCTTGTGAGTGTTAAGAACGTGCAAGTGCAGGGGGCAGGAGGGTAAGGGACAGGTTCTGTGCTGCTTACAGAGATGTGCTTGGTGTGAAGTGCTAAGAAGAGAAGAATGTAAGTGCAACCTCCTGTAGGGAGGGTGAGCCAAGTAAGTGCAGTAAACAGACAGTGGCCGGGAGGAGAGATGTGGGGGGGTCAGGGCCCAAGGATACATAAGGGCCCTGCACATCAGTCATGCTACTGTATGATTAGCAGGGAAGATAGGAGAAGGAAGAGGTAAAGAGAAAGGTCTTGAAGCTTTTACGGAACGTAAAGAGGTCCTACTCAAGACGCAGAGGAAGAGGGAGGGAGCCTGCTGAGGAAAGTGATTGACCGTCAGCTCTCTGTTTAGCAAACTTCTTGACACGCAGGGAGTTGGTGCCAGAGGAATGCAGGAGTCTAGAAGGGAAGTATTTAGTCAGGCAGCGTTGAAGATAGAGTGGTCCCCGGCCTCAGATAGCCTTGTGGATGATAGAGGGATTTCAATTTAATCTGTGCTGAGACCGGGAGCCAGTGAAGGCTTTACAGGACAGGAGAGATGCAGTCCCTGGGCTTGAGGCCAAGGATAAGACTTTTATTTTATTTATTTGTTACAAGCCCAGACCCTCGGGTGTCACGGCGTGGTTACAAGACAGCTTAGATATTAGTAAGACATTGTAATGTTACATTGGTTACATTGCATTTTAGGATATCCAGTTTACAAATATTAACTAACAAGATATTATATTGCAGATGCTTGTCCATACTTGCTGCCTTATTCTGGGTTAGCTGAAGGGGTCGTAGTGTGGACGCAGGAAGATTAAGGAGGAGGCAATTGCAATAGTCTAGCCTGGAGAGAACCAGAGCACGGTTAACATTGAGTCTTTGGGGGAAGGTGAGGAAGGGTAGAGTTCCTTTGAGAAGGAAGAGCTGAAAGTAAGACTTCTTGACAATGTCCTGAATATGAGGGATGAAGGAGAGGGAGGGATCGAAGATTACTCAGAGATTCCTGGCTACAGAAGAGGGGGCAGGGGGTAGCCCATGGAGGAAGGCCAGAGTTTCACGCAACGTATCAAGGATATCTTGTGGTTCTCTCCTATATAAAAGTTTAACTGGGGAGAATCCTGTTGAAAATTGTGGTGTTTTCCTAATGGCAAAAAGGGCCCATGGCGTCATAACATCCAGATTTTTTCCATCGGTTTCAACCAGTTTCTTTAAAATATGCTTTAAAGTCTTGTTGAACCGTTCCGCTAAACCATCAGTTTGAGGGTGATATACAGAAGTGCGCTACGTTTTGATTTGGATCATTTCCTTTACTTCTGAAATGAGTTTACTCATACAGGTAGACACTTGGTCTGTTAAGATCTCCTTCGGAAACCCAACTCTGGAAAGAAATGGAATTAAATTCTTGAGAATTTGTTGTGCCATGTTTTTCCATAAAGGAAAGGCTTCAGGGTAACAAGTTGCATAGTGTGATATCACTAGTATATATGTTTCCCAATTTTGAGGAATCAAAGGGTCCAACTATGTCCATAGCTACTTTGTGGGGGCATCTAACCAAACAGGAACCTTGGAGTTGGTCCCTAGACAAACCAGGATTAAGGCTGCAGGTAGATTTAGTAAAAAGCAACAAGCAGGTGCGCAGGAGAGATGGAGTCCCGACACCTTAACTCCAAGCATTGTTAATATGTCCATAGCTATGTGTGAAAAAGGTATATACATAATAGGCAGAGGTTGCAATGGAGCTGGAGGGTGCATTTGGATAATGGTCGTCTGACATGGAGAGCAAATGATCACAATGTTCTTTACATCTGCATAGATTCCTGGCCAAAAACTGGTGCAGGATCTGTGCTTCAGTTTTGGTTGTCCCTAGATGTCGCCTGTCGGGTGGGAAACGGCAATTTCTACTAGAATTATTTTAGGTCCACTTTCTCCCCCATATAGCAACCCGATTTTTAGGAGAAATAAAATGGTCCACCTTTCTTTTTTCCCCTCGTCTTCGGGTAAGACCTGATGAAAAGGCTCAGGAAGTAAGGGATCATTCCTTTGAGTAAAGGCCAAATCAGGGATAATTTTGGGCTCTTCTTCTGTCATTTGAGATGGAGCTGCCTCTGGTGTAATGTGGGGCTCTACGTCTACCTCCCCAAAACCCTTAATTCCTCTTTCGGTTTTGTCAGAGGACTTAACAGCCCATGTTTTAGGAAACAGGGCCTTTTCCAGAATCCCTTGGGCTATTCTCACTCCCGCCTTTACTTGATAGGGCTCTTAGCCTTGATTTTACATCAAGATTTTTATGTAGCTTCTATAGCCAGGGTATATTACGCCTGCTAATACATCCAGGCCATGCCACCAGGCCAAACCAGACTTAGAGGAAAGTCTAATGTAGGTTCCAGGAGGGGGAGAATGAGGACTAAGTCTGTATTCTTTAGCACACACCAGTCCATCATGTTGCTTGCCAACTCACCGGCTGTGTGCGTTTCTTTCTTGTCTTTACTGTCTTCCAGTTTAGGAGTCAAGGTTAGTACCACAGGCTTGGCCTCACCTCCCCAACTCTGCTGTTCACCCGGGAGGGTCATTGGCATTCTTGAAACACAATGCAGCCTTTTTGTTTGGGAGTCTCCACCTGTCTTTCGCTGCCTTTTGGAGGCAACAACCTCCTGCAGGGAACTCCTGGGGTTCTCCACCTGCGGCTCTCATCCCTCGGTCCGTTGCTCTGCGCCAGTAGGATTGCCTTTGCCCCAGAAGTCTGCACTTACTTGTGTTCCCCCTTGCTCCGAGTGTGTCTCTATGTTGCGCCTTTTATCCCGGTGAGGAGAGCTATCTGGTATTAAATGTATGCACTTGGAGTCAAGTGCCTGACTTTGTCTGACCCAATTAGCGAGACATGTCCAATGCGATGTGTAAGAGTTAGCATTATTACTTTCAGTCACCTACTTCCTTGGCACAGCGTTTGTGTGGAAGGGGGGCGAGTTGGGACACCAGAGAATCCTATGAAATCGCAGGGATCATGGGTACGGGAAAGGGAGGAATACTGTGTCTCGCCACCGGCTGCCTCACCCTGACTCCCCGAAGAACCCTCACCTAGGTGATCCTCACGCACTGGTCCACCCCCAGGGTCTGGATCCAAAGGCGATGGCTGTGCCCTGGCCACCTGAGAGAGAGATCCCAGGGACTAGCAGGTGAGACACCCTTTGGTTTCTCATACCAGTCTGGTGCAGTTGTAATGTGGGACAACCAGGAGAGATGCTGTGCCAGATCTGTGTGTCATTGAGGTGTGGTAGCAAGCAACTTTGTTTTGGAGGAATTCTGGGATGGTTTTGTGGATGGCACAGTGAGGGATGTACATGGCTTTAAAGGCACTGCGTCGACCAATAGTATGCCAATGGAGGACTTGTAGCGTTGGGCTGATGTGTCCTCTGGGAGGGAGGCAAATGAGCAGGCAGGCTGCAGTGTTTTGGATTCTTTTCAGTTTCCTTAGCTGAAACGCTGGTGCGCCTAGGTAAAAACAGTTTGCATAGTCTAAGCGGCAGAGGATGGTGGAGATGATGGCAAACAAATGGTGAGGGTAGGTGAGGTATGGGAAGATACGCCTGAGGATGCGTAGATGGAGGAAACAGGTTCTGGATGCGTAGTTGATATGTTGGGAGTGCGATAAATCCATGTCCACTGTGCAGCCAAGGTTTTTTACCGAGGTGGAGGTTGCCAGGGTGCGGGGGGGATTGAGGCCAGGGAATAGGTTGGGGAAGGAGCGCTGTTTTCCCACAGACTAGGATTTCTGTTTTCCCAGGATTGAGGATGAGGTGGTTGGCCAACATTCTGTAGCCAATATCCGAGAGGCACGATGACAGTTCTGGACAGTTGGAGCCTGGCAATTTTGGGATTTTAAGGATTATCTGTGTGTCAAATGTGTAGTTCTAGCAGGTGAAACTTTGCGAGTGGATGAGAGCAGGGAGAGGGTTCAGATAGATGTTGAAGAGGAGGGATGAAATGGATGTGGGGCCCCCTTTTGGTACTGGTTGGGATGCAGAGGTGAGCTCGGTCCCCAGGTTGGATCAGTTCTCCCCTGCTACTGCACACATCAAATCCAACAGTGTGTTCTGTGGCAATCGATGGAGCGGAACCTTGGTTACTGAGTTTCGCAAATTTAAAGGGATCCCCAGTTTATGTCAACAGAGCCTGATCCCACGTCTGACACCACATGTGAGGAATCAGAAATTAAAAAATGAACATGGGTTGGAAAAATGCCTCTCTGAACCTATGCTAAAGAGGGGTTTCCCTACCTAATAACCAAAAACTAAGGATGTGTCTGTGTCAGGTTATCAATAACTGAAAATGCGTTCTTATGTCCAAAGCATCCTATCCTGCCCCTCACACTACAAAACAAAAGGGGGTGCAAGGAAAGGTCTTCAACATGATATTAGCAAAACAAAAAGTGTTGTAGAGGAGCAGATGCCCACGTCATCTATAGCTCCCGTCCCCTCTCCTCCATCAAACTGGAATAGCAGTAGAAGAGCCCTATGTATGACACCAGTCCCAATACCAAATCAAGTTTATGAGAGACGATATGCACTCAGACAACCATATCGAATGTACCCACAAACTGAAAGGGTAGTGGGAGATTTGAAGAGCTGTAAAGAAAATCTGACAGCTGCAAAGTGATATCACGAAAAGAAGACATAACTAAGCACTGAAACGATATGCAAATACTTAAAGAATTAAGATGTATCTGAAGAAATAAGAGAAACATGTAATCAAATACGAAGAAATCATGTGCACCAAAGAAATGAGTTGAGACAAAGTGAATGTACATACGCAGAAACGCAAGGTAGATGACACATATAGAAGCTTGCTTAAGAAGAAAATGTAACGTGACTAAAGCGGCCATGGGAAACAGATTGATGCGGGACTCGTGTTGAAACCAATCAAGATACCTCAAAAACAGACCAGGGCTGTAGAGTCAAGAGAAGCTGGGAAAACAGACTAGTGTGAGGAATAAAGAGGAGTCTATTGGCCTGGGATCAAGGATGACATATCAAGGAATCATTGCAAGGCATAAAGGGCCTCAAGAGGATAAGCCATGTACGTAAGACATAGTACTCTTAGATTAAGCAAAGAAGAAAACACCTGCAAGTGCCAAGTACTGGACCGTCAAGGATGCAGAAAAGTTATGTGAAGTAGAACAACCAAGTCTCCATAGGCCAAGAGGAGTAATGGCACCCAGCTCAATTGAAATAAATAGCACTAAATAAAAGGTTGAAATGGTCAAAATCGTGGTCTCCGCACACGTGATTCAGAAATCAAAAAGAAGGGCTATTCATTAAGCTCCAGACAAAGATAATGTTGTACCTACACTCCCTTGAAAGTCCCATAGCAGGGAACAAGCTGCAAGGTTAAAGTGGGTTGCCAGGAATGGCCCTCCTCACCCTTAAGTACATGATGAGACGAAGAGCCAGGAACGCGCGCAGTCACCCATATTATTTCGGACAAATCCCAAGTGTAGCAATGGCTGTCTCATACACAGAAAGGTATCCCCTCAGCCAGCCATACAGACCGAATCCAGTACATATCCTCTCATGAACAGGGGACACAACAGAGATTGTGGATGGGAATACCCTAAAGGACAGTCTCGGTTAAGCACTAAGCAACCATCGTGCTGATGTCATTGGTGACACCACGACATAGCAGCGTTAGTCATGAAGCACACTCACAGCCCTGCACCGCATTAAACAAACACATATTCGCATACATGAAGAACATGCTTACGCAGTTTTATAGCTAGAGGACGGATACATATACATACTGTCAAAGCTTTATTATTTTTCTCATTAGCCAAATGCAGTAACACAGAAACGCAAGGCAACAAGAGATTGTGAGCAAGCTTACAGATGCTTCTAGCAATTAATCATATGGGACTACAGGAGTATATATGGAGCCTGACAGAACCACGTGTGACTAAGTTATTGATTACTTAGTATAACACAAGCATGTAGAAATCACATTATAAGTCTAAGGAAAATTACAGATTGCCTCAAGCCACTGAATGAAGGCAGAAGCAGCAGGGTCAGGCTGCAAGAAGCGCAGACCGAGCTCACAGCCAAGGTCATAGATAGACGAGTCGCATTCCATTCTCTAGACGACAAGCGACCACCTGAAGAAAAAGGAAATACATCCTCATAAATGCAGACCCAAGAGCTCGATTTTGTGGTCTACAAGCAGGTGATGCCGGCGTACCAGACAATGGGCATTCCCTTGTGGTGGGGAAGCAAGCCAATCCAAGCTGCCCAGGCAAGGCGTGAAACAAGTGTTGCAACGTAGGAGCGCACTCTCATAGGCAAAGGTGGTATACTACCAGTTACAATTTAGACTCAGTCGTTTCACATCACCTTGAAGAGGTGCACAGAGAGCTGAGAACCGAATCGAGTCCCAGGCCTGGGGAGACCAGCTCTAGCCAATCACGACATAGACAATCAGGTATGGATGGCAAGGGGCAAGAACCAGTGGTAGATGTAATTCTGTGTGGTTAGGGCACATTCAGTTTTGAGGTAAACATTTCTGGTGAACAACCTAGACTATTGACTCGGGAGCAAGGATGACAGAGGTTATGTAAATAGTGGATTTTCTGTGGGTTAGGCATTTTAGCTCGGGTCATCCCCGTAAGGTTTAGCAAGGGAGCTGGGCTAGATTGCGGAATGTGGTGCAACTAGTTAAGTCTCGAGGAGGCAGTAATTAACAAGGCGATGCTGCAGGTACAGAGTGAACACAAGAAAATATCAGTATACTCTGCTAGGAGGCATGAAGACAGCTGTGGGGTTTTGTGATGGGGTTGTGTGCATTTTTGGGGGCACTAGTGATCTAGCAATGTGCACGCTGTAGGCGATTTGCAGCACTACTTTGTTTAGTGAATTGGTGATGTCACCCGTAGGTTTGTGCATAGGATTTGAAGAACACGAGGCAGTGAGGAATCGGTGTTGGGAAGCTTGAGATTGCCAGACGAGGTTGTCCATTGGCGGTGCGCGGATGGCGCATGCGCAAGATTTGTGGGCGTGCCTCAGGAGGTAGAGAGTTGTGTGAGGGTGGTGCGGGGAGCATGCCTGACAGGTTGTTGCTGAGCCAGAGAGGCTCGAAGTAAATTTAATTACCACTATATTATGTTTTTCCCCCTAACAGCAGAATATAGAAAACCTCGATTTGAGGTCAAGTAAGAGCAAAGCAATGTATCAAGGGAAGTGCGGGGGTGACACGCCCCTACAGCACCTGTGTAAGACCCTCCCACCTTATAAGGATAACATTTGTAAATATGGTGTAGAATGGACTAAAAGTACTGAGGGTAAATTGACCCAACCATGGCCAGCATGCAGACGTTTCTCCAAGGATGCGCAGCAATCACTACTGACACACTTACAGGGCATCTATAAGGGGAAGAAGCTAGCATGCCACATGGCAATAATCGAGTTGTGGAGGATGTTTCAGGAGGGCGAGGGGGAAGCAGCGAGGTATCAGTGGATGCTGATCCAGCGGGAGGCACGGGGGCCCGTGCCCCCTCCCTCCGCTCCCCCACCCTCTCCTGCAAGCGAAAACTCTGAGGACACAGACGATGAGGAGGGGATGTACCCACTAAGGGAACTAAAAGCAGCAGAGGGATATTCAAACCCAATATATAAACCACCACCATATATGAAGGAAGATGGACAGAAAGGAACGGGGCAGCCGATCAGCAAGAGGGGAGCAAGCAGCGAGGCACAGGAGGGCACTAAGGAGGGGCTAGAGGGCATAGCAACAAACAAGTGGGTAGGGGGACAGATTCTCATAAAGCTAGAAGGGAAGACAACGGGAGAAGCAGCGGGGGTAACCAAATAAATAGAGGGCCTTAAAACGAGCAGCAAAGTAAAGGACTGGGCCAAGATAATGGAGGAAATGGAAAGAAGGGAGAGGGAAAGGGGAGAGAGACTAGAGAGGACGCACAGAGAGAGGAAGAGGGAGGAAGAGAAAGAGCAGAGGAAAGGAGGATAAGGGAGCAAGAAGAGATCGAGAGATAAAGGGAAGCAGAAGAGAAGGAAAAACTAATGTTGATAGGGACCAAAGGAAGTGGCAGGTAGCGCAACTAGCACAAGAAAGCATGCGCAAGGAGGAGGAGCGCATGATCAGATGTAAAAGCACGATGGACAGTGAGCACAGGAAATGACAGAGTAGGAGAGGGGTGGACGAGCTAAGCCAGGCAGCACGACCACACAGGATAGGACCATCACTGTATCAGACAGAGCAGGCATGGTGTCCAGCAAGGGAGGGGTCAGGCACGACTTGTGTGACATCGACTACACCATGCAGCCTAACACAGACAGCACTTCTAGGAGACTGAGCTTCGTGGACAACTTTTATAGTAATATGGGCTCTGATTCAGACAATGAAGCAAGGGATAGTGGGGAACAGGTAAGGGGGCAACCTAAGCCTCAGTCCATGGGGAAAGGTGCGGACAAGTCTGTGACATGGCAAAGGGGGACCGGTACAGGGGTATCTGAGAGAGACAAGGACGACCGAACACCACGGTCGGTGAACGAATTATGCAACATCGATGGCCTAGTTCCATACGTTGAGACTTCGGGATCTCCCAGCACGAAGGAAGGGGGAGACGGCTATAGCGCGTTCCAACCCTAGGATCATTGGGGAGGAGGACAGGGATGTGCGATTGACTAGGGGAGCCCCAGTAGACATATACGCAGACATTAGGGATGCTGACAGGCAGATTTGATTGACTGTATGGGGAGCGAATGGGGAGGTGGGGGTCACACAACTGCCCCTACTGGAAAAGGGAGAGGGCCACCTCAATATATACCATGGAAACACATCGACAAGGAAAACATGAGATGTAGTTTACCTTCGTTAACTGGGGGTACTGGGAAATGGATATATGAAATGGAAAGGATGACAGGGGGACAGAGATTAGCAGTGGGGGACTGTCACGCTCACCTGATTCCCACGGAGGAGCAGGTCTGGCTTCGAGTGCTGATGCTTCTTCAACGGTGAAGCGCAGGACTCTGAAGATGGACAGGTAGGGCCCCTCTACTCTGGCTTCTCTGGCTCGCAGGAATATTCCCCTGTGCGTGAAAAGGGAGTATTACCTACTGACGGAATAATGCTCAAGCCTTCCACTCCCTTCCAACCCTCCACGATACCCTTCCACGATTCCCCGTGAAGTCTCACCTTAGGGTCTGGAAGGATGAGTTCTCCATCCTGCTTCTGATGCAGGGGCGCGTTGAAACCCAGTTACTTCACTGGATTGAGGTTTGATGGAAGTTCAAATAAGCTTGACTATTCAGGTAAGGCGCTGTAAGAGTTCTGTTGCAAGTTCAAAAGTTCAAGCTTAATAATAATGTTCATTGTCTTATTGCAGCAAGTGCTAACGCTTATGTCTTTTTCCCCTTAGGGGCGGGGTTCGTAATGCCGGAGATATGGCGCCGACCCGAAGTGAAACGTGCAGTTCCAATAAATGACAGGTAAGTTCTGGATGAGCGTTCGGGTAATGTCTTTGCATTCGCTCATTCAATGTCTTTGTCTTTTTTCCCCATAGGGGCCGGGGTCCGGAATGCCAGGAAGCGGCAGGACCCGAAATGAAATGGGAATGACCCAATAGGTAAGTTTTAGAAGGAAACTGAGCTTTTCCTATTCCCTTCCTTCTCTCACCTTGTGTTCTTGTCTTTCTCTCTCCAGGCTCTGGGAAGTGGCTGCGGATCCGGATGGTCGCTGCTGAAGATGGAGGTGCCAGGAAAGGTGAGTGAAATGCAGCGCTGCAGCGATCGAAGCGAAATGCTTTTAAAAATGATGTCTTCCCTTTCAGGATCGTCAGTGTGATGTCTCCGTGATACAGCTTTAGCAGGTAAGGTCTTCTTTCTCTCCAATTCTCTCTTATTTCCCCTTGCAGGTGACCCAGGATGCTGACAGGCGTGGCTGAAGTCCAGATGCAGGAGCTGACACGGTGAGCGTCCAGCTGCGAGGAGCAGAACAACGCGAAGCGTGAGTTGCTGATCGGGCGTGGTTTAAATAGCTTTGGAAGAAGTTCCAGGTATGTATCCTTCCACCGATCAGGTATGTATCCTTCCCCGACCACACCCAGGTGGAAATAGTCCCACAGGTAAAGTAGTTCCATTCAGGCCTCAAGAGGGCCTGGATGTAGCAGCATGGTCTGCAATGGGTAAGTGCACATTAAAACACTTGAATACATGTCTAGCCTTATGAGCCTGGCGCCTAAGGCGCCAGGACAGGGGTCCAACATGAGCCTGGCGCCTAAGGCGCCAGGACTGTGCCCAAAGGGCCCCAGCTTGGGCCCGCTGGCACTTCCCTGGGGGGAATGATGCCTGCCTCTGGGGTTGCTGGGTCGGACCTGGCTCCTTGGAGGTAGGCATCATGACAGTACCCCCCCTCAAGGCCCCTCCCAAGGTTGTTCCCTCCGGGGGTTTTGGCTTGTTCGGAAATCTCCGGTGGAACCTTTGTATTAATCGAGGTGCGTGAACATGGTTACTAGACTCCCACGATCTCTCCTGAGGTCCATATCCCTTCCAGTCAACAAGATAGAAGAGTTTTGACTTTAACACCTTGGAGTCCAAAATGTCTTTAACTTCGAATTCTAATTCCCCTTCAATTTGAACTGGGTCTGGAGGCTTGGACAGTCGGGTCCCTGGTTGTATTGGCTTCAAAAGTGATGCATGAAAAACTGGATGAATAAGCATGTTGGACGGTAAATCCAGTTTAAAGGCCACGGGATTGATTATAGCCTTGATGGGATAAGGTCCTATGAATCTGGGATTGAAGGTTCGCGGGCCCTTGAAGGGTAAATGATTCGTTGCTAGCCATACCTGGTCTCCTACTTGGTAAGGAGGAGGTTTACTTCGGTGCAAATCAGCGTTTTCTTTATACTTTTTCTTGGCTTGCTGTAAATGAGTTGCAGCTTCTTTGAAGGCTCGGGTTATTGTGGAATGCAAATGATTTACTGCGGGCATTTCCAGGGTCAGAGGTGGATCTAGGTCAGAGGTCCGAGGATGGTGACCATACAAAGTATAAAAAGGAGTTTGTCCGGTTCCAGAATGCACTGAATTGTTGTATGCATATTCTGCGATCCAAAGGATGTCTTTCCAATTTAACTCGGATTGGTGTAACATGCACCGAAGATATTGCTCGAGAGTCTGATTGGTTCTCTCGGTTTGTCCGTCGGTCTGGGGGTGGTAGCTGGTGGATAACCGCACATCTATTTGTGCCAGTTGGCAACACTTCTTCCAAAAATGGGAGATAAACTGACTTCCACGATCCGAGACTAATATGGAAGGGAAACCATGTATGCGAACTATATTCTCCAGAAATTCCTTGGCCAAGGTGGAAGCAGAAGGCAAACCTTTCAAAGGGATAAAGTGGGCCATTTTGGAGAATAGATCCACAATTACAAGAATAGTGTTGTAACCAGCACAAGGAGGCAGGTCAGTTATAAAGTCCATTGACAAGGTGTGCCATGGTGCCGGTGGAATATCCAAGGGTTGAAGTAGGCCGGCTGGCCTTTTCTTTTGACCCTTGTTTTGGGCGCAAATTCCGCAAGACAATACAAAAGACTTTATGTCTTTTCTCCAAGAAGGCCACCAGAAGTGGCGTTTGATTTTTTCCTCCGTTTTAGCGATACCAGGGTGTCCTTCCATTAATGATTCATGATGATGGGCAATAACATGTTCTTGCAATTCTTTACTAGGCAGAAACAACCGCTCCTGGAAGTAGGGTAAATCATCCTTAACGGTGTAATGAGGACCCTTTTGACTCCATTCCAGTAAGGCTGAAGAGTCTAGAAGTTGTTTTACTTGCGTTTGGATGTCCTCAATAGTTTGCAATGAAGTTAGGCCTAAGATTCTTTGTTCAGGTATGATTGGCACAGGTTCTAAACTCGAATTGGGTTCTTCCATGC
This sequence comes from Ambystoma mexicanum, assembly GCF_040938575.1. Classification (NCBI taxonomy): domain Eukaryota; kingdom Metazoa; phylum Chordata; class Amphibia; order Caudata; family Ambystomatidae; genus Ambystoma; species Ambystoma mexicanum. Next base: position 861,292,592 of record NC_090930.1, on the reverse strand, counting down.
CAATCCGGGATAAGGCGTCCGCTTTACCATTCTTGCAGCCAGGGCGATAGGTAATTACAAAATCAAATTCTGCAAAGAATAGAGCCCATCGGAGTTGCCGTGAAGATTGAGCTTTGGCCGTCTTTAAATACTGTAAATTTCTGTGGTCCGTAATTACGGTGATGGTGTGTCTTGCCCCGAGAAGGTAGTGACGCCAAGTCTTGAAAGCAGATTTAATAGCCAGTAACTCTTTGTCGGTAATTGCGTAGTTGATTTCAGGAGGAGAACATTTCCTAGACCAGAAGGCCACAGGGTGTAGTTGGTTAGTTTCTGGATCTCTTTGCGACAGGACAGCTCCCATGGCCGAACTGGATGCGTCGGTTTCCACAATGTAAGGGAGATCTGGGTGCGGGTGCTTCAATACAGGTGCAGAGGTGAATTTGGTTTTCAGGTCCTGAAAGGCTTGTTCGGCCTCAAGAGTCCATTCAAAGCGTTTGTTTTTCTTTAGGAGAGCTGTGATGGGTTGGACTGTTCGGGAAAATTCCGGGATGAATCTTCGATAGAAATTGGCGAAGCCGAGCATGCTCTGAACTCCCTTCACCGAGCTAGGAGATGGCCATTTGAGGATGGCGTCCACCTTTCGCGAGTCCATTCGGACTCCTTGAGGTGTCAGGATGAATCCGAGAAACTCAACTTCTGTGGGATGAAAAACGCATTTTTCGAGCTTTGCAAATAGTCTGTGCTGGCGCAATTTCTCAAGAACTGCCCTAACATGTTTTCTGTGATCGGATTCTGAAGAAGAGTACACCAGGATGTCGTCAATATAAACGATGACACAGATATCGATAAGTTCCCAAAGAACATCATTCATAAAGTACTGAAAGGCGGCAGGTGCATTGCACAAACCGAAGGGCATCACCTGATATTCGAAGAGCCCAAATTTGGTGCGGAATGCAGTCTTCCATTCGTCGCCTTCTTTTATACGCACGAGGTGATAAGCTTCTCGAAGATCTAACTTGGTGTACACACAAGCGTCTTTCACCTGGTCGATAAGCTCAGGGATCAGGGGCAGAGGATAACGATTCTTAATCGTTATTTGATTTAGGGCGCGATAGTCTATACATGTTCTAAGGTCGCCCTCTTTTTTCGGCACGAAGAACAGAGCTGAGGAGACAGGAGACTTGGACGGGCGAATAAAACCATTGGCTAGGTACTGATCCAAATACTGACGCAAATGCAGGTTCTCAGGTTCCGTAAGAGCATAAATCCTACTACAAGGTAGTTGAGCATTGGGTACCAGATCGATTTGGCAATCATAAGACCGATGGGGAGGTAACGGGTTAGCCTGTTCCTTCTGAAAAACGTCTTGGAATTCTTGGTATTCTGACGGTAGCTGTACAGGGGTGGAAGTTGCTAAGGCTAGACCCATAACTGGATTTCTTGGATAACAAGTTGGTTCACAATCAGGAAAACTTATCTTCTTTGCTCGCCAGTCAATTCTGGGATTATGTGTTTCTAACCAAGGAATTCCAAGAATTACTTGAAATTGTGGGGCCTTGATCACATCAAACACGATTGCTTCCCTATGTCCATCCTGACCCACCAGTGTCATTTCAACAGTGGAATGCGTTACAGGCCCTGAGGCTATTTCGGTTCCATCTACTGTAGTAATGACATCTTGGGTTACTTTCGGGCGGAGAAGGAGCTTAATCCTGGAAGCCAATTCACGGTCTATGTAATTTCCAATAGCTCCACTGTCGATGTATGCTTTTATAGCATGCAACTGCTGAGGCTGTTTTGGGTCCACGAGCACCATTGGCATGACAAAATGCGAGGTCAAAGAATTTGTTTTCAAGCTCGGCAAGCGGACTCCTACGCTTGTCGGGCTAGGTCGTTTCCCGAATCAGGTGTCAATAAATCGTTATCAGTGGCTCCAACCACCTTCTTAGGTGGTTTAACCGGACAATTTCGAAGAAAGTGACCGGAAGTCCCGCAATACAAAGTCGCATTTGCCGCCTTCTCTCTCGTTCCTTCTGTGTTAATGGTCCTTTAACACCGCCGATTTGCATAGGTTCGGATACGTCGGTACTCTTGAAGTTGGCGTGGGTTTTGATCGGTACTCGGGTTTCGTACTTGAACCGATCTGCTTTTCTATTTTGAAGCCTGTGATCAAGTTGAACAACCAAGTCTATGTAGTCTGCGCAGACCTGGGGTGGATCTACTATCTGAGCTAGAACATCCTTAAGCTCTCCGCGCAGGCCTCGATGAAACAATGTGATCCTTTTGTTTTCTGGCCATCCAGTTTCCACAACCAGTCTATTAAAGGTGGCAACGTAGGACAGGAGATCCTGATTACCTTGTCGTAAGGATAGCAGTTATCAAGGGCCTGTCCTTGAGAGTGTCGAGCAAACAATCTTTCCATGCTGGCCTGGAAACCCTGCAAATTCTGGAGAATGGGATCATCCTGATTTACCAATGGAATAGACCAATCGGCAGCACTGCCACTGAGGTAAGATAGTATAAAGGCTACCTTGGTCTGGTCGTTAGGGAAGGCCCCGGGTCTGCATAGAAAGTGTAAACGACATTGGTTCATAAAGACGGCATATTTCTTGGGATCCCCCGCAAAACGTTCAGGCGGGGCCAAAGGCATTTGTCCAGGTAGATTGATTTGTACCGGGTTATTCAAACCCATTGATGTGGAAGTACCTCCGGAATTAGGTAAAGGAGTGTGCCCTGCCTGGGCCTGCAATAACCTTTTGGCCAGGTCATCTGTTCGTTCCTTGGATAGGATCAGTTCTCTTTTGAGAGCGTTAGTCTCCTGGCGGGCTGAGTGCACTTCTGCCCGTAATTCCCCCAAAAGCTGGGCCAGCTGCTCTGTCTCGGAAGTCTCCATAGCGCCCGGGTGGGAAATTGTGGGGAGGCTTTGCGTTCTGTCACGCTCACCTGATTCCCACGGAGGCGCAGGTCTGGCTTCGAGTGCTGATGCTTCTTCAACGGTGAAGCACAGGACTCTGAAGATGGACAGGTAGGGCCCCTCTACTCTGGCTTCTCTGGCTCGCAGGAATATTCCCCTGTGCGTGAAAAGGGAGTATTACCTACTGACGGAATAATGCTCAAGCCTTCCGCTCCCTTCCAACCCTCCACGATACCCTTCCACGATTCCCCGTGAAGTCTCACCTTAGGGTCTGGAAGGATGAGTTCTCCATCCTGCTTCTGATGCAGGGGCGCGTTGAAACCCAGTTACTTCACTGGATTGAGGTTTGATGGAAGTTCAAATAAGCTTGACTATTCAGGTAAGGCGCTGTAAGAGTTCTGTTGCAAGTTCAAAAGTTCAAGCTTAATAATAATGTTCATTGTCTTACTGCAGCAAGTGCTAACGCTTATGTCTTTTTTCCCCTTAGGGGGCCGGAGTTCGGAATGCCGGAGATATGGCGCCGACCCGAAGTGAAACGTGCAGTTCCAATAAATGGCAGGTAAGTTCTGGATGAGCGTTCGGGTAATGTCTTTGCATTCGCTCATTCAATGTCTTTGGCCCTCATTACGACCCTGGCGGAGTGGGTTTACGCCAGCGGTATTCGCGGCGGACCCGTCCGCCCTACTACGAGTTCCCGTAGCGCCATGGAGCGTTTTCCGCCTGGTTTTTCCGGGCGGAGAAATCCATGGCGCTACGGGACCTTGTTGTTAATTACGCCACCGTATTTTACGGTGGCGTAATTAACGCCTTCCCCACTCCCATTATACCCTATGGGGCAAAAATGGGAATGGGGAAGGGTAAAATGGGGAATGGGGATTTACCGCCCCGCCAAGGTCGGAATGGGGCGGTAAATCCGCCAACCCCCATGGCGCTATCGGCAGCTTTCCGCCGTGCTCCATGGTGCATATTGCACCACGATTTCCGCCAGGGTCGTAATGAGGGCCTTTGTCTTTTTTCCCCATAGGGGCCGGGGTCCGGAATGCCAGGAAGCGGCAGGACCCGAAATGAAATGGGAATGACCCAACAGGTAAGTCTTAGAAGGAAACTGAGCTTTTCCTATTCCCTTCCTTCTCTCACCTTGTGTTCTTGTCTTTCTCTCTCCAGGCTCTGGGAAGTGGCTGCGGATCCGGATGGTCGCTGCTGAAGATGGAGGTGCCAGGAAAGGTGAGTGAAATGCAGCGCTGCAGCGATCGAAGCGAAATGCTTTTAAAAATGATGTCTTCCCTTTCAGGATCGTCGGTGTGATGTCTCCGTGATACAGCTTTAGCAGGTAAGGTCTTCTTTCTCTCCAATTCTCTCTTATCTCCCCTTGCAGGTGACCCCGGATGCTGACAGGCGTGGCTGAAGTCCAGATGCAGGAGCTGACACGGTGAGCGTCCAGCTGCGAGGAGCAGAACAACGCGAAGCATGAGTTGCTGATCGGGCGTAGTTTAAATAGCTTTGGAAGAAGTTCCAGGTATGTATCCTTCCACCGATCAGGTATGTATCCTTCCGCGACCAGGTGAAAATAGTCCCACAGGTAAAGTAGTTCCATTCAGGCCTCAAGAGGGCCTGGATGTAGCAGCATGGTCTGCAATGGGTAAGTGCACATTAAAACACTTGAACACATGTCTAGCTTTATGAGCCTGGCGCCTAAGGCGCCAGGACAGGGGTCCAACATGAGCCTGGCGCCTAAGGCGCCAGGACTGTGTCCAAAGGGACCCAGCTTGGGCCCGCTGGCACTTCCCTGGGGGGAATGATGCCTGCCTCTGGGGTTGCTGGGTCGGACCTGGCTCCTTGGAGGTAGGCATCATGACAGGGACGTAAAGAGACTATTAGTGGCAATCTCGAAGAGGCCGCTGATGACGTATGGAAAAGGGCGGGGTTCCCAGGATTGACCATTCAGGACACGCCGCACAATGGTTTGCTGTGTTACCAAATTGCAGAGCAGCTGTATGGCAAGCTTCAAGGACACAATACCCAGACACATCAAACATTAGTGCGATTATGGCCCGCAAGATTGGGGCAGTCGAAGACTCCTTATGCTATATTCAGGCGGTTCAAGAGCTTTGACGCCTTGAAATGCGAGAACTGTTGGATAAAACAGTAGCTTTATTCAACCAAATATTATGCCAGGGGCTGCCAGAGCCCATACAGAAACAGCTCAAGAAGTTAGTAGGCATGGAAGCAAAACCGTGGCCAGCAATACAGCTCACAATAGTACACCATTGTAGGCTATTACATGAGAAAAAAAGGAAGAAGAACAAGGAAAGGAAGCAAGAGGAAGAAAAGCTAGTGCAAAAGAAATTATCCAAGTATGCCTTGGTTGGGGCAGTACTGACGAGCGTAGGAGCACAGGGGCCACTGCAGCAACAACATGCACCGCTACCCAGGGGTGTGGGGGGGGAGGATTCATGGAGCGGGGGAACATGCAGCACAGGTTTCGAGGAAGAGGGAGGCCATCCAGGGGACGCGGGTATGGGCCACAACCAAGGTGGTGTCCCAGGAGGGTTTTGAGGATATGGGCAACCGGTGCAGCAGGGCCCAGGGGATTAGGCAGGGGGTTTCCAAGGGCATGTGAGGGAGCCACCACAGTGCTGTTCGTGTGGGCAGATGGGTCACATTTCTAGAGTGTGCAGAAACAGGGGAATCCAACAGAATGGGGTAATGCCGTACCAGCCATCATATCAAGGGGAGCAGGACGAGTATTCCACACAGGACCAAGCACAACAAAAACAAGGACCGACACAGAGCGTACACCCGCAGACACACCAGCCCATGACACGGAAACCACAGTATTTGCAATCACCCCAGACTCGAGGTAACATACAGCAAGTACCACAGACACAGAGCAGTATACAGCCAAGCAACAGGACGGTGGCCGCCATAGACTCCATAACAACGACCCCCATTAGGCATCTGGTGGGGGGGGGTCACCATGGTGGGGAACAATCAATTTTCTGGGAATGGGATGTCGTTATACCCTTAATAGGACAGCCTACAGACGGACTTGATGTGTTCTATCATGTCGATCACACCCAGCCCTGCGGAGGAACCATGCATAGGGGTGATAGGTGACACACCTTTTTCCTTTTGTGCAGACACAGGGGCGACTAAGGTCCTGCATCCAAGATGGAAGCTATAGGTTGTCAGGCGATGCCATGAATACTCAAGGTTTCTCTGGGGCTATGGATGTGGTTCCTTTCACAGACAATGGGCCTCATTACGAGTCTGATGGTAACTTAGCCGGAAAAACCGGCAGGTTACCGCTGGACCCATGTTACCATTCCGCCTCCGTGATTCCCAGAATCACCGGGGCATTGCGACCCCAGTGACCTGGGAATTCCAGAGGCGGAATTGTGTAAGTCCCCATTCCCATGGAGCCCCAAAGGACACCATGGGGATGGGGACAATGGAAACACTGGTTCCGTCTATGACAGAGGCAGTGTTTCTATGTCCGCCTGCAGGTGGGTGGTGTTAAACCCGCCAAGTCAGACCTGGCGGGAGTGACACCTCCCGCCTGCAGGACTCTTAATCAGCTGATCTGGAAAGAACAGTGGCAGCGGTTTTACCACCACCGTTCTTTCCGGACCGGCAGGGTCGTAATGAGGCCCAATATCTCCCTTTCTATAGGGGAACATGATTTATCTTTGCCTTTACTTTACTCTCGACAGACACCTGTAAACATACCAGGGAGAGACATTATGAGCAGATTTAACATGACTATTTCATTCAATGACAAGGAAATAGTGTGCTCCTCACCAGGGATACATTTTCTTAATGTAAGGGAAATCATTCATGCATATTGTGAACGCAAGGTACAGAGGGGGGTGCCAATGGATGAGGAGATGTTACAATATGGGACTGAGATTGCGATTGCATGGCTCCCAGAGATTCAAAGGAAGATGTGGCATGTTCCAAATGAGTATTTGTTCAGGCCAGAGATACCATTGTATGAGGCGGAAGGGACAACAGTGCCACTAGAATTGGAGGCAGTGAGTGTGGGAGATGAGTGGATAGCAGTGCATGTGATGGACAACACAAGAAGATCATGGCGAGCAGTGATCGACCCAGCCACAATTTTGTGCAGCATTCCAGCAGAAGCTGCTTCATTATGGTCATAGATTTGAAGAATGTATTCTTCTCTATATCACTAAACCCAGACTCCCAAGACTTGACTTCCTTTATGTATAGAAACAAGAAGTGGAAACATACAAGACTTCCTCAAGGAAGTCACCCTCCATATTCCATAGGGTCATCCAGATGAACCTAGGCAACGCACAGAGAACACAGTCTTACAGTATGTAGACGACATTCTGATTTGCAGCATGACAGAACACTGTAGGGATGACTCAGTGCACATTCTGACAGTGCTAGCAGAGAAGGGATACAAAGTGGACAAGGCAAAATTACAGTACTGTCAGAAATAAGTGCTAAACATTAGACAGATGATTTCCCAAAATGGCCGACAGTGGACGTCAGAAAGGCCGGAGGCAATACCCAGGACAGCAAAACCCACGGCAGCGAGAGATATGCAGCCATTCTTGGGGTTATGCAATTACTGCAGGGCGTTGGTTTTTGACTACAGCACTCACACCAGACCTCTACTGAGTGCTCTGAAGGAAGCACAAAGGGGACCCAAGATAATACGAAGGACAACAGAAATGGCTGAGGCATTCGATGAGCTGAAAGAAGCGATATGCACAGCTCCAGTGTTAGGATCCCAGACTACAAAAAAGAATTATTTTTATTTTCACACTCCGATGGGGTGGTGATAACAGCAGTACTGACACAGAAGACAAGCTTGGGGAACAAGCCACTAGCAAACTACAGTGGGAAGCTCGACCCTGTAATGAGAGGTAACATCCTTGTGAACAGGCGTTGGCTGCTGCCGCATTCGCAGTGGACAAATCAGCAAGTATTACCATGGGGTGCAGCACCACTCTTTACATGGAGCCTACCCACTTTGTAATACTAGAGAAACAAAAGAGCACACCAACAACACAGAGAGCATCAGATTACGAGGTGTTACTATCAAACCCATCACTTAAAGTAGTAAGGTGCAGACTTGTTAACCCAGAGACTTTTCTCGCTGACATCTTACAGGACGACGAGTACGCATATGACTGCACAGAAAACATACAGGAATTCAGTAACACCCGCAATGTACAGGAGGACGCACTTGAGGGGGGAGACGTGCTTTACATTGACGGTTCATCGGCAATTGACCAGATGGATGGGTTCAGACATACAGGGAAGGCAGTGGTGAGGCTAAGAGAGAATGGAACCAGTGACGTAGTGGTCAGTGCACGATTGCCATCACATTATTCAGCCCAGGTAGCAGAATTAGTGGCCTAATATTGGCATTGGAGAACAGCAGGCTAGTAGAAGTCATACATTATCCTGAGCAACTAGCAATAGTTAAATGCCAAGCACACACACACACACACAAGGGGAGGACCCAATCTCAAGGGGAAATGAAGCAGCAGACGCGGAAGCAAAGTGTGCCGCATATTTTGGTGAGCTCCTAGAAATGGAGGCCTCATTACATGCCCATGACTATGCAAAGACAATGATTCTAAAAGTGGGGTACGATGTATTGCCAGCAACACAAATAATGGAGCTGCAGGGAGCTGCATCCAGGGAGGAAAAAGACCTTTGGACTAGTAGGGGATGTACAGTATCTCCAGCAGACGCCCTATGGCGACAGAATAACACTAAGAAAGTGGTTATGCCACTAGCATTGTGTAACGCTCACCTGACTCCCACGGAGGCGCTGGCCTGGTTCGCGCTGCTGTGACCTCTTCTAAGGTGATGCGCAGGGTTCGGAAGACGGACTGGACTGGGCCCCCAAATCTGGCTTGTCTGGCTCGCAGAAGTATCCTTCTGTAGGCGAAAATAGGGGATTAACTGTCTGCGGGGTAATGCAATCGGCCTCCCACTTGCCCCTCTCACCCTCCTCGAAACCCTGCTGTGATTCCTCGTAGCGTCTCACCTTAGGGTCTGGAAGGACGAGCTCTCCATCCTGCTTCTGATGCAGGGGCGCGTTGGTATCCAGTTACTTCACTGGATTTTCAGATTGGTGAGAACCAAACTTGCTTGGCTTCCAGGTAAATTTTTTGATAAGAGGTTCCCCTTGTGTCCATGCATTAATGTACTAATGCTAGTGTCTTTTTCCCCATAGGGGCCGGGGTACGGAATGCCGGGGAACAGGCACCGACCCGAGATGAGAGGTGAAATCCTTGTAGAAATCAGGTAAGTCTTTAATGAGCGTTTTTTGGTAATGTCCTTTCATTCGCTCATTAACGCTGATGTCTCTTTTTCCCCTTAGGGGCCGGGGTCCGGAAATGCCAGGATGCGGCGCGGACCCGAAATGAAGAGGGAATTAATCAACAGGTAAGTCTTAACATGGAGATTTAGCTTTCCTTATTCCCTTCTCTCTCTCACCTTTTGTTCTGGTCTTTTTCTCCCTAGGCGCTGGGGCGTGACTGCGAATCTGGATGATCGCTGCTGAACATGGAGGCGCCCTGTAAAGGTGAGTGGAATGCGGCGCTGCAGCGATCGACGCGATGAGCTTTTAAATAAAAGTCTTCCTTTTCAGGATTGTCGGCGAGATGTCTCCAGGATGCGGATTTAGCAGGTAAGGACTTTTCCTTCTTCTTTTCTCTTCTTCTCTTCCTTTGCAGGTGATCCAGGATGCTGGCAGGCGTGGCAGAAGTCAGGATGCAGGAGCAGACACGGTGAGCGTCCAGCTGCTAGATGCAAACAACGCGAAGCACGTGTGGCTGTTCGGGTGGGGTTTAAATAGCCTTGGAAGAAGTTCCAGGTATGTATCCTTCCCCGACCACGCCCGGATGGTAAATTAGTCCCGCAGGTAAAGTAGTTCCTTTCAGGCCTCAAGGAGGCCGGGATCCTGCAGCATGGTCTGCATCAGGGAAGTGCACCCAAGCACTACCATAATGAGCCTGGCGCCTATGGCACCAGGACTGATGTCTTTTATGAGCCTGGCGCCATAGGCGCCAGGACACTGTCCAAAGGGCCCCTATATGGGGTTGCTGGGTCCTTCCTTGGGGACTGGATGTCCGCTTTCGGGGACGCAGGGCTTGAACCGGCTCCCCGGGAGCGGGCATCATGACACATTGTTGCACACAGCACTGGCATAGTTAAATTATCCAACACATACAGGGAATGAGATGCTTGCCCCCCATATTGGAGAAACATGGTTCTGTCCTAATTTGGCGGAGCACATGGCTGAATTTATTACCAACTGCCTAATCAGCAAACAGTTTAATGCAGGACATAGATTGACAGTTGTGAGAGGAGCCATACCTTGCCCAGCTGGTCCTTTCAAACATCTTCATGATCCAAGCATGCCAAGGATACCGCTACATGATAGTGGTTGTTTGCCCATTCTCTCAGTGGAAGGAGGGAGGCCCCTGTTCCCATTCTGACGCCCTCAGGGCAGCAATATTTCCGGTCTGGGAAGTGGTCCCACGATGGGGCATGTGTGAGGTCCTCCGGTCCGACAATGGCCCTAGCTTCGCCAACTAAATGTTCACACACATTACAGCGTCCCTGGGCATTCAACACAAATTCTCCTGTGCTTATCACCCGCAAGCAAACAGAATGTGTGAACGCCTCAATGGCCTTCTAAAGGAGAGCATTGCTAAAACTAAAAGGAGCACCAACATAAATTGTCTCCATTGCTTACCCTAGCACTATTTGCATTGTGCAACAAGCCTGGGTCGGACCATCATTTAACCCCACACAAGGTGGTACATGCAACTTCCCCTGGCTCTCCCCACTAGGGCACTTAAAGACACAGAGAGTAGTGTAACTGTGTTAGGACAAGAAATGTTTGATTACATTACTTCCTTGATTGCTAGTGCCTCTTATCTCTCGCCAGATATGACGACACCGGGGAGGCCCTGAAGCCAGCGGAGAAAGCAAGTGTCAAAGAACCAAAGGATTTGTTGAAAGAACAACCCGTTTTTCTTCGGGACCGTGTCCTCCTACGAAACTTCATCCGTCGATGGGACGCACCCAGATTTACCGGCCCTTATACAGTTGAAGCAGTGACAGAAATGGCAGTAAGGCTTGAGGGAAAAAGTGTTTGGAACCATCTCACAGACATCAAGCCCTATAAAGTTGTGACCTCACTTGGCAATGAGATCAACAGGGCAAATGATCATCAGCAAGAAGAAGAACAAGATCATTCTAAACTTACACAGCCGAGTGGAGGACACCCAATGGTTACTCACTCAAGGGCAGCAGAGTTACGGCAAGGACTTGAATAGGAGGACCCTGCATCCTCCATAACCTTTTGACATCTGTGGACTGAGGCACTGGAGACCAGACAAGGAGGGAGACGGATGCCCGGATGCAGTTTCATAGTCATCTTTAATATCACTGGAAGCACACAAATAGGCATATTTCAGTAACCTCCTATTTTCATGCAAATTCAGGATGCATTCCAAATTGAAAAAGTAGTCATGGGCGCCCCTCTATGAGACTCTCGAGTGGGTGCCTTCCCATAGAACAGGTCAATGGGCCGTGTTTGTTCTCGCAGAGGGCCGCCTATGGACTATTTTTTGATTTTTTTAAGGGACTTAGGTTTAGTCACCCTAAGCTTCCTAGGGTCATCCAGACGCGGACCCCTTGCTCACTGTGCTCAGAGAGGCACAGCTCCACCTCACTGATGAGGCCCAACAAGGCTGAAACACGTGTATCGGGTTGCTGTTGGTACTCTTGTTCAAAAAGGAATTGCCATAGCATTTCGGTGCTGCACTGCCCGTGTGGGTGGGACCAAAACTGATATGCAAATCGAGATTCCCCATCTGTGAAAGGTACAGTGAGCTAAAGGGTGGCTGCAGAATCTCGAGTGGGTACCTTCCCATAGAACAGTTCAATGGGCGTCTTCGTTCTCGCAGAGGGGCGCCTATGGACTATTTTTTGATTTTACATTCCCAATTGGCTCTATTAACTAACATATAAGCCCTCTAAGTCTTCAATTGGCTGGCTTGCTTGTCAATCACCAAGCACACATGACTTCTTTTTGGCAAGCAATGGTTTCACTGGCACATAATCTGATAATTTGTGTGAGACTTAGCTGGAACTCATTATAAATCCTTAGATGTCTGCCAAACACCAGCCCCCTATACTGTGAGAAATGTTGTGAGCTCATCATATCTGTTGCTAGTTAAGCAGCTGCTTGCTGTAATTGGTAACTTTCCCAGGTTTTTAGCTGAATCTATGATCCATCACCATCAGCTTTGCCTGACAAGAAATTCTAAATATATACACCAGACATTCTTTTCTACAGTGAACTGCTAATGAACTGCTGCCATAGACTATTCCAAATCAAAATGAGTCAACCCTCCTGACACCTGGACCTGAAGCCATTTTGTTTCAGCTTCCATTTTAGAATCTAACCCAGTCTAGATACTCAGCCACTCTACCAAATGGTAGACCAACCTACTTTTGTACATAACTCTTTTCCTATTCAGTTATCAGACTACATTTTTGATATTCATGATGTACGTGTAGTACCCGAGACACCCTTCACTGTTTGGGGCATTTTGACCCTAAAAAATATATGTCACCCTATATGTACCTTTTTGTCTTAGAAAGCACTATAATTCTGATTTTTGCGATACTGGAACCATTGATCAGCCTGACATGTTACCTGCATTCAGTTTGAGGGGGCTAGGGGTCTAGGACCTGCTCTACAGACTTCCTACACATCCACAGTGAGGATACACTGTCTGTTATTTTCATGTCTACATACATTCTTCGTGAAAGTGCGACTGTGATTTTATATGCTTGTTCATGTTGCCCAATGATTTACAACCGGATACCTTTTCAGGCCAATTTGTCCACTTTATTAGACGGTCCAACAGATTTCGAGCACGTCCTGCTGGTATATATTACCACATTCTTCTAGCATATTTGGCCAAAGCTTACCCACAACTTGAACGAGGAAACCCTTCAGTTTTTTTCAGTACTTCGAGACCCTAAAATTAGAACTGTGTGGGAATAGGTATTTGCCTGTGCCATAAATGATATGATCCACAGGGCTTAAAATTAATCCAACACTAACGAAGTAATGCTCAGTTTTTGCGCATCTGAGGCAGGCAACTAATATCTTCAAGCTGCACAAGGATCCAGCAGCACAGGTAATGGGGGAAATTATTTAAAATCTTGCCTTTTATTCCCAAGTGGGGTCTTCGCATTCATATTCTGGTAAATATCGCTTGGGTCTAGTGAAACTACTGTAGCCTCTACTAAGATTACCGTGACCCCAGCAGATGGAACAGCCATGTCAGGTGGACAGGAGAACACCAAAAGCACATAAAGAGAGGTAAGCGCAGTGCTGACACAGACATGAGGGAGGTGGATCTCTATCTCTGCTCCAGTGTCCAATAAAATGTGGTATAAACACATGACCAAAGCAGGCAAGGAAACCACAGTGGAGAGTGGTTATGTCTGCTCGTTAATCCCCTACGCCATGAGTGCCCCCAGAATGTTCATAGCAACTGAAATACCAGCAGCAAGAGCCCATGCCTGATGCCTGTCCATGGTAACAACTCGAGGAAGATTTCAAGGGAAAACGGCAACATTGAGATGGATGTATCAAATGACATTCCCATATGAAGATAGTTACATAAAGACTCTTGACATGATGAACAATTATTGGCAGTTAGATCAAGCTATACAATATGTAACTGATGGGCCGCAGAAAGATGACACGAAAACGATAACACTGAAAGAGCTACCATGCCCAAAGAGGGGGGTAAAGGAAATAGGTGGAGAACCAGGATGCTGGGAGAGACCACAGATGCTTGTGTATGGCCAAGTATACAAATAAGAAAAATGGAAAGATGGAGTAGTAGGAAGCAAAGTTCACATCCTAGTACAATCACCAGTGAATACAGTACAAGGAGAGGATGACAAGTGCCTGAAGGAATTGGATGCAAGTGCCAAACTGCTCACGTGGGTAGACCATGAGGCTGGACCGATGCCTATAATGCCTCTCAAGAAACCAGGATTGTGCTACAAGAATGAGGGAGACATAAGAGTTGGAGACAACAGAGAATGTCGGTACACAAGAAAAGCATTCAGCAATGAAGATAGTCACCGCAGTACTGATGAATCATTACTGAGTGTGCAGATCCAAGGCATACGAGAAGCTGTCACCCAACTTCGGAGGGGTTTGCTCGCTGGTACACATCAACCTGCCATCACTGTTAGTGCCCCAGAAGGATATAAAGCATTATGACTTCCTAAAGATGTACACTAACACAAGAAAGAAAAGGTCAGTGGGAGCTGGAGAAAAAGGAAACGGCCAGTGGAAGTGAGTAGAGTGAAAAGAGATACCTATTTCTCATCAGAGTCAGAAACATCCCTAGATGATGTGCCACCTGAACATAGATTATTCAGTAGGACAGAGATGTTTTTCTCATCATTGGTTCCAGCAGTCCAGACATAGGCAAACGCAAAATAGCTGCAGATTTCCAGGTGGGAGCTGATGCTGACAAACTCTACAGTAAATGGCTTCAACGCAATAAAAGCAGAGCTCTGAGCAGTAAGGTTGATGGTGTTCCAGAATAGATATGTTCTGGATCTTCTCACAGAAATGGAAGTATGAGTTTGCGCAACAACTGGGAGTTCCTGTTGCATGTTCATACCTGCCAATGCCAGAGAGAATGGCACTCTAAAATATGCAGTGACCCAACTGTCGAAGATGCATGCCAAAATGGAGGAAGAAGCCAAGGAGACTGGAAAAGACCAAAATTGGATAGCATACATCTGGTCATGGATGCCTTCATGGCTGGCAGATGGACTGAAAGTATTACTGGGGTGCTAATATCGGTTCTAGTAGGACTATGTGTGATCAAGATCTGCATCACTCAATGCCGTAATACGACAGAGAAGTCAATAGAAATGAAGGTGATGATGGATGTGAATATTGGAGGTGAAAAAGACAAGATAGTGGATGAAAGATATAAGCTAAGAAAGAGAATAAAAGAATGTCCCCTATTCCCACATGAGACAATGATATTAGATAATTGCTTCGATAACAAGAATTATGCACGAAAATGGGTATGATGCAACCCAGAAGCAGTGTGCAGTTACATGTCCTAGAATTTTGATGATCATGCCAACTTCTACGGGCACCTCGGAGGACTGACTAAAAATATGGCTACTAAGGATAAAAGTGGTACCATATAGCGAAGTGGTCAACAGGTCGACCAGAGGTGAGACTCAAGGAGGAGTCCCAGGAATGCCCCTCCTCACCCCCAGGTACATGACAGTATGAAGAGCAAGGAAAGCTCACAGTCACCCATTTTATTGCAGACGAATCCAAAGTGCACCAATGACTGACTCATACACAGAAAGGCGTCCCCTCAGCCAGCGATACAGACCAAATCCAGTACATATCCTCTCAGGAACAGGGGACACAACAGAGATCATGGATGGGAATACCCTAATGGACAGTCTTGATTAAGCGCTAAGCAACCATCATGCTGATGTCATTAGTGACACCACAACATAGCAGCGTTATTCATGAAGAACACTCTCAGCCCTGCACCGCATTACACAAACACATATTCACATACATGAACATGCTTACACAGTTCTATAGCTACAGGACGGATACTTGTACGCACTGTCAAAGCTTTATTATTTTTCTCATCAGCCAAATGCAGTAACGCAGAAATGTAAGGCAACAAGAGATCCTGAGCAAGCTTGCAGATGCTTATAGCAATAAATCCTATGGGACTACAGAGGTATATATGGAGCCTGATAGAAACACATGTGACTTAACTTATAGGTTACTTAGTATAACACGGGCATGTACAAATCGCAGTAGAAGTCTAAGGAAAATTACAAAAGGCCTCAAGCCACTGAATGAAGGCAGAAGCAGCAGGATCAGGCTGCATGAAGCACGGACCAAGCTCGCAGCCAAGGTCAGGGCTAAACGAGTTGCATTCCAAACTCTAGATGACAAAGGACCAGCTGCAGAAAAACAGAATAAAAGCTCATAAATGCAGACCCAAGAGCTCGATTTTGTGGTCTAAAACAGGTGATGCAGCTGAACCAGACAATGGGCATTCACCCATGGTGGGAAAGCAAGTCGATCCCAGCTGCCCAGACGATGAGTAAAACAAGTGTTGCAACGTAGGAGCACACTCTTATAGGCAAAGGTGGTATACTACCAATTACAATTTAGACACAGTCATTTCACATCACCTTGAAGAAGTGCACAGAGAGCTGAGAACCGAATTGAGTCCCAGGCCTGGGGAGACCAGCTCTAGCCAATCACGAGATAGACAATCAGGGGTGGATGGTAAGGGGCAAGAACCAGTGGTAAACCCACAACTCTGCAACAATGCAATAGATAGCTTCTTGGGGACGGGACAGGCAAGCCACCTGGCAAGCAAGGGCCCAATCCACACCGGGGATAGGTTTTTGGGGAAGGGACAGGTGATGACGCAAAGTCACAACAAAACTGGGAAGCATGCATTGTAAACTTGAGATGTACTGGAGAATCTTGATTGTCTTGTATGATCCCTGTTGGTTTTTGCAATAAACCGCAGTTCTAACTTGTCAATGGCTTAGTACTCGGTTTATTCTAGGGAAGGGTGTTTGGCCCTGGGGTGTCAGACAGAGCCCCAGACGATCTCTGGTATACCCAAGAGCCATCCCAACAAGGTCAGCTACAAAGAAGATGCCTTGACTTCGGGTCTGACCAATGAGAGATGATGGACTAATTGGGCAAGTGGGTAGTAGTCTGATGTTCTCAAAACCAGAGTTTTGTTTTGCTTACGTGCTGCTAACGAGCGGAAAGTCTAAGGTTGGGAGAGAATACCAATAATCATAGGGGTCTATGTAGCAACATGCTATACAATGTTGCACAGGCCAATCCGCTGCTGTATTATACGAATGTAAAGGTGGTTTAAGAGGTGCCTACCAGATAACAGGCATCCAGTAACGTTACTAATACTTATATGATATATAGGTACACATGTTCCCATAACCAATCCCTCCCTTCAATAGGTTTTATAGTTTGCCACATAGGATGACGTCATAGATGACGCATCTTGAGGTATAAAGCCTTTATATAATCAAAACTTAAGTGTGAACTGCAATTCGTTGTTTGCCAGATTGCCCTACTTTGTTGAGCTGATAATAAAGTAGTACTTTACCATATTCTTTGAGTCTGTCCGGTTATTTGGGTCTGAGATCATTGGTAATTCCATCGAGCACATGAGATGCTCCAAAGTGCTATTGCACAATGTTCACAACTGAAGATTAGAATATTCTCGAAGGTGAAAGACCTTGGACCCAGAGGGTGGTTCCCTTCCCCTGGATTTGAAGTGGATGGCAAAGTCTATTTTACTAACAGTTCCTTTTGTGTCTCTCCTGGATTCACAATGCTCCTGTTAGGCAACAAGTTCCGAAACAGACTATCTTTAACACAAATGTATTTTTTTTCTAGCAAGCACTGTTCCTCTTTTAGTAATTCTTGTAGATTTGCCACTCTCCTGGTATAGTCCCCTGCCAGGATTTGTCTAGCAAACACTGTTCCTTTTTTAATAATTCTTGAGGTTTCACCTGCCTGATATACTCCCATCCCAGGACTTCTTATTCGTTTCACAGTCCTCAGTATGACCAAAGTTGCATATACCGCCTTTGGTCCTGTATATCCTTCTGTGGTAATATTTCTTCAAGCTTTGCCCCATACTTGCATCTCATGCATTCATATCTCATTGGGGTTTGAATTTGTACTTTGCCTTTTCTGCATTCAAACAGGCTTCTTGTATTCTTTGAATTAACAAACTTATTGCATTCAAATTGTTGTTGGTGTGGTCCCTGGAACAACCCAGGGACCTCACTTGCTTCGGTCGACTCACCGGTTCTCTCCAGCGTCTGCGGTCTTGCTCACGCTTCAGCAGGGTAGCTCGGCCGCTTGAGTCCCTCTCTGGGTCGTGCAAACGTCCTTCTGGATTCCTTCACGGCTCTGCGGTCACACACCAGTTTCCTTTCAGGTCCCAGTCTGGAGCATGCTGCCACTTCAGGCTGCCGAATGCCCAGGAACTTGTGCAGCTCCTGGCATCTCCATGGCACTTCCTACTCATGCACTGCTGTTCTCCTTCTGCCTCGATAGATTCCTCTTCCCCGCTACACTGGTACCTGTCTCTCGCTTCCAGAATCCAGTAGTGTGGTTACCATCTTTAAATGTCCCACGCACAGGTGATTTAGAAAAATAACAAGCCTGCACATTCAGCTTTGGGCTTCTGTTACCTTGGATCAACTGATTCATCTTCCTCGTCTCAGTATTGATGGAATTATGTAAGTTGGAGCCCATAGATGACATTGGCCATTTAGAATGTTGGTTGTTTTTCTCAGTGGTTTTACAGGTAGAACCCTTTCATATAAAAGGTAGTTCAGAGGCAAAAAGGGGTTTTGCTGGCGCTTTGTGTGTCTAGGTCATAAATAGGTTTTTGACCTAAAGAATATGGGGAAAGAGATTTTACTTCCTCTACAAGGGAGAACAGGCAGTTGACAATAGGCCATTAAGGTCTCGAGTATTAGAGGTTCTTCCTCATGGGAAAGTAGGGGGATGCTGCATCTCGTCCAGTGAAGTCATGACATCCCCCTGGTAGTGGTCTCCTCCCATGTGATCCTCCCTCATATAGCTGCCCCCAGGGTCAGGATCAGGTAGCGGCTGCCGTCCATTGGCCACATAGGAGGAGGTCACTGCCGGAGAATCCGGGATGATGCCACTGGATTCATCACAGGTATCTGACGAGACTCCCACCCTACTCCTACTCCAATTCCCCCAGCTATGCATGCACACATTTCGATATTGTATCCGGGACTATGCAGTGATGCACTACCAGACCAACCAGAAAGAATATATGGCCACACGACAGATGGAGGGCATCTATGTGACAATGCACATCATTTTTATATGATTTTGTCTCCATCCCAACAAGGTTGTATGCTCACATTTGGAGCATATAATCACACTGAAAGCCCATTACTCACATCCTATTATCTCAATACCTCCCAACATAGTTGCTGCCCACAGTTCCCGAATTTCTCTTTCAGAACTGCATCGCCCACGATCCACCTGGAAAAAGCCAACAAGACCCAGACAGGATCAAAGGGGAAAGCAGAAACACGACCATCCAGACAAACCCCAAACCTTCACCACATCATAAGAGTGACCAGCACCTCTCAGAAGAACACAGGACGCATCCCAACTTCAGAAAAACGAATTTCCAGCCACATAGCATGACATAAAACCATCATAGACTGTAGAGAAAACCATGCTGAAAAACGCAGAGGGGCATGGAGGGGTTTTTAAAAACCTCTCGGCTCGGTTCTCAGGAAAAAACAAGCACTGATTGGTGCAGGAAGACAGGTGAGCACTACAGATAATGTGAAGGAGAGGAAGGCACACAATCACCAGCCCCACTCTATAAAAACAGACAGCAAGAGAGGCAGAGTGTGGGTTGTTCAAAACCAGGTGAAGGATGGATGGAGGAACGGAGTGTTGGAGAGTTGTTGCTAGAGCTTACTTAAAGCGACGTCTTTGTGTGAGAGAATGGAACCAGTTGTTTGTAGTTTAGTGTACTGAAGGAAGTGTGGGTGTATAAAGGTGGTGAGCAAGAGAGAGATAGTAGTAGTGTGGTAGTTAGTGTGAGAGGGAGTTAGTGTTAGGAGAGCGTGATGCTAGTAGAGAAGGGTGTAGGAGTGAGGTTTGAGGGGAAGGGCGTAGGAGAGAAGTAGTGAGGGGTGAGAGTAGGGAGATCGATTGTAGCAGAAGGGTGAGCAGAGCATCATATTCCTGAGTTTGCCGGGAGAATAGAGCAGTAGTAGTGTACAGTGAGTGGTGGGAGTAGTAACATCAAAAGGTGGAGGTGAGGACTAGAAGTGTGGAAGTCAATGGAGGGAAGTGGAGAGTGGAGAGGGGAAGAGTAGCAGCAGTGACAGTAGTAGTCATAGGGCAGGGACAGTAGTAGTTGTGCATAGCAATGGAGAAGAAGGTAGTATAAGTAGTAGGAAAGACGGTGGGGACATCAGATAGCGGAGGTAGGGAATTGGAGAGTGAGAAACAGAGGAGAAAACACATGGGAAGGGGAGAAGGCGAGTGGAGTTGGACACAGGAGGAAAATGCAGGATGCCTGAATGAGAGGAGTAGTCAGTAGATATAGACGGCTTGAAGATTGAACAGCACACATACAGCGCCCATTAGAACTAAGCATTGATAGTGTAGGGCAGATCTAAGATGTTTCTACATAGAAATGAGTGCAAGGACCACCATTTGTTTGATGTTCTTTTACCACATATCAACGCAACAAATGCTGGGGGTGATCCCCTGCAACCCCCCACATCCTCCCCACCTTTCTAAATTCCCAAACCTAACCCACCCTCCCCATCTACATTTGTGGTGAAATGGGGTAAAGAAAACATAAGAACAAATGGGTCTCGAACAATCTGATGCAGAGGAGCAGGTGGACATGTCATCCCTAGCTCCCACCCCCTTACCTCTGCCATCTGGAACAGCAGGAGAAGAGCTCTATGTGGGACATCAGGTATCATCCAAACACTGCATCAAGTGTGTGGGAGACGATATGCACTCAGACAACCATATTGAATGTACTCTCGCACTGAGAGGGTGGAAGGATGTCTGCACACACCACTGGACATCATAGAGCTATAAGTGAAATCTGACAAGAACAGAGTGACGTCATGGAGGAAAGATACTGAGACGTACTGAAACTATATAAAGATACATAAGAATGAAGATGTAACTGAAGTAATAAGAGAACCATGTAATCAAGATACCAAGAAATCATATATGCAAAGAAGATAAAGTAACCTGTTGCCTTCTGAGTATACATACGCAAAAACGCAAAATAGACGGGACATATAGAAGCTGACTGCAGAGGAAAGTATAACGTGGCTAAAGCGGCCATGATGAAAAGATGGACGTTGAACTTGTATTGAAACCAATCAAGCTGCCTCAGAGACACACCAGGGCTGCAGAGTCACGAGACAATGAAAGAACAGCTTTGTGTGAAGAATAAAGAGGAGTCTATTGGCCTGGGATGAACAATGCTACTTCAAGGAATAATTGCAAGGCACAAGGGGAGTCAAAAGGATAAGCCATTTACGTAAGACATATTTCCCTTAGATTAAGCAAAGAAGAAAACATCTGTAAGAGCCAAGTATTGGACAATTAAACATGCAGAAAGCCTATACAAGTTGGAGAGAGCAAGTATCTAGAGGCCGAGAGGAGAAATGACACCCAGCGCAATTGAATCAAATAGCAGTAAATAGAAGCTTAAGATGGACACATTTGTGGTCTCCTCGCACTTGATTCAGAAGTTGAAAACAAGAGCTATTCATTAAGCTCCAGATGAAGATAAGGGTGTACCTACACTCCCTTGAATGTCCCAGAACATAGATCAGGAGACAAGGTCAACTTCAAGGAGAAGCCTTGGCTTAAGGCCAGACTGAGAGATGATGGACTTATTGAGAAAGTGAAGAGTAGTCTGACGTTGCTCTTGGCACCAGAGTTTCATTTTGCTTTTGTGCTGCGAACAAGCCGAAAGTCCAAGATTGAGAAAGCATGCCAACCAATCAGAGGGTCTATGTAGCAACATGCTATACAATGCTGCAAAGACCAACCTGCTGCCATTTCTCTTCTATAAGCAGTATTATACGCGTTCAGAGGTAATTCGAGGCGTGCCCACCAGATAAGGGGCATCCAGTAATATTGTTGGTACTTACATGATATATGTATATATGTTCCCTTAAGCAATCCCTCCCTTCAATAGGTTTTACTCTTTGCCACATAGGAGGATGTCATAGATGACGCATATTGAGGTATAAAACCTTTGTATAATCACATTTGGGTATGAGTTTGTGGACTACTGCTTGTTGTTTGCCAGATTGCCCTACTTTATTTTATGCTGATAATAAAGTAGTTCTTTGCCATATTCTTTGAGTCTGTCTGGTTATTTGGGTCTGAGATCGTTATTGTTAATTCCATCTAGCACACAAGATGCTACAAGGTGCTAAAGCACATTATGGTAGCAGTGTGGATGGTTCTGGTCTAATCGACTTAGGCCCCGATCTGGACTCTGGGACTCCTGATTGCTTCCGCCATTAGCCAGAAGACCGTGGAGCTTCCTGTGAATATAAGCGCAAAAACATACATGTGAGAAGAATCGGTCGGCAGGTGCCCCTTTGACGAAATTCCTTTCTGGTCCCCAGAGGTGCCCCACGGATTCTAGGCAAACTTGTCAATTGGGGAAGAGTCGATGCCGAGGGACTCGAGCTGAGCCACAGATGTAAGTAGAACATCGAATGTGGCAGAACTAGGGGAAGGGATTGTATTGTAAATATATGTATAGATGTAACAGGATTTTGGGGTAATAGAAAGAGGAGAAATAGATACATCGATTCCTGGTTCCAAGAGGGACAGAAGGATACGACGTAAGACTTGTTAGGATTTCAATCAGGCACACACCCAGGTCTTGCCTAGCATGTAGTGCGCAATGAAATACTTATTATTTGTGTCTATAAGTTCAATATTCTGAATGATATACCACTCATATCACACCCGTCTCAAAATACCCCCTAGGTCACACTAGACCAGGAATCAGGCTAGTTTGTAAAGGTAAATATTTATTTATTTAATATTCATATCACACATATACACGTTAGCGGCCATGTAGTTATGGTTAAGTTAGTGTTTCCATAGGAAGAGCACTTTTTGGGCGGCTTATAACTTCGCTCCCCCTGGACGAATCCTCACCAAACTTTGCAAAAGAAGTATATGGCCCACTCTGAATTTTCTTGCAACGTTTGGTGAGGATTCGTCCGGGGGGGAAAAGTTATAGGGGGGTCCCAAAACTTTTTTTTTCCCCATAGACATAATAGGAAAAAAATGTGCGCACGGCTACAGCCTGAAACGCTGGACGGATTTACACCAAATTTGCAGCAGGAGCGGCGGCCTGGTCCCGAAAGTGTGCTTTTGCAAATTTGGTGTAAATCCGTCCAGTAGTTTTTTAAAAAATGACCAAAATGTAAGGCAAAAAAATTAGTGATATCTGTGTTCGCTTCGCGGACGGACTTCCCTGTTCGCTCTGCGGACAGCACCCCGATTGGCCCATGGCCTTGCGTCGTGTCCGCGGACATGCGACGTGTTCGCTGATTGGACGGCGAGGGGCGCCTGCCATCTTGTATTCGCCGTCGACCGCGTACAGCGCGGTGAAACGTGGATAAAAAATTGTATTTAGTGCCGTGTGTTGGTGTGTAAGAGTGTTTGGGGAGGGTGGGGGAGTATGAGATAGGTTCAATGTTTTGTTTTTTTATGTGCTAGACGTTTTTGTTGCGTTTGATTTGTTCGCGGAGAACACGGCTGTTCTGACATTTTGTAAATAAACTAAATGGTGGGGTGTTAAGAGGACGGAGTATGTGTCATTTTTGTTCGCAAGGAAGGTAAAAATGAGCTATGAACACTCGCGGTGTACTTAATTGTTCGTAAATACAC
Organism: Ambystoma mexicanum; assembly: GCF_040938575.1. Classification (NCBI taxonomy): domain Eukaryota; kingdom Metazoa; phylum Chordata; class Amphibia; order Caudata; family Ambystomatidae; genus Ambystoma; species Ambystoma mexicanum. The sequence goes on along the minus strand of NC_090930.1, from coordinate 861,269,082 downwards.
AAACTGGGGGTGTCCTCAGGACGCTGTCCGTATTGTAATCTGTCAAGTTGAATGTGTTCTAAGAACACTCGCGGTGTCCCGAAATGGTTGCAATTACACAAAATGGGGGTGTTCTGAGAACGTTGTTTGTATTGTTCGTTGTCAGGGTGAAAGTGTTTTAAGACCACTCCTTTTGTCCGCTAATAGTACAATTTCCAATGGGCGTCAACTGACTTTTTGTCCACTAAAGAAACGATAAATCCGGCTGGTGTGCGCCGACATTATGTGATAATCCTATGACTGGCACTATTGACCTGGCTGACTTGCTTTTGCGACACTAAATCATATCTCCCGCCCCTAAGCCTGATATTATCAAAGCATTCATATTCCCCGCCTCTTTCCGTGATGTTACAGGGTGCGTCATCAAACGCGCCCAGTTCTCTGCAGTCCTAAGTGACTTTACACAGAACCCGGAAGACAACACATATTATGTCTCAACACAGCGCGCCACAATTCGGAATATGAAACAGTGATTTAAAAGCAAACAGCAAGATTGTACATTTTGTAAAGTACATTTATTTGACATCAAATGTTTAGAGAATATTCAGCAATTTGCATTTGTCTTTGTTGTCGATCCGCAAAAGTTCATGTTGAGGCACGCGATGTTCCTTTGCGGTACAGAGGGTGTAAGATCAGCTTACAACTCAGTGCGCCACAATTCAGAATATGAAACTGTGGTTTAAAAGTAAACAGCAGGATTGTACATTTGGTAAAGTACATTTATTTCACATGAAATGTTTAGTGAATATTCAGCGATTTGCTATTGTCTCTGCTGTCGATCAGGAAAAGTTTATTTGGAGCCACGCGTTGTTCTTTTGCGGTAGATAGGCTGTTGGTTTATGATAAAAGCAGTAAATGGTTGCTCTGATAATCGGAAGGTTGCTCCAACAACGAGCCATTAGACCACCCTATTGGTTGGTATCTTTGTAGCCGCTAGTACTGCATAAGGGCATATTGGTCCTTGGCGATTGTCCCATAAAATGGTGAGGGTCATGAAGTTGCATATTTGGACCTGCACCTGGCAGTTGAAGACCCCATCCGCTGGAGTCTGTAAATCGTGACATAGGCAAAATGGGGCCACATACCTGTTTTAAAAAACATAAATTAGTCTCACCAGCCGATCTTCATTAAAAATCATCATTTTATTTATTAGGGCGTGAAACTATTTGCTATCGAAGATAGTGCAACGGAGTATGTTAATAATAAAATAATAATATTTTCCCATTCATATAGCGCTAAGAACCGTGAGGTATCTAAGCGGTGCTTATTATTAACCACGGTGTGTGGTGCTCATTTATCAACCACGGAAGGATGAAAGGCTGAGTTTGGCCTTGCCGGGATTCGAACTTGCGTTAGCAAGCTGTGCACGGATGTCAAAGCGAGCGTTGTACTCGCTGTGCCACTTGACAGGCTACAGTGAAGTGGCACAGCGAGTAGAGCGCTTGACCGCCTATAGACCGGTTAAATTATTTCTATTAACTCACCCTGTGTCGTCTGCCTTTTTCAGAGCCCTCTAAACGACAGGGGATCAATTCGGCGGTGATAGTGCGTGGTAGAAAACATTATGCCACTTTCAACGAACAAGTTCAACTTGAGCGGTCTTTAATGCTATGCTATGCTATTGTAATTATATTTGGTATAAAATAATCTAAAGGGTTACTTACAGTACAATTGCAATTTCCATTGTCTACGAGTGGTGCAGTCCCAAAATACGACTCCGCGTGTGCGAACGATCTTTCGCATAGTGATATAATATATAAAAGTGGTTTTGTTTCAGAAATTTCATCTTTATCTTCTCTTAGGTTTTAGCAACAGTCCTTCAAGAGAATACACACACAATACAACCTTATAGTCCGCTTCGTGAGCCTCTCCGGGGCCCGAGAAAAAAAATGGAAGCAGCTGACCTTCACTGTGAACCAGCATAAATTCTTACTTTGCAACATTCTGTGTAAAGCCATCTGTGAGAAGTTGGTTTTTGCACGCCATGTTTGTATATTGTTTACGTGATATTAAAAAAAGTTTGTTTAAGGGACGTTATGGTTCTAAGTACAGCCGAAAGACCCCTGAAAATCGCAAGTTATGGTAAGCTATGAAAAATAACTCACGCCACCACCGTGCACTGCTAAGACTAACACCCAGGACATCAAAGATGACATCGCAAATGTCATTGATGAAATCACTGATGACATCACATGTGTATGTACTTTTCATGGAATTTGTGTACTAGGGATTTTTATTATAATGTTGCGAAAAAAGTGTCAAGGATATTGCAATAAATATCATACCGTTATTAGTGCTTTGAACGATGCATTGATATAAATAGCATTGTATTGTGGGATTCTATCTAGTATACTGAGCTACTAATGGAGAAACATAGCATTGTGTGCAGAGTACAAGATGAAAGTATAATATTTGTAATGTTAATATGTTGAATAATGAAATGATAATTGTCCTGAAATGTTCGAAAATTCACAAAATGGGGGTGTTCTGAGGACGTTATTCGTATTGTGTGATTGCTTAGCTGTATGCAATGAGGGAATGGCACAGAGAGTAAAGTGGACACCGTCCGCGGACACCGCAGCTGTTCGTGGACAGGGCGTGCTACATCCGGGTTTTCCCAGGAAATCCAAAATGGAAAGAAGATTGTACAGATCAGCCAATCAGATGTCGAGGTTGTGGATTTGTGTTGAACGAGACTGTGTGTGGCGAAGATGGCAGAAGTAGAGAAAGTCAGGGTGTTGGTGCTTGGAGATATGTTTGTGTATGGTTTACAACAGTACGCTCAATGCAGGCATGTTGCAAAGAACTTTGATGTGAAAGGAGTGGAGGTGGTGTGGAGCACTGTGCCTGATTGCAATGTACAGGGAATTGTACAAGTTTGTGAGGATATGGCACGATGAACAGTTCGCATGTGGTAGTTTGCACTATGGTGCTTTCCATTTGGGCAACGTCAGCGCCCCTACTTTGTTGGCTGATTTGGAACGCTTGGTTCAAGCCGTAATGAAGATCCTTCCAAATGCGAAAGTAATTTTTTCTGGATTACTACCTAGGGCAATATGGGACAATAAGTAGAAACAGTACAGTTGAGGTGTACCAGGAATTCTGAAGCGCTTGAGCTTGCAAAAATATTAAGAGTTACAAAATGAAACTGCAGCATCCGGGGGAACAGGTGGGCACCTCTTTCCCACTTAACAAAACAGGAAAAACAGTAATTGCTCCACAATCGGATGCGCTATCAACTTATTGACATCATCTTAGATCAAACCATATACAAGTTCTGTTAGTTAGCAGGAAATAAATTTGGATATTATTTAAGACACGTGTTTCGACCTCGACAGGTCTTTCTCGAGGCAAAGCTCTGCTCAAAATGAAGCCCAACATAGCATTTTGTGTATAAATCCACCAGTTTGAATGGGGTCAGACAATACAGGATAGAACATCAAAACATACATTCAGGTATACATTACCCAACCAGAATGTCATGTATGAGAATACAGCAACATGTCATCAGCAGCACATAGAGGGAAATAAGAAATACAAATTGGAATCTTCCAATTTCCATACAAAGATTTTGTTGGTAAGTCATCTGACACGATATCTAAGTATCAACTACATATAACATATTTATATTTCCAAAATTACAATATTGAGTTAATGATTGCCACCATCTAGAACCCAGTGTCACCAAGTGAAGGCACCATATCACCGCATCCCTAGAGCCAAACACTTATATAAACACCCAACTACAAATGTATAGGAATCAATCCTCTCAAAATATTATGCTTGTGACATTATACTGAATTACTGTAGTCGTGCTGTGCCTTAAAATTATAGCTGAGCAATTACCCGTTAGCAAAAGTCCCGCTGATAAATATCCTCTAGTAGTTGTACGTGGTGTGTCTATTAAATGAGGTCAATGCCCTACAATGTAAAAGAGGGAAAAAAATATAATGAATACCATAGACAAGACTCATGGTCAGTGAAGTTACTATAGTGCCACCAATCTCCTGATAAAGTGCGACCACAGATTGTTACCTGCACTTAATAATCAATTGGACCATTCCGGTAAATTTGATCAATCTGTTGTTCAGCCTGCCATTTATTGGCTATACCTGATAAAAAGAACCATTTTTTATGTATAAGAGGTGGAATATACCTGCCCATAAGTCCACAAGTAACATAAAATAAAGGCAGATTACCTTACATATTCATTTCTTCGTTAATCACCCGTCCATGTTCATAAATAAATCAAGATGCGGTCAACCGCGTTCTGTATTAAATAGAACTCGAGAAAATTAGAGGAAAGTACCTTACGAACCATACGTATTCACGTGACATCGATTAGTCATGTGACAACTAAAAGGTGAAATGTAAACACGTCGGCATCAAGATGCGATCAACCCGTGTTCCGTGTTGAATAAGACTCGGGAATATTAGAGAAAAGCACCTTATGAACAATACGTAGTCACGTGGCATCGATTAGTCATGTGACGACTAAAAAGTGAAATATGAACACGTCGGCATTAACCTAGTATACTATAATGGTTTATGGATAGTGTGGAACACGCGTTTGCAGCTTAATCATTTGAATAAATCATATTTGCAAGTTCAAGAGCATTGAAAAAGCGCACCTTACATATAGTCGATCATGTGACATAAATCAGTCACATGATAACTACCAAATGTAAACAAAACCCTGTCAGGATTAAGCGAGTATTACCAAGTTATTTGCGTGCAAAATTGTAACCAAAAGAATACAAATAGTAGTTAGCCATATCGACAACCACATCCTAAATGGATACAATATGTAAAACCATTCACTTGATAGCAATAAGTACAATGCCCCACTAAACAGTAAATATTCTAGCATTATACTGGTGATCGCTCCGAATATACCAAACCCATACAGGCAAGTATTTCACCCAATACATTGGATTCTCAAATCCAATTATATATTTTCAAGTCATTCCACATATAATAGATATCATTATATAGGGTCAAACAACAAAAGTAAACATTTTGATAAAATGATTAATGAATACTATTGTGTTTAGGCTCTCGGATACAGTGTCAGTGCCCCACCGGTCCACTAGGCTCCAGTTATGAAACACATGCATGTCCATACATTGGGTTAAAGATCACACATTTGCCCGCCCATCTACAAGAAAACATGTAATTCCGTGTCACTATTCAATCCCAAAGTGGTACAACGTAACCTGCAAATAACACGGGCCTCCAATTGACGTAATAATAACAGCCGGTCCCCGCCTCTTGGGTAATTCACGATTACCGCTTTCAATACATTGGCAAGAACAACACCAAATGGACAATGTTAATGATATCAGATTCATTGGTCTTATACAAGCAAGAAGCCACCCAAGAGGCGGGGACCGGCTGTTATTATTACGTCAATTGGAGGCCCGTGTTATTTTCAGGTTACGTTGTACCACTTTGGGATTGAATAGTGACATGGAATTACATGTTTTCTTGTAGATGGGCGGGCAAATGTGTGATCTTTAACCCAATGTATGGACATGCATGTGTTTCATAACTGGAGCCTAGTGGACCGGTGGGGCACTGACACTGTATCCGAGAGCCTAAACACAATAGTATTCATTAATCATTTTATCAAAATGTTTACTTTTGTTGTTTGACCCTATATAATGATATCTATTATATGTGGAATGACTTGAAAATATATAATTGGATTTGAGAATCCAATGTATTGGGTGAAATACTTGCCTGTATGGGTTTGGTATATTCGGAGCGATCACCAGTATAATCCTAGAATATTTACTGTTTAGTGAGGCATTGTACTTATTGCTATCAAGTCAATGGTTTTACATATTGTATCCATTTAGGATGTGGTTGTCGATATGGCTAACTACTATTTGTATTCTTTTGGTTACAATTTTGCACGCAAATAACTTTGTAATACTCGCTTAATCCTGACAGGGTTTTGTTTACATTTGGTAGTTATCATGTGACTGATTTATGTCACGTGATCGACTATAAGTAAGGAGCGCTTTTTCAATGCTCTTGAACTTGCAAATATGATTTATTCAAATGATTAAGCTGCAAGCGCGTGTTCCACACTATCCATAAACCATTATAGTATACTAGGTTAATGCCGACGTGTTTATATTTCACTTTTTAGTCGTCACATGACTAATCGATGCCAAGTGGCTACGTATTGTTCATAAGGTGCTTTTCTCTAATTTTCTCGAGTCCTATTTAACACAGAACGCGGGTTGACCGCATCTTGATTTATTTATGAACATGGACGGGTGATTAACGAAGAAATGAATATGTAAGGTAATCTGCCTTTATTTTATGTTACTTGTGGATTTATGGGCAGGTATATTCCACCTCTTATACATAAAAAATGGTTCTTTTTATCAGGTATAGCCAATAAATGGCAGGCTGAACAACAGATTGATCAGATTTACCGGAATGGTCCAATTGATTATTAAGTGCAGGTAACAATCTGTGGTCGCACTTTATCAGGAGATTGGTGGCACTATAGTAACTTCACTGACCATGAGTCTTGTCTATGGTATTCATTATATTTTTTCCCTCTTTTACATTGTAGGGCATTGACCTCATTTAATAGACACACCACGTACAACTAGTAGAGGATATTTATCAGCGGGACTTTTGCTAACGGGTAATTGCTCAGCTATAATTTTAAGGCACAGCACGACTACAGTAATTCAGTATAATGTCACAAGCATAATATTTTGAGAGGATTGATTCCTATACATTTGTAGTTGGGTGTTTATATAAGTGTTTGGCTCTAGGGATGCAGTAATATGGTGCCTTCACTTGGTGACACTGGGTTCTAGATGGTGGCAATCATTAACTCAATATTGTAATTTTGGAAATATAAATATGTTGTATGTAGTTGATACTTAGATATCGTGTCAGATGACTTACCAACAAAATCTTTGTATGGAAATTGGAAGATTCCAATTTGTATTTCTTATTTCCCTCTATGTGCTGCTGAGGACATGTTGCTGTATTCTCATACATGACATTCTGGTTGGGTAATGTATACCTGAATGTATGTTTTGATGTTCTATCCTGTATTGTCTGTCCCTATTCAAACTGGTGGATTTATACACAAAATGTTATGTTGGGCTTCATTTTGAGCAGAGCTTTGCCTCGAGAAAGACCTGTGGAGGTCGAAACACGTGTCTTAAATAATATCCAAAATTATTTCCTGCTAACTAACAGAACTTGTATATGGTTTGATCTAAGATTATGTCAATAAGTTGATAGCGCATCCGATTGTGGAGCAATATGGGACAATAGTTCAGTTTTTTGTCCTCAGCAAAACATTGCTAGGTGCGTCATCAACCGAGGCATGTGTGCCTTCATGCTTAGAGCTGGTATGTTCTTCTGTAATAATGAGAATGTTGATGCCAGTAATGCTGTTAATTTTAAAGAAGATGGCATTTCTTTATCTTTTACGGGAAATGCCTTTCTATTTTGGAATGTAAGGGTTGCTTTGGAAAAGGTTATGTGAAGATTTTAGGAGTAAAGTAAGAAAAAAAACAAGAAACAAAATACAAAATAACAGGTGTCTGTCAAGCATCTGTAAAAAAAACAAAAAAAACGGCTCTTTTCAGAGCCAACTTCAAAGGGGAAATGGGGCACACTATTTAAATTTACATTCACCACGCTCAGATTTTCGATATGTCCGCGGACATGGCGGTAGTCCGCGGACATGAAAATCACTACGAGGGGGTTAGTATGTTCTATGTTACATGTATATGAAGTCAGGGATATTATGGTTAAGTTGTGCTACTAGAAACCTATGAAATTCAGTGAAAAAACTTTGTTAAAGGGACGTTATGGTTCAAAGTAAAACCGAAAAACCCCTGAAATTCGGCAGTTATGGTAACATAAGCAACCATAACTCGCACCACCGTGCACTGCTAACACTAACACCCAGGACATCAAAGATGACATCACAAATGTCATTGATAACATCACTGATGCCATCACATGGCTGGCTCTCCCTTTTTATCCTTTACTGACATATCGAAGCCACATAGTTTTCTTCAGTAACAGTCAGGAAGTAAAAATTGAAAAGGTACTATATTTGTAGACTTAGGGTCAAGTCACATCATATGAAACATATACATAGTGGAAGACACAGGCTTGAAAGAGAGCAATCCTTTCTGTGCATGAAGATAATCATTGGGGTTATCAGCACTTTCTCATAGTTTTATTTTTATTACTCTACCTTCCCTGTATATGCTCATATTTGTGTACATTATACTCACTCTCCTTTCCTTTGGGTGCAGTCACATCATGTGATACACATACATATGGTAAGTAGCAGCTTTGAAACAGAGCAATAGTTTCTCTGCATAAAGACAATCAGTTAGGTTATGAACTCTTTCTGCTACTACTTCTGCTTTTTTGTTTACTTCAATGTCCCTGTATATACTCATATTTGTATGTGTTGTTGTCTCTTTGTGTTTTGCCTGTAATAATTATGTATTATGTATTAAGTGGGTTTTATTATCTACTTATTACATGTTTCACAGTACGCAAAACTCTCATAAGAAAGCAGTTATCATTTCAGTATTCAACATAGCAAGATTATGAATATGGCACCTTCATCATGTATGCTGCACACACTGCCTATGTTTCTGCACGAGTAGCTTAGTATACTGGATAGAACTTCATAATAGAATGCTATTTATATCAATGCATTGCTTAATGCACTAATTAGCTCATGATATTTATCCCAATGATCCTTGACAGTTTTTGGTCAGCATTATAAGAATCCCTTGTACAGAGTTTTTATGAAAAGTAAATGCACATGTGATGTCATCAGTGATGTCATCAGTGACATTTGTGATGTCATCTTTGATGTCCTGGGTGTTAGTGTTAGCAGTGCACGGTGGCGCGAGTTATGGTTGCTTATGTTACCATAACTGCCGAATTTCAGGGGTTTTTCGGTTTTACTTTGAACCATAACGTCCCTTTAACAAAGTTTTTTCACTGAATTTCATAGGTTTTTAGTAGCGCAACTTAACCATAACGTCCCTTTAACAAAGTTTTTTTTACTGAATATATATATATATATATATATATATATATATATATATATATATATATATATAGGGCAGCAATCACCAAGCGGTGACAATACTATTCAAAAATAAGTAAAGCAAATTAATTCACTTATAGTAATGCAGAATAGAAAACACAGGAGAAAGAACAGTTTTGGTTTGTGACAGATAGCGTTTAGGTTAATATTTCCCCCTGCAAAGTACTAAAGGTACAAATGAGCAATCCTACACAGATGTCCGTAATCAGCAGGTATTCAGGAATGAGTTGAAATGCAATCTTCCCTCCCTAAACAAGAGAGAAAACCGTTTTTGGAAATTGACACTTTTAAAATGACACGTGAAAATGGCTTTGTGACACAATGCAAAAAGGTTGCAAAAATGCTTAAGTGGAGAATAATTCTTAGGAAAGCAACACTAAACAAGTCCTAACAAACATGAGCTACAATATAAACAACAGTACACACTTTAGATCAGGATGGGATGTAAGAAACACTCTGAATGGGAAAAAGACATGTGTAAACTTTTGAAAACTGCAAATTGGCGGCAAAATGTCATTATGCAATTTTTGATAAAAACGGGTCAAACACTGTTGTATTGTAAAAGGCGCGAAAATGAAAGCAGAAATTCAGTTTTAAAAATGTTTTATGACACTATATTAATGACTATGAAACAGAGAATGCCACCCGGAAATCTCCACAGTTACGTGGCCAGCGTAACCCTTCACATGGTGGATACTCTATTTCTTTCTGGGATTTACTTTAGGTACTCAAAATCACTAATGACTTATGGTTTTGTAAAACAGATGAGAGAAAATCAGCGCAGGAATGGTTCTGGTAATACTAGGGTTCTGAAGTTAAAGATGGGATGGGTTGAGATTGGGATAAGACAATGCAAATATACAATGGGTCACTGTTCTTCCTATTGATATTTACAGTCCCTTGCGATTAAAAGTGGACCCTAGGGTTCTGGTCATTGGATCGGGTCAGGTCTACCGGAAGCAGGGCATCTCTGGCGGGATTGGATCAGCAAGGCGGTCCTGGTCAATTTAGGACTGCACCTCAGACTGGATTTGGATAGGCCCTTCTGGTCACTGGACACGGCAGATCAGCAGGATGCAAGTTTCAGCAGGTAAGCCTTAATGGTAGCAAGCCAGAGTTCAGCAATGCTAAAGTCTGGATTCTGCCAAGAAGTCTGGAGTCAGCTGCAAGATGAAGAGTTCTGGACAGAATGAAGAAGTCAGGAACAAAGCGTGGCGCGGAAATCTGGATGTGTTCAGGAAGCAGTGTGTCCTATGTGTGGTGAAGTTCCTATATTTATGCTACCAAGTGGCCTCACAAAGTTGATGGTGTGGGCAGAATTTCAAAACATACCCCCACAGCTGTGAGTGGCCACAGGCACTTGCCTTGTTCTGGTTGGCAGTCAGCACAGAGCTGTCATTTTTATGATGGGATTTAGGAACTCCCACATTGATTTAACCCAAAACTTAATTTTTGCACAAATGTACACTTCTAAAATCATGTCCCCTAATAAAATCGGATTATATATTTGATGGGTTATATTCACATGAAATCCCCATCTCTGTGCGAGCTGTCTGTTGTTCTATAGAATTTGATCAATTTGAACCATAACAGTCTGGACGAATAATTTCTAATTCAGTACATATCTGGGTGATTATCACTGGAGCAAGAATATACAATCTTAGACTTGTAGCATCAAGAGTTTTGCTACAATTAGGTTTTTTCTGTAACTTTGGTTACTTAGATGGTATAAGATTCATTAATGTCTTCAAAGCAAAAGCCTAACATTAGGTTAACATCTAACAATTTTTAGATTTATCCTCCTTCAGGTTGCACAGTTAAAGAGTTTCACATTTAATCACAAATAAAGGTTTAAACATCAAAAAGTTCCAGCAGTTTTTTTTAAAAATCCTTTGTAACTCCCTTCACAGGCAACAGCTGTCCCAGTCCTTTGATCAGGGAAGTGTGTCCTCTTCCTGGAGAGGGAAGCTCCCCTGTAGAGATCAGTAGGCAGCTTGCCATTGTTCTTGCCTCAGCCACATACGAAAGTCTGATGAGTCCATTGTGCTCCTTGTCAATATGCAGGAACCAGTAAGGCTTCCTGAAGCAAGGGAGTGTCAATTTGGAAGTGTCAATCTTTCCCAGGCTTGCAGTGTCAGGTCGGAATTAAGTATTTACTTAACTCCAACACTGGGTTGCTTTAAATTCACCTTTTCAGTCTTTTCATTTCACACATATAAAAATAAGCACAGTTTACAAGGGATTTGACCATGTAAAAGAATTAAGCCCTTCACAAACATGCTTTAAATAGGCGAATTTTGCAATTTCTTCAGGAAAAAGAAACACTTTTAAACTGGGTTTGACATCTAATTTTCTTATGCAGATGTCGGTTAGTGAGGCCTGGCTTTCTCTGCCTGCACTGAATGATCTGTGGTTCCAGCACACTTTTCATTTCAACAGTTCACTGGGAAAATTACTGAAATTAGGGCCAAAACAGCACTTTGGAGGTTGCAATTGATTAGGAAAACTGCATTTTAAAGGGAATTTCGGATTTTTTTGCCCACTTCTGTGGCCTTGCTTCATGTGACAGGTGACAGCACCCACTGGCATTTAGTGAGTCCTGTTTTTACACCAACTTTGACTGTGTGGGAGGGTGTGCAGCCTTTTGTGATTGGGAACCATGCGCAGTTTTGCATATTTGGCGCTCACAGGATTTAGCCCATCCATTTTTGGCTGTTTTCATTCCCCCATTGGCAAAGGGGTGTAGTGGGGCGCGCACTGGCATGGGTAAAAATATCCTACAAACCCCCTGCCCCTCCCCCCCCCGGCTTCAGCGTGACGTCCAGTCATGGGGGAGTCGGGCACATGGGTTTCTTTTTTCTTTTTCTTTTTTTGGTCCATGTGAAGAAATCCAGTTGTTTCTCCAGTCAGCGATGGATGCAACACAATCTCCTCGCTGGTTCTGGTTGGAAGTGTGGAGCGACACTCCAGAACTCTTGGGTTTTTTTCCTCCCGGTCCCCGAGGAGGTCCTCCTTCGTGATTAGGTGGATTTATTTCCAGTACTAAAAAACAGAACAAAGCACGGTTGTGGAAAATTTCCCCACTACTGTTCCTTGAGGGACTTCAGCAGTGGGACAGATGCATACATTTCATAACAATTGATAATATTCCCCAAATATATTAAATGATAATTTAATAATTTTTCAGAGGTCTGGATTTTCCCCTTCTGGGTTTCCGGTAGGCTCTTCTATTTGCCGCAAAGTATGCCTGGGATTGCCCAGGGACTCGATCTCAAGTAGATCCCCTTGGATGGCTCCGGTTTTGGCCAGCTGATCAGCTAAGTCATTTCCAATTTTGTCTGGTCTCTCTACTTTGGAATGACCCTTGATCTTTTTCCAGTAGATGGTCATCCCACTAGAGGTGACAGATCATCAATATTCTGTATTAATTTTCCATGTTTTAGTGGTTTATTGTTAGCACATAGCATGCCTCTGGTTTTCCAATTAACCAGGTGCTTCACCAACCCGTTCCGGACATAATCTGAATCAGCGATTATGACCAGTTCGTGGAGTTGGGGGGCGTGGCCTGCGCGCAGGCTGTCAAGACAGGCTCCTGCGGAGCTCCGTCTGTGATCCTTCCATATGACAAGAATATCACGGTAATGGGTCGGTAATCCAGGAACGGACCGGACGGAACGGAAGGAACGGAAGGGGAACCACTTCCCGACACTCGCCCTGACTCCCGGCCCGAATCGGAGAAGCAAAACCAGAAAACGTGAAGCCCAAACTCGAGCCCCTGGGGCCCACAAGATGGCGGCGCCCGTTGCGCGCCAAGACAAGAGCTGCGACCAAGTGCGACGTACTGCACGGCGAGACGTACGCTAGCCCCGAGGCTACTGGGGCTAACTGATAGCGCTCCGGCTCCCTCTCAACCCTGGTGACTGCGTGGAGGAGCGGCGAAGTCCGGGATTGCACCCCCCGGGCCTACGGAGCGATTGCGGTTGCCGGAGGCGGAGCTTTGGTGTCCCCCGCTGGAAGAACCGAGGTAGAAGCGGAGAAATTCGCCCTGCGGAGCAGGAACGGGCCGGGAAGAGCGTGGCTGGCGCAGCAGGTGAGGAGGAGGGAGCGGAGCCTGCCTGATAGACCCGTGAGTGGGAGCTCGCGCTGGACTGCCGCCCACGGTTCCTCCATCGAAGCTCCTAGAAAAGGAGCGGACAATAAGCCCGTGGGAACTAATCCAACAGAGGGCCGGGAACACCGAACCCCGCAGGCAGTCCAGTGACAACATAGGTGGGGGACCCCTGCCACTCCTTCAAATCCCAAATAAGCTTCTGAGAGAACGCCATCTTGGATTCGAAACTCCCAGAACTAAACTCACTGGCCGAGAGTCTGCAGACCGGCCCTTGGGAAGCTCCTTGCTAGACACAGTGGCAAAGGCGGGGTCGAAACCCTGAAACTAGCGGGCAGCAAGGGCCTACGCCCAGCCTGATCGACGGTCCGAACAACAGCGACAGCACCCCACCCAACTGCCCCGCAAGCGAGAGAGGGGTGTTTGCGAAACCGCAACTGGGCCGCCAGATACGGAGCTGCTAAGGGCTACTCGATATCTAAAACACATTAGCCGAGAAAAAGGGGCTGCTAGGCCAATCTGCACACTGCGCGGAAAAGAACCCGCAGCCCCAAAAATATCTCCCCCCAAGGGCAAGCTGAAACTGGTCACGATGGATTCCTTCACAACAGTTAGACCCCAGAGACAGTCACATCAAGACCCAGAACCTGTCGAGGAACTGCCCCAACAAGGAGAGGATCTCAAACATGTGCAAGTCCTACAAGCAATAGCTGCCCTCCGCACATCACTCGAAGGAAGACTGGAAGAGGTGAAATCGGACATTCAGCTCATGCATCAGGACGCCCGCAACCTAACGGAAAGGGTCACGGTGGCAGAGACTACTCTCCAGGAAAACGTAGAGGACACCCGAGACCTGAAGAGGACAGTCCAGGATCTGGAACAGAAAGTGGTTAGGCTGGAGGCCCGCTCCGAGGAGGCCGAAACAATATCCGCATACTAGGGGTCCCTGAGGACTTGGAGGGCCCAGACCCGACAGACTTCATCGAAACACTGTTGCTACAGGAAATTGGACCGGGTAACCTCTCCCAAGGGTTCTCCGTGGAAAGGGCCCATAGATCCCTTCAGAAACATCCTCCGCCCGGATCCCATCCACGCCCAATTATAGCTAAGATCTTAAATTTCCGAGCTCGAGAAACCATATTGAGATACTCCAGAGAAGGAGGGGAGATAAAGAGGAAAGATTCAACAATAGTTATATACCCCGACTATACCCCTGCAGTGCAACAAACTCCTTTATCCCAATAAAAGCCCGGCTAAGGAATCTTAATTTAAAATACATGCTGCTCTACCCATCACGCCTCAAGGTTCTCTATAATGGAAAAGCGATATTTCTAGAGACTCCAGCCGCAGCCAACATGTAGCTTGAACATAACAACCTGGCAGATGATGGAACAGGACCATCAAAGTCGGACCGGGGCTGAATGGGAACCTGCCAGAAAGAGAAGGAAACGGGTACTCCCCGCATAATGACCGACCCCAACCAAGCACTATCCAATGCAAGCCTTCAGTAAAGTGAGCTATACCGGACGAGAGCTCAAAAGGACCAAACGAGCAAAGTTAGGCAACCCACCCCACTGAAAACTGTGTGAGCAGCCTGCCCACACACAACCTGGCCTGGAAGGCTCGAGAACCCCTGAGCGTTGCAAGTTGGGAGCAACTGCTAGGGACTGTTCATCTTGTTTTGTTTGTTTTTCCCCATTCAAGGCAATGGGAGTTACTCAAGTTACTGAATCTCCTACGAGTGAAATGAGCGACGCTGGAGAAGGTGGACGGGAGGGGAGATGGCATGGATCAGGGGATGCCGCAGAAGACACTGGTAGGTGCCGGACTGAATCAGAGACAATTCGATTGATTCGACATGGCATCTAATGCTAAAATAACGATAATGACTTGGAATGTGAGCGGCCTGGGAACCTACTTACGCCGAAACAGAATCAAGTCTTACTTGAACAGAAAAAGAGTGCAGATAGCGCTGCTGCAGGAGACACACTGCACGGCGGACTCCCTGGCTAGACTGGGAGAACATTGGGGGGGACAGGGCGTGGGCACTACCTACTCCAAATATGCAAGAGGTGTGTACACTTGGATCCATCCCCAACTCCCTTTCCACTTAATCAGGTCTGAGACAGACCCTGAGGGCAGGTTTGTAATTCTCCGGGGCCGCTTGGAACAGGATGAAATATGCATAGTGAACTCTTACCTCCCCAATACTAACATTCCAGCACACTTGAACTTGAACTGTATGCTACAATCGCACCTTACAGACATGGTATTTTTTTCTGGGGGGAGACTTTAATTGTGTCCATGATGCGAGCCTTGACAGGTCCCAGCCCCACCCGGAAGGGCCCTCAGCGGCAACCACAGCCTTGTCCTTATCAGATAGATTGAACCTAGCCGACATTTGGAGAGAGCATCATCCTGACTCTCGGGGGTACTCATACTTCTCCTCCCCTCATGATCTTCACACGAGGATAGACTACATCTTCATAGGCAAAGAACACCTGTCACAAATAGAAGAAGCGCAATATTTGGGAAGGACCATTTCAGACCACTCGCCGCTCTTAATAGAATGGAATCAAACTGGCCCCAGACCCCCTATCCATATGTGGAGAATGCCGATAGACGCCCTAAGTGACCTGGTGTTCAGGGAAGAACTGCATGAATTTATAGATAGTTTTATTGAGAGGAACACAGGGAGCGTTACCCACCTGAGCACGATGTGGGATGCTCTCAAAGTAGTGGCGAGGGGGGAAATCATCGCAAAAGCAGGGGGCATCAGGAAACAATTGAGGGGTGAATTGGATCAGTTGGAACGACAGGTTGAGCAGCTCGAATCTACCCCGGTAAATACTCACCAAAGAGAAGATAACCTTAAGGAACTTAGAGTTAAATGTGCCCAGGCATGGGAAAGACTAGCCAAGTTTGATTATGCCACCAAAACAAACAGAACGCACAGAGAAGCCGATAGACCTAGCACAATGCTGGACTGGTTATGTAGGAAAGAACACCCCAAACACACGATCACCCCGATACAGACTGAAGAAGGTAAGGTAGTACAGACACAGCAAGATATAAACGAAACCTTTAAGGGCTTCTACGAACACCTTTAATCTCACAGGGATCAGGTTCCCCGAGAGCAAATCATAGACACCCTGGAGGAAATAGGGCTCCCCAAATTGACCCCTGAACAGGCTGAAGCTCTTGACGCAGATATCACAGCGGAGGATATAGCAGAGGCAATCAAGTCACTGGCCACTGCTAAGACCCCCGGGAGTGACGGACTGCCCACTGAGTTTTATAAAGGCATATGAGACCTCCCTAACACCCTTGTTACATGAGGTCTTCCAGGAGGCACATGAGAGAGGGATACTTCCTGACAGTATGAGGGAAACCTTGTTAATTCCAATCATCAAGCCTAATAAGCTCGCCGACAAATGTGACTCCTACCGCCCAATAGCCATGCTTTACTACGATGTGAAAATATTGACCTCGGCATTAGTAGACAGACTGGCCAAAATCATAGGGGACGTAGTGCACGAGGATCAGTGTGGCTTCATACCAACCCGGAACACGACCATGAACCTACGTAGAGTACAACAGGTTATTGCTCAGACGGAGGCCAATACGGAGACATATGCGTTGCTGTCCCTTGATGCCATTAAGGCGTTCGATTCTATATTTTGGGAGTGGCTATTGGAGGTTCTTGTGGGTTTCGGCTTTGGCCCAGGGTTCATTAGATGGATCAAGATACTTTATAACAAACCTACGGCCAGAGTAAAAACAGGAAAATACATATCAGAGGCCTGGGACATTCGCAGGGGCACTAGGCAGGGATGCCCGCTCTCCCCCATGCTTTACGTACTAGGACTGGAACCCATTGCTATATACTTTCGAAGACAATTCTTTGATGCTGGGATACGGCTGGGGGGTATTGACCATATTATCTCTCTTTATGCAGACGACATACTATTGTACGTCAGAGACCCACAAAACAACGTGCCAACGATGTTAGACGTCTTGGACAACTTTGCCAGGTTTTCTGGTATACAATTTAGTAGGGCAAAGTCCTGCCTGTTCCTTCTGGCAGGCCTCAGGGGGAAAGACATAGAAGAACTTCCTGCGGTAGGAATACACTGGGAGCTGACCTCATTTAAGTATTTAGGTATACACATAATGCATACCCCTACATTAATGCATGAGCACAATACGAAGACTGCGATCCCAGCCCTAAGAAAATCTATGCAATTTTGGGCGAAACTCCCCCTATCCATGATGGGAAGAGCTGCCATAATTAAAATGATTGTCCTTCCCAGATTCTTGTACGGGTGCCAGAATATACATTTTTACATTAATGCGCCTTTTTTCCGCCTGCTAGAAAGGATAACCCGGACTTCTTGTGGGGGTCAGGGAGACGCAAAATAGCATTTTCCACCCTGATGCTACCGTACACCCAAGGAGGAATCCAACTCCCGAACTTTGAAAAGTACTACCTGGCAGCACAGCTTAGTTTTGTCACCAAATGGCTAGCAGATGAAGCCACATCCGAGACCCCCCTGCTGCAGACCCTAGTATACCCGTTGCATATGAAAGAACTTATCTGGGCCCCCTCCCACCTGATGCGAAATGCTCCTTTCATGGCCATCCTGGGACAAAAAGTATGGCGCAGGACAGTAACCCTCACCTGCTCTAAGCCCCACTACTCCCCGGACATACCACTACTCTCGGACCCATGTGGCTCCGTCGCAGATTTGCACCACCTCAGACACTGGGAAAGGAATGGGATATACTCATGGGGGGACCGGTTTGTGGATGGGGCTTTTAAAGACTTTGAAACACTTCAGGAAGTAGATGGAGTCCATGCGGGCCAGTTCCTGTGGTATCAGAAGATGAGAACCACAGCAAGAACCAAATGGACGTCATGGCCGGAAGAACCGGAATCAAACCCCCTGATTACACTACTTTATGCTCTGGGCGAAGGCTGGAAGCCGGTGTCCCCGATCTATGCCCACCTAAGCGACGTCCCCAACCCACGGGGTGCCGTTTTGAGAGGCAAATGGGAAGCGGACATGGGCCGGGAACTGTCAGATGGAGAATGGGAAAGGGCCTTGACATTCCCCAAGTCTGTCTCCAGGAACCACAGATTCAGACAAATACAACTCAACCTGCTACACCGAACATACTTAACCCCATCCAGGCTGGCAAAAATCAATAATATGTCGCCCTCTAATTGCACATGGTGTGGACAGAGCAAGCGGACTTGATCCACGTGTTCTGGAATGCATTAGGACACAATCCCTGTGGACCGCCATACAGCAGACAAGCGACAATCTGGGGGTGACTAGATACAAATGGACCCCGGAGGAATGCCTACTCGGCACATACACAAGACCGGCCAAACTCAAGCACCTCACCAGACTAATGGACATTATGTGTATACTGGCAAAGAGGACTATGGCAATGTCTTGGAAGAAAACGACTGGGCCCCAACAGAAAAGCTGGCACTCTGAGCTGAAACGCTGGGTACGAGCAGAAACAACGGTTTGGGAGGACAGTGTAGCCAGATCCACAGATGACTCTAGTATGACCCTTGAGGCCTGGAAAGAACTCACAGACTCCCTGTTTTACCCCTCAGATGACAAGCCCCCATGAACTGGTATGAATCCACCGAATCAGAACCATGAACTGAGTTGGCAAGACCTGTGACCATTACGCTGCCACCTCACTGGGCTCTCACAGGCATGGGCCCCCCCCCTTTTTCCCCCCCCTTACCCCCCTCCAGACCATCAGGATCCCCCCCCACGCTCCACCAAGCAACATCACCTTAACAGGAAAACACTGGGAGATAGTTAAATGTTGTAATGTTAATTTGTTAAATGTTTTATTCTGAAATGCTCATTATCCTCGAAACACGGACACGCTTGGTGTCCTGTAAATGTACTAAATAATAAATGCCAATAAACAAATTTGAAAATAAATAAATGACCAGTTCGTGGAGTTGGTGTTGGACAGCAGTGAGGATGGCTTGATGCACAGCCATCAGCTCTGCCACTTGACTACAACGGGGACCGATTTTGTACCCAGCAGAGGTTTCTGGGGCATCATTCACCCTGGCATTCCCTATGCCAGCCACAAGTTCCTTTTCCCCATTGTTGTCAACATGGTAGGAGCACCCATCCACATAGACAGTGGGTATTCCCTCACACTTTGTCTTCTTCATAGACTTTGTGTGGGGAATTGAGGTATGCCTCCATGTTGTACTTCATTTTAAGACTTTCGTCCTCGAGACAGTTTTCTCTGGAACAATCATGCAAGTCAGCCAGACCTTGCGAGAGGGGACTCTTCTTGTTTTGCCATGTCTGACCTCCACAGGAAAGCCTTGCATTGACAGAATCCAGGAAGTAATTGGGGAATTACTCACATTTCCGGCCCGTATTCGGTCACTTTGAAGATATTGCAGAGACTGGTGTGGAGTCTCCACTATGATGTGTTCCCCCTGGATGAACCGGCAGTAATTCTTCAATGCCCACACCGTTGCCAGGAGTGCCTTCTCACAATCGTTGAATTTTTCCTCCACAGAGGATAAAGTCTTACTCGCATAGGAGAGGACTTTATTGACCTTGTCATGCTTTTGGTATAATACTGCTGTCAAGCATGTATTTGAGAACCCTGTCTCCAAGAACTCCTTGTTTTTGACTGGGTAAGCTAGGCAAGGCGCTTGTGAGAGGCTTCTTTTGAGTTTTCTTACCGCCTCTGCTTTTTCTGGACCCCACTCCCACTTGACCCCCCCCCCCCTTCAACAGATGGATCAGGGGTCTTGTGATCTCTGCGAAATCCTCAATGAACTTTCTGCTGTAATTAGTCAGTCCAAGGAGGCTCCTTAGCTCACGCAGAGATGTGGGGTCTTTTAGTTTCAGGAGTGCTTCTACTTTCCTTTCCTGGGGACAGAGACACTCAGGAGTAATCTCATGCCCCAAGAAATTGACACGGGTCA
Source organism: Ambystoma mexicanum (assembly GCF_040938575.1). Lineage (NCBI taxonomy): Eukaryota > Metazoa > Chordata > Amphibia > Caudata > Ambystomatidae > Ambystoma > Ambystoma mexicanum. The sequence goes on along the minus strand of NC_090930.1, from coordinate 861,248,817 downwards.
TGCACCACTGTGCCTTTTGGAAAGATAGCTTTGCTCCGGCAGTCCTCAACTCTGTCAGAACATAACAGATCTCCGCTATGTGTTCCTCCACAGTTGAGCTTTTGATTAGGACATCATCTACATAGGCCTGGTTACCTCTTTCACCCAAGTCGGGCATGGCCTTATGCAAGAAGATATTAAATTCATTGCCGGAGTTGATGTATCCGAAGGGAGTCCGGGTCCAGGTGTACTGCTGCCCCCCGAAGGTAAAGGCCAGCTTGTATTGGTCCTCCCTACTGACAGGTACGGTCCAGTACCCATTGGTCAGATCAATGTCAGTGTATACCTTTGACCCCTGGATCTGGGCCAGCCCTTGGTCAATATAGGAAAGAGGCCATCGGGAAGTGTGGACCCGTTTGTTCAGCTCCCTTACGTCAGCACAGAGTCTCCAATGGCCGTTTGGTTTCAGAATCCCCAGCACCGGATTATTGAAGGTGCTGTGGACTGCACGAATTATCCCACGGGACTCAAGATTTTTAATTATTTCTGTGAGGGACCCCATGGATGCGAGAGGCAAGCGGTATTGCTTCACAAACACTGGAGTCATACCAGGGTCAGTGGGAATTTTTGTATGGATTTTGGTGCGACCACAGTCATATGAGTCCACCGCAAAGAGATCCTGAAAATCTAAGAAAACTTGTTTCAATGTTTTGCTTTTGCTCCAGAATCTCACAGGCATCAGCTAGCTTTGACTCTCTCTTCAACCATCTGCCTGAAGCCCGGAAAGACTGGTTTGGCTATCTCAGCGGCCTCCTCCAGCTGTGTGGAGAGGTCCCTGTTTAAAGTACTGACTTGGACTGGTGGCTTCAGGTGGGGAAGGCAGTCCTGGTGGACTTCAAAGATCACCTCATCCCTCCTGAAGTCACAGGTCACCTCTTCCTTACCATAAGGGCAGGAGGAGTACACCAGCAAATTCCCCCCATGTCGGGTGAGGATCCTGTCTGGTGTTGTGTCATTGTCGCTATCGCTGTCAAAACAGTCACTGGGGATTGTCCTATCAGTTCATTACCTTAATCTATTGAAAAATGTCAGTCATCAACCGCCATTCCAATAATGGTGCCTGCGCCCAGAGTGATACTCCTAAGGTCGCTGTTATCCACCACTATTGGAATGGTGTTGTGTTATGTATTGACTAGTGGTGTTGGGTTTAACCCCAACCCTTGCTGTTGGAGATGGGCATTGAGGTGAACATATGCGTCAGGATTTTGCAATTTCTGTCCTCTTTTAATTTTTACTTCAAGTGGGAATTGTCAGGTTCGTTCTGGGACGGTGACTTCCTCTCCAATCTGAACTTCAACTGCATATGGCAGCAGTTGAGCTGACCAAAATGCTTTCTCTGGATCATCAAAGTCCATGGGATTACCAGCTAATCGGGACCAGGCTTTGAAGTTAATTAGGTCCAAACTAATGGCAAAGCGATTGAGAATGTCACTGCCTAAATAAAATGCGGCAGGGACATCTCCCACGACCCAACAATTATGGACTATGCTCTTGTTGCCTATAAACATTTTGAGCATACACCTGCTAGGCAGGAGATATTTGGAATTGGGTGTTTCGAGATACATTTCCCATCTGTCTATCAATTTAAATGTGGGAATGGCTGGATCTTTTGGGAGTTTTCGGAACATGGCTTCGCTGATGAAGCTCTTACCGTTGTTCACGCACACTCAGGTGAGAACAGAGTCCTTCCCATCATTTAACTGAATAGGGATGAACAACTGTTCTCCAATCTTCTGAATGTCAGCCAAGCTTTGCGCTGGTTTCTCATCATTTTGGACTATGGAAGTGGGATTTTCTGATTGTGAATTGCTATAGAATTTCAGAGTATTTCCTTCCAGTGTGGAATGCCACTCGAGACTGGAAGGAAGGTTGATTTTCAAAAATAGAGAGGACTTCCCATCACCAGTTTGCTGTCCTACTGCAATTACTGTCACGTCAGGGATTTTGCTGTTTTAATTCAATGTGATCCTGTTTTTGTTCAACCATGTGGCATTTGCCATTTAAACTAACATGGTTGACACTATGTTTTAATTTTATTGGTCGGTTAGTCTGGGTCCAGAGGATCTTGTTTACACAATCTATTAGGGGAGACAATCTACCCAGGATGTCATTCCCCAGTAAACATGGTGTGTCCTCTGGAGTCACAACTATGAACGGGTGTTTCACCTTGTGTCGCCCAATTTTAATTTCTAAATCCGCAGTCCCCTCGACAGGAATTCATTCCCATCGAAGTTCTGAAGTTGTCCAGGAAGAGCGGTGAGAGGGATCTGGCATCTCTCCCCCCTTCCTGAATTCAGCTGATCAAAGGCCCTCTTTGACAGAAGGGTGGCTTGGGATCCAGTGTCCACCAGGGCCAAAAATGTACATTGCCCTTGTATTTGTACCAGGGCATAAAATCTTCCCTCCTTCTCCTCAAGGGGGCAAAGATAATGTGCATTTTGGGCCAATTGGTGGGTTAATTTCTTTACTCTTGATTCTGACACAAGGGTAATTTGAGCAGGATTCGGTGTGGGAGCTGGAGGATCTGTAAAGAAAATGTGGCAGTTGGATATTGGGGGAGTTTTGGGCTCCCCTGGTACTGATTCTGGGCCGCCCCCACCCCCTTTTTGGAGGCAGTCCCCAAAATGAGTTTAGGCAGAGTGATTTTCTGGCTGGTCATTCTGGGGTTCACTGATGGGCAGTTTTAACTCAGTCCCCACATCTACCCAGTCTGGATTAGGATCTCTCAGGAACCATTTTTCTTTGTAAGGAGTTCCCCCATCCCTGAAGGAGAAGATCCTTTGCCCAGAGTCCTCCGAGAACCCCTCTCCTTCAAATTGGAAGACACTAACGTCCTCCACAAAATGGGTCTTTTTAGGCCCTTTATTTCTCCTACCCACCCTCTGTTCCTTAGGTGGCAGACTTTTGGGGGCAGGAAATTTTGATTCCGGGTCCTGGGTTTCCAGGGGCTTTTCACAAGTGGGGAAGGAAGCTTCCTCTAAGGCTTTACGCCCCCCTTCCCCCTGTGCCTCCTCCTTTGGAACCGGTGGATTGTCGGGGTTCTCTCCCCGTCATTGCTCTGGAGTACCAGACCCTTGATTTGTGGAGTTCTGCACCGGCATCCTCATCTGAGGGTTCTGCTGAGCCCTCAAGATGCGACCCAGATTCTGTGGCAAGTTCTGGACCTGGCGCTCCAGTTGGGACACCCGCTCTGTCTGGTACAGGGGTCTCTGGTCCACCATAGTTGGATCACGGGAAGGGTAACTGTCCCTTCTCCCATAATAACCTTGTTTGGGATAGTTCTGGTAACCCTCCACCCTTAGCCTCCCCTCTCCCAGATTGGGCTGTCTGGGCTCAGGAAAGTGGGGAAAGAAAGGAGGAGTTGTTTTGTGGGTTGAAGTTTGGCGGGTACTGGGGAAAGAAGCTGAACCCGGCATTTGGGGGATTACTGCCATCCTGGGGAAAGTTAGGAGGGAAGTTTCCTGGGTTGGTAGCTACCGGGTTGGATCCCCCCCTTGGGCTGGGGGAGTCCACACATACCCCAGGATGGGTTTGTTGCCCTTGTAACAAGGGCCGATATAATCAGGGGAGTTAGGGGTCCCATTTGTGGGGTTGCCTCCCTAACTTCCTGTTTGGGATTGGCCCGAGGGCCTTCTGGTTCTTTGGTTAGAAGATGGATTCTGTACAGGAATATTTTTAGGCCCCCCCATCTCAAGATCTAAAATGGGGGCAACCTTCACCTCAGCTACCTTAGCAGCAGCAGGGGTGGTGGCTGGTTTGGGGTTGTTATTTGTATTTTTATTCTCTACCGGTTTCTGCACTTCATAAATATGAGTCGCCTGTTTAATGACCCAGTCTAGTGATCTCTTCTCGTGAAAGTCCCTCAGCAGCTGGGTCATTATGTATTTAGGGAGTGCATGAAAGAAGGTATTAATGAACTCCCAAACTGTCTGTGCGCACCCTCCTGGTGGTCTGCACAAAGGCACATTTTAGTTCTTGCACAAATTCTTGTGAGGCCTGGTCTTTCCCACACTGCAGATTGTAGGCCGCCTTGCAGGCCTCTTGGGGGTTCCTATGTACAGAAATATTTTTAAGATGACTGCCCTGTAGGTGGACCATCTTGAGTGGTTCTGATCCTCCAGCCCCGCAAAGAAGCTGGAGTATGCAGGGGAAAATGTCCACTTGACATATTGGATGCAACTCTGGCTATTTTTCAGATGGAAAGTATCCATCATTTGCTCGTATAACTCAAGGTGCTCCCAGACTGAATACTTGGCATTTTTGTGATAGGGAGTTAGGACGCTCCTAATGGCCTTGATCTGTTTCAGGGGATCTTTTAGTAGAGCCCTCTTAATCTTGTTGGCCTTTTTGGTCTTAGTCACCCGTGTCCACTCATCCTCTGACTCAGAGGCACTGCTACAAGAGGTGGCTATCTGATCTTCTAGGCTTTCCCTGATTCTGCGAGCTTGAGAATGGCTTGCAGAATGTGGGGGCCAAGTTTCTTGATGCCTGTGGCGCTCAGAAGAGTCTTCTGACTCTCCCCTGCTCCCAGGAATGGCTGAGTACCCCCCCCCCCCCCCACTGCCCTAGTTGGGAAGAGGTCTTTAAGATACTCTTTGTGGGCCTGCTTTCCTGGAGTTCCCCACCAAATTTGACAGACTGATCCTTTGGTAGGCGGTACTTTTGGGGATCCAGTTCCCTGATTCTCCCCTCACTGGAGTCTTCCTGATCCGAGAGGCTAGCCCTAACATTCGGGAATTTGTACAGAGACGGCCGCCCATCCATTTCTGGGAGACGATGATCTGTCAGTCCCCATGTTGCCAATTATGCTGAAGTCTACCATCCCCCTTGCCCTTGGTTCATATGAGCCAGTGGCCATGAAGGCGGCAGAGTCCATGGTACTGAAGGGGTTAGAGTCCCTGTATGCAGGGGTCCTGATGTTATGCACAGGGGTTTCTCTGTCCCTTCCTACCTCTTCTCTTTCAGCCCCTATTCCCTGGTGGCATGCCAAAATCTGACTCTTTTGTTCCTCTATTAAGGCCTTACTAATCTCAATGATTTGCTCTTGCATGGCTATCTGTTTGTGGAGCCTGTCATCTGTCATTCTTTTCACAGAGACCCTCATTGTCTCTCTGTGCTACCTGCCTGGATTGGAAATACTGGGCCAATTCTTGCTGCAGGAGACTCACCTCCTGAGTTTTGTCATTAGTGGTCTGAGTGTTCTTTTCCAGAGCATCCTCCACCCGCCTGGTGTGCTCTAGTAGCTTCTCATATTCGGTTTTAACTTCACTAAGCTCCTGGAGGGCCAGCTTTCTTTCCTCTAACTTATTTTTTAATTGGCTGACTTCCTGGCCTAAGGCGTCCCTCTCCTGACTTAGAGTGCCCCTCTGTGCAGCCAGGTCGTCCCTCTGTGTTTTAAATGCACTAGATTTCTGGCACGCCTCATCAAATTCCTCTTGAGAGTGGATGTCTTTAATAATTAATTTATTATTTTCCTCTTTCAAGGATTCTAGGAATTTTTGTAAGATGACTATCTGTTCTGCACAAACTCTATTATAATTTATTTGATGCTCCAGTGTCTGTTGACTCTGTTGTAAAGAGCCACCCCTTTCCTGACACTCATCTTGCAGCGTTTGTAATTTGGTATCTTGCTCTGCCTTCTCTTGCTCTAAGAGAGCCAGATCTTCTTTTAATTTGGTAATATACTGACTAGCCTCTGTTTCTGATTCTTGGGTGTTCTGTAGCCTTTGCCCTGCAGGGTCTAGTTCAGTTTGGATTTTCTGTAGTGTGTCCCCTTGCTTCTTTGCCAGAACTATGTTTTCTGCATGCTTTTCCTATATTATTCCTATGTGGAGGTACCGGTAGGCGGCTATTTTGGCAATTTTACACTGCTCCTCTTTTATTTTTGGGGCCATGTACAGTTCATTAATCGCTTGGTGTAATGGGCCCTTGTCCTGCCATGTATCTAGGTCTATGGCAGTGACCTGTTCTTTGATTTCTTGTAGCCAGATCTGCTCATTCTGTTCTGGCCAATCACCCCAGACAAACAGTTTGTGCAGGGTGTGTTCCCTAGCAATATTAATCTCTACTGGGATCGCCATTTTGGAAATATCAATTTCCTTATGACTTATTTTAGAGTTAATTTACTTTTACCAACAGGCCCGATTTTTGGAGTATTTATTTTGAGAGGTGCTTGTACAGAGTAGCACAGTACCCCAACCCAGCAAGGTGTATGTAACCTGCAGTCTATTATGCTGTGTTAGACTGTCACGGGTGGTATCCCGAATTCAGAATCCCAGACAAGCCCTCAATATTCTGTTAAGGATTTCAATCAGGCACACACCCAGGTCTCTCCTAGCATGTAGTGCGCAATGAAATACTTATTGTGTCTATAAGTTCAATATTCTGAATGATATACCACTCATATCACACCCATCTGAAAATACCCCCAGGTCACACTGTAACCAGGAATCAGGCTAGTTTGTAAAGGTAAATATTTATTTAATATTAAAATCACACACACATAATATATATATATATATATATATATATATATATATATATATATATATATATATATATATATATATATGGCAGCAATCACCAAGCAGTGACAATGCAATTACAAAATAAGTAAAGCAATTGAATTCACTTATAATAATGCAGAATAGAAAACACAGGAGAAAGAACAGTTTTGGTTTGTGACAGATAGCATTTAGGTTAATATTTCCCCCTGCAAAGTTCTAAAGGTACAAATGAGCAATCCTACAAAGATGTCAGTAATCAGCAGGTATTCAGGAATGAAAGACAATGTCTAGAGTTTAAATGCAATCTTCCCTCCCCAAACAAGACAGAAAACCGTTTTTGGAAATTGACACTTTTAAAATGACAGGTGAAAATGGCTTTGTGACACAATGCAAAAAGGTTGCACAAATGCTTAAATGGAAAAAAAATTCTTAGGTAAGCAACACTACACAAGTCCTAACAAACATGAGCTACAATATAAACAACAGTGCACACTTTAGATCAGGATGGGATGGAAGAAACACTTTGAGTGGGAAAATGACACGTGTAAACCTTTGAAAACTGCAAATTCGCAGCAAAATTTCACTATGCGATTTGTCAAATACACTGTTCCATTATGCAGTTCTTGGTTGTGGATGTAGCTAAGGGTCTAAGGTATCAGTGAGAGTTGAAATTTCATTTCTGTCTATAAATTTGAAATTTTAGTGAGAGGGGTTTTTGCAAAATAGGTGCGAAAATGAAAACAGAAATTCGGTATTAAAAATGACAGATTGGTTTTATTACACTATATTAATGACTATGAAACAGAATGCCACCCGGGAATCTCCACAGTTACGTGGCCAGCGTAACCCTTCACGTGGTGGATACTCTATTTCTTTCTGGGATTTACTTTAGTTACTCAAAATCACGAATGACTTATGGTTTTGTAAAATAGATGAGAGAAAATCAGCACAAGAATGGTTCTGACAATACTAGGGTTCTGAAGTTAAAGATGGGATATGTTGAGATTGGAATAAGACAATGCAAATATACAATGGGTCACTGTTCTTCCTATTGATATTTACAGTCCCTTGTGATTAAAATTGGACCGTCAGGGTTCTGGTCATTGGATCGGGTCAGGTCTACCGGCAGCAGGGCACCTCTGGCGGGATTGGATCAGCAATGGATGGGCCCTTCTGGTCACTGGACACGGCAGATTAGCAGGATGCAAGTTTCAGCAGGCTAGCCTTAATGGTAGCAAGCCAGACTGGATTAGAATTAAATCTCTTTAAGTTTGGGATGGTTGAATTTGGATCTAGCTAGCAAGAGCTCAGCAATGCCAAGAAGTCTGGAGTCAGCTGCAAGATGAAGAGTTCTGGACAGAATGAAGAAGTCAGGAACAAAGCGTGGCGCGAAAATCTGGATGTATTCAGGAAGCAGTGTGTCCTATGTGTGGTTAAGTTCCAATATTTATGCTACCAAGTGACATCACAAAGTTGATGGTGTGGGCAGAATTTCAAAACACATCCCCACGGCTGTGAGCGGCCACAGGCACTTGCCTTGTTCTGGTTGGCAGTCAGAACAGAGCTGTCATCTTTATGATGGGATTTAGGAACTCCCACATTGATTTAACCCAAAACGTAACTTTTGCACAAATGTACACTTATAAAATCATGTCATCTAATAAAATCGGACACATACATAATATATTTGATGGGTTATATTCACATTCAATCCCCATCTCTATGCGAGCTGTCTTTGTCATTCTATAGAATTTTATCAATTTGAACCAGAACAGTCTGGACTAATAATTTCCAATTCAGTACATATCTGGGTGATTATCACTGGAGCAAGAATATACAATCTTAGACTTGTAGCATCAAGAGTTTTGCTACAATTAGGTTTTTTCTGTAACTTTGTCTACTTAGATGATATAAGGTTCATTAATGTCTTTAAAGCAACATCTACCAATTTTTAGATGTATCCTCCTTCAGATTGTACTGTTAAAGAGTTTCACATTTAATCACAAATAAAGGTTTAAACATCAAAAAGTTCCAGCACTTTTTTTTAATCCTTTGTAACTCCCCTTCACAGGCAACAGCTGTCCCAGTCCTTTGATGAGGGAGGTGTCCTCTTCCTGGAGAGGGAAGCTCCCCTGTAGAGATCAGTAGGCAGCTTGCCATTGTTCTTGGCTCAGCCACAGACGAAAGTCTGATGAGTCCATTGTGCCCCTTGTCAATATGCAGGAACCAGTAAATCTTCTTGTAGCAAGGGAGTGTCAATTTGGAAGTGTCAATCTTTCCCAGGCTTGCAGTGTCAGGTCAGAATTAAGTATTTACTTAACTCCAATACTGGGTTGCTTTAAATTAACTTTTTCAGTCTTTTCATTTCACACATATAAAAATAAGCACAGTTTACAAGGTTTTTGACCACTTGAAAGAATTAAGTCCTTCACAAACATGCTTTAAATAGGCGAATTTTGCAATTTCTTCAGGAAAAAGAAACACTTTTAAAGTGGGTTTAACATCTAATTTTCTTATGCAGCCGTCAGTTTGTGAGGCCCGGCTTTCTCTGCCTGCACTAAATGATCTGTGGTTCCAGCACACTTCATTTCAATAGTTCACTGGGGAAATGACTGAAATTAGCACCAAAACAGCACTTTGGGGGTTGCAATTGATTGGGAAAACTGCATTTTAAAGGCAATTTCTGATTTCTAGCCCACTTCTGTGGCCTTGCTTCATGTGACAGGTGACAGCACCCACTGGCATTCAGGGAGTCCTGTTTTTACTCCAACTTTGACTTTGTGTGGCAGGGTGTGCATCCTTTTGTGATTGTGAACAATGCGCAGTTTTGCAGATTTGGCGCAAACAGGATTTAGCCCATCCATTTTTGGCTGTTTTCTTTCCTCCATTGGCAAAGGGGTGTAGTGGGGTGCGCACGGGTATAAATATCCCACAGACTCCAAATATAGGTATTAGTTAAGGATTCCTGAGGTAAGGCCAAAAAGAAGAGTGCAGATCAAAATCCAAAATTTAGTAAAAAGTGAGATGAGATACATTTACTAGAGATAGTAAAGGAAGGTGTATGCAGAAAATGTAAAAGTGCACCTGTATATGGGGTTATAAATATGACAGTATATAACTTTTATTGTGTCTAGATTAGGAGATATAAAACAATAGTACAAAATTAAGGTGATAATCAGATTTTTAAATCAATAGATTGACGTCAATCAGGAGGGTACAAATTAAAGGATAATAATAAATAAAGAAGGGATTTATCAAACATCAATAATAAACCAAGACAGCAGAAATTGATAGAAAGTGTAAATGAAGGAATAAAAAGAACACAATGTTATTCTATTTGGACCTAAACATCTGCTCGAAACAAAAAGTAGTCGTCCCCCCCTAGTTTCTGGGATCTAGCCTTAAATATGCCACTAAGGTTAGAAATGTCGGCTGTTTCTGTCAGAGTGACCTGGGTTGTAGCGGCCAGGTATCAGCCAAAGTTCAGTCAGTTTTCTATAACATTCGCCTTCTTTGTCAAGCACTTTGGTGGTGGGAGCTCTGATCAAGTCCAAATTAGATTACTGTAATGGACTTTTGGCCAGAGCACCCGCTAAACAGATCCATCTTCTACAAAAGGCGCCGAATGCCAGAGTAAGATTGGTGTTTGGCGCCTCAAAAAACACTCCAACCTCAGGTCTCCGTCGCTCTCTACATTGGCTAGCAGTGGAAGACTGCATTCAATTTAAACTTGGGTGTTTGGTGTTTAAATGCTTAAATGGATTGGCACCAATTTACTTAATGAATAAACTGAAGCAGTATCATCCCACACAGGCCTTAAGGTCAGAAGACAAATGCCTGCTCATTGTTCCGAGGTCAAACTGAGTTACAAGAGTAGATTGCAGCTTCTCAATTGCTGGAACCAGATTATGGAACAGTCTTCCGTTCAATCCAAGAACGACAAATTCTTTATTGATCTTTAGAGCAGGTTTAAAGACCTATTTATTTAAATAGATACCGCTTTCATGTGACCTGATGGTGAATTTTACTGGCACTATTCAGCCAGTGTTCCATCTGTGCCAAATTTGATTCAGTTCGTTGTGTGTGCAATTTATCAAAATCAAAAATCTAAATCATGGCATAGATTTTTAAAGTTGGTAATAAGTGGCAATTGATGGTGCCTACTCAAATTAATCAGTGTACTATACTTGATAAAAATAAATAAAAGAATAAAATATCTAGAAAGTACTGGTAGTCGAGATCGACTTGTTATCATGGGGGGACACTCCTCTTTTAAACCTATGCAGGATACTGCTGAGATATACACCCAACATAAAACAGGATAACGCGGTGTGGGTCAGAGGTACGACTAATAAAACACTCAAGCCTTGGCTTCAAGAGGGTCAGTTGTCAAAAACAGTATTGCGACATATAACATATTTACATGCTACATGGAAGAAGAAGAAGTTATAGAAAAGATTGGCCGTTTTATAGTTGTAGAAAATATAACAGAATGAGAAAGAAGATTCGCCTGAGAACAAGAGAATGCTTAATCAGCATAAAGAGGACAATATAACACCTTTGGCTCCTCTTTCCACTTCTGAAAACAAGCGGGCAGATACTGAGGAATTGGGATTTTATCCTTTCAAGGAATTGAAAGCAGCGGTGGCGTATGTTAATCCGACATATGCGCCCACTGCTTAGAACAGTCAGGATAATGCTGAAGAACGAAAAGGTATAGAACGCAAATATATATTGACACAAAATGATAGTAAACAGCATGATGAGAGAAAGGACAGACAGATGGAGATAGAGGAAGATGCAAGGAGACAAAGGGAAGTAAAAGTCAAGGCTAAGGGAGTAACGATAGTACAGAATGAATGGAAGGGAGAACAGATATTACTTAAGCTAGATGATGGGGTTCAAGAAAGAGAAAAAAGAGGAGAGCAGGAAAAGAAAGAAAGAACAAGAGAGCATAGAAAGAAGAGAAGTTAAAAGAGGAAGCGAAAGGAAGAACAAATAAGGTACGAGGCAAGGAAAGACTAGATGAGAAGAAATGATAGGAGATAGAAACACAAAGATTGAAATGTTATAGGTTGCAAAGGGGACAAAGCGATGACGAATTCAATAAAGGCATGTTGCCGATCGAAGCACGAGAATGATCCGAGGAAGAGAGAGGGTCACAACAGACCTGCAGGGACTTGCAAGGAATACAGAGAATACAGACATGAGCATGAAGCAGAAAACATAGGAAAGATGACTGGGGATTTATATAGGCAAATGAGGGATAAGGATGGGTATAAAACCAAAGAGGATGTCGAAGGATCATTATCAAGGGAAACATGAGGAAGACCAGGCAACGCATTAACAAGCAAACATAGAGCGTTGTCTTTAAGCACTCTTAATCTTGATGATGTGGAAAGAGACGAAAGTCATACAAGCTGGGGCATAATGATGTCAGACGAAGAAAGGGAAGAAAATGAGAAAGTGTGAAGAGAAGGCGCAGGTGGTTGTTTGAAGGATTTGAGTGTAGAGAAAGGGGTAAAATGGTCACACTTAGAGTACCCTAAAGAAAAAACACCAGAACCGACATCATACACTGAGTGACTACAAGCACAGTCACACAGTGCTGGCGATGCACCCTGCCTTATGTAAGAAGATTAAGGTCACTACCAAGACAGAGACAAATGGGCTGAGACTAGCCCCACCTGGAAAACATGAAGCGTTGGTGGGTATGTTTATTGATCAGGGTTTTCACAATTCACATTATTAGAGAAAGGGGGGCACAATATATTCCATTGCCACAAATGGACAATGATCATTTGAAATGTAAATTACCCAGTTTGACTTCAGGTGCAGGAAAATGGATTTATGAGCTAGGAAGGATGATATCAAGAATGACATTAGCAATAAGTGACTTAAAAGGCCTGCTAGCAGCCATTGTATGAGAGAGAGGGCTGATGACATTTGGAAATAAGCAGGGTATGCGGGTGGTACTGCACAAAACATGATATATGATGGAGAGCCATTTAATAATTGCAGAGCAGATATGTGGCAGCCGCTCACAGTACAATATCCTGATACATCCGATGTGGGTGCGATTATGACAAGGAAAATGGGGGAGGATGAAGATCTGGTTGCCTTTATTCAAGATATTTAAGAGAAGTGGCGTCTTGAGAAAAGAGAACTGTGGGATAAAACCGTGGCATTATTCTACCACATTTTATGTTAGGGAATGCTTGAGCCAGTGCAGCGGCAGGTAAAGAAGCAGGTAGGGATGGAGGCAGAGCCATTGCCAGAAAGTCAACTGATTATTGTACACCATTGATGATTGTTACAAGAGAAGAATAAGAAGAAAGCAGAGAGTAGAAAGCAGGAGGAAGCAAAGTTAGTTCTGAAGAAATTCTCAAAACTGGACATAGAGGGAGCGGTATTGACCAGTAATGAAGGTGTGGTGACACAAGAGATGTGACCAGTGCAGCAAAGTAATGTAGCATACCCTATGGATCAGAGCAGATATCATTTTTGGCCAAGAGGAAGAGGGAATGGACCCAGGGGAGGAGGACGAGGTGGATTTCAGAACCCTCAGGGAAGAGGAGGATTTAATAGCAGGCAGCTGCAACAATGCTGGAGCTGTGGGAGGATGGGACATATATTCAGAACATGTAGAGGTAGAGGGGGCATGCAGCAAAATTGACAAGCTCCAAGAAGGGGGATGGGCTATGTTCCACAATATAATACAAAACCGCAGGAGTAATATACCCAAGATAACACACAGAGTCCTGCATGTGCACTGCAATCACAGCAAGCACAGCAAGATCCATTACAAATGCAATCACTGCAAGGGCAACCACAGCAAGTGCCTGTTGAGATGGATTTATAATCTCTGACCTGATGGGCAGAAGTTTAGGAGGCCACCGTAGTTTAGTGGAATGGGGAAACCTTCTGGATAAACCAGATAAAACTACGGTAGCTTTGCAGGCAGTCAAGACTAAGGCCCTCATTACAAGTCAGGTGTTAAGGGTGTAACGGCGCCGTCGGCGCCGTTAACCCTTAACGCCTGATTCACACTTTAACGCCTGCTTTTTGCAGGCGTTAAAGTCCAAGGCGCTAAGCGACCTTGGTGCTAATTACGGCACCGTAATTTACGGTGCCGTAATTAGCGCCTTCCCCATCCCCATTATGCCCTATGGGGCAAAAATGGGAATGGGGAAGGGCAAATGGTGAATGGGGAATTACCGCCCCACTCACCTTGGAATGGTGCGGTAATTCCGCCATCCACCATGCCGGACTCCGACATGGACCATGGTGCTAATAGCACCATGGTCCAGCGCCAGACTTGTAATGAGGGCCTAAGTCTCAGGAGGGGAGAGAGTGATCGAAAGCCCACAATGAGCACACACAGTAAAAACTCCACAGATTACTCTTAGACAAATATATCAAAAATACATTTATTATAGGCCTTATAATCAAAACACAAGTAAACCACAGTTATGAAGAAACAATACCACACACATTCATGTACTAACATATATATACATTAATATGATTAGCCTAAGGCTGATCATGGGGGGGGGAGAAAATAACCACGACCTGTAACAGCAAAGGGGTTAAATCACACAGATATCAGTTTAGGCAGTCCTTCATCAACAATCTCTAACTTATGTAGTCCTACCGTAGTGCTCAAAGTACAGTTGTGCTTTAACAACGCGAGGTCGTGTGTAATGTCACGAACCGTTGGTAGAAGGTATGGAACTATTGGAAGCACTAACATTCTGCGCCTTTCCGCTCTAGTACTCACCTAACATGGCGGAGTCTCCTATAAAACCTGACTCCGCTCCCTCTGTCATTGTGTTGTATCTGTGTATCTTTGCTACGACGCTTCGTGTCCTTCTGTAGAATTCGTATATCGCCCTTGTTTTTCTCTTAGCCTACTTGTTGCTTGTCTTCCCTTTGTATCGGTACCTCTCGTTTCACTCTGCACGTCCGTGCTCTGCGTTTCTTTTCGTTCGTTTCTTTCTTATTCCCAGTGTTTATTTGTTTACTTCCGGCTTTGGCTTTCTACCGCTATTCCCTACTCCGCCGGTCCGTTCCCTGGATCGGTAGACTTCGCGACTCTCCGAGGCCCTCCTACTTATTCATACTTTCTATGCTACGGCATCTGGCCATTCCCTCGAACGCTTGTTTAACTCCGTAGTTTCTTTTTGCTTGCCTACAAAGTTTCTATTGCCGTCTCAGTTTTCCTTCTGGCTCCCATCTGTTCAGTACTTACTCTTATTCTGTCCTGTATACTTCCACCCCTGTTTCTGCCCTTCTTACTATCTCACTAAATCCTCCTTATTTGTCCTTTCTGTGCCTTCCCAGTATTTCATTTTCTATATCTTTTCTTCCTTCCCCTCATTCTGTGGTCGTGTTCCTTTCCATCTATCTGCCTTGTATTGCAAAGGCGTATACTTGTACCCTTGTGTGAATCATACCTCAGAGATTCTTACCTCATCCACTATGAGTGTTTGGGCAAACCAGCTTTGACGGGATACTGATTCCTTCAACTTCTTGCTCTCTGGACATTCTGATTCAAACCACAGACAACCTACGAGATCTCCAGGGTTTTTTCTGCCTTCTGGATTTTTCCCTGGGACTTTGGGGCTGGCCCCCCAGGGGTCCCCGAGGGCAGATTCCCATCTCTGTCAAGGTGGCCTCCGGAGGGGCCAGACCTTATCTACACGAGCGGAAGGTTCGAATACCTAAGGACAAGACATCCAAGAAGAAGAACCACCGCCCAAGGGCAGAGACTGCTTCCAAGGACCTAACTTCCGAGGACTCAGGTGAGGAGAAGGGAGAGGTAGATCTGAAGCTGTCCTTGTAAACGAAATAGCGGGTTCTCTTCAGTGGGCTGTAGCAGCTCAGGAACGGGCTTTAGGCGATGACGAATAAGTTCCTATTCTTAGAAGAGGGTCTACCCTTGCAGATAGAGTGACTTTCGGAGTTCGGGGATAGCAGGGGAGCGCAGGCTATCCCGGCCAAATGAGTATCTTTTGTGGGACACTTGTGCGTAAAATTGAATGCATGTGAGAGGGGGCCACCGGTAAGTTAGAGAAGTACTCACCGACCCTCGACACAGTCCAGACCAAACTTTGGCAGTCTAGCCCACTTAGCCTGTTCCTGTTGGTGTTAACCCTGCAGTTTCAGGAAGTACCAGCTCGCAAAGGCTGTGGTTAGGGATGATCAACAGCAATGGGACGTTTGCTTTTTCTCAGCCCTTGAAGGAAGAAGAAGGTTTGTTCCAGTGTGGCTCATCTCAGAACATATTAGGCAAGAACTGTAGGCACTTTCAGCGATGGCCAACACAGCGGGGCAACGCAGCGACCGCAAATGCTTGCGGCGTGGCTCACTCTCGTGAATAGTGACCCAGAGTAGCTAGGGCGACGGGTTTTGGCGGAATAGGGCCCAGGACCACAAGCTAGCGATTCCCCAAGTCTCGAGTCTCAAATCAGGACAGTGGCGTTCCTGTGCGCTACCCTGTGTTCGAGCTGGTCAGTTCACTGAAGCCCAGGAACACTTCCAAAGAGGCTCTTTGTGAGGGTAAGTAGGAGAAGCCGAGAGTAGCTGTTTCCACTACTCCAAAGGGGTGAAGAACCCTTGCAGGGCTTCTTGGTTCGATAAAGAAACAGGGGTCTGATGGGACAACAGTGGGGTCAAGGTGCCAAACCTTCCAAGCACATCACCGGCAGTTCCTCGAGTCAGCTTTCTTCTTAAGAATATTTGGCTCCCAGGGACGTCATTTAGGGGTCGCCAGAGGTCACATCTGCGACCTCTGTGGTCTCCCTTGCGACCTCTTTTTTTTGTAATGCAAGCTCCTGGGCTGTGGCCAGCACCATATGACTCTTTACTTCTGGAGTGGCTGACTTTCTTGTTCAGTCCCCTTAAAAAAAGAAGAAACATAAGAACAGGAGTGCCACAAGTCTTAACACTTTCAGCACGGACCCTAAATAAGAAAGAATAGGAATACCAAATCATGTGTCTTTCTGGAATTCTATACAATAATTGCTAGACTCATTAAAGGTTTATTTCAGGCACACTTCAGGGGGTCTAATTTAGTCTGTTCTTAAACGCCTCAACCCAGCCTTTCATCCTTCTGAGGTCGATAAATGAGTACCAACACAGGTTGGGTGATATTGAGTGTATATTTTTTCTATATAAAGCGCTTAAGCTTAAGTGCTATATAATAACACACCATTATCATTTGGTCATGGACGTCTGATTGCATTCACAGTAATTTGGTAATATGGGCCTATACACACTGATCTTAACGATACATATGGCGATCCATTCTTGTATGAAATGTACATCAGATTATAGTGATATCGTAACCATATTGTTCGTAGTGTACAATGCTATGTGCCACTTCCTGTTTTTTCAACGGGTGAAAGGTTGTTTTCCATCACTTCCCGCGATATCACTTCAGGGTGGGGACAAATGACATCACTTCCTGTGATGTCATCAGGGGTCAAGGGTCATGTGATGTCACTTCCGCTACCCCTGGAATTTTGGTGAAATTACGTCCCTGTTGGCTCCTCATGAGGTTTGATGTGAACCTCAGTAGATTGACCAGGAATGGATGCTGAGCCCCTTCTCTTATCCAAGATTCAGTTCTCGCTCTATCCAAGATTCAGTTCTCGCTCAAATCTCAGATAGGCAATGGAAGATCTGCTCTCTTGCATGCATGGCAGACATGGACCAATCGTGGCCCATGGTGGTTCCAGTCATTCAGGCCTACCAGACATACAGGCACCAGTAGTGTGGATTGGAACGAGACAGTCCCAACCCTCTTCCTGGCACTAGCACACGTGACATGCAGGATTCCGCGAAGGTTGCAGTTTTCGCAGGAGGCTGCGTGCCCAAATAAGGATTACCCGGGTGTCTCGACCTGGGGGGGAAGGCAAAGGGACAAAATGGCCACAGGACAGAACAAAAAGACTTTGTGGCATGGCCATTTTCGGCACTGGCCACAGTCTTGAGCCAAACGTGGAATGGTCCATAAAAAAGAAATAAAAATACTGTAAAAGTAAACTGCTGCCGCCAGTTCATCCTAGGCACACTTGTACAAACACCAAGAAATCCTTAGAGGGTAGCTACGGCCATAAAACAAAAGGACCCCTATGCGTAGTATTGTAAGGTACTTTTACACATAGATAAAAAGTTACCAATAAATGGCAACAAAATCTAAGACTAAGGGAAACATAGTTTCCCAGTACTGTCAACCTGAGGAACGTATCAGGTTCCCCATAACAAATGAGTGAAAGCCCAGAGGAGCACAGCTGAAGGCTGTGCTCAACTGGAAAAAGTCAGGTTAGGTACTCCAAACAAAAAGCAAAAGGTTTTGGGGTACACAAATGGAGGGAAGATTGCTCCTAAGGGACATCTTTCCTAACAGTGCCTATGCAAGCACAACAGATACAGACCCAGCAAGCGCAGACACAACAAGCCATGATACCACAATGGAACATGAATGTAGCAATACCACAAGCACCTGCACCTAAACTAGGGAGTGTGACCTTGGTAGGAGGAAATCCTTTCACAGGTACAGGGATGAATTTATATACACAATAGGATAGCCCACAGAGCGACCTAATGTGTTCAGTACTATCAGTGACACCAGACCCCCAAGAGGAACCAAGGACCAAGGTAACGATAGGAGGCAAGACATTTTGTTCCTTGTAGACACTGGAGAAACTCGTTCCTGTGTCCGCAAGAGGAAATACCCAATGTCAGGCATTGCTATGAATGAGCACGGATTCTCTGGGGCGACGAGTTCAGTTCCTTTTACAGACAAATTACCAATCTCTATAGGAGAACACGACATGTCGATGCCATTATTATATTCTAGGCAGACACCTGTTAATATATTAGGATGTGACTTGATGACAAAACGTAACATGACTAGGGGCCTCATTACAGGTCGGGCGGTCCAGAAATAACAGTGGCGGTAAACCCGCTGCCACTGTTAATTCCAGACCGCCCGATCCCGACTCCTGCAGGCGGGAGATGATGTTCCCGCCAGGTCTGGCCTGGCGGGTTTAACACCGTCCACCTGCAGGCGGATGTGGAAACACCAGCACCATCACGAAATGGTGCCAGTGTTTTCACTTCCCCATTCCCATTGAGTCCTATGGGACTCAATGGGAATGGGGATTTACCGAATTCCGCCTACGGAATTCCGGGGACACCAGGGTCGTAATGCCCTGGTAATTCCGGGAGTCACGGAGGCAGAATGGTAATACGAGTCTGGCGGTAACCAGGCGGTTTTACTGCCTCCGTTACCGCCGGACTCGTTATGAGGCCCTAGATCTTTTACTGAAAAAGGAATATTGTGCACCACTCCATGGATACATTACATCAATGTGAAAGAATTCATATTAGCCTTTACAGGCCAGAAGGCATTACGAGGAGTCCCTTTAGATCAGCAGTATTTTTGTATGGAGTGACTGTTTTGTTATCATGGTTTCCCAAGTTGGCAGGTAAAATATTGAGAATACCTGAAAGGTGTTTGTTTAGACCAGAAATACCTATGGTTGATGAAGAAGGACAGATTATCCCTTTAGAGCTAGAAGCAGCAGTGGTCAGAGAGGAAAGAGTGGTTGTTCATGGAAGAGATGATGAGTGGAGAGGAAGGAGAGCATTGATAACCTATATCCTTCGCTGAGGGCTAACAGACTTGGCAGACAAAGTGCCTTTTAGGGATGATTATTCTGATGATGAATTAGTATTTTTCACAAGTCTCACTTATTGGATTAAAGTGGAGAACAGAGAAATACTGCAGAGAATGGCGATGGTAAAAAATTAAACTGTCATTTTTTCAGGAAGATTTAGAGAAAGTGCCAAATATTTTATGGACTAACAGCCCATATCAGGATGATGGATCTGGAAAGGGTGGGCAGTTGTTAGGCTTCAGGAATTGTCTACTTCAGGATATACGTTTTGCTATGTGGGCGGTAGAGAGGGCCAACGCGTTGACATGCCTTGTCATGGTTAGTTTGCATCAAGGTAGACTCCTAAGATTTTGGCGTGTTTAAGGACGGGAATGATGGAGCCGTCAATGTTGAATGAGATGTAGACGGAATGCAGGGTTTTTAGGCGAGCAGGTGTGCCTACAATGAGTAGCTCTGTCTTCTCATCATTAAGGCAGAGGTTATGGGTAGCCATCCAGAGTCGTCGGAGTAGTTGCCAGTCAGGGGGATGAGTATTTGAGTGTCATCCGCAAAGTTAGTATAGGTGATTCCTAAAGTATCAAGAATGTCAAAGTGGGGTTTGGTTTAAGTATTGTACAGAGTAGGGGAGAGGCAGGCGCCTTGCAGGCCACCTAGGGGGACAAGGATGGGGTCTGCGGAGTGGTTGTCAATGAAGAATCTGGAGATGCGATTACTAAGGAACGATTTGATCCGCCAGGTTGCCTCAGGTGAGAAATAGAAAATGTCAAGAAGATTATGGCAGAGAAGGTCATGGTCCATGAGATCGAAAGATGCAGAGAGGTCTCGAAAGAGTGCGATGGCGGTGTTACCCGAGTCCCTAATGCGGTCTAGTTGCATGTTGAGGTCAATGAGGGCCGTTTCGGTGCTGAGTTTGGGTCAGAAGCCAGATTGTCTAATGCCAAGGAGTGAGTGTTGTTCAAGGAATTGCTGGCATTGTATGTAGGCAATGCGTTTGAGAATTTTAAGCAGGAAGGGTACCGTAGTGATGGGTCTGTAATTAGTGGGTACTGTTGGGTCTAGTGTTGCTTTTTTTTTAGTAGGGGGGTCACCCATGCCATTTTAATAGTGGTAGGGATTTCACAAGACTTGAAGGAGGAGTTGACAAATTCTGCGATGATAGGTGTGAGGGTATGAGTGCAGTTTTATGATTTTCGCAGGACAGGTGTCTCCTTTGCAGTTGGAGGGTTTGAGGGCCTGGATAGTGGCTAGGATGGATGCTTGGGATACAGGGTGAAAGGTGAATTTGGGGATAGGCTCTTGAAGCGGGTTGGGGTGGGAGGTGCAGGGTTGGTGCTGACGGGTATGGCTGCAAGGGAGGCTTTGTCGCAGAGCAAGTTGATTTTATTGCATAGCACAGTTTGTATGGTGGTGCACCACTCTTTGTTGGGTTGGACTAAGGTCGCTGTGGCACAAGGGTGTTCTAATTCACGTAGGATGGCAAAAAGTTCCTAGGTGTTGGAGCTAGCCATGCTGATTCTATTATCATATTAGGGAGCTTTGGTCCTGAGAAAAGTGGATTTGTAGTATTTGGTGTTGGAGGGGGGAAGGGTAGTATTCTTGGTGGTAGGGTGTTTCTTATGGAGATGCTCTAGGGCTCTTTTTTGCCTTCAGAGTATAACTAGTTAATCTGTGAACCAGATGTTAGAAAGTTTGCAAGGGTTCGGTGATTTCTTTTTTAAGGGTGCATGTTGGTCTAGCATAGCTAGAAGGCTAGTATGAGAGTAGTTGGCAAGAGTTGCAGGATTCTTGCAGTTGAGGCGTTTTTCCTCAATCAGGGGTCTAAGGTGGGTTTAAGGGTTTTCTGAGTAAGCTTGCGTAAGCTTCTTGCCAGTATTTGGTTAGGTGGGGAACGGGGGGTGTTCGCAGGGTTCGATTGGTGAAGTTTAAATTCGATCAAGTGGTGGTCAGACCAATAGAGAGGGTTTAAACCCAAAATATCGATAGTCAAGGATACGCCCTTTGACATGGTAGGTGTAGAAACAGCTGTGAGAAATTCATACCATGCAGGGCTTGGATCATGTTGGCGGCTTTATGATCAAGGGGGTCATTGAAACCCAGGTTAAGATCACCTATGATTATGCATTTAGAGGCTTGTTTGAGGAAGGGCGTTAGGAGAAGGGGGATTTCAGTGTCAGGGGAGTTGGATGTGCTAGGTTGGTGGTAGAGCAGAAGAATAGTGAATGTAGTATGGGGGTTAGTGTTGAGTATAATTAGTCATTTTTCATATCCCTCCGTCATGGGGAGGGGGAGTGCGCAAAGCTGGAGATCTGATTTGCCGGTAATTGCTACTCCGCCACCTTTGGTGTTGGAAGGATCGGCTCTGTGTATCGAATAATTGAGAGGGTGGCAAGGCTAAGCGTAGGGCCAGAGGCACTCTGGAGCCAAGATTATGTGATGGCTAGGATGTCACTTTGATTGGTGATGATGAGAGATGGGCACGTTGGATGGGAAGGTAGGCTAGTATCAGACTGTGGGTGTTCCAGCAGGGAGGGTTGACTAGTTCAGCTAGAGAGTATGTGTCGTCTAAGGTTTACTGTGATGGGATAATACGGTTGTGGGGTGTCAGTTGTGTAAAGGGATGTTCTGGTGCGTAGGTTGTTCAGTCTATGGGCTCCTAGAGAGGGGCGGGTGGTGTACAAGTGCATAGACCCGGGGTGGAATGGGGCTGGCGAGGCAATGCTTGGGCAGCACAGGAGACCCCGAAGTGTGCTTGGGTTTGGTAGTACCGGTGGCAGTGCAACGGTAGGGGCAGAAAGTGCCAATGGCAGGACATACATGGGCATTGGTATCTCGGGTAGCAAGGCAAATGTGGGTTTGGGTAGCGCATGTGACATGGAGAGAAAGGGAATGGCAGGTCATGCGTGGGCTTGGGGAAGGCAGATGGCAAGAAGTATGTGGGCCTGGATGTGGCAGATGGCAAAGCATGCAAAGGCTTGGGGAGCGGCGTGCGTATAGTAGGCAGCATGGTATGCATGGGCTTGGGGAAGGCGGATGGCAGGAAGTATGTGGGCCTGGTGATGGCAAATCATGCAAAGGCTTGGGGAGCAGCATGCGTATAGTAGGTGGCAAGGCATATGTGGTCTTGGGAAGGGCGGATGGCAGGAAATACGTGGTCCTGGGTGTATCAGATGGCAAGGCATACCAGGGCTTGGGGGGCAGACTTGTCTGACAGATGGCAAGGTTTGCGTGAACTTGGGAAGCACCGATGGAGGGACGTGCGTGTGCATGGGTAGCCCAAGAGGCCATATATGCATAGCTATGGGAATCACTAGTGGCAAGGCATAAAAGGGTTTGGGTAATGCTAGTGGCAGTGCATACATGGGTGTAGGGGTACAAGTGGGCGGAGGTAGAGCATTAGGTGGGGACATTGTGTGGTGGGAAGAAGGTGGAGCTATCTGGGTTGCCTTAGTGGAGGCAGTCAAAGCGGTAAGAGAAACAGTGGGTGGATCATCAACGGAGGTGATAAGGGCGAGTGGGGAAAAAGGTAGCATTTATCACGTTGTCAATGAGCATACTGCAAACAGGTAAGGTAATTGAAACATTGCAGTCAGGTGGGATATCAGCAAGCATACAGTGGTTTGGTGAGGCAACAGGTAAATATATATCAGGTTGGATAAATAAGGCTGTAACAGAAATAGAAACATTAGATGCATTCGAGGTCAGTGGAGCACATACAGCGTTGGCCCAGGATAATGTACATTTGGTGGAATCAACAGCTGGGTAGCATATAGGTAACATATGGCATGATAACGGTGGCTTATTGCAATCAATTGTGTTGCATCTTGGTAATCCAGGTAGCATAGTGCGAGCAGTAGAGTCATGGGGTGATAGTGCTGGTAGTTTGTTGTAGACAAAAGAGTCACTTGAAGGATAGTCAACATAGTTGTAATAAGGTGTAGTAGTGAGGATCGGTGGGGTATACCGAAGTAGTGTGGAGGCATCTGGAGTATTCGGCACACCGAATGAGATGGAAGGGTACGGGTGAGGAGCACTCTGTGGGGTATAGTGGGAGCATAGGAGGTAAGCGAGCAGAGCTCAGGCTCATACGTTGGGGAGCCTAAAGCAGGTTGCATGGGGGATAATGGTGATTGTTGGGTTATGCACATATCTGGAGTCGAGGCAAGTTTCCAGGAGGATGCTTGGTGTAGCCGGTTAGGTATCCAAGATGAATCTGGGAGACATGATGGAGCAGTATTATGTTCATCGGAGGGAGAGCGTGTTGCTGTGATCTGGAGAGAAAAACTACCATTGGGTATGGTAATGTATATGAAGTGGGTGAGACGACTCAAGGGGGTGAGGCGTTATGACTGGGAGGAGAAGGGAAGATAACAATGGGGCAGGCACTGGGATGCTTGTGCGCATCGCACTCAGGCTTACCTATGCCAGGTGTAGAAGTGGAGACACTGCATGATAGAAGACGAAGCTGCGACAGCAAGAGTAGGTGGGGGCTGAGAACGAGGGCATGGTCCCAGGCTTCCAGGCTCTGCCGACAGGCGATGACAGGAAGCAGCCTTACTTCTGAGCCTTCATGCGTCAGGCCTGCTGGCAGGGCCTGCCAGCTCTGGATGCAAGCTAGCAATAGGCTTCTGCTCAGCCAACCAGTAGCAACAGGGGCAGGCTGGTGACTAGGGCATCAGAGGCATCGGGGGTTGGAGCACCAGCAAGAGGGGTGTCAGCCATCTTAGCAAGTGTGCTAGCTTCACTGCATCTCAAAGTGGAGTCGGCTCCTGTCAGATTTAAAAGATTTTTCGTCGCAGGGTTGTTGCTAGGATCTTTTGCTAGCAGTGTACCTCTACCATCCTGTGGGGTACTGAGTAGTTGTAACTGCATCTGGTGGTGGAGACGCAACAGGGCCAGTGAAGTGCAAGTTAGAAATCTTCAAGGTGCTAGAGCACACTAGCCTGTGGGTAAATGGGCTAGTTCCGTGTATGGACAGTTAGGAAGTCCATGAGGGAGATTAGATAGCCAGCATCTCAGGACCTCACTGATAGTCTAAGTCAGACGCTAGACAGTAGTGATTAATGATCATTAGCACTAACCAGGGGTTACGAGTGCCTGGAGTAGGGAAGGAGAGGGGGTCTTCCCCACCCTCCTAGGCGATTCTGAATGAGAAACAAACGATAGACTGCACTTCAAGAGAGCAGGAAGGAAGAGGAGGGGAATGTAGGAGAGTGCACGATTGCGCAGTGCATGCATAAGGAGCTATATAGTAGAGGCAAGTGTAAACGCCATTTTAGTTATTGGCAGCCATTTTGGAACATAGGCCTATGTGCAGCAAACATGTTAGTATTAGGCCTGCATTATTAGCACAGACATAACCCATACCACGAGTGAGCTTCAAAGAGTTGCAAGCCTTTCATTGTCTCAGAGGTTGTAGGCCTTTGCTCCCTGGTAAGAATGTGCTCTGCAAGACCACAAGAAGGGGGCATAGCGCCTCTCAGCAGTTACCATCCCATGATACAGATAACATGGCTCCAAAGCCCCAAAACCCCCTCTGCGTCAGAGCTGCAGCCCTCCTATGATTTGATCCCAAAACCGCCACATACGAGGGTGCCAGCCATGCACAGACCACCAACCATAAAGCTGTAAAACCCCTGATTAATCAAAAAGATCAGAAAGCAAGGCTATCTCATCTTCACATTTGGGTCATGTAATTTGTGCTGTGAGGTACAGGGGAGGGATGAAATTACAGCCCAAAACGAGGGTGGGGGAAGACCGTGGGAGGTTGCTGGCGCACCTGGGAATGAGTGAAGTATGCAAGTTAGTATGACCTTGGCTCTCCCCGTGGGTCCATATCTTTGTCTGCCAGGTGCACCGTTACAGTGATAGAGTAGCATTGTTTTTGAAGTAACTAATTGCTTGTTGGGCCCGGTTTTACTGCGGACGAGCCCAGCCACACCCACGTGGACGGAGACGGACAAAAAGGTTCGGACCAACAGCCTAGCGTGCCCTGTGGTGTGGGCCGCCCATGTATAGGGTCTCGCCAGCCTCATGGGTTTTCACTGTATGTAAATGAGGACGTAGATGACGCCAGGTGCCCTTTTAGCTTACTGCACACCCCTAATTTGGCAGAACGTTCGGCAGCAGCAGAGTTCTTCGCTAATGTACTTTTTTGTAGGAATAAAAACGGGTTATCCTTGCAAGCAGTGTCTTGTGCCTTTTTCCCCTAGTGGGTTGTATTTCTTCAGGTCTGAGCATGCAGGGGCTTGCCTTCACTGGGTTAGGGAGGGAATCACATGTGAGATGAGAGGGATAGCCCAAGAGCATCTTCCCAAACCCCTTTTCCAGCCGGTGCCTTTAATCCAACAAATTGTCTACCTCTGTCCTGAGAAATCTCATTATTTTTCAAGAGCCAATCCATAAATTCTCTGTATTTGTCATTAGTACCCAGCGGGGGCATGGCTTCAACCTACCAGTCAATGAGGAGGCTAAGAACGGGGGCTTTACCACATGGTAAAGCCCCCTCCCCGAGCCTCCTCGGAGCTGGAGGTCTCCATCTTCCCCCGCCGGGGAAAAAGATAAGTGTGTGCTCCCCCGCATCCCCTTCCCCTCAACCCATCCCCTTTTCCACATCTCCTCTCCCCCCATGCCCCCATCCCACTTGGCTGGCCCTGCTATGTGCCTCGTCGGCGCCAGGAAAACTAGTGTTCCCGGTGCATCACCAACCCGGCAATGGCCACCATGGAAAGGGAGAAGGGACTAAGTAGTTCTCTTCTCCCCTCAATCCATGGCAGCAATCTTATTTTGTAATTTTTGTTTGGGTTGAGAAGCAGCTATCACGTTTTTTCTCAACTTTATTTAAAAAAACACTTAGTACCCCCTATACAACGTGCCAGGGTACTCCTAGCAATATCACCCGAGCAGGTAATGCCCCGGGTTATCATCAAAACTCTTGTTTCGCTCTGGCTTCTAACCGGCCCGGGGCATTACCTGGCCCTGTAAAGCCCCTGCTATCAGATAATATTGCTTAAATAAAACCCTTCAAATTAGAGAGGGACTATGTGACTTATTCAGGCCATCTGTGACCACATTACACTGCTTTGAGAAACTATGCCCTCTAATGGGTTTTCTCTGCTGCTCGCTGAAGCGAGAGGATCTCCTGGCTCCCCCTCCATGACCAGACCCTGCACAGAGGCCAGAATACTCCAATGAATAATAATCAAGGCAGGTAAGCCCATCAGGCGTTGGTGTGCCTTGTGGTGTTTAGACCACTGAAAATAATATCCTGGGCAGCGGCAGTGCTCTCTGCCTTCCACACTGTGAATTTGCCCTAGCCGCACATGCCTGCAGCACCCGCTCTGTGGGATTAATTTACTTTGTCAGCATGGCCGCCTTCTTCCTCTGCACCAGAGTGCCTCAGAGGGTAACCATGCTAACAGAGTCGCACTGCTCCTGAATGGCTGAATCCTGCCTTTTTTGGGCTAACCGGGAGCCGGCAGACGAGGAAGCTCGACAACCAGCACCAAGGCCCTGGAAGGAAGGCATGGTATTAACAGTAAGACAGACACAAGTGACCTCAGATCAAGGGTGTTTATTGAACTTCAACAAGGGTATAACAAACACCCATCTAATCCAAAATCTACAGATGAGAGCAAGATAAGACCATCAAATAATAATAATGCAGTCCTAGTGGTGTCTCATCATAGTGTGGGGGTAGTGTTTATGAAAAAAAAAGAAGTGTTCACAAAAATGATATGTCAGGATGTTTGGGCCATTGGCCTCCCTTCCCCACGTTTTCAGCACGGGACAAGGCGGTTCACTCGAGCGTAGCACAATCTTTGGCTTCTTCGGCACGAGGATACAGTTCAATTACCAGCATCAGGGCCTTCTGTGCCCAAGTCTCTTTACTTATCAAAGTCTCTTGATTCAGAGGGCCTGATGTACCAAAACAAACAAAAAATTATTTTGCTCTTACAAGTATTCAATTCAGGTGTTTCAATCTTCACCCTGGATCCCCCTCTTCCGAGCTCAGATCCCCTGTTCCAATGTTCAGAGAAGATTCTTTCTCGGGTGACTCACGGTTCACCCCGGATCCCCCTCAGCCGGGCTCAGATCCTTCCTCTTATACGATTAGACACCCTTAGCCGGGTTCAGACCAATTTCAGTTAGTGTTAACTATCAAAGACTTTTAAATGTGCACAGGGTTCGCTTGACCCGCTGCAGGACCACTTCGATTTCACAATTCCTTTTTACATTTGAAACCTCTCAGTTGGATACCTAACAGAGACCTTCGAATGAGCACCCACGTGGTGCCGGACCACTCTGTTTACAGTATCTGTCTTGGCTACGAAGGTTCAGTCACTCATCTGCTGTTATAATTATATTTGCGTCGCTCGTCACATACGCTTCACACACTCTTCTCTTCAGATTTCTCCATACAATGTTGCTGCTTGCAACCTTGGCTCTAGCACAGACCGGTCTGGTATCAGTCTCCCCAACTCACCGGCTGTGCTGACTTTACTGGCACTGCTTTGTTGCACCTTTGCTATCAACGTTGGAGAGCTCCTGGTACCTCTGACACACAATACAGGTTTCTTCAGCTTTAATTCCAGATCTTATGTTTCTTATTCTCGAAGGCTCACAAAAGTAACTGTCTTTCTCTGAAAAGGTCAAGGGCACTTCCCTCCTTGCAACTCTCTCCGGTCTTGCTGTCTTTCTCCTCGTATTAAACTGCCATCTTGGAACTGCTGCTTCCTCGTGTGCTTTACCTTGCTCAAAGAGTGCTTTCGTGCTCCGCCTTTAATCCGTGTGGGTGGCAGTGTGATGGAAGTCAGGTGTGTCTAATGATGAGTAATTTGATTGACTCTGCCTGACCATTGTGTTGGGACATGTCAGGTATACAGCTCATGTGTTAGTCCATTTTCTCTCACAGTGAGCTGTCCGTGAGAAAGTGTTTGTGTTGGGAAAGGGGGCAGTGGGTGAATTCCTAAGTATCCTACCTGGTAGGATGGGGAAAAAGGTGTTACAGGGAACGGGATACTGTGTCTCGCCATCCGGTGTCCCACTTCCACTCCCCGAAGACTCCACATCCAGGTGATTCTCCAGCACTGGTCACCTCCAGGGAATGGATCCAAAAGCGATGGCTGTTTCCTGGCCACCTGGATGACAGACCCCCGGGGACTAGCGGGTGAGACACATTAAGGTTTCTCATAGCCCTCACAAGGCCCTCATCAGAGCGAGCACTGGACTGACTGACCCCTTTCCTCACTGACTGCCCCTCGCAGGTTATCCTGGGCTCTTTATCATGCCCTACCTCTATCTCCACCTGTGGGATCCCCCAGGGCTCCAACCTTTCACCCTGGCTCTTTAACGTCTATCTCGCCCTGCTTGCTCACCTTATTTCCACCTTCTCCCCCCACTTCCATTGTTATGCAAAGGACACCCAACTTTTCTTCAGATTTCCCTCTGATCCTCGCCTTATTACTATCCACTATTCCCGACTGCCTATCTGTGATCCAGTCCTGGTGTGCCTCCAATGACCTCTGCCTCAATGCCAGCAAGACCGAGATCCTTCCCATTGGGACTCCTGCTCCTTCTTCCCCCCTTCACTCTGGCCACCTGCTATGGACTCTCCCCCTTCTCCTTCATCTGAAGCCAGAAACGTTGGAGTCATCTTCGACCCCTCTCTCGCTTTCCTGCTTCACATCCTGGACCTTGCCAAGAGGGCAATTTTCATCTTCACCTCCTTAGAGGTATACTTAATTTCCTCACTTTTCCGCAGAAGCTCAATGTCTCTAGAGCTCTGGTACTCTCCAGAGGGGACTACTGCAACAGTCTCTTCCTTAATCTTCCTTCTTCATCCCTCCGCCTACTCCAGCTTATCTAGAATAGGGCTGCAAAACGTAGCTTGGCCTCAAGCCCAGGGACGTTATCTCTCCAGCCCTAAAATCTCTCAACTGGCTCCCCGTTGTCGCAAGGATTAAATTCAAATCCCTCTGCATCATCCATAAGGCTGTTTGGGGCTGGGGACCATGCTATCTACAACCTGCTCTCACTAAATACTGTCCCTCTATGCACCTCCGGCTCCAACTCTTTCCACGTCAAGCATTTCTCTGAGCAGCGAGCTGGTGGCTGTTCTCTGTCCTCAGCTGGTTCTCTCCTCTGGAACAGCCTCCCCCTTCCCCTCTGTCTTGAGCTGGATCTCCTCAAATTCCAGAAGCTCCTCATGACTTTCCTCTTCACCTCCTCCTTCCCTCTCTCTCTCCTGTGCTAAACCCCACAGCTACGGAGATTGGAGGCTAGGGCCTTATGTGACCTCTGGGTCTTGGCCTCCCACCCAAACGCCTTCAGCCCCCACCCTCTCCCAGCAAATGCCTTTGACACCCACTGGCCTGTGCTCCCTCACAGGTTTGCACTTACTGTATTGGCAGGTGACCACTCCTTACCAAGTGATCTCTGTCAGGCATGTACCTGTTGCCTGCAACGGGCTGACTTCCCTGGCAATTCACCCCTGTGGATTCTCCTAGCACGTACCCCCTTCCGCTTCCCCGTCTCTCTTTCTGCAATTGCACGTTCTGAATGCTCACAAGGCTTAGTAGGACCGCCTCTTTCCTCTCCATCAGTTTCCTTTTTGCCTGTTGTTCCCATGTTCCATTCCCCCTTTGCCCTGTGGGCGCTTTGAAACACAATGGCCTCATTACACGTTTGCCGGTCTGGAAACAACGGTGCCGGTAAGCTTACCGGCACCGTTGTTTCCAGACCGGCAAACTACGAGTCTGCTGGAAGGTGCCGTTTCACCCGGCAGGTCTGACCCTGGCAGGCAGAACAGCACCCGCCAGCAGACTTTGACGGAAGCGCCGGCACTGTTGCGCACAGAACTGGTGCTTCTGTCCTTCCAATTCCCATTGAGTCCTATTGGACTGGAATAGGGGGTAACAATTGCCACCGCCTGACTTACCGCGGCACCGGGGATGTAATTCCCCGTTTACTCTGGCAAGTCAGGCAGCGGTAATTCATCACGAGTCCGGTGGCAACCTGCCAGTTTTACCAGAATGGCTACCGCCGGAATCGTAATGAGGCTCAATTTCTTGTTGTATAAGCGCCTTACAAATGCACAATAAATAATGTTGTAGAGGTTTGCATTATTTGGCACGCACATTGTTGATTTCCAGGCTGACAGACGAAATCAAAGATGAATACTATGCAATACTCGAGGCAGCACAACATGGAAAACTAATGTAGATTTCAATGTAGGGTTCACAAAGTCTATAATCACATTATGAAGACAACCCATTATATAGTGATTTGCAACAAAAAAGTAAAACATTTTAATTTTTAAATATGCTGCAAAATTCTGGCAAAAATTCAGCCAAAAATTCACAATGAGTATTTTATCCACCTGACCCTTATCATTAGGACTCCGGCGCTAAACCATGGTGCTATTAGCACCATGGTCCATGCCGGAGTCCGCCATGGAGAAAGGGGGAATTACCACCCCATTCCAAGGTTGGCGGGGCGGTAATTCCCCCTTTCTCCATGGCCCTTCCCCATTCCCATTTTTGCCCCGTAGGGCTCAATGGGAATGGGGAAGGCGGCAATTACGGTACCGCAAATTGCGGTAGCGTAATTGCCATGAAGGTCCCTTTGCGGGTTCCTACTTGGGACCTCATAGTAAGGCGTTAAGGGGTTAACTGTGCCGCAGCCTTTTACGGCGCTGTTAACCCCTTAAAGCCTGGGTCCTAATGAGGCCGCAAAATCTGTAAATCAGTGTTACCGTCGGCCCAAAGAAATGTGAAAAACGCATTTGGAAAACAATTGCGGTAAATGCACATTCACAATATAAATGAGGACAGACACCATGACCCAGGCGGTAAGTACGCCAATTTACCACCATGGTGTAAACTATGTTTACACCATGGTGGATGGCGGATTTACCGCCCCATTCCAAGGTGAGTGGGGCGGTAAATCCCCATTTCCCATTTTACCCTTCCCATTTTTGCCCCATACGGCATAATGGGAGTGGGGAAGGCGCTAATTACGCCACCGTAAATTACGGTGGCGTAATTAGCACCAAGGCGGTTTAGCGCCATGGATTAGAAGCAGCCGTTAAAATCGGAATCAGGCGTAACCTCTCAAAATTAAAAAAAAAATGTAAACAAGATGGGTAGAAAAAAAACTGCAATTTTCAGTGATTGTTTGTTTGTTTTTGGTTATTTATATAGCGCTACGAACCCTCCGGCAGCTGAACGCTGCTTATTTCCCACTGTGTCTGGTGCTCATTTATCGACCTCGGAAGGATGAAAGGCTGAGTTTGGCCCTAGCAGGTCAAAGCGAGCGCTCCACTTGCTGTGCTATCTGACCGGTGGTGTACACTGGGCTGTGGGTGCAGCTAAAAAGATGTGTATGGGCTTGTGGGGGCCCATTTCAATATAATGTTTGGGGGCAATTTTGCAGAAAAACAGACCATTGTGGTGCTTGGCCTATAATGGAGACGTCAAGGAATGAAGCAAGTGGGGGGGGGGGGGCTAATAGCTGCAGATTATTACGGGACAGACAGCCAATGAAGCACTACATTTCCACTAAAAAGATAATAATCGCTCTTTGCCGGCAAGGCGATTATATAGCCGAAACCAGAGTAAAAGGCAACAGGGCGATAAGAACGGTACTGGATACTGCAAAGCCTAAGGGAGGTGACGCCCTTAGGGCATCAGCAAAGAGAGCCCTTAACGTGTGCAGTGCAAGAGTACATTTAATGTCTTAAAGAAGAATGTTGCTTTGTCATAAGACTGCAAACATGGGCACAGCTACCAGGAAGGACGAGCGGGGGCTCGAAATCTGCGATTCCACGCCAAATTCAACTGAAAGAATGCAAAGGCCCAGATGCCGTCCTTGGCTGAGAGTGGTTCCTTTAAAAAATAAGTGCATGAAACCTCTGGTTGTTTCAGAATATTAGGTGTGATGGTTGCCAGATGTAGCCACTGCTTGTGTCACCCCATCAGTGTAGAGAGGAAGTGGGCATTTCACCCTTTCATTAAGTGGGTGGCACTTGTTAACCAACAAGTGGGAGCAAGCCTGAAACAATTGCTCACGCAAGCAGGAGATGCAAGGGTGTTGAAGGGATACTTTTGTTTCCCTTTGCGCCTGCTTCGCTCCCACGGAGACAGTGGTGCCGGCCCCGAGTTCACTACAATCGCACAATGAGCAGGTACTCTAGCGAGTAATACCTGCATTTCTGTGTTCCCATGTCACGCACTGCTCTCTACTCCCTAACATTTTCTCCAGAATACCACAGTCGTAGTGTATCCCGACCTTTGTAGTTTATAGTAATTTCATGCTTGCTTTAAAAAAAAAAAGCAAAACGTGTCACTACATTTATGAAAATTGGAACAAAAACCAAAAAAATTGAAATGTGTCCCATGTGGCATTCATTTGAATTATTTTGAAGGACAAAGCAATGTCAGTTTCGGATATACCTACGCATACCAAGCAAGCCCCAGCCTCACATACCATTCAAATGAATAAACTTGTTTACCCAATCAGGGGGCGAGGGGGGGGGCAACTTGGATATCATCAAAGAAATGCTGCAAGTTCAGTACCTGTTACTATTTTCAAAAATGCTATAAAAGGGAAGAGATTTGCGCTGCAATACTTATTTTGTCGAAGTCTCAAACTGTTGACATTATTGGCACTATTTGCTGGGGGACTTATATAATGTGTAATTTATATGGAACATACAACAGAAAAAGCCTAGCGTAGCAAGTGAAAAAGAAAGCAGCAGATAAAACACACCGGTAGGTGGTACCATAACCAAGATAGAGCATAGCTCAATAACACATGGCAGGGTCAACTGTGTGTGCTCAATGCCACCTGCAACGTCGTGCACTACTATGGAGACCCCCACCCCCAAAACCCCCAGCCTATAGTACCAATCATTTCAACATTCTGAGGCATGCAAAAACAAATATTGCAGCACATATGTGTACAATCCCCTGCATTTCGGCAAACATTAACCGATAGCTACTGAGCTTGTAGCATTTCATTACATGCAACCCGTATTGGGTTGTATGGTCAGAAATGGAAATGTGCTGAATATTTGTTATATATATATATGTAGTCGGCATAGAAATTTGTCACAATGGGGTCGGAAAATGGGGGGTCCCAAATCTTTCTAATATTTCTCGAATGTTTGCTTTTTCGAACTTCTGACTGGAAGCCGAGCAGTTATTGCAAGGCTCTGAGTACTAGCCCGTTTACCACTTAAAGTCGTAGTGCAGGGCACTACTCAGTACTAATGAAAATATTGTATAAACATGGTCATAATTATGCATGACCGCGTGGTGCACACAAAACAGCAAATGCACGGCTGAACTTTGAAACATTGTAAATACAATCTTAAATGATTCAAAGAGCCGCTACCTGGCTGTGTGAAGCTCTGCAGACCCCTGCTTCCCAGCAGCGCAGGGGCTAGCCTTGGCCAACAGGGTGCGTTTCTACACCACATGGTTCGGCCGATCAGCGCTGTTATCCGGACACCAGCCATGGGGGAGTTTATAGAAGAGAGGTGGGGGCGCATGTAGCAGCTGTCACTTGGAGACCTGAGCACAGACTGCCAGACAGCAAGGATTGGAGGCTGGCGGTGACACTCCACCACGCCCACTACTGGAGTACACAAAGTTAACTGGAGATGACAGAACAAAGGGGCGGGGGACTAACGTAGGTGGTGGGAGAAGAGAGCGAATTAGAGAGAGTGACCGAGTAAGCGTGGGGGCAACAAGAAAAGAAAAGAAGGACTTCCAAAAACCAGCGTCTTGCTTCGAGTTGGTGTAAATCCAGCGTCCGCTTTTAAACGGCGGGAATATCTGTATTTTACACAATTTATTCGGCCTCTGTGACTCTACAGGAAAGAGGGAAAAAGTTTACCTTTATAAATGTAATGTTTTTTATATTATCTATGAATATGGGTTTACTGTCCCAAACTCCACTAGGTCTTGTTATAATGTGAAGGTTAATAGATCACTTTATTTACAACACACTTAACAGGTCTGTTATGAATAATGGCCACTGAGCCGACAAACAAACTCTTTGTCCTGCTACATCAAAGCCCAAACTTGAAAGCCGTCTTAATCAGCGTATTTACCTTTCTGTATTACCTCTATGTCCTTCTTCCTCGTCCCAGTACTTACTTTTTAGGCACATAGCTCTCAACCATTTGTCTCGCAATGGCGGGTGAAATCACCCGATTTTGTTTTTGGCGGGTGAGACGCCCATTGGAATGAATGGGCGTGCAGGAGGCTTGGCGGGTGAGTCAGCCCTTTGCAAGGCGGGTGACACCCGCCCATACATGCCAACATTCTGTGACCAAAAATCTGTAGGAATCTTAAAGTTTCAAAAATAGTCAGACGAGGAGGTAATGATAGGAATAGGGCGCGTCAGCAGCCCATTGTCATTGAATGAGCCCGCCGCCGCGGGTGCATTCAATGACAATGAGGCGCCTGCCACACCTTCTGCCATCACGCCAGCTCGGGGGAGCCCTTGAAAGACTCACCGGAGTTGACGTGGTGGGGGGCTAATGGCGCCTTTTGTGAAAGGCACTCACGGCGGAGGGGTGCCCTTAGCCCACCGCCGTGGGCGCCTTTTACATCAAAGGCCTGCATGCTGCGCCTTCTCCCGCTACGCCAGCTCGGGGAAGTCCTTGAAAGACTCCCCCGAGCTGGCGTGGTGCGGGGCTAATGGCGCCTTTGGCCAAAAGGCACCCGCGGTGGAGGGGCGCTTTTAGCCCACCGCTGTGGGTGCCTTTGACATTAAAAGCCTGCATGCTGCA
The DNA here is from genome assembly GCF_040938575.1 of Ambystoma mexicanum. Lineage (NCBI taxonomy): Eukaryota > Metazoa > Chordata > Amphibia > Caudata > Ambystomatidae > Ambystoma > Ambystoma mexicanum. Next base: position 861,213,784 of record NC_090930.1, on the reverse strand, counting down.
CCTTCTCCCGCTATGCCAGCTCGGGGAAGTCCTTGAAAGACTCCCCCGAGTTGGCGTGGTGGCGGGCTAATGGCGCCTTTTGCCAAAGGCACCTGCGGCGGAGGGGCGCTTTTAGCCCACCGCCGTGGGTGCCTTCGACATTAACAGCCTGCATGCCACGCCTTCTCCCGCTACGCCAGCTCGGGGAAGTCCTTGAAAGACTCCCCCAAGCTGGCGTGGTGGGGGACTAATGGCGCCTTTTGCCAAAGGCACCCGCGGCGGAGGGGCGCTTTAGCCCACCGCCGTGGGTGCCTTTGACATTAAAAGCCTGCATGCCGGGCATTCTCCCGGTACGCCAGCTCGGGGGAGCCCTTGAAAGACTCCCCCGAGCTGGCGTGGGCAAAAAAAAAAAAAATGTAAAAAAAAAAAAAATGTTTTTTTTTTTTACAAAAAAAATCGGTATTTGGTGTCAAAAAATCGCTAGGCGGTAGGACTGCTTAAAAAGCGGTATCCTACCGCCTAAATCGGTAGGGTTTGCAAGTATGCCCGCCAAAAGCGGGTGAGTTGAGAGCTATGTAGGCACCAGCCTCCTTGAGAGAACCCTTTTCAAACCAATCAGGTTTTCACCCCGCCCACCAGTGTGGTGTCATGTGCCAGGGAATAGTCGGTCACGTGACACTAGTAAACACAGAAGGAGGAGAATAAACAAACCCCCGGAACTGACGTAATAACGGCAGTCTGGGTCGGTTAAGTACCACAAACAGTCGTGTGTCTCTGTTTCTGCGCAGCGACGCGTTTCGCTATAATATTAAGGCTAAATTGCAGTTTGACTAGAAGAGTGTTGGTGTGTGATGAAAACACCACAACCAGGTGGTATAACACTGTTGTTACCTATGGTATTAACCGTAATTTCTGATAAGCCATGTGTTGTGTCCTATTTGTTCCATGTGTTGTGTCCTATTTGTTCTGATCAGGCCTTGCTCTAGTTCATTAATACCCGTGTTTTAGTGGATCATATGCACTCTGGAATCCATGTGTGCCTCTGTTATCTGTTGCAGAAGGGTGGACCTGCTTCCACATCTCAGTTGACAGTAAGAGCGTCTAACTGTTCTTGATGCCTGCTCAAAGATGGATCCCAAAGATGCAAAGTGTAGTGTAGTGTAAACATATCATAATATGCATTCAACTAAAGAACATAATATCCTTATGTGTGTAGTGCTACAACTGGTTGATGATATAAGAATCCGCTAATTGTGAGGTCAGAAGACACTTCTTGGCACAGACACTGTATTATGCGCCTCCAATGGGCCTTATGCGCAGTAAGCCCTCGGCCCCACAGATAACACATGACACATTCACTGTCCGAGCTCCGCACATGCAATCACACGCATCGCGGGAATGCCCCCTTTATTCCACGCGACAGTGTTGCATCACTCTGTCGCGTGTGTTCTTAAAGTAACACACCACACTCCTCCTTTTCCATAACGACAAACAGTGATAAACTCTCCAACAACATAACATGTGTATTTTAATAATGATAATATCGCAGATATCTAACTCTGAGCAATGTTCTGTCTCTTGTGTTCATGTGTCCAGCACACAGTCTTTCAGGTGAGCATGTCTGTCCCGCAAAGTACGTTGCGGATACCGCTGGACTCCTCCCCAGCTCGGCCTCTCCTAACGTGCTTCTCCCTTGTCCATGGAGACATGAGAGCGGTCACCCCCTCCACTTTCATCAGACTCTTCTGCACACCCTCTTCCAGGTGATACGCTTGGCTAACTGTTCTCCTCGATCTTCCTGAAGAAACTGGCGTTCCTCTTGACAGTGGCGTTTCTGTCGGACACTGTCACATCAACCCATTCACTTCCACTAAGTCCATGGGTTGGGTTCATATGGGAGTGACAACTTCCCTTGTGGATGCCTGTTTCTCACCACCACTTCATCTCACGGCATCAATTGATGCGGTTTGAGTCCTCGTACGTTCCCACCCTCATTTCTGGCTCACCTCTTCACAGCCACCCTGTCATCATCAATCTCTGCTGGTTCCCTGTCCCCGGTGTCTGGCAGCAGCCCGCTGGGACATCTTTTGAACATGGCCTCCGCTGGTGCGACCCCGGTTGAACAGTGTGGAGTCGCATTATACTCCCTCATGAACTGATAGAGGGCCCTCTTGAGACACTGTTCTTGGCCGTGGGCAATGCGAAACACCTTGTTGAGGGTCCTCATGAAGCGTTCCGCCTCACTGTTTGCCCTCGGCCATAGAGGCGTTATCTTTCGATGATGAATCCTGTACCCTCTCATGAGCTGACCGAAGCTCTCTCCCTGAAACGGCGGCCCGTTGTCTGAACACAAAACCTGCGGCAGTCCATGAGTGGCAAACACCTTTACCAGTGCTGCTGCCACGTCGTCAAATGGCACTGATTCCAGGAACTCCACTTTGGGATACCTTGTCCATTGATTACAGAAACACCAGAAATTGCGTGTCTCTCCCTACTGAGTCACAATCCATGTGTACAGTTTCCTAAGGTTGTACGCATCTGGGGCATGGACTCAATAGCTGGCTCTAGTTGGGCTGGGGCAGCCCCCTGACACCAAAAGCAGCCAGCTATGAACTCAACCACCTTCCTCTCCAGGTCTGGAAACCACACCTTCAATATGAGGCGAGCTCTGGTTTTGGCCATACCTGGATGTCTCTGGTGCGCCAACGAGATCACTTGCTGGATTTTGCTCTCCAGGGCCACCATTTTGGCCCCTCCCAGCAGTTGGCTTGACTCAGCGAAAGCCATTTCTTCTCTTACCCTCCACAATTGTTCCAGGATGACGCAGACTTCCTGGGTTCCGTTACTGAGGCCTTCCAGATTGCCTTCCAATCTCCCCCCTTTGCAGCGCCCCTCGTAGAAGGCCAAAACACCTGTCTTCATCCAAGGCCTTCGCAAGTTCCTGGACAGGCATGGAGTTCGGTGTCGTGAATTCAATGATCACCTGTACATGCTCCTCCACTTCTTCGGTGGTGTTTTCACTAACTGCGTTTTCTCTGTGTGGATGCCTTGACAGGTAGTCTACCACGTTGTTGGCTCTGGATCTGTACACCAGACAGATACCCATATTCCAGGAGGACTAACATCCACTCTCTATCCTGGCCGGGGGCTTGGAGGATTATCCCGCCATGATTGGCACCAGGTGGTTGTGTTCTGTCGACACGACACTCTTACAGGTCTTCCCGGTAGGTACAGGCAGAAATGTCAGCACCCCCATAGCAATGCCAAGGCCTCCCGCTCAATCCCATTTTTCCTTATGCAGGGTGAGACATAGCAACTGCATCAGTTCGAGTAGTCTGATCAGCCTCGCCATGTGCTTGACTTCCGACCCTGCAAACACCAGAATGCCATCACATTCAGGTCAGCTAGGGCCCCTCGTATTATGTTCTGAAAGACTTTCACAGCCGATGTCACTTCGAAGCTGAGACGGTTATAATGGTACAACCCTTTGTGAGTCATAAAGGTGGTTATATATCCGTATTTGGGGTGGAGTAAAACCTGATGATTTCCGGCCCTTAGATCAAGTTTTGAGAAAAACCTGGCAGCTTGCAATTCGGCGATAATGTCATCAATTGTGGGTGTTAGGGACCTCTTCCTCTTTATTGCCTTGTTTGGCAGCCTCATGTCCACACAGATTCAGATCAAATCATTTTGTTTGGGTTTTATTGCTATGAACTTTGGTGACACCCAGGGCGTTGGCCCTTCCCCCATCTCAATAATGTCAAGTTGTGTTAGATTCTTTAGTTTTCTGTCAGTTCCCATAGGTGAAATGGGACCCTCGGGTGCTTCAGGGTGACTGGGCGAGTGGATTCATCTATGTGCAGTTTTATGGGTTCCACCAATGCCGATAAACACATGAGCAAATCTCTCCAGCACTGCCTGGACATCCTCGACATACACACTGTATGCAAAACTCACTATCCCAAGTGCCTCTGCTGCGGCACAACTCAGATGATGCCACTAGTGTCCATGACAGAAAACCTGGCCTTGCTCGAGCTGGATCCGTGCTCTGCCTGTGAGACAAATGCACCCATTAATGGGATTGGGCGGTCTCCTCCGAAGGTGAATATGCACGCTCTTGGGTGCTTCAGAGCTGAGGGGTCCGTCACTGCTTCATGTCTTTTCACCATGACATTTACAGAGGCCCCTGTATCCACCAAAACCATAACCTCCTAACCATTGACTCGTACCTCACACTCCAGCTGCCGTCTTGCTTTTGCCTTTATCACACTCACATTGGATATGAAGAACATTTTCTCTTCGTCCTCTTCCTCTTCTATCTCCTGCCCTGTTGCATTCTCTTCCTGATCTATGAGGACCACGCTCTGGGGGCGCTGTTGTCTGAAAGATCCCACCCTGACTGGTCCCCTCTGTATCACAACAGGGAGTGGTGCGTGACACATTCGTGCGTAGTGGTCAGAGTTGCCAATCTTGTACACGCCTTCTCCTTTGCAGGACACTCTGATGGGTGTGGGAGGTCATATCCACACTGTGTGCACGATGCTGGTGAATTCGTACCCTTCTCTCTTGCCAGTGCCGTGGTTCTCCGGAACCCCCTTGTCCCTGTCCCACTGCGCAAAAGTCATCGATCTTGAGTGTGTGTATTGCTGCATCCATCTTGGAGGCACGTGTTTCTGCCACTTCATCCGGTCTTCCCAGCTCGAGAATCCGTGCCAATGTCAGGCCAGGCTCTCTCAGCACTTGATGATGTAACTTTCCAGATGCACAACCTTGGATCAGTTGGTTATGTGTCATCCCCTATACATTGACCCACGCACACGTGGCTGAGAGATGCCAGAGCCGGACATAGAATGTGTTCATTGGCTCATTGTCCTTCTGCTTGACATTGCACATAACAAATTCACAGCTGCATATGAACCATCGATTGTAGCGGGTTGAAAATGTGATAGACCACCGAACCAGCCACATACATGAAAGTTGCTACTTTGCTCCCATCGTCAGTTCCCCCCGTGGCCCTTAAGTACATTTCAAGGCGGTTGATCCTAAAGTTCCACCTCGGTCCCAGGCTAGAAGGTGCTCCTGAGACATCAAACTTTGTCATTGGGGCTACGGACCCTTGTTGGTGTGGCAATCACACTCTCACCTGGGCAGCACCAGCGGCTGCAGCCTCATTTCCTTGATTGGCCTGCATCTCGCCGATTCAAGTGGGTGGTAGGGTGTACTGGGTGCACAGGCACCCCTCTTGTGACAGGGGCTGGAACCCGGAGAAACACATGTGAGGCTGCAGCCACTGGTGTCCACCACTGCTTCCTGCTCCAAGGGCTGGATGAAGACCCACACCAGAGAGCCACCTAGAGCACACCGGGGTGATGGAACCCTCCTTCTTGAGGAAAAAGAATAGAAAAATAAAGATCTTTCCTCCTTCCTCCCTTTCCTTCCAAGGATATACAAAGGGAAAAAGAGAGAAAAAAATATTTATTTTATTTTATTTTTTCTTAGGGATCATAAAGCATCTGAGGATGCTCCAAAAATTGTCTGTGCAGGCGCACGTGTACTCCCCGAGGGAGCCGTAAACTCCATGAGCAGACAGAATACAATATCTCTCACTGTGATGCACGAGTCTGCACGAGTCGGCTCTGAGGCCAATGTACGTATCTCTTGAGCGCTGCCCCTCATGGTAATGCTCAGGATCACTGCCGCCTGGCCTTCACATCACTGATGACCCCCTCGTTGACAGTGTAGTATGCGCCCCGAATGGGCCTTATGTGCGGTAAGACCCCGCCCCACAGACAACACATGACACGGTTGTTCACCGTCCGGGCTCCACGCGTGCACTCGCACACATCGCAGGAACACCCCCTTTATTCCACAACGACAGAGTTGTGTCACTCTGTCGCGTGTGTTCTTAAAGTAACACACCACAAACACAAAAGTATTTGTTTTCATAAATCCACTTGTTCATAAAACCACTTATAGCCTCACTAAATATTACATAATTACCCTGAAGAGGGAAAACCCGAGCCGACTGTCAGTCCTGGACGACCCCCCAACTGGAAGAAGCACCAACAACAACATGGCCGCCGGTCATACAAACTTATGCCCATCCCTAATGCTCCAACCAGGGTCAACTACCGTGAGCAGTACCCAGCCAGTCGGCCATATGTTCCCTCAGTAACACGAACCCTGCCAAGAACGGACGAAGAGACACACGACCGAGTTGGAGAAAGCTGCATGGACCGACTCGACTAAAAGACACTGTATTCAAAGCTGGTATGATGCAGGTCGTTAGAGACATCCCGACGACATTGTTTCGTTAGACATGAAGCATACGCGCAATCTGAGCATCTCACACATACACACACACCAATCTACATGAAGAACATACACAGTTCATTAGATAGAGGACTGCGACACCTACACAGTAGCACGTTTGTTTTTTTATCATTAGGCTCGCTATAGCACTGCAGAAACGCAAGAAGCAAGAAGAGCTTGTATACGCTTGCTGATACTTCATGCAGCTAACCCTATGGAAGGACAGGAGTGCCCAAGGGACCTGACCAAACCGTAAAGCTCATACTAACACATGGACCACGCCGACTCCATACTGGAAGCCAGAGCAGGCCCCAGGAGGAAACAGTAGGCCGCAGCGATCGCAGAGAAATCCCAAACTGAAAGGTGCTGTGCTAGCAGAAACGCCTACGGCGTGAGCCGCAGACTGCCAAGGACATCATGATGCAAAGTGACATTCCATATCCTGAGCCAAGGTGGCATCGGCGGCAGCAGCAATGGTTCCCTGTAAAATACACACAAATTCAAGGCAATTGAGCCTGCAAGAATGGTCTCCGGACACATGATCCGGCCAAGGTGTGTATAAGACAAGACTTAGAGGCTGAGAACGAACAGCAGGTCCAGGACTGGACAGCAACTTGCAACATACTTGTTACTTTCCAGACACCGTCTACGATGGGAATGGAGTGCTCTCATGGCAGTAGTCATCCTCACACTATTGTTATACGCAAGCACATAGTTCCAATTATGGAAACATAGTAGACATGCCCTGAGAACAGGTGTTTCGTGGGCTGGGAACAACACTTGTCCCAGGCTTGGGGCCCTGCAGCCTGACCAATTAGAACCAGGTGTTTGGGGGCAGATGACGAGGGGTTACAACCAATCAACAGACTTTCTCACAGTAAAACATTTAGTGTAGCAACTTCAGAGATGATCGAAGTATACCACCTAACTCAGACCTGTCCAATAGTAACCCATCCTGTAGGGACCTATACTGGACCTACCAGTCAGCGGGTCAATCCCCGGCCCGATAGGTTTGGGAGGGAGTCTGGCAGGTGATGAAGGTTATTGCGTCACAAGGACACAAAACTGGCCTGCAAGCCAGACTGTGGCGAGATGTGCCTGAACCTTATAGTGGCATGTGATCCCTGTGCATTTGCCTAATAAAGCACAGTAACTCCTTGCTCCTTGTGTGGACCTCGACTTCTTGGGACCAGGGAGGGAATTAGGGCCCTCCTTGAGCTGGGAGTCCGCAGACCCTTGGCACGGCTCTGCTGGCCCCAGAAATTACCCTGACAAGTTGGAGGCCCCAGCGAGATCGTTCTGTGACGTTAGCTCGGCCAGGTACTGCCTCCTCTGCCGTCGGACCTCAGAGGACTCTAGGACCCTCGCGAGATAACCGGCCTGCGGATCCGGAAGAATTGGTCATCGGGAGCCGACTTCAAAATTATCCCGCCCCCAGTTGCTGAGTTGTCCACGCAGTCCAGAGGGGGTGAGACGAGCCAAAGGAGGGGAGTCAGCGGCCGAGCAGCGCCGGCAGGCATGTAACAATGTAAGTGTGGTCCACGCAATGACCAACCTTATTTGAGGTTGTGGGAAAGGGATGTGTGAATAGGGGAAGAGGTTGAATGTGGATCGCTTTTATTAGTTAAAGTCAAGGTATCTGTGTTAGATTTGTGTAGCGGCGGGTTTGGTTCTGGCGTTTCGTACATTGGTTGGTCACACAACGTGTTTAGGCCATAAATGAAAAAGTAGATGTAAACGGATCCCTATGAGTTGGACGCTTTAGTTCGGTGAATAGAAATATTCCCATGAATGTTAGCTGAGGCTATCTAGTGTGGAGTTAAGAGGTTGAAAACGGATACTCCACTCCTGTGAGGTGGAAAGACAGCTCTAAGCGGTTTTGTGGGTTCGATTGAAATGATATATTTTTGTTCTGTCAGTGCGGGTAGTGTTTTTCCTCTCATCTGAACAGTATTTGGTGACGTCACCCATAGGCTATTGCAGAAGACCCTGCATTGTGGATTGGTGGAGGACTAGCCAGCTAATGTTCCTTGGATTGGTAGACAAGGCGCAGGGCCACAGAGGCTCGTAAAAGAGAAAAGAAAGGAGAACACTGTACACTGAACTGTATAACCTGTGAATTTTCCTTCCTGAAGAGACAGCGGGGTGTCGAAATCCTCAACTAGAGGTCAGGTAAAATAAGGTCTGGTATCGTCCCTCACTTGGAGACAGCAGGGAAGGGGAGGAGAATGTATGGTGGTTCGGGGATGGTGTTAACCCCTATTCAGCACATCTGTCTCACTCTGCCCCTTTAAAAGGATAAGATTATAAAGTATAGTGTGCAATGGTCCAAAGGTACCGAAGGGAAAGTAATTCGATCATAGCCGCCTAACGGCAGTTTTTCCCCAGACGCACTGCAATCACTACTGATGCACATACAAAACACACCAAAGGGGAAAAAGTTAGCTAACCAAATGTAAATATACGTGTTATGTAGTATGTCCCAGGTGGACTGACCGTGGATAATGAGCATGCAGGGGGTAAGGGAGGAGGGCGCGGATTCATGCGTGCCACCTCCCGCACCTCCCAGCATCACTTCTGACAATATAGAGGAGGGGGAGGAGCAGGGCTTGTACCCATTATGGGTCCTAGATGAGGTAAGGGAGCCTCGAGAACTAAAAGCGGCAGAGGGATATTCCAACCCCACATACAAACCACCCCCATACGCTCCAAAGATACATGCCCCGATCATCCTACAGGATGAAAAAGGGGAGGAGGCCACTAGCTCGGGCCTCGACGAAGAAGGTCTGCGGCGCACGAAAACAGAGTTTGCGGGATAAGCCTAGATGAATGGGTGGCGGCACAGGTGCTGCTAAAATTACAGGGGGTCACAACAGGTGAAGCAGAAGGTGCTGCAAGGGTGATAGAGGGGTTAGAGCTGGTACAGGGGTGCAGGGGGAAAGTGACACACAAGGTAAGTAAAGACCAGCAGAGGGAGGATGCGGAGGAAAAAGTGGAAAAGGAAAGGAGAGAACGGAAGGAAACAATAATAAAGGGGCTGGAGCTCAAGGAGCGGAAATGGCAGGGACGGTCAACTCAGACAGACAGGGAACAGGAAGAGGAAGTCAGTAGGGAGGCAGAGAGAATGACGCAGATCGAAGAGATGGAAGAGGTGGAATAGGAGATGGAGAAACAAAGAAGGGAGGATGCAGAAAGAGAGATGGCATTGTGGAGGAAAAATATATTATTACAACAGACACGTAAGTATGAAGAAGGGAAGTTGAAGGAGCTATGGTTGGCGAGAATAACTATGGAACGCAATGAGGAGAACGAGGAAGAGTAGGCACTCAAAAGGGTTCGAGAGTCGATACAGGAAGAGTTGGAAGCGACCGGCAGATGGGCAGGCTTTGCATGGGGCCACAGTGGGCGGCATGGATGCGTCTAATGCACCTTCGGTAAGTGGCGAGATAGAGCACATGGAAATAAGGGAGGAGAAAGATGCATGAGGCTTAACGAACATCGATCTTGAGACGGTAACCGTGCATTATCCACACGCGCACAAACTGACGTTCTCCGACGGGTTTTGTAGTGAAGAGGAAGATGACAGCAGAGATGACAACCCAATTGCTGAAGGAAGGGGAGGTCCTAGCAAACTTTACATACCACGAACAGGTATGGGGATGTCATGGGAGTGAAAAACACAAGATGAAAGGGACAGGTGAAGAAGCACAGACAGCACCACTCAAGGGGCAACTGAGGGAGTGGGCAGCCCCACAGACACCTTATAGGAACAGGCTCTGGGATCTCCCAGGGCATAGAAAGGAGGGGATGACAGTAACACAGACAAGGGGACACGCATGTTCACGAGGCAGGTTCTTCGGGTGTGAGACACACCACGCCTACCACACGGAGTGCAGGTGATGGACATAGACACAGCAGCGGAAGATGAGAGGGGGTCTATTCAGATTCGACATTATAGGCGCACGCCAGAGGAGAGGGCAGTATATTCGCAGATGCCCTTACTGGAGAGGGGTGGGAGCAGGCTACAGTATATACTGTGGAAACACACAGACAAGGAAGACATTAAGCTGAGGTTACCCTCCCTAAGTGCAGGGGCGGGGAAATGGATAACAACCCAACCCATCACCCCAGGTACAGCAACAACAACAGGCGATGCCAGTAACCACACATGCTCATGTGTTGTACACGCAACCGCCACAACAACAGGATATGACGCCGGTACAGCAGTTGACACAAATAAAGGACGATTCCACACAAACCTCAGACACCACTGCAGTGGTACCCGTGACCAGGATGGGTGGAGTGACGCTGGTGGGGCCCAACCCATACACGGGGAATGGACAACCATCGTACCCCAATAGAACAGCCCACAGATGAACTTGTGTCCCATCCTATCAGTCATACCTAATCCTGCGGCGGAACCTTGCACATGGGTGGCTATAGGTGACAAAGTCTTTTCCTTTCTGGTTGACACTGGTGCGACTAAGTCGTGCATACGGGAGGGAAAGTATAAATTGTCAGGTGATGCCATTAACACTCAAGGATTCTCTGGGGCTCAAGAAGTGGTTTCGTTTACTGATAACATCTCCTTATCGATAGGAGATCACGCTTATCACTACCCCTACATTACTCCAAGCACGCACCTGTCAACATACTGGGACGCGACATAATGAGCCGGCTGGACATGACGATCTCCTTTACAGACAAAGGCATCATTTGCTCCACACCAGGCATTCACATGCTCACAGCCAGGCAAATGCTTCAAGCATACTGTGGGCAAGAGGTACAGAGGGGGGAGCCTGTTGACGCAGAAGTCTTCCTGTATGGAACAGACATGGCCCTTGTGTGGTTGCCCGGGATCACAGGGAAGGTATGGAGAAGACCCAGGGAGTACCTCTTTAGGCCAGAGACACCAGCTGATGAAAAGGAAGGGGCGTTCATATCACTCGACATACAGGGTATCGTGGCACGAGGGGATTGGGTTGCGGTACACGCACTAGATGACGAAGGGAAGGCATGGAGGGCCACAATAGCACTGAGAGAAGGGTGCCGACTAACACAAGTGACAGACAAGGAGCTGTTTACGCAAGCAAGGGGGAAAAGTGAAATGATGCTAGGTATGAGCGTGTACATTTGGATACGTGTAGCATACAAAGTGGTGGCGCAGAAGATGGCAATGGCCAAAGAGGCTCCACCTTCATTTTGTGAAGAGGACCTAGCAAAGGTACCTAAGGCGCTATGGACTACTAGCCCGTATGATGTCGGGTGCATAAAAAGCATAGGAGGAGTGCAAATAAAACTGAAGCCAGGAGCAATCCTGCCCAGGGCTCGGCAGTACCCTTTGACTAAGGAAGCAGATGAAGGCATTTATGAGACAATCAGTGCCCTTATAGACAGAGGTATTCTGGTGCCATCAGAGTCTCCATGCAACACTGCAGTGTACCCCGTTCGCAAGGCAAATGGGGGGTCATGGCATTTCATTAAAATTAAAAAGAATCACCTCAAACCCAGAATTGCTTGAAACTGAATGCTCTACTTTGATGAACAAATTCCAAGAAAGAGGATATCCCTCAAATATCTTGAATGAAGCTAAGTCCAGATCTTGCAACATTACCATGTCAGATCTCTTAAAACCTAAAACCAAGTCCAAGGAGACACCACTCCTCTTCATTTCGAGATTTCCTAGTCAAAGTGTTCAGATTTCTAAATGCATCAAAAAAACTGAAACATTTTACACAATGACCCTACACTCATAAAGTTATTCCTGACAGCGCCCATGATGTGTTTTAAGAGAGGCAAGAACATCAGGGATAAATTAGTCAGGGCAGAGAAAATACCTAAAGACAAACAACAATTTCTATCCACTAAGAAACTAGGCACCTTTCCGTGCCTGTGTTGTACACATTGTGATAATGTCATCAAGGGAAATACAGTGACTCATCCATGAACCGGGAACAAAATCAAATTAAGACATTACTCCACTTTTATGTCATCAGGAGTGGTATACATGATCAAATGTCCATGTGGCAAAGTGTATGTAGGCCAGACCAAGAGACCATTTAAGATCAGACTGACAGAACACAAGTCCAATATACGTTGTAACAACCAACATTCACCCTTGGCAAAACACTTTAACCAATTCAAACATTCTATTGCCCAATTGAAATTTCAAATTCTAGAGGTAGTGAAATGTCCTCCTAGGGGAGGTAATTACCAAGCTCTCCTCTTACAAAGAGAATCCTACTGGACAGATACGTTGGACTGTGTCCAACCTTGTGGTCTTAATGATGAGTTTTCATTAAACTTCTTTTTATAGCTTCATAGAATCTCATTAAGTATTGTCCACCTCTCAATTCTGAACTACAATTTCATTGATGGATCAATGCAATTCCTTTGATAACTTTTAACAGCGAGATTGAACCCCTTTCTTTAACTTTTGTATTGATCTCATTGCTTATAGCATGAGTTTTGTGTTATCCTTTGAAATGTATTCTGTTGTAGTTTTTTTCATATATGTTCTCTCAATTTGCTCAAAATATTTTTTACCCCTTCATTGATTTTCTTTTACTTTTTTGAAATGTTGTCTGTTGTGGTTTTCTTTCATATATGCTCTCTCCATCTGCTCACATTTTTTTACCCCCTTTTTCTTTTATTTTTCTTCATGTTTGTTAACTTGTCTTCAGTTTTTTTTTATTTTTTTGTTTTTTTTTACATCTGGGCAACACGCTCTGATCGCGTCCTGTGGAGTACAACTAGTTCACCTTTCACTACTGATATTCATTTTCGATTTAACAGTCACTCAGGATTTATTCCCACTTCTTTTCCAACTTGATCTAGTCTATTACCATCCACTCGCCATTTTTTGTTTTTTCTGCATAATCAAATCCCAGTTGGTGTTTATTTTGTGAGTACTTTGGTCTTAATTACTCGCTGCATTTACACGGATTTACTTTGCTGTCCTACATTATTTTCCGATCTATTTACACAGCTAAATCATTACAATATGGGATTCCTACTTCCAATATGGCTTTCCCTATACTTTGATAGGGATTAGTCCTATTTTTAATGTCCATGACCTCTTCTTCAATATATATTGTGTAGCAAGGTGGCGCTGACGGTTACCGTAGTAACGGATTCAGACTCCATCTTCCGAACGCTTTCACTCTTCAATCTGCCTCGGATGAGATACAGTGATTCTCCCTAACGCTTCCCAATCGTAGGGGTCGTATCCAAAGAGGCTGTTTTCTGACGCTATATTTATCTTTCCTTGTAGCACTTTGAGATGCTTTGTGGCATTACTGCAGCCATTCCTCTACCATATTAATCCTCTGAGACAGCTTCATTTTCTCATTTGTTTCTCCACCTCACATGAGGCAAGTATTTGTTACATTCTGCAGTTTTATCTTTTTTGTTTTTCTTTCAGCACTCCTTTATTATTTGTAAATTGTAATAATAACTACAACTTATTTTCCCTACTCCCTTTTACCTGTATTCTACTTAGCTCTCTCTCTCTATTCATTGTCTTTCTAGGCCTTTTTTTAAAAGTACATTAAGTTCGTCATTGCAGTGCAAGCCAAAGCTCTCTCCGCATCTGCGGTAGAAATATCTTTCAATCTTCATTTTGAAATACTTTCACTGCAGTATACTTGGTAAGGGATACCACTCTGTTATTCTGTTAATTGACAACTATCTCTGGTTTAGGGACCTAGGACTTACTATTTAAACATGCGTGCACCAGTTTGCACCATAGGACTTATCCAGTCTTTAGCTACTCGATTGAGTTACAGATGTTGCATTTCATCTCGCACTTCCTTATATCCATTATGTTTTAAACATGTACTGCCATCTTGCCTTCAGATTCCGTCACGTCTAGGGTTCCCTCGGGGGCCTGCCTTATTACATTGTCTTTGGAAGTTTACCATTAGATAAGACTTGGAAAGCCCAGATATGGTACAGAGAGATGGTACCTGATTCAGTTCTTTTTCACAGGTATGTTTATCCCTTATGCTGTTAATAGGCCTCAGTACCATATTCTTCTCTTGAGTTATCCCATTTTACTTAGGGTGAACTACCTGCACACGGCGCTTCTCTGAGTTGTTCCCTTTCTGTATGAGCACTATCACTTATTATGTTAGTAAATGTAGAGGTTCTATGGCAACTTTATTAATATTTCGTGTCCACTTGAAGATGTAATTGTCTCCATGATGATCTACTTAATTTTGCAAATGTCAGTTTAGATTCAGAATTTTGATCTAATTAGTGAAATATATACAATCCTTTACATTATACAATGTTGTATGCAATGAACTGCAAAGAAACCAATAATTGATAAGGAAAATATTGATATATTCTTTATCAAATAATGAACAACAACTATGTATTGTTATATTGGTTGCTTTTATTAATGTAATTTTGTTTAATTAACAGTCTGTATTTGGCCAATTGAAGAAGGGGAACAAATCCTCGAAACTCGTCGCCTCAATATAACAGACTCATTTTTGTTTGCTTCTCTGTACATTGACCTATGTTCTTAATACATTTTGTATATGTATTTTCCTGAATTAATTATATATATTCTTCAAACTTAAAATCCTTTTTATGTGATGAAATTATTTGTTCTACCATGTTGAAAAAATTCATTTGAAAATTATTGAAAATTATTGGAATCAATATAGTATTTGGCTTGATGCCGACATTTGATAGTGTGCAGGGGACGGGAGGATTCCCAGATTTAATCTTCTTTTCCCTTTCTGTCACGGCGTTTCACACAAGATTAGAGGTCCCTTAACAATATCATAGAAGCAGAGTACCCGGTAGCAGCCAACCCTGCGACTATTTTATGCGGCATCCCTGTTGAAGCCACTGTTTTTACGGTCATAGACGTCAGAAATAAGTTTTTCTCAATACCCTTGCACCCAGACTCACAGGACTTAACGAGTTTCATGTACCGCAACCAGAAGTGGAAGCATACTAGGTTGCCGCAAGGATACCACGAATCACCCTCCATTTTCAATAGAATAATACAGATGGATTTAGCTAATCTCAAAACGAAGGGTACAGTGCTGCAGTATGTAGACGACATTCTCATCTGCAGTGTCACTGAGGAGGTGTGCAGGGAAGACTCGATACACATGCTCACTGTGCTGGCGGAAAAGGGATATAAGGTGTACAACGCCAAACTACAATACTGCCAGAGGGAGGTGCTGTACCTCGGTCAGGTGATCTTGCAGAACGGTAAGCACATAGCGCCTAGCAGGACACAATCAACACTCTCCACAACCTCAAACAAAGACAGTAAGGGAACTGCAGCGATTCCTAGGACTATGCAACTGCTGTAGAGTATGGGTGTTTGATTACAGCACTTATATTTGTCCTTTCCTCGCGGCACTAAAGAAGGCGCAGAGGAACAACAAACAGTTGTGTTGGACAAGGGAAATGACGGAAGCATTCAGCAAGCTCAAACAAGCGATTTCCATGGCTCCTGTATTAGGGACACCAAACTACAATAAGGAGTTTTTCTTGTTCTCCCACTCTGATGGTCGGGTCATGAAAGCAGTACTGACACAAAAAACAAGCATAGGTCACAAGCCAATAGTGTACCACAGAGGCCAATTGGACACAGTGATGCTAGGGCATTTTCTGTGCGAACAACATTTGGCTGCTGCAGCATTCGCAGTAGAAAAGGCATCACTAATAACCATGGGATGCTCGACAACCCTTTACGTGGAGCACGCCCTATTTGCAATACTGCATAAGCCAAAAAATACACTGACTACCCAGAGAGTGACAGGATATGAGATTATATTGTCACGACCAGCGTTAAAAATAGTACGATGTAAGAATGTAAACCCAGCACAGTATTTGGCAGAAGAATACAAAGAAGGGGAATATGTTCATAATTGCACACAGGCTATTGAAATATACACAGCAACATGAAAGGTAGAGGAAGACGCACTTGATGGGGGAGAGGTAATGTACATTGATGGATCATCAACAATCAACCAAGGGGATGGTATACGCAGGACAAGCACAGCAGTTGTAAGATTGAGAGAAGACTGGTCAAGCGAGGTAGTGAGAAGCATTCGGCTCCCCTCACATTACTCAACACAAGCAGCAGAATGAGTGGCTCTCATACTGGCACTCAGGGAATGTGACGGTAAGAGGGTCATTATCTATTCGGATAGCGTTTATGTCACGTCAACAGTCTACTCAGGGCTTGTGAGGTGGTTAAGGCTGGGGTTTAGGAACGTGGACAGGACCCCTGTACAACATGCGCTCCTTTTGGGAGAGCTAATAGAGGCAGTCGTGTACCCAGCAGAATTGACATTGGTGAAGTGTCGGGCACACACAAACGGGCAGGACCCAATATCAAAAGGGAACGAGGCAGCAGATTTCCATGCAAAACATGCATCATATTTCTGAGAGATGTGGGACATACCAGAAAAACAAAAGGAGAAGGGAAGGGTGAGGCAGATGTTAATGAAGGAAGGGTACAGTCATTTACCAGAAAGTCAAATTATGGAACAGCTAGCAGCAGCACCAGTGGGTGAAAAGGAACTCTCTGTAAAAAGAGGGTGCTCGATGTCCCCAACTGATGCCTTGTGGTGCCAAAATAACACTGTAAAAGTGGTAATGCCACGTGCACTACTCGAAATAATGCTATCGCAAATGCAACATCCTGCGCACACAGGGAAAGAGGTTATTGCAGCACGTATTGGAGAATCATGGTTGTGTCCAGATTTAAACACACGTGTCCAATTTTATCAGTAATTGCCTGACATGCGAACAGTTCAATGTTGGACATACATTAAGGGTAATAGCAGGAGTAATCCCCCGTCCTGAGGGCCCCTTCTTACACCTCCACATTGATTACGTGGATATGATCCATGTATGTCAAAGGTTATCGGTACATGATAGTGGTAGCATGCCCATTCTCGAGGTGGATTGAGGCAGGTCCATGCTCTCATGCCGATGCCTTCCGAGCGGCTATGTTTTTAGTCCGAGAAGTATTCCCAAGATGGGGAGTCTGTGAGGTCTTGCGATCTGACAATGGTTCCCATTTTGCAAATTAATTATTTCAGTACATTACGGCCTTGTTGGGAATAAAACATAAGCTTGCGTGTGCCTATCATCCGCAAGCTAATGGCGTGCGCGAATGCCTGAACGGGTTGCTGAAGGAACGCATCGCCAAAATCCAACAGAGCACTAAGAGGAACTGGTTGCACTGCTTGCCCCTAGCCCTGTTTGAGCTGAGGAATAAACCCGGCTCTGACTACCACCTCACACCCCACAAAGTGGTGACAGAGTGCCATATGCGTCTACCCCTAGCCCCTCCTACCAGGGCAGTAAGGGATTGCAAAGGGACTGCAGATGTTTTTGGGGCAGAAATGTATGAATATGTGAATTCACTTGTTTCTAGCACTTCTTTTATCTCTCGGCAGATTCAACAGATCCAAGGGAGAGCGGAAGATGGTTAAGACAAAGATGACAGCAGTGAAGACACAACATAGGAACAACCTGTTATGGTGGGGGACCGGTTCCTTTTGAAGAACTTCACTAAGCGCTGGAATGCGCCACGCTTCACAGGGCCTTACACTGTAGAAGCCATAGCAGAGAGAGCGGTCAAGCTCGAGGGCCGGACAGCTTGGTACCATTTGCAGGATATTTAATCCTACAGGGCACCAACCCAGCCTTAGAGAAGCCGACAGTGCGAATACCACAGAATCAGGCAATAGCCCAGACAAATGTGATGCCCAGACCCTGAGCCCTGTAGCTTCTGACAACACTCTGCCCGCAGATGATGCAGAGCATGCCGGACATCCAATGGTCAGACGCTCACAAGCCCCTGATGTCCCCACTGCTGTTCTAGTACAAATAGAAGAGTGATGTTCTCCCCTGTGCAAGGAATATACACATCAAGAACTGTACAGGGTTTCTTCACGGGTGTAAGGATCTGTAATAGAGACTGTCCAATGCCAAGTAGAAATAACCATACAGCACGCACAATCTCATTAGGAATACAATGTGTTAACACATTGATTGAGGTGCCTCTGTTCTTCTCTCTCTCTCTGTCCCTCTCTTCCTTCGTACATGCAGGTTGTCGTGATTGTAATTGTTGATGTGTGACTATTCTAAGATAGGATTATAGGATAGTAGATGTTACCTCCTGTTGACTACCCTGAAGCATTGTCCCATCAGTATATTCATGCTATACGGAGGGCCACCTACGATAGACTGCAACCACCCTGAGTATACTATTATGCATTTATTGAGCACCTTGCCAAACATACCCACAACTTCACCATATTATACCAACCATCAGGCACCGGTCAATACGCAAGATATGGGAGGAAATGTTTGCATGGGCACTAAATGATTACTTAGTTCGCAGAGCTTAAGATACTTACAAGTACTAACACAATAACCTTTTTTTACTGCAATTTTCAGTCGAGAACTTTATCAACTCATCTACTACAGGGTCAATAAGGGAACAGGTAAAAATGTTTTTCCCAATAAAGAGAGTATTAAAACCTGTGTGGTTATTGCTGTTCCTGAGCATTTTAGCCGTGGTGTTCTGGAACACCTACACTGCTTTGCATGTTTCAGCTGCTTCAAATACTAACACTCCTCCAACCCCAGTGGCAAGGACAACTGTGTCAGGTGGTCCTAATGAAGAAATAAATAAGGTAAGAAAAGGTAAGCCTAGTGTGGGAACTGATGTAAGAGGGGTTGACACATATCTCACTGACACAGCACATGTAGCTAACAACATGTGGTATAAACACGTCTAAAATTGGTAAGGAAACAACAAGGGAGAGTTGCTATGTCTGCTCCCTGATCCCGTATGCCATTGGGTCCACCAGGACCTATGTAGCAACAGAAGTACCAGCAGCAACGGCACAATGTCTCCTGTACCTCGCTATGTTCCAGACGCAGAGGAGATTGCAAGGGAAGGCGGCAACGTTAAGATGGAGATCAAAGGAAACATTTCCCTGTGAGGACAATTTCATTAAGACACTACCGATGATGGACAATTATTGGCAGCAGGCAGAGGCCCTACGATATATTTCTGACGGACCTGAGAAGCGTGAAACAAAAGAAGTGACACTGCAATACCTGCCATGCAAATGGGGAGCAAAGGAAACCGGTGGAGAACCCGGTTGCTGGGAGCGATGGCAGGTGCTGGTGTATGGCAAGGTATATAAAAAGGATGGCTGGGAGGATGGCATAGTAGGGAGCAAGGCATTGACGTTAACAAGAGCCGCTGTAACCAAGGTCCAAGAAGAAAATGACAAATGCCTCAAGGAATGGGCCAGGAGTGCAAGCCTGCTAACTTGGGTAGACAAGGAAGATGGGCCACTCAAAATTATACTGCTGACCACACCTGCCTTGTGTAATCAGCACGATGGCACCGACCAAGTGGGGCAGGACAAAGGATGCAGAAGAATAGAGAAGATACCACAAATGGGGACAGGAACAGCAGTGCTAATGGACCACTATTGAGCCTGTGGTTCCAAAGCATATGAGAAACTTCCTCCAAACTGGGGAGGGATATGTTCCTTGGCGCATGTCAACATCCCCTCATTAGTGTTACCCAAAAAGCATTTTGACTTAAGCAAATTCCCCAAGATGGACGAAGGCAGCAGCAGGAAGAAGAGGTCATTACCATCCACCCAAAACAATAGAACCAATACAACAATTGGAAAGGACCAAGTGAAGAGAGCGAAAAGAGGGAACTATTTTTGGGAGTGATCTAAGGTGGCACTAGATGAGATACTGAGCACACAAACTGTTCAGCAGAACTGCAATGTTCTTTCAAGCACTAATACACCCAGGATTTCAGACGTACGTCAATGCGAAGTGGCTCCAGATAACAAGATGGGAACTGATGATGACAATCAACTCAACAGTGAACGGCTTCAATGCAATAAAGGAGGAGCTCAGAGAAATACGACTGGTGGCACTACAGAACAGATACATCCTGGACCTCCTCACGGCTATAGAAGGAGGAGTTTGCACCAAAATAGGGAGTTCCTGCTGTATGTTTAGCCCAGCAAACAATGAAGACAACAGTATCCTGTCTGAAGCAGTCGCGCAGCTGGCACGAATGCACGCCAAGATGGAAGAGGAGTTGAAAGGTACCAAAACAGACAAGAGTTGGTTTTCGTTCCTATGGTCCTGGATGCCTTTCTGGTTATCTGATGGTCTGAAGGTACTAACGGGAGGACTGGTGATGGGAGTGGCGTCATAATTTGTCGTAAAATTCTGTATGGTAAAATGTAAGAAGGAAGCAGAAGAAGCGGTGTGAATAAAAATACTGATGGCTATGGGTAACGACGAACATATGGACCAAGAACCGGAAGAAAGAGAGTGGCTGAGGCAACAGATAACACAAGTAGATGTGTACCCTCCTACAATGAAACTAGAAAATCCGCGCAACCCAAAGAAGTATGTGGGGAAGTGGGTCTACTGCAAGCCTGGGGGTGGCTGTGTCTACATGTTCTGGTGCTTTGAAGATCACGTCACCCACTATGGACACTTGGGTGGTATAACGAAAGTGTGGCGACTGATGGATGACAAAAGGTACCATGATGTTGTGGTCGACAAGTCAACCAGAGGGGGGACTAAAGAGGGAAAACCCGAGCCGACTCTCAGAACTGGACAACACCCCAACCGGAAGAAGCACCAACAACAACATGGCCGCCGGTCATACGAATTTATGCCCGTCCCTAATGCTCCAACCAGGGACAACTACCGCGAGCGGTAACCAGCCAGTCGGCCATATGTTCTCTCAGTAACACAATCCCTGCCAAGAACGGGCGAAGAGACACACGACCAAGTTGGAGAAAGCCGCATGGACCAATTCAATTAAAAGACACTGTAACCGCCAAGAGAAGCCGACTGAGGCGGGCAGGCATATGTTGACACCAACATAACCTCCGACATCTGCAATGAACTTTAAGTTGAGATACCCGTTGGCAACGCACCGTCAGACTTCCCCCGCAGAATAAAGAAATGGCGGCTCAATTGGGCCCCCCCTGACAAAAGTGATAGGACTAGCGTCAAGTAACAGCGAGAGAAACACAAAGAAGTTATACCAAATGTATTGACTAATTGTTCAGTCTGAGCAGACCCTAGTCAAGCTCGGCCTAATGTTCGGGCGACAGGTACTTCAAGTTGGGGTGGTGTATGGGGAGGGGACAGGGGAGTTTGTTTTCATGACAGAGTTTGTTTGTCTAGTTTACTGTTTTAGGATTGATGCGCGCTATGGGTTGGGGTCTGGCTCCCGTTGGGCGGACAGGGGTCACCATCCGGGGACACACACAGCATTACCCGGCACACCCAATTCCCGACCACCATGACAGAACACGCCATTGAAAGCAAGACCAAGTCCATTAAGATAATGACTTGGAATGTGAACGGGCTGGGCAGCAGTATCAAGAGGCGCCTTGTACTACAATATCTGAACCGATATGCGCCCGATGTGGCCTTTCTAACCGAAACGCACCTGGCGGGTACGAACTGTAACCTCTTTAAGCGAACCAATTACCGCATTGCGTTACACTCAGGTTTCTCCACGGGAGCCAGGGGGGTACTGATCCTGGTACACAAGCGACTACCATTGAATCTCCTATCTGTCACACAGGATACGGGAGGTAAATTTGTTTACATAACCGCGACTCTCTGGGAGCGGTCTATATCCATGCTAGCCGTATACGCACCACCAACCTAACTCACCGCATTACTTAACGATATAACGCCTATCTTAGCGGCAGATTCCTCGAACTTGGTAATGGTGGGGGGAGATTTTAACGAAGTCATGAATTTGGAACTTGACCGTACGCATATTCGTTCGAGAAATCCAGCTGCGCATACCAAATTGGCCACATTCTTTGACGCAATAGGCCTGAAAGATGTGTGGAGACACTTACACCCCGGCACAAGAGAATACTCGTTTCTCTCCGGAGCACACGCCTCACTATCCAGGCTTGATCATTTTGTTCTCCCGACGTCCGAATTACATCTAGCAACTGATGCACACCTCCTACCCAGAGGTATATCAGACCATTCACCGCTCATGTTAGAGCTTAATACCCACAGACCGGTCCCCCCACCCACATGGAGGTTAAATAATTATTATCTGGGCTTCCCCGATTTAGTGGAGCATGTTAAAAATGCGACAGAATCATACTTTGAATTGAACACAACCTCCGTGGATAGCCCTGTAACACTGTGGGAGGCTTATAAACCAGTACTGAGGGGGGAACTCATATCCCAGGCCACAGCCCATAAGAGGAAACAGGTCGAAGCAATCCGGGCGGCTGAAGCGCGAGTGCAAGAGGCAGAGGTAGCTCATCTATCCCAGGACCTCCCAGAATCTCATCGCGAGTTACAATTAGCACAAAAACAGTTCCAAAACGTCGCCCTGGACAATGCCAAACAGGCACACGCAGCGATGCGTGCCAGAGTGTACGAAACCGGGGACAAGGCAGGCAAAATGTTGGCATGGCTGGAGAAGCGAGACGAGGGGCTCCGACATGTTAGAGCAATTAGATCACAGGGGAATATTCTAATAACAGTGGTCCGCGACATAGCGGAACGGTTCGCAGCCTATTATAAGGAATTTATGGAGCGCCAACCTCCCCTATTGACACCACGGCCATCTCGGAAATCACCCTTCCCTCCTTGACGCCTGAACAAAGAGCCCTACTAGAAACTAACACAACAGAGGATGAACTGTCTGCAGCCATAGCGGACCTCCAACCCGGGAAAACCCCGGGACCCAACGGTTTTCCCATTGAGGTGTGGAAGAAAATAGGTACAAGCTTAATTACACCACACTTACTGAAAATGTATGAAACCTCCCGCAGCAAAGGGTCCCTCCCACAGGACCTGAGACAGGCCACCATAGTGGTCATACCCAAGGCGGACAAACCCCCAGATTGCTGCAGCTCGTATAGACCTATTTCCCTCATCAACACTGAAACCAAAATCCTAGCGAAAACATTAGCCAATAGACTCCAGCAAGTCATACCCTCCTTGATCCACCCGGATCAGTGTGGTTTTATGCCGCAAAGATCCACGCGGATGAATATACATCGATTATTCACGGCAATGGAAAATGCGACCACTATCCGAGGCCCTCTAGCCCTGCTGGCAGTGGACTTCGAGAAGGCCTTTAATTCTATTAGGTGGGATGCGGTCTGGGAAATAATGCATAGAATGGGATTTGGGCCCCAATTTATGAGTTGGGTTAAATTACTGTATAAATCTCCGTTAGCCGTCACGAAAGTGAATGGTCACGTATCAGACCCCTTTGAAATTGGCACAGGGACCAGGCAAGGATGCCCACTGTCAGCTATGATATTCGCAATAGCAATCGAACCGCTCGCAATACTGTTAAGAACTAACGAAACATGGAAGGGATTCCGATGGTCTGAAGCCTGGGAGGACAAAGTTTCCCTATATGCAGACGACTTGCTGGTATACTTACAAGACCTGGTTAGATCCTGCCCCATAGTGACTGATTTACTCCAGAAATACGGCTCCTTCAGCGGCCTGAGAGTAAACTGGGCTAAGTCTACTCTGTTCCCGCTTAGACAAGAGGAAGAATCGATCCCGCCCCAATGTCCCTACCAGGTAGAAAGGGAACAATTCAAATATCTAGGTATATTAATAACAAATAATCTGAATGATTATGTTCCCAGAAATCTGTACCCAGTCATGACAAGATTTGCAGAGGACACCCGTCACTGGTCATCCCTTCCTCTGACATTACTGGGTAGAGCTGCGCTCTTTAAAATGATGGCCTTGCCCCGACTCCTGTACATATTACAGAACGCCCCCTTATATATTCCTTCAAACATATTCAGGAAAATAGATCAGACACTTCGTAAACTGCTATGGAATGACGGCCACCCACGTATAGCTCTCGCCACGCTCCAAAGATCCATATGGGAGGGCGGAATAGGACTACCCCGAATGCAAACGTATTATTGGGCCAGTCAATTGATGAAAGTGAATGACCAACTACACGGCGACACAGGTGCGCCACATAACAGATCTTTAGAACTCGACACTCCCGGGAAATCCATTATGCAATATCTCTACAAGAAAAGAGACTGCGCGGCCACTCCCAACATGCGAGCACAGATAACACAAATCTGGATAGATGCACATAAATTTGTGGGATGGGGCGACAAACTATCGCAGGTGCAACCTCTGTGGAATAACAGGAACCTTCCCGGTGTATACACGCTCCCCAGATGGCCGAATTGGTCTCGGCATGGATCGCTCACAATGGGAGACGTTGTGAAGGATGACACTATGGTTCCTTTTGCGGAGTCGGCTCTCTGATTTGGACTTCCCCAAACTGAGCACTACCACTATGCCCAACTACAACACGCATTACATAACATTCTCCCTGAAGTGATTTCTCTGCCGGACTTTACCCCCATTGAAAGAAACTTATTCCCGGAACAAATCACCCATAAAGTGACATTGGTTCTGTACAGTGCCATAAGTTCCTTTGGCACACCAGATCTGCTGTCGCTGCGGACCAAATGGGAGTCGGATGTGGGGGCTATACTACCGGAGGAATGGGTCACAGTATTGATGTTCCCTAGGGAGATAGCAATATCATCAAGGCTTAGACTGATCCAGTTAAAGATACTACATAGAGTATACTATCCTAGGGTAGCCCTATATAGATGGGGAAGGATAAATGACCCGAATTGCCTGCGATGCAAAACAGAAGAAGGCACCTTCTTCCACATCCTGTGGGATTGCACACACATCCAACCACTTTGGGAGGCATGTTGTGTGGAACTCTCCAGAGTTATGGGAAAAACAATTCCCAGAAACCCTAAGCTATTACTGTTGGGAATAGATGATGAAATTGACCTATGTAGATATGAAAAATTGCTTCTGTTCACCACTACTGCACTTTTGAAAAGGAACATTGCTCAGAAATGGGGCTCGGACCAAACACCGAGCTATGAACAATGGAGGACAGATGTGGATATTTGTGTCGCAATGGAATACAGGGTATACTCAGCCAGAGGATGCCCGGCTAAAGCCCCAAAAGTGTGGCAGAAATGGGAAGAAGCCCAATGAGGGCTAACACAGGAGAATTGGCCACTGGGATATGTCAAAAAGCGCCCCCCTGATACCCACGGCGCCCGCAGGATAAAGCAGCTGGGTGTTGTTCCCGGGTTCGGATAAAAAGTTGACCCAATTTGCAACATTATGTGTACATCAATCGGAGACAGCCAATAACCCATACCAGCAGTGTGCATGTATTGATTGTTTATCTGTTTATTTGTCTTAAAACACCAATAAAATATGTTATAAAAAAAAAAGACACTGTATTCAAGGCTGGTATGATGCAGGTCGTTAGAGACATCCCAACAACATAGTTTCATTATACATGAAGCATACACGCAATCTGCACATCTCACACATACACACACACCAATCTACATGAAAAACATGTACAGTTTGTTAGATGGAGGACTGTGACACCTACACAGTAGCACGTTTGTTATTTTATCATTAGGCTCGCTATAGGACTGCAGAAACGCAAGAAGCAAGAAGAGCTTGTATACGCTTACTGATGCCTCCATGCAGCTAACCCTATGGAAGTACAGGAGCACCCAAGGGACCTGACCAACCGTGAAGCTCATACTAACACATGGACTATGCTGACTCCATACTTGAAGCCAGAGCAGGCCCCAGGAGAAAACAGTAGGCCGCAGCGATTGCAGAGAAATCCCAAACTGAAAGGTGCTGCGCTAGCAGAAACGCCTACGGCGTGAGCTGCAAACTGCCAAGGACATCATGTTACAAAGTGACATTCCATATCCTGAGCCACGGTGGTATCGGCGGCAGCAGCAATGGTTCCCTGTAAAATACACACTCATTCCAGACAATTGAGCCTGCAAGAATGGTCTCCGGACACGTGATCCGGCCAAGGTGTGAATAAGCCAAGACTCAGAGGCTGAGAACGAGCAGCAGGTCCAGGACTTGACAGCGACTTGCAACATACTTGTTACTTTCCAGACCCCATCTACGATGGGAATGGAGCGCTCTCCTGGCAGTAGTCATCCTCACACTGTTGTTATACGTAAGCATATAGTTGCAATTATGGAAACATAGTGGACATGCCCTGAAAACAGGTGTTTCGCAGGCTGGGAACGACGTTTGTCCCAGGCTTGGGGGCCTGCAGCCTGACCAATTAGAACCAGGAGTTTGGGGGCAGATGACCAGGGGTGCCAACCAATCAACAGACTTTCTCACTGTAACACTTTTAGTGTAGCAACTTTCGGGGATGATCCAAGTATACCACCTGACACAGACTTGTCCATTAGTAACCCATCCTATAGGGTTCTATACTGGACCTACCAGTCAGCGGGCCAATCCCCGGCCCAAATAGGTTTGGGAGGGAGTCCGCCAGGTGACAAAGGTTATTGTGCCACGAGGACACAAAACTGGCCTGCGAGCCAGACTCTGGCGAGCGGTGCCTGAACCTTGTAGTGGCATGTGATCCCTGTGCGTTTGCCTAATAAAGCACAGTAACTCCTTGCTCCTTGTGTGGACCTCGACTTCTTGGGAACAAGGAGGGAGTTAGGGCCCTCTGTGAGCTGGGAGTCCGCGGACCCTTGGCACAGCTCTGTCGGCCCCAGAAACTACCCTAACATCCCCAACTTCAGAGTACTTAGTCACTACTTCATAAGGGGAATACCTCTTAGAATGTTGGTTTTACAAACAATAAAGGAATCTCATCAAGGAGATATTAAAGATATGTTAAGGAATCTCAAGGTTCTATTCCAGTGCTTTACAAAGTAAACATATTTAGTCTCAACAGCATATTATGTTGATAACTTAGACAGCTCTATATACCTTTCACTTGCATAGACTCAAAGATTCTAAGTGATGTTTGCTAAATGATACGTATATAGGGCTGTAGAGATCATTAAATATTGTAGGGAAATTTCTTGCCAGGTTTTCTTCTGAGGTGTACACATCCAGAACAAAAGTTATGATATTTAAGCCATCACGTAAACAATAAGGAACGAAACAGAGATGGTACTTGGAGTGCAAAAGTTAAAAGTTGTAGATTACTTTAGTTATCTGGGAGTAGGACTGTTAGGGAGAATTCTCAGAAATGTGCCAATTCCTCCCACCTTAGAGCCCTCCAGCTCTTTTGCTAAACTTTGGGACTTTGAACTTTTCAATTCAATGTGTTTGCTGTGTTTGTTTCTTTTTGGTTATGGAGTCTAACCAACTCCATAGGCATCATCTTTTACATTGTGTCACACAGCACCTTCAGTGCAGTGGCACAGGGAAGTCTTTTAGATTTCCTAAGGTTTAAATACCTTCTCTGGGATCAACTACTGTTTCTCAGAACAGTGGAGTGAAATTGACTTCACTTAGTCCCGTAAGATTCTAGACCCAGAACACCCTATCTTACAATAGAGTAAGTACCTCGAGGGGTTACTTAGTGTCCCCTGTGTCTAGTTACTCATGTAGCCTTTATATGTTCCCCTTTCCTCTCAGAATAGCTGGTGGCAGTGGTTTTGTGTACCCCGACCGCATACTGTTCGCAGCTACGGTAACAGTAAATCGCGGAAGCCATGTTTTTCAAAATGGCGCTGAGCCTCCTTTGTTAAAATGGCCCCTGGTCTTCTTTTTTCACCATTTCTTTGTGGGAAGGTCCTTCTCAAGTTTTTCTCTGCGCACCAAACCAGGTTTGGTCTCTTGTGCATTCGCCTTTGGCGGGCTTCAGTAGTGAAACCCGCCTCTGGCTCCAGAGTGTCTGGGGTAGGCAGGAAGTGAGGGAGGTGCCCGAAACTCCTTGTGCTTAGTCTCCTAGGAGACCCAAATGCACTCTGTGATTATTGGCAGGCTGACTGTCTGGCTAGGATGCCACCCTGCTGGGTGAGTGGCAGCTAGGCTGGAATGAATGGGAGAGAACTGAATAAAAGGCAAGTCTTTTGGCTTGGAAGGCAGAGTCCACCACGGGACGAAGGAACCGAAGAAGAGCTTGAAGAAGACGGCTGCTGCAACTCCTGGACCATTGATTTGCCTGGTGAAGCCCTACTGCAGGACCGAATCACCAAGTTTGCATCGACAGAGAAGCCCTGCAAGGACGACTTCTCCCTTTAAGTTGGTGGGACCAATCAACTCCCAAGTAAGCCACCTGGACACCCATCTCAGAGCTGGTTAAATTTCCACAGAGCTGCTGCAGGAAACCGTAGAGCCAGGGAGAGGGACACCAGAATGTGTGCGTTGCTTGTAAGCTGGCCTAAAGCTTCTGGAAGATCCTTCGGACTCCCATGAAGCAGGACTGACCAAGCCTGACCCCCCTCAGTTGAGTGCAGGACCTCAGATGTGAGGAAAGTCCACCTTGACAGCCTGGAACCACGCTTATTGCTATTTGCTGTATCGCAAGGTGCTGAAACGCGAAACAGCCACTGAAAGTAAAGTTTGCCAGTTGCCAGCTTTGACGGTGCCAATACAATGCAGGAGTCCCCCAACGTCCTCCCTCTTGTCCCCATGAATGAGGCCCAGGAACAGTGAGATCTGCAGAGCTGTACAGGAACAGAAGTCTTCAGCTGCATCTTTTTCTTCTTTACTAAGGTAGTGTAAACGAGCCTAAGAAAACTTACCTCTTACTGTGGAAGTGCTTGTAACTTCTGCAACTCACATGTCTAATCAGCTTGTGGCCCTACGTTTGGTTCTTCTTTTTTTATCAAAGACTACTAAGAACTTGTGGAAAGACTTTTCCATTTACTTACCTTAAGTGCTGCATCCTATACAAAGACTTTTGCACATTGACTTTGGCTTAGCCTATTCAATTGAATGACTCTTCCAAGTGCTATCTGAAAGTAATTGCCCTGCTTATGAATATTTGTAATTTCTTGTGTTCTAATAACCTTTGCCTTTTACAAACTATTGAGAGTATTCTGTATGCCAACAGTAAGGTATTAATGGCCCCAGCACTCTTGTTACTGAAGTCACCTGTGGGTGTAGGTTGTGTATTTGGGCCATCCCAAAAGGGCCTTGTCTGATCCAGAAACTCAAAATGTATAGTAATGAAGTACATGTGTGTGTTACTATTCTATTGCTCCCTTCTGAAGCAGGCTTTGTAACTGACTGATAAATACATTATTAATTGTTTATGCAAGAAACCTTGAGTGTAAGAGTTTATTTGAATTCCTGTAACTGTGAATCTTTGTGTAACTCACATTTTCCCTCTTGAGATATGTCTGGCTGCTCAACACGCTACCAAAACTGTGTAGTACAAGCTTATACCAAAGGTTGGGTTGCCAATACCTGTAGTCATAGTTGTTTGTCGTGTTCCCAGAGGGTACTGCATACAAACTTTGCCTAACAAGGACTAACTTGGTCTATGAATACGTATCGACTTTGGGAGTAGAGGGTCTCAAAGAAGCTAAAGGCTATATCAGCACTGAAGCAGTTAGACAAAAAATATGTTTTTTTCTGTAATTCCCCTTATAAAAGCCCAAAAGGCCAAACTTCGCTTGATGCTGTTAAATGGCATAATGGCATATAATGCTCCCTAAATTGAACAACACATTGACCTATGAGGGCAGAGGGTAAACCCTGGCATTTATGGCTAGAATTACCTCAAGCAACACCTATGCAACTTGTAAGGACAGAACTAAAGCTTCTGTCTCTTACAACGTTGCTTATTTTAAAGAAAGTACATCTATACTTGACTATTAAAAAACTGGAAAACACTGCGTGAGACATTTCATACTCTCTTAAACAATAGAATTGTAGAGAATTCATTATTTTTGCTCAGGCAACAGAAAACTGGCTTTCTGAAATCAAAGAGTTGTTTTGGAATGGCGTAAGTAGAGATAGTATGAACTGTGATGGATCAGATTAAGAACACAGACTCCGATCTCCCATCTCACTGTTGATGTTTATTAAATGAAAAGTGAAAACTCCTAACTCTCCCTATGCTAAGGGTGTTCCCTACCTAACCAAACTAAGGTACTTGTCAGTGAGAGTCTAAATAAAGATCCATCCACTGTCCAAACTAACTTACTCTAAGCCTACCTCTATTAGAACAAAAGTACAGGAGAAGGACTCCCTTCTCCTGTGAGCTGGTTCTTCACCAAGTTGTGATCAATAACATATCTTTAAGTAGTTCTTGGTAGCTACATTTATTAAGTCACACAATTCTGATGTTGGATCCTTCCAGGTTTCCAGTGTCATTTCTCCTTGATTACTCTTTCTCTCCCTTTTATACTCTTCTTATCTTATCTTATTTATCCATATTCTTTTCTTTTCATTTCATTTTAAAGGTTTTGCTTTTCTTAATGTCCACTCTGTATCTTGTCTTGGATGAGTATGAGTGTAACAGTAAAGATTTTAACTCTCTTTATTTATTCTAGACACTTTATCTTGACTGTGACGAGTATGAGCATCCCAGTAATGATTCTCACTGTTGTTAGCTGTTCCTAAAACTTTACCTTGATTGGGATGAGTGTGTGCATTCCAGTAATGGTTCTCACTCTCTTCACATAATCTTGACACTTTATGTGGACTGGGACGAGTATAAGCGTTCTAGTAATGAGTCTTACTCTCTTCACACACTTTCAATACGTTATCTTGACTGGGACGAGCCTGGGCGTTCCAGTGATGATTCTTACACTCTACATACGCCTCAGTGCTTCATCTTGGCTGGGACGAGTATGAGCGTTCCAGTTATTATCTCTGGTCCCCCGGTCTCCCGCTTTCCCCTTTACCTGATTTGGTTAGAGATAATGTCACTAGCCGCACAAAAGGCTGGGACCTTCTCTGTCACTTGTCAGGGTGGCTCTTCAGCTTTTCTGTGGTTTCCCATACAGGTTTGCCATTCTTCCTTCTTTCGGTTTGCTTTGCTCTTCCTTAATGGAAGTGGTGTCAGCGTTGTTTAGGGACCCACTGGTCCACCACAACCTGATTGTGGTCATGCCACCACTTATTCCTCGCTCAGGATTGGGACATCTGGTGTCCTCCTCAGTTCATTGTGTCTCCTCTCCTTTTCGACGCCACATATCTGAAGCTGCACCCGGGCTTCCCTTTTCCCTCGGACGCCTCACGTCCATTTCCTCCTCTGTACCTCGGCGAGCCAGTGAGAAACTCACTGGGTCTCTCTCTCAGTGTCTCCACCTCCCCTCCTTATTACGCTGCAGTGGGACTTCCCTTGCGTAACACTAAAGTCCTTTGTTTCTGTTTGACTTGTATTCGGCATTCTTCCTTAAATGGTTTTCTTCGTCTAAGTATAACACGAGTTTTCCTTCAGATGCACAATTAAAGCGTTTGGATTACAATAACAAATTCTGATTTGTTCTTCATGTCTTTCTTCAGATGATGTCTTTAAAGGTGAGTTAGTGATATGTGGCTCAGGGAGCACCTCATAAGAAGGGGAGTCCTTGTCTCGAGAGGGGGTTCTCTCCTGGTGAGATACCGCTTGCCTCTACCCCTAGGTAAGGTTTTGCAGAGCAGGTTCACCTCGCTAGCCTCAGAGGGAGGGCTTCCCCCTAGGGAGAAGCGACAGAATCCCGAGATTCATCACATAACCTATGTAAAATGAAGGCCTGTCTGTATGATAGACAAAAAAATGTAGACCATTTAGCAGGGAAAAGTCTTTTTATGTGATTATATAAAAGCACTGCCCGATTCTATAAGGAGGAACACATATTTAATTTGTTTCCCTGATCGGACCACTAGGAGAACATTTGTGTTATTGCATTTTAGTCAATTGCAGTTTCAAGAAGCTGTTAATGCTTGGAAAATGGTACCTAGACAAGACCGAAGTATGTAGACTTTGTGAAGAAAAATGAGAAGTGGAAACTGTGAAGCATTTCATGATTTATTGTGACAAGTTAAACAGGAGTCGCATCCAGCTGTTGGGTAGGTAAGGTAGAGATCCAACATTTTTAAAAACAGAATCTTTTTGGGTGAGGCTTTTAAAAGGATTTCAAATTTCGCTTATAATGTCAATGCCATAATTCTGGATGAAATTCTGGGGAGTTAAAAAGTAAATCATGATAACAAATGATCTTGGTGTGTTTTGACATGAAATGATACATTTTGTTACCTAAAGTAACCTCAATCAGTTTAGTTATGTATGTATGTATATGTTACATGCATGTTTATATCATTATTCATTTCATTTCAGATTTAAAAAAATATATTTTTGTATTGTTTATGGTTAAATAACCTTTACAAAATGTCCACTATACAATCAAAAGATTTATTCGACAAGCATCATTAAAACAACACAATAAAAATACATTGATTGTTAAAATATCCGTTAATAAGATATAAATGTTAGATAGGAAAATGCCTTACAAATAAAAACCGTATAAGCAATTCAATAAAATCGATAAAATGTAATTGTACAGACAATAGTTAATTGCTGTAATGTAGTCTTTAGTCTGCTTACCCCTGCAAAGCCTTATGTATAAAGTTACTAATAGGTCTTATAAGCAGATGCTTTACAAAGCTGTAATGTCTCGCTAATTCTCCTGCCACTGTGGATTTTCAACAGATGAATCAAATAAAATCAAATAAAAAGCTCTGAAGTCTTTATACAAGGGACACAATAATAAGAAACGATCAAATGACTCTGGAACAGCAACACCAATATCAACATCAACACCAATAAAGCATCTACCACGAAATGCAGTATTCCAGGCAGTCTGTGTACATAGCAGAGGTAAGGAGCCTATCCTAAATCTTATATATGGAGACCTTGCATAGTGTGGATGTAGGAGGTCTAGCTAAGACTCACATTCGGAGTGATCTTTTTATTGGCCAATTGCAATGTTTGAGCCTTGACTGTTGACAATGTGCAATAATGCGTTCAAAGGCCTTCTCCCTATAGAGGGATTTAATGTAATGTGCTCTTTTGCCACTAATACCAGCCGCAGTCTTCCAAAGCGCAATCTAATCTGCACAACACACTGTTAATGTGTCTACATCAGGGGGAGATGAATTGCTGTCTTGGTCCAACACACTGAATAGGCCTTCCCCGATATTTAGATAAATAACTCTGTACATGAGTATGTAAGTCTGACTCCATCTGGAAAAGACAGGGAGAAAGACAGAAAAACCGACAGTGTGGGTGCATGCGCCTTGATGTGAGTATGGCTTAGGTGTGGGGATGTGTGGAGAGAGAGGCATTAATTGTGTTCTGTACACGCCTATCTCTGCGTCTTTGGGTTGTAGGAGGGGTGTCAGGCATGTGCTCGGTCTCTCCACACTGCACACAGCAACATGCAACCACTTGTCACTTCTGGGCTTTATTCTCTAACCATAATAATTAAAGAAAAACATGACGTAAACAAAGATACACCTACAAAAGCAATAAATAGCATGACAAAAATCACACTAGATACGAAAGGACTGCAATAGAGTTCAGAGCCATGTAATATACCAAATAATTTTCCAATCGCATTTTTAAAAAAAATAAACTCGAGTGGATTCTTTGTCTCTTCATGCAGTGGAGTCGCGTTTTGCAAAACATTAGCATTGCCAGTGCAAAAGTGTTTATACACTGAAAGGTTTGAAAAATGATAGACCAGAAATTCCTGAAATGCTGTGAATTCAAATGTCCAGTAGATGGCACAATCCTCCTTTCAATAAACCATGTTCTTCGTGAATTCCGGCGCTGTATCTCTCAACTCGGCTTCAGTCATGAAGGGGGAAAAAACAAGAAAAAGGCAAATAAAGCAGCCACGAAGGAATTATGTGCTGATCACTATCGCATACGCAGGAAGGCTGTGTGTGATTCTAGTTAGCTCACCTCCAGCAGCTGCTCAGTGTAGGTTATCTGAGCATGGAAAGTGTGCAGCAGTGATCCAGCAGAGATACATGCAATCACAAGGACAAAGGGATCAACTGCACATTGGAAGCAATTAGACTGGTGAAGCTTTGCGAAGACAAAATTAGTTGCCAGTTGTCATGTTGACGTATCCTGGACAACGGGGGCGTGAGGGACCGGGCGGGAGGGACCCGGGCGGGAAGAGAAGGGAAGTGACGCAGGAGGGGCGGGGCAGGCAGTTCAAGGTTGGGCACGAATAAAGATAGAGGTTGTGCAGCACAGCTCCGTGTCGGCCTGTTATTGCTGCGACCCGTGCTCGCTCCCCTAGCCCCGGCAAGGGGATACCACAATGGCGACGAGGATGGGATCTTGAGCGGCAGGGTCCCCAGAGAGAGAGGAGAGACGAGCGCCGTGCATCCGCACGCAACAGCGAGTAGAACGCTCGCCGACCAGCGCCCGCAGCAGCCAAGAAGCGCGTGGCGTCGCCGCAGCATCGGGGTGTCACGGAACCTGACAGACAGGACGCGGAGAGAGGGAGCTCGTCTAGGCTCCTCCCCGCTCAAGATCGAGTCACGGAGAGGAGATCCGGGCCGCGGCGGTGAACACGGAGAAGCAGGAGAGTGCACATGCGCGTAATGATACGCGGCAAGGTACACGTGGCCAAGTGCATAGTCACGGTCGAGAAGGCCCTCGCGCAGCCACAACCCAGGGCCTAGGACCAGGCCAGGCACACGCCAGAGACACAAGGAGCCCCACAAGGGAAGAACACTTCAACAGGCGTGGTGCTCATCGATGGTGCTCGTGCCTCATAAGGCGGCCATCACACCACAACAGCGGAATCACGCGTAGGGAAGCTACGCTCCCATCACCA
This sequence comes from Ambystoma mexicanum, assembly GCF_040938575.1. Taxonomy (NCBI): domain Eukaryota; kingdom Metazoa; phylum Chordata; class Amphibia; order Caudata; family Ambystomatidae; genus Ambystoma; species Ambystoma mexicanum. The sequence goes on along the minus strand of NC_090930.1, from coordinate 861,178,775 downwards.
TGTCTGATCAGGATGCCAATCAAGGCGCAGGAGCTCCAGGAAATGGGCCCCCAGCACCCCTAGATCAAATGCTGGATCACGTGCCCTACCAGCTGCCGGACACAATGGCTGCCCAGATGCCTGGAGCCTTTGACGTGACGGACACGAGCAACATGGGCCCCAGGTGGACCAAATGGATTCGGGACTTTGACCTATACATGGGGGCCACGGGGCCAGTGGCGGATGCAAGGCAAGTGTGTCTACTAAAGCTAGCGGTCGGCTCCGCCACCCGAGACATCATAGACGAAATGCCCCAGGACTCCATAGACTCCATACAGAAACTAAAAGACGCCCTGGCAGCATATTTCGCGCCTCACACCAATGTCGATTACGAAAGGCACCTGTTCCACACCACAAAGCAGGCAAAAGGGGAGACCATGGACGCGTATGTAATGCGACTTCGCACAAAGCTCAAACACTGTGACTTTGCAAATTATTCGAACACTGAAGCCCTCAGATCGCAAATAATATTGGGTTGCGAGTCCCAAACATTCCGCAGGAAATTGCTCCAGAAGTCCCGCACGCTAGAGGAAATACTGGCACTGGCCAGGGTCGAAAGAGCCATTGACTGTCAAGTAGAAAGTTTCGGGAGCACACAACTGGGCGAAAATTTGAACAAATTACACCTAGAGAAAAAGACAGAAGAACTATTCTGCTACAAGTGTGGGTTCGAATATCCCCATGAAGGGACATGCCCGGCCGTAGGACAACGCTGCACCTCGTGCGGTGAAGAAGGCCATTTCAAAGCGGTATGCAGACTGTTCAGGGATCGAGGGAGAGAGAGGCCCCGAGACAGCACCACTCGCTCGAGGAATCGATATGGGAGGACACCGAGCACGCACTAGACCCCAAGTACCACCTCCAACCCTCCAAGTCAACTCGAAAGTGACCAGAGAGATAAGGACTCCGGCGACGATCGCCAAAAACGGAGAGAAAGGAGACGATTCGTGACACGGGCCAAACCCGAAAGGAGATCAAGGCGCCATGTCCGCTATCTGGTCGAACAATCCCCCACCGAATCAGACCCTAGTTCTTCCGGGAGTGATCACAAGAAAAAGGCGTACGTTTACGCTTTAGGAAATCCCACGGCCACGGCTCATAGCCCCACCCTCATCATCAAGCTGCAGGAAAGCCCAACGGAATTCCTCATCGATACGGGCGCCACCGTCAACGTGGGGAGTGAACAAGTATATGCCGAACTAACCCCGAAACCAAAGCTCCAGCCAGCCACTGTTGATATCTACGCCTATGGTGCGAAAACTCCCCTCAGGTGCGTAGGAAGGTTCAGCGGGCTATGCCGCTACAAGGGGCAAGAGATGAAAGTCCCAATCCACGTCCTGGCCACCGAAACTGACAGCGGATGTGTTCTGATTTTCAAGGCCGCCGCAGACATGGGCCTGATACACATCCTATATAACATCATGGTCCACAAGTACATTGACCCGATTGACATGATTAATAACTTATATCCAAAAATATTCAGAGGGATCGGGAAACTCAAGAACCGACAAGTGAAATTACACGTAGACGACTCCATATGCCCAGTGGCTCAGCCGTACCGAGGGATCCCTGTCAACATCCAACAAAAGGTGGAGGATGAGTTAAGAAAATTGCTAGAACAGGACATCATTGAAAAGGCCTCGGGAGCAACCACCTGGGTTTCTCCCATCGTCCCCGTCCCGAAGAAGGGATCTGAAGCCATCAGGTTGTGCATCGACATGAGGCGTCCCAACCAAGCAATCCGCAGGGAAAGATACCCTGCGCCACGAATAACGGACATGATCCATCTGTTAAACGGAGCCAAGGTGTTCTCAAAACTAGACCTCCAGAAGGGATACCATCAGCTGGTTTTACACCCCGAGAGTCGCAACATAACCACATTTGTCACTCACGTTGGTTTGTTCAGATATGAAAGGCTGAGCTTTGGGGTGTCGTCAGCCGCAGAAATCTTTCAAGCCGAGGTCCATAACATCATAAAGCACATTCCCAACTGCCTCAACTACTCGGATGACATTTTGGTGTTCGGGACTGACGTGAAGAGCCACGACGAAACCCTCATGAAGGTGTGCAAAGCTCTACACGATGCAAACCTCACACTCAACAAGGACAAGTGCGAGTTCCGGAAGAGCACGTTAAAATTCTTTGGCCACGTGTTCTCAGAGGTGGGGATGACCCCAGATCCGGACAAAGTCTTGGCTCTGAATGACACAGCAGCGCCAACCAATGTGTCGGAACTTCGTTCATTTCTAGGCCTAGCCAGCTACTGCAGCAGGTACATCAAGGATTTCGCCTCGGTCAGCGAACCTTTAAGGAAACGAACACACCAGAACGAGAAATTCGAGTGGACCGGCGCATGTCAGGGAGCTTTCGAAACCATCAGGGAGAGGGTTGCAAAGGCGGAAAACATGGCATACTACGACCGTAACCGGAGAACAGAACTAACAGTTGACGCCAGCCCCGTGGGATTAGGGGCCATTCTGGCTCAAGTTGATCCCAAAGACCCACAACAGAGACATGTGGTAGCCTACGCCAGCCGCAGCTTATCCGCCACTGAACAAGCCTACTCCCAGGCTGAAAAGGAAGGATTGGCGGTGGTGTGGGCATGCGAACACTTCTACTTATTCCTGTATGGAAAGCCATTTCAGGTGGTCACTGATCACCAGGCGCTACTGTTCCTATATGGCAATCCCCAAGCTAAGATGCCCCCTAGGATCGCCCGATGGGGGCTACGTCTGCAAGACTACGCTTTCAACATCATTCACAGACCAGGGAAGGGTGAAAACCCTGTGACTTCCTGTCAAGGAGACCGAGGGGTGAGAGCAGACCTGAACCGTCTGTGGCAGACCGCTACCTCAGATATCTGGTTCACCAAACCACGCCGGAGGGGGTTAACACAGAAGAACTGGCAAGAGAAACTGAAAACAACCCTGCATGCCGCATCATATGTGAAGGTCTCACATCTGGACAATGGAGGAGGGCCAAGGAGAGAGGAAAAGCGGCAGGAGGCCAAACATGGGAAGACGTGGAACGACTTCTCCTCGTGAAAGAAGAGCTAGCCGTATCAGAGGATCATCTCCTACTCAAGGACTGCAAGCTAGTGATCCCAGCAACCATGCGGGAGAAAGTCATCAACCTGGCACATGAGACCCACCAAGGCATTGTCTCCACACAGCGCATGCTGCGCCAAAAGGTGTGGCTTCCACGAATGGATGCCCGAATAGAGGCCGCCCTGAGAACATGCCCCACCTGCTGCATCATTACACCTAATCGACATCCTGAGCCACTACAAATGTCCGAACTTCCGCAGAACATATGGGAAGCGGTGGCCGCCGATTTCTTTGGACCTATCGAGGGGGGAAGATATGTCCTTGCAGTAATGGATGAGTACTCCCGATATCCAGAAGTACAGCTAATCTCGTCCACGGCCGCGCATCACGTCGTTCCAGCACTGGACCACATTTTCTCTGCCTATGGAGTGCCCAAGGTGCTCAAGACAGACAACGGGGCCCCGTTCTGTGGACATCAATTTGCCCGATTTGCGGAGTACTTGGGGTTCCGACATCGGAAGGTGACCCCGCTTTGGCCGCAAGCCAATGGGATGATCGAACGGTTCATGGCCAATCTCAAGCGGGCCCTACAGATTGCACGCCTCACGGAACAACCATACGAACAGGTACTCAATCAACTACTACGGGACTACCGGGGAACGCCCCATAGCACAACAGGGAAGACCCCTGCCGAACTCATGTTTGGGCGTAACCCTCAAACCCGAATTCCCCAAGCAGAGGCAAGTGCACCACGCCCGGCAATGGATGCGGAGGTCCGAGAGCGGGATGAAGCAGCAAAGAACAGAATGAAGGAATACACCGACGCCCGCAGAAAGGCCCAGACATCCCAAATAACCGTAGGAGATGTGGTGGCCGTTCGACAGCCCTCGACCCATAAACACACGCCTGCATTTCGGGAAGAGCCCCTTCTCGTTACCCAGAGGAAGGGGTCGATGATCACTGCACAAGGCTCCACGGGAACGGTAACCCGGAACTCGTTCCACTTCAAGGAACTCCCACCGCCCGGAACAAGACACCTGAGCGGCAGGGTACAAGCCCCACCAGAGGAGGAATACAGTGATCAACAAGGAGAGGATCCGTGGGACGCTGACGAATCGGATCAAGATCCAGAAGCCGAGACAGCCGCGAGCAGACCGTCACCAAGGGCTGAGCTGACACGACCACAGCGAGTCCGGAACAGACCTCGCCGGTGGATCGAGGAAATGGACTAGAGACTCGCCAGATCATCGCCTGTTGCGAAGAGTGTGGTAATCGTTTAAAAAGGGGGGGAGATGTCATGTTGACGTATCCTGGACAACGGGGGCGGGAGGGACCCGGGCGGGAAGAGCAGGGAAGTGACGCGGGAGGGGCGGGGCAGGCAGTTCAAGGTTGGGCACGAATAAAGATAGAGGTTGTGCAGCACAGCTCCGTGTCGGCCTGTTATTGCTGCGACCTGCGCTCGCTCCCCTAGCCCCGGCAAGGGGATACCACACCAGTGAAATGTGAAGTCCGCGGATTTAAAGACAAAACAGTTTTAAAGTAATAGATATTAGATATAAAATATATACTTTTTAGTTTTTGTAATTACAGCACAAATACTGTACAACCAAATGTGGATGCTGTGAGTATTCGCCAGTTCTCCCTAAGGGGAAGCCTCCCCCTCTGAGGCTAGAGAGGTGAGCCTGCTCCATAAGACCCTGTCTAGGGGTCTGGGCAAGTGGGTCCTCAATGGGAGAGACTCCCCTCTAGGGGACAAGGACTCTCATTCCCACAAGGAACTCCCATTCCAGCAACACTATCTGCTTATATGGGATTGCTTTCAGTAACAAGTAGTGTGCCTTCCTTTTGTTTGGCTTCAGGTAATGATGGATCAAATATGATGCATGGAGGAAAAGGGAATGTCCCTTTGAGCGTGAATTCATATGTAACCAGGATACATCGATCAAAGAAGAGGAGAGGGAGTCGCACACAGGGGAAGCCCTCTGACAAAGCTAAGCCTTGGAACAACGAAGCAGTGTGAAGCCGTGGAGCCCACAGCAATCCGACAAGGCAAGAAGGCCAACAAAAGACAACATAGGACCGGTGCAGCGAACAGCAGGTAAAAGGCTTACCGGATGGAGTCTTGGAGACCGTCCGACATGGTGGTGTGACCACGTACAAGCTATGGTGGGCCTGGGGCCCAATCAACAGCATCAAAACCCCAGGAAAGGGGATAGATGAAATCTCCCATTGGCAGACCTATGCCGAGCACATCAACACAGCAAGATGCCAAGAGCAAGTCTGCCGTTAAATCGAGAAAGAGGAAGCGCAGAATCGAGGAAACCAACCAGTACAGATGGCAGGCCCCGAAAAGCCACCCGCATCGAGAGAAGTACCGGGGTGGAACAGAGAACGGGCAGGAACTCGAGACCATACACACTAATTCAGAGGAACCTCAATGTTGACCGTGGCTCATTGAAAAGCATGGATGTGCATATTGGTAGATACGAAGGAAGGTTGTTGACATGATTGATTGTGGGGCATTAAGAAAGCCTGAGCATATCTATTGGAGGAGGGGAAAAGAGAGTTATAACCCATATTGATTGGGGGACATTAAGAGACCATGATCTATGGGTTAGAAGACACCAAGGAGGGACATCTCCAAATATCAAATGAGACATTGGGAAAGAACAAATATACCAACTGTGAGAGATCAACGAAGATCACCATGAATAATTGTTCATAAAAACTGGAGTCCAGTATTAAGAGATGATCTGCCACAGTCTTTTAGGGATGGGCATCCGAGAAAGCAGTCCTAGTGGAAATTGGTGGGATGTCTTGGACTGAATGCAGGTTACACACAATGGCACATAGTCTTGAACGTCAATGGAAACTTTAGGCCACCAGAAGTACCTTTGGACTAAATCCAATGTAGTTTTGATGCCACGATGGCCTGTAGCGCGAGAGTCGTGGCACATATGTAGGACTTCCTTCTGTAATCTCTCAAACGCGATTACTACCCCTTGTTTGTGGAAGTACAATCCGTCTTCTTGAGTTAGATCATGGGTACTTGCCCATTCTTGACCACGGTCATGAAGATCTAAGGTGTCTTGTTTGATTCTGCTGATAAAGTCAGTAATGACATGAACAAAAACTGGCTTAGGAAATATGGTCTCGGTGCAAAACTTGGTTGTTGGGTGGTCTTTCTGAGAAAGAGCATCTGCCCGGAGATTCTGTGAACTGGGAAAAAAGGTAAACACGATGTGGTAGGGTGAAAAGAAATGAGCCCATCGGGCTTGACGGGTGTCTGCTGTCTGAGCATACTGGAGAATTCTGAGGTTCTGATGATCTGTTCGAACTTCAATTGGAAATTGTGATCCCATTAGAAGATGTCTCCATTCTACAAATGAGAGTTTAATGGCTAACAGCTCTTTTTCTAGGACCGAGTAGTTAATCTCGGCAGAGTTGAAGGTTTTGGACAGATACGCCACCGGAAACTCGGTACCTTCAGAGTCTTCTTGTAGAAGTACAACCCGTAAGGCATAATGGGAAGCATCAGTCTCTAGAATTAAACTTTGTTGTTGATCCAGGTTCTTTGAAATGGGGGCTGAAATGAATTTTTTTTTGAGGTGGTCAAAGGCCCTCTGAACTGTGGCATCCCATACAAAAGGAGCCCCTTTCTTGAGAAGACGAGCAAGCGAAAGAATAGGTTCAGAGAATTTGGGAATAAACTTCTGGTAAAAGTTCACAAACCCCATAAACCTTTGGATCTCCTTCACATTAATCAGCTTAGGCCACTCCACTACCGCCGATACCTTTCTTGGGCCCATAGACACCCCTTCTGAGGACAGAACAAATCCTTAATAAATGATTTTAGGGCTATGGAATTCACACTTTTCAGCCTTACAGTTCAACTGGTTGGCCTGAAGCCGTTGCAACAAAAGTTGCATATGTCGTATGTGGTCTTTTAAGTTGGTGGAAAATATGAGGCTATCGTCATGATAGACTAACACAAAATGTAGCAGCACGTCTGCGAAGATGTGATCCATAAAGCACTGAAACACAGCCCGAGCATTAGCCAGTCCAAAAGGCATTACATGGTATTCGAAATGCCGAAATGATGTCCGAAAGGCTGTTTTCAATTCATCACCTGGGGCTATCCGAATCAGATGATAGGCTCCCCTTAGATCGAGTTTGGCGCATATAGTCGCTCCTGACACTACTTCCAAGATGTCGGGTATTAAGGGCATTGGATACTTATCTGCTACTGTAATCTTATTTAATCCCCGATAGTCTATGCAGGGGCATAATTCCTCAGTATCTTTCTTAGGAATGAAGAATAAGGATGCCCCTGCAGGGGAAGTTGATTTGGCTATAAACCCATTCTGCAAATTTGTCTTCAGATATACTTTAAGCACCGTCTTCTCTCTTTGGCATAACATGTACATCTGACCGAAGGGGCTGGGCTGATCGGGGATGAGATCAATATGACAGTCGTCCCTCCGATGAGGAGGTCGGACAGAAAATTCGGGGTTGGTGAATACCTGTGTAAACTGATCATAACATACAGGGATGTTGCTAAATTGTCCGACTGTGGAGATGGTGCCCGCAGGGTTCTCAGAAGGGGAAGTGTAAACCCTGACTGATTGGTGGGAAAGGCATTTGTCAGTGAAGTACACTGAACCAAGGAATAGGGTCCCGGCTGCCCCGTTAATGAAAGGGTTGTGACGACAAAGCAATGGTAAACCCAGGATAACAGGGCAGTGAGCCGCTTTGATGAGGTCGAAGCTTAATTCTTCTGTATGGGAGGCAATCTGACATACTAGTGAACTCGTCTGTTCGCTAATAGGCCCGGAGACCAAAGGGCTTCCGTCCACTCCCTGGATGGGTATTGCTCATGTCTTGGGAACCCTCGGGATTCCTTTGTTGGTAGCCCAGGTATCGTCCAGGAAGTTACCGGCCGCCCCACAATCAATCAAGGCAAGAACGTTTTGAATTACATGATCGTTAAATGAGATCTGGGCTGGGACGATTACTATTGAGTTCTCTGAAGTCTGTGTGTTATGTGAAAAAACAGGTGAATCAGAGGAACCCTCTTGAGCCACCCCAACCGTGGTTCCTCTCACGGTGGGGCGGAGGAGTTTTCTGACTTCTTACATTTGAATCTTCTTGGAGGAGCTATGGGGCATTCCTTGACAACATGAGCCAAAGATCCACAGTACATGCAAAGACCAAGAGATCGTCTCCTGTTTCTCTCCTCGGTTGTTAGAGGTCACCTGGCTGCTCCTATCTGCATAGGTTCCTCTTCGGGTACTGACTTGCTGGGATGGTTTGAGGATGGGCTCTCAGGATAAGATCGAGGCCAATGGCCTTTCCTTCTCTCCTTGTAGCGTTCCTGCAGACGGTAGACCATCTGCATAGTGGTTGTGATCATATCTGCTAGGTTGGCGGGTCTCGGGACTCTGGATACTTCGTCCTTCAATTGCTCTGTAAGTCCTCGACGAAACAAAGTAAGCAATGCATCATCAGGCCATGCTGTCTCAGCGGATAGCTGTTTCAATATTGTGATATAAGTGAGTAACTCTTGGTTTCCTTGCCTAAGGTCCAGTAATTGTTCCTGCGAGGAGATTGTCAGCACTTGTCGATTAAACATTTGCTTCAAACTATTGCAAATGCTGGATAAGAGTCCAAAAGAGCATTCCCGGAGGTTACTAGTGGAGTAGCCCAAGCTAATGCTGCTCCGGAAAGATGTGAGATTAGAAACTCCACCTTGTCTTTATCAGAGGAGAAGTACTTGGGTTTGAACGTAAATTGAACAGTACAACTATCCAAGAACTCTTTTAGTTTATGAGGACTTCCATCATACTTGCCTGTGGGTAAGGAGGAAGGTGGCAGCTCAGGCAGACCCAACCTCAGATTAGGACAATCTTAATCTAGGCTTCTGTTATAATTTAAAACAAGGATGTATTTTTCATTTATATCTTAAATACATTGTTCTCTCTTACTTCCAGCTTTGTTGTAAGGCAACGACAGTTAGAAATATTTATTTTGTTTCAAATAATAGACCTCTTTCTTCTGATTGTATGGATAAACTGAGCGTGAAATTGACACATGCCTCTCTCCATGTTCACTTTTTGTTCTTTTTCTGATCTTATGTATTTCATGTTTATATTCAAGAATGCTTTTTTGTTGATGCAAATATTACTTTAATGCGCCCTTCTACGTTGGGCCTCACTGTATGTATTTTTTCTCCACTCTGTTTGCAACTGTAACATGTTAAATGATATGTATTTATTTTTCTTCTTTATATGTTGGTACTTCCAATAAGAACACTTTGATTTTTTAAGACTTGGGGCTGACCAGGTGTCTTTTGTTCTGCATGATTGAATGTAGTAAGAAGAACCTTTGTGGTTCAACAGGATTGGACCAGGTAATTACATTTAAATAATTTAAACCTAACAGGGCCAATCCGCTACGCATCAGTACCCCCCCTTATTTTTGATACTAGGCAGCTCAGGATTAGCCCGGGCTATCTGTTGACGAAGGAGCATGTTTTCCTGTTTGAGGGTCTGTGACAAGGACTGCATGGCAGCCATAAGCTGCTGCATCTGCTGTTCCATGGTCCTTGCTGGGTTTAAAATGGCGTCGCTAATTGTGACAATTGTATCAAAAGTACCCAGCAGTAATCACTAACCTTGCAGACAGATAATCCTTGAGGACAGGAAAATCCCCCTGGGTACCTTAACTCCCTCCACCTGAAATGAGACAGGGACTGGAGAGAAGCAAACTGCCCAGGGAAACCCTCTGGGGAAAAAAACCCTGGTCTGGAATTGAGAGTGAAGGGTAGGATGTCTTCTTTCCTTTAGCTTTCACAAGCAGGTTGTAACTGGTCCAGAAGTCTCATGGGGCTGGCTGAGAGTCTTGTCTTTTAGAAAGAAGGCACAGATGTTAAATATCAAGAGGTTTCGGAAACAGAAGGTAAAGGACGAGCGAGAGAATGGGACCGGCACCTGTAATTTGTATAAGAAGTTCCTCAATCTGATGTTTACTCAGGAATAGATGATGCAACGTCTTGTCCATGATTTCGGGTAGAAACCTGCAGTCCAAAGAAAGAATGAGAGAAGTCCCTAAATTACAGGCTATCCCCGCCCTCTATATCCTACTTACTGTGGAAGAGCCGCAGTCTTGCCAAGTGGCTTCCGCGCTGGGGGCGTAGACATGGAACGCCGAAGAATAGTTCCCCAGGTATGAGCTCTGAAAGGAAATACTGAAGTTGAGCATGCGATTAACAAGGAAAGGATTCCCCCTTCGATATAGACTGGGACTCACATCCGGAACTGCTTGTGGAGAAGAATAGCCGCCTCGGAGAGTGCTTAGTAAAGCTGCCGTGGTAGAGCACGTGGGAGAGCAGGATCTAAAAGGTAAGAAAGGTAAGTAATACAGGAAAGATGGAAAGTACAAATCACAATTTCCTGGACCACGAACTAACGGAGCGTCTTCTAAGGGAGTAGCGATGCATGTGTAAACAGGAACTGCCGGTATAAGAAGTGTCACATGAACTAAAGTAGGCAGGTCACCTGAAAGGACTGGAGAGGATGCAAGAGGCAAAAAATGATGGCGCGAGCTGGCGGCCATGTTGAAATTATTACTCATGGCAGTAAAAACGAACGCGGCCACAGCGCCACAACGACCATTGGCCGTAGAGCGGTGTAACAACTGGATGCTAAACTATGAGCAGCGACTGGCCTGGCAGGGCAAACACAAAGAAATCTATGTGGCATCACTAGATCTATCCTTGGCCTTTGACTGGGTGGACAGAAACAAGCTGTGAAAGAAACTAGAAGACTGGGGAATCCCTATTGGCTTGCTGGCACTGCTTGTTCACCACCATGAAGACTCAGTAGTCAGGACCCATCTGAACCAAGAGGGACTGTTGTCAGACAAAACTGAAATAAATAATGGCGTCCGACAGGATTGTATCTTAGTGCCTTTCCTCTTTTTTTTTTTTTAAAATAATTTTATTATTTTGATCAAACAATACATTAAACAGCAAATAAGCATAAAACCAGAAACAACATAAACACTGCACTCCCCCCCGCCTCCCCCCATATGGGCCTGTTTATTCCTTGCTCTCGATATCTGTTTCATGTGTCAGGGTTTCACTGCTTTCAGATCCTGCTGGGGCCACTGCCGCTCCAAACATTTCGGCTATCAGCAGTTTCCATGCCATTAGAGAACCCGTTTCCTCTTCACCCCCAGCGCCACTGGCTTCTTGCCACACAATTGTTTCTGCCTCCGCCCATTTTTGCAGGTCTTTCCACCACACCTCCACTCGCGGCCCGTGACACTTCTTCCACCCCATGGCGATCCTGCGCTTCGCAAGCACGTATGCTAGGTCTTTTAATTTTTCAATATGTCTGTGCTTCTGCGTTCTGGGATACCCCCCCAACAGGCAGGCCCAGGCCGAGTCTATTGCTAGTGTGATCCCTTTTTCCGCTAACTTCAGAGCCACTTCCCCCCAATAGGCTTCAATTACCGGGCATGCCCAGAACATATGTATCATGTCTACATCCTCCTCGTCGCACTTAGGGCAAGCCTGGCGCCCAACATTTCTAAACCTTGATATTCTCCGAGGGGTCATGTAGGCCCTGTGCGTCATGTACAGCTGTAGTTGCTTAAACCTGGCATTTCTCGACACCTTCTTATGATATCCCATAGCCCGTTTCCACATCCCATCCTCCATCGGGGCTCCCATCTCTGTTTCCCATTCTGTTCTCAAGTGTCCCAGGTCCTTCCCGATACCAATCATCAGCATCTCGTACAACCTGGACACTTCATGTCCCCCCTCTGAAGTGTCGTATATCACCTCAACGGTGGTGTTCGGTTCCTCCGCCAACCTGGCTTCGGGCCACCTACTCAGGATCTCCTGTACTATCCTGTGGTAAGTTACATACTGACCACTGTGCAGTCCCGACATCATCCCAAGCTCCCCCAACTCCATGATAGCCCCTTCCTGCCAGATGTCTCCCAAGGTGACTAGTCCCACCGACTCCCAATAAGTCCTAATGATTACCCTCAATTGCCCATCTCCCTTCGTCAGTGCGACCAGCGGCACCTGCGGGACACAAGGGAAAGGGTCCCCCATCATTTGGCAGGCTCGGCGCCACATGCTCCATCCCAACCACAGCATCCTAGGGCGCCCCCTCACCTCAGAGCTAGCCACCCAAATTATTTCCCGCAAGTAAAAAGGAGCACAATCTCTCGCGAGCAATCTGTGTTCCGGGGTCTCCTCATCAGAGAGCCACCTAGCTACGTACTGCAGTTGTGCCGCTACATAATAAGCCTCGAAGTTGGGTAGTTTAATACCGCCTTTCTCATAAAAGTTCTGCAGCTTCCATAATGCAACTCTGTGTCGGGTGCCATGCCACAAAAAGTCCCTGCACAGGCTGTGTAGTTTAGCAAAAAACTTCCTAGGGATCATATAAGGGATATTGTTGAAATAATGTAAAAGTCGGGGCAGGACCACCATTTTAAGCATAGCCCCCCTGCCCATCATCGCAAGAGGCAACCTTTCCCAAAACCTCCTACACTTCCCAATTTTTCCTATAGCAATTTCAGTGTTGCGCCTGTGTTCCTCCTCAACGGAGTGATATACATCTATCCCGAAATAGCGGAAGGAGCCCACCACCCACGGGATCTGCAACACAGGTAGCCTCTCCACAGGCTTTCCCACGTACCTCCCCAGCGGGAATAGGCTAGATTTTTGGGGGTTCACTGCTATACCGGACAGTCTGGCGTACCGCTCCATCACCTCCAAAACATACTGAAGATTCTCTTCCGGATACATTAAATATAACAACAGATCATCCGCGTACAAGGAGATGAGATGCCTTTCCTTTCCTATCTCAATGCCAATCGGCTCATATTGTTGCCTGAGGTATATCGCTAGGGGCTCCAGGGCCAGGATGTATAACATCGGGGACCACGGGCATCCCTGTCTAGTGCCTTTGCCTAGCTGCCATCTCTCAGACACCACTGCCCCCGTACGGACCCTAGCTAGCGGTTCGCTATATAGCATTCTAGCCCATTTAATGTAACCCGGCCCCATGCCATACCCCCGCAGGGCCGCCAGCAGCCACGGCCACTTAACGGAATCGAACGCCTTGACCGCGTCCAGCGTCACAATCGCCATTTCGCTATCCTGTCCACATCCCCATTCGACCACTCGGTGGAGTCGTCTATGGTTGTGAGTGATGTTTCTGCTAGGGACATAGCCTGTTTGGTCAGGGTGAATCAACTTCCCAATCACTCTCCGCATTCTATTAGCCAAAACCGCCGTAAGGATCTTACTGTCCTGATTTAACATCGACAGAGGCCTATAAGAGCTACAGCTATGTCCTGGTTTATTGGGTTTGGGGAGCGGTATAATAATCGCCTCCCTAAGCGACTCTGGCAGCCGTCCCACTTCAAATGCCTCGTTAAGCATGTCTAGCATGGGTGGAAGCACCTCTTCCTGATACATTTTATAGAATTCGCTAGGGAAACCATCTGCCCCCGGGGCTTTACAAGTAGGTAACTGCCTCACCGTCTCTTTCAGTTCCTCGAGAATGATTGGTGCATCAAGTTCCTCCCTTTCCTCGTCACTCACCTTGGGCAGGCCTATGTTGATAAAAATGCCATCAATATCTTGATAGATAAGATATTGATAGATCTTATTGGCCCCCTCCCACCTGATGCGAAATGCTCCTTTCATGGCCATCCTGGGACAAAAAGTATGGCGCAGGACAGTAACCCTCACCTGCTCTAAGCCCCACTACTCCCCGGACATACCACTACTCTCGGACCCATGTGGCTCCGTCGCAGATTTGCACCACCTCAGACACTGGGAAAGGAATGGGATATACTCATGGGGGGACCTGTTTGTGGATGGGGCTTTTAAAGACTTTGAAACACTTCAGGAAGTAGATGGAGTCCATGCGGGCCAGTTCCTGTGGTATCAGAAGATGAGAACCACAGCAAGAACCAAATGGACGTCATGGCCGGAAGAACCGGAATCAAACCCCCTGATTACACTACTTTATGCTCTGGGCGAAGGCTGGAAGCCGGTGTCCCCGATCTATGCCCACCTAAGCGACGTCCCCAACCCACGGGGTGCCGTTTTGAGAGGCAAATGGGAAGCGGACATGGGCCGGGAACTGTCAGATGGAGAATGGGAAAGGGCCTTGACATTCCCCAAGTCTGTCTCCAGGAACCACAGATTCAGACAAATACAACTCAACCTGCTACACCGAACATACTTAACCCCATCCAGGCTGGCAAAAATCAATAATATGTCGCCCTCTAATTGCACATGGTGTGGACAGAGCAAGCGGACTTGATCCACGTGTTCTGGAATGCATTAGGACACAATCCCTGTGGACCGCCATACAGCAGACAAGCGACAATCTGGGGGTGACTAGATACAAATGGACCCCGGAGGAATGCCTACTCGGCACATACACAAGACCGGCCAAACTCAAGCACCTCACCAGACTAATGGACATTATGTGTATACTGGCAAAGAGGACTATGGCAATGTCTTGGAAGAAAACGACTGGGCCCCAACAGAAAAGCTGGCACTCTGAGCTGAAACGCTGGGTACGAGCAGAAACAACGGTTTGGGAGGACAGTGTAGCCAGATCCACAGATGACTCTAGTATGACCCTTGAGGCCTGGAAAGAACTCACAGACTCCCTGTTTTACCCCTCAGATGACAAGCCCCCATGAACTGGTATGAATCCACCGAATCAGAACCATGAACTGAGTTGGCAAGACCTGTGACCATTACGCTGCCACCTCACTGGGCTCTCACAGGCATGGGCCCCCCCTTTTTCCCCCCCCTTCCCCCCCTCCAGACCATCAGGATCCCCCCCCCCTGCTCCACCAAGCAACATCACCTTAACAGGAAAACACTGGGAGATAGTTAAATGTTGTAATGTTAATTTGTTAAATGTTTTATTCTGAAATGCTCATTATCCTCGAAACACGGACACGCTTGGTGTCCTGTAAATGTACTAAATAATAAATGCCAATAAACAAATTTGAAAATAAATAAATGACCAGTTCGTGGAGTTGGTGTTGGACAGCAGTGAGGATGGCTTGATGCACAGCCATCAGCTCTGCCACTTGACTACAACGGGGACCGATTTTGTACCCAGCAGAGGTTTCTGGGGCATCATTCACCCTGGCATTCCCTATGCCAGCCACAAGTTCCTTTTCCCCATTGTTGTCAACATGGTAGGAGCACCCATCCACATAGACAGTGGGTATTCCCTCACACTTTGTCTTCTTCATAGACTTTGTGTGGGGAATTGAGGTATGCCTCCATGTTGTACTTCATTTTAAGACTTTCGTCCTCGAGACAGTTTTCTCTGGAACAATCATGCAAGTCAGCCAGACCTTGCGAGAGGGGACTCTTCTTGTTTTGCCATGTCTGACCTCCACAGGAAAGCCTTGCATTGACAGAATCCAGGAAGTAATTGGGGAATTACTCACATTTCCGGCCCGTATTCGGTCACTTTGAAGATATTGCAGAGGCTGGTGTGGAGTCTCCACTATGATGTGTTCCCCCTGGATGAACCGGCAGTAATTCTTCAATGCCCACACCGTTGCCAGGAGTGCCTTCTCACAATCGTTGAATTTTTCCTCCACAGAGGATAAAGTCTTACTCGCATAGGAGAGGACTTTATTGACCTTGTCATGCTTTTGGTATAATACTGCTGTCAAGCATGTATTTGAGAACCCTGTCTCCAAGAACTCCTTGTTTTTGACTGGGTAAGCTAGGCAAGGCGCTTGTGAGAGGCTTCTCTTGAGTTTTCTTACCGCCTCTGCTTTTTCTGGACCCCACTCCCACTTGACCCCCCCCCCCTTCAACAGATTAATCAGGGGTCTTGTGATCTCTGCGAAATCCTCAATGAACTTTCTGCTGTAATTAGTCAGTCCAAGGAGGCTCCTTAGCTCACGCAGAGATGTGGGGTCTTTTAGTTTCAGGAGTGCTTCTACTTTCCTTTCCTGGGGACAGAGACACTCAGGAGTAATCTCATGCCCCAAGAAATTGACACGGGTCATGCACCACTGTGCCTTTTGGAAAGATAGCTTTGCTCCGGCAGTCCTCAACTCTGTCAGAACATAACAGATCTCCGCTATGTGTTCCTCCACAGTTGAGCTTTTGATTAGGACATCATCTACATAGGCCTGGTTACCTCTTTCACCCAAGTCGGGCATGGCCTTATGCAAGAAGATATTAAATTCATTGCCGGAGTTGATGTATCCGAAGGGAGTCCGGGTCCAGGTGTACTGCTGCCCCCCGAAGGTAAAGGCCAGCTTGTATTGGTCCTCCCTACTGACAGGTACGGTCCAGTACCCATTGGTCAGATCAATGTCAGTGTATACCTTTGACCCCTGGATCTGGGCCAGCCCTTGGTCAATGTAGGAAAGAGGCCATCGGGAAGTGTGGACCCGTTTGTTCAGCTCCCTTACGTCAGCACAGAGTCTCCAATGGCCGTTTGGTTTCAGAATCCCCAGCACCGGATTATTGAAGGTGCTGTGGACTGGATGAATTATCCCACGGGACTCAAGATTTTTAATTATTTCTGTGAGGGACCCCATGGATGCGAGAGGCAAGCGGTATTGCTTCACAAACACTGGAGTCATACCAGGGTCAGTGGGAATTTTTGTATGGATTTTGGTGCGACCACAGTCATATGAGTCCACCGCAAAGAGATCCTGAAAATCTAAGAAAACTTGTTTCAATGTTTTGCTTTTGCTCCAGAATCTCACAGGCATCAGCTAGGTTTGACTCTCTCTTCAACCATCTGCCTGAAGCCCGGAAAGACTGGTTTGGCTATCTCAGCGGCCTCCTCCAGCTGTGTGGAGAGGTCCCTGTTTAAAGTACTGACTTGGACTGGTGGCTTCAGGTGGGGAAGGCAGTCCTGGTGGACTTCAAAGATCACCTCATCCCTCCTGAAGTCACAGGTCACCTCTTCCTTACCATAAGGGCAGGAGGAGCACACCAGCAAATTCCCCCCATGTCGGGTGAGGATCCTGTCTGGTGTTGTGTCATTGTCGCTATCGCTGTCAAAACAGTCATTGGGGATTGTCCTATCAGTTCATTACCTAAATCTATTGAAAAATGTCAGTCATCAACCGCCATTCCAATAATGGTGCCTGCGCCCAGAGTGATACTCCTAAGGTCGCTGTTATCCACCACTATTGGAATGGTGTTGTGTTATGTATTGACTAGTGGTGTTGGGTTTAACCCCAACCCTTGCTGTTGGAGATGGGCATTGAGGTGAACATATGCGTCAGGATTTTGCAATTTCTGTCCTCTTTTAATTTTTACTTCAAGTGGGAATTGTCAGGTTCGTTCTGGGACGGTGACTTCCTCTCCAATCTGAACTTCAACTGCATATGGCAGCAGTTGAGCTGACCAAAATGCTTTCTCTGGATCATCAAAGTCCATGGGATTACCAGCTAATCGGGACCAGGCTTTGAAGTTAATTAGGTCCAAACTAATGGCAAAGCGATTGAGAATGTCACTGCCTAAATAAAATGCGGCAGGGACATCTCGCACGACCCAACAATTATGGACTATGCTCTTGTTGCCTATAAACATTTTGAGCATACACCTGCTAGGCAGGAGATATTTGGAATTGGGTGTTTCCAGATACATTTCCCATTTGTCTATCAATTTAAATGTGGGAATGGCTGGATCTTTTGGGAGTTTTCGGAACATGGCTTCGCTGATGAAGCTCTTACCGTTGTTCACGCACACTCAGGTGAGAACAGAGTCCTTCCCATCATTTAACTGAATAGGGATGAACAACTGTTCTCCAATCTTCTGAATGTCAGCCAAGCTTTGCGCTGGTTTCTCATCATTTTGGACTATGGAAGTGGGATTTTCTGATTGTGAATTGCTATAGAATTTCAGAGTATTTCCTTCCAGTGTGGAATGCCACTCGAGACTGGAAGGAAGGTTGATTTTCAAAAATATAGAGGACTTCCCATCACCAGTTTGCTGTCCTACTGCAATTACTGTCACGTCAGGGATTTTGCTGTTTTAATTCAATGTGATCCTGTTTTTGTTCAACCATGTGGCATTTGCCATTTAAACTAACATGGTTGACACTATGTTTTAATTTTATTGGTCGGTTAGTCTGGGTCCAGAGGATCTTGTTTACACAATCTATTAGGGGAGACAATCTACCCAGGATGTCATTCCCCAGTAAACATGGTGTGTCCTCTGGAGTCACAACTATGAACGGGTGTTTCACCTTGTGTCGCCCAATTTTAATTTCTAAATCCGCAGTCCCCTCGACAGGAATTCATTCCCATCGAAGTTCTGAAGTTGTCCAGGAAGAGCGGTGAGAGGGATCTGGCATCTCTCCCCCCTTCCTGAATTCAGCTGACCAAAGGCCCTCTTTGACAGAAGGGTGGCTTGGGATCCAGTGTCCACCAGGGCCAAAAATGTACATTGCCCTTGTATTTGTACCGGGGCATAAAATCTTCCCTCCTTCTCCTCAAGGGGGCAAAGATAATGTGCATTTTGGGCCAATTGGTGGGTTAATTTCTTTACTCTTGATTCTGACACAAGGGTAATTTAAGCAGGATTCGGTGTGGGAGCTGGAGGATCTGTAAAGAAAATGTGGCAGTTGGATATTGGGGGAGTTTTGGGCTCCCCTGGTACTGATTCTGGGCCGCCCCCACCCCCTTTTTGGAGGCAGTCCCCAAAATGAGTTTAGGCACAGTGATTTTCTGGCTGGTCATTCTGGGGTTCACTGATGGGCAGTTTTAACTCAGTCCCCACATCTACCCAGTCTGGATTAGGATCTCTCAGGAACCATTTTTCTTTGGAAGGAGTTCCCCCATCCCTGAAGGAGAAGATCCTTTGCCCAGAGTCCTCCGAGAACCCCTCTCCTTCAAATTGGAAGACACTAACGTCCTCCACAAAATGGGTCTTTTTAGGCCCTTTATTTCTCCTACCCACCCTCTGTTCCTTAGGTGGCAGACTTTTGGGGGCAGGAAATTTTGATTCCGGGTCCTGGGTTTCCAGGGGCTTTTCACAAGTGGGGAAGGAAGCTTCCTCTAAGGCTTTACGCCCCCCTTCCCCCTGTGCCTCCTCCTTTGGAACCGGTGGATTGTCGGGGTTCTCTCCCCGTCATTGCTCTGGAGTACCAGACCCTTGATTTGTGGAGTTCTGCACCGGCATCCTCATCTGAGGGTTCTGCTGAGCCCTCAAGATGCGACCCAGATCCTGTGGCAAGTTCTGGACCTGGCGCTCCAGTTGGGACACCCGCTCTGTCTGGTACAGGGGTCTCTGGTCCACCATAGTTGGATCACGGGAAGGGTAACTGTCCCTTCTCCCATAATAACCTTGTTTGGGATAGTTCTGGTAACCCTCCACCCTTGGCCTCCCCTCTCCCAGATTGGGCTGTCTGGGCTCAGGAAAGTGGGGAAAGAAAGGAGGAGTTGTTTTGTGGGTTGAAGTTTGGCGGGTACTGGGGAAAGAAGCTGAACCCGGCATTTGGGGGATTACTGCCGTCCTGGGGAAAGTTAGGAGGGAAGTTTCCTGGGTTGGTAGCTACCGGGTTGGATCCCCCCCTTGGGCTGGGGGAGTCCACACATACCCCAGGATGGGTTTGTTGCCCTTGTAACAAGGGCCGATATAATCAGGGGAGTTAGGGGTCCCATTTGTGGGGTTGCCTCCCTAACTTCCTGTTTGGGATTGGCCCGAGGGCCTTCTGGTTCTTTGGTTAGAAGATGGATTCTGTACAGGAATATTTTTAGGCCCCCCCATCTCAAGATCTAAAATGGGGGCAACCTTCACCTCAGCTACCTTAGCAGCAGCAGGGGTGGTGGCTGGTTTGGGGTTGTTATTTGTATTTTTATTCTCTACCGGTTTCTGCACTTCATAAATATGAGTCGCCTGTTTAATGACCCAGTCTAGTGATCTCTTCTCGTGAAAGTCCCTCAGCAGCTGGGTCATTATGTATTTAGGGAGTGCATGAAAGAAGGTATTAATGAACTCCCAAACTGTCTGTGCGCACCCTCCTGGTGGTCTGCACAAAGGCACATTTTAGTTCTTGCACAAATTCTTGTGAGGCCTGGTCTTTCCCACACTGCAGATTGTAGGCCGCCTTGCAGGCCTCTTGGGGGTTCCTATGTACAGAAATATTTTTAAGATGACTGCCCTGTAGGTGGACCATCTTGAGTGGTTCTGATCCTCCAGCCCCGCAAAGAAGCTGGAGTATTCAGGGGAAAATGTCCACTTGACATATTGGATGCAACTCTGGCTATTTTTCAGATGGAAAGTATCCATCATTTGCTCGTATAACTCAAGGTGCTCCCAGACTGAATACTTGGCATTTTTGTGATAGGGAGTTAGGACGCTCCTAATGGCCTTGATCTGTTTCAGGGGATCTTTTAGTAGAGCCCTCTTAATCTTGTTGGCCTTTTTGGTCTTAGTCACCCGTGTCCACTCATCCTCTGACTCAGAGGCACTGCTACAAGAGGTGGCTATCTGATCTTCTAGGCTTTCCCTGATTCTGCGAGCTTGAGAATGGCTTGCAGAATGTGGGGGCCAAGTTTCTTGATGCCTGTGGCGCTCAGAAGAGTCTTCTGACTCTCCCCTGCTCCCAGGAATGGCTGAGTACCCCCCCCCCCCCCACTGCCCTAGTTGGGAAGAGGTCTTTAAGATACTCTTTGTGGGCCTGCTTTCCTGGAGTTCCCCACCAAATTTGACAGACTGATCCTTTGGTAGGCGGTACTTTTGGGGATCCAGTTCCCTGATTCTCCCCTCACTGGAGTCTTCCTGATCCGAGAGGCTAGCCCTAACATTCGGGAATTTGTACAGAGACGGCCGCCCATCCATTTCTGGGAGACGATGATCTGTCAGTCCCCATGTTGCCAATTATGCTGAAGTCTACCATCCCCCTGGCCCTTGGTTCATATGAGCCAGTGGCCATGAAGGCGGCAGAGTCCATGGTACTGAAGGGGTTAGAGTCCCTGTATGCAGGGGTCCTGATGTTATGCACAGGGGTTTCTCTGTCCCTTCCTACCTCTTCTCTTTCAGCCCCTATTCCCTGGTGGCATGCCAAAATCTGACTCTTTTGTTCCTCTATTAAGGCCTTACTAATCTCAATGATTTGCTCTTGCATGGCTATCTGTTTGTGGAGCCTGTCATCTGTCATTCTTTTCACAGAGACCCTCATTGTCTCTCTGTGCTACCTGCCTGGATTGGAAATACTGGGCCAATTCTTGCTGCAGGAGACTCACCTCCTGAGTTTTGTCATTAGTGGTCTGAGTGTTCTTTTCCAGAGCATCCTCCACCCGCCTGGTGTGCTCTAGTAGCTTCTCATATTCGGTTTTAACTTCACTAAGCTCCTGGAGGGCCAGCTTTCTTTCCTCTAACTTATTTTTTAATTGGCTGACTTCCTGGCCTAAGGCGTCCCTCTCCTGACTTAGAGTGCCCCTCTGTGCAGCCAGGTCGTCCCTCTGTGTTTTAAATGCACTAGATTTCTGGCACGCCTCATCAAATTCCTCTTGAGAGTGGATGTCTTTAATAATTAATTTATTATTTTCCTCTTTCAAGGATTCTAGGAAGTTTTGTAAGATGACTATCTGTTCTGCACAAACTCTATTATAATTTATTTGATGCTCCAGTGTCTGTTGACTCTGTTGTAAAGAGCCACCCCTTTCCTGACACTCATCTTGCAGCGTTTGTAATTTGGTATCTTGCTCTGCCTTCTCTTGCTCTAAGAGAGCCAGATCTTCTTTTAATTTGGTAATATACTGACTAGCCTCTGTTTCTGATTCTTGGGTGTTCTGTAGCCTTTGCCCTGCAGGGTCTAGTTCAGTTTGGATTTTCTGTAGTGTGTCCCCTTGCTTCTTTGCCAGAACTATGTTTTCTGCATGCTTTTCCTATATTATTCCTATGTGGAGGTACCGGTAGGCGGCTATTTTGGCAATTTTACACTGCTCCTCTTTTATTTTTGGGGCCATGTACAGTTCATTAATCGCTTGGTGTAATGGGCCCTTGTCCTGCCATGTATCTAGGTCTATGGCAGTGACCTGTTCTTTGATTTCTTGTAGCCAGATCTGCTCATTCTGTTCTGGCCAATCACCCCTGACAAACAGTTTGTGCAGGGTGTGTTCCCTAGCAATATTAATCTCTACTGGGATCGCCATTTTGGAAATATCAATTTCCTTATGACTTATTTTAGAGTTAATTTACTTTTACCAACAGGCCCGATTTTTGGAGTATTTATTTTGAGAGGTGCTTGTACAGAGTAGCACAGTACCCCAACCCAGCAAGGTGTATGTAACCTGCAGTCTATTATGCTGTGTTAGACTGTCACGGGTGGTATCCCGAATTCAGAATCCCAGACAAGCCCTCAATATTCTGTTAAGGATTTCAATCAGGCACACACCCAGGTCTCTCCGTGCATGTAGTGCGCAATGAAATACTTATTGTGTCTATAAGTTCAATATTCTGAATGATATACCACTCATATCACACCCATCTGAAAATACCCCCAGGTCACACTGTAACCAGGAATCAGGCTAGTTTGTAAAGGTAAATATTTATTTAATATTAAAATCACACACACATAATATATATATATATATATATATATATATATATATATATATATATATATATATATATATGGCAGCAATCACCAAGCAGTGACAATGCAATTACAAAATAAGTAAAGCAATTGAATTCACTTATAATAATGCAGAATAGAAAACACAGGAGAAAGAACAGTTTTGGTTTGTGACAGATAGCATTTAGGTTAATATTTCCCCCTGCAAAGTTCTAAAGGTACAAATGAGCAATCCTACAAAGATGTCAGTAATCAGCAGGTATTCAGGAATGAAAGACAATGTCTAGAGTTTAAATGCAATCTTCCCTCCCCAAACAAGACAGAAAACCGTTTTTGGAAATTGACACTTTTAAAATGACAGGTGAAAATGGCTTTGTGACACAATGCAAAAAGGTTGCACAAATGCTTAAATGGAAAAAAAATTCTTAGGTAAGCAACACTACACAAGTCCTAACAAACATGAGCTACAATATAAACAACAGTACACACTTTAGATCAGGATGGGATGGAAGAAACACTTTGAGTGGGAAAATGACACGTGTAAACCTTTGAAAACTGCAAATTCGCAGCAAAATTTCACGATGCGATTTGTCAAATACACTGTTCCATTATGCAGTTCTTGGTTGTGGATGTAGCTAAGGGTCTAAGGTATCAGTGAGAGTTGAAATTTCATTTCTGTCTATAAATTTGAAGTTTTAGTGAGAGGGGTTTTTGCAAAATAGGTGCGAAAATGAAAACAGAAATTCGGTATTAAAAATGACAGATTGGTTTTATTACACTATATTAATGACTATGAAACAGAATGCCACCCGGGAATCTCCACAGTTACGTGGCCAGCGTAACCCTTCACGTGGTGGATACTCTATTTCTTTCTGGGATTTACTTTAGTTACTCAAAATCACGAATGACTTATGGTTTTGTAAAATAGATGAGAGAAAATCAGCACAAGAATGGTTCTGACAATACTAGGGTTCTGAAGTTAAAGATGGGATATGTTGAGATTGGAATAAGACAATGCAAATATACAATGGGTCACTGTTCTTCCTATTGATATTTACAGTCCCTTGTGATTAAAATTGGACCGTCAGGGTTCTGGTCATTGGATCGGGTCAGGTCTACCGGCAGCAGGGCACCTCTGGCGGGATTGGATCAGCAATGGATGGGCCCTTCTGGTCACTGGACACGGCAGATTAGCAGGATGCAAGTTTCAGCAGGCTAGCCTTAATGGTAGCAAGCCAGACTGGATTAGAATTAAATCTCTTTAAGTTTGGGATGGTTGAATTTGGATCTAGCTAGCAAGAGCTCAGCAATGCTAAAGTCTGGATTCTGCCAAGAAGTCTGGAGTCAGCTGCAAGATGAAGAGTTCTGGACAGAATGAAGAAGTCAGGAACAAAGCGTGGCGCGAAAATCTGGATGTATTCAGGAAGCAGTGTGTCCTATGTGTGGTTAAGTTCCTATATTTATGCTACCAAGTGACATCACAAAGTTGATGGTGTGGGCAGAATTTCAAAACACATCCCCACGGCTGTGAGCGGCCACAGGCACTTGCCTTGTTCTGGTTGGCAGTCAGAACAGAGCTGTCATCTTTATGATGGGATTTAGGAACTCCCACATTGATTTAACCCAAAACTTAACTTTTGCACAAATGTACACTTATAAAATCATGTCATCTAATAAAATCGGACACATACATAATATATTTGATGGGTTATATTCACATTCAATCCCCATCTCTATGCGAGCTGTCTTTGTCATTCTATAGAATTTTATCAATTTGAACCAGAACAGTCTGGACTAATAATTTCCAATTCAGTACATATCTGGGTGATTATCACTGGAGCAAGAATATACAATCTAAGACTTGTAGCATCAAGAGTTTTGCTACAATTAGGTTTTTTCTGTAACTTTGTCTACTTAGATGATATAAGGTTCATTAATGTCTTCAAAGCAACATCTACCAATTTTTAGATGTATCCTCCTTCAGATTGTACTGTTAAAGAGTTTCACATTTAATCACAAATAAAGGTTTAAACATCAAAAAGTTCCAGCACTTTTTTTTAATCCTTTGTAACTCCCCTTCACAGGCAACAGCTGTCCCAGTCCTTTGATGAGGGAGGTGTCCTCTTCCTGGAGAGGGAAGCTCCCCTGTAGAGATCAGTAGGCAGCTTGCCATTGTTCTTGGCTCAGCCACAGACGAAAGTCTGATGAGTCCATTGTGCCCCTTGTCAATATGCAGGAACCAGTAAATCTTCTTGTAGCAAGGGAGTGTCAATTTGGAAGTGTCAATCTTTCCCAGGCTTGCAGTGTCAGGTCAGAATTAAGTATTTACTTAACTCCAATACTGGGTTGCTTTAAATTAACTTTTTCAGTCTTTTCATTTCACACATATAAAAATAAGCACTGTTTACAAGGTTTTTGACCACTTGAAATAATTAAGTCCTTCACAAACATGCTTTAAATAGGCGAATTTTGCAATTTCTTCAGGAAAAAGAAACACTTTTAAAGTGGGTTTAACATCTAATTTTCTTATGCAGCCGTCAGTTTGTGAGGCCCGGCTTTCTCTGCCTGCACTAAATGATCTGTGGTTCCAGCACACTTCATTTCAATAGTTCACTGGGGAAATGACTGAAATTAGCACCAAAACAGCACTTTGGGGGTTGCAATTGATTGGGAAAACTGCATTTTAAAGGCAATTTCTGATTTCTAGCCCACTTCTGTGGCCTTGCTTCATGTGACAGGTGACAGCACCCACTGGCATTCAGGGAGTCCTGTTTTTACTCCAACTTTGACTTTGTGTGGCAGGGTGTGCATCCTTTTGTGATTGTGAACAATGCGCAGTTTTGCAGATTTGGCGCAAACAGGATTTAGCCCATCCATTTTTGGCTGTTTTCTTTCCTCCATTGGCAAAGGGGTGTAGTGGGGTGCGCACAGGTATAAATATCCCACAGACTCCAAATATAGGTATTAGTTAAGGATTCCTGAGGTAAGGCCAAAAAGAAGAGTGCAGATCAAAATCCAAAATTTAGTAAAAAGTGAGATGAGATATCTTTACTAGAGATAGTAAAGGAAGGTGTATGCAGAAAATGTAAAAGTGCACCTGTATATGGGGTTATAAATATGACAGTATATAACTTTTATTGTGTCTAGATTAGGAGATATAAAACAATAGTACAAAATTAAGGTGATAATCAGATTTTTAAATCAATAGATTGACGTCAATCAGGAGGGTACAAATTAAAGGATAATAATAAATAAAGAAGGGATTTATCAAACATCAATAATAAACCAAGACAGCAGAAATTGATAGAAAGTGTAAATGAAGGAATAAAAAGAACACAATGTTATTCTATTTGGACCTAAACATCTGCTCGAAACAAAAAGTAGTCGTCCCCCCCCTAGTTTCTGGGATCTAGCCTTAAATATGCCACTAAGGTTAGAAATGTCGGCTGTTTCTGTCAGAGTGACCTGGGTTGTAGCGGCCAGGTATCAGCCAAAGTTCAGTCAGTTTTCTATAACATTCGCCTTCTTTGTCAAGCACTTTGGTGGTGGGAGCTCTGATCAAGTCCAAATTAGATTACTGTAATGGACTTTTGGCCAGAGCACCCGCTAAACAGATCCATCTTCTACAAAAGGCGCCGAATGCCAGAGTAAGATTGGTGTTTGGCGCCTCAAAAAACACTCCAACCTCAGGTCTCCGTCGCTCTCTACATTGGCTAGCAGTGGAAGACTGCATTCAATTTAAACTTGGGTGTTTGGTGTTTAAATGCTTAAATGGATTGGCACCAATTTACTTAATGAATAAACTGAAGCAGTATCATCCCACACATGCCTTAAGGTCAGAAGACAAATGCCTGCTCATTGTTCCGAGGTCAAACTGAGTTACAAGAGTAGATTGCAGCTTCTCAATTGCTGGACCCAGATTATGGAACAGTCTTCCGTTCAATCCAAGAACGGCAAATTCTTTATTGATCTTTAGAGCAGGTTTAAAGACCTATTTATTTAAATAGATACCGCTTTCATGTGACCTGATGGTGAATTTTACTGGCACTATTCAGCCAGTGTTCCATCTGTGCCAAATTGGATTCAGTTCGTTGTGTGTGCAATTTATCAAAATCAAAAATCTAAATCATGGCATAGATTTTTAAAGTTGGTAATAAGTGGCAATTGATGGTGCCTACTCAAATTAATCAGTGTACTATACTTGATAAAAATAAATAAAAGAATAAAATATCTAGAAAGTACTGGTAGTCGAGATCGACTTGTTATCATGGGGGGACACTCCTCTTTTAAACCTATGCAGGATACTGCTGAGATATACACCCAACATAAAACAGGATAACGCGGTGTGGGTCAGAGGTACGACTAATAAAACACTCAAGCCTTGGCTTCAAGAGGGTCAGTTGTCAAAAACAGTATTGCGACATATAACATATTTACATGCTACATGGAAGAAGAAGAAGTTATAGAAAAGATTGGCCGTTTTATAGTTGTAGAAAATATAACAGAATGAGAAAGAAGATTCGCCTGAGAACAAGAGAATGCTTAATCAGCATAAAGAGGACAATATAACACCTTTGGCTCCTCTTTCCACTTCTGAAAACAAGCGGGCAGATACTGAGGAATTGGGATTTTATCCTTTCAAGGAATTGAAAGCAGCGGTGGCGTATGTTAATCCGACATATGCGCCCACTGCTTAGAACAGTCAGGATAATGCTGAAGAACGAAAAGGTATAGAACGCAAATATATATTGACACAAAATGATAGTAAACAGCATGATGAGAGAAAGGACAGACAGATGGAGATAGAGGAAGATGCAAGGAGACAAAGGGAAGTAAAAGTCAAGGCTAAGGGAGTAACGATAGTACAGAATGAATGGAAGGGAGAACAGATATTACTTAAGCTAGATGATGGGGTTCAAGAAAGAGAAAAAAGAGGAGAGCAGGAAAAGAAAGAAAGAACAAGAGAGCATAGAAAGAAGAGAAGTTAAAAGAGGAAGCGAAAGGAAGAACAAATAAGGTACGAGGCAAGGAAAGACTAGATGAGAAGAAATGATAGGAGATAGAAACACAAAGATTGAAATGTTATAGGTTGCAAAGGGGACAAAGCGATGACGAATTCAATAAAGGCATGTTGCCGATCGAAGCACGAGAATGATCCGAGGAAGAGAGAGGGTCACAACAGACCTGCAGGGACTTGCAAGGAATACAGAGAATACAGACATGAGCATGAAGCAGAAAACATAGGAAAGATGACTGGGGATTTATATAGGCAAATGAGGGATAAGGATGGGTATAAAACCAAAGAGGATGTCGAAGGATCATTATCAAGGGAAACATGAGGAAGACCAGGCAACGCATTAACAAGCAAACATAGAGCGTTGTCTTTAAGCACTCTTAATCTTGATGATGTGGAAAGAGACGAAAGTCATACAAGCTGGGGCATAATGATGTCAGACGAAGAAAGGGAAGAAAATGAGAAAGTGTGAAGAGAAGGCGCAGGTGGTTGTTTGAAGGATTTGAGTGTAGAGAAAGGGGTAAAATGGTCACACTTAGAGTACCCTAAAGAAAAAACACCAGAACCGACATCATACACTGAGTGACTACAAGCACAGTCACACAGTGCTGGCGATGCACCCTGCCTTATGTAAGAAGATTAAGGTCACTACCAAGACAGAGACAAATGGGCTGAGACTAGCCCCACCTGGAAAACATGAAGCGTTGGTGGGTATGTTTATTGATCAGGGTTTTCACAATTCACATTATTAGAGAAAGGGGGGCACAATATATTCCATTGCCACAAATGGACAATGATCATTTGAAATGTAAATTACCCAGTTTGACTTCAGGTGCCGGAAAATGGATTTATGAGCTAGGAAGGATGATATCAAGAATGACATTAGCAATAAGTGACTTAAAAGGCCTGCTAGCAGCCATTGTATGAGAGAGAGGGCTGATGACATTTGGAAATAAGCAGGGTATGCGGGTGGTACTGCACAAAACATGATATATGATGGAGAGCCATTTAACAATTGCAGAGCAGATATGTGGCAGCCGCTCACAGTACAATATCCTGATACATCCGATGTGGGTGCGATTATGACAAGGAAAATGGGGGAGGATGAAGATCTGGTTGCCTTTATTCAAGATATTTAAGAGAAGTGGCGTCTTGAGAAAAGAGAACTGTGGGATAAAACCGTGGCATTATTCTACCACATTTTATGTTAGGGAATGCTTGAGCCAGTGCAGCGGCAGGTAAAGAAGCAGGTAGGGATGGAGGCAGAGCCATTGCCAGAAAGTCAACTGATTATTGTACACCATTGATGATTGTTACAAGAGAAGAATAAGAAGAAAGCAGAGAGTAGAAAGCAGGAGGAAGCGAAGTTAGTTCTGAAGAAATTCTCAAAACTGGACATAGAGGGAGCGGTATTGACCAGTAATGAAGGTGTGGTGACACAAGAGATGTGACCAGTGCAGCAAAGTAATGTAGCATACCCTATGGATCAGAGCAGATATCATTTTTGGCCAAGAGGAAGAGGGAATGGACCCAGGGGAGGAGGACGAGGTGGATTTCAGAACCCTCAGGGAAGAGGAGGATTTAATAGCAGGCAGCTGCAACAATGCTGGAGCTGTGGGAGGATGGGACATATATTCAGAACATGTAGAGGTAGAGGGGGCATGCAGCAAAATTGACATGCTCCAAGAAGGGGGATGGGCTATGTTCCACAATATAATACAAAACCGCAGGAGTAATATACCCAAGATAACACACAGAGTCCTGCATGTGCACTGCAATCACAGCAAGCACAGCAAGATCCATTACAAATGCAATCACTGCAAGGGCAACCACAGCAAGTGCCTGTTGAGATGGATTTATAATCTCTGACCTGATGGGCAGAAGTTTAGGAGGCCACCGTAGTTTAGTGGAATGGGGAAACCTTCTGGATAAACCAGATAAAACTACGGTAGCTTTGCAGGCAGTCAAGACTAAGGCCCTCATTACAAGTCAGGTGTTAAGGGTGTAACGGCGCCGTCGGCGCCGTTAACCCTTAACGCCTGATTCACACTTTAACGCCTGCTTTTTGCAGGCGTTAAAGTCCAAGGCGCTAAGCGACCTTGGTGCTAATTACGGCACCGTAATTTACGGTGCCGTAATTAGCGCCTTCCCCATCCACATTATGCCCTATGGGGCAAAAATGGGAATGGGGAAGGGCAAATGGTGAATGGGGAATTACCGCCCCACTCACCTTGGAATGGTGCGGTAATTCCACCATCCACCATGCCGGACTCCGACATGGACCATGGTGCTAATAGCACCATGGTCCAGCGCCAGACTTGTAATGAGGGCCTAAGTCTCAGGAGGGGAGAGAGTGATCGAAAGCCCACAATGATCACACACAGTAAAAACTCCACAGATTACTCTTAGACAAATATATCAAAAATACATTTATTATAGGCCTTATAATCAAAACACAAGTAAACCACAGTTATGAAGAAACAATACCACACACATTCATGTACTAACATATATATACATTAATATGATTAGCCTAAGGCTGATCATGGGGGGGGGAGAAAATAACCACGACCTGTAACAGCAAAGGGGTTAAATCACACAGATATCAGTTTAGGCAGTCCTTCATCAACAATCTCTAACTTATGTAGTCCTACCGTAGTGCTCAAAGTACAGTTGTGCTTTAACAACGCGAGGTCGTGTGTAATGTCATGAACCGTTGGTAGAAGGTATGGAACTATTGGAAGCACTAACATTCTGCGCCTTTCTGCTCTAGTCCTCACCTAACATGGCGGAGTCTCCTATAAAACCTGACTCCGCTCCCTCTGTCATTGTGTTGTATCTGTGTATCTTTGCTACGACGCTTCGTGTCCTTCTGTAGAATTCGTATATCGCCCTTGTTTTTCTCTTAGCCTACTTGTTGCTTGTCTTCCCTTTGTATCGGTACCTCTCGTTTCACTCTGCACGTCCGTGCTCTGCGTTTCTTTTCGTTCGTTTCTTTCTTATTCCCAGTGTTTATTTGTTTACTTCCGGCTTTGGCTTTCTACCGCTATTCCCTACTCCGCCGGTCCGTTCCCTGGATCGGTAGACTTCGCGACTCTCCGAGGCTCTCCTACTTATTCATACTTTCTATGCTACGGCATCTGGCCATTCCCTCGAACGCTTGTTTAACTCCGTAGTTTCTTTTTGCTTGCCTACAAAGTTTCTATTGCCGTCTCAGTTTTCCTTCTGGCTCCCATCTGTTCAGTACTTACTCTTATTCTGTCCTGTATACTTCCACCCCTGTTTCTGCCCTTCTTACTATCTCACTAAATCCTCCTTATTTGTCCTTTCTGTGCCTTCCCAGTATTTCATTTTCTATATCTTTTCTTCCTTCCCCTCATTCTGTGGTCATGTTCCTTTCCATCTATCTGCCTTGTATTGCAAAGGCGTATACTTGTACCCTTGTGTGAATCATACCTCAGATATTCTTACCTCATCCACTATGAGTGTTTGGGCAAACCAGCTTTGACGGGATACTAATTCCTTCAACTTCTTGCTCTCTGGACATTCTGATTCAAACCACAGACAACCTACGAGATCTCCAGGGTTTTTTCTGCCTTCTGGATTTTTCCCTGGGACTTTGGGGCTGGCCCCCCAGGGGTCCCCGAGGGCAGATTCCCATCTCTGTCAAGGTGGCCTCCGGAGGGGCCAGACCTTATCTACACGAGCGGAAGGTTCGAATACCTAAGGACAAGACATCCAAGAAGAAGAACCACCGCCCAAGGGCAGAGACTGCTTCCAAGGACCTAACTTCCCAGGACTCAGGTGAGGAGAAGGGGGAGGTAGATCTGAAGCTGTCCTTGTAAACGAAATAGCGGGTTCTCTTCAGTGGGCTGTAGCAGCTCAGGAACGGGCTTTAGGCGATGACGAATAAGTTCCTATTCTTAGAAGAGGGTCTACCCTTGCAGATAGAGTGACTTTCGGAGTTCGGGGATAGCAGGGGAGCGCAGGCTATCCCGGCCAAATGAGTATCTTTTGTGGGACACTTGTGCGTAAAATTGAATGCATGTGAGAGGGGGCCACCGGTAAGTTAGAGAAGTACTCACCGACCCTCGACACAGTCCAGACCAAACTTTGGCAGTCTAGCCCACTTAGCCTGTTCCTGTTGGTGTTAACCCTGCAGTTTCAGGAAGTACCAGCTCGCAAAGGCTGTGGTTAGGGATGATCAACAGCAATGGGACGTTTGCTTTTTCTCAGCCCTTGAAGGAAGAAGAAGGTTTGTTCCAGTGTGGCTCATCTCAGAACATATTAGGCAAGAACTGTAGGCACTTTCAGCGATGGCCAACACAGCGGGGCAACGCAGCGACCGCAAATGCTTGCGGCGTGGCTCACTCTCGTGAATAGTGACCCAGAGTAGCTAGGGCGACGGGTTTTGGCGGAATAGGGCCCAGGACCACAAGCTAGCGATTCCCCAAGTCTCGAGTCTCAAATCAGGACAGTGGCGTTCCTGTGCGCTACCCTGTGTTCGAGCTGGTCAGTTCACTGAAGCCCAGGAACACTTCCAAAGAGGCTCTTTGTGAGGGTAAGTAGGAGAAGCCGAGAGTAGCTGTTTCCACTACTCCAAAGGGGTGAAGAACCCTTGCAGGGCTTCTTGGTTCGATAAAGAAACAGGGGTCTGATGGGACAACAGTGGGGTCAAGGTGCCAAACCTTCCAAGCACATCACCGGCAGTTCCTCGAGTCAGCTTTCTTCTTAAGAATATTTGGCTCCCAGGGACGTCATTTAGGGGTCGCCAGAGGTCACATCTGCGACCTCTGTGGTCTCCCTTGCGACCTCTTTTTTTTGTAATGCAAGCTCCTGGGCTGTGGCCAGCACCATATGACTCTTTACTTCTGGAGTGGCTGACTTTCTTGTTCAGTCCCCTTAAAAAAAGAAGAAACATAAGAACAGGAGTGCCACAAGTCTTAACACTTTCACACATTTACGGACCCTAAATAAGAAAGAATAGGAATACCAAATCATGTGTCTTTCTGGAATTCTATACAATAATTGCTAGACTCATTAAAGGTTTATTTCAGGCACACTTCAGGGGGTCTAATTTAGTCTGTTCTTAAACGCCTCAACCCAGCCTTTCATCCTTCTGAGGTCGATAAATGAGTACCAACACAGGTTGGGTGATATTGAGTGTATATTTTTTCTATATAAAGCGCTTAAGCTTAAGTGCTATATAATAACACACCATTATCATTTGGTCATGGACGTCTGATTGCATTCACAGTAATTTGGTAATATGGGCCTATACACACTGATCTTAACGATACATATGGCGATCCATTCTTGTATGAAATGTACATCAGATTATAGTGATATCGTAACCATATTGTTCGTAGTGTACAATGCTATGTGCCACTTCCTGTTTTTTCAACGGGTGAAAGGTTGTTTTCCATCACTTCCCGCGATATCACTTCAGGGTGGGGACAAATGACATCACTTCCTGTGATGTCATCAGGGGTCAAGGGTCATGTGATGTCACTTCCGCTACCCCTGGAATTTTGGTGAAATTACGTCCCTGTTGGCTCCTCATGAGGTTTGATGTGAACCTCAGTAGATTGACCAGGAATGGATGCTGAGCCCCTTCTCTTATCCAAGATTCAGTTCTCGCTCTATCCAAGATTCAGTTCTCGCTCAAAACTCAGATAGGCAATGGAAGATCTGCTCTCTTGCATGCATGGCAGACATGGACCAATCGTGGCCCATGGTGGTTCCAGTCATTCAGGCCTACCAGACATACAGGCACCAGTAGTGTGGATTGGAACGAGACAGTCCCAACCCTCTTCCTGGCACTAGCACACGTGACATGCAGGATTCCGCGAAGGTTGCAGTTTTCGCAGGAGGCTGCGTGCCCAAATAAGGATTACCCGGGTGTCTCGACCTGGGGGGGAAGGCAAAGGGACAAAATGGCCACAGGACAGAACAAAAAGACTTTGTGGCATGGCCATTTTCGGCACTGGCCACAGTCTTGGGCCAAACGTGGAATGGTCCATAAAAAAGAAATAAAAATACTGTAAAAGTAAACTGCTGCCGCCAGTTCATCCTAGGCACACTTGTACAAACACCAAGAAATCCTTAGAGGGTAGCTACGGCCATAAAACAAAAGGCCCCCTATGCGTAGTATTGTAAGGTACTTTTACACATAGATAAAAAGTTACCAATAAATGGCAACAAAATCTAAGACTAAGGGAAACATAGTTTCCCAGTACTGTCAACCTGAAGGACGTATCAGGTTCCCCATAACAAATGAGTGAAAGCCCAGAGGAGCGCAGCTGAAGGCTGTGCTCAACTGGAAAAAGTCAGGTTAGGTACTCCAAACAAAAAGCAAAAGGTTTTGGGGTACACAAATGGAGGGAAGATTGCTCCTAAGGGACATCTTTCCTAACAGTGCCTATGCAAGCACAACAGATACAGACCCAGCAAGCGCAGACACAACAAGCCATGATACCACAATGGAACATGAATGTAGCAATACCACAAGCACCTGCACCTAAACTAGGGAGTGTGACCTTGGTAGGAGGAAATCCTTTCACAGGTACAGGGATGAATTTATATACACAATAGGATAGCCCACAGAGCGACCTAATGTGTTCAGTACTATCAGTGACACCAGACCCCCAAGAGGAACCAAGGACCAAGGTAACGATAGGAGGCAAGACATTTCGTTCCTTGTAGACACTGGAGAAACTCGTTCCTGTGTCCGCAAGAGGAAATACCCAATGTCAGGCATTGCTATGAATGAGCACGGATTCTCTGGGGCGACGAGTTCAGTTCCTTTTACAGACAAATTACCAATCTCTATAGGAGAGCACGACATGTCGATGCCATTATTATATTCTAGGCAGACACCTGTTAATATATTAGGATGTGACTTGATGACAAAACGTAACATGACTAGGGGCCTCATTACAGGTCGGGCGGTCCAGAAATAACAGTGGTGGTAAACCCGCTGCCACTGTTAATTCCAGACCGCCCGATCCCGACTCCTGCAGGCGGGAGATGATGTTCCCGCCAGGTCTGGCCTGGCGGGTTTAACACCGTCCACCTGCAGGCGGATGTGGAAACACCAGCACCATCACGAGATGGTGCCAGTGTTTTCACTTCCCCATTCCCATTGAGTCCTATGGGACTCAATGGGAATGGGGATTTACCGAATTCCGCCTACGGAATTCCGGGGACACCAGGGTCGTAATGCCCTGGTAATTCCGGGAGTCACGGAGGCAGAATGGTAATACGAGTCTGGCGGTAACCAGGCGGTTTTACTGCCTCCGTTACCGCCGGACTCGTAATGAGGCCCTAGATCTTTTACTGAAAAAGGAATATTGTGCACCACTCCATGGATACATTACATCAATGTGAAATAATTCATATTAGCCTTTACAGGCCAGAAGGCATTACGAGGAGTCCCTTTAGATCAGCAGTATTTTTGTATGGAGTGACTGTTTTGTTATCATGGTTTCCCAAGTTGGCAGGTAAAATATTGAGAATACCTGAAAGGTGTTTGTTTAGACCAGAAATACCTATGGTTGATGAAGAAGGACAGATTATCCCTTTAGAGCTAGAAGCAGCAGTGGTCAGAGAGGAAAGAGTGGTTGTTCATGGAAGAGATGATGAGTGGAGAGGAAGGAGAGCATTGATAACCTATATCCTTCGCTGAGGGCTAACAGACTTGGCAGACAAAGTGCCTTTTAGGGATGATTATTCTGATGATGAATTAGTATTTTTCACAAGTCTCACTTATTGGATTAAAGTGGAGAACAGAGAAATACTGCAGAGAATGGCGATGGTAAAAAACTAAACTGTCATTTTTCCAGGAAGATTTAGAGAAAGTGCCAAATATTTTATGGACTAACAGCCCATATCAGGATGATGGATCTGGAAAGGGTGGGCAGTTGTTAGGCTTCAGGAATTGTCTACTTCAGGATATACGTTTTGCTATGTGGGCGGTAGAGAGGGCCAACGCGTTGACATGCCTTGTCATGGTTAGTTTGCATCAAGGTAGACTCCTAAGATTTTGGCGTGTTTAAGGACGGGAATGATGGAGCCGTCAATGTTGAATGAGATGTAGATGGAATGCAGGGTTTTTAGGCGAGCAGGTGTGCCTACAATGAGTAGCTCTGTCTTCTCATCATTAAGGCAGAGGTTATGGGTAGCCATCCAGAGTCGTCGGAGTAGTTGCCAGTCAGGGGGATGAGTATTTGAGTGTCATCCGCAAAGTTAGTATAGGTGATTCCTAAAGTATCAAGAATGTCAAAGTGGGGTTTGGTTTAAGTATTGTACAGAGTAGGGGAGAGGCAGGCGCCTTGCAGGCCACCTAGGGGGACAAGGATGGGGTCTGCGGAGTGGTTGTCAATGAAGAATCTGGAGATGCGATTACTAAGGAACGATTTGATCCGCCAGGTTGCCTCAGGTGAGAAATAGAAAATGTCAAGAAGATTATGGCAGAGAAGGTCATGGTCCATGAGATCGAAAGATGCAGAGAGGTCTCGAAAGAGTACGATGGCGGTGTTACCCGAGTCCCTAATGCGGTCTAGTTGCATGTTGAGGTCAATGAGGGCCGTTTCGGTGCTGAGTTTGGGTCAGAAGCCAGATTGTCTGATGCCAAGGAGTGAGTGTTGTTCAAGGAATTGCTGGCATTGTATGTAGGCAATGCGTTTGAGAATTTTAAGCAGGAAGGGTACCGTAGTGATGGGTCTGTAATTAGTGGGTACTGTTGGGTCTAGTGTTGCTTTTTTTTAGTAGGGGGTCACCCATGCCATTTTAATAGTGGTAGGGATTTCACAAGACTTGAAGGAGGAGTTGACAAATTCTGCGATGATAGGTGTGAGGGTATGAGTGCAGTTTTATGATTTTCGCAGGACAGGTGTCTCCTTTGCAGTTGGAGGGTTTGAGGGCCTGGATAGTGGCTAGGATGGATGCTTGGGATACAGGGTGAAAGGTGAATTTGGGGATAGGCTCTTGAAGCGGGTTGGGGTGGGAGGTGCAGGGTGGGTGCTGACGGGTATGGCTGCAAGGGAGGCTTTGTTAGACTTTATTTTGTCGCAGAGCAAGTTGATTTTATTGCATAGCACAGTTTGTATGGTGGTGCACCACTCTTTGTTGGGTTGGACTAAGGTCGCTGTGGCACAAGGGTGTTCTAATTCACGTAGGATGGCAAAAAGTTCCTAGGTGTTGGAGCTAGCCATGCTGATTCTATTATCATATTAGGGAGCTTTGGTCCTGAGAAAAGTGGATTTGTAGTATTTGGTGTTGGAGGGGGGAAGGGTAGTATTCTTGGTGGTAGGGTGTTTCTTATGGAGATGCTCTAGGGCTCTTTTTTGCCTTCAGAGTATAACTAGTTAATCTGTGAACCAGATGTTAGAAAGTTTGCAAGGGTTCGGTGATTTCTTTTTTAAGGGTGCATGTTGGTCTAGCATAGCTAGAAGGCTAGTATGAGAGTAGTTGGCAAGAGTTGCAGGATTCTTGCAGTTGAGGCGTTTTTCCTCAATCAGGGGGTCTAAGGTGGGTTTAAGGGTTTTCTGAGTAAGCTTGCGTAAGCTTCTTGCCAGTATTTGGTTAGGTGGGGAACGGGGGGTGTTCGCAGGGTTCGATTGGTGAAGTTTAAATTCGATCAAGTGGTGGTCAGACCAATAGAGAGGGTTTAAACCCAAAATATCGATAGTCAAGGATACGCCCTTTGACATGGTAGGTGTAGAAACAGCTGTGAGAAATTCATACCATGCAGGGCTTGGATCATGTTGGCGGCTTTATGATCAAGGGGGTCATTGAAACCCAGGTTAAGATCACCTATGATTATGCATTTAGAGGCTTGTTTGAGGAAGGGCGTTAGGAGAAGGGGGATTTCAGTGTCAGGGGAGTTGGATGTGCTAGGTTGGTGGTAGAGCAGAAGAATAGTGAATGTAGTATGGGGGTTAGTGTTGAGTATAATTAGTCATTTTTCATATCCCTCCGTCATGGGGAGGGGGAGTGCGCAAAGCTGGAGATCTGATTTGCCGGTAATTGCTACTCCGCCACCTTTGGTGTTGGAAGGATCGGCTCTGTGTATCGAATAATTGAGGGGGTGGCAAGGCTAAGCGTAGGGCCAGAGGCACTCTGGAGCCAAGATTATGTGATGGCTAGGATGTCACTTTGATTGGTGATGATGAGAGATGGGCACGTTGGATGGGAAGGTAGGCTAGTATCAGACTGTGGGTGTTCCAGCAGTGAGGGTTGACTAGTTCAGCTAGAGAGTCTGTGTCGTCTAAGGTTTACTGTGATGGGATAATACGGTTGTGGGGCGTCAGTTGTGTAAAGGGATGTTCTGGTGCGTAGGTTGTTCAGTCTATGGGCTCCTAGAGAGGGGCGGGTGGTGTACAAGTGCATAGACCCGGGGTGGAATGGGGCTGGCGAGGCAATGCTTGGGCAGCACAGGAGACCCCGAAGTGTGCTTGGGTTTGGTAGTACCGGTGGCAGTGCAACGGTAGGGGCAGAAAGTGCCAATGGCAGGACATACATGGGCATTGGTATCTCGGGTAGCAAGGCAAATGTGGGTTTGGGTAGCGCATGTGACATGGAGAGAAAGGGAATGGCAGGTCATGCGTGGGCTTGGGGAAGGCAGATGGCAAGAAGTATGTGGGCCTGGATGTGGCAGATGGCAAAGCATGCAAAGGCTTGGGGAGCGGCGTGCGTATAGTAGGCAGCATGGTATGCATGGGCTTGGGGAAGGCGGATGGCAGGAAGTATGTGGGCCTGGTGATGGCAAATCATGCAAAGGCTTGGGGAGCAGCATGCGTATAGTAGGTGGCAAGGCATATGTGGTCTTGGGAAGGGCGGATGGCAGGAAATACGTGGTCCTGGGTGTATCAGATGGCAAGGCATACCAGGGCTTGGGGGGCAGCATGTGTCTGACAGATGGCAAGGTTTGCGTGAACTTGGGAAGCACCGATGGAGGGACGTGCGTGTGCATGGGTAGCCCAAGAGGCCATATATGCATAGCTATGGGAATCACTGGTGGCAAGGCATAAAAGGGTTTGGGTAATGCTAGTGGCAGTGCATACATGGGTGTAGGGGTACAAGTGGGCGGAGGTAGAGCATTAGGTGGGGACATTGTGTGGTGGGAAGAAGGTGGAGCTATCTGGGTTGCCTTAGTGGAGGCAGTCAAAGCGGTAAGAGAAACAGTGGGTGGATCATCAATGGAGGGGATAAGGGCGAGTGGGGAAAAAGGTAGCATTTATCACGTTGTCAATGAGCATACTGCAAACAGGTAAGGTAATTGAAACATTGCAGTCAGGTGGGATATCAGCAAGCATACAGTGGTTTGGTGAGGCAACAGGTAAATATATATCAGGTTGGATAAATAAGGCTGTAACAGAAATAGAAACATTAGATGCATTCGAGGTCAGTGGAGCACATACAGCGTTGGCCCAGGATAATGTACATTTGGTGGAATCAACAGCTGGGTAGCATATAGGTAACATATGGCATGATAACGGTGGCTTATTGCAATCCATTGTGTTGCATCTTGGTAATCCAGGTAGCATAGTGCGAGCAGTAGAGTCATGGGGTGATAGTGCTGGTAGTTTGTTGTAGACAAAAGAGTCACTTGAAGGATAGTCAACATAGTTGTAATAAGGTGTAGTAGTGAGGATCGGTGGGGTATACCGAAGTAGTGTGGAGGCATCTGGAGTATTCGGCACACCGAATGAGATGGAAGGGTACGGGTGAGGAGCACTCTGTGGGGTATAGTGGGAGCATAGGAGGTAAGCGAGCAGAGCTCAGGCTCATACGTTGGGGAGCCTAAAGCAGGTTGCATGGGGGATAATGGTGATTGTTGGGTTATGCACATATCTGGAGTCGAGGCAAGTTTCCAGGAGGATGCTTGGTGTAGCCGGTTAGGTATCCAAGATGAATCTGGGAGACATGATGGAGCAGTGTTATGTTCATCGGAGGGAGAGCGTGTTGCTGTGATCTGGAGAGAAAATCTACCATTGGGTATGGTAATGTATATGAAGTGGGTGAGACGACTCAAGGGGGTGAGGCGTTATGACTGGGAGGAGAAGGGAAGATAACAATGGGGCAGGCACTGGGATGCTTGTGCGCATCGCACTCAGGCTTACCTATGCCAGGTGTAGAAGTGGAGACACTGCATGATAGAAGACGAAGCTGCGACAGCAAGAGTAGGTGGGGGCTGAGAACGAGGGCATGGTCCCAGGCTTCCAGGCTCTGCCGACAGGCGATGACAGGAAGCAGCCTTACTTCTGAGCCTTCATGCGTCAGGCCTGCTGGCAGGGCCTGCCAGCTCTGGATGCAAGCTAGCAATAGGCTTCTGCTCAGCCAACCAGTAGCAACAGGGGCAGGCTGGTGACTAGGGCATCAGAGGCATCGGGGGCTGGAGCACCAGCAAGAGGGGTGTCAGCCATCTTAGCAAGTGTGCTAGCTTCACTGCATCTCAAAGTGGAGTCGGCTCCTGTCAGATTTAAAAGATTTTTCGTCGCAGGGTTGTTGCTAGGATCTTTTGCTAGCAGTGTACCTCTACCATCCTGTGGGGTACTGAGTAGTTGTAACTGCATCTGGTGGTGGAGACGCAACAGGGCCAGTGAAGTGCAAGTTAGAAATCTTCAAGGTGCTAGAGCACACTAGCCTGTGGGTAAATGGGCTAGTTCCGTGTATGGACAGTTAGGAAGTCCATGAGGGAGATTAGATAGCCAGCATCTCAGGACATCACTGATAGTCTAAGTCAGACGCTAGACAGTAGTGATTAATGATCATTAGCACTAACCAGGGGTTACGAGTGCCTGGAGTAGGGAAGGAGAGGGGGTCTTCCCCACCCTCCTAGGCGATTCTGAATGAGAAACAAACGATAGACTGCACTTCAAGAGAGCAGGAAGGAAGAGGAGGGGAATGTAGGAGAGTGCACGATTGCGCAGTGCGTGCATAAGGAGCTATATAGTAGAGGCAAGTGTAAACGCCATCTTAGTTATTGGCAGCCATTTTGGAACATAGGCCTATGTGCAGCAAACATGTTAGTATTAGGCCTGCATTATTAGCACAGACATAACCCATACCACGAGTGAGCTTCAAAGAGTTGCAAGCCTTTCATTGTCTCAGAGGTTGTAGGCCTTTGCTCCCTGGTAAGAATGTGCTCTGCAAGACCACAAGAAGGGGGCATAGCGCCTCTCAGCAGTTACCATCCCATGATACAGATAACATGGCTCCAAAGCCCCAAAACCCCCTCTGCTTCAGAGCTGCAGCCCTCCTATGATTTGATCCCAAAACCGCCACATACGAGGGTGCCAGCCATGCACAGACCACCAACCATAAAGCTGTAAAACCCCTGATTAATCAAAAAGATCAGAAAGCAAGGCTATCTCATCTTCACATTTGGGTCATGTAATTTGTGCTGTGAGGTACAGGGGAGGGATGAAATTACAGCCCAAAACGAGGGAGGGGGAAGACCGTGGGAGGTTGCTGGCGCACCTGGGAATGAGTGAAGTATGCAAGTTAGTATGACCTTGGCTCTCCCCGTGGGTCCATATCTTTGTCTGCCAGGTGCACCGTTACAGTGATAGAGTAGCATTGTTTTTGAAGTAACTAATTGCTTGTTGGGCCCGGTTTTACTGCGGACGAGCCCAGCCACACCCACGTGGACGGAGACGGACAAAAAGGTTCGGACCAACAGCCTAGCGTGCCCTGTGGTGTGGGCCGCCCATGTATAGGGTCTCGCCAGCCTCATGGGTTTTCACTGTATGTAAATGAGGACGTAGATGACGCCAGGTGCCCTTTTAGCTTACTGCACACCCCTAATTTGGCAGAACGTTCGGCAGCAGCAGAGTTCTTCGCTAATGTACTTTTTTGTAGGAATAAAAACGGGTTATCCTTGCAAGCAGTGTCTTGTGCCTTTTTCCCCTAGTGGGTTGTATTTCTTCAGGTCTGAGCATGCAGGGGCTTGCCTTCACTGGGTTAGGGAGGGAATCACATGTGAGATGAGAGGGATAGCCCAAGAGCATCTTCCCAAACCCCTTTTCCAGTCGGTGCCTTTAATCCAACAAATTGTCTACCTCTGTCCTGAGAAATCTCATTATTTTTCAAGAGCCAATCCATAAATTCTCTGTATTTGTCATTAGTACCCAGCGGGGGCATGGCTTCAACCTACCAGTCAATGAGGAGGCTAAGAACGGGGGCTTTACCACATGGTAAAGCCCCCTCCCCGAGCCTCCTCGGAGCTGGAGGTCTCCATCTTCCCCCGCCGGGGAAAAAGATAAGTGTGTGCTCCCCCGCATCCCCTTCCCCTCAACCCATCCCCTTTTCCACATCTCCTCTCCCCCCATGCCCCCATCCCACTTGGCTGGCCCTGCTATGTGCCTCGTCGGCGCCAGGAAAACTAGTGTTCCCGGTGCATCACCAACCCGGCAATGGCCACCATGGAAAGGGAGAAGGGACTAAGTAGTTCTCTTCTCCCCTCAATCCATGGCAGCAATCTTATTTTGTAATTTTTGTTTGGGTTGAGAAGCGGCTATCACGTTTTTTCTCAACTTTATTTAAAAAAACACTTAGTACCCCCTATACAACGTGCCAGGGTACTCCTAGCAATATCACCCGAGCAGGTAATGCCCTGGGTTATCATCAAAACTCTTGTTTCGCTCTGGCTTCTAACCGGCCCGGGGCATTACCTGGCCCTGTAAAGCCCCTGCTATCAGATAATATTGCTTAAATAAAACCCTTCAAATTAGAGAGGGACTATGTGACTTATTCAGGCCATCTGTGACCACATTACACTGCTTTGAGAAACTATGCCCTCTAATGGGTTTTCTCTGCTGCTCGCTGAAGCGAGAGGATCTCCTGGCTCCCCCTCCATGACCAGACCCTGCACAGAGGCCAGAATACTCCAATGAATAATAATCAAGGCAGGTAAGCCCATCAGGCGTTGGTGTGCCTTGTGGTGTTTAGACCACTGAAAATAATATCCTGGGCAGCGGCAGTGCTCTCTGCCTTCCACACTGTGAATTTGCCCTAGCCGCACATGCCTGCAGCACCCGCTCTGTGGGATTAATTTACTTTGTCAGCATGGCCGCCTTCTTCCTCTGCACCAGAGTGCCTCAGAGGGTAACCATGCTAACAGAGTCGCACTGCTCCTGAATGGCTCAATCCTGCCTTTTTTGGGCTAACCGGGAGCCGGCAGACGAGGAAGCTCGACAACCAGCACCAAGGCCCTGGAAGGAAGGCATGGTATTAACAGTAAGACAGACACAAGTGACCTCAGATCAAGGGTGTTTATTGAACTTCAACAAGGGTATAACAAACACCCATCTAATCCAAAATCTACAGATGAGAGCAAGATAAGACCATCAAATAATAATAATGCAGTCCTAGTGGTGTCTCATCATAGTGTGGGGGTAGTGTTTATGAAAAAAAAAGAAGTGTTCACAAAAATGATATGTCAGGATGTTTGGGCCATTGGCCTCCCTTCCCCACGTTTTCAGCACGGGACAAGGCGGTTCACTCGAGCGTAGCACAATCTTTGGCTTCTTCGGCACGAGGATACAGTTCAATTACCAGCATCAGGGCCTTCTGTGCCCAAGTCTCTTTACTTATCAAAGTCTCTTGATTCAGAGGGCCTGATGTACCAAAACAAACAAAAAATTATTTTGCTCTTACAAGTATTCAATTCAGGTGTTTCAATCTTCACCCTGGATCCCCCTCTTCCGAGCTCAGATCCCCTGTTCCAATGTTCAGAGAAGATTCTTTCTCGGGTGACTCACGGTTCACCCCGGATCCCCCTCAGCCGGGCTCAGATCCTTCCTCTTATACGATTAGACACCCTTAGCCGGGTTCAGACCAATTTCAGTTAGTGTTAACTATCAAAGACTTTTAAATGTGCACAGGGTTCGCTTGACCCGCTGCAGGACCACTTCGATTTCACAATTCCTTTTTACATTTGAAACCTCTCAGTTGGATACCTAACAGAGACCTTCGAATGAGCACCCACGTGGTGCCGGACCACTCTGTTTACAGTATCTGTCTTGGCTACGAAGGTTCAGTCACTCATCTGCTGTTATAATTATATTTGCGTCGCTCGTCACATACGCTTCACACACTCTTCTCTTCAGATTTCTCCATACAATGTTGCTGCTTGCAACCTTGGCTCTAGCACAGACCGGTCTGGTATCAGTCTCCCCAACTCACCGGCTGTGCTGACTTTACTGGCACTGCTTTGTTGCACCTTTGCTATCAACGTGGGAGAGCTCCTGGTACCTCTGACACACAATACAGGTTTCTTCAGCTTTAATTCCAGATCTTATGTTTCTTATTCTCGAAGGCTCACAAAAGTAACTGTCTTTCTCTGAAAAGGTCAAGGGCACTTCCCTCCTTGCAACTCTCTCCGGTCTTGCTGTCTTTCTCCTCGTATTAAACTGCCATCTTGGAACTGCTGCTTCCTCGTGTGCTTTACCTTGCTCAAAGAGTGCTTTCGTGCTCCGCCTTTTATCCGTGTGGGTGGCAGTGTGATGGAAGTCAGGTGTGTCTAATGATGAGTAATTTGATTGACTCTGCCTGACCATTGTGTTGGGACATGTCAGGTATACAGCTCATGTGTTAGTCCATTTTCTCTCACAGTGAGCTGTCCGTGAGAAAGTGTTTGTGTTGGGAAAGGGGGCAGTGGGTGAATTCCTAAGTATCCTACCTGGTAGGATGGGGAAAAAGGTGTTACAGGGAACGGGATACTGTGTCTCGCCATCCGGTGTCCCACTTCCGTCCCCGAAGACTCCACATCCAGGTGATTCTCCAGCACTGGTCACCTCCAGGGAATGGATCCAAAAGCGATGGCTGTTTCCTGGCCACCTGGATGACAGACCCCCGGGGACTAGCGGGTGAGACACCTTAAGGTTTCTCATAGCCCTCACAAGGCCCTCATCAGAGCGAGCACTGGACTGACTGACCCCTTTCCTCACTGACTGCCCCTCGCAGGTTATCCTGGGCTCTTTATCATGCCCTACCTCTATCTCCACCTGTGGGATCCCCCAGGGCTCCAACCTTTCACCCTGGCTCTTTAACGTCTATCTCGCCCTGCTTGCTCACCTTATTTCC
Source organism: Ambystoma mexicanum (assembly GCF_040938575.1). Lineage (NCBI taxonomy): Eukaryota > Metazoa > Chordata > Amphibia > Caudata > Ambystomatidae > Ambystoma > Ambystoma mexicanum. The sequence continues at coordinate 861,133,959 of NC_090930.1, read as the reverse complement.
ACCTTCTCCCCCCACTTCCATTGTTATGCAAAGGACACCCAACTTTTCTTCAGATTTCCCTCTGATCCTCGCCTTATTACTATCCACTATTCCCGACTGCCTATCTGTGATCCAGTCCTGGTGTGCCTCCAATGACCTCTGCCTCAATGCCAGCAAGACCGAGATCCTTCCCATTGGGACTCCTGCTCCTTCTTCCCCCCTTCACTCTGGCCACCTGCTATGGACTCTCCCCCTTCTCCTTCATCTGAAGCCAGAAACGTTGGAGTCATCTTCGACCCCTCTCTCGCTTTCCTGCTTCACATCCTGGACCTTGCCAAGAGGGCAATTTTCATCTTCACCTCCTTAGAGGTATACTTAATTTCCTCACTTTTCCGCAGAAGCTCAATGTCTCTAGAGCTCTGGTACTCTCCAGAGGGGACTACTGCAACAGTCTCTTCCTTAATCTTCCTTCTTCATCCCTCCGCCTACTCCAGCTTATCTAGAATAGGGCTGCAAAACGTAGCTTGGCCTCAAGCCCAGGGACGTTATCTCTCCAGCCCTAAAATCTCTCAACTGGCTCCCCGTTGTCGCAAGGATTAAATTCAAATCCCTCTGCATCATCCATAAGGCTGTTTGGGGCTGGGGACCATGCTATCTACAACCTGCTCTCACTAAATACTGTCCCTCTATGCACCTCCGGCTCCAACTCTTTCCACGTCAAGCATTTCTCTGAGCAGCGAGCTGGTGGCTGTTCTCTGTCCTCAGCTGGTTCTCTCCTCTGGAACAGCCTCCCCCTTCCCCTCTGTCTTGAGCTGGATCTCCTCAAATTCCAGAAGCTCCTCATGACTTTCCTCTTCACCTCCTCCTTCCCTCTCTCTCTCCTGTGCTAAACCCCACAGCTACGGAGATTGGAGGCTAGGGCCTTATGTGACCTCTGGGTCTTGGCCTCCCACCCAAACGCCTTCAGCCCCCACCCTCTCCCAGCAAATGCCTTTGACACCCACTGGCCTGTGCTCCCTCACAGGTTTGCACTTACTGTATTGGCAGGTGACCACTCCTTACCAAGTGATCTCTGTCAGGCATGTACCTGTTGCCTGCAACGGGCTGACTTCCCTGGCAATTCACCCCTGTGGATTCTCCTAGCACGTACCCCCTTCCGCTTCCCCGTCTCTCTTTCTGCAATTGCACGTTCTGAATGCTCACAAGGCTTAGTAGGACCGCCTCTTTCCTCTCCATCAGTTTCCTTTTTGCCTGTTGTTCCCATGTTCCATTCCCCCTTTGCCCTGTGGGCGCTTTGAAACACAATGGCCTCATTACACGTTTGCCGGTCTGGAAACAACGGTGCCGGTAAGCTTACCGGCACCGTTGTTTCCAGACCGGCAAACTACGAGTCTGCTGGAAGGTGCCGTTTCACCCGGCAGGTCTGACCCTGGCAGGCAGAACAGCACCCGCCAGCAGACTTTGACGGAAGCGCCGGCACTGTTGCACACAGAACTGGTGCTTCTGTCCTTCCAATTCCCATTGAGTCCTATTGGACTGGAATAGGGGGTAACAATTGCCACCGCCTGACTTACCGCGGCACCGGGGATGTAATTCCCCGTTTACTCTGGCAAGTCAGGCAGCGGTAATTCATCACGAGTCCGGTGGCAACCTGCCAGTTTTACCAGAATGGCTACCGCCGGAATCGTAATGAGGCTCAATTTCTTGTTGTATAAGCGCCTTACAAATGCACAATAAATAATGTTGTAGAGGTTTGCATTATTTGGCACGCACATTGTTGATTTCCAGGCTGACAGACGAAATCAAAGATGAATACTATGCAATACTCGAGGCAGCACAACATGGAAAACTAATGTAGATTTCAATGTAGGGTTCACAAAGTCTATAATCACATTATGAAGACAACCCATTATATAGTGATTTGCAACAAAAAAGTAAAACATTTTAATTTTTAAATATGCTGCAAAATTCTGGCAAAAATTCAGCCAAAAATTCACAATGAGTATTTTATCCACCTGACCCTTATCATTAGGACTCCGGCGCTAAACCATGGTGCTATTAGCACCATGGTCCATGCCGGAGTCCGCCATGGAGAAAGGGGGAATTACCACCCCATTCCAAGGTTGGCGGGGCGGTAATTCCCCCTTTCTCCATGGCCCTTCCCCATTCCCATTTTTGCCCCGTAGGGCTCAATGGGAATGGGGAAGGCGGCAATTACGGTACCGCAAATTGCGGTAGCGTAATTGCCATGAAGGTCCCTTTGCGGGTTCCTACTTGGGACCTCATAGTAAGGCGTTAAGGGGTTAACTGTGCCGCAGCCTTTTACGGCGCTGTTAACCCCTTAAAGCCTGGGTCCTAATGAGGCCGCAAAATCTGTAAATCAGTGTTACCGTCGGCCCAAAGAAATGTGAAAAACGCATTTGGAAAACAATTGCGGTAAATGCACATTCACAATATAAATGAGGACAGACACCATGACCCAGGCGGTAAGTACGCCAACTTTACCACCATGGTGTAAACTATGTTTACACCATGGTGGATGGCGGATTTACCGCCCCATTCCAAAGTGAGTGGGGCGGTAAATCCCCATTTCCCATTTTACCCTTCCCATTTTTGCCCCATACGGCATAATGGGAGTGGGGAAGGCGCTAATTACGCCACCGTAAATTACGGTGGCGTAATTAGCACCAAGGCGGTTTAGCGCCATGGATTAGAAGCAGCCGTTAAAATCGGAATCAGGCGTAACCTCTCAAAATTAAAAAAAAAATGTAAACAAGATGGGTAGAAAAAAAACTGCAATTTTCAGTGATTGTTTGTTTGTTTGTTTTTGGTTATTTATATAGCGCTACGAACCCTCCGGCAGCTGAACGCTGCTTATTTCCCACTGTGTCTGGTGCTCATTTATCGACCTCGGAAGGATGAAAGGCTGAGTTTGGCCCTAGCAGGTCAAAGCGAGCGCTCCACTTGCTGTGCTATCTGACCGGTGGTGTACACTGGGCTGTGGGTGCAGCTAAAAAGATGTGTATGGGCTTGTGGGGGCCCATTTCAATATAATGTTTGGGGGCAATTTTGCAGAAAAACAGACCATTGTGGTGCTTGGCCTATAATGGAGACGTCAAGGAATGAAGCAAGTGGGGGGGGGCTAATAGCTGCAGATTATTACGGGACAGACAGCCAATGAAGCACTACATTTCCACTAAAAAGATAATAATCGCTCTTTGCCGGCAAGGCGATTATATAGCCGAAACCAGAGTAAAAGGCAACAGGGCGATAAGAACGGTACTGGATACTGCAAAGCTTAAGGGAGGTGACGCCCTTAGGGCATCAGCAAAGAGAGCCCTTAACGTGTGCAGTGCAAGAGTACATTTAATGTCTTAAAGAAGAATGTTGCTTTGTCCTAAGACTGCAAACATGGGCACAGCTACCAGGAAGGACGAGCGGGGGCTCGAAATCTGCGATTCCACGCCAAATTCAACTGAAAGAATGCAAAGGCCCAGATGCCGTCCTTGGCTGAGAGTGGTTCCTTTAAAAAATAAGTGCATGAAACCTCTGGTTGTTTCAGAATATTAGGTGTGATGGTTGCCAGATGTAGCCACTGCTTGTGTCACCCCATCAGTGTAGAGAGGAAGTGGGCATTTCACCCTTTCATTAAGTGGGTGGCACTTGTTAACCAACAAGTGGGAGCAAGCCTGAAACAATTGCTCACGCAAGCAGGAGATGCAAGGGTGTTGAAGGGATACTTTTGTTTCCCTTTGCGCCTGCTTCGCTCCCACGGAGACAGTGGTGCCGGCCCCGAGTTCACTACAATCGCACAATGAGCAGGTACTCTAGCGAGTAATACCTGCATTTCTGTGTTCCCATGTCACGCACTGCTCTCTACTCCCTAACATTTTCTCCAGAATACCACAGTCGTAGTGTATCCCGACCTTTGTAGTTTATAGTAATTTCATGCTTGCTTTAAAAAAAAAAGCAAAACGTGTCACTACATTTATGAAAATTGGAACAAAAACCAAAAAAATTGAAATGTGTCCCATGTGGCATTCATTTGAATTATTTTGAAGGACAAAGCAATGTCAGTTTCGGATATACCTACGCATACCAAGCAAGCCCCAGCCTCACATACCATTCAAATGAATAAACTTGTTTACCCAATCAGGGGGCGAGGGGGGGGGGGCAACTTGGATATCATCAAAGAAATGCTGCAAGTTCAGTACCTGTTACTATTTTCAAAAATGCTATAAAAGGGAAGAGATTTGCGCTGCAATACTTATTTTGTCGAAGTCTCAAACTGTTGACATTATTGGCACTATTTGCTGGGGGACTTATATAATGTGTAATTTATATGGAACATACAACAGAAAAAGCCTAGCGTAGCAAGTGAAAAAGAAAGCAGCAGATAAAACACACCGGTAGGTGGTACCATAACCAAGATAGAGCATAGCTCAATAACACATGGCAGGGTCAACTGTGTGTGCTCAATGCCACCTGCAACGTCGTGCACTACTATGGAGACCCCCACCCCCAAAACCCCCAGCCTATAGTACCAATCATTTCAACATTCTGAGGCATGCAAAAACAAATATTGCAGCACATATGTGTACAATCCCCTGCATTTCGGCAAACATTAACCGATAGCTACTGAGCTTGTAGCATTTCATTACATGCAACCCGTATTGGGTTGTATGGTCAGAAATGGAAATGTGCTGAATATTTGTTATATATATATATGTAGTCGGCATAGAAATTTGTCACAATGGGGTCGGAAAATGGGGGGTCCCAAATCTTTCTAATATTTCTCGAATGTTTGCTTTTTCGAACTTCTGACTGGAAGCCGAGCAGTTATTGCAAGGCTCCGAGTACTAGCCCGTTTACCACTTAAAGTCGTAGTGCAGGGCACTACTCAGTACTAATGAAAATATTGTATAAACATGGTCATAATTATGCATGACCGCGTGGTGCACACAAAACAGCAAATGCACGGCTGAACTTTGAAACATTGTAAATACAATCTTAAATGATTCAAAGAGCCGCTACCTGGCTGCGTGAAGCTCTGCAGACCCCTGCTTCCCAGCAGCGCAGGGGCTAGCCTTGGCCAACAGGGTGCGTTTCTACAACACATGGTTCGGCCGATCAGCGCTGTTATCCGGACACCAGCCATGGGGGAGTTTATAGAAGAGAGGTGGGGGCGCATGCAGCAGCTGTCACTTGGAGACCTGAGCACAGACTGCCAGACAGCAAGGATTGACAGCCTTTTATCAGGGCTATTTGATGGCTAGACATGCGCCTGGTGGTGCGTGTGGAGCGGCGGAGGGGGCTTGTCTGCGTTGAACCGGCGGATGACGGCATGGCTGACTCTCCTGGTGGTGTGAAGTGGCGGTCCATTGTGTCTGCTATTCGAGTGAGGACCTCCCTGAGTCTGCCTATCTCCTCACACAGCCTGTCTGTACAGGCCTCCATCCTCTCACTGGAGTGCCTTGCCGTCTCCACAATCTCCTCCCTGAGATGGGCAGCCTCCTCCACATGCTGGCCAACCAGCACAGTTAGTTCCTGTTGACGCTGGCTGATGGTGGCCAGGTCGAGGGCAGTGCTGGGTGCTGGTGGAGTGGCTGCTGTGCCCTCAGATGCATCCATGTCAGCAGGTGAAGCCACCATGGGGGACATTGAGCCTAGAATGTTGTCCTTGCCAGTGGCATCAGACCCAGGTGTCTGGAGTGGTGATGGCTCAGGGGTTCCAGGGGGGGTTGGGGTGTGCATCTCCATTGTGACATCTGTTGTGTCCTCAACATCAGATAGTGGGGCAGTGGCTGCTGCCTCTCCTGTGGAGCTTGGCGCAGCTGATGGTGGGCCCTCCGTGGCTGGGATTGGTGGTTGTGGGTTTACCTCCGGTGGTGGGGCTGTAGTTAGTGGTGTGGCTACTTCTATCCTGGCAGTGGCACTCCTCCGATGCTTGACACTCATCATGTGGAACCTTCCCCCCTTGCCCCTTGATGTTGTGGGGGTGTCCTCAGAGTCCTGTGCCCTTGGTCTCTTACTTGCAGGGGGTGCCTGGGATGCATTTCCGGCATCCTCACCATCTGTATGTGAGCCTGTCAGGGACAAGAAGGGGGATGGCATTGGTTACGTTTCTATGTACTGTATGCAGAATACATCAATAATGCAGTTGTGGCCATTGGGACTTCATTGTTGGGGATGCAGGTGATGTGTCAGTTCAGTGCCTCATCCATGCATGGTTGTGTTTGGCACTTGTCTCTGGTGATGTGTGCATGTGTGTGTGTTTGGGTCTGACACTGACATGGGCAGGGATGGATGCATGTGTGGATGTTTGTCCATCCATGAGATGATTCTGGGCTCACAGTTGGGGGGACCAGTACATTCACATAGCATTCTGTCATGTGTACACTCACCTCCATCTGAAGTGGTTGCCACGCCATGCTCCATAGTGCCGACTCCCTCAATGCATTCCATTCCGATTAGGTTCGCACAGGTCTCCTCCCATTCCTTTAGTTTGATGGGTGAACCGGGTCCACCTGCAGTGGCTATTCTATCGTTTTCGGCAAGGATGCTCCTCACCCGCAGTCTAAGGTCATCCCACCTTTTCCTGCACTCACGCACATTGTGGGTGGTGGTGCCCACTGCACTGACTTTCACCGCAACTTCATCCCAGATGACCTTTTTTTTTATAAGTGTCTCCCGCCACATGTCGTTGGCAAAGACAACGGCGGCATTGTCAGCCAGGGTCTGGGTCAGCATGATCAGCTCCTCTGATGTAAATTTTTCTTTGCGCTGCCTGTCGGTGCTTTTTTTCAATGCCTTGGGCCTGTTGAGGGTGTCCCTGATGATTTGCAACTGCAACCTACTCCAAACAGGTCCAGGTGGCAGAGGATGGCAATGGATTGTGTTTTTAAAGATGGCAGCCGTGCTCTTTCCCGTTCCTGTGCGATGACGCTATTTCTGGTTCCGCAATTTAACGGACACCGCTAATAGCGGTGACCGCTATTTGCATGCAGCGTGAGGGCGGAGGTGCTATCTGCACTTTTGTCGAAGGCGGTAAGTGACTTTTTGGGGTCTTTAGCGGCATGGCGGTAGAGTCATTACCGGCATGGCGCTATGCTCGTGTCCGCGTACTCGTAATGGTACGCTATTAGCGCCCTCTTGCGAGGGCGGACACGTTAAGAGCGCCATGCCGGTAATTGGAGATTTTTACCGCACAACGTGTAATGAGGCCCATGGTGTTCTTTCCTTGCATCTAAACAAGGGATAATTCAGCTTCTCACGTTATTCTCAAGTTATTAGAAACACAGTACCTCATTGGCTCTCAAACTATAAGGCCTTTCGTTATGATATGTTATTTATAACACGCTTAATACCCAGAGGTTTCTAAGCACGGACCGGGAATCAAACCTCGGTTGCTGTGTGTCGTCTTGCTTCCAAGGCGAGCACGTTGCCCCTGAGCTATGCTCCCATTATATGGCCCTCTACAATTGGTTGGCACGCACTGCCATGTCTGGAACATTCGGCCCACTAGCAGCACATAAGCTCATACCACAGGTGTCAAGGGTTGGAGTGGACTGTACCTCCCTACACAATTAACCCAACCTCTCTCATCACCCATGCCTTCTGCCATGAAGATTGTCTTTGAAATTGGCCTTGTAATATATTCTCATCTCTGGGAATATAAGGGAGTGTGAGCACACGCTTATCATAGCTCTAGAACTGCGGGCCCAACTCTATTTTCATCCTGAGCTCACATGACAGGAGACTGCAATTTGGCCCATTTTGCAGCATTTAATTGTCTTGAATTAATAAAACTTGACACTCATGGTATTCTTTCCTGCACCTTAACAAGGGATTATTCAGCTTCTCACGTTCTCTGCCTTCAAGAATAGATAACCAGTCTTGGCTGCCTTCAATCTTGACACCAGGCCAGACAGCCCTTCTCGATTCTTCCATGCTCACAGATAATTCTCTGCTGTGACATAGCTTTCAGCCCTTCTCTTCATGGGTTTTAACCTACTAACATTGTGACACCGATGTCCAGCTTCTATATAATGGCGGCTTCGCCTGCAGTCTATTCACTAAGTATAGCCAACTTCTAAGATTAATTTATCTACTTGCGTTGCTGAATCTATACAGTTATTGAACGACTTGCATTTTCTACAGTACTCTTCATACGTGCAATCTTCCTTTTACACACAAAAGTTTACTCGATTCTTTACTTCATCATCAGTTTCTATAAGGCCCATACATTCTCTTTTTCAGCCAGTCTTCTCAGTGCGTCACGCTCGTTTCTTGTGATGTCACCAACTTCTCTTTCTCTCTTTTTCATATTCCTTTGGGGACCTCCTCCAAGAGATTGTCATCTCTTAGGGAATACATCTGATAGGGTTTTCTTAGTGGATACTTTTTCTCGAATATTCGATGCAGAATAGTCACAACTGCTGATGTTGAGCATGGCATAATTTCTGGCTGCCAGCATACAGGTTGTAGGGGGGCGGGACTTCCTTCAGGGGCAGTTGGCTGCTCCTCTACACTCCCCCCTCTGGTTGACTCATCGACCACACCTTCATTAATCTCCACATTTTTCTTTTTCTTTTGAAGAAGTGCTTCTTCGGGGTCCAAATCGAAATCACTCTGAACCCTTATGGTCCTTTTAATTAAGGTAACACATCGTACGATGGATGGGATGGAGAATAACTCTCACACCAAACAAGAAGACCGACTCAGGAAGTTGGCAAACTGTTCTGTTTTAAATCTAAAATCCCACTGTAATATGCCGGAGGTTTGTACAAACTCCTCAGCATAGTTGGGAATTCCTAAAACAGGAGCTGTACAAATTGCCTTTTTCAATTTCTTTAAAGAGTGTAAAAGGTATCTTGTATATGAACTGTAATCAAACACCCATGCTCTCACATAATTACATAATCCCAGAAACTGTTGCATCTTCTTCACTATGTGCGGTTTTGCAGTTTTCATAATCCCTTCAGTTCTTTCGCGTGTTACATTCTTTCCTTCATCTGAGATCAACTGGCCTATCTACAGATCTTCTTCTTGACAATAATGCAGCTTCTCTTTTTCTACTTTGTAGCCCTCTCTGTTAGAATAGTCATTAATTGAATCGAGTCTTGTCTACACTCATATTCTGTTGTACTACAAATCAATATGTCATCTTCATACTGTATCGCAGTACTTTCCAAATCAATATTGCGTAGGTCCAGCTGTAGGACTCTATTAAAGATCGATGGAGACTCACAGTACCCTTGAGGCAGCCTTGTGTGCTTCCGGCAGATCTGACGAAACAAAAACAAAGTCAAGTCTTGTGAATCTTTGTGCAAAGGGATTGAGAAAAATGAATTTTTCAAGTCAATCACCATAAAATATTTTGCTTTTACTGGAATACTGAATAGAGACGTCGCTGGGTTAGGAACTAAAGGAAACACTGGCTCTACAATCTGGTTAATTGATCTCATGTCTTGTATGAATATCCACGACTCTCCCTTAAGTGCCAGGCTATTATGTATGTCTATGCAAAAAGGACGAGCATACTCATCCTTGGCACTTAAGAGGTTAATTTCTTCACAAGGTACACCACGGTGTTGCATGATGATTATGACGGTACCAGGATCCCTTGCTCCTTCAATGCTCAGATAGTCTAAAAAATGCCCCCATCTGCCACTCGAGACATTGGATATTGTCTCACTCGAGGTAGAATCACTCCTGGTTTCAGCTTTATTTTAACCTCCCCTACTCCCTTCAGCATGCCTACATCATAAGGGCCTTTAGTCCATAAAACACTTGGCAACTTCTCCAAGTCTTCGTCAAATAAAATGCTGGACGCTGCTGCATTATTGCCATGCTCTGTGGAATCTTCCTTTTCTCTATTCTCATCCAATATATAATGCTCATAAAGAACACCACTTCATCATCTGATGGATCGTCTGTAAACATGTCAGCATCAGTAACGTCAGTCAATCTGCACCCTTCCCTGATAGCAATTACTGTTCTCCATGGCCTACTCTCATCATCTGTTTCTTCAAGCATTGTTTTTGTGCTTTTTGTATATATGTTCATGAATTTGGGTTTATGTTCATTCCTGTAACTGCACAATTGAAATGATTGACCAATAGTAGAAGTTTTTTGTTGTTGTTATTCCATTGAGATCCAGTTTTTTTTCCCCCCACTGGACCATACCTATTTGTATTGTTTTTTCAAATACCCCTGGGTGCTCTATCCCCACCAATATTATCCAGATGTTATTAAAATGCATTCAGTTAAAAAGTGCATTGCTAGTGACTGTTATATTTGTTAGAATGTTAGAGTGTTGTGACCTCTCACCCTGAAATTTCGGTTTTGTTTATCTATTGTGGATGCATTCATAGCCCTGTACCTGTTAAAGAATTCCCTCTCACCATAGTGACACCCCTATTCTAGGTGTCAGTACTTGTCCTGTGTTGGCGTTTGCTGTAATTGTTGTGGATGCTGTGCCTGCTGCACTTGCAGCGCCTGTGCTTGATACACTGTCTGATCTTGGGCGAATCCTTCCCTAGATTGTGAGCTATATGCTGGAGGATAAGCTGTCCCCTCTCTTGAGAATTGGCCATTTTGTACATACCCTTGGCTTCCACATGTATGTACAATGTGCTGTGTCATCCCACATGTCCAACATATAGGAGGAGCTCGTCTGACTAGTCCCCCTTGGGTGAACCCTACTTGCGCATTCTGATTCTCATTCTGAATATTCTGAAATCCACCCCTTCCTTTGTAGCCCATGCCTCTACCCCTTGGTATAAATCCATTCCCTCCTTGGTCCATCGGGCACTGACTATTCGCCTGCGATATACCCACTGCTTGCTGTGCTCCTAGCCCTTCTCCGCTATGGCGTACTTTGACAATGTCCTCTGGACTAACTTGGCTTCCTCAATCGCTCTGGATATGCTATAGAATCTGGCATACTTTCCTTAGGCTGCTCTAAATCAGACCCTCTCACTTCCTTGTCTACCTGAAGGCCTGCCTTGGGGGCACAAGCACCTCCTCCCTCTTCCCCAAGGATGACTTTCCTCTCTTCGTCGGACATATCTAGTCCCCAACTAGTATGGCTCTCGTCCCCTTCACCCTTATCTAGGGTCAGTCTGCGCAAAGACAAGGCTCTATGCTCAAGACTGCATTGATTATTCTTTTTGCTTCATGGTTGAAGGACTAGGGTTTGCTCTCCCTTCCCTCGGCTCCCTGATTTGGCACTTTCTCTTAAGTGCTGATAGGCTTTATCGATCCTATCTCCGATGCTCCCTATACAAAGTTCCCTTCTAGGGTCACTCTGGATGGCCCTGACATAGCTCCCTGTAACGGGAGGAACTCCTCTATACTGCTCCATTGTATTACTGGACTTGGCTCCATTCATTCATTTTCAATGTGATCAATATTGCGTTCACGCTATCTCCTCTTTCATTCTACTTCTTCATCTACTTCTCTTATTTGCTTCCCATCTAACTCTTTCTTCTTCCGTTCTCATCTCATCTCTCCTTACCCCTAGTCTTCTTTCTTCTTCTTCCCTTTGTCTTTGTATTCTCCTATCTCTTCATTTCTGCGCTTCCTCCTCTTTTCTCTTTCTTTCTTGCCTATCCCATTCTTCTATTCCTCTCTGTCTGTTGCCATACTTTCTTTGCTCCCCTGACCTTTCTTCTTTCCTTTGCTGCTCCTCCTGATACATCTGTTCTCGCCATTGTCTGCTCTTCCTCTTATACTCGTCTTCTTTCAATCTCTTCTCTCGTTCCCTGTCTTTTCTATCCTGCTCGTCTTGATCTTCCCTTTTCCTAACTTCCCCAATGCTTTTCCCATTTACCTTGAGTAATATCTGTCCTCCCATCTATTAGTTATGTACGAGAGTTACTTCATCAGTTTTATCCTACTCTCCTTTCCATTTCTTGATCTCTCATTCTATCTCTGTCGATACATTTGATCGCTCGCCATTCTCTTCCCTATTTTGTCAGACCTTAAAAATCTCCTCTTTTCTCTTAGTCACTTTTGGACTATCATCACTACTATAAGCAGGCGGTTCGTATATGGGATTAGTATACCCCGTCGCCGCCTCCAGTTCCTTTAACGGATACAATCTTACGTCTTCCGCGCTATCACTTTTTACCTCAGGTGAGGGAATGGGGGCAGAAGGCTGGACATCTTCCTCTTTACACTGATTATGCATCCAATCCTCAGTTATCGGGTCCTCTCTCTCTCCCTGATACATTTTCCAAAGCTCTAAAATAGCTAACCTTTTCTCCAATTTTTTTCTCGTGTACGCAGCGTGCAAGTATGTGGTAATGTGTTGCAATACTGCTTTCGACAATGATCCCCCTTGTGGCCATGGCATGAACATCTTATCTGCTGTGCCTTTCATCCATTCTGCACTGTACTGTTTGACTGTAGGCATATGTTTTGGCAATGTCTTACATAAATGCATCAAAGGTGTAATATCTTCACTTGTGACGAGTCTCAATTGACTGTCAATACTTACCAGTGTTTACACAAAATGCCTTTATGAAAACAACAAATATGAGTGTGCTCCAACAATCTCAGCTCAAACCTCTATTTTCTCAAGAATCTCAACCTACTTCTAAGTCAGTACCCACAGTTTCTCTAGATAGGCGCTATATCCTTTTGACATTTTTTCAACTCTCTTTACACAATTGTCACTCTTCGAGACCCAAATGCACATACAGACTAGTCGACTCTTCACATTTATCCTCAGTGATACCTCCTCTTTTTTCTGCTCCTAATTACACAGGATTTGAGTTGTCATTTATGACAACTCCTTCTGAATCCTCTTGCTTCGGACTCTCTGGCCTTCTTCTCTCTTAATTACACATAAAATAATCACGTTACTTTTTTAAGTATCAATAACTTTCTAGTTACCCGTAACTTTTAAACTACCACAATCCTATCCCTCAGTTTGTTATTCCCCTTAGTCTACTCACCATTCGCTCTTTCAGCTCAAGACCTTCGGTATCGGCTCCCCCTTCCAATCGACCACTTTTGCCTTCCATCTGCAAAGCACCTGAGGAAACCAGGAAGGATTTTGTCAAAGAGGGGCCTGTCCCACCTGTCTCTGCAAGAATTCTCTATCGGCCGGTCTCCACAGAAAACCTTGCGATCTTCTAGTTAGATGGCAGAGGGTACTCGATCGTCCGAAACGCTAGAGTCTATAGGTCGATGGGTCTTTCTATTCAATCATACCACATGTTACCAAGTGAACCCTTATGGTCCTTTTAATTAAGGTTAATACATCGTACAATGGAAGGGATAGAGAATAACTCTCACACCAAACAAACAAGAAGACCGACTCAGGAAGTTGGCAACACATTCTGTTTTAATATCAATTATCTAAAACAGGGAGTACAACGAACATCAACGGACGTTGCACAGCACAATCTCAACACATTTCATAAACAATTACACTTTTATAGCAAAAACTCCTCATACGTGACGTCATACTACATGTCAAACTACAAAACCTACGGGGGATTGTGGTTGGTTCAAGGGGAACATTTAAGTATACTGTCTATATGTTATAGGATTGTGATTGGGTCTCTATAATCAGGTGGGCAACTTATGCCCTCCCTTAGTGCAAGTCATAGTGCAAGTCATCCCTGACAGTGATTAGAAACACAACACTTCATTGGCTCTCAAACTATAAGGCCCTTTGTTATATGGCGTCCTACAATTGGTTGGCACGCTTGTGCCCTTCTGGCACATTTGATTCTCTAGCAGCATGTAAGCTGGTACCCCAGGTGCTAGTGGGTGAACATGAAAATACCTCCCCACCCAATTAGTCCATCATCTCTCATCACTCATGCCATCTGCCATTCAGATTGTCTTTGAACTTGGCCTTGTAGTAGCTTTTCATCTCCGGGAATATAAAGGAGTGTGAGCTTGCATGCCCACGTCTATTCTCATCTTGTACTCACGTAACCAGAGACCGTAAATTGGCCCATTTTGTAGCATTTCATTGGGCCTCATTACGACCCAGGCGGTAAGGGGTTTACGGTGCCGTAAACAGCGCCGACCCTTACCGCCTGAGTACGAGGTCCCTTAGCGCCATGGCGAATTTAACACCTGCTTTTAGCAGGTGTTAAAATCCATGGCGCTAAGGGACCATGGAGTTAATTACGCCACCGTAAATTACGGTGGCGTAATTAACGCCTTCCCCACTCCCATTATGCCCTATGGGGCAAAAATGGGAATGGGGAAGGGTAAATGGGGATTGGGGACTTACCGCCCCGCCAAGGTCAGAATGGGGCGGTAAGTCCGCCAACCACCATGGCGTAAACATAGTTTACGCCATGGTGGTAAAGTCACGGCCCAGGCGGTAACTTACCGCCTGGGTCGTGATGAGGCCCATTGTCTTAAATGAATAACTTGGCTCTCAGGATATTCTTTCTTTGCAACTTAACAAGGGATGCCTCAGCCTCCCACGTGTACCTGTTCTTCGAAGACTGATAACCAGTTTTGGCTGCTCTTAGCCTCTGACACCATGCCATGCAGTCTTCCTTTGGTCCATCTTCGAGCCTTGGTTTATTCAATGCTGTGACACACACAGCTGTCAATCCTCCTTTCTCCACGGGTTAAGCTTACTAAAATTGTTCCATAGAATTTCTATATTCTATATACATATATATATTGGCTGCACCACCTGCAGCCTATTCACTACGTATAGCCAGCCTTATGATTACTTAGTCTATTTACGTTACAGCGTCTGCTGAACAGTTATAAAACAACCTGCATTTTCTGCAATGCTTCTTCACACGTGCAATCTTCATTCCGCACATGAAGGTCTTCTCAGTTCTTTACTTCGCTATCAGATTCTATATCGTTTATGCATTCTCTTCTCTGGTCATCCTTCTTAGAGCCTCACACTAATTTCTCATGACGTCACCATCTTCTTCTTTCCATGTTTTCACACTTCCTCAGGCATCCTAGGAGACCATCACCCTTTCGGGGATACATCACGTAGGGTTTTCTCAGTGGATACTTTGTCTCACAAGCTTCTCATTATATAGGTACTCATACTGGTATTGCACATGTCGCAATTTATGGTTTCCCACACATAGGAATAATAGGGGTGGGACTTCCTGCAGAGGTGTTCGGCTCCTCATCTACAACTCCTTTTAGGGATCTTGCTGATTTTACATATTCATCCACACTCCAGGTCATGTAGCTGCACTGTCCATTCAGATTACAATAGATCCATCGTCCCACGTACTTCTTGTGTTTCTTTGGGTACCGGAACTTGGTTCCCTCAGGTGCTACGAAGCTCGCCTCTATGTTTTTTCTGATATCTTCATCTGTCAACTCCTTGGGTCTCAACCCTGATTCAGCATTGATCATCATCTTCATTCCTACTGCCTTCTTCGCTGTCTTCTTGCACTTTGTAATTATTATCCTGATTACACAGAATCCAAAAATCACCATCACTAGTATTGCTCCAAAAACCTTGAAGATGTTTGCCATCCACTGTTGAACCCATGAAAAAATAGACGCAAACCATCCATCATCTGTGATGTCTTCTGTCTTATCTTCCATATTGTTGTGCAGGTTTGTCAACAACATCATGGCCTCTGTCAAGGTTCAATTCTCATCATCGTGAGAAGGTATGAACTTGCAACATGATGGCCCAATTTTGGCGCAAACCTCTACATCCATTGCTGTGATCATGTCAAGGACCTATCTGTTCTGCAGGGTCATTAATCTTATGGCCCTCAATTCTTCCCTGATGGCATTGAATCCCTTTATGGTGGTGTTGATGGTCTGCAGAAGTTCCCATCTGGTAATCTGTAACTATTTGGCATTGGCCAGCATCTGGATCCCAGGCATAAAGATAACCGTGAACATTGAGGCAGTCTTGCTGAACAACCTGTGCTCATATGGGATAGCATCAAAGGCTTCTATTGGTTTTACTGAGAAGTAGTTCTCTCTTCTGGTTCTATTGAGAAATTCGAGCAATCTTCTTCTTAAATGGGCATCTGGTTTTGGAAATTATCCTATGTTCAGGTCACTCTGAGGAATCACTAACGCTGGAACATGGATGAGCACTAAGTAACATGTCCCTCCCCAGTCCTTGGGCAGCTTCATGTAGGCTCTGGACCCACAAGCCCAATAATGATCCATCAGAACAGCTGTCTCTTCCTTCATGCTTGGTACATAAAAACTTCGGCCACACTACAGGGATAGTATCTGCATGTCCCTCCTTTATCATCGACCCATGTCAACAATCTTGCAATCTTCGGCCATTGATCTTTGCATTTGTTTTCTGCATTCGCCACAACTGCTTCCCACTGTCTGGTTATTGCTATTGCTTTGCACACAACCAGTCTATCAGCCCATCCTTCGTGAGTAAGCACTGTTCCTTTGTTTTGTAGTTGACCTCTTTCCCAACATTCTCATATTTCCTTCCCATTCTTATCTTTGCATTGCAGAATCTTGTTTTCTTCAATCTTGATTCCTGCACCATTCATTCCAGGCTGTTCATATTTTATTATGTGATACTTTAGTTCTGGCTTCTCTTTTGTCTTTAAATCTTGCACATAATTGTCTTCTCTTTGTGATGTCGCTTTATTCATCCACACTATGGATGCTGTTCTGACTTGGAACTGTCCTCTTGTCAGGCAAAGTGCGAAATGTGTCAGGCAATGGGCTTTTTCCACTGATACTTCTGTGACTATGAATATTTTAGAGGTTCCCAAAGCAGAAGGTATTAGGGAACATACATAGCAACCCTCCTTAGATTGTCTCTCTCCCACCTTTTTCATGTGTTGGTACCACTTGTTATTACCCAAGTGTGCTGCATTGTCTAGATAAGTGTTTATCCATTCATTATCTTCCTCTGCATTTCTCTTGTGTCTCCCAAATGTAAAGGTTGTGTAATACTCATGAAGCAAGCCAAAAGCAGTTTTCCTAGTGGGGGGATCATAGGGACCTCTGCCTCAGTGGAAATAAACAAATCAGAAGTAGTTCCCGTAGTGGGGAGGACCAAAGGGACATCTGCTTTATTAGGACCAATGTAATAGAGAGTGTGAACCAGGAGAAACAGAAAGACAAAAAGAGAAATTGTGCATGCATACACTATGCATAAGATCATTGACATCCACCTCTCTCACCATACTGGTGCTGGTCGTGCTCAATCATTCCCTAAAATCATGTTTACCTCATAATTCCTCATTTCCAATGTAATCATAAGAAAATGCTTTTACTCCTGGTGTTGCAGTATATACTCAATGATTACAATAAACAACCTTCTAATCACAGGGCCATTTTTAGGATCCTGTAAAAAAGTGCGAATATCAACGTTTCTTCTGACAAGAGCAGGATAAGCTTGAAGAATATAAAAACAGCAAACACAATCCTATGCACATCCCTGCCGGTTAGGACCATAGGGCTAACCAAATAGATACTGTGAGAAAGGAATACGGATATTGCTCTCATTTCCAATTCTTAACTGGAAATTGTCGTTTAGGCATATTCTTGATACATCAATATTTCTCTAAAGTTCATTTTCAAAGATTCCTGTGACTCACAGCAAAGGTTTGCACTCCTTCTATAATAACTATCAGGAGTATCCGAATGAGTCACAGTCCAAATGCTAAATCTGCATTATCAGCTGGTTGGTTCATCGTCATTGATCGAGTCAGCACACGCTGAAATTCTTCTTCTTGTCTTCCATCTGGATCAGCTATAGTAGGAGGCATGGTCTCGCCATTGTACAATTTCACATAGTTCAAAGGAAGCCAAGCTTGCATGCCTTGGACTTTTACTGCTGAGGGGTTATATATTTAACAACAAAGGGGCCATTGAAACGTGGCCCGTGCCACTTTTGCGTGAAGTTTTTAATCAGAACGGTGTCACCAACAAACAGTTTAGGTGTTGATAAAAGCTCAGGAGATTTGGTTGCTGGATTGTCTTAATCTGTGTTCTGAGACTGACCCCTCTGATGTGTGAGTTGGTCTGAAATGAGAGAGATGCTAGAGGTCATACATGTCAAATAATTGTGCAGTTCATCACCTAACAGTTTCACTGTACTCTGGGCATCACTTCTACTCCTCGATGGAGGTGTAAGAGGCGTTCTCATTCAACTCCCTGTAACTAGTTCATGGGGGGTGAGGTGGTGGTCCGAACCAGGCTGATTCCTTAGGGCATATAAAGCTAAGGGCAGGCAATATAGCCATCCCTTCTTCAAAGTTAGCTTAATTTTGGCAATCCTTTCTTTAAGGATGCCGTTGAGTCTCTCAAATAGTCTGTTTGCTTGCGGGTGATAAGCAGAAAAAAACTTGTGTTTAATTCTCAATAATAGTCCTATCTGTTTGAACACTTCATTAACAAAATGTGACCCATTATCGGATCTCAGCACTTCACACTCACCCCATCTTGGAAAGACTTCACATACTAAAAACTTTGCTGTGCAAGTGGCATCAGGGTGTGTACACATACCTGCCACGATCCACCTAGAGAAGGTACACCCCACCACTATCAGATTCCTATATCCATTACATGCTTGCAGCATGTAAACATATTTAATATGTAAATGCTGAAAAGGACCATTCGGTCAAGATATTACTCCTCTAATCATTCTCAGTATATGCCCAGCTGTAATCCTTTGACACACGATGCAATTCATTTCAAAGAATGCAACATGTTCTAACAAATTTGGAATGAACCAGTCTTCCGCAATCATTGCAGCAAGACTTTCAATAGTTACATGAGCTGGGTAATGCAGCTGCTCAAGCACTACTTTCAACAATGCTACTGGCATCACTGGCTTTCCAGTGCTATCCTGTCGCCATAATGCTTCTGTGGGGGATAAAAAATACCCTCTTTGTTTCCATAACTCCTGCTCTTCCTGCAGTGCACTCCCTTGAATCTTCATTAATTGGGTATTTTGCAAATGTTTAAACCCTTCTTGCATTACCATAATCATGGCTACTTTCTCTTTGACATTTGGCATGAAAAACCATGAAATATCTGGGGAATATGCAACCCTTATGGCTTCTGCATCTGCAGCTTCGTTCCCGCAAGAAATAAAATCTGTTTGTTTAGTATGCGCTGCGCATTTAATGATCGCTATGGCTACTGGTAGTTGTAGTGACTTAATAAGCCTGTCCAATAAGGATGCGTGCTGCACTGGAGTGCCATCTGCTCGGAGGCAGCCCCTCCTTTTCCATCGTGCTAGCCCTGCATGCACAGTTGATGTCACATAGGTGGAGTCACTGTACACCGTCACTAGCTGCCCTTTGTGTTTCTGGAGCGTGACAATGAGCGCTACAAATTCTGCTGCTTGCGCTGAAAAGTGAGACGGTAGCCTGGCACTTTAAATTCTCCATTTAATCTATGCCTCACTACAGCTGTGCCAGAATGCCTTTCTCCACTAATCTGATAGATTTTTGAAGAACCATCAATAAAGAGAATTTCCCCTCCAGGCAAAGCATTTTCTTTTATGCAAGGTATATTATCATAAAAATCAACATAATTTTCACAGTTATGCACATGATCGCCCTCTGTTACTGGCTCAGCTACAAATGTGTCAGGATTCACTATTTTACATGTGACAATTTTGATTGTGGGGTTCAAAATCATTTCTTCATTGGCTGAGGCTCTCTGAGATGTCAATGTACCTTTGGGTTTCTCTAAAATGGCAAACAGAGAATGCTCCACAAAGAGAATCCTAGAGCAGCCCATAACAATACTTGTAAACTTCTCAATTGCAAATGCGGCGGCTGTCAACGTCTGTTCACAAGGAAAGTGTCCTTTCATAACAGGGTCTAAAATCCCACTGTAATACGCTAGAGGCTTGTACCCCAATGCAGTCCTCTGCGTAAGCACTGCTGTCATGACTGGCCCATTTGTGTGCGAAAAAAATAAAATTCCTCAGCATAATTGGGAATTCCTAAAACAGGGTCTGTACAAATAGTTTTCTTCAACTCCTCAAACCCTTCCTCCATCTTCTTAGTCCATTTTAGTTTTACTTTGTTCGCCTGTGCTTTCTTTAAAGCCTGAAAAGGGGGTCTTGTGTACGAACTATAGTCAAACACTCAGGCTCTAACATAATTGCATAGTCCCAAGAATTGTTGCATCTGTTTTACAGTGTGTGGTTTTGCAGTTTTCATAATCGCCTCAGCTCTTTCAGGTTTCACCTTTTTTGCCCCTTCATGTGAAATCAACTGTCTTATGTATAACACCTCTTCTTGACAATATTGCAGCTTCTCCTTGTCTGCCTTATATCTTTTGTCTGCTAAAATAGTCATCAACTGACTCGAGTCCTGCCTGCACTCATCTTCTGTAGTGCTACAAATTAAAATGTCATCTATGTATTGTATCACCGCACTTTTCAAATCAACATTGACTAGGTCCATCTGGAGGACTCTGTTAAAGATTGATGGAGATTCACAGTACCCTTGAGGCAGCCTAGTGTGTTTCAGTTGAGTTTGGTGAAATGTAAATGAAGTAAAGTCTTGTGAGTCCTTATGCAACAGGATTGAGAAAAATGCATTTTTCAAATCAATCACTGTGAAATATCGTGCTTCTACTGGGATACTACATTGTAGCGTCGCCGGATTAGGAACTACAGGAAACTCTTCCTCTACAATCTGGTTAATCGTCTCATGTCTTGTATGGGTCTCCACAACCCTCCCTTTGATTTTTTTGATAGACTACACTGCAGTGTTGCACGCCTATTCTGATGGCACCAGAATATCTTGTTTCATCAGTGCCGAAATAGTCTTCAATATACCCTTCTGAGCGTCTCGAGACATGGGGTACTGTCTTGCTCGAGGTAAAATTGCTCCTGGCTTCCGCTTTATTTTAACTTCCCCTATTCCCTTTAATAATCTTACGTCATAAGGGCCTGCAGTACATAGGACGCTGGGCACCTTCTCCAAGTCCTCTTCAAAAAATGCTGGCCTCTGCTGCATTATTGCCATTTGCTGTCGGATTTTCATTTTCTCTACTCTTATCCAATATGTAATGCTCATAAAGAACACTACTTCATTCTCTGTTGGGTATTCTCTAAACATATCATCCTCAGTAATGTCAGTCAATCTGTACCCTTCTTCGAGAGCTATTAAGGTCCTCCAGGGTCTTCCCTCATCACCCGTTCCTTCAAGCATCGCCATTTCCCTTCGTACTATGGCTGATTCTAACTCTAGAGGTATAGTCTGTCCCCCCTCTTCGTCCATAGGTATCTGTGGTCTGAACAAGAATTTGTCAGGTATTCTCACAGTCTTCCCCACTGTTAGGCAATATTGTATGTAGTAACCCTATGGGAGACTACACCAGCCTTGTCCTCTTGGCAATAGGTAACCCAACCTTTGGTATAGGCCCGTACTGCACAAGTTGATAGAGTGACTGAGCAGCCAGGCTTATCTCAAGAGGGGTCAATGTGAGCTGTAGGGTTGTAACATAGAGATTCACAGTGACAGGTATTCAACTAACACTTATACGCAAGGTTTCTTGATTAAATAATTATTTATTAATTTAACAGTCAGTTTTAAAATGAGCCTTCTTTAGAAGGGAGCAATATGCAACACTTAAATACACTTCATAATGCACTCCTTCAGTTCAATAAAGTAAGTAGATACCCTTTTGGGATGGCACACAGATATTCCTACACCCTGAGGTGACTTCAATAGTTAGGACACTGTGGACATTAATATTTCACTTTTCACATTTAAATGGTAATACAGAAGTTGTGGCAAAAAGGAAAAGGTTAGGGAAGGAAACAAAGATTAACACGTTCTCAAACAGGTAAGCACTGTTTCCCCAACGAAATATAGGTTAACACTTTCCCAGCTATACAAGTAAGGTATGTATGACTTTTTTGAGGGACAGATCAACACAAAGTCAGAGGGTCAGAAGAGTCTTCAGGGAGCAAGGACAGCAAATGTCAATTGAGCAAAGTCTAGGGGAGCTGAGGCACTTCTTGTAGATAGCACAAAAGTCTTGCACAATGTTAAAGAGAGTTTTGTAGTAAAAAGAAATCACTGTTGGGCCACAAGCTGGGAGGCTTGTGAACGGCAAAGCTGCGAGCAACTGTGCAAAGGGCAGCCAATGCAAGTTTCCAGTGAGAGCAAGCAAGCTACTCACAACAAGATGTAAGTACCCCTAGTTTCACAGTACCTTGAGTCTGAAGAAAAGGTTCCAGCTGGCTTCTGTTCCTGTTGTAGTCCTGCAGATCCTGCCGTTCCTGGGTATCAGTTGTACGGACAAGAGGGAGGACATCTGGGGACTCCTGCACTACGGTTTGAAGGTCGGTGGCAGCAATGGGCACAATTCGGATCAGCAGCACTTTGCGGTTACAGCTACTCGCAAATAGCACCACTGCGGTTCTTGGACACCTTGTGAACTTTCCTTGCTTCTGGGGTCCAGCACTCTGTTGAGGTGGCTCAGGCTTGGTTAGTCCTGCTTTGAGGGAGTCCGGAGGATCTTTTTGGAGCTTGGGTCCGGCTTAAAGGCGGTGCACTTGATTCTTGTGTTCCTGTCCCCTGGCACTCGGTTCCTGCAGCAGCAAAGAAGTACAGCCAGCAGAGAGAGGGGATCCAGTCGAGTTCGTCTTGGGGCTGATTGGTCCCACCAACCCAAGGGGAGAAGTCGTCCTTTCCGGGCTTTTCTAGTCGATTAGAAATTCAGAGCTTCAGCACTGCAGTAGGGCTCCACCGGGCAAACCGACGGTCCAAGAGGGTGCAGCAACCTTCTCTTGCAGTTTCTTCTTTGGTTCCTTCATCCAGTGGTCGACTCTGCCTTCCCTGCAAAAGACCTTGGGCCTCATTAGGACCCAGGCGGTAAGGGGTTTACGCCGGCGTAAACATAGCCGACCCTTACCGCCTGAGTACGAGTTCCCTTAGCGCCATGGCGGATCTAACACCTGCTTTTAGCAGGCGTTAAAATCCATGGCGCTAAGGGACCTTGTTGTTAATTACGCCACCGTAATTTACGGTGGCGTAATTAACGCCTTCCCCACTCCCATTATGCCCTATGGGGCAAAAATGGGAATGGGGAAGGGTAAATGGGGATTGGGGACTTACCGCCCCGCCAAGGTCGGAATGGGGCGGTAAGTCCGCCAACCACCATGGCGAAGTTGGCAGCTTAGCGCCATGGACCATGGTGCTAATAGCGCCATGGTCCTCCGCCAAGGTCCTAATGAGGGCCCTTGCCTTTTATGCAAGTTTCTCCCATTCATTCACAGTCTAGCTGTCACTCACACAGCAGGGTGGCTGTCCTCCAAGGACAGCCCACCAGCCAATCACCTTTGGGTGTAGTCCTGTAAACAAGGAGACTAAGCACAGAGAGTTTCGGGAACCTCCCTCGCTTCCTGCCCTGCCAGACACGCTGCAGCCAGAGGCAGGCTTCAGCAGTGAACCCCGCCAAAGACAAAGTGCACACATGGAGCAAACCTGGTTTGGCGTGCAGAGTAAATCTCAAGAAGGACCTTTCCAACAAGAAATGGTGAAAAAAGAAGACTGGGCCATTTTGATAAAAATGGGCCCCCATGGGTGCAATACTGCAGCTGAGGATTCAGTCTGCGGTAAACGCACAATGGTAGGTAAAATAAACCACTGCCACCAGCCACTAATTGTAGAAATGGTAACATAACATGTTTACATGAGAAGGTAGACAAAGGGGATACTAAGTAACCCCTCCAGCACTCTATGTAAGATAGTGTGTGCTGGGTCTACAGAGAGAAAAAGGTAAGTAAAGTAAGTAAAGTCAATTTCACTTTACTACTCATGGAAACAGTAGTTTATCCAAGAGAAGTGTTCCATGTGATAATATCGCCGCAAAAATATCGCCATACAAAAATTTCACCATATTTTTGCGGCGATATTACCCCATGGAACCTGCGGGGGACACCCCTGCAACCCCCATATATTTTAAAAGGGAGCGGGGGACACCCCCGCAACCCCCCCATCCATTTACCCCATAAATTATCCCCAACAAAAATATTGCCTATGGCCGTTCCCGACGACCATATGTACGGCGATATTTTTGGTGGCGACAATATTACCTGATACCAAGTGAAGGTATTTAAACCTTAGCAGAAATCCAAAGGACCTCTCTGTGACACTGCACTGAGGGTGCTGTGTGTCACAATGTAAAAATATGATGCCTATGGAGTATGTCAGACTCCAAAACTAAAAGAAACACAAGGTTCAAATGAAATAGAAATACATGAGAGAGTGGAAAAAAGGTTTTTACTCTCTCCAGGATAAAAATGTAAAGTCCTAAAGTCCAGCAAAAGAGCTGGGGGTCTCTAAGGTAGAAGGGAATTAACACAGAAATTAGAATTCTCCCTAACACTCAACACCCCACCCCCAGACTAAGGGACAGGAGGATTTAATCCACGCCTGGATGAATCTCCTAATCCAGTCGGTCATACTTTCTGGAGCGACCATCAGCATTTTGGTGATTACACCCTTGCCTGTGTTCTATGGTGAAATCAAACCCTTGGAGGCTGATTGACCATCTTAAACATTTAGGATTCTCCCACTTCATATGCATTAACCATCTCAAAGGTTGGTGGTCCGTTTGAATTACAAAAGTATATCCATACAAATATGGTCTAAACTTCATCAAAGACCACACAATGGCAAAACACTCACGTTCAATAGTTGCCCATCTTGTCTCATGGTCCTTCAGTTTCCTACTGATGAAGCAGATTTTTGCTAGCGTTTATGGTCAGATGGGCCTGTTCAAGAGCCTGCAAAACATATCCAAGGTGGTGAAGATGCTCTTCCCAAGTAGAACTGAACACTGCAATGTCATCCAAGTATGCCATGCAGAAGTCCTCCATCCCATTCAGAATGTGATTCACCATCCTCTGGAATGTAGCAGGTGCATTCTTGAGACCAAAAGGTATAACCTTAAACTGCTAGAGGCCTCCTGGGGTAGAAAATGCAGTTTTCTCCTTGTCATGGTCTGTCAAAGCTATTTGCCAATAGCCTGATGTTAGGTCAAATGCACTGAGGAACTTGGCTAAATCAAGTTTGTCTACCAGCTCATCTGTCCTAGGTAAAGGATGGCCATCAGTCATGGTGACTGCATTAAGAGCTCTATAGTCCACACAGAATCTCAACTCCTTGGATCCTTCCTGTGGCACTAGTACAACTGGACTAGCCCATGGATGTGTGGATGGCTCTATAACCCCAAGATCAAGCATCTTCTTGACCCCTTCCTTTATGTGGGTCCTTACATGGTCTGACATTCTGTAACCCCTGAAAACAGGGAAGCAAACTGATTCAACAGAATGTTGCACTCATCCTGTTGTTGCAGAGTGAGATCAGAAGAGAGATTAACTACTTCTATTTTTCCATCTAAAGGCTGTCCCCTGAGGAGGTCAGGTAGAGGCTCACTCTCCTCCTTCTCTTGATCCGATGCTAAGAGCAAAGCTTCTAGTTCTGGTCTGGATACATATGCCTTTAGGTGGTTAGTGTGATAGACCCTACGGGCCTCTTTGGGATTTCCCAAGTTCACTTAATTATTGACCTCTCCAAGTTTTCCCACAACCTTAAAGGGCCCAATCCATTTGTCCTGTAAGGCCCTCTGCCTTGTAGGTACCATAACTAGAAAAAGCTGGCCTGGAGTAAACTCTACCATGTTGGCCTTCTGGTCATGCCAATGTTTGACCAGAGCTTCACCTGCTTTCAAGTTATCTGAAGCTTCTGTCATCATTATGTTTATGTGCATACTTCTTACGCGCCGAAAGCCCGCGGGCATTAGGGCGCGGAGAACCGGATAGAAACAAATTCACAAATTCATCTCAATCAACATGGAGACAGAGTCTGGTAGGAACAATATTGCCCCAGATTAGTGGAACAAAGTGGTTTTCAGCTATTTCCTGAAACTCCTATAATTCTCCTCTTGTCGTAGGGCCATTGGTAATTTGTTCCAATATTGGGCTGCCTTGACCGGGAAAGACCTATCTCTACCTTGTGTTTGGTTTGCGAGTGGTATATTCAGTAAGCCCCTGTCTGCTGATCTTAAACATCTCCGAGGTATATAGAATGAAAATTGTCTTTTGACGTAGCTTGGGGCCTCCCCATATAAACACCTATGAATTATTGTCATGGCCTTGAAGGTGATTCTGTCTTCCACTCTAAGCCAGTGTAGCGCTCTTCTCCCTATTGAAACATAGTCTCTCTCTACTCTTGATACCCTTTACTATGCAAACAGCATAATTTTCCATTACTTGGCATTTTTCCACCTCTCTCTTAGTAGAGCGTTTCCATAGTCTAGGCGTGACAATATGGTTGCTCTTGCGATCATCGCTGTATTTACTTCATTGATGTAAGGTCTTATAGCTCTCAGCAAGCGCAGATAGTATGCATTGTTTTTCTGCAGGTAGTTGACCTGTGCTTCGGAGCCCACTGAGGCTTCGACCATCATGCCAAGTGTTTTAACAGAGGACATTACCGGGATTATTGCCTCTCTGAAGTGAAATCCTTGTATTCTACCCCTAACTTAGATCTGGCCTGGCGTGTTCCGAAAATCATCAGTTCGGTCTTAGTGCTGTTTAAGCACATCCAGTGATCTTGCATCCATCTCTCTATAATGAGGAAGACCTCTGTTATTTTAGCACTGTCAATGGTATAATCACCCTGAAGTTCGAAAATTAGCCGAGTATCATCGCCGTAATTCGTAAAGAATACGCTGATATGTTCCAAGAGCTCACAAAGGCTTCTCATGTAGATGTTAAACAAAAGTGGAGACAATCCTGCTCCCTGGGGGACTCCAAAAAGGATCAGAGCAGCCTCAGGGAATTTGTCACCCCAATGTATTCTGGCACTCCGGTCCTTCAAGAATGATGACAACCAGGCCAGGGCCTTTGGGGAACATCCTACTATTTTATGCAGCGCCGTTTGAAGGAGCTGATGGTTCACCAGATTGAATGCGGTGCTGAAATCTAGTAGCATGAGAATCCCTGTTTGGCCTTTGTCCATCAGATCTAGCATGTGGGTCTGAAGATCCAACATGGCAGATTCAGTACTACGGGATGCTCTAAAACTCGTTACCCATTCTCCTCTGGAAGCCTAGCACATATTCAGTGACTCTCACTGGCTTGAGGGAAGGAGCACTCTCCAACCCTTCCTTGATTAGGATCAATGGTCATCTAACCGGATAACTATAGAGCAGCTCAAAGGGGCTGAGACCAACCCTTTCCTGAGGGACCTCTCTATAACCAAAGAGAAGGCATGGCAGTAGAAGGACCCACTTTCTTCTGAGGGGTTCCTCTAAAGCGCCAATCATGCTCTTCATGGTTCTGTTAAACTTCTCAACCAATCCATTGGTTTGGAGATGGTAGGCTGTTGAGAACTTGTAGGTCACTCCACAGTTTTCCCACATGGTCTACATGTAGTGGGACATAAAATGCGACCCCCTGTCTGAGATGTCCTCCTTAGGAAATCCAACCTTGGTAAAAATACCAAGGAGGGCCTTAGCCACTGCCTGAGCAGTAATAGTCCTCATAGGTATGGCTTCAGGATACCTGGTAGCATGGTCTACCACAACCAATAAACATTGGTTTCCTGAAGATGTGGGAGGGTCAATGGCACCAACAATGGCAATCCCTACCCTCGCAAAAGAAACTCCCACCACTTGGAGAGGCACCAAGGGTGCCACGTTCTTGGCTCCACTCCTGCCAGATGTCTGACAAGTGTGACAGCTTCTACATCAGACCCCACCTTGGGCCAGTAGAAATACAGAGATATCCTCTCTTTGGTCTTCTTAAAACTTAAGTGACCAGCCATATGGGATCTTATGGGTATCTGTAGAAACTGGGGTCCCACCACCTGGGGCACTACAAGTCTTCTGTAGTCCCCTGGGGTAGACTCAATAGGCTCGCTGTAAAGGAGGCCATCCTCCCAGTACAGCCTGTGATTCCCTGGCTCTTGCCCTACCAGCTGGGAAACTGCCTGTTAGGGAAGTCCCTCAAGAGTAGGACACTCTCTTTGACCTCTGCTGAAGTCTGCCTTAGAGGGTCCACCTTCTGCAAGCATAGTCTGCAGCTCAGGATGGTCTTTAGGATCCAGATCTCCAATACAGGGAAGGGCTTCTTCCAACTCTGTTTCGCCAGTAGCCGATTCACCACTTTCTAGTTGGTCCTCCCACTCAGCCTCAGCTGGTGGAGGGGTCACAGGTGTGACCTTGTTCTGTCCTCTCGCGGATGACCTTGTCCAACAGGTGTGATGCCTTTCTTCTTTCCTGAGACCTTGGGTTTCCCCTTTGTCTCTTTCTTTGGCCTGGAATTAGAAGGGCGCCCTTCTTGTGTCCTGGGGGTTATAGGTACCTCTGTAACCTCCCATTGAGAGTCATCTAAAGTTGCCTCTCTGGCCAATCTAGTTTGCTCCTGCTTCCTTTTACTGGGAGGCCTGGGGTGCTTGATACAACTCCAAGAGTCTTTAAGTCATTCCCCAGCAGGACTCTACCAGGCACCTCATTATGTACACTGACAGGTATTGTTACAGTCATATTATTGGACTGGTTGAGAGCTGGCAGTTTTGAAACCATCTTGATTGGGTCTCCAGCAAGTTTAGTGGGACCTTTGGGTGCCTTAGCAATATCCTCAGGTTTGTAAAAACTTTCATCAACCACTGTAATGCTGATCCCAGTGTCTCTAATGGCAGGGGTCTCGTGACCATTCACAAGTACACTGTCCTTGTAGTATTCTATTTTGTTATCTGGAATGGAGTTGTACACATCCACATTCTGCTGTTCCCACAGACCCAGGGACACTAAAGAAACACTGGCTGAGACTCCAATGGGGTCTTCAACCAATAGTTGAAAGTTACCACTTGCCATTTGAACTCCTCCCTCAGAGATGAAGGCTAAGGAGGAAGTGGACCCCTGAAGGTTTACCCTTACATCTGGGATCCCCTTTCATATGGTCAGTTGACCCACAAGCATAACGTTTACCAAATGTTCTTTGGAATGGGTGCTTCTGCTGACCTCCCTCTGGTCTAGCACCAGAGGTTTCACTAGACTGACCTGGTTTCCATGGGGCTTACCATTCTTATGTTTGTGGCCCTCTTTTGGAGGGTTGGAATTAGAACTCTCTTTTCCTTATTTCTTGTGCTGCTTCCCCTTGTCCTTCTTGTGAGTGGCCCCAGAGTCCTTGTGTGTGGCCCTGTTGGCAAGCCACAAGTCAGCGTCCTTTGCTAACTTTTTGGGATCAATTTCCTTTGAGTCAGCCAAGTGCTGTCTCAGCTCAGGGGAGCAGGCATCAAAAATAGATTCTGACAAAAACAGATTTCTCATTCCTTCAAAGG
Organism: Ambystoma mexicanum; assembly: GCF_040938575.1. Lineage (NCBI taxonomy): Eukaryota > Metazoa > Chordata > Amphibia > Caudata > Ambystomatidae > Ambystoma > Ambystoma mexicanum. The sequence goes on along the minus strand of NC_090930.1, from coordinate 861,104,686 downwards.
AGTTTACTTTGTAACTCTTAACCCAACCATCTAAGTTTTTCAAACATTCACACACCCAGGTAGCCCTAGAGGTACTATCAGTCTTTTTGATTGAGGTTCCTAAACCTCTTGAGGTACTGGGAAGGAGTCTTCTCAAATCTGGCTATTAAGGCCAGCGTCATATTTTCATACTCTTCTCTTTCAAGCTCACTCAATTCCCTTATAGCATCACTTGCATCCTGGGGGAGCCTAGACAAAAGCCAGGGAAGCAGCTGATTCCCTGTGAGACCCTGAATCCTAAGATTATACTCAAAAGCATCCAACCAATCCAAAATATCAAGTTTCACATCAAACATACTAACTGCTTCGTTGGGTAGGCAAGGCCTCTTGGGGCTGGAAGACCTAGAGGACCCTGGGAGGGAAGCAGATTCAACAGACAATCTTTTCATATCCAGTGCATGCTGCAGTTCTATTTCCCTGATTCTGATGTCTTGATGTTTGGCTTCTCTTTGAGCATTTAATCCATTGACTTTTAATTTAATTCTCTTCATCTCAAGAGAAACACACTCTGGGCTTAATGTTGGACCTGGTAGGGTCCCAGTGGTCATGGGTTGAGGTAAAAGGGCAGGCTGTGGCAAAGAAGGGGGTTCTAACCTGAGACTCCTCTACCTCCTCTGACTCCTCTTGTACATTAGAGTTAGCCTCTGAACTATCGCCCTCATCATCATTTTACACGTTTCTTGGGTAAGTAGGTGTTGCAAAAACGCGGAACCAGGCTGCACCTCACTGAGGAGGTCCAACAAGGCCGAAACATGTCTAGGGTTGCTTGGTTTTCTGTGCGAAGGGGACCTGGCCTAGCAGTTCGGGCTGGGCTGCTACCTTCGGTGGCGGCAGCTGCTGACTGATTTGCACATGGCTGGTCATCTTTTGCAATGGCGCAGACGGGCTAAAAAACGGTGGTGTGGAAGGTTGCCCAGAGCAATTGCCAGTGGTTTAGATTAATTCGAAACCTTCCACCCATCACTTTTGTGGTCAGTTTGTTTCTCCTTGTGAGAGAGGGTATGCCCAGACGTGGGTCCCTTGCTCGCTGCGCCACAGGGAACCAGGCTGCACCTCACTGAGGAGGTCCAACAAGGCCGAAACATGTCTGGGGTTGCTTGGTTTTCTGTGCGAAGGGGACCTGGCCTAGCAGTTCGGGCTGGGCTGCTACCTTCGGTGGCGGCAGCTGCTGACTGATTTGCACATGGCTGGTCCCCTTTTGCAATGGCGCAGACGGGCTAAAAAACTGTGGTGTGGAAGGTTGCCCAGAGCAATTGCCAGTGGTTTAGATTAATTCGAAACCTTCCACCCATCACTTTTGTGGTCAGTTTGTTTCTCCTTGTGAGAGAGGGTATGCCCAGACGTGGGTCCCTTGCTCGCTGCGCCACAGGGAACCAGGCTGCACCTCACTGAGGAGGTCCAACAAGGCCGAAACATGTCTGGGGTTGCTTGGTTTTCTGTGCGAAGGGGACCTGGCCTAGCAGTTCGGGCTGGGCTGCTACCTTCGGTGGCGGCAACTGCTGACTGATTTGCACATGGCTGGTCCCCTTTTGCAATGGCACAGACGGGCTAAAAAACGGTGGTGTGGAAGGTTGCCCAGAGCAATTGCCAGTGGTTTAGATTAATTCGAAACCTTCCACCCATCACTTTTGTGGTCAGTTTGTTTCTCCTTGTGAGAGAGGGTATGTCCAGACGTGGGTCCCTTGCTCGCTGCGCCACAGGGAACCAGGCTGCACCTCACTGAGGAGGTCCAACAAGGCCGAAACATGTCTGGGGTTGCTTGGTTTTCTGTGCGAAGGGGACCTGGCCTAGCAGTTCGGGCTGGGCTGCTACCTTCGGTGGCGGCAGCTGCTGACTGATTTGCACATGGCTGGTCCCCTTTTGCAATGGCACAGACGGGCTAAAAAACGGTGGTGTGGATGGTTGCCCAGAGCAATTGCCAGTGGTTTAGATTAATTCGAAACCTTCCACCCATCACTTTTGTGGTCAGTTGCAGGCCTACTACCCAAACTTTGGTGATTCAACAACCTTGTAATCAACTAATTTTTCTTTCCTTTTACAGTAAGATTCCTGATTTTACACATCTCTTTCAGTTGATCTACTGTTTAAATGATCTTTGCTTCCTGACTGAAGTTATCCATATTTGGCATGTTACATTTGCTTTTCTGGTAGAGCTTAGCCTTGTGGGTTTTTAGTTTAACAAAAGCAAAGCAGAAAACTCAATGTAACAACTCTACAATAGATCCTCATTGCCTACCACCAGTGTTAGGCAAGATTGTATGTAGTAACCTTGTGGGAGACTACACCAGCCTTGTCCTCTTGGCAATAGGTAACACAACCATTGGTATAGGCCTGTACTACACAAGTTGGTAGAGTGACTGAGCAGCTAGGCTTATCTCAAGAGGGGTCAATGTGATCTGTAGGGTTGTAACATCGAAATTCACAGTGACATGTATTCAAATAACACGTATACTCAAGGTTTCTTGATTAAATAATTATTTATTAATTTAACAGTCAGTTTTAAAATAAGCCTTCTTTAGAAGGGAGCAATATGCAACACTTAAATACACTTCAGAATGCATTCCTTCAGTTCAATAAAGTAAGTTGATACCCTTTTGGGATGGCACACAGATATTCCTACACCCTGAGGTGACTTCAATAGTTATGACACTGTGGACATTAATATATCACTTTTCACACTTAAATGGTAATACTGAAGTTGTGGCAAAAAGGAAAAGGTTAGGGAAGGAAGCAAAAGTTAACAAGTTTATCAAACAGGTTGTCAGATTCTAACGACCCTTGAACAAGAAGTGTAGCCATAGAATTCCTCAAGACAATATGATTCTTGGGTGAATATGATAAAACACACCAAGAAGGATATTCCCCAGAAGTTGGAGACCAGTCGAACTTGTGGATTACACCGAAATCCTTCAATAGGGATTCCACAGTTGTCAGGTAACTATAGAACTATAGAAACAACTATACATGTATCAAAGAATAACCAAAATGCAGTTCCTAGAGTAATAGAACCACAAACGTGGACTGACCTGAGGAGGGCGTAGACCGAGGCCCATAAGTGAATGGAGCTTGAGTTTATATTGGAACTTTCCCCTGTAATGCAACAGCCAAGTGGTAACGAACTGTGCCAATGTGGAATACAACTACAGACAAGAAACCAGGCTTACCCATATGAGTGGATAAAGATGGTACCTCTGATCTGAAAGGAGAGACTGAACCCGACCAAACGACGATGCCTATACCTGGGGTGGCGAGTCTCCAGTCCTGTATGCCACCGGAACCGACGGCATGAGGACGCCTAACCCTGGGGTGCCGAGTCTCCAGTCCAGTATGCTACCGGAACCGCCGGCACGAGGACGTCTTATCAAGATGAGTAGTCAGACCAGAGATATTGTGGAAGTGGTGTTCTGTAATCTGTAGTGAAGCGTGGTGAATCCTGTGTTGCAGCCAATACGTGGGTAAGGGGCGAATGTAATCCAAAAGTTCCAGGACCCTAATGTGGTCAGAGCTAGTTGGGATGAAAAGGAGGCAATCCATTGAGTTCCTCAGGAAGGAGAGTTTTCATCCACTGATTGGCAGCGTGATTAGTAATGAAAAAAAAAGGTTGCAGACAAGGGTGAAAAAACAAAGGTAGACCATGTGGTGTGGAGGAAAATGAGAGTGGTTCACGTAATAAAACCTCCTTTAATCCACCAACCAGTAGTCACACCCCGGAAGCAGTCGTCTTCACTAAAAGAGTGTGGCATGACTTACACCAACTAGAGAGTCAGGGTCTGAAACACTCTTTTCAAAACATTTCTAGATTAGAAAAAGTAGCTCCCAAAAGCCTCGCTACAAATCCAGACATCATTTTGCGGAAAGCAGACAAGGGCGGGGCAATCGTCATGCTCAACTGTCAGGCATATATAACTGAATGTCAGCGTCAATTGCAAGATAGACAGTTTTATCAACCGATTGAGACTGACCCCACGAATAGGCTCGTAATTATGATCAATCATAAAGTCGAGAAAGCCTGTGCCAGAGGCTGGATCTGCCCACAAGAAAGTGAGTTCCTTATGGTCAAAAATCCCACTATACCTAAATTTTACATCTTGCCCAAAATTCATAAGACCTTGGTCCACCCACCAGGCAGCCCTATTGTTTCTGGAACTGGTGCCATCCTTGAGCCTTTATAAAAATGTATTTGAAACCCGTTGTACATACCATGTACTCTTTTGTGCAGGATACCACAGAAATCATTAATATAGTGGAAGAGATGCAATTTGACCTGAATAAACAACTTCTCGTAAGTTTAGATATAGGGCCTCATTACACGGATGGCGGAGAACCATGGCGCTATTAGCGCCATGGTTCATGCCGGTAAAATACCGGCACCACCTTGGCGGAAAGGGGAATTACCACCCCATTCCAAGGTTGGCGGGGCGGTAATTCCCCCTTCCACCATTGCCCTTCCCCATTCCCATTTTTGGCCCATAGGGCTCAATGGGAATGGGGAAGGCGCTAATTACGGTACCGCAAATTGCGGTACCGTAATTAGCTCCCTGGGTCCCTTTGCGGGTTGGTTTTTAACGCCTGCAAAAAGCAGGCGTTAAATCCCCCAACCCGCAAAGGGACCTCGTAGTAAGGCGGTAAGGATTTACCGGTACCGGTATTTTACCGGTACCGGTAAATCCTTACCGCCATCCGTGTAATGAGGCCCATAGTGTCATTGTACACCTGCATCCCACAACAGGAAACTGTACAGGTGTTGGAAGAGGTTCTCCTCACTAAAAGAACAGAGGGGAACACACCCAACCGTTTTATCCTGTGGTGTGGAGAAATGTCACTTACTGAGAATTATTTTAGTTTCAATGGACACATTTTCCATCAAACTCATGGCACAGCAATGGGTTCCTCAGTAGCCCCCTTGGCAGCTAATTTGTTTGTCAAACGTTTTGAACGTAATATCATCTACAGTTCCACCAACCCATACTTTTTGAAGTTGGGTTTGTGGCGTTGTTACATAGATGACATCCTGATAGTTTGGGATGGTACTGCTGAAGAGTTAAAGAATTTATGTTATGGATCAATTGCCAAAATCCGTACTTGAAGTTCACTTCCACACAGAATAATTTTGAGATTCATTTTCTGGATATCACAAGCTGGGTCGACACTAGCCGTAACATCTTACAGGTCAGACCATTTCACAAGCCCACTGACCGTAATTCACTCCTAGAGTTCGGCAGTTGTCACCCCAGGCACACAAGGGAGAATCTTCCTGTCGGGCAATTTTTACGGCTCAAACGTAATAGCTCCACAAAAGACATTTTCTTGACGGAAGCCAGCTCCTTGAGCTACAAACTGGCCGCCAGAAAATACCCGACCAAGCTAGTACGTTGTGCGCTTAAAAGATCTAAAAATAATGATTGTGAGGGAGGCCACCAGGGGGCGCGCAGGCAATGGCTGCCTGAGCGTGCTGCTCTCCCCGAAGCCAGGCGTCCAGCGGGATTCGAGCCCCCCCGAGACCCCCCGGCGGGACCAACACGGCGGACGGAGCGGGTGAACCCCCAGGGCCCCCCGTGGGAAAAAGAACGGAGCCCGCAGACCCCGGGGTTCCCGAGGAAGGCACAGCGGAGGAGGACGCGGCCCGGACGCGTGAACGCGTCCGAGCGAGCACCGCGTCTGAGGCCCCCTCGCCGCGACGAGTAGCCGCAGGCCCGGAGGCCCGGCGGCGGCTTGGGAGACGGGCTCCCCCCTCGCCCCACCACCCGGAACAGAGGAAAGGAGGCACAGCGACCGGCCAGGAGCCCCCGTGGCTGGCCCCGCTCGAGCGGAGAGGTCCGGCGCTCGGCCTTCCCCGCCCCCATCGGGCTGCCGCGGACCGCGGGGTCCCGGAGGAGGGGGGCGAGGGGAGTGAGCGACAACGACGCGGAGGGGCCCAGACCTGCCCCCCCCCCGCTGGCGCGAGTGGGGACAACCACCCGCGCCTCAAGAACACCGCGGGGAGGACCCCCGTGGTGCATTGATCCCGCCCTGCCCCCCCCCCTGCGGAAGGAAGAACTCAGGGCGGACGGGGTGAGAGGCCCCCGCCCGCCGTTGGTGGGGCGTGTGCCCGCCCCCACCTCCCCACACACCACAAGATCCCTCGGGCGCAACGCCGAGGCGGAGGAGCCCTCTGCGCCTGCGGAAGGAAGAACTCAGGGCGGACGGGGTGAGAGGCCCCCGCCCGCCGTTGGTGGGGCGTGTGCCCGCCCCCACCTCCCCACACACCTCAAGATCCCTCGGGCGCAACGCCGAGGCGGAGGAGCCCTCCGCGCCCACGGGCCCAGGCCGCACGGGCCAGAAGAAGCGTACCGCGGGGTCCCGGTGGAGGGGGGCGAGAAGAGTGAGCAGCAGCAACGCGGAGGGGTCCGCCCCCCCCCCCCCCCCCGGAACGCCGCGGGGAGGACCCCCGGGACATACCGATTCCACCCGCACGGGCCAGAAGAAGCCCCGGAGCACGGGGAACGACATCGAGAGGGGTGTGAGGCCCCCACCCAGGAACGGGTGGGGCGTGTGCCCGCCCCCCCTAGGCAAAGGCTAACCCCCAGGAATGAGCCTAGCCCCCATCTGAACCGCGGAGGGAGTTCGGATACTGACCCGGAGCGGGTGGGGCTCGACACTGCTAAGTGCAGGTGAACATCAGATGAACTGGCGGGAAGCCCTACAGGGATACCGTTTCCAGGAGACCCCCAGAGGCAACATGAGCGCGGACCCCAAGGAAACCATGGCCCGACAGGAAGATGCGGCCCCCTCGTCGGCAGCAATGGAAAGAGGCTTTGCCTCGATCTTGCAGGAAATCAGGGACATGCGTTCAGATATAGCCCAGAAATTTGAAAAAATGGACCAGACGGTGGACAAGGTCGAAGATAGACTATTACAAGTGGAGGCCAACCAATCATCGACAGCAGCCCAGGACATACAACTATGTATGAGGCTGGAAGCCCTGGAGAAGAGGGACGAGGAAAGGGCGCGACAGATGGACGACTTTGAAAACAGAGAGAGGCGGAACAACCTCAGAATTTTCGGGGTGCCTGAAGCGGAGGGGGAGACGGAGAGGGACGTCATTCGAATAGTGAAGGATATCATCACCCTCCTATTCGCAGAGGCAATGACAACCGAGCCAACATTCGACAGGGTGCATAGGGCAGGGGGCAGAGCGGGGGCCCCCCGGTCTATTTTGGTCCGCTTCCACTATTACTCCGAGAAGACAAAGGTGCTGGAGGAGGCCCGAAAGGCCAGAGAAATCACCTACAACAACGCCCAGGTCTCAATATATCAGGATCTTTCCTCCTACACGCTGGCCAAGCGCAGATCATGCCGACCCCTCACACTACTATTCAAGGAGCAGGGCGTGCGCTATAGATGGGGCTACCCCTTCTCCTTGAGCTTTGAATACAAGGGCCGACGCTCAACCCTGATCACGGAAGACGACATCCGGAACGCTATTCAAGAATATACAGCAGAACCGCACCCCCGGAGAGGCCCAGTGGGACCAGAAAACCTCAGAACGAACAGTCCCGGTCCATCCGGGGAGAGGAGAAGGCGCACCGGCGCAAGGAAATTTCGGAAAATGAACACTCCATCTCCAGCAAAAGAGGGAGAACGGCACGACTCCGAGGACTGAGAACGGGGGTGACCTACTGAATCCGGGACGGACATGCGCAGATTCGGAGAGTGTACCACTACCACCGTCTCCACGAACAGCAAGTACAGGGGTCACATGGTCGAGATACGACCGGGGGGGACCGTTAGGGGCTCGAGGGGATGAGCTTTGTGGGTGAAATGCCTGGCCGAGGTGGGCAGGCTGGTGGTTCGGCCAAAAGCCAGCAATGGCAGAACTAATTGGCTGGACGCCGGGGAGGGGGGTGGGGGCATATTCGGGAGTAGGGGTTGTTCAGACACTGTTGGGACACGGTGGGCAGTTGGGGAGTTTCAGGCCCACCGGGGGGGGAGGGGGTGAGATCCATAAAGTAGAACCAAGGGAGCATGCGAAGGAGAGAGACACGTGGGTAATGACTGAGAGGGAGGGAACCTGGGACTATGGCTGACAGTCTACCTGCCCTGGGAGTGGGATCCCTCAATGTACGAGGCTTGAATACGCCCACAAAGAGATCCCTGGTCTGTAGAGAGTTCAGAAGGGCCAACCTCGACATCCTCTTCTTGCAGGAAACCCACTGGCCACGGGGGAAGGAACCCAAAATCCGGGGAGGAGGTATCGGGGAGGTCTTCAGTGCCTCCCATAAAAACAAAAAGAGAGGGGTGGCCATCCTGGTTGCGAGGAACGTGGGGCTTGAGAAAGAGGCAGTGCTGAAGGACCCTGAGGGGCGCTACCTGATGGTGCGGGGAACCCTACAGGGAGCCCCACTCACCCTAGCCGTCGTCTACGGCCCAAACGAGGGCCAAATCCAGTTTTGGGAAGAGGTGAGGGATAAACTTAAAGGCTTTGTCCATGGGACGGTGGTGGTGGGGGGGGATTTCAACATGGTCCTGGACCCAATACGGGACAGGAAACAAGTCGGTCCCCAGGCCCCCAGGGCACTCGATGAGATCATGGCACGGGGCTTCCAGAGGGTCAACTCGGAGCTGGGCCTGGTGGACACGGTCCCGTCCCCTAGAACGGACACCCCCATATTCACTTACTACTCATCCGTACACACATCATTTTCCCGGATAGACTATGTCCTGGTGGATGAAACCTTGTACCCATTTATCTCTGGCCATAGGGTGGATCCAGTCCCCTGGTCCGACCACGACCTGGTTCGAGTCACCATAGCGAGAGGGGGCTTTAATGAACACAGGGGAAGATGGAAGTGTAACGACGCCCTCCTGAAGGACGAGGTCCTAGCCCAGGAAGTCCTTGACGCCATTACAGAATTTTTTGAATTCAATGACAACGGCGAGGTGCGTACACACACCCTGTGGGACGCGTTTAAAGCAACCCTGCGGGGAGTCCTGATCCGACTGGGAACCCGGAGGAAAAGAGAGAGGGAAGCCCAGGAGAGGCATCTGAGGGGAAAAATTGCCCAACTTCAACCGGGAGGCTCCCCCACGGAGCCCTTAGACCGGGACCGGGTGGCAGCCCTGGACGACTATAGGCTCCGACTAAAAGACCTCCTCCTCCACAAAACAGAGAGAAGCCTCCACCTGATTAAACAAAAGTACTATGAAAAGGGGGACAGGGCGGACAGGATTCTAGCTTGGAGGCTGAGGGAAGTACAGAAGAGTAGAATGGTGAAGGCAGTAAAGAACGAGGTGGGGGAGCTGGGGCATGACACTCCTCACATTGGAGAGGCCTTCCGCCGATACTACGAAAGGCTATACTCGTCTGAGTACAGAGGGGACGGGGGGGAGATTGAGGAATTCCTAAACTCCATACAGGTCCCGTCTCTGACGAGGGAGATGGCGGAGGGGTTGGAGGGTCCGGTGACTGAGGAGGAGGTGGAACATGCGATCAGCGGCATGAAGGTGGGCACTTCCCCGGGCGAAGATGGATACTCAGTATACTTTTATAAAAGGTTTCGGTCGGCCCTCGCCCCCCACCTGGTCAGGGTGTTCAATGCGGTCCTGGAGGGTGGTCCACTCCCGGACTCCATGATGGAGGCAATCATTGTAGTGCTCCCCAAGGACGGTAGAGACCCCACGGAGTGTTCCTCCTACCGCCCGATCTCCCTGCTGAATATTGATGTTAAGATCCTGGCCAAGGTCATCGGGAGCCGGGTGTAGGGGGTCCTACCGAAGCTGGTCCATGGGGACCAGGTGGGGTTTGTTAGGGGGAGACAGGGCTCGGACAACATTCGCAAGTCCATAGACCTGTTTCATTACGCCCAGGTGTCGGACCTAGATGCGAGCGTCCTCTCCCTGGACTCAGAAAAGGCATTCGACAGGGTCGAGTGGAGGTTTATGGAGCTCACTCTCCGGAAGATGGGCTTCGGGACCCACATTAGGGACTGGGTGGCCGCACTGTACAGGGCCCCTAGGGCCAGAGTCCAAGTGAATGGTAGACTGACGGCCCCACTCCCTCTATCGCGAGGAACAAGACAGGGATGCCCACTATCCCCATTGATTTATGTCCTAACTATGGAACCTCTGGCAATAGCAATCAGATCACACCCAGACATCAAGGGGATCAGGAGAGGCGATGTAGAATTCAAGCTCTCCCTGTTTGCAGATGACATTCTGGCCTATCTGGTGGACCCAAGATCCTCACTCCCACCTCTCCTGTCCCTGTTGTCCGCATTTGGGAGATTCTCAGGCCTAAAGATCAATACATCTAAATCAGTCCTCCTCCCTATGAGAACTCAGGACCCAGGACTAGACTCCCGGGACAGTCTGGGGGGAATAGCGGTGGGGAAGACCTCAATTCGATACCTGGGGATCCTCCTGACCAGGGACCTGCACAAACTCGCCCCTGCCAACTATGACCCTCTTATGTCACAGATCACCGCCGATTTAAGGAGATGGGGCTCCACGATCCTGTCCTGGTATGGCCGCATGACGGCAGTGAAGATGAATATACTCCCGCGCCTACTATACCTTTTCACCGCCCTCCCCGCCATCGTCCCCGACCAAACATTCAGGGTCCTCCAGAACGCGGTGCGCGAGTTTGTATGGCAGGGTAGGACCCCGAGAATCGCGAAGGCCGTTCTTACCCTACCTAGAGAGGAGGGGGGGTTCGGGCTCCCTGATTTTCACCTCTATTTCCGCGCCGCTCAATTGCGCGTCCTCTTGGAACACATGAGGGAAGGGATGGGCACATACTGGTCGTATCTGGAGGATATGGATGCGCACCCACTTAAGGTACGCGACCTCTTATGGGCCCCACCTAAATTCATCCCGAACAGACTCAAATCCCACCCAACACTGGGAGTTCTCTGGGCAATATGGAGGGAGGGCCCCCAAACGGCACACCTGACATCATGGCCGTCCCCGATGTCCTCCCTTTGGGGCCATCCACTTAGACTGGGAAACAAGGGGTTCCGTAATGCACAGTCCTGGTCGGACTCAGGGTTGGAATGGGCAGGACAATTGTTCAAAGAGGGAGATTTCCTACCATACGAGGACTTGCAGACCGCCCTCGGCCCGGAGACAATCTCCATATTCGAGTATCTCCGATTGAAGGGTATCCTGTGCGATCAAGCATGGGGCCAGCGGCTAAAGAGGCAGATGACCCCCTTCGAGAAACTACTCGATACTGCAACCTCCAGGAAGGGGGCGGTATCTGCAATGTACAGAATCCTCAACACGGTTGACCTGGAGAAGAGGAGGGGGTTCCGCACTTTCTGGAACGAGCTGGCCGGGGAAGAAATATCTGAGGATTCCTGGTCGAGGATATTCAAAATAGCATTTCACGGGAACCTGTTCACTGCAGACATGGAGCACAATTTTAAAATTCTACAGGGGTGGCACAGAGATCCCGTCAAACTGTCAAAAATGTTCACGGGAATTTCCCCCGCCTGCCCGAGGGGATGTGACCAACCAGGCACGAGGGGCCACATGTGGTGGCACTGTCCGAAAGCGCAGACATACTGGGAGAGGGTAAGGGGCTGGATCGCCGGAGTCACGGAGGAATCGCTTCCCCACAATCCCCTAACAATACTGCTGGGCCTCCCCCCAGAGGATACGGAGGTACACAGATACCCGAGGATGTGGGAAACAATGCTGAGGGCCGGGAGGGTGGCATTGGCCCAGAAATGGAAGAGCAGGGGGATGCCCACAAAGGAGGATTGGACACACAAGGTTAAAAACATGTTCTTGATGGACAAATTAACAGCGATGATGAACAATGACATGAACTCCTTTCAGGCTAACTGGTACGGAGTACAGCAGATCTGGGGATGGGAGGTCCACTGAGGCTCGAGGAGGGAATGTGGAGGGAAATGAGGACCCACGTCCCGGGGGAGAATGGACGACATACAGCCTATCACGCAGTTGGAATTTTCTTGCTTTTTTTCCCGAACTCCGGTCATACAAAGTTTGCAACGCATCTCCCTGCAAAGGGGGTTCTACTGGATCCAAGTTAATGGGGGGGAGGGTTTGTTTTTTCCTTTTTTCTTCCTTTTTCTTCTCTGGGGGGGCGGGGGGGGCTCTTCCTCTTTGAGGGCTGATGACATGTTGAATCTATGGTAATGCTTCCAGCCTGTTTGTTATATTATGAAAATGTTAATAAAATTAAGTTAAAAAAAAAAAAATAATGATTGTGCGAGATTGTTGGAATATAACACCAGAGCAAAAGAGCAAGAAGGGATAGTTTTTATGAGTACATATACCCCCTCAAACGAACCAGGTTATTAAGATCATCAAGAAAAATTGGAGCATCCTGATAGGAGGCGAGTGCCCTCTTGATCGCCCATTATGTGCCTTCAAGAGAGGCCCTAATTTGAAAGACCTACTTACAAAGAATGATATCTCAAAAAAAACAGCCAAGCAAATGAGCATTACCGAAACATGGGGTCTTCCAAAAGCATTAGGCCACGCTCCGTGCGGCCAATGCGTTAACTGTCACCAGACTAGAAAAACGACCCAGCTGGACCTAGGTTGGGCAAACCATGGGCCCAAGTGTCTTTCAGTAATTGCAACACAAGCGATGGTATGTATGTGATATGGTGCCAGTGTGGCAAGATGTATATAGGTATGACCAAAAGGAAAATCGAAGTCCGCATTTCTGAACATAGGAGCTGTATTAAGAATAAGGTTATTACAGCTCCTATGGTGAATCATTTTTTAATGATGGACCATGGACCAAATGATTTCAAGTGGACAGTCTTACTTCATATTCCACCAGGTAATGAAGCCAGTGTTTCCAAAAGTCTACAGGCTCATATGCCTGTGCAATACAGCAGTCACTGGGCTGAATGAAGCTGTAGATTGGAATTGTGTGTCGTAGCATGCCAACTGTTTTACAGTAGATTTGTTATGTCTAATAACGCTATAATGCTAAGGCGCCTTTATCCGTTTTCAGGTAGGCGTTGTACTTTAACAGCTAGGTCTCTGGCATTGTTACGGTGCCTTTAAGAATACACTGGCACAACATCTATGCAGAACATTTGTATTCTGGGCAGTGTTTTTTTTACGCTTACCCAGATTGAGGCTGGTCCATTCATTCCACGTGCAGTCCTTTGACAGTGCGGGGAGTGCCGGTACTTGTGTTCGGGACACTCTTCATGACAGGCTGTTCCGGGGCGGTTCCGTTGCCGCGGCACCCGTGGTCCCACGCCCTCGGCATTGCTTTTTCTGCAACGCAGTTGAGATTAATTGAAGGCATGTGTGCATTCCCAATGCTGTATTTAAGGGAGGACTGGGAAGTGCTTTGCCGAACATCAGGTGTTCGAGGCAGCACGTACGAGAAGATGTTTGACGTGACGTAGGACGCCTAACAAACAAACGGAAAGTAAGTAACAACTCAATCCCTTGGGAAACACTAGTGTTTGTCTTCCATAACGTTTTCACGGTCCTGAACAGTGGTAGGCGCAGCACCGTAAAAATGTTTTTGTGTCCCTAGACAGTGGATGTTTAGTCCACGCATTTCCTTCTCACACACGTGGAGTGTAACGGTGAATGTTTGCTTTGCGTCCCAGTGCCAATCGGAGTGATCAACACATTGGACGGTCCCATCCATAGGATTAAGTGAGACCAGCCATTTGCCATCACGACTGGATCTCTTTCCTTTGAAGTAAGTTATGGTCTTAAAAAGGTCCCTTGTCTTGTGCACCGTAGCGCATACGTTTTTTGTTGTGCGACTGGTGAATATGGTGTACAGCTTGGGCATTGTTTGAAATGGTGGAAAGCGGCACCTGCAGGGAGATATGCACCATGTAATAAGGTGGAAGGTTTGCAATAGTGACAGCTCGGTTGTGCATCTGTCCCTGTGTTGAGTTGGGCAGCAGTTTGAACGTGAGCCACACTTTGAAGAGTCACATTAAAATTGTTTTTTTATTACCAATACCACCACAGTGTTAAAATACAAAATGGGAAGTATACATTGTCTTGATAGAGAATGAAGAGCAGAGTTTGAGTCTTGGAGTTTGGTTGTTGGCACTTAGAGTTGTTTGTCTTTCCAGAGCTACACAAAGACGGTGGCACCAGTACACGTGGTGTTGACTGCAACGGTGGGTCGTTTTACAGTGGGAAAGTGCCTACAACACCGTGGACAACATAATTTATTTAAGCCTCCGTGGTAAGACAACTTTAGGAGACCAGGCACTCTAATGTTGTTATTATATATGATTAAGTAACAGCACAACTTATCGCTGTTTTTTATGCTGTCCCCCATAGGGTCTCAGAGGAACATTATCACACAAAGTTTGAGAAGACCATGAAAACCTGTATATCGAATTTCCCCTGAAGAAGTTCTGTCATTTGTCTAACATTGTTATAAGAATGAAACATGTCGGGCATTGAGGTTGCTTTATTAGTAGGCAACGTTGTTTGAAGATTAATTAAATTAATGAGAACCTTGTAATAGGATTCACTAAATAAGGATACAAACGGTCTGGAGGGAGCAAACTCAGAATTCGTGAGCTCTCTGTTTTGTATATTCGACAGGTGTATGTACAATAGTGTATGGTGAAGAGAATGTGGACTAACATCTGTATGTGAGGTGTCTTAGTAGAAAGGAAGCACTTTTGCACTTTGTGAGCTTCTAGCTGTGTGGTATGAATTTTAGGTAACCATTTGTCTATGTAAAGTGTTTTTTATTATTATGAATTGTTTATATGGATTGTTTAATACATTTTTAAATCTATTATCTTAATAAAATCATGTTTTATAATATGCAATCTTTCCAGTGGTCGAGTGCATTCAGGTTTATAGGTGTAGGTATTGTGATTCAATAGTGTTCCTTATCCCGCCTGTGGGGCACAGCATAAAGGCAACGGGATTCCTTAGTTTGGAAGCTTGCGCAAGCCCTTTTTAGGGGGGACGGATCCCAGTGCCATTAAATAATTTCCCCTCAATCTTTTGATTGTACATGTGAGACCAAAATGGCAACCACCTTAGTTCAGTAACGTGCGGGCAGAAAGACAAACAGACCAGGACGAAAACAAGACAATCCTTGCACCAGAAGCTTGGGTTCGGTAACGTGCGGGCCAGACGTGAAACCGGCAAAGACAAGAACGAAGCAGTCCGTAAAGCAAGCCCGGATTCAACAACGTGCAGGCAGAATGACAAGGCTGACGAGGGAGAAGCAGCAAACAATCCGTAAAACAAAGTCTGAGTTCAAGAAGTCAAGATGCGAGACGTGATAGCCAAAGACGAAGTGCAGCTTAATCAGAAACACCGTCCTGCTGTTCCGGGTTGGCTTAAGAACCCATTATCACGTGACCATTAGGACCATTGCACGTGACCAGCAGAGCGCAGGCGCTGCCCCAGTTTCCAGGGCAACTGGCAACGCTCGTAGAAGCGAGTCCGTGCCTTGAGGAAAACACGCTTTGCCAAGGGGACGGGACATCGCTGATGCATAGTCTTGACGTTATGATGGGCTTTGGCTCTCTTCCAACGAGGTACTTCTTTATTCATGCCAGAACAACATGGAGACTGTGATGTGCCAACTCCTTGATTCCTGACACAGGTATGCACTTTTCAGTCCCCCACTGAAATATAGGTTAACCCTTTCCCAGCTATACAAGTATGGTATGTATGCCTTTTGTTAGAGACAGATCAACACGAAGTCAAAGGGTCAGAAGAGTCTTATGGGAGCCATTACAGCGAATGTCAATTGAGCATAGTCTAGTGGGGGTGAGGCACTTTTTGTAGATGGCACAAAAGCCTTGCACAATTTTAAGAGAGTTTTGTTGTAAAAAGAAATCACTGTTGGGCCACAAGCTGGAAGGCCTGTGAAGGGCAAAGCTGCAAGCAACTCTACAAAGGGCAGCCAATGCAAGTCTCCAGTGAGAGAAATCAAGTTACACACAACAAGGGATAAGTACCCCTAGTTTCACAGTAACTTGAATCTCAAGAAAAGGATCCAGCTGGCTTCTGTTCCTGTTGCAGTCCTGTAGATCCTGTTGTTCCCGGGCCTCAGTCGCGGGGACAAGAGGGAGGACGCCTGGGGACTCCTGCACTATGGTTTGAAGGTCGGCAGCAGAAATGGGTACAATCCAAATCAGCGGTTTCAGCTACTCACAAATAGCACCACTGCGGTTCTTGGACACCTTATGGACTTTCCTTGCTTCTGGGGTCCAGTACTCTGTTGAGGTGGATCAGGATTGGTTAATCCTGCTTCGAGGGAGTCCGGAGGATCTTCCTGGAGCTCGGGTCCAGCTTAAATGCGATGCACTCAATTCTGGTGTTCCTGTCCCCTGGCACTCGGTTCCTGCAGTAGCAAAGAAGTACAACCAGGAGAGAGAGGGGTTCCAGTAGAGTTTGTCTTGGGGCTGATTGGTCCCACCAATCCAAGGGGAAAAGTTGTCCTTTCTGAGCTTCTCTAGTCGATTAGAAATTTGGAGCTTCAGCACTGCAGCAGGGCTTCACCGGTAAATGGTTCAGGAGGGTGCAGCAAGCTTCTCTTCCAGTTTCTTCTTCAGTTCCTTTGTGCAGTGGCCGACTCTGCCTTCCTTGCAAAAAGACCTCTCCTTTTATGCTAGTCTCTCCCATTCATCCGCAGGCTATCTGTCACTCACACAGCAGGGTGGCTGTCTTCTAAGGACAGCCCGCCAGCCACTCACGTTTGAGTGCATTCCTGTAACCAAGGAGACCAAGCACAGGGAGTTTCGGGAACCTCCCTTGCTTACTGACCTGCCAGCCACGCTGAACCCCGCCAAAGACAAAGCAAACAAAGGGCCAGACCTGGTTTGGCACACAGAGTAAATCTCACGAAGAACCTTTCCATCAACAAATGGTGAAAAAAGAAGACCTGGGCCATTTTTACAAAATGGGCCCCCATGGGTGCAATACTGCAGCTGAAGATTCAGTCTGCGGTAAACGCACAATGGTAGGTAAACATAAACCACTGCTACCAGACATTAATTGTAGAAAGGATAACTTACAAATGTTACATGAGAAGGTAGATGTTATAATGTTAATGCATCACTCCGTTCCACCCGGAATTTAGAATGCCTTTCCCCCCAGGTTCCATGACGGAACGCCATATGACACTTCCCAGCTGGCAGCCCTTGCCTCCGGGGGCCGTGAAATAAAGCTCATCCTTCACTCACTTACGCCTCGGTATTTATTTCATTTGGCGACAAGTCTTTTCTCTAGAGGTTTGTGGTCAGTCTTTAGGAGGATGGGTAGGCCCCAAATAAGATTTCTGAAATGTTGTAGAGCCCACTTGACAGCCAAAGCCTCTCTCTCGATGGTGGAATAATTCAATTCAGCACCTCTTAGTACTCTGGATGCAAATGCGATGGTCACGATGTTGCCGTTCTGTTGTTGCTCTAGCACTCCACCAAGGCCGATCTTGCTGGCATCTACTGACAGTATCGTTTTGGCTTTATGATCAAACATGCTCAGGGCTGGAGCTCGGTTGATGTCGGACTTGAGGTTCTCAAATTCGTTTTTTGCATTCTGTGGACCATTCAAATCTGTTGGATTTCTTCATGAGTTTCCTCATGTTTGCCGTCTTGTTGGCATAGTTGCTCACGAATTTGGAGTAGTACTCCGTCATCCCCAACTGGTCTTTGTTGGTGGGTTCAGCTAAACTCAATATTGTGTCCATGAGTTTTTTCTTGGGACGGATGCCCCTGGCGTCGATGGAATGGCCAAGGTAAGAGACTTGACTGCACTTGATGTTGCATTTCTCTAACTTGAGGGTGAGTCCACTTCTTTGGATTATCCGTAATACGCCCATTAGCTTGGCATCGTGTTCTTCCTCAGTTTTGGCTGAAATGAGAATATCGTCCTGGAAACATTGTACTCCATCGAGGCCTCCGAACAGATGCGACATGAGTCTCTGGAAGACTGCTGCGGCGGAAGCGAGCCCGAATGGCATTCTGTTGAACATGTATGCTCCTAAAGGTGTGACGAAGGAGGTGAGGGCTTTTGAGCTGTCGTCTAAAGCAATCTGGTGGTATGCTGAGGAAAGGTCCAAGGTGCTAAAAAAACTTGCCGATTCCATGGTCGTGAGGAGTTCAGATATGTTGGGAAGTGGGTGTCTGTCGACCCATATGTTTTTGTTTAGGTCCCTTAGATCAACACACATCCGTATGGAATTGTCGGGTTTCCTTACCAGGACGATGGGGGCAAGCCATTCGGAACTCTCTATGGGTTGTATAATGTTCTCATTGCATAGACGTGTGAGTTCGTCCTTAAGTGCTGCTTTGGTCCCAAAGGGGATTCCACGTACTCGATGGAACACGGGAACAGCACCTCTTTTCAATATGATTCTGTATTGGAAACCTCTAAGCAGTCCGATTTTATTGCAGAACACCTTGTGGAATTGCTCAGCCAAAGTGGATTTGATGTCGGTTTTGTTTTTGAACACGCTCAGTACAGGGATATCTTCTCCGGGGTGGATTCCCACTACCGAGGATCCATTCTTGGCCACGTACAACTTGCAGTATGTTTGTCTGTCATGGAACCTGAGCTTGATCCATGTATACCCAATGATGTCGATAGGTGTCTTTCCATACCCTGTGGCTCTCACCGAAGAGATCCGTAGATCATGTACCTTGCCAGAGAGTACCTTCGCAAAGGTTTCGAGGTCCACCATGGTATATGGGGACCCTGTGTCCACCATTACTTTCAAAGGTATGTCATTGACATACATGTTAAACCATGGACCGCTTGATTTGCACTTGCGGGTGTGCTGATTGACAGATAACATGCTGTGTGACATTTGGTCATAGTCCACTGTCTTCACAGACCCATATCTGTTGGCAGGTCGTCTGCTGCTGTTGTCAGATCTACCTGGTCTTCCTCGGTTGTTTCGGCAGACTTTGGCAAAATGGCCCAACTGGCCACATTTGTAGCATTCAACATTATTAGCCGGGCACATTTTCCCAGCGTCGTGGCGTTTATACCACCCACACTTCTGGCAGCGCATGGGGTTTTGGTTGCCATAGGGTGATACTCTCCCTCTTCTGGAGTTTCCTCTGGCATTTTGAGGCGCGCTTCTCACAGCTGCCACTAATGTGTCATCTTGATCATAGCCAGAACTGCCTTCCACAGACTTCACCTCAACACCCTCTTTCAGGATCAGCCTCTCCTTCATGCAACGGTCCCCAAATTCCATACTCCTCACTATTTCAGTGGCTTGGTCTAGCGAGGGATTCTTTGTCTGCCATAGTTTTTGCTGTATGCGGGAATCAGCCACATTAAGCACGAGCTGGTCTCTCAAGTACTCGTCACTAACACCTGTGAATTCACACGTAGACATCAGTACTCTGAGGGAAGCTAGGTATGTGTCGACTGACTCGCCTTTAGCCTGCTTCCGAGAAAATAACTTGTATCTTTCCAGCACCACGTTTGTCTTGCTGCCGAAGTGTTTGGTGAGTTTGGCCAAGGCAGTGTCAAACTTTCGATTGCCATCTCCCCCTGCACCATCTGGCTCTGGAAGCGCCCTGAATAACCTCAGGCCCTCGGTTCCTATGCAGTTCAGGAGGGTTGCTTCCTTGAGGTCATCGCTGAATTTACTCCCGCCAATGGCCCTGAGATATATCTGGAAGCCATCAAGCCATTGCTCCCAAGGGCAGGTTGGTGTTGCAGGGCAGGGAAGAAACTTGGTGGGGTGCGGCACGTTCTGCATGACTGGCCGGTGTGGATGGTGGAGGCTCTGCGGGCCGAGCTGCGCTGCCGGTAAGGAAGGTTGGGAGGCAGCGATGCGATATGTGTTATGGCACTGTGATGAATCTGTGTCATGGGATCACTGGGCAGCTGGTCACCTTCTTATGGCAGTGTTCACAGTGGTGTGCCCTGGCGCTGTGGATGACTGACAAGATATAGTGTGTAGTGCACAAATGTTTGGTGCACCGTCAGTCCAGTGTGCCCTGGAGGCTATGCAACCTGGAGGTTGTCTGGTGTCACAGTTTATCAGAATTGTCTCGTGATACATTTCTCTCCCATCCAGGATGGACAGCTGGCTGGAGGCAGTGCAGCGGCGTTGTAACGTATAATTTCACATGCAAGTTTCTTTACTATTGGGGCCGCCGAGCACAGCTGATGAAGATCCACAGCGTCGTCGCCGTGGAAACGAAGGTTGGGCCTGCGAAAATGGCTGCACGCATTGCACGCAGAGAGGTCCTTTCCTCTAATCGCCATTGGCCGGCGACTCATAAGATGCGCGCTCGCGCAGTGTGCCCGCGGCGGTGTAATGAGTTTGTGGCCCAAAAATGGGGAAATGGTACCTCTATCGCCGTCGCTGCGCTCGTGTGGTTGCCGGCGGCTCCTTCCCCAAGTAACCCCTCCAACACTCTATGTAAGATAGTGTGTGCTGGGTCTAGAGAGAGAAAAAGGTAAGTAAAGTCAATTTCACTTTACTATTCTTGGAAACAGTAGTTTATCCAACAAAAGCTATTTAAACCTTAGCAGAAATCCAAAGGATTTCTCTGTGAGACTGCACTGAGGTGGCTATGTGTCACAATGTAAAAAGATGATGCCTATGAAGTATGTCAGACTCCAAAACCAAAAGAAACACAGGGTTCAAATCAAATAAAAATACATGAGATAGTGGGAAAAAGGTCTCACTCTCTCCAGGATACAAATGAAAAGTCCTAAAGTCCAGCAAAAGAGCTGGGGGTCTCTAAGTTAGAAGGGAATTAATACATAAATGAGAATTCTCCCTAACACCCACTAAACCAGGTGCCATGTTAGTGGAATGCTTACCCCATAAAAAAAACCTCTGGCTCTACTGGAACGCCTCACAGAGCCATATGCCCTGTGAATGCTTGTATGAATTCGCCAACACATTTAAGTAGTGTATTCCGGGAATGGAACACACTATTCCCTTGTCTGTAAATTAAATCATCATGTTAAGTTTTGTCATCAAATCTCTTCCTAAAATGTTAACTGGTCTTTGTCATGAATACAACAATGGAACAGACATGTCACATTCTCCTATAGAGACTAGTAATTCATCAGTAAAAGGAACTCGACTAGTAGCTCCAGAGAACTCTTGAGCATTCATGGCAATTCCCAACATTGGATATTTCCCTTCCCTTATACATAAATGAGTAGCCCCAGTGTCTACTAGAAAAGAAAAAGATGTGCATCCTATAGTCACATCAACTCTTGTTTCCTCATGGGGGTTTGTTGTCACAGATAGTACTGAACACATCAAGTTGCCCTGTGAGCTGTCCTATTGTGGTTACATGCATACCCCCGTACTTGTGAATGGATTTCTTCCTACCACAGTGGCACCTCCTATTCTAGGTGTCAATAATTGTCCCGGGTTTGCATACTGTTTTGTCTGCATGGGGGCAACTGCCCTTGTGACTGCCCTTGGGGTGGATTCATTTGCACTCGCTCTGGTTGCTGTGTCTGTTGCATTTGCAGCGCTAGTGTCTGAAACACTGTCTGATCTTGGGCAAACCCTTCCCTAGTGTGTGTGTTATATGGTGGAGGATAAGCTGTCCCCCCTCTTGAGAATTGTCCATTCTGTACATTCTCTTCACTCCCACATACGCGTGCAACGTGTCCTGTCATCCCGCAAGTCCAACAGACAGGGGGGCCGCCTGACTAGTCCCCGTTGGTTGAATCCTCCTTGCGCATTCTGATTCTCATTCTGCACATTTTGAAAACCACCTTGATTGTTTTGGAATCCATCCCTTCCTCTATTGCCCATACCTCTGCCTCGTGGCATGAACCCATTCCCTCCTTGGTCCATCAGGCGTTGATTATTCGCTTACGATGCACCCACTGCTTGCTGCATTCCCAATCCTTCTCCGCTTGTCAATACCGCCCCTTTCATGGCAAATTTTGACAATTTTTTCAGAACCATTTGGCTTCCTCAATTTTCCTAGCCTCATCTTTCTTCTTGTTTTTCTCCTGCAATAGCCGACAGTGATGCACTATCTATCGTCAACTGTATTTCAGCCCATGGCTTCGCTTCCATTCCCACTTGTTTCTTCATTTGCCTCTGTACTTTTTCGGACAACACCTGATATAAAATGTGGTCAAATAATGCCACAGTTTTCAAGTTACCAATCTCTAAAGCAATAGGGTCTTCATCTTCCTTCATCTTACGTGTCATGATTGCACCCATATCTGATGTGTCAGGATATTGCACCCTAAGAGCCCTCCAAACATCTGCTCTACAATTATTGAATGGCTCTCCATTTTGCCGTCAAACCTGAATAGCCTGCTCTCCTCCATAAATGTCCACTATGGCCAGTGTGTTTCCTCCTGTCATTTTTTCTAATTCATATATGTATTTTCCAAAGCCCAAAGTCAAACTCTGGAGCTTGCACCTTAAATTATCCTTATCCATCTGTGGCCATGGAATTCCCCCTTTTTCCAATAATGGAAACTGCGTAAACCCTAACCTGCAGTCTGTTCTCATTGTCTGTCTATCCATGGCAGGGACACTCGTCCCTGTCCATCTGCTTACTGGTAGCAATCTTAACCTGCTCACATATGGCGGTGATTCTCCTTTTTCGCTACACAATTGTCCTCTGGGATGCTCTGGATATGCTATGGGATCTGGTGTCCTATCCTTAGGTTGTTATAGATCGTACCATCTTACTTCTTTGTCCATCTGCAGGCTTCCCTCGGGGGCACACGCGCTCTCTCCCTCTTCCACAAGGAAGGATTCTGTTTCCTCATCTGACATGTCTAGTCCTCAACTAGTGTGACTCTCATCCCCTTCACCCTTATCTAAGTTCAGTCTGCTTAAGGATAAGGCTCTGTGCTCTAGGCTAAATGTATTTTCTTCTTCGCTTCGCGATTGGAATACTAGGGACTGAACTCCCTTTCCTCGGTTTTCCAGATTTGCTACCTTCCTTTAATTCTTGATAGGCTTTATCGATCCTATCTCCGATACTTCCTATATCAACATTTTCTTCTTCTAATGCTACTCTAGATGCCACTGACAATGCTCCCTTTAACGGAAGAAACTCTTCTATTCTGTCCCATCGTATTCCTAGGGTTGGCTCTACTGGTCCCTTACCAAGAAGGCTGGTATCAAAGTCCCGCTGTCCCCTTCTTCGTTCAAACTCTTCATCTAATTCTCTTTGTTTTCGCACCTCCCTTCTAATTCTCTCCTCTTCTTGTCCTTGCTCTTCTCTCCTCACTTCTGCTCTCCTTTCCTCCTCTTCTCATCGTCTCTGTATCCTTTCGCCTCTTAATTTCTGCGCTTCATCCTCCTCTCTCTTCCTTTCTTTTTTATCCCTATCTTCTATTGCTCTCTGCCTATTGTACTTTCTTTGCTCCTCTGCCCGCTCCTGTTTTTTCTCTTGCTCCTCCTAATACATCTGTTCTCGTTGTTCCTTGCTCTTTCGTTTATGCTCATCTTCCTTCAACCTCTTTTCTCACTCTGTCTTTTCTCTCCTGTTCGTCCTTATCTTCTCTTTGCCTTACTTCCTCAATGCTTTTTCCATCTAGCTTGAGCAATATCTGTCCTCCCATCCATCCGTTCTGCACGAGCGTTACGTCGTCAGCTTTGTCCTTTTCCCCTTTCCATCTCTTAATCGCTCTTTCTAATTCTGTCAATGCATTTGATCGCTTCCTCTTCTCTTCTTTATTTTGTATTATCTTAAACATCTCCTCTTTTCTCTTACTCTCATCTGGACTATTGTCACTGCTATAAGCGGGAGGTTCGTATATTGGATTACTATACCCCGTCGCCGCTTTCAGTACTTTCAGAGGGTACAACCCTACTTCTTCTGCACTAGCACCTTTTACTTCAGGCGAGGTAAGGGGAGCTGGGGGCTCAACACCTTCCTCCTTTCGCCGACTAAGCATTCACTCCTCAGGTGGCGGATCTTCCCTTTCTTTCTGGTACATTTTCCAGAGCTCTAGAATCAGTAATCTTTTCTCCAATTTCTTCCCCGTGTAGGCAGCATGCAAGTATTTCATTATGTGATGCAATACGACTTTTGACAGTGATGCCCTTTGTGGCCATGGCATGAACAGCTTATTTGCTGTGCCTTTCACCCATTCCGCACTACATTGCTTGAGCTTGGCCATGTGCTTTGGCAATGTCTTACATAAATGCATCAGAGGAGTGTCTCCCATTGTGACGAGTCTCAATTGACTGTCAATACTTACCAGGTTTTATAAAAATACTTTTGCCACTTTTCAATATTCTTAAAACAATAAATATGAGCGTGCTCCAACAATCACCGCTCAAGCCTCTACCTTTTCAATTATCCTTGGCTATCTCTGGATTGGTACCAACCACTTCCCTAGATAGTCTTTTTACTCCTTAACTTCATTTCAATTCCTTCATAACTTTTGTCACTTCTTCAACACCTTAACTCAACACATAACACAGACAGACTAGTCAACTTTACACATTTACTAAAAATACTCTATGATCATTTTTTTTCTCCTCGCCCCTATTCAAATTTCCTGTCACAGGATTTAACTCGTCTCCTTATGTGAACATGTTCACACGTAGCCTAAAGACTCCTACTGGAGTTTGAAATTACTTCTTCTAGACCCCCTTTTCGGGCAAGGTTTCTGGGCGCTTCTATCTCTATCTCCACACAATATTTCCTGTTACTTTTAAATTACCACAATCCTGTGCCCTTAATTTGCCATTCCCCTCGGTCTACTCACCATTCGGTCGTTTTGACTCAAGGCCTTCTGTATCGTCTCCTCCAACCAACCACTTTCACCTTCCGTTCGCAGAGCACCCGTGGAAACCAGGTAGGGATTTCATCAAAGAGGGCCCCTGCCCTCCGTCTTGGGTTGTCTTGCAAAATTTCTATTCGGCCACTCTCCACAGGAAGCCCTGCGATCTTCCGTCTAGATGGCAGAGGATGTCTCATCGTCCGAAACTCTGGAGCTAAGTGATCGATGGTTCTGAACCATCCTACCACGTGAGTTTAGGGCCCTTGGTGGGTAGCGTGTCATGCAGTAGATGGGATGCAGAGTAACTCTTTGCACCAAATAATAAAACCAACTGTAGCGTGTCATGCAGTAGATGGGATGCAGAGTAACTCTTTGCACCAAATAATCAAACCAACTCAGGAAGATGGCAAGTCTTTTAACTGTTTTATTATCAATTGTCTAAAACAGGGATTTACAACACACATCAATGGACGTCGCACAGTGCTCTCTCAAAGCATTTAATAAAAGACAACCCTTTTATAGTAAAAACTCATCATACGTGATGTCATACTACATGGAAAATAAGAAAAGCCTACGTGGGTTTGTGGTTGGTTCAAGGGGAACATCTAAGTGTACTTTCTATAAGGGGTCGGGTTGTGATTGGGTCTCTACAGTCAGGTGGACAGCTCATGCCCCACTAGTGCAAGTCATCCTCAAAAGTTATTAGAAACATAGTACCTCTTTGGCTCTCAAAATAAAAGGCCCTCTGTTATATGGCCCTCTACAATTGTTTGGCACGCTCGTGCCATGTCTAGAACATTTTGCTTGCTAGCAGCACCTAAGCTCATACCACAGGTGTCAGGGGGTGCACTGAACTGTACCTCCCTACCCAATTAGCCCAACATCTCTCATTACCCATGCCTTCTGCCATGAAGATTGTCTTTGAACTTGGCCTTGCAATAGATTCTCATCTCTGGGAATATAAGGCAGCGTGAGCACACGCTTATCATAGTTCTAGAAATGCGTGCCCAACTCTATTTTCATCCTGAGCTCACGTGACAGAAGACTGCAAATTGCAGCATTTAATTGTCTTGAATTAATAAAACTTAGCACTTATGGTGTTCTTTCCTTGCACCTTAACAAGGGATAATTCAGCTTCTCACGTTCTCTGCCTTCAAGAATAGATAACCAGTCTTGGATGCCTTCAATCATGACACCAGGCCAGACAGCCCTTTTCGATCGTTCCATGCTCCCAGCTAATTCTCTGCTGTGATACAGCTTTCAGCCCTTCTCTTCATGGTTTTGAACTTACTAACATTGTGACACCGATGTACAACTTCTATATAATGGCGGCTCCTCGTGCAGTCTATTCACTACATATAGCCAGCTTCTAAGATAACTTGATCTACATGTGTTGCTGTATCTATGCAGTTATTGAACGATTTTCATTTTCTACAGTGCTCTTCATACGTGCAATCTTCATTTGGCACATGAACGTTTACTCGATTCTTTACCTCGTCATTCGTTTCTATAAGTTCCATACATTCTCTTCTTCAGTCAGTCTTCTCAGTGTGTTACGCTAGTTTCTTGTGACATCACAACTTCTCTTTCTCTCTTTTTCATATTCCTTCGGGGACGTCCTCCAAGAGATTCTCATCTCTTCGGGAATACATCTGATAGGGTTTTCTTAGTGGGTACCTTTTTTCGAAGATTCAACGCGGAATAGTCACAGCTGCTGGTGTCGGGCATGCTACAATTTCAGGCTGCCAGTATACAGGTAGTAGGGGGGTGGGACTTCCTGCGGGGGAAGTTGGCTGCTCCTCTACAGACTTAAGGAAGAGAGAGGGTCACAACAGCCCCTGAGGGAACCGGAAGGGGTGCCAGGGTTATCAACATGGGCTGATGTGCAGGACACAAGGTATAGAGAAAAAACATGGGGATTTATATAGGCACATGAGGGATAAAGAAGGGGGTAAAACCCAAGAGAACGTAGAAGGGTCTCTTTTGAGGGAAATGGGAGGAAGATCAGATGACATCATAGCAGACGAGTATAGAGCGCTATCTTTGGGTAGACTCAATCTTGATGATGCAGAAAAGGATAATAGTCATACAAGCTGGAGCATAACAATATCAGACAAAGAAAGGGAGGAAAACAAGAGAGTGTGAAGGGAGAGCGGATGCAGATTTTCGAAAGAATCAAGTATAGAGAAAGTGTTAAAATGGTCAGATATAAAAGACCCCAAAATAGAACACCAGCATCAACACCATATACTGAGTGACCGCAAGTATGATCGAACAGTACAGGGGATGTATCCCCACCTTACGTAAGCAGGTTAAGGGCACTACAAGGACGGAGACAAAGGGGCGAGACTAACCCTGCCTGAAAAACAAGGAGTGTAGGCAGGTAATATTATGGACCAGGATTTTCACAATTCCCATTATTAGAGAAAGGCGGAGGACGACCAAAGTATATACCGTGGCCACAAATGGAGAAAGATAATTTAAGATGTAAATTACCGAGTTTCCTTTCTGGTGCAGGAAAATGCATTCATGAGTTAGAGAGAATGACGTTAGCCATAGGGAACATAAAAGGCCTGCTGGGAGCCATCATAGGAGACAGAGCTGATGGCATTTAGAAGCGAGCAGGATACGCAGGTGTGACTGCACAAAACATGACACATGATTGAGCGCCATTTAATAATTGCAGAGCAGATGGCAGGCTCTCAGAGTGCAATATACCAAAACATCAGATATGGGTGCTATTATGGCTAGGAAAATGGGGGAGGATGAGGACCCTGTTGCCTTTATTCAAGCTATACAAGAGAGATGGTGCCTGGAGATGCGTGAACCGTGAAATAAAACAGTGGCATTATTTTACCACATTTTGTGTCAGGGACTGCTCGAGCCAGTGCAACGGCAGTTAAAGAAACAGGTGGGAATGGACACAAAACCATGGGCAGAAATACAATTGACGATTGTGCATCACTGCCGATTAATGCAGGAGAAAAATAAGAAGAAAGCTGAGAGTAGAAAGCATGAGGAAGCAAAGTTGGTTCAGAAGAAATTGTCAAAAATAGCCATAAAAGGAGCGGTATTGACGAGTAATGAAGGTGGGGTGACACAGGAGATGCAACCAGTACAGCAAGGTAACGTGATCTATCCCCCAAAACACAGTGAGTATATATATATATATATATATATATATATATATATATATATGATTTCAAAACCCTCATGGAAGGGGAGGATTTAATGGTGGACAACCGCAACAATGCAGGAATTGCAGGAGAATAGGACACATACCTAGAACATGTAGAAGCAGTGGAGGCATCCATCAAAACTGGCAAGGCAAGTTCTAAGAGGGGGGATGGGCTATGTTCTGCAATATAATGCAGAGCCACAGGAGTATTATGCCCAAAATCACACACAGGCTCAGACATATGCACCGCAACCACAGCAAATGCAGAAAGCGCCATTACAAATGCAATCGCCACAAGTGCAGTTACAGCAAGTGCCCATGCAAACACAACAGACACCACCTCAACACAGACACCACATCAACAAGCACAGACACAACAGGCTATGGTACCACAATGGAATATCTACACAGCAGTTCACATCAGCAAGCACATCAGCAAGCACCCGCACCCGCACCCAAATTGAGGAGTGTGACTGTGGTAGAAGGAAATCCTTTCACAGGTAAGGGGATGCGTTTATACCCACGATAGGACAGCCCACAGAGCAACCTGATATGTTCAGTACTATCTGTGAAACCAGACCCCCAAGAGGAACCAAGTGTCAGGGTGATGATAGGAGGCAAGACATTCTCATTTCTTGTAGTCTAGGGAAGGCATGATATCACACGTATGACACTGACACAATGGATACAATTTGTAAAACCTTTTTTGAAAATGTTTGGGGTCGGAGAAGCTCCTATGTTGCCCTACAACTAAGATGGGAGTAGTTTTGACCATCAAACGATAAACAAAACAGTCCTGGTGGAGTCCGTCAAATCAAAATGGCCTATGCTAACAAAAGCCTAATGCCTGCCCTATCTCTCGTACAAAAAGTGTAAAAAGAAGAAATGTATGCAAAGGAAAAATCACTGTTCAAAATAATAAACGTAGTTGAACCAGCTCTCTTCCTCACGTTAAACCTCACGGAGTAAGGATGTCCTTGTAGGCAGGATGGCACACTCTGGCTCGGTTTCTGACACTCTAAGCAGTTCCAAACCATGGATTGAGGCCCGCCTGGCCTTCCATGTTAAAGTCTCTTTCTGTCATGCGCCGTTCCTGGAAACACTGGTCTCGGTGGAGGTTGGGTGATAAAGTACGTTTGAACCATATTCAACGGTCTAGTCTACTCCCAAGATGGCCGCCTGTGTAATATAGGCGATCACTTCCGGGTACTCGATGCGTTGTATCCGCCTCTGATTCTAATCTGCTCGTACTGGTCTTGCTAGTGCTAGTTTTTTTTTTTGCTCTGCTACTACCTCTCTCCTAAATTATGTCGGTATTGGTTCTTTCGCTTTCTTTAAGATCCGATACCATTCTGTCTCTTTCACCCGCATCCTCATACGCTCCTCCCTGCGGGTTTCTGTGTTGTTTTTGCTTTTGCCCTTTTCCCTTGCTATTTACTTTAAGCGTTCGTCCCTAACTCTATTGCTCTCTCCCTTTCTCTTTCTCTCTCTCCCTTCTGAGTATTCGTCTTTCTACTTCTGTTACACCCTGCACTCGGTTTTCTCTCTTTTCAGCTGCCGTTTTCAAGGAGACACACTTGTGGGTGATCATCTATGGTACAGGCTAAGTATTCTTACCTCTGACTCAGAGATCCTTCCTTACCTGTCACTGTTGTCCTGTCCGCAGCCTCTTCCATCTTTGGTGTACCTTCTTTTCTGCCTTTTGTTTTTCTAATCTGTATCGCTAGTCTCCCATCCTTGGAGACTTGGTTCATACTGTAATTAGTATTGCCTTCCTGTGGTGCCTTCTGTGGATCACCGGAGACCAACCCCACGGCAGTCCATTGATACAGACAAGAGTCCACTAAAAGAACTTCTTCCACACGCAAAGCAGGAAATCTTTATACAAGTTCTTCACTACTCCGACAGCATCCGAGTCTTCCCCTCCTACCAGGGTCTTTCACGCCACAACAGGCTTTTTCCCTGAGACTTTTTTGGGAGCTTGCTCCTCGGGGTTCCCCGTGAGCCTGATTCCTCGCAGGTCACGGTGGCCTCCGAGGGAGCTTGCCCTTACTTGCACGTTAAGAAAGAAAGGAAGCCTAAGGAAACCAAGAAGGCAAGGAGGAAGAAGGTGTCTGATGATTCCAACGAGACTTTGGAGGACTCAGGTGAGGAGAGGGAACAGGGAGGTAATCTAGTTCCTGACTGTATACAACGCCCAATAAGACTGATGGCTTCCCTGGAACAATATCAGGAGTTGGTGAATGCTATCCAGGGACTCAGAGTGGAGTAACAGACACTCAAGGATCAGAATAATCTTCTGAGTCAACAGTTAGCTCTACGAGAAGACACACGCGGGGATCTCCCTCCACTTCCGTTTCAATGTGGGAAATTTGATGGCAACCCTAAGAAACTGAAAGAATTTTTGGATGCATCTCAGGTATATTTTTCATTTCGCCCAAAGACCTATGAGACAGACCGATCCAAGGTGGGGTTCTTGGTTGCCAATCTGGTAGGAAATGCCCTAGCCTGGGCAACTCCTCTGGTCACAAATGCTGATCCATCAATGACTAATTATCTCCAATTTGTACAGAGTCGATTTGATCGTCCGGAGGTGCAGTTTTCTTCCTTTGAAGCCATGGTGGAGATAAGACAAGGCTCGCAAGATGTACAGACTTATATTTCTCAGTTTCAAAGACTATCCTCGTTATCAGGATGGCTGGATTCTGCTCAACAGACTTTGTTTCGATGAGGGCTACATGAGGAGATTAAGGATGAGTTGGCTCGTATGCCCAGACCTAATTCCTTTCAGGAATTAGCCACTGCCGCACTACAGATAGAATTCAGGTGTCAAGAGAGAAGAATGGAGAAAAGAAGAAAACAATATTAACTCGCCACGCCTTCCTCACCATCTCCCTCTAGAGACAGAGGACCACCAGATGAACCTATGCAGATAGGCACCACTAGAGGACCGTTATCTCCAGCTGAAAGAAGAAGAAGAAGAAGAAGAAGAAGAGAAAAGGGGCTTTGTGCCTATTGTGGTTCTGCTAAACACCAACTGAATGCCTGTCCATAAATCCTTCTCAAGCGACAGGGAAACACTCATCCCCGTACCTATGCAGGGGAGGTAACGGGTGTGATCGCACAACTCCCTGTAATAATACTCGACCAATAGAGGAGGAGGAAGATAGCCGTCTCATGGTGTTCTCTGTACAGCTAGAGATTTCTCCTACCAGGTCTCTGGAGACTCTTGCCATGCTAGACTGTGGCACCGCTGGCAATTTCATCGATATAACATGGGCCAAGACCAATCAAATACCATTGCTGGAAAAGACAAAGCCCATTCCTTTGGAAGGAGTCGACGGGACACCACTGTCTTCTGGATCCATAGTCTTGGAGACCTCTCCCATAGATTTGGCTTTGGGCAGTCACACCGAACACATGGTGTTCAACATCATCAGAGCGGCTCACTTTCCAGTCATCTTGGGGATTCCATGGTTGAGGCGTCATAATCCCAAAATAGATTGGAAGGCTAATACTCTTCGTTTTGCTTCAACTTTCTGTTCCCAGCTTTGTCTCAATAACTGTGAGACTGTTTCACAAACATGTGAACCCGTTTCTCATTTCAGAAAGTTGATATGTATGGTACCAAGACAGTACCAGGAATTCACAGAGGTATTCGAAGATCACCTTCCGCGTTTATTGCCTCCACATAGACCAGAAGACTGTGGCATCGAACTCCAAGAGGGCGCACAAATACCGTTTGGTCGAATGTTTCCGCTTTCTATCCCAGAGAAGAAAGCACTCAAAGAATATCTGGAGGCTAATCTCCATAACTGAATTATTCAGGAATCCAAGTCCCCTGGAGGAGCTTCTTTGTTCTTCATTTCTAAGAAGGGCTCCTCAGAATTACGACCCTGTATTGATTACAGGGGTCTTAATCACCTGACAATACGAGACCGTTATCCAATGCCTCTCATCAGGGATATTTTGGAGGTGGTTCAGGGGGCTCAATACTTTACCAATTTAGACCTCCGTGGGGCATATCATTTGCTGCGAATCAAGGGAGGGGACGAATGGAAGACCACATTCAGGATACCCGTAGGACTCTATGAGTATCAGGTTATGCCCTTTGGTCTGGTCAATGCACCATCCATCTTTCAGAGATTCATTGATAAAATATTTGCGGATCTCTTATTTCTGTCCATGGTGGTGTACTTGGATGACATCGTTATATTTTCCAACACATTAGAAGACCACCGCAAACAGGTGAAGGAAGTGTTACGAAGACTACAGAAGCCTAACTTGTATGTCAAACCTGAGAAATGCATCTTTAAAGCATCAACTGTGTCATACCTGGGGTTCATTCTTACACCGGAGGGGGTCCAGATGGATCCAGAGAAGGTGAAGGCCATCTTGGACTGGAAACAACCTACCTCCGTGAAGGAGATGCAAAGAATTTTGGGCCTATCCAATTTTTATCAGCGTTTCATCCCCAACTTCTCAGAAGTGATACTACCCATTACTTCCTTACTGAAAAAAGGAGTTGTTTTTTCCTTCTCACCAGCTGCACAAGAGGCCTTCCTGATGCTAAAACATCTATTTACTTCAGCTCCAATATTGATACAGCTAGACCAAACCCAATCTTTTGTGCTGGAGGCAGACGCTTCTGGACGTGTGATACGGGCAGTTCTCATGCAGGAGAAGGAAGGTATTGAACAACCCATTGCCTATTACACTCGCACATTAACCACCAGCAAAAGGAACTATTCCGTTCTGGAAAATAATTGTGACCATTCGACAAGCATGCAAGGCGTCATCTCCTCCAGGGTGCCACTCACCCTTTTTTGGTCAGAACGGACCATCGCAACTTTAAGGTATTGCAGCAGATGGAGTGCAAGAACTCTCTCCATGCCCGATGGGCATACTATTTTTCACATTTTTACTTCAACATAACCTATGTGCCTGGTTCAAAGAATATAGTGGCGGACTCTTTATCTCGAAGTTTGGGAGACTTGTCTGGTTCATATCTGAGTAATGAACTCTTATTACCGAATCAACTGTTCTTGGATGCAGTGGTCCCTTTCCTTCAGGAAGTACGGAATAGCACCAGACGGTGTAAGAAAGAATTACTTCCTAGGGACTTGCAACGGTTAAAGGATGATGTATTACTACACAAACAAGCTCTCTTTCTACCTTCCTCACAACTACAGACCCAAGCACTACACTGGTGCCACGACTCTCCCATGCTGGGCCACAAGGGTCAAAAGGCCAAACTGGATTTACTTTCCGGACAGTTCTGGTGGCCATCGATGCAAAAGGATGCCAAACGATATGTAGAGACCTGTCCGGTCTGGGCATCCAGTAAGGTGTCCAGACAGAAGCCGATCGGACTCCTTCAACAGAGTGAATTGCCATCACGATCTTGGGAACAGATTTCAATGGACTTTATAGTCGATTTACCTATCTCTAACCACTGCTCTGCAATCATGGTAACGGTGGATACTTATAGTAAATTGGCACATTTCTCTGCACTACCAAATGTTCCATCTGCTCCGGAGACAGCCAAGGTGTTTCTCAAGGACATTGTAAGACTACACGGAATCCCACATACCATCATTTCTGACAGAGGAACGCAATTCACCTCTAAATTTTGGTCTTCTCTCTGTGATCAAATGGGGGTGCATAGGGCACTTTCATCGGGGTATCACCCCCAGACTAATGGGCAGATGGAAAGGCTAAATGCTACCCTCGAGCAATATCTCCGTTGTTTTTGCAATGTGGAGCAGGACGATTGGGCTGAATATCTCTCTATGGCTGCATTTTCATATAATAACACCAGACATTCAACCATTAACATGAGCCCTTTCTCTTGTACCTATGGGTTTGATCCACATCACCTTCCATGGAGTGGTTTTTCATCCACTAATTCCCCTACGGTGGATAGTTTACTCTCCCATCTCAAACAGGGCCACAAGGTTGCCTTACGGGCTCTTGAAGAGAGCCGTCGTTCATATAAGACTCAGGCTGATCGTAATCGGAGACCTAACCCTGATTGGAAGAAGGGCACTCTGGTATGGTTATCCACAAAGTATTTGACTCGATGGGTACATCATGGGAAGTTTTCACCCCGTTTAATCGGCCCCTTTCCCATCATCTCTCGGATCAATCCACTTGCCTTTAAACTTAAACTGCCTCCAGCTCTAAAGAGGGTTCATCCAGTGTTTCTAACCTCCCTGCTAAAGGACTATGTGGATGACCCATACAAAAGACGACTCCCTGGACTCAGGTCAATCACAGCACAAGAGCATGAAGAATATGAGGTGGATAGACTGGTGGATTCACGCAATAGGCAGGGTGAGCTACAATATCTTGTTCACTGGAAGGGTTACTCAGTCACTGAAAGAACCTGGGAACCAGTTAGGCATATCCATGCCCCCCACCTTATACAACGATTCAATCGGTTGTACCCGGCTAAAGCAGGAGGGGTGGTGATGAAAAGGAGGCATACTGTCATGCGCCTTTCCTGGAAACACTGGTCTCGGTGGAGGTTGGCTGATAAAGTACACTTGAACCGTATTCAACGGTCTAGTCTACTCCCAAGATGGCACCTGTGTAATACAGGCGATCACTTCTGGATACTCAATGCATTGTGTCCGTCTCTGATTCTACGCTGCTCGTACTGGTCTTGCTCCGCTACTACCTCTCTCCTAAATTGTGTCGGTATCAGTTCTTTCCTTTTCTTTAAGATCTGATACCTTTCGGTCTCTTTCTCCCGCGTCCTCGTACGCGCCTCCCTGCAGGTTTCTGTGTTGTTTTTGCTTTTGCCCTTTTCTCTTGCTATTTGCTTTAAGCGTTCGTCCCTAACTCTATTGCGCTCTCTCTTTCTCTTTCTCTCTCTCCCTTCTGAGTATTCGTCTTTCTACTTCTGTTATACCCTGCACTCGGGTTTCTCTCTTTTCAGCTCCCGTTTTCAAGGAGACACACTTGTGGGTGATCATCTATGGTACAGGCTAAGTATTCTTACCTCTGACTCGGAGATCCTTCCTTACCTGTCACTGTTGTCCTGTCCGCAGCCTCTTCCGTCTTTGGTGTACCTTCTTTTCTGCCTTTTGTTTTTCACGCCACAACTGGCCTTTTCCCTGAGACATCTTTTGGGAGTTTGCTCCTCGGGGTTCCCCGTGAGCCTGATTCCTCGCAGGTCACGGTGGCCTCCGAGAGAGCTCACCCTTACTTGCACGTTAAGAAAGAAAGGAAGCCTAAGGAAACCAAGAAGGCAAGGAGGAAGAAGGTGTCTGAGGATTCCAACTAGACTTTGGAGGACTCAGGTGAGGAGAGGGAACAGGGAGGTAATCTAGTTCCTGACACTTTCTTTCCTTTCAACATTGTATTCCAATGTAAAGTTTCCAAAGGTCTCCCTCTGCTGGGCTCAGACCTTACAGCACAGAGATCACATAGGCCCCCCTGTGTCGGGCTCAGACCTCTCATGTCACAGTTCAAGACAAACTTGCAAGGGAGCTCCCTTCACCAAGCTCCCTCAATCGGGCTCGGACCCCTTTCGGATGTCGAAGACTTTCGAATGTGCATGGTTCTCTTTGCAGACCACTGCAGGTCCACTTTGACTCAAAGTTCACTTTTACTCATGCTTAATTCCCTTTTGCTGTTTGTTCGCTTTATAACTTTAAACATTGTACCTTTCACAGAGACTTTCAAATGGGCTACTTCCTTTTGCCGGGCCACTCCATTACTTAGTATCACTAATCTCACAGCTGTGCTTTACTTCAAAGTTCATTCACGGGTCTACCTTTCTTCGCGTCTCATCCATACACAGGCAGCCTTCACTTGTGATCTAATGTTGCAACTTCATTCACTTTAACACACACCAGTCTCTCAGATCACTTGCCAACTCACCGACTGTGTGTGCTTCTTCTTGTTTTGCTATTTCCATTTCACAAGTCAAGGTTAGTACCACAGGCTGGCCTCACCTCCCCACCTCTTCCGTTCACCCAGGAGGGTCACTGGCGTCCTTGAAACACAATGCAATCTTCACCTGTGGGATCTGGCCTTCTCCACGTGTTTTTTGCAGTCTGTTAGAAGCAACGCCCTCCAGTAGGGAACCTTTGGGGTTTTCAGCCCGCTGCTCTCGTCCCTTGGTCCGTTGTTCTGCTCCAGTAGGTGTGCCTTCATCCCAGATGTTCAGCTCGTACTCGTGTTCCGCCTTGCTCATAGTGTGTCTTTAGGTGTTGCATTTTATTTGTGCAAGGAGAGCTAACTGATATCAAGGGTATGCACTTAGTGTAAAGTGTCTGACTTTGTCTGACCCGATTAACGGGACATGTTCAATACGATGTGAGAGAGTTAGTCTGGTTACTCTCAGTTGCCCTCATCCTCGGCCCAGTGTTTGTGTAAAAAGGGGGGTGGAGTTGGGACTTCGGAAAATCCTACAAAATAGCATGGGGTAGAAGAACAAAAAAGGGGGGAATACCACATCTCACCATTGGCTGTCTAACCCCCAATCCCTGAAGACCCTTCACCCAGGTGATCCTCCGACACTGGTCCACCCCTAAGAACTGGATCCAAAAGCGATGGCCATGTCCTGGCCATCTGGATGACAAGTCCCAGAGGACTAGCAGGTGAGACACCCTTTGGTTTCTCACAGTAGACACGGGAGCAACTCGTTCCTGTGTCCGTGAGGGAAAATATCTAATGTCAGGTATTGCCATGAATGTGCAGGTATTCTCTGGGGTGACAAATTTAATTCCTTTTACAGACGAATTACCAATCTCTATAGGAGAACCCGACGTGTCAATGCCATTTTTGTATTCTAGGCAGACCCCAGTTAATATATTAGGGTGTGACTTGATGACAAAATTCAACATGTGTGAGAATATTACAGCCCTGACACCAACTGAATTGTGATAGATAGAAAAGGCACCAACCCGGAGCAGCCTGGATGAATAGAGAATCTACCTAGTCATCCTACCCAGCCCCAAGACTGGATAGCCAGGGCTGGATAGGGTTTCCAGGGAAACCCTTTGGGGGAAGAAAACCCTGTTCTTGCTGGTCAGGTTTGATTATTACAGGATGGAGAAGAGTTTCAGAGGTGGGCTGTCTTGGGGTCCTTCGGAAGGCACTGGAATGCAAAGGGAAGAGTTAGTGGCAAGCACAATGGAAGCTGATAACTTGTATAGAAACGGCTAAGGATTACCCTTCGTTAGATGCCCATTTCTTTTAGAGACAGAGTCTGCTTGCAGGGATCTCTGGATGTAAAGGTGCGTAGACCTGGGAAAAGACTGCTTATAGGAGAGCTAGTAGGTAGAATCCAAGAATACAGAGAAGCAATGTATGGAGTTACTAAAGGAAGTAAGTGTTCAGAAATGAAGCCTACAGTGTCTGTATCTTATCAGAGATACGCGAGGTGTCACTTCTGTGGCGGAAAGAGGCATCGAGCTTTGGCCTATATACGGTCGGATCCTAGGTGCCCTGGAAGTGCCAAAATGTGTGTCAGTGTCTGTAGGGAAAGCAGGATATTAGTGTAGAGCTACTCTAGTGAACTACTGAAGGTACAAGAGGGAAGGAGAAGTACCGGGAGAGGCGCGGTATCTGGGCCGAAAACAGCCTGACGGATTCTGGAGCTGGGGGGAGAGACTCGACGATGCAGAAAAGGATTTGCTGCTTGCGGAAGGAAAGAAGGGTGCTTGAAAGGAATGCAGCATTAAGAATCACAGAATACTCGCTATGAAAGTAAACAAACTTTCAAAGTGTAGCCTTTGAGGGAGTAGCAATGCACCGCTGCTCTGTACACACCACCAAATAAACACATTCAGAAGCCTTGGGTGGAGTCTGGGCTGTGGGTCCATTGAGGATGCCTGCAATGCTGCCTGCCGTTCGCGGCGCCATTTTGGGAGTACCGTTGTTCAGTACTGTGATATGGCACCACCTGTGCCAAACAGACCATCTGCGCCTTTGGGACATGACAGTATGCCCCCTCCGAAGGGAAGAGACACCATGTTTACCCGGGTGCCACAAATGGAAATGTTGAATCAGACGTGGTGCATGAACCGCAGAGGCGGGTTCACATGTACATTCAATACTCCTTCCAATCCACCAGATACTGTAAAGTACCCCTGCGGTACCGAGAATCACAGATGCCTGCGACTTCAAATTCAGGGCCAGACATGGTAGAAACAGGAGGAGGTCTCACAGTTCCTGCAACGAATGTCCAGCTTAAGCTGCAACACAAGAAAGACCTGGTGAATCCTGGCCATGGAGGGGGGTAATTGCAAGTGAAAGGCCTATGATCCTCTCTTTCCGAGAACTGAGACAGGCCAAATGTAGCGGGGTGAAAGTTTAGAAGGGACCAGATGTCTGCGGAGAAACCGAGAGACCAACTATACCTTGTCCCCCACGCTGATCATAGGTGCAGGGGACCGGTGTCGATCAGCAAAGAGCTTAACCCGCTCCTGTGCCTCCTGTAAGGTCTTCCGAGTGGTGACATGGGCCTGCCGAATGTTTTCCATTAACCCATCAATGTCTGGAAAGGAAGTGGCAGGGGACACCAAGGTAGGGAAGACTGCAGGATGATACCCGTAAGTACAGAAGAAGGGACTGGATTTGAGTGAAGCGTTATTGTATGCGAATTCCGCCAACGGGAGGAGTTGCTTCCAGTTGCCCTAAGCAGAGGAGATGTAAAATTGGAGATACTCTTTCAGGGTCTGATTCAACCGTTCCGTCTGCCAGTTAGTCTGTGGGTGAAAACCCGAGCTCAAGGCTCGCTTGATATTGAGAATGGAGCACACCTGTCTCCAATATCTCAAAGTGTATTGCAAGCCCTGGTCAGAAATCGTTGTCTCCGGGAGACCAGGAAGAGAGAGGATGCGATCAATAAAGATGCGTGCCATTTGTGAAGCAGAAGGAATCCCTGGTAAAGGGACAAAGTGAGCTAATTTTGTAAAGGAGTCTATGGTCACCATGACTGCAGTACAACCATGTGAAGAAGGTAAGTCCACGATAAAGTCCATGGAAATTACTTGCCACAGTTTTTCGGGTATAGGCATCCTCTCCAGGTGTCCTACTGGGTGAATACGAGGAACTTTGGTCTGCAAGTCCACTACACAGGACAATGCATACTCCTGTACATCCTATCGCAATGACGGCCACCAGAAATACCTCTGTACAAGTTCCATGGTGTTAGATACCCCCCTGTGCCCTGCCGCGTTGAATCATAGCAGAGTCGAAGAATTTCTTCTCAAAGGGATTTTGTGAGGAGGTAAACCTGTCGGTCACGAAAATAGCATCCTTTTTCTCTGGTGAGTTGGTATTCAGAAATGATCTGAGGACTTTCTGTGTTCAGATGCTTTGACTGTTCTCGATCTTCTGGAGAAAATCGGTAATAACATGTACAAACACCGCCTGGGAAAGACGGGTTCCGATCGAAACTGGGAGAACCGTACTGGTTCCTTTCTTAACAAGGCATCTGCCTAGAGGTTGACTCTCCCTGGGATAAATGTGAATGTTACGTTGTATGGAGAGAAGAAATTCGCCGATTGGGCTTGTCTGCTATTTCTGGTCTGAGCATACTGTAACGCCCAGCGATTGCGATGATCCGTCCATACTTCCACAGGGAATTTAGCTCCTAATAAGAATTGTCTCCATTCCTCGAAAGATCTTTCAATGGCTAAGAGTTCTTTTTTTAGCACCGTATAATTCAGTTTGGCGGGATACAAGGTCTTTGACAGGTACGCCACCGTGCATTCCCTTGATTATCTTCTTGCAAAAGGACAGCCCCCAAGGCGTGATGGGAGGCATCAGATTCCAGAATTCATTTTTTATTCTGATCTGGGGTGATTAAGATAGGAGCAGAAGTAAATTGCTCCTTTAGACAGACAAATGCATGTTGGGTCTCTGCAGACAAGAGGAATGATACCCACTTTTTTTAAAAGGGCACTCAGGGGACGAATGATGGCAGAAAAGCCCAGAATAAAACGTCTATAGATATTGGCAAAACCAAGGAAGCATTGGATGGCTTTCACAGATGACGGAGATGGCCACTCCAGAACTGCGGCCACCTTTTCTGGATTCATTGCTCTTCCTTCTGCCAATAAAATGTATCCCAAATAGGAGACATTGCTTTGGTCAAATTCACATTTTTCTATTTTGTAGAGCAGGTGATTTTGCTAGAACCGTCGCATGACTTCCTGGACATGTTGCACATGTTCTGAAGTGGAGGTGGAGAATACCAAGATATCATCTAAGCAGACAATAACGTAATGAAGAAGGATGTCTGCGAAGAGATGATCCATAAACCGTTGGAAGACGGCCGGGGCATTTGACAAACTGAAAGGCATCACTCTGTATTCAAAGGTCCCAAACGGAGTGCGGAAGGCTATCTTCCATTCGTCTCACTGTTTTACCCGGATGAGATGGTAAACACCTTGCAGGTCCAGTTTGGTATATAGTTTGGCTCCCTTGACAGCTTCTAAGATATCTGGTATGAGAGGCATAGGATAGCGCTCAGGAACCGTGATTTTATTGAGTCAGTGAAAGTCAATACAGGGACGGAGTTCTGTAGAATTCTTCTTAGGAATAAAAAAAAAGGGAGGCTGCGGCAGGGGAAGTGGACTCAATAATTACACCATTCTTGAGATTGGCCTGTAGGCATTCTTTTAGTACTTTCTTTTCTCTGGCTGATAGGATATACATTTTCCCAAAAGGTAAAGGACTATCAGGAATTAGGTTGATTGCACAATCATCTCTACGATGTGGTGGTAGCTCAGAGTACTCAGAGGTAGAGAACACTTCCTGATCACGTTGGTAAGGTAATAGAATTCCTTGTATGTGATTTGGGATCGCACAGCTATTTGGACTACTACTGGAAACAGAGGGCGGGAGAGTCCCATGACCCCCTGAGGAAAACAATGCTCCAAACAATATTCAGAACCCAGGAAAAAAGTGCCTTCTGACCAGTTCACAAAAGGGCTGTGCACTCTTAACCAGGGTAATCCGAGGATGACCAGATAATGTGCAACCTTTATAATATCAAAGACTACCTCTTGTCTGTGGGACGCAATCCCCATCTGGAGAGGACTCCCGTCAACACTTTCCACAGGAATGGAGACAGCTTTAGTAGATCGAGGTAGCCCCTGATCACCCGCCCATGCATCATCAATAAAATTCCCAGCGGCCCCACTGTCTATTAATGCTGGTATGTTATCAATCCGAGAGTTACCCCAGGAGAAGTTAAGGTGTAGTACCATCATGGGGGAGTCTGAAGTGTCAGTGTTATGAGAGGCTAGATGAGCTAAAGGGGAACTGGAAGAACAGTCCCGAACTGTGGTTCCCTCTACGGTCGGGCACTGGCGTTACCCTGTTTTCCTTGCCTTCGAAGACGAGAATTGGGACATTTAAGGACTATATGGTCCTTGGCCCCACAGCACATGCAGAGACCTTCTGCCGGCTCTCTCTTCTGCAAACAATGGGACTCGAGCGACTCCCAATCGCATGGGTTCATCAGGAGGTGAAGTCTTGTTAGTAGGTAAGGAAAAGTCAGGAAGATTTCCTGAAGGTGTCCCCTTCTTCTTTTCTGCTTGTCTCTCCTATAAACGGTAATCCAATTGCATATCTATTGTTATCATTTCCGCTAGGTTATGTGTCCGGGACGTATGAGAAACCTCATCTTTGAGTTCCTCGGATAAATCTCTCCGGAAGATCATAATCAGGGAATCATTAGGCCAGGCAATATCTGCTGCTATCTGCTTGAATTGAGTTATGGATGTTAAGAGATCCTGATTGCCTTGTTTGAAATCTAGGAGGTGTTCTAGGAACGTGATGGTAATTTCTTGCCTGCCAAACATGCGCGTTAGGCTATTACAGAGGGCTGGGTACGAGTCTAAGATTGGATTATTATTGGTGACCAAAGGGGTCACCCAGCCCAGGGCCGCCCTTGTCAGATGGAGATCATGTACCCCACCTTGTCCCTGTCAGTCGGGAAGAAGAATGCTTTGAATGCAAATTGCACAGTGCAGGCTTCGAGGAATTCTTTTATCCTATGAGTTTTTC
The DNA here is from genome assembly GCF_040938575.1 of Ambystoma mexicanum. Lineage (NCBI taxonomy): Eukaryota > Metazoa > Chordata > Amphibia > Caudata > Ambystomatidae > Ambystoma > Ambystoma mexicanum. The sequence goes on along the minus strand of NC_090930.1, from coordinate 861,062,748 downwards.
CGTCAAACCTTCCACCTGGTAGAGGACCCAGAGGGATTTCTGAACACTGGGGGGAGCGCACCATTTGTTGTCTGAGGGCTGAGTTTTCCTGTTTGAGATGTTGAACCTCGGCAGTCAGGGACTGGACTGCTGCCACCAACTGCTGTACCTGATCCATGCTAATTGTTGGGGCGTTGCTAACTGTGAGAATATTACAGCCCTGACACCAAGTGAATCGTGATATATAGAAAAGGCACCAACCTGTAGCAGGCACAGCAGTCTGTATGAATAAATAATCTACCTAGTCACCATACCCAGCCCCAAGACTGGATAGCCAGGACTGAATAGGGATTCCAGGGAAACCCTCAGGGGGAAGGAAACCCTTTTCTTGCTGGTCAGGTTCGATTATTACAAGATGCAGAGAAGAGTTTTAGAGGTGGGCTGTCTTGGGGTCCTTCAGAAGGCACTGGATTGCAAAGGGAAGAGTTAGTAGCAAGCACAATGAGAGCTGATAACTTGTATAGAAAAAGCTAAGGATTACCCTTCGTTAGATGCCCATTGCTTTTAGAGACTGAGGGTGCTTGCCGGGATCTCTGGATGTAAGGGTGCGTAGAACTGGGAAAAGACTGCTTATAGGAGAGATAGTAGGTAGAATTCAAGAATACAGAGAAATAATGTATGGAGCTACTAAAGGAAGGAAGTGTTCAGAAATTAAGTCTTCCGTGTCTGTACCTTATCCTAGGTGCCGTGGAAGAGCTGAAATGTGTTTCAAAGTCTGTAGGGAAAGAAGGATATTAGTATCGAGCTACCCTCATGAACTATGGAAGGTACGAGAGGGAAGGAGACGCACCGGGAGAGGCGTGGTCTCCGGGCCAAAAACACCCTGACGGATTCTGGAGCTGGGGGCGAGAGACTTGCAGATGCCTAAAAAGGGTTTGCTGCTTGGAAGGAAGGGTGATTGAAAGGAATGCAGTATTAAGAATCACGGAATACTCGCTGTGGAAGTAAATGAACTTACAAAGTGTAGCCATTGAGGGAGTAGCAATGCACTGCTGCTCTGTACACACCACCAAATAGACACATTCAGAAGCCGGGGGCGGAGTCTGGGCCGTGGGTCCGTTGAGGATGCCTGCAATGCAGCCTGCCATTTAGGGCGCCATTTTGGGAGTACCGTAGTTCAGTACTGCGCTGCGGTGCCGCCTGTGCCAAACCAACCATCTGTACCTGTGGGACATGACAACATGACGATATCTTTTACTGATGAAGGAATAGTGTGTTCCACCCCAGGGATACATTATCTGACAGTGAGAGAACTTATATTAGCCTTTACAGGCCAGAAGGCATTACAAGGAGTTCCCTTAGATACAGAAGTATTTTTGTATGGAGTGACTGTTGTATTACCATGGTTGCCCATGCTGATAGACAAGTTATTAAGAAAATCTGGCAAGTTTTTGTTCAGACCAGAAATCCCTATGGATGAAGAAAGACAGATTATCCCCTTGGAGTTAGAAGCAGCAGTGGCCAGAGAGGAAAGAGTGGTTCTTCATGGGACAGATGATGAGGGAAGAGGATAGAGAACAGTGATTACCCTCAGTTAAAGATACAGGTTGACAAATTTGACAGACGAGGAGCTGTTCAAGGATGAATACTCAGTCTATGAGTTAGTATTTTTCATAAGCCTCACTTACTGGATTAAAGTAGAGAATAGAGAAATACTGCAGAGAATGGTGATGGTAAAAAAGGTACCAACATTTCTCCAAGAAGATTTAGAGAAAGTACCAAATACATTATGCACCACACGTCCATATGATGTGGCTCCATCAAAAGGGGTAGGATCAGTGAAAATCAAGCTTAAACCAGGACCTCTTTTGCCACGAGCAAAGCAAAACCCCATGTCTAGACAAGCGTATGAAGTTATATTTGAGACTATTTCTGCTTTAATGAAGCAAGGCATATTGGTGCCATTCGATTCTCCAAGTAACACGGCTTTGTACCCAGTGAGAAAATGAACGAGGGAATCGTGGAGATTAATACAGGACCTTTGCCCTCTAAACAATATAGTCAAAGCTGAGTTTCCTTTAGTTCCAAATCCCATAACAATATTGTGCAACATCCCATCCAAGGCCAAGTATTCCACAGTTATAGACTTAAAAAATACATTCTTTTTTAAATTCCCCTTCACAAGGACTCACAAGATATGATTTCCTTTTCATATAGAAATATCCACCTGAAACATACTCGTTTGCCCCAGGAGTGCTGTGAGTGCCCCTCAATCTTTAACACAGTCCTTCAGATGGACCTGGTTAATGTCCAGCTCAAAAGTGCAATAGTTCAATATGTGGATGACATTGGTTTTGGTGCACAGTGAGACAGAGGAAAGTTCCAGAGAAGATTCAGTTAAGCTCATGACTATACTCTCAGAGAAGGAGTATAAGGTGGATAAAGAGAAGTTACAATATTTTCAGAAAGAGGTCTTGTAAATAGGACAGTGGATTTCTCTTGAGGGGAGGACAGTGACACCTGAGAGAGCATAAGCAATTATTAAGACTGTAGAACCTAAAACAGTGAGGGTAAGGCAATAGATTCTAGGCTTATGTAATTATTGTAGGGTCTGGATTTTCGAATACATTACTTATATTCGACCACTTTTAAAAGGACTCAAAAAAGCACAGGTGAGCAAAATTAAAATAATGTGGACAGATGAAATGACTGATGGATCTGAAGTATTGAAACAGCCTCTTTGTTGGGAATTTCAGATTATCATGAAGAGTTTTATTTATTTTCTCATTTGAATGGAGAAGTTATGACAGCACTCCCCGCACAGAAAACAATATTAGTACATGGACACAAACCATTGGCCTATGATAGTGGGATTTTAGATCCAGTTATGAAAGGGCTTTATCCCTGTGAGAAGTCTTCAGCTGCTGCTGCATTTGCGATCAAAAAAGCTTCAAGTATAACAATGGGGTGTTCAGTAACACTATTTATAGAGCATGCATTATTTGCAATTTTAGAGAAGTCCAAAGTACATTGTCCTCACAAAGAGCATCAGGATAGGAGGTAATTATATTGAATCCTGCGATTAAAATTGTTAGATGCAAGACAGTGAATCCAGCAACGTTCATATCTGAACCAGTAGGGGAGGATGATTATGTACATGATTGTACAACATGCATTGAAAATTAATTTCCCCAAGTTAGAGAAAATGCTGTTGGGAGGGGAAAGTTGTCTTTATTGATGGTTTTTCGAAAATTGACCAAATGACTGGCGAAAGGCATACTGGATCAGCGGTAGTAAAGCTGAACCGAGAGGGTGAATTTGAGGTAGTGACAAGCACGAGATTGCCTTTGCATTACTCAGCACAGGCTGCACAGAATTAGTGGCGCTTATTGCCGCACTTCAGAGATTCGAAGATGAGGATGTGACAGTGTACTCTGACCTCGCTTATGTGATGTCAACTGTACACGCAGGTTTGTCACATTGGAAAAGGAGGGGCATCCTCCATGCAGACGGCACTCCAGTGAAACATGCACCCCTATTGGATAAACCTATTGAAGTAATAGCACTCCCATTGACTTTAGCAGTCTTGTTCTGCGCAGTCCTCAATAAAAGAGAAGACGTAATTTCCAGCGGAACCGAAGCTGCAGATTTAGAAGCCAAAAAAGCAGCCTATTTTCCAGAGATAACTAATTTTGAAATCAAAAGTATTAAACAGATGACAGGACGATGCATGTTGGTAAAGGAGGGCTTTAACATGCTGTCTATTGTCCAGTTAATTGAGATACAAGGACGAGCACCACAAGAAAAAAATGAGTAATGGAAGAAACAGGGGTGTTCTTTATCCCCCACTGAGGCGATTTGGAGACAGAATAGCACTGGAAAGACAGCTATGTCTCTAGAATTATTGAGGATAGCATTGGAACAACTCCACTATCCTGCACATATGACTGGAAGGGTCTACGTGTAACATTTACAGAAGAGTGGCTCTCAACAAATCTGTTACAGCACGAGGCACCGTTTATTGTAAATTGCATTGTGTGCTAGAAATGTATTGCAGGGCACACTTTGCGAACAGTTAGAGGAGCAATTCATAGGCCCAATGGCCCATTTCAGCACCTACATATAGATTATGTAGACATGGTGCAGATATGCAACGGTTACAGATACATACTGTTTGTGGTATGTGCTTTTTCTAGATGGATCGAGGCAGGTACATGTACACACCCTGATGCCACGTGTGCTGCCAAGTTCCTTGTACTTGAAGATGGGGTGTATGTGAGGCTTTGTGGTCTGACAATGGACTGCATTTTGTAAATTAGCTTTTTGTTGTTTTTACCTACATATTACAGTCTTATCCAGCTTTAATGAGAAGAAACGCAAATATAGTAATGTGTTTTGGAAATCCTACGAATAATTTTATTATTTTCAGAATAATTGTAGCAATCACCTTGCAGTTCTTGATCTAAAAGTGTGCTTTATAAAGAATTACAGAGTTACATATTCAGAATGACAAACAAAATGAGTAGGTTTCAGAATATAAGAGATTCATTGCCATCAGGAAAATGGATGAGCTTTCATGAAATACTAATTGTGATGTCATTTTGTATTATGATTTGTGTTTTCCACCTGATTATTATGACATTCAGACAGTTTATGAAAAATAATGCAGACATGATTGGGAACAATGAGACAGTTACTATTATCCCTGATGGAATCACAAAGAGCATTTTGTATAATCTTATTAGTCATGTAGTTCGATTTAGAAGGGATGTTGGGGAAAAGCATGAAGATATAAATACATATCTCGATAAATCAGCTCATTCTGAAGAATAACCTGTGGTATCAGCACATGAAAAAAGTGGGAAGACGAACATCAAATGAAAGCTGCTATGTGTATTCCCTAATACCTTATGCTTCGGGAACATCTAAAATATTCATAGCAACAGACCTATCAGTGAAAAAGGTACATTGCCTGACACATCTTGCACTTTGCCTAGCAAGAGGACAGTTTCAAGGTAGGACAGCATCCACATTGTGGATGAATAAAGTGACATCTCAAAGAGAGGACAATTATGTACAAGATTTAAAGACAAGAGAGAAGCCAGAAACAAAGCATCAAATAATAAAATATGAACAGCCTGGAATAAATGGAGCAGGAATTAAGATTGAAGAAAACAAGATGTTGCAATGTAAGGATAAGAATGGGAAGTGAATACAAGAATGCTGCAAAAGAGGTCAACTACAAATTAAAGGAACAGTGCTTACTCCTAAAGGATGGGCTGCTGGACTGGTTGTGTGCAAAGAAGCAGCATCAACTGGACAATGGGAAGTAGTTGTGGTAAATGCAGAAAATGAATACAACCACCAATGGTTTAAGATTACAAGATTGTTGACATGGGTCGACGATGAGGGAGGACCATTGCAGATACAAACTCTGAAGAATGCGTCTTAATGCTTCAGAAATAATGATACACTGAAAGCTGGAGAAGATCACCAGTGTGGCTGAGTTTTTGATGTGCCAGGTATGAGGGGAGGAACAGCAGTCCTGATGGATCATTACTGGGAATGTGGACCAAGAGCATATATAAAGTTGCCATCAAAATGGGGAGGAGTTTGTTTATTGGTGCTGATAAGCATACCATCCTTATTAGTGCCACAAAGTGACCTGCAGATTACAGACGTTCAAAAAATGGACACACACCCGAGAAAGAAAAGATCCTTTCAGCAAAGCAGACAGAGGGGAGATAATTACTTCTCAGCAAAATGAATAGAAGCCTATTGTGATTTTCCAGATTAGCACAAGTTGTTCAGCAGAACAGCAGTGATATTCACTGCAATATTCCTGCCAGGAATTCAGACTGCAGCAAATGCTAGATGGTTACAGATAACCAGATGGGAGCTCCTGCAAATGATTAATACAACAACAAAAGGATTTAATGCGATCAGAGAAGAATTGAGGGCAATCAGCCTCATGGTCCTCCAGAACAGGTATGTCGTGGACTTAATTACAGCAATGGAAGGAGGCGTGTCCACAAAGATCGGGCCTTCTTGCTGCACATTTATATCTGCCCATGATGAAGACAATGGGAGTCTGACAGAAGCAATAACGATCTTGTCAACCTTGCATCCTGCATAGAATGAAGTTGATGAGCCCGAGGATGATGGCTGATTCTTGTCTCTGTTTTTATGGATTCCAACTTGGTTGGTGGATGCCATTAAATAACTTGGAGCAGTACTAGTGTTTATGCTGCTAGGATGTTGTATAATAAGGATCATCTTGGGACAATGCAAGAAGACAGCCAAGAATTATGTTGGGATGAAGATCATAATTGACATAGATGCTGGAACTCGTGAACAGATGCGAAATGAGGAAAGTACCCATGAGAATACAAAGAAAAGTCCTTTGGCAACTCCAGGAACAAAGTACTACTACCCTAAGGATCATACAAAATATGTAGGACGGTGGATATTCTGTCCACCATCAGGAGATTGCTGCCACATGACTTGGAGTGTGGATGAACATATAAAGAATGCAGGTCACCTGAGAGAGGTGGCAAAGATATGGATCCCGGAGAAACAACAGTATGAAAAGAAGATGAAGGAGATTGAAGAGGAGAATGTGGTTGAGGACTCAACCAGAGGGGGAATGTAGAGGAGCAGGTAGACCCATATACCCTAACTCCAGCCCCCTCACACCTGCCATACTGAAACAGCAGGAGAAGAGCTGCATATGGGACCCCCTGTGTTGGGAGGCAGACAGATAAGTCATGAGTAAGAGACATATTTCTCTTCGATTAGATGAAAACATGTGCAAGAGCCAAGTACTGGACAATTAACAGTGAATAAGGCTCAAACAAGATGGAGTGAGCAAGTGTCTAGAGGCCAAGATAGCAATAACACTTAGCATATTTCAATCAAGTAACAGTAAATAGGCAGCTGCAATTGACAAATTTGCTGTCTCCTCACACGTGATGCAGAAGTCTAAAACAAGGGCTATTCATTAAGCTGCGATTGAAGATATGGGATGTGCTCATACTCCATTGAATGTCCCAGAACAGAGAGCAATGGCAAGGTCAACTACAAACGGAAAACTTTGGTTTATGGTCAAGCTCAATGAGAGATGATGGACTAATTGAGAAAGCGGTGGAGTAATCTGACTTGACTCACACACCTGGGTTTCGTTTTCCCTATGTGCTGCTAGCACGTAGATGTTTTAAGGTGGGGCGGGAATGCCAACTAATCAGTGGGTCTATGGGGAAACTTGCTATACAATGTTGCATAGACCAATCCACTGCCATTGTGTTCACTATAATTAGTATCACACGTATTTAGAGGTAGTTCGAGGTGTGCCTTACAAAAAAGAGACTGCCAATGAAGTACTAAACCTTATACTTTATATAAGTAGCTATGTTCCTCTAACTAATCCCTCCCACCAGTGGGTTTTACAGTTCGACTTGTAGGATGATGTCATAGATGATTCATATTGAGGTATAAGACCTCTGTGTAATCAAGTTGGTTTGTGTGTGTGTGCAAGCATCAGCCAATGTCTGCCAGCGCACCCTGCTTTTTTAATTTTAGCAAAAACAATTACTTTGCCATATTCTTTGAGTCTGTCCGGTAATTTGGTCTGAGATCTTAATTGGTAATTACATCTAGCACAAGAGACGCTTGCAGGTGCTAGAGCACAGGTCGGAAATATGTACTGTAATCAAAAACCCAGGCTTTTCAGTAGTTACATAGGCCTAGAAATTGTTGCATCTCCCTCACAGTCTCTGGTTGGGGAGTTTCTCGAATTCCCTCTTCTCTCTCTCTGGTGTCAATTTTCTCCCATTTTCAGATATCTCCTGCCCTATATATAGGACCTCCTCCTGACAATATTATAGTGTATCCATACCTACATAATATCCGTTCTCTGCTAGTATGGTCGTAAATTGAACTGAGTCTTCTCTGCATCTTTCTTCTGGCTCGCTGCACACTAATATATCATCCACGTACTAGATTATGGCACTTTCAAGCTGTACATTACCTAGGTCCAACTGAAGGACCCTATTCAAGATTGAAGGGGACTCACAGTACCCCTGAAACAAAAAAGTGTGTTTCAGACACATATTTCTATATGAAAATGAAGTCCAATCCTGTGAGTCCTCATGAAGGGGAATTGAGAAGAATGCATTTTTTAAATCTTTTACTGTAAAATATTTGGCTGTGGATGGAATACTGCACAATCTTGCAGCTGGATTTGGCACTAGAGGAAACTCTGCTTCGACAATATTATTAAGAGGGCAGAGTTTCTGAATAAATCTCCATGAGCCCACCCCTTTGATTTCTTCATAGGGTTCACAGCTGTATTACATGGAGGGTCTGGTGGCACCAATGCACCAATATTCCTTGCTACATTAAAGTGGAAATTGTTTCAAATATATCCTCATCAGCTTCTCTGGTCCTGGAATACTGTTTTGCTCATGGCAACATAGCTCCAGGTTTGAGCTTAATTTTGACAGCCCCTACTCCTTTTAGCAGACCTACGTCATAAAGAATACTAGTCCACAAGATGCTTGGCACTTTCTCTAAAAGTATGACGGATTCTGTCTCACTAATGCCCTTCCCTCTGGAATGTCTATGTTCTCTATTTTAATCCATTAAGTGAGAATACCAATTCATTGTCTGACTAATCTCTCTGAACAATTCCTCGTCTGTGAAATCTATCAGTCTATATCCTTCACCAAGGGCTATCACTTCCCTCATCGTCTGTCCCGTGGACAACCACCCTTTCTTCTCTGACTACTGCTGCTTCCAATTCTAAAGGAATTATCTGTCCGTCTTCATTATCCATAAGTATTTCTTGTCTAAACAAAAATTCATCAGGTATTCTCAATATTTTACCTACTAGTCTGGGTAGCGATATTAGCAAAATAGTTACTCCATACAAAAATGCTTCTGGATCTGGAGGAGCACCGCTTAATGCTTTATGCTTTGCAAATGCTAATATAAGCTCTCTATCACATTCCAAAATGTATTCCTGGGGTGGACAACACAATCCCTTTGTCAGTAAAAGATATTGGGCCTCATTACGAGTCCGGCGGTAACCCTGCCGATGCTACCAGTGGGTTGCCGCTGGACTCATAACATTTTACAGGCACCTAGATTCCTGGTGTCACCGGGACAAAGTTCCGGCGGACGGGGAAGCTGGGTGCCAGAAAATGTGGTTCATGGAAGTATTGGCACTGTTACTAATGGTGTCGATGCTTCCCTGATGAGTCTGCCTACCAGGGCCACTGTGCCCGGCAGGGTCAGACCTGTCGGGCGCAGCAGCCCCGGCAGGCAAACTCATAGTGTGGCAGTCCGGAAACAAGGGTGCCAATGAGCTTTCCAGCACCCTTGTTTCCAGACCGCCACACTCGTAATGAGGCCCACTGTCATGTTTAGTTTTTTCATCAAATCTCGTCACAATATGTTAACTGGTGTCTGTCAAGAGAATAATAATGGCATATATACGTCATGCTTTCCTATAGAAATAGGTAACTCATCGGTAAAAGGAACTAAACTTGTGTCACCCCAGAAAATCCCTGTGCATCCATGGCAATGCCAGACAATGGTTAGTTACCCTATCTAACACAGGAACAAGTCGCTCTAATGTCTACAAGAAATGAAAATGTCTTGCCTCCTATCATTACCCTGACCCTTGGTTCCTCTTGGGGGGTCTGGTGTCACTGATAGTATTGAACAAATCAGGTCATTCTGAGGGCTGTCCTATTGTGAATATTAATTCACCCCAGTACCCATGAAGGATTTCCTCCTACCACATTCACACTCCCTATCCTGGGTGTGGATGCTTGTGGAGGCCATGCATTTGGATTCCATTGTGGTGCTGCTGTTCGCAGAGTCTATACTTGCTGTGCTTGTATAGGCACTTGCTGCAGATACCCTTGCGGCATCTGCACTAGTGCTGGATTTTGCTGCGCTTGCTGTGTTTGCGGCACCGTTGTCTGATTCTGTGTGTGATGTTGCGCATAATACTCCTGTGGTTCATTAAAGCCTCCTCCTCCATGGGAGTTGTGAAATCCCCCTTGTCCTCCTCGATGTGCCTTCCCTCTGCCTTGTGGCCAAAAGTTATATTCACATTGATCTGCAGGATACCCTATGTTGCCTGACTGCACTGGCTGCACCCCTTGTTTTACCACACGTTCACCACTTGTCAATACAGCTCCTTCTATAGCAAACTTTGACAGGTTTTTCTGAACTAACTTCGCTTCCTCTTGCTTTCTACTCTCAGCTTTTTTTCTTGATCTTCTTTTGCAACAATCGACAATGATGTACAATAGTCAACTGTATTTCTGGCCAAGGCTTTGCTTCCATTCACACTTGTTTCTTCATCTGCCTTTGCACTGGCTCGGACAGCCCTTGACACAAAATGTGATAAAATAATGCCCCTGTTTTGTCCCAAGCCTCTCTCGTCTCGAGCCCCCAGCACTCTTGAATCTCTTGAATAAAAGCAACAGGGTCTTCATCCTCCCCATTTTCCTTGTCATAATTGCACCCCTATCTGATGTGTCGGAGTACCGGAGTAAGCGGTCACCATAAATCTGCTCTACAGTTATTAAATGGTGCTCTGTCATGTGTCGTGTTTTGTGCTGTTACACTAGCATGTCCTGCTCGTTTCCAAATGTCATCAGCTCTGCTAGTAGGCCATTTACATCACCCACTGCTAACATCATTCCCACTGTCATTTGTTCTAACTCATGAATCCATTTTCCCGCACCTGCAGTCAAACTAGGCAATTTATACTTTAAGTGTTCTTTATCCATCTGTGGCCATGAAATATATTGCAGTATTTCTTCCTTCCCCTTTCTCTAATAATGGGAATTGTGTATATCCTTACTCATACCCACCTACGCTTCTCGTTTTCCAGGTGGGAATAGATTCGTCCCTGGGCCTTCGGCCTGGCAGTGACCTTAATTGAATCACATATGGCAGGGACATATCCCCTTCTTTGCACGATCGTGCAGGTTGTCGTTTGTTTGGTTCCAGTGTTTTTTCCTTAGGGTCTTCTAAATCTTACCATTTTACAACTTCTTCTATGCTTGGATCTATTGGAAAACCACATGCAACCTCTCTCTTTGCCTTCTAGTTTTGCTCCCTTTCTTTGTCTGACAACATTATACCCCAGCTTGTATGGCTATCGTCTCTTTCCTCGTTATCAAGATCCAACCCGCTTAAGGACAATGCCCTATGCTCGCCTGCCATTGAAGCACCAAATCTACTTCCTGCTCCTTCTGGTAGAGACCCTTCGACATTCCCTTTATCTTTGTGTCAATCCTTCTCCCTTTTGTTCCTGTATAAATCCCTGATCCTTTTCCCTATATTTTCTGCCTCGTGCTCATCAGCCCATGTCTGTATGCTCGGTATCCCCTGCAACTCCCTACGGGGCTGTTGTGACCCTCACTCTTGACTGGCACCATGCACCTGTTAACAAGATACTCTATCTCGTCATCCTTTTGTTCCCTACTTCTTCTCATTTCTTGTTCCTTTTTCCTCATTTCCCTGGTCTCTAATTCCTCTTGCCTTCTTTGCAACCTACGTTCTTTCATTCTCTGGGCTTCTATTTCACTGCATTTCCTGTTCTCTACTCTTTCTTTTGTTCCTCATACCTTCTCCCTTTTCCCTTCATTTCCTTTCTTTTTCTATCTCTTCTTTGTATGCTCTTCCCTGTACCTTTTCTTTCTTCCCTTTCTCTAACCCCATCAATGCCCTTTGCGTCTAACATAAGTAGTATCTGTCCTCCCATCCATTTGTTTTGTACTTTGGTTCCTTCCTTGGCTTTTTCCTTTCCTTCTTTTTGTCACTAAGCTTCCTCCTGAATTTCTATCCGTCTACGTCTTTGTTCATCACGCTCTTTACATTCATCGCATGCTGATATATTTTTTCGTTCCTTATTCTTACCCTCTTCCATACTATCTTCACTATTATAAGCGGGAGGTGCACATGTTGGATTAACATACCCTGCCGCTGTATTTAATTCCTATAAAGGATAAATTCCCTGTTTACCTTCCATCATTTTTCAGAGACGTAAGAGGTGCTGAGGACATTATGTCCTCTTCATTATGCTGATTAAGCATCCACTACTTCTCAGGCGGGTCTGCATTCTACTTTTGATACATCTTCCATAATTCTAAAATGGCTAATCTTTTTGGTAACTTCTTCCCTGTGTATGTAGCATACAAATACATTGTCATGTGTCACAATACTGTTTTTGACAATTAACCCTCTTGAAGCCATGGCATAAGTGTTTTATTAGTCGTTCCCTTAACCCACTCTTCATGATACTGTCTAATCTTAGGTCTACATCCTAGTAATTTCCTGCATAGATGTAGAAGGTAGAAGGGGAGTGTCCCCCATGATAACAAGTTGACTTTGACTGTCAATACTTACCGGGTTCTTAAAACGCTGACAGCACAAAAATCGATTTGGGCAATAACCATCAATCGCTCCCTTTAACAGAAAAGACCAATATTTTAACCAATTTTTAAATCTCTATGATATTGTTTCACTTTATTTCTTCGTCTTTACTTCTATCGATTTTTGCCGGCTTATTATTCTATTATTGGCACTGCAAGAACCTTTGGTTTAACTTTACTATTTTTTCGCAACTTTTATCCTTCCCTGATTGACGTCAATCTCTTGGTTTGAAAAATCTAATGATCACCTTAATTTGTTACTATCGTTTTATATCTCTTAATCTACACACAATAAAAGTTTTATACTGCCATATTTATAACCCCATTCACATGTGCATTTTAAATGTATTGTGCACGCCTTCCTTTACTGTCTCTAGTAAATGAATCTCATCTCAATGTTTACTCCATCTTGGAGTGTAATACGTATTCTTCTTATTGGCGCTTGCCTAAGGAATCCTTACCATATACTCTAATTAAGAGTTTAATACGTATTATTTGATCCCCTTGGAACTTGAAATCAGTGTATCAATCTCTTTAAACACAAATCCCATTACCATATATATATATATATATATATATATATATATATATATACTTTAGACTATAGCCCCTGCCCTTTATTTGCTACTTTTGCTGCTCTATTTATATCCGTGGCTCAGCTCGAGTCCTTCGCCATCGACTCTTCCCCAATCGACCAATTTGCCTTCAGTCTGTGGGGCACCTGTGGGGACCGGACAGGAATTTCTCCATGGGGGCACCTGTTGGCCAATTCTTTCCACATGTGTGTATTGCGCCCTGCTCTCCACAGGCAGCTCCACTATCTTCTGGCTAATGGCGGAAGACATTGATCGTCCAAAAGTTTACATCTGGGCCCAGGTCAACTGGATCAGGAACCATCCGTACCGCTATCAAATGTGCAATAGCAGCTATAAGCATCTCATGTGCTCAATGGAATTATCAACAATGATCGCAGATCCAAATACCCAGACAGACTCAATGAATGTGGCAAAGTGCTGCTTTAATGTCAGCTTAATGAAGTAGGGCAATCTGACAAATAACAAGTCGTAGTCCACACACTCATACTTCAATTCTGATTACACAAAGGTTTAATACCTCAATGTACGTCAGCTATGACGTCATCCTATGTAGCAAACTTAAAAACCTATTGACGGGAGGGATTGGTTAAGTGGACATATGTACCTATGTATCATATACATATTAGTTATATTACTGGATGTCCCTTATCTGGTAGGCACGCCTTGAACCACCTCTAAATATGTATAATACAGATTATAGCAGAATAATAGCAGCAGATTGGCTGTTGCAACACTGTATAGCATGTTGCTACATAGACTCCTATGATCGCTTGGCATTCTCTCCCAACCTTGGACCTTCTACGTGTTAGCAGCACGTGAGCAAAACAAAACCCAGGTGCAGAGAACATCAGACTACTACCCACTTGCCCAATTTGTCCATCATCTCTCCTCGGTCAGGCCCAAGGCCAAGGCTTCTCCTATATAGTTGAGCTTGCAGCCTGTTCTCTGCTGTGGGACTTTTCAGGGGGTGTAGGCACACCATTATCTTCATCTGGAGCTTAATGAATAGCCCTTGTTTTCGACTTCTGAGTCACATGTGAGGAGACCATGATTTTGCCAATTTTAAACTTTTATTAACTAACTGCAATTTGTTTTAATTGTGCTGGGCGTTATTGCTCCTCTTGGCCCTAGAGACTTGATCACTCCACCTTGCATATGCTTTTTGCATTCTTGATGGTCCAATAGTTAGCACTTGCAGATGTTTTCTTATTTGCTTAATCTAAGAGAAACATGTCTTACATACATGGCTTATCCTCCTGACTCCCTTTGTGCCTTGCAATTATTCCTTGATGTGGTATCCTTGATCCCAGGCCAATAGACTTCTCTTTGTTCCTCACACTAAGCTGTTTGTCAGCATCTCCTGACTCTGCAGCCCTGGCATGTCCTTCTTTTTCTCATGGCCACTTTAGTCATGTTATATTTTCTTCTGCACCAAGCTTATATATGTCTCAGCTTCCTTGCATTTCTGCGTCTGTACATTCACTTCATCTCTTCTCACTAATTTCTTTGGTGCATATGATTTCTTCGTATTCGATTACATGTTTTCTCTTATTCCTCCAGTTACATTTTTATTCTTTAATTATTTGCATATCGTTTAATTGCATCCTCGTGTCTTTCCTTCATGACGTCACTCTGCAGCTGTCAGTGTGCACTTACAGCTCTTCTATGTCCAATGATGTATGCCGACATCCTTCTATCATCTCAGTGCGAGGTAACATTTGATACGGTTGTCTAAGTGCATGAAGTTTCTCATACACTCCATGCAGTATTGGGATACTACCTGGTGTCACACATGGGGCTCTTCTTCTATTGTTCCAATATGACGGATGTGAGGGGGTGGAGTCTATCAGTGACATGCTTGTCTGCTCCTCTACACTTCAATTTGTATGCTCCTATTAGTAATAACTGGGTTATTGTGGTTTAAAGAAATAGTGTCTCGGATTATATCCTGTGTATTTACAGTTAGCCTGTGAAGATTTTAATGTTGTGACATTTGATTGTGTGGCTGCCAAACATTTTAATGGTGCAACTGCTCAGTCACAAACAATTTTTAGGTTCATTTTGTTACCTTGCACAATCCCCAAAACTGACTGCTGTTAGTTTGTTTTCCAAACCCTTATTTTGCTGTGAGAAGCCCTTCTCTGAGGTCCCCCAACAACTCATTTCTGATTTGCAGCACTTAGTAGCCCATGATTGTTGTCACCCAGAAAATGTAGTGGGGAGGAGGCGGTTGGTAGCTACATGGTTTACCTTTGGCTACACCAACTCAGTAGGCCTTTGTCCTTATATAGTGACAAAATGATAATAAGAGATTTTCAAGTCCTACACCTCAGCCATTCTGTGTTGTCTGAATATATAAGGCCAAAATGGTTACTCTGCCTACATAGGCTATTTGCAAAGTCTGCAGACCTTTCCCTAATCAAATGCCAGTCAAGCAAGATACATTTTTCCTAATCACATCAGACCACATCTAAATGTGTACTTGAGGTAGTTTAGGGTTGGTGTTCTGCCAGGAACCTTGCAAAATTTTCTCTGTGCTGTTTGACTCTGGCTGGAGGCATTTTTGTGTCTTTCTACACTTGCTGCTACTCTGCCAGGAGGCAGGACCTAAATACTGACACACACGCGAAGCACGCAGTGTACGCAGTGTGTTCTTCGTGTTCCTCATGGCTCCTGCGGGCTCTGGCGATCCACTACTGCACAGGTACACTATTGGCCTCTTCTCAGGTTGAGCTGGTTCTGTAAACCAGATACCACATCTTGGCACAAGTGAGTTCGTGTGACTGTATTCTCTGTACCTAAACGGGGCCTCCTGGCAGCCGATAAAGGGCAGGACGTGTGTCCTTAAACTTTGTTCCACAATTCAACGGTGGGCTTGCCTTCCCTTTTACCGTATTTCCTGGAGACTGTGGGGCCCGTACTTTTTTTTTTTCGAGTCCTTTGATCTGGGTCTAGCGGTTATTACTTTTTCTGTGTTTTTTCCTGAGAGGAGCTGCTGCTACTGAAATTCTCCAGTTCCACTTCTATTGCATCTGGTCCTGTACTTAAAAAAATCTTTCCCGCACAGCGCGGAGTCCGGCATCAAGTCCAGTTTGCCTAGTCTGCCCGGGCGCTCGTGGCTAGTATGCTTGATTCTCCAAAATCTGGCTCCCTCCCTGGACCCCAGACCCGCCATAAGACTCTTCAACATCGACGGATGTTGAATCCTTGGACCGCTGTCCCGCATAAAGGCACGTCTGGCACGTCTGTCATGTCTGGCAGCAAGGCAAGCAAGTTAACTAATCGGGGGCCGATACGCCAACACAAAACATTCCTGCCACTTCCTTACTGACTGCCTTGTCTGTGCCACACGAAGTTGCTTTTCAACCTGCACTGCCGGGATCTTTGACATTTGCCATCTCGCTTTCTCCGAGTATCGTTGACCTCTCATCAGACTTGTGTGACACTTCTCGGGCTGTAGTGACTACATGTCCGACTACGCTGTTGTCGCTTTCAACTCTTGTTTCTGTTCCAGTGTCGGAGACAGAGCTTACCTTGACTTCAAGAGACTCTCCATCGAATATCGTCTCACCAGACATCTACTTCTCTCCGTTCGATATTACGGATGCTGAGATTATGAGTGTCTCACACGTTGTCCAGGCTGACTCAGCTGAACACGTTGGAGTTCCTTCGACTCCACTGGCCCCGAGTCCCGCTGTTGTGAATTCAAATACTTGTTTGCTCGACTCTGTCTCCGAAGCTGTTCCTACTATCATGGGCAAGCCCCTGGACGCTTGTGAACCAAGGAAACCTGCAATCACTGTATTGCGATTGGAGGATCAATGTATTGAACTTGCCGGCATCCATCAACTTGCCTTTATTATCCCCTGTTAAAACTGCCTCAAACCTCTCGTCGCAACAATTTATCAATCTTGGTTCGGGTGTTTCACTTGCTTCTACTCCTCAGTAAGCGTCTTCTTGTCATCTTGCCGAGAAATCACTGGGAACACAGGAAATGGCTAGTTTGCCTCAACATTCTGAAGTTCGAAATAGTCTTAAAAAATTAAGACCGAACCTTGATTCAGCCAACTTTTCACACATGCAAACTCCTCATAAAGATCCAGCACACCGAGCGAGTTTGAGTGCTGATTGCCCCACGACTCCTTTGGCAAAATCAAGTCTCTCAGTTGCTGCAGCCATTCAAATACACAATAATGTCCTTGCAGCATCATCACAAGCAATGATTCCTTTTGTTAAACTCTACAAATCATTAAATGAATCTATCCGTGACCAGGCTGCCATTTTGACAACTCTAACTACCAAAATGGATCAAATTGATAACTTTGTCCTATTTTTGAAACAACAAATGCAGGCCGAAGCTGAATCGACGATGCAATGGCAACTCCAGCTTGCTGATCTAGCGGCACGCCATCACTGTCAAAATGACAGTCTAACCTCTGGCCTGCTAGATGTAGTCAAATGGATGAGGAAGAAGACAAATTCAGCGGATGACTCATGTGGATGCCAGCATAAAGTATCGAGCAAGGAAATCACCGCTAAATTTGGTCCTCAAAGACCCTCTGCTGTGAATCTATCAATTACGAATCCCGCTGAAGCTCCTGCTTCAAGTAATGTATTGAGCGCTCTACCGAGAGAACCTCCTTCAGTGCTAAGTACTGACCTAGTAGCGAAAATCTGGCAAAGTCAGGTTTATCGGTTTCTTCCACTGGGCCTGAAAAGCTTCCCCAAGGTCAGTCCCAACCGGACCTGCAAGAACCGCAATGTGCCTCATTTGGAATTTTTGTCAGTCCTGCAAAATCGGGCAATGTCGGTATATCACCGAAACCAACGATTGCTGTCCCCTTATTTAAACTGACGGTGCCGTCCAAGAAGCAAAAGTGTGCCCCCGTTACAAAGCCTCATAAAAACAAGTCTTCCATCTTTGGCCACTCTAACACAAAAAAATGTATAAGGAACTTGACGACTCCCCCAAGACCGGGGCTATTTGTATGCAATTCTGGTGCTGGTGGTGGCACCTGCCCTAAAGGGCTCAACGGCAACCTGCTGCCTTCAAAACCCCTTTTAAATTGAAGGCAAATCAGCACTGATGATTGCTTGTCAGTGTCTTCGGTGGTGTCTGTTTCAACGGAGCTTTGTGATTTGTCTACGTATCCTTGTTCTGATGATGATGATAGTCCCCAGATACCAGCTGTTGATCTAATCTCGGACACCACAAATACAAATGGTCAAGCAACGAGTGCCAATGGTCTTGCTTCATCCAATGGCCATGTCAAGTTCCAACCTACACTTGGAGTGGAAATCGGAAGGGTACCGATAATAAGTCCGACTGTCCCGAGTCTAAATCCAAAACTTACTCTGAATCAACATAACCAACTTATGCACTTCAAATCTCGAGCTCTTGACTCTAAGTTAGCTCAATTGTCCGAGCATAGTTGTAAGTTAAGGCTTCAGAACATTCATAGTGACGACAAAGAGCTGAACCTCAACAGAAGGAATGTGTTGAGGCTGTTCAAGTGTATTCCGCCCCTCTGCCTGATAACCTCAGATGATATTAAAATCGTTCAATACGTTACGGAGCTGTGCTCTGACTCAGTTTTGCTTCACATTGATTCAGCGAGGGTTCGTAAATCGATTCTTAAAGCTGCTATTGACCTACTGTTTTTTGGCTTTGACATTTCCTTAGAACCCGTGAAAGCTATTGGATCTCATTTCTCTGACTCTGCTGATCATAAGCTGAAGGCCAGGAAGAGTTCTGACGTGTCTCATGTGCGGACACTTATGTGCTCTGTTCTGACTCAAAGTCGTCCTGAAAGCTCAAACGCAAGTCACGTAAATCCTGAGAGACTCCATGCACAGGCTTAGCCATGATTGATCCCCTTGGAAAAGCAGAATTTTATTTCATCATGGAATACCCGTGGATTTAAACATCTGTTTAATAACTTTGATGTCTCCCTAGAGCAAGTATTCGCAATTTTCCTGCAGGAGACGTGGTTATTAGACACTCCGTGGAGAGATGGTTTTACTATGTCTGTTAACCCTGCGGTTAAAAACGCTCAAGGAAGACCAAGTGCTGTTCTTCTAATAATGACACGCATTACTCAAAACTGGTCATCTCCGATCTGTTCAAATCCTAATCCTTATGTACAAGGATTTATTATGCACACATTGAACTCCAATCTAGTGACTAAAAAACATCTTTTAATTGTCTATAGTTATTGGATCCCTATAAAGATCAGTGCAAAGGTCTTTGTCAACACTGTATGCAAACTAATAGAGGGCGCAATGCTGTTAAATAACAACTTAACAATTATCTGCTGTGCGGATTTCAATTGATCTTGGTTTCAGTTTGTCCAGTCAACCAATTGTTACAAGCGGCGCCCATTGAGGGATGTGATGGCAAGAGGGCAAATGTGGGCTGATGCAATGAAATTACGTGACTGTGTTATGTTAAATGGTGCTGTCAGTGGCGACATCCGTGCCCAGCCAACCTGGCACTGTGACCTCCACCATAGCATCATTGATTATTTTTGGGTTTCAAGGAACTTTGAGTCAAAGCTCTTAAGCCTTCAAATCCAAAACATGACAAATAGTGATCACAAGCTTTTGAAACCTAGTTTTCTTTTAGAGACCTCTACTTCTGGTCAAGTATATAATCTACCAGTCGAATCCAATAGTGCAGGTAATCGCCTGCGAATAAATGCCTCACAGATCACCCGCTTGACTGACAGATTTAATAGCTTATTGAATGGCGTTGACTATTCCGCACTACTAACTGATCATCAAATCGCCATTAGGGCTCAGGGTCAAAAGTACACCCAACATAATCATGCGTTTAGTTTAGTTATGCACGAAGAAAAAAAAGCTCTGCGTTGAGAGTTGCGCTTTATAAAAAAAAAACAATAAAGAGCAAGGTACAAGATGATGTGAGAGTCAGAAGAGCCATTTATAGGAATTGGGTAACCTCTCATAAAGCTATTATTGGACAAGACCGTGCCGAACTGTTGATAAAGCTTATAATTACCAAAAATACTCGGGAAATTTGGCAGATATTAAATATGGGCACAGTCGACTGTTTAGCTACACCTCAAAATACCATCTCTGGTGACAGATGGTCCAGACACTTCTCTGGCGTTTTTGCTAGTTCAACCACACTCTTAGAGTGTCACACGGCTGTAACTCACGGGTCTTGGGCTGTAGAAATGCCGCTTGTTGATATTGAATTAGCAATTAAGTTATTAAAGAACTCTCGTGCCGCTGGTCAAGACTTGATCAGCAATGTGATGCTTAAAGAGAATTTAACGGTCTGAGACCGCTTTATTGAACGGCTATTTGCCAGTATTGCTTTGCAAAAACGTCTCCCTGTGTCATGGCTAACAGCCATTGTAGTTCCCATTCATAAGAAAGGCAGTTGGGACCTTCCTGCCAATTACCGACCCATTGCCCTACTTGATTCAATCGGGAAGATCTTTGGCTCTCAATTGCGTCTGAAGCTTGCTCATTGGGCGCAGTCAGCCGGCATCCTTGACGTACGGCAAACTGGATTCACAAACGGTGTGGGTATCGATGTCAATCTTTCTGATTCTCACAATTTTAAAATTTGAAGGCCAGAAAGCCAGGCATAACATCTACTTTGCATTTTTTGACATGAAGCAGGCCTTTGATTGTATAAATCGAGGCCTGCTCTGGAACAAGTTAAGAAAGTGGAACTGTCCATCAAATATTCTTGATCCTATAATGGCTCTTCATTCGAACACCTCGATCCGGGTACGTCTAAATAGAACTGGTGATGAGCTCATAATCAACACAGAAAAAACAAAAAT
This sequence comes from Ambystoma mexicanum, assembly GCF_040938575.1. Taxonomy (NCBI): domain Eukaryota; kingdom Metazoa; phylum Chordata; class Amphibia; order Caudata; family Ambystomatidae; genus Ambystoma; species Ambystoma mexicanum. Next base: position 861,041,898 of record NC_090930.1, on the reverse strand, counting down.
TGTGTGTGTCGATTGGTATTGCTTCAAGTAAAAAGGCTAAGGCTTTCAAGTGGGCCGTAGGTGGCCAATTCTTTGACTCTGTTGACTCTATTGGATACCTGGGTGTGCAGTTTCACAACTCTATTTGTGAACATCAATGGGTCAAAGATCTGAAACTAAAAACCAAGAGTCTTGCTTTCCAAGCGGCAGAATTAAATAAAAGTTATGGCAAATTTTCTTTATCCTCGGTTCTGACGTTCTACTTACAAAAGGAGCAGGAGCTCCAGGCTATGTCCCTGCAGGCGCAGCGGACCCACGGAGAAACGTGCACATGCCCAGCTATTCCAATGAAGATTTCGGTAAGCGCTGATGTCTTCCGCGCACTAAAATGAAAATTGCCGCATTAGCCTGTACATCGCTGCAGGCGTGCCCACGCTGATCTTTAAATGCAGAATTCCAACCTGCATTACTTTTTGCCCTGAAAGGCTCAAGCAAGCCCTTTGCCGCCATTAAGGCACTCGAAGTACCTATTCACTTAAAGATGGCCGCCCGCCCGATGCTTGCTGCCCCCTCTGCCTAATCCAGCCTCCAGTAGCCATCTGATTGGCCTACTGGCCTATCTTCACCCCCATTGGCTGCCGGCAGGCGAAGCCGGCACACTCTTTCCAAGGCCCACGAAGGCAAGGCTGCTACCTGTTTGGAGCCTGTTTACAGCCGTTTCTGCCTCTGCCAGTCCCCCTGGCCCTCACAGGAGAGCACCAGCCTGGAGGACTCGCCACCCCAGGACCCCTAACCATCGCCTCGGAGCCCCTGAGGTCAACGGGTAAGCCCACCAGCAGCATAACACGCGCCCTCACTGATCCCCAAGCTGACTAACTCCCCCCCCATGCGCAAAACACTACCACCTGGCTGCTGCCCTACACACATACATCCAAGGACAGCACGTGACAATTGTACTAAGAACCTGTTTTGCTCGCTCACGGCTACGCACCTCTCTCTAGCCATACTGTGATTCAATGCAGTTACACTGCCTGCACCGCTATATGCTTATCTGAATGCCCCTTATTATGCCTAAACACTGCATTTTGCCCCTTTTTGTGACATTGGAATCTAGGTAGACTGCCACTGTTATCTATTGCTGAAACACTGCATTTTGCCCCTTTTTGTGAAATTGGAATCTAGGTAGACTGCCACTGTTATCTATTGCTGAAACACTGCATCTTGCCCCTTTTTGTGAAATTGGAATCTAGGTAGACTGCCACTGTTATCTATTGCTGAAACACTGCATTTTGCCCCTTTTTGTGAAATTGGAATCTAGGTAGACTGCCACTGTTATCTATTGCTGAAACACTGCATTTTGCCCCTTTTTGTGAAATTGGAATCTAGGTAGACTGCCACTGTTATCTATTGCTGAAACACTGCATTTTGCCCCTTTTTGTGATACTGGAATCTAGGTAGACTGCCACTGTTATCTACTGCTGAAACACTGCATTTTGCCCCTTTCTGTGAAATTGGAATCTAGGCAGACTGCCACTGCTATTTTGCTATGTACTCTCTTCCCGTCCTCACCTGCTTAATTGGCACGCTACTCACCTTGATTACCTCACCACACCCTTCCACTCTAAAGCACCACCACCACGATCAAATCAGCCCGCACCATCGATCACACACAATAGACCCCTTGCCCAAGCCATCACACACTCCATATAACACAGCACTAATGATACCTAGCCTCAACCTCAGACTAGACAGACTCCGAGCCCGCACCACCCCTATCCACCACTATGCCACTCCCACACACATACCACTCAGAAACCGCAGACTTAGCTCACGCACCCATAAAGTGCACACACTCCACTTCCATAACAACACATCCATATGCCACAAATTTAAACACTCACTTACCACACCGAGTAGTAACTCCTACTCTCATTACACCACTGGACCTAAAGCAGACACCCACACCACACCTTCAAAAATCTCCTGCCCTTGCCCAACGCCTTACAAATGCGCCTTAATCAATGTACGATCACTCAATGCCAACGCATTAGAAGTAAATGACCTAATAACTACTCAAAACCTAGACTTACTCGCTGTCACAGAAACATGGCTCAACGAAGCCTCCGGCCCAGCCATTTCACTAGCCCTACCACAAGGGTATGCCATCCTCAGACAAGACAGGATAGCCAGAACAGGAGGGGGGGTAGCCATTATTCACAAAGAAACCCTCCCTATCAGAGCCATACCCCACCAAGAGGAAGGTAATCTAGACATCCTATCAGTCAAACTAGCACTCTCTCCAAATAGCACAATAAATATTCACACCATATACCGTCCTCCCGGCCCAACCGCTAACTTCATAGGTCAAATCAATCACCTCCTAAGAAACAACCTTAAAAAATCTACTAAATCACTTCTCATAGGTGACCTTAACCTAGGACTCAACGACTCTAAGGACAAAACTGCTATCTCTCTAGCCAAGGACCTCCAAGACCTAGGCTTCTCTCAAAAGATCACCTCACCTACTCATTCTAAAGGACGCATCCTTGACTGGATCGTAGACCACAACTGTAATACAGCCATCACCGCCAATACTAGCCTCCCATGGACAGACCACAACCTTCTCCTATTTGACATCCCTATCTTAATAAGCGCTAAAGTGCCTACTAAAGCACCAGCAACCTCAGCGAGAAGCGCTAAAAAACTCACTGCAGACAATATCAGTGCACTCCTCAATCTACCTTGCCTAGCGCCCCCATTCTCCGATGACCCCAACACCCTCGCAGAAATATTCAAAGACACCATCACTATGGCTGTCAACACTGCGGCCCCACTAGAAATCAAAAAAGAAAAAAAATCCTTCCATTCCAATTCCTGGTTCACTCAGGAACTCCAGACCATGCGCAAAGACAAACGCTTAGCCCTAAAAAACTGGCAGCTTAACCCATGCAATACCACAAAAACTAATTTCAAATCCATAGCAAAAAAATACAAAGATGCAATCTTCCAGGCTAAATCAGAAACTTACAACAACCGCATTTCCAATGCCAACTCCCACTCCAAAGAACTTTTCAATATATTCAAAGAGCTAACCGTACCACCTACATGCCCTGATGAGATCGTCAAAGACGAGGCATGGTGTACAGGCATTCAATCAGCCATGCTTACAAAAATAAACCTCCTCCAAAACAAAATATCCCACCACTTTAAAACCTTACCCAAACAAAGTGAACATGCACAGATAAAACCTCATGTAAAAGTAAGAAACGTGCCCAAATTTGCATTTACCGAAATTTCAGAAACCAAGGTCACTGACATTCTCAGACACCTCAAACTATCACAATGTAAGGGTGATGTATGCCCCCCAAAAATCATCAAAGACTGCGCAGAACCACTCGCCCCCCTTCTCACAGCCTTCATCAATGCATCCTTCAAAACAGGCATAGTCCCAGACAGCCTTAAAGAGGCTTGGGTCCGCCCTCTCTTAAAAAAACCGACGCTAGACCCTGCTAACCCTAACAACTACCGTCCCATAACCACAGTCCCCTTCCTCCTGAAACTACTTGACAAGGCCGCCCACAAACAGATTCAACTATACCTTGAACTGAACGCAGTCCTAGGTAAAAGACAATCCGGGTTCCGCAAGGGACACGGTACTGAAACCGCCCTTCTAGACTTAAAAAATGAAATTACCAACATCCTAGACAAAGGCAAGCCCGCCCTCCTCCTCCTCCTTGACCTTTCAGCGGCGTTTGACCTGGTAGACCACACCACTCTTACCAGTCATCTGATACACGCAGCACACTTCTCAAAGGACGCAGCATCCTGGGTAACATCATTCTTAGAGGGAAGAGCAATGAAAGTGTTCTCTAACACAGCACATGCTGCACCTTCCATCATCCACTGTGGGGTACCACAAGGTTCCTGTACTGCCCCCACGCTCTATAACCTCTTTACCAAACCATTATTTGACAAACTAGACGCGCTGGGAATCACATACACAAACTACGCCGACGACACACAGGTACTCCTCCCCCTGACAGGGAACTATCTCCAAGACGCATCTACCTTACAGCAAATCTACTCTACCATACAGGCCTGGATGGCTACTAACGGCCTCTGCTTGAACGGGGACAAGACCGAAATCCTCATTCTAGGACAGAAATCGACCCTCTCCAACCTCAACCCACTGTACATCAATTTCAACATAGACGATTGTATCATCCCTGTCCTATCCTCAGTCAAAACACTGGGGGTTCACATAGACGCAACACTTTCCATGGACAAACAAATCAGCGCCATAGTCTCGGCCTCAGCACTTACTACTAAACTCATTAACGCAATAAAACCATTCCTAACCAAGGATAGCTGCCTCTCCATCGCCCGAGCAACTATAGGAGCCAAACTAGACTATTGTAATGCGCTCCTAGCCGGAACCTCCCAAAAAAACTTATCTAGGCTCCAAACCACTCAAAACAACGCTCTCAGAGCAGCCTTCAGCATACCTAAAAGAGAACACATCACACAAGCCAGAATAGCAGCTCATTGGCTCCAAGTCAAAGACCGTATCTCCTTCAAAATTCTAACAACCACCCATAAATGCATCAACCTCACAGCTCCCTCCTATTTATCTGACACGATAGGTAGATACCAATCCACAAGACCTAGAAGAGCACAATACACGAACCAACTAGCAATACCTCGCATCAACAGAACCAAAGCAGGAGGTATAGGCTTCCCTTTCCTCGCACCTAAACTCTGGAATTCCCTTCCTACTGACCTCAGAGCTGACACATCTCTATTCTCCTTCCGAAAAAAGCTTAAAACTGCCCTATTCAACTAAACACGATTTCATGTACTCCTGCTGCTCTGGCACATCTGCAAAAAAGTATATCTACTTGAACTGTATGTAACTAAGTAAGCAACTCTGTAACTAGCGCCACGATGCCTTCGGTCTGTTGTGCGCTCAACAAATGTGAATAAATAAATAAATAAATAAATAAAAGGTAGTACCTATACTAACTTTTGGAGCTGAAGTCAGCTGGAACATCAGTGAGCAAACTTGGAACTCTTTAGAAGGGCGTTTTTGGTGCTACGTCCTACACTTACCACATTGTGTTTCAATGATATGCTTACGAGATGAATTGTCACTGAACTCCTTGTATAGTCATGTGATTTGGAAATCAATCACATTAACGCGAAAAATGTCTGTTGAAAGTCCAATGCCTGCTTATCAAATATTTAACAAAATGTATGCTGATAACAATGTTACCTTAGTAGAGATGTGGCATCTCAGAGTGCAAGCCTGGGTTGATGCTGCCAGAATCACTGAGTTCGATCTTCTCATTAAACCACAACATGCAAAAAAGAAATTTGAATCTTGGGCTTGGGTCGTCAATATAGACAAACGGGAAAAACTGCCCTCAACAAACTGGATCGGCATTGGACAAAAAAAGCTAAACAACCAGTCGCATTATCTTACGCATTCCCCATCTCGCTACTATCGTGAGCAATTCCTTAGATTTCGACTGAACCTTTTGAAATCTAAGGAAATTCTCTGGCAACGAAAAGATAAATTGGTAAAAAAACAATTTATGTCGTTTTTGCTCATTGACTGTTGAATCATTGAAACACCTTGTTGTTGAGTGTGTGAAAACCAGTGCTTTGCGTTCTGTCCATCTAAGTCAATTTGCCCCCCTAAACGATGATATGGCCGCTTGGTGGTATAAGATCTCATCTGGCAAAAATATAAAACATGCTTGTGCAATTGTGAATTATCTAGATGCACTACTGAAATGTCCGCTTTGAGCAGTGATCTTTAGGTATTGTTTTTGTGCACTGGAGGAAATGAAATGAAATGAAATGAAATGAAAAGAAATGACATCTCCCATGTTCTGTACAAACTGGTTGACTTGGCCTTCCCATTGCTTTTATTAATTTACCTCCTTTTTCCGATGTGCAAGGCCAATGGTCTCTTAAGTGTTTCTTGAGTTGGGTTGTGGAATTGAAACAAAAGTTTTTACGTATGTTAAAACTGTAGATTTTTTAAATAAAAAAAAAAAGATTGTTTAGTTTGGCTGGAAATCCAGAAGAGATGGCTGCAAAAAACTTAGAAAAGTGGCCAGCTGTGAACTGGTGTGCCTGGCTATCCCCCTTCCGCAGGACATAAATAGGGAGAACACGGCCATTGTGTGTGTGTTCACTATCACTTATCATTTATCAACGTGGGATAGTTTCCTAAAATAAACACAATCATTTTTCATCTACAACATACATTATGAGAATTAACAGAACTAAATACCAGTGGCTGTTCTGTAAAACACAGATAATTGAGCAGGATTCAGTAAAAATAAGACATGCATAATAGAAAACACTTTGCTTGTGCACACCTGACATGTGAAAAAGCCAGGGAATCCCTCACTTTCCTATTCAGCTAGCAGCATTTGCAGCCAAATATGTCATGCTCTGGGCTGTGTGAGAAACCTGAGGGTATTCTCCCAAGTAGACCCGGGAAAACTTATTCAGGTGGCCAGGGAAGAACTGCCCCTCTCAGATCCCAACCCAAGGGGTAGACGAACAAGGGAGGATCTCATGGGTAGGGGAACCCAGGGTTATGCTCAGGGGAATACCCTAGGTGGGACGTGGAATTATACCGGGGAAGAAGGAGAGGAGGAGGAGATCCCTAAGACCTTTGTAGGTTGCACTACATCTGCATCCTTTCCACGCATTGAATCTTTCCTGCCCAGATCCAACGACCCCTCCGTATATAACAAATCCCTAGGATCCCAAACCCTGTAACATCCAAAAATGATCTCTCCCAAAATCCCTGTTTTCCTGTGTCTTACGCCGGTCATTCTTTTCTACGTCCTTCTGGTCATTATTTTCTGAACTCTCAATCGGCATTAACAAAACACTACCATTCCCACAATCCCCCTGTTAATTTCATGATAATAATCCTGTTCATTCCTGTTTGTTTCCCAGACACTGCCAATCTCCCCTTCTGAGGTCACCAACCCCCTTACTACGAGGCTTATAATTCCATATAACACCTTTTCCCCTTCCAACCCTGTAGGGCTGTAAACTCTATCACCCTCCTTTTCCAACAGGAACACTTTCCCATACAGTGAAAAACAACGGACTAATATGAAAACTGTTTACCTGACATGTCCCAACCCAAGGGTCAGGCAAAGTCAGGCAATTGACCAGATTCACACACACCTGACGGCCCTTTCCTTTCCCCACAGGGATAAAAGGTGGAGCACGAGAGCACAATACGAGCAAGGCAGACCGCACAACGAGAGAGCTAACTCAGGACGGCAGTTCAAGAGGAGGAAAAAGACGGCACAAATCGAGAGGGTCACAAGGAGAGAGGCAACCTTGCCCTTTCCGAGCCAGGCCCGTGAAACCTCCACGGAAGGAATCGTAAGACCGCCGATAAGAAACCGAACTGTGTTGAACAAAATCAGCAAACGGCTAATTGAAGAAAGTACAAAGAACTGTTAATACAAGAGGGAAAAAACAGCTACAGAGGAGTCAGGCACCACGTGGGGGCTCCCTCAGGAAACTCTGGGCGACTACCCTATTGTTGAAACTACCGTTACCAGAAGGCCTTGGGAAAGGCGAGAAAGTGGTCAAAGTGGTCATAGAGGGGTCTAGTAAAATCCTCTGTACAGCCCAAAGTCTTTGACTGGCAGATGATTGTAAAGCTTAGGGAAGTGAATCCTGCATCGTAAGAACTGTTCAAGAAACTGTGTGTTTGACAAAGTTGCCAAGAGTGAACCCGACAGAGGGATGCTGATAGAAAGGGGGCAAAGCCTGATGTTGCAATGAACAGTGTGTTGACAGGAGTGAACCCAGCAGAGGGATGTCCACAGTGAACTGTGTAAAAGGACATTTAAGATTCGTGAATGACAGCAATGAGATTGTGATAAAAGCCATAGTGAACTCGATGGAGGGAAGCAAACACCTGAGAGGTATCTGAGCCCAGAAGACGGGGACCCAGGGGTGAGAAGCCATTACCCCACCCCCCTCACCCCTGACACGTGAAGTACCACAGAGAAAGCTTTTGAATACAAGCCAGGGTGAACCCGACAGAGGGAGGCTGACATTCGAGAGGGGTTTGAGCCCGGAAGAGGGGGACCCAGGGGCGAAGAATTATCACCCCACGTACAAAACAGGGAAGAACTTTTGTATTATGATTTTGAGCTCATCAGGCCATCGGAAACAAGAAACTTAACTACCGAAGGTTCTGATATTGCCAAGAACTTTTGTGGATCTGAGCCCGGATATCACCCACCTTTTAAGCAGAAAGGAACTTTGTTTATTATTTTTAGAACACATCAGGTCGTCGGAGACAAGAGACTTTTTGTAGAAACGAGAATTAACCACCGAAGGCTCTGATAGCTGAGAACTGAACTGTTGGCTCGTGCTGGTAAAGCTCGAGCATGTGCTGTGCTCCGGAGTCCTGCCTTGTCCTGTGCTCAAAAAATGGGAAAGGGAGACCCGGACTACTGCATTCTGACTTATTATTTATGAACACTTCTTTCTTACCTTATCCCACACTCTTTGTTTGTATTTAGCGTAAGTATTGGCAAAATGTTTTTCTTAGTATAGGCCCTTCTATTTTGGCAAGACGCCACTAGGATCACCTTATTATTAGAAGGTTGCAGCTTGCTCCCATCTTAGGTTTAAGTTTATGACAGGTGTTTTTCCAACCCGCATATAGAGTTTATTAATCACCCTTGAACTGTGATCACTTGTGGCTGTCTTTACTGTTGCCATCATGAGCTCTTTACAGCTGTCTTAAATATTAAATGTAAAGAGGAACCTGGCACGAATTATATTTCATTTTACATCTCAGGTGGGCACATTCAAAGTGTTTTCTAGTATTCATGTCTTTTTTACTGAATCCTGCTGAATTATCTGTTTTTACAGAACGGCCACTCGTATTTAGTTCTGTGAATTTTCAAAATGAATGTTGTAGTTACAATACTAGAATTTGATTATTGTGTTTATTTTAGGACCCTCTCCCTCTGCCAGGCAAACATTTTTTTATAAATAAGTGATAGTGAACAAGACACTGAAGCACGGGGTGACAGGTGCAAAGAGTCCCAGATGTCCCAGTCTTGATATAACAATATTTCTTTTAATTCTAGTTGATTGCTTGACGTTCATGCTACTTTTACATTATTAACTTTAATTATCATTATCACTTGTAAAGGTACAAATATCCCCCTTCCGTGTTCTCCCATCCGCCAGTCACCAGCACCCTTCACGTTTCACCAATTTCCCATCACAACTTCCTTTGCCTAACTACTCGCTCTCCGAGTCATGTGCATACTCGATATGCCTGTCAACGGCCAACTTAAACTCGCACTCCCTGTCCCTGCTACACTCCCAACCAGACTCTCAATTTACCCCTGGCCCTCTCCATTTCCTCTTGAAGTTTCTAATTCTTTTGTCTCACTCTCTCTTTTCCCTCACCTCTGCTTTGCCTAATCTGTTGCTGCTTCTGCTTCTCAAGTCCTTTCTCCCACTCTCTCATGCTCTTCCTCCCTCTCCCAAAACCTCTGCAATTTAATTGACATTGTTAGTCATGCTTATAACCTTGTGATTCAGGGCTGGCTAAAGTTCTATCACTGTTTGTGGGGGCGCATTTCAACATGATGGTTGGGGCACCCCATGGTTAGAGTGGAGAACAACAGTCAGAGGCACCTGTGGGACCCATACATTATAATGGAGACTACGAAATACAGCCAGGGAGGAAAAAGCCACAGATTATCACGAAACGAACACCCAGCAGGGAGCTGAAACACTAAATGTCCACCGAAAATGTATTTATCTCTCTTTGTAAGCAAGGGGTTAATGTAGAGCAACCGGTAAAAAGGCACCACAGAGGCCCAAGGGAGGTGACGCCCTGAAGGGCTCTAGTAAATGCAGCTTGTAATTTGCGCACTGCAAAATGCACATTTAAAGTCTTGAATGAAACACGTATATTGTCGTGTCATAAAACAGCTGCCTGCCAACATGGGGACAGTTGCTCTGGCCCTTTCAAGGGAAAAGATTGAAAGGCCCGAACACCGTTTCTGTTCATGGCCATATCGCAAGTTATATTATTTCCTGTGATGTTATGATATGCTAGTTATTATTTTTGAAACTTGAATCCTACAGCTTTTTAGTTACAAAATGTTGGCAAGTATGAGATGACAACAAAAGAAATTACATCACATTGACCTTTAACCTGAGAATATCACAGATTACAGTAAATAACTGCCTGGTGCACTATAACCCACATCCACTGACCCATCATGAGAATTCACATCACCAAATGAGCGGTGGCGGCTGGTGAATTTGTTAATTGGAAAGATGTAAAAGTGATTTGATGGACTCCTTTATTGTGTCTCCTGATCAGCTGTATTGATACAGCCAGCACGACTGTCCAAAAACTCTGGGGCAACAGGCCCTCGACAATCCTTGAAACAACATGGAAAATAAAGTCCATAAATGTCTTGATGTCAGTTCTGAAGAGGAGCACCAGGAGTTGAACCTGCTCCGTGCCCTCTGCTCCGGCTTCTGCTGCTTCGCACTCTCGGGAGCTTTCACTTCCTTCTTTCACGAGATCTCGCAAGACTACGTAGTCTTGCAATATCTCTACACTTACTCCGTTTGGAATGTGTGTATGTAATGTGGAATGTAGAATGCAGATGTAAGGGTGACTGTTGGAGAGATGACTGGTTGGTGTATGAGGTCGCTGGAGAACTCACAAAGCAAGTATCTTTTACCTCATTCTTGTGGCCTCGTTTTATATGAGAAGGTACATCAATATGGCGACGAGCGGTCACCAGCTGCCTGGACCCACGCGGAATAGGAACTGTCCTCAGCTCAGAGAAATGCTCCTGTCTTGGCTCAGGCATCATTTTATGTGCTGTGCTGACACCGAAGTAAGTGGTATGCATTGTGGGGGAGAGTGGAAAGCAAACGCAGTGGAAGCCAGCTAGAAGTACAAACAGTGAAGGAAGGGCTGCAGCAATGCGTGTGCGCAGCACAAACCATCTAGAATATAATGGCATAAAAAGGGCAGCAGACAGATTTGAAGCAAAATCAGAAGAAAGGACCTTCGGAAGTAGCGCAGCGTGCAGCCATTTTGGGAGTTACTGTAAACGATCAGCATTACTTGCTCTTCTCATCCTAGTCTCAGTAGATTGGTCAGGCAACTAGCTCATTAATCACTGCGCTTCCTCTTCGCAGTGTTGTGATTTGAGAAAATAATTATTCAAACTTTCTTGATTTTCTCATGGTGATGCCAAAGAAACACATTGAGAGAGCAAGTGTGAATTGAGGCCCATAGGCAGTTGGTGAGCAGGTGCAAGTGTATCTATGTAACCTGGCATTAGCCCCGCCCACCTGTCAATCACCTTAAACTGTTGGCGCCTTCCTGGTCTGCCACCATGTTTCCATTCTTAAGCAACCCTCCAGCCTATTTTCCTTTGCAGTTGGTGAGCAGGTGCTAGTGAATCTAGGTAACCTGCCCTAAGCACCACCTGCTCTTAACCCTTAGATCATGGGTGTTTCTAGCCCGGGCATCCAAAGTGAAGGGCAGATGAAGAAAAGGGCAATTCCTGTTTGGACCTGTTCGAGCCGGGAGTACCCAGGGCCCGACCCCCTGCTCAGATAGCAGGTATGCAGGCTCTGCATGTGTTTTCTCCCTCCATCTCCACAGGGCATCCACACCATCACTAGACAACACCAACGTCAATGACATTGCCCCTCCTATAAGGCAGGGACTCTGCAATGCAGCAACCTCACCCACATCAACCTCAAGCCCATCAACACCTCCTCACCGCCCACAACATAGAAGTTGATGCTAGCCAATGTCTGCTCAGCTATCACCCATGCAGCAGACATCACCAACCTCATCACTATACACAACCTTGACGCAATTTTCATCACAGATATCTTGCTGACACCCACCTCCATCCACATCCTAGACGTCCCTGCCCCCGACGGCTACATCATCCAACACAGAGACCAGCCGAACAAGACAAGCGGAGGCCTCGCATTCATACACAAGACCTCATGGCCCTGCACCAGACTTGACATCAACAACATTGGCTCCTTCGAAGTCCTCTGCTGCCACTTCCTGCTCTCCCCTTCGGACACAGTCACCTTCCATCTCCTCTACAGACCACTCAAACCCAGCGTTGCCTTTATCTGAGACTTCACCAACCTGGTCATCACCATGTCCCTAATGCACGTAAACAACATCTTCCTAGGCGACTTCAAACTCCCAGGCAACAAGGCCACCAAACAAATGAAGGAAGCTCTACTCAGCCTTCTCGACACCCTTAGCCTCGCAAAGCACACGATAGACCCAGCACACAAGAAAGGTAACATCCTCAACCTAATCATCACATCACTGCACTGTCTTCCCTGCACTACAACTACAGCTCTCCTCTCCCACTTGACTGGTCTGACCACATAGCTGTGCCTTTCAACATCCTGCACAGCACCCCAGTCAAGCACTCCCAGCAGAAAGCAAGCAGACTAACCTTCAGGTCTTTCAGGAAATTCCCAGTGGAAGCCCTCACAGAAACCCTCACCAACCTACACCTTACATGGACCAAACACCCACAACCGAACTGCGACTCTCTACTGGAAGCACTCAATGCCACCTTCTCAGCCTCCATCAACCAACACAAGCCTCTGAAATGGCTGTAATTTCTTTTATTTAAGTAATTACTATATTAAAAAAACCCAGGCTGACACTATTTTGAATTTTGAATTTTGTGGAAATTGTAATGGAAGAAGCATTCAACCAAAGAGAAGCACAAGCAAATGAATTATTTCTTAGACATCGTAATACTGGGCCCTCTACTCCAGCACAAAGAAATCAACACTCATTGAGACATATGTTTGAACAATTGGAAAACTTAAGTAAACAAGAATTGAACAAATGGTGGGAGATTAAAACACTCAAAATGTATTTAGAGGTCAATCGAGTTCCAAGAGGCCTCCGTATTTGCATTTTTCCATCATTTGAAGAGGACGATACAGAAGCACTAAATGATTGGGTAGAACTTTTAAATAGCACATCTAATGAAATGATGATACGGCTGATCAAGCAGCAATAACGCATGAAAAAATGATGAAGGATATCGAAGACACTAAAGAAATAATAAACAATTTAGAATGTCCAGAAATCACGTTAAAAAACTACCAGATCTTGGATGATTTTCTTGGAAATTATGAAAGAGAACCCAAAATCAAAAAGCAAAGAATCTTCATAAGAGATGAGGATGATTACATCAACAATAGAATTTTCACATATCAAAAGAAGTATGATGCCAATATGAAATTCAACTCTAAAAAAAGCAAAATTCCCACAAAGGAAAGTAACCTTTCAACACCATCCTCTTCAGACATTGATATATCCAGTGATAAAGAAACACCAGCAACTGAGACAGCTCCAGCTAAAAAAGCCTCGATTACAGACGTCACACCTGATATTAATAAACCATCTCCTTAGAAGACAACCTTGTCCTTTTTTGGAAGAAGTTCTGAGACACAGAATAAGTTCAAGAATCATCAACCCATTGGTACCATCAAAACAATCACAGCCTCTAAATACCTCTCACCAAAACGCCAGAGAGGAAAGAGAGGAGGCAGCAAAACGAGGAGAAGGAAACCAAGGAGTAGAGACAAGAGCTCAAAGACAAGGGAAGAGAAGATAAATCTTATCATTAATCTTTCTAACTATAAAGTCACGCCATCTTTAACATCAGCACTCAGCAAAGGGCTATCATTCAGTCCTACCAATAAAGGAGACTATTTCCTGACTCAATTGGATCTTTACAGATTTTGTAGAAAAGTGAAACTAAAAAAGCACTTTGAGGAAACTCCATTCAGAAAAGAGCTTTCTGAAACATTATTTCCATCACAACTCTCAGACAAAATGGTCAAAGATATAGTGGATCTACTCAACTTAGAAGAAGATCAATATTACACTAAAGAAATGTTCTTGGGGGAGCAAAAGATTTCAACATACCTTACTGAAGAAACAAGTATTAAACCAAAATCAACCTATATACCTATTCTTTCATCAGAAAACGTGATGGACATCTTTCACAAAGCAGTTAGTGGTAACCTAAGAAAGAACTATTTGAGTAACACGCATTCTAAACACTCTTACAACCTAACCAAGGATGAAAAGTTGGCATTAAAAGAATTAAGAGAAGACAAAACAGTGGTAACAAAGGCAGCGGACAAAGGAGGAAAAATCGTTCTATTCAACAGAACAGACTATACGAATGAAGGCTTCAAACATTTGAACACACCAGGGTGTTATGAAAAATTAACCAACAATCCTATACAAGATCTTGAAAAAATTTGGAACTCAATGCTGAAGTCATGGCATGAACAAGACCTACTTAGTGATAAAGAATATCAAGGTTTGATTTGTAAAAACTCAATCATGGCAACAATTTATTTTTTACCCAAGGTCCACAAAACATATCAGAATCTTCCACCGCTTTGACCAATCCTAAATGGTATTGGCTCTTTAACTGAAAAAACTTCTCAATATATTGATTCACAAACTACAAGTCAATGTGCCAGAAAGTACAGCCAAGGTTGTTATTGTTATTGTTATTTGGTGTGAAAACAACACTGAACCAACTTTTGAAATTTATGACAAGCAAGAAGTGAAAATCATACTGTACCAGCATTGTAATTCAAAGTGAAATCATGATTGAATTGTTAAGGTGTGAAAATAACACTGAACTTGTTTTGTTTATATGAATAAAAATAATTAACGATTTGGACTCACCTGTGAATATTTGACCAAATAGGTTGGCGCATTCGAGTAAGCTATTCCCATTTCTTTATTTTTCTCTGAAACAACACACCTGCAAACCGAAACCATCAGCAACCTGGTACATGCAAGAACTCAACCTCAATAAAAGAGTCATCAGGAAACAAGAGAAAACCTGGTGCCGCTCCAGGACCGCATCCGACATGGTGCGCCTGAAGGAACTCCGAGCAACCCATCAATAACTAATCAACACAGTCAAGACCTCCTACTATCAGAATACCATAGCAGAAGCCAACAACAAAAGCAGAGCCCTCTTCAAAGTGGTCAAGCACTGCGTCAACCCGATACCCAACCTTGCCATACCATACTCCATCACAAAATCCAGTGCCATCAACAACTTCTTCATCCAAAAAATCAGCAAGATTTGCCAGCACATAGACGCCAGCTCTGCATCCACAGACCCACCGCAAACCCCTCCTCGCAAACTTTCCATAACCTGGACAACATTCAAGACACTCTCGACAGAGGACCTGGTAGAGACCTTGGCTGCCCTCAAAGCCACATCGCACACAAACGACATCCTCCTCAAAACCCTCCCTTTAGAAGCTCTCCTTCCATACCTGGGGATCATCAACAGCTCTGTAACTCAAGGCACCTTCCCATTGACCCCAAAAACAGGACAAATGCTCCCTCTACTAAAGAAATCCACTCTGGATCCTGACAACTATCACCCCATCACCCATCTTCCCTTCCTATCTAAGATCATCGAGAAAGTGTTACCCCCACAACTGCAGCAATACATTGACACCAACAATCTCCTCCAAACCTACCAACATGGATTCAGACACAGATGTAGCACAGAGACAGCAACAATACTGGTGGTCGACGAAGCCCTCAGCATCCTTGATGACGGCCACCCCTGCCTCCGGGTTGTATTAGACTTCTCGGCTGCTTTCGACACAGTTGACCACCGGACGCTTACGGACACCCTACATGGGTGCATGGGGATCAGCAACCTTGTCCTACGCTGGTTCAAGTTCTAGTTTGCCAACAGCAAGCAGTTTGTTCAGATGGACTCCTCTAGATCGCCAATGCCACCCTTCACCCGTGGAGTGATGCACAGTTCCATCCTTTTCCCAGTGATCTTCAATCTATACATGGAGGCACTAGGAGCCCTCCTACCCACACACAGCATCCACATCTACCAATACGCCAACAACACGCAGCTATACCTCAATATCGACTCCATCAAGGACATGCATAGGCTCAAAACCTGTCTCTCGCTGATCCAGTCTTGGATCTCCAGCGCATACTTGAAGCCAAACCCCTCCAAGACCAAATTCCTACTGCCCAACAACAACACTGAACACCCAGACATACAGCCCTGGCTATCAACCATGAACTCAGGGCTTCACATCCGAGCTCACCTCTTGTGCCAGGTGCCTCGGGTTCCACATCGACAAACAACTCTCCTTCAAAACACACATAGCTAAGAAAAATCAGACAGCTTGCTATCAGCTCTCCCTCCTGCGAAAAGTCAATCCCTTCCTCAGTCCAGACAGTTTTAGATCCACCCTTCAAGCACTGGTCCTATCCTACCTGAATGGTGGCAATACACTTCCCAAAGGCCTCCCTTGTGCCCCTGAGAAGTGTCCTGCACGCGGCCACACACCTCATCAAGGGTCTACGCAGATACAACCATATCACCCCAGCCCTCATCTACCATCACTGGCTTCCACTGCATGCACTTCAAGTCTTGCTGTATCATCTATAAGGCAGTCGCCCTCAAGTCGCCTAGCTACAACACAGCGAAACTCAGCATCTCTGGCAGACAGTGCACCACCAGAAGCCAGGACATGTGCAGACTTGAAATCTGCTGCTTTAAAAAGTAAAGGACCAGGAAACAAGCCTACTCTGCCTATGCCTCAAGACTATGGAACCTCCTCCTCGATGGCATCAGACTCTCCCCCACGCTCCTACAATTCAGAAAATAACTCAAGACCCACCCCTTGAAGGAGTCACTCTTCCTCAACACCTAGGCCATCACATTGCCCCTCACGCCACCTGGCTCACTAAACGATGTCCACCCCTCTCCTACCCACCACCCGTTACAGATGTACCCCTCCTCTGTGCCCCTCTATATCCTACCCCCCGCTGTATATTTGTTCTGGTGTTACCTCTGAAAAGCGCTCTGCTATGCATCTATAATGTTGTACACCTCTGTAAAGCACACTGTTATGTATCTGTATTGGTGTATACCTCTATAAAGTGAGCTATTGCTTCTCGAAGCTAGGTCCGTGCTCAATAAATACCATAATAATAACAATAATAATAGTAATAATAAATAATAATCATCATTTAGCCCAATCCTCCAAGAGCAGTATTGGATAGGCAAGGAATTACAGTGCAAGGAATTGAGAGTTTCCTTGTGAATCCTGGCCAGCTATTCTGTGGCTTGAATGGAAGGAAAACTGGAGGAAGTGCATCAATACTGTAGATCATGGGAGTGGATAAGAGAAGATTACTTCTCCTGTGCTCTGGGACCAGAAGGGCAGCATAAATATAGAGAGCTGCCTCAGTTAACGGATCTTGAAGCAGGAGATTTAGATGCGAACAGACACATCATAAGGCAATTAGACAAATATTATGCCTCCATGTTGCTATTAATAAATATCATGTTTATACAAGAGTTCAAATGGAAGATGAAATAGTGGAAGAATATGTGTCATCTCTCAAGAGGCTAGCGCTCACATGCCGGTTTGGCAATGGAATAACAACAAAGGAACTGATTTGGGATCAAATTATAATACATACCAAAGACTGTCATCCAAGAGCGATTATGGATGAGTGGTGATCCATCATTGCAAGAAGCCATAGCAAAAACAATTGAGCACACAAAGCTGTGCTCCAAGGAAATGAAGAGCAAGAAGAAGGAGACACAACAAACGCAAGCAGAAGGGGATAGAGAAATCGAAGCAGGGGAACATACACGTCACTGTGGTCAGAAAAAAAGGAAATGCAAGGTGGAAAAGAAGAAGAGACTGGTGGGGAAAAACACTAGAGACCGAAAGATCACAAAAATAAGGAACAAAGGACATTTCTGAAGAAAGGACTTTACAAATATGACACAAGAGACAAACATAGGTGCTACAGATGCAGCAGGGTTGGTCACCATGCAACGTCCTGGAATTGTCCTGCAACACGACAAACGTGCGCTGCATGTGAAATCAAGGGGTATCTTGCAGCAGTATGCAGGAATAAGAAGAGAGTATCCATGGTGCAAGAAGATTTGGACTCAGAGGAGGAAAGAGTTGTGGTAGTTCGTGAAGATGACTATAAAGGTCTGCAGTGCCCTAGCTGTGAGATTATCTTTGAAAATTAGAGTTTGAAGGTGATGGTTGATAGTTGTTCCCCTTTCCCAATTATAACAAGAGTAAGAGTAAGGGTCTCAAAAGAAAGTTACACCAACCGGACCTAAAAACTCCTGGAGGATTTGAAGGGTCCAGAATTTACATAACTGGCTGGATAAAATGTATAGTTCAATTTAAGAACAACACAACAGAAGTGAAGATCTACATAATGAATAAGGGTTTAAATGGTTATATGTGAGTGGTAAATTTCACTGAAGTGCAAATTACTGAATAAATAAAGATTTCTTTTTGAAAAACAAATTGGGGGGTTCCCCCAAGCCCTCTGTTTTCCTACCCTTTCCACCACATCCCCACCCAATGTTAACCCCCTACCCCACTACCATATATATATTTATTTAAACTTTTGGGTATTTTTTGGTATTTTTTACTTCGGTAAAAAAATTACCACTCTGAATTTTTTTCGGGAAAATGACTGGATAACTGGTGTGAACGTATTAGGCTGGAGAGACCAGGCAGCTTTGAAAATGAGATTAGATCCATGTGAGGCCGGACCAGTTCTATGAGTGGAGGGCAATAAAGCGAACTTGGAGAAGAAACAGACAACAGATGCCCATGAAAGCAAGGGAGTCGCAGATTTATGTCAGACCAAATTAGGTCGCCTCAAAGGATATGCCCACAGGATAATTCTTAAATCAGATGCAGTTCCAGTGGTCCACAGAAAAGTTAGACTCATCCTGTTTGCACTAGTGGACAAGGTAGAACAAGAACTGGACAGATTAGAACAAGAGAGATTATTAAAAGGCTTGAATCTTCCCACTAGGTGAGCCCCATAGTGGCGGTGTTAAAGAAAAATGGCAAGCAAATCATTTATGTGGCTCTAAACAATTTAAACAAAAACATTCAAGTGGATGCATTTCTTTACCAATTATTTGTGAAATGCTGAACTTCATAGAAGGGGAAGATGTGTTGATGACTTTAGATTTATCGAATGCCTACCACCAAGTAAGTATGAATCACAATGTGGCCTGGTGACCTGCGCACAGATTCCCTCACAAAGTCACAAAATGTGGTTAAGTTCAATAAAAAAAGTTCAAATATCCAAGTGATTCAAGCAAATGCTTTTCTTTTGAATGTTCAAAGACTGCCAGCATGCATTTCGACGATTTCAAGGTCTTCCTAACGGCTGCATAACACATTCATATTCATCAAAACATCAAAAAGACCCAATCATAACAAAACACAACATATTGTGGAAACAATATTTAATTGTAAATCCAATACAAAACCCCCAAATTAAAACGAAACACACATTTAAGTAATACATTATAACATTGATTAACATATACATAAATGTTTAAATATTGAAACCACCAAAATGTTTCAATATTGAAATCCCCTGGTTGTATTACCAACCATGAGTAAAGATTGCAACAAGGGAGAAAATGGGGTAACGAAAAGGGAAAAGAAGGACGATAGAACCACATATTAGAATCTAGCATACAATTGCGTTCAAATGTTCCAATATACAAACACTTAATGGGTGTGATGATGCAATGGTACCACTCATGCTCAACAATGTCTCAAAATAGTGAAACACTGCCACCTCCAAAAACATATATATTAAAAAAATCCTTTACATTATATGGTGCTGGCTCAACTTCCATGGTCTCAGGCTACCACTGAATAAACCACATCACTGTGTGCTTGTTTGTTTGTTTGTTTGTTTTATTTGCTTGTATAGCGCACCAAGCCGAAGGTATCTGGGTGCTTTTCCTGAGGTACATGTTACATAGTTATATGCAGTAATAAGGTACAAAGTACATTGAATTATACATTGGAATATAAAGGTAATTAACATTTACAAATATATACAAGGTATTAGAGATTTACAAAATGTACAATAGAGGTAGGTTCATGATTAGAGCTAGAGTAGGACTGCAACTGGCTTTGGACGGCTTAGGAGTGAGACCTAACAAGGCTCTGGGCATGGTCGAGTGGGTAGCAAGGGTCTGGAAATCACGATAGGTCAGAGTGGTCATTTAGTTGGATTGTGAGGATTACCAGCATTTTGTTTTGTTCCAAAAAGAGAGGAACACAGGGTTGGTTCTTAGAGCAAGTGGGAGTTTGTTCCAGGTCTTGGCTGCTAGCACCGCAAAGCTGGAACCCCCTCCTTTGTTTAGTTTATAGGTGGGAATGTTTAGGCAGTGGGAGTAAGTAGATCTGGTAGGCCTAATGGATTCCATCCTAGAAGATGTATTCATCAGGTATTTAGACACTGAGTCATTGAGGCATTTGTGGGTGAGTGTTCGGAAGGTGATCCTGTCTTGGATCGGGAGCCAGTTAGCATTTTGTCTAGTTTGTGTGATGTGACTAGAACGAGGAATTTTTAGTGCAGCCCTAAGAGCATTGTTTTGCAATACTTGAAGTTTGTTTAGATTCTTTTGACTGGTGCCCAAGGAATCTGCATGATTTTTCCGTCACGGAAATGTCTGTGACGGAAAGGTTTGCATAGGAAATGTACGCACCACCAAAGGTTTGTACATTTCCCATGTGAACAAACACTGCAAATCACACATACCCACACCCATACCCACAACACACCCATGACACAGACCCCACCCACAATACCAACACACCCCCGCCACACCCCTAACACACCCCCACTCCCTTACTTACCTTCCATTTTGCTGTGTCCCTGCGATGCCAGTTCCCTTTCCCTTCTGTGATCGGGAACCAGCACGCAGGGTCCTTTTCTTTTTTTTTTTACGGGCAGCTGCAAGGGTTTCCTCCACAACCCCTGCTCACTATACTGCAAAGTATAGTGAACTGGGTGTTGCGGGGGACACCCCGCAGCCCCCGTTTTTTTTTCTGGGGTGTGCTGCGGTGGTGTCCCCCGCAACACCCCGCTCACTATAGTGAGGGGACACACCCGCAGACCCCGTTTTGTTTTTCAGAAGTCGGTTGTGTAGCAGGGGTGTCCCCTCGAACCCCCGCTCACTATGCTGTAAAGTATGGTGAGCGGGGTGTTGCAGGAGACTCCCTCCGCAGACCCCGCAGTCTTTTATTTTATTTTTTTACTTACCTTCAATGCATGCCACGAAAGGTTCGAACTTTTGGTGTTCGAACCTTTGGTGGTATGCATTTTACTGACTTTTTGTGCGGTCAGACCTTTTTTTCGGTCCGTTCGTACAATTCCGTGCCCAAGTAAAGAGTATTGCAATAGTCCAATTTGGACATTATGAGGGCTCTGGCAAGGGTGAGACAACTGTTAGAGTTCAGAAATGGTTGACAGGCATTTATCAGTTTAGATGTGTAAGCTGTAGATGAGGCAGTAGCATTGACTTGTCTTTGGAGGTTTTGGGCAGAGTCTATGTAGAAACCTAGGGTTTTTGCTACCTTGTCTACTTTGATGAGGTTACCATCAATAGAGAAAGAGGAGTAGCTAGGGCCTAGTTTGCTGAGTCTTAGATTAGAGCCAATGAGGAGGATCTCAGTTTTGTTGTCGTTGAGACAAAGGCTGTGGTTGGCCATCCATCCCTGTATTTTGCAATAGATTTTGTTGAGAAGAGTGGTGTCGGATTGGTAGTTGCCTGATAGAGTGATAAGTATCTGTGTATCATCTGCGTAATTCGTGTATGATATGCCTAGCTCGTCTAGATGGTCAAACAGTAGCTTTGTGTATATGTTATAGAGGGTGGGTGATACACATGATCCTTTAGGGACTCCGCAGGTGATGGGTCAAGGCATGGCTGAAGCGATGGGGGAGAAGACCCTCATGGATCTGTCCGCCAGGAAGGAGTTGACCCAGGATGTCGCTTGGCTAGAGAATGAGGCAGCTGTAGTTAGATGGTTGGTTAGGATGTTATGGTCGACTAGGTTGAATGCTGCCGATAAATCCAAAAGTAGGAGTAGCGCCGGTTTACCATTATCCCTAGCCTCATCCATTTGGTTTTTCAGGTCCAAGAGGGCTGTTCCTGTCCCATGTCTTGGTCTGAAGACCGATTGTCTTAGGCCAAAGAGGTTGTTTGCTTCAAGGTGATTTTGGATTTGGATATATGCAGCCTTATCTAAGATTTTTAGAAGAAAGGGCATGTGGTAATTGGTCTAATGTTGGTTGGGATATTCGGGTCAAGATTTGGCTTTTTGATGAGCGGCATGACCCATGTGTCTTTAAGATTTTTTAGGACGGTCCATGAGGCAAAGGAAGCGTTTATAAAGGAGGTAATGAAAGGTGCAAATTCTTTTGCAAATTCTTTTATGATGGAGGCTGGGCATATATCGCCTTGACACCTAGAGGGTTCAAGGAATCTGATGATAGATTCAACCTCTAGGGGGGTGACAGGCGTACATTTAAAGGTTGTATTTGGAGTGATAGGTGAGGCAAATTGGGAACTTTGCTTAGAATGCAAAGAATTAGGACTACTCATTTTGGCAGGAATCGACAGGCTGGCCCTTTTTGCTTCAATTTTGGTTTGGTTTATTGAGAAGAGCCTTTTGGATGTTAGTACACCAGAGGGCATCTTTTTTGCAAGAGTCAGGTGGTGTCAGAGGAGATTCTAATTTTTTAAGGATGGTGAAAAGCTCCTTAGTATTAGATTTGGCGTTGGAAATTCTGTTTTTATAGCTTTCCCTTTTAGTTTCTAGGATAGCTGTTTTATAAGTGGTGGAAGCGCTTACAAATTCATCCTTATTTAGGGATGAAGGTTTTTTTGTTCCAGGACGCTTCTGCTATTGGTCTAAGGCGTCTAGTAGATTCTGGTTCTATAGTTCTACCATGGCGGCTGGATCTAGATGCGGGGGCAACTGTTACTGAATGATAGGTTGAATTAAAGTGAGTATACTTTCTAAGGAGCTAAGGCGGTTGTTTCTGGATAATGCTGGTAGAGCTTGGGTGTCCTTCGGAGATGGAGATTTGGAGTACGGAATTTCGAAGGAAATTACTTTATGGTCAGACCAAGCACAAGAGTGTTGGCTAATAATTTGGTGTCGCAGTTGAAGTCTGCTACCCAGTTTAAAGTTCTGCCTTTCCAGTGAGTTGGGTCGGAAATCCTTAATGAAAAACCCAGTTCTTGGAGAGTGTTTTGCATAGTTAGAGTGTTAGTATCTAGGTTGTCATGTAGGCCTAAGTTTAAATCGCCTAGGAGTAGTATTTGTGAGTTAGATTTTGTATTTAGGGTGAGGAGGCCGGTAATGTCATCCTCAAAGGACGAAAGTTGGCCAGGAGGTCTATATATAATGTGGATGAGGATTGTCTGTTCTGGTGAAAGTGGGAGTTTCACAGAGAGGAGTTCACCAGATGTGAACTGGGTGTTAGAGCACTCTTTGATGGCTCGGGAACTTTTAGCAATGATAGCTACCCCTCCTCTTTCTTTAGAGGTTCGATCAGCCCTGAAGAGGGTATAGTCATCTAGGACTGCTAGCATCAGAGCCGGGCCAGCAGCTGGGTGTAGCCACATTTCTGTGATTGCCAAGAGATCTAATCCATTGGATGTGATCAAGTCTGCAATGTCTAATGCATGGGCAATTAGTGACCTAGCATTAATTAGGGCTCCCTTGATAGTGGTGCCTTTTAGTTTTGATGGAAGAGCATTGAACTTGTTAGTCGGAGTAAGAGCGGGAGATGTTGTGTCAGTGCTGCTGGTCTGAGTGAGCCTCAGTGGCTTATGATGAGCAAGAAGTCCTGATGATGTTCATCAAAAACCTTCTAGCCACATTCTATGCTGTATTCCCTACCAAGAAAAGTTATACATGCCAACTAATCCTGAGACAACCCAAATAAGTGTACCCGAAAGCCTGACAGTAACACTCAGTGATGAATTACTTCAAAATGAGTCATATTCACCAGTTTCTATTCATGTATCCATTAAGTCATTCAAACACTTTCATGAAGGTGTTCCAAAAACACTCATTCCCTGTGTCCTAAAAGAGAACATGCATGGCCATTATTATCTATATATATATATTCAGTGAAAACACTTTGTTAAAGGGACGTTATGGTAAAGTTGCGCTACTAAAAACCTATGAAATTCAGTGAAAAAACTTTGTTAAAGGGATGTTATGGTTACAAGTAAAACCGAAAAACCCCAGAAATTCGCCAATTATGGTAAGCTAAGCAACCATAACTCTCACCACCACCGTGCACTGCTAAGACTAACACCCATGACATCAAAGATGTCGCGAGTTATGGTTGCTTAGCTTACCATAATTGGCGAATTTCTGGGGGTTTCGGTTTTACTTGTAACCATAACGTCCCTTTAAAAAAGTATTTTCACTGAATTTCATAGGATTTTAGTAGCGCAACTTAACCATAACGTTCCTTTAACAACATTTTTTCACTGAATTTCATAGGTTTTTAGTAGCACAACTTAACCATAACATCCCTTAAACAAATTTATTTCACTGAATATAGATATAGATATCATGAATTTGAAACGTTCTTACAAGGATACCCTCAGTTATATAGATATACCAGACAACATACTGAACCCCCTGTCCCAAGCTAGTGGCTGTAATGTCCGCGGACCATGCGAATGTCCGTGAACAGTCTCGTTCAAAATCAACACTGTCCAAAAGCTCAGGGGGTTTCTTACATTGTTATATCATACAACAAACACACTGAACATGTTCAAACAGCAGCATATAAATAAATTACATTAAAAAAGAAATAAGAAGTACAAACTGTATATGTAAGACACCAACAGTCCAATTACAAAGCATATGAAACATAATGGAACATACCAAAAAAATTAAAACACAATGCCTCCAGCAGAATTACCTCACAGAAACTGCACAGCAAATATCAACAGCACGCCTACAAAGCAGTAACAGGAAAACTGAAAAAGAAACTGGTAGGTACACTACATTCATTCCTGTAGTTATAAACTTTCTTTAGTAGGATACACTAAAAAATAATGTACCTTTTTTTTACACAGAAATAGCTAGCACCCTGGAGTGGCTTGAAGAAAATGTTCCCGGGGATGAAATAAGTGAAAACAGTGATACTAATGGTAGACACTGCAGTTTTCAAAGTAAGCCAATTAACACAAATTATTTTATATGTACCTAACACATTTTCTTTTCTTTAACAGAACGTACAGAAAATAAGAATAATACTGATAAGACTGTGGAAAATCATCTTCAACGTTTAGAAGAAAAAATTGATCAATTAATAACCAATTTCATTATTTTTAAGAACTTTGTAGAAAACCAAATCATGGAAAAAATTAAATTTCACTGTCCCACGTGCACCTGTACCCCTTCTCCATGTCCCAGTCAACCATCCCAAAAAATCCCCATCACCAAAAACATTATGATGAGACCTCAATCCCTTCCTCCCCTACCATCCAACATATAGAAAACCCTAATTCCCCAGTATATGTCTCAATATCTGCTTCCCCCTCTTTCATAATTTCTATATTTTTGTACAATAATAAAATATTATGTATACAGTTCTTATATTTCTCTGTGTTTTTTGTATTTGTAAAAGACTGTTAGAGTGTCCGCGGACGGCGCGGCTAACCGGAATGTCAGCAATTAACCAAAATGGGGGTGTCCTAAGGACACTATGTCTGTTCGCACTGTCCACAATAAACATGGGGGTGTCCGTAGGACACATAACTTGTCCGCCTGTCCATAATTAACCAAAGTGGGGGTGTCCTAAGGACACTATGTCTGTTCGCACTGTCCGCAATCAAAATGGAGGTGTCCGTAGGACACATAATCTGTCCGCATGTCCACTATTAATCAAAATAGGGTGTTCTAAGAACATCCCCCCTGTTCGTATTGTCCGCAATCAGAGTGGATGTGTCCGTAGAGCACATAACCCGTCCGCATGTCCGCAAAGTTATGACACACCTTTAATTAGTTTGGGGACCCAAACCCTGTCAGGTGGATATTTGTGCGCATGCGCATGCCACCCTCGGGTCCTACGAACATTGCGACTGTCCTTAACTGTCTGCCGCACTTTTAATTAGTTCGGGGACCCAAACGCTGTCCGTAGAACTCCCACGCACATGCGTACAGCTGACCCTGTGCATTCGGTGTCCTACGAGCAGCAGTCCCGTTCGCGAACATGTCCGCGACGTCATCATGTGACCGCACCCACGCTAAGCGCAGGTCCTTGTCTGCGAACACAGTCCGGGACCCCGGACACACAAAAAGTGCTTTTTTGATCAATCCAAGGTATTTTACTGTGAAACCTCACCCTTGCACATGTCCCAAACCATGTCCTAGCAATCTTGATATTTTTGAGAACTTTTTGAGCCCTTTTTGGTGTTCAAAGTGTTTGCGGGCAGCACAGCTGTCTGCAGAGCGCGCACCAGCACCCCTTTAAAAGGCCACACCCCAGAGCTACTTCTCATTCTGTTTTTGGAGTTCCAGGACAGACACTGCTCCACATTGCTGGATTGATATTCTGCAAATTGCTGACTTTGCTGTGCATCGTGACACCATTGAAGATGGCAACCATGGCTGCTGCTGCTCCTGCTGGTGCTAGGTCTGCCTCAGCACCACCACCACCACCTCCCCAAGGGCCTGGAGATGGGAACAGGCGTGAAGATGCAGAGAGTGATGAAGAGGATGACGAAGTTGAGGTGGTGGACGTCCCTACTACTTGTAGCCCAAGTGGATCTTGGGTGTGCAGGTTGTTTGCCACCGTTGGAGGGGTACCCAAAGCTCATGCACACAAGGTGTGCTGCACTGAGTGCCAGATGGTGCTCAGTCATGGCAAAGAGGGTTTGTACAGTTACAGGACTACCTCCATGCGGCAACACCTAAGATTGTTTCACTTTGGGGAAATTCGGAGCGTCGTCCCCTGTGATAAAAATAGCAGGTTGAGTTTCTTTACAGCATCCTCCATTTCTGCTCCTGCCACCACAAGAAACACTCCTGTGGGGCAGCGCATCCCTGAACCAGCCTTACAGGCCATACGTGATGCTGTAGACCCTTACCTTTCGAGGGTCACAATATTGTGTATGTACTGCGACGGAGTACTCTGCAGGGGGGAGACACTTCGAAGAGATTTTGAGGCTGCGGTCCGGGATCATGAGAACATCTGCCACCTACCTGATTAAGGCCCACCCAACATCTTCCTCTCTCCACCTGCCCTTTCCTATGCCCATGGTTGATGCCCCTTCTCTTCCTTTCCTTGTGTGTTTGTATCAACAAAAAAAATAAAAAAAGCCGCCTTTCACAGTTTAAAATAGAAATACCAATGAAATGCTGCAGGACCCTGTGCATTTTTAAAAGTCCGCAAACAGTCCTGGTGTCCACGGACAGATCGTAAAATCTGAGAGTGGGAATGAAAATTTAAATAGTGCACTCCACTTCCCCTTTGATTTGGGCTTTTCCAGGGGGCCCGAGGGTTTAAGGCTTTTTGAGGCTTTTTTCAGATTTTGTCTGCTACATGAGTTCACAACAACTTTCTGATTGAGTTCTGCATATTAATAAGAAATATTGCATGACCAAAATCTGTGAAAGTCATTCCATCACAATAAATATTGCCCCCCTATCCCAGAAGGTTCTCATTTTGGAATGATGACATACCTACAGAATACATAAAAAAAGATATTTCTTTATTAACAAGACATCTTGCTATGACTTGTTGAGGATTAAAGACATGACAATGCATCCATGCAGTCCTAGGTGGTATATGGGAAAAATTGTCTTTGCAGATGGAATAGGTGCATCAGTTCCTTTAGCAACTGCTTCAGTGCAACCTGCAAACTTATTGCACGCAGATAGCCCAAATATATTCCTCCACAATTTACCACCAGGCACCAGGATATCAGGAGTGTTAAAATAAGCCATATTTCTACAAAGTGTAAAACACCTTGCAAATTTCTCCCTGGCAAATCACACCACATAGCCTCCACTCCCTGCATTCCAAGATTGTCTGAAATGCCACACATGTTTGCATACCACTGCAGATTAGTTATAAAACCATCTCCCACTATCCACACTCTAACTCTGTCCATCTCAGCAACCACAGCCATCTTCACTGAATACAGCAATGAAAAAAATGATTCCCCTCTCTCCCTATGAAAGACACCCTCAGCACCTGATTGGCTAATCTCCCCAGTCCTATTTCCATGCCAGATATGTTGAGAAGCCTCGGATGTGGCCCACTCTGTCCATGAACAGCCGCAGTGTCCGCGGAGCACGTAACACGGAGGCAGCCCTTCTTCCTTTTTCACTTCACTCTCTGCACCATTCCCTCATTGGCTACTGTTAAGCAGTCACACAACCATCCACCAATCATATCCAAGAACTCTACATCTAACTAACTCTGTCATCACAGTTCAGCACTTTAGATGTACTGTTGATCACTTTGGGTACAAGTCTGCTGTGATTGCAAAACACCTACAGCAAAAACTACTATGAAACTGTCCAAGATTTCTGCTTGCAGATTCATGTACATCCACATGCATGAACACAAACTACAGGTATGAATATTTTGTGGACAGTACACGTACAAGTCTTTTATACATGCAAATAACAGGGTACTTGCCATTTACCCTGTATAATCAGCAAAAAAAGCTTAATGTCATTACTCTCATCTACTATGATCAAGTGAAACTTGCAAAGCTGTGTGCTTTCCAAATTTTCATTTACCCATATTACTGATTCTAATGTGCAAACTGTTATTCTCTTCATTCATTCTGTCATTTTTGTACCCACTGCCATCTACTTATCCACATTTCAAGCATAATAGCATTTCATGCATTATAGTGCATAGATTGTACATACAGTTTGCTTTGTGTACATTCTGGCCATTTTACATAGAATCTATAATTTGAACTTGCTTTAGAAATTATTACAATAGTAATCCAATACATACTGAAAAGGGGTATGTCCTAGCTGTAGTAGTCAAAACATTTTTCAACTTATTTAAATGCAAGTTAAATCTACTGTGTATTAACCATCCATTGATGGCGCTATTGTTGCCTATTCATGGATAGGTGTACATCAAAAAAACACAACACGCGCTTTCTTTTTAGTGAAGTTAGGTACAGCTTTTAATATATTGCTGACCTGTTAACTCTTTTATACTCTTTTTACATATTCATGGAGTAACACAGCTATTTCAATCTGTGCAGAAGTGCAATTATTCCACACGCCGACAATCGTGAACATTGAGTACAAAAACTATGTTACAAGCATAAACCAAGTTGAACAAATTGATACAAGGTTATACTTCATAGTAAAATTAAAGGAACAAAGAAACACATAAATGAAAATTCTTCTAGTACATGTTGGTGTCCTAATTGTACAACATGGTTTTTTAACAAGTTTTACCAACCAGATAGAGCTTACAATTTTGTCATTACTCTAGGTGGAAGACCTTGGGTAGGCCTGTCAAGGCCAGGCTTAAAGGTGACCAAATGGTAGGTCGACGTCACTGAGATAAATCAACAAACAGATTTTTGCAAAAAGGACCACAGGGCACCTGTGGGTGCACTGGTCCTAGGACGTTTCGGCTTTCTGTGGGTCACAGCCTTCTTCTGGAGCCAAGGTGTGGTCTCCCCTGTGGAAAATTAAGGGGAGCTGAGTTAAAAAGTGGGTTTGGAAGAGTAGGGGACTGCAAAGCGCAGTACGTTTAATAACATGTACTGAACATGTATACACAGAAAAATAGGACAAAACTATTAAAAGCACTAGTTTTCACAGATTATTGGTCATGCACTGACCTTTCACAGGGCTGGGACCTGGGTGGAAGCCTAATGGCTGACGTTAAGAGTTGGATGGAACGGGGTGACGTGGGTTCACAAGTGTTCTCAATGTAGAGCTATATATAAGGCCAGAAAGAAAGAGATATATCTATCTGTGTATGCCTTTAGCAAGCACCAGAAAGCATTGGAGAATCCAATGAGAGTCTGTTAAATATCAATTAAATCCGACACAGCACACACAGATTTCTAACAAAGTGTCATTTCATGTTAAAAGATGGGAGAAATAACAGTATGATTGTAAATGGCAAGAACCATATTCAAATGCATGCAGGTTTCCTGTTCTGTGTTGTGATATGGCATAATGAAAACTTGGAAAACACACACCATTGAAAGTGACACTTGATCATAGCAGATGAGAGAAATGACAGCATGACATTTTTACTAGTTTTACAGGGTACGTAGCATGTACCCTGCATTGTAAATACATACATTGCATGCTTATGACCAGAGTTCCTGCCATTTACCCTATATAACCAGCAGAAAAGCATACAGTAATTTCTCCCATCTCCTAACATGAAATAACACTTTCGTAGAAAGCTACATGTGCTCTGTGTGCTTACTATTGTAATCATTTCTAAAGCAAGTTCAACTGACAGATTCTAAGTAAAATATCCAGAGTGCACATAGACAAAGTAAACTGCATGTACATGCTATGTACAATTAACAGAAAGCACTATTACTACAAAAACAAACATATGCATGTTTACATTAACAACAGTGCTATTAACACATATGTACTTACTTCTTTCACAATTGCAGTGAAGACCACTCTCCTGAAAACCAGCAGCGTCTGAAGTACAAGAGAGAACCCAGAAAAAGCCTTCTCTTTGCATCCAACAAAGTAAGTGCAATACTGCCATAATGTTCTAACTGTTACTCAAACACTGGAGAATTCTAGCATTGTAGAATAAACAATTGTATTAACCCTACAGCATTAGATTCAGTATTACTGATTGCACCTCAACAAGTGCACACTTTGTATTGTTATCTCAACACCAGTATAGTAACACACAAATACGAGAATAGCCTTCACAACCTGAAGTAACAGACCATTCAACAATCACACTCCTCTACATACATACCTACCATCATACTCAGATGCTCATGCACAATGCACACAGATATTGCCCAATATCCCAACCCAGACTTTATTTTTTTCTCCAACAGACACCAAAGAATGCCTACCAAAAAGCAACTTCATGGAAAGCAACACAGAAGTAGAGCAAATCAAAATAAAAGTGTACAAAATAAGCATCCACCTCTAGCAGAATGTATACAAAAAGTTCAAACAAAACAGCTAATACAGTCACTAAGCAAAACTAAAGCAGCTTCCAGTAAAGAAACATTGACTCCTCTTTCAAAATGTAAAACTAAACAGAAAGTCATTATAAAGACTGCAGCTACCACTAGTGTTAACACTGCACCTATACATCTCGATGTAGCCACAAGTAAGCATACCAAAAACATTATTCTACAAAAGATGTTCCGCCACAGAGTCCTACAGAACCTTATAAAAACAGGAGAGAAATCATGTTCAACCCTTAAAACCTACCACAGAAAACTAATCCTGGAAGCTCTCACAGCCAGTGCAATCCTTCTCAAAAGGAAATTATTTATTTTAGTTTTAAACAGAATGAAACCACTAACAAAACTAACTACTAAACTACAACAAAGACTTCTCAACAAATGGAATATCAACAAAGATAGCTTCACAAACATCTGTGGAGGGGAGTGGAGTCACACCATCAGCACAGAACCATATTTCAATGAAGAAGCATACAAACAAAAGCAAACAAACCCGATTGCCATACATAGCAGTGGATGAGGGTATGACAAACTTAATAATACCATTATGGAACAAGAAATGCTGCTCACACAAATATCTCCACCAAACTTAGTATCAACTCTCCATTCCACTGAACCAATACGTCCAGTCTACAAATGGCCATGCACATCAATGTGTAGCATAAGCAAAATATATTTCACATCTTTACGCCACTTCCTCAATCAGTATGTGAAAGGTAAAGACAAATTGAAAATAAAACTATTACAAACTATGTGCTCCTGTCCAGTGCGAAAATACACAGGACTAAAAGGCAATTCATTAGCCAGCATTTCTGGACCTATTTGCAAAGGCACCTTCCACAAAATTAAAATGATAGGAACCCACCATTCAACTGTAAGAAATCTTGTTCATAAACTCTACTATGCCAAAAGTCCTGCTTTAGCACTGGGCAATTGAAATAACATCCTTCTACATGGTACAGCCAAAGAACTACTCGAAGAAATAGAGCACATCTAGGGAAAATATTTTGGAAGTGAAAGCCACTTACAAAAGTCAATATCTTTAGAACAGACTAGCATCAACTTTACAGATGGCAACCTTCTAATACACACATACAAAAAAGAAATACTAAAGTTTAAAAGCACATCTGCTGAAGTACCAAACCATGTGTGTGTGTGTTGCTGCAGGACATTTTATAAGAATAGCCCAAAAACTGTAGGCTCCACATAGGAGGCTGCAGTAGGTGCATTAACCCATTGGGCTGTCGATGAAGTTTTACAATCAAGCATTACAAATCTTTTAGCAAACATGCGTGGTGCAAATGAATACTGGTTCCGACGTCATGCAGATGTACGCTGTATGATAAGAAACATTGGCCCACCCACTTGGTTTGTGACATTAAGTTGTGCAGAATATGCAATGGAAGATTTGCACGATTTCCTATGCATAGCAAACAAAAATAAAACAAATATGGATATGAAATCACCAGGAGAACTCTGCTCTCTAGATCCTGCAAATGTATCAAGATATTTCCATCATTGCTTTATTTCTATGCTGCACTTCATTTGTAATAAAACAGTGCCACCCCTCGGAGAAGTGCAACACTCCCTTTGGAGAAAAGAATGCCATGCCAGAGGACCACCACACATCCACATACTTTTGTGGATTAAAGATGCTCCTAAATCTGGTCAGGATAGTGATGCCACTGTTTTGCAGTTCATTCCAAAATATGTCACTTGTGAAATCCCTTCACAAATTACACATAGTGACCTTCATGCACACATTTTACAATTTCAAAGACACAAATGTGGGAAGTATTGACGGCGCAAATATAAAAACAAAGGGAAATACTACACCAAATGCCGCTTTGGTTTCCCTAGAACAGTTTCAACAACAGGTCAAGTGAAAAACTTCATGTCTTCAGTTAGACATAGTGTGAAAGGTAAATCACCCAAGAACACATATTGCATAAAAAGAACAGAAGGATCAAAATACATCAATCATTACAATGCAATCATTGACCTCCTATGGAATGCAAATATAGATATGAAATACATTGCAAACAATACCACTGCAGTTGCACAATATGTCACAGCGTACTTAACCAAAGCAGAAAAAACAGAGCTCAAAGACATCTGGTACGACATATCATCTGACAAAACAGTGTCATAGAAATTGTACAGCTTAAGCATAAAAATGCTCTCCCATAGAGAATGTGGCTGCTACGAAGCCGCAGATCATTTAACCGGTACTGCCTTGTATGAATAATCTGAAAACATAGTATGGCTAAACCTTGGTCCTGCTAAATCTAGAAAAAGAGTTCTGAAATCATTTGAAGACATAGAAACAATAGCCAAAAATAATCCCAACAGCCAAGACATTTTGAGAAACAACTTACTAGACACCTACTACCCAAACAGGAGTACCACTTTGTAAACCATGTGTCTATACCAGGTAGCCCAAAACTTCACATACAAAAATAATATTAAACCAGATGAGAAGAAAGGTAGATAAAGAGCCGAAAATTGTGAAGGCAGCCTAGTGAAACTTACCAAACGAAGCTTAATTAATCATATGAAATTGTCATTAAAAAATACTCAACATAAAGAACGCTATTATATGTCCTTACTACAACTTTTTAAACCATAGACAAAAGAAGATTTATTAGATATCCATGAATCCTATGAAGATGCTTTCAAAGCAAATGAAAGCACTGTAACAGATATAAACTTCACGCAGTACAAAACAATGTTACACAATGAACAGCAACAAGAAGAAGAACTCCAGGCACAACTAAATGTAGACACTCCTGACAGCAGTCAACCCTCTGTAACAGGAAGCCAAGAACCACTTGAGAAGCCATTCATAGAAAATGGGGCAGAATTAACCATGACTGAAGTAGAAAACACCATGGGCCTCATTACGAGTTTGCTGGTAAAATCCCAAAAATACCGGCATGCCGTAGCCACCGATACCAGCATGCACCATGTGTGGATACAACGGCTGATTCTGAGCATGCAATGCCGCACTAATCTGCATGCCGGTAACGGTACCATCGGCATACCGGTAAACCTGCCAGAAACCCACATAACAGTACCATCGATGCCGTTAGCAGCAACACCGGCACAACAACCCGTAAAAAATTGTACTGTCAACACCGGAACCAGAAGTAACGTCATCGCGCCGGAACAGGAAACTCACTGGTGGCCGTCTTGAAAAACACAATCCATTGCAATCCTCCACACACAGGAGTTGTCTAGTGAAGGAGCATCAAGGAACATGTCTGCTGCACGTGGAAACATCAGACGCGCAAACCAAGTTTCAGTGAGCCTGAACTAAACATGCTCGCTGACACCCTTGTGGAAAATGCGGAGGAAGTCTTTGGAGGGGAAATGCGCAGGCCTGCACTGCTGCGCAAGAAAGAAATATGGACTGAAGTGGCCAACAAAGTCTCAGTAGTGGGCATGGCACTGAGGACTGTGAGGGACTGTCGGAAACGATGGGATGACCTGCGCCTCTGAGTGCGCAACCTATTGTCAGCAGAGCGCAGCCAGGCGCAGGCCACTGAAGGCGGATGATGTTCACCACTGAAAATGCACACATGGGAAGAAAAATGTGCCTCCATCATGAACATGGACAGCATAGAGGGTGTTGGAGATGCACAGCATGGTGCTACAACGTCTGGAGAAGCAGGTGAGTGACCATGACTAACATCCCATGTACTCCATTTGTCCCCTCATGGCCAATAGTGGCTCGTGCATGACTGTCCCCAGACACCTGCCACCCTGCAAGACACCAACCTGACCCTTCAACAGAAACCAATTCCTACCATGAGGAATGCCAACAAGCATCAAAGGCACACACCACATGTCCCAAGCAATGCACACAGACACACCGTCAGCATGCGTCAACACACAGTCCCACATGTCCCCTGTGCATGGCACAATCAACCCCAGTCCAAGAACCATGCACCATTGCCACCATCCACAAAGGCCCCCCCTTACCTCTTACCGCTGACAACACACCAATGACCACGCCTACACAAGCATACCACTTCCCCCACAAAGGCAGCCCACACACGTCCACAATCCAGGGCAGCATATACATGACATTCGGCGTGGAACCAACAGCAACCCAACCGACATGCACAGCCCACAACGTGCACACACATCAGGATGTACCAACTACGCTCCCCCCCACACATGTGTGCCGCAGGATAGGGGCCCCACCATGAGCATGAAGATGTACATGACAGAAAATTTAACTAAGTGCGATGGCTGTCACATGGATGATGACACAACAATAATGTGTCCCTGCATTGTCGCCCACAGGCACCACATCAGACAGCGAGGGCGAGCTTGCCACTATACCAACCACCACTGCACGTCGCAACACCCAGAAGAAGACCCCCAGCATCCAGGTACCTGGATGCAGCAACAGCAGACATGGGTCCACGGCCTCCACATCACATACCCCCAGCCGCCCCCACTCACCTGCCAGCCTCAAGAAGAAGGCAACAACACATGCAGGCAAGTGCCAGCAGCAGCAGCATGGCCAATCGTCAGTGGCAGACATGCCATGCCGGGCCAGTACACCAAGCATGAGGCAAGCGCCACAAGAAGCTGAAGCGGCATCACCGTAAATGGACATTGCGGATCAGCCACAATCACCATCAGTAAGCATGCCCCCGATCCCCTTTCACCAACACGTAGTATGCCTGAGCTGGAGGAATCAGGTACACACACACATACTCCAGACAGGCGGAGTACAGGGCATGCAACAGCTGCACGCGGCACCGCAGAGGCCACTGCTCCCGCAGATGATGCAAATGACCACCAGGAACTGGACCCTGAATTCACCACACCTGGCCCCTGAAGCCCACCACCCATGCCCCTTGCCGGAATACACCACATCCGCGACATTGAGGCCCGCCTCACCCGCACCGAGCAGCACCAGGAGGTGACACATGCCCTACTAGACCGATACATCACCGTGGCAGAACAAATGAGACAGACCATGCAGGACAGCACCAGGAACACATCACAGATACTAGGGTGGGCAATAGAGGCGGTCTATCAACTGGCCAGAAGGGTGCGTGAGGGCAACGAGGTCATGTCCTCCATGGCAGAATCAATAAACCTCCTTGTGACTGCCATCGCAGAACAAAGGCACATCATCACGCCTCTGGTAGATTATGCCAGTGCCACACCTAGCCCATCCACACATGAGAGCCCCGTGCGGCGCTCAGTTAGGTTGACATGTCAGATGGGGGCCCATCCACCTGCAGAAAAGAAGGGACAGAAGTAGGCCTTGGTCTAGAGTGCATGGTGGGGGAATCTGTTGGGGAAGGGATGTTGGGACAATGTTTGTTTTTTAGTTGGACTTTGGGGTGTTGTATGTGGGGTGGGTGAGTGCAAATGTGGTACACAGAGAAAGGGTGTGTTGGGAATTATTTTGAGGACATTTTGGTGTTGGTAGTTCGACTGGTCACGATTGTACAGATGTGCATGATCAACCTGTCCCTTGATGTACATAGTTCACTTTACATTAATACACTTGTGTTGCATATAAAAACAGTTGTCTGGCCATTCTTTTCTGGAGTGTTTAAGTATTCAATGTTACACAGTGCACATCACCCAGTGTGACCACATCCATTCCCATGTGTGATGAATTCATCAGATATAATTTGCAACCAATGCTTGTTGTGTAGCCTGTCCATCATGACCATGGTGATGGTGAGGGATCCCAGCATCGTCATCATCATCATCATCATCATCATCATCATCATCCTGTGGCATCATGTCCATGTCTGGGGGCACGGGTACATTGCGACGGATGCACATGTTGTGCAACATTGCACAGACCATCACAATATGGCCCACCCTCTCGGGACCATGGATGAGTGCACCCCCAGACCTGCTCAAGCAGCGGAAATGACTCTTCAGTAGTCCAAACGTCTGTTCTATAGTCATGCAAGTCTTTGCATGTGTTCTATTGTACGCCTCTTCATGTCAGTTACGTGGGCGCGTGATTGGGGTCAGCAGCCAGCCCATCCGTGGATACCCAGCATCACCTACATGTTGGCATGAGAAAGGGTAGCTGATTATTTGCATCTCTTGACCAACATGGTTGTAACATTTGTGTTTTGCGAGGATGCACAGGGTTTCCATTTGTGCAGTGTGCACCTATACCCCAGGATGGTGCAATGATGCGATATGTTGACATGCCCAGCATGGCCCACCCAGCAGGCAGGTTCCCTGCACTAGCAACAACCCCCCCAATCATTACCCCACATGGCCCAACCAGCAGGCAGGTTCCCAGCACTGGCAACAACCCCCCCTCGTCAATGCTTGTGGCACTGTGGTCAGACTCACCCAACAGCCAGGTATGGGGTCCAGCATGTCGATCCATGTAGCGGGGCAGCGTAGAGTTCCACAGGACCATTGCCTCGTGTGTGGACCTGGGTACCTGGCACAGCAATGTGTTATTATTTGGCTGGCATCACACACCATCTTGACGTTTGGCAAATGGTACTGCTTCCTATTGCAGTATACTACCTCAACGGCATGCCACACCACTAGCTCGGCATGTGTGTAGTCTATCACACCAATCACGTTGGCATGCCTGCTATCGCATGGAATGCCACTTTGGTGGCATTTACCTCAGCTGCAGTCCGTGGCATGCTAATGTGGTCACGTACATGTTTGAGGAGTGCCTGAAGTACCTGCATCAGCACAAGGGAGAAGCAAGGTTGTGATATCCCGTGCAGTTGGCCCACTGTATGCTGATAGGTTCCTGTCACCAAAAAGTGGAGCACACACACTACCTTCAGCAAGGGGGGATGGCTGTGCGTATATTGATGACACTCACGAGGTCGTCGTGTATGAGGTCCACTATTGCCGTGATGCTGTCCCTGTCCAGCTGGTAGAGGGTGTGGATTTGTGCTGGGGTTAGGGTAAATGGGCTCACACGTTGTCGGGGTATTGTTGGGTGCCTGCAGGGCACAATGACCTGCACATTGGGCATGTGCTGTGCCCTTCTCGCCATCCTTCTCCTCCTGCGCATTTGTTGCATGGCCTGCCCCACTGCCTCTTCATAGAGTAGCTGTTCCTGCATGTACTCCTGCTCCAGCAGTGCTAATGGTAGTGGTCGCTTGTTTCCTTTGGGAGGTAGGTGGTGTGTGGGTGGGCTGCCTTTATGATGTGCCTGGGTTTCAATGGTGTACACCTTTGCTGATTTTGTACACCTGTGGCAGGTTTCTGCTCACCTGATCCCTGTTAACACCAGTTCCGCGATGCCGGTATTTAAGGCATCATTTATGGCCTTGTTACCGGTATGTTCATACCGGTATATGCATGTCCGTCCACCTCGGAATGTGCACTGCTCTGCGGCATGCCGGTGACAAGGGCACGGCAGGCGTCTTTCAGGGATCCTGCCGGCATCAGGGATGCCGCTCACGGAGGGGCCCGTGTCGGTGCCGATAACAACTCCCTGAAGGGTCGTAAATATCCGGTCCGGTAAACAATGCCGGTATTCCCTTACCGGTATCGTTATTACCGGACCGCCAACCTTGTAATGAGGCCCATGTGTCAGTATGAGCAATCTGCAGAAGACTTTGCTCTACTGAAATCACAACTAAACAATGAGCAGCATAGCATTTTCCTAGAAATAACAAAACAAATTGAACATGGTATGCAGACCGAAACTAAAAATTGTACCTGTCAAGAGTACAAACCTATACTACTATATGTGATTGGTCAAGCTTGTTCAGGTAAAGCATTCTTAATAAAAAATAATCAGAAATGTCCTCCAACAATTGACAAACAACAAACTGTCAGCAGTTGTAACTGCCCCCACAGGTTTAGCCACCTACTGTAACGCTCACCTGATTCCCACGGAGGCGCTGGTCTAGGCAGGAAGGAGTCTGTGACTCGAAAAGTGATGTGCAGGACTCGATTGGCTTCTGGGGCTGAGCCTCTTGGCACTGTGTGTCGAACTCGAAGGGTGAGATTTCTGCAGATGAAAGAATATATGGGGTTAAAGATCTGGGCAATTGAGTGTCCTTCTCTCTCTCTCTCTCTCTCTCTCTCTCCCTCTCTCGTCTAAGCTTCTCCGTAGAGCCCCCAGGCCAACGTGCTCACCTTAGATAGGTGAATGCTGGGCTCTCCATCTGCGTCTGGTGCAGGGTGCCGTTGCCAGTTCCTTCACTGGGTGAAACGTAGGCCTCTTAACATCAGAGGATCGCAACCGCCATTAACAGCACGAGCGGTGAGTTTCCGGACACCTTTTAGTCCATATAGTCTTTAGGTGCGTGGACATGTAAGTATTGAACAGGGCTCGGAATAATGCTTTTTTCTATTTGTTTTGCAGGGCTCTGGCGTTAGAAGATGGAATGAAGAGAGCCAAAGCTGGAGCCAGAGCCTTGGAAAGAAGCGCTTGGAAATGCGTGAGTAAATGCAAGTGCTTTAACTGTCTCTTTCCTTCACAGCTGTGAGTTCGTGCTGAAGAGGTGATGGAAAACGCCGGAGTAGTTGCAGGCGCTCTATTGTGGAGAGCGCGATGGGCGTAAGTAAATACCTGTCTAATGTCTCTTCTTTTGTCTTTCAGATGCTGGGTTGCAGTGTTGAAAACATGCGGAATTCGCGGATTGCCGGTAAGTAATAACTCTGCTTTTGTCTCCACAGGCGGAGGTGCAGCGTGAAGAAATGGTCGCTGCCGATGGACCAGGTAAGGAATGCGTTGCATGTGAAGTCGTCGTGCTAACCTGTTGTTTCTTGTCTTTTACAGGCGCTGCTGAAGACTGGATACTGGAATGGTAAGTATTGTTCTTGCAGGTACAGGATCGGAAGAAGAAAAGCTGGAACAGACTCGGTGAGCGTTCTGCTGCAGATGCAGAATAACGCGAAGCACGCTTCATCAATCGGGTGTGGTTTAAATAGCCTAGGAGTGATGAGGCGTCTTCCTCCACGGCCCCGCCTAGGTAAGAAAAGAGTTCCTGTTCCAGAAGAGTTCCAGTGTTGTATCCAGGGCGTGGAGCTTGCCCCACCCAGGTAAGAAAATAGTTCCGGCTTACAGAGGATTCCTATGTAGCTGGTAAGTAAGCAGCATGGTCTGCTGCAGGTAAGTTCACCCAAGCATCTTCACACATATTATGAGCCCGGCGCTT
The DNA here is from genome assembly GCF_040938575.1 of Ambystoma mexicanum. NCBI lineage: Eukaryota > Metazoa > Chordata > Amphibia > Caudata > Ambystomatidae > Ambystoma > Ambystoma mexicanum. The sequence goes on along the minus strand of NC_090930.1, from coordinate 861,001,559 downwards.
CCAGTGCCGGGAACGAAGGCTTTGATGAGCCTGGTGCCACCGGCACCAGGACAAGGTCCAAAAGGTCCCAGTAGGGACCGTCTGGTGCCTAGGCTTAGGATTAGGGGCCTGCTTCCAAGGACGTTGGGCTGGTCCTGGCTCCTTGGAAGCAGTGATCATGACACCTACAACATAGGCGGTGTCACTTTACACCGATTACTACTCCTTCCAGTAGAAGACCAAAACAAATTAGACTACTACAAACTTTCTCCAGAAGCTGCAATGGAACTACGCAGAGTTTTAAAACAAATGAAAATGCTGCTAATAGATGAGTTGAGCATGGTTTTCAACCTAATGTTAGCCTTGATACACCTCAGATTACAAGAGGTCCTCAAAACAGACTACAATGAACTCTTTGGAGGAAAATACATTATTGTTTTCAGAGATCTTGTTCAATTAACACCAGTTAAAGGTGAACCTATTTTTCAAACCTTAGGGCACAAACTATGCCATAGAACTCTTGGCAGTATAGGAAATGTCAACCTTTGGCAACATTTCCAATACAAAGAATTAACTGAAAACATGCGTCAGTCTGCAGACCTCACCTACGCCAACATTTTAAAAAGTATTAGAGTTGGTGTACTATCTCAAGAAGCACAATCTATATTAAATACCAGGTACATCCATGCACTCCATGCACTCTACGGCCATAACTGATGTGCTACTGATGTCATGGAACAATTAAAACACAAAAATGTAAACTGTATGTTCTTGATGCAAGCTGTGCACAATTCAATGAAACAATGTTGAAAAAAGAAATGCAACCAATAGTTCACATTTGCTCCACAACAAACTGGACGTGCACAGTATGACACTACCCATGTGTGAACAAGCCACAGCACAACTAAATACCTTAGAAAACTCTATCTCTAACACAGCTGGTTTGGAGAAAATATTAAAATTATCTTTAAACTGTAGAATAATGCTCAAACATAGCCTTGACGTAGAGCAAGGACTAGTTAATGGAGCACTTGGTACAGTTGTTGGCTTTCAAACATACCCATGTGACAACAACATTCAGTTTGTCAATATTCACTTTGACAAACTATCAGAAGTTAAAAAGATAGGACACTCAACAGCCCGATTCCTTCTTTTCAAAGACATGTATGTATGCAGAGAACAATGTTCTCTATCTCTAGCATACGCAGTCAACATTCATAAATCACAAGGTCTTACCTTGGATCAAGCACTGATAGATATTGGCAACACAGTGTTTAAAGAAGGCATGAGCTATGTAGCACTATCACGCCTGCGTACACTTGAAGGACTATTTCTAGTCAACTTTGATGCAAGTAAAGTAAATGCTGATATTTCTTGCATTCTAGAATACAATAGACTACGTGCACTCTACGCACCCCATCTCAAAACCTATCCTGTTCCTCAAAAATCAAAAGTTGCTATAAGAAAACTACTTCAGTTTCAAATTATACGGGATCTCACAGCAATACCTCCAAAGAAATTAAAAGAAGCTAATACTTCATCAATAACCACAACCAAAGAAGGATCTACTGCAGACACAAAACCAAGTACCTCTTCAAAGAAACAACACGCACTCCCAACAAATAACATAGACACAGTACTGTCTGGTCCATTCAAATGTTCAAATACAACTGGTGTAAGTTGCTATGCAAATGTAGCAATCAATATTTTATTACAATTGCCAACGGGACAGACCAATTGTGTTTGCAAATGTTAGTCCTTCGCAGAAATGCAACCAACAATCCTGACATCACTTACAGTGTTTCTGGAATAAGACAGGAATTGGACTGCTGTGCTGGAATAGTCAGACTCACTATAAACACACAAGAAGATCCACAAGAATTTCTTATGTACTTGCTACAAATACTGGTAAACAAAAACATACCTATAAATAAAATTTTCCAGATTTCATACATGTGGAAACATACATGGACTCTCTGCAGCAATGTGGCACATGAACAACTCCCTAATGAACGCTTTGTGTATGTATCCATACCTAACTGTGAATCCATTCCATTTCAGCAACTTGTACAAAATGCAAACCATGGCAGATTATGTACTAACTGCAATTCCGATAATCGTTCCCCCTTACAAAAACAGTCACATAGTGATTACGTAATAGTAATGCTTTTGCGTTACAATGCAGATGGTACTTAAAACAACTGCAAGCTGACTGGATTCACACATTGACAAGTATCACTTGGTAAGAAAACCTTCACAACAGTAGGCATAATCTACCACACAGGAGCCACAACCAATGCAGGTCACTACACTGCATACATAAAAAATAATTGTGGATGGTTCGAATGCAATGATACTTCCATTACTCTAAAACAGAGATTACCAGCAAATCTTGTAAATGATTACTTAATATTCTTAAAACCAAAATGTATTCACTAATCTGAGTATAAACATCTACAAAATGTCCTCAATAACCTTTAAATCCATAGACTAATAGAATAAGACAACAGCTATCTAACAGTGAAAAACTATAAACAGTTTGAATACGCCAACTAGTATCTAAATACAACGAGAAAACGGCAATGAACATTTTTCTAAGGAAACCCTGCAACACTTACCATGTATAATAATATCCTCAACAACTTCAAAACTAATACGCCAACAGGTATCTAACTGCCACAAAATTTTGCACCAACCAAATAGATAAATGAATAGTACTAAAATGCACCAAGAAATAAACAGTTATAATACGCCAACAGGTATCTAACTGCCCAAAGAGTCTGCAAAAACCAAACAGATAAATGAATACTGCTAAAATGCACCAAGAAATAAACAATTAGTATATGCCAACTGGTATCTAACAATACTACCACCACTTCCTAACCAAAAACCATACACCTATTCAATTCCTCCTATTGAAATCAACCACAGATAGATATTGTATCGTAACGTAGAAAGTCTTTTTTTAATCCTGCATGGATTATTTTTCCCACAGACCCAATGTTTTATGAACAAACACAGGAACTGAGCAAATTGCACAGTACACTGGTTTGAACCATAGTACTTGTTAAGTACTAACTATGACGGTCAACAAACTACAGAAATGTCTACTATGCATGGCCGAAGGCACCTAAGACACCCAAGACGCTAGGCCCTGGCCACAACCACCGCAGCATAGCACACCCATGCAAGCAAACTCCTGCCAACTGACCACAACCCAAAAACATAACACAACCACCTCAAAACCTATCCACTTCAATTAACATTCTAAAACAAAAATTACAGCAAATGCACAAACTCTTCTATACATACCCTCTCCAACACCAATACATCAGAGCATAGTAAAATTCCCAGTAGTGCGACCAGTGTTTGGTATGTCTGTGGACAACCGCGGTGACCGCGGACACTGCAATCACATCACGGCCTTCTCCCACCTAAACAAATACAGCATTTGACCCATCTCTCACTCCCCCACCCTTTCCAGCCACTCCTACACACCAACACACTCCCCAAAATTGAATTCCAGCTCTGTTCCACGCAGCGCTGTCAGCGGATGTCCACGGATCCAACAAGGCGGGCACATCGAGAAAATGTGAAGCACCTCATGCTTCACTCCAACCAATCGGCAAACACGTCATCTGTCCGTGGACATGGAGTAAGACCATTGGCCAATCGGTGTCCTGTCCGCAGAGCGAACAAAGATATCACTAATTTGTTTAGACCTACTTTTTGGTCATTTAAAAAAAAAACTACTGGATGGATTTCCACCAAATTTACAAAAGCACGCTTTCAGGACCAAGCCGCTGCTCCTGCTGCAAATTTGGTGAAAATCCATCCAGCGGTTTGGGCAGTAGGCGTGAGCAAAGTTTATTCTCCATTCAGTCTATGGGAAAAAAATACATTTTGGACAAGATTCAAAGTGGGCCATATACTTTTCCTTCAAATTTTGGTGAGGATTCGTCCAGGGGGAGCGATGTTATAAGCCGCCCAAAAAGTGCTCTTCCTATGGGTTTAGCAACGTAACCATAACTACATGGCCGCTACCGCAATATACTGCTACCGCAATATATATATATTACATGGCCACAGTAGTGGCCATGTAGTTATGGTTAACTTGCTGTTTCCATAGAAAGAGCACTTTTTGGGCGGCTTATAACTTCGCTCCCCCTGGACGAATCCTCACCAAACTTTGCAAAAAAAAGTATGTGGCCCACTCTGAATTGTTTTGCAAAGTTTGGTGAGGTTTGGTCCGGGGGGGCAAAGTTATACGGGGGTCCCAAAACTTATTTTTTTCCCATAGACATGATGGGAAAAAACTTTGCTCACGCCTACAGCCCAAACCGCTGGACGGATTTACACCAAACTTGCGGCAGGAGCGACAGGTTGGTCCCGAAAGCGTGCTTATTTTTATTTGGTGTAAATCCGTCCAGTGGCTTTTTTAAAAATTACAGAAAATGTAAGTGAAAAGAATTAGTGATAGCTATGTCCGCTTAGCAGACACACTCCGCGGACAGGACAGGGATTGGGCAAGCGGCTTGCGTGATGTCCGCGGACATGTGCCGCGCTCTCCCATTGGCTGCAGTGAAGCATGCAGTGCGCTGTATTTTCAGAGACGCCCGCCATCTTTGTTTATCCCATCGAGAGGCTTTGTTAACAGGAGCGGGATCTGCCGCCTGCACAGTAAGTGTCTCCCTCCTGTTCCCCCCACCCCCCGGACATGCCCCGTGTCTTTCTCCTGTTCCCCCACCCCCCGCTCATGCCCCGTGTCTCCCTGCTGTTCCCCCCACCCCTGCTCATGCCCCGCGTCTCCCTCCTTTCAACCCCCCCATCCCCGCTCATGCCCAGTGTCTCTCTCCTGTTGCCCCCACCCCCGCTCATGCCATGTGTCTTTCTCCTGTTCCCCCCACCCCCCGCTCATGCCCCATGTCTCCCTCCTGTTCCCCCCACCCCCGGCTCATGCCCCGTGTCTCTCTCCTGTTCCCCTCACCCCCCGCACATGCCCCGTGTCTCGCTCCTGTTCCACCCACCACCACTCATGCCCCATGTCTCCCTCCTGTTACCCCCACCCCCCGCTCATGCCCCGTGTCTCTCTCCTGTTCCCCCACCCCCCGCTCATGCCTTGTGTCTCTCTTCTGTTCCCCCATCCCCCACTCATGCCCCGTGTCTCCCTCCTGTTCCCCCGACCCCCGCTCATGCCCCGTGTCTCCCTCCTGTTCCCCCCACCACCCACTCATGCCCCGTGTCTCCCTCCTGTTCCCCCCACCCCCGCTCATGCCCCGTGTCTCCCTCCTGTACCCCCCACCCCCCGCTCATGCCCCGTGTCTCTCTCCTGTTGCCCCCTACCCCCGCTCATGCCCTGTGTCTCCCTCCTGTTCCCCCCACCCCCCGCTCATGCCCTGTGTCTTTCTCCTGTTCCCCCCCACCCCCGCTCATGTCCCGTGTCTTTCTCCTGTTACCCCCACCCCCCACTCATGCCCCGTGTCTCCCTCCTGTACCCCCCCACCCCTGCTCATGCCCCGTGTCTCTCTTCTGTTCCCCCACCCCCCGCTCATGCCCCGTGTCTCTCTCCTGTTCCCCCCACCCCCCGCTCATGCCTCGTGTCTCCCTCCTGTTCCCCCCACCCCCGCTCATGTCCCGTGTCTTCCTCCTGTTCCCCCACCCCCCGCTCATGCCCCGTGTCTTTCTCCTGTTCCCCCCACCCCCCGGTCATGCCCCGTGTCTCTCTCCTGTTCCCCCACCCCCCACTCATGCCCCGTGTCTTTCTCCTGTTCCCCCCACCCCCGCTCATGTCCCGTGTCTCCCTCCTGTTCCCCCCACCCCCTGCTCATGCCCCGTGTCTCTCTCCTGTACTTCATAACCCCCACTCTTGCCCCGTGTCTCTCTTCTGTTCCCCCCACCCCACGCTCATGCCCCGTGTCTCTCTCCAGTTCCCCCACCCGACGCTCATGCCCCGTGTCTCTCTCCTGTTCCCTCCACCCCCCGCTCATGCCCCGTGTCTTCCTCCTGTTCCCCCCACCCCCTGCTCATGCCCCGTGTCTCCCTCCTGTACCCCCCACCCCGCTCATGCCCCGTGTCTCTCTCCTGTTGCCTCCAACCCCCCGCTCATGCCCCATGTCTCTCTCCTGTTCCCCCCACCCCCCGCTCATGCCCTGTGTCTTTCTCCTGTTCACCCGACCTCCCTCTCATGCCTTGTGTCTCCCTCCTGTTCCCCCCACCCCCTGCTCATGTCCCGTGTCTCCCTCCTGTTCCCCCCACCCCCGCTCATGCCCCGTGTCTCCCTTCCGCTCATGCCCCGTGTCTCTCTCCTGGCCCCCCCCCAGCCCCCTGCCGATGCCCTGTTGTGTTCTCTTTGTACACCCCGCCTTCCCTTTCCATGGTGTCCATCTTGGTAAAAGATTTTCCTTTAGCGTCCCGGTTTGGGAAGAAAAATCTTTTTTTTTACCACCCCGGGTTCCCACTTTGAGAACTTAGGGTGCTAGTGGTCTTCATCCGTTGAAAAGAACGTTATGGTTACGTTGCACTAATAAAAACCTATGAAATTCAGTAAAAGAACTTTGTTAAAGGGACGTTATGGTTATGTTGCGCTACTAAAAACCTATGAAATTCAGTGAAAAAACTTTGTTAAAGGGACGTTATGATTAAAGGATAGTTCCGGGACTTTTTTTTTATTGTCCCTACGGTTCGGCCATGTGTTTTTAAGCATAACTCGGTAGATCGTAGAAAACTCGACTTTTCGTCCATTAACGCACTCGAAATCAGCTGCCATTTTCTGATAATCCTATCATTTCCCCCCATCGCCCTGGCTCACCTGCTTTTGCGGCACTAAATCAAATCCCCCGCCCCTGAAACAGACTTTATCAAAACATTCATATTCCCCGCCTCTATCCGTGACGTGACTGAGCTGCGTAGGCCAACGCGCCCAGGCGTCTTCTACGCGACTCCACACAGAACCCGGAAATCAACACAGATGAGCTCACACAACACAGCGCGCCACAATTGGGAATATGAAACTGTACTTTTAAATTAAACCGCAAGATTGTAAATTTGGTAAAGTACATTTATTTGACATCAAATGTTTTGAGAATATTCAGCGATTTTCATTTTTATTTGCTCACGTTCCAAAAAGTTCGTTTTGAGGCACGCGATGTTCCTTTGCTGTACACAGGGTCTTAGATCATCTCACAATACAGCGCCACAATTCGGAATATGAAACTGTGGTTTAAAAGCAAACGGCAAGATTGTACATTTGGCAAAGTACATTTATTTGACATCAAATGTTTTGAGAATATTCAGCGATTTGCATTTTTCTTTGCTCTCGATCCAAAATAGTTCGTCTTGAGGCAAGCGATGTTCGTGTGCAGTACACAGGGTGTTGGTTTACGATAAAATAAGCTCTTCGGTCGCACTGATAATCGCATGGCTGTTCCAACAACGAGGCACTAGGCCACCACAACGGTCTGTATGTTTCATCTAGCCGTTAGTACCGCGTAAGGGCATACTTGTACTTGGCGATCGTCCCATAAAATGGTCAGGGTGGTAACGTTGTTCACGCGGAGAAGCAACTGGCGGTTATAAAAGCCATCCGCCGGTGTCTGGTACTCGTGACACATACAATAATGAAGGATGTACCTGTTTTAAAAACATAAAAAATGAAATTAGTCTCACCATCAGATCTTTATTAAAATTATTCCTTTTATATATTAGGTCGGGAAATTATTTCATAGCTAGGACAGTGCAACTGGGTATTATACGTCAAGGGGGGGCTGTAGGATACTGAGACAGTCCCCCAGTGCAGGGGTTGACAGGGAGGCAGTGCAGGTGGAGAGTGGAAGGGCCCAGGACCGAGGTCGCAGACAGTGGACCAGTTGTAGCAGGGGAGAGGGAGAGAGAAAGCAGAAGCAAAGAGGAAGGTTTTGAGGTGCTTCCGTAAAAGGAGATGGTTCTCCTCAAGATATTGCGCGGTACAAAACAATATGCCACATAGAACGAACAAGTACAATTTAACCCGTCTTTAAAGCTACTGTATAGTAATTAAATTGCGGTATAAACTCATCTAAAGAGTTACTTACATTATATTTGCATTTTCCATTGTGTCTGTGCGTAGGGCAGCCCCGAAATACCACTCCTTCTATGCCGACGTTATTTCTTCTAATGAACGAACATTAAATGGCTTTCGTTTATGAAATTATATTCATTATCGTTTCTTACGTTATTGCCCCACACCCCCAAAAAGAAGTCTTTCGGGATGGTCCCGGCCTGTCAAGGTCAAATAACAATAGAACCTTATACTGAGTCGTGGGCCATTCCGGCACCCGAGCAAAAAATCAAAGCAGCTGACCTTCACTTTGAACGAGCACACATTCCTAGTTAGCTACATTCAGTGTAAGGCCATCTCACAGGACTTGAAATTTACACTCCATCTTTGCATTTTGTCTGTGTGCATTTGCAGCCCCAGAGAACCATAAATACGGAGACATTCTATATTTTTTGAAAAATGATTTATATTACTGTTTGGTTTAATTTAATGCGCAAATGAACAAGGTTGGATAGACACATTGCATGTACATTGAGCAATCACTTTTATTTACACAATACATAGTTACACATATTCAATGGGCCTGCAACATGAGGAGACTCCAGAGCAAAGTCACAGGTGACACCCGGGTGGTTCGCACAACTGCACGGTGAAGGGAGGGGCAACGGTGGAGAGACACATTGCATGTACACTGAGCAATCACTTTTATTTACACATTACATAGATACACATATTCAATGGGCCTGCGACATGAGGAGACTCGAGAGAACAGACAATCAAATTACAATCATTTAAACCGTGATGTGTATTTCTCAATGAGCTCCTCTTTAGGTGGACATGGAACAAAGGCAATGTTGGGTGGCAATGCAGTTGTCCCCTGCACAGGTTTGTTCACAACTCCATGTATGTGCCTATCTAGGACATCAACAATAAGTCTCTCAATAAAGTCATATTGCATATCCTCAAACACTGGTTTGATAACCCATTGTTTACATCTTTTAGTGAAGGCCTTATTGTAGCGAAGCGTCCCTAAAGTTCCGGTCGTCCTACTTTGTTGACGGCCAACATTATGGTTATGTGCCAAGACCGCTAGAAGAGTCCGATTTATCATGCCCTCCATGCCAAAATGCAATCGTTTTGGCCTGTACTTTAGGCACATATTGTGGAACACCTCCAAATCTCCTGTGTGGCAGAATTCCGTGAGTCCCCTCAAATCTCTTGTTATAGTTTTATCAAATACAATCTTTTCAATGGCTTTGTGAGTGGGTGATGAAGGAATCAACCACTTCTTCTTCCGTGCCTCCTCTGTGGACAAATGGCCATGTTCACAATTGTGGAAATGTTGGTTTGTGTTCCAGCGGTGAACGTTGCTACAGTGTAGCATTACTGACCGCCATTTTTCCAGTAGAATTTGCAACGACCCTCCACATGTTTTTGAGCTCCACCAAAGATGGTTGCTGATTGACTTGGACCACTGTGAAATACCTTGCATATCTTTTTTTTTACCTGCAGCCGACATTTTTTTATTAATTGTTTTTGCAAGATGCCAAACGTCAAATTGGTGATTTATATTTTTGTACTCTTCTCTCATTGTCTTGGCAATTGAAACGTGTCTGTCCGTGGCTATCAGGTCGATCACCATTCCCCGCGATTGTAGTTCTTGCAATGATGCTACAAAGCCAACTTTCTCCATGGCCACTGAGGATGTACTGTGTGACACCTGCACGACCACCGAACTCACAATTTTCTTACTTTCCATGTCCTGAAAGTGGTAGGTGCAGTACTTGGCTGAAAATCCTGGGCTGTCGCACTGTCCATCACCGGCTAGCCTGAACCGTTTGCCCGCGAATGTACTATCAATAGACATTTTTTCCATTCTCCAAGCTTCGCTAATGGCTGGAAATAGATAATCGGTTTGGTATTTGTAGAACTGAGTTTTCACAATGAAATGGATTCCCACAAACTGAAAGAAAGACTCTAACTTTTTAAAACTTGAACCACTAAAAAGTGCAGCCGCTGCACAAAGTAGATTGCCTGCTGGCAGTTGCCCCAGCATGGGTTGTGCAGACCATGAGAAAGGATGATATTTTGTACAGGTGGCATGTATTTTAAGGTTAGTGCCTCGAAATGCACGAGTCACATTAATCAATGGCTCCCCACATACTTCCCCACCAACCGAATGCCCACATTTCATCCGAATAATAATATCAATCAAACAACTATCGAATACAATGAATTTGGCCTCTTTCCTTATACTGTCACTCTGCATCCCAGCTGGTTCGGCCTGTAACGTTGAGGACATGTCACTCACATGAAAGGTAGAATCTCTGATATCGTCTTCCGCTATGTTCAGTGATATTGATGGTGTTTCATTGTCGTCCACTTCATTCTCTTCCATTGCAACATCTGTTCCTTCTCCGGCGATGGGTGAATAAAACAATTTCTTCAACTTTCTCGCGGTCTTAGTTTTTGCGGGTGTGGATTCTGTGAATTGATCTCCGACTGCATCCGAACTACCAGGAGGACATTCACTATCAATGGCTGAATGTGGTATAGCTCCGTTGTCAATCACTTCATATTCTTCCCATTGGCACGATGCATCTCCAGTATCAAGTCCCTGCCAAAAGGTTTGACAAGCAACATCTCTCGTTCGCTTCACTGTCTGTGTAGATCTAGTTCGTACACCCACTCGCAACTAGAGGAAAGATTGGAAAAGGGATGTTCAGTTTAAACACAACTTACAGTATTGAACTATTAACAGTGAAAAACAACATAATATAGTGACCAGGACACTAACCTTCTTTTGCTTTCTTTTCTTTGAAACTTTCTTGCCTCGAACTTCAACATCAGGACGCTGTTGCTCCGACTCGTGTGTGCATGTCTCCACTTCCTCTTGCGCTGCAACGACTATATTTTCATGATAAGCACATCCATCACGCACTGACGCTCCATCGACTCCCTGAAACATAGAACTTTCATTAGTATGTATAATAATATCGAAAACACAAAATGTACTTGGGGACCAATACCCACGTACATCTCAATAGCAAAACACGAATGAACGCTTTGTGTAGAACATTCAAACGACAATTATTCACGCATTGTTGATCTAGTTAGATGGAACTGTCAAGATCCATACCTCGGGCTCCTCATAGACTTCCATTGATGATATTATTGAAGATGATGCTTCAGTAACTCCCTGAAACACAGTAATTGCATTAGTATGGTTTTCTATTTTGTTAAAAAGAACATAAACTTTGTGCAGGCGTCAATGGCTCATCTAAATAGACCTGCACAAATGATCAGTTGTCTAAAATAAATAATGGATATGTAAATATGATTCGATTTGCTCGATCGTTGGAAGTGTCACCACCCAGAGATCTGCATCAACTACTAGGGGTGATGTTCTTGTAGAAGAAGCTCCGTCATCTCCCTGAAACATAGTACTTGCGTTAATAAAGAAGGAAGTATAGCGGATGTAATCACGTCATATGATTTCGCTTGATCGAACTGTCAGTATCCATACCTCGAAATGCATAAGAACATCAAGGGACGATGTAACTGCGGTGCACACTTCTGCAAGCTGTTGCGCCGACCCGTAACTGCATGCTCCCCCTTCTTCTTGGACTAATGCTCCATCGACTCCCTGAAACATAGGACTTTCATTAGTAATGAACACAATATTGAAAAAAGAAGACACATAGGAGGGCGACGACAGAAGGACATATCAATGGCTAAAAACGAAAGAAACATTGTGTGTAACAATCACGCTACAAGAATGCAAGATCTGATGATCTCCATCGATGGAACTGTCCGGAAACGTACCTCGAGCATCTGAGTGACATCAATGGTTGTCGTCAATACGTTGGACTCCTCAGCATCTCCCTGAAAGACAGTACTTGCATTATTTTGGATAACAATAATTATAACTGAAAACAAAGACTAGAGGACGAGTACAAGGGTGTACCATTAGGTAAAATAATTACACGATAAATTAAAACTATTGATTTACATGCCTAAAACAAGTCAGTGGCAGAATAGCTAAGTAAGATTACCCGATAGGCGCTTGAAGTGGCTGATGACTGCAATAACGACACGGATGGAGAATCTTCCGCCTTCATATTGAGTGGATACATACATGGGGAAATTATTGTTAGCTAATGCTACACACTACCGCAAGGCCGAGAGATAAATACGTAAACTTGACTCACCAGTGGAGGGATGTGGACGAATAGAGTGGGAATAGCGGTTGGGAGCAATTTTCGCCTCGCTCGCGGTGTGTTCTTCTTTATTAGCAATGATGTGGAGTACATGTCTGAGCTAAAGTGCCTGCTGCAGATGCGGTATCGATCACCCCACTTGTCCGCAAAGACTTCTAGGACTCTACTTTCAAGCTCAGACGGTGGATATCCGCAATATCGGACCCATTCTCTTATCTGATCTATTGTCTTAGGGAAAACATTCATTATAGTACCTTCAGATTTATTATGGGTCTTCGAAGGGCAACCGCCAATGGAACAGGCAGGCATTGTGGAAAGTTCTGAAAAGTAAAGATCAACAATTCTCTATGAATACCAATGTGTTAAAAAATTAAATGACACATAAAAGGTTCAATGCAAGGTTTGTTTTGGTTCTTGGAACTATACACGTTATTCACATGCGTATAAGTATTTGAATAACTTTAAAAAAAATAGAAAAATAATTTGACTAAACTCAGAACATGTGACTAGTTCCTTGCATGTACTGTCTTGAACGAAAAGAAAACATGGATGCAATTTGATGACTACTAGCAAATAGATATAAATTCAAAAATTGGACGCAAAATGATTATGGTACATGGCCTTACCTTGACGAACAAACAGTTAGATGCAGGGATCAGAGTAGTTTCTTGTCGTCGAACAGGGAGCAGTTCACAGGTTGCAAACTGACGAGTTTCCTCGAAGTGGTCACGGAAGTTCACAGAGACCAAGAGCGGATAACCAGCACCTTCACGGGTTGACTAGCAAAGCGCAAAGAAGTTCTCATTAGAAATATGAAGTGGGTTATAAAGAATTCGAAACAGGGGTGTGTTTGTGAATGAATGACGTGTATATGTCGTGGCATTATGCGGTTTGCAGGGGGCGTCCAGCGTGAGGGGGGATGCTTGGCAGGAGACACGGGGTCTGGAGGTAGACATGGGAACAACAACCCATGCTCTATAGACCGCTTTGAAGTGTACATGGTCTTTGGCACCTCTTGGCCTTTATCGCTCCCTGACAGCTCCACTTGCCAGCACAAGTACCCCGGTGCGAACTGCCTTTGATAGGGCGGGGGGTGGATTGGGGCGGTGGTCGTGCAGACAAGACACAGGAAGACTCCTGAATGGAGACACACTTATGTGGATTGCAGGGGGGCGTCCAGCGTGAGGGAGGATGCTTGGCAGGAGACACAGGGTCTGGAGGTAGACATGGGAACAACAACCCATGCTCTATAGACCACTTTGAAGTGTACATGGTCTTTGGCAGCTCTTGGCCTTTATCGCTCCCTGACAGCTCCACTTGCCAGCACAAGTACCCCGGTGCGAACTGCCTTTGATAGGACGGGGGGTGGATTGGGTCGGTGGTCGTGCAGACAAGACTCGTTTGCCGCAGGGCCTCACCAAGGAGAGGCCATCTAACTGCATGTAAGAGGCAGGCTGCAGGATCTAGTACATGGAAGGCAGGGGGGTGAGTTTATAAATACCTCACCCTCCCAGGAGAATATACGGGTGCAGTTCACCCTGGAGACCCTGGATGCCTAGGCAGTTAGTCAGCAGCAGGCTGGCCTGTGGTGGCAAGGCGGCACGGGCCAGAGGGGGTCATCTCTGTACCCGGTGCCCAAAAGGATGATTTATTATGATCAACCATATTGATTATTTACCTATAACCATGTTTTGTATCAATAAAATCCAACGGCCTTTTATTGCCAACGCTTGAACAAAGTGGTGTGGTAAGTATTTTTGGGGAAGGAGGCAAGGCCGGGATGGAGACACACTAGATTCATTTAAAAAATCAAAACAACCATTGCTAAAATATATGTTGGGTTTTATTTTAGATCTTAATTTCAATTGAACATAAATAATAAACATTACACATTGTAAAGTTCCGGTTGCAGCACATCCAGGGAAAATCCGCGGTATTGTCCACTGTCGCTGGGGAAATGTTGTCTAATGGCAAGTACCGCACAGGCAGGTATTACTCTCCGAACGCGGTGTCCGAGCCTCCCGTGAAGCCACCAAGTGAAGCAACGATAGGCCACCAGGCTGTACCACCTGTGAAAAAGAAAGATGCAAACTGTATTAAAACGACAAAACTTTCTTATCAATGTCGATTCAGGTAAAAAATGTCATTCTGCTTTGAAAAAAATTCTATCTAGAAAATGCACATTATGGAACCAATTTACATGCGTTCGAATGATATGTAGATGTAATTTTATATGTGGGAGACGACCATGAAATAGTAGTGGCATCACTGACATCACAACCAGAGTATACTTACTCGTTACTCGGATTACGCGGACGAACAGTGCCGCGAAGTTCGTGCATAAGCACCATCATCATCCTCAACACGGTCCGTGAGAGGCAGGCTTCCCTGAACTTTGGCAGCTCGGTGATGCATTGCGGACTTGGCTCGCCTTCCGAAATGTAGGCCAAGCACCCGGAATTTTCACGGCAGCAGCAGTTCTCCTCCTCAGTTGGCATTAGCTCGCACTGATTGCACGTGCACCAGGTGGAGACGCCGTCCATGCGACATGGTCCAGGCTCTTCATACGTTGACTGGTCCTCCCAACTGCCGTCCGAATCCCCATCGTTTTCGCGTGCTTGCCTTTCCAGTAGTTCCTCCTCGGTGTACTCGGGCTCGTACATATACGGCATTATTGTAGCCATTGTGTGGTAAAGAAAGTAAAATAATTTACAGAGATGGTACAGGTGTTCACAAGGCCTAGAAGAGGCGAAGGTAGCTGACCAGAGCACAGAAACGAGTCACAGAATACTCAAAGTAACACAGAGAGAGGAATGGAATCGAAAATCTGCTGCTTTGTGTTGTGAAACGGTGTGTTTATACTTATTGAGGAAAGAGGCGTCCTGCCATTTCCATGGCGACACTTCATTAGCTGAGGCGCAGCGATTGTTGACACGAAACGTGCTTTGGCGTTGGGAAATGGGCGGTACGCGTTTGCTGATGTCAGGCTCAGGGGTGGGGGATTTGATTTAGTGCCGCAAACGCAGGTGAGCCAGGTCGATGGGGGGAAATGATAGGATTATCACAAAATGGCGGCTGATTTCGAGTGCGTTAATGGACGAAAAGTCGGGCAAGGTCAATAGGAAAGTTTTCTACGATCTACCGAGTTATGCTTAAAAACACATGGCCGAACCGTAGGGACAATAAAAAAAAAGTCCCGGAACTATCCTTTAAGTTGCGCTTCTAAAAACCTATGAAATTCAATGAAAAAACGTTGTTAAAGGGACGTTATGGTTCCAAGTAAAACCGAAAAACACTTGAAATTTGCCAGTTATGGTAAGCTAAGCAACCATAACTCGCGCCACCACCGTGCACTTCTAAGACTAACACCCAGGACATCAAAGAGGACATCACAAATGTCATTGATGACATCACATGTCTGTCTCCCTCTTTTTTCCTTTACTGACATATCTAGGCCACATGGTTTTCTTCAGTAACAGTCATGAACTAAAAATCGTAAACGTACTATATTTGTAGACTTATCCTTCAAGTATGTTCTTACAGTAATTCCCTTAGGGTCCAGTCATATCATATGAAACATATACATAGGGGAAGACACAAGCTTGAAAGACAGCAATCCTTTTGGTGCATTAAAATAATCAGTAGAGTCATCAGCACTTTCTGATAGTTCTGTTGTTTTTTTACTACTATACTTTCCCTGTATATGCTCATATTTGTATACATTGTACTCACACTACTTTCCTTAGGGTCCAGTCACAGCATGTGATACATATACATAGGGTAAATAGCAGCTTTGAAACAGAGCAATAATATATTAGCATAAAAATAATCATAGTTATGAATTGTTTCTGCTACTACTTCTGCTTTTCTGCTTACTTCACTTTCCCTGTATATACCCATATTTGTATGTGTTATTGCGTCTTTATGTTTTGTCTGTAATAATGCAATTATATAAACGTGGGTTTTATTAGCTACTTATTACATATATCACAGTACACAAAACTCTAGTAAGAAAACAGTTATCATTTCATTATTCAACATATCAACATTATGAATATTATACCTTCATCATGTATGCTGCACACAATGCCTATGTTTCTGCATGAGTAGCTTACTATATTGTAAAGAACTTCATAATAGAATGCTATTTATATCAATGCATTGTTTAATGCACTACGTAGCTCATGATATTTATTCCAATGATCTTTGACACTTTTTTCTCAACATTATAATAAGAATACCTTGTACAGACATTTCATGAAAAGTAAATACACATGTGATGTCATCAGTGATGTCATCAATGACATTTGTGATGTCATCTTTGATGTCCTGGGTGGTAGTCTTAGCAGTGCACGGTGGTGGCGCGAGTTATGGTTGCTTAGCTTACCATAACTGGCGAATTTCATGGGTTTTTCGGTTTTACTTGGAACTATAACGTCCCTTTAACAAAGTTTTTTCACTGAATATATATAAAAGTGAAGATTTGTGGGTATGTGGCTTCGCATATGTTCCCTGTACAATTCCACACCATTTCACCAATCTGCACAAAATGTTGCACAGTCACATGTTTTGACCCTCCAGACATTACTGGCTACATGACATCTGGAAACCCCACCCCTTTCTATAGATTTCAGCAAAAGTGCACATTTAGGTGCAGGTTTGTGGTTTCGCATATGTTCCTTGTACAATTCTACACCGTTTCACCAATCTGCATCAAATTTTGCACAGTCACCTGTTAGGACCGTCCAGACATTACTGGCTACATGACATCTGGACACCCCAACGCTTTCCCTGATTTCAGTAAAAGTGAACATTTGGGTGTGGGTTTGTGGCTTCACCTAAATTCCCAATACAATTCCACACTGGTTCACCAATCTGCACCAAATTGTGCACAGTCACCTGTTAGGACCCGACGAACATTACTTGCTACATGACATTTGGGCGCCGAACCCTTTTCCCTGGATTTCAGCAAAGGTCTCTGGCTTTGTGGGTTTGTGGCTTCGCATATGTTCACTAGACAATTATTAAACTTTAGGCCCATTGTTGTTGGGACCATCGGCATCATGTTACCCGGCATGCTGCTCAGAAATCTCCATGTTGTTCTCACAGTTATACGTTTCAGAATTCGTTTTTAAGAAGAACAAAAAATTGTGTTGTGTAATCTTTATAATAAAACATTTTTAAAATAATCGTAAAATGTAGTGAATTTTTCTTTTCACATTTCTTATGGAGCCTTCATCGAAAAGCATAAAGCTACCTTAAGGTATTTCTAACAAATAGTACCTATGAGGAAATGAAATCCTGTGCAACGCAGGGTCTATCAGCTAGTATCTATTAAACTTAAATAAGCCTCTCACTTTTAAAAAGCATATTCGTTTTCATTATAACCAAACAACCATACCTTGCAAACTTGCTCGAATTCTTATCCAGGCTTCACATGTTAACTCACTACATTTGAGTGCATTATATACCTTCTGTTAGTAGAAAGCTGTAAGCATATTGTCTGTTTGGATAAATAAAAAAGAATCTCTGGTGAGCACCCACTTAATATCATTTGTATTCACTTCATAATTTTGTGCCCATATGTAAAAGTACTTACATATCCTGGGGGGGTTAGTCCCAGTTTCCTGGTGGGATAGCAGCGTTCTGCATGCCATTGAAGCACAGCTGCCATCTTTCATTAACTTAATATACCTAGCATGACGTCATACGTCGTTCGGCTGACGTCACACTGTCGTTTGCATAGATGTACATTCTATTTGTATACGTACACCTGTTTAGAAGCGGTCTCTTCTATCCAATATCGTCCTTGTGTTCCAGATCTGCTTACTGGAAACTGCTGCGCAATTGCGCAAAGTTAAAAGGTGCTTATGCATAAATAATAAAGGAGTTTGAAGTGTGTCCGCTTATAGAATATACTTTGCCACAAGCTAAATACATCCCTAACTTCCAAATAGCACCTCCACTGTGTATTCACAAAGTACTACTACTGTGGAGTTCCTCAGCAGGAAATCTCTGCACCAGATTGTCTAGCAGTGCCATGGGGTTAGCTGGTTCACAGTGTTCGAGCCAGGCTGATGCCCATTTTTAAGACATCTCCTTTAAGTCCATGATAAACTGTTAAGTAGAATCCAAACTCAATGCATATGTTGTGTCTATCAGTGCACACATTGGTTTTCGGCAGGGCATAGCACATTTCAACACTATGGCCCTAATTAGGGATGAGACGGTCCACAGAAATTGCCAGGCATAATGCTGGTGCTACCGGCTCTTGCCATTTATTCCAGACCGACTCACTCTGAGTCTACTGGTAGGGGCACTGAACTACCGGCAGGTCTGACCTACCGGCAAAGAATTACCCCTATCACCAGCTTTGCTACTAATGGTGCCGGTGATAGGCGCACTACCGATGCCGGTGATAGGGAAATAGGAACTCACTGCCATTGCCGCCACCTGTAATATGCCGGTAGCACAGGTATAACAGGTGCTGGTAACGATAAGGCGAGTCTGCCAGTAACCCGTCGGTAGCACCAGTAGGTTACCGGCAGATTCATAATAAGGGCCATAGTATTCGGCAGGGCATCTCACCAATATGTGCCCATGGTGGACTGCCGGGCCACAAACACCCTATTGTTCGTCCTACTTCTTTAGAGTCTTAAAAACACTGATATAGTGCACATACTCCTGTCTACTAGCTAAGCCTAGTGAACATTGTGAAGGCATCAAGAAGGACACAGACAACATATTCCAGATTCAAACCAATCAATTTTATTAACTTAAATGTCAAAATGGAAAAAGGCCTACCTTGCCCTATGCTAATGTGGTATGTGCCTACCTAAATTAAACTAAGGAAAGTCTCAGTTAAAGAGTTCAACCTAGGAATCTGGCTGTGCCAAAAAACATATGCTTGCACTCACAACTAATCTATACAATGGGCCTCATTCCGACCCTGGCGTTAACCAAGACGCTATTAGCGCCTTGGTTGACGCCGGTATTTTTCCAACTCCGCCATGGTGAATTGCGTAATTACCGCCCCATTCCAAGGTTGGCGGGGGCGGTAATTCCCCATTCACCATGGGCCCTTCCCCATTCCCATTTTTGGCCCATAGGGCTCAATGGGAATGGGAAGGCGCTAATTACGGCACCGTAAATTACGGTGCTGTAATTAGCTCCTAGGTCCCTTTGCAGGTTGGTTTTTTAACGCCTGCAAAAAGCAGGCATTAAGTACCAACCCGCAAAGGGAACTCAGAATAGGACGGTAAGGGTTTAACGGCACCGGTCTCGTTACCGGTGACCGTTAACCCTTACCGCCCTACTCGGAATGACCCCCAATGTGTGGGGATGTCAGCAACCAAAAGAAACATTGTCTAACATAAAGTCCTGAGCTTCTTCCAGCTTGCAGCTTCCTTTCAGCTCCATTCCCCAAGTATAAAACAGTTCCCCAAAGAAAAGTCTCAAAGTTCCCTTTCTTAGATTTAGGATGCAATAGTCTTATTCAGGTCTCTGGCTTTCCTTCCCCCAAGTCAGGACTCGGATTCCCTTCCCCAAATTACAATTCACATAGTTCAAACAACCTTGAAATGAATTGCTCCTGGGTAGGACTCAGGGTTCCCTTCCCCAACTTTCAAGCGACACAGTCCAAAAATGAAATGCTCCTGGTTAGGACTCAGGATTCCCTTCCTCAAGTTTCAAGTGACACAGTTCAAGAATTGTACAAAGTATCTTTGTTTGCACAGTTCAATAAATGTTGGGCCTCATTATGCGTGTGGCGGTCCGGAAACAAGGGTGCCATTAAGCTTGCCGGCACTCTTGTATCTGGACCGCCACACTCTGAGTCTGCCTGCCGGTGCTGCTGGGCCCAACAGGCCTGAGCCTACTGGGCGCAGCAGCCCCGGTAGGCAGACTTATCACGAAAGCACTGGCAACGTTAGTAACTTTTATCCTTTCTTTTCTCCACAGGTTGCTCATTTATCTGTTTAATATTAACTGACTGAATTATGGAATTGTGTTTGAATTTGTACGGGTTACCGCCGACCTCGTAATGAGACCCTTTGTTTTAATGTTGGTTTAGATAATGTGCAGCTTTCATTCAGGTTGAAAACTCCACTATTAATGAGGCTTCCGTATCCATTGTTTGAAGGTTCTTTAAAGTCACATTAGATATCAGCATACTGTGGTTTGTTTAGATTTATATTCCTTTTAGCACTTCAACAGATAATGGTTTGCTTTTGATGTACATTCAACACTTCAACATATAATGGTGTGCTTAAAATTAAAGGTTTCCTTCCCCTTTTTGGGTTCCAAAGGCTTTCATTCGGTTTGGTAGCAAAGTTGTAATTCAGTTCGGTATTCAATAGTTAGCCCCTTGAGTATGGTTAATTTTCACTTAATTTATATTGTCATTCATAAAACTTTATTTCGACCAAAGTCATAAAAGCCCTACAAATTCAAACACAATTCCATAATGCAGTCAGTTAATATTAAACATATAAATGAGCAACCTGGGTAGAAAAGAAAGAGGATAAAAGACTACAATAATACAGCAGTGGTACAGGCTGTTTAATCATAACCTAGATTAATTTCCGGGTGCCAGATAACAAAAAACAGAGTTCAAGCTGAACATAACCCTTATCTTTGTTGAGATCATCAAAACAGATTTACATTTGGTACCGGAAGTTCGTACAAGAAGTTGAAGGAGAGCAAGCTTGCAGCCTTCTTTATTATCTGCAGCTTGCCATAGATACGTAAATAATTTCCATCCCCTTACTTCACTGTGCCAGTTAAAAACATCCGTACCTTGTTTGGACCGCAAAGCAACTCGGGTCCCAAACCAGCCATGTTCCCTGTGGTTCTTAAAAACAATCAACAATTGGGAGAGCTCAGTGTGTGAATATTGTGGCTGCCCTTGTGTTTCCGTCTGACATTGGTCTTAAATATCATTGATTTAGTTTTGGATACTTTCAGTGCCAGGTCATTGTTTCTCCAGAAATTAACGAATATATCCAATTGCATGCAGACACCTGCAGGTGTTAGCGAAAGAAGAACTGTGTCATCCGCAAACATCAAACCAGTATTTTATCTCCCTCTAGGGCCGGAGCATCAGTCTGGGCGGTCAACAACTCTTCAATTACAGCAGCGATAAACATGCAAAATAGCTTGGGGGCTAGAACACACCCCTGGCGCACACCTTTTTCAATGTGTATCCAGCTTGTGGTCCTGCCATCAATTACCCATTGCATTGCTGCCATATTCCCTATGTACAGACTATGAATGGCCCTCAGACGGGCCTCTGGGATTCCAAGCCCCTAAGCGCCTGCCAGAACTGCTGCCTAGGCACTGCATCAAACGCAGTTCTCAGTTCGACAAAGACTGCGTAGACACTGACTTCCCTTAGGACAGTGTATTTGTCTATAAATAATTGCAGCCGCATACTCTGGTCCACAGTACTCAATCCTTTGCAAAACCCAGCTTGCTGATGGTCAATTATTAGGTTGTTACTTTCCCAAGTACAATAAGGCCCTAGCAAAGGTTTTACCTCCCGAATCCAAAAGATTAACTACTGGAAAAATAGGGAAGGGGCTGGTAATAGCCTACAAAGGTCTGGGGAATATTCGACTTATTATAAAAGGGAAATGGAGGACACCATGTCTCACCTATGGGTGCCTGATCCCCACTCCCCAAGTCTCCTCCACCCAGTTGATGCTCCCACGCATTTCCACCCCCAGGGTTAGGATCCGATGTCGACAGACTTTTCCTTACCACCTGAGTTGAGGATATATGGGGGAAAAAAGTGAGGACACCCTCAGATTCCTCACACAACCTTCCCCAATGCGGGTTGGATCTGGATGTTTCACAGGGGAACCGAGAAAGGAAGACGACATTTCCTTGATCTTAACCCTTTCGTTGTTCCATGGTGAAACATTACGATTGAAGATCCAAAAACCACTGCATAACTCTTGGATTTGTCTTCTTCTGTTGGCTGATCCACACTAGAGTTGAATGGTCTGTGATTAGTCTAAACTTCTTTCCCCATACATAGGGCTTCATTACGAGTTTGGAGGTAAGTGGTAAAATTGGCGGTAACTGTGTAACGGCCATCAATACCACCACTCCAAGTTAGGGCATGGAGTGGAGGATTTGCCTCCAGGAAAATCCTGGAGGTAAATCCTCCAACTCACTGTGGAAAAATCAGCAGAATCAGTGGAATTACCACAGCAGGCGGTATTAGCGCAGGGGCTATTAGCGCGACCGCCATAGCCCCCGGTGCTAATAGTGCGGGATCATGTGTTGGGCGGACTTGGAAGTCCCCATTCCCCATTGAGCCCATTCGGGAATGCCCCATTCCCCATTGGGCTCAATGGGGAAATTTCGCGCTCATACTGCCGGCGGATTTCCCGCCAGCGGTATGAGAGTGAATTCTCGGCAGATTTCACACCAGCTCAGAGCTGGGTTTAAATTCGCCGAGGCCCTGATTCGGCGGACCCTTAAATCCGGCGGTAATAGCGCTACCGCCGGATTTAAGGGTTACCGCCGAGGTCGTGATGAGGCCCATAGAGTCCTATGGACATGAAAGAAATGGGGATATACACCACCACTGCCACTTGTAATCCCGCAGTAACTCCGCCGGACCAATTGGCTGTAACATTAATTCAGTTTGGTGGTATCTGGGTGGATTTACCACCCAGATACCACCAAACACGTAATGAGGGCCATAGTATTTTAGGTGGATAATGGCCCATTTAATAGCAAGGGCCTCTAGTTCTATAACCAAATCATTCTTCTCTCTTGGGAATTACTTTCTACTGATGTAGAGAATTGGATGTTCCAGGCCGTCGTGGTCTTGGGAAAGGAAAACTCCTAATCCCACTAGAGAGAAGTCAGTTTAAGGGATGACATCTTTTAAAAAAACAGCCACTTTTAAGATGGGGCTCTGACAGAGGGTTTCTTTCAAGGTTGTATAACATTTCTAGTCTTCTTCATTCCACCTGATCTTCTGGGTCTCTGCATTTTTAATTTATCTGTGAGTCTAGCAGTTTTACTTGAAAAATTGGGAATAAACTGGCAATAATAGCCAATCAGTCCTAAAAAAAAGCCCTAAGATCTTTTTTTGTTATGGTTGTAGGGGTATCTAGGACTGTTTTAACATTTTCCTGTTGGGGCTGTACCGTGCCATTCCCCACAAAGAACCCCAAGTACTTTACGGCTGATTGGGCCAATTTACATTTCCCAGGATTCGCTGTCAACCACCGCTTTTCTCAAGACTCACATGACAGTATAGAGGTGAAAAACATGATCTTTCCAAGTTTTACTGTGTATTATAATGTCATCTATGTAGGCCCTGCAGAACTCAGAGATAGGTTGTAAGATCTTATCCATCAACCGTTGGAATGTTGCAGGGGCCCCATGTAGTACATATGGGAGTAATTTAAAGTGTAACAAACCTAGGGGTGTGGCAAAGACAGTTTTTATTTTTATCAGGGCCATAGAGTGGAACCTGCCAATACCCTTTTGTAAGGTCTTTGGTGAATAGATAGACAGCATTGCCAAGCCATTCAATGAGATCATCAATACAGGTCATTGGGTAGGCATGAAAGGCAGATATGGTATTGATTTTCCTAAAGTCAATACAAATTCTCCAGCTCCCATCGGGTTTGGCCACTAATACGATGGGGGAAGACCAGGGACTATTAGATTTTGCGATTATATTAGCTTCAAGCATCTGCTGACCGCCTGGATGTTGGTGGCTTTCCTGCCTCAGGTAGTCTATGAGGCTTCAGATGTACCACTTTGCCTTCAGGAGTGTGAATATGGTGGAAGATTCCTTTCACTCTCCCTGGCTCTTCTCTTAATACATCAGTCATTTGTAGGAGCATGTTACATAGATCTTGTTTCTGGTTATTACCATGTTCAGTAGGGATAAGTATTTTTCTATTAGAGTCATCAGGTAGTAAGCATGACAGAATGGTGGTAGTGGACTCTGTAGGGTTTTCCTTCCATTATTTTAAGAGATTTATATGACATACCTGTGTTTTCAATTGGCAGTCAGGTTGGGAAAAGTTGTAGTTACAGGGGCCTGTCTGTTCTAGCACCTCATAATACCTGTGCCATTTGAAATGTGTTTATTTTCGAGGTGGGCAATAATAATACTAACACCTTTTGTCCTACCCAGAAAGATCTTACGGTGATCTTCTGATTATATGAGGTTCTCTGCTGTTCTTGTGCTTTGGCCATATGAGTTTGGACTAGAGATCTTACTACAGTCATGTGTTCTTTAAGATGGTAGCTGGTTTGGGAGTGTGGAATTGGGGTTCCTCTCTTTCCTCCCAGGTCTCCCTCAACATATCCAGGATATCTCGAGGTTCCCATCCGTAAAGTAATTCAAACAGGGAGAATCCTGTAGAAGCCTGGAGGTTGGGGGGTCTTTCTAATAACAAATAATGC
Source organism: Ambystoma mexicanum (assembly GCF_040938575.1). Lineage (NCBI taxonomy): Eukaryota > Metazoa > Chordata > Amphibia > Caudata > Ambystomatidae > Ambystoma > Ambystoma mexicanum. The sequence goes on along the minus strand of NC_090930.1, from coordinate 860,976,884 downwards.
CCAGGGTATCATCTGCTCCAATTCCGTCCATCATGTTCCACTAGCATCCGTGACATCATTTTCTGGGTCTTATTAGACCTTTCTACAAGGCCATCTGTCTGTGGGTGGTATACTGAAGTTCTTAAGGTGGTAATATGTAATAGTTGTTTCACTTCCCCAATGAGTTAGCCCATGAATGTAGAGCTCTGATCCATTAAGATTTCTTTGGAAACCCTACTCTCAAAAAGAAGGGGAGTTGGTGTTTCATGATATACTGGGTGGTGTTGGCTCTAAGGGGAAAGGCTTCTGATATTGTGTGGCATAATCTACTATTATAAGTATATACTTGTTCCCTAACTCCGATGTTTGCAGGGGTCCTACCATGTCCATTCCAATTGTAGAAAATGAAAGTTCAATGATTGAGAGTGGTTGTAAGGGTACTGGTGGGGGCATATGAGCGCTGGTCTTTTGGCATATTGTATTGCACAAGATTGCACAAATGTCTTAAAGTCTGTGTGACTTTCTGGCCTGTAGAATTTGTTGAGGATTTGTGGCTGGGGTTTTGTCTGCCCTAAGTGACCTCCCGTCAGATGGGAATGGGCTATTTCTAGGACAACTTGCTTATGACTTTTAGGTATGACTGTGTTCTCACTATGCCCTCTGAAGTGGTGCCTCTCCAGTATATCAACCCGTGATTAATAAAAATTTAAAGGGTCCTCCTGTCTCCCGGCCCTCTTGTTCGAGTATGATTTGCAGGAAGGCTTCAGATAACAGTAGGTCATTCCTTTGGGCAAAGGCTAGGTCGAGAAGAGTTTCTGGTTCTTCCTCGCTCTCCCTTTTAGGCTTGGGATTTAGAGAGGTGTGTGAGACCCCTGAAGGTGTCTCACCCGCTAGTACCTGGGAATCTGTCATCCAGGTAGCCAGGACATGGCCATCGCTATTGGACCCAGTTCTTGGGGGTGGACCAGTGCATGAGGATCACCTAGATGGTGGTTCCTCGGGGAGTGGAAGTGGGACACTGATGGGTGAGATGTGGTACCCCATACTTATAACACCTTTCCTCACCCTACACCATAGGATATTCAGATGGTCTATCCCCACCCCTCCTTTTCCAACACACACACTTTCTTGCACCGTGAAAGACAATGGACTAACACCAGAGCCGTTTACCTAACATTTCCCAACCCAAGGGTCAGGCAGAGTCAGGGAATTGACAATAACTATGCACACTTGACGCCCCTTTCCCTTCCCCACAGAGATAAAAGGCAGAGCACAAGAGCACTCTTTGAGCAAGACAGAACGAACGAGGAAGCTGCTATTCCGCATCAGCAGTTTAAACAGAGGAGAAGGTGGCGAGACTTGGAGGGATTACGAGAAGGGAAGCCCTTGCCCATTTCAACTCAGGCATATGATGCCTCCAAAAGGGAAATCACCAGACAAGGAAGTCTAGCTGGCGTGTGGTGTGACAGGTGTCAACGGCACACAGGGACCTCCCGCGCTGACAGCCAAAGTGGGGAGAATCGCTTGCCACCATGGTGCCGTCCTTGACTTCCGAGACAAGAAACTCCATCAGTTCAGCACAGCCGGTGAGTCGGAGAGGACTGAATGGTCCGGCGCAGCGGGAGCGCTCATTCGAATGACTCTGACAGGAGCCTTTTTGCTTTGTTTTGTTGAAACTATGAGAACCAAGAGGCCTTAGCAGAGGCTGGCGTGAGGTGTCAAAGTGGTCCTACGAGGGTCGAGCAAAACCCCTCGTACACTCGAAAGTCTTTGACACATTGAGGATAACTCAGTGAACTGTGAAATTGGGCAAAGTGAACCCGACTGAGGGATGCCTGCGAATTAGGGCTAAACAGTAATATACTTGTGAACATTGTGGCGACAAGTGTGAACCCGGCTGAGGGATGTCCACAGTGAATAGTTGTTTAAAAAGGCATTGAGACTTTTGAATGTTAAGTTTTGAGTGAAAGGCTGTAGTGAACCCGACTGAGGGAGGCTAACACTGAGAGCAGGATCGAAGCCTGGCTGAGGGGGTCCAAAGTCGAAGAGTAATTGCCCAACATGAAGAGTTATTGAAGACACTTTTTGTTTGTTGTTTATGGTTCATCAGGCCTTCTAAGGCAAGCGACTTTGCAGAAAAGAGACTTGGCCCCAGAAGGTCCTCATGGCGGCGAGGCCCAGGAGTATGCTGTGCTGAAGAGTATTGCCTTGTCCTGTGCTAAAAAAGTGGGAAAGGGAGACCCCAGCCATACCATTCTGACTTATCATTTGGTAAACACTTCTTTCTTTTCTTGGGAACATTATCCCACACTATTTTGTAACTTAGTGGTAAGGCTTGGCAATAGTTTCTTTTAGTATAGGTCCTTTTTATTTGACAAGACGCCACTAGGAGTGCCTTATTATTATTTGATGGTCGTAGCTTGCTCCTATCTTGGATTAAGGTTTAGATTAGGCATTTGTCTCACCCAAATGATTACTTGTGTCTGTCTTTATTGTTGCCACCATGTGTTCCTTACAGGTGTCATCAGCTTCCCTGAAGCCTCAGTTACCTCAATCGGTTACTTCATTCCCGGCTTCTTCCTTTAACCTAGGAAACATTGCTCTTTCTACCACCCCCTGTACAATGTTATCCCCTTGACAGATCTGCAAGGGATCTATCGCATGGTTCTGTAGTAACACCTTTTTTTATTTCCCATGAAGTCTGGATCTATAACCCCTGCTAACACATCAATTCCATACCTCCATGCTAGCTCCGACTTGGGAGCCAATATGATGTGGGTATTTGGGGGTGGAATTGAAACCAGATCAGTGGGTATTAGTCTTCTTTCACATGGGGGAATTATTTCTTCCATACTGCTACAGATATTAAACTCAATAGAGCTGCCTGTGGCTACTGAGGGGTCTGATATTTTGGGGCTTAACTTCTCAAACTTTAGGGTTCCCCAACTTATATTGGTTGAGACACATCCCACGCATGACACCATTTGTCAAGGCATCATGAAGTAGACACAGACAACTGAGTTAAAAGTTTGTGATATACACTTTTATTTAAACAGAAAGAGGTTGGAAAAGGCCTAACTTGCCCTACGCTAAAATGGGATTTCCTAACCTAAATAAAACTCAGGATAGTCTATGTCAGGAAGTCCAATGCAAATAGCTGGCTGTGTCCAAAATCTATACTTTCCCTCACATCTATTTGTTTACAATGTGAAGTCAACCTCAAAATGAGAAGTGTTCAAATAAAAGTTCAGAGCTTCTTGCAGCTCTTGGTTTTCAAAGGGTTTTCCCTTCCCCACGGTTCAAAGAGTTCACAGTGCAAAAAGGGGATCCCCTCCCCAAGCTGTAAAATCTTTCAACAACTTCAAAACAACAGACTTCCTTGGGATATTTCCCAGCTCTTCTGGTTTGGTTACCTTTCACCAATTTCATAGAGTTCAGTTCCTTAAATTCAGATCACACAAGATTTCCTTATCGTTTTTTTTGTTTTTTTAAACAGTTTTTATTGATTTCAGCATACAACCATACCTTTTGATTTTTACCATGAAACTTGGTCAACACATTTGATGGTACAGTCTTATGCAGTTTCTGATACCCTTTCCCCCCACCCGGCCTACTCCACACTGCACCCTCATTTCTCATAAGAGCTCAACCCTCAGTCTCCTCCCTTTCCTATTCTAGGTGCCGTTCAAATTTTTCTGGTCTGTAGGGATAGCCCGGCCACTATTTGTATCCATGCTTCCAACCCCCCCCCCTCCTTCAATTTCTTCTTGGCTGTTTCTGGCCTATTGCCACACCACCATCTCTGCATTTTCCCACTTTATGAGGTCGCGCCACAACACACCATAACTTAGCGGCTTGCCTAATACGTGCTTTCCAGCTCATTGCTATTCTACGTTTTGCCAGTATATACCCTAGGACCTTTAGCTTGCTCACATATTTAGCTCTGCTGGGCCTAGGGAACCCCCCCAGCAGGCACGCCCATGGGGCACTCACATCGAGGACAATTTCCACCGTAGCCATGATTTGCGCCACTTCTTCCCAAAATGTTCTTATTTCTACACAGGACCAAAACATGTGACCCATCCCTGCTCCCACCTCGCCGCACTTCGGGCATGACGGAACCACTGTCGTGTTAAACTTAGCAATTTTCTCCGGGGTCAGGTATGCCCTGTGGGTCACGTATAGCTGGATCTGCTGCAGCCATGCATTCCTCGATACTTTCTTATTATAGCCCTGCACTCTTCCCCACGTGCTATCTGACATTGATGCCCCCACTTCCTCCTCCCACTGTTGCCTTGTCTGGGCTACCTCTTGCCCAGTTTTTGCCGTTAACAACTCATATATACGTGAGACCTCATGCCCTCCTTCTGCCACATCGCAAAATGTTTCTAGCGTTGCATCCAGCTGCTGTTCTAATACGGCCCTCGGGCCACTTCTTTCGAATGACCTGCCAGAATCTGTGATACGCAATGTGTTTCCCTCAGTGTAGCCCTGTGTCCCCCATCAGCTCTTCAAATTCCTTCATCTTCCCGTCTACCCATATATCACCCACTGTAGCTACTCCAACTGTTTCCCACTATTTCCTGATACTCAGCCTGGTCTGTACATCTATTCCTGCTAGTCCCACCAACGGTATTTGCGGGGAGCATGGGGTGGGATTGTTTGTCAATCGGCATGTCCTCCTCCAGATGTCTCTGCCTAGCCTCAAAAGCCGGCTCCCTCCGGTGTTTCCTCCGTCCCTGAGCAGCCTTGATTCTTGCGACTGTTCATTTGATAACCATTTGGCCACAAATTGTAGCTGACTTGCTAGGTAGTATGACTCAAAATTAGGCAATTTAACGCTGCCCCGTTCATATGTGTTCTGCAACTTCCATAATGCTACCCTGCTTCTAGTGTTCTTCCAGAGGAAGCCCCTGCATATACTCTGTAGTTTGACAAAAATTCGTTTAGGTATCATGTATGGGATGTTTGCGAAGTAATGTAACAGTCGCGGCAGCACCACCATATTTAGTAGTGCTGCACGCCACATCATGGATAACAGCAACTTACCCCAGATTATCATGCTTTTTTCTATTTTGGCAATAGCCTTTTCGGTGTTTTGTATATGTTACCTCCCGGGGTCGTGATATATATCTACCCTTAAGTATCGAAAGGTGTCTATCACCCAGTCTATTGATAACACTGGCAAATTATGAATCGGGCGCCCTACGTATTGTGCCAGGGGGAATACACTTGATTTCTGTGGGTTGATAGTTATACTCGACAATTCGGCGTACCGTTCCAGCACATCTAGAATGTATTGTAAATTCTCCTCTGGATATTTTAAAGATAACAGCATATCGTTTGCATACAGCGAAATTAGATGTTGACTCTCTTTTGTGCTTATCCCAACTTCTCTGCATATCTCTTTTAAGTACACTGCTAGGGATTCTCATGCTAGGATAAAAAGCATCAGGGGCCATGCGCATCCATGTCTGGTGCATTTCTGTAGTTGCCATTGCTCAGATATGATGTAGCCTGTTTTAAGCCTTGTGATTGGCTCGCTGTTCAACAGCCTTACCCATTTTAAGTATATATGCCTGATCCCATATCCTTCTAGGGCCACTGTTAGCCCTGACCATTTGAAAGAGTCAAACGCCTTCACTGCGTCTAGTGATAGAATTGCAGCTTCTAGCTCCCTTCCCTTGGTATAGTCAATAACATGGTGCAACCTCCTCAAGTCATTCGTTATGGTCCTTTGTGGGACATATCCAATTTGGTCTGGTCTGGGTGTACAAGTTTATCTATAAGTGGTCTCAACCTATTTGCCAGAACAGCCGTCAAGATCTTCCCTTCCTGATTTAAGAGTGAGAGGGGTCTGTAGGAGCAACATTCCGTGTCCGATTTGTTGGGTTTAAGGAGCGGGATGATGATCACCTCCCACAGTGTTTCTGGTAGTTTACTTACTGAGAGAGCCTTGTTTAGCATCTCCAGCAACAGAAAGAGTATGTAAATTCTCCGGGAAGTCCATCAGCCCCTGAGGCATTACAGGTGGGCTGATGCTCGATCATGTATTCTAGTTCTAATCTGGTTAGCATAATATCTGCGAGTGTGTCGAATATCTCTACCTCATTAGTCTCCTCTGAATCTTCATACTGCTGCTTGTAAAATTCGTAATAACTTTCATTCACTCCCTCCTGGGTGTCCCTAACCTGCCCATCATTTCCCTGCACCGCCCTTATCGTTTGTCTGGAAGTTTCTCTCTTGTATAACCAGGCCAGTAATCTGCCAGTCTTATCGCCATCAGCGTGCTGCCTCTCAATATATTTCTTATAACTAAGGTTACTCAATCCATCCCAATGCTTCCTGCATGCTTGTTGCAGTTGGGTCACCATTCTTCCTTCTGGGGATACTGAGTCTTCCTGCATTATAGATTCTAACTCTTCCTCAGCGCTTTGCAGCTCTCGCGTAATGACCTCCCGCATCCCCTTAGATGTAGCTATGGCTGCCCCTCTTACTACCACCTTAAATGCCTCCCACACCACTTAAACGGGACATGTGGCGCTATCCCTGACTCCCCTGGTGTACGCCGAGTACGGTGCCCCAAAGGTCGTCCCTCCCCTCATCACCAACGCTTGTTTCACCTTTGTCAGGTGGGTCTCTTGTAACAATGCTATGTCTATCTTCTGCCTCTTCAGGTAGGTCATAACCGTGTTTCATTTTATATAGTTATTAAGCCCCCTCACTTTCCAGGATACAATCCTAAAAGTTATTCCCCCTCTCTTTTAGCTCTATCCCCCTTTCCTCTGTTCCATGGTGCATGTCTGTAGGCCAACCTCTCCAAAACTTCCCCAACTCCCTCCCCTCCCCCTTCCGCAACTTCCCCAACAAGTGCCCAGCTCCAAAAATGAATCTCAGGCTAACCCGCTTCTCCCCCCTTTCTTGGCCCATTGCCAGTACTCGGGATGCTGCAGACGGATTCTGTACTACCAGTATCCCTGCTAACTAACCTAATGAGGGGTAGGCGTGCACCCGACACTGCCTGTCCGCGCATTGGGCTTGCTCCTGCGTTACACTATTGTATACCATCAACATTTTCAGTCAGATCATTGTCTACAAGTCCCATCGGCCGGTGCCTCTGTCAGAACCTCAGCCCCCCAAAGCACCTTTTTCAGGGCCCGCCCTCGTATCACTTATCTCTCTCTTCTCCATTCTGGTCATGCTGCTCAGTCGTCAAATTCTGCAAGTCCACCCAAGTGTTCACATCCTCCAGGGTTTCAAAAAACAGAGCGCAATCTTTATGCAGTACCTTCATCTTTGCCGGATACAATAGCATAAACTTGAGGCCGGCTGCCCGCAATCTGCGTTTCACTGCCTCATAGTTCATCCTCTGCCTTTGGACCAAGAAGGTACGCAGATATTGTTGCTGACGCTCGGCTGATGGTCCTACATTTACGGAAATGTTCCAGGATCTTCTCCCTGTCTTTATAGTTGAGGATCTTGGCGATTGTTGGCTTTGGAGGGGCGCCTGACTGTGGTTTCCTTATCTGGGCCCTATGTGCCCTTTCTATCGTAAACCCCTGGGTGAGCTTACTCGCACCTATTTCTTGCAGAAGCATGTCCTCTATGTAATTCATTGGGTCATGCCCTTGTTCACCTTCCGGCAGACCGATGATGCGCACGTTGTTGCGCCTGGTGCGGCCTTCTGCTTCTTCTGCCCTGTTTTCCAAGTTCTGCACTTGCTGCTTCAGGATTGCCACTTCCGACGAGTTAGATTTACTGACATTGTTATTGGCCTGTACCTCCTTCTCCAGCACCCCAGTGAGCTTGAACAGATTCCTGATGTCCTGTTTTAGAAGGTTCATATCTGTTTGCATTGCATCTATTTTGAATTCAGGGGACATCTTCAGGTCTGCTATTGCAGCCAGTATTTGCTTATCCATCCTCCCATGTGTTTCCCCTTCATCAGTTTCGGTTGTTTTTGCCTTTGCACCGTCCGCTGCTTGTGTCGGCCTAGCATACGTGTCCAAAGAGGACTGCTTCGCCTTGCTGTTGTTTGCATTAGTAGCCATCGCTACAGCCTTCTCTCTGGAGGATCTCTTCTTTCCTGGCATTCGTGTGGTCCCTTACTGTCTACTTTCGCTCTGTCTGGAGAGTCTTTATTGTATCTGGTTGCCACTCCGCACGTGCCTCGCTCGTGATGGTACTTCCGTCTTACTTGGGGCGTCTTCTTCATGGGTACTTCACTACTTGTCCACTATGTATCCTAGGGCGCCTGTCGCTGTGGGCGGCAAGTCACTCCTCCCATGCAGCTGCCTGTACCGTGTGCTTGCTCAATGTGCAGTTATTGATTCTGTCTCAATGTCCTTTGGTTCTGCTCACTACGGCCGGCTGCGTGCTAGTTTCATGTTCTTTCACTAGCGTCTTTCTTTTCCTTTCATGCTGGATTGGGATATGTGTGGACTATTCCATTCCTGTGGCTCTGGCTTGTACCTCTGCACCTTGGGCTGGTGTAGCCTTCTTCTATCCTTTTCTTTATTTTTTATCCTTTATTCTTGTTTGGCGGGTTGGGGTGTTCCCAATCTTTATCTCATTCCTTCCGGACCCGAGCTTATATGGCAGGGGTGGGGGCTATTTCTAAGTTATCCACCACTGTTTGTCCTTGGTTTATATTCTCCCCTGCACCCTGCTTCCTGCCTCTGTCCTGCTCTGGCCTCTTACTGCTTGTTGAGCTGTTGCTGTCCCGGACCGCTCCTTAGAATCTTATGGGCCTGCGCCGCTTACCGCTGTCCGTCCTTGCAGGGGGTGCCTTCTTCTTCGCTCCAGCCACCGATGCTTCCTGTGTGCCTCCTCTGCCCTGGCGCTCGAGATGGCAGCTTGGTAGAAGAGACTGCACTGGCTGTGAGTGTTACTGAGGCTCGATGGACAGCATCTGGAACCTGATAAGGATGGCTCTCCTCTGGTTGGTGTAGAACTGCTCCGATGCCTGTCTGACTGATCGGGGTTGGATGGCTCGGTTGGCATCGCAGGGCCACTGTGATGGTACTTGGTGTTCCATTCCTCCACTCTGGCTTGGGATGTGCGCTAGTCCTGGCAGGCTGCTTGCCAGTTTAGCAAGGCCGCCATTAGTCAGCAGCTGGTGAATTGCAGTGTTTTTCGCGCTGCTGGAAGCCACAAGCAATAATGCTGATGTCACCAGAGGGATGGTACGAACAATATTCCCAGCAGCAGTGCTTATTGATGCAGTGCTGTGCACTGGCAATGTGGACCTAGCCACAGAGTTCTGTACGGTGGACACAGCTGTAGACACAGCACCATGCAACCAAGTGCCGTCCTGGACGTTAAGCCCGCGGTGAGTGTCCGTAGATATACGTTGCACCCAATGCTCTCATGTACGCACCAGTATCGGAGGGGCTATCCGCCAGGCGGCTTGATGGGTCTTCCGTGTCTCCTCCGGTCCTCCACGGCGTCTGTTCTCCTACGTGCTGCGGGTGCATTTGTCGCCTTGCCTTGCTCCAGTTGCCATCAAGTTCAATCCTTCCCGTAGCCTTCTGCACAGTCTTCTTGTTTGGCAGCACCCTCAGTGGGCAGCAAGTCCCCCCTTCACACAGCCCAGTTGTGTGCTGTGCAGCTCTCCTCAATCATTGTCAGCGGCACGCGAGCTTTACAGTGTTCAGCTACACTGTATCTTCTATTTGTCAGAGCCATGGTTCCCTCTTGTCCTTGATACCGCTCGCTACATATGTATCTGCAGTGCTGTCTTCTCGCTTCGCCCGTTCACCTGGAGCCGGGTCCGTGACTTGTAGGGCTTCCTCTAATCCGTTTCACCAGTGCAGCACTGCAGAACCTTTGTCTCCTTCATGGGAGGGTGCCATTTTGGGTCTTCTTCTTCGCAGAGTTTGCCTGGAATCTGTTCTCCTACGTGCTGCGGGTGCATTTGTCGCCTTGCCTTGCTCTGGTTGCCATCGAGTTCAATCCTTCTTGTAGCCTTCTGCACAGTCTTCTTGTTTGGCAGCACCCTCAGTGGGCCGCGAGTCCCCCTTCACACAGCCCAGTTGTGTGCTGTGCAGCTCTCCTCAATCACCGTCAGCGGCACGCAAGATTTACAGTGTTCAGCTACACTGTATCTTCTATTTGTCAGAGCCGCGGTTCCCTCTTGTCCTTGATACCGCTCGCTACATATGTACCTGCAGTGCTGCCTTCTCGCTTCGCCCGTTCACCTCGAGCCGGGTCCGTGACTTGTAGGGCTTCCTCTAATCCGTTTCACCAGCGCAGCACAGCAGATCCTTTGTCTCCTTCACGGGAGGGTGCCATTTTGGGTCTTCTTCTTTGCAGAGCTTGCCTGGCATCTGCTTTAGTTTCTTTGTTTCTGCTCAGACTTTCCCCATCGAAAATGTCACCATAGCATGTCCGTCACCTTCATAATGCTATATCTTCAGTTCTGAGTTCTGCAGCGGGTCTCTGAACGCATGTTTTTCATAGGATCACCGTCGGATCTGCAGAAGCTCACGGGATGTACTGTCTATTCTGTGGCCATGTAGCCACTCCCCCTTCCTTATAGTTAATCACAAGCTTCTTTGTGAGTGCTTTAAGTGGCTTTTCCATAGATGGGTGTACTCGGTCTAGGCGCAGTTGTTGGACCACACGGTCCACCCATTACAGGTCACGCAACCCACAAACCATACTTGCTTTTTCATATACACGTTGCCACTGCTTCAGCTGTAGATTGGTGCTTGCTTCATTCTCATTTCATATTGTCATGATGCTTTATAATTGCTTTTTGCCACCATTCACTTTTTGCACTTTCACATACTCTCCTGGCTCATGCCAATCCTTGTTTACTCAAGTTACACAGTTCCTTTATGGCTCTTGCCAATGCTTGCTCTCTCAAGATGTACAACTCCTTAATATACTTATGGATCTTGCCAATGCTTGCTCACGCAAATGAAACAGTTCCTTTATGGCTCTTGCCAATGCTTGTTCACCCAAATTACACAGTTCCTTTATGGCTCTTGCCAATGCTTGTTCACTCAAATCACACAGTTCCTTTATGACATGTGATTTCACAAAACTGCTTTCTTTCATAATGGTATTCAAACATACTTGCATTCATTTCAGATTTATATTCAAAATACTGGCTTTCATTCAGATCGGTGTTCAATATACTTTCTGTATTCACAATACTTTCATTAAGATCAGTATTCAATATGCTTGCTTTTGCTTTCATTAAATTTCCTATCACTCTTGCCTGCTGTCCTGGTATCCCCCTTCCTAGGTTGACTCACTGGTCATTGCTACGGCATCCCAGCAAGCCTTTCAGCTGCTGCTCTCTCTCTCTCGCTCGTGCAGTGACTTGCTTTGTCTCCCCTGCGGCTCTCCGTGGCATCACTCCTACCTCTGATGCCTCTCTGCCAGCTCGAGCCTCACTCCACAGCTTTGCCTGGTCACACCGGTTCCGTATTCTGCCACAGACCTCCAGCTTTCTTTAGCCTTGCTTCCCACTGCATATACTCTGCATCTTTCCGGGGTCCTTGAACACTCGGTCTGCCATGCCACATTCCAGGAGAGCTCTGCTCTTGTCCAGCAGTCCGTAGACCTGCTTCCAAAGCTTACTCCATGTTTGCCATTCTTCCTGCTTTTAAACCTCCCACCAGAATGATTGGTCCAAAAAGGACTAGACTGCTCATTGCTGTTCTGGGTTGTCTCTTCCTTGTCCCAGTATTTAACTGGTGTTTGTTGGGAGATGAACTACTGGAAAAATAGGGAAGGGACTGGTAATAGCCTACAAAGGCCTGGTGAATATTGGACTCATTATAAAAGGGAAATGGGGGATACCATGTCTCACCTGAAGGTGCCTGATCCCCACTCCTCAAGTCTCCTCCACCCAGGTGATCCTCCCTCGCATATCCACTCCCAGGGTCAGGATCGGATAGCGACGGTCTTTCGCTGTCCACCTGGGAAGAGGATATATGGGGGAAAGAAGTGGGGAAGCCCTGAGATTCCTCACAGCTGTCTTTGAACATTAAAAGGAAAAACATTTGCTAGAATCACTTGGCTATTTAAACTTTTTTATTGAAATTAACCACATTTTGTGGCTTTGCGAGAGAATCTGTGTGCAAGTGACCAGGCCACGTTATGATTTATGCTTCTCTCTAAGACCCTGGGCTGAAGTCACAGGCTTACTTTACCCCACTTGCACATTCCCAATACATATTTTTCTAATGACACTAGTATTTGATTGTATAATATGAGTTTAAGCATTTTGGTAGTTAGCTCAACCAGATACTAGCCCCTGCTAGTTGCTCATCCTACCAGCAGATAAACATGACTGAAGATTGCAGAGATTTCCATGCATTCATTAGACTGGTTGGAATGTATCGAGATAGGAGAATGCCTTTTTGGGCTAACCTCAGCAGCTGCAGAGTTTCAAAGAGCGATGACACAAGTTCTAAAAGGAAAGAAAGGAACATTGATATCTCAGGACAATATTATTGTATATGGGAAAGGTGAAGAGGAGCATGATGAGAGATTGGGATTGGTGTTGCATAGGTTGAAAGAGAAGGGATTGAAAGCAGCAAGTGAAAGTTCAAGGAACGTGAAGTAGAGTATTTAGGACATGTGGTGAATGGGAAAGGGTACAGACCCAAAATAGACGCTATAGTGGCCATACAAAAGGCACCAGATCCTACAGACAAGGACAGGTAAGATACTTTTTAGGGTTGTGTGAATTCTACAGCAAATTTGTGAGGGATTTTGCTAGTTTAACAGAACCAATCAGGAAGCTACTTAAGAAGGAGAGTAGGTTTGAATGGTGTGACGGATGTGTGAAAGCTGTTAAGCTCATTAAGATTATTTGCAGAACCATGGAATTGGGTCGATTTGTGGCTGGAAGGAAAACAAGATGCAAGCTAGATGCAAGTGGTATTGGACTAGGCGCTGTGTTGTGGCAGGTGGTAGATGGTTAAGAGAAGGTGATTTGACATGCATCTAGAGCAGTAACTGTTGTTACTCAGTGATAGAGAGAGAGTTGTTGGCATCTGTTTGGGGAGTTAACTATTTCCACAAGTATGTTTGGGGAAACAGGTTCACTGTCTGCCCTGACCATAAACCTTTGGTAGAATTACTGACGGTGAGGGGTATGTGTAAAGCAACCCTGAGCCTGACAAAGTTCAGCATAAGGTTACAGGACTATGATTTTGATGTTAAATATGTGCCTGGTGTAAAGAATAGAGTAGCTGATTTTCTCTCGAGACTGCCCTTGAGGAGTGATGAGAGGGGAGAAGAGGATGATGAAGATGTGGTTGTGATAGTGGTGGATGTTATATCAAAGGAGAGATGGATGGAGGAACTTCATGCTGATGGAATGTTGCAGAAGGCCATGAGATACACGGCTGGAGAATGGCCAGTCAAGGGCGAGTTGGATTAGGTAATTTTACCATTTTAGGCAGTCACGGAAGAATTCTCTGTGGAATGAGGCTTGTTGATTAGTGGTGATACATTGATACCGCCTGAGATATTAAGGGAGGAATTGATTGAGAAGGCGCAAGGTCAACCTGATTCAATGGGCACAAAACAAAATCGCAGAACAAAGTATTGGTGGTCAGGAATGGACATTACAGTGGAGAGATTCGTAAGGAGTTGTTGCCCTTACCCAAATTGCGACAAGAGTTGTAAGGTGCAGAAAGCAGGTTTCGTTGTCATGCGTAGGCCTGCAGAAGCGTGGGAACAGGTAGGAATTGACATTGTAGTTCTGTACAGCAGACCTGGCACGGAGAGGAGGTTTCTCATTGTAATGGTGGACTATTGCTCCAAGTAGATGGAGACAGAATTGGCATGTATAATGAGCATGGGTGATGTGACTACGCTTTTGGAACGAATACTCAGGGGAGAAGGATATCCAAATAGGAAAATTAGCAACAGTGGAGTACAGTTCAGAAGTGATTAAATGGAAAAATATGCCCGGGGTATGGGCATACAGTGGACATTTTCAGCTAATTATCATCCCTAGACCAATTGGATAGTAGAAAGATGTAACAGAGTCTTAATGGAGACGGTAGAGAAAACCATTAGGAATAATTTGGATCTTGATGCAGCAATTGATGATAAATTGTGGAGCATCAGAACGCCCGTCCGGAGAGATATTGGGAAGTCTCCATTTATGAACATGAGGGGGAGAGAGCCCAATATTGCATTGAGGTCAGAATGGGTAAACAAGTGGAGAAAGGTGAAGCTATGCTTTCATGGAGAAAGAGAGCATGAGGTCATGTGTGTGAAGAAAGTGCGCTTTAGGCCAGGTGATTTGGTGAGGAATAAGGAGGGTGTGCCACTTGTTAAAGGAGGAACCAAGTTTTCATGGTCTGTGAGGATAAAGGAAGTGTTTACTAATGTCATGAGAACTGAGGATGGATCTATTTGGAACATGGACGGAGTGAGCAAGTGGAAATGGCATCAGTCAAGAGTGGGCCGAGCAGGGCGAGAGAATGACAGACGTTGTTCTCGCCATTGTTTGAATGAAGTTACAGAAGTTGTGAATGCTTCCACGAATGTGAGTAATGTTGACGAGAGTGATAGACGGGGGCAATCAGCGTAGGTCTGGTGAAGCTGGCACTTTGAGGGGAAGCATAAGAAAACCCTTGTTTTGGTCTAAGGATTATGCTATGAGCTGAAGGAACATTCTAGGAATTTCAGTTGCATTGTTCTCTTAGAATATTTTGTTTCCTTTTGATTTTTGTGGGGGTTATTGTGTTTTTGTTTTGAGGGAGGGGGTGTGTATTAGTGACCTGTCCTTGTACCTTGCTCCATTTGGAATGCGTGTATGTACAGTGAGGAGGAGGGATGCAAGGGTGACATTTGGAGGCTGGAGAGATGACTGCTTGGTGAAGGGAGCATGTATGAGGTCGCTGGTGAATTGACAATAAAGCAAGTACCTTTTACCTCATTTTTGTGGCCTCGCTTTATACAAGAAGGTACATCATAAATGTTACCCACAAATATGAGGGAGAAACCAAACATAGCAAGGGAGCACAAACCAACCACTGGGACTTGGAGGATTTTTCTCCTGAGCAATGTTCAAAATAGTGAGTTAAAGTGGGGCATTTTGCAGCACACGTTATGTGAACAATTGGGTAAAAAGCAACACTGTTTGCAATCCTATTTGATGGGTAACTCAATTCAGGACACCTTTTCTCACAATAGTAACTGTGGCTATACATGTCCATACTCCTGTTTCTTTGCGCAAAATGCCAGTAACAATACTATAATACACCATGTCCATGCTGGCTTTGCTGATATAATCTAGTATCCCCACATACTACATACTCCTGTTGGCTTTGCCAGTCTACAGGTAATGCCACAATAAGAAAACATGCCCAAACTGGCTGCAAGATGTAGGATAGTATGGCTACAAAACCACACTCATCTTTGCGCAAAATGCCAGTAACAATACTATAATACACCATGTCCATGCTGGCTTAGCTAATATAATCTAGTATCCTCACATACTACATACTCCTGTTGGCTTTGCCAGACTACAGGTAATGCCACAATAAGAAAACATGCCCAAACTGGCTGCAAGATGTAGGATAGTATGACTACATAACCACACTCATCATGCTGGCTGCCGTGAATAATCCCACTTCGTGTTGGGCCACCACAATTCCCCTCAAACCCCCACGAGTCATTCATGACTGGAGTATTCATTGCACACTACAGTCTAGGATAGACCCGTAAAGGTGGGGAGGATATAAGCCCCTGCACCGTCCCCAGTAGCTGCAAAGAAAAAGAATAAAGCATTAATAATTCATACTGTCATTTAACCCAATACACATCAAAAAGTGAACAATACCTGAGGATTCATGATGCAAGATGAAAGGCAGGAATTCAGAGCATTCCAAAAATAGTGACAAAAGTAAAATGGAGTATTGAAAACGAGAACAAACGGAAAAGGAATATAGCAAAAAAAGGTCAGCACGTATGATTCTCCCCTGCTGGGTCCTGAAGTAACCCTGGGAACTGTGGAAGTAGTAATGGTTCCTCTATCAATAATTCCAGAAGGTCCGGAAACCACACCTGACTCTTCCAGTCTGGTGTCACCAGTATTGGGTTTGCCTGTTGTTCCTGACCTGTGCTTCTGTCCTGGCGATCATTGCAAACGGCGGGAAACCATATTCTCTCTCCGGGCCCCACTTCTGTAAAAATGCGTCTGTCGCATCTGCCGCTGGGTCTGGTCTCCAGCTGAAGAACCAGTCCAACTGAGTGTTCAGCCTGTATGCGAATAGGTCTGTCCTGCATGGGCCCTTCCTTATCATCAAGGTCTGACATACCTCCCTGCCTAGTTGCCAGTCGCTGGCATCACTCAGGTGTCTCGAATTCCAGTCGGCTATCTCGTTCTGCAGACCTGGGATATATTCTGCTGTCACGCTGATTTTGTTCTGTAGACACATGTGCCAGAAGTCTTTTGCTAGTTCCGCAAGCATTCTGGACTTCGTACCTCCTAACCTGTTTATGTGTCAAACTGCCGACACATTGTCCATTCTTAGTAGGACACAACAGTTCACTCTGTCTTGGGTCCAACACCTCAATGCAAAGGAACCCCCCATCAGCTCCAGGCAATTGATGTGGGGTTCCAACTCCTTCTCTGACCATCTCCCTCCCTTTGTAATTTCTCCGCAACGGGCTCCCCAGCCCCACTGGCTGGCATCCGACTCTATGATGAGGTCTGGGGATGAGCCAAATATCGCTCTCACATTCCATATGACTGAACCACCATAGTAGTTCTGTTCTCGCTTCTGCAGCAATCGGTACCTTCTGTTCGTATGACACGACCTCTCTGTAGGTGTTGGATTTTTAGTCTGTTTAGTGCCCTATAGTGTAGGGGGCCCTGGGAATATTGCTTGAATGGATGATGGTAATCTCCCTACCAGTCTGGCAAGTTCTCTTTAAGCTAACTCCGCCTTCGCTAGTATAGTCCTGATCTCTTTCTTGATTGGGTTCACTTTCGTTATTGGTAAACTGAGTGTGGCCCCTCTTGTGTCTATCATGAATCCCAGAAATTCAATTGTCTGGGTTGGTAACTAATGTGATTTCTCCTAATTTATTAAAAACCCCAGAATCTGTAATAGTAGGCAGGTTACTTTTGCTTATTGTTCCAGTCTTACTTTGTCCTGGCCCATCAGACAAAAGTACTATCAATCGGATGCCCTGCTCTCTCGGGTGGCTGTCTACTGTTCTCATCAGTTTCGTAAACACCCAAGGTGCTGATGCTAGCCAGAATTGGAGGCATGTGAATTCCCACGTTTGACCTCCGAACCAGAATCTTAGGAATTTCCATTGTTGCTTTGCAATTAGTATGGTTAAATAGGCGTCTTTGAGGTCTACCCTCACCAGCCAATCGCCTGCTTGTAAAATGCCTCTCAACAGATGGATTCCTTCCATCTTGAAATGTCTGTATACTATGAATGAGTTTCACTCTCTGTGGTTTATCACTGTTCTCTCTTTCCTTTTACCAAGAAGATGTTGCTTATGAAGTCTAGTGTTGACTCTGTCTCCTGTGTAATGGCGTCCTTCTTTTCTAGTTCTAAAATGTCATTGTTCAACAAATTCTTGTCTTCTTCGCTGAACCTTATAAGCTTCGGGCATGCTGTTTGCACAGGTTCCTGATAGAATTCAAGTTGGAATCACTGTACTGTCTGTTCTATCCAAGCATTTTGTGATAATTGTCCCCACTGTTCTAGGAACAGTGCTGTCCTCCCCCCTATTACTGGGATTTCTGTTTTTACTGGGCCTTTGGGTACCCTTTCTTCTAGTCTCACCTGTGTTTGTTTGCTGGCCTCTGTTGTTTCCTCGCCAGCCTCTGCCTCTACCCCTTGCTCTCCACTGAAAGAAGGGGTTGGTTCTGCGCTCTTTTTGGTCTCTCCACTTTCCTCTGTTGTTGTAATTGGACGAGTGGCCCCTTCCTCTGCCAGCCCTTCCGAAAACCTTTGTCCAAACACCCTTTTCAGCAATGCCTGGGCTTTATCTATGGTGACGTAAATGTCTCTTTAATGAATGAGTCTCCGAAGAGCTTGCCCTTATTGTCTGTTGACGACTCTGCGGTAGCCAGTTCACTCATCCTAGGGTCGATTCTGACTAATATCGACCTGCAGCGTTCTGTAGTAAATGCGTTGTTGGCATTGCCCAATAGGCATATCGCTCTTTGTGCCCAGCCTGATAATATATCTGAGTCCACCTTCTGTTCTGGTTGCTTCTCTGCTTCCGCCATTTGCCAAATTTTGTAATAGGGCCCAGGATGTCCAAAACGTTGTCCTGGCATGTACGCCAGGATCTGTCAACGCCCTTCTTAATGTCTCTGCCGTACCTTTCCATGAAGGATAACATTTTCTTATTGATTTCTGGTGTCTCCAGCATACAGTTTTGTACCTGTGGTCTAGGGCATTATTTACTCAGTTTACTCCTGGCCTCTTTTGAGAAAGGTCGAACACCTCACTCATCTCTTCCTCCTCCCTTTGCCTTTTTCTTTTCTTGGCAGCTTTTTGTTTTCTATGGGGTCTCGGTTATGAGGATTTACACTTATCAGAGCTGTCAGAGCTGTCTCTGGACGTTTCATCCCACTCCTCTTCGTCATCGTTTTAGCCTCTGCCCCTTCTGCCCTATGACCTCACTCTTTTACCACCACTCTTCTTTCTACGTGATGTGCCCGGGGAGGGGGGTGGCTGCTGCGCACGTTACAGGCTTTCTTCCTTTCCCCTTGCCCCCCCCTGGTATCTGTCTCTTAGGGCTTGTATCCCTTAATTTCTCCACCAAGCTCCTGCCTTGTATCATTGTACCCAGGCCTGCGCTCAGTACCCTGTGTACTGCTTGTCCCCTGCCTGGCTCTGCCCATTTACTGCTGGTATGGGGTTCATCATATTCCTCACTGGAACTGTGCATACTTGGCACTCTGGTGGTTTATTACAGGGATCGTGGGCCTGTTCCCGTCAATGTGCAGCTCAATGTGGGTCTGGGGTTTACCTTGTCTTCAGTTTGGCTTGAGTCTGTGCCCGTCTGTTGTGCTGATCACTTCAGCTTTATGCTGCCAATCTCTGTTGCCAAAGTTAATTGCTTGTTTTGAAAAGAAAATGATATATATTTGCTCCGACCAGGTGCTGTTGTTCCTCTTTGTTACAGTTCTTTTCTCTCTTCTGAGAGAAAATCTAGACTATTGGCTCTGTGGCCGTGTTTCCGGCACTCGTGAAGAGTGTTCTTTATTTCCTTTGATGTAATCTTACTCGCAATCCTAATGGTGCTCACTGGGGCGCTCTCCTCACGGAAATGAAGATGGGCTGGTGCCAGAAAAAGATCACACCTAGCCCTCTTCCGTGTGAGAGCTCCCCCTTCCCTCACTTATTGCGGCGCCGGACGGTACCACGACCCGTCGCGCCTTCCCTAATTGTTTTTAACACAGAAACGTTCCTTCAGTAATCTCCTTCTAGTTTACTCGCGTGCACGTGTGCAATCAGAAAACAGTATTATAAATTATTATAACTTACATTGCTTTTCACATACATTCAATGAATTCTTATGATAAAAAATAGTACTTAACTGCTGCCCAAGCAGCAATGAAAGAGGAAGGACAAGGAGTGAGAGAGGTGGTTATGGGACTGACAGAAGGATTGGCAGGATACATATCACATGGTTCAAATTAAACATATCAAAAATGGACAACATAAAAAGTCCCTTTTTTGGGAAATGTAGTTCTTTATTGCGTGGATTTTTTTATATACTGTTTGATGTTTCATGCTGCTCTAGTTTTCAAGTAAAGAGAGAAAGCATAATCCAAGCCTCCGGTCTTGACATAGAATCCCAATGTCCACAAGGAAAGTTTGATGCATACTCTGGTAACAAGAAGAACTAATCCAAAAGTTAATTGCAAAAACATTGATGAAAAAATCCAAGGAATCCCAAAAGAGTGAGGAAATGCTGAAAGAAAGTTCATAAGCTCTGCACGAAGCACGGGAGAAAACACCAGGAAACATTGAAGAGCGCCTAGCACTAATCCAGTCTGTTTTTACTTGTTTGCCGGTCGGCGCACGCATACCCCTTATTGGCGTGCATCAGCGCAGAGGACTATGGACCTGTAGTCTGAGAATCAGCTAATAAAAGGAGCCGTGCATCAGAACGGCTGCAGACTCTCAAAGAGGAACGACTGAGTCCGTCTCTTATTTAGGCCTGCAGGCCCACCTGTGAAAGCACAGACCTGCAGGCCATGTTGCCATGGGGCCATCTAGCCAGGAAGGTGGCAAGGGTCCCCATGTGCTGGGTAGGGTCAGCTCTGCCCCCATCTAAGACCAGGTGTTCCCCGGCAACCCCCTGAGGCATTGGGCCTACAAGGTGCTGATGTCTTATAGCACCGACGGGGCCCAGTTTGATGCCAATGGCCAGCCCCCACAACGTCTAGTTATGCAATAACAGTTATCATGTGTGCTTTACAGTTGATACCCAGTAGACAATACCATGCCAAAGTAAGAGAAAATGCCCATACTGGCTGCCCCAATGTAGGCTAGTACAGCCATGCTGTAATAACACGTATGCGTGACCTACAGCTTTTACCTCAGTAACACATATTTTCATATTAAAACATACTAGAAACAATGATCTAGTTCTTCTTTGACGTTTCGCTAATGGGTAGCAGTTTAATAAAAAGTCCCAGTTTCTTTGGTACAGGTAGGAGGATTATGGGACATGTCAGATGCTTTATATGCCAGGCTGTGAGGAGGGGTCTTGAAAACAATTTGGGAAGGGGTTCTGTCAGAAGGCAGAACACCTACAATAAGTACTTTGACAAAGAAGAGGTATGTGGAGGTAATGATATTTGATCATTTATTTTATTTAAAGCGCAGACCTAGCTCTGCTATAGTGTGTGGGTAGCCAGTGTTTGGGATGGCATCTCTTAACAGTAGCACAGTACTGTGAGCTGCGGTCTGTGCTTCAGTCTGCGAATATATTTGGATTAGTCCTTGGTCAGGTATCTCATTGCACATATGCTAAGTACACTATTGCATAAGAGGCAGCATTCCTTTATAGGACTCTGCAATTACAGGACTGTGTGCTGCCCGAGGGCCAGTGAACTTTTTAGCCTCTTGAAGGCTATTCAGAGTTCTCTGGTCCATTTTTGCCAAATGGTGCTGTCTAGAGATCTCCTAGCATAAGAAAGCCCATATTTAAGCACTGCCCTGGAAAAATACGACAGTGCCCCAAAAAGGTTGCGTTCCTTTTTGGATTCCTGTTTGCTTCCTTTTACCTTTAAGCCTCATTTCTACGCCACGGACAGAGCCAAGGTGGGGTTCAACATTTAACACCTCATGGGCAATGCCCTTTCCAGGGCAACACCTATGGTTGTCAATGGGGATCCCCTGCTGGACACTTATGCAGGCTTTCTGGCCACCTTCAGAGCAATGTTTGACCGCCCCAGACCAGGTGTATTCTGCACAAGAAAAGTTGCTCAATTTACAACAAGGATCTCAGGACATGCTAACCTGCATGACCAAGTTCAAGCAACTAGGCAAAGAGGCAGATTGGTCCCAAGGAGCTTTACTCTATTCAGGAGGGGCCTGAACGAGGAGGTAAAGGGTGAGTTGGCCCGAGTGGCAAGACCAGACAGCTTCCAAGCTCTCCTTGATTTGGCAATCCAGATAGACTTCAGAAAACAGGAAAGAAAGGCAGAGAAAAGATGTCATTGTCTGCCATTGTCTAGGTCCTCGCCTGTATCGCCTATGCTTCCAAGTACCTCTAATGCATCATCTATTGAATCGGAACCTATGAAATTGGGCTCTCTCTAAGGACCTTTAACTGCGGAAGAATGTAACTGAAGGATTGAGCAAGGCCTCTGCCTTGTAAGTGATTTCAATCCGGCACACACCTAAGTCAACGCCTAGCATGTAATGCACAACTGAAATCCTTATTTATTTGTGTCTAAAAGTTCTTTTATTCTGAATGATGTACCACTCATATCACACCCCTCTCCTGGAACCCCCCTGGTCACACTAAACCAGGAATCAGGCTGGTTTGCAAAGTATAAATATGTATTTATGTATTTACAAATTAATCACACTCTGGGCCTCATTACGACCCAGGCGGAAAACCATGGTGATAATAGCACCATGGTCCATGCCGGTACTTACCGACTCTGTCATGGAGAAAGGGGGAATTACCACCCCATTACAAGGTTGGGGGGCGGTAATTCCCCCTTCCTCCATGGCCCTTCCCCATTTTTGCCCCATAGGGCATAATGGGAATGGGGAAGGCGGTAATTACGGTACCGCAAATTGCGGTACCGTAATTAGCACCGATCTCCCTTTGCGGGTCCATTCCTTAACAGCTGGTAAAACCAGCCATTAAGGTGGGAACCCGCAAAGGGACCTCGTAATCAGGCACTAAGGGATTACCGGTAGGGGTACCATAACCGGTACCGGTAATCCCTTAGCGCCAGTGTCGTAATGAGGCCCATGTTTCCATGGGTACACAATGATCACCAATGGGGTGATGTAACACTAAATAATGGGCCTCATTACACGGATGGCGGTAAGGGTTACCTGTCACCGGTAATGCTACCGGTGACCGTTAACCCTTACCGCCTTATTACGAGGTCCCTTTGCGGGTTGGTACTTTAACGCCTGCTTTTAGCAGGCGATAAAAAGCGAACCTGCAAAGGGACCTTGGTGCTAATTACGGTACCGCAATTTGCGGTACCGTAATTAGCGCCTTCCCCATTCCCATTATGCCCTATGGGGGCAAACATGGGAATGGGGAAGGGCCTTGGTGAATGGGGAATTACCGCCCCGCTCACCTTGGAGTAGGGCGGTAATTCCGCCATCCACCAAGGCAGACACGGTAAAATACCGGCGGCAACCATGGTGCTAATAGCGCCATGGTTACCGCCTACCGTGTAATGAGGCCCAATGGCCCTCATTCCAACCCAGGCGTTAAGGGTTTAACGGCGCCGTCGGCACCGTTAACCCTTAACGTCTGATTTCCACCTTAACGCCTGCTTTTAGCAGGCGTTAAGTACCAAGGCGCTAAGCGTCCTTGGCGCTAATTATGGCACCGTAATTTACGGTGCCGTAATTAGCACCTTCCCCACTCCCATTATGCCCTATGGGGCAAAAATGGGAATGGGGAAGGGTAAATGGGGATTGGGGATTTACCGCCCCACTCACTTTGGAATGGGGCAGTAAATCCGCCATCCACCATGGTGTAAACGGAGTTTTCAGAAACGGAGTTTACACCATGGTGGTAAAGTAGGGAAATTGCCACCTGGGTTGGAATGAGGGCCAATGTAAAGAGATAGGAGGAGAGAGAGCAGGTATTCAGGAATGGCAGAATTCAAACAAAATATCAATCCCAATTTTCCCCCCAGCAACACAAGAGAAAAACAGAATTGATTGGCAAGCGGTCAGAATGGTTTTAAAGTTTTAGTGAATGGATTGGGTAAAAACACTAAATATGGTTTAAATTGTTTAAATTCTTATGGGAGCCGCTTTGGATAGTTGCACACAAACACTAGCAATGATTTGATACTAAGAAACAATGTGAAATCTTAAAATTAAGGTCGGAAGCAATCAAAAGCTGTTTTACACGTGTCAGAATTTCCCTAAAATGAAATTTGCGGCAAACTTGTCAGTGCGCAATAATTGCAATCACGAGAGAACCGTATGGATTTGGGATGCGGTTCTAGATGCGAATTAAAGCTGAGGATTTTGGCTACAAGCAGAAGTTGAAATTTTGTTTCTAGCACAATAATTGAGGAAGATATGGATGTTTTAGTGGAGGTCATTTTTCGAGACAGGCGCAAGAATGGGAAAACAGGAATGCACTTTTAAAAGACAAACGGGACTTCTTACACTAGATTATGACTATAGAAAAAAGAGAATGCCACACATGAATCTCCACAGTTCCTGGCCAGGGAACCTTTCATGTGGTGGATACTCAGTTTCTTTCTGGGATTCACTTTATTTACTCACAAAACTAATGACTTATGATTTTAGAATACAAATAAGAGAAACTCAGCGCAAGAAAAGTTCTGGCAATTCAAAAATACTCCTAACAATATCAAGTTCGGAAGACAAGATAGGATGGGTTTAAGATAGGGATTTGCTATGGACAGTACATATCCTAGTGACACAGTTCTATCTATAGATACTCACTAGATATGTTTTTACACAGAACCGTCAGGATTCTGGTCCGTCAAGATTTCTGGTCAGGGAAGGGTATCTGGTTCTGGGATAGACAGCTGGGCACATCGGATTGGACTGGGTCTGTTCACAGCACGGCACATAACTGGATTGGATCTGCAATGGTTCTGGTCACAGCATGGCACAGGACTGGATCGGATCTTCTGGTTCTGATGATAATTATTTTCAGCAGGCAAGCAGTACAGCACAGCCCGGCTGTCTTTTGGTTCCCCTTAGGTTTCTGAGGTTGGTTCTGGTTCTAGAAATTTAAGGCCTAGCTGAAAACGGTTCAGCTATGCAATGGGTCTTTCTGCTTTGCCAAGTTTCTGGAGTCTGGTGCAATTAAGATGGATAATTGTGCAGCAGGGTGCTCCGCCAGCATTCGGATAGTGGGTGAATCTGTCTGTCTTTTTCTGCCCTCTGCTGTCTCTATTTATGCTTATGATAAAGGGGGTGTGTGTGCTGGTTTAGCCCAAGCTCACCCCTTTCACAGGGATTGGTCAAGGTCTCCTCTCTCCCTTGATAGGAGGAGAGAAACAGGGTGTCACCTTTATGGTGTGGGTTTATGAGGCCTAGAGTCCACCCCTAGCCTCTTGAACACAAAATCTACTTTTGGTACAATACACATTTACAAATGTGCAACCTCTATAACAATCATATATACAGATTACATATTTTGTGTAGCAGATACTCCTACAAACCCCGTCGCGGTGGGATCTTGTGACTGCTTTTCACAGAATTTTGTCCTTTTCATCCGGAACACAATGTCCAATTTAGGAGCAAATTTCTACAATGTGCGTGTTGAACATGGGCATACGTGTATAAAGTTTCATACTTCTATCAGAAATAACTTTTGTGTAATATCACATTTTCTGCTGTTTCTTCCCAGAACATGTCACAGAGTTCTGGCGCCTTTTCACCCGTGCATCCAGAAATTACATTAACAATGCTGTTATTGCTATATTTTGCACAATTTTACATAGGAAGTCTTTTTAAAATGTGCCTTTTGTCCTTGTTAAGCAACAAATGGTTGTTTAGCTCCACCCCTTTGGTCTCTCCCTGGGACCAAGGAGCATCTCGTCCCTGTTTCTCCTGGGCAGAGGCCATTTACGACCCTTCACACTTCGCATTTCCTTTAGCTGGAGGATGTCCATTGTCTACTTCCCCATGCAGACCAAATTCTCCCCCACCCTATAATCATCACTTAGGTGTGATACCCTGCTGGAGAGGACTGGGAGGAGAAGCCTTGCCTCTGTGAGGAAAGCTGTTATTCCAGTTTGGGTGGCTTTTAGCCAGGCTTAAATTTAAATGTTAATTCTGTTGCATTGTTCCTTGGCTTAAAACAAACTTGTGATTTCAAACTACCAGCTAGAACACTTATTCCAGATTCTACACCATAGGATTAACAATTACAACATAGGTTACTCTCAGTAACAGGCCACTTAGATTTCAAACATTTGATTTCAGTTTATACAGGTTTTAAAGTTTATCATGCAGGCTTCTGACAGCTGTCATTGAGGCGGCCGAGGGTACTGCGCCCAGATTTTGACAGATTCCACAGGCAGGCAACTTTTGCTACGGATGTTTCTTTGATACTTTCAGCTTTTCAGGACATTGTAAGTTCAAAATGATTTCTTGAACTAAGTGAGTTGTACCACCCAGCAAGAATTTTGGATGTTTAAGGGTGTTTTGTGCCAGCATTCTGCAGCTTCAGCAACCAAGAAAAAAGATTTAAAGCAAGATTTTGGGGTTTCCTTTAACCAAGCACTCTTTTCCCTCTGTACTCCATTTTCACTTGTTGTGGAGCCCCGTGACATGTTTCAGGAGTGAGATCTCTGTTCCACCGCTGACAGCAGGCATGGTAGATTGGGCAGCCATCTTTTTGATTTTCAGAGGTTTTGGCACGCACAAGGGTTTTGTGGCCATTTTGATGTTTCTGGCACCATCAGAACACAGTGATGCCGCATGGCAGGGCCAAAAGTGGGTTGAAACACTAGTGCCCATTCCTGAATGTAGCCAGGAAACGGGAGGATGACTGTAGCTCCTACTTATCACCCACCCTAGACTTTTCAGTAAGATCTTCTTTAGTGGTCCTCCAAGTGGCTTTACAGTTCCAGTCCGGGCCTTAGTCGATTGTGGTACAATGGGACTGTTCCTTGATGACGACTGGGCTAAAAGCCATGGTATTCCCTACGAAAAGAAAGACCAACAACAAACGGTTGAAGGCATTGATGGCAGACCTCTTTCCTCTGGGCCTATTACCCAGAGATCTAAATCAATAAAGCTGCTCATCAACATCCACATAGAGCATCGACAATTTGATTTTATTAAAACAGCACATTACCCACTGGTCTTGGGAATGCCATGGCTACACAGGCACAATTCCTTTATTAACTGGACTGCTGGCCTGCTGTTTCTTGGTTCCAAATTCTGCCTTTCCCACTGTCTACAGGAGAAGATGAAAACATCCACCAACACTTCGGACATTGCTCACGATCAAACATTGTCTCTCACCCATCTCAAGCATGTTCCCATGAAATACCAGGACTTTGCTGATGTTTTTTGTGATTCTCTTGAGAATAAACTCTCTCCTCGCCGGCCTGAGGATTGTTCCCCTAGATACTCAGCCTAATGCCATCATACCCTTTGGGAGAATGTTTAGACTTCCCCAGAAAAGGAGGCGTTACGCGAAAATGGAGATCAACCTTAAGAACGGCCTGATCTGTCCCACTAAATCTCCAGCTGGGGCTTTTATTATTCTTTGCCCCTAAAAAGGATTCCACTGAGCTTCGTCCCTGTCTGGATTATTGGGGGCTCAACATGGTGACACAGAAGGATAAATATCCACTGCCCGATATTCTAGAAACCCTGTGAGGAGCAACCTTGTTTTCTAAATTGGACCTACGTGGAGCATACCATCTCGTCCGGATAAGATCTGCGCATCAGTTAAAAACAGCTTTCCGGACACCATTTGGGCACTATGAGTAGCTTGTGATGCCTTTCACCTTGATGAAAGCTCCTGCTGTTTTCCAGCAATTTATGGACAGGGTTTTCTCTGATATGCTTTTCCAGTATCTTTAATATACCTTGATGACATTTTGCTATACTCACGTACGTTAGAGGAGCATCACGCACACGTCACCAGCATCCTAACGAGCCTTCGGGAAAAACATCTACTGCCAATCCAGAAAAATGGCAATTTCATGTTACCTCTGTTAGGAAAGATTTAATATTAGAATGTAATTTTCCCTCCATGTATCAACCCCCAAACTTTTTGCTGCTGTTTTACACCCTGATCTAACATTTGCCGGAGAAGCGCAGCCCTCAGCTGCACTCCTCCGGGCTTTCGCTCACTTCTTATGGGGAAACTGACATACCCTTTAGACAGTCAGTACTGGGAGACTTCATTTCCCTTAGTCCTTTCCTTTTGCAGCTTTTGTGCAACATGTAACAAGAGTGCAATGTAACTTACTTTACCGCACCCTTGGGTCTCTAGTCATTCCAAACACCCTAGAAACTCTCACTGGATTTTATATGAACTGTGCAGATGTGTCACAGACAGGACTGGTGGCAGCTATTGTTTTCTTATGTTTTTAACCCTTTCTTGTCATGTTATCCGCGCTTACTGTGTTTTGCAAGAATAGGTGGCCTGGCTCCAAAATGGCCTTGCCACGAGGTTCTTTGTCCTGTCCTTTGACCATCTTGCCCCTTCACCTTCTCCAGGTCGAGCCAACCTGGGTCAGTCCTTATTTGGTCATGCACTTTCCCGCGAAACCAAAAGCTTTTGCAGGCTTCTGCATGCCTTGTGTGTGTGCCTCCAGGATGTGGGCTGGGATGTCTGATCCCAATACACATCCTGGGTGCCAGAGAGTCTGGAGTGTCCTGAATGCCTGGGACCACCGTGGTCCGTGATTGGTCCAAGTATGGAGTGAGTGTTTGTGAGCAGATCTCCCATTGGGTCCTCTCCGTTTTGGCGCAAAGGGAACTTTGGATAAGAGGAGGCCGAGAACACCACTACCATGTCGATCTCCTGAGTTCACACGAACAAAGGATAAGGAGCCAAGTATCCTGCAACAAGAAGCCGAGTCGAGGAACCACTGGTGACCCGCTGGAAGGTTTGGCACCCTGAGCCCGCTGTCGTCCGGCGAGACCCCTCTGCATCTGATCATCCTAGAAGGTCTGCGAAGACGCTTCGACCCATTGGAATAGTGGGACCAACGATTCTCGGCACCTTCATCCAACCCTGCAAGTAAGCCTCTTCGGAAGTGTCCCTGGGCTAACCAGTGGGTTGACCAGCTTACGCGGGACGTTTGCTCTGTTACTGCCGCGGTTTCGAGGAAGCCCTCGAAACTTGGTATACTGCTTGCTCTCTGTCCACGGCACCCTCACACCGAATTTCGTACACTTGGCATTCCCAGGTCTGAAATGAGACGAGTGAGCCCGGACCGGAGTAAACGGGAGGCAACGACCTTTGCAAGTTCACTGCTCTTGTCAACCCCTTGACCCTGAAGACTGCTGCAGTGGAATTGGGCTGATTCCTCCACCCGGAGCAGAGAAATTGCCCCTGTCCCGTTTGGGAATCCCCGCTGTACCGCGGAAACTACACGGTGGTGAGACGTCCTGATTGTCGCATTCGAACCTGCAAGCGAAGTGGACTGTACTGGCGAAGTCTGGGTCTGCCTGCTTCGGGGACCGGTGAGTAGTACATACCCCAACCGGTGGCCCCTAGTGCAGGAGCCCATTTTTATTCATGAAGTGGCCCCCGAGGGCCCCTTTCCTTTCCACAGCTATTGCAAAATAGTGACTCCATCCCGCACTCTCAACCTGCCTCTGCCCTCAAGTGGAGGTCCTGCTTGAATAGTGGGGACTTGTTGTTCATCAAGCTTATCCACCTTCCTGAGCTGCTAGTGACCCTTGAAGAGACCCTATTTTGTCCATTGGCACAAGCACGTGCATGTACTATTGAGCATAAGGCTTCTCTCTTCGTAGGGCTTGGACTGCCTCTTAGTTAGGTGTATTCTTGATGTGGAACTGAGTCTAAAGATTACTTGCGCTGCCTGTTTTCATCCCCATCTAGGTGGTCTACATATTTCGTGCTTCGTAATCCATTGGACCCCTCTGGTGTTGTATATATATTGTGTTGGTTGTGATGTATTGGTTTAATATTATTGGGATTCTTTGCTATGGTCTATGTTACAAAGGCCTTGTAATAAATGTGTCTATATTTTTAATATAACACCTGTCTGGAGTAATTTGTAAGTGTCCTTGCTTTGTGTGCTCATTGAGGTCTTTCAGTCACCCTGACCCCTCTTGAGATTTAAGGCCTCATTACACGGAACGCGGTAGGGGATTACTGGCACCGGTAAGGGCACCGGTGCCGGTAGTCCCCTACCGCCTTACTACGAGGTCCCTTTGCGGGACCCGACCTCAACGGCTGGTTTTACCAGCTGTTAAGGAACGGGCCCGCAAAGGGACCTTGGAGGCAATTACGGTACCGCAAATTGCGGTACCGTAATTGCTGCCTTCCCCATTCCCATTGAGCCCTATCGGGGCTCAAATGGGAATGGGGAAGTGCCATGGTGAATGGGGAATTACCGCCCCCACTCACCTTGGAATGTGGCGGTAATTCCGCCATTCACCATGGTGGACTCGGTACAGTGCCGGCGGCAACCATGGCGCTAATAGCGCCATGGTTACCGCCTATCGTGTAATGAGGCTCTTAGTCTTAACCGCCTGCCATAGCTACCCTGATTGGTCTGGCTTGTCCAGAGGTTACCCTGTTCCAAGAAACTAGGTTGGCCTTCCGAACCTCTGCCCCTCCAGGTCAGAGTTCAGAAATCCCTCTTAACAAATTGGTGTACAGCGGTGGGATAGGACTGAAGGTATCCAGTGTTGCACACGAGTGAAGGCATTTCGAGTTATTCCTACCAGGACACATAGTGAATTGTTGTAGTATAACTTTTAAAAGGCCATAGTCCTATGTAACAGTATGGAAACAAGTACCTTGTTAACTTTAAATGCTTCGAAATCCGACACATTAAGAACGATGTGTGCTGAGAGAGGTATTTCCTCTCAAGGCACAAAAGTAGAAATGATCCAGAGAATCATGGAATGGCAAGAAGCTCGGCCTAGAGCTATAGCTTCCGAGGACATTGCAGGAGGAGGTGGGGCTGCTCTCACTGGTAGAACTGATGGTTCTACCGCTGCACTGATCCACAGCGACCCTGAGGACATGGAGGATGTAATATCGAATGTTTCCTTTGCCAGTGCTGATGGGGAGGCCATACTTGAATTCAAGAAGCAAGAACTGCTGTTTAGGCAGAAGGAGCTTGAGTTCAATATGGCCAAACTAAAGATAGAGCAGGCAGAAAAACAAAAAGACAGGGATCACCAGTTGGAACTGGCCAAGCTTCAAGTTGCCAATGGATCCAAGGTTCCTGGACATGTGTCTGGGGCCTCTTCTCATCCAAGGTTTCCAAAAGATCTGCTCAGTGTGTATGAGGAAAAGAATGACATTATGGACTGGCTGAATACATTTGAGTATTCATGTGAAGTTCAACAAGTTGACAATGCTGATAAAATTGCCTGTACTTAGCAGACTGCCCCATTCTGGCTGCAGTGCCATTATGGAAATGTCAAAAGCTGAGAGAGCAGATTTTGCAATGTTGAAGCAAACTCTCATCTTAAAGTTTGGGAAGACTCCTGCACAATACTTAAAAAGATTCAGAGAGTATAAGAAAAACGAAAGTGGTACTTGGGTATCTTATGTAACTGAATCCTTAAAAAACTTGACTGGCTGGGTTGAAGGTTATAAGGTTTCTACCTTTGAAGGTATGATAAGTCTTATCATGCTGGAACATATTTTTGCATCTTCTTCCACTGAGCTTAAGCAGCATTTGGCAGATTCAAAGGAGATAGATCCTAAGAAGCTAGCCATTGCAGCAGATTTGTGGGTGTCACATCGAGTGTCCCATAAGGACAAGAGTCATCCTGGTAAGCAGGAGGAAGGGAAAAAGTCCAAAAATAAGGAGGGTGGGGAAACTGATAAATCTTCTTCCCAAAAGGGCCACAAAAAGAAAAATAAGGGTAAGACACAAGAGAACGCACAGGGTAGTGGAGGTCAGCCTCCGAAACAGACCTCTGGTTATAGTAAGCCTCCCTATGTCAACAGACCCAATAGATCTTGTTCAGCTTGTGGAGCAACTGACCACGTGAAGGGGGATCCCAGATGTAAGGGCAAAACCTTGGGGGTCCACTCTGCTAATCTGGCCTTCTCCTCCTACGAGGAAGAAGAGATTACCGGAGCATCCTTCTCCTCAGACACCTTCCCCAGTGGGATAGAAGCTGAGGTAGTTTTAGTTTAGCTGGGTTCCTGGGAGCCCAAAGTCTCAGAGGCTTATGCTAGGATTCCAGATAACACCAAGCACTACTTTAAAGACAGTGTGCTGATCAATGGAGTAGATACTCCAGCTCTTAGGGATAGTGGGTGCAGTCAAACTGTAGTGGATTCTACCTTGGTAGACTCAAAGGAAGTTGCCAGAGCTACTCTGATGCCCATGAAGTTGGCTGATGGCCCACCTCTCATGTTCCCAGTAATACCTGTAAATCTTACTATCAATGGTACAGCAGTCAGGATTCCAGTGAGCATTCAGAGGAGTGTCCCAGAAAAGGTCTTGTTGGACAATGATCTCCGAGCTTTAGGGCTTGTGGGAGACACTGCTGACAGACCTTGCACAAGGTCTCAAACGAGGGCAGCACTGGCCAAGACCAATGCTCTGCCCCAGCCGAAGGGGAAACCCAAGGCTAAAGGAGTCATAAAAGTAAAAAGAGGGAAAGAAAATATTCCCCCTAACTGACCTACCACTGAGGTGGAGATAGTTGGTCAATCACCCGGAGCTGACGAGGAGGTGGAGATGCCTGAAGTATTTGACCCCCAATGACCATCCTGAACTAAACGATTTGTTAGTAGAAGGTGGTCCTTTCAGGGAAGAATTCAGTAAAGGCCAACATGAGTGCCCATCTCTGGAAGGCCTAAGGAGACAGGCCTGCTCCCAGCTTGAGGGCGAACCTACTGGGAAGCATCAGAATTATTGGGAAGGTGTGCTCCTGTATAGTGAGCCTACAGAGTCTACAGAAGGAGACCATAGGAGGTTGGTGGTTCCCCTTGCTGTAAGACCCTTCCTCCTGCAGCTGGCGCATGAAGTGCCCCTTGCTGGTCACCTTGGTATTAACAGGACCAAGCAAAGTTTATCCATGCACTTCTACTGGCCCAAGATGGGGGTGCAAGTAGAAAGTCACTGCAGGAGTTGTGCCCCCTGCCAGTTATCTGGTAAGAGTGGTTCGACAATCCAAGCTCCATTGGTACCACTCCCAGTTGTGGGGGTACCATTTAAGAGGGTAGGATTCGACATTGTTGGTCCTCTTGACCCCCAAACATCCTCACGCAATAGGTTTATCCTGGTGCTGGTCGACCATGCCACCAGGTATCCTGAGGCAATCCCATTGAAAACTGTGACTGCCAAGTCAGTTGCAAAAGCTTTACTTGGCATCTTTACTAGGGTTGGCTTCCCTAAAGAAGTTGTGTCTGACAGAGGCAGCAACTTTTTGTCAAAGTATATGCAGGCTATGTGGAAGGAATGTGGGGTCACCTATAAGTTTTCTTCCGCATACCACCCCCAGACCAATGGTCTGGTGGAAAGGTTTAATAGGACCTTGAAAAGTATGATTGGGGCTCTGGACGAACCTCAAAGAAGAAAATGGGATCTTCTTTTACCATGCTTACTGTTTGCCTACAGAGAGGTACCACAAGAGGGTGTTGGCTTCAGCCTCTTTGAACTTCTGTTTGGTCACCCTGTATGGGGACCCCTAACCATAGTCAAGGAGGGATGGGAGATGCCCATTCCCCCCATTACTACCAACATAGTAGAGTATGTGTTAGGGCTCAGAAAAAGGATCGTACTCCTGATGGGCCTGGCTAGTGACGAGTTGAAGGCAGGACAAGCTCTGGTGAAACATTGGTATGACCAGAAAGCTTCCCTCATCAACTTTACACCTGGTCAGAAAGTCCTGATCATGAATCCCATAAGGCCTAGAGCTTTACAGGATAAATGGTCAGGCCCTTACACAGTGGTGGAGTCACTGGGTGAGGTCAACAATTTAGAGGACCTTGGAAGGCCTGGACAGGCTCCAAAAGTGTTACATGTAAATAGGCTGAAGGCTTTCATCCCAAGAGTTGAAATCGCAGCACTGCTATTGGCTTCAGTTGTTGAGGAAGAGGAGTCTGAACCTCTTCCTGACCTATTCCAAAGCAGTCCTTCAGATAGCTCCATTGAGGGTGTCCGAGTGGCCCCTCACCTGACTTCTGATCAGCAGGCTGAGGTGAAAAGTTTGCTTAGGCAATTTTCCCCCCTGTTTTCACAGTCCCCTGGTTTGACACCTTGGTGCAAACATAACATAGACACAGGAGACAGTGTACCTACCAAAAGTAGGGGATACAGAATGCCAGACAAAGAACGGTCTTACATTAAGACAGAGGTCAACAAAATGTTGGATCTTGGGGTGATTGAACCCTCTAGTAGTCCTTGGTCCAGCCCTGTGGTTTTGGTTCCAAAAGCAAGTACTTCTGAATTGAGGTTCTGTGTGGATTACAGGGCTCTGAATGCTGTCACCAAGACAGATGCACACCCCTAGCCTAGAACAGATGAACTGGTGGATACCTTGGGCGCCTCCAAGTACCTCAGCACGTTTGACCTCACTGCAGGCTATTGGCAAATAGCCCTTGCAGAACATGCCAAGGCGAAGACAGCTTTCTCAACACCAGAGGGCCTTTACCAGTTCAGGGTAATGCCTTTTGGGTTGAAGAATGCACCTGCCACATTCCAGAGGCTTGTGAATCATGTGTTGAATGGGTTGGACGAATTCTGTCTTGCATATCTGGATGATATAGCAGTTTCCAGTGCCACCTGGGAAGACTATGTGAAACACCTTGGGATTGTGTAACAGGCTCTTCAGAAGGCCCACTTGACCATAAAGGCCAGTAAGTGCCAGATTGGACAAGGCTCAGTGGTTTACCTTGGACATCCAGTAGGTGGAGGGAGGATACAGCCTCTACCCAGTAAAGTACAAGCAATACAAGACTGGCCTACCCCCACTACACAGACCCAAGTGAGAGCCTTCTTAGGACTCACTGTGTATTACAGAAATGTCATGGCAGACTATGGCACCATAGCTGCCCCTTTGACTGCTCTCACTACTCCAAAGAAACCCAAGAAGGCAACTTGGACTGAAGAGTGTGAGAAGGCCTTCAATGGCTTAAAAGACTCCTTGTGCCAGGCCCCTGTGCTCAGGGCCCCTGATTACCAAAGACCTTTTATTGTGCAGACAGATGCCTCTGACACTGGGATAGGGGCTGTACTATTGCAAGTAGATGAGAAGGGTAAGGAACACCCTATTGGCTTCATTAGTCGCCAGCTTAAGGACAGATAGCTCAGATGGTCCACGGTAGAGAAAGAATGTTTCTCTGTTGTGTGGGCCCTACGGAAGCTGAGGCCGTACCTCTATGGGACCCACTTCACTGGGCAAACAGGCCATAAGCCCTTAAAGTGGCTAATGAACATGAAGGGAGAGAATCCAAAGTTGCTTAGGTGGTCCATTAGTCTGCAAGGCTTCGACTTCACTATCGAGCATAGGCCAGGTGTCCAACATAGCAATGCTGATGGGTTGTCCAGAATGTTTAACCGACCTGAACAAGAAACTCATCCAGGGGTGGATTAGTTCCCCCTGTCCTTAGTCTGGGAAGGGTGAGTGCTAGGAAAGATTTCATATTAGAATGTAATTTTCCCTCCATGTGTCAACCCCCAAACTTTTTGCTGCTGTTTTACACCCTGATCTAACCTTTGCCGGAGAAGCGCAGCTCTCAGCTGCACTCCTCCGTGCTTTCGCTCATTTCTTATGTGGAAACTGACATGCCCTTAAGACAGTCGGTACTGGGAGACTTTGTTTCCCTTAGTCCTTTCCTCATGTTGCAGCTTTTGTGCAACATGTAACAAGAGTGCAATGTAACTTACTTTACCGCACCTTTGGTTCTCTAGTCATTCCAAAGGCCCTAGAAACTCTCGCTGGACTTTATATGAACTGTGCAGATGTGTCACAGACAGGACTGGTGGCAGCTATCGTTTTCTTATGTTTTTAATCCTTTCTTGCCATGTTATCCACGCTTACCGCGTTTTGCACGAACGTTTTGCACGAATAGGTGGCCTGTCTCCAAAATGGCCATGCCACGAGGTTCTTTGTCCTGTCCTTTGGCCATCTTGCCCCTTCACTTGCACTTTCCCGTGAAACCCGAAGCTTTCGCGGGCTTCTGCATGCCTTGTGTGTGTGACTCCAGGATGTGGGCTGGGATGTCTGTTCCCAATACATATCCTGGGTGCCAGAGAGTCTGGAGTGTCCTGAATGTCTGGGACCACCGTGGTCCATGATTGGTCCACGTATGGAGTGAGTGTTTGTGAGCAGATCTCCCATTGGGTCCTCTCCGTTTTGGCACGAAGGAAACTTTGGATAAGAGGAGGCTGAGAACACCACTATCATGTCGATCTCCTGAGTTCACACAAACAAAGGATAAGGAGCCAAGTATCCTGCAACAAGAAGCCGAGTCGAGGAACCGCTGGTGACCCGCTGGAAGGTTTGGCACCCTGAGCCCGCTGTCGTCCAGCGAGACCCCTCTGTATCTGATCATCCTAGAAGGTCTGCGAAGACAATACAACCCATTGGAATAGTGGGACCAACTATTCTCGGCACCTTCATCAAACCCTGCAAGTAAGGCTGACCATCTTATGCGGGACGTTTGCTCTGTTACCGCCGCGGTTTTGAGGAAGCCCTCGAAACTTGGTATACTGCTTGCTCTGTGTCCACGGCACCCTCACACAAATTTCGTACACTTGGCATTCCCAGGTCTGAAGTGAGGTGAGTGCGCCCAGACCGAAGTAAACGCGGTTACCGTGTTGCCCTGCTATGGCAGCGACCTGTGCAAGTTTGCTGCACTTGTGACCCCCTTGACCCTGAAGCCTGCTGCAGTGGAATTGGGCTGATTCCTCCACCTGGAGCAGAGAAATCGCCCCTGTCCCATTTGGGAATCCCCGCTGTACCGCGGAAACTACACAGTGGCGAGACGTCCTGATTGTCGTATTCGAACCTGCCAGCGAAGTGGACTGTACTGGCGAAGTCTGGGTCTGCCTGCGTCGGGGACCGGTGAGTAGTACATACCCCAACCGGTGGCCACTAGCGCAGGAGCCCATTTTTAAGCACAAAGTGGCCCCCGAGGGCCTCTTTCCTTTCCACAGCTATTGCGAAATAGTGACTCAATCCCGCACTCTCAACCTGCCTCTGCCCTCAAGTGGAGGTCCTGCTTGAATAGTGGGGACTTGTTCTTCATTTACCTTATCCACCTTCCTGAACTGCTAGTGATCCTTGAAGAGACCCTATTCTGTCCATTGGCACAAGCACGTGCATGTACTATTGAGCATAAGGCTCCTCTCTTCGTAGGGCTTGGACTGCCTCTTAGTTAGGTTATTCTTTTTTTTTAATAATTCTGTTTATTACGTTTTAGTAACACAACAACAAAACAGGCATGAGTCAAAGGCATACAACAGATCATGATAGTAAGGCAGTTTTCAAAGAGGCAGAGGGAACCCGGTGGGGCCGAGGGCCATCAGACATTCGTTGGGTATGGTAGGTAACCAATGTTAACAATAGTACATTTCTATTCCTCTCGGTACATTTCAGTTAGCGTCCAGCCATTGGCCCCATATTTTCTGGAATTTGCGGGGGCACCCCCGTGCGTTGTAAATCCGGCGCTCCAGGGCCGCACATCTGTCCAACTCACTGCACCATCGGTTCACAGATAGGGGGTCGGCGGAGCCCCAGCTAGCCGCGATCAATCTTTTGACTGTCCCAAGTGCCAGTGCCAGAAATATTCTATCATGTTTTGAGAGATCCACTTCACCTCGGATTCCCAACAGCATCATTTTGGGGTCCCTGGGGATTGGTGTCGCCAGGGTGGCAGAAATCGTGTTGGTACAGCTCTCCCAGAAGACCTGTAAGACTCGGCATTCCCATAACATATGGTAAAAGGTGGCCGGTTCTGTTTTGCACCTGAGGCATGTCCCATCTTCCAGTCCACCCCATCTGACCATGGCAGTGCGTGAATAGTATGTGCGGTGGAGGATCCTCAGTTGAATAAGCCTGAGTTTAGAATCAATACCTATTTCTCTAGGGGACATTAATGCCTCTACCCAGTCCTCTGGTTCCATGTGACCTATATCCCTTTCCCATTTTTCTTTGAGCCCATCTAGCTGCGTCGCCCCGAAGGAGTTAAGGGCTTGATAGATCGTGGAGGTGACCTTAGAGGTAATGCGTTGCGGAAGGATGTTGGTGTCAATGGGAGTACAGGGGGGTATGGTCGTCGTGTCAGGGAATTGGGTGCGGATGGCGTGGGTCATTTGCGCATGTCGAAACCGGTCCATAGGTGCGAGGTCGAAACGCTCTTGCATGGCCTCAAAGTCAAGGAGATGGCCTTCTTGTATCACATGTGCTAGTGTGTGTATCCCTTTCGCGCACCAGTGACCCAAGGGGCCCATCTTCACTATTTCTGGGAGGAGTGCGTTGTGCCATAGGGGTTGAGATAGCGTTGGTTTACCTTTCCAGCCTATCAGTTTGTGCGCATCCCGCCAGGCCCAGCAAATGTGACGTGTCATTTTGGGTAAGGACGGGGGTTGGTCGTGGGTGGCGTACAGGGTCTGTAGTGGGGTTAGTGGGGTCATGCTCTCCATTTCAACGCGGATGTGGGGGAGTGTGGGGTCAGCATGTATCCAGTCGTTTACCACCCCAATCTGGGCTGCAAGGTAATAGGTACGAATGCATGGTAGACCGATGCCTCCCTCCCACACTGATCGCTGCAGCGTCTCCAGGGCGATCCTGGAATGTTTCCCTCCCCACAGCAGTGTGCGGAGGCGTCTGTCAATGAGTGCGAAGGTGTCACGGGGGATTATATGGGGGGCGTTTTGAAGTACATATAGTAGTCTGGGGAGGGTCAGCATTTTGAATAGCGCCGCTCTGCCCAATAGTGATAGTGGGAGTGATTGCCAGTGGGAGGTGTCCCTAATGAATCGGTCAATTATTGGCTGTAGATTGAGTTGTAGGAACCCACCTAGTGACGGGTCGAGTCTTATGCCCAGGTATTTGAGTTCTCTAATGGAGACATGATATGGGCAGGTTTCAGGGATCGCAGACTCACCTCCCTGGATCGGGAAGTAAATGGTTTTGGTTTCGTTTATTTTGAGGCCTGCGAAGCGCTGGTATTCCCTGAGGATGCGGGAGACAATCGGGCAGGAAGTGCGTGGGTTACTAGTTAGGTTATTCTTGATGTGGAACTGGGTATAAAGATTCCTTACCTCTATTCCTTACCTGGACTTCATCATTGGTCACTCAGGAATCTCCATGGATCCACAGAAGGTAACTGCTATAACCTCCTGTCTCAGCTGTCATCTGTTAAACAAATCCAGTCCTTTTTAGGACTTGCCAATTTTTATAGCAAATCCATCCCTAATTTTTTGGTTATTGTGCAACCCAATTATACACCTGTTGAAAAAGAACACTCCATTCCTATGATTGACGGAACAAGAGAGTGCCTTCATCCTTCTGAAGAAAAAGTTTACAGAAGCTCCTGTCCTATGCCAGCCTGACACCAAGAAACCTTTTGTTGTGGAAACCGATGCGCCTGATGCTGCTATCAGTGCCATTCTGAAACAAAACCAAAAAGACAATGAAGAACATCCTGTGGCCTATTTCTCAGGAAACCTCTCTGACAGTGAACAGCATTGTGCTGTTCTCGAGAAGGAACTTTTGGCTATCAGACAAGCCTTTCTCAAGTGGCAACATCTTCTCATAGGAAAAGCTCAACCGGTCCAGGTGCGGAAGGACCATAGCAAACTACAGGTCCTTGAATCATTGGAATGTCGGAAAAAAGCAGACAAGCCTGATGGGCCCATTTCTTTGCTCAGTTCAATCCTCACATTACTTACATTCCTGGAAAACAAAACCTGATTGGGACGCTCTTTCCCATCGATCAGATCTGATGAAACATCAGTGTGTTAATTTTCTCCGGTTGTTGACAGAGACTGTGTTTCGTAGTCACGTTGACCAGTTCCTGGATGGCGTCTGTAGGGATACGGTTATTTCCTCAGAGTGGCATCTGTTACTACAGTCCAATCCATGGTCCCTGCAACAACAAAAATTGATTTCTTTTCAGATGAGACTCTCTCTTTCTCTCTTCCAGTTCCACTCAGGAAATGGTACTCCGTATATGCCATGATACTCTTCCTGCAGGACATTGAGGTATTACAGCCACTTTGCATACCCTACGCAGACAGTTTTGGTGGCCATCTATGTCTCGTTCCGTCAAGGACTATATACGATGTTGCGTCGTTTGTGCCCAATATAAACACTCCAAATAAAAACCTGTTGGTTTGTTGCATCAACCTGAGATACCCGACAGACCCTGGCAAATTATTGCCACAGACTTCATTGTTGACCTTCCTCCATCTAGGGGTTGTATCACCATAATGGTGACCGTGGATACTTTTTCTCGCCTGGCTCACTTCACTCCATTAGCTAAACTCCCTACAGTGACAGAAATAGCCAACGTGTTCCTAACGGAAATATTTCGTCCCCACCGTCTACCCTCTACCATAATTTCTGATCGCAAAAGCCAGTACAGATTCTGGACTCAACTGTGTAGAGTGCTCGGCATACACTGTGCCCTATCTTCTGGCTTCCATCCTCAGAGCAATGGTTTAACTGAGAGAACCAACCAGAGACTTGATCAATACCTTTGATGTTTTTCCACTCAAGTTAGCGACAATTTGGTTTCTCTCATTCCCCTTGCGGTATTCGCATATAACAACGCTGTCCATTCCTCTTTAAAGAACAGCCCTTTTTTTAACCTACGGATGTCATCCTTCAGTTTTTCCTCCAGCTCCGGTGGTTCCCACAGATGTGCCAGCCATCGAAGAATGGGTCATTAGTCTTACCTCTACTCTCAGGACTGCCAAAGAACATCTGCTCCAGACAAGGAAGTCTGTTAAATGATTTGCTGACAAGCGCTGGAAGGACTGTCCCACGTATTCCGTTGGTGATCTGGTGTGGATCTCCTCAAAGTATCTCCCTATGCATCTTCGTCCTAATGAGCTCTCTCCCAGATACTATGTACCCTTTACCATCGCCAATCGAATAAACCCAGTTACTTATCAGTTACACCTACCTCAAACCTGGAAGAGAATCCACCCAACTTTCCACATTTCCTTACTGAAGCCTTATCTTGCATCTTCCCGAACTCCAAGGACCCGCCTCCATGGATTGCAGATGACCAGCAGGTCAAGTTTGAAGTTGCCAGGATTTGTGACTCCTGCTATAACAGAGGCTGTCTTCATTATCTTGTGGAGTGGAAGGGTTATCCTCCCAGCGAATGGTCCTGGGAGCCTTTTTCCAACATCCATGCTCCTCTTCTTCTGTGAAGGTTTCATCATTTACACCCAGGGCAAACTGGGTTTGACTGGTTTCAAGAGGATACATACTGTCATGCCCTGCGGTCGCTGGTCGCTTTGGGCCACCTGGAGGTTCGCGCCATGGATTGCGGGCACTATTTTTCCTTTCAACATGGCTCCTTGCCATTCTGCACAGGAACGATGTGAGCAGTCAACTCCTTCCTGGATTGGCAGCGACAATGCTCGGTATAAGTTACCTTGCTCAGCGCTCTGTTTCCTTGTTACTCTCTCTCCTTGGTTTTCCTATGTTGCTTCTCTTGCCACCGCCTTGGCTGCCTTATTCTGTTGCCCTTCGTTCTCCTTGTACTGGGACTCCTTCTTTCTGCTTGCTTACCGCCAACTTCCCGCGAAAACCTGCCATGCTGGGAGTCCTGTTGCACACTCCTGGATCTGTTTACTTTGACACACAACCCAGGTTTTTCCCTTCCTCTGGAAAGTTTTTCCTGGACTTCTTTGGTGGTTTCTCTGGAGGTCACGCGGCCTGGGACCCCTCCCAGGAAGGGTGGTCCTTTTCTTCATGACACGTGGTCCAAACGCCAAGGAAAACTCCCAAAGAAGTCTGCAAGTAAGAAACCACACGTGAACCAGCCTATTGAATTTGAGGACTCTGACAAAGGGTCTGGAAGGAGGAGAGCAACAAACAGGTGGCATGTTCTTGGGCAAATACTTTTATTCTTTAAAGAAATAAAGAGAAACCCCTATATTTCCCTATCTCTAAGAGGGGTTTCCCAGCCTCAACTAAAACACTAGGGACAATGTAAGAATACAATTAAATAAAGAGTGCACTGTCCAGTGTCAGAATCCTACTTCTATCCCTTAAACCTGAAAACAAACTAAAGTGGTTTACTGTCCTCTTGGTCCAGAGGAATACCTCTCTTCTTCTGGACCGGTGCGGTTCCATATAATTGGCAGTTCAACAAAGTAAGGGGGAATGGCTCCCTTCCCCTGCCCTTTCTCATGCCCCTGATGAGCCAGTCCAGTGACTCAATTGAGTAGAGCTGGTATTATACCAGGTACTGCAACGAAGACGAAGACTGTTGGAGGGCCTTGTCCTCATGCACGGTTAGGTCCTCGACCCTTTGTAGACTTAACTGGATACAGGTATACTGTCTCTCCTCTAGAGGGTCCGTGACCCTGTTGCCACAACCTCTTATTTTAGGGTCCCAGACCCCTCCACATTGGCTTTTCTTCCTTGGGCCTGAGACCCCTTCACATTGGTTCTCGGGCCCCACACCCATTCACCTTGGTTTCTCTTGCTTAGTTCCCAGACCCCTTCACAATGATTTCTCTTTCTCAGGTCCTAGACCCCTTCACACTGGTTTCTCTTTCTCGGGTCCCAGACCTCTGTATACTGGTATCTCTTTCTTGGGTCCCAGACCCCTTCACATGCATGTCTCTTTCTCAGGTCCCAGAGCCCTTTACATTGGCTTCTCTGGTCCCAGTCTCCTTCACATTGGTTTTCTTGAGGCCCCTTGACGTCCCCGGGCTGCCCCGTACCTTCTTTATGGGCTCCGGGTCTCTCACCTCGGTCTCGGGTCTCTGTGCTTCTTTCGATGGTTCTTCGGCCTTGTTTCCTGTTTGCACACTGCCGTACGCAGCTCCCCAGCACTTCATGGGAGCCTGGCACCGTGCACCTTATGGACAGTCTTTTCCAGCACTCATCTGCGTCGGGAGCCTCAGCCTCTTCTGCCTTCAGATCTTATGTCCTCTTGAGAGGAGGTAGGGATGCAATTTCCCCTTCCAACATGTCCCAGTCAGCAGCTGCAGGTTCTGCCCTTCTGTCTGCGGTATGGCTGCTTCGCTTGCGGTGCCTCCGGGGAGGGACTGACAACACTGTTAGTCGTTCTTCCCTTTTTAAGTTCCACTGCTCAATGAAATGGTCTTGTGGGTTCTTTCTGGTTACAAAATTATTCCTCTTATCAGTACATTGAGGGGATAGTTCAGTGGAGTCAGCATTGATCTTACTCGTCCCACTATTACTGGAATTATTGGTGTAACAGAAATACATGGGGAAACATATATGATAAGAGGGGGTAAAGGAGGAGGGGAGAAAGGTGGGTGAGGGTAGATTATACAGCATTATCCCATGATGTCCTCCCAGTATCCCAGAGGGTGAATCCCTCCCTATGAAATTCACCCGCTGAGTACCACCCCCAGGAGGACTATAATGTAGCAGCCTCACCTCTGTGGCATTATGAAAAGAGTCTCCCCCTCGGGTAGAAGGGACAACATCATAGGATTTGCCACATATCCTTCCCCTAATGCTGCTGGTTTCCCCATCTTCCACAGGAAAACGGGACAGGAGTCTGTGTTTCCCTGGTCCTTTCCCTGCCGATGCTCTATACTGAAAAAAGGCTGAAGATTGAGGAACCAGGGCAGTGCCCTTGGGTTAGGATAATGGCCCAAAATGTCGCCCTCAGAATTCTGACTCCCGAAATTCCGACAGTTTTCTTTCCAGCTCCCCTTACACCACATACATATGTGAGGGGTTATGGGATATAATAGTAGTATGGGGGTTGGTGGGGTCTCCCCTCGCATATGTATGTGGTGTAAAGGGGGTTTTAAAAAAAAGTCGGCATTTTCTGCTGTCAGAATTCTGCGGGTCGTAGTGATCACATAGATCCCTGGGTTAGTGGCTTCCCCATCTAAAGCTGAAAACCGGACTTTGGTATTTCCCAGGAGGATGGTGTCAGGTTTTGGTCTCACCTGTCTTGTCCTGGTTCCCGTGTCAGAGTCCTCTTTCTTATGGGGCTTGTCCTCCTTGGGCGAGAAGAGGTAATGCCTATCAGTCCAAGCCGCCACTGCACCGTCCCAGGTATAACTGGGGGGCACGGAGGCCGCCCAGAGAGCTGGGCCTCAATAAAGGGAAAAACCCTCTGGATAGAGGGACAAACCCTGTGGTCCAGTAGCACCGAGTTGGAGAATCCACTGGGCCAAATGCGAGTGGGAATCTGGATTGTTCCGTACTCCAAAACTTTGAAATGGACGTATTAAGGCACACAGTGCTGTCCGATACGGAGCGACTCAGGAACGTAATTGCAGAAATTAGCTTATAAGCACACAGGCGTGTGAGCTGGTAAAGACAGACGGGAAAAACAACAGAGAGCCAGGAGAATGTAGTCAGCAGCCTGAAACCAGCAAGAACCCAAGGGCGAGACGAGAGTCTCAGAAAGGCAAGGGAAAACGGGAAACAGCAACGAGGAAATTTAGGAAGAGAGAAACAAACAAGAATTGCTCTAAACGAGCTGGGGAAAAGTTACAGCGTTATCACAACACAGAGCAGTTGCAACACGAATCTCCCTGTTACTTCCGCCTACTTGTTGCTGTCACGGCGGCATGTTGAATGCTCGACCAGTGTGATGATGTCCTCGCCTTGCCTCAGAAACCCACCATCTTGGATGAGGCACGCTTTCTCCAATGTTGCCATAGTGATGTGGTCTTGTGCAGTTGTCACAACGCTTGTAGTCCTTGGGGGAAATGCGTAGGGTTGTAACCCTCCTACCCTGTATTTCTGTTCTCCTTTCAATTATAGCTATTTGGGCCACTGAGAGGAATCAGAAATGAGAACCGGACATCATTTGCACATTTTTGTCAAATATATTCATTAAATAAAAAAGGGTTACGAAAATTCCTCTCTCACTCTATGCTAAAGAGGAATTTCCCTACCTATAAACCAAAACTAACGATCTGTCTGTGTCAGGATGTCAATAACTGAAACACTGTCATTGTGTCCAAATCATCCTATACAGACCCTTACTTTACAAAACAATAAAAATGTGTAAGGCAATATCTTCAACTTGAAACTGGCAAAAGCGTTCACAACTGAAGTAAGAATAATTCCAACAAAAATGTTCTCCAAGGTGGATGCCCTTGGTTCCAGGGGGTGGATAGCTTCCCCTGGAATCTTACGCAGAGTGAAAAGTTTATTTTACTAGCAGTTCCTTTGTTTCCTGCTTTGGTTCACATGGTTCACATTTAAACAGTAACGTATGTGACTGTCTTTCTTTAATGTAACGTTCTCCTCGATTTGGAAAATCAATATCAATCTTCCCTTGGTTCAGAAAACAGACAACAATCGTTCCTTGGTTCAGAAAACAAACACCAATCTTTTATTGGTTCAAAAAATAAACACCAGTCTTTCCTTGGTTCAGAAAATAAACACCAGTCTTTCCTTGGTTCAGTCAACACA
Organism: Ambystoma mexicanum; assembly: GCF_040938575.1. Taxonomy (NCBI): domain Eukaryota; kingdom Metazoa; phylum Chordata; class Amphibia; order Caudata; family Ambystomatidae; genus Ambystoma; species Ambystoma mexicanum. The sequence continues at coordinate 860,931,933 of NC_090930.1, read as the reverse complement.
GTGTTACTTTACTATTTCTGGAGCTTGCAAATTGCCTGGTATACTCTCCTGCACGGTTCCCTTATGCAATGCCCACTGCCTGGTGTACTCTCCTGGCAGGGCTCTTTCTGCAATGTCAACTGCCTGGTGAACTCCCAGCCAGGGCTCTTTCTGCAATGTCAACTGCCTGGTGTACTCGCCTGCCAGGACTTCACTTTATGAATTTCGTTGGCCTGGTATACTCCCCTGCCAGGACTTATATATATATATGAGTTGCCTGGTATCTTGCTTGCCAGTACTTCTCATGCGTTTTACAGTTCTCAGTATTACCAATACAGTATTGTTCTTGGTTTGTAGGTTTGTGCTAAGGTTTGTTTAAGGTTTGCCCCACATTTGCACTGTAGGTATTCATAGTTAATCGGGGGTTGCACTGTGCCTCTTCTGCCTTCAAACAATTCTTCAATGGTATCAGGTTCAAACTGCGTTGGCGCAGTTGCCGGAACGCCTTGGGGTCCCCACTAGCTTTGGGTAGACTCGCCGGCTTTCTCCAGCTTCTCTGGTAAAGTTTGCGCTTCTGCAGTGTGCTGCTTCCACCCGCTTTCCAAACTGGAGGGTGTAGATGTTGTGCCGGCTTCCCTCACGGCCCGTGGTCACACGTCTGCTTTCCTGCAGCTCCCGGAATGGAGAATGTCACCTTCTTGACTTGATGAATGCTCAGGACTTTCTTGTGGCTCCAAGCGTCTCCACAGCACTTCTGCCTCTAGTGCGTTTCTCCCTCTGATGTGGCAGCCTCCTCTGCTCAGTCACACTGGTACGTGTTCTCTGCATCTCTGAGCTCGGGGGCTGGAGCCGTCTCCTCCTGGTCTGCTTCTCCGAATAGTGCGCTAGTCAGGCTTAAATGTCCCTGTAGAGGAGGTCACAGACATGGCCTGCACCCCTGCCCCCCATTTTGAGTTACCAGGAATATACTTGCCAAAATACGTGACGTACGAGGAGCAATTGAACCAACAGAGAGCTATACTGGGCCTATGCCCGATGCCTATTAGAAGAGCAATACTGGCTGAAATGCCTATAACCAGGGAGCCATGGGCTGCACGGTACCCTCTCAGACAACCGTACCAGCAGCTGACACGAAATGAAGACTACTTACAGTCTGTCCCGAAGAGACCCACAGAGCCTTAATGGAAGGTGAATGGTGATGACATAAGAGCCCAGATGTGACGTACAGATGAACATAAACGACAAACGAAAGATGACACACAAGGGCGAAATACAAAGAATAAAGATGTAATGGACGTGTAAGAAGAAACGATGTTGATACATAAAGAGACGTAAGGAAACGTAGCTGCAAAACGAGATGGAAGTCTTCAACCAGCTAACGCTTGTAAATAGGCTTGAAACGCAAGAAGCTAAGTAAACGGAACTGCTTGCAATGCTTAGTAGAAGAATAGAGCGGCATGCTGCAACTATATATCTACCTCAATAAAAGCACACTGTACAAGTGCGACTCCATTTTGTAAAAGCAGAATTAAGCCCAGGCTGCAGAGGGTTAGCAAGGCCAAGATTCATATTCCAGCCAAAGCCAAAGGGAAGAGCGGAATCGAAACTCAGTAAGAAGCAGCTCAACGCCTGGGAATTCGAGGTCAACCTAAGGAAGGGAGGAGAGCTGCAGCCTCAGGGAATCGAAACTTCAGAGCATACCACCCACCCATTGAAGGTCGAGATAAAGAGGCCCCAGGCAGGTGGCGATACTAAGGAAGAATCAAATACGCGAATAACAGGAAAATGAAGCCGATTCACGGTGAACAGACACGTGACCAGCCATGGGCAAAGAGATTCCAACATCTGATGTCACCCAGAACCCAGGATGCCATAACTTTTCCTGATAAGAAGCGACAGTTTCGAGGCCATCCTTAGCCAACTAATTGACACATAGCCCTAAAGGTGCTGATTGATGGAAGGGAGGCAGGGTGAATCTTGGGGCACTCCGCATCTGGGTGTCCATTCTGCATGCTGCTAATTAAAGTGGAGATTTATTCCTAGGGGTGTAACCCACCCAATCACAATGGACCAAATAACCTAGGGTCCTATAGCTTTTAGAACCAATAAGACGTCGTAGTTGTAGTGACGTCTATCACAAGTGATGTAGTGGGATGGGCGTAGACGCCCACCCGATAAGAGTTATCCAATCCGCATGCTCTGTTACCATATACAGATATAGCACCAATACTTAAGTTACCTTTCCGACCAATAGAATTGCATGATAAATTTATGAGTTTTACACATCAAATGATGATGAATTTTTCCCATAAAAGTTGACGTTTGAATGAAGAATTTGGAAGTTGAAGCGAGACAGGCGATCGCGACTCTGTTGATTACCATTTGTTTCCCTGTTTTTTGTACTTGTCATTAAACGGACTTCCCTTTGCTAAACTATTGAGTTGTCCTTATTGGATTGTGTTGGAGTAAGTGAATCCTGCACCCCAACATCCTCTTTGTGCAGCTATCTTGTCTTACAGGTACTAGAGGGTGAGCTCTGACCTATGGGCCATCAGAGGACGCTCCGCCCTCCTGTACACTTGGTGGTGTGAGGATGGTAGGACCATCAACTATTGATTAATTAATACTAAGACACCCATAGACCGATGGCATGAAGTAACTCTAGGCCTTCGGCAAAATCACGAGTCCTTCACCACTCGGATGAGAAGACTGAGAAGCTTCCCGTGGACAATGATAGTGTAAGTCCATAAAATCGGCAGTGGGTCTGAAGGAACCTTCTCATTCCCACGGCAGCAGATCGGACGAAAAGACCGCAAGAGGTGGGAAAAGGGAGGGGGAGTGATCCCGAAGTTCCAGAGAGGAAAGGATGCGAGCAGTGAGTGAAACAATAAACTCATTACTTTGGCAAATGTCTTGTAGGCATTAGAACAAGTAAGGGAAAGGTAACAGAGGGTGGCGGAGAAATATAAAAATAGTCAGAAGTAGAGAAGACTGTGGGCCTCATTACGACCCTGGCGGTAAGGGGTTTACGCCATTGTTAGCTGCGCCGACCCCTTACCGCCAATTACGAGGTCCCTTAGCGCCATGGAGGTCTTAACACCCGCTTTCAGCGGGTGTTAAAATCCATGGCACTAAGGGACCATGGAGTTAATTACGCCACCGTAATTTACGGTGGCGTAATTAACGCCTTCCCCACTCCCATTATGCCCTATGGGGCAAAAATGGGAATGGGGAAGGGTAAATGGGGATTGGGGACTTACCGCCCCGCCAAGGTCGGAATGGGGCGGTAAGTCCGCCAACCACCATGCCGTAAACATAGTTTACGCCATGGTGGTAAAGTCACGGCCCAGGCGGTAATTTACCGCCTGGGTCGTAATGAGGCCCTGTATATATATATAAGGGGTTAATGACTCAAGTATAATAGAGAAAAAGTAGGTTACTGGGAGGACACCCGAGAGGAAACAGTAAGTTACCGGGAGGGCACCCGAGAGAAAAAGTAAGAGGATTCGACTTGTTCCTGCGCTTTAATACAGCGGTCAGAAGAAACGTGAACTCAGAGCCCACATAATGGGGGACGATTAGACTACGTTGATGATTAAAGACGGCACTAAAGGGGTTAGTTTAAACCCCATGTCGGGGTATTGATTAGAAGGCAGGTATATGTGTGTCCAGCTGGTGTCCGTCTAGTCTGTCAAATGTCTGTCATGCGTGTCCTGTTATATGTCAAATGTAAAGAACTGTATCATTGATTGTTTAAAATGAAGTTTGGGCTTTACGCGATTCCGTAACTAAGAGGGAATCGCCAATGGATTGATGTTCTTGAGTAAATTGATGATATAGAATTTTGGCGGGAAAGATTGGATTGGAAGTTGCGTATTTGGTGCTCGCTCATACTGTTGGATGTGTGAAAATAGCATAAAATATTGTTGGTAACGAAATTCAAGTATGGAAGAGATAACCCCACTTGCCCATTTGTACAAGCAGTTGCCCAAACATACACCCAAGCTTAAAAAATACAGCACAGAGTGGGTTAAGGGTACCGCCCACAAAATGTTTATGCCGTGGCCACAGAACGGGTCCTTATCTAAAGCCGTCTCACAGCATATGACGACTTATCTACAGGCCACATATTGAGGCAAGAAACTAGAGAAGCGTCTTGCTGTTCTAGAACTGTGGAAAATGTTCGAACAGCCAAAGGAGGAAGAGCCTCCTGCAGACTGGATACTAAACGTATGCACGGAGGGGGGTGAAACGCCTACCGCGCCACCAGCCCCACCTGAGCCAGAGATAGAGGGGAGTAAGTCAGAGGGACTCTACCCACTAAGAGAACTTAAGGCAGCCACGGGGTATATCAACCCCGCATATGAGTCACCTACATACAGTAGTGACAGAATCAAGGGGAAGGATCAGGAAATTAATCTTACCTCCGCAGTCCCGAGGGACAAGGAGAGACGCGATGATGAAAAGAAGGACCAGGCACAGAGTTGTGCACCACTCGTTAAGGAGAGAGAGGGAAAGAAATGGAAAGGAAGCGAAGGCAGAACTGATGAGATAGCATTCGCAAAAGACGAATGGATGGGAGGACAGATATTGTTGAAACTCGATGGTAAAGGAAGTGATGATGTGAGACCGAGAGAGAAGTCTGATGAGACGCAAAGAAGGGAGAGAGAAAAGGAGAGGGTAATGAGGGACGAAAAGGTAAAAAGGAAGGATAGGCTGAGACGAGAACAACTTTATCGCGAAGAGCAAGGAATACCGCTCAGTCGCACACAATACGCAGCCTATAAACAGTACAGGCAGAACATGCTAAGGTTGTAAGAAGAGCAAAGAGTACGTGAAAAGAGAGTAAAGAGACGGGAAGATGAGGAAGTTAGAAGGGCAAAGGAACGTAGAAATGAAAGGAGAAGGGAAGAAGATAAGACTAGAGAAGAAGCAAGGAAGCGCAAGGAAGTCGATGACGATATAGAACGCAAACGTAGACAGAAGGCACGGGATCTCGAATATATGGAGCGGGAAGTTAAATAAAAACAATCCTGTTGTAGAATGGGAAGACATCGAAGAATTATTTCCTGCGTACGACTCAGTACCAGGCACAAGTGGGGCAAATATTGAAGATGGCTTCGACACCAGAAGCATCGGGGAAACGATCGTAAAATATATGATGAAATGGGGCTGGAACAAATTTCCCAAGGGGGAAGGGAAGACGGGCGCTTGGAAAGCACTCAGCTGTACGACACTGAGGATGTCACCCGAAGTAGTGGGAGCAGTGGACTGTCCCTAGATAGGCTGGAGATTGGTAAGAACGAAGAAGACGCAAGGAGTTGAGTAAATTTGGAACAGTCAGAGTCCGACTCCGGTTAGGAGACAGAGGACGAGACACACGAAGAAGGGAGACGGGCATGAGAAGCGGCTCCCAAGGGACCAAGCGGTACGATGGTCAGACGCTAGGGCATCAGAGTCCAACACGCAGCCTGGCCGACAGGAGGGTATACCCCGCGGTCAGAGGGGGGTGCCAGCACCTGCCTATGTGGACAGATTGAGGACATTGCCAGGTAGATGGCGATGCGGGAGTGCTACCCCAGCGATAGACAGGAGAGCCATGGGGAAGGAAAGGGAAGACTGAGCATTTCAATTCCCACTGCTAGAAAAGGGGGGCGCAAGACCACAGTATATTCCATGGCCACACATGGATTGAGAGAACCTGAAAAACAAGCTTCCATTGCTGACATCGGGAGCTGGGAAGTGGATACATGAGTTAGAAAAAATGACAGGCGGTGTCACGTTAGCTATAGGGGACATTAAGGGTCTCCTGATCACCATACTTGGTGAAAGGGTAGACGATGTATGGAAGCGGGCTGGGTACCCTGGGGTAACCATAATTAACACTACCCATGACGGAGCACCATTCAATAATTGTAGAGCAGCAGTATGAAAAGCGCTGAGAGTGCTGTACCCAGACACTTCCGATATGGGAGCTATAATGACTCAAAAAATGAAAGAGTCAGAGGATCCGTTGATTTATATCCAGAATTTTGAAGATGCATGGGTGCTCGAAACGCATTAAACTTGAACGAAATCTATCCCTGTATTCTACCATATATTGTGCCAAGGGTTACCTGAACCCGTGCAAACCCGCTGAAGAAATTGGTAGGTGTAGAAGTTAAACCATGGGCTGAAATACAGTTGACAATTGCACACTACTGTAGATTGTTGCAAGAAAAGAATTGAAAAAAGGAGGCAACTCGTAAGGGTGAGGAAGCGAAGCTGGTGCAAAAGAAACTCTCAAAGTATGCTCTCGAAGGACCCATGTTGACAAGCCCAGCTGAAGCGAGTGTACAACAAGCGACTAACCCATCGCAGAATAACCAGGGTAATGCAGGACTTTACCCGAGGAGAAGGGGATTTAGAGGAAGAGGATGGCAGAGTAATCAGGGAGGGTTTCAAAGTAATCCGGGAGGTTTCCAGAATAATCAAGGGGGTTTTCAAAACATGCAGATGGGCAGTCCAGATATGCCAAATGGACAGATGGCCCGACCACCGCCAGTGTGTCGGCTGTGCGGAATGACAGGACATGTGGCACGCGCGTGCAGAAACCAAGGCGCGTGGCAAAATGGACAAGGAATGGGAACAGGCATGGTGAACCAGCCTGCCTTCCCGCAACAGGTCGGTGCACAGAATCATAGTGCAGCAACCGGACCGGGCGTGCAGCAAGGTGCGCAGCAAGGGGTTCAACCCTCGAACATGGGGAACTTGCCACAGGGGCAATCCCAACAGGCCCCGCCGCAAATATCACAGGGAACAAACTCCGGAGGGGGAGTCAACCCTGGAAATGGAGGAAGTCCACAAGTGTACAGTGGACCGAACTTATATATACAATAGGACAGCTCACAGGGAACTCTGATGTGCTCTATCCTATCAGTGACACCAGACCCTAACAGGGAACCAAGGGTAAATGTTGTCATAGGGGAGAAAGAATATTCCTTTTTAGTTGACCCGGGTGCAACGCGCTCGTGCATACGAGAAGGAAAGTTTTCCTTGTCCGGCCAGGCCATAGATACTCAGAGTTTCACAAGAGCTCACAGTAGAGTTCCCTTTACGGACAATCTCCCAGTCTCTGTAGGGGATTGTGGGATGAATGTACCCTTATTATATTCACGCCAGAGCCCAGTAAATATTTTGGGTCAGGACTTAATGACGAAGTTGAATATGATAATTTCGTTTACGGAGGATGGCATAGTATGCTCCACTCCAGGAATGCATTATTCAAACGTGTGCGAAGTAATCAGAGCATACTCCGGACGCGTAGCCATGAGAGCTATACCATTAGAGCCAGAAACCTTCGCGTATGGTGAGGGTGTGCTCATGGCAGGATTGCCAGGCCTCTCAGATAAAACTATGAGAACCCTTGATGAGTTCCTATTCAGACCAGGAATACCTATGCATGAAGAAGAGGGACAAGTATTTCCCTTAATGATACATACTGCCGCAGTGCGAGGGAAGGTAGCACTGGTTGAAGGGTATGATGACGAAGGCAGACAATGGTGCGCGATTATCGCCATTGAAGAAGGGTATCAAGTAACTGACCTCACTGATGATGATCTGTTCGAAGAACACCATGACCTAGAAGAGACCAGGGTGGAAGTGAGTCTCATATTTTGGGTCAAAATGATCAAACGAGAGGTGCCACAGAGAATGATGTTGGCACTAATGCATCCAGAATACTTTGCTGATGACATGACCCAAGTGCCTGTCTCAGTATGGACTACAGGACCCTATGACATAGGCCTCCTGAAGGGGGCAGGAGAAGTGAAAATTAAACTGAAACCAGGAGCAATTTTACCAAGAGCGCGACAATATCCCATGTCCAGAGAAGCGGATGAAGGGATCGCAAAGACAATTTCTGCCATGATGTAGCAGGGCATCCTAGTGACGTCAGAATCACCCTGTAATACGGTGATTTACCCCGTCAAGAACTCAAAGGGAGGGTTTTGGCGTTTAATCCAAGATTTAAGAGCATTAAACGATATTGTTGAAGCCGAGTTCCCTCTAGTCCCTAATCCATCTACAATCCTATGCAACATACCGTAACAAACAAATGTTACCCTTATGTTAAACTCATGCGCCCAAGTTGTTTTTGCTCCATACAGATGGAGAAAGAAATAGGGTTCCACACAAGATTTATATTATGATTCACAATTTATATTTATGTAGAAATCTGTTGCCCTCTGGTGATGACACGTGTTTCAACGTAACCAACGTCTTTTTCAAATCAGGGCTTAATCAAAAATGACAAATAATATCAAAAACAATACATGATAAAGATACATTAGATTTAAATAAACACCAATGCAGTCCGCAAAAATTGTTAAAACATACATAAATTGGATACAGAAAGAATGAAAAAATAATAATAAAATGGCCATGTTTTGGGGGGGGGGAAGGAAGGAGGTTTATGGGAAAGCGAGAAAAGAAAGAAAAATAAATAAAAAACATAATTGTTAAACATTTTGTAAATAATATTATTCCTGTTTCTTAATGAATACACTAATACGTTTGGAATGATTCAATGTATACTAATGTTTGTTGTATTTCTTACCCAATATAACAATCCTCTTAATATTCTCAACAGCTCAAATCTTCCAGTCATGGGTTTAATCCCGTGTCTCTGTAGGGAAATCATTTACATACGCTCATTTAAATACCTTTTAATATCGACACAGATTGTGTCTCTATAAAAAAGTCTGTCTTGATGATGTGTTCATGCTTTAAATACGTGCACACAGAAATGCATTAATGATTGAGGTCTGTGGATTTCATTGGGAGTTAAGACAGTATTCGTCTCGTTATACACACCGGAAAGTAAGATGGTATTGACTTTTTTCTATTTAGAGCGTGAATACTGTGCTGCTTTAAACATGTTGGGTTGCATCAAAATACTATGGGAGGGGGGTTACTTGTTAAATGTTGAACCTGCGGTGATAATAGCACGCAGGTCCACATGTCCGTGAACCATGTTCCTTTCCCACCTAGCGGGCTCTCCTGCTTACCTTTGTATCCTCCAAGTCGTCCCTTTCAGCCCTTGTGTGATTGTGTCTCCCGATCCCGTCTTTTGTTTGATCACGTTACTGGGTTGCCTATGTCCTACTTCTATTTCTATATTGTCCGCCATATTTTGGGCTGAAACCCTGTATCGGCATTGTGTTTATGTGTTTGTTTAGGTGCACGTTCACGTAAACCAGAATAATTACGTTAATTTAAAAAAAAAACAAATTTTAGTCATGTCAATAAAACGCAAGTTGTTACAATTAGCCTTGTAATTTTATATAACATAATGTATCATGCCTTCAGATGCCATTTTGTTCATCTGGTCAATGTTGACTCTTCTGCCTAAGTGCATCTAAGTATAGGTATTAAAGGAAATGTGTACCTTTTCATTTGTTAATACCTCTAAAGGTGGTGATTTTTACCCGAACCCCACAAAACAGGATACAACATTGCACTTAGGCAGAAGAGTCAACATTGACCAGATGAACAAAATGGCATCTGAAGGCATGATACATTATGTTATATAAAATTACAAGGCTAATTAAGACGTACCTCGTCACATCACGCAACAACATTTAAACTATTCTTTTAAATATATGCTAACATATTTTCCGCAATTGTAACAACTTGCGTTTTATTGACATGACTTGCGTCAAAGGAAAAGGGGAGGAGTTATCAATGATGAATAGCCGTTGGAAACAATATTTAAAGCAATATTAATCAAGATCCTCTTTGGTGCTAATACACCGCTTAATCAAGATCAAAAACTAATAAAATTTGTTTTTTTTTTAAAGGGAAAAAAGGTAATCCCAGAAAGGGCTGAAGCTATCATGAACACGGCTAAGCTGCTCACGATAAAAAAAATGCAGAGCTTCTTAGGCCTGTGCAATTATGTCAGAGCATGGGTCTTCGATTACAGCTCTTATACCAAGCCCTTGCTTCAGGCCCTAAAGAAGGCCCAGGCGACAAAGGAAAAGATTGAATGGACTGAGGCAATGGAGAAGGGGTTTGCAGAACTCAAGGGGGTGATTTGTAAGGCCCCAGTTCTCGGGATTCCTAATTATGCAGAGGAATTCTACCTGTTTTCACATACAGATGGCAATGTTATGATGGCAGTGCTCACTCAGCGAACCTCGCTGTTGTATAAGCCCTTAGCGTATAACAGTGGGAGTCTGGACCCGGTTATGAGAGGCCACTTCCCAGGCAAACAAAATTTAGCTGCCGCCGCGTTCGCCATAAAGAAGGCGTCATCCATTGTAATGGGATGCTCCACGACGTTATACGTCGAGCACTCATTATTCGCCATTCTAGAGAAACCAAAGGGCACACTGACATCTCAGAGAGTGTCTGCCTATGAGGTGATTATCTCTAACCCATCGAACAAAACAGTAAACCTCGCTATGTTAATAGCTGAGCCAGTCACAGAGGGAGAACCTATACACGACTGTGCAAACTACGAGGAATTCTATGATGAAATCCCCAGGGTAAAGGAAAATGCCCTGGCAGGTGGTGAGATTGTGTTCATTGACGGTTCATCAAGAATCGACCAAGAGGATGGACAAAAATACACGGGCGTTGCTGTATTAAAACACATAACAAACAGAGAATTTCAAACACTCGTTAGTGTACGAATACCATCTCATTATTCAGCACAGGCTGCAGAATTATTGGCATTGATACTCGCCATTGAGAATCATGCAAACCAGGAAGTAACGGTGTACAGTGACTCCACCTCTGTGACGTCCACGGTGCACGCAGGACTAGCGCGCTGGAAGAGGAGGGGCTACCTCCGAGCAGACGGCACGCCAGTGCAGCACGCAGCCTTATTGGACAGGCTGATAAAGGCACTACAGCTCCCAGTGGGCATAGCGGTCGTGAAATGCGCCGCCCATACCAACGGGACGGATTTCGTGTCACGTGGAAATCACGCAGCAGACACGGAAGCCAAGCGTATGGCATCCAAAAATGAAACAATCATGGACGTGGAGGTGGAACGCACCCATGAGCGTATGATGGTAGCACGAGCCACACCAGAGGCCTATAGCAATATGGGGCAGACTCAATTTATGGAGCTCCAAGGGGAGGCACCTCAGGAAGAGAAGAATCTATGGAAGCGTTGAGGGTGTTCTTTAAACCCCTCAGACGGATTGTGGAGGCAAGACAGCACTGGTAAACCAGTAATGCCTGTAGCCCTACTAAAGATAGCACTGGAGCAATTACATTAACCCTTTCCATATGACAAAAGAAAATCTAGCAGCAACGCTCGCAAAAGAATGGTTTATACCGAATTTAGCAGAGCATGTTGCATTCTTTATAGTGAACTGTATAATCTGCTAACAGTTCACTGCTAGGCACACATTAAAAGTAGTGAAAGGTGTCATCCCCCGGCCAAATGGGCCTTTTCAGCACTTGCACGTTGATTATGTCAACATGATTCAAGTATGTAATGGGTGAAGGTACTTAATTGTAGTGTGTGTCCATTCTCTAGATGGATAGAAGTAGGTCCCTGTACACACCCAGACTCAACCTGTGCTGCTACGTTCCTGATGAGGGAAGTGTTCCCTAGATGGGGGGTGTGCCAGGTAATGAGGTCAGATAACAGGGCTCACTTTGTTAATGCAGTATTTGAACAGATTAGCTTGCTTTTTGGTATAAAGCACAAGTTCTCGTTGGTGTATCATCCAGAGGGAAATGGTATATGTGAGAGGCTCAACGGCTTGTTAAAGGAAAGGATAGCCAATTTGAAGCTTACTCTAAAGAAGGGATGGCTGTACTGTCTACCACTGGCATTGTATGCACTTCGGAACCTGCCAGGCTCTGACCATCATTTTTTATGCCGCATGAGATAGTCACGGGCAGGAGAATGAGGACCCCCCCTTATCCCTCGAGATAGAGCTAGATGTCATGCCCAGTCCACCCGAGAGGACTTGGGGACCGAAATGCAGGAGTATTTGAACTGCATGACATCGAGCCTCTCTGTTGTTTCAGGCCAACTGCAGCGACGGCGAAAAGGGTGCAGCACAGCACAGCACAAAACACAACAGGAGGTGCTAAAACAGACAAAGTTCAAGGTCTATGTGCGCCCCTCGTCTTCTCTGGTGATGCAGTATTGATAAGGAACGATACGAGGAAAAGGTGGGACGAGCCAAGATTCAATGGCCCTTTCATCATGGAGGACTGCACTCCTTCAGCCGTCAAGCTGCAGGGCAGGAGGGCATGGCTCTTCCTAAATGACATTAAACCATATATCGGGGAGAGCCCTCCAGTTGCAACTCACCGCGAAGAAACCACAGACACCGGGGAAGAACCTCAGCACGTGCAGACGAGATCCATGACAAGGAAGAAGGACGCATAAGCAGCAAAGACCAGAAAAGGAACTCCTGCGCAAGTTGTGGCTTAAAAACATGGACATTTTTTCTGCAGGGAAAAAGGGAGAATAAGGACATAATACGGACACTCTGTGCATTATAGTTGCAGGGTGAAGAAGAACTAAAGGGGACGAGGGTTTAAAATGTAACCTCTGTACATCACAGTTGCAGGGAAAAGAAGGGAATTGTGCATCCAAGCCACAACACACTGATCACACGAACCTTTGAATCAAGCCATCCTTGAGCATTGCTGAAAAACAAAGACTCTGATAGACTGTGAGCGAAAGACTTTTCAAAACAGTGTCCTGAAGCAGCCAATATCGAGACGTTGTTTCACAGACTACATGGTATCTCAAGGAAGAAATCTCACATGGGATGTATTGACCTACTTTCAGCTAGTGGTAATTTCATACCGGTCACTCGTAGGAATAGTCTTCAGTGTCACAGACTTTATACAAGATCCTGCTAATAAGAAGGTAATCTGGCAACTACTGACTGTCATCGCGGAAGCCCTCGCTGAGTTGCCCGAATACAGTAATAAGGACACAAATGCTTCCACCACAAGTAATCATCGATGATCTCACGTTCACGCTTTTCTTTCACATCACAGAGGAATGCCCAGGACTCGTCGGGAGAACAACGGATACCCTCACGTACATCAGGGATCCAAGAAACACTGAACACTTGAACCAACTGTAGATCAAGCTAAACTACTTGGTCGCAATCCACACAGCAGGAAAGTGCAGAGACTGTTCACGTCAAAAGAAAGGCCTGTGATCCAGAAACCAGCCAAGCAGGACACATGTCCCTGTCACCCGAGGACAGACGGCTGGCACATAATGTCCTTTTTAGTCTAGTCACTGACTATCCAGAAATGGTAGGAAGGCCTGCAGAGGTTGACGTCATCACCTTCCTCAGAGACCCGGCTAATGTTGCACACATGGGAACACCCCTCCATGGCATCATGCTCCAGGTGGAGCTATCCAACTTCCAGCGAGAGTACCTGAGGAGATTCCAGTGAACCTTTCCGCCGTGGGACAGATCCAGGAGACAGAGACACAGTTCTTCATCTTACCACCGTGGGACAGATCCAGGAGACAGAGACACAGTTCTTCATCTTACCGCTGTGGGACAGATCCGAGACACAGTTCTTCATCTTTCTGCTGTGGGACAGATCGAGAAGAGCAGAAACGAGAACTTCACCATTTTGTGTTTTCCATTTTTTTCATTTTTATTTTTCACGTTATTTTTATCTTTATTTCTCATTATTTTTGTCTTTACTTTTTGGATTTGATTTCCGATTGGTACCAAGCTTTCCCTTTCACATTTAACAGGTACCAGCATATCGTCAGGACCGAAGCAGGTTCGCGAGGTGAACTGGGATCTTACCTATTTTAGATATGCATAATGAATGTGACTTGCCAAAGATGTTAGCCTAACCTTTTCTCCATAGTCTAGCAAGGGAACTGTATCCCATAACCAGAAACTACCGTTGTCACCCGCAAGAGGGGGGACACTCGAGAAGCACTCGACACTTTATGTTACAAACTTTCTGAAAGACAATAATGGAGTAAATGAAAAGAATAGAACTTTATAGAACTTTAACAATCGAAATGATTGAAATGGGGGCCCAGAACAGTAACTTGGTCCTACCGCCAACAGAGGGGCGCCCCCGCTTCCCTGGAAGGAGTGCTGCCAGCTTTCATATAGATCGATAATGTGTATATGCATAGTAATTATCATTGTTTTCTGTCACTAACAATCAGAACTGTATTCTTTATTGGTGCACGAAGCGCTCCAATTTTAGTGCACCCACCAGATAATGTACGTATGAATCCTACGAAAGCACCCAGACCCTATATAGTCATTCCGGTTCCAAGAAAACCTGATGGTAAAGTAAACAAACTAAAATTGAATGTAATTAGCAGTGATTCATACACACTTGAGGTAACGAGAGAAGAGAAAAGCTGGAGACAGGGTCATCGCGGAATAAATGAAAATGTAGCACTGACCACTACATGCACACACACGCTGAATGCACACGAACAAGGGCAAGTGTCAATGGCTACAGAACCTCGAACGATGTGCAACAGAAAGTAAGAGACTTCCTACCGAACAACCAGTTCCAGAAAATAGTGGAAGTGACCATGAGGAAGCAAGCGAAAGGCCAAGTAAAGAAGATATAACCAAAGCACTCAAGAAGACAAAGACAGCTACACAAGAATTCACTGCAAAGACACAAATGCTGATAGACCATTTGTTCCCGTTTATAGTTAGAGCGAAGAAACTGCATAAGGAACTGAAAAATAGAACCACAGTGACTATCGCAGCACGCACATCAGTTCCTACAAGCACCAGGCCCACGATGTGGCCTCACATTGGACAGATGGTACACAGGTGGTGGTTAAAGGAGCTCTACGAGAGAATACAAGAGGAGAAGAAGAGAAACACAAAACCTTCTCCCACCACAGCGATACAGGTAAAGAAGCCTGCCCCTCCAACAAGCATGATTGAGGGACCCCTAGCATGGAAAAGCAGCACAGACGCATTTAAAGATATAGTTATAGCAAACTACAGAAAGACACTAAGAATAAAGAGAAGCCCACAAGAAGATAACAATGAACTGAATGACTACCTGGATAGCACAGCACATCTGGGAAACAACATCTGGTACCAACACATGAAGGAGGTCGGAAGAAGAAAGCAGAAGGTGAATGCTTCGTATGTGCACTTCTACCATACAGCATGGGAAAATCCAAGATCTTTGTGGCCGTAGAAATCGATGTCCCTACAGCACACTGTATGTCACACGTAGCAATGTGCAACACCAGAGGGCAATTTATGGGGAGGGATGCCTCATTGATATGGGCAACTGAAAAGGAATACCCCGATGAAGACGGCTACTTCCAGGACATTAAAACAAGAAACAGGGCGCATACCAGGAATCACGTGATCAGGTACGAGAAGCCAGAAACCAAAGTATCAGGAACAAGATGGGAAATAAACCCGAGACTGAATGTCCAAGGAAAAACTCCAGAAGAAGCCCAAATTTGGAAGAATAGAGGCCAGATGCATATTTGGGGAACTGTGCTTTCTCCAAACGGATGGGAAGAAGGAGTAGTAATATGCCGAGCGTGGATGTTCCTTGGAGCCTGCAAGGAAGCAATAGAAAACTCACAAAAACTGTGCAAACCACTATGGCCAAAGTTGGTAAAGCTGCCGACATGGGTCAAAGACAGAGGAGGACCCTTGCAGATAGTGCCGCTGGAAAGCACAAAATTGTGCTTCAGGAACAATGGAACAAGGAAAATGGGAGAGAATCAAAACTACGGACGAATCTGTGAAGCCTCAGGAATGACGCAAGGGACCGCAGTAATTATGAACCATTACTGGGCGTGTGGATCCAAGGCATATATAAGACTACCAAAAAACTGGGGAGGCATATGCACACTAGTGAACATCCATGTTCCCGATTGGCAGTTTCCCGAAAGCAGATGCTCATCTAAGGAAGAGGAGATCTGTGGAACTGGTATCCTGGATGAAGAGAGAGAATCACTTTTCTGCCAAATCAGAAGAAGCATTCCATGCAATCCCATACAATCACAGGCTGTTTAGCCTCACCTCTACAGTATTCACAACATTACTCTTGCCACACATCCAAATCATAGTGAATGCTAAATGGTTGCAGATAACCAGATGGGAGTTATTGCAGACGATCAACACCACCATAAAAGGATTTAACGTGATCGAAGAAGAACTGAGAACAATCCGATTGATGACCCTCCAGAACAGATATGTACTTGACATGATCACAGCAATGGATGGAGGTGTTTGCGCAAAAATCGGAGAATCATGTTGCACATTTATACCTTCGCATGACGAAGAAAATGGAACGTTAACAGAAGCCAAAGGTATGCTGAAAAACTTTAAAAAACAGATGATTGACGAAACCGACGAAGTGGATGATGACAGCTGGTTTGGAGCACTGTTCTCATGGGTCCCGCAATGGATGGCAGATATATTCAAGGTTCTGGGACCCTTACTAGTAATGATACTGCTAGGATTCTGTGTTATCAAGATAATCATCACAGTGCCAGAAAACTGCGAAGGAAGCCATTGGGATGAAAATCATGCTCGATGCTGAACCAGGTTGTAAGCCCAGAGACCTGACGGATGAAGAAATAAGAGACTTTGTGAGAGCCAGTGAATTTGCGCCAGAAGGAACAAAGTTTACATATACCAGGAAACGAAGAAAGTATGAAGGAAAATGGATCTATTGAGCCCAAATGGACAATGCCAGCTAATGACCTGGAACAAAGACGAACACGTAAAAACAGCAGGAAGTTTGAAAGGTGTGATAAAGATATGGACTCCAAAGATACGCACGTTCACACCATCGTGTACAAACCCTGAAGACGACGAACTGGACACAGAAAAACCAAATAAGATGAATCAAAAGGAGGAAGCAAAAGTGGTCGATGAACCGACCAGAGTGGGAGTGTAGAGGAGGTCCCAGACATGGCCTGCACCCCTACCCCCATTTCGAGGTACCAGGAATATACTCACCAAAATACGTAACGTACGAGGAGCAATTTAACCAACAGAAAGCTGTACTGGGCCTATGCTCAATGCCCATCAGAAGAGCAATACCGGCTGAAATGCCTATAACCAGACAACCATGGGCTGCATGGTACCCTCTCAGACAACCGTACCAGCAGCTGACACGAAACGAAGACTACTTACAGACTTGTCCCCGAAGAGACCCACGGAGCCTTAATGGATGGTGAATGGTGACGACATAAAAGCCCAGACGTGACGTACAGATGAACATAAATGACGAACGAAAGATGACACACAAGGGCGAAATACAAAGAATAAAGATGCAATGGACGTGTAAGAAGAAACGGTGTTGATACATAAAGAGATGTAAGGAAACGTAGCTGCGAAACGAGATGGAAGTCTTCAACCAGCTAACGCTTGTAAACAGGCTTGAAATGCAAGAAGCTAAGTAAACGGAACTGCTTGCAATGCTTAGTAGAAGAATAGAGCGGCATGCGCAAACTATATATCTACCTCAATAAAAGCACACTATACAAGTGCGACTCCATTTTGTAAAAGCAGAATTAAGCCCAGGCTGCAGAGGGCTAGCAAGGCCAAGATTCATATTCCAGCCAAAGCCAAAGGGAAGAGTGGAATCGAAACTCAGTAAGAAGCAGCTCAACGCCTGGGAATTTGAGGTCAACCTAAGGAAGGGAGGAGAGCTGCAGCCTCAGGGAATCAAAACTTCAGAGCATACCACCCACCCCGTGAAGGTCGAGATAAAGAGGCCCCAGGCAGGTGGCGATGCTAAGGAAGAATCAAATACGCGAATAACAGGAAAATGAAGCCGATTCACGGTGAACAGACACGTGACCAGCCATGGGCAAATAGGTACCAACGTCTGATGTCACCCAGGAACCAGGATGCCATAACTTTTCCTGATAAGAAGCTACAGTTTCAAGGCCATCCTTAGCCAACTAATTGACACATAGCCCTAAAGGTACTGATTGATGGAAGGGAGGCAGGGTGAATCTTGGGGCACTCCGAATCTGGGTGCCCGTTCTGCATGCTGCTAATTAAAGTGGAGATTTATGCCTAGGGGTGTAACCCACCCAATCAAATTGGACCAAATAATCTAGGGTCCTATAGCTTGTAGAACCAATAAGACGTTGTAGTTGTAGTGACGTCTATCACGAGTGATGTAGTGGGATGGGCGTAGACGCCCACCCAATGAGAGTTATCCAATCCGCATGCTCTGTTACCATATACAGATATAGCACCTATACTTAAGTTACCTTTCCGACCAATAGAATTGCATGACAAATTTATGAGTTTTACACGTCAAATGATGACGAATTCTTCCCATAAAAGTTGCTGTCTGAATGAAGAATTTGCAAGTTGAAGCGAGACAGGCGATCGCGACTCTGTTGATTACCATTTATTTCCCCATTTTTTGTACTTGTCATTAAACGGACTTCCCTTTGCCAAACTATTGAGTTGTCCTAATTGAATTGTGTTGGAGTAAGTGAATCCTGCACCCTAACCTCCTGTTGGTGCAGCTATCCTGTCTTACTCGTACTAGAGGGTGAGCTCTGACCTATGGGCCCGTCAGAGGACGCTCCGCCCTCCTGTACATCCCACACACAGGTGCTTTAGAAAAACAACTAGACTGCACATTACGTTTCAGTCTCTTGGTATTTCCTTCACACTCCTGCATCCTCCTTGTCTCAGTGCTTGGGGAATTCTGGGAGTTGAAGTCCATAGGAGTTATTGAACAGTTCTTCTTACTGATTTTACAAAAAGGTACTGTGGAAGAAAACAATGTTGCAATGGTGTGTTGGCTGTGTTTGAGTTTGTGTCGTACTTACGAGAAAGATATGAAAAAGAGCTTTCTTTACTTCTCCTACATGGGGGAACAAGCGCTTGGCAGTATGCCATGAGGGTCTTTGGCATTAGGGGGTCTTCTTCATGGAAAAGGGTCTTAGTTATTAAAGGGTCTTTCTCATGGGAAAGGGGAGATACCACGTCTCGTCCAATTAAGTCATGACATCTCCCCGGTAGTTGTCTACTCACACGTGATCCTTCCTCATAAAGCCACCTCCAAGGTCAGGATCAGGTAGCGGCTGCCTTCTCTAGCCACATGGGAGGTGTTCACCACTGGGGAATCTGTGATGACTCCATTGGATTTATCACACCACCCACTCATTAAATTGGGGTACCATGTTGCCTATGTCTAATTGAGTGGGTAGATCTGAGATTACTGACGCCATTATTTCGACTTCTTTAACTATGATCGTAATGGGGATTTTTACAAAGGGGTAAGCTTCAGTATGGCCATGGATACAGCAGACATCTTCCCTTTTAATTTTCTTCTATTTCCTGGGAATTAGTTGTGGTTTTATGGCACATCCCTTGCTTGCACTGTCTAACTGGGCTCAGATCTTCTTTCCTTTAAGGGTGGCAGAGAGTCTATAGTTGGTTTTGTTCCTGCTGTATAGAAAGATATTGGTATGCTTCCTACTTTTGTTTTTCTTCCCGATTGGGAGAGTTTTTTGGCTTTTCTCACCAATGGGTTGTTATGTCCCTGGTTTGGGCACAGAGGATATTTTCAAAGGGTGGAATGGAATTTTCTTGGTGTACTTCCCTGACCTTTTGTGGACGTACTCAAGCAGAGAGCTGGGAGGAGATCTTATATCACGGGGACACTCACTCGTTACGTGATCAGATTTCCCACATGAGTAACATGTTTTTCTCTGGTTAGAAGATGTAGAAATAGGGTATATCCCTTGCTCTTTCGGGACATCTTTTTCAGGAATAGTGGGTTTACTACATAGAGACATCATATAGCTTGTTACTTCCCGTAACAAAGGGATCTCTGTCTCTCCAATGCGCTAAATATGACGTCTAGGCTTAGGGTCGTTTCTTCTTTTGTCTGCCCTTCCTGGAAGCTATTTCGGTGTGATGTCTCTGAAGGAGGGATTTCGAGGGTCTCCTGTCTATCTGCTAGGAAAGACAGATCTGGAGCTTTTCCCTGCAATATGGGGAATTGTACTAGCGAGGACAGGGCAGTCATAGGGTAAGTCTGGTGTTCTGTCTCAATATCCCTCTGCACTATACACGGGTTCCCCAATGGAGGGCAATGACGTCCCTGTAAAGATAGGGTGGTTGATGCTTTCCCTGGCCGGTGTCGTAACTAGGGTTCCCCTGGTATGGAGAATTTGTTGTGGATTATCCACGTCCTTACCAGAACTATATACAGATCACTCAATGCAAAGTAACAATGAGGGTGTGAGGTCAGGTTTGACGTTATTTTCCCCAGTGGAAATCACAATATAAGATTCCCTTCCGTGGGAAGTAGGCTGGTATTTCTCTTTGGGTGGTTCTGATGTCCCCAACCTCTACGGGTAGGATATAGCATTCTAACATCTAAGGTGTTTCATCTTTTGAGATGTTGGGGAGCTGGACCTGTTTGTACTTACCCCTGCAATGGTAAGTGTTGTTTCCCCATACTCCACTTCATGGTTTAAGCTCTTCTCTTTGTTAGTGTTTTCTGGCTGCTATGTTTATCTGATAAAACTTCCCAAAGGATCTCATAGGTCAAATATCGTACCAATCTGCCTCTTGTGATGGTAACAGAATTCGGGAAAAAGTTCAAGAGGACAAACTTTATCTTTTGCCCACGGGATAGAATATGTAAGATTTGTATTTCCTTTTTCCATTCTCGGCATTCCGGGTGCATTATATAAGCGACTAAGTTGGTAGGGATTTTTACTCGTAACCACAAGGATTTTGCAATCTTATCCCTCCTAGGAACCCAACATTATTGGGGGAAAAATTGTTGGTAGGTATTCCCTCCACATTCCTCTTATGTGTAGGATAGCTTGCAGGTTAAGGGAAGAAAACCTGATTCCCATCCTCGGGTTTGGAGTGTAAATGGGCTCTCGGGTTCTCTCTTGGTTATAGCCAAGAGGGTCGAAGCCCCTTAAGGAGGGGTCAGACTTAATATGTTTTCTCTCGGGGACCAGGCCACTGTTACAAAGGAGGGCTTGAGTCAACCCATTTTCAAAGGTGGGAATATTGGGGCTAGAAACAGTTCTGGACGAGTTGGAAAAACTGAGGGTCCCCCAGTTTGTGTCAACCAGGCCAGATCCCACTTCTGACACTTATGTAAGGGTGTGGGAGGAGGAGACAGACACACAGGTGGCGTGTTTTTGGGCAAATACTTTTATTCTTTAAAGAAATAAAGAGAAATCCCTATCTCCCCTAACTCTAAGAGGGGTTTCCCTGCCTCAACTAAAACACTAAGGAAAATGTCTGAATGTCCGAAAATAAAGAGTTCACCACCCAGCGTCAAAATCCCACCTCTATCCATTAAACTTGAAAACAAACTAAAGTGGTTTACTGTCCTTTTGGTCGAAAAGAATGACTCCCTTCTTCTGGACAAGTACAATTCCATATAATTGGCAGTTTAACGAAGTAGGGGGAATGTCTCCCTTCCCCTGCCCTTTCTCAGACTTGTTTTCATAGTTCCACAAAGTAGAGGATATTTTCGAAACTGGACATGAGGAATGCATACCACCAAATACAACTACATGATGAATCAAAACCCCTCACGGCAATCATCACTCCATTTGGCACATACCAATTTACCATGATGCCATTCGGGTTGTCATCGGCAGCGTCGGCGTTCCAACGCATGATGGACGTCTTGCTGAAGAAAGTTAAAAATGTAGTGTACTTCCAGGACGACATCCTCGTGTACGCGGAAGATGAACAGATGCACAACGCCACGTTGAGAATTGTCTTAAACAAGCTACAAGAAGCTGGGGTGCGGTTACGCTATGAGAAATGTCTGTTCAGAGTGAAAGAAGTTGAATACTTAGGATATAAAATTTCAGAAAAAGGGATCAGTCCCAAACAGAATCTCATGCAAGCAATCATTAAAGCACCGGAACCAGTCAGCAAAGAGGAAGTAAGGTCATTTCTGGGGCTGGCTGAGTACTATGCGAAGTTCATACCGAAGTTTTCCGAAACCACAGCACCCCTTCGAGATGTACTCAAAAAGGGCTCGGAATTTGTGTGGCAAGAACCCCAAAAGACAGCGATGGTGAAGATAAAACAGCATATTGTAGAAGCACCATGCCTCCAACCGTTTAATCCCGCGTGGGAAACGGTTGTCACCACCGACGCCAGTGCCTATGGGCTGGGAGCAGTGCTAACACAAAAGAAAGGCGACACTGAACACGTTGTGGCCTTTGCATCGAAAGCATTATCAGAGGCGGAACAGAACTATTCCACCATTGAAAAAGAAATGTTGGCCTGTGCATGGGCGGTGGAACATTTCAGGACATATGTATGGGGCACCAAATTCAAGTTGGTAACTGACCATAAGCCCCTGATCCATATGCTTAGCCCGGGGGGCACGAAAGTATCCACGCCCAGATTGGCACGCATCGGAGCCAAGCTGCAAGAGTACACGTTTGAGATCCAGCATATTTCAGGCTGGAAAAATTCACAAGCCGACTGCATGTCGAGACTGTCGGAGGGTAAGGATAAAGCCACCACTTTCCTCCACGGAGAATGCATAGTGGCATCGATTATGGACGTGTGAGCGCCAGAGTACCTGGAACTCAGTGAGAGACACTGGGAAGAAGAAGATGGAAAATACCCCACCATGGCCATGATCCGCAGATGGACAAAGGAAGGTTGGCCAAGTGAAAAGGCGTTACCCGAGGGCATGAGACCCTACTGGAAGGTGTCGGATGAACTATCGGAAACGGAGGGAATAATCATGAAGACAGACCAGATTATTCCTCCCACAGGAATGAGAAGAATCATCCTAGGTAGAGCCCACGCGGGCCACTTGGGAAACACCATGACCCGTCGCAGAGTGAGAGAGGCCTACTGGTGGCCATCCATGGACCAGGAAATTCGATCCATGATAGAAAGTTGCCATGAATGCCTCAACAGTGACAAGAGACTCAAGGTTCGCCAAGCACCCCTAATACCCACAGAAATTCCAGAAGCGGTGTGGTCAAAGGTCGGCATTGACTTCATAGGACCTTTGGAAGCAATGGCACCGGAACACCGGTACGGTGTAGTACTGGTTGACTACCTATCCAAGTGGGTGGAGGCCGAGTTCGTCCCGAACATAACCACGGCAACTGTTATAGGAGTACTTACAGAAATTTTTCAGAGGGAAGGTCTTCCCAAGGAAGTAGTCACCGACAATGGGGTGCAACTAGTCTCGAAAGACATGGAGGAGTTCTTAAAAAGAAACCACATAAAACAAAAGAAAGCGGCCCTGTATCACCCACAAGCAAATGGGCTTGTCGAAAGGGCCAACAGGTTCATAAAAGGCGCCATCCAATTGGCGACAGCTTCGGGCATGGACCCGCTCAAAATCACCAAGGAGGCCATAGCAGCCCACAGACTCACACCCAATGGGATCACCCAAATATCCCCGTTCAAAATGTTGAGAGGGAGGAGTGCTGCATCCACGCTGATCCCACCATGGTTGTCGAAAATACGAGAGGATGAAGCGGTGGACATGGCAGAAGTAGTCTGGAGAATTGAAAGCGACAAGGCACGCATGAAATCATGGAGCGATCGAAGAAGAAGAACCAAGCAGACGTCAGACATCGGAGAGGGAGAC
The DNA here is from genome assembly GCF_040938575.1 of Ambystoma mexicanum. Taxonomy (NCBI): domain Eukaryota; kingdom Metazoa; phylum Chordata; class Amphibia; order Caudata; family Ambystomatidae; genus Ambystoma; species Ambystoma mexicanum. Next base: position 860,908,347 of record NC_090930.1, on the reverse strand, counting down.
TTGGTCAAAATCCAGTTACCGAAGAAGGATCAAAGCACAGGGTCTCGGTTTAGCCGACCCATCAAAGTGATTCACAAAGGGGCAAACCACATCCGCACGGAAGACGGGCGAGCGTGGAATCTAGAAAGAGTAGCATTATACCAGAAGAATCGAGGAAGAGCAAAGACCCCAGAGAGACCACCAGCGGAAACCGAAAGGGACTTTGGAGCAGGCAAAGAAAGAGAACCAGAAAGAGACGACAGAGAGAGGGGTGAAACAGAAGTTGAACCGGAACCATTGGGTGAAGATCCTGATCAGGAGCAACAAGAGAATTTCACCCAGACTGTTGATCGTCCCAGAAGGGAACACAGAAGACCGGTGAGATATAATGACTATGTTTTACAATGAGTTTGATGTACGTTGAAAAGGGGAGATGTGTAGAGACATCGCGAGAGCCCGCGCTCTCGCGAGATCTCGTGGCTGAATCAAGCTCCGCCCCCGCGCGCTCCGCACGCATTTCGGGACGAGCGGAGGACGCGATAAGGTGCGTCCTGAATAGCCCTCCTGCTACGGGGCCCGCTCCTTACACGGCTTGGACTCAGATCATCACTACAGCATTCTCTCTGCCACTTTAGGCCCGTTGGCCTTTATCATTAATGCACACAAGTTGTCTGCATACTGCACAAAGCTGGTTAAGTAAATAAATACATCGTCACCAGATCAGAGGCTCCTGTCTTCATTGAAGGAATTATACTACACCTAACAACGGTGAACTAGCTGTCCAGGGCCTCAACAGCAGCCAGACCTGGAGCTAAGAACAGTGGTAGGAATGGACAACAAAATCTTTAGTTGTTAAAACTGCATAAAAAGCAGTAGCCTACCACCGCCAAAATCGGTAGTGTAGGCAAGTAAGTCATCGCATGCTAATTACTATTTTTGAAATGTAAAGAATCCTACAGCTTTTTGGTCACAAAATGTTGTCAAGTATGACAATGTATTGCAGCACAGCATTACAAAACTCATTAATCTATTAAGCAGCAAGTTAAAATGCATCAAGCCTTTCTCCCACCAACATAGCTTGTTGCTTCAAAAGTTGGTTGCTGTAATTGAGCTAGCTGCACTGCCTAAGCAAAATCAATCAGTTAGCAGTAGAGCTCTCTACCCTTGTATCTTCTTAAGCTCTCTTTTTCAATAAAGGCAACTTATAAGGGGCGCCTTTGTTTTCGAGACAGGAGCTGGTGGTGTGGCGTCACTTTTCTGCGCCAAGCCTCGACCCGGAAGAAACTTTCGTATTTCCGGTTCCCTCATTAATACGTAATGTTTCTGCGTCTAGTATTTTTTCACCCCGAAGCAGGGTAGGAGAATTCAGGACTCGTGCTTTTACGCCTAGCGCAATGCACCGGCAGAACTTTCGCCCCAACACGCCACCGTACTCCGGGGGTGGTGGTGGTGGTGGAGGAGGAGGAGGAGGACCACCACCGCTGTCCGGCGCCTTTCGGAGTCCGACAATGCCCCCTCCGTGTGGTGGGCAGCCGGCATCACAGTGCTCAGCCATGCCTCCCCCAGCACGGGGCTTCGGCAGCCCGCACACTCCCCCCTATGGGCAACGGCCGCGTATGTACGGAGGTAGTCATTCTCCCCGGGGAGGAGGCGGTGGCGGTTCTGGGGGTTATCACGGCGGCAGGTTCAGTAGTCCGTCTCCGGGCCAGTCCCCACCGAACAGGCCCAGTCCGCGTTACCATACTCCGCCCTACAATAAATCTCCGGGCGGTCCGCAGCAGCATTACTACCAGCAGCACCGCAACAGCGGGGGGTATTCTCCGAACCAGCAACGAAACTTCCAGGTACGGGTCAGAGAGAGGGGGTGCTCCCAAAGAGCACTTTGTGATGTACTGCATTATCCAGGACCTAGCCGGGGTTGGCCCTTTCAGCATCTATCGCTTGACTTTTCTCCTTCTCGAGTATTACCCTATTGACCCCTAAACCAAAAATAAATCCTACGAAATTCTGACTGACTACCTTTTAGAGGTTGATATATACATGCTTTGGCTTCCATTGCCATCATTATAACTTGGACCCTTCCATTCAGCATGCTAGCCAAATTTGACGTTACACTGAAATTAAGTTAAACGTTTCGAGGGTCCGAACATGAATCCTAGCTTTCCAGTGTCCCGTTGTGTTACACGTTCGTCTTTCCTGGTTCGTTCCTGTCAACGTATTAGACGTAATTTGCCTGCATCGCTGCTAGACTGTTAAATGTAGTAAACGTTGTGTGAAGAGCTACACCCGCGTTAGCATCATGTTGCTAAATGGGTGTGTGCTACTATATGCAAGTAACGTCTCGGAAGGTGTTTTTTGACCACAGCATTGTTGTGTGGGCTATAGGAAGGTGCAAGATGGGGTGGTGTTCCTTAGTGCAGGTGCGTGTTCGAAGGCCTGCTTGCTGGTATTTCCGACACTGTTTTCCCAGTTTGACAATGTCTTTCTGCAGCAGCCCAGTTTTTAAATAAAACTGGGATTCTTCTTTTTAATTGAATGTAATGTCAGTAGTTTTGAAAATGATCTACGACCATTGGCAACTGGTATAGTTCCTCCCGTGTGGTGAAACTTTGTTGTTCGGCATTGATATGTCTGCATTGTCCCCTCTCCCCCTGGAGCTAACGTTGGAGATCTCTGGCAGGTTTATGTTTATCTATGTGTGATCGTACCTTTTGGCTGGACGGTGGTCCTGTAGTTATTGGTTTTTGGGCGTGAAAGCAACAGAGGCGGTACGTTTTTCGGCTAGCGAGGGCTTCTTAGAAGAGGATATAAGAAGGGGCACTAGCCACAACAAAAATGCTTCTCGAGGCAAACTGTAAGCATGTCGTCTCATCAGCCCGCACAGAACGTTTTTAGTGTTCTGCTGTGCATGATGGGTGGCGTGAGGCAGTCGCTGGCTAAATGCGTGGCCTTTCAAAGACGTGGAATTCTATAGATGTGTTGCGGTATAGAAGGGGCTGGTGTGAACTCGGTAGATGAATTGGGAAGTTTAGCTGCTCAAGGAAATTAATGCAGGGCAGTGCGTCGGCCAGGGGCCTGCAATCTTCTGCTATCCAGATTTTTTTTGGCACTGGGGGTCCTTTGATCCTTCACCATTAGCAATGCTGGCCAGGGCTGATGGAAGTTGGGCATTGTCTATGGGATTCATTAGTGTTCCAGGGTCAAAAGTTCCCACAGTTTGCCGGAGAAAGCCCATCCAACACTTGTTTTTCAGAGAGCAATGGGTAGTTTACAACTACCTCAATGGCCAGTCCGTTTGTTTCCCCACATGTTGGAATGTGCTTTTCTTTCTGGATCATGATCTACGTCTACGTAGTGAATCGAAACACCCCCAAGCTATCGAGAACTGCTAATTTTCTACATCGCTGCCTCCCCATGTCAGTGGCATCTGTGCCCTCTTTCCCAGCCTTTCTTCGGGCTGGGGTCTGGAGACCCTGGCCTAGGTTTGCACACTACAGCGGCTTTCGAACAAGCGAAGTGCTCTTGAAACCACACAGGTGTTGATTTCGGGTACTACAGCGAGTATAGCTGAATTCAATAGTACATACATTAGCCTGTTGTTTGGTCTTTGCTTTGAAGCTGTAAGTGCCCCCCTTTTCTGTTGTATGTTTTAAATACTGTTTTTTTTAGTTTTGTAATTATTTCTTCCACCAGCATTCCTGTTGGGATGGTGTTCAATGCATTTCCTGCTTTTTATTCATGGACCCCGAAAGATTAAATATGGCAAACGTGTATGCTTATTTTGAGAAATGATTGGTGCATGTGTGGCACTTTCTTAGGAAAAGTTAGACCATCATTTGCTTTATTCCCCCTGCCATTTAGTTGTGCACAATGTTATGAAGTTGTTCCTTTTTTAAAGCAGAAAATGTTTTGATTCCCTGATTGGGCATGATTTGGCATAGTCCCATTACACTAGCTTTCAACCGTTGATGCTGGAAAGTCTTCAGATTGCACAACGTTTCAGTCTAGAGTACATTTGCACTATAGAAGGCTAGCGAAAGCTATGGATCTCACTGTTAAATGGCATGAGCCACTGAAACAGTTGTTTTTTTTTTTTATCTTTTTACATTTTTATTTAGGTTTGTTTAAAAAAAAACACCTTGATCTGCTGCAATGCTTTTTAAGTGAGGGTGCTCAATCACTATTCTCGTGTTCATTTACGCTTTTACGCTATCTGTTCTAACATTCAGTAGTTTAATTATAAAATGTTCAAGGCTTGTACAAATTATGACGCACAATCAACTAGTTTGCCTGCTATTTAGTTCTCAGTGTTTATTTCCTATTGATGGGCTACATGTTGGTTGCACCCAATTTTAAGCGTAGCTCAGTAATTTCAGAGAGGTAGCTTCAATTAGGATATAAAAAATGTTAATGGCTCATCAATTTAATATTTCTTTACCTGATCATCTTTTTTCCAAAGGGATCCCCCCGGACATCAACACCATTTGGCGCGGCACATGGCAGAGAGAAAAGAATGTCTAATGGTGTGGAAAACTATTACAAACGTTCAATGCTTGAGGACCCTTGGGCTAGCCTAGCACCTGTTTCTGTTAAAGACATAAACCAACAATACAGCAATGAGCAAACAACAAATACTGGCAAAAAAGGGAGGTATTTCAGCTAACATTTGTAAAAGCCAGAGCATTGTATTGGTTGGGTAGCCATTGGGACAACATTAGCACCACAGAGAAACACTAATGAAGAGCATGGTTGCCCGTGTTTTTATTTGGAAAGTTGAACGAACATTTTATCTGACTTTTTTAAAATTTTGCTTTACTGCATCGTGCATACTTGTGGGCAGAACGTGGATCGATGGTCAAAAATATCGTGTTTCTGGAAATGCCTACCTGCTCTGGAGAAAAAGTTGTTCTTGGATCACCAGCGTTTCATAAGTGACTGAGCTTTAATATATATTATTTTCCTCTTTGCAAGTAGGCTGAGCAGCCTCATTTTTACTCTATTCGTTCATTATGGAATTTTAAACAAATATTTTTGTAAAAAGCTTAAAATGGGAGTACAATTTTAAGTTTGTAATCCTTGTTTTCTAATGTATAAAGAGGTGTGTTCACTGTAGTACATCGTTAACGCTTCATGTAAACATAGTGTACTTTAATATAAGTATTTTAGTTGTTCATTTTGTGATCGACACCAATTCATATAAGCCATTTTAGGAAAAATGCATTCCTTGTAGAAATATGCATCTATTCAACCAGCTCTTTATTTTTTAGAAAATTAACTTGTTTCTGTATTCGTCTGTACGTTTATGATTTTTTTTGTACTCTGTAACTTGTAAAACAAATTACACACCCACTACTTGGACACCTTTTTGAAAAAAAATGACCCACTGGCAGCTCATTAACAATAGAAAAGTGTTTATATGTTGAGTAAAAAAAACAGGTAAAGGCAATTAAAATTGATCCTAACCATTTATGTTAGTATTTTGTGACTATCTGGTTTGAGTCCTACCATAATTATTACATGTCCTTATCACCTGACCGTTTCTGTTGTCTTAACCAGGCTGCTGACTTGGGTTTAGTCTCGGGCCATCCTTCGGAAACCTTCAAGCGCAGCATAGCGGAAAATAGTCTGCATTGAAATGTCTTATGCAACGTTAATATGGACTGGTGAGTCAATCCACATGCTGTTGGACGATTTCAATTGCCCACGACTCAGAAGATGAATAGAGAGTGATTTCGAGTTGTGCTTTGCTCACTTAGTCTTGTGCCACTGAATAAGCTTCATACTCGTTTACCCGGTAAGCGGCTTCTGAAAGGAAACAGCGTTTCAACGGCCAAAATAAATAAGACTGAAGTTTTGTGTCCTTTTCCCCTTTACTGCCAACCTGTTAGTGCACCATGTTGTTCTTTAATAGCATGCACAAACTTAACCCTAGGTGTAGCTAGGAATGTCTTCTTTTTTTTTTAACAACTTTATTCATTTTCAAATACAGAACAGTCATTGGCATGGGTGATATAGTTCCTACTTAAAGTGCAGTAAAATAGTCCACATGGTAAGTCGCAGAAATTGTCCCCAATATTTTCTACATGATTGCCAGTAACCTTGCCAATGAGCAGCCTTGTTGTATCCACAGCAGTCTAGTCCCATTGCTATAGTTGTGCGCTGGAGCAGCGGTGAGGGACGCAACCCTCCAAACCATTAGGGAGGCATGTTGTGACACAAACCTGGACCCGAAATAGGTTCCCTGGACTTGGCAAAGCCCTGGCGTACTGGGTGGGTTTGATGGGTTGCCGCAGGCAGGCCTCCTGCCTCTTATGAGAATGTGGGGAGATTGGGCGCTGCACTGCACTGCAGAGTGATTGCGTAGTCCAGAAGTGCAGGAACCTGTGGACTGCGGTGCAGCTTGTGCCATGGTAGGTGGGCTCTGGTGTGCATTATGATGCCTCTGTATTTGCTTGAGGCATGCAGGACAATTCATACAAAATACCATGGAGCTGAGATCCACTAATTTACCAGCAGATGGACTGTAGCAACACATTTTACTATGCGGGCGCAGCAGGTGTAGAAGGGCAGCCTTGAGGCTTTTAATAGAATTGTACCTAGGGCGCCAGCCCCTGAGCAAATGGTGCCTGCGGAATTGGAAGGGGTGGTGTCACCAGATGTGCCCCCTACTTCTTACTTGAGATTGGTGTACCATGGCATGCAGGAGGGATTTGCCTCGATTACCACTAAACTTCGACATTAACAGTAGTTTAAACTCCTTGAGGGTGAAACTTCACATGGGTGACCACCACATAAGCATGAGAAGCTTGTTCAAGGGAAGCGGGAGGATCTAGAATCCTGTTCGAGAAGCATCAACATGCGCATAGGAGTGCCTAAGAACTAACGTCAGGGGCCTGTGTAGGAGCTTCTCAAGAAGATCCTGGATGGCCCTGCACTTGACATTAAAACCTGCACACTGATCGCTGGCACCCAAACCTAATCCTGGTGCTCCACTCCCCTCCTATAATATCCTGAACTATTGAGATCAGGACTTGCTGCTGAAATATGCCAGGGAGGGCTGCACTTTAAATCCACAAATTTTCTTGTATCCATATTTTTCCTTCTATGTTCAAACCGAATGTAATTCATTTCTGGGGGTAAAGGAAACTACTTCGAGAGTGTCATGCCAAGTATGATATGCTGTTACCAGTGAAGCGTTGCTTTCAGTTCAGGGACTTTTTAGTCACAGTGGCAGAAGAGACTGTCGAGTCCATAGAGGGCAGACCACATTCCACTGCCAGCTGATGGATGAATTTCTATCATTAAGTTAAGCCGTTATTGCTCTACTAGTGTTGTATGATGACCCCTTCCGGGTTGCACATAGTTATAGTAGTACTACTTATCATTCATCATACTAGTTACGGTGTGTGTGCTGGTTCATGTCAATACCCCTCGGACACAGCAGAGTTACTGGTTGGACTAAACTATGTATGTTGGGGGGGATGTGGTGAGAGGAGGGGTTCTTCTTTTTTAAACTTGGCACAGTCAACCCACCACTACATATACCTATTTTTATATGGCAGGGATTGAAGATAGTGGGCCATCACAGCTGGCTGAAATAATCGTGTATAATATGTAATGTCAGTATTGAATAAACATGTCAAACCATGTACATTCCTCCTATATTGAGGGGGCAGAGCACAAAAATGGTGCTCCTACAGGGGACATTTGCTAAACAAATCGGTGCATGGGGTATTTGCTAGAATTTGGGGCCACAGGTTTTACGCTAATTAATCAACCAACTTGAGAATACTTGTGCTGATCCACAGGTCTTTGAACTTTCGATGTATTAGTGTGATGCCCTTAGGTTTGTAATCCTTCATCGAACAATACGTGGAATGCCGCTCCTGGTTGTAAATGTCTATGGACCTAACATCGACCTGGAATTTTTATCAGCACATTTTTCTGCTCTGTGATAGTGCTCCCGAGGTAGTAGTGATCTGGGGTGGGTATTTCAACACCATTTTTAGCGTGCATAAGTATTGCTCCAGCTCCACCTATAGGTCCGTAACCAGTCAGCTCAAGCAATATTAGATGGTGTGGTATCCAGATAAGGTGGGTACCTGGAGATGCATGTACTTGGTGAGGAGGGAATACTCCTACTTGTCCTCGGTTCATAACGTGGCCTCATCCATTGGTTACTGGATTATGGCCCAGAACCTGTTGGCAGGTGAGGGGGTGTGCGCCATCCTTCCTTGCACTTTCTACAATCACTCGCCGCTACTTCTGGGCAACATATTGGGGGCGATGGGAAGGAGGCAGGCTGCCATGACGGTTTAAACGGCTTCTCACTGTTACCACATAGCGTTTGAAACCCAATATGCGAGTTTATCGGTAGATATTAAGAGCAAACTAGTGATGTTCCTCAGAAATTTAAATACTGCGACTTAATGTCGCCTATACCCAAAACGGTGCCTTTGCGCCATACTAAAACCGCTTTCCCCCCACACCCCTCCCATTACTGTTTCCAGGGGGTTAGTTGCAGTAATGGGGGTTAGGGGTTGCAGGGATGCCCCCCCCCCCCCATCCATTACATGGTAGCAGGGGACATAAAAAGTTAAGAAAAGGGATCCTGCAGCGCCAGTTCAGACCCACGTTAGTGCGACTGAACTGACGCCGCAGGGATACAGCTGAGTAGGCGGCACACTTGTGTGTGCTGCCGAAAAGGTAAGGGGGGAGGTGGGTAGGGGAATTGTGGGGCACAGTGATCGCTGCGCTGCGCCATAATGGGAGTTGGCTTTTTTTTAAAGTCGACGTGGGCGGTGCAGTGATCACATAGATCCATGTCCCTCTAACTAACTGATAAGGAAACGCAATATTTCTCCTTGCCAATGATGGCTCGACGGTACAGTGAGGTGGGCAGGCCTTTAGCGAGGTTAATGAGGGATGAATTATGTAAAACATTACTGGTTATGTACTGGTCATGTGGTAGTATACTCTGCTTGGAGGAAAAGTCTAAGGTAGAACATTTTTACATTTCTGGGATCCCTCCTGATGCCGCAGTTGGAGGAAGCTATGATGAAACTGGAACCACTTGCACTAGATGATATCTTACTGGCCATAGACTTGCTCGCTCTCCAACAATAAGGCATGGGGTGCAGATGGGCTCTGTGCAGAATTCTACAAGAAATATAAACAACTGCTGGGCCTTATATACTGCAGCGCAGGGAAGAGGCAGTGGGTTCATTACTCATGACACTGAGGGAAGCGGTGATGTGCTTCTGTTGAAGCATGGCAAGTCTGCTGCTGATCGCGGTTTTACAAAAAATGTAAATGCTACCTGCAAATTCTGCTGTGCAGACATCATTTACAGTGGATTTCTGCTAATATTAGCATGCAGTAAAAACAGACCTTTTTATATATGAATGTGTTCCTTTTTTGCCTACAAAACATCTCATCAAGGTGTAAAAGCGGGTACTCTTTCTCTCTGCCCTCCCAAATTACTGTAACATTCCCATGAGATTAACAGTATGGCATACGTGCCCAAGGATTTGTTTTTAGACCTTATTTTGCCCCCTGGAACTTGGAAAATGAGCCACTATATGTCTTAAATGTAATCTTGCAGTGCACATGTTGATCTCGACAAAAACTGTTCTCTAGTAATCCTGAAGCAATGCACGGGTCCAGATTATATGGGTTCGCAGTACCAGAACCACATCCCAAGTACGTATGGATGTGAAAGATTAGTTAATAAACAGAGGTTGTGCCTGGCGAAGTGTTAAAATTCAACCTAGTGTACAGCCTGTGCAGGGTCGGTTAACGTGGATATTTACTGTAGAGTGGTTGGTGTACTGATGTCAAAGGAACGGTTGTGGGGGCTTAGAAGAGGTTCTGGAATGCAGTTTAATTTAGTATGCAGTGAAATGCAAATAAAATTCAATTTATGAAATGTTTCATGTAAAAAAAAAAAGTTAGGTCCTGTTTTATCTACTTAATGCTGTATTTTCGGCATTAGGTTTTTCTTTACTTCCATTTTATAGTTTGCCATTCTGCTGTTGGTGCTGTAGTTACTTTGCCATTATGTTGTTGGTGCTGTAGTTACTTTGTTTTTGGCAAACCTGCCATGGCCCTTTTTGCAATTTTCGTTTTTGTGTTTTGTTTAAACCCTATTTGATTTGGGTATATATGGTAGGTTGTAACCCCATTTCTTCTTCTTCCCTTACTTTTTTGGTGGTACATTTCTATGCATAGTTTTTTTTAAAATATATATTTTTAATTTTGATCTGATGAGCAGTTTTGTCTCTAGGGGATAGCTTTATTTGTACCCAGCACACACCTCCCCCTCTTTTATGTGCCCCCACACAACCTATGTGCCCTTGGCCCCCAGATTGTTGGTTTATTAACATCAATTTTGACTGCAGCCCCGTTAGCGTTTTTAATTATCCCCCCTTTTATTTACTTTTATAGTTTGTCTGATTAGTATAGTTCCAGTATTGCATTGTGTTAACAATGTCCATCTTGTAGTGTTCTATAAACTAATTATGAGCCTGTAACCAAGCAAATTGTATTAAGCATTTCTCCCCGGGCCACACTCCTGTAACCCTCAAGCAAGCTCTCTTACATGTCCTTATAGCACTTTGATGCCTGTGGGCTGTAGCGCGCTCTACAAATCCAAAAATAAAATAGTTTCTTTCCATCTTTTAAAGCTGTACTGTAGCCACAGTTTCGTGCATTTTGGGAACTATTTTATCCATGATCTGGTATTCACACATTTTTGGTAATATATTTTAAGTTATTGATTTATGTCTATTGGTTTAATAGGTTGAAGTCTTTTGACCAACTCTTTAAGAAGTCACTTACTGAAATATATCCGAATCTAGCTGGAATCTTTTGACCTTAAGTATGGTATGAATTGAAAGTACTGCACTCGTTTTGGATTTCCTTCTAAAAGTCGTTTTAAGACTGTTTTAATTCTTGCAATATATTAGGTCTTGACCCACATTGATCACAAAGATCTTTGGACTTGGCTGGTTCTCCCTTCCAGTTCTGTTACCCTCGTGATGCAGTTGAATGTTTTGGCCGATTTTAACATGGGGTGTTTGTACTGTTTCCAATTCCTTGCTCATGTCATTTAGCATATCCTATTTTGTTCCTACATGACGCTTGCCATCAGGTTAATGATATTGATAGCTTCTCATCTGTGTCAGCTGAGTGGTTGTTGGGAAGGAGAGGGTCTCTCCCCCCCCCCCCCCCCCCCCCCCGCGCGATAACGAACTAGATACTAATACATCACACCCAGGGGGAGGGGGTGCACATAGAGGAGGGTGCGCAATCAGCTTGGTGCATGCATTTTAAGGTATCTGGTAGATTCGGGTTTGAACGCCATCTCTTAGAAGTTTGGACCAAGCGCACTGAACACCATTTTGTGTGTTAGTATTAGGGCCCTTGCTTGAGCGTGAGCCCTCCCCACCCCTGGCCACGTCTCATAAATCCACAACCTCCCCCATTGTTCAGAAAGTTGCAGTCCCTCGTGCCCTGGGAAGAATGCGCCCAGCAAGGTCATGAGAAGGGAGCAGAGCACCGCTTGGCAGTACCATCCCACGGAACAGATGGCAAGGCCCAACGATCCCCCACGTGAGAAATACAGCTTTGCCGTGCTTTCATCCCATGACCCCTGAATGTCGCAGCACCATCTATCTCGCCTTCAGGAATGGGTCACGTGATTTGTGCAGTGAGGTGCACGGTGGCAACAGAATTATAGCCTAAAACTAAGGTGAGCAAGTGAAGTGTGTGTGTGTTGGTGTGATCTCGGCACTCCCCAAGCCCATCCCTGTATCTGCCAGGCGCATTGTTACAATCATAAGAATAACAGAATAACATTGTGTCAGAGTAGCTAATGAATTGTTAAAGGCATGGTCTAGTAAAAAAATGTATTTAAAAAATAGACAGGCAACAAAAAAAAATACTAGCATTCTCTTTTTTAAAACTTCCAATGTAAAATTTTGAGCTATTCAAGCTCAAAATTCGCAAAAGCAAGCACATGGGCGCATCCATTTTTTGAAATGGATGCCTTCCTGTGCTGGCTTTTGCTTTTGCGGCACTAATGAAGGAAAAGCCAGCCAGCTGTAGTAAACAAAAGCTACCGCTGGGTGGCTTTCCCTTCATTAGTGCTGTATGCGGAGGACGGGGACCAGAGACCAGAGCAGGAAAGCTGCAGCTGAATCTCAGTAAGTGCTATTTATTTAAAAAAAATAAAATAAAGCACTAGCTGGGGTTTTTTTTCTAAGTTTTCCGGGCTGGAGGAGCCCCGAAATTTAGAAATAAAACCGCAGCTTTAAAAACGTTGTATTTATGTTTGCGGTCGCTTTTGAGGCGACCGCAAACATAAATACAACGTTATTGTGTTGGAAAACGCTGCAGTTTTTCTTTCCAAGTTTCTCAGGCTCCTCCAGCTCGGAGTTAGTTTGGTGGGCAATGATCAAAGGAGTGCTGGGGAGGGATAGCGGTCTCTGAGGGTTACGGGGGGGGGGGGTCAGAGGTGGAGCCGGTCCATTTTGGTATTCTGTTTTGTGCAATCCCTGCAAAGCTGTGAGAAGGAACCTCCCTCTCACATAGCCCAGGGGTTGAAACACAGGCCAGGAAGAACTCCAGTACGGTTGGAGGTGATGTCCCTGGCCTTGCACATCCCTTTACTATGTGGGTGTACTGTCCCAAAACACAGCGGCAGCTCTTTGGAGCCCTGGCAGGGTTCCCCTTCCCTGCCCCAAGGGAAATTCTGTATCGCAGCCCAGCCCGTGCTCCAGGATGGTCGGTGCTGATGTCCCTGGCCTTGGGCGGCTGTCTCCCATGTGGTTTGACCCCCCTCCCCCTCCCAACCCAGCAACAGTTTCAGGGAGCTCCGGCAGGGTCCCCAACCTTTCTCGGGGGGAGAAGCTGTAATTCAGGCCAGCCAGAGCTCTAGGAAAGTCGGGGGTAATGTCCCTGGCCTGGGGGGGGGGGGTGACGGGCTGTCTCCCATGTGGGTTGACTATCCCCAAGTGCAGCGGCAGTCCCAGGGAGCCTCGGCAGGGTTCCCGTCTTTTCCCAGAGAGAAGCTGTAACGCAGCCCAGCCAGAGCTCCAGGGTGGTTGGGGGGGGGGGGGGTATATATCCCTGGCCCTAGGCAGCTGACTTCCATGTGGGTTGAACTCCTCCAAACACAATGTTGGTTCCAGGGAGGCCCGGGACATTCCCCGTCCTTTCCCAGAGGGTGACGCTGTAAAACAGGCCAGCAAGAGCTCCAGGAAAGTGTGGCGGCAGGGGGGGTAAATGTCCCTGGCCTTGGGCACCCGTCTCCCATGCAGGTCTTTGCCAGGGCTTGTGGGTAATAAATTCTGGGGTGATTCTCCCAAGTCAAACATCTGTGGATTCCCACAGATGTTTTCTTTTTGGAAATGAATGGGCTCCATGTTTTCCTTGGTGGCTTCGACACCCTAGTCCCAAATCTGTCTGTTGTCTCCCCAAACCCTTTAGGGGTTACCAGTGTTTTAGCCTTTTCCCTTTGCGCCCAGGTAGGTGCACCTGCACATATGAGGTACTGTTTTTGTCGGGACATCTGTGGGAATGTACGACATTTGTTGTTTGTGTGGTTTTCGTAATGTTTCGACCCATTTGCTGCTGCCTTTTGTCCCACAACCCTTTCATTTCCCAAATGTGACCTACATTTAGTCGCTGCTTTAGGCACTATACACTTTAGTAACCTGCACAAGTCACCTACCCTTCAAAAGGTCTGTCTATGCTCTTTCAAAAAAAACTATGCTTGCCCTTCCTCACCACCTTTCCTTATTTTACACATGCTAAGTATGTCTGTTTAGGCTATAAGTGTAACACTCATGTGTACCATGGCTCTGGTTTTGGCTTGTGGGGCTTGTGGTATTCCTTGTTTTGTGAAACCTGTTCTTGAAAGCCTTGAAAATGCGGAATTCCGCACAGCAAACCATTGGTTCCTACCACTTAAAGAAAAACACCACAGGCTTCTTTGTACATCATTTTATTGGTATTTTCTGAAAAAAATCCAAAATGTTCACCCTTTTTGGTTATTTTCTCTCAACCCCCCCAAGGCATTGAATGGTGACATACCAAAATCGCAGAAAGGGCCTTGGCACTAAGGGGGAGGGGCATGGTAGTTAAGGGGTAATTCTGTTGGTCGGTGCTGAAGGAGTTGGTTGTCTTCTAAGGCCCACCTGGTGGGGCACCTACATCTGGCCTACAACTGTAATTGGGATTTCTTGAAGGGATTCTATGTCGGCAAGTCCCAACGATCTCTATCTTCTCAGTGGTCTGTCTGATGTGTGTTAGGCAGACTCCTGGGGGCATGCACCCCCGAGGGTTAAGGATTTCAATTTTGACTCATGTATACAGTATCCATTCCAGGATCTGTTATTTTCTAGTGGGTCCTGGGATTCTCCCATATATAGGCGAGGTATAAATGGGGACTTTCACCTTCTCGGACCATCCCCAGTACATGTTTCATGGGGCCTGTGTCTGCAGGAGCCAAGGTCCTGGAAGCTGAACAACTTGTGTGTGTAAAGGAGATGGTATGGTTTTTGAAAAATGTATATATTGAATGAATGTGTAATTTTGTACAGCCTTGAGAACGACCGGTGGTTGAAACACATGTCGGCAGTGTTTTTCTCTAGAAGAATTAAAAACATTCATATTGAAGGAACACTTGGAGTGATTTTGTGAATAATGATGTTGGACTTGTAAAAATTTAAAACTTAGATCAAGTGTATGGTGTGAGTGCAAGATATCCTCCCGAACTACAATTTTTTTCTATGTGATAGAACAACAACAGATAGTGCGAGAATAAGGTGTAGACAACAGGTGTCTGATAAGTGCAGGGAGGGGACTGTAAGGTTGCAGATACAGACCCGAGTGCAGGGGCTGCCTGCAGGCAGAGCGGCTGGGGTCTTTGCCCAGTGCCAAAGCAGACGGATTAGCAGGGGAGAGGAATAGCAAATGTAGAAGCAAAGATGAAGGTCTTGACGTGCTTCCCAGGACTGAAGATGGATCTCACAAGTTTCAGAGGGGCAGGGAGGATGTTCAGCGGGAGGGCCCCAGCCGAGGAAAGGGATCTACCCCCAACTGGTTGCTTGGAGAAGCAAGCGAATGACCCTGAGGGAGTTGGAGGTGGAGTGAAGAGTTTGTGTAGGAATGTATTTATGGAGGGAGAGTTGAAGGTATTGTGGACCCAGGCCCCAGAAAGCCTTGTGGAAAATGCAAAGTGAGAAGGATAAAAAGAACACTAAAGCGTGAATAGAGAAGAAGCCTAACCCTTTCACATTGGGCAAATATAAAGAAGCAGCACATGCCTTTATGAAAAGCATCATTAAGGCAAAAGTGGAAAATTACAACTCGCAGATTAACAATGCGAAATCTAGTTCTAATGAATTATTTAAATTTTGAAAAGAATTTGAGTTGTTCATCCCCATTTTCTCCTACTAAAAAGGACTTAGCCTGGTGTCAATCTATTCAAAATGAATTCTTGACCAAAACCACTGCTCATCAACTGGCTATTGTTAAACAACAGGTGGGGAAAAGTGGGAGGGTTGTTCTGCTGTCGTGGGCGAGGTTAGGAAGGGTGGAGATTTTAGAGAGAATGGAGGTATCTCTCTTGGGCTTGTTGTGGAAGTGGTTTGGAGAGTCACACAGGGATTGAGTGTGTCTGGGAGAATCAGTGGAGCATGCAGGTGTGTTGAATTCTGAGATGCGCTTAAAGAGTTCCCTGGCTGAGTGAGGGGCTTTGAAGATAGTATTCCTGTAATAGTTTTTTTTTTTAGACTTTGTGTACTTCGGCACATTATAATTTGAGTTGTGAGGCCTAGTCATTTCTGCTGGATGCAGATGAGGCTGCACGCCGTCTATGCTCCAGGGTGTGGGTCAAGACTTTCAGTTGACTGAGGGCTGGCGTGAGACATCTGGGTGCATGACACTTTCTGTTTGAGAAAGGTCTGATGGATGAGATGGAGTAAGTGCTTAGGAAAGCCATAGATCTAAGTTAAAGATGGTGATCTGGCCTGGGGAGAAGGTGGTCTGAAAGGTGAGTAGATTCGCTGATGGGTCTGGAGTAACTTTGATCTCCATCCAGATGTCCGGATTGAGTTAGTGGCCACAGGGCTCCACGGCGGATAGGGTCAAGAGGATATCAGTGTGCCCGTAAGACAGAGATCCTTTTTATTGGAACCTTTTTATTGGAACCCCTACTCCCATTTTTCCCCTCTCTCACTCTGGCTGCCCCCCTTGGGGCATCTACCCTCGCACACTTCCAGCTTCACCTACTCGGGGGGGGGGTGTGAGTGACATTCAACCTTTTCTCAATCTGCCTGACTCTATTCTTCACCCCCCTCCCCTGCAACTAATCCAGCACAGGACTGCAAGACTTATACTTGGCCTCAAACCCAGGGACCGTATCTCTCCAGCCCTGAAATATCTCCACTGGCTTCCGGTGCATTGTCCTCAAGCCATTCCGGGTTTGTGGTCTGCGCTACATCCAATTATCTGCAGAAATACCTTCCACCTTGAGCCCTTCGCTCACCTACCTCCAACTCGCAGAGGGTCAGCCGCTTCTCCAAGCAGAGAGTGGAGGGTAGACCTTAGGCCAGTTCTGGTCTATTAGTTTGTAGCCTGGAAGGGTGGTTTCATGTTTCGTTGATGAAGAGGATGTGAGGCATTGTGATGAGTTTGGGTCATATATATATTGTGATGATTCTGTGTTACAGATCTGGGATTGATGAGGGTGTAATTCAGTCCACCATTTAGAGGTTTGTTTGATGTAGGGGGAGCTAGGTTATGGAAAGGTGCTGGGTAAGGCGGAGGGGGTCTGGAGGGATGCGGCTGGCTAGATGTGGAGGAGGTGGATGCTGGGGGCTGTGACGGTAAAGATAGGCTGGGTGGAGAGGGCTAGATGTCGACTTGTGATGTGGCATAGAGGTTGGGCCTTGGTTCGAGCTACATTTAGAAGAGGGTTGTCGTTCGAGGGATGCAGATGGTTAATGAAGGAGGAGGAGGAGGAGGAGTAAGGGGGAGCTGCTGATGCGATAAAGGAAGGCGTGGTGAGGGCTGAGATGGATGGAGAGTGGTTGCTTGTGTGCTTTGGGGCTGGGGTGGGTTAAAGGGGGGATGCAGAGGAGAGTGTAATTTTGTGAGCCAGGTGCTGTAGTCTGGAAGGGAAGATCCTGCAGTGTTCCTACACTACAGTCGGTAGCCCTCTGAGTAGAAGTTCTAATCGGGTGAGGTGGGTCAGTTGCTCGTCTCCTGCTGGTGCATGAGGTGGAGTTCTTGGAATGTGGCCATTGTTGCGTCTTTATCAGGTTTAGGGGTGGATGTCACTTTTTGGTGGTGGGTGGGAGTAAGTGAGAGTGTAGGTGTGAGTTATTTCCTGCCATGTATCGGTGGCAGGAAAGTCAGGATTCGGCAAGGGTGCAGAGACACAAGTTCAGTGTGGTGGAGTAACCCTCAGGCTGGAATCGAGGTTCGGAGAGTCCCAAAGTGGCATGGTTCAGAATTGGGAGCTCAATACCTACTGGAGTCAGAATGAGCAGGGTCCCACACCGACAGAAGTCAGAGGGCAGAGTCTCACTGTGATAATGTCAGAGTTGGAGGGCCTCAGCAGAAACTCTCTCTGGCAAAGGCATTCAGGATGGCCATGGTTGGCAACGTTAGAAATGTGTGTCAAAGTGGCTCAAGTTGTCCAGTTTCTCAGTGGCAAACGCAGAATGGCATGAGCCTCACAGCAAATACTCCGAATGGGAAAATGGGAGTGTGATAGTATTCAAGGGGGTTGAATCAGGAGGTGGCCGATAAGTCCACTTCAAGAGTGTCAAATCTGCATTGGGAGAGCCCAAAGAGGCCAGATGCAAAGTATCGTAGTCATGGGATTCGATGGGGCACGGCTTCCATGGGAGGAATCGAGTGAGGCACAACGCATGAGTGACAAAATATCAGTGCCACGATTCAAAGAGGCTAAAACATATAGTTAAGAGAACTTAGAGGTGTAATGCAAGTGTGGCAAAATGACAGAGGCAAGTACCAGTGACCAAGCCAACCATGGCAAGATTCAAGAGTGGCCAAATGCAAGTGTGGGCAATATTGATGTGGCAAGGTTCAAAGATACAATACTTGATTTGGGAAACTTAGAGACTGATATTTTACTACACTTGAATTCTGAGGCGGGTTAGGGGTGGCAAGGTGAGGGTGTGGCAAATATTGGTGTCAAGGTCCAGAGTGGCAAAACCTGGGTGCGATAGTGCGTTGTGCCTCTTACACGTACTGCAAAGAAGGCGTGCAGGAGCAGAGCTGCGAGAAAAGCCGGAGAGACGTCAAGGCAGTCCAGAGTGGAAAACGGACAGCAATGCTACGCTGCAAAAGCACAAACAGGACCAAAGATGCCACACAGAGCCAGTGAGTCAGCCCAAGCAAAGAGGGGACCCCATGGTGTTTCGGCGAGTGCGCCAAACAGTTTGAGCATTGTAATGCTGCAGAGACAGAAACAATCTTCTTATTGTTTCTGAGTCAAAAGGGCAGAGAAAAAACCCAGCCCCCAACAATATATAAGTGCATGAAATGCAGATGTAGGGAAAAATGTTAGCGAACATTGAACCTACTTGATATAGTGAACCAAGGAAGATGTATGTAAAGACACACTGTTAAATATGTATGAGGTCCTGGCAGGGGAGTATACCAGGCAACTGCAAAACCCTAAGAAGCTCCCAAGAAAGGACAGTGTTTGAACAAAGAAGGAATTATGAGGCTAAGCATCTTTGTACCCAACAGGATAGTTGTGGGCCAAGAAAAGACGCACAGAACTTTTAGACCGAGAGAATACCATACCATAGAAGAATCCAGGGGAAGGGAACCACCCCCCTGGAACTAAGGTTCTGTTACCTTGGAGAACTGTTATGTTGGAGCTTGTATGGGAGCAAGGGGCCCCCTCGCGCCGTACACTCCTCAGTACAAAGCTTGGACCACGTGCCTCCGGTAGTGGGGTTGCCCCTTGCCCTTATGTAAAGTAAACACGGTTGACCGCTACATAGATGGGACTACTGAGTAGGACACGGGGCATCCATCTTTTGTGCCCCCCTTCGACTCCATCTTGGGTAAACGGGCCTCGCTGCGATAGTACAGCAAGGCTCAGCTCCCCTTCCACCGCAGCAGTCAAGGACAGAGGCACACACAGGGTGCGTAGGCAGCTGGCTGACCCCCACCCTTGCACTCCCCCTGCGAAGGAAAGCTCTGCGCTCCCATTCTCACGCTGTAGCTGGAGAAAGTTGCAACAACCAATATGATAGTTTTCTTCCTCTGAGATCACTGCCAGCATGTGAACCAGGGTGAGCTAAGCCCTTTTTGTTCGTTCGTCCCCATAAACGTGCAAGCCACCCACCCCCATTTAAGAGTAATTTATTGCCATCCTGACCCTGCGCTCCCTGTAAGGTATTTCTTTCAAGTGCCAGACCCTCGCCTGCGCTGCGAAACACACCCAACACACCCGCTACTAACCTTAAGCACTTTGCCACAATATATGTTTTTACTTATACTAATAGGTCTAAACCTTAGGAGATATGTGAAACACAGCTTGACTCTTTTTGCATGCACAATAAAGGTCAAAGCCTCCAATTAAAGCCACGAATGACCCAATTGTACTGACAATAAATACTATGTGTGATTTGTGTAGAAATATGAAAAGAAGTATACAATGTTTAGATAATTTGTTATTTAGTGTTTTTCGAGTGCAACATATTAGCTTAGGTAGTGACCACAGTGACCGGACCCTTACCTGCGTGGAGCACAAGATATCTGACGTCCATCATCCCGTCAGCCACTCAGCCAACCAGAAGGAAGAGATGCCACCCACACTTACAGCACCACACCGCCTGGCCAATCGGGTCCATTTATTGATATATATATATATATATGAGTGATTGTCATGACCGCTGTCTCCAAGGAGTCAGACCCAGCCCAACATCCTTGGAAGCAGGGTCACAACTTCCATTCCAGGCACCAGCCGGTCCCCACAGGGGCCTTTTGGACCTTGTCCTGGCGCCAGTGGCGCCAGGCTCATAAGGGAACCCAGTCCCGGCACAGGAAGCGCCGGGCTCATATTGAGAGGAATGGTGCTTGGGTGGACCTACCTGCTGCAGACCATGCTGCTCACTTACTTGTAGGATGATATCCTCATCCATTCCTGGCTGGAACTACTTTACCTTCTGGGTGTGGCCAGCACCACTCCCTGGGACTGGATACTGGAACTGTTCTGGAAGCTGGAACTTCTTTCTTGTCTGGGCGAGGCTGTGGAAGGAGACACCTAAGCACTCCAGTGGCCTATTTAAACCACACCCGATCAGTGCAACGTGCTTCGCGTTATTCTGCACTAGCAGCAGGACGCTCACCGTGTCAGCTCCAGAGAATCTTCAGCTTCTGCATCTGGGAATAAGAAATCTTCAGTCTTACCTCCCGGAAGATCAGTCTTCAGTCTTCAGCAGCGTCTGAAAGTGAACAAGGACACCAGGTTAGGACAAGACAAAACCAGCGCAGCACTTACCTCGTCCATCGGAGCATCCTGAGGCCGCGTGCCGCACTCTTCATACTCCGGCAATCCTGCGGAAACAAAGGACATTGGTTAGTGAACCTCCGTGATTATTCTACTCACCTGTGCCACGTACGCCTCGATCTTCGTCAGGCGCTGTTTGTCCGCACCTGCTAAAACAAGAAGGACATCATTAGGGGCACAGTACGCCATCACTACTCACATGCCTTCTAGCTGTCATCGGCTTGTCCATTCTCCGGCACGTACCTCGGCGTCCATCTCCACGCCGATTGCTACGGCTACCTGAAAAAGGGAAAAGAGACATTAAGAAGTGCATTTAACTTCGAAAGGGAAAAGAGACATTAAGAAGTGCATTTAACTTCGAATAACATTCTTTTACTTACGTGCCTTCACGAGCTCCGGCATTCTTCTCGCTTACCTTATCTACATACTGGACCTGCAATGGCGAGAGACATTTAAGGGGTCATATAAATAAAACTCCATATTCAAGCAATCACCGTTCATGCAGCTAACGACGGCCTTGCTCCCTGACTTCATCCTCTGCAATCAAGAGGCTGGGCAATTAACCAGTGAAGCAACTGGCATCAGCACCCCTGCACAGACACAGGATGGAGAGCTCCGCTTTCACCTATATAAGGTGAGCATATTCAGCCTACGAGTAACGTGGGGAGTCCAGAAAAGGGGAAGGTCAAATTGGCCAACCAGACATACATTAACCCCTTGTTCTCCTGCTTGCAGACACCTCACCCTCCAGGTCAAAATTACGGTGAGGAGAGTGTCTATCCAGGGTGTTACCAGAGGCCTGCGCGTGACCCTAGAAGACACTGAAATCTCCAAGCCCGGACCTGCGCCTCCGAGGGATTCAGGTGAGCGTTACAGTGATGGTGTAAATGTTGTTGAAGGGTTTTTTGGGTTATTTCCTAGCTGGAGAAATAAACCATCCTTTGAACTCTTGCAGCCAGGTCTCAGAGCCTCCTTCCCCGAAAGGGGTTGTGTTGGATATTTTATTTTCTCTCTCACGTAGTAAGCCGGGGAAAGGCACCTACAAGCTATTCTACTTTTTTATCAGTTGAAAGACATTTCCCTTCTCACTGTATTATTTAGTGTATAGTGCAAGGGTCAGGATAGAACGTTTGGACACAAGGACGGTTTTGATTTCTGACATAAACAAATCCTTAGTTTTTGCTTTTACGTAGGGAAATTCCTCTTAGAGCAGGGTTAGAGGCATTTTCCTAACCTGTTTGTTAATAAGTCTTTAACCAAAAATATGTCAACTTTGTGTCCGGCTTTCGTTTTTAACCCCTCAAACTGTGTAGTGGTTTTCTTCACCACTTTCATCTCTACCCACCTAGAAAATAAATCTACTAACGCCATCACACATTTCTTATCATGGGATCCCCTTCAAATAGGACCCAGGATATCTATGGAAACGTGCTCCCACACCCCTTTGACATGTCTGGAATTACCAACGGTTGCTCTCTAACACAAAGCCCCTTCCTTGAATCTTTGCAATCCACACAGTCACCCAACCTATGCTCAATAGGGATGTCCATGAAATGATTGAACACAAAATATCTGAAGGAGAAAAAAAAGAAAGTTATTAGAACGAAAATAACTTTCATTTTCTGTCCCGCTGACATTTCTGACAACAAGCTGCCCATACCCAGTTACTTACCTTCGGGCAGCACACTTCGATGTGTGCCTCCGCCATCCCTCTGCAATGCCAGTTTCCTTCACTTATGTGCATGGGAACCGATGCTGCAGGGTCCTTTTATTTTATTTTTACTTTATTATGTAGGTTGCGGGGGACACCTGCAACTCCTGATGCGATTACAGTGAACAAGGGTGCGGGGAACACCTCTGCTCCCATTGTTCACTGTAATTGCACCAAATGGTAGATGTGTTCGAAATATTCGGCTCTGCGTAATTTTCGCACAGCTGAAAATCAAACATATCTACCATAAATGTTTTTATTTTCAAACTATTCTACTGATACCACTCAACACTTATGCTTTTCCAAGGCCACCAATAATCTGCCTACAGCAGACCTTTAGTTTTGTAATCCCCATGTGTCCTTCATGGGCGCTGTGAATGAACTTGTCTCTCAGTCCACTGGTCATTATTACCCTATCTGATCAGTACAATATCCCATTCTCCACACTAAGTTCATCATAAACCTCCCAGAACGTTTTCAGTCCCTGGCTTTCCTGGGCCATTGACTCCTTTATATACTTTCATCCCCTCAATGGCCACATCATTACTCTACTCTGCCACCCACTCACACCTCCCTATAATACTGTTATGTGTTGCAAATACCCGCTTCTTCATCCCTCCTCCTCATTCCCCCCTCTTATATGTAGCCTAGACAAAGAATCCACTTATACATTTTGCCTCCCAGGAACTACCTCCACATCAAAATCGTGGCATTGCTTTTGAGTCGCCCATCTTGAAGTCGTATTGATACTTTGTCTGTTCCCTTATGCTCAAATAGCACCTTGAGTGGCTTATGCTCCATTACAGTAAACTTTGCTCCTCACACAAACGTTTGAAAGCTCTACTCCCCAAACACATCCAGGCACTTCTTTTTTGATCACAGAATACCTCCGCTCTGCCACCTTCAATACTCTTGAAGCATGCGCCATCACATCCTCTCTCCCATCCTTCTTCCTCTGCATCAGCATGACTCCCAACCCCCATCTCACTTGCTTGCATCCGTGGTGAGAATAGTCTCATCTGTGGCATTAAATTGTCTTAGTGGTTCTGCCAAATCAATGTCCTCCTTAATCTTTTCGAACTCTTGCTCACATTGAGGACTCCATTTGCATTCTCCATGAACTCTCAACACGGTCTTCAACCCTCCCACCTTCTCACAGAAGTTCTTAATACCTTTTTGGTAGAACTCCACCAACCCAAGAAAAGATCTGAGTTCTGCCTTGGATTTAGGCAGTTTAACCGCCTTGATATCATTCACCAATTTCTCTATGGGTTTCACTTCATCTTTCTTAAATACACATGTCTCCTTTCTGAGTGCGAGTCCCCTTTCACTCGAAATATTCAACACCTCTCCCAATGTGTCATCATGTTCCCTCTCATCCTTCCCGAACACTAAGATATCATCTTTAAAGCAGTGCACATTTTTGAGTCCATTGAAGTTTTTGTACATCACTTTCTGAAAAACAGGGACTGCAGACACTAAAGCAAAGGTCATCTGTCTAAATTAAAATATCCCATCATATAAACATGGAAAGCCTACTGGACTTTGGTTGTAAATCTACCTGATGTTAAGCTGGTGTCAAATCGAGCTTAGTAAACCACTTGCTGTCCCCATCAAACTCATATACATAAAGATATATCCCACCCTGAATCAAAATAATCTCAACGGAGCAAGAATTTCGGGGTGATCACTCGGTTATTGCTTTCCAGGTGACCTTTCAGTTGCATCAATCATCTAATTAAATTTACTTATAAACATCTTAGAATAATTGGAGAGTGAAAACGTTTTTAGATAACACGTGCTTTTTAATTCATGATAATCAAAAAATAAACAAACATTCATGCAAAAATACTCAGTGTTCAACATAGATATCTCTAATGTATTCCATCATAATCAAAGAAAAAGCATTTATCTTCATGATTCATCAAACAACATTCAACAATGACAAATTCTGGAAGGGAAAAACTGGAATTCAGTTCCCTAGTTTGACCCCCTGTGGTGGGTGTCTTGAAAAGGGCTCCCTCTATCTTTTCCTTGTAATTGCATTATTTAAAAATGAGGCCCAAGTTAGTGAGAGTTCCAAATAGAAAAAAATTCTTTGTTCTGGGGCTTTCAATTAGCCATGTGTCTGGGTCTTATATGGTAAAAGAATTATTTGCCTACGTGGGGATTGGTTCTCAACCAAGCTTTCCACGTTTCGGCAGTCCTTCAACTTTGTTGTTCGTCCGCCTTCATCAGGGCGTCTTATTTGAAGACCCTGTGTAGATATGAAAAAAAGAAGGGGGGTGATTTTGAATTACCGCTCTGAGTTGTTCAGCATATGTCTGACTCAATGTGGTGTGAATGCGACCTCTAATGTATCGGTTGTGGCTTTACCTGCCGATCATATCATCCCAAGTCTTGGGTTGTGTTTGGACTGGTTTCCGGAGCCGTCCCTCAACCTAATGCACGGCTGCCCTTACACCTTTGTTCCAAAAGTTCTGCAGTAGGTGGTCCCGAGTCCCTTTCCTAATTATGGTGACTCTTGTCCCTATGAGGGTGAGGCAAAAGGGATGGGAAAACTCGGGTTAGAGTCAACCAGATGGTATGGTTTGAACAGTCTGAAATGTAGGGGCGCCATTTTAAAATGTGTGGGGCCCTGGTGGATTACCTGGCAGGGGGGTCCAGGCTTCTATTAACGTGAAGAGGCCTGGAAAGGTGGCTGGAAAAGCTTCCAAGGCGGTGCAGAAATCGTCTCCTGCACTGGAATGGTCCAGTTGTGATCGCCTGCAGCTAAAAAGCAAGCAAGCAAACCCATATAAAACTATGTATTAGCTGTGTCAGCTGGTTTTAGAAAATGCGTGGGGTGAGCAAGGAATGCAGGTCAATGTTGTACCTGCACGTGGAAGGATGTCTGTTCGTGCTGCACCCGGAATGCCGTGGTGGTCCGGTGTGGTCCCCTCCGGTCTATGGCCTGTAAGACATAAGACCGTCATTACTAAAATGTGCATTATGTGCGAATATAGTGCCAAGCACATTTTTTTTCCAAAAGAATGCAGAGTAATGCTATAGAAAAATATGGTGGCTCTTATTGCATGCCGTCTGACTGGTGAGGACTCTAGTACTCGTCACAGTGGTAGCTCCATGTGTTTCCCGGGGGTAGATGATTCTTGGAGCGTGGCTGGGGCTGTGAACTACTGCTTACCTTTGTCCGCCCTTCGAGTTGCCGGCGGGATGCAGATGTGGTCATGTGCGTCTGTATCTGGTTCTTTTCGGCGTCTCTCTGAGTCGGGTAGTTCCTTACTGTGGAGTTTCGGGCTTTGGTGTTGCGACCTGATCAGCGTACGTGACCCCGGAAGTACCGTCACGGGAAAGTCTACGCGTCCTGTTGCGTATTGTTGTCATAGTGACGGAGCTACTGCCACTAGACCACTCGCTGCGGGTAAGTGTCTGAGTCAGTAGCGGTGTGCTGCTCGGACATGCCTGTAGGCTTTTGAACGCCGTATTGTTTGTTTAGGCATGTATTTCGCAGGCCATTTTTAGTGGCACTGCCATTCAGAAAGCGAGTCAAGCACATAATGTGCTGACCCCATTTTAAATAGAGAGGCAATGGGATCTAGAGAAATGCTGCCTCTGTGTAGTGCATGCTGTATTGTGCACTACGTGCTTAGTGCCTGTGTCGGCTTGTCATGTAAGGTGTGAAGATGTCGTATTGTTGGTGGGGGGCATATGTAATGCAATCAAAATGAATGGCGCTGCCCAATGCCAATCAAGAGTAAAAAGGAAAGATCAAAGAGGGTCAGAGTCATAAAGTGCTAACCCCGTAGGGAATGGAAAAAAAACCTCAAAGCAGATGCTGTCTGTACACAGTGCATCTGGATTATGTACTCCCTTGTGAGCATGTTATGTACCAGTCTCGTGTGGGTGTGCACCGTGCCTAAGTCGGTGGGCAAACTCTGTTTGCAGAGACTGGAATTCGTGTACTGGGCTGTAATTTCCCTACACTCTTGGAATAGAGGATCTTTTAGTGAACCACTGGTTGAAACATTTCATTTAATTCCTGGTGGTAGGAATCTAATCGGTGAATCAAACGCATCATCTCTCCCATGTTGGGTAAGGGATGACCACCCCACAACATTTTGATTCATTTGGCTCAGGTCCACGAACAACCGCGTCTTGTCACTAGACTTTCGGCTCACTACTAATGGTGACACCCGTTCCACTACATCCACAGGTTCGAAAATTCCCTTCTCACACAGCTTTTCCCATTCACCTTGCACCAAATCTCTTTATACCATGGGTATGGACCTTACCTTGGCATCAACCGGTTTTGCCGCACTGATATCTTGTGTACAGTACCTTTCAGTTTACCCACTCCATCAGAGAACGCATTTGGATATTGCCTTATTTCTGGTATTGTGTGTTAGGCAGAAACCTGTGCAGTTCCCTTAGGGACCACTGCAAAAGATTTAGGACTACAGGTGGTTGGCAGTAAACCCAATTGGTAGCAGTCTGTACCACCCAGATTTACCTGGTAGCTGTGGCTGAGCAGTCAGACTTCTCTCAAGATGAGTTAGGCAGTATATAGAGTATACACAATAGGTACAGAGATACAGTAGCACAAGCAAACACTGACCAGAGCTTTGGTGTAAAAGTATACAATTATTTATTTGAAGACACACTTGTAAATTACACTAGCACAAAAAGAGGTAAGTAAATTCAACACACAGTCACTATTATATATATATATATATATATATATATATATATATATACACAATCCTGATTACTTATTAGACAAGTCTTAATGAGAAACGCCACTTATTTTCAGACAGGTGAGCGCTTAACATAAGATGGCACTCTAATAAGTTATAGAAAAAGGGAGGGAAAAGGCAGAGTTATGAAAGCACACAATTTCGATACTTTTCAAAGAACCACATTGAGGCAGGTTAGGCAAAGTCTACTGGAGAGCAAGGAAGTTCAAATGCCAGGCCCACTCTTAGAGAGAGCAAGCGAAATGTGTCCAGGATCTCACTGTGGGGTTATGCCCAAAGAGTCTTTGTAGATAGTTCACAAAAGATTGAGATCAAGTCAGGAAAAGTTAGGTAACAGGCCCAGGCTAACCCAGGTTAGAAAGTCGAGAATTTACTGTCACCCGAAACGATCTGTCGCAAGGGGAAGCCAGGCGGGACACAGTACCTGAAATGGGAAGAAGCTCCAGCGGGGGCAGTTGTTCCTGGCAGCGGTTGCAAGTCGGTGTTTCGTCCAGAGGAAGAGGAGGTCTCGACGTGGAGGAAAGATGAAGGTCGTTGCACTGCCAGGGAAGAAACCAGCCGCAGAGTTTTCCGGTTGCAAGGTACTACCCTTTTCTTCATGGTAGTGGTAAACCGTGGTATTCCTGTTGCTGGGGTGCTTGGCACAGGCAAGGCGGCCACGAGATGGTCCAGGAAGGTGAAAAGACGGGCAAACTGGTTATCCCCACCAGTCACAGGAAGAAGACTCTCCGGACTGGAGATCTCTGTGGTCGGGAAAAGTGGTGAGACGGTTCAGCAGTGCTCCACCGGTGGTGTCGTCGTTGCAGGTCGGCTTGGCTTCTCCCTTCTCGGATTCTTTAGGTCCTGTGGCGACTTCTGAAGTCCCAGTCCCCAAAGCCCTGCTTTTGTGCAGAAAACCCCCATTCATTCAGCCTAGCTGTCACTCAAACATGCTAAGTGGTGAGCCGGGCGGCTCACCACTTGGGCCAATCACACAAGAGCGCGACTAGAGTTGCCGAGGCAACTCAGTCCAGGGTGCCTAAACCCCCTCCCACACACCCTGTGCTACCCAGACAGAGTGGCACCACTTTTGGAGGCTTCTCTGGAGAAGCCCACCAAAAAGTGGAACAAAGGGCTCGACTTGGGTTGGAGTCACAGAAGTGAACACAAACGCCATTTTGGAACCAAGTTTTGGCAAAAAAATACCAACCAGTGAATTTATATTAATTTAATAAAACGGTGGTATGTTCGAGGATATTTTAAAAAGTGGTAGCCTCGAACAATGGGAAAATCCCATAGGAATATATTCGCGGTCGAATATAAAAGGTAGTATCCACTTACACCAGCCAAAACTCGGTCGGGGGGAACTGGACAGTGCCCCCTCGAACAACAGACCCCAGGGCAATCGAATTGCCCCCACCAGTACGTCCACAATATGATGGTTTGTACTGGTTCTGTTCACAATTTAAGACTAGTAAAGCCAATGGTGACTTTACATGCCCTGGGAGACAGTAGTCAGTCCCAGGGTATGGAGTCTATGTTTGGGGGTCGCTACGACACCCCTGGGTTACTGCACGGAGGGTGCTGTGTAACCCACATATCAAAAACACATGAAGCCCTATGGGGTAAAGGACCCCATAGCCCATAGACAACATACAAAGTCAAAGGAACACCTCAAATCATGTCTAAGAGTGGGGGAAAGAGTCTCACTCTTAGGAGAAAAAAAATAAACCCCAAAAATCCAGCAACGCTGCTGGGGTACTCACTAGGTTTGGGAAATTAGCCTTTACAGAGAATTCTCCCTAACACTGTGCCATAATTTTCACCAACTGTGAGCACTTGCTCACATGTATTTGAGTCAAGCCTAATCTTCAGTTTCTTTTGCTCCTGCAGCACCTTTTTTTGTCATGTATACCTTTGCCTGTCCTTTGAAGCTTACCACTGCCGTGAATTACGGTACTGCAGTCTTGTCCATATTATAGCCCCCTAGACTTCTATCAGGCGGTAGTAAGTCAGTTCCCCCCCCCCCCCCCCTTTACTGAAGTACTTCCTCCCACACCTTCTTTAGATACTAGGGTTACCGTCTCTCATGAGTCAGCCATCGTGTGAGTAACCTTCCCATTTACGGTTATCGAAGCAATCGGGCTCTCATCACTCTCCTCTTGTTCTCCTAGCACACCTATTGGGCACCCATCGACGACACTGCCCATACCTTCACTGTGCTCCACTTCTTCAATATTGACTTTATCACTCAAACTCTCCCGACTCACACTAAATTTCTTGCAATATTTCACAAATTGCCCCCAACGATTGCACTTCTTGCACATAACTTTCCTTCTCTGTCACTATCATAGAAATCATTGTGCCATTGCCAACATGTGTTCCGCTGGTAAGGGCTTTATCTAGGCATCAAATCATTACAGTGGCCAGAAATGAGTCAGTCTTAAAGTGCTGATCTATGGACGTATAGTTTTAACGTCTCCTCTTGAACATTCATTCTCACCATTTTATTTGTGATATTATGTTTGATATTTTTATAGTGCATACTGGAATGGCTTCGAAATGCTGTGGTGGATAAATGCCCTTCGAAAGAATGTAGTCTGAGCAGACATGTAAATGAAAGGAGCACTACAATGCATACATACATTTATTGCCAAACAGGTGATGAGCAGAGAGGACTAGTTTTAAAGCATTTTTTTCCGAAAGCATTTTGTTTGTTGTCATACAGGACATATTGCAAATGCATAAGGAAGAGTGCTGTGTTGGTGGTGCTGTGTCAGTGGCTATGTCACAGGTGGAACAAATTATTTCGGGGGACTCTGCCGTATTCTATGGGTTGTAGCGCGAGACAGGGCGAGGGCGATGTAAGAAGCCTTTTAATCCCCAGGGCAACTGTCTTTGAGGGCTCTGCTGTACGTTGTATGCAGGACCATGACACCCATGCAGTGACATGCAAATCACATGTGCAAGATAAGAGAGGTACCACCAGCATTCGTCCTCTTGTCTACCCATGATACCATAAAAGGTCAAGGTCATTGCCAGCCTTTCTATTTACACAATTATGCCCTTTAATTAGATTTAGTTGTGTAACAGAGATCTGTTCTGCCTTTGTTTCGGTGCCCCCAGACTGAAGTGTTGTGCAGACTAATCTATATATAGATCTCAAAATGTGCTTCCCACTGACTTTACCTTTCCTTTTATGCTTGAGTGAACATATTAGACCTCGCTCAGTTTTACTAAGCGTTTCACATCCTCTCTAGTTGCATATCATATGTGGGTCATAATGCATACCACCTTTACTTAATTGACTTGATTCTTGTTGCGCTAGACTACAGTACTTTTGCAATCTCCGTTCTGTGCAGTTATAGATTGCACCCTAAAATATAAAGTGCTGATTCTTTACCTTATGATAGATTATTATAATTGCATTTCCATAGTTCCTATTATTAACCCAGCTACTATATTCTTTTTAACTGTAGGGAGGGGTTAGTGTTTCCCCATGTGTATGTGGGAGACTCAGCATAGCAAGCAAGCCCCAAACAATTAAGGGGAGTTGATGGGGATGGGGTGATCTTAAGATACATTAGCATAGTCCATCCAACCAGGGGGAGTCCACTATTAGTAAATAAGAGCAACCAGACATTGAACAAACCCCTTTCCTCTTAGTAAGGGCACCAGTGTTGTTTCTCTTATGTGTTGCTATGCAGGGCAAAAGAATACAAAAGGCAGTAAATCCTCAGTGTGAGCAACACAAAGTAGACATATGCTATCCTCTGGAGTATCAGTCTGAACCGCTATTACCGCTCTGAGGTATACAGTTAAATGTAGCTCTGTTTAACAAAGAGCGCTCAAAGAATATGAAACCAATTTAGATACTGCTGTATGGTGTTGGATGATATAACCGCATAACTCCGATTTGAAAGGGTTTAATTAGTTTGGATAGTTCTCATGTGTCCTTCGAGTAGGATAGGAACTGATCTTTTAAGTGTCGTACCATAGTTCTATTTAAAATGTTTGGTGACAGTGCATCTGTGCAGTGATCTTAGTGAAATTTGTTCCAGGGTATAGACAATGCTCTGCATTTACCAAAGATATCTTGGATAATAAACTGAGTTAGGTCTGCTTTGGAGGGGAGGACTGGCTGTAGAGAAAGATCATCCTCTATGAAATTTAAACCTTGCTTATGATGGACTGCAAAATTTGATGTAGTCTGGAAGACTTCATATTTTCTTTTAAGCATTGGTTTTCAGCTTTCTGTATGGTCGATAGATTGCCAAACCCCCAAAGGGAAGCTCCATATCTTGCTGCTAAACGTGCTTTCGTTTTATAGATTCCCAAGTTCATATTCATCGGTTGAGACCTGCAAATTTTTTATTGGAAAACCTCGACTAGCCTGTTTCATGCTTGTGTTTTATTTCATTCAATGACTCGTACTAGTTTGAGTTTTCTTAAAACAAATTCCCAAATAATCAAATGACTCTACAGTTGGAATAACGGAATTGTTACAACTCATTGAGGGAATTTTAATTAGTCAGCCATGTCGGTGCCACACCAGGATGGCCGATTTAGAAGTGTTTAACTCCAGGTCTAGGTTCCTCCTAAAGCTGGAACCTAGACCTAATCAATGAGTTTCTGTAAGGCTTTGGGGATGCGGGTCATCTAAACGGTGGTGTCCATGTAAAACAACAATGAGAATTTTATTTCCAATTCTGGGCATGGAGGAGGAGGAGGAGGAGGATTACTACTACTTGGTGCCTACCGAATTGGATGTAGGGCTGCCCTATACATTCTGGTGTGCTGCGAACCACACCCCCCCTCCCTGACCTGATTTTGGGCTGTTGTGTGTCAAACAAACCCGCTGGCAAAACAACGCGATCGCTGGAGCATCACAGCTGCCATCTTGGGTACCTCACTCGAGTAGGGGACAGCACTGCAGCGGCTGGCGTAGTGCAGCTTGTTTAGCCTAAAGACCGCAGCCATCCCTGGGCTCTGCGGTGGTACGGACGGTCACAGGGAAGCACTGTGGTGCCGGAGTGACTGTACACTCGGACCAGGTGCTTGCGGCCACGCTGCTGTTGGAAGAGTGGCCCACCAGGGGAGTGGGTGGTGCAGCAGCTGTATTCGGCTTGCCTGCTGGCGGATCCCAGAGGCCGCAGGGGAGTGCTGACCCACATTGGAGCACTGGCTTTCCCTGTGGAAAATGGTGCATCAGGGGTGCTTCATGGAGGGTCTGACAGCTGTGTTGCATCATTGAAGCGGAGAGCCCAGTCACTGGGACTAATTTATAGGGGACTCGCAGCTGGAGCGGCTTTCCACAGAGCAGGGCACCGTATCATGCCTGTCAGACCTGAAAGATGGATCATTTCATAGGGGATAAGGGGTGGCAGTCCAGGATACCCAAGCCACAACATGATGATGATGATGCTGCTACGAGAACCTCTGAGCCCGGTGCTATCACTGTAGAGCAGCTGATGGATGCAATCATGAATTCCGCGCTTGCCTGGAGAACAAAATGTAAATGGTGGGTGTCCCTGGTCCAAGCAGACTTAAAAAAGGTAAACGAGAGGGTGACAAAGGTTGAACAGCGAGTCTGTGACTTGGAAGATCTAGCTTATGGGCCAGAATGAATGCCCTGGCTACATGGCAGAAGATGCGGAAGGCCAATTCAGAAGGTGCAATGCACGTCTTCTTGGATTTCCTGAGGGGAGGGAAGAAGGGCAATATATGGAGCTGTTCTAGAAAAGCTCATGCTTGATACACTCTGGATCAAGTGGCTCTCCAAATGGCTTACTGTTGAGAGGGCCCAGAGGATCCCTGGGAGAAGGCCTCCGGCAGGGGCTTCCCCCTGCCTCTCTCTGCTATAATTGCCAGGTTCCTCAATTACTGGGACCAAAATACTCCAGGATGACAAATCATGGACAAAGGCAAGCTAGCCCTGCTGCTTCTCTTAGACCTCACAGCAGCCTTCGATCTGGTTGTCCACAAGACTAACCTCACCCCTCATACACTCTGCTAATTTCTCCAAAGAAGCAGCGCTCTGGGTCACCTCCTTCCTCGAAGGAAGAGCCATGAAAGTCTTCTCAGATATAGCAAGTGCTACACCCACCACAATCCACTGCGGAGTGCCTCAGGGTCCTTGCACAGCACCCACACTAAACAACTTGTTCACAAAGCCTCTCTTCGACAAGCTCGACTCACTTGGTATCGCATACATGAATTACACTGACGATACACAAGTACTTTTACCGCTCTCTGGATCATACTAGGAAGACGCTAAGACACTCCACACGATCTACTCCACCATCCAGGCATGGATGGCGGTTAATGGCCTCTTACTCAATGGGGACAAGACAGAAATCATGATACTAGGCCAAAAGAACACCCTAGCCAAACCTGATAAATTGTATGGCAACTTTACCATTGACAACTCCATTATCCCCGTATCCACAGCCGTCAAGACGTTGGGAGTTTACTAAGACTCCTCACTAACCATGACCAGACAGGTCAGCGCTATCACGTCCTCTGAGCATACCACCAAACGAATAAACGCCATAAAACCCGAACTATCCAAACCCAACTGCCTCTCAATAGCTAGAGCAACCATTGGCGCCAAACTAGACTATTGCAATGCCCTTCTAACAGGCACTTCAGCCAGAAACCTAAACAGACTACAAGTCACGCAGAACAATGCCCTCTGTGCTGCACTAAGCATCCCTGGAAGGGAGCATATCTCCCTGGCTAGACAAGCAGCTCACTGGCTCCCGGTCAAAGAGCGTATCACTTTCAAAATCCTCACTCTCACACACAAATGCCTCACACTCTCTGCACCCTCATACTTATCTCCAAATCCTCCTCTACACGCCCCACCAGGTCACAATACACTAACCAACTTCACATCCCACGCATCAACAGAGCCAAAGCTGGTGGTTTACGCTTCCCATATATTGCTGCCAAATCCTGGAACGCACTACCTACAGACATCAGAGCAGAAAACTCACTCCCTG
Source organism: Ambystoma mexicanum (assembly GCF_040938575.1). Classification (NCBI taxonomy): domain Eukaryota; kingdom Metazoa; phylum Chordata; class Amphibia; order Caudata; family Ambystomatidae; genus Ambystoma; species Ambystoma mexicanum. The sequence goes on along the minus strand of NC_090930.1, from coordinate 860,874,354 downwards.
CTTTTCGGAGACAACTCAAGTTTTCGCTCCTCGCAATGTAAAGTGTAACTATTTGATAACCATCGCGATCTCTGTAAATATGTACAATATCACCTTGCCTGTAACATTATGTATGTTCATGTTATTTGTAACTAAGCTATGTATATAACTAGCGCCACGATGCCCCAGGGCTGCTGTGTGCTTTACAAATCCGAATAAATAAATGACACGAGTGGCATACGAGATTAATAATTCTAAGATCCTAATTTTCCAGAACTTTATGCAGGAGATGCAGCGACTGAGGAGAACCTACGATGGGGTGAAGAGGAAGTTAATACATCAACAATATTATCTTAGCCAGCTAAGCTGAAGGTGCTGGTGCACGGGCGATCCCTCTTATTTAATAATCGTAAGGCTGCTTGGGATTGGCTGGAAGAAATGGGGCACAATGGCTCCGGGACTGGTAACACAAATGCTGCCTCGACTGGCTTGGTCCCTAGCCGCATGCCATTGCCTGCACCGGGGCCTGCTGCGGCTGCCAGAAGAGTCCTGGTGCACCAGGACAGGACTCTTACAATGGTGGAAGACCTAGATGCATCTAGAACTTGGAAGGTTGTTGCTCCCACGAAGGTGGACCAACCCAGATGATGGTGCACGGGATGCCGTCAAGTCTTCCAGGGTGGGACATTGCTGCTGCTTGGTGTCATGGGAAGGTTTGAAAGACTGCGTGCACTGAGAGCAGGCTGTGAGATGGCACTCATAAGGTGGCCTACATATGAGTGCAATGACACTGAAAAGGGTGTGGGGGGTGATTGTTTATGCTGGTTGCTTGGCGGGGGCTCAGCTGTTTGTAGTCTGCTCTGGACGGGGGCTAAGCCTACCCCCGAAATGCTTCTGCTTCGGAGCGGCTCTCCCATGGGTGCGACTTGGGACATGGAGGAAGACTCTTATCGGGATGGGTTATGTTGGGCCTGTTGCCCTGTGGTGGGGGCGACTTGGGACATGGAGGAAGACTCTTATCGGGATGGGTTATGTTGAGCCTGTTGCCCTGTGGTGGGTTTTTGGCAAATCTGTCTGGGAGTTGGGGCACTGGATGCGGGTGGGTGAGGAGTGTGGCAAAAGTGGTCATGATCAGATGGAGGAGGTCTGGCCCCTGGGTCTGGATGCTGGGGGAATGGGGACGTTTCTTATTGAGAGGTACTTTCATATGACCACATGGACTATAATTAGTTGAAATAGAGGAGATTCACAGAGCGTTGAAACGATGTAGGATATACTCATACTTGGTGAGGCACAAAGCGGCAAAGTGGATATAGCAGTTCTATATGAAACGCACCTACTTAAGTCTGATTTGAGCAAAGTGAGGACCACCTGAAAGGGGCGGATGGTGGGCACTTTATTTTTCTTGTATTCACGTGGCATGCTTATTTGGGTTAGTGTAGTGTCAGGTGGACACGGCAAGGATGCAGGAACTCATAGGTGCAAAAGGAAGTGTGCCATAGTCAGTTACATACTAGAGGGTAGATAGAACAGGTAAGTAGCATCCTTCTAGTAAAGGTCCCATTCTGAATGACCTCAACCTTCACTCACAGAACTGCAGGGAACCCTAGGTTCCATCTGTGTTCTACATTCCACCAGGGTAGCTGGTGCAGGCATGATACTACCCCCCCCCCCTTCCTTATAAGATAACTAGAAGGGCTTAGCACTCAGTCAGCGTCTCCTAGGAGTATTAATTGCGTTCAAGCGAAATGACAAACTCGCCACCTACATTCCCACATTCGCAACCAACCAAATAATGTAAACTACTCTAACCCAGTGAAACTAACATTCACAACCACTGAAAGAAAACTTCGCTCCATATGTTCGGGCCTGTCCCCACCGAGCACCACCCATCTCTGAACGAGAGCAATACACTTCCACATCCGTAAACCTTATGGCGTACAGGCCTCTCACCTAAGCCTGCCACGCAAAGGTCACGGGCCTGCCACGCCCGAGCACACTCGCATCCTTCAAATAAGTAAGATCACCACACTCCCAACCCTAATCTCGTATTCAGAATCAAGACGACAATCTCACAAAACAAACGCCAACTGAAATCTTGTGAGACCACCACACGACTCGACCTCTCCTTTAAAAGCATACAAAAGGAAAGAAAAGCAACAAACACAAAGATCACACAAAAACAAACGTCTGCTAAAGGAGCAGAACGTTATCGATACATGCAGACGCTGGTTAATTACTCCCCGCCCTTGCGTTGGTAGAGATGGAATGGCATGCATGCGAACACAACTATTTTTAATGTGCACAACATTAGCACTTCTACATACTCGATGGAGCTTTAGCATTTAAATACATCCAATCATTCATGCATAAAATGGCATTTAATTAAATGGTTCACAGACGATAAATCTTATTGAAAACTGCAATAGAATGAATGGCTCAAAGACCATAATCTGCTCTGGGCAGAAAAATCATGCAGCTTAAGTTGCAGTTTTCTCAAATGAACACATGTAGGGTGGGGACAGGATCACATGAAATGTAATTGCATCTCAAAACACCTTCCCTGCAAGCAGTGGTGATCGGGCACTGGTTGCAGCAGAAAGAAATAATATTAACCATCGCAACACATCACTGCCCCCACACAAACATGACCTACAACACGCCAATAATACTGTATTAGAAATAGCATCTAAAGTCCCAAAAACCTTGCATCTAGAAAAACAGCTATATTTTAATTTGTTGTTGTGTTGCAATATCACATTAAATGTATGCTACTTGAAGCTATATATTTCTTGCAACATCGTTATTTAACTGATGTATCTCTTGCAATATAATAGTTACTTATTTTCTGCCTGCAGCAATTAATATACACACTGTACTGCATTATTCTAACCATTGAAGCATCTACAAACAATACAAAATGATGTTCTCCGTCTCACTATCTATGTTCCCTAAACTCATGCTTTTAGCCAGGTACGAGAGAAAAACATGCTGTAACCAGAACAAACAAACCACTATTTCCTTCCCACCCCGGGAGCACAGTGAATGAACCAGCTGCACATGACAATCAGTAAATCAAAAGAAGTGTCAAATGTTTGACAGTCAGATGATGCCATATCTGTCCTTGGTGCCGCCGTAGGAAAAAAAAACCACCCACTGGAACACTCCAGAGGTCCACGGAAGTCCCATGAACAGGACACACAAAAAACTCACGGCGAACATCTTCTCACCCATGAACATCACGTCACTGCAAGTTCCTTCTAACGCTAATGCGGATGTTGTGAGGACATTTACACGTTTAACATCGTTTCCTCTAACGCTGGGTGTGCTTCAATGATGGCGCAGTAGCAGTGTGTTGCATCAATGGCTGCAGAGAAATGCACACAGCAATCCAAGTGATCGCAAGGCAAATCGTGAACCCTTTTATCTCTTTTCATTTCGGCTCACACTACAGCATTTCCTGCTCTAGGAGGAAGACATCTTGGGCCTGCACTACATCCTAACAACTGCACGGCCTTGAAAGGGACTACATGTCCCAAAAGACTACATCTTCTGGCACCAGAGCAGTTATGCGTCCTGTATTTGGCTCTGGATCTCTGCAGCGCTCTATCCTCTTCATGAAACAACACCTCAGCAGCAATTTGGCCCTCCTCAGTGTGTACAGTGGGGTGCAAAATTGAGGGCGAGAGGCTCATTTGGGGACGTAGCTTGCATGATGCTTGTGGCCTAAGAATTGACCGGTGTGGCCTAAAGACGAACATGTAAAAATGGTCTGGCCTAAATTACTTAGTACATATTGTAACCCAGACTGCTTGATACATGCCTATAACAAATCAAAGCTCAATGTCATTATTTATCAGACCCTTAACTGGAATTGTTGATGAAAGCCTAGGTGTTGAGGTACATTAACAGGTGCATTCACATTTTTAAACCATGAATTGACAATTTCCCAGAACCCCACATAATAATCTTCAAGGGAGTCTTTCTTTGCATGACGTTGCTCACATTACCTTTCCTCATTGTCTCCCTTTTGCCAGCCAGCTTTTCACAAAGGACAATGGCTTAAAAGCTTTTACTTGAGGGCCATTAAGTTTCAGGCATAAACACGAAGAAATCGTGGCCACATGGAGGGATGCCCGGCTTGGAGAAACAATTAAATCCATTGCGAAAGGGGCTTCAGCGTCATCTGCATTACTTGCAGGCAACATTTCCTTGCAAGCAACTAAAGCCCTAAATGCTTCAGGGCACCTTTTGCCACCAAAGTCCTTAAAATACCTGACGGTATGGATGGTGTCTCTGATTGGGAACTGAAATCTGGTACACAGGCTTTGAATCTCATGTTCACCATGCAGTACAATTTATTCATCATTAGGTACGTTCTTTGCATCCAGCACACTAAAACTGGCTACAAGTTCTTTATTGCGAGTCTGGAGCACACCTTTTGACAAGGATAACTGAAAGGCTTTCATAAAATTGCCTTTGATTCAGTGACACAGAGTTTGCCCTTCCCATGGAAATATAAAATTCCTTGAATTGTCCACAATCAACTGCACTCTGAGCAGTAGTAGCAAACTCCCCAGGAGATTCCTTCATTGCAAAAAATCTCTGGACTTGCCCTACCAAACGTCTGTGTGCATCAACAATTGTGATATCCCGCCTCTGAAGAGCCAGAGACAAGTCTGTCCGTTCTTGAAGGGCATTGCAAATCAGTCCTAAATCTTTCACGAAAGAAGAGGAGGTAAGCTTCCCGAGCAGACCCCCATGTTTGCTTCAGTCCCTAATGGGCCTTGAGGGGTCCTTCGAAACATCTCCAAAATGCTTACACAAAGCAGGGAAGCAGTTTCAAGCAGGTTGAACGGTCCTATAACTTGATGCAACCCATCGTGTGTCCAGCATTTTCCCTATCTTCTGCAGCTGCAAACCCAGATCACAGGCAGCCATTTCTAGCTGTCTTGTGTTTTTAATGACATGGCATACAAAGAGTCCATGCACATTTAAAAATGATTGGCCCCACCTACTTCATCAATTGTCTACTTTGGCCAGTTCCAGGCAGTGAGCTAGACAATGCCACGATAAAACAAGATTTGGGATTTCTGCTCGCAATAATGTTGTCACCCCACCTTTGTTACCAAGCATTACAGCTGTAGCATCAGAACAAATAGCAATCCAGATCTCATGCAACAGGGTCTTTGTGATGCCACATTCCCAAAATAACCCAGCAGAGCTGCCTTGGGAATTCTGCTTGCAATAATGTTGTTACCCCACCTCACAGCGATGGACATGATGTGCGCCTACTGTCGAGACCCAACTTGAAGATTTATTCAAAATTATGTTTATTTGTAATATGTCCTAACAGTTATAGCTGAACAATAACTGGAATTCAATATGATAGGAGAGAAAAATAGGGTTTCAGAGGGACTATTTCCCCACAAATGGAAGCCTTTCTTGAGAGTCCACATCATTGGAAGGCTTGTGGGCCTTTTTGTTCAAACTGCAAGTCAGCAACATTTGTATAGGCAACAGCAAAGTTGGTTATCCCCAGCGCAATAATGATTTCAAAAGCATAGCCGCTGAAAATGAAGTGCTGCATCTTTTTATAACAAAATGCACAGTACAATGTTTACTTCAACTTTAGCATAATATCCTAGACCAAGCTGCTTGCCACACATTCTTGTTGCTGGTTGGCAAAGCCAAATCAGTGAGTCTGTGTTGGAGGCAATGGTTACAACACTGGGAACAACTTACAGGCAGTCAAATAAGAGCAGAGCTTAGTGTTGATGGTGAAATGGGGGCAGAGAACTGCACTGAGAGGCAAATCGGGACACAACCAGACACTGGTGGAAAAATGGGACAGAACAAGGCACTGAGGGACTAATGGGACAGACCTCGGACTGAGGGCTAAAGGGCAATAGAACTTGCCACGAGAGGTGGGTGCGTGAGAACTGGTCCACAAGTGCCAAATGAGAACAGCTTGCACTGAGGAGCAAATACGGCAGAAATGGGAACTTGGGGCAAATGGGGGTAGAACTGGTGCTTAAGGGCAATGGGCACAGAACCTGCGTCTGGGGGGTAAATGGGGCTAAACTGCACTGAGGGGCAAATGGTGGCAGATATGGTCCCTGAAGGGCAAATGGGGGCAGCTTTCATTTTTTATTTATTTATTTTTTTTTTACATTTTTTAAAACTTTATTTTTGTGATTTTAGACCTAACATAAACCATTGCACCAAACGGGTGCTTACATAGCGTAAACCACATCTGACGCCTCTTGCCCTCTGCCCTATCCCCCCTCCGCGCCCAGTAGGATAAGTATAAGGTTTGTTTTCTTGGTTCCATCGACATGAATCCCAAATGCCGCCACTACGGAGTTTCTGCTGTCGTATGTGCTGAGTTTAAATTTCTGATATCTCTGAGTCTGGAGACTCAGGGCTGTTTAGCAAGTATGCTACATAGGGTCCCCAAATGTCGGGGGGGACGCGCATGTAGTGGCAGTGTTTTTATATATTTGTTATCCATATCTTGGCAATATAGAATGTCTTTCTTCCAGTCTTCGATCTTTGGCAAAGGGCCTCGGCCCCTGGTCATAGCTACTGTCCTTCGTGCCAGCACCATGAGAAGGGCGGCCAATTTCCATGTAGCGGGCTGTAGCTGGTTCATTAGGCCGAGCAGGGCCCCAAGGGGGAGAAGGGTTACCTGTTCCCCTATGATGTTCGTGACTGTCTGTCATGATGCCTACACCCGGGGACCCAGACCAAGTCCAGCAACCCCGGAAGCAGGCCTCAAGTTACCCCAAGCAAGCCCAACAACCCCTGCTAGGGGCTATTTGGGTGCAGTCCTGGTGCCTATGGCGCCAGGCTCATATGGAGAGTCAGTCCTGGCGCCATAGTTGCCAGGCTCATAGATTAAAACTTACCTGATGCAGACCATGCTGCAAGAGCTCCAAGCCAAAAGAGGCTTGGAAGGGACTATTTTACCTAGGGACTATTTTTTTTTACTCGGCTGGGGAGGAATACTTACCTGGAACTACTTTGGAGGCTATTTAAACCACGCCCGAAGAGCAGCACACGCTTCGCGTTATTCTGCATCCAGCAGCGTAACGCTCACCGTGCCTGCAAGTCTGCATCCAATCTTCTACCACGCCCGCCTCGAGTTTGGAGCTCCTAGAAAAAGGGAGAAAGAAGGGGAAAAGGTTAGAACAAGAGCAATACCTTTGATCCTTACCTGAATTCCCGATCCATTGCGCCTTCAAGCTGGAAGAAAGAAGTTATTATTTTTTTTTTTAACTTCTTTTTATTGGTTTTACAACATAACCCCCTTTCTTCCCTCTTCCCTCTGCCTCTCCCCAAAGGCAGCCGCAGTATGTTTATGGTCCGATGCCTCCTCGGGCCTGGCTCAAACAGATGTCGAGTTTATAGTGGGGGGCCGGTCTCTTGGCGACCTCCCTTCTTTCCCTGGGAGTTTCCTCTGCTTTCGTCCATGTGTGTATTCGCTGGCCTTTCCAGGTAGGATTGCATTGTTCAGTATGTGCGTTGGTCCCGATCCCGTCTCCTTCTTCCCATTTCTTCCCTTTCTCTAAGTTATGTGGTGCCCCGTCGGCGTGGGCGGGCCAATTTCTTAATTTCCTGAGTCGCTTGGGTCGTCCGTGTCATCCCTGCTTCTGCTGCCAAACAGGTCCTGCACCAGAGAGTTCCATGCCAGTAGTCTGGTCCCACTGTTGCTCTCCCCCTTTTGCGTGGCTCTCGCCCAGACTGCTGTCTCTGCTATTGCCCATTTTTGTAGGTCGGCCCACCAGCCCTCCCTCGAGGGGCCTTCGCTCTTGTTCCATGCCATCGCTATGCGGCGCTTTGCTAATATTGTCATCAAGTCTTTCATTTTTGCCACATGTGACATCTGCCGGTGCCCCCTTGGGAACAGGCCCAATAAATATGTTGCTGGCGATCTTGCCGGCATATGTATATCTGCTGTCAGCGCCTTTTCTTTCACCATATTCCAGAAGTCTGTTATCTGCGGGCATGACCAGAACATGTGCACCATGTCGGCTTGTTCGTCTCCGCAGCGCGGGCAGCACCGGGTCTGTCCGTCTCCCATCCTCGACATTCTCTTGGGAGTTAGGTATGCTCTATGCACTATGTAGATTTGCAGTTGTCTAAACCTGGCGTTCCTGGACACCTTTTTTGTGTACGTGAGGACTTTGTTCCATTCCTCATCTTCGAAGGGTTGTTGTAGTTCTTCCTCCCATTTCGTTCGTGCTTTTAATGTCTTTTTGTTGGTGTATCCCAGTAGTTGCTCGTAGAGTCTGGACACAGTGTGTCCTCCCTCGGAAACATCATACCATGCATCTAGTTCTCCTTCGGTGTCCTCAGGCTCCGGCATGGTGTTCCACCTCTCCTTTATTGTCCGAACTAGGCTATTGTACAGGATGAATTGGCCCCTGTGTACATCTTGTTCATCCATCAGGGTCTGGAATTCAACCCATTGTCCGTCACGCCACAGGTCCCCTACTTGTGCTACTCCTCTGTCCTCCCATTGTGCTCTATACGTGGCCAGGCTGGCCACTCGGGTGTCTACCAGCCCCGCCAGTGGGATATGTCTTGAGCAGGGGTCTCGTATGCCTTGTGTCTTCCAGGCTCTTTTCCATAGTGTCCGGCCTAGTTGGGCTATATTGGGTAGGTCTTTGGCTTGGGCGGCTTTTATCCATAGTAGTTCTCTCAGGTGGTATCTCCGGAGTGTTGGTCCCATAAGTATTGTGTCTATCGAGGTCTCTTCACCCAGCCATCTCACCACAAATTGGAGTTGTGCTGCCAAGTAGTAGTATTCAAAATCTGGGAGTTTAATGCCCCCCCATTCGTAGCTTCTTTGTAGTGTGTCTAGTGCCACCTTGTTTCTCCCCCCTCCCCACAGGAAGGTTCTCGCCATGGTGTGTAGGTGTTTGAAGAAGGACCTTGGTATGTTATATGGGATGTTTGTAAAGTAATATAAGAGTCGGGGTAGGACCGTCATTTTTAGCAGTGCCGCCCGGCCTATCATGCCCAACGGCAACGTCTGCCAGAATTTCATGGCGTTTTCGATTTTGTCTAGGGCTACTTGTGTGTTACCTGCATGTGTTTCCATGGTGTCGTGGTAAATGTCCACTCCCAGGTATTTGAAGGTGTTCGGGGCCCATGTGATACCCAAGTGCGGCAATTGATCCGTCGGTATTGCGCGTAGGCCTGCCAGGGGAAACAGTAAGGATTTTTCCCTGTTGACCACTATTCCGGACAGCCTACCAAACGCGCGCAGCGCCTCCAGCAAGTCCTGCAGGTGGGTGCGTGGATTCTGTATGTAGAGGAGTATATCGTCTGCGTATATGGATATCTGGTGTATTTCCCCATCTATCTCTATGCCCATTTCTTTGTAGTGCATTCTTAGGAATACTGCGAACGGCTCCAGGGCCAGAATATATAACATTGGGGACAGGGGGCATCCCTGTTTTGTGCCTCGCTCTATGCTCCATTCCCTAGAAACTTGTCTACCCGTCTTGACTCTTGCTCTCGGGTCCTTGTATAGTAGTTCTATCCATCGTGTAAACCCTCGTCCGATCCCGTAATGGGTGAGCGTTCCCAGGAGCCAGTCCCATCCCACTGAGTCGAATGCTTTAATTGCATCTAGTGAGGCTACGGCACACTCCCCTCCCTCTTGGTTCGTTTTTTCTATAACATAATGGAGTCTGCGTAGGTTCCAGGACGTGTTTCGTTCTGGCACGTACCCTGTCTGGTCTGTGTGGATCAGGGTGGGTAGCACTCTTTTAAGGCGGTTAGCTAATGCCGCCGTCAGGATCTTGGAGTCTTGGTTTATTAGGGAGATCGGTCTGTAGGAGCCGCATTCGAGGGGCGGCTTGCCTGGTTTAAGGATCGGGATTATTATAGATTCTGACATGCTATTCGGGAGTCTTCCTTTCTCATATGCTTCTTCTAGTGTTTCTAGCAGTCTCGGGGCTATGTCGTTTTTGTATTGTTTATAAAATTCCCCCGGGAGCCCATCTGGCCCCGGAGATTTCCCTGTCGGCAGCTGGGCGATCACGTCTGTTAGTTCCTCTACAGTGAGAGGGGCGTCTAACATTTGGGCCTGTTCCTCCGTCAATTGTGGGAGTCTGATTTCCGCGAGGGCTTCCTCTAGGTCCCCTTCTTCCGCCTCCCGGACCCTGGAGTATAAGTCCTCGTAAAATTGCGAGAACACCTCGTTTATTCCCTCTTGGGATCTAATCACCTCTCCCTGTCTATTTTGAATTTCATTAATCGGCTCCCGCCTAGTTTCCTGTTTGGTTAGCCAGGCCAGGAGCCTGCCAGGCTTGTCCCCCTCAGCATGTAGTTTCTGTATATATTTCCCATAGTCGAGCCGCCCTAATCTTTCCCAGGTCTCCGCACACTGTTGTCGCAGGGTGGTGAGGTTCTCTCGTTCCGCCCCTTTCTGCCCCGCTTGTCCTTCGGCCTTCTCGATTTTCTTTTCTAGCTCATCTAGTTGTGCTAGGGTTTCTCGCCTGAGACCTCCCATTTTCCCCATCGCCTCACCTCTGACTACCACCTTAAAGGCCTCCCAGACCGTTCCTGTGCTTTCCACACTACCCACATTATGTTCGAAATAGTCTTCTATTACGTTTTGGATGTGTTCCTGGAAGCCTACGTCCGATAATGCCTCTGCCCTTAATCTCCACGTGGGTATAGGGGCTCTCCTGTGTGTGTGCGCCCATGTGATTCTCAGGGGGGCGTGGTCAGATAGGGTTTGCGCGTGTATGTGTGCCTCAGTAAATTCCCCTAGTGTCTCCTTGCCCGTAAACAGGTAGTCTATCCGTGTGAATGTCCCATGTGGGGCACTATAATGCGTGTATCCCCTCTCTTCCCCATGTACCTTCCTCCAGATGTCTTCGAGGTCGAGTTGGTCTAGTGTCTGTCGTAGTGCTCTCGCTGGTGGCGCCGCTCTCTTGTACTTATTGTCTGACCTGTCCAGCCGGGGGTCCAATGTACAATTGTGATCGCCTGCCCAGATCACCGTTGCATTCCTGTACGGGGCCAGCCGGGACGGAAGCGTCCTGAAGAAGGCCGTGGCGTCATTTTCTAGCATCCCGTGGACTACCAGGATTCTGCCTTCCACGTCTTTTTCCTGGTTGATGAGCTGGAATGGGACGCCCGGGGCGACCCAGGTTATTACCCCCCTTGCGTAATTAGAATATGTTGCACTATACATCTGACCTCCCCATTTTTTCTTTATTTTAGCTTGTTTTTCGGCCGTCAGGTGCGTTTCCTGCAACAGTGCAATGTGGGTCCTCGTTTTGTTCAACCAGGTATAAATTCTCAGCCTCTTGACATATGCATTCATCCCTCTGACGTTCCACGTGACAATCCTCAGGTCATCTCGGTCCTTGTGGGGATTAGCGCTCGCGGTCTGTTTTTTCCCATGGGCCCGCTCAGTGTCTTATTCTCTTGGTTTGCTCTTGTCGGGGATTTGTGTCCCTTTCTCTGGCTGTTGAGTTTTGAATCGTCTATTCGTCCGCTTTCTCGGGTTGGTTCTCTTGCTGTTGGCTGCACTCTGTTGTGGACGGTCTTACCTTGTGCTTTCCACCAGCTCTTTGTTTGTGGGTGCTGCTCCCTGAATTTGCTTTTCATGCCGATTCTTTGTGTGTGACAACTGTTGTTTCCTTTTCTGCTCTTCTTCTTTCCTTGCGGGCTTAGCCTTAACTTTCGAACTATTATAACTATTAACCTAAATAACATCAACAAACGCCCAGCCTCCCCCCATCTGTTCGGGCTCCACCGCTCTCCAGGTGCCGCTTCTTCCTCCTCGGGCATGCCTGTCGCGGCGTAGTGTCTTGAAACTGACACTATAGACTTTGTTTTTACTGGGGTTTCTCTGTGGGTCTTGGCGGTTCCACTTCCCTGAGTCTTGTGCTCCCTTTGTAAGTCTCTTTACTGTAGGCTTTTCAACTTGGAGGCTGTCGGTTTCCCCATTTCGTTATTTCCCGGTAGGGTGTCTCTACCGCCTTGTTCCCGTAGTGTTGGATTCGCATGTCGTGCTCAGTTCTAGTCCCTGTTTTGCCGGGGGGGGGTTTCTGTTTCGCTCATTTCTCTCTGCCAACTGCAGAATCCCTCGTTGGTCCATCCACTCCTGGGCGTCGGTCGTTGTCTCGAAGATCTGTGTCTTTCCGTCATGCAGTATTTTTAGTTTGGCTGGGTACAGCAGCATGAATTTCACCCCTGCCGCTCGAAGGCGCTCTTTGGTCTGCCAGAACTGGGCTCTCTGTCTTTGTACGAGAACCGTATAGTCTGGATATATTGTTATCCTGGCCCCGTTTCTTGTTATGTTCCCTCCTTCTCTTGAGAAAGTCAGGATTTTTTCCCTGTCCTTGAAGTTCATGATTTTTGCTATCATTGGTCTTGGTGGTGCTCCTGGGCGCGGTTTCTTAGTTAGCACCCGGTGTGCCCTCTCTACTACGAAGCCTTGGGACAGGGTCTCAGCTCCCACTCCTTGGATCAGGAGGTTCTCTATGTAGTTTGTGGGGTCTCTACCTTCCTCCCCCTCTGGCAGCCCCACTATGCGTACGTTGTTGCGCCGGGCCCTGCCTTCTGTGTCTTCAGCTCTGCGTTCTAGTATATTGATTCTCTCCAGTGCCTCCGACATTTGTGTTCGCGAGGTGGTTACTTCCACTGAGTTGCTCTGTACTTGTTGTTCTACTGTTGTCATCCTCTCCGCCAGGTTCCTCGTATCTTGTCTGAGGAGTCCTACATCCACCATCACTGCGTCCAGCTTGCCTTCTATCGACGTCTTTAACGCCCCTATGGCTTCTAATATGCTGCCTTCCACTTGCCTGATCTCTCCTTGCGTGGCGTATGACTCCGGCGTAGCTTTCTCCCCTGCCTCCGGTTGCTGGTCATCACTTTTGCGGGCAAATGTCTCCATGACTGTTTGTCTTCCTCTGCCGCTTTTTGGCTTGTCTGGCATGCTGGTACCTGCTACTCTTGGCTTGCAGTTGGGTCCTGCTTGGTCGGGGTCTGTTTGCGCTTCGGTGAGTTCTTACACGGTCCTCGCACTCACTTTCGCACTTTCCTGCGTGTGTTGGCTTTTAGTGAGCGTCTTCCTTCTGTTTCTTTTCCCCCGTTGTCCGTTTGCCGTGTCTCTCTGTAGTGTTCTCTTCCCGCACGCCTGTGGGTACTTGCAGTCTGTGTTTAGCGTGGGGCGGCTCTTCCCCTAGTCTCTGCCTTTGTTCTGGTGTTGTGGCGGGGGGTCCGTCGTGTCGGGTGGATTTGTGGCTCGTAGTTACTGTTGAGGTACTGCCCCGTGAGTTATGTTCTCTCACCCGCTTACTAGTGGTCTTTGGGGCAGCCGATTGGGCCGGGGTCTGGGTCTGTGTGTATTTCTTTTGCACACCTCGTTATGTCGGTGGCTACCTCTCTCCTCTGTGCTGTCCTTGTTGGGCCTCGGCTCCCCTCGCAGGCTCCGCAGTCTGTCTCTTGTTTCCCCGGCCTTCGTTCTGATGACTCGGCGCTGCCTCACCTCTCAGGATCTCTCGCTGCTCTGCCGGGTCTCCGCTGCTGCTGCTCACCTCCGCGTCGGCAGGGGAGGGCTCTTCTTCGGTCCGATCTGTGGGTCGCGACGTTTTACCTTCTCCAGTTCGGTGCCACGCGATTTCTTGCAGTGCTCGGGCTCCTCCTTCGCCTGCTGCCGTCGGTACCATGTCCTTCCGCCGCTCGGGGTGGTGCTCCGGTCCTGCTCGGGCCGGGTGTTGGTCTGCTGTCTCCCTCGGCTCCGCTCTGTACCGGCAGGGAAGGGCTCTTTTCGGTCTGGTCTGTAGACCGCCTCTCGTCCTCCGCTGCCTCACCTCTTGGGATCTCTCGTTGCTCTGCTGGGTCTCCGCTGCTGCAGTTCACCTCCACGTCTGCAGGGAAGGGCTCTTCTTCGGTCCGGTCTGTGGGCTGTCTTACGTTCTCCACTGCCTCGCCTCTCGGGTTCCCTCGTCGCTCTGCTGGGTCTCCGCTGCTGCTGCACACCTCCGCGTCGGCAGGGGAGGGCTCTTCTTCGGTCCGGTCTGTGGGCCGCCTCCCGTTCTTCACTACCTCGCCCCTCGGGCTCACCTCCGCGTCGGCAGGGAAGGGCTCTTCTTCGGTCCGGTCTGTGGGCTGCCTCACGTTCTCCACTGCCTCGCCTTTCGGGATCCCTCGTTGCTCTGCTGGGTCTCTGTTGCTGTTGCTCACCTCCGCGTCGGCAGGGAAGGGCTCTCCTTCGGTCCGATCTGTGGGCCGCCTCCTGTTCTTGAGCCACGCCGTCTTTACCTTCTCCGGTTCGGTACCGCGTTGCTGCGTGCAATGTTGTCTCGGGTTCTTCCCCCACCTGCTGCGGTTGCTGCCTCGTGTTTCCGCCGCTCTGGTGGTACTCCGGTCCTGCCTGGGCTGGATGTTGGCCGGCTATCTCACCCGGCACCGCTCTTCTCCTTCGGTCCTTCTTCGTGTGTTGGGACGCGGGTCGCTATTTCAGCGTTGTGCGCCCGCCATTTTGTTGGTGGTGCCGCGCGTCTCTCCCTCTTCCCGTTTTCACTCTTCCGACCTCCGTTTTTTCTCGGGTCTTCTCCCGTGTGTGCCTTGGGTCTTCCGATGCCTTTTCCTGGCGTTTGTTCGGTTTTCTACACTTTATTTTCGCCTTTCTCAGGATCGTTAGTCGGATCTAGTGGGAGCCTCTCGGAGTCTGCTCACGCTTGCATGGCCGCCAAGCCACGCCCCAAGAAAGAAGTTATTTTATGTGCGTCGCCTCTCCTGCTGCAGCGCCGCGCTGAACTCACCGGCCTTCGCAGCATCTTCACATTCCACCGCATCCTCCTGCACGTTCCCGCCACACTCCGGCATCTAAGGAGAAGACAAGAACAGCAAGGTGAGCCAAGGGAATACACAGAGGAATACCCCCCATAGACTTACCTGATTTTACCACCGAGGGTACTATTCCTCTTCACGGGTCGGCGCAGCTTCCACTGCATCCTAGCCGATCCCTGGCCCCTAAGGGGAAACAAAAGGACAGCAAGGTGAAACAAAGGGACTAACAAGGGGAACCCTCCTCACCACAAAAGACTTACCTGATTTTACTGCCGGAGGCATTATTCCCCGAGACTTCATACTTTCTCTGAGCGCCTGAATAAGGGAGAAAGCTACAGGTTACATATGGACATTATTTTATCGAACTGTGTTGGATAATACAAATCCTTACCAGAATATTACCGGTTGCCACGAGGAACTCTTCAGTAGGGTCAAGCTGCAACCTGCAAGGAATCGGACAAGAGTGAAAGTCAGGCATTTGAACTCTTACGAACTACATACTTACGGCGTCTTGCCGGGAATATTGGAGTCAATATTGTTCTGGAACTCACCAATTCCTTTGAGCCAGTGAAGCAACTGGTTATCTACGCGCCCCTGCACTCAATGCAGGATGGAGAGCTCATCTTTTCAAACCATCAGGTGAGACTATAAGAGGGGACATCCAAGGTGATCAGTGGGGAGAACAGCGGGGTGGGGGGGATTTCCGCTCAACTCCACGGGTGGTTAATTCCCTTTCTCTATTTGCAGAAGAATATTCCTACGGGGCAAGCAAACGAAGCTAGGTGGGCCAGTCCAGTCCGTCATCTCGGCCCTACGCGTCACATTGGTGGAGACTGCAGCTGTCCAGTCCAGATCGACGCCTCTGTGGGAGCCAGGTGAGCGTAACACTGTCTGTATCACAGTGGTCCAGAAACGGTGTATCCCGGGGCAGTTCCAGGCTAGGTGAAAGAAATCAGCGTTTGCGGTTGCGCACCTTTCGCATTGGGCTGATGATTGGGTGGTGCTTGTGTTTCTTGGCCAGGGTGTAGTAAGTTTGATGTGTGAAGTTGAAGTGGATTAGTTTGTATCGCGTGTTTAGTGCGACTTTTTGGGTTTGTCGGAGGATGTAGGACCAGTCTTCATCGGGTATCAACTCCTGGACGGCTGATTCCCATTTTTGCTTCACACGCGGGTCTATTGTTACTGTATCGGTCAGCATGGACTTGTATAGCTGTGATACCAGTCTCCCTTCTCCCTGGGCTAGGATCATGTTATGCAGTAAGTCCCATGTTGGGGGTTATTGGGGGGAAGGAAGGGAACCATGTTTGTAGGGTCTGATGTAGCCGAAAATAGATAAATATGTCAAGGGAGGTGTTTCCACCTCTGTCTTTAGCCATTTGAGGAGTTAGGAAGGTGCCGTCGGGGAATAGATCTCCAAAGGACTGGATGTTGACTTTGTCTGCCCATGTGACAAATACTCTTTCGTTTGTGAGTGGGATGTTAGGAATAAATCTGATTTGTAATAGAGGAGAGAATCTTATATTTACCTCGTATTTGCGTGCAATCTTTTTCCAGATTGCATACGTGGACAGGACCGTATTCAGTGTGTTGTGTGGTACTGGGAGTTGACTAATAATGACGGATCTAAGCAAGTTGGGGGATGCCAGAGCTCGTTCCACCTGGATGTGAGGGCGGATGAAGTGAGTCGTGTACCAATGGCTCAGGAATTGTGCTTGGGCTGCCCAATAGTACTTCTCTACGTCTGGGAGTGCTAGGCCACCGTGCGCTGTTGGTAGTGTCAGGGTTTTATATGCTACCCGCGCTGGTTTTCCCGCCCATAACAATTCTGGGTTGAGACTTTTGATTTTCAGAAGGAAGGATCTCGGGATTATTAACGGAATGTTCGTGAACAAATAAAGGAGTTTGGGAAGGATGACCATTTTAATTAAGGAGGATCTACCCCATAATGTTAGCGGAAGTGTTTTCCATCGTTGAACTCGTTCCTCCAGGGCATTTAGTGTCATTGCATAGTTGTCCTTATATATATCGTTGTGGCTGAGGGCCATGTATATCCCCAAATACTGCACTTTGGAATTTTGCCATTTGAAGCCGTGGTCATCTCCAAACCCCTTGGTACACAGAGTTAAGGGAAATACAACTGATTTCGCATGGTTGGTTTTGAGGCCGGACATTTGGCTGAACTTGATCACTTCGCGCATTATGGTGTTTAGGTTGGTTTGTGGGTCGCTGACGAATAACATGACGTCGTCGGCGTAGAGGGAGACTATTAGTCTGTGGGGTCCAGTTTGAGTCCTCTGTGTATTTGATTGGCCCTCAGCCGTGAGGCCAGAGGTTCCATCACAAGGGCAAAGATGAGAGCTGACAGGGGGCACCCTTGCCTAGTCCCTCGTTCTAGAGTAATGGTCGAGGATCTGGTGTTCCCCACTGTGACGTATGATCGGGGGTCATTGTATAGTAGCAAAACCAGCTTGATGAAGAAATTCCCTAACCCCATCTGCCTAAGTGTCGAAAAAATAAGGGCCCATTTTACGGGGTCAAAAACTTTCTCAGCGTCTAGTAATACTACTATTGCCTGCTGTGTGGGATCAAGGGCCTCTATCACGCCAAACAGTCTCCGAATGCCGTACGTCGTTCTGCGTCCTGGAATGAAACCGGCCTGATCTCCAAGCACTAGGGCTGGCATGAGGGGTAGCAGTCGTGTCGTCAGAATTTTAGCTATGATCTTGTTGTCCAGATTGATCAGGGATATCGGCCTGTAGGATGCACAATCATCAGGGGGTTTGCCTTCCTTGTGCAGTAGTATTATGTTGGCTTCGCGCATTGTTGGGGGAAGGCTTCCCCGTTCTATTGATTCTTCGTAGACGCGAAGCAAGAGAGGAGCGAAGATAGTCGCATAGGCTTTGTAAAACTCTCCAGTGAGTCCGTCTGGCCCTGGTGCTTTGGTATTTGGGAGAGATTTAATTGCCTCTAGGATTTCTGCTAACGTTATAGGTGTGTTTAGGGGTTCGCGACACTTGGGTCAGTGTTACCTCTGGAGCAGTAGAGGTCTTGATAGAAGTCACGGAATACGTTGGCTATCTCTTCTTCTGTGTAGACCATTAACCCTTGTGCATTTTTTGATGCGATCTACTCTGGTGGGGGTTCTATCTATTGTCAATAATCGGGCTAATAATGTGCCTGGTTTTTGTCCCTCCCCGTATTGGCGGACCTGGAGCCTGCGCCGAGGAATTTTAGTTCACGTTCTGCCGTCTTCTCGAAATTAATTAATTCCTTTTTCAGCTCGGCTTGAGTAATTGGGTCTGTGGTAGCAGTGTACTTAAGTTCTAGGTCTTTTAGGCGCTTTCCACTGCTTGTTAGCTCACTGCGTATTAGTTTTATTATGCCATTTTCTTTGGCTAGACGTATTCCACGAATGTAGCATTTTAATGCTTCCCATATGGTGCTGGCTGAGTCTACTGAGCTCTGATTTATTTCCAGGAATGCTGATATTTCTTGTTGTAGTTCTGTGGCGAATACGCTGTTGGTCAAAGAGCCGGGTTTAAACCTCCAGTTAACCCCAGGCGTTGCAGTTCTGGCCAGCATGGTTTCTAGTGTCACCATTGAGTGATCCGAGAAGGTACGTGCAGGGCTTTAAGTGGGGTAAGAAATCGAGGGGGGGCCCTCATTTGGGGACGTGGCTTGCGGGGGCGTGGCCTAAAACGTACGCAAATCGTAAGGTATGCACACACATATATATGCATGTCATATATCTGTGTGCATACCTTACTATGGTTTGTGTACTTTGCAAGCCATCTTTTCTAAACATAGAAATATGTATTTCTATTTTTAGAAAAGATGGCTTGCAAAGTACACAAACCATAGTAAGGTACGCACACAGATATATATCATGCATATATATGTGTGTGTGCATACCTTACGGTTTGCCTACTTTTCAGGCCATTTTTTTTTTAAAACATTTCGGTTTTATAAAAGATGGCTTTGAAAGTACACAATTCAAGCCATCTTTTATAAAGCTTTGACTACGGACAAAATTGTCCGTCGGCAAAGCTTTATAAAAGATGGCTTGAATTGTGTACTTTTCAAGCCTTCTTTCATAAACCTCGAAAAATGTCAAGGAATCCCCAGGTTCGCCGAGGGTTAAAGACGCCTCGGCGACCTGGGGAAACAAAGGGACAGTAACTGCCTCTGGTGACCCCTCGCGCGAGAGGTCACCAGAGGCAGTTACTATGATTTACAGAAGTGGCAGCCAGGCACAGCATCGCTGTGGTTGGCTGCCACTTCTGTCAGATCGCCTGACTTCATGGCAGGCGCATCTCCCGTCGCGGCTGCCGCCGCGACGGGATAATGCATCCCGCCAATGTTGCGTGTGGTGGGACGGGGGCCCCGGCAGGGCCCCGGCTCAGTCCCACTTTTTGGAGACTGCCGGGGCCCGGCCCCGGCAGGCCCCGGCCCACTTAAAGCCCTGGGTACGTGGGAGGATTTGACTCCTCCCCCATTTGAATGGGCCATAGGTTGATGCTAGGATGTAGTCTATCCGGGAGCTGGTGTTGTGAACCGCCGAATGGAAGGTATATTCTCTTGCATCGTGGTTGTGTTGTCGCCACATGTCTGCTAGGTTGAATACTTGACAGATCTCTTTGACTTGAAGGCTTGCCTTGGAAGGGTTTCCAGCTGTGTTATGGGACTTGTCAATTCCAGGGTCTAATGGGGTGTTAAGGTCTGCTCCCCAGATGATGGACGTTGGGTTGATCTTCCCTAGTTGTCCGGGCCGTCAGTATTGGGGCCATATGAATTTACTATGACTACTTCCTTCCCTTCCAGTATTCCCTTCACGAGTAAGGCTCTTCCTTCCGTTTCTTTCTTCGAGTCGATAAGGCTGAAATTAGCCTTCTTGTCAATCAGGATATAGCAACAGCCCTGGCGTAGGCTGAGAAGGACGAGAAGTATCTGTGGCATCCCCATGATTTGGCCCAGTGTTGTTCAGAGGATGGGCGGAGGTGGATTTCCTGCAGTATCGCGATATTTATCTTGTTGCATCAAAGATATTGGAGTATTCTCCTGGTTTTTTATGGTTGGTTGCCACCACGGATGTGCCAGGTGGCAATTTTTAACGATGTTGCTTGCATCTTAGAGGGCAGCTAAATGTGAAACTGTTTAAACGGTGGGACGTGGTTGGGCATTGGTCCGTAACGGCGACCATCGGAGATTGCTTTCTTCTGGAGAATGTACAATTGTTTGGGCGTATTGGCAAGTAGGTGAGCGGCAAAAGGCGTCGTGTTGAACTAGCTTCCCTCCCCGGCATGGGCAACCCCCAACTAGCCCACGGTGATCGTTCCCGGTTAAACCAAACAGCCAATGTAGCTGCGCTCGGGGCGCTGGTAGCCTCCCAAGAGAGGCAGCTCTTTGCTACTGATGCAGATTGAGTCTGTGGTGTTAGTTCTGTGATACCTGTGGTAATAAAGTGTCTTATCTTTGTGTGTCTTGCAGTGTAGTTTTACGGTGGATCCCTCCACATCTGGTCTCTTCTTTGTGACCCTCTGCTGTTTGACGCATGTTTGCAACCGGCACGGTCTAGGTAGTCGCTGGTTTCTTCCGGTGTATTGAAGAACTGAGTTCTGCCGTTATGTTGAATGCAGAGCTTAGCCAGGAAGAACATAGAATATTGTATTTGATTGTCTTGCAGTCGTCGTTTTACGGCTGTAAACGATCTCCTTTGTGCCTGAACCGCCTTGGAGAAATCTGGGAACAATTGTATAGTGTCACCTTCGAATTGAAGAACTCCTTTGTCTCTGGCCGCCCTTAGTATGGTGTTGCAGTCCTTGTAGTTCAATAGTTTTGCTATGATAGGCCGAGGGCTCGCTCCTTGAATTGGTTTCGTGTTTGGAATCCTATGTGCTCTTTCTACCACAAACAGTTTGGAAAGTGTCTCTGCTCCGAATAGCTCAATGCAGAGTTTCTCCACGTGATCCTCCATTTTAGTCTTAGGTTGTTGTTCCCTGACTCCGATGATTCTAATGTTGTTCCTCCGGGAACGTCCTTCCAAATCCTCGTTTTTGGCGCATACGATTTTCATTTGCGTTTCTAGCGATGAAACTCTGGAGGTTAGGGAGGTGGCTCCATCATCAAGATCGGACACACGCTGCTCGACTGTGTCAAGTCTTTCTGCATGCTTATCTGGGGCAGCTTTCACTACTGAGGGCAAAATGAAGGTAGATCCCAGCACATAGGACAACATGGGTGAATAACCCAGCACAGAGAGTCAAAAGAGGCCAGAACACGGCAAAAAGAGCCAAATGAGGTGCACTTTAGTATTGAGAGCCACACGGGGGCTGTAATGTGCACTAAAGGCCAGATGGGGGCACACTTTGCACAGAGGGCTACATCTTGACATAACTGGGCACTAAGAGGCAAGTGTATGTAGAACACTTAGAAGACTTACAGGCTACATCCGATAGGCATATAAGGGCAGAGCTTGTTGTTGATGGTGAAATGGGGGCAGATATCTGCACTGAGGGGAAATCGGGCAGAACTTGGCAATAGGGACAAATTGGACAGAGCTCGAACTGAGGGGATAAGGGCAACATAATTTTCTACTGAGAGGTTACGTGCACCAAGATTCACAAAACACAAAAGGAAGGACTGGCCTGTAGGGCAATAGGCCCATGGGCAAACCAAAAACACAAAATGCTGGTGTGGGACAGTTTTTTGGGTCAAAGTGGGCCACCTTTATGGCCACTTTGGGCCAGTTTGAGTTAATTTACTCTGTGGCAAGTAGTTCTGACCAGTTTTGCTGAATAAATATTCTTTACATATGCATCACACTGTGTCCAAAAACTCCCCATTGGTTACTATCAAGCAGTGTCATAAAGGAATTAATTGCCATTTTTAACCGTTGGCCACTTTTTCATTGGTGCCCGAGACAATTTTATGGGTGAGTCCGGCCCTGGCCACAGGGGGCTGTGCAATGCGGGCAGTGGGCAGAAGGAAAACAAGTTTTGCAAATCCGGAAAAAAGAAGAAATAAAGAAGCGAGGAGACAGAGGAAAAAAGATGAAAGCAATAAAGAAAGCGAGGGAAGAGAGCAACAGATTTCTCTTGCAGTTTCAGCTTGTCAAGGCGAACATACTGAAGTGAGAAATGTGCCTCGACCAGTTGAAACTGCAACAAGCAACCGCAAAGCCAGTGGCAGTGAGGCAGCAGACACTTACTGTGGATGTGTGGCTTCTCCTTCTCATCAGTTGCGTTGTGCGCGCTTGGTGGTCATCGGTGGCAGCAGGGGCTTGGAGTCCGGTGTGCAAACAGGTAAGTAAATCCAAAATGGTGCAAGCCGTGCACCCTTTTATCAGGGCTGGCCTGGGACTCTACAGTTTTGAAATGTTGTGCATTTCCTGCAGGCAGCTGTGACTGACAGAAATACCAGCCAGTCACAGCATCGCTCAAACAGTTTGTGCAACGCTGTGACTGGCTGGCACTCCGGTCAATCACAGCTATTGCCTGACTCCATCATGGTGGCGGCCGGCGGGCTCATCTCTTGTCGCGGCTGCAGCTGTGGTGGGATGATAACCTGCTGTGGTGGGACCAGGGGCCGTCTCACTTTTTGGAGACTGTCGGGGGCCCAGCCAACTTAAAGCACAGGCCCGCCTTCTCGGGACCAGACAGTGGCTCAGAATTTGACCATCATCACAGGTCTCGAATTTCGCCAACTCGTTGGCAAATTTGTAGTGTCTAAGTCATCAGGAAGCACACAGGAACAGGTGGGTGCAAAAGGAAGTGTGTTTTCTTTTCTGTTACAGGCTAGAAGATTGATAGACCTCAACTGTCACTCACGGAACCCTATGTTCATCTGTGTTCTACATTCCACCAGGATAGCTGATGTGGCATGATACTACATTTAGGGAGGGGGGTGTCTTTCTCGATACGCCAAACCATGGTTGATCCTGAGGTGCACTATGTGGGGATACAGGTGATACTGTTGGAAAGAGCTGCGTTCATGCTGGGGGTATATGCACCATTGAGAACCGGGCAACCATGTCCGAACCCCTAAGGAACCTCACCAAGCAGTCAACTGCATGGAGGTGGTCGGCCCTGGAAAAAACGGCATTCGAAAACATACAGAAAGCACTATCTGCATTCTATTGTTCTTCGACTCCCAGAAGAGCACAGAAATCATCGTGGACGTGAGCCCGTTAAGACTTGGAGCCATCATCACCCAGGCCAATAAGGACGGCGCACCATGCACCGTGGCATATGCCAGCCGAGCACTCTCGCCTACGGAGCAAAGATGCTCTCAGATAGAGCGCAATGCTCTGTCACTGTTGCCGCCATTTCCATGTATACATTTATAGGAAACCAGAGAAGGTGGTCACCGATCTCAAACCAGTTCTTCGCATCATGACGGGCGGGTCAGCAAACCCTCCACCATGCGTAGAAAAATGGCTGCTCGCACCCCAGGAATACAACGTGGACCTCAAGTACGGGCCAGGACAAAACAATGCCGGAGACTACTTGTCCTGGCACCCCAAACCATCAAATGCAGCCCCCCCCTCAAGGAAGATGCGGCAGCTGAAGAGCACTTACGGCTCGTCATAGAGAGTTTTGTTCACAACTCAATGGACAACGCCAAAATCAAAGCAGCCTCTGTGAACGATAGGTGCTTCCAAATCCTGCGTGATGTCATGGAGTCGGGACAATGGAGGTCTGCTCTTGAAGACCTGGGCTCCAAAACACACCTTAGAACAACTGTGGAAAGTGCGATGCAAATTCACCTTCACGGATGAGGGACTCTTGCTGAGAGGGCCCCGCATAGTCATCCCTACTGAAGACCGACCAGTTGATTGCCCTTGCCCATCACGCCCATCAAGGTGCTGCCAAAACAAAAGCAGCCCTGGGCTCAAGGTCTTGTTCCCAGTGTTGGAGTCAAAGGTAGAAGACTTTAACCGGGCCTGCAAGTGGTGCCAAGCTGCCACCCATACATTAGAGAACCATCTATCCAGTGCATGCCCAGAAGCGGAGAGCCATGGGAAACCATCCACATGGATTTCGGATCAACACAAAGAGACTCACACTTCCTAGTAATGATAGACTAATGATAGGCCAGTGGTCCTAGTACCTGGAAGTTGAGTTTGTCCCGTCCCTGTCTTTCCAGGACGTCATTCCAGTAATGGGTTTCCCCAAATTGATATGCTTGGACAATGGCTCCCCATTCCAGCATGAGGGCCTAGAAGAGTTCCTGGCAAAACGGGGTAGTGATCATAGGAAAATCACAACTGTTTGGCCATGCGCAAATGGCGAAGCAGAACGTTTTATGCGCACGCTCAACAAATGCTTCCGCATTGCGCATGGACAAGGATCATGTTGGAAACGAGGCCTGTTCCAATTCGGGCTTGAGTATAGAACAAACCCACACTGCTCGACAGAAGTAGCCCCAGCAGAAGCTCTCTTTCAAAGATGTCTGTGCACGTTTTTACCCGAACTGGAGGGGAGAACACCAGGGACAATAGATAATGGAGACATGCGAGCCCGAAGGGAAGCTTCCATCCAGAAGGAGAACAGTAGGCGAGGGCTGAGAGAACATGATATAGCAGTTGGTGTCAAAGTCCTGGTAAGATCATGCCACCCAGAAGGAGAATTATCCCTCCCACACAAGCCCTCACCTCTAAAGTAATGTGGGTGCAAGGCTTGCAAGTAACAGCCGCAGATGACCACGGGCTGGTTACACAGAACTCCAGTTTCTTCAGCAGGCTCTCAGGCCCCCCCCCAGCTGCAGACCGACTGGTATGGACACTACCTCCCACCATCCCGAGGCAGGTGAAATGGAAGCGGACATTCCAGGAGATCCCTATCCAGAGGCAGCAGCTGAATCAACATCCAGGGAATCTGGACATCACTCAGGACCAGCCCCCACCAGCGAGACGGAAAGGCGCTGATCCGCCCAGGAATCGAGAGGGCCTCTGGCGCGACTGAAAGACTAACCTGAGCACCTGATAAGGTGGACACTCAGGGGACAGAAGCCTGGCCAAATACTCCAACTGGGGGAAACCGCGAGTCCATTGACATGCACTGTTTTTCAGTTGTATGTTTGTTCAACCCATGTTGCTTTTGTGTTGTTTATAACCCGTTATGAAGGCCAAAGGTCTGGTGTTATAAAAATTGGGAGGAGTGTAGTGTCACGTGAACTGCGTCATTATGTTTGACATCATGACGCGGGTAAGCAAATAGAGGCCCGCTTTGCGCCCTTTTGACAGACTGAAGCGGGGCCTGTGAAGCACCACGACTGTGTCTGTCATCTCTAATGCGCTGGGCTGTGCCGCATGACCAGACCACACGGCCCCACAAGAAACGGCTCCTAGTCAAAGTTCCCTATTCTTTTCTGACGATTAATCCTGTACCCACTCATCATTCACAGCTTCCATAAATAATTGTAAAGTTTGCTGGAGCCACTCGACCTGCACTCTCATTTTCAGTAGTGAATGTGTATAAACAAGATGCATACCATGGGGGATGAGGGGGGGGGGGAGGGTTTAGTTGCTCCTTGTGACTCCCTCTGGGTGCCCAATGCGACCTCCTAACCCCCACCCCCTCATAACCCCACCAAAATTAGCAGGGCTGGTGCTTAGTGCATCAGCCTTGATGGTATTTTATTTAAAAAATAGTGGCAACCGTGTTCGTGTTGCTGGGCACCAGCACCCCCACAGAAACACTGGACACGCCGGCGCCATGTACCTGCATGTGCTGCTGGACCTGTCTGTATGTAGGTGTTTGAATGTAATGCATTTTATGCGTGTGTTCGTGAATGACTAGTTGAGTGGTCTGTAGTTGTGCGTGTATGTAGACAATGTATGTTGGATCAGTGTGCCTGCTTGTTCATGTGTATTTGCGTGCTTGTGTTTGTTTCATCTCTACAATGGATTTACAGTGACCAACCAGTCAAAATGTATTGCCCCGTGAGGGCTCACCCCTGAATACTTTAGAATCTTGGTGCCCCTTCTGCAGCTGCCTGCTCCGCCCGCTCACCCCATCCCAAAAACTGCCTCTGCAGCATACTATAAAGCTTTTTAAAACTAAAAACGCCCTTTTTGCAAATACCTACTTTCAACATTGTATGTGCTCTATACTCCCCTGTATCCTCAATGTTACCATGCGAGGAACACAATATGTTGAATGACCAAGGCCTTATGAGCATTTTGTGGACTTCCTGCTTGTCATTTCTCTATCGATCTATTACAGATCTTAATTTATTTTTGGCGTGCGCAACTTCTAGCGTGTCTTTTTTATGATGCTATTTTTCATTTAAATGCATACAGAAATGAAAGTAGTAATTGCGCATGCAGTTCAGGGAATGGAGCATTAATTTAGACACTTCAAGTAGCCTGTTGTATCATTAGCATCTTCTCACCTTTATCTTTCACGTTAGTCAGTGACATCAGAAACCCACACCACCGCAGGCATCCAGTCTAGGCAACGCATTATGCAAGGTTATGTCAATAAGGGATCCCTAGATATCTTCCTCCTTATATCAATATATAATAATAAACACGTGGCATTTCAAGGGCCCCACAACGTCAATTCGTGTAGACGGTTTTGCTTTGAGAGGGTGTTATCATTTTCTCTTATCTAATATGCTTTTACCGGCACCATTAAATCTGGGCCGACTAACTCCTAATGAGGGCATGGACTTGCAAACACCGGCACCATTACTGCTGTAATGCCCCGGCAAGTCCGGAGCCGGTAAATCCTTACGGGTCTGGCGGCAGTTTACCGGCAGAGCTACCGCCAGACTTGTGATGAGCCCCAATGTGCCTCATTACAAGTTAGCTTAACAGTGGCGGTAAAACCGTACCGGCACCGTTTTCCGGACCGGCTAAGGACGACGTCTGTGGCCGTGTGGTGTTACACCCGCCAGGTCTCATTACGAGGTTGCCGGTACAGTAAACACGGTACCGGTATCCTTGCCGGTACCGTTGTTACTGGACCGGCAATCTCAGAGTTGTGCCGCGGGTGCCTTTCATTCCACCAGGTATGCCCTGGCAGAATGAAAAGCACCCGCGAGCGCAGCATGCCTGTAGCTCCGGCACCGTTCATAACGGCATCCCCATTCCCATTGAGCGCTATGGGCCTGAAATGGGAATGGGGATCTACTGGCACCCGCAAATGGGCAATTAACGGGTCCGGCAGGGTTGGAATACCCCAGTAATTGCCCATTCTCTGGTGCAGGACTTTAATGCCGGTATGGAGGTAGCCTTGCCGCTCTTACCGGTAAGGCTACCTGCAACCTTGTAATGAGGCCCAATGCCACAAAAAATTAAGCCAGATCTGTAGAATTTCTAATAACTCTTCAAATAGAGTGTGCCAATGCTGCACATGTTTGAAAACTCTAGCTGTTGCTAGCAGCACCTTTAATAGGTGCAGGTTGATTATGCACAACAGCTCACAGCTAAAGCAAAGATATAAGATCACATATAAATCAAAAAAGACTGCAGCCCAGTATTGGCCAGAGCATCTTGTCCAATTTCCAATACACATTATCCACATCATTCAAGAAGACTTGCACCAAATGACTTATCATGACTAATGTCCCCAAGCTTTGAGATGGAACATTTGAAGTCCCACGGCGTAGAGCTTTGTTTCAGAATGTGCAAAGTTCCTCCTCTGCCTCGTTCATGGAACAGTGTTTTTTAACTTTAAAGAAGCTCCAACTCTCAGCAGTGTTATTCATGTGAGTTGCCTTCTTCCTCAGTAGCAATGGATTCAGAAACCAAATTATAACATCATCACTGCTGGTACTCTCTTGATCGGACATGTTGGAAATGTCCAACCGGGAAGAAATATATAAAACAATAAAAATGACGATATGATATGGCATTTGTAGCGTGCCTATACACAAGTGTTTCAAGGCGCAACAAGGCAAGGAAGGGCGAACACAGGGAGGACAGAGACAACGATCTTACTAGGCCAAGTGACATTGAGATTGTGCAAGGGCAGGGGAGGGGAAGAGTGCCAAGTCCAAGCAGGTGTCCAAAAGTTCAGGTAGGGGGACTCTAGGTTTACAGATACAGACCCAAGTACAAGGGTTGCCGGGAGACAGTGCAGGTGTGCAACTGGGCAGGCAGGAACCTAGGCACGGAATTGGAGGGTAGCCAGGTGACCAGTGCAGTATCAGACAGGAAATCAGAAGGGGAGAGGAAGAGAGCAGGCAGAGGCAGAGGAAGGTCTTAAGGTGCTCCTGGAACAATAGATGACTCTCCTCAAGTTTCAGGGAGGCTGTACCAGAGGGAGGCCCCAGCTGAAGAAAGAGATCTACCACCAAATGGTTGCTTGGAGAAGCGACTGACCCTGAGGGAGTTGGAGGTGGAGGAGCTAAGAGTTCGAGTAGGAAGGTATTTATGAAGAGAGAGTTGGAGGTATTGAGGACCCAGGCCCCAGAAGGCCTGTGGACAATGCCAAGGGTCTTGAACGTAATCCTTGCAGCCACTGGGAGCCAATGTACAGATTTCAGTGCTGGAGAGATGTGATCCCTGGGCTTGAGGCCAAGGACAAGTCTCGCAGTCTTGTTCTGGATGAGTTGCAGAGGGCGGAGAGTAGAAGCAGGCAGATTTAGAAAGAGGCTGTTGCAGTAGTCCAGCCAAGAGAGAACCAGAGCTCAAGAGACAGCGAGCTTCTGGGGGAAGAGAATACCTCTGAGGAGGTGCAGTTGGTAGTTTGACTTCTTAGAGACATCAGAGAAGTGAGGAGAAAAGGAGAGTGTGGAGTCGAAGATGACCCAAGGTTCTTAGCCTCAAAGGTAGGAGCAGGAAGAGGGCCAAGGGAGGCCGGCCAGAGAGTGACAGGAAAGGAGGCTGCAGGCGTGCCGATGAGAAGAATCTCAGTCTTACTGACATGAAGGCAGAGATCGTTGGTGACACACCACTCCTGGATAGCAGACAGGCAGTCAGAGAAGAGAGAAGGATAAGAGGTGGCAGAGGGGAGCCTGAAAACAAGCTGAGTGTCATCCGCATAGCACTGAAAATTGGAGCAGAGAGCGGCAATGTGGTGGGCTAGAGGTCCCAGGTATTGTTTGAACAGCCAAGGAGAGAGGTTAGACCCCTGGGGAACACCACAGGTAGAGAGTGAGCTAGATGAAAGGAAGGACTCAAGTTGGACCTGGAAGGGTCGATCAGAGAGGAACGAGGTCAGCCAGGCCAAGGCCTGATTGGTGATACCCAGGTTATCACAGAGACGATTGAGCAGGATAGCATGGTTGACCATTGTAGAAGAGAAGCCAAGTGCCTCTACCGGAAGTCCTGCCCCCATTTTGCCAATATGTTGGAAACCAGAAATTGCGACATGCACAACGCCAATAATGGCCCCTATACAGCAAAGAGTCCTTGAAACAAGGTATCCATTGAGAAAGATCTATATGATGTACCCACACAGAAATTACAGTCTTTTAAAGGAGGTTCCGGAAGAAGTGTGAAGATGAATAAAAGAGGACTGGTGACGTCACATGAAGCAGAAATGATGCACCCAGATGAGATGCCAATGAAGAGAGTATATAGACCTTATAGAATCTGATGGCGAAGTTAAGAATTGAGCAACATTTAATGAAGGAAATTAAGATTGCATGTGCGGAAAGCACTGAAGAAAATGCAAAGTCGTTTTTATAATTGTACAGATGCTGAAATGCAAGTAGACTAAGTAATCATAAGGCTGGCTATACGTAGTGAATAGACTGCAGGCGTTGCTGCCATTACATATATATGTGTATAGAATCTGGATGTTCCACGACGCATTTTGGCAAACTAGGACCGCATGACCAGAAGAGCTGAAAGTGTTGCGCAGTAGAAGAAAACAGCTGACAGTGAGGGAAGATTCGAGCAAAGGTTGTCTGGCCCGGTGTCAAGGGTTGGGGCAGCCAATAAACTGGTTTTCTATACAAGAAGATACAATGAACGTGAGAAGCGAGGCAAGTTCCTGTTGAGGTGTAATGGAAAAACACTAGAAGTGCCAGGTTTTATTCATTTAATAGTGTTAAATGCGAAGAAGGAGCTCAAAACACAGTCTCCTGTCCCATGGTCAAGATGAAAATAGACTTTGGGCAAGCTACACCGTGACTTGAAGATAAGACCATGCTCACACTCCCTTATATTCTCAGGCACAGTGATAATTTGCAAGGCCGAGTTCAAAGACTAATTCGAATGGCAGACAGCAGGAGTGATGATGGATGTTGGGCTAATTGGGTGGGGAAGCGTGGTCAAGTCCAACCCTCCAGCACCTGGGTTACCAGCTTGTGTGCTGCTAGTGAGTGGAATATTCCAGAAGGGCACAAGCGTTGTGGGACGTATTGATGCACTTTACCTCTGCCATGCTGCATCACTCTGTTATGGTGGGGCCAGAAACAGCAAAATAGCCACAAAACCCTTGTGCGCAGCAAAACCCCTGAAAATCGTGCTTTTCAGCGCACAAAAAGATGGCTGCCCTATCTGCCACGCCTGTTGTCAGTGGTGTAACAGAGCTCTCACTACTGAAATGTGTCACTGGGCTCCACTACAATTGAAAGTGGAGTGCAGAAGGAAAAAGCAGTGCTTTGCTAAATGAAACTCCAATATTGCTTTAAATCACCTTTTCTTTGCTGCTGAAACTTCAGAATCCCGGTACAGAACACCTTCCAAATATTCAAAATTCCCGCTGTGTGCCACAATTCATGTAGTTTAAAGAATCACTGCGAACTTACAAGGTCTTGAAAGGCTAATAGCATAAAGAGATCTCCACAGCAAAAGCGGCCTGTCTGTGGATCTGTACAAAAATCTCTGTGCAGCAGAGGACTATTTGTGATGACCGCTGTCATGGGCCTTCCTGATGAAACTTTAACATGTTATAAACTGAAAGTTAAATGTTTGCAATATAAGAGGCCTGTTACTGATAGTAACCCATATTATAGTTGTTTTTGATCCCACAGGTTTAAAATCTTGAATGAGAATTCTATTTGTCTTTTGATACAACAAGTTTGTTTTGTGCTAAGGAAAAGCCAAAAGAATTTAACAATTAAATTAAACCTGGCTGAAGATGCAAAACTGGAATAGCAGGTTTTTCTCACACAAGGAAGGCCTTCCCTCAGCAGGAACTCACGTGGAAGTGTTAATTGCTAGGTTGGAACAGAATTTGGTCTACAGAGGGAAAAGGAACAATGACAAGCTGCAGCAAGAAACTCAAAGTGTGAATAGGGTCGTAAATGGCCTCTGCCAGGAACAAACAAGGAGGAGACTGCTCCTGGACTGCAGGGAGACAAAAAGAGGCGGACCCAAACAACCTTCTTTGGCTGAACATTAACAAAGAACACTTTTTAAAAGACTTATAACTTGCTAGTCAAAATGGTGAAAATATAAAAATTACAGTTGTTCATTTAATTTCGGGCTGCACGTTTTAAGAGGCAGCAAAACTGTGTGACGTGTTCTGGAAAGCAATGGCAAGAAATGTGATTTTACGCAAAATACGTGACTATTAGAATTGTGAAAATGTACACGCATGTCCCCATGTTAAACACGCATATCTGTGGAAAGTTGCAGAAAAATCAGAAAGTGTGTTCATAGCAAAAAGGACAAAATTCTGTGGAAAGCGGAGACAAGATCCCACAGCTACGGGGTTTTGAGGAATAGCTGCTATGTAAAGTATGGCATCTTTGTGTGTAATTTGTTTAAAGGTGACTAATGTAGAAATGTACATTTAAGGTAAAATCGGATTTTGAGACCAGTGGCTATAGGGCGGTCTCTGAGGATTGTAAAAGAAAATCATGAACCTGACTTCACCCAGCTTTGAGCCAATCACTCAAATTGCAAGGCGGAGAAGAAGTATTGACCCTATCCCAGCACAAATGGGCAAGCTTAGATAAGCCGGCCCACACACTCCCTGTATGATATAATTTCATAGCATAAATAGAGACAGCTCACCAGACATAAAGACACACCAATCCACTCACCCTCCTGATGCTGACGGAGTGCCCTGCTGCTGAAATCTAAATCTTCCTTGTTCCAGACTCCAGATATTGGCAAAGCAAGGGCCAATTGCATAGCTGAACCATTCTCAGCTAGGCCTCAAATTCTAGAACAGAACCCCAAAAGCCTAGGGGAAGCAACATAATACAGCCGGGCTGTGCTGTTACTGCTTGCCTGCTGAATTAAAAAGATCCTCAGAACCAAGAAGGGCAGATCCAGTCCTGTGCCGTGCTGTGACCAGAGCGGCTTGCTGACCCTGTCCAGTCCTGGGCCATGCTGTGACCAGAGCGCATTGCTGACCCTGCCCATTCCGATGTGCCCAGCTGTCAGTCCCTGATAGGTCCAGAATCCTGACGGTCCCATTGAAAAACGTAACCAGTGAGTATGAATAGGAAGAACTGTGTCAGATAGCATATGTACTTTGCATAGTCTTGTCCCTAGCTTATACCCATCCTATCTTTCATTTAGAACCAGTATTGTTAGAACTATCTTTGCACGGACTCTTCTCTCACATGTGTTCCTAAACTCTAACTTCCCATTGATTGATCAAGAAAGTAATTCCCAAACCAAACAGAAAGCAGAGTATCACACCTGAACTGTTATGATCGGCCGTAAATGACCTTCCTGTGTGGCATTCTACTTTTTGGTAGTCTTTAATATAGTGTAAGCAAACCCATTTGTCATTTTCAAAAGTGCATTTCTGTTTTCAATTCTCGCGCCTATTTTACAAAAACAACCTTCACTAAAATCTCTGTAACTCCCTCAGTTTTTGTGATAGAAACAAAATGTCAACTCCTACTTGTAGCTAACATCTGTACATATCCATAGAACCAAAAACTCAGTGTGATTCTCCCGTTATCACGAATATCGCGCACGGAAAAGGTTGCCGCAAATTTTTCATTTTGAGAAATGTTTACACGTGTAAAATAGCTCTAATCTGCTCCCAACTTTGATTTTAAGATTTCAAATGTTTTCTTTGCATTAAACCATTGCTTGTGTTGGTGTGCAACTATTCAAAGCGGCTCCCATAAGAAATTAGAGCAATTTAAGTATTTTAGACCATATTTGGTGTTTTTGCCCAGTTCATTCTAAAGATTTTAAAAGTCATTCTGACAGTTGAAAAGCCCACTTTGTTTTTATCTTTCTGTGTAAGGGGGTATGGGGGAAGTGAGAGACTGTTTGACCTGTAAATTCCTGAATACCTGCTCTCTCCTCCTGTCTCTTTACATTGCCTATTGGTGGGGTTGAGGGGTGTTGCAGGGGGAACTGTTAACCACAGTGCTATCTGATCTGAAACCAACATAAAAGTATTAGTTTCTATGCTGCATTTGCTTGCTCATAACTTAGTCCCAGTGTATTAAAGACATCATTCTGTGTTCTGTCACCCCATTGGTGATTGTTGTTTACCTATTAAAATATATATTGTGATTTTGATCTTAACTAAGTAAATAAATAATCCCTTATGCAAACCAGCCTGATTTCTGGTCCAGCGTGACCCGGGGTATTCTTAAATAAGGGGTGTGATACGAGTGGTACATCTTTCAAATAATTGAATCCATCTATTAAATAAGTTGTTCCATTGCGCTGTACACTAGGCCGAGAGCAGAGTATCGCGTCTGATTGAAATCCTTAACAAATCTGGGGGCTCGAGTCCAGAGTTTGATTGATTGCCACCCGTGACAGTCTAACACAGCAGTCTAACCTGCAGAGTAATACCACTTTGTGTGGTGTGAGTACTGTGCTACACTGTATAAGCGCCCCTAAAATAAATACTCTAGAAATCAGGCCTGTTTGAAAAAGTTAATTTACCTTGAAATAAGTCAGAAGGAAATTAATATCACCGGGATGGCGACCCCAGTGGAAATCAGTATTGCGAGGGAACACCTACTGCACACATTGTTTGTCAGGAGTGAATCAGTAGAGCAGGATGAGAAAGTCTGGCTGCAGGAACTCAAACAAGAAGTCACTGCCACAGACGTAGATACATGGCAGGACCAGGGTCCATCACACAAGGCACTTAGTGAATTGTATGGCCCCAAAAGTAAAAGAAGAGCAATGTAAAATTGCCAATATAGCGGCTTACCTGTACCTCCACATTGGAGTAATACAGGAAAAATATGTGGAAAGACTAGATCTGGCAAAGAGACAAGTACAATCCCTAGAGAAAACCCAAACTGATCTGGACTCTGCAGAGCAAAGGCTACACAAGAGCCAAGAATCGGAGAGAGAAACCAGACAGTACCTGACAAAAGTAAAGGAAGAACTGGATCTCCTGCAGCAAGAGAAGGCAGAGGAAGATACCAAATTACTGACACTGCAAAAAGAGTGCCAAGAAAGGTTGGATTCTCTACAACAGAACCAACAAAAGCTGGAGCAGCAATTAAATTATAATAGAGCCTGTGCAGGGCAGATAATTGCCCTAGAAAGTCAGATTGATGAACTAAAGGAGGAAAGTAATAAATGAATAGTGAGGGATCTCCACACTCAAACAGAATTTGATGAGGAGCGCCAGAAATTATATGCCATTAGAAAACAAAGGGACGACCTGGCTGAGCAGAGGGGCACTCTAACTCAGGAAAGGGACGCCTTAGGCCAGGAAGACATCCATTTAAAAACAAAGTTAGAAGAAAATCATCTGGCCCTTCAGGAGCTTAGTGGAGTCAAAAACGAATATGAGAAGCTACTAGAGCATACCAGGAGGTTGGAAGATGCTCTGGCAAAGAATAATGAAACCAGTAAGGACCAAACTCAGGAGGTGAGTCTCCTGCAGCAGAAATGGCCCCAATACTCCCAATTAAGGCAGGAAGCACAGAGAGACAATGAGGCTCTCTGTGAAAAGAATGACAGGCTCCATAGACAGATAGCCATGCAGGAACAACTCATAGAGACCAGTAAGGCCTTAATAGAGGAACAAAAGGGTTAGATTCTGGCCTGTCATCAGGGAGTAGGGGCTGAAAGAGATGAGGTAAGATGGGAGAGAGAAACCCCTGAGCATAAGCTCAGGAACCCTGGCATCAGGGACTTTAATCCCTTCAATTCCATGGACTCTGCCACCCCCATGTCCATTGGCTCATATGAACCAAGGGCCAGAGGGATGGTAGACTTCAACACAATGGGAAATATGGGACTGCAGGTCAGCGCCTCCCAGAAATGGATTCCATGAGACTAGGCCCACTAAGAGCATACTAAAAACCTCTTCCAAGCTAGGACAGTGGGTGGGGAATACTCGAGCAATCCTGGGAGCAAGGGAGAGTCAGAAGATTCTTCTGAGCGCCACAGGTCCCAAGAGACTAGGCCCCCACATTCTGCCAGCCATTCCCAAGCTCGCAGAATCAGAGAGAGTCTAGAAGATCAGAAAGCCACCTCTGGTAGCAGTGCCTCTGAGTCAGAGGATGAGTGGACCAGGGTGACCAGAACTAAAAAGGCCAACAAAGTTAAGAGAGCTTTATTCAAGGATCCCCTGAAGCAAATAAAAGCTACTAGGAGCGTCATCACGCCCTACCACAAAAATGCCAAATATTCAGTTTGGGAGCACCTTGAACTGTTTGAGCAAATGATGGAGACTTTCCACCTGAAGGACAGCCACTCAGTATGTAAAGTGGACATTTTCACCCGGGTACTCCAGCTTCTTTGCAGGGCTGGAGGATCAGAACCATTCAAGATGGTCCACCTATAGGGCGGCCATCCTGAAACATTTTTCTACTCATAGAAACCCTCAAGAGGCCCGCAAGGCAGCCTACAACCTACAATGTGGGGAAGACCAGGCCCCACAAGAATTTATCCAGGAATTGAAACGTGCCTTTGCGCAGACCACCAGAAGGGTGCGCACGGACAGTAGGGAGTTTGTCAACACCTTATTTCATGCCCTCCCTAAATACATTATGACCCAGCTAGTGAGGGACTTCCATGAGAAAAGATCACTAGACTGGGTCATTGAACAAGCAACTTGCATCTACGAAGTGCAGAAGCCATTAGAAAGCAAAACTACTAGCAAAAGCCCAAAACCAACCAACACCCCTGCTGCTGCTAAGGTGGCGGAGGTGAAGGTTGACCCCATTTTAGATCTGGAAATGGGGGGCCTAAAACATTCCCGCACAGAACCCTACCAACCCCAGACCCAGAAGGCCCTCAGGCCAATCCCAGACGGGGAGTCAGGGAGTTAACCCCATCAATTGTACCCCTAACTCCCCTGACTACATCAGCCCACAATATAAGGGCAACAGGCCCATCCTGGGCTATGTGTGGACTCCTCCAGCCCAAGCGGGGCTGGGGGGATCCAACCAGACAGCTGCAAACCCAGGAAACCTCCCTCCTCACGTTCCCCAGGAGGGCTGTAATCCCTTAAATGCCGGGCCAAATTTCTTTCCTCACTTTCCTGAGCCCAGACAGGCAAATCTGGGAGAGGGGAGGCCAAGGTTGGAGGGGTACCCAAACTATCCTAACCAGGGGTATTATGTGAGAAGGGATAGCTACCCTTCCCAGGACCAACCCAGGGTAGAACAGAGGACCCCGTACCAGCGAGAGTGGGTGTCCCAACAGGTCCAGAACATGGCACAGGACCTGGGTCGCATGCTGAGGGCTCAACAGAACCCTCAGATGAGCATGGCGACTCAGAACTCCTCAAAGCAAGGGTCTGGTGCTCCAGAACAATGACGGGGGAAGAACCCTGACAACCCACCGGTTCCCAGGGAGGAGGCACAAGGGGAAGGGGGCTGTAAAGATTTAGAGGAAGCTTCCTTCCCCACTTGTGAAAAGCCCCTGGAAACCCAGGAACCGGAACCAAAATCTCCTGCCCCTGAAAATCTGCAACCTAAAGAACAGAGGGTGGGTAGGAGAAATAAAGAGCCTACAAAGGCCCATTTTGTGGAGGAGGTGCAAATCTTCCAGTTTGAAGGAGAGGGGTCCTCCGAGGATTCTAGGAAAATGATCTTCTCCTTCAGGGATGGGGGAACTCCTCCCAAAGAAAAATGGGTCCCAAGAGATCCTGATTAAGACTGGGTAGATGTGGGGACCGAGTTAAAACCACCCATCATCAAACCCCAGAATGACCAGCAAGAAAATCACCTTGTCCAAAACAATCCTGGTGACTGCCTCCAAAAAGGGGAGGGGGGGCAGCCCCGAATCAGAACCAGGGGAGACCAAAATGCCCCCCATATCCAGCTCTCACCTTTTTCTTACAGGTTCCCAAGATCCCAAACAAAATCCTGCCCAAATCACCCATCTATGAGAATCCAAAGGAAAGAAATTACCCCACCAATTGGCCAAAAATGTGCATTATCTTTGGCCCCTTGAGGAAAAGGAGGGAAGATATTATGCCCCGGTCCAAATACAGGGGCAATGAACAATTCCGGCACTGGTGGACCCTGGATCCCAAGCCACCCTTCTGTCAAAAAGGGCCATTGATCACCTGAATTCGGGACAGGGGGAGAAATACCAAATCCTTCTCACCCCTCTTCCTGGACAACTTCAGAACATCGATGGGAATTAAATTCCTGTTGAGGGGACTGTGGATTTAGACATTAAAATTGGGCGACACAAGGTGACGCACCCGGTCATAGTTGTGACTCCAGAGGGAACACCATGTTTACTAGGGAATGACATCCTGCGTAGATTGTCCCCCCTCATAGATTGTGTCAACAAGGTCCACTGGACCCAGACTCACCGACCTATAAAATTGAAACAGAGTGTCAACCATGTTAGTTTAAATGGCACATGTCACATGGTTGAACAAAAACCTGACCAAATTGAATTCCACTTCCAGAATAACCAAATCCCAGACGTGACAGTAATTGCAGTAGGACAACAAACAAGGTGATGGGGAGTCCTCTCTATTTCTGAAAATCAACCTTCCTTCCAGTCTAAGGTGGCATTCCACACTGGAAGAAAACACTCTGAAATTCTATACAAATTCACAATCAGAAAATCCTACTCCTATAGTCCAAAATGATGAGAAATCAGCTCAAAGCCTGGCTGATATTCAGAAAATTGGAGTGCAGTTGTTCCTCCTTATTCAGTTAAATGAAGGGAAGGACTCTGTTCTTGCCCGAGTGTGTGTGAACAACGGTAAGAGCTTCATCAGCGAGGCCATGTTCCGCAAACTCCCAAAAGATCCAGCCATTCCCACATTTAAGCTGTTAGACAAATGGGAAATGGACCTGGAAATACAATTCCAAACATCTCCTGCCTAGCAGGTGTATGCTCAAAATGTCCATAGGCAACAAGAGCATAGTCCATAATTGTTGGGTCGTACGAGATGTCCCTGCTGCATTTTATTTAGGCAATGACATTCTCAATCGCTTTGCCATTAGTTAGGACCTAATAAACTTCAAAGCCTGGTCCCGATTATCGGGTAATCCCATGGACTTTGATGACCCAGAGAAAGCATTTCGGTCAGCTCAACTGCTGCCTTATGCAGTTGAAATTCAGTTTGGAGAGGAAGTCTGCATCCCAGAACGGACCTGACAATTCTCACCGGAAGTAAAAATTAAAACAGGACAGAAACTGAAAAATCCTGACGCCTATGTTCATCTTAATGCTCATTTCCAACAGCAAGGGTTGGGGGCAAACCCAACCCCACTAGTCAACATAGAACACAACACCATTCCAATAGAGGTGGATAACAGCGACCTAAAGAGTATCACGCTGGGCGCAGGCACCATTATTGGAATGGCGGTTGATGACCGACATTTTTCCATCGATTTAGGTAACAAACTGTTAGGACCAATCCCTAAGGACTGCTTTGACAGTAACAGTGATGATGACACAACACCAGACAGGATCTTCACCCGGCATTGGGGAATTTCCTGTTCCTGGTGTACTCTTCCTGCCCTTATGGTAAGGAAGATGTGACATGTGACTTCAGGAGGGATGAGGTGATTTTTCAAGTCCACAAGGACTGTCTTCCCCACCTGAAGCCATCAGTACAAGTCACTACTTTGACGAGGGACTTCTCCACCCAGCTGGAGGAGGCCGCTGAGATAGCCAAAGCAGAAGTCTTTGCAGGTTTCAGGCAGATGGCTGATGAGAGAGTCAACCTTGCTGATGCCTGTGAGACTCTGGAGCAAAAGCAAAAATTGAAACAAGTTTTCTTAGATTTTCAAGATCTCTTTGCGGTGGACTCATATGACTTTGGTCGCACCGACATCCACACAACAATTACCACAGACCCTGGCATGACTCCAGCGTTTGTGAAGCAATATCGCTTTCCTCTCGCATCAATGGAGTCCCTTACTGAAATAATTAAGAACCTTGAGTCCCGTGGGATAATTCGTCCAGTCCACAGCACCTTCAATAATCCGGTGCTGGGGATTTTTAAACCAAACGGCCACTAGAGACTCTGTGCTGAACTAAGGGAGCTCAACAAACGGGTCCATACTTCCCGATGGCCTCTTCCCTACATTGACCAAGGGCTGGCCCAGATCCAAGGGTGAAAGGTATTCACTGCAATAGACCTGACCAATGGGTACTGGACTGTAACTGTCAGTAGGGAGAACCAATACAAGCTGGCCTTTACCTTCGGGGGGCAGCAGTACACTTGGACCCGGACTCCCTTTGGATAAATCAACTCCGGCAATGAATTTAACTTCTTTCTGCACAAGGCCATGCCCGACTTGGGTGAAAGGGGTAACCTGGCCTATGTAGATAATGTTCTAGTCAAAAGTTCCAACTGTGGAGGAACACATAGCGGAGATCCATTATGTTCTGACACAGTTGAGGGCTGCAGGGGCAAAACTCTTTTTTCCAAAAGGAAGAGTGGTGCAGAACCTGTGTCAATTTCTTGGGGCATGAGATAACTCATGAAGGTCTCTGTCCTCAGGAAAAGAAAGTAGAAGCACTCCAGAAAATAAAAGACCTAAGAACTAAGAAACTAAGAAGCCTCCTTGGACTAACTAATTACAGCAGAAAGTTCATTGAGGACTACGCAGAGATCACGCGACCCCTGATCCATCTGTTGAAGGGGGGGTCAAGTGGGAGTGGGGTCCCGAACAAGGCGACGCAATAAGACAACTCAAAAGAAGCCTCTCACAAGCACCTTGCCTAGCCTACCCTGTCAAAAACAAGGAGTTCTTCTTGGAGACAGGGTTCTCAAATAAATGCCTGACTGCAGTATTATACCAAAAGCATGACAAGGTCAATAAAGTAATCTCCTATGCGAGTAAGTGTGGAGGAAAAATTCAATGATTGTGAGAAGGCACTCCTGGCAACGGTGTGGGCGTTGAAGAATTACTGCCCGTTTATCCAGGGGGAACACATCATAGTGGAGACTCCACACCAACCTTTGCAATATCTTTAAAGTGACAGAATCTGGCCCGGAAATGTGAGTAATTTCCTGTTTACTTCCTGGATTCTGTCAATGCAAGGCTTTCCTGTGGAGGTCAGATATGGCCAAAACAAGAAGAGTCCCCTCGCGCAAGGTCTGGCTGACTTGCATGGTTGTGCCAAAGAAAACTGTTTCGAGGACGAAAGTCTTAAAATCAAGGACAACCTGGAGGCATATCTTAATTCACCACACAAATTCTAAGAAGAAGACAAGTGTGAGGAAATTCCCACTATCTATGTGGATGGGTGCTCCTACCTTGTTGACAACAACGGGGAAAAGGAACTTGTGGCCAGCGTGGGGAATGCTTGGGTGAATGATGCCCAGAACCCTCCGTTGGGTACAAAATCGGTCCCCGAAGTAGTCAAGTGGCAGAGTTGATGGCTGTGCATCAAGCCATCCTCACTGCTGTCCAACACCAACTTCACAAACTGGTCATAATCACTGATTCAGATTATGTACGGAACGGGTTCGTGGAGCACCTGGTTAATTGGAAAACCAGAGGCATGCTATGTGCTAATAATAAACCATTGAAACACAGAAAATTGATACAAAATATTGATGATCTGGTCACCTCCAGTGGAATGACCATCTACTGGAAAAAGATCAGGGGTCATTCTAAGGTAGAGGGACCAGACAAAACTGGAAATGACCTAGCTGATCAGCTGGCCAAAACCAGAGCCATCCAAGGGGATCTACTTGAGATCGAGTCCCTGTTGGGGGAAATCCAGGTCACTGCTATCACTATGTCCCAGACAAATGCTCACAATGAACTCTCAACTGCACAATGGAGTAAGGAGAACCCAAATGCTGATTTGATTACGGCTCAAAAAGGGGATCCAATAATTAGTAAGTTTTATCAACACATTGAGGACCCTGAGAACTTTCCCCTGAAGAATGCCGATTACATTGGGAAAGAGGACCTCAGAGTGTTGATGAAATGTTCCGAATCTAAGACGGTTTGCTGGTGAGGAAATCCATATCTGGCCATGACCAGTGGGTGGTCTCTACCTCATTCCGAAGCCTGATGCTAAATCATGCCCATGATGCGGCCACAGCCGGTCATCGGGGGTTTCATACGATATTAGAAATCTTGCGAGAGGTTGCATACTAGCCAGACATGGGGCAGGACCTCGACCAATACCTGAAGGGGTGTCTTGTGTGTGCACAATTTCAGCCAACATCACTCACACACTGTGCTTCCCTCCAAAAGAGGGGGATGACACTGCCTTGGTCAGATTTGCAAGTCGCTTTTATCGGGCCCGTGATTCGCTCCTCTAGGGGGAACAGGTATGTTGACCGTAACATGCTTGTTCACTAAATGGGTGGGATGTCTCCCGGCCCCAAATTGCAAGGCAGAAACAGCAGCTCCCCTGATGATCAATCACATCTTCTCGCGTTTTGGACTACCCCAAAGGATTGAGTCAGACCGTGGTAGCCACTTCACTAGCGAAGTGATGACAAAGATGTGGGAGATACTTGGGTTCAAAAGGAAACTACACATTGCCTACCGGCCATCCTCTAGTGGTTGAGTTGAGAGATACAACAAAACTATTGTGAGCATATTAAAAAAGTTTGTGGCAGATTCTGGGCCAAGTTGGGACATTCGATTATCCCTTGTCCTGATGGCCATCAGATCTACCCCTTCTTCTGCAACAAAAATGTCTCAGTTTGAGCTGATGACTGGACAAAGGATGGTGCTACCCCAGCATCTGCTCTACAGAACCCAAGAGCAGACCTTTATAAATGCCTCCACAACTCATGTTGAGAATCTGAGAAAACACCTTCAACATGCTTTTGCCTATGCTCAGCGGAATCTAGAAAGATCTGCAGACAGTATGAAGACCCACTATGATCTTAAGACAACTAAAAAAGAATACCAAGTGGGAGACCGGGTCTACTTGTACAATTTCCAAAGGAACCAAGCCAAACACTGCAAATTCCTCCCAACTTGGCGGGGTCCTTTTGAAATTGTAGCCAGAATCTCACCAGTCGCCTTCAGAATCTGCATACCCAAGGGCAGTTTGGCAGAAGGGGAAGACAAGTGGGTCCACATAAACCAGCTGAAGAGTTGCCATCCCAGGCATACTTTGCGGCAAATAGAGGGGCCAACCGGAAACCCAGAGGGGGAAAATCCGGAAACCTAGAAGAAATAACCTGTTAAAACCATTAGGAAATATAGGCAGGGAATATTGTAAAATCAATGCATGCATCTGCCCCACTACACCCTTGGGGAGTAGTAGTGGGGAAATTTCCATAACCATGCTATGTTCTGTTTCCTAGCATTGGAACTAAGAATCATCTAATCACCAAGGTGGACCACGAGGGGACCGGGAGGAAAGACCCAGGGAGCCCGGAGTGTCA
The DNA here is from genome assembly GCF_040938575.1 of Ambystoma mexicanum. Lineage (NCBI taxonomy): Eukaryota > Metazoa > Chordata > Amphibia > Caudata > Ambystomatidae > Ambystoma > Ambystoma mexicanum. The sequence continues at coordinate 860,831,899 of NC_090930.1, read as the reverse complement.
CTCCATACACCTAACCAGAACCAGCAAGACTCCTGACCAGAACCAGCTAGGAGAGTGGGTCGCCTCCAGTACTGACGGGAGAAGCAGCTGAATTTCTTTGCATGGACAAAAGAAAAAGAACATCCCAATCTCCTGACTTTCCCTTGACGGGCAGCCAAACTCAAGTCGGGAGGGGGGATTCTGTGGGATGTATTGACCCACTTTTGCTCTGCTATGCTGCATCACTCTGTTATGGTGGGGCCAGAAACAGCAAAATGGCCGCAAAACCCTTGTGCGCAGCAAAACCCCTGAAAACCATGCTTTGCAGCGCACAAAAAGATGGCTGCCCAATCTGCCACGCCTGTTGTCAGTGGTGTAACAGAGCTCTCACTACTGAAATGTCTCACAGGGCTCCACAACAATTGAAAGTGGACTGCGGAAGGAAAAAGCAGTGCTTTGCTAAATGAAACTCCAATATTGCTTTAAATCACCTTTTCTTTGCTGCTGAAACTTCAGAATCCGGGTACAGAACACCTTCCAAATATTCAAAATTCCCACTGTGTGCCACAATCCACGTAGTTTAAAGAATCACTGTGAACTTACAAGGTCCTGAAAGGCTAACATCATAAAGAGATCTCCACAGCAAAAGCAGCCTGTCTGAGGATCTGTAAAAAAATCTCTGTGCAGCAGAGGGCTATTTGTGATGACAGCTGTCAGGGGCCTTCCTGATTAAACTTTAACATGTTATAAACTGAAAGTTAAATGTTTGCAATATAAGAGGCCTGTTACTGATAGTAACCCATATTATAGTTGTTTTTGATCCCACAGGTTTAAAATCTTGAATGAGAATTTTATTTGTCTTTTGATACAAAAAGTTTGTTTTGTGCTATGGAAAAGCCAAAAGAATTTAACAATTAAATTAAACCTGGCTGAAGATGCAAAACTGGAATAGCAGGTTTTTCTCACACAAGGAAGGCCTTCCCTCAGCAGGAACTCACGGGGAAGTGTTAATTGCTAGGTTGGAACAGAATTTGGTTTACAGAGGGAAAAGGAACAATGACAAGCTGCAGCAAGAAACTCAAAGTGTGAATAGGGTCGTAAAGGGCCTCTGCCAGGAACAAACAAGGAGGAGACTGCTCCTGGACTGCAGGGAGACAAAAAGAGGCGGACCCAAACAACCATCTGTGGCTGAACATTAACAAAGAACACTTTTTAAAAGACTTATAACTTGCTAGTCAAAATGGTGAAAATATAAAAATGACAGTTGTTCATTTAATTTCGGGCTGCACGTTTTAAGAGGCGGCAAAACCGTGTGACATGTTCTGGAAAGCAATGGCAAGAAATGTGATTTTATGCAGAATACGTGACTGTTAGAATTGTGAAAATGTACATGCATGTCCCCATGTTAAACACGCATATCTGTGGAAAGTTGCAGAAAAATCAGACAGTGTGTTCATAGCAAAAAGGACAAAATTCTGTGGAAAGCGGAGACAAGATCCCACAGCTACGGGGTTTTGAGGAATAGCTGCTATGTAAAATATGGCATCTTTGCGTGTAATTTGTATAAAGGTGACTAATGTAGAAATGTACATTTAAGGTAAAATCCGATTTTGAGACCAGTGGCTATAGGGCGGTCTCTGAGGATTGTAAAAGAAAATCATAAACCTGACATCACCCAGCCTTGAGCCAATCACTCAAATTGCAAGGCGGAGATGAAGTATTGACCCTATCCCAGCACAAAGGGGCAAGCTTAGATAAGCCAGCCCACACACCCCCTGTATGATGTCATTTCATAGCATAAATAGAGACAGCTCATCAGATATAGAGACGCACCGATCCACTCACCCTCCTGATGCTGGCAGAGTGCCCTGCTGCTGAAATCTAAATCTTCCTTGTTCCAGACTCCAGAAACTTGGCAAAGCAAGGGCCAATAAAAGATCCTCAGAACCAAGAAGGGCAGATCCAGTCCTGTGCCGTGCTGTGACCAGAGTGCTTAGCTGACCCCGTCTAGTCTTGTGCCATGCTATGACCAGAGCGCCTTGCTGACCCTGTCCAGTGTTGGGGCTGTGCTGTGACCAGAGCGCATTGCTGACCCTGCCCAATCCGATGTGCCCAGCTGTCAGTCCCTGATAGGTCCAGAATCCTGACGGTCCCATTTAAAAACTTATCCAGTGAGTATAAATAGGAAGAACTGTGTCAGATAGCGTATGTACTTTGCATAGGCTTGTCCCTAGTTTATACCCATCCTATCTTCATTTAGAACCAGTATTGTTAGAACTATCTTTGCACAGACTCTTATCTCACATGTGTTCCTAAACTCTAACTTCCCATTGATTGATTGAGAAAGTAATTACCAAACCAAACAGAAAGCAGAGTATCACACCTCAACTGTTATGATCGGCCGTAAATGAACTTCCTGTGTGTCATTCTACTTTTTGGTAGTCTTTAATATAGTGTAAGCAAACCCATTTGTCATTTTCAAAAGTGCATTTCTGTTTTCAATTCTCGCGCCTATTTTACAAAAAGGACCTTCACTAAAATCTCTGTAACTCCCTCAGTTTTTGCGATAGAAGAAAAATGTCAACTCCTACTTGTAGCTAACATCTGTGATTCTCCCTTTATCGCGAATATCGCGCACGGAAAAGTTTGCCGCAAATTTTTCATTTTGAGAAATGTTTACACGTGTAAAATAGCTCTAATCTACTCCCAACTTGGATTTTAAGATTTCAAAGGTTTTCTTTGCATTAAATCATTGCTTGTGTTGGTGTGCAACTATTCAAAGCGGCTCCCATAAGAAATTAGAGCAATTTAAGTACTTTAGACCATATTTGGTGTTTTTGCCCAGTTTATTCTAAAAATATTAAAAGTCATTCTGGCAGTTGAAAAGCCCACTTTGTTTTTCTGTTTCTGTCTAAGGGGGCAAGGGGGTAGTGAGACACTGTTTGACCTGTACATTCCAGAATACCTGCTCTCTCCTCCTGTCTCTTTACATTGCCTATTGGTTTGGTTGAGGGGTGTTGCAGGGGGAACTGTTAACCACAGTGCTATCTGATCTGAAACCAACACAAAAGTATTAGCTTCTGTGCTGCATTTGCTTCCTCATAACTTAGTCCCAGTGTATTAAAGACATCATTCTATGTTCTGTCACCCCATTGGTGATTGTTGTTTACCTATTAAAATATATATTGTGATTTTGATCTTAACTAAGTAAATAAATAATCCCTTTTACAAACCAGCCTGATTTCTGGCCCAGCGTGACCTGGGGTATTCTTAAATAAGGGGTGTGATACGAGTGGTACATTTTTCAAATAATTGAATCCATCTATTAAATAAGTTGTTCCATTGCGCTGTACACTAGGCCGAGAGCAGAGTATAGCGCCTGATTGAAATCCTTAATAAATCTGGGGGCTCGAGTCCAGAGTTTGATTGATTGCCACCCGTGACAGTCTAACACAGCAGTTTAACCTACAGAGTAATACCACTTTGTGTGGTGTGAGTATTGTGCTACACTGTATAAGCGCCCCTAAAATAAATACTCTAGAAATCAGGCCTGTTTAAAAAAGTTAATTTACCTTAAATAAGTCGGAAGGAAATTAATATCACCGGGATGGCGACCCCAGTGGAAATCAATATTGCGAGGGAACACCTACTGCACAAATTGTTTGTCAGGGGTGAATCGGTAGAGCAGGATGAGAAGTTCTGACTTCAGAAATTCAAACAAGAAGTCACTGCTACAGACGTAGATACATGGCAGGACCAGGGTCCATCACACAAGGCACTTAGTGAATTGTATATGGCCCCAAAAGTAAAAGAAGAGCAATGTAAAATTGCCAAAATAGCGGCTTACCTGTACCTCCACATTGGAGTAATACAGGAAAAATATGCCGAAAGCCTAGATCTGGCAAAGAGGCAAGTACAATCCCTAGAGAAAACCCAAACTGATCTGCACTCTGCAGAGCAAAGGCTACACAAGAGCCAAGAATCAGAGCGAGAAACCAGACAGTACCTGACAAAAGTAAAGGAAGATCTGGATCTCCTGCAGCAAGAGAAGGCAGAGCAAGATACCAAATTACTTACTCTGCAAAAAGAGTGCCAAGAAAGGTTGGATTCTCTACAACAGGACCAACAAAAACTGGTGCAGCAATTAAATTATAATAGAGCCTGCGCAGGGCAGATAATTGCCCTAGAAAGTCAGATTGATGAACTAAAGGAGGAAAATAATAAATGAATAGTGAAGGATCTCCACACTCAAACAGATTTTGATGTGGAGCGCCAGAAATTATATGCCATTTGAAAACAAAGGGACGACCTGGCTGAGCAGAGGGGCACTCTAACTCAGGAAAGGGACGCCTTAGGCCAGAAAGACAGCCATTTAAAAACAAAGCCAGAAGAAAATCACCTGGCCCTTCAGGAGCTTAGTGGAGTCAAAAACGAATATGAGAAGCTACTAGAGCATACCAGGAGGGTGGAAGATGCTCTGGCAAAGAATAATGAAACCAGTAAGGACCAAACTCAGGAGGTGAGTCTCCTGCAGCAAAAATTGGCCAAAAACTCCCAATTAAGGCAGGAAGCACAGAGAGACAATGAGGCTCTCTGTGAAAAGAATGACAGGCTCCATAGAGAGATAGCCATGCAGGAACAACTCATAGAGACCAGTAAGGCCTTAATAGAGGAACAAAAGGGTCAGATTCTGGCATATCATCAGGGAGTAGGGGCTGAAAGAGATGAGGTAAGATGGGAGAGAGAAACCCCTGAGCATAACCTCAGGAACCCTGGCATCAGGGACTTTAATCCCTTCAATTCCATGGACTCTGCCACCCCCATGTCCACTGGCACATATGAACCAAGGGCCAGAGGGATGGTAGACTTCAACACAATGGGAAATATGGGACTGACAGGTCAGCGCCTCCCAGAAATGGATGGGCGGGCGTCTGTGTACAGGTTCCCTAATGCGAGGGCCATCTTCTCTGATCAGGGAGACTCCAGTGAGGGGAGAATCAGAGAACTGGATCCTCAGAAATATCACCTACCTAGAGATCAGGCAGTGAAATTTGGTGGGGAATTGCATGAGACTAGGCCCACTAAAAGCATACTAAAAACCTCTTCCAAGCTAGGACAGTGGGGGGGGGGGGGGATACTCAACCAATCCTGGGAGCAAGGGAGAGTCAGAAGACTCTTCTGAGCGCCACAGGTCCCAAGAGACTAGTCCTCCACATTCTGCCAGCCATTCCCAAGCTCTCAGAATCCTAGAGAGTCTAGAAGATCAGAAAGTCGCCTCTGAGTCAGAGGATGATTGGACCAGGGTGACCAGAACTAAAAAAGCCAACAAAGTTAAGAGAGCTTTACTCAAGGATCCCCTGAAGCAAATAAAAGCTATTAGGAGCATCATCACGCCCTACCACAAAAATGCCAAATATTCAGTTTGGGAGCACCTTGAATTGTTTGAGCAAATAATGGAAACTTTCCACCTGAAGGACAGCCAAAGCTGTATTCAGTATGTAAAGTGGACATTTTCACCTGAGTACTCCAGCTTCTTTGCAGGGCTGGAGGATCAGAGCCATTCAAGATGGTCCACCTATAGGGCGGCCATCCTGAAACATTTGTCTATTCATAGAAACCCTCAAGAGGCCCGCAAGGCAACCTACAACCTACAATGTGGGGAAGATCAGGCCCCATAAGAATTTATCCAGGAATTGAAATGTGCCTTTGCACAGACCACCAGAAGGGTACGCACTGACAGTAGGGAGTTTGTCAACACCTTCTTTCATGCCCTCCCTAAGTACATTATGACCCAGCTAGTGAGGGACTTTCATGAGAAAATATCACTAGACTGGGTCATTGAACAAGCAACTCGCATCTACGAAGTGCAGAAGCCACTAGAAAGCAAAAATACTAGCAAAAGCCCAAAACCAACCAACACCCCTGCTGCTGTTAAGGTGGCGGAGGTGAAGGTTGCCCCCATTTTATATCTGGAGATGGGGGGGCCTAAAACATTCCCGCACAGAACCCTACCAACCCCAGACCCAGAAGGCCCTCGGGCCAATCCCAGACAGGGAGTCAGGGAGGTAACCCCACCAATGGGACCCCTAACTCCCCTGACTACATCATCCCACGATATAAGGGCAACAGGCCCATCCTGGGCTATGTGTGGACTCCTCCAGCCCAAGCTGGGGGGGGGTCCAACCAGACAGCTGGAAACCCAGGAAACTTCCCTCCTCACTTTCCCCAGGAGGGCAGTAATCCCTCAAATTTCAGGCCAAATTTCTTTCCCCGGTACCCGCCAAACCTCAACCCCCAAAGCAACCCTTCTTTATTTCCCCACTTTCCTGAACCCAGACAGCCCAATCTGGATGAGGGGAGGCCAAGGGTGGAGGGGTACCCAAACTATCCTAACCAGGGGTATTATGCGAGAAGGGATAGCTACCCTTCCTGGGACCAACCCAGGGTGGAACAGAGGACCCCGTGCCAGCAAGAGCGGGTGTCCAAACTGGAGCGCCAGGTCCAGAACATGGCACAGGACCTGGGTCGCATGCTGAGGGCTCAACAGAAACCTCAGATCAGCATGGCGACTCAGAACTCCTCAAAGCAAGGGTCTGGTGCTCCAGAACAATGACGGGGGAAGAATCCTGACAAGCCACCAGTTCCCAGGGAGGAGGCACAAGGGGAAGGGGGCTGTAAAGCCTTAGAGGAAGCTTCCTTCCCCACTTGTGAAAAGCCCCTGGAAACCCAGGAATCAGAACCAAAATCTCCTGCCCCCGAAAATCTGCAACCTAAAGAACAGAGGGTGGTTAGGAGAAATAAAGAGCCTACAAAGGCCCATTTTGTGGAGGAGGTGCAAATCTTCCAGTTTGAAGGAGAGGGGTCCTCCGAGGATTCTAGGAAAAGGATCTTCTCCTTCAGGATTGGGGGAACTCCTCCCAAAGAAAAATGGGTCCCAAGAGATCCTGATCAAGACTGGGTAGATGTGGGGACCGAGTTAAAACCGCTCATCATCAAACCCCAGAATGACCAGCAAGAAAATCACCTTGTCCAAAACAATCCTGTTGACTGCCTCCAAAAAGGGGGGGGCAACCCAGAATCAGAACCAGGGGAGCCCAAAACTCCCCCAATATCCAGCTCTCACCTTTTTCTTGCAGGATCCCAAGATCCCAAACAAAATCCTGCCCAAATCACCCATCTATCAGAATCCAAAGCAAAGAAATTAACCCACCAATTGGCCAAAAATGTGCATTATCTTTGGCCCCTTGAGGGAAAGGAGGGAAGATTTTATGCCCCGGTCCAAATACAGGGGCAATGTACAATTCCGGCACTGGTGGACACTGGATCCCAAGCCACCCTTCTGTCAAAAAGGGCCTTTGATCACCTGAATTTGGGAAGGGGGGAGAAATACCAAATCCCTCTCACCCCTCTTCCTGGACAACTTCAGAACTTCGATGGGAATGAAATTCCTGTCGAGGGGACTGTGGATTTAGACATTAAAATTGGGTGACACAAGGTGAAGCACCCGGTCATTGTTGTGACTCCAGAGGGAACACCATGCTTACTAGGGAATGACATCCTGCGTAGATTGTCCCCCCTCATAGATTGTGTAAACAAGGTCCTCTGGACCCAGACTAACCAACCAATAAAATTGAAACAGAGTGTCAACCATGTTAGTTTAAATGGCACATGCTACATGGTTGAACAAAAACCTGACCAAATAGAATTCCACTTCCAGAATAACCAAATCCCAGACGTGACAATAATTGCAGTAGGACAACAAACTGGTGATGGGGAGTCCTCTCTATTTCTGAAAATCAACCTTCCTTCCAGTCTAAGGTGGCATTCCACACTGGAAGGAAACACTCTGAAATTCTATACAAATTCACAATCAGAAAATCCTACTCCTATAGTCCAAAATGATGAGAAATCAGCTCAAAGCCTGGCTGATATGCAGAAAATTGGAGAGCAGGTGTTCCTCCTTATTCAGTTAAATGAAGGGAAGGACTCTGTTCTCGCCCGAGTGTGTGTGAACAACGGTAAGAGCTTCATCACCGAGGCCATGTTCCTCAAACTCCCAAAAGATCCAGCCATTCCCACATTTAAACTGTTAGACAAATGGCAAATGGACCTGGAAACACCCAATTCCAAAAATTCTCCTGCCTAGCAAGTGTATGCTCAAAATGTCCATAGTCAACAAGAGCATAGTCCATCATTGTTGGGTCGTGCGAGATGTCCTTGCTGCATTTTATTTAGGCAGTGACATTCTCAATCGCTTTGCCATTAGTTTGGACCTAATAAACTTCAAAGCCTGGTCCCAATTAGCGGGTAATCCAATGGACTTTGATGACCCAGAGAAAGCATTTTGGTTAGCTCAACTGCTGCCTTATGCAGTTGAAATTCAGATTGGAGAGGAAGTCTCTATCCCAGAACGGACCCGACAATTCTCACTGGAAGTAAAAATTAAAAGAGGACAGAAACTGAAAAATCCTGACGCCTATGTTCATCTTAATGCTCATTTCCAACAGCAAGGGTTGGGGGTAAACCCAACCTCACTAGTCAACATAGAACACAACACCATTCCAATAGAGGTGGATAACAGCGAACTAAAGAGTATCACTCTGGGCGCAGGCACCATTATTGGAATGGAGGTTGATGACCGACATTTTTCCATAGATTTAGGTAACAAACTGTTAGGACCAATCCCCAAGGACTGCTTTGACAGTAACAGTGACGATGACACAACACCAGACAGGATCTTCACCCGGCATGTGGGAATTTCCTGGTGTACTCTTCCTGCCCTTATGGTAAGGAAGATGTGACATGTGACTTCAGGAGGGATGAGGTGATTTTTCAAGTCCACAAGGACTGTCTTCCCCACCTGAAGCCATCAGTCCAAGTCAGTATTTTGACCAGGGACTTCTCCACCCAGCTGGAGTAGGCCGCTGAGATAGCCAAAGCAGAAGTCTTTCCAGGTTTCAGGCAGATGGCTGATGAGAGTCAACCTAGCTGATGCCTGTGAGACTCTGGAGCAAAAGCAAAAATTGAAACAATTTTTCTTAGATTTTCAAGAGCTCTTTGCGGTGGACTCATATGACTGTGGTCGCACCAACATCCACACAACAACAATTCCCAAGGACCCTGGCATGACTCCAGTGTTTGTGAAGCAATATCGCTTGCCTCTCGCATTAATGGAGTCCGTTACCGAAATAATTAAGAACCTTGAGTCCTGTGGGATAATTCGTCCAGTCCACAACACCTTCAATAATCCGGTGCTGGGGATTTTGAAACCAAACGGCCAGTGGAGACTCTGTGCTGACCTAAGGGAGCTCAAAAAACGGGTCCATACTTCCCGATGGCCTCTTCCCTACATTGACCAAGGGCTGGCCCAGATCCAAGGGTCAAAGGTATTCACTGCAATAGACCTGACCAATGGGTACTGGACTGTACCTGTCAGTAGGGAGGACCAATACAAGCTGGCCTTTACCTTTGGGGGGCAGCAGTACACTTGGACCCGGACTCCCTTTGGATACATCAACTCCGGCAATGAATTTAACATATTTCTGCATAAGGCCATGCCCGATTTGGGTGAAAGTGGTAACCTGGCCTATGTAGATGATGTTCTAGTCAAAAGCTCAACTGTGGAGGAACACATAACGGTGATCTGTTATGTTCTGACATAGTTGAGGGCTGCTGGAGCAAAACCCTCTTTCCAAAAGGCACAGTGGTGCAGAACCCGTGTCAATTTCTTGGGGCATGAGATAACTCCTGAAGGTCTCTGTCCCCAGGAAAAGAAAGTAGAAGCACTCCAGAAAATAAAAGACCCCACAACTCTGCGGAAACTAAGGAGCCTCCTTGGACTAACTAATCAGTGGTCAAGTGGCAGTGGGGTCCATAACAAGGCGAGGCAGTAAGACAACTCAAAAGAAGCCTCTCACAAGTGCCTTGCCTAGCTTACCCTGTTAGAAACAAGGAGTTATTCTTGGAGACAGGGTTCTCAAATGCATGCTTGACCGCAGTATTATACCAAAAGCATGACAAGGTCAATAGAGTAATCTCCTGTGCGAGTAAGACTTTACCCTCTGTGGAGGAAAAATTCAACAATTGTAAGAAGGCACTCCTGGCAATGGTGTGGGTGTTGAAGAATTACCGCCCGTTTATCCAGGGGGAACACATCATAGTGGGGACTCCACACCAACCTTTGCAATATCTTCAAAGTGACAGAATCCGGGCCGGAAATGTGTGTAATTCCCCGAGTTACTTCCTGGATTCTGTCAATGCAAGGCTTTCCTGTGGAGGTCAGATATGGCCAAAACAAGAAGAGTCCCCTCGCGCAAGGTCAGGCTGACTTGCATGATTGTGCCAGAGAAAACTGTCTTGAGGACGAAAGTCTTAAAATCAAGGACAACATGGAGGCATACCTTAATTCCCCACACAAATTCTATGAAGAAGACAAGTGTGAAGGAATGCCCACTGTCTATGTGGATGGGTGCTCCTACCATGTTGACAACGGGGAAAAGGAACTTGTGGCCAGCGCGGGGAATGCATGTTTGAACGATGCCCTAGAACCCTCCGTTGGGTACAAAACTGGTCCCCGAAGTAGTCAAGTGGCAGAGTTGATGGCTCTGCATCAAGCCATTCTCACCGCTGTCCAACACCAACTTCACGAACTGGTCATAATCACTGATTCAGATTATGTACGGAACGGGTTCGTGGAGCACCTGTTTAATTGGAAGCATGCTATGTGCTAATAATAAACCATTGATACACCAAAAATTGATACAAAATATTGATGATCTGGTCACCTCGAGTGGGATGACCATCTACTGGAAAAAGTCAAGGGTCATTCTAAAGTAGAGGGACCAGACAAAACTGGACATGACCTAGCTGATCAGCTGGCCAAAACCAGAGCCATCCAAGGGGATCTATTTGAGATTGAGTCCCTGTTGGGGGAAATCCAGGTCACTGCTATCACTAGGTCCCAGACAAATGCTCACAATTAACTCTCAACTGCACAATGGACTAAGGAAACCCCAGATGCTGATTTGATTACGGCTCAAAAAGGGGATCCAATAGTTTGTAAGTTTTATCAACACATTGAGGACCCTGAGAACTTTCCCCTGATGGATGCCGATTACATTGGGAAAGAGGACCTCAGAGTGTTGATGAAATGTCCAAAAATGTTCCGAATCCAAGACAGCTTGCTGGTGAGGAAATCCATATCTGGCCATGACCAGTGGGTGGTCCATACCTCATTCCGAAGCCTGATGCTAAGTCACACCCATGATGCGGCCACAGCCGGTCATCGGGAGTTGCATACGAAAGGTTGCGAAAGGTTGCATACTGGCCACACATGGGGCAGGACCTCGACCAATACCTGAAGGGGTGTCTTGTGTGTGCACAATTTCAGCCAACATCACTCACACACCATGTTCCCCTCCAAAAGAGGGGGATGACACTGCCTTGGTCAGATTTGCAAGTCGATTTTATCAGGCCCGTGATTCGCTCCTCTAGGGGGAACAAGTACATGTTGACCGTAACATGCGTGTTCACTAAATGGGTGGAATGTCTCCCGGCCCCAAATTGCAAGGCAGAAACAGCAGCTGCCCTGATGATCAATCGCATCTTCTCGCGTTTTGGACTACCCCAAAGGATTGAGTCAGACCGAGGTAGCCACTTCACTAGCGAAGTGATGACAAAGATGTGGGAGATACTTGGGGTCAAAAGGAAACTACACATTGCCTTCCGGCCATTCTCTAGTGGTGGAGTGAGAGATACAACAAAACTATTGTGAGCATATTAAAAAAGTTTGTGGCAGATTCTGGGCCAAGTTGGGACATTCTATTATCCCTTGTCCTGATGGCCATCAGATCTACCCCTTCTTCTGCAAACAAAAATGTCTCAGTTTGAACTGATGACTGGACGAAGGATGGTGCTACCCGAGCATCTGCTCTGCAGAACCCAAGAGCAGATCTTTATAAATGCCTCCACAACTCATGTTGAGAATCTGAGAAAACACCTTCAACATGCTTTTGCCTATGCTCAGCGGAATCTAGAAAGATCTGCAGACAGTATGAAGACCCACTATGATCTTAAGACAACTAAAAAAGAAAACCAAGTGGGAGACCCGGTCTACTTGTACAATTTCCAAAGGAACCAAGCCAAACAGCGCAAATTCCTCCCAACTTGGCGGCGTCCTTTAGAAATTGTAGAAAGAATCTCACCAGTCGCCTTCAGAATCCGCATTCCCAAGGGCAGTTTGGCAGAAGGGGAAGACAAGTGGGTCCACATAAAGCAGCTGAAGAGTTGCCATCCCAGGCATACTTTGCTGCAAATAGAGGGGCCAACCGGAAACCCAGAGGGGGAAAATCCGGAAACCTGGAAGAATTCACCTGTTAAAACCATTAGGAAATATAGGCAGGGAATATTGTAAATTATATTCAATGCATGCATCTGCCCCACTACACCCTTGGGGAGTAGTAGTGGGGAAATTTCCATAACCATGCTATGTTCTGTTTCCTAGCATTGGAACGAAGAATCATCTAATCACCAAGGAGGACCACGAGGGGACCGGGAGGAAAGACCCAGGGAGCCTGAAGTGCCACTCCATACACCTAACCAGAACCGGCGAGGAGAGCGGGTCACCTCCAGCACTGATGGGAGAAGCAGCTGAATTTCTTCACATGGACAAAAGAAAAATAACATCCCAATCTCCCAACTTCCCCTTGACGGGCGGTCAAACTCAAGCGGGGAGGGGGGACTCTGTGAGATGTATTGACCCAGTTTTGCTCTGCTATGCTGCATCACTCTGTGTCAAGACTTGATGGTCGCGAGGAACAAGAATACCCCCATCCCGAAGCCACCAACAGCAAGAAAATAATCACTTGCTGTTCGAGGATTAGGGCCACAGGTAGAGAAACAGGATACCCGCATGGTCCAGATGACTTCTGTAAGGGAAAAGGAACAGGTAAGATCAGGAACACACAAAGCAGAACTATACAGTATTACCCAAAGGAGAATGACACCTACCAAGAACCATGGGATGGAAATCCTAAACAATGGGTTAATGCCTGCTCCCTCAGTGGGCTGAGATCAGAGAGGCCAGAGAAGGAAAGATGGAATGCCACACTGGAAACCACCTGAGTAGGATGCTCCGGGAGGATGGAAGTTGGAGCAACAAGTTAACAACAGTGAGTCCGGGTATGTCTTTGCCAAGGGAGTTGACTAAAGATGATCCAAGGGACGGTCCGTGGTCTGTAATTCCAAGAGTCCGATAGAGACCAAACAAAGTACCAAAAAGGGAAAAGCCGAGGAATCCATAATTCATAGTCCGTGGTCAAAAAACAGTAGTTCCAGGTAACAAGAACAAAGAGGAGGCTTCAAAACGACGTGAACAAACAACTCAGAAGCGTCGTGTAGCATTCTGGAGCTCCTTAAATACCTGGAGACATGTCTCGTGATTTTTAAGGATGCGTTACGCGTCACGTGACCACTGCGTTGGTCGGTGGAGGTTTGCTGGATCCAATGAAAATGCGGTGGTCCAAAGAGGCGTGGCCTTTATGCCGTGCCATGATAAGTCTGTTGTTGGGGAGTAGGAGTGGTGGAAGCCATAACATGTGGTTTGGTGAAGGTCTGGGTATTATACAGGTTTGATGCCCCTAGTGGTTGTTTGCCAGAGGTGGCCCGATTGTGCATTGAGGACATACGCCAGGGGAGTCACCACTTGAGACAAATGCGATGACCCCTTACCTGACGTTTTCTCCAATGGCCTCCCTAACTCCTCCCACCAGCGGAAGGTCTGACCTCAAGGGGGGGAATGGAGGGTGATCTGACGTGAGAGCTCGTACCCGTTCTGGGACGTGGATGGGAAGGAGCACAAGGTTGGGTGAAAAAAACGTGCTGTAGGCATGACAGAATCCCCCCAAAGGAAAAAGGGAATAAAGGTGCACGCTCAAGATTTTACGGTTTAAATAGATATAAATTCAAGGATCAAAGGTTAAGGATTTTTGGGTGTGGGGGAGGAAAAGCGGTCCTGGCACAGGGCCACAAAAATGTAAGAAAGTGAGAAAAAGAGGATCCAAAAAGGAACCCTCCAGTCTCCTGCACACCTTTAAATTGCGTCGATATGACACCTAAACATTGATTCAAAACAACTTGTACATGGTTCAAAGTAGAAATTTACAATTTGAAAGCACATGTGGCTCTATCTAATAATACAATCAGATGTATGAATATTACAACAAGTGTTGTTTATTCCAAACGCAAATAGTAGAGAAGATTGAATTCATTGTAGATAGCTGACGCGTTTAGAGATACCAATTTTCTTCTTCTTGAGCCATAAATCATACTTATGAACTAAAATGTAAAGAATACAAAGGAAATATAATCAGGGTTGTAAAGCTCTCAAGTCAAGACTGCAGTCTGTATCTAGTGCACATTTACTCATTTATCATAGACTGTAAGTCACCATTTGTATAAAGTAACATAGCCCCAAGGTAGCAACAAGTTTCTGTGTGGACATTTCTAATAGTATATGGTGATTATCCAAAGCCACAAACAACCCAATCTACGCATATCCTCCATTATCAATTTAGATGGAAAGAAAAAAATGGAATTCTCCTTGTAGAGTTAGATAATGCCCTATGGGTTAGATATAAGCTCACCATCAATGGGAGGATCCTTAGTCCTATTGCGTTTGATGATATAAAAGGGTAGTCAGGGTTCAATCAGTCATAGGAGACTCCATCGGGCATCAATTACACGGGAGCCCCAGGTCCTACAATAAGTGGTGTAGGGAATTAATGATATTCAAAGTAGCACAGAGCAGCAGCTTATTCATTGTGGACTAAACAGATAGTTAATGATGTGCAAAGAATGGGCACAGGGCTGTAGCATAATCGGCACAAATTCGGAGCAGTAAAGTAAGAAAGGGAGGTACTCACCCTGGCAAGGTGAGTACGTGTGCTTTTCGCCAATTGCCAATGGAGTCCGGTAACTTGCGTCCAAAGGACAGCGTGGAAGCACTAGGTAGTGCTGAAAGATACATGGTCTGTGAATTTAAGAAATAGCACAGAGGAGCTACGGATAAGTATAGGAAAGTCTTATAGTGGAATACAAAGCCAGCACAATGCCATGTGTGGATGCAGGAACTTACTAGTGTAAACACGAAACGCGATTGTGTATTGGAATCTTTGTCCGTCGCGAAGCCGATCTCAGAAGTGGCACACTAACGAGCCGGGAGTAGATAGAAACTGTTGCTAAGCAGGGGACGCTCCGTCTGGAATGAAGGACCCTGCTGCAGGCGTGAGACTGTGTATGTAGTTTTTGATATGTAGAGGTGGAAAACGGACTCATGTTGCAATACATACATTGAAGAAAGTTCCTAAGTGTCTGTCCTTAATGGCGGCCATATTTGAATGTACTTGTAAGGGATAAAGTAATGCGAGCTGATATGACTCAAAGCTCTAAGGAGTATAAAAGAAAAAGGAAAATGACTAAAGGAACTATAAATGCAGGTTTATGCGAGTTAGAGTTGGTTGGCTTTGGATTTACAAATTGCACAATAAAGATTATTTTGTATTTTTTGAACAGATGAGAACACTGTGGGTATACCATAACAAGGTCTGCTGTATAAAGTTTAATCGACAGTAATTCAAAGTAAACAAGATCTGCATGTTAACATAGTTCTACAGTGCATTGTAAAGAGTGGAAGCATTAGATGACCATCCAATTAGATTAAATGATACTGTGTACTAGGCAGAATGGGCTATCCATAGAGAGCACCTGGTTATTTTTTCAAAATTAGAGGACTCATTATAAGTGTCTAATTAAATGAAGCATTTCAGCGAGAACTCATCATTGAAGCCCTTAGGGAGTAGTGTGTTCAAGGTGTGGATCCAGTATTTCTCTCTGCGAGAAAGTATTGACTGATAGTTGCCACCTCTGTAGGGTTTTTTAACTACTTCTAGGACCTGATATTTGACTTGAGCTACAGTGTGGTCATTTTCCATAAAGTGTCTCAAGAGAGGTGATTTCATGTTTTTACACCTAATATTAGATTTGTGCTCTGTGAGCCTCTCTTTAAACTGACCTTGTTGTTTAACCGATGTAAAGTTTGCCACATGGGCACTTGATCACGTAAATCACACCGGTGGCCATACAGGTGGCAAAATGTCGTAGTTTGATCTTTTTACCCGTGTATGGGTGAGTGATACTGTCCCCCTTAGTGACGTTGTTGCAGTGTGAACAACAAAGGCATGGGAAAGTTCCCATTTTTCTTGTTTGTAGAACCATTTGTTTATCTTTTGGAGGTACTTCCGCTCTGACGAGTTTGTCTCTAAGGTTCTTACCACGCCTGAAGGCCATCATGGGTGCCTTAGGAAATAACTCTTTCAGCATCTGGTCATTATGGAGAATGTTCCAATGTTTCCTGATGGTTTTCCCTATCTGGAAGCTTTGTCTTGATGAGTTCTCGCTGAAATGCTTCATTTAATTAAACACTTATAATGAGTCCACTAATTCTGAAAAAATAATCAGGTGCTCTCTATAGATAGCCCATTCTGCCTAGTACACAGTATCATTTAATCTAATTGGATGGTCATCTAATGCTTCCACTCTTTACAATGCACTGTAGAACTATGTTAACATACAGATCCTGTTTACTTTGAATTACCGTTGATTGAACTTTATACAGCAGACCTTGTTATGGTATACCCACAGTGCTCTCATCTGTTCAAAAAATAAAAAATAATCTTTATTGTGCAATTTTTATATCCAAAGCCAACTAACTCTAACTCGCATAAACCTGCATTTATAGTTCCTTTAGTCATTTTCCTTTTTCTTTTACATTCCTTAGAGCTTCGAGTCATATCAGCTTGCATTACTTTATACCTTACAAGTACATTCAAATATGGCCGCCATTAAGGACAGACACTTAGGAACTTTCTTCAATGTATGTATTGCAACATGAGTCCGTTTTCCACCTCTACATATCACAAACTACATACACAGTTTTACGCATGCAGGAGGGTCCTTCATTCCAGACGGAGCGTCCCCTGCTTAGCAACAGTTTCTATCTACTCCCGGCTCGTTAGTGTGGCACTTCTGAGATCAGCTCTGCGACGGACAAAGATTCCAATACACAATCGCGTATCGTGTTTACACTAGTAAGTTCCTGCATCCACACATGGCATTGTGCCGGCTTTGTATTCCACTCTAAGACTTTCCTATACTTTTCCGTAGCTCCTCTGTGCTATTTCTTATATTCACAGACAGTGGGCCTCATTACGACCCAGGCGCTAATGGGTTAACGGCGCCGTAAAAGGCTGCGGCGCCGTTAACCTATTAGCGCCTAATTACGAGGTCCCTTTGCGGAACCCAACCTTAACAGCTGGTGTAGACCAGCCGTTAAAGTAGGGACCCGCAAAGGGACCTTGGTGCTAATTACAGTGCCGCAATTTGCGGCACCGTACTTAGCGCCTTCCCCATTCCCATTGAGCCCTATGGGGCAAAAATGGGAATGGGGAAGGGTCATGGAGGAAGGGGGAATTACCACCCCGCCAACCTTGTAATGGAGTGGTAATTCCCCCTTTCTCCATGGCGGAGTCGGTAACTTGCCGGGATGGACCATGGTGCTAAAAGCACCATGGTCTTCCGCCAGGGTCGTAATGAGGCCCAGTGTATCTTTCAGCACTACCTAGTGCTTCCACGTTGTCCTTTGGGCGCAAGTTACCGGACTCCATTGGCAATTGGCGAAAAGCACACGTACTCACCTTGCCAGGGTGAGTATCTCCCTTTCTTACTTTACCGCTCCGAATTTGTTGCCGATTATGTTACAGCCCTGTGCCCATTCTTTGCACATCATTAAGTATCTGTTTTGTCCACAATGAATAAGCTGCTGCTCTATGCTACTTTAAATATCATTAATTCCCTACACCATTATTGTAGGACCTGGGGCTCCCGTGTAATTGATGCCTGATGGAGTCTCCTATGACTGATTGAACCTTGACTACCCTTTTACATCATCAAACGCAATAGGACTAAGGATCCTCCCATTGATGGTGAGCTTATATCTAGCCAATAGGGCATTATCTAACTCTACAAGGACAACTCCATTTTTTTCTTTCCATCTAAATTGATCATGGCGGCTATGCGTAGATTGGGTTGTTTGTGGCTTTGGATAATCACCATATACTATTAGAAATGTCCACACAGAAAATGGTTGCTGCCTTGGGGCTATGTTACTTTATACAAATGGTGACTTACAGTCTATGATAAATGAGTACATGTGCACTAGATACAGACTGCAGTCTTGACTTGAGAGCTTTACAACCCTGATTATATTTCCTTTGTATTCTTTACATTTTAGTTCATAAGTATGATTTATGGCTCAAGAAGAAGAAAATTGGTATCTCTAAACGCGTCAGCTATCTACAATGAATTCAATCTTCTCTACTATTTGCGTTTGGAATAAACAACACTTGTTGTAATATTCATACATCTGATTGTATTATTAGATAGAGCCACATGTGCTTTCAAATTGTAAATTCTTACTTTGAACCATGTACAAGTTGTTTTGAATCAATGTTTAGGCGTCATATCGATGCAATTTAAAGGTGTGCATGGGACGGGAGGGTTCCATTTTGGATCCTCTTTTTCTCACTTTCTTACATTTTTGTGGCCCTGTGGCAGGACTGCTTTTCCTCCACCGCACCCAAAAATCCTTAACCTTTGATCCTTGAATTTATATCTATTTAAACCGTAAAATCTAGAGTGTGCACCTTTTATTCCCTTTTTCCTATGAGTTTTTCACTGGCATCACATACCAGTGTGGCACAAATCAAAGGTAGCACCCACTTTATGCATCTTGATGAATATGTCTTTCTCACGAATCAATGAGTTAAGAGAGAAACGCGCCACTACTCTAGCTTTTGATGCATCTGAAGCCAAACGCATACTGTCTTTGATTAAGGACAAAGAGAAATCACTAGAATGTAGAGCCAATCCAGAGAGACTAATATTTCAGCTAGAAAAACTCATCCGACGGGAGATTGCTCAAAAACTTCATGCTTCTACTCTAGTCGAGTACTTCAAATCACAGAAAATACCTCGAGGACTAAGGGTCTATCTACGTCCGACTTTATGCAGTGAGAACAAATTGTTTGTTGAAAAATGGGATTGTATCCTTAATAAGTGCTCTCTCGACTTAATACTCCTGACAATCGAAGAACTTTCAAAATCTCTGACATCTATTGACACAGAAATTACGACACTTAAAACTCAATTAAGTGAATTTAAAACATCTGAGGAACTTGCTGAACTTCTAATCGACATCAACTCGAAACTTTCAAGATACAAACAAGATATAGAACAGCGGAAATTGAGGAAATTCAAAATAGACACATTTGATTACCTTAATGGTATTGTGTACACGTGGCAAGAGTATTACCATCACCGGGATCAACAACGCAAATTCAATCATCCAAACAAAACAAATTCTGGCAGTTAAAGCAGCAGCAGTAGCATTGGGGACCCGATTCGACCTGAGGATAGACAAGATCCCGCTGATAGGGAAACCGCAGCTGAACCTAGAGACTCCACTTCTTCAAACCCAACTACTATTCCACCACCAGCTAGCACAGGGACATCTGGGGCTTTTTTAGGAATAAGAGACAAATCAAGAGAAAAACGAGGAGAGGCCAAAACTCAAAACAAAATAAAAAACAAATGATAGAAAATTTGATTGTCAATCTATCCAGCAAGAATTTTACTAGTGGTCAACTAGACATGCTTAACCGTGGATTATCATTTGTACCAACAAGCAATAACACACTCTTTGAGGAAAAAGTATGCTTCCATAGATTACTGAGGAAACTAAGACTTAAACTCTTTTTCAACACAGATATGGATTTGGAACAACCGACTACTACAACCAACACCCTTGAATTTCGGCCAAAAAGTAACCTCAATCCATATACACAAAACTCAATGCTCAATTTATTTGGGAAAATGGTGATTAAAGATCTAGAGAGAATCAACTATCAAAAGACCACACCAACTAACATAAAAGAATGCCAACTTGAACATATTGAAGCATTAGCCAAAGACGAAGAAATAACGATCAAACCGGCGGACAAAGGTGGAGCAATTATAATCATGGGCACCAAAGACTATACATCTAAATGTCTTACCCTACTCAATGACACCAATACCTATACTAAATTAGATGGAGACCCCATACAGAAAATCAAGCTGCTAATCGAGAACATGATTAAAGAAGTGTTGGAGCATAACTGGATTGATGTCAAGACTAGTGAATTCATAATAAATCAATACCCCATTACACCGGTATTTTACGGTCTCCCGAAAATTCACAAGAATCCTTCCAACCCCCTACTAAGACCAATAGTTGCCGGTACAGACAGCATCTTTGATCCTTTAGCTGTCTATGTGGACAGATCACTCCAACAACTGGTTCAAAACACCCCCACTTACCTGAGAGACACGACAGATTTTTTGAACTGCATCCAAGATATCAGGGCATTGAGTTCTGACTGTATAATTTTCAGTATGGACGTATGTAGTCTATACACGTCTATCCCACATGAAGAAGGCATAAGAGCAGTACAATGGCTAATATCTAACTCCGAAACCAATGAAGGGAATAACAACTTAATTTTGAAATTCTTGGACTTCATGCTTTTCAACAGCTACTTTAGATTCCAGGGCAAATTTTATCTACAGACTACTGGCACATCAATGGGATCCTCTATGGCCCCAGTATACGCCAATACGTTTATGTATAAATTGGAACACCAACATGTACTGGATCATCCTGAATGGTCATATAAAGTTTTGATGTGGAAACGCTACATCAATGATATTTTCGGGATTTGGTGTGGGACACGAGATGAACTGGACTCATTTTTCAACTACATGAACACCATCCATGATAACATCAAATTTACCATGGAGGTAGGAACACCACGCTTACACTTCCTGGACGTTGATATGGAAATTCAAGACAACCGCATCAGCACTACTGTGTACCACAAACCCACTGATACAATCAATTTGTTACATTTCACACGCCATCACCCCAAATCTATGCTGAAAAGTTTGCCATATAGCCAAATCTTAAGGCTTAAATGCAAAATCTCAGATCCTGCAGGTCTCGACACAGAGAGCACTAAACTTTTTGAACAATTTGAAGCCAGAGGATATCCTGAAACTATTCTCGATGCAGCCAAAGAAAGATGTGGTCTCATCAGCAAAGAAGATCTGCTGATCCCAAAAGCAAAAACTAAAGAAACACCACTCTTACACATTACCAAATACTCAAGACAAAGCTTCCAGATAGGGAAAACCATCAGGAAACATTGGAACATTCTCCATAACGACCAGACGCTGAAAGAGTTATTTCCTAAGGCACCCATGATGGCCTTCAGGCGCGGTAAGAACCTTAGAGACAAACTCGTCAGAGCGGAAGTACCTCCAAAGGATAAACACATGGTTCTACAAACAAGAAAAATGGGAACTTTCCCATGCTTTTGTTGTTCACACTACAACAACGTCACTAAGGGGGACAGTATCACTCACCCATACACGGGTAAAAAGATCAAACTACGACATTTTGCCACCTGTATGTCCACCGGTGTGATTTACGCGATCAAGTGCCCATGTGGCAAACTTTACATCGGTCAAACAACAAGGTCAGTTAAAGAGAGGCTCACAGAGCACACATCTAATATTAGGTGTAAAAACATGAAATCACCTCTCTCGAGACACTTATTGGAAAATGACCACACTGTAGCTCAAGTCAAATATCAGGTCCTAGAAGTAGTTAAAAAACCCTACAGAGGTGGCAACTATCAGTCAATACTTTCTTGCAGAGAGAAATACTGGATCCACACCTTGAACGCACTACTCCCTAAGGGCCTCAATGATGAGTTCTCGCTGAAATGCTTCATTTAATTAGACACTTATAATGAGTCCTCTAATTTTGAAAAAATAATCAGGTGCTCTCTATAGATAGCCCATTCTGCCTAGTACACAGTATCATTTAATCTAATTGGATGGTCATCTAATGCTTCCACTCTTTACAATGCACTGTAGAACTGTGATAACATGCAGATCTTGTTTACTTTGAATTACTGTCGATTGAACTTTATACAGAAGACCTTGTTATGGTAGCCCCACAGTGTTCTCATCTGTTCAAAAAATTAAAAATAATCTTTATTGTGCAATTTGTAAATCCAAAGCCAACCAACTCTAACTCGCATAAACCTGCATTTATAGTTTCTTTAGTCATTTTCCTTTTTCTTTTACATTCCTTAGAGCTTCGAGTCATATCAGCTTGCATTACTTTATCCCTTACAAGTACATTCAAATATGGCCGCCATTAAGAACAGACACTTAGGAACTTTCTTCAATGTATGTATTGCAACATGAGTCCGTTTTCCACCTCTACATATCACGAACCACATACACAGTCTTACGCGTGCAGGAGGGTCCTTCATTCCAGACGGAGCGTCCCCTGATTAGCAACAGTTTCTATCTACTCCTGGCTCGTTAGTGTGCCACTTCTGAGATCGGCTCCGCGACAGACGAAGATTCCAATACACAATCGCGTATCGTGTTTACACTAGTAAGTTCCTGCATCCACACATGGCATTGTGCCGGCTTTGTATTCCACTCTAAGACTTTCCTATACTTATCCGTAGCTCCTCTGTGCTATTTCTTATATTCACAGACCGTGTATCTTTCAGCACTACCTAGTGCTTCCACGTTGTCCTTTGGACGCAAGTTACCGGACTCCATTGGCAATTGGCGAAAAGCACACATACTCACCTTGCCAGGGTGAGTACCTCCCTTTCTTACTTTACCGCTCCGAATTTGTGCCGATTATGTTACAGCCCTGTGCCCATTCTTTGCACATCATTAACTATCTGTTTTGTCCACAATGAATAAGCTGCTGCTCTGTGCTACTTTAAATATCATTAATTCCCTACACCACTTATTGTAGGACATGGGGCTCCCATGTAATTGATGCCCGACGGAGTCTCCTATGACTGATTGAACCCTCACTACCCTTTTACATCATCAAAAGCAATAGGACTAAGGATCCTCCCATTGATGGTGAGCTTATATCTAGCCCATAGGGCATTATCTAACTCTAAAAGAACAACTCAATTTTTTTCTTTCCATCTAAATTGATTATGGCGGCTATGCGTAGATTGGGTTGTTTGTGGCTTTGGATAATCACCATATACTATTAGAAATGTCCACACAGAAACTGGTTGCTGCCTTGGGGCTATGTTACTTTATACAAATGGTGACTTACAGTCTATGATAAATGAGTAAATGTGCACTAGATACAGACTGCGGTCTTGACTTGAGAGCTTTACAACCATGATTATATTTCCTTTGTATTCTTTACATTTTAGTTAGTATGTATGATTTATGGCTCAAGAAGAAGAGAATTGGTATCTCGAAACGCGTCAGCCATCTACAATGAATTCAATCTTCTCTACTATTTGCGTTTGGAATAAACAACACTTGTTGAAATATTCATACATCTGATTGTATTATTAGATAGAGCCACACATGCTTTCAAATTGTAAATTCTTACTTTGAACAATGTACAAGTTGTTTTGAATCAATGTTTAGGCGTCATATCGACGCAATTTAAAGGTGTGCAGGGGACGGGAGGGTTCCATTTTGGATCCTCTTTCTCAGAATCCCCCAAAAGGCCCACGACCCCGTGGGCAGGATGGATAGTCACGATGAAACCGGGACACCAAACGGGGGGCATGGACATTCATAGCCAACTCCCAAGACCGTTCTTCGGGACCAAAACTCAAACAGTCCACCAGGTAATACAAACGATCCCTAGAAATACGTGAACCCAGGATGGCACTAACCTCATATTCTTCAACCCCGCCCACCGAAACCGGAGAAGAGGGAGACAACAACCTAGAAGCATGGAGACAAGGTTTTAACATAGAGGTATGGAACACAGTGTGGATGCGCCAAGAAGAGGGTACAGCCAACCTAATAGCCACTGGATTCACGACCTTCAAGACCGTGTAAGGACCCACAAACCGAGGCAAAAGTTTACGTGATCTGAAAGATACAAGTGCCTAGTGGATAGCCACACTCTATCACCTGGGGTATAGGAGGGTGCTGGGGTGCATTTCTTATTGGCCGCCAATCTCATAGACTCCTGCGCCTCGAGGAGATGGGTCATGGTTTGGGAATGTTGGAGGGACAAATTGCGAGCACAGGCAGTAGCAGCAGGGACCGAAAGAGAGGCAAGGTCAGGGATAGGCAGAGTATGGGGATGTTGACCATACATAGCGAAGAAAGGGGAGATGCCCAAGGAAGAGTGTGGGGCATTGTTGTAGGCAAATTCCGCCAAAGGCAGTAGCTGGTGCCAAGACTGCTGGTGCTGGAGGGTGAGACAACGTAAGTATTGCTCCATGACCTGATTCACTCTCTCCGTTTTTCCGTCCGTTTCAGGATGGTAAGATGAGGAGAAACGGACGTCAATACCAATGAGGCTAGTAAGGGCTTTCCAGAATTTAGACGTGAACTGTGTGCCACGATCTGATATGAGGAGTGTGGGCAGACCAAAGAAACAAAATACTTCCTTAAAGAACATGTCAGCTAATTTGGGGGCTATAGGAAGACCAGAACATGGGACAAAACGGGCCATTTTGGTAAACTAATCTACCACTATCCACACCGTATCCAACCCTTTGATCTTAGGGAGGTCCGTGACAAAGTCCATAGTAAGGGTATGCCACGGACGGGGTGGTACTGGAAGCGGATGTAGTAGCCCAAGGGGGCAACCTTTTCTAGCCTTACACTGGGCGCAGACAGAACAAGTGTTAACATAAGCATCTACGTCTTTTCTCATAGTGGGCCACCAACACCATCTCTGTAATAGTCCGAGAGTACGCCTCTGGCCCGGATGGCCATTGAAGGGGGCATCGTGGGACCATTCCAAAGCCAGATTGCGTGTAGCCGGTGTAGGTAAGAACAACTTTTCTTGATAATACGGAAGACCTTCAAGTAGGGTCAAACCCCAGTCATTCAGTTGGTCAGAATTAGATGACACCCATTGTCGAATAGAGGTCAAGAGAACAGGAGTTGGAGTACAGACACATACTACATGTGTTTTCTCAAGCACCGTGTCCGGGAAACATGGGAGTGGGATGCCTCCAGGAGATCGTGAGAGGCCGTCAGCTTTCTGGTGCGTGGTGCCTGGCCTATGTTTCACGACAAAGACGTAGGCTGCAAAAAATAAATGCCATCGGACATGTCTACTGTTTACACACTTCATGGAGGCAAGATCCTGTACATTCCTATGATCGGTGAAAACAACAACCTGATGAGCGGCTCCAAGAAGATGATGCCTCCAGATAGTGAACGCTTCCTTGATGGCCAAGAGTTCTTTCTCTGTAACTGTGTAACGTAGCTCGGAGGTGTTAAATTTGCATGAATGGAAAGCAATAGGGTGTAAGGAGCCTGTGGTAGGACATTTCTGGGATAGAACAGCCCCTATAGCATAGGAGGAGGCATCAGCCTCCACTATTTGTAAAAAGCGCTATTGCAGCCTGTGCACTGCATATTTGTAATCCTGCACCGAAATGCCCACTTCTCCATGAGGATCACCAGAAAGCCTCAGGAAGCCCCGGCCACCATTAAGGTACACGAGGCACCTGATAATTCCAAGATGGCCGCCCGATTGATGCCCAAAGCCCCTCTGCCTAACTGTGCCTTCTGCAGCCATCTGATTGGCCACCGGGCCCATCTCTTCCCCCACTGACTGCCGGCAGGCGAAGCCGGCCCACTCACTCTAAGGCCCACGGGAGGTAAGGCCAACACCTGTTTGTGCCTGTTTCTTGCTGATTCTGCCTCTGCCAGTCCCCCTGGCCCACATGGGAGAGCACCAGCATGGAGGACCTGCTGCCCCAGAACCACTTACTACTGCCTTCCAGCGCCTGAGGTCAATGGGTAAGACTACTATAAGTATAATATGCACACCCACTGTTCCCCAAGTTGGCTATCCTTCACCCCCTGGTGCCAAACCTCACCACCTGGCTGTCACCCTACCTGACTTACCTACCACCACTGGCCCATTCCACTTTGTTCACGGCAGTCGCCCAACTTTACGTGACAATTGTACTGTATTCGAGCACTGCCTCTGAGTCACTGATTGCCTGCATATGTACCCAGCCATATTTGAGTATTGCCTCTGAGTCTCTGATTGCCTGCATATGTACCCAGCCATATTTGAGTATTGCCTCTGAGTCTCTGATTGCCTGCATATGTACCCAGCCATATTTGAGTATTGCCTCTGAGTCACTGATTGCCTGCATATGTACCCAGCCATATTTGAGTATTGCCTCTGAGTCACTGATTGCCTGCATATGTCCCCAGCCATATTTGAGTATTGCCTCTGAGTCACTGATTGCCTGCATATGTACCCACCTAGCCAGCCATATTTGAGCATTGCCTCCGAGTCACTGATTGCCTGCATATGTACCTACCTAGTTAGCCATATTCGAGCACTGCCTCTGAGTCACTGATTGCCTGCATATGTACCTACCAGTCAGCCATATTTGAGCATTGCCTCTGAGTCACTGATTGCCTGCATATGTACCCAGCCATATTTGAGTATTGCCTCCGAGTCATTGATTGCCTGCACATGTGCATACCTAGTTAGCCATATTCGAGCACTGCCTCTGAGTCACTGATTGCCTGCATATGTACCTAGCCATATTTGAGCATTGCCTCTGAGTCATTGATTGCCTGCATATGTACATACCTAGTTAGCCATATTCGAGCACTGCCTCTGAGTCACTGATTGCCTGCATATGTACCTAGCCATATTTGAGCATTGCCTCTGAGTCATTGATTGCCTGCATATGTACCTACCTAGTTAGCCATATTTGAGCATCGCCTCTGAGTCACTGATTGCCTGCATATGTACCCACCTAGCCAGCCATATTTGAGTATTGCCTCTAAGTCATTGACTGCCTGCACACGTACCAGTCACTATTGTGGTATTCTAGATAGGCCACCACTATACACTTATGTATCTACCAGCCATTTACACAATTCTACTGAGGACTATCCTACAACTACTCATCATGCCAGTTGCTAACGTACCTAACTCCTTGCCACCATTGATGTCTGTAGTACACCTGAACGATAACTCTCCTGACCAATATTTCCGCCCGAGTTATGAGCCCCTTGAGACAGTTACCGTGATATCTCACCCATGTGATACACCTAGCAGAAACCTCAGACTCCGTGCTAGACTATCTAAACTGCATGAACCCCTCCGCAGATCTCTGCCTTCTACCAACATTAAAACAAACCTCAAGCAGGTCTGTAAACCTCGCCATACTAGACAACCTTCACAACTTAATTCCTATACTTGCCCAACTCAGAACAACAAGTCAAAAACACCCATTATGTCCACTACTCTACATCCTCAAGCCATAGAGGTCATTAAGACCCCTACTAGTGTTGGAGCACTCCTTAACATGAGATCGCTTGTCGCCCATGCCCTAGACATTGCCGACATAATTACAGAAGGCAACCTTGACTTTCTCGCTATCACAGAGACCTGGCTACACAATGCAGCAGGACCTTCGCTCATGCTAGCTATCCCTCATGGCTACACGATAGTCAGACATGACCGTGAAGGTGCTAGAGGTGGCGGCATAGCCATAATCTCTAAAACAAGCCTTTCACTCAGATTAGCACCCACCCAATCGATTCAATCTTGTGAGACCCTATCTGCCAAACTCCAACTAAATAGTAATCAATCACTTATCATTCACCTCGTTTACAGACCCCCTGGCCCTTTAGGCACCTTTGATGAGGATCTCCATAACCTACTCACAAATAATTTTAAACCTTGTTCTCAATCTATCCTTCTTGGGGACTTTAATTTAGGTCTCCATAACACCACAGATACCAATGCCACATTGGTAGCCAACCCTATTCACACACTTGGCCTAACTCAAAGAGTTGATAAGCCTACGCACCTGAAGGGAAGAACATTAGACTGGATAGCTGACTGCAACTGTACAGCCACTATTTCATCTATAATGCCCCTACCTTGGACAGACCATTCCCTGGTGTCCTTTAACCTAGCTAGCGCCAGACCTAACCCGACGGCCCTTCCACTAGTGCCACCTTGCTTAACCAGAAACAAAAAATGTATCACTGTAGAGAAAGTGATCCCAGCGATATTACCGACCCTTAACGCTCTATCAGCTAATCTAAACCCTAGTATCCTAGTGCAAGAATTTAATACCATCATGCTCACTACGCTAGATAAAGTGGCTCCTTTCAAACTTAGACCAAGTAAACCAAACTCTCATCTCAATAAATGGTTTACTCCACAGCTAAGAGATTTACGCATTCTGAAAAGAAAGAGTGAAACCACCTGGAGGCTCTGCCCATCAGTCAATAACAAAGATAAATTATCCACTCTCTCCTCACTTTACAAAAAAGAAGTTTGCCAGGCAAAACGTAACTCTTACGATGACCGTATAGCTAAATCTAACTCTAAGCTTTTTGCCATTCTAAAGGAACTCGAGTCTCCCATCGCCATTCAGGACACCTGTACCAAGGACAAACCTTGGTGCACGGATATCCAGCAAGCCTTAGCAAATAAAATTATCACTCTCCAAAATAAAATCCAGCAAAATAAAGAAGTACTCAAAATTCAGGATTTGACTAAAATGCTTCACACCAATATCCTACTGGCGCACAGTAATACCTTCCACTTCTCCAAAATGACCGCCTTGGAAGTAGAAAAAGTTATCCTGTCGCTTAAACCATCAAATTGTAAAGGTGACATTTGCTCAGCACAGTTAATAAAAGACGCTGCCAGAGAATTATCTCCCTATATCGCTAAATTGATCAACGCCTCCTTTGCCTCAGGCACTATCCCTGCCAACCTTAAACAGTCCTGGGTACACCCCCTCCTTAAAAAGCAGACATTAGATCCCCTCATCCCTACTAATTACCGCCCTATTACTACGGTACCGTTTCTTCTTAAGATTCTGGACAAAGCCGCATATAACCAAATTCAAAAGCACCTAGAACTACATAACCTACTAGGAGAAAGACAATAGGGATTCCGTCCCCTGCACGGAACTGAAACTGCCCTCATTG
The DNA here is from genome assembly GCF_040938575.1 of Ambystoma mexicanum. Taxonomy (NCBI): domain Eukaryota; kingdom Metazoa; phylum Chordata; class Amphibia; order Caudata; family Ambystomatidae; genus Ambystoma; species Ambystoma mexicanum. The sequence continues at coordinate 860,802,739 of NC_090930.1, read as the reverse complement.
ACTTGAAGTCTCAAATTGATGAGCTGAGAGACAAAGGGAGAACAGTACTCTTACTACTCCTGGACTCTCAGCTGCCTTTGATTTGGTGGATCACAAAGTCCTCTGTAGTCACTTGGACTCCGCCTCCCATTTCTCTTCGGAAGCCATTGGATGGATCAAGTCATTCCTGAGCGAGAGAACGATGAGAGTCTTCTCCCCTTCAGCAGCGGCAGATCCCACCTCTATCTCATGTGGTGTTCCCCAGGGCTCTTTTGTATCCCCAACCCTATACAATATCTTCACCAAACCCTTGTTTGGTGATCTGGACCATCTTGGTATCACCTACACTAATTATGCAGACGATACACAGATCCTCCTCCCGCTTTCTGGGGATCATGCCAAAGACATGGAATTGGTGAACAAAGTATACCTTGTCATCCGGGCATGGATGGCCACTCACGGCCTTTGCCTAAACGATGATAAGACAGAGTTGATTATCCTGGGTACCCAAGCCAATATTAAAAAACTAGGCCAGGGATTCTCCTCTTTCAACATAGATGTGAACATCATCCAAGTATCCAAGGATGTAAAAACCTTGGGATTCTATCTTGATTCTACCCTATCACTTGATAAACAGCTAAAATCCCTTGCATCCTCTACGGCCTACACGTGCAAACTGATAAGAGCCGGTAAACCATTCCTTTCCAATAAGAGCTGCCTAATCTTGGCTAGAGCCTTAATTCTCTCCAGAATTGATTATTGTAATGCTCTATACTCTGGAGCTAATAAAAAATAACCCAAAGACTACAAACATTACAAAATAATGCCTTGAGAGCAGCACTAGGCATTAATAAAAGGTCCCATATCTCTTCCACCAGTCGACATCATAACTGGTTAACCACGGAGAACAAAATAAAACTTAAGATGCTATCACTGACCCACAAGGCCCTCAATAACTCTGCCCCTACCTGGCTGACAAATTCCACAGGAGAACATCTCTTAGACCAACAAGAGCTGGCAACTCCAATTGCTTGACAATACCGAACTTTAGACTTACTACTATTGGAGGAAATAGTTTCCCGGTTAAGGCGGCTAAAACCTGGAACTCACTACCACAAGACCTCATAGCGGACCTGCCCTACCTTTGTTTCAGGAAAAAAGTCATTCAATTCCTTACCTCGACTGACCTCAGTTGACCGGTGTTACCTACCTCTTACTGATATTTATCACTAGACCCTCATTCCATATAGCTTGAATTCTGATGGACCTATTTGAACCTGTATATTTTGTATTTATTTGTGTGACCCTACTGTAATTTCTAATGTACACTGTGCTACGATGCAACCTTGTGACCCTACTGTAATTTCTAATGTACACTGTGCTATGTTGTAACCTTGTAAGTTTTGCATTTTCTTGTCACTGCGCCCTGCTACCCCAGGGTCTGGCGCGCACTAAAAATGAATAAAACAAACAAACAAACAAACTATGAATGGCTGCTCTGGGTTTGGAAGCTGAAGAATGGGGGCTGAGGTAAAGGTGGTTTTTAGTCTGTCAAATGCTTCTTGGTGTATATTGGTCCAGAGAAAGGGTACCCGTGGAGTAGTGAGAGCTGTAAAAGGGGCCGTAATGTCAGAAAAAACAGAAATAAACCGCCTATAAAAAATTGGCGAAGCCAAGAAATGACTGTAGGGCTTTGACAGATTTGGGCACCGGCCAGTCTAACACCACACGTATCTTGGAATCATTCATTGATAGCCCACCCGGAGATATGTGAAACCCCAAAAAAAACACCTCCTGGACATGAAACAAGCACTTCCCTGGTTTAGCATACAGTGAATGAGAACGAAGACGCAAAAGGACTTCCCTTACATGTCCCACGTGTTCTTGCATGGATGCTGAGAAGATCAAAATGTCATCTAAGTAAATGACCTCGAATGTATCAAGGATATCACTGAATATGTCATCTATGAACTGTTGGAACGTGGCAGGTGCGTTCCATAAACCGAAGGGCATGACGGTGTATTCGTACAGCCCATAACGTGTACAGAAAGCCGTCTTCCACTCATCTCCCTTACATACCCGAATCAAATTGTATGCTCCGCTGAGGTCTAATTTGGTGTACACCGATGCGTGGGTTAATCGGTCTAACAGTGGGCCTGTCAGGGGGATAGGATATCGGTTTTTTATGGTGTTGGCATTCAAGCACTGATAATCGATGCTTTGGACTTAGGTCACCCTCTCGTTTCAGGACAAAAAAGATAGGACTTGAGGCAGGGGAGATAGAATGACATATGTGGCCCAATTTCAATGAGCTTTGTATATACTCTTTCAATATCTGTTCTTCCGAGGTTGTTAAGGAGTAAATCCTCCCTTTTGGTATCTCTGCATCAGGAACCTGTAACACTCACCTGATTCCCACGGAGGCGCAGGTCTGGCTTCGAGTGCTGATGCTTCTTCAATGGTGAAGTGCAGGACTCTGAAGATGGACAGGAAGGGCCCCTCTACTCTGGCTTCTCTGGCTCGCAGGAATATTCCCCTGCGCGTGAAAAGGGAGTATTATCTACTGACTGAGTTATGCTCAAGCCTCCCACTCTCTTCCAACCCTCCACGATACCCTTCCACGATTCCCTGTGAAGTCTCACCTTAGGGTCAGGAAGGATGAGCTCTCCATTCTGCTTCTGATGCAGGGGCCCGTTGAAACCCAGTTACTTCACTGGATTGAGGATTGATGGGAGTTCAGGTAAGCTTGACTATTCAGGCAAGGCGCTGTAACAGTTCTGCTGCAAGTTCAAAAGTCCAAGCTTAAAAATAATGTTCATTGTCGAGTTGCAGCAAGCGCTAATGCTTATGTCTTTTTCCCCTTAGGGGCCGGGGTTTGGAATGCTGGAGATATAACGCCGACCCGAAGTGAAACGTGCAGTTCCAGTAAATGACAGGTAAGTTCTGGATGAGCGCTCGGGTAATGTCTTTGCATTCGCTCATTCAATGTCTTTGTCTTTTTTCCCCATAGGGGCCGGGGTCCGGAAAATGCCTGGAAGCGGCAAGACCCGAAATGAAATGGGAATGACCCAACAGGTAAGTCTTAGAAGGAAACTGAGCTTTTCCTATTCCTTTCCTTCTCTCACCTTGTTCTTGTCTTTTTCTCTCTAGGCTCTGGGAAGTGGCTGTGGATCCGGATGATCGCTGCTGAAGATGGAGGCGTCCAGGATAGGTGAGAGAAATGCAGCGCTGCAGCGATCGTAGCGAAATGCTTTTAAAAATGATGTCTTCCTTTTCAGGATCGTCGGTGTGATGTCTCTGTGGTGCTGATTTAGCAGGTAAGGTCTTTTGTCTCCCTTTGCAGGTGACCCAGGATACTGACAGGCGTGGCTGAGGTCCAGATGCAGGAGCTGACAAGGTGAGCGTCCAGCTGCGAGGAGCAGAACAACGCGAAGCGTGAGTTGCTGATCGGTGTGGTTTAAATAGCTTTGGAAGGAGTTCCAAGTGTGTATCCTTCCACCGATCAGGTATGTATCCTTCCCCGACCACACCCGGGTGGAAAGTAGTCCCACAGGTAAAGTAGTTCCATTCAGGCCTCAAGAGGGTCTGGATGTAGCAGCATGGTCTGCATCAGGTAAGTGCACATTAAAACACTTGAACACATGTCTAGCTTTATGAGCCTGGCGCCTAAGGCGCCAGGACAGGGGTCCAACATGAGCCTGGCGCCTAAGGCGCCAGGACTGCGTCCAAAGGGCCCCAGTTTGGGCCCGCTGGCACTCCCATGCGGGAAATGATGCCTGCCTCTGGGGTTGCTGGGTCGGACCTGGCTCCTTGGAGGTAGGCATCATGACAGAACCAAGTCGATGGGGCAGTCATAGGATGAGGGGGCAAAGTCGCTGCACAAGCTTTATCAAAGACGTCATGGTATTGGGTATATTCTGCAGGAATCCCAGAAACCAAAGAACCCACTATGTGTTGTTGAGTATCTACATCCATGGGAGGAACCTCATCCAGGGTGAGTTGTGCTACCGCACCCCAATAACTGAGAAGGCAAAGTCTCATTCCCCAGGGGAGTGAGACACCTGGATTGACAATATGTTGATTCAAAAAACAGATGGCCGGAAGCCCAATCAATCACAGGATTATGAAGCCTAAGCCAAGGGATTCCTAAAATGATGCCGAATTGTGGTGTGGCTATCAGATCGAAGGTAACTAGCTCTCTATGGTTCTCTTGAAGTCTCAGACATAAGGGAGCAGTCTATAGGCAAATAGGATGTGATATTAAGGCCGTGCCATCCACTGCTTGCACTGGTTCTGGTTGGGCTTTAGACTGTAAAGGGAGATTCAAGGAAATGGCTAATTCGTTATCTATGTAGTTCCCTGTAGCACCCGAGTCAACAACAATCTGCACCGTGTGATACATGTCAGGGGTATAAGACAGGCCAGCCTGAACCATAATGGGTTTGTTTGATAGAATCATAGGCATAGTCACGGTGGGGGTCTGGTCTGAGCTTGCCCGTGCCCCTGTGGTTAAGGGCGAGCTTTCCGAAAACCCGGAGACTGGAGTCGGGACCGTCTAGGACATTCCCTGACATAATGTCCTTTAAGGCCGCAGTAGAAACAGGTGTTCTCTGTCCTTCTACATTCTCTCTCTGCAGACGTAATAGGACTGAACCCCCCCCCCCTATCTGCATCGGTTCTACTTGAGACTCCGGTACAACCGACCTGCCTGAAGAAAAATTCACCTCTGTTTTTCTTTCGGCATGTCTGGCGTCTACTTGGAGGGCCAGATCGACAAGCTCTTGATATTGGAACGGTAATGATGGTACCACTGCCAAAGCATCCTTCATAGCATCACTCAAACCTTTGTAAAATACAACTGCTTTCTTATTTTCAGGCAAGGAGGTCTCCACAGCCAATTGATTGTATCTGGTGATGTAATCAATGAGTGACGTTTTCCCCTGTGTTAGGTTTAATAACTCCAAATCGCGTGACTGCGCTTTGTGCCGGGTATCAAATACTTTGGTCATCTCTGAGATGAGTAGATCGAAATCATACAAAGTTGAATTGTCTTCTTATAACAATGGCAGTGCGCCCAAGAGTGTAATATAGGCATGTGTTGCAAGTAATTGAAGAGAGATGTGGTTATAAATCTGATGGATTTATTTGCAAAGTAGCCCGATGCGTGTTCCGAGTCTAAACCGACTCTTCATCCGAGGCTGTAAATGGGAGATGGGACCTAAGTTAAATTGAATGAAGGACAGTGCCAGAAAACTCTCTCACGGCTTCGCAATTGCGGTAATTTCAGCACAGCTGGGGCTGTTTCCTTTCACATCACTTTGGTTTTCCCTGCTGTGCTGAAATTACCACAATTGCGAAGCCGTGAGAGAATTTTCTGGCACTGTCCTTCATTCAATTTATCTTAGGTCCCATCTCCCATTTACAGCCTCGGATGAAGAGTCGGTTTAGACTCGAAACACGTGTCAGGCTACTTTGCAAATAAATCCATTGGACTTATAATCACATCTCTCTTCAATTACTTGCAACACATGCCTATATTGCACTCTTGGGCGCAGTGCGACTGAGAATTGCCCGTGCTCTAATTGTTTCCACAACAGTGGGTTGTACTTGGCAGTACTCCCACACCTCTCAGGCACCTGCAGCCTATGTGCACTCTTAATATTTATTCATACAAGCGCTGTGGTTTTGTGACCTTTTCTGCCAAACCTGTTTTTTTCTTATTCTTCTAACAATGGATTGGCCCATGTAGCGGCTATTCCGCTCAAATGTGACAAGGTGAAGGCTGCTTTGGTTGTTGAGTCGGGAAAGGATTGGGGTCTACACAAAAAGTGGAGTTTGCATTGATTAAGGAATGTTCGGAACTTACGGGGATCTCCATGGAACTTCTCAGGTGCAGCCAAGGGGAACGGGGCAGGGACAATGACTTGAGTAGGTGCAGGTGGTGGAGTCTGGGAACTGCTGGGCGTAGGTTCAGGATCCCCAAATTCAGGATCAGCGGGCAAGGCATGGCGTTCACTCTGAATGGTATCAAGGCGTTGGTGAATCGCTGCCGTGGCGGCAGTCATATCTGCCCGCAGAACCGAAATAGCTTGAACTAGAGCAGTCACTGGGTCTGAATCAGAGGTATCCATGTTCCGGGCGACAAAAGGCTTCTCAATCTGTCAAGACTTGATGGTCGCGAGGAACAAGAATACCTCCATCCCGAAGCCACCAACAGCAAGAAAATAATCACTTGCTGTTCGAGGATTAGGGCCACAGGTGGAGAAACAGTATACCCGCGTGGGCCAGAGGACTGCTGTAAGGGAAAAGGAACAGGTAACATCAGGAACACACAAAGCAGAACTATACAGTATTACCCAAAGGAGACTGCCACCTACGAAGAACCACTGGATGGAAAGCCTAAATGATGGGGTAATGCCTGTTCCCTCAGTGGGCTGAGATCAGGGAGGCCAGAGGAGGAAAGATGGAATGCCACACTGGACACCAGTAGGATGCTTCGGGGCGATGGAAGTTGGAGCACCAAGTTATCAACAGCGAGTGCGGGTATGTCTTTGCCAAGGGAGTTGACTAAAGATGATCCAAGGGACGGTCCGTGGTCTGTAATTCCAAGGGTCCGATAGAGACCAAACAAAGTACCAAAAAGGTAAAAGCCGAGGAATACGTAATTCATAGTCCGTGGTCAAAAAACAGTTGTTCCAGGTAACAAGAACGAAGAGGAGGCTCCAAAATGGCGTAAACAAACAGTTGAGAAGCATTGTGTAGCATTCTGGAGCTCCTTAAGTACCTGGAGACGTCAAGTGATTACTAAGGACGTGTTACGCATCACGTAACCACTGCGTTAGTCGGTGAAGGCTTGAGCGTTGCTGGATCCAATGAAAATCCGGTGGTCCAAAGAGGCGTGGCCGTTACCATCATCTAGCAGGAGGATCGCAAAGTTTCCTGTGGAGAGCGGCCGGTATAGAACTTCTGCAAGAAGATCGATACAGGTGGGACTGGTCCCTCTTTGACGAAATCCCTCCTGGTTTCCACAGGCGCTGAGCAGACTGAAGGCGACGGTGGTCAGTTGGAGGAAGGGAGACGATAACGAGGGCTTTGAGCTGAAGAATGAATGGTGAGTAGATTGAGGGGACTGGCAAAATAAATGGATGGGATTGTGGTAACAGAGAAATGTAACGGGGGTTGTCTAATATAAAAGCGGAGCGTTTTATTGAGCCCAGTTTCCTACCTCAAGGCAGGTCTAGAAGGAGCCATTTCAAAACCCCAAGTGGGTAAAATAGGTGGCACATAAACAGGTTTATGATAGGGAATGACTCAAACTCCAATCAGGATATTTTAGGGGCAAGGAGAAAAGGGGTATCATGGTGAATATGTGAATAGTCGACTAGTTTGTCTGTTTGTGTATTTTGTAATTGAAAAAGGTGTCTTAAGAGCCACGAGAATAAACTGTGAGGTTAAAAAAAAGATACACAGTTATCTACTCTAGGTCATTGTTGGCGCTGACTGAACAGATAAATTGAGATCATTGAGAAGTAGAGGCTTTGAGTGGCGAGGGTTGCAGCGCGCTCATATTTGTTATTTTTCTGAAACGTATCTGTGTAACTAACGTTAAGTATTGACAGTCAATTGAGACTTGTCACAATGGGGGATGTTACTCCACTGATGCATCTTTGCAAGACGCTGCCAACACATGCATCTAAGCTCAGACAGTATGGTGTGGAGTGGGTAAAGTCTCCATTGAAAAAATGGGTATCCCCTACTTACGCCGACAGGGGGGAGAAAATAGACAATATTTGTAATACAGTAGTCCTGTCTGGTGGGAAAGAAACCTTTTGGTTAACACATTGTGGCTAGACTGACCTCCAAGGGACACAAGGAAGAGAAATTCTATTAGACCCAAATCTCATGTAGCATTTGAAAAAATATACATTTTTTTATTTCTTAAACAAATTCATATAACACATATTAAATCTTTATGACCCTTAATGCATATTAGGTCTTACTCAATAAAATACCATGCATACAAAACAGTATATTACCTCTGTGATAGCTCATAGTGGCTACTGTTTCCAATATGCATCTACTCTGACAGGCAAGACGGTGATGATTAACAGCAAATTATGGCACCTTAAAGATCACACGACTTGTAACTATAAGAATGTCATATATCCTGTTACCTGCCCCTGCAATAAGACATATGTAGGCAAGACATCTAGGCCTGTGAAACCTAAATTACGGAACATAAGTGTAAGATAAGAACTAAAAGTGCCTCATCTCCTTTAGTACCCCACATTCTCGAGAACAACCATAGTTGTGATGAGCTAACTTGGTGTGTCCTGGAACAAGTCAAAGTCGTGGACATGTATGCTACTGCCACTCGACTCTCCACCCGTGAACAATGGTGGATCAGTTTTTTTTAGTAGGGCTTAATCTTCAAGAAGAGTGGCTCCTGGGTTCTTGATTCATCAAATGCCCGTACGTATAATTCCTATACAAGGTATGGTTCTGTGCCCTAGTGGCTGGCCATCTATAATAAGTTGTTTGTCTTCCGCTGTGTTGGCTATAGGCGAGCACCACATAACTACTGATGGCAATGGAACTAGTATAGACAGCCTTTTGTCAGTGTGCCTTATGCGTAATGCCACCTTGAACCACACATGGCTGTTGCTCTGCACTCCGGGATCTTATGGTAATTACTATCTTGTTTGTATTGATCTGCGGCTGTGTAGTGTACGCCCTCGATATGTATTTTTTCCTCGTCATTCATTTGTGTACTATGCCGGCTTGATTAAGTGGAGCCGCTCTATACACATGCTGGCGCAACTGTGAAACTTGCGGCTTATGGTCTAACAAACCATTTATTTGCTGCCACCAGATCTATACAGACTATTGAGGATAGGCAGAGTCTCTGACTGGATTTAGGGCCTTTCTGTCGGTACTCTCCTAATGGGTTGCGTTACTGCAGTTAAAGTTTGCGATATGTCGCATAGTCCTCTTTCTATTTCCCCTATCGGACAGATTTTGAATAGAACGCTTGAGATCTTCCTTCTACCTCACTTAACGGTCTAATGCACCAGCAACACTATACGTAAGGCGTTACGCCGTTCCGGCGTCTCTTACATCAGGTTGCATTTAAACACCGGCCTAAGAGCAGGCGAGGCATTGCTGAAAGTCTGATACAGGCTCTAAGAGGGAGGCGACCCCCGCATTCACTACGGTAAGCGACTAGAAAACACGGAGTTCAGATATACTTGGTATATCAGGTTTAGCCGCAAGATAGTTTAAGTATGAGCCCGCACCCAGAGACTGGAGGCGGGGCAAGAAGCGCAACAACTTCTTACTGCCTACAATGTTGAACTGCCGCTTTTGGCGTTGAAGGTGCAGGCGTATTCATCCTTAAAAATGCAGATTTCTGGTGGCGATAAAAAGCACGAATCTAGAAAATGTGTGCCTCTAGAGATAAATACGAATGAACTGAAGACATAGCATATTTGCCGCATTAGAATGAGGCACCGTTCCTTCTAATCAGCTAATTAAAGTGCATGTCCAGATGGGCGGACACTCTTTTTGCTGAATTTGTAAGACGAGCGCCGCCATTGCAGTTTATGCTTTTAAATTTAGAATGAGCATAGATTGACTGGGCCTTTGACCTGTCCTTTGATACACAGGTTTGAAAATCCAACGCAGAGCAATGGATTTGTTCGGTCTCTCATTCCAGCAGGATACAAGCTTCCATGAAGAGGAAGCATCTACCACACGTGGCTGACAGCGAGCCACCCATGGGAGAATGACTTTGATCACCAAATGTTGGTGAGTTCTTGAATACCCCTTATTGATGGTCAATTGCACCATAGGCATAGGCTAACCGAATGCAATTGGTCAGTGCACTTCACTCTTGGCAATTAGGGAACGTTGTTCCCATTTGAATGAATGTCCTTGCTTTGTGTCTCCACAGACCAACTACGTTGTGGTTTGCAGAGTGTTGGGCAGACGCATTATTGGAAGCAATTGTATAACGTTCCCTCCAGCCCTCTGGTTGAGAATATGGTAATAATTATGATTATTCTCCCCTCCCACACCAATGCTTCAGGACACTACTCTGACTGAAGCAAGCTTGACTGTGTAGTAGTTCCTAATTGGACCCAATTCTAATGTGGCTATTTGTCTTTTTTCCTTTTTTCTTCTTTTTCTTATAGGGTTGAAATCTACACAAATCTGTGTATACTTTACTGATTGTAATATTTTGATGCATTTTTAATTCACTCTGCACGTTGCGGTGAACACACAAGGGATAGCGTTGTCCTGATGAAGACAGGAATCAACTGGAGTCCAGTTAGAAGAACTTTCCCTGTCGAAACTACTTTTGCTATTTAACGAATATTGCTAGAATGACCCTCTATACTATAACATTATCAATGGTCCCTAGGCTAGCGTAGTTGACATACAGCACTCCCCTGCCACTGTACTATGATTGCTTGTGAAAGTTGTACAAATGCAAGAGCAGTTTGAACGGCCCATCTGTATAGTTGGTATTATTAGTAATGTCAAAACTTTTCTGATACCTATATATAAACGGAACTAGTTGACCACAAACACACTTGCGAACAGTGGTCCCCTCAGCTCACATGATCCCCTTCGCCTGAGTGTGGAGCCCTGCCTTCCCAACTGTCTTTGCGGTGCAGGACCCTATGGCTGGGCCCTGTTTAAGGCTCTTACAGTACATCGAGCATGTACAACAACAAAAATTCATCTCTTTGTTAAAATATTGACTAAACCAAGTGGTCTGCATAGGTCTATTCTAACGCAGATTTAATCTGAATTTATAGTTTTTTCAGTACACCTGACAATTTGCAATTTGCACTATGAGCTATCACAGAGGTGATATCATGTTTTGTATGCATAGTATTGTATTGAGTAAGACCCAATATGCATTACGCGTCAAAGATTTAATATGTATTTTATGAATTTGTTTAAGAAATAAAAAAAGTTTATTTTTACAAATGCTACATGAGATTTGGGTCTAATTGAATTTCTCCTCCTTGTGTCCCTTGGAGGTCAGTCTAACCACAATGTGTTAACCAAAGGTTTTTTTTTCCCGCCAGACAGGACTACTGTATTACGTGGAGTGGGTAAAGGGCACAGCAGATAAAATGTTCATGCCATGGCCACAAGGGGGATCGCTGTCAAAGGCGGTTTTCAACACATAACCACATACCTGCAGGCTGCGTACAAAGGGAAGAAATTGGAAAAGAGGTTAGCTATTTTAGAGCTCTGGAAAATGTACCAGGAGGAGCAGGAGGATCTGTCTCCTGAGGATTGAATGCTTAATCAGTGTAGGGAGGAAGGTGTTGAGCCTTCTACTCCCCTTACCTCGCCTAAAGTAAACAGGGACAGTATAGAAGATGTAGGATTGTATCTGTTAAGGCAACTAAAAGCGACAACATAATATAGTAATCCGATATATGAACCATCTGCCTACAGCAGTGACGATAGTCCAGAAAAGACTAAAAGCAAGGAGGAGGTCTTTAAGATCTTACAAAACAAGGAGAAAAGTGAACGACTGAATCTATCAAAAGACATAGAACAAGAGATTAAGAAATGGAAAGGAGAAAAGGATAAAGCTGACAAGGTAATGCTAATGCAGAACAAATGGATGGGTGGACAGATATTGCTCAAGCTTGATGGGAAAAGTATCAAGGAAGTTAGGCAAAGAGAAGATCAAGACAAACAGGATAGAAAAGACAAGGAACGAGAGAAAAGATTGAAAGAAGATGAGCATAAGAGAAAGAATAGACAAAAACAAGAACAGATGTATCAGGAAGAACAGCAAAGACAGGAAGAAAGGGCAAAGGAGCAAAGGAAGTATGACAACAGGCAGAGAGTAATTGAAGAACGAGATAGGCAAGAAAAGAAGAGAGAAGACAGGAATTAAGGGATAAAAGAATATAAAGACAAAGGGAAGAAGAAGAGTGTAGAGCGAATAAAAGAAGGGAAGCGAAAAGACAAGTTGAAAGAGTTAGATGGGAAGAGAGAAAGCAAAGATAATTAGACGAAGAAACGCAGCGAAAAAGAAGGCAGAAAGAGCTAATGGAACCGAGTCCAGTAATATCATGGGGCAATATAGAGGAGTTCCTCCTGGCGCAGGGAGCAACGGCAGGACCATCTAGGATAACCCTAGAGGAGAATTTTGACATAGGCAGCATTGGGGAGAGAATCAATAAAGCCTATCAATACTTAAGAGAAAGCAGCAAATTGGCAAGGGAAGGGAGAGCAATCCCTGGCCGTCCCATCATGAAGCAAAGAAAGAGACCCATTTAGTCTCGAGCATAGAGCCTTGTCCTTAGGCTGACTTTAAACAAGGGTGATGGGGACGAGAGCCATACTAGTTGGGGACAAGATATGTCAGACGAAGAGAGAGAAACCTTCCGTGGGGAGCAGGGAGGAAGTGCATGTGGTTCTGAGGATGTCTGCAGACAGACAAGGGAGAGTCACCACCATATGTAAGCAGGCTGAGGTCATTGCCAAGCAGAAGACGATCAGGAACAATTGTCCCCACTATTGATAGGCAAACAATGGGAGCCGATTGCGGATTTGGGTTCACACAGTTCCCTTTATTGGAGAAAGGAGGGGCCAGACCGCAGTTTATTCCCTGGCCACAAATGGATAAGGATAACTTAAGATGCAAACTTCCCAGTTTAATGGCGGGGGCAGGGAAATGGATTTATGCACTAGAAAAGATGACGGGGGGATATAGTGGACATTAAGGGTCACCTAGCAGCCATTCTTGGGGGAAAGGGCTGACATTTGGATGAGAGCAGGCTACACAAGTATAACGGCGCAGAACACAGCGCAAGATGAAGCGCCATTTAACAATAGTAGAGCAGATGTCTGGAGGGCACTCAGGGTACCACCCCTTCCTCTGTAGCCCATTCATCTGCCTCGCGGCAAAGCAAAAACAAAGAGGTGATGGCTGGAAGGTTTAAAATGAATCTTAACCACTGGCATTGCTTTGTCACCTCAAGTGGGACGGGTATGCCCAGACGTGGGTCCCGTGCCTGCTGGGCCTAGAGACCCAAGCTACTCCTCACTGATGAAGCCCAACAAGGCCGAAACATGTTTGGGGATGCTTGTGGTCTCATGCAGAAGGGATGTGACCAAGCAGTTCGGGTTGGACTACCGCTTTGGGGGTGGGGCCAAGCGTGATTTGCATGTGGTCTTTCCCCTTCTGTAATGGCTTGGCAGGCGAAGAACAATGGTCTGGAGGGTTGCCCAGAGCAATGCCAGAGGTTAAGATTCATTCTAAACCTTCCAGCCATCACCTCTTTTGTATTGTTATTGTCACCCCAAGTGGGACGGGTATGCCCAGACGTGGGTCCTGTGCCTGCTGGGCCTAGAGACCCAAGCTTCTCCTCACTGATGACGCCCAACAAGGCTGAAACATGTCTGGGGATGCTTGTGGTCTCATGCAGAAGGGATGTGACCTAGCAGTTCGGGCTGGACTACCCCTTTGGGGGTGGGGCCAAGCCTGATTTGCATATGGTCTTTCCCCTTCTGTAATGGCTTGGCAGGTGAAGAACGATGGTCTGGAGGGTTCCCCAGAGCAATGCCAGAGGTTAAGATTCATTCTAAACCTTCCAGCCATCACCTCTTTTGTTCTCCTATATCTTGGACATGTGGAATAACAGGGCACATTGCGCGCACACGTGGAAGCCAAGGGTATGTACAGAATGGGCAATTATCAAGAGGCGGGACAGCTTATCCTCCAGCATATAGCTCACAAGCTAGGGACGGGGTTTGCACAAGATCAGACAGTGTATCAAGCCCAAGCGCCGCAAATGCAACCGGGATTGCTACCACAGCAAGCACCATTGAATCCATTGCAAGGGTAGTCACAGCACGCACAGTTATTGACACTTAGAGTAGGAGGTGTCACTGTGGTAGGAGGAAGTCCTTTTACAGGTACAGGGATAAGTATGTGCCCACAATAGGACAGCATACAGGGCAACTTGATGTGACACGAGACCCCCAAGAGCAACCAAGGGTTGATGTGACGATAGGAGGCAGATCTTTTTCTTTTTTAGTAGACATTGGGGCTACTCGCTCATGTATACAAGAGTGAAAATATCCAATGTCGGGAAATGCCATGAATGCACAAGGTTTCTCTGGAGCTACAAGTAGAATTTCTGTTACTGATGAATTACCAGTCTCCATAGGAGAGTGACATGTCTGTTCCATTATTGTATTCAAGGCAGACACCGCTTAACATTCTAGAACAAAATTTAATGACAAAACTTAATATCACAATTTCTTTTACTGATGTAGTCATAGTGTGTTTTACTCCAGTGATACAGGCCAAACGGCTCTGCGTGGAATGCCATTAGAGCCAGAAGTCTTTCTTTATGGGGTACGCATTTTGTTGGCATGGCTCCCTGGCCTAGTGGGAAAGATTATGAGAATACCTGATGAGTTTTTGTTCAGGCCACAGATACATATGGACGAAGAAGGGGGACAGATTATTCCCCTAGAGTTAAATGCAGCCATAGTGCGAGGGGAATTGGCCATGCTTGAAGGAACAGATGACGAGGGCAGCCCATGGAGAACAGTGATTGCCATTGGGGAAGGGTATAGATTGACTGACGTCACTGACGAGGATATGTTTAGAGATTATCCATCATATGATGATGAAGTAGTATTCGAGATGAGTATTACATATTGGATTAGAATAGAGAACAGAGAAATCCCACTACGAATGGTGATAGTGCAGCCTTTTTTTGATGGAGATTTGGAAAAAATGCCAACCTCTTTATGGACTACGGGCCCCTATGGAGTAGGCCTATTGAAAGGGTTAGGGGAGGTTAAGATTAAGCTAAAGCCAGGAGCAATTTTACATCGAGCAAGACAGTACCCAATGAGAGGTGGATGAGGGTATTTTTAAGACTATATCAGCCAAGATGGAACAAGGTATTTTAGTGACGTCAGAATCACCCTGTAATACAGCGGTGTATCCAATTAAAACATCAAAGGGATGGTCATGGAGATTTATTCAAGATATGAGACTGATTAACCAGATTGCAGAGGCAAAGTTTCCTTTAGTTCCGAATCTGGCGATGATACTACTAAGCCGAAGAGCACTCGTTTCCCACAAGGGTACTGTGAGTCTCCATCGATCTTTAACCCTTTAAGTGCCATGGGTATTTACCCCCAGTGCCATGGCCTTTGTTGGTGATTTCGGTATGTGGCCATTTAATGCCTTGTAACTTTTTTGTTACATGAGATATCTCGGCCAAATTTAGCTCCTTTTTTTCCCCACATGTAGGCAGTCATAACGCCACCCAGGAACCCTAGGTTGCTGTAGGGGGGCGAGAGAAAATAAGCAAAAAGGGCAAAAATGTTGAGTCTTTTCAAGAAATGCCAATAAAATGATGTACAAAGAAGCCTGTGGTTTTATCCTTGTAAGAGCTAGGAACAAATGGTTTGCTGTGCTGAGTTCCCCAATTTCCTGTCTTTCAAGAACAGGTTGAGTGGAAATGAAAGAAAATTATTTAGATGTGGTTATCAACTGTTTTGTGAGAGGTAGGCGATTTTGGCCATTTTTGCCAATTGGACATGCATGAACGGCACGGAAGAAAAGGGTAGGAAAGCCAAATTGGAGGACAGAAAGGCATATATTTCTGAAAAGTAGACAAAATTCCAAGTTTAGGAAGGGGTGATTTGCGTAGGTCAGGCAACAACTAGGTAGGGAAAAATGCCATAGATTGGGGGAAAGGCGGGAAAATGACCGAAATAAAAGGTGTGTGTTGGACATGGTTGGCTTGGTACGGCAATGGCTTCTATGAATTTTGAGAAAAGCAATGCTCTACTACTTTCCCCCAACTCTTGCAGTTAGGAAAGCACACATTTTTTGTAGTGTTTTACAAAACAAGCATAACCACAAGCCAAACACTGAGCCATGGTACACAGGAGTTTTATGCTCACGGCCTGAACAGACGCACTTAGCATGTGTAAACGGGAAAACCAATGTGGTGAGGAATGGCATGCATCCATTTTTTGAAAGTGCACAGGCAGACCTTTTCAAGAGTAGGTGACTTGTGCAGGTTACAAAAGTGTATGGTGCCTAAAGCAGCGACTAAATGTAGGTCACATTTGGGAAATGAAAGGGTTGTGTGACAAAGGGCACCAGCAAATGGGTCAAACGTTATGAAAACCACACAAACACAACAAATGTTATACCTTCCTGCATACCCACAGGTATCCCGATGAAAACGGTACCTCACATGTGTGGGTGCACATACCTTTGCACCAAGGGGAAAGCCTAAAACACAGGTAACCCCAAGTCTGTTTTGGACAAAATGGGCTGCGCCGAAGTGCTTGGGGTTACCAGTGGGTTACCCTTTTCCTTTTGCACCCCCTGAACGTGCACCCACACATGTGAGGTACCTTTTTCGTCGGGACACCTGTGGGAAAGCGAGAAGGTATGACATCTGTTGTTGGCGACGTGTTTCAGTGATTGGACACAGGGAAATGTCTCTGAAATTGGCTGGAAATGAAGACAATTCTCTGGCATTTCACTCTGGAAACCCACTGAAACACACCGCCAACAACACATGACCTTCCCACGTCCCCACACGTGTCCCGATGAAAATGGTACCTCACATGTGTGGGTGCACCTACCGGGGGTGCAAAAGGAAACGGGTAACCCACTGGTAACCCCAAGCCTTTCGCCACTGACCATTTTGTTCATGTGGGCAACCTACAGATTTGGGCCTAGGGTGTCAAAGCCAACAAGGAAACCAGGGAACCCCATGCATTTCCCAAAAGAGGACACCCGTGGGAATCCACAGAGGTCTGCCTTGCGCAAATTGCCCCAGTTTTTATTAGCCACAATCCCCGACAAAGTGTGATATTTGGTGGGGAAAAAACACAATGTTCACTTTGTCTGGAGTTCTGGGTAATAAATTCTGGGCCACTTCGCGCAAGTCAGACCTCTGTGCTTTTCCACAGGTGTCCTCTTTTGGGAAACCTGCAGGCCCCATCCTTTGGTGGGCCTGCACACTAATCCCTGGTAGCCCTCCCCCACCCCCAATTGGATGGGGGGCCACCTCATGTACTCCTGCCTGGGGCCATAAATCTTGGTGTGGGAGGGGGAGGGCCACCACCATTTCATGGGGGCAAATAAATCCCAGGCACCCCACCCCCATTCTATTTATTATTTTTTTTCTTTTCTTTTTGCCCCCCTCCCTGGGAGCAGATGATCAGCCATCTGCCCCCAGGGTTGTACACATATGTGCCCCCATGCTTTGGGGGCCAGGGGGGGGAGAGGGCTGCTTAATTGAAGCAGCCCCCCTCCCCCCACATCACAAACGCTTCCATGGTGGTCCAGTGGGTTGCTGGTCACAGATCGAGCCCTCTGTGCTGATCCGTGACCAGCAGTGCGTCATATACGTGGTGTCCTTGGAAAGGGGAGAACCTCCCCTTTCCAAGGACACCACTTTTTCCTATATCCCCGGTGACCTAGTGGGCCCCAGGGCCCCAAACCCCCTCTCACCTCCCCCCTTTCCTCGCCTTTTTTTCTTTTCCTTTTTCACCCCTGGGGGCAGTGATCATCTGCCCCCAGGGGTCTCCAGCACTGTGGCCCCATGCTTTGGGGCCACAGGGGGAAGGGGGCCGCTTACCTAGTAAGCAGCCCCCCCTGCCCCTGCGTCACAAATGGATCTCTATTGATCCTGTGACATTGCTGCTCACGGATCGGCGCCCCGCGCCCGATCCGTGAGCAGAAATGCCACACAATTGGTATCGTTGGAAAGGGGAGAATCTCCCCTTTCCAACGATACCTGCCTAGATCACCGGCTTGAAATACAGCCGGAGATCAAGGCTGACAAAGATGGGCACTCACCTTCTTTCTTCACTGCAGCAGCCGAAAATGGCTGCTGCAGTGATTTTACTTTCAGTTTCACGTCGACGTGCTTTATGCACGCTGACGTGAAACTGAAGGTAATCCAGCCCCCTGGCAGTGAGGGGGGCCTCCCCCTCACATAGCCCGGGGGTTGGATTACAGTTTTGAGCGATCCCTGCTTTGCAGGGATCGCTCAAAACAAGGTGCCAAAAAGGACGAGCTATCACGTCCTTGGCACTGCACATGCACTTCCAAGGACGAGATATCTCGTCCTTGGCACTTAAGGAGTTAATAGGGTCCTGAGGATGGACTTGGCAATATTGATTTGAAAAGTGTTGTGCTGCAGTACGTAGATGACATTTTGGTTTGTAGCGTGACAGAAGATGAGTGCAGGCAAGACTTGATTCAGTTAATGACTATTCTAGCAGACAAGGGATATAAAGTGGACAAGGAGAAGTTGCAATATTGTCAAGAAGAGATGTTATATATACATAGGTCAGTTAATCTCACATGAAGGGAAGAGAATCACACCTGAAAGAGCTGAGGTGATTATGAAAACAGTAAAACCACACACGAGAAAACAAATGCAGCAGTTTTTTGGGATTATGCAACTATGTTAGAGTGTGGGTATTTGATTATAGTTCAAACACAAGCCCCTTTTGCAGGCTTTGAAGAAAGCACAAGTGAACAAGGAAAGAGTAGAATGGACCGAGGGAATGAAGGAAAGGTTTGAAAAATTGAAAAAAGCTATTTGTACAGCTCCAGTTTTAGGAATTCCCAACTATGATGAGGAGTTCTTTTTGTTTTCACATATGAATGGGACAGTCATGACAGCAGTGCTTACAGAGAGGGCTACATTGGGGTAAAAACCCCTGGCATATTACAGTGGGATTTTAGATCCAGTTATGAGAGGACACTTTCCTTGTGAACAGTCACTGGCAGCAGCCACATTCGCAATAGAGAAGTCTACTAGTATTGTGATGGGGTGTTCTATGACATTGTTGAGCATACTTTGTTTGCCACTTTGGAGAAACCTAAATGTACATTGACATCTCAGTGGGCTTTCCGCATATGAGGTAGTTACATTGAATCCAGCAATCAAAATAGTCAGGTGTAAAATAGTGATCCCTGCCACGTTTGTAGCTGAGCCTGTGGCAGAGGATGCGCATGTGCATGATTGCGCTAACCACGAGGAATTCTATGATGACATACCACGAGTAAAGGAAAATATGCTAGCAGGGGGAGAGGTTCTTTTTATTGTTGGGTCTTCAAAAATTGATCAAACTGATGGGGAGGGTTATTCTGGTTCAGCTGTGGTAAGGCACAGAGCCAACGGTGAATTTGAGGTAATAGAAAGTGCAAGACTACCGTCTCACTTTTCAGCACAAGCAGCAGAATTAGTGGCGCTTATTGTCGCACTCGAGAAACATGCAGGGCAGGAAGTGATAGTGTGCAGTGACTCCACCTATGTGACCTCAACCGTGCATGCAGGGCTAGCACGTTGGAAAAGGAGGGGCTACCTCCGAGTGGACAGCACTACAGTGCAACACGCAGCATATTGGATAGGCTTATCAAGGCACAACTCCCAGTAGCCATTGCAATAGTTAAATGCAAAGCACATATTAAGCAAACTGACTTTATCTCTCGCGTGAACGAATCCGCAGACAAAGAAGCCAAAACGGCTGCATATTCACCAGATATTTCAAGTTTCGATACTCCAGAAGTAAAGGAGAACGTAGTCACAATTATGATTACAAATGAAGGGTTTAATCATTTATCAAGAACACAGTTGATGGAGGTTCAAGGCAGTGCACCCCAGGAAGAGCAAGAATTGTGGAAACAAAGGAGGTGTTCTTTATCCCCCTCTGAAGCATTGTGGAGACAGGACAGCACTGGAAAGCTGGTGATGCCTGTAGCCTTGTTAAGGATAGCGCTTGAACAGCTGCACTACCACGCGCATCCAACTAGGGAAAGCCTTGTAGCAGCTATTGCGGAGGACTGGTGTGGGCCGAACCTGTTAGAACACATATTTTATGAAGTAAATTGCATCTTATGTCAAAAGTTTACAGTGGGCACACACTGTAAACAACCGGAGGAGTGATTCCTCGACCGAACAGTCCTTTTCAGCATTTACATATTGACTATGTTGATATGCTGCAAATTTGTAGTGGATACAGGTATATGATAGTGGTGGTGTGTCCCTTTCCTAGGTGGATCGAAGCAGGTCCTTGTACACACCCAGATGCCACTTGCACAGTAAAGATTTTAGTCCGAGAAGTCTTTTCCAGATGGGGGGTACGAGAGAGGTTGCTGAGATCCAACAATGGGCCCCATTTTGTTAATGAAGTATTTGAACAGATTAGCTTATTGCTTAGTATAAAACACACGTTTTCTTCTGCTTATCACCTGCAAGCAAACAGAATAATTGAGTAACTCAACGGTATCCTTAAAGAGAGAAATGCAAAATTGAAATTGACATTGAAGAAGGGATGGCTGTATTGTCTGCCCAATGCATTATATGCATTAAGGAATCAGCCTTGGTTGTACCACCACCTCACACCCCACAAGCTAGTGACAGGGAGGTAGATGAGAGCGCCTTTGTCTCTTCCATCGAGGAGCAGAAGTGATGCACAGAAGAATTGTTAGGAAATGAGTTACGTGCTTTTTTTGCATGTATTACCGCTAGTATCTCTGTCATTTCAGATCAACTCAAGCAAAAGGGGGGTCGGTCTTAGAAAACAGATGAAGACCATTCAGCAACCAGACTTCAAGAACTATTTCCTGTACCTAGATTGTTTATGGGAGATTTAGTCCTAGTGCGTAACTTCACAAGGAAGTGGCACACACCCCGTTTTAGTGGTCCCTACATTGTTGAGAACGTTACTCCCTCAACAGTAAAAGTCCAAGAGAGACGCGCCTGGATCCACTTAAGTGTTGTAAAGCCTTACGCTGGTGAGACCAACGCACCCCCGAATGTTGATTCAGAAGCAAGACAAGAAGAAGTTCAGCACGTGCAGACTCAATCGATGATAAGGGAGAAGGACCCTAAAATTGCTGATTAAATAAACGCAAGTGTGCATTTGGACCGTGGCTCATCCCATACACTCTTCATAGATATTATAGCAGGTGTTCAAAGCAAAGTTCTCCAGTCACAGGAATCTTTCAATTGGACTTTAGAAAGTGTTGATGTGCTAAATATGCCTGATCTGGAGTTCGAGTTTAACGACTGGAAAAGTGAACAGTTTCCAGATTCATTCCTCACTGAGTTTCTTTTTGGCTAATCCCATGATCCTATTAGATACATATGACCATAGACTACTTCTTGCTGTCTTTGTATACATACTTCAAGCTTATCCTGCTCTTGTTGGGCGTAGTACTAACATACGTTTTTTTCTGCAAGATCCTAAAAATGGCTCTGCAATTAGACTACTTATGGAGATAGTTGAACAGATCCTGTAGTTACCTAATCATTTAACAAGGTTGCCTGATTAAAAAGGTTTTTTTCCTTCTTTAAAACAGTACACAGGCACAATGAGGAATGTTGGGGTTGGTACAGTTTCGGAAAGTGAGCAAACTCAACTGCGTGTGGAGAATTGAAAATGGTGCGGATTGATGTATTGGTGCATAATATATGCGTGCTCAACATTTATTATTGTTTTTCTGATTTTTGCTAATCCATACTGTCTACTTCATTGGCCCAAGTAAGATAGAAGTCCCTTTGATTCGTCACACTTCAGTGACTTATGCAGAATTACCTGTTGCAGAGAGACCAAGGCCATTTGTGATTATCCCTACACCAGTGACACATGTAAGGTCACCCATTTCGCTGACAAGTGTTCCTATGATTCCCCCTGTAGGAAGGACCCTTATTGATGTACTTCATGAGCATTATGCACGCACCCTTCTTGCAAGAGGGAGCCACAGGAGAAGCAAAAGGAAAGATGATTATGAGTTAAATAATTATCTAGACAGTACAGCACATTTGGGGAATAACATGTGGTATCAGCAGATGAAAGAGGTGGGAAAAAGGACATCCAAGGAGATTTGCTATGTTTGTGCTCTCCTACCTTATGCTATGGGGAATTCCAAGATGTTCATACCTATAGAAGTAGCAGCCCAGAAAGTTCATTGCGTGACGCACCTTTCCCTCTGCCATACGAGAGGTCAGCTCCATGGTCGAACAGCATCCTTGGTATGGGTAACCGAGTGGACAGCGCCAGAAGATGATTACGTACAAGATTTGAAGACAAGAGCGAGAGCACACACCAGAGATCATGTGTTAAGATATAAACAGCCTGGAATGAAGGGAGCAGGAATCAGATGGGAAATAAACAAAACACTCAATTGTCAAGGAAAGAACTTTGAAGAAATACAAAGATGCAAGGAAAGAGGTCAGCTGAAAATCAGGGGAATGGTACTTTCTCCAGATGGATGGGAGGAAGGCCTGGTTGTGTGTAAGGCGCCAGCACTTACAAGATAGTATGAGCCAGTTATAAAAACTGCAGAGAAAGAATGCAAACATCAGTGGCCGAAGATTGCGAAATTGCTGACATGGGTTGATGATAAAGGAGGCCCGCTGCAGATAATGCCTCTAGCCAGTGGAGAACTATGTTTCAGAATCAATGGCACAAGAAAAGGTTGTAATGAATCAGCAGTACAGTCGGATTTTCGATTTACCAGGAATGAAGGATGGAACAGTAATGCTAATGGACCACTACTGGGCCTGTGGATCCAGTGCTTACACGAAGTTGCCCAAGGATTGGGGAGGGCTGTGTTCTATAGCGATCGTTCATGTTCCAGCGTTGGTGATTCCGAAGAGCGACCTGAATATTGAAGAGTTTCCAAAAGAGATCAGTTGAATTTCTCAATGGAACAAAGAGGGAAAACTACTTTTCAACTAAATCGATAGAAGCCTTTGGTTCTATTCCATTTGAACACAGGTTGTTCAGTCAGACTTTGGCAGTATTTGCAACAATTTTCATGCCAGGGATCCAGAGGATGACGAATGATTACCGGATTCCAGCTCCTGCAGATGATCAACACTACCATAAAGGGATTCAATGCTATCAAGGAAGAATTGAGAGCCATGCGACTGATGACCCTGCAGAATAGATATGTCCTGGACATGATTACAGCTATGGGTGGAGGTGTTTGTGCCAAAATTGGAGAATCATGTTGCACATTCATACCTTCTCTCGATGACGTGAATGAGACTTGACAGAGGCCATAACAATGCTGACGAACTTGCACATCAAGATGGAAGACGAAGTAGAAGATATTGCAGATGGCAGCCGTTCGTGTCAATCTTATCATGGGTTCCATTATGGATGGCAAATATCTTCATGTTCCTGGGAGCATTGTTGGTGATGATGATCATGTTTTGATTCTGTGTGATCAGAATAATAATCACAAAACGCAAGAAGACGGCAAAGAAAGCAGTAGGAATTAAGATCTTAATCAATGTCGAATCAGGGTTGGACCCAAAGAGTGGACAGGTGAAGAAATCAGAAAGTATATAGAAACAAGCATTCTAGCACCTGAGGGAACAAAGTTCCTGTATCCAAGAAACCACAAGAAATATGTGGGAAAATTGATCTAATGCAGCCCGAATGGACAATGTAGTCCCATGACCTGGAGTGTTGATAACCATGTGAAATCAGCAGGATCTCTGAAATGAGTGATGAAGATATGGACTCTGAAGAAGCACTTTTTCAGACGAGTATGTCTAGATGTGAAGACTGATGGGAGAGTGGTTGATGAATCAACCAGAGGAGGAATTAGTGGGGTACATTTATTCACCCAGCAGAATTCCCCTCCATCACCAATCTGCACTTCAGCAGTTGCCAGCAAAATGGCTGCGCTGGCACTGTTGAGCACTATAGCCTTGCCTTAAAACAGTGTTTTGCAGTAACCAAAATAATGGTTGCACTGTCTTTGCCAAGCACATATGGGGCAAGATGGAACTGGGAACACATGAAGAAAGACTGCCAGTGTGTTTCCTGATGTGCACCAAAGAAGAGAATGAAAGGCAGCGCTGCTTTGCTGCTAGCTCAGAATCAGTGATCATCAATGACATTTGTGATATCATCTTTGATGTCCTGGGTGTTAGTCTTAGCAGTGCACGGTGGTAGCGTGAGTTATGGTTGCTTAGCTTACCATAACTGGCGAATTTCAGGGGGTTTTCGGTTTTACTTGGAACCATAGCGTCCCTTTTAACAAATTTTTTTTCACTGAATTTCATAGGTTTTTAGTAGCGCAACTTAACCATAACGTCCCTTTAACAACGTTTTATTCACTGAATTTCATAGGTTTTTAGTAGCACAACTTAACCATAACATCCCTTTTAACAAAGTTTTTTTCACTGAATATAGATATAGATAATGTAAATGTTATAAATGTTTACTAAGACTCCCTTAGCTTACATACATATAACATAGAAAATACTAAACCCCCTGACCCGCTATTAATTGTGATACCTGCGGACCGTTTGCATGTCCGTGGACGGTCACCATCAAGACTGCAAAAACTCAGGAGGTATCTTACATTATTGTATCATACAATAATAACACCAAACATGTTCAAAAAGCACCACATAAATACATTTCATTCAATAATACATAAGTGGAAACTGTATATGTAACACACCAACCTTCCAATTACATAACATATGCAACATAATGCAATATACCAAAACAAAATAATTATGCCTCCAACAGAATTACCTCACACAAACTGCACAGCAAAAATCAGCAGCCCACGTACGCAGCAGTAACACCAAAACTTAGCAACAAACTAGTGAGTACCATTACTTTATGTGTACTTATCACATTTGTTTTAAACACACCATACAGACATTAAAAATAATACAGAAACAGATGTTAGAAAATCAGCTGCAGCGAATGCAGCAAAAAAATTGATCTATTAAAAGAGTAGTGCACTCAGAAATATTATTTTCCCAAGTGTTCGGGCATGTGCTTCTAAGCATAAGTTGATGGATTGTACAAACATTTCCTATGCACCTTACTGTAATTTTCCTCTTTTTTACACATGCGAAATCAGGCACCAGGGCGTGGCCATCTTGTGATAATCTTATCCGTTGCTGCATCGCCCAAAGTGGACTGCCCTGGCGGCACTAATTCATATGCCCCGCCCCTGAGGCTGACATCACCACACCTAGTGATATTCTCCACCTATCTCCAGGAGATTACTATACAGCGTAGTAAAACGCACCCAATCATCACCTACGTGATAACATTACTTGACGCAGAACCTGGAATATCAACACACATCATCTCACAACGCAGCGCGTCCCAATTTTGAATATAAAACCATAATTTTAAAGGAAATAGCAAAACTGTACAATTTGTAAAGTACTTTTATTTCACAATAAACGCTCCGAGAACATCCAGCGATTGCCATATTCAAGCAAATTGGTAATTTTTTTCTTCGTTCTCGATCCACAAATGTTTATCGTAAGTCACGCGGTGTTCCTTTTGGGTATAAGAACGCATTGGACGCACTGCGAATCGCAAGCCTTTGGCATGAACTTGGTGCTAGGCCACCGTAAACGATGTCAAGTTGCTCCTTATCGCTGGTAAAGCGTACAGGCATATGGGTCTGTGCCGATCGTCCCAATAAAGCCTCATTGTGATCCACCCATTCACGTATATCCGTAGCTGACGGTTAAAAAAAAGTCAGTTGGTAGCTGGAATCCATGACAATCACAGAAAGCCAAGATGTAGCTATTACAGTTTACAATTTAACCATTAATTTGGCCCCCTGTAACAACTATTGATAAACACGGACGTGAAACAATGTGAACTCAGACAAAACAACTTGCGAAGTACTCTTCACTTGGCTTTAGAAGTTACTCTATGGACTATGCTCAGCTCGAAATGGGATGCTGATGCTAACGCTGCAATCAGGGAGCAAGATAAAACCAAGAAGAACACAGACGAAATTTTAATTAAATATTAGCATTGAATTACGCATTTGTGCAACCTGGTGGAACCCACTACTGGACTACACGCATCACGATGCTGCACAGCCCATGTACCGAGGACAAAACAAAGTACACACACAAGTTGTAATTGCGTATCGTTGCAATATGCCACAACAAACAATACAATATAACCCACCAATAATGTCACCAAATGATAATTTGACTAGTTTGTGTATACAATCGTCCAAAGTAAAACTTATATAATATTCGGCATTTCCATTCTATCGGCTTAACGCAGACACTCCGTTCAGTTCAATGAATTTTCATAAAATGAAATTAAATGTTCCTTTGTTCAATTTTTGAATGGTGAACATTATCATATTTGAAAGTCTTACATCCCTCCCTTCATGCATTCCTTTCAAATCCCCCCCTTTGTTTCAAGGTCAAAAAACAATTGAACCTTATACTGTGTACCATTCGTGTGTTTGCTCAGCTAGGAAACAAAAATTCAACGGCACTGACCTTCACACAGAATGGGAGCCGATAGCCCTTCACCACAGTGGCATTACAAATATTTTTGAAAAACATATGAATTGTTTGGTACCATTCACCAATGCGGGCGACATTTCTACAGATTTATTTTGTTCCTCTGGAGAACTTCGCACTCTCCCAGCGACTCCCACAGTCAGGCCACACCACCTGTCACCTCATCCCATCTCCTCTTCACACAGCAAATCACGTAAACATTTTTGAAAGGAGCAAGTCTCGAGCCCTGACAAAAAAGTGGTTGTATGAGAATGTCTGAGCAAACCCTGCTGCAACCCCATCCGGCCACGCCGCAGACGCTGACCCTATGACTGCAGTCATATATTAGTGGCCTATAATTTGCACACGTGTGTTTGTACTATCCCACTTTCGGTCACTAGCGAAATGAACGGTGTGGGCGTCTTGCCACCTTACAAATACAAACACATAGTAAATACATAGTAGTAATGCTTTCACGTTAGAATGCAGATGGTACCAAAAACAACTGCAAGCTAACTGGATTTACACATGGTAAACTATCACTTGGTAAAAAACCTTCACAACAGTATGCATAATCTACCACGCAGCAGCCACACCCAATACACGTCAATACACTGCATATATAGACAAAAAGTGTGGATGGGTCAAATATAATGATACCAACATTACCGTAAAACAGAGAATGAGGAAGTCTGCGACCTACCTCAATAAACCGCACCCTACATCTTCCTCTTTCCACCTGCTGAGGACAAAAAACAAAAGTTTTGTCCCATATTGCCCTAGGTACTAAACCAGAAAAAATAACCTTGACATTTGGAAGTATTTTCATTACTGCCTGAACCAAATATTCCAAATCTGCAACAAAGTAGGGACACTGACATACCCCAAATACAAAGCACCACAGTGCAAAGCAACTACATGTGCAATGTTGACCCTGCCCATATCTCCACAAACATGAACAATTCCCTGCACATTAAAACCAGGCACAGTGCTCCACACCACCTCCACTCCTTTAACAGACCTACAGCAACAACTACTATAAAACAGGCCAATATTTCTACTTGCAGATTCATGCACATCCACATGCATGAACACAGACTACAGGTATGAATATTTACTACACAGTACATGTACAGCTCTACATAAGAATACATATAAACAGAGTAACTGCCACTTACCCTGTATAAACTGTAAAATTACCTTACTGTCATTTATCCCATCTGTTATGAAGTGTCAAATGCAAACCTGTCTCCTCTCCAAATTTTTGTTTACTCACAAAGCTATCTACATTTTTTTTATTTCATATTAAAAGATGGCAGAAATAACAGTATAATTATGAAAAAGACTGTCCAGTGTGTTATAAAATTACACGCAGCCAGGATGAGTACATGCATATTCATTCAAGCACACACACAGACAATATCATTACAAAGGCTCCCAGCTCAAACAACACCACTGCCTCTATATGAAATCCTACTCCTTTATTTATCACACCTTCACAAATGCATACATTGCATGCTTTTCTGTACAATCTCTGCCATTTACCCTGTAGAAATAGCAAAAAATGCATATTATTATTTCTTCTACCTCTTACCATCCAATAACATAACATTAAAAAAAACAAGTGTGCGCTATACGTTTACTATTATACTAATTTGTAAAACATATTCAACTAACAGATTCTAAATAAAATATACAGGATGCACATAGGCAATGAAAGTGCATATGCATACTATGCTCAGTTGTAAGAAAACACTACTACTACAAAAACAAAAAATGATGAGTCACCCGGTATGGAAATAACGGTGGCGGTAAATCCGCTGCCACCGTTGTTTCCATACCGGGTGATCTCGAGTCCTGCAGGTGGAGGTGCCATTCCCGCCAGGTCTGACCTGGCGGGTTTAACACCACCCGCCTGCAGGCGGATGTGGAAACACCGGCACCATCGGAACCTGGGTTATGGATCTGCTTCCAAGGGAGTTGGGAAAACCCTGACCTTTTGGAAGCAGAGACCATGACAGTACCCCCCCTCAAGGCCCCTCCCAAACCGGGCTTCTCCGGGGGTTTTGGCTTGTCAGGAAATGTTCGGTGAAATCTTTTGATTAGGCGAGGAGCATGGACATATTCAGCAGTTTCCCAGGATCTCTCTTGGGGGCCGTAGCCTTTCCAGTCAATTAGGTAGAATAGTTTAGATTTGGAGATCTTGGAGTCCAGAATGCTTTTGACTTCAAACTCGAGTTCTCCATCAACTAGGATAGGTTTTGGAGATTTGGTTAGTCGGGTTTGAGGTTGCACTGGTTTTAATAGAGAGACGTGGAAGACCGGATGTATCTTCATGTGCGGGGGCAAGTCCAACTTGACCGCTACTGGGTTTACTATGGTAGTGATGGAATAGGGACCAAGGTATCTTGGGTGGAATGTGCGTGGCCCTTTTAGAGATAGATATTTGGTGGATAACCAGACTTGATCCCCTACTTGGTAGTGAGGGGCTTCCTTCCGATGTTGATCTGCTCCTTTCTTGTATTGTTCTTTAGCCCTTTGAAGGTGAGAAACAGCTTCCTTAAAGGCTTGAGTGATTGTAGAATGCAGGTAGTCTACTGCTGGTGTTTCAAGATCTTGGAGGGGATCCAACTCCGAGGTTCGAGGGTGACTGCCGTACAAAAGAAAAAACGGGGTTTTCCCAGTTCCCGAATGGACATAGTTATTGTAGGCATACTCGGCTATCCAAAGCATATCTTTCCAAGTTTTTTCAGTTTGTTGCAGCATGCAGCGTAAATACTGTTCCAGAGTTTGATTGGTCCTCTCGGTTTGTCCGTCGGTCTGAGGGTGGTGACTGGTCGATAGTCTCACATCAATTTGAGCCGACCGACAGCAACTTCGCCAAAAATGAGAAATAAATTGACTACCTCGATCCGAAATTAGAACCGAAGGAAAACCGTGCAGTCGGACGATGTTTTCGAGAAATTCTCGGGCCAGAGTTGCTGCTGTTGGCAAGCCTTTGAGCGGAATGAAATGCGCCATCTTGGAGAATAAGTCCACGATTACTAGAATCGTATTGTATCCGGAGCATGGAGGTAGATCGGTGATGAAGTCCATAGAAAGCGTATGCCAAGGGCGAGGTGGGATGTCAATAGGGCGTAAGAGGCCTGCTGGTCTTTCCTTTTGACTCTTGTTTTGGGCGCATACTCCACAGGACATTATAAAGTCTCTGATATCTTTTTTCCAAGACGGCCACCAGAAGTAGCGCTTGATCTTTTCTGAGGTCTTGGCTATACCGGGATGACCTTCCATTAAAGAGTCGTGATAACAAGAGATTACTTTTTTCTGTAAATCTGTGCTGGGTAGGTATAATCGTTCTTGGAAATACAATAAGTTGTCCTTTACTGCAAAGTCCTTTCCCTGCAGATGCCAATTCTGTATGTCTGCTGGAGTTACAAGTTGCCTGGCTTTATCCTTAACTTCCTCTATGGATTCTGTGGCGATTACACCCAGAATTCTTTGTTCGGGAATGATTGGTACAGGTTTAGGGTTGATCAAATGTTCTTCCACTCCCATCTGAGAAAGGGCATCGGCTTTACCGTTCTTTGTACCAGGTCGATAGATAATTATGAAGTCAAACTCGGCAAAGAATAATGCCCAACGGAGTTGTCTAGAGGATTGGGCTTTTGCGGTTTTCAAATATTGCAGGTTTCGGTGATCCGTAATCACAGTAACGGTGTGTCGGGCCCCAGCAGATAATGCCGCCAAGCCTTAAAGGCAGACTTGATAGCCAGAAGTTCCTTGTCAGTAATCGTGTAATTGACTTCAGGAGGCGAGAATTTGCGGGACCAAAATGCCACGGGATGCAACTGATTGGTTACCGGGTCCTTTTGTGATAGAACTGCCCCCATGGCAAGGCTTGAAGCATCAGTTTCCACGATGTAGGGGAGTTCGGGGCGAGGGTGTTTGAAGATTGGTGCAGAGATAAATTTAGTCTTCAAATCCTGGAAAGATTGTTCCGCCTCGGTAGACCATTCAAAACGTTTGTTTTTCTTTAACAAGGCAGTGATGGGCTGGACTATTCGAGAGAACTCGGGGATAAACCTGCGGTAAAAGTTAGCGAAGCCTAACATGCTTTGCACACCTTTTACGGAGGATGGTGATGGCCATTTGAGAACTGCATCGACCTTCTTTGAATCCATACGCACTCCGCCAGGTGATAATATGAATCCCAAGAATTCAACTTCAGTCACGTTGAAAACACATTTTTCCAACTTAGCGAAAAGTTTGTGTTGACGCAATCTTTCGAGGACCATTTTCACGTGTTTCCGATGTTCAGATTCCGATGAAGAATAAACGAGAATGTCGTCGATGTTAACAACAACACACACATCTATGAGCTCTCTGAGGACATCGTTCATAAAATATTGAAAGGCGGCTGGGGTATTGCAAAGTCCGAAGGGCATGACCTGATATTCAAATAGCCCATACTTGGTGCGGAAGGCCGTCTTCCATTCATCGCCCTCTTTTACTCGTACCAAGTGGTAAGCTCCTCTAAGATCCAGCTTTGTATATATGCATGCTTTTCTGACTTGGTCCAGGAGTTCAGGGATCAAAGGTAACGGATATCTATTCTTAACGGTGATCTGGTTCAGGGAGCGATAATCGATACAAGTTCTAAGGTCTCCTTCCTTTTTTGGAACGAAGAACAAAGCTGAAGAGGCAGGGGACTTGGAAGGACGAATAAACCCATTTGCCAGGTATTGATCCAGGTATTGTCGAAGGTGAAGGTTCTCAGGCTCGGTGAGGGCATAAATTCTACTACAAGGAGGAGTAGATCCAGGTATCAGGTC
The DNA here is from genome assembly GCF_040938575.1 of Ambystoma mexicanum. Classification (NCBI taxonomy): domain Eukaryota; kingdom Metazoa; phylum Chordata; class Amphibia; order Caudata; family Ambystomatidae; genus Ambystoma; species Ambystoma mexicanum. The sequence continues at coordinate 860,771,571 of NC_090930.1, read as the reverse complement.
TATCTGGCAGTCATAAGACCTATGAGGAGGTAGAGAGTTAGCCTGCTCCTTCCGGAAAACATCTTGGTATTCTAGGTATTCGGGAGGTAACTGGGGAGTCTCTGAAGAAATTGCTGCCAGTGCAACACCAGGTGGAGGGTGACAAGTAGAGACACATTCTGGAAACTGGACCGTTCTTGCTCGCCAATCGATCAGAGGATTGTGTTTCTCTAACCAAGGTATTCCTAGAATAATCTAGGACTGAGGGGCCTTGGTCACATCGAACACGATCTTCTCATGGTGTCCATCTTGACTTACTAGCGTCACCTCTTGAGTGGTATGCGTTACTGGCCCGGAGGCTATCTCCGTACCATCCACCGTAGTAATGACGTCCTTTACAGCCTTGGGACAAAGAGTTAGATTCATCCTCAAAACCATTTCATGATCCACATAATTGCCGATGGCACCGCTGTCGACGTAAGCTTCAATTGCATGTAATCGATCCGGATTATCAGGGCTAATGAGGACCAGAGGTATCACGAAATGCGAGGTCACGGAACTGGTTTTCACGCTCGGCAAGAGGACCTCTATTCTTGTCGGGCGAGGTCGTTTCCCTGCTCAGAGTTTGTAACTGTGGTAACTGCAGCTCCTACTGCCTTCTTGGCAGGTTTCACCGGACAGTCTCGAAGAAAGTGCCCTGAGTTTCCGCAATATAGGCATAATTGCAACTGTTTTCTCCTTTCCCGCTCCCTTTGTGTTAGAGGACCTTTCAGACCCCCTATTTGCATGGGTTGCCCGGAGTCTACTCCTTTGGATGGAGTTGGCGGTTTGGAAAATACTCGAGCATCAAACTTGGAACGATCGGCCTTCCTGTTCTGCAGTCTGTGATCTATTTGAACAACCAAGTCTATATAATCCGAACAGTCTTGTGGGGGATTCACTACTTGGGCTAAAACGTCTTTGAGCTCCCCACGTAGACCTCTATAAAACAGCGTAATCCTTTTGTCCTCAGGCCATTGAGTTTCCACTATTAGTCTATTGAAAGATGCAATATAAGCCAAAAGGTCTTGATTACCCTGTCGCAACGAAAGAAGCTCATTGTCCAAGGCCTGCCCCTGTGCATGTCTTGCGAACAGTTTTTCCATACTAAGCTGAAAGGCTTGAAAATCATGGAGAACCGGATCATCTTGATTAACTAGAGGGATCGACCAGTCTGCCGCATTGCCACTAAGGTACGAAAGTACAAAAGCTACTTTAGCTTGATCAGTTGGAAAGGCTGCTGGCCGGCATAAGAAGTGCAACCGGCACTGATTGATAAATACCGCAAACCTCTTTGGGTCACCAGAAAATCGTTCGGGCGGAGCCAGAGGTACATTCCCAGGTAGGTTGATCTGTACTGGATTCATAGAGGATGTTGAAGGAAGATTTGCCCCTGATGCGGGTAGCGGGGTCTGTCCGGCTTGTGACTGAAGCAATTGTCTAGCAAGATCATCTGTTCTCTCCTTGGAAATAATTAGTTCCCTTCTTAGAGCGTTTGTTTCCTGACGAGCTGCATGCACTTCTGCCCTTAGTTCCCCAAGTAACCGGGCTAGGTGGTCAGTATCCGAGGTTTCCATAGCGCCTGGGCGAGAGTTTTGCGGTAGGCTTTGCTTTCTGTAACGCTCACCTGATTCTCGCAGAGGCGCCGGTCTTGACTGGGTGACTACCGTATCTTCAAAGGTGATGTGCAGCACCCGGTTGGCTCTTTGGGCTGGACCTCTGTGCCCTGTATGCCTGACGTGCAGAGAAGATGTCTTAGGTAAGTGAATGCCGAGCTCTCCATCTGCCTCGGGGAAGGGTGCTGTAACCAGTTTCTTCACTGGATAGGTAGCGCAGGCCTCTTGACTTCAGAGGACTGCTGTCCGTCGTTTACTGCACGAACGGTACGTTTCGAGTAACTCAAATGTCTTTAAAGTCTTTAATAATGATGTCTCTTGTTTTGCAGGGTTCCAGCGATGGCGGATGACGGGCTGAAGTGAGTTGAAGATGGAGCCCGTGTGATGAATAGAAGCGCCTGGAAGCACGTAAGTAAGCGCTTGTTGCCAGCTTCACAATGCGCTCTAACTGTCTTTTATTTTGCAGGTACAAGTTCGGAGCGGCTGCAGGGTGCCGGGAAACCCACTGGGTTAGATGTGGAAAGGAGTAATGGCACGTGAGTATTAAAGTTCCCCAATGTCTTTAAACGCACCTTGTTTTGTCTTTCAGATGCGGGATGCAGCGCCGACGGCCTCCGGAGCGTGCGAAGAGTTGGTAAGCTTTTGTCTTTCAGATGCCGGAATGCAGTGTGAAGACCTCCGGAGCGCACGAAGAGTAGGTAAGCCTTTGCCTTTCAGATGCCGGAATGCTAACCTGTTCTTTCTTGTCTTTATAGGAGTTGCTGAAGACTGGATTCAGGTTGGTAAGCCTTTTTCCTTAGGCCCAGGACCGGATGCAGAAGACACGATGAGCGTTCTGCTGCAGAGGGTGCAGAATAACGCAAAGCAAGATTCATCCACCGGGTGTGGTTTAAATAGCCTCCTGTAGTGCTTAGGTGTCTCCTTCCACAGCCACGCCTAAGTAAGAAAAGAGTTCCTGGTAAGAAAAGAGTTCCTGCCTTCCAGAAGAGTTCCAGTGTTCTGAATCTAGGGAGTGGCTCCAGCCCCACCCAACAGGAAAAGTAGTTCCAAACAGAAGAGGATCAGAGACTCAACTGGCAGGCAAGTAAGCAGCATGGTCTGCTGCAGGTAAGTCCACCCAAGCATTATGAGCCCGGCGCTTCCAGCGCTGGGACTGGGCATATTTATGAGCCTGGTGCCACTGGCGCCAGGACTGGGTCCAAAAGGTCCCAATTGGGACTGGTTGGCACTCGGAACCTGGGTTATGGATCTGCTTCCAAGGGAGTTGGGAAAACCCTGACCTTTTGGAAGCAGAGACCATGACACTAACTTCTTTCTTTTAAAATTGCAGTGAAGACCGCTCTCCTGAAAAGCAGCAGCGTCTGAAGTACGAACAACGACTTTGAAGAAACCTACTCTTTCCATACAAAAAAGTAAGTACGATACTAATATAATGTTCTAATTGTTACTCAAACACACTAGCATTTTACTGTTGTAGAACAAAGAAGTGTATTAACCCTTTCCCATTAGATGTATTGTTGGCGCTTCCCCTTACCAGTTGCATACTTTTATTGTCATCTGAAGCCCAGTATAGGAGCACACAAATACAAGAATAACCTTCCCAACTTGATATAGCTGCCCATTGCAAAATCACACCCCTCCACACTCATCAGTACCATCATACTCAGACACTCGTGCACAAAGCACGCATACACAGCACAACAGCCCAACCCACACTTTCCCTTTTTGTCCAAAAAACCCCAAAGAATGCCTACCAAAAAACAACTCTGTAGAAAGCAACGCAGAAGTAGAGCAAACCAAAATAAGTGTCCAAAATAATCATCCATCTCTACAAGATTTTGTACAAAAACTTCAAACAAAACAGCTAATAATTATTACTCCAGTACAGAAACTTTCCCTCCTCTATCAACATGTAAAACGAAACAAAAAGTGATTAACAAGACTTCAGCTGCCACTACAGCTAACACTGCACCTATAAATCTTGATATATAGTAGCAACTAACCATACCAAAAAATATTTTACAAAAAATGTTCCGCCACAGAGACCTTCAGAACCTTATAAAAACAGGAGAGAAATCATGGACAACCCTTAAAACCTACCGTAGTAAAGTAATCCTAAAAGCTCTCATAGACAGTGCAATCCTTCTCAAAAGGAAGTTATTTATTTAATTTTTAAACAGAATGAAACCACTAACAAAACTAACTACTAAATTACAAAAACACTTCTCAATAAACTGAATATCAACAAAAATAGCTCCTTAAACATCTGTGGAGGTGAATAGAGTCACACCACGAGCACAGAACCATATTTTAATGAAGAAGCATATAAACAAAGTCAAACAAACTCAATTGCCATACATAACAGTGGAGGAGGGTATGAAAAACCTAATAACACCATTATGAAACAAGAACCTCTGCTCACAAAAATATCCCCAGAAAACTCAGCATCACCTCTCCATTCTAATAAAACAAAAAGTCCAGTCTACAAATGGCCATGCACATCAATGTGTAACATTGCCAAAAAATCTTTCAAATCTTTACGCCACTTCCTCAATCGGTATGTTAAAAGCAAAGACAAAATCAAAATGAAACTACTACAAAATATGGATGCCTGTCCAGTGCGCAAATACACAGGACTACAGGGACATTGATTAGCCTGCATTTCAGGACCTATTTGCAAAAGCACCTTCCATCATATCAAAATGATATCAACACATAATTCAACTATACAAATCTGGTCCATAAACTCTACTATGCTAAAAGTCCTGCTTTAGCACTAGTCAATTTAAATAACAATCTTCTATATGGTGCAGTCAAACAACTACTCAAAGAAATAGAGCATATCCAGAGAACATATTTTGGAAGTGAAAACCACTTACAAAATGCATTAGCTATACAACAAACTACCAACTACTGTACAAATAGCAACCTTCTATTAAACACATACAAAAAAGAAATACTAAAGTTTAAAAGTACCTACACTGAGGTACCAAACCATGTGTGTGTGTTGCTGCAGGACGTTTTATAAAAGTAGCACAAAAACTAAAGACATAACGTACAAAATAGAAGACAATGAAGATTCCAAATTGTTCCAATTAGCTCTCTACCTTATAGCAGAAAACAAATACGAAATTACGGACCCCCTAATACTTTGCAATGACTGCACTGCAAAACTTGACAACAACCAAACACCTTTACATGCTATCACAAATAACTTGGAATTATTCCCACTACCACCCCTCCAACAACTGAATTTATATGAGAGCATCATAATTCAAACAGTGCAGCCACTTCAAGCAATGATATGCCTTCAACAAAAACAGCAAAATTACCTCCCTCTAAATTAGTGAAAGGCATTCGTGGCAAAGTAGTTTATTTACCATTAGATCTCAAAGAAAATGTACACACTCATACACCACAATCCAGAATATTTATTTCCAAAGGTATCTTATAACACAGTCCTATTACAAACTCTACAATCTTAACTGCATAGCCTAGCCAAAACTTCACATACAAACTCTACAAATGAAACAGTACACAAACTTTTGGGTTCTGGATATTTGATGGGTGTTTGATTCTATGGGTGTGTTATGCTGCGGTGGTTGTGGCCAGGGCCTAGACCCTTGCGTACACGGCCTATGGCCTTCGGCCATGCACCCAAGACTCTAGGCCTTGGCCACAACCACTGCAGCATAACACACCTATGCTACCAAACATTTTGACTGTGTTATGTGGGCTGCTTATACGGGATATTAATTACAATCAATCCTCTACTAACAACCCAAAACCAACATCATACTAAAGTAAAATAGCCAGTAGTGCATTTATTATGTCCTCGGACAAACACGAAGACCGCAGACATGGCGAACACATCAGGGGCACCTGCCACCTAAACAAATACAGTATTTGACCCATCTCTTACTCCCCAACCCTCCCCAAGCACTTCTGCACACCAATACACTCCCCAAAATCTGTTCGCCACAGCGCTGTCGGCGGATCCAAGATGGCAGGCGCATCGAAACAATGTGACACATCTCACGCCTCACCCCAACCAATTGGCGAACACGTTGCATGTCCGCATGTCCGCGGACATGACGAAAGCCGCTCAGCCAATCAGTATCCTGTCCGCGGAGCGAACAGGAAAGCGCGTCCACGGAGCGGACATAGATATCACACATTTTTTTGCCTTACATTTTGGCCATTTTAAAAAATACTGGACGGATTTAAAACAAATTAACAAAAGCACGCTTTCGGAACTTAGCCGCCACTCCTGCTGCAAATTTGGTGGAAATCCGTCCAGAGGTTTGAGCTGTAGGCGTGCGCAAAGTTTTTTCCCATTATGTCTATGGGAAAAAAAGAAATTTTGGGACCCCCCCTATAACTTTGCCCCCCATGGACCAATCCTCACAAAAATTTGCAAAATTCAGAGTGGGCCATATACTTTCTTTGCAAAGTTTGGTGAGGATTCGTTCAGGGGGAACAAAGTTATAAGCCGCCCAGAAAGTGCTCTTCCTATGGGATTAGCAACTTAACCATAACTACACAGCCACTACCATGGGCGGTGTCATATATATATAGAATCTGGATGTTCCATGGCGTGTTTTAGCAAAAACTAGGACCCCATGAACAGAAGAGCTGAAAGTGTTGCGCAGTAGAAGAAAACAACTGACAACGAGGGAAGATTCGAGAAAGGTTGTCTGGCCCGTTGTCAAGAGTTGGGGCAGCCAAAAAACTGGTTATCTATTTGAGAAGATACAATGAACGTGAGAAGCGAGGTGAGCTCCTGTTGAGGTGTAATGGAAAAACACTAGAATTGCCAGGTTTTATTTATTTAATAGTGTTAAATGCGAAGATGGAGCTCAAAACACGGTCTACTTTCACATGGTGAAGATGAAAATAGACTTTGGCCAAGCTACACCGAGACTTGAAGATAAGACCATGCTCACATTCCCCGTATTCTCAGGCACAGTGATAATTTGCAAGGCCGAGTTCAAAGACTAATCCAAATGGCAGACAGCAGGAGTGATGATGAATGCTGGGCTAATTGGGTGGAGAGGCATGGTCAAGTCCAGCACCTGGGGTAACAGCTTACGTGCTGCTAGCGAGTGGAATATTCCAGAAGGGTACAAGCGTGCCAACCAATCATAGTGGGCCACGTAGTAAAGAGCCCTATAGTTTGAAAGCCAATGAAACGTTGTCTATTTCATGACAGCAAAGATGACTTGCACTAGAGGTGGGCATAGTTGTCCACCTGACCTTAGAGACCTAATTACAATCCTACCCCCATAGAAAGTATACCTAGATGTTCCCCGCAGACCAACAATAATCTCACGTAGGATTTCTTATTTTGCCACGTAGTATGGGGTCAGTAATTACGTGTTTTCACTATATAAATGTAATTTTATATGAAATGCTTGGAGAGTGAGTTGAAAAGACTTGATCGAACGTACGTTGCCGTCCGGTGTACTCCCTGTTTTAAACAATTGCAATTCAAAACAGTAATGTTTTGCCAACTTCCTCGGTCAGTCTTATTATTAGGGTAAGAGTAAAATCTGCATGCCCATCCATCCCATAAAGTGCTACCTCGCTTAAAGGGCCTAGGGGTTCACTGTGTCAAAGGCAGTAGAGATATCAAGTAAAATGAGGACGGAGGGGAGATTAGTATCAAGGTTAGAAAGCAGGTCTTCACGGATGTTAAGGAGAGCAGTTTCCGTGCTTCTGGCTGCTATGAAGCCAGACTGATGGTCATGGAGACAACCAACAGATTCAGTGTGAAGATTAAGCTGGGAGATAGCCAGCTTTTCCAGGAGTTTGTCCAGGAAAGGAGTGATGGAGATCAGGCGATAGTTAGCCGACAGGAGGGGTCGGCTGAGGGTTTCTTGAGAAAAGGGTGCACAAGAGAGGGCTTCAGAGGGGAAGGGAAGGCTCCAGTGGCGAAGGAGTGGTTGCAGAGGTCAGCCAGGGCAGGAATGAGGGTGTCAATGTGTTCCTTGACGGTTTTGGAAGAACAGGGAAGAACCTGTTTTGATGAGACTTTCATAGATCAGACTTGTCTAGAACCCTTGTCAGGGAAGAACAGAGAAAATGAAGAGAAAGAGGGAGGAGAGGTGGCCACAGGGGGGCCAGAGGTAGAGGATAGAGTAGAGGGAAGAGGAGAGGATGAGAGGGTGGACAGGATGTCCTAAGTTTTAGAGATTAAATGAGAAGCCAGGGCGTGCAGAGGGCCTGGCAGGGGACTGGAGAGGTAGAGAATGCAGCAGGATTGGCCAGCTCCTTGCAGATTTTAAAGAGTTCGGCCGAGTTGTTAGAAGCCGCAGAGACGCAGGCATGGATGTGGGCTCTCTTCTTAGTGCGGACAGAGAGCCAGTATTGTTTTTGGAGCAGGCGGCAGGTCAGTTTGTCAGTGGATGCACAAGAAGCTAGCCATTTCCTCTCAGCCACCCTGCACTTGCGTTTAAGGGTAACAAGGTAAGGGTCATACAAGGAGTTGCACTTGGCTTTGGGCTTCAAAAGGTTCTTCATGAGAGGGGCAAGAACATGAAGAGTATCAGAGATAGAAAAGTGGAGCATGGAAAGGGCTGTGTCAGGATGTGAGTCAGCCAGAGGAGGAGGAGAGGGAGAGAAAGTGGCGGTGAAAGCCTCAACAGACACATGCTTCATGGGTCTGATGACCGAGAAGGTAGGTGGCAGTGCTGGAGTTCACTTGGCCTGAGGGGTAGAGAAGGAGAGATGGGAGGAAAGGAGAAAGTGATCAGTACAGCAGAGAGGGGTGGTGAGGGGTATAGAGAGTAAGTGGTCTGAAGAGATCAGAACATCCAGAGTGTGCCCTGCAGAGTGAGTCGGGCCAGAGGGGAGAATAGAAAGAGAGAAAGAGTAGCAGAGGTCGCAAAGGAGTTCAGAAGAGGGACAGGAAGCATCCTGGTGGATGTTAAAGTCTCCAAGAAGGCAGAGTTGAGTGGTCGAGGGCAGGAGAGAGGAGGAGAGGTCCACCCACTCAGAGAGGAAGGAGGTGATCTGACCAGGTAGCCGATAGATAGTAGCCATGGTAAGAGAGTGGCCAGGAGAGAAAGAGAGCCTGCAGACAAGGCATTCGAAAGAGGAGTAGGCCTGCATAGAAATGACAGAGGCAGGAATCCACTCCTGGAAGATCAATGCTAAACCCCCTCTGGAACGGTTGGATCTGGGCGCAGAGATGATCTTGTAGCCATCAGGGAGGAGAGTGTCAAAGCTTGTGACAGAGATATGAAAAAGACAATGCCTCAAAACATAAAAAAGGGAATGTTAGAAGGGCTACGTCTTACTGTTTTCCTGCATAATGTTAGACATATTCAAATGTCCAACTGGTGACGAAAATATAAAAATTACAGCTCTAAAAAAATGTCCCTCCAAATAAAGCCTCCTCTTTGAACCTCTCTAGCACTCTCTAGCATGACTTTTCAAATAGAGTGTGCCAGTGCTACCCTACTCATACAAACTACTAGAAATTCAAAGTAGGAATCTTTTTCCTGGAAACAGACAAATAGTGCAGGTATCATGGCTGCTTTCAAAGCTGGGTGGCTGATTGGAGACAGTTGGCTGTTGGTTCCAGGTTTTTCCAGAATTGTTAAGTCTGAGAAGGCCAGGGCACCCAGACGTCATAATAATTCATTGTGGAGGCAATGATTTGAGGAATGTACGAGGGGTGTCCCTTATTTTAATGATGAAACATGACATGGAAAAACAAATGGAACTATTTCCTCACACCATCTTCATCTTTTCCAATCTAACTCAGAGGCAAAAATTGAGATGGACCACCAGATTTAATGGTAAAATTGAGAAATCCTGGAGACATGTTAATAAAGCAGCTTCAGCATTCATGAGAGAACACAACCAATTATGGATTTTGAACAACAACATACAGTTCTACATGGCCAATTTCTATAGACATGACGGAGTACACCTAACCGATGAAGGAAATGCAGTGTTCATTGATAACATCAAAACAGTACTCCTGATGTGTTAAAGTTCTATACTCAATGTTCCCCCAAATAGTCCTTTTAAGGACTACTTATCATATATAAATACACAAATAATAACAAAAAAACATTTGTTATTATACCCGTGGCTACGGTTCATTGACTTTTAGGATAGCCGCAGTTACAAAAGTTAGTTGAGAAGGGGACTGACTTTAACTTTTATACTACTATACAAATTGAATAATCAGTACAGAACAACAATGCTCATGTACTTATACGAAATAATTGAAAAATAATAAAAAAATATGTAACAATAAACTAGGTAGGCTAAAATTCCACAGCCACACCACATAAAACCATAATTGAAAAATACACACCTTAAAATACATTGGCCCTCATTACGACCCTGGCGGAAATCGGAAAACGATGGCGGAAATGTAATACCGCCATCGAATAGCGCTCGGTGCGACTATGACCCGTCACCGCAAAGTACGAAGCCATTAGCGACACCGTAGTGAACGCCAACGCTAACTGCACCAAGCACGCGCGCGCGCGCCATGCGAAACCGCAAACACCACCATGGCGCAAGGGTACGCCAATTCCGACCCTAGCGGACATGTACCTAACGCCATCAGGCATGGCGTAATGTACCATTCCGCCATGGTGAGAAGTACGGCATCGCGAATCAACCGTAAACGGCCCCACTGAGTGCCTGTACACCGCTCCCTGCCCACAAAGTACAACTCCCCGTAGGTGCAATGAAGTCACAATGCAACCATTGAAATGTACAAGTCACCCATGCATGGCAACGAACAAAAGAAACACAAGAGGGGCCAATGGGAGCTGCAGGGCACAGATGGCACGAATACAGAAGCCATCCCAATGGACATGACCACAGTCCCCTACCAAGAAACGCACGCAAACACAGGCACCTGTGACCAGCAATATTCCGAGAATCACATCATTCCACCAGTCCACCTGGCTGACCGGCATCTGTTACACAAAACCCAATCCCCCGCCCCTGAGCATGACAACATTCAAACAGTCATATTGGCAGCCCCCATCCCTGACCTCACGGGCTTAGTAGGCAAACGCGCCCAGTACAGTACCACGCAACTAAACTCCGAAGCTGGAACCCAATGCAGATCTCCTCACAATACATCGCCCCCCAAATAGGCATATGCCACATCACTTGCAAAGAAAAACGCTACACGGGCCAAATCAGAATAGAAATTTTATGCACATCAAAGTCACCAAGCCCATACAGCCATCAGGCCATGAACCCCAAAACACTAATCGCCATTGTGGGCTGCATCCGCAAGAAATGACCAGCCACTACTTGTGTGTCGCCCTGTTCCCCCATGGTACACAGAGCCACATTCACGTACGAAAAGGCAACATGGAAGCGCACAGAACCGCAGGGCCGTCCCAATGGGGAGGCACTAGTCCAGCTGAAAGGCCGAAATGTTGCTCCGAGCCACCAGTACTGCGTAAGGGCATGTGGGCCATTGGCGATCGTCCCATAAGATCGTAATGCTGCTCCACTGATTAACACGAAGCAGCAGGTGTCGGGAGTAAAACCCATCTGCAGGAGTGGCATACAGATGGCAGTGGCAAAAGGGGAGGAGATACCTGTCAACCAAAAGAAAAGAAAAAGAACAGAATGGCCATCAGAACTACATTCCAACAACTCACTTCAATGATCACACGAAATCCACAGCCATATGCATGCTAGCCCACTCCAAAGGATCATCACCACCCCAAAACCACTTGCGACTCATAACCATCTATATCGAGGTGCAAACACCATCACAAACGAGTGTACCTGTGCATGCGTCTGTCAAAACAGAATCCATCAGATGGGAATGTTAACGTGCATGGACACAAGTGTCTGAGGGCGCGTCGAGACAGGGAGGGCTCAACAAGGCCAGATAGACGATGGTCCCACTATGGCAGCCCTGCATCACATAGCGTAGGGGAGGCGGATAGATCCCAAGAAGCCCTGTACATGGCAAACTCTGTATCAAATCACCTGCCCATGCATCCATTCATCATTCCCTCATCCCGGGATCAAAACGCCTGAATAATTACTCACAGAACATTAGAAACATCCATTGAGTCTGTGCGTTATGCAGCCTGCAAAATCCACAGTGCCCCAGCCCGTAATTCCAGTGTTGTGAAGTAACATGTATTTGGGAACGGCCGGCCTCATCGCCCACGTAGCTATTGCGCATCCCAAACTATTCATATCAATCATTGCTTCCTCGCCATGGGCCCTGTCTCAAGGACATTGAACAATAGAACGTTATATTTGCAGTCAGACCTGTGGGCATCTCCTCGCCGCTAGTTGGAAACCGAAAGCGCCGCCCTTCGAATTCCTCATTTGCAACATCACGTCGAAAAGGCATCTGTGGCCGTTTGAAATCACTAATTATTCCATCGAGTGCGGCTGTGTGTGAAAATGGCAACTGCCTTCACCCACAAATGGGACGCCCCGCCCGTCGTTGCAACTCGGTACAGTGATGCATGAGGGCCCACCGTTACTCGAGTACTACGTTCCACTGACCCTTCACAAGTCTGTTCGCGACTGCACAGATAGTATGGGAAACAATGGGACCACAGCAGAATGAACATATCAACCAATCTTACACGGCCATCGTGTACAAATACATAATTGCATAAGCAAGATGCCATTCCCCGAATTGCAGCGTTGTGCGCGGGACGTGCTCGGCCAAAGGGGAGAGCAGTTTGCACAGGTGGAATTAATCACCACAGGTGGAGGCCATACAGCCTGAAAACACATAAATTGCACAGCCAGTCTCCTCCCACAACCACACCGAAATGCTACCGGCAGGACTCGCGATGTTGGCCCTGGGGGACCTGATAGCACTGCAAGTGCTCCAACTCCAAGAAGAAGACGAACACCAACTACAACCAGCCGCACGGAGGAGACGCAGGAGGAGGAGGAGGCCAAGGCAGGGCCAGCAAGGCCCACCAGCACAGCCACTACCACCACGCAGGCAGCCCGCAATCCCACGCCTCCGAGCACATCCGTTCAACCTCACTGATGAGCAGATCCACACCCTCTACCGTCTGGACCGGGACACCATAGCCGCCATTGTGGACATGACACAGGCTGACCTTGTCAGCATGATAGATATCCCAACCGCCATCCCACCCCTACTGAAGGTGGTGTCTGTACTCCACTTCCTGGCCACAGGCACCTACCAGCACACAGTCGGACAGTTGCATGGCATTTCTCAGCCACTGTTCTCACGGACACTATTTCAAGTGCTCGATGCCCTCCTGCAGCACGCAGACGACTACATCTCTCTACCACGCTTGGAGCAGGAAATTACCAACACAAAAGTGGGATTCCATGCACTTGCCGGCATACCGGGTTGCATTGGTGCCATCGACTGCACCCATGTGGAATTGGTCGTCCCACATGCCATGGAGGCCCAGTACCGCAACCGAAAACAATTTCATTCCCTGAATGTACAAATGGTGTGTGACTCCAACAGGATCATTACACATTGTTGTGCCCGATTCCCTGGATCAACCCATGATTCTATGGTCTTGAGGAACTCTACATTACCACGCTACATGGAGCGACACGCAGGGAACAGATCCTGGCTACTCGGTGAGTCTCATTACATGCATGATTATGTGGGGTATGTGATTTGGCAATGACCTGGCAGGAAGGGGGGGGGGTGTGCGTACGTATCAATGGCATTCCACATCATACGTTTCTCGTCCACATACAGGTGATGCTGGATATCCACTGAAGAGATGGCTCCTCACACCAGTCCGGAACCCACGGGACCAGCATGAGGAGGACTACAACCATGCCCACTCACGTACCCGTGTAGTCATTGAACAGGCATTCGGCCTACTGAAGACTCGTTTCCGCTGCCTCAGCAGGTCTGGCGGGGCACTCCTGTACCGCCATGAGAAGGTTGCAAAGATGGTCATGGCATGTGTCATGCTCCACAACATGTGCGTACGTAGAAATGTGCCCATGCCCCCTGACGCAGAACTGCAAGCACCTGATGATGGTCATGATGAGGGTGGGGATGTGGCTGCACCTCATGGAGTCTGCGAGGCACCGGAGGCCCGTGACATTCGTCAGCATCTCATTGATGCATGCTTCTAGTACTCACGCCTGGTGGCTGATACATGGACACGGGACTCGTGGCACTGCGTGTGTCTGGGACATGCACAATATGGACTGTACGCCTATGATGGCCTAGTACACAAAGATCAATGTCCACACATCTCATTGGTTGATCGTGCACTTTTTATGGCATATGTGATGTCATGTTGAACACCCTATCGACCCGCCACCCAAGTGAGCCCAACACACCCCCTCCACCCTCCTACCTCCCCCCCGAACACCAGTGTCCAAAGATGCTCATTGTCAGTGGGCTGTCGCTATTGCAAGCCCCCTCTGCGGGTATCAGGGGCACCCCTGCCTGTGGAGCGCAGGTTCCTTCCAGATCTACGTTGGGGGCTGCCCTGGACGGAACTTGCAACGGATGATTTGTCTGCCTGCTCACGTCCATGCATGTCCCTAAGGGTTTGCGAGAGCTCAGTGAGCACACGGCGCACTGCGGCAAGTTCGGCACATACGTCTTTGGACGTCGCATGCAGTTCCCCCCTCAGGCTCTCGGTGCTTCTCTCCATTTGGACTCTCAGGCTCTCGGTGCTACTCTCCATTTGTGCCCTTAGCGTCTCTGTACCTCTCTCCATTTCTGCCCTAAGTGTCTCAGTTGATGTTTCTATGTCTGCCTTAGTGCCCCCACATTCATCGGCATGGTCCTTGAGGAGTGTGGCCAGTTGCTGCTGTTGTACGATTAACTGGTCGAGGGACTGTTGCCTCTGCTGGGCCATGGCCATTTGCGGGGGTGCCACAGAGGGGCTGTTGTCCTCATGTTGCCTTGCCACAGGGCTTGTGGGGGATGGCCAGTCGTCGTCTTGTGGGTGCCCCTGCGTGGTATCCTCATGTTGTACGGGATGGGACAGACAGGGGGATTGGGACAGGTCATGGATGGATCTGACTTCGACATCCCCGTTTTCTGTGTCCGAGCATGCTGCCATCAATGGGGTGTCACCTATGGTGCTGCTGCCACCAGAGGCAGTGCCTTCTGTGGCATCCATTGGGGGGACCTGTGGTGGTGGTGTTGTGGGCATGCTGGCTGCTGGGGTGCCTGTTGATGTTCCCTCCTCTGTGCTGCCACCTGATTTGTGCTGCTGCCGTGTCTTGATGCGTGCAGCTGAGGTGGAGGGTCTCTGGCCGTTGGTCTTGGCCCTCTTTGCAGGTGTGCTGGTAGGGGTGTCCTGTAGCTCGTCGTTTGGATCGGACCCTGTGGTGGAGTAAAGGAGGGCGAGGGTTATTGATGGGTCTGTGGGAATTGGAATGGCATTGTATCACATGCTTTGGGGTGGTACCTGAGGGTGATTTGGGTCGGGGCCTTGGAGGTGCTTTAATTTGTGTGTGGAGTGAGGGTGCAGTTGTTTGGCAGCCTGCAGTTAGGGTGTGCCTGCTGCACGTGTAGTGCGTGTATTAGGGGTTTTTAATTATTTATGTATTTATTGTGGGTTTTAACGTGCGCTATCAGGCCGATGTGTGTGGACGTTCTCCTGGACATGTGTTTCTGTTGCACTATGTGGACGCATGGTACTTCACATGGATGGACTGTGTGGATTTGGCATTGTTTTATCTGGCCCACCTACCTGAATCTTCGGATGTCTGCACTCCTTTCTCCATCCCTCCGACTCCCTCTATGCTCTCCATTCCGATGGTGGAGGCACAGATTTCTTCCCAGGGGGTCAACTTGATGGGTGATTCAGGACCTCCCCCGGTGGCTGTGGCAATGTTGCGGTTGGCAGAGAGTATGCTGCGGACGCGTATCCGCAGGTCGTCCCATCGCTTGCGGCATTGCTGTTGGGTGCGGGGTGCGGTCCCCACCGCACTTACCCGCTGTGCCACCAGAGCCCATATGGTCTTCTTGTTTGCAAGTGCCGTTCTGGTCATTTGCGTGGAGAAGACGACGGCAGCATTCTCCTGGAGGGTCTCTGTTAGCACGGTGAGTTCCTCACGGGAGAAGTGGACCTGCCGCTTGCGGTCGCACGCTTTCTTCGCTACTTTTCCCATTTTTCTTGGTTTCGCTAGGGTGGGTGACGGGTTGGGGTGTGTTTCAGGGTAGTGATTTTAGTGGTTGTGTGGTTTTAGTGGTTTTATAGGTGTACGGCAGGATGTTTCCCGTTCCGGGCCCATGTTTTTACTTCCGTTTCCGTATATTTCCGGTCACCGTACTTTCCGGTAGGCGCACACTGCGGTGACCGCTAAGAGGGGTGGCGGTATAGCACCTAGGGCGCCCTACGGCGGCGGTGTGGGCCGTTTTGGGGTCATTTCCGCCATCGCGGACTTTGCACATCCGCCGTGGCGTGGTGCTCGTGCCCGATGGGTCGGAATGGGCCGCACTTTGCTCCTTCGTGCAATGGCGGAAACGCTATTTACGCTGTGGCGCTCCGGTCAGTCACTTTCCGCCAGGGTCGTAATGAGGGCCATTGTATTGTACATCTAAAACTACAACACACTTCCTCCTATTCAATGGCCCGGGATTCTTCACCCCCAACGAGACTATACCTAAACACAGAACTTTCAAAAAATATAAAACACTGACGCCCCAAACTATATAGCTGCGCATACCGAACTACACAT
Source organism: Ambystoma mexicanum (assembly GCF_040938575.1). Lineage (NCBI taxonomy): Eukaryota > Metazoa > Chordata > Amphibia > Caudata > Ambystomatidae > Ambystoma > Ambystoma mexicanum. Next base: position 860,755,255 of record NC_090930.1, on the reverse strand, counting down.
ACCCGCAGCTATCTGTAGTCTTTTGTAGCCTCGAATATAGCCGCGGATATCGTAAAAATGGCAGAAATAAAAATGCTTCCCTGTCCACCCAGGCCCTCACCAATTGCCCTCTCCATCTGTGCCAGCTCCCCCCACTCCCAGACGGCCTCTTCACCTCCTCTGCCCTCTCCCTTTCACCCCAGAACACACGCTGCTTCTGTGACGCAGTTTGCATTGAGATGTCGGCTATTCACTGCTATAGCCTAGGCTATGGAAAGCTTTGTGCTACAAACTCGGTCCCTACGCCCCCTCCAACTCCCATATTTCACTCAGTGCCCTTTGGCCATCCCCCCACCTCTACCCTGATGACATTTATATGTTTGTTGACCTACAAATAGCTTTTTACTGCATTTCATTTTCCCATAACCTCAGCTATAGCCACAAATAACTCTTGCATCGAGAGAAAAACAAGATGGCAGTCGTTTCATTTCTGAAAACCATGATCCTGCAATGCACCATGGGAGATATAATTATAATTTTTGTGGGGATGGGGGTACCCCCTTCTCCAACAAATTTTAAAATAACCACTGCACGAATAACCCCAAACCACAAAAGGATTGTGTGTCAACGCTTCATTCCCAAGTTGTTTCGGACCTGGTCCAAATCCATCCAGGGGTTTAGGCTTTGTGCTTTGGCATAAATTGACCTTTTTTGTATATGGGAAAATTAATGGGTGCACTTTTTTGAAAAAAAAAACTTTGATGCTTAATAACCTTTTCATTTTGTAACGAATATTTACAAAACATTGCAGTCTGGGGTGGGGGGGGCACAGACGTAATCACTTTCAACATTTCAGACAAATCCGTTACTTGAATCAAGTGTTATTAACAATAGAATTTTGAAGGATTCCTATGTGTCTCTGACTCACCTTAAATATAGGGTGGCTATCGCTGCATATATATATGTATTTTACAGGGCCTCCGGTAGCAGCCCTGTAGTTATGGTTAAGTTGCTCAACTCATAGAAAGAGCACCTTTTGGGTGGCTTAAAACTCCCCCCCCTGGACGAATCCTCTCCAAACTTTGCAAAAAAGGTATATGGCCCCCTGATAATGATTCTGTAACGTTGGGTGCAGTTTCCTCCGGGTGGGGCAAAGTTATAGGGGGGTCCCAAAAGTTGTGGAAATACTTATAGAAGCAATGGAAAATAAATGTTGCTTGTGCCTCCAGCCCAAACCGCTGGACATATTTTCACCAAATTGGCGCCAAAAGCAACGGTTTTGTCCCAAAAATATGCTTTTGTAAATTTGGTGTAAATCCGTCCAGTATTTGTTTGTAAAACGGCCAAATAGTAGGTTAAAAGAAATTAGTGATATCTGGGTTCAGTCCACAGACTCACTTCATGATTCGGAGTCCGCGGACACATCTGGAACAATCGAGGGCGGTGTGATGTACGCAGACATTGTACGCGCCTGCGGATTGGATGGTGAAAAACGTGCAGTGCGTCCTATTTCTTTAAACAGTCGCCTTGTTGGCCCCTAGACAGACACTGGTGTTCAAGGATAGCGCAGTGGGGGAAAAAGTATGGAAAAGAAATTTGGAGTATTTGGTGGCTGAAAGAGGGCCTGGAATAAAGTTGATATGGGGCTGTTTTTATAGGTGGAAAAAGGGCATGCAGGTGCCGCTGAGTCTCCAGACACTGCGATAGTCTGCGTACAACACTGTGAACAAATAGTTTGGAAAACACATCTGGGGTTATTTGGGTGCTGAAAGAGGGCCTGGAAAGAGTGGACTAGTGGAATCAAGTTGAAATGGAGCTGCTTTTCTAGTTGAAAAAAGGGTTTGCAGAGGCCGCCGAGTCCGCAGTCAATTTTGATGTCCACAGACATTATTTGGATGGTGGGGGTTTCTGGGTGAGTTTTTTTTGTTATTTGAAGGTGTATTGTACGTACCTATATGGTTTATATTGTGGTGGTGCTGCCAAGGATCTGGCCACACACACACATACTATAGTAATATGTGTATAGTAATTATAGGTACCGTAGATGGAGTATACAGTATTTGTAATAAGGTGGAGTTATATAATTGAAGTGTATATGGCATTTATGATAGTAGGACAATTGATAATAGTGCGCCTTGATGACTCCTCCGCCTTTCACATGCGCAAGCATTTTCTCCTCATTAAATGGTTACATGATACCTTTAGCATCATGGACTGTGCACTGGACTGGCTGACTTGTTTCCCTCACTAACCGCCCTTCCCAGCTGCAACTGGACCATTACTACTGCACCACCTCACTGTCTACCTGCAGAGTACCCCAGGGTTATATCCTATTATTGTGGCTCTTCAATATCTATTTCGTCCCTCTGGCTCACCTGATGTCCGGTTTAAATTAATGGGTAGTCCCTATTTTTTGTTGACGGGGGGTCAAAACAGAGGGAAGGGACAATCTATAAAGGAATATTTATGAAAGACTGGTTGACTACCCCTCTCTTCTAGTCATGTATGGAAGCTCAGGTGAGGGTAAAGGGGAACCTATACTTATAATTAGTTAGGTTATCGCCTCGTTGAGAAAAATAGCGCTGACACTGCTGCTTAATACAAAATATCTATCTCTTTAATGATTATAAAAAATATATCTTAAAAAACATTTCAAACTAGATTTTCAATCATAACATTCATCATTTATCTTATCTAACCGGGGAGTTCTAAAACTGGAAAAAAACACTTAGTGCATAACATTTCATCAAATATGCATTCATGACATGGAAAAAGACATTGGATTTTCCTTTGAACGGTCGACATATGTTTCGGCCCAAAATCGTGTATCACTGTTTTCAGCGGTGATCACGGAAATCAATGCAGGGCCATCTTCAGGACAACAATTACTTTATGGTAGACCAATCTTGTTCCCCATTAGTACACAAACACATCTACAAGAAATACATAGATAAACATATATTAAAATAGTGTGAAAACATTAGTTTAGGAAAAAAAAACCAAGAGATTGTGTATTTCAACTCAACTAATTTTAAGAGCGATGGCTATTTTTTTGTATAGTACTAGACCCCCACTGAACACTCCTGGTCCATAAACTGCAATTTAGACTATTGAGAATAATCGGACTTGCAGGTATCTTTAAATTTCTTAGAAAACCCTTGTATGATATTTTTGTATTGCTCGGAAAGAAGTACAACCCAATTAATTTTGTAATTGTACTGATTTCTGCAATTGATTAGAAATGCCAAGAAGGAACTTACTTATTCACGTCTTTTATTTATGTTTCTAGAATTTCATATTGATGGAGCTGTAGCTGGCTCATTATTTCTGTACTTGATCGTGTTCAGGAGAATAGAATCAATGAAACTCTCTGGTGTGCATGCCTACAAATAATTGAAAAGTCACTACTTCACTATGGTGACTCTATTGATATCAACTTAGTGCATGATAATTGAAGCCGTGAAAAAACAAATTAACAACTTACATCGTGATAACAGCTATTGTATGTATGGTTTCACGTTGAATATCGCCTGGTTCTTTTCAGAAGGTTATTTGGGCAGGTGTTAAAAAAAAACGATTCGTTTCCTAAGATAACAAAGCAGAAAAAACGTATTGATGTAGATATTCTCGGTCTAAGATACCTAATCATACGTAACTGAATTCAGTATATTAGCCATTATATATATAGCCTTTTCTTGCATTCGTTTTCTTGCCAAATTATATAATGTGGTTGTGGGCTTTTGTTAACTCTCGCGTGTTCCACAATTGTTAACGTCTAAGCCTAATTACTTCTGGGATACTAAATCATGTGCGCAGCCTGGCGTTTTTTGGGCAGGAACATTTAACCTTTTACACGATGCAACGACTCTTTCGTGCTTTTGCATCTTAGAGTCTTATCTGTATGCCGGCCCGATTCCTTTCAAAGAGATACGACCAATATCACATGTTTTCTTTGTTTTTTAGAGAGATAGCCGTTACCCTGCGTTGCACGCGTGTTTGTTAGTTGTTAACCTTAAAGTAAAGGTGGGTTAACGCGTATTTGTTACTTGTGAACATTAAGGTAAAGGTAGGTGTATCTACCTCGTATAAAAACCTGCAGTACGAAACTCAATATACCTTTTGGCTAATTCAAAATTGAAAATAGCGGTGTATCACCTCATTTACCTTGCTTTAGGCTGTACATGTGCTCAGGAGATGCAACCTGTTTCCCCAGGTACATGCGACGTCTCAATGTGTGAAGAGATTTCTTCTGTTTGCAACCAGCAAGGTTAAAATCCTATCACGTGATCCCCTTGCGTGATGACACGTACTTACAAGGTTTCTGGGACGTGTGGTCCAATACTGATCCCACGCAAAATACGCGGCTCGGTATACCTTTTGAATGGTTTGAAAAATAATGGTAAAACACCTTTACCCTCACCTGAGGTTCCATACATGACTAGAAGAGAGGGGTAGTCAACCAGTCTTTCATAAATATTCCTCACCTGATGTCCTTCATCTTTTCTTATTTCAGTGTTATGTTATTGACACACAGCTTTCCTTAAACTTCCCTCACCTAATTTCTTCTCCTCGTTTTCTATCCCTGTTTGTCTGACCGCCAATGAGGCATTGTGTGCGGCTAACAATCCCTGCCACAATGCCAGTAAGATGGAGATCTTTCTTATTGTGACACCTGTACCCTGTTTTTCACCTACCCTCTGGCCACCCTCTTTGGGCCCTCTACTCTCACCATCCTGTGAGGCCAAAAACCTTGGGGTCAACTTTAAGGGCCTCATTACAACCTCGGCGGTAGCCATGCCGCTATTGGCGGCATGGATGCCGCCGAAATTGCGTCCAGGTCCGGGTTCCCAGAATGGGGAATTACCGGGCCATTCCGAGTTTTGAGGGCCCGGTAAATCCTCACTCCAGGAACCCAGGCCTGGATCTTCCCATTCCCATTTCAGCCCCTATAGGGCTGAATGGGAATGGGAGAGGGAGCAAACAATGGGCCGATTACGAGTGGCCCATTGTTTGCTCCCTCTTCCCCTCGCCTGCCCCGTAACAACGCCTGATTTTACCAGGCGTCCTTACCGGGTCCCGCTAGGGGACCTTGTAATGTGGCGGAATGGGTTTAACGGGTCCGCCTCCGTTTGCGGAGCCGTCAACCCGTTCTGCCAGGGTCGCAATGAGGCCCAAAGTCTTCTCTCTCTCCTTTACTCCTGCAGATAGTCATGAAGGTCCATGGATTATGGTACTTATTGTATGCTAGAGAAACATATTTGGGACAGAAAATAGTTTCTGTGCTTTTTTTCTTTTTCTCAAGTATAAAATTGTCCATTATTTCCATTAGCATAGTAAAAAATGCTAATGGGAATGTTGGAGAATCTTATTGAGTATAACTACTTTACTGAAATATTTAAAGACAATGGAGTATTTTTTTTTTACTTCTATTTTTTAACTGTGAAAGGTGGTTCCTAAAGGAACCTTTTTTAGTGTTTATTGATTTTGATTTTTTTTTGCTGCAGGAGAGGACAGGAAGTAAGGTGGGGGGGGGAAATGAGGGAAGGGGCACCAATCACAGATATGGAGGGGCAGGTAGACAGGGGAAGATGTTGGGTGTGCTAAGGTAGGGGGCAGTGTTTCTCATGTTCCTTGATCACAGCCTTGAAAGCACTTCGAAACTGCTCCCCCCTGCAGAGTGGTGTATTGCAGTATATACACAGTACTGTTGTCTTGGAAAGATATGTATCAACATCCTCTTTTCTTGCTTGCAAAGGTAGCAGGTGGGATTCTGTGCCACACAGGTGTAGCCTGTGTGGTGGCAGTATTGGTTGGGGAAGATGAGGTAGAGGAAGACAGCCTACTACTTCCTGAGAAAGGAATAGCTTTTCTGAGAGCATCCCGGTGGTTGGATTGGGTGTGGCGGTGCATGGAGGTGGTCCCGTAGGTGTACTGCCCAGGTTGTCTGCGACTGCACTCAGTGCATTTCACCTAGGTAGCCTTAGCCTTTGGTACACCCCCAACAGTGGTAAAGAACCGCCACACCCATGATTCTCTCTGGGTGCTGGAAGTAGGCATTTCCTCTATCTTATCTTCCTGGTTCTCTTGATTGTTTTCTGCATCATTGTGCTTTTTCTGTTGTCTAGGCCCTCCAGCTGGTGGTGGTGGCTCCTGGGGAAGAGGAATGGCCATGGCTGATGCATGTTTTAAGTTAAATAGCAGTTGTGCTAATATTTTTCCAAGAATGTGTTCTCTCCTGGATTGCAGATAGAAAATCAGTAAGAATAGGTCCAGAAACTGTGCTATATGGTACATTTTCAGCTTAAAACTACTGAGAACAGCTGAAAATGCAGTTTGAACTGTCCGCGAAGCGCAGGCTCATTCGCAAACACGTCATCACACTGTGCGTGGTCACGTGACACTGTCCGGATAGTCTGCTATGAAAAAATTGTGTCGAAAGTTGATAGAAGTGTTTAGAATGTTAGTAGGAGGTGGGGAATGGCACTGATTTTACTTGAAACGTTCTAGATTGGCTGAAAATGCTGATATATTGGGAGTGAGTGTGATATTAGGAAGTTGTAGCAAATTATGGTGCACTGGTGAAAACCCATGAAATTCAGCGAAAAAACTTAGTTAAAGGGACGTTATGGTTACAAGTAAAACCGAAATCCCCCAGAAATTGGCCAGTTATGGTAAGCTAAGGAACTATAACTCACGCCACCACTGTGCACTGCTAAGACTAACACCCAGAACATCAAAGATGACATCACAAATTTAATTGATCACCTTAACTGTACCTTAACTAAAGTTTTTTCTAATGAATTTCAAGGGTTTTGTTATACCATAGTTTATTCAAGGGCTACTAGCCATGGCCTTGCCCACTCTGCTTTAATAAACTAGGTTTCTTTCAAGCCCATTCGTCATGGCCAAACGTTTGTCAAGGGCCCCTGCAACCTTTGGGAACAATACAGAAGAAAATGAAAAAGGTATAAAGAAAACAAAACGCCACCATTTCAGCCCATTCATTTTCCCATATGGTGGAATACAGAGTTATGGTTTGAAATTCTGTTTTATTTGTCTTCCACTGTTATGTATTTTGCAGTTCAAGGACCTATGATGTTAATTCTGTTGTTATTGTATCTTGTTGAAAATATGAAATTAAGTGTTTAAAAAATGCTGTTTTTGAAGAACCGTAGCACGAAAAACCGCAGGGCAGATTTGGACCAAATAAGAAACAATCTGGGTACAAAGCGTTAATGTCATTTCCTTAACTGGTCTAGGGTAACTCTGTCCAGTAGTTTAAAAAAATATTGATCAGAGAACAGAATGCCCCCTGCTCCCTTAAACCCTTACATCAGCATTGGTGCTTTGCAGCAGAGGCTGAGCGAGCAAGACTAATAACATTTGACTTGCAGGATGGTTTTGGGTGACATTTTCTAAACAATGTTTGTCAAGGCCCCCCCACCCCTCACCTGGACATTTTGGGAACAGTTTGTTAAAAAACAAGTTATTAACAAAACAAACATTCACTTTTCAGCCTATGCATATTCATTTTTCCATGGAGAAAGAGTGCAGTTTTTGAATGGCCCTAGCATGAAAAACACTTAGCAGATTTTGACCAAATAAGAAACAATCTGGGCACAAAGTGTTGAAGTAATTTCCTTGACTGTTTTGGGGTAAATCCATCCAGTACCTTTTAAAATGTCAGAGAACGGGGTGCCGCCTGCTCCTATATATATATATATACACAAAAAAAGGAAAGGAAAACAAACCGCATTTCAGGCAAACACCATTTTTCTGTGGAGATTTACGTAAGTGTACTGAATGAAAATACAACTCGGCTCGTATTTAATAACGTGCTGTTTATTATTTAAAAAGAGACAACAAAAATGTCATGCAGTAGGTCTGTGAAAAGGATTCAATAAAAGCAGGACGCCATCCTGCTAAAAAAAGACGCGTTTCGCGGACAACTCAGCGCTTGTTCACTCATGAGGTAGCAATGCAGACTGCAGTAATAAAGGACAAACATAAGTCCTACTGCTATGTCTGCTACTTACAGCTAGATGAGGGACTTGGTGCAAGCAGCTCGGCAGACATCTTCAAACATATAACCACAGTGGTGTAACAGTCCAAGTCAAGTAGCAAACGCAGAATGGCATACACAATAATGTTGCCCTGTAAATAAATGAAAATAAAACAAAAAGAAAATATGATAACTAATAAATACTGCGTTTGCTGACTGAAATCCCACATGTTTTATGCCTTAATAGCCTCACTGCAAAACCAAAGTAGTCATGTAGTGGTATGATGTTAAAACAAGTAATCCACAAACGTCCACAGCATTGAATTAATTCCAAGATAAAATAATTAAAGAAGTGAAATATGCAATAATCACCTCATAAAGAATGGCAGCACATGTGAACACAATGGCGCACATGTTGTTGGTTCATGCCACAATACAAATTTTGGAAAACAAACATGTGTTCACACAATTAGAAGCCTGGGGCAATTGATGTCTTGACCAATTGCAGATTGCTGTATGAATAAATAAAACAGCCAGTAAAGTGCATAGTGCAAAATATTGCTGGGAGCATATAAGGTAAAAAGCAGCATAATTCATAATTAACATCAATACACATAACATTCTTAAAACTCTGTAGCTAATAAAGTGCATAGTGCAGAGTCAAGATAGAGTCGAGCATGAAAACAAAGATACAAAATGCATAGGGCAAAATTAGTAATAAGCAGCATAATGTATCAATGCACAATGATGCAGGCTCGTATGACAACGCATTAAAGTGCATAGTGCAAAAAATACTAGCAGCATGTATGGTAAAGTGCAAAGCAATGCATCAGTGCAAAGTCAGCATTATTGAAAGCTCGCACTACAAGGCAATAAAGTGCATACTGCAGACTGATTTACAGCATATACAATAATGTGCAAAATATAGCATCAGTGCAAATATTGCGGTTAACAAAACACATGATTTTGTACCAGGCTAAGCGCATAGTAAAATGTTGTAATAAAACAATATATGTACTGCATCACATAAAAATGCAGGCATCAAGGAACACATGTATTAGAAAGGAAAAAAACAAAGATTGTATATATATCTCAAGAAAAAACCAATGGAAAAAAAAGAAGCGGGACAACACCAACCATATAGGCCTCCGTATCAGAATTAATAATGTAGTTGAAAACCTCACGAAAAAAGAGCTGGAGAAAAGCAGCGGACCAAGGGGAAAGACCCAAAATAAAAAATAGTGATATCTTAACAAAAAAGAGACCACCTCAGCTTAGGCCAAAGAGAAAATAGGATACAACACTAAGAGAAAAGGAGCAAGGAGCCCATCGCCATAAAGAGCATGCAGAAACAGGAATCATCTGATATACAACAACATTAATGAGAAGACCACACTAACTATACTCCAATTAAAGTATACAGCTCCTCATCAATATTGTGACCTCTCAGGGTTTTGGTATCAAAATCTAAAATAAACTTGGTTTCTAGCTGTCTCAGCTTTACAATCCGGTCACCACCTCTCTGATGTATGGGTACATGTGCCATTCCAAAGAAAGTCAGAAGATGAAAATCATTGTCATGATACTGCTTAAAATGTTTAGCCATAGGGTAAGTGGGGTACAAACTTTTTATGGCCCTCAAATGCTGCAAGACTCTCCATTTGAGTTTACACGTAGTACTGCCTACATACCATTTCAAGCATGGGCATGAGAGGATATAGACCACAAAAGCCATGTGACAATTAATAAAATGTTTGATTTCATGAGTGACAGCTGTGCTTGGATGTTTGAAAGACTTTTGCAGCATGGCATGTGGACACACCTTACATTTAGAACGCTTAGTAAAACCAGACGGGGCACCGGACATCCAGCTAGAGACAGAGTTCTTTTGTAGAGGGGGTAAGAAACTCGACACCAATCTGTCTTTGAGTGACGGCACACGCTTATAGGTTAATGTCGGACATGCTGAAAGTAAAGGACATAAGTCTTTGTCCAAAGTAAGTACACGCCTTTCTGAATAATTCTACAGACTTTGGAAGAGGCATTGTCATAAGTCACAATCAAGCGAAGATCATAATTGTTTGTTAATTTGTTAGCACTTGTATATATATATGCGAGTCATATGGCAGAATAACGTTCTCTCGAACTATCCAGCCAACTAACCTCCTCCCACAATGGCACACGCCCTAGCCACAAAGGAAGCCTCAAGAAGGGAATTGGCTTCAAGTTTATTCAATGAAACATTGAAAACAACCACAAGCACAGTAAAAAGTAAGACTTCTCCACCAGCAGAATCAGATGAAATTACACTCCTTAAAGAACACGAGAAACTATCCAAAAAGGAGATCAGTAAATGGTGGGAGGAGCATTCACTCCAGAATTATATTGACGTGAAGAGAATACCAAGAGGATTAAGGATATTAACCACACCATCTTTTGAGGAGCAGGATCCGGAAATGTTGGAAGAGTGGGGTGCTGCTACTAATTGCCGTTAAAAAAATCTACTGGGAATATTAGTAAAATATGCCGGGAATGACAGGAAAAAGATTTTGATCAAAATTGCAATGTTGATCCCTAAGAGATAAAGAGGATTATGAGAATGGCCGTCTGTACACGTTCCCCAGACGCTTTGACCAAATGAGGGCACAGACCAAAGCTCAGAAGGTGCCCATGGCCGAAAATAGAGCCGGAACTTCCAATGAAGATTCTACAGCCTCAGAATCTGATGTCACCGAAAATGAAAATGAAGAACCCCCAGTTCGATTAAATTTTTTAGAAGATATGCGCTTGCTCTGTGAGGATGGGAGGACGAACAAGCAGACTGGAGGAGGCAAAATACGGGCAAAATACGGGGACAAGCAAGAGGAAGAAGACAAAAATGAGAAGGGGGCAGAGGGGCAAACAAACTGACAAAGAACACCTCAGGAAGATCACTGCGCTCTGGGAACTAAAAGGAACGGCCATTGAGACAAGTCTGCAAATGTCGATTGTCAACCTGTCTGAACATATTCAAACATAATCACAACGCTCAGCACTTAGTTTAGGTCTGAATTTCTGTCTTGCACCGGAATATGACTATCCGCAAACCAGGATGGATTTTGATCAATATATCCGAAAAATCAGACTACGGAAATTCTTCATGATTAATCCCATCAAACCAAAACAAAGAATCGCCAAGTAGGGCGGACTGAATTGACGAGGTCAGATCTGGATACTTGGTCTACTCTCATGTTCCTTCAGGAAGGGGGCGATTCAGCCTCTGAAACCACCAAATTAGACCTGGATTCATTAGACATTAATATGGATTGGTACAAAACTACAAATTGAAGAATAAATCTAAGTTCGTACCTCTGGGACAACAGGTGGAACCATAGAGACATTTCAAAGTCTGGTGATTGAAGATCTGAAAAGAATGAGACACAAGGAGGCCAAAAACTATAAACCCAATATAGGGAATGAATACACTAAAGCCTTGAAAGAATTGAACCTTGTGCCTAATTGTATTATTAAGGCGTCAGATAAAGGCTGCAACATCGTACTCATGACTAGAGATCAATATGTGCATGAGGCCAATAGGCAACTCAATGATAAAACTTGCTACGAAAAACTTGCTGAAAGTCCTATGAAGGATTTAGAACTTAAGGTACAGAACTTTCTCAGCAAATGGTCCGAAGAAGGAATGTTGGAAGATAATGATATCAAATTTCTCTATTAATCTCACTCGACAACACCAACGATATATTTCCTTCCTAAAATGCATAAGAGTATTTCCAAGCCTCCAGGTAGACCCATCGTAACACTCACTGGGTCATTGTTAGAGAACATGTCTAAATACATCGACGAATCTCTATTTCCTTTCGTTCTGACATTACCCTCATATTTAAGAGATACGAAAGATTTTCTGTCAAAGATCAACGAATTACCTTGTGATTCAGATTTTCTACTGGCCACGATGGACGTAGCTTCCCTATATACGTCCATCACACACGAACAAGGAATGAAGGCCTGTACTTATTTTCTGAGCACTAGATCCTTAAATTGCACCAAACATACGGAAATGATTTTGGCTATGATTCATCTCTGTCTAACCAATAAAGTATTTTTATTCAATCAAAAGTACTATCGCCAGAGACAAGGTACCGCGATGGGTACGACCTTTGCCCCTTCATATGCAAATCTTACAATGGGGTATTGGGAGAAATATGAGGCTTGGAAAGAACATAACGAGAGGTTCACGAACAAAGTGATTATGTGGCAACGCTACATTGATGATTTATTCATCATTTGGAAGGGCACGTCAAAAGAATGGACAGACTTTGTGGAACAGTTAAACATCAATGAATTTAATCTTAAATTCACTGAGACCCACAGTCCTAAAGAAGTAGTATTTTTGGACGTTACTGTCCAAATCGAGAATGGGAAGATCAAGATGAAAATGTTTCGAAAACCCACAGGAGTAAATGTCCCATTACATACCAATAGTGCCCACTCCCAAAATTTAATCTGGAGTATTCCATATGGCGAGTTTATCCGTCTTTGGAGAAATTTTTCCGAACTCAGTTCCTACGATGAAGAAAGTAAAATTACAGCATGGGGTTTTAAAAAACAATGTTACCCCAAACAAATCATGCAGAGAGCCTATTTAAAGGCACGTCAATGTGATAGGTCCACACTTTTATCGGATTGCACAGATAGGATACTAAGAACGGATAAAGAAGGAACAACTCATCTAATTTTGACGTATGGACAATCTGCTAAATACATCAAAAGCATTATACGCAAACATTGGCATACACTAGTAGTCGACACAGACCTGAGGCAATCATTGGGAGAATATCCCAACTTCTCTTTCCGGAAGTTCCAATCCATCAAGGACAAACTAGTGAGCAGTTTCATTCCACCTGATATCACTTCACATCACCCTAATTGGTTGAGTTGTAGGAAGGATGGTTTCTATAAATGCAGAAAATGTAAAATATGCCAATATGCGGAGGAGTGCAGCACATATTTACATCCTATACTCAAGAGAACTATCACCATTATGGACAGGTTCACATGTGACTCTGAGTATATTGTGTATGCACTCAAATGCACTTGCAATAAATGGTACATAGGGAGTACCAAGTGCAAATTGAAGGTACGCATACAACAGCACATTAGGGCAATAAAGAATCAGGATTATGCATACCCAATAGCGAAACACTTCTGGGAGAAACATGAAGCAAAGTTATGTGACTTCTCGTTCATTGGGTTACAGCAAGTCAAGATTGGACCCAGGGGAGGAGACAGAGAAAAATTATTAAGACAACGGGAAACAAGATACATTACAGACTTCGAGAACAAGTTCCCATTGGGACACAACATTGACGAGGAACTATACACTTTCTTAGGCGAATAAAACATCTGTCTTACTGCCTACAAGATAAACTGTGGGAAATAGATCTGTGGTTATTCGTTGATGATTTGATTACCTTTTCCTTTGAATTCTCTTATGCAAGAGGATTTTTTACTCCCCTTTTGGACATCGATTGGGAGTTTGTTTTTATGTTATTTTCAGACACAGGTTACCTAACACCCTCTTACAATTACCTGCCCATTTCTCTTGTGTGTTTTCCCACCAAATGTGGTAATAGTGATAAAAGCCCAAAGGTCATCTTACTTCTGGCAAAGTAAGCTACTAGAAATCTCAATGAATTATTATGCATTATACGCAAAACTAAAGAAACATCCATTCAATGTGCAGGCACGGTCTTATACTATGTCATTGATGAGACAAGATGTACTCACCAAGGTCACTTGTTAACATTTTGTTGAGAAGCACTAGTCACTTTACTGTATTTGGCAAACATTGTATGTTAAATTAATTTTAGTGTAGTACCTTGGAAGAATCATGTGTTGTTTGAACTATGCATCGCATGGCTGAGACCGACCGCAAAATGTGCACATGTAACTAGATTTTGCATCACTCAAATGACATACATATGTACTTATTTTTTGAGGACGTTAAATTACGGGAATATCTGATTGGATATAGTTCTGATCAAACATGAGTAATACTGTACGACATCAAAGCGTCACTAAGATGGCAATTGTTATACTCATAACATTTGATATGCATGTTTATATCTGAAGGGGTGAGCCCTGAGTATTTTGACTGTTGAGCTCCCATCTTATACCTCAGAACGAAACCACTACAAAATGGCGGGTGATCGGGGCAGGAATCTTGCACTGAGCAAATGGTAGCAGTCCTATTTCTATTTTAACTGCTACTCTATGGGTGAATGATTTAAATACTGTGTTTGAGTACGAGGAAGACATGTGATCAAGCTACAAGCTGTAGCGAAACGCATCGTCGCCGGGGTTTTTCCTTTTTCTGGCTGGGCGAGGGCTGGAGGTTTCCACATGGATTTTTAACATTTGTATTAATAAAGAAGACTTTTAATCTGTATCTGGCTGCAGCAAGTTTTCTGGGAGAACGCAAGGATTGATCAAGACTGCACCGTGCAGACGGTCCGGAGGATTGTGGATGGATATATATATATATATATATATATATATATATATATATATATATATATATATATATAATATCGGACTTGATGCTTTGCAGCAGAGATGCTTTTCAGAATTAAAAGCCACTATTTTCTATGTTTTTTTTCTCAATGCAAGTGATTCCTGCAATATTAATGGGAGAAGCTGCAAATGAAAGAACTTAAAATGCAATTTGGAGGAGGAAAAAGGATGCCCTCAAACATTGGAATGAAGTCCCCCACAACCTTACAGAGTCTAAAAACGTTCTTGACTTCAGAAAGAGACTCAAAACTCTTCTGTTTATATAGTCAGACCTAGGGGAACACTTATTGTTTTGAATGACAGCGCTTAGATGGCCTAGCCACAAGCGCTATATAAATACCAATAGCAATCATATCAGGCTGGAGTTTGGGAGTGGGAAAGAAGACACCATCTGAAGGTGGGGATTTGGGGGTGGGTTGGGGAGCCAGTTATGGGTAGAACATGTTCGGTTTCTTAGGGGAAGACCATGTGAATCTCACGGGATTACAGCGACAACGCTGCAAGACATGCTCAGAAAAAAATGTGCAGCATATGAAGTGCTGATAGTGGGTAATGGTAGAGGGTTAGGGAGGAAAAAAGCAATTGAGTGGAGTGAGGGGATCGGGAAAGAAGGAGGGGGTGTCAAGCCGTGAACTCTGCAATGCCAATGAATACCTCCGTCCCCAAGCACCAGTAAAGGAGAGGTAAAAGATACTCCTTCACCAATTTTTGAGGCCACAGGTGCGAGGGGGTCAGGAACGCAGGTACCAGGAGCTGTAAGGAAAACGTTAGGCAAGTGTGAGCACCAAGTCGAGAATCAAGGGAACTGGACAACAATGGGCAAAGAAGGCAGCACCTACCTAACCCAGGCCGACTCGAGCTCTGGGTGATGGAAGGTACCAGGAGAGCACTGGGCCCAAACCCCTGTTTATTGAAGCACCTGATGCAGAGGACTGCGGAAGTCCAAGCTCAGCTTGAGCCAAGGGGAGTTCCAAAAACTGTCCAAAGTTCAGAAGCCAAAAGGATCCAAAAGCCACGGGGAAAAGAATGTCCAAATGTCGAAGCCAAAAGTCTGAAATCCGTATAAACAAGTCCAAAGGTCCAAAGCCAAAAGTCCGAAAATCCAGTGGAAATTAAGTCCAAAGCACCAAAATCAAGACACAGGCAAAGGCAATCCAGAGGCATGAGGAAGCAAGGTCCATAAACCGAGGAATCAGGATCAAATGAAGAAAAGGCCACTCGGAGCGCTGAAAGAACAGCTGAGAAGCGTAGGAGAGCAGTGTCAGCGTTCTCTTAAGCCGGTGTTTAGGCCACGTGATCGCTTTCCCATAGCACCACGTGAGTGGTGTTGCGTATCACGTGACCTGTGCAACCAGGAAGCATCAACGGGATTGGTTGGGCGAGGCGGGCCGGCCCCTTTACGTCACGTGAATGTCATCGGCCAACACGTGACTAGGAAGCAGGGCCGATGCAGCCCGGTGCTCCCCAGCGCCACTGTGGCCATAACCTCCATGACGCTGCGCGCTGCCTCCTTAACGAAGGAACTCTGGTGCCGAGGAATCTGAAGGGGCGTAACCGGAGGGGAGTTCTACTACAAGTACGATACTGCGGAGTGGCCTGTCTAGATGTGGTTGGTGTAGTGTGGGCCTGAGTGTTGTGCGTTGTGACTGGTGTTGTGAGGGCCTGAGTGCTGTGCGTCGTGACAGGGTGACACATGTTGAGCGCCTTTGAGGATGTGGAATATGTTTTAATTGAGAACAATCTTTCCTGTTATCATGGGAATCGGAGACCCGCCATGCTACCGAAGGAATTTCTGTTAGTGGAAATGGTTACTGTGAAATTATTACAGAAATAAGGATTTAAAAAACAAGGTTTAACATCTGCAGTGCCTACATCTATTCGGCAGGGGGCAATGGATGTTTGGTAACAAATTAATGGTGTGGCATGGCCAGAGGACCCAAAAGAAAGATATTGGTGCAACAGGTACAGAGGCCATGGCCGAAGGGCACAGCTAGTGAGACCTCAAACCATGTAAAATTTTTATAGAAGGCCTTGGCAAGTGGTCCCTGAGGAAACTAAGGTATAGCAAAAACCCTTGAAATTCAGTGAAAACCATTTGTTAAGGAAGAGTTAAAGTGATCAGATTTAAAGCAACAAAACCCCTGAAATTCAGCACTTGCATTTCAATTAAGTCCACCTCGGAAAAGAAAATTCATCACACTAACCAAACAGTAATAGGTGGTGAGGGCCAGGGAGGAAAAGGGCAATTGAGGCGAGTGGGGGGAAGGACCATGGAAAGAGGAGGTGGCACTCAGTGATGCCTGCAAGGACATAGAACAGTTTTGGATTTCCGAGTGTTAGCAGGGGAATACCGCAGGCATGGGTAGTTCAATGCTGGTGTATGTGTAGCTTGTTGCCATTATTGGGCGAATCCCGCAGGAATGGGGAGAGGGTGAATAAAAGAAGTCAACATGTACAGTGTCAGCATTCAAAGGCCATGGCTTGTGCGCTCAGAAGAAACAGATTGGTGTAACATGTACAGTGTCCACGCTCGAAGGCCATGGCTACTGGGCCCGAAGAAACCTATTGGTGCAACATGTACAAGGGCCATGGCTGAAGTCCATGGCTTGTGGGCCCAGAAGAAACTATAGTAACAACACCCTTGAACTTCAGTGAAAAAACATTAGTTAGGAGAGAGTTATGCTGATCAAAATGAACGTGAAAAATGCAAAGCAATGAAACCTTTGAAATTTAGTGAAAAAAATATTTGCTTAAGAGAGTGTTAAGAAGGTGATCAGATTTAACACAGTAAAACCTGTAAAATTCAGCAATCGCATTTTGAGCAAGTCCAAACGATGTGCCCCCTGTTGTGCTGTGTATGACCACAATGACACCACTAATTAGATCATGCCCTATCGCCCCTCATTTCCACTCAACAAACACTACTCCACAAAAACACACTTACCTTCTCCAGAGCCCTTTCCACGCTACAAATATTACCCCATAACATACACACAAACACACTGAGGTTCGCAACTTTCGCCTTCCCCTGCCTGCCCGGTCGTGCCTGTCAGCCCATGTGTGCATCCAAGTACATGACAGTTGGATTTAAAAGACCGCTCTGAGTAGTCTTTGTAAATCAGTCTTTTTTTTTGTTTGCAATTAAGCAAGATATACCTTCTTACTCGACACCATGAGGCTGCAACCCTCTCTCCAGCCATTTCTTCCTCCTCTCCCCTGCCCCCTCATACTTTGTGTTGGCCACCAATGTGGGGGTAATTCATAGAATGCAGCGCACAAGTGGCGCACGCGGCTGGCTCACAGTGTGCGCGTGCGAATCCCTGCGCCAGCCGCGTGCGCTAAAATCCATTTCCGCGCACAGCGTATTCATGGATTCCAGCCACCAAAACCAGCCGTGGCGCACAGTGGCGCAGCGACCCTGCAGCAGCGCCAGTTACGTCCCCAAGAACGCCTCTCGCGCAGGGAAAAGCCATCAAAATCCCCAATCCAGCGCAAAGGGCTGCGCTAACCCTGTACCAGCACGGCAAGCGTGCTACGGTATCACTGGGGTGCGTGGGAAGTACCTCACGCGATTGGCCCCGTGCGAGCAGGGTACGCGTATTTCAGGGGTGCGCGGGAAGTTCCACACGCGATTGCCGCAGGGTACGTGTATTTCAGGGGTGCGCGGGAAGTTCCACACGTGATTTCAGCAGGGTATGTGTATTTCCGGGGTGCGCGGGATATTCCACACGCGATTGGCCCTGTGCGAGCAGGGTACGTGTATTTCAGGGGTGCGCGGGAAGTTCCACACGCGACATCAGCAGGGTACGTGTATATCAGGGGTGAGCGGGAAGTTCCACACGCGATTTCAGCAGGGTACGCGTATTTCAGGGGTGCGCGGGAAGTTCCACATGCGATTTCAGCAGGGTACGTGTATTTCAGGGTGCGGGGGAAGTCTCACACGCGACATCAGCAGGGTACGTGTATATCAGGGGTGCGCGGGAAGTTCCACACGCGATCTCATCAGGGAACATGTACTTCAGGGTGCGGGGGAAGTATCACACGCAACATCATCAGGGTACGTGTATTCCAGGGGTGCGCGGGAAGTTCCACACGCAATCTCATCAGGGTACGTGTACTTCGGGGTGCGGGGGAAGTATCACACACAACATCATCAGGGTATGTGTATTCCAGGGGTGCGCGGGAAGTTCCACACGCAATTCCATCAGGGTACGTGTATTACAGGGGTGCGCGGGGAGCACCACACGTGATTTGCACGTGTGGGTCCTCCCAGGTGTTCCCTCTACACCCTCCACGGCCCCTGCAGGTGGCTCACACCACAGGGGCCTACCCTGCACATGTCCTGCAGGCACCCTATCCACCATGGCCATGCCCCCAGCCAACCCACATGTCTACTGGCACTACTGCCCACCAACGCATGTCCCCCTGCACCCCCAGCCACCATGGGCACCATCCACCAGGCCCCCACCCATGTCTCCCACCACCCCCACCCCCAGCACTGTGGGGCACCTGCCAGCAGGCCCCCACCCATGTCCAACTCATGTTCCCCACCACCCCCACCCCCCAGCACTGTGGGGCACCTGCCAGCAGGCCCCCACCCATGTCTCCCACCACCCCCACCCCCCAGCAGTGCAGGGTCACCCTCCACCAGGCCCCACCCATGTCTCCCACCACCCCACCCCCCAGCAGTGCAGGGTCACCCGCCACCTGGCCCCCACCCATGTCTCCCACTCCCCCACCCCCCAGCACTGTGGGGCACCTGCCAGCAGGCCCCCACCCATGTCTCCCACCACCCCCAACCCCCAGCAGTGCAGGGGCACCCACCAACAGGCCCCCACCCATGTCTCCCACCACCCTCACCCCCCAGCCACCAGGGGCAGCCCCAAACAGGCCCCCACTCATGTCTCCCACCACCCCCACCCCCCAGCAGTGCAGGGGCACCCTCCACCAGGCCCCCACCCATGTCTCCCACCACCCCCACCCCCCAGCCACCAGGGGCAGCCTCCACCAGGCCCCAACTCATGTCTCCCACCACCCCCACCCCCCAGCAGTGCAGGGTCACCCTCCACCAGGCCCCCACCCATGTCTCCCCCCTACCCCCCAGCACTGTGGGTCATCCTCCACCAGGCCCCCACCCATGTCTCCCACCACCCCCACCCCCCAGCAGTGCAGGGTCACCCTACACCAGGCCCCCACCCATGTCTCCCACCACCCCCACCCCCCAGCAGTGCAGGGTCACTCGCCACCAGGCCCCCACCCATGTCTCCCACCCCCCCACCCCCCCAGCACTGTGGGGCACCTGCCAGCAGGCCCCCACCCATGTCTCCCACCACCCCCACCCCCCAGCAGTGCAGGGGCACCCACCACCAGGCCCCCACCCATGTCTCCCACCACCCCCACCCCCCACCCCCCAGCCACCAGGGGCAGCCTCCACCAGGCCCCCACTCATGACTCCCACCACCCCCACCCCCCAGCAGTGCAGGGGCACCCTCCACCAGGCCCCCACCCATGTCTCCCACCCCACCCACCCCCCAGCACTGTGGGTCACCCTCCACCAGGCCCCCACCCAGGTCTCCCACCCCCCAACCCCCAGCAGTGCAGGGTCACCCTCCACCAGGCCCCCACCCATGTCTCCCCCCCCAGCACTGTGGTGCACCTGCCAGCAGGCCCCCACTCATGTCCAACTCATGTTCCCCTGCACCCCCACCCCCGAGCACTGTGGGGCACCTGCCAGCAGGCCCCCACCCATGTCCAACTCATGTTCCCCCCCACCCCCAGCACTGTGGGGCACCTGTCAGCAGGCCCCCACCCATGTCCAACTCATGTTCCCCTGCACCCCCACCCCCCAGCACTGTGGGGCACCTGCCAGCAGGCCCCCACCCATGTCCAACTCATGTTCCCCACCACCCCCACCCACCAGCACTGTGGGGCACCTGCCAGCAGGCCCCCACCCATGTCCAACTTATGTTCCCCTGCACCCTCACCCCCCAGCACTGTGGGGCACCTGCCAGCAGGCCCCCACCCATGTCTCCCACCACCCCCATCACCCAGCAGTGCAGGGGCACCCTCCACCAGGCCCCCACCCATGTCTCCCACCACCCCCACCCCCCAACACTGTGGGGCACCTGCCAGCAGGCCCCCACCCATGTCCAACTCATGTTCCCCACCACCCCATCCCCCAGCACTGTGGGGCACCTGCCAGCAGGCCCCCACCCATGTCCAACTCATGTTCCCCACCACCCCCACCCACCAGCACTGTGGGGCACCTGCCAGCAGGCCCCCACCCATGTCCAACTTATGTTCCCCTGCACCCCCACCCCCCAGCACTGTGGGGCACCTGCCAGCAGGCCCCCACCCATGTCTCCCACCACCCCCACCCCCCAGCAATGCAGGGTCACCCGCCACCAGGCCCCCACCCATGTCTCCCACCCCCTCACCCCCCAGCACTGTGGGGCACCTGCCAGCAGGCCCCCACCCATGTCTCCCACCACCCCCACCCCCCAGCCACCAGGGACAGCCTCCACCAGGCCCCCACTCATGTCTCCCACCACCCTCGCCCCCCGGCAGTGCAGGGTCACCCTCCACCAGGCCCCCACCCATGTCTCCCATCCCCCTCACCCCCCAGCACTGTGGGTCACCCTCCACCAGGCCCCCACCCATGTCTCCCACCACCCCCACCCCCCGGCAGTGCAGGGTCACCCTCCACCAGGCCCCCACCCATGTCTCCCATCCCCCTCACCCCCCAGCACTGTGGGTCACCCTCCACCAGGCCCCCACCCATGTCTCCCACCACCCCCACCCCCCAGCAGTGCAGGGTCACCCTCCACCAGGCCCCCACCCATGTCTCCCCCCCCCAGCACTGTGGTGCACCTGCCAGGAGGCCCCCACTCATGTCCAACTCATGTTCCCCTGCACCCCCACCCCCCAGCACTGTGGGGCACCTGCCAGCAGGCCCCCACCCATGTCCAACTCATGTTCCCCACCCCTCCACCCCCAAGCACTGTGGGGCACCTGCCAGCAGGCCCCCACCCATGTCCAACTCATGTTCCCCTGCACCCCCACCCCCCAGCACTGTGGGGCACCTGCCAGCAGGCCCCCACCCATGTCCAACTCCTGTTCCCCACCACCCCCACCCCCCAGCACTGTGGGGCACCTGCCAGCAGGCCCCCACCCATGTCCAACTCATGTTCCCCAGCCAACATGTCAAAACAATCTAGATCCCTGGTTCCTATGGTCAGCCTCCAAATGCAAAACACCCACCCGAGTATTGCATCCACCCACTCATAATTGGCAATTACATGACAGAACACCAATTGCAAGTTCCGAAACAAACACATTTCCCTCACATACACCCAATGGGTGTCAGTGAATCACAAAACCCATATCATGATATGCATGAAACCAACGAGATGATACTACACATTGAAGTGTGATAAAAAAAATATGTATTAAAGGAAACATAAATAGAATCAAAAATAAAGAAACAGAAATGTGAATGTACAAAAATGAAAAGAAGCATGTCCGTGAAAAAAAGCAAAACCAAAAATCAAAATCCAAAGTAATGGTGTCCAAAGTCACTGTCCACAAAACAAAATCCAATGGGAAATAAAAAAGAAAGCCATTGCTCCATGGTTAAAATGTGAAAGAAAAATACAATCCAACAGTGAACTATGTACATACAAACAAGCCAGGGTCCATTATCCCAACAAAAGAAAGGAAACCTATCTAACTACACTAACTAATAAAATAAACTATATACAAAAATGTGGCCAATGTCCGAAAGGTCCAAAATAAATCCAAAAAAATGAAACCTAACACTACCTACATAACTATGTACAAGGGCAGCGGGCTAGTTTGATGGCTCACTTGTGGATGTCCCGGCACAGGGCATCATCGAACTCCTGCTCAATGTCCCGGAGGCGGTCCTCCTCCATGGCCCCGAGGGTCCGCAGGGCTGTTGACGTGTCCACCTCCAAACCCCTGCGGATTGCCTCGAGGCACTCGGCCCGCCTCAGGGCCCTCCGCATGGAATTCTCCGCCCTGACCATTGTGAGCCGTGCCTCTTCCGCCCGCTGCCGCTCCGCATCTATGGCGTGGCCCAACCGCTGCCACACGGAAGACACTGTCCTGGGTCCTCCTGCCCTCCGGCCGATGCCTGCCCCTCCGATGTTGAAGGCCCCGAGCCTTCATGGCTCCCACCACGGTGCTGCTGCTGCTGTGCCTCTGCCCGTGCACTGCCTCCTGCTGCCTGCACATCCTCCACCGGCTGGGGTGCAGTCGTTGATGTGGCCACCCCTGCTGGACGTCCGACTCCCGACTGTAGCAGGGATGTCTCCTCCACCAGCCTGGCCGCACCGTCAGAGGCAGCTCCACAGGGCACCCAGGTGACTGATGGGTGGGAAGATAGCACGGAGGACGAGTGGCGCGTAGAGGGTTTAGTTGAGGAGGGGGTCGGAGCAAGCCCCATCATACGGAGGAATCCGGCCTGGGTGACCTGTCCCAGCAGGCTGACGCGGTCAATGAGCCATTCGAGATGACGTGCAGTCTCCTCATGAAAAGACTGCAGGTCACCTCGCATGGCCCGTTGACGCAACGCCACACCACTCAGAACAGGCTCAACCCGGACCCGGATAGCCACGTCCGCAGGCAGAGAAAGGCCAGTTGTCGTGAGCTCATCCCCTGCCTGAAAACGGGTCTGGACGTAGGCATCCCTGCTGGTGCAAGATGATGCAGGGACAGGATCAGGGACAGGATTGCACACAGGCACCTCCGCGGCAGCCTGTGCTGCTTCCTGTCCCTGGTCCTGCACTGCACCACTAGCACCAGTGGGATCCCCACCTCCAGACCCCGTCTCTGTTGCTTGCACGGCCTCCTCCTCCACCAAACCCCCCACCAACCTGGATGACTCCGTGCCATCTTCCCCTGTTGGGCCCTGTGGGGTCCCAGCTAACCCTTCTGCTGCCGAGGAGTCCAACTCCAACCTCCGCCTCTTGGACCTCCCCCTGGCAGCTGCGGCCTGGGACGCGGCACCGGACTCCTCACTCCCCGACGAGATGACAACATGGGAGGGGAGCCGGGCCTTGCGTCTCCCGCTGGCGGTGGGATCCCCGCCGCTGTGCTCCACAGCACCTTCTCCGCCCTCTTCATCAGTTGACGCTGCAGACAGGGAGAAATAAAACACAGGCATCAGGGCACTGTACAATGGACACATACACACATGACAGTTGTACATGAGTGGCATTGGCAAACCTCAGACATGTCATCACAATCCCCAACACACATGTCATTTCAACTCGCACACATGAGCCATACCACAGCCATATCGCAATTGCCAGCTCCATCCATACACATACAACAGCATGAGCAGGCAAAGGTGAGCCAGACATCACATGCAACACAGGAAGTGCACCACACATGTACACACACCACCACACTTGCATGCATGTGTACACCTCTGCCAAGTGTCGCAGTGTTCCGATGGGCATCCATGTCACATCTGCCGATCAGGCTTCCACATAACGCTGTCGCATGCATCCATGTTGCATCACTGTTGCACCCTTGTCAAATACACACACATGCACATGTACACAGTGCTGATACATGCAGCTGAAAACAACATACATGCGTGACATCACGGACATGTCTACTTACATACACATTCATACAAACATGTGTGCCCACACAACTGCATTTGGCATACAAGCCTACACACACAAGCACCATCCATGTCTCACACATTCAAGCCCTCACATGTGTTAGCCCCACGGCCCTGTACACCCGCACCCATACTCGACCCCATACAAACAGATGTGCAACCTGCACACTACTGAAAAATCACCACACGCACATCTCACAATCAGGATGCATGTACACTTACCGCTCGACTCCAGACGGGTCTGCCTCTCAAGGACCTAGACGTGGAGCGCTGGGGATATGCGTTCCAGGACCCTCATCTGTTCTTCCGACAAGTGGCCCCGGCGCCCCTTGGCATCCGCTACCTTCAAGAGGCGCCGGGCCTTGTTCAGGGTCCTGGACCTGAAGTCCTCCCAGCGCTTCTTGACATGTTGTAAGTCGCGGACTGCCACCCCCTCCGCGTGGATGGCAGTCACGATGTCAGTCCAGATCCGAGTCCGTCCTTCCTTGTCGGCGCGGGAACTTCCGAAGAGGGCATCATACTGCCCCAGGACTTGCTCCACCAGGACACCAACTTCCCTGGCACGGAAGCTGGTGCCCCTCTGCCTCTCTGGCAGGGGGTTGTCAGTGGTCTCAGATGGTGTTTGCCCCGACATGACAACCCCAGAGGCAGGAGTGGGTGGGCAACTGGGTCCTGGGGCTGGGCTGTGGAGCGATGGAATCCCAGTCGGGAGTCTTCGGTTCCAGCAGGGGTGGTCACAGCAATAGCACCCCTGGCTGATGTGCAGGCAGCAAATGGCAGGGCACGTGGGCAGCAGGCAGTCAGGCAGCAGCAGATGGCAGGTGGGAGCGTGCTCGGGGCTCTGGGGGGCAGTAATTTGGCCTTCTGGGCAGGAGCGTGGTCTTCCGTGTGCTTACACGTGGCCAGCTTGATACGGAGTGAATTGGCACGTGAAAATCCTGCACGTTTGCGTGTAATTCGAGGAAAGGCCCTTAGCGCGTATGCACGGCAGCACGCATATGCAATATCATTGGACCAAAGGCCCTTAGCGCGTGAGCGTGTCTGTTTCGTGACGCGCGCGGGTGTTTGCCTCAATACACCTGATGACAGAGCACACGTGGATTTCCACCAATCGCGTGTGAAAGTTCCCGCGCACCCCGAAACACACATACCCAAGCCAATCGCGTGTACGCTCACTTCCCTCCGATTACACGCGATGACACTCGGACGTACAGTTTTACCACGTATCCGAATACGGGAAACCCGCGCACGGCAAAAGACGTGCACAGGCGTCAAAGCGTCCGCACACGAAGGCAGGCGGAAGCGTCCCCGCGCACAGCATAAAAGTGCGCGCAAACAACAAACGCGTATATACAGCTACGATGAATGCCCCATTTGTCGCAGCACTGATCGTGGGACAAAGCAGGAGGAGGAGAATAGCCAGGGCACGCATTTTCGCACCACGGACAAGCCTTTTTGGGATGCCTGACGACCAGGTCTATGGCAGGTATAGGTTTCCACCCCATATCATCCTAGAACTGGTCAGGGAGTGGGAAGATGACCTTACATCCCCCACCCTTTGCTCCCAAGCATTGAGCCCCTTGGAGAAGCTGCTCAATGTCCTGCATTTTTTGGCCACTGGGTCATTTCAGCGGACCACTGCCATAGTGGGGGGGGTCTCACAGGCCACGCAGTCACGCTGCCTACACCAGGTACTGGCAATCATGACAGCACGCCCCTCAGTCCGCAGGCACATATACATGCCCAGAACACCAGCAGAAAGGCAGGCCATTGTCCTGGATTTTTTCAGGGTGGCACACTTCCCCAAAGTGCTCGGTGCCATAGATTGCACCCATGTGGCCCTACGTCCACCTAGGGCCACTGAGCACATCTACCGAAACCGCAAGCACTGGCATTCCATCAATGTACAGGTGGTATGCGATGCAAAGGGAATCATCACCTCTGTCTATGCAAACTACCCTAGCTCCACCCATGACAGTTTCATATACAGAATGTCCGCCCTGAGCCGGGCCCTGGAAGCTGGGCAGCATGGCGACACATGGCTCCTAGGTCAGTACAAATGCCCTTGCACATGCATGCAAGTCACACACAGACAAATATCCAAACCCTAATAATCTCAACTATTATCACCTCCCCAGGGGACAGTGCCTATCCTCTGAGCAAGCACATGATGACGCCAATCCGGAACCCCACCACACCACCCCAGGTAAGATACAACGCCGCCCATATTGCAACCAGGGGCATAGTGGAGCGCACATTCGGAGTGCTCAAGTCACGTTTCCGCTCCCTTGACCGCTCTGGTGGTCAACTACTCTATGCACCACTAGTAGTGTGCAGGATCATTGTGGCAGCATGTGTCGTGCACAATGTTGCAACACAGCAGGGCGTCCCTGGTGGACATGGTGGTGCCCCCACATCCCCAACCACAGGCACAGGCGCTGCCCATGGGAGGGGACAGGGCACGTGGCGAGGAAGCCCGGACCCAGCTTGTGGCCACATTTTTCACCTAAACTCCCACCCCAGTGGAGTGCACACAGGCCTGGCACATACCAGGTGACAATCGATGATGACAAAGAGACAATCAACTGTCACAACCCTACCACCCTGAGATAGTTGCCATGGAAGTGCCACATCGTCTGCATCCCTAGCTACTTAAACACAAGCTATCCCGTGTGACCAAAAGGCACACATATGACACATGACATGATATGGCCTATACACAAGTATTTCAAGGTGCGATGAGGCAGGGAGGGGGGAACAAGGGAAGACAGACAACGGTACTACTAGGCCAGGTGTCATTGAGATTGTGCAAGTGCAGGGGTAGGGGGAAGGGAAAAGTGCAAGGGGAAGGGGGGGGGAGTGCAGTACAGGGGAAGTAGCCCAAAATAAAAATACATAGGTCGGCTGGTGGCAACTGCAAAGGTAAGTGCAGACAAGTGCTGGGAAGGGTGGGCTGTAGGGATAGAGAGACAGTACCGCAGTGCAGGGGTTCCCAGGGAGGCAGTGCAAGTGGAGAGTGGCTGGGCCAGGGACCGAGGTCGGTGAGAGTGGCCCAGTTGCAGCTCCAGTGCAGTTCCAGTGAAGAATTCTGCAAGGGAGAGGCAGAGAGAAAGCAGAAGCAAAGAGGAAGGTCTTGAGGTGCTTCCAGAACTGGAGATGGTTCCCCTCAAGTTCAAGTCAGGCAGGAAGGCTGTTCCAGAGGGAGGGCCCTGCCGCGGAGAGAGATCTACCCCCAGCTAGTTGCTCTGAGAAGCGGATGACCCTGACATGCAAGGTGTGCATCACACACACCTGCAAAACAGGCCATGGCCATCACTGTCATGTCACTCAAACCCTCCCAAACCACAACATGACATGGCAAGCAATACCCATACACCAACACAGTAACGATAAGGAACACATTGCCATGTCCTAAATGTACAGTCCCATCAGACAATGATGCCTGACCCGGAATCAGATGAAATGACAGACCACCAAAATCTCCCACCCAAAATAAGTCATTTCCAAATGCATTATAAGAGTCGTAGACGTAACATAACAATGAATGCCTGTCTACATGCACATTGTGCATTGCAAAATCAACACTGCAGCTCATGTGTGCAGTGTCCTACTCCTGCAACACACTGCCCAGCGCACAGCACAGTGAACAGCCATTGTGTGTGATGCACACCCTGAGCATCACATCTAAGTGACAGACCACATCAAACCGCAAATTAGGCATGTACAGGATCCATAATCAGTCACAGAACATGTGCTGCAGGGACACAGTGCGCCTGTTTTTTTGCGCTTGCGCCTGCTTGCGCCAAGATTATCGGCGCACGTTTGTTCCATGAATCGGCCCCTGTATGTTTGCAGCACAGAGGAGAAGTGATTGCCACTTTTCTGCCGGCAGGTCTACAGAATGTTAACAATTAGAAGAACTCCACCAGAAATAATTACTTGTGTACTGGAACCATTTCAATAGTTCCCAGCCCCTTTTCCCTGCTGCATTCATTTTCTTGGCAAACGGCTTTGATACATGCAAAATATGAATTATGATGACTGATCTGTGGGAACCTCTTTCACATGACTTTGGCAATGCCCATGTCTGTCAGTGCTATTAGTTAGATTTTCAATCCACTGAATTACAAAGGTCCAATAGTTCAAACAAAACCATGCTTCAACGTGGCAACAGGCGATGTACATCCAATTGCCTGAACCAACACACGGCTTACAATTCTTTTTATTGTCTAAGTGCTGGAGGTGATATGCATAATACTTAGTGCTAAATACAAGACTGTCAAATTGTCCATCACCTGCCAGCCAAACACTTTTGCCAGTGAGAGCACAGTCCAGTGCTACCTGCTCTTGCTTCTAGGTATCGTGCAGTGTAGATAATAAGTAATTACTCTGCTATTTATAGTAGGAGGTCTTCAAAATGAATTCCAGTCCTGTAAATTTACAAAAGCTAAAGATGTTTATGAATGTGGAGCCACAAAATATGAGTGTGCACAAACTTAGTAAATTGTCACCCAGAACACTATCATGATGTGGTTGAGCGCCTTCACAGCTACCTTTTAATAGACATGTTTGCTCCAACTACTTTTTTTTACAAAACTGATCAAGATTTTGATACAAGTCCATGTGTTGCATTTCAGCATCTTTAAAATATCAAGCAGGCAGCTGTCAATTAATATATATTGTGGTTCCCATAGAAGCCATTCATTGGGTCAAGTCACTTTCTTCAACTTCAAATGTGGCAATTTCCTCCAAAGTTGACATTCTGTAGTCTGGGTCTTTGTCCTTGTTATCAGCAATGTCTGATATCTCCTTGGTTGTTTAAAAAAGGGACATATGTGGTGTTTGTGATGCAATTGGCCACATTGGGCAAACAAACTCAGAATCTTGTGCAAGACACCTGGATAGTGTTGATTGTGTCACTAGTTTGGATTAGAATTCTGTTGACTTCTGTTGATACTGGCAGGTGAGGACTACTTGTGGAGTAACAATGGTCCTTCAGTACCTCCCACAGCTCTGCAGTGTTGTTCAACTCCAATTCTGGCCACTGGGCATGGGCATCCGTCATGACAACATTGCGTCTAAGTTCAGATTGCTCCAACACCGGTTCTTCCCGAGTCACTTTTCTGTGACAGTCAACATTCCTTTTTTGTGGTGTGGTCTGTGTTTACCTGTTCTTCTTTTTCCAAGGCCTGTATTTCAAAGAAGAAAAAATAATTTATGTGGTGTGTCATTTCCTCGTGAATTGTTCCACCCCAGATCAACAGTCTTTTTTGAATAATTGATTGTCTACATATTGTAACAAGAGAAAGACACCAGTCTGCTCAGATATTGGCTTGTATGACACAAACAGTGATTTATAAAAGTAGAATTTCAGCATATTACACACTTACCATTGTTTTTTTGATGCACCGGGTAATAATAACTGAACTTACAAACGTGGCATGCACTGTACACCGTCTACATATAGAGAAAACACAATGAAAGGTACATTTTTATTTGGAATTGCATTTCTAATTTCTGGGAAAAGATTTGAATGAATAACTTCAAATTCTAATAACATACCCACTTCTCAGTTTTTGAAAGTGAAAATAATAGCAAAAGAAAACATGTGTTCCACACTTATGTGCCTTGTTTGGTGTCATGTGGTTCTGACAAAAGAGTCGCAATCACAGTATCCGATGGCTGGACAAGAAATGAACGGGATGTGAGTATATGGCACAATATGGGCACAAGTAACAGACATGTCTCTATACATTTGGTATAGCCCTCAATGGAGACCATGGACATACACTAGAGCTTACTTGCACTTCTAGTCTCTGAAAATGGCACTGGTAAATCACTAGACCAACACTCCAGACATACGCTTTCCCCTTGAGGCATGTTGTATGGTGCTGACATAAATGTCTGCATCATGGTATCCTCCTTCCGGATTAGATATGAACAGACACAAGTAAATGGCTTGTTGCTATACATTTAAAATAGGCTGACAGAGCATGGTCGTAAACTAGTGACATGAATTGTTACACTGAAAGCTGACTACAACTATCTAAAGTAAAGCAGCATGAAAAATAGTATACCTGTTGCCCTTGTGTTGTGTCATATGGGTATTACCCAAATTGACCTTTTACCTGAATTGACCTAATAACAGTAATCCTAATTGACTTTCTGCACAATTGACCTTTACCTTTATTTTACTTATTTATATATGTGTGGGTTGGGTTTGGGGTAATAAATAATATAATGGCATTGGGTAGAGGATTGCGGGGTGGTTTTGGATTGAGTGGGGAGTTGTGGGGTTTCCCTAGCATATATGTCCTAATTGACCTTCATTTCACGATCAACTGTGAAAAGGTCAATTCTCCCGCGATCAATTGTGAAAAGGGCAATTCGTATACATCCGTCATATGTTTTGGTTTGGAGAGAAACGTGATCATGATGTTCTCCTGCTGTGCGACAACAAAAGAGAGAAGAAATGATTAAAAGTCACAGAATTGAAATTCCAGAATTACATGGTGCCATACATTCCACTATATATGTATGTAGTTCACTGATATTTAATAGTGTCATGGTTGTTTTCACTTCTAACAGTAGTCACATATGCCTAGTTGCGCAGTTCACAAAAATTACTTGCATACCTGTTCTCATTGGGTGGGGCTGTAAGGTCTGGACAGAATAGTTGCCATTATGGTATCCTCTTTTGGGACAAGACATTAACACAGACTAGAGTCAAAGGAACAATATCGACAACAGTAAATGGCATGGTCCTATGCCTTATAGTAGGGATGCAACATGGACAGAGATGTCACTGCTTGCTTGCATTTCTGGCCTCAAAAACCTATCCATGGTAAAGCACTAAGCAAAACACCTAGCTTACCGGTCTTCTTGGGGAGGTTGTATGGTCCGGACATGAAATGATTGCATAAGTGAGTAAAAGCCACAGTAATAACGCAGTAAAATCACATGTAGCTTTACATTAGACTAAATGGATAGAGAGAAAGGATGTAGGCTAGTGACAGGCTTCCTCACACTTCTAGCCACCTGTTCACCTTGGTTATTTCATTTATACCTGATAATGACGGCCTCTTCCTGCGAGACAACAACTGAATGGAGACACGATGCAGTATTGGATGAAGGAAGTGGCATTGTGTTATTCGGTAATCTATGCCTAGAAACTGACATTAGTGATATGCATGCTTCCACTTAAGCTATATGCATACCCAATTAGCATACCTGTGCTACGTGGGATGTCTCTGATGGACTGGATATTAGATCAGACATCACGGCATCATCCTTTTCAAATCTAATAAAGATGGACAAGACCAGATTTCAGAATCCACACACAAGCAACTACAGAGGGCAATTGTTTCTAATTGGGCAACACAATTTCATGAACACATTCTCGCCTCTGCTGCACTTTGACACATAATAATAAACATTTGCACTATTGAATATAACAATGATGCAAGTGATGCAAATGTTGCATAGTGGATGTCAGAATAAAATGAACATTTGTGGCGTGACGAGAACTAACGGGATGCGAGGAAAGCATCTCGCCAGTAGGCTGAAAGTCGACAACCTTGAAGCTGAGGGTCAGTGTGGTGGTGCCGTGACCTGTGATGGGTGAATTGTGCGGTCCAGGAACTATGCAAGACTGCCAACGCTACCCTACTGTGGAGTGATGTAGGTGATTGGCAGTCTGGGTGCACGTTTCGGGTCAGATGGTCCACCCGTTACAGGTTGCACAACCACCACACTTCCTCGTACTTCCCATGCAAAGGGGATGAAGAATCGCAGAAGAAGTAGAACAAACCTGTGACCCTTTGCAAAACCACTAAATAGTTCCCCTAGAGATGGTAATGGGAACAGTGATGTGTCTGGGAGGGGGCTGGAAAAATTTGAGAAAGGTGATACAAGAAGACAAGAGAAGTAGATCATTTTGTGAGGCAACTCCCTGGCCAGTTCCATAAGACTGTGGTATTAAAGAGTCAAGAAGGACTTGAGGAGCCTCTTCCCCGACCCAATGGGCGTAGCTTAAGGAATATTTGTGAAACGCTGACGAATCAAGGGGAGCTTGGCGAGTCTCTCCCTTGTCCCAGTGGGGTCAAGTTGAAGCAGAGTGTTCAACTGGAGATCATAGAAAATCTGTGCAGAGAACTTAAAGAATTGATGAAGATATGAAATTAAAGTAACTCAAGGAAAACCTGTTGAAAACTGGGTGTAAACTAAGAGAAGGGAGCCATTCTCCTAGTCCCGTGATATTTCTGGAATTTAGGGAAAACCTGAACTTTAACAGACTTCTACCCAGGAGAAGGGAGCCATTCACCTGGGCTGGGATAAGAACTCTTTCCCACAGTTTAGTTATTTGGGGAAACTGGAACCGAAGAACCTGACCCCTGCATCCTTTGGAAGTTGTCTACGACAGAATTGAAGCAGTCATCCCACAAGTGGCAAAGGTCTACAAACGCCAATGGGAAAAAGTCCCTGTGTTCCACTGGGAACATAGGAACCGTGGAAGAGAACTCACATTTAGGAGTTGGTCTTTTGTACAAGACACAATAACAAAGAGGTGTGGTGACATAGAATGATAAGTCTGACCACGATTTTAAAGTTTTAGCTATAAACCTTTATTAGGTATTTCAGAACCCTATCTTTCCCTATCTCTGGGGGTGGTCTTCCCCACCTAAACCAAACATAATAGGACAACACATGACAACAATAGAATGTATCAAGTGTCAGCATACAGGCAGTAAAAAAAAGGCCAGTGCAATGGTGTGATAGAATGTATGAGCACCAAGCAACGTGTCGGTCGGTGTGGGAAGGTCCTGGACATCACAGTTTCCTCCCTGTGGACAATACATTCAATAGTGCAAGAGGCAAAGTGACTGACAGGACAGGGGAAAATGTTACCACTACATCATATTCAAACAGCTGAGCCAACACACTGACAATTACAATTACGTGCTTGCTTGCTATCATTTAAAAGGCCTTTGGCGCACCTACACTATGCACAAAGCAAGAGATGATGCAATACTACAATCCAAGTGAAGTGTCTTTCATTGCCGCAAAAGTACTTGAGATCCCTGGCATGTGCTGTGTCTATGATATGGAAGGGCCCAAGTCAGTTATGAAATCTGCAAAGTAGATGGGTCAACACATTTGACCGTGAATGATAAATACTGAGAGTGACATAGGTAACTTGCCCTGTCAGCGTTCGAACTGACTGTTATTGTATTTTTAGAACATAACTATCGCTGTAACTGATGCTTTTAGTGCAATCTGTTGGCATGTAAATACAATAGAATTTGTGGATAACATGCTGTGTTCAAGAACTAAAATGTTATAGTAGGCAAGGTATAAATAGAAACATAACATATTTTCAAAATGGAGGAAGAATTAGGAATTCATAACGTTGATCTACATTAGTCTCACTTATCCATGGTCATGAGGAAGGACAAAGTGAACAGTATTTAGAAGTAACCTTTCAGTCTGTGCGGGGTGGCCCTTCTTTTGTATACTCGGAAAACTCGCATATCTCAGCCACAAGATGCTTACTGCAGACACGGAAACGGTTCCCTCTCACATCTCCCAAGACCGCATTGGCATGTCTCTCAACTTCAGACTGGAAATCCACATTTGAGTAACCATTGTCACTTCAATAACACATCTTTTGGAAAAATGTCGTGCACCGTCCTGGGTGTCTTCAAATCAGTGGTGTGGGCCATCCCACCACAATGCCGGAAGACATTGTTCTTAAATAAATACTGTTGCGGACAATTCTATTACATAATGTAAAGAATGTCCATACACTAAGATTGCAGACAAATATGAAGTAGTAACACCCATAATCAAAAATATTATTTGAGGCTAGATCGTAAGGAGGGACCTGTATTGCATTGATGCAAGGTGAGGTTCACAACTGTTGTGGGGAATAGTGTTTTCCCATTACAGAGAGATAGTAGCAATTTGTAGTCAAAGAAGTCAACTTTATACCCTTTTCTCAGAAGGTATATATGTAAAATATGGGCTAATACAGCATGTGCAGTCTTTTCAATTGTTTTAGGTTGACTTGGGTGACGAATCGGAGGATGTCGTCCCTTCTCCCCTATGAGCAGACCTTTCTCATGGGGCCAGGGCGGTGCGTCCACAGTACAATAGTCACCCTGGGTGTGGTGCACCGAGGGAGGATCACATGGGGAAGGAATCCCTCTATGGGATTGGGGACGACCATCAGCAGAGAACACGGAATTACTCTGCTTCAATACACTCAACCCCTTCTCCAACCTTAAATTCCCCATCCCTTTCTTCCGATAAAGCCAGTGTGTTCTGTTGCCAAGCCATCCAACTTAATATGCATAACAAGACTAAGCATCCAGAAACTGCAAAGTATCATGCATTTACTTTTAAAACTGGTACTTTGAAGATGACAGAGATTCCAAATATCACGCTGGAGAAGCAGAGTGAGCGGTCTAGCATCTCAATGCAAGTGATTGGCCAAAACAATACAACAATCCCATGAGGGGGATTGAAAAAGGCTCAGCTGGGACACAGAGATGAGAGAGCGATACGCTGAGGAGGAACAGCGGGAGCTGTGCACGGTAGCAGCTGACACGAGCCAGGCAGGTAGCAGGAACTGGAGGAGAGAGCTAACCGGAAAGTGGTCCAAAACGAGCGGACTACTCTTATAGCTGCTGAGTGAATCCTCTGAGTGCCCCAGTACCTGGCGAAGTGCGCAAGAGAGAGAATGCCCCACTGGGAAGCGTTGAAAGACTGCAGAGCTGCTGCAGACCCCGCTGGATGCCCAAATGCTATAGGAGCCTCACAAAGGGACAAAGCTGCCCAGGAACCGCTGATACCTGCTAGAAGGAAGGAAACAGGTATGCAGGTTGCCCGGGAAGTGTTGGAGGTCCAGGGAAGCAACAGGGTGCCACAGAAGCTGGAAGAGAGGGTCTGGAATCCTGAGATGAATTAGGAAGAGTTGGATACTTGGCAGGAGAGTGAACCGAGCGGATACATCACAACAGTGCGAGTCTGGGACACGCACCCAAATTAGAGATCAAGAATAGGAGGGTCTGGGACCCTGAATGAAAGAGAAGCAAAGCCGAAAGAGCAGTGTGCTTGTCAGGAGAGTGAACCAGGCAGATACCATGCAACCATGCAGGTCTGGGACCCACACCCAAATAAGATATTGAGAGTAAGAGGCTCTGGGACCCTGAGTGAAAGCAAGGCAACTAAGGAGGAGTTGTCCACTTGGCAGGAGAGTGAACCAGGTGGATACAATGCAACACTGCAATTCTGGGACCCGCACCCATATGAGAAACCAAAGTGGGAAGTAACGAAGATTAAGAGGGTCTGGAACCCTATGGGAGAAAGAGACACAGTCTGTGAAGGAACACTGGCTTGGTAGGAGAGTGAACCAAGCCATGTAATATATCGCGAGTATGGGACTTGCACCCATATAAGAAGATGAGAATATAAGAGACAAGAATCTTGGAACTGACCAAAGCAATCCTACACTTGGAAGCGAACTGTGCCAAGGTGGTAGGATACTAAAGCATGAAGCCATGGACGAAATCCCTTGTGAATTGCCAAGTGACACTTTACTGGAAAGGGATTAAGCCCTCAAGGAATTGGCATACATTAAAGAGAAGCCAAGGGGAAAGGAGCACCACATTAGAATTTGGATCTTGTATTTTGGAACATTATTTTGTATCACCTTTTATTACCAGAGAGACTGGGAACTTTTCTGTTGGTTCAAAACACAAAGAACACACACAAATTCCAGGGTCGCCCTTGAAAAACCATATGCCCTTGCAGTGTTCTAAATTGAGTTGCAAATTACATATATAGTCAACAGATTAATTCTAATTCTACTGTAGCTGTAGTCATTCAGAAGAACACCACATCAATCCAGTAACACAGTTCAATTTAACTCTAAGTTGAGGCAATTTTTATACATAGGTCCAATCTTGCCAATGAATTTTGGACATAATCTGTCACATAAAATGTGTGCGGAGAAGGAAAATGTGGAGTCAAAGATGACCCTGAGATTCTTAGCCTCGCAGGTAGGGGTAGGAGGAGGGTCAAGGGAGGCCGGCCAGAGAGTGAGGGGAAAGGTTGGTGAAGTTGTACCAATGAGGAGGATCTCAGTCTTGTTGGCATTTAGACAAAGATCGTTGGCAGTGCACCAATTTCGAATAGCAATTAGGAAATCGGAGATGAGGGAAAGGAGAGGAGGTGTCTGAGGGAAGCCTAAAAATGAGTTGGGTGTAATCAGCATAGCACTGGAAGTTTGAGCAGAAAATTGAAATGCAGTAGGAGAGAGTTGCCAGGTATTGGATGAAAAGCCAGGGTGAGAGGTTGGGCCCCTGGGGAACACCACAGGTAGAGAGGGGGATAGAGGATAGAGGGTCGATCAGAAAGGAAAAATGTCAGCCAGGTCAGAGCCTGATCAGTGATACCCAGGTTGTCATGGAGACGACTGAGCAGGCTAGTATGGTTGACCGTGTCGAAAGCAGAGAAGAGATCAAGTAGGATGAGGACGGAGGGATTGTTAGAGTCAAGGTTGGAGAGCAGGTCTTCACAGATGTTCAGAAGAGCAGTTTCCGTGCTTCTGCCAGCTCTGAAACCAGATTGGTGGTCATGCAGACAGCCAACAGAGTCAGAATGAAGGTTAAGCTGAGAGATGGCAGCTTTTCCAGGAACATCCCCAAAAAGGGAGGAACAGAAATTAGGCGATAGTTAGATCAGCTGTGGGTTTCTTGAGGAGAGGATGCACTAGGGAGTGCTTCAGAGGGGAGGGGAAAGAACCAGAGGCAAAGGAATGGTTACAGAAATCGGCAAGGGCCGGAGCAAGGGTATCAATGTGATCCTTAATGGGTTTAGAGGAACAGGGATGGACCGGTTTTGATGAGGCTTTCATAGATCGGACTTGTCTAGGGACCTCATCCGGGGAGAAGAGGAAAGGAGGAGAAAGAGGGAGGCGGGGTGGCTGAGGGAGGGTCAGCAAGCCGGGAAGGAGAGGGGAGAGAAGGGGGGGCAGAGGAGAGGGTGGGCAAGATGTCCTGGGTTTTGGAATTAAAGTGAGAGGCAAGGACATTGCAAAGAGCCTGGGAGGCGAGAGGAGGGGTGGAGACTTCAGCAGGGTTGGCCAGATCCTTGCAGATTTTAAAGAGTTTGGCCGAGTTGTTGGATGCTGCAGAGAGACGGGCTTGAATGTGGCCTCTTTTCTTAGAGCAGACAGCGAGACGGTATTGCCTTTGGAGCAGGCGGCAGGCCAGTTTGTCAGAGGATGAGCAGGAAGCCCTCCATTTCCTCTCAGCCACCCTTCACTTACGTTTAAGTGTAGCTAGAGCCATACCAGGAATTACACTTGCCTTTAGACTTCAACCGGTTTCTCATGACAGGGGCAAGAACATCAAGAGTAGCAGAAATAGAGGAGTAGAGCAGGGACAGGGCTGTGTTAGGGTGTGAGTCAGCCTGAGGTGGAGGAGGGGGGGAGAAGGTGGCAGCGAAAGCCTCGACTGGCACACACTTCATGGGCCTGATGTCCGAGAAGGTGGGTGGCAATCTTGTGGTAGGCTTGGCTTGTAGAGAGGAGATGGAAAGGTGAGAGGAGAGGAGGCAGTGATCACTCCAGGAGAGAGGAGTGGTGAGGGGAGAAAAGAGGGGGAGGCCGGAAGAGATCAGGACATCAAGTGTGTGACCAGCAGAGTGAGTCAGGCCTGAGGGGAGGATATAGAGGGAGAGTGAATTGCAAAGGTTGCGAAAGAGCGCAGATGAGGAACAGGTAGAATCGAAATGGATGTTGCGGTCACCAAGGAGGAAGAGTTGAGTGCTTGAGGCCAGGAGGGAGGAGGAGAGGTCTGCCCACTCAGAGAGAAAAGAGGCTGGTAGAGAGTATCAAAAGTGAGATAGTGGCTAGTAGAGAGAGCCTGTAGATAAGGCATTCGAAGGAAGAGTAAGTCTGAGTGGGGATGATAGATGCAGGAATCCACTAAGGGAAGATCAGGGCTACACCACCTTCAGGCCGGTTGAATCTGGGGGCGGAGAGGATCTTGTAGCCGTCAGGGAGGAGAGTGTCAAAACTCATAACACAGCTGGTTGTGAACCAAGTCTCAGTAAAACCGAGGACATCAAGGGCAAGTTCTTCTAGGAGGTGTCAGATGTCAGAGGAGTGTTTGACAGCCGAGCAAGAGTTGAGAGTGGCAAGATGAAGAAGGTTGCCAGCCTTAAAAACCTTCCGGGGAGAGGTACAAATCAGGGGTATGCCCTGCGGAGTTGTGGAGGGAGCTTGAGATGGGGCAGAGGCGGAAGGAAAGGAGGGCAAGGTAGCCAAGGCAGGAGAGTAGGGGACAGCTGGAGATGAGAGGAATTTGATGAGGCAAGGGAACCGTCTATCAAAGAGGAGGAGATTAGCCTTAGGGCCTTGCACCATGACAGTGCCATTCGGATAGACATTAATGATGACTCTGGAGGAGTCAAAGAAATCCATGAGGACTTTCCAGCGGGTGCCACCATTAATGGGAGAGGAGGAGACCGGACAGAGCACAGAGATCATATGAGGGGTCCATAGATCAGGCGAAGGAATGAAAAAGAGAATGTCAGTGAGGGTTTGTCTGGCAGAGGTGCTGGAATAGGTATCAGCGATGGCGAGCCCTGGGTTGGAAGCCAAGATATCCTTTTTGAATTTCCACCATTGTGTCTGAGCCTTACCGCTTCACCCTTACACTACCTAAAAGACCAATTTATTGGTAAAATAAGGACAGCTGTCAGCATTGAACATTGTGGTATGCCGTTGAAGATGTTGTAAGAGACCGAAAATAAAGTTCAATAGAATACAAGTCACACTACCAGATTCTGAATGGACTTCAAACAAATTGACCATGCAGCCACCTCAAAGGCTTGCAATACATCCTGTTAATAACAAAACATGGCACACCATCCTGCTCAATTGAAACTGCAAGGGGATTTCATTAAGGTCGTCTCATCTAAATAGGGAGGCATTTAGAGGTGTCAGAATGATTGCTAATTTCCAATTTAACTGTAGAGGGTATCTGCATTTGACCAGCTAGAGACGTCCGTGAGAGCATATACTCTCATGCCATTAAAAATGGTATCCCTTTGTGTTGTTATTATTATATATAAATTGGATGGTTGCTGCATCCTTTAGAAAAAGTGGCATACCCCATTGTTAGATGCTGGTGAATACAATTAGCTTAGTTTGATGTTGGGGGTGGTCGCAAGATGATATCAGGTGGCCATTTGCTTATTGCAGACAGGCCTTTTGACTTATGTTTCTTTAATCACATTGGCTTGAATCAACTAGCAATAGACACCATGTCAATGGGGCCAGATACATGAATACCATGGGAGGTTGTATCCCTTTGGATAATCCCCCCTCTTGCTCTATTTCGCGAGGAGATAGATGTTTCTCAGTTTATGGCCCCAGAATTTGGAACAGCCTACCTTGGGAGCTCAGGAAAGTGATGAATCTGATACAATTCCACAAACCTTTGAAGACCTATGTCTTTAAACAAGTACAGTTCAGAGCCCCTTGACGGGATTATCAAGTCAAACTCTGACAATTCAGATCTACTATGACATCTGCACCCAGATGCAGTTAAGTCCGTTCAGTTCAGCGCAATACAAATAAATCAAAAATCTAAAATCGAAACACAAATTTGTTTAGTCAATTCCCTGTAAAAAGAGGACTGTTTTCGCATTCTCTGACTAGTGGTACACCCCTTTGTTGGATACAGCCAAATACAATTAGCTTAGTCTGTAATTTGCTGTTGCGGGTGATCTCTATATTTTGTCAAGCAACCTTTGCTTATTGCAGGTAGGCCTGTTGACATATGTTTCTTTATTCACTTTGGCCCTCATTTCGAGGTTGGCGGTAACCTGCCGGTGCCACCGGTGTGTTGCCGCTGACCTGGAAACACTGAATCTGCCACCTGACTTCAAGGTGCCACTGGGACATTACAAGTCCCGGCGGTGGGGGAAGTCAGGCGGCGGGTTTGGTAACTCCCCATTCCTGTGGAGTCCCATAGAACTCCATGGGAGAGGGGAGACGGAAGCACCGGAACCATTACTAATGGTGTCGGTGCTTCCGTGAAAAGTCTGACTGCAGGGGCCGTTGCACCCAGCAGGTCTGACCCCGCCAGGCGCAACGGCCCCTGCAGGCAGACACCTAGTGTGGCGGTCTGGAAACAAGGGTGTCGGTAAGCTTACCGGCACCCTTGTTTCCGGACCGCTACACTTGGAATGAGGCCCATTGTCTTTATTCGACTAGCAATAGACACCACGTCTATGGGGCAGATTCATGAATACCATTGAAGATTTAGGGAATTCACTGTAAAAGGAGGACAGTTCTCAAATCCTCTAGGATAAAGGGCACATCCGGTTGCTAGATCTGGCAGAATTCAATTAGCTCTGTCTATAGTGTCATGTTGGTGGTAGTTTCAGATTGTTAGGCAGTCCTTTGTAGTCAATTGAAGTTGAAAAGCAGGCTGGTGAGTCACCTGTTTGGCCATCGATCACTCCACCGGGTGCAAAACGATGTAGCATTAATTTTCTGAGGCCAACTGTATATAGTTTGCGAAGATCTCCATGGTGATCAGAAGTGACTTGGAGCCAGAGGTTTGACAGTTAATTCACAAATATATTTGGATTTAGTCCGTCAGCAGTTGACAAGGATGACACACCATGTATGTGGTGGCATATATGTATGTGCTCCTGTATTTAGCATATTTTTGAGTAACATGTTTGTATTTACAGCATCTGCTGTTGACAAGCAATACAAATATTGTCTGTGGTGGCATTTATGTACATGCCACTGTATCGCAAATTGTTTTTCCAAATATATTTCATGGTGAAATGTGGACACATAAGCAAAGACAGCATGTTGATACATTATGTCTGTGTGATTTATCAAGTACGATTCAGTTTCTTTGATTTCTGAAGTGTCAATACAGTCATATACTGACCAAGTGAATAAGTTATGTTTGTCGTAGCACTGGTAAGCAAGGGAGTTTTTTAAAATACATATTTTGCTCTTCTAACCAATTCTAAATCAATGACAGCCAAAGCTTATCAGTAACAGGCGAAACATGATAAATGGGGGTTCATTGTGAAGGGCAATTTCGAACTCTATCATTCTTTGTATCCTCAACATTTTAAACCAAATATCACAAACTTACGTGCTTTTCACAATTGAAACGATTTTGATATTGGGCCTCATTACGACCCAGGCGGTAAGTTACCACCTGGGTCGTACCTTTACCACCATGGCGTAAACTATGTTTACGCCATGGTGGTTGGCGGACTTACCGCCCCATTCCGAGGTGAGTGGGGCGGTAAGTCCCCATTAACCCATTTACCCTTCCCCATTCCCATTTTTGCCCCATAGGGCATAATGGGAGTGGGGAAGGCGTTAATTACGCCACCGTAAATTACGGTGGCGTAATTAACAACAAGGTCCCTTAGCACCATGGATTTTAACACCTGCTAAAAGCAGGTGTTAAAACCTCCATGACGCTAAGGGACCTCGGAATCAGGCGGTAAGGGTCGGCGCTGTTTACGCCGCCGTAAACCCCTTACCGCCTGGGTCCTAATGAGGCCCATTGTCATGGTCATACTTTCTTATGTGACATGTACATGTCTTCCATGTTGAGCAACTGGAAATGTCTTTGTTGTGCTCAGGTGAGCATGCAAAAGTATTTATAAAAGATGTGAAATCTTAAGAGGATGCTTCCTGGTGATGCTCTGGATAAATGTCCAAGACCAACAAAATTGCTCCTACATAGTTTAGTTTGGTTTATTTTATTTGCTTATGTAGCGCACTGAACCCGAAGACAACAGAAGTTACAGACATGTGATGCAATACACAAATTACAGACAAATAGGTAGTTCGACACAGAAGAAAGGTGGTTATCTTGTGTTACAGATCAAGATAGCTGGCCTTATCTAGCATGAGAGTTAAGTGCAGACATAAAGAGTTTGCAGGGGCAAAATTGGTAGGTGCCTAGTGTTACATATCTAGGCACAGGTAGGCAGGATATGTGTGCTAAAGTAGTTTATAGTCCTTAATTAACCTGGGAGAAGAGCCACGTTTTTACAATATTTCTGAATGACCAGAACAAAGGTTCAGCTCTGACTGCTGGGGGTAGAGAATTCCAGGCTTTGGCAGCTATTACAGGGAAGCTTGACCCACCCGCTTTTTGTAGTTTTAATTTTGGGATATTGAGGCAGTGAGAGTAGTTGGATCTAGTGGGTCTGCTTGATTCCTTTCTGGAGAATTTGTCAACCAGGTATTTAGGGGCCGCGTTTGAGAGATATATATGTGTGCTCATTAAAGTTCTGAAAGTGATCCTGTCTTGAATTGGGAGCCAGTTGGTGTTACGCCTAATTTGTGAGATGTGGTTGGAACGGGGGATTTTGAATGCAGTTCTGAGAGCACCGTAGAACCTGTAGCTTATTCAGGTTACGCTTACTGGTGCCTAAGTAGAGTGAATTACAATAGTCCAGTTTCGAGAGGATGAGAGCCCTCGTCAGAGTGATGCAACTAATAGTGGACAAGAAGGGCCTGCACGCATTAATAAGTTTAGAGGTGTAAGCCGTAGCTGAGGCTGTTGCGTTGACTTGTTTGTGTAGGGAGAGTGTGGAATCAAAGTATACCCCTAACGTTTTGACGTCGTTGGATACTTTGATACTGTTTCCATCAATGTTGAATAAATTGTATCGAGAGTCTAGGTTGTTAAATCTTGACCTCAAACCTATAAGTAATATCACAT
The DNA here is from genome assembly GCF_040938575.1 of Ambystoma mexicanum. NCBI lineage: Eukaryota > Metazoa > Chordata > Amphibia > Caudata > Ambystomatidae > Ambystoma > Ambystoma mexicanum. The sequence goes on along the minus strand of NC_090930.1, from coordinate 860,712,255 downwards.
AGCGTCACAAATTGTTTCTTTCCCCAAACCTATCATTTTTTTTACATTTTGTTCTTGACGTAACAGTACCAGAGGTGTAGAATGATAGTGCCAAAATTGCCTATTCCTCACAGCATTATACTAAAGCGATCTTTTGATTTGATGCAACACAATATGTGTTGAGACCAAAATTATTTGAATACAACCCACATGTACAGAAAGGGATGCAGATTTTCAGATGACAAAATAACATATACATAATGTTAAATAATATATGTACCACTTGTGAAAGCAATGGCCACCTTTGTATAGATGAAGTACAAAAATTACCCTTGTAATCACAGATACCCATTGTTTCTAATTTGCCCTCTTGGGGTTTTCAATTTAACAAATCAGTAGCAACACATTGGGCCTCATTCCGAGTATGGCGGTAAGGGATAGCGGTCACCGGTAACAAGACCGGTGGCGGTAATCCCTTACCGCCATACTCCGAGTTCCCTCTGCGCCCTCGCCCTTAACGCCTGCTTTGAGCAGGTGTTAAAGTCGAGGGCGCAAAGGGGCCTCCAAGCCAATAATGGTGACCGTAATGAACGGTCACCGTTATTTGCATCTTCCCCATTCCCATTGAGCCCTATGGGGGCTCATTTGGGAATGGGGAAGAGCCTTGGTGAATGGGGAATTACCGCCCCGCCAACCTTGGAATGGGGCGGTGATTCCGCCATCCACCAAGGCGCTGCCGGTCCGGGTACGGCGTCAACCAAGGCGTTAATAGCGCCATTGGTTAGCGCCGTACTCGGAATGAGGCCCATTATCAGACATGGGGCCTCATTAGGACCCTGGCGGTAAGGGGTCTGCGCCAGCGTTAGCTTCGCCGACCCCTTACCGCCAACTACGAGTTCCCATAGCGCCATGGTCATTTTTCCGCCCGCTTTTTGCGGGCGGAAAAATCCATGGCGCTATGGGACCTTGGTGTTAATTACACCACCGTAATTTACGGTGGCGTAATTAACTCCTTCCCCACTCCCATTATACCCTATGGGGCCGAAATGGGAATGGGGAAGGGTAAATGGGTCAATGGGGACTTACCGCCCCGCCGACCTCGGAATGGGGCGGTAAGTCCACCATCCGCCATGGCGTAAACGGACTTTACGCCATGGCCGGAAAGTCCGTCGATGGCGGAAAAAATCCGCCAGGGTCGTAATGAGGGCCATGGTCCTTTTTGTGTGGTAGATCCGTGGTGACTAGTCATTTTGCCCACCATAGACTATAGACGCTTGTTTAATAAATGTTCAATTGCCTCTTAGTGCCAAACGTTAACTTGCATGTATTCACTTATATGTAACCACATTCAAATTTTTCACAATTAAATGGTTTCTTCCTATGTTGTTCACATTTACGTCATGCTAAAAAGAATTTACATGGTAATTACAGTAATAAAAGAAATAACCATGAAAGCTATGAACTGTTTAATTAGCCATTTGTAGAGCAATTTAAAATGAACATTTGAATATAAACCGATTTTTAAAAAAAAAAATGGAAATACCCAGATTATATATTTAAGCCTGCTTGATTGGCTTGGATGTTGATGAAGCCGGTTTATTTACCTTTGGCTCTTCTTCCGTGATGGCGCTTATGATGCACACCGTATACCTCTATGAACTCTTACTCCATCTTCAATAAATCTATATGTGACAAGATGGAAGTGATTTGCTATGGGGCAGGGGAAGTCCGAATTACACGCAGGCAATCCTAGACACCAAAAATATATAATAAATGTAATATAGAAAACTGTCAACAGGCCATTCGAAGCACCAGGGGCACCATGAAAAGGTTTAAAGTTGATGGAAAATATGGTTAAATTAGGGGTTTATTGGAAATAAGTATTAAGTAAAGTACTTAAACGTACAATATTTACACTCAAATATTCATCAAACAGGAAGATGAGGAATATTTGACAGGATAAAAATCCGGCAACACATAGGAAAACGTAGATATTTTCGGGCAGGATCAAAGCAAAGTTAGTTTTAAACAGCACAGTTTGATAAATCCGAAAAACAACTAACAGGCCGATTCATGGAATAATTAGCGCGGCGCAAGTGGGCAAAAACGTGCGAATCGCAGTGGAATAGCGAAAATCGCAGTGCAAGTGCGAAAATCGCACGAAAAGCAGCGCACGTCGATTCATGGAAGTCCGTGCGCGAGAAAACCAGCGGATGTGCGATAAAAAGTGCGCCGCGCACGTTGGCGCACAGGCCATCTAACAGCGTGCGCCAGGTCACAGCGAAAATCGCACAGGCCACAGCGAAATTCGCACATAGCGCGGCGCACGCAACAAAAGTAGGCGGAACACGGGCGTAACACTCGGAATGGGGAACAACTTGCAAAAACGTGGGCGTCACGGGGGAAGCACAGGGCACAAGTGCGCGGAACGGCCACACGCTCGCCTACAACACGTATTCATGGAATAGAATAGGGCAAAAAAGCGCATGCTCAAACCAGCGCACAGGCACAAACACGACCGCCACAAGAAAGCAGGCGGTAGCGTCTCTGCGGCTGTAAGAAATGTGCGCCAAAAGGTGCGCCAACAAATAGCACCCATATACTGCCATGATGAATGTCCTATACTGTGGCCCTCCAGGACAAATGACGTGCAAAGGGGTACCCACAAACACGCTGACAAAAAATACGTGTGCATGTATACCGGGGTGCGCGGGAAGTCTCACACGCGATTTGGCCGGGTACATGGATTTCAGGGGTGCGCGGGAAGGTCCACACGCGATTCCATCAGGGTAGGTGTATTTCAGGGGTGCGCGGCAAGTTCCACACGCCATTCCATCAGGGTACGTGTATTTCAGGGGTGCGCAGGAAGTCCCACACGCGATTACAGCAGGGTACGTGTATTTCAGGGGTGCGCGGGAAGTCCCACACGCGAATAGACTGGGCGCGTGTATTTCAGGGGTGCGCGGGAATTTCCACACGCGAATAGCCTGGGCGCGTGTATTTCAGGGGTTCGCGGGAAGTTCCACATGCGAATAGCCTGGGCGCGTGTATTTCAGGGGTGCGCGGGAATTTCCACACGCGAATAGCCTGGGCGCGTGTATTTCAGGGGTGCGCTGGAATTTCCACACGCGAATAGCCTGGGCGCGTGTATTTCAGGGGTGCGCGGGAAGTTCCACACGCGAATAGCCTGGGCGCGTGTATTTCAGGGGTGCGCGGGAATTTCCACACGCAAATAGCCTGGGCGCGTGTATTTCAGGGGTGCGCGGGAAGTTCCACACGCGATTACAGCAGGGTACGTGTATTTCAGGGGTGCGCGGGAATTTCCACACGCGAATAGGCTGGGCGCATGTATTTCAGGGGTGCGCGGGAAGTCCCACACGCGATTACAGCAGGGTACGTGTATTTCAGGGGTGCGCGGGAATTTCCACATGCGAATAGCCTGGGCGCGTGTATTTCAGGGGTGCGCGGGAATTATCACACGCAATTTGGCTTGGTACGTGTATTACAGGGGTGCGTGGGAAGTTACACACGCGATTAGGCTGGGTGGGTCCTCACAGGTGTTCCCTGTACACCCTCCACGGCCCCTGCAGGCAGCCCACAAAACAGGGGACTACCCTGCACACCTGCTCATGTCCCCTTGCACCCCCACCCACCAGCAGTGCAGGGGCAGCCTCCACCAGGCCCCCACCCATGTCTCCCACCACCCCACCCCCCACCATCCAGGGTCAGCCTCCACCAGGCCCCCACTCATGTCTCCCACCACCCCCACCCCCCACCATCCAGGGTCAGCCTCCACCAGGCCCCCACTCATGTCTCCCACCACCCCCACCCCCCACCATCCAGGGTCAGCCTCCACCAGGCCCCCACCCATGTTTCCCACCACCCCCATCCCCCAGCAGTGCAGGGTCAGCCTCCACCAGGCCCCCACTCATGTCTCCCACCACCCCCACCCCCCAGCAGTGCAGGGGCAACCTCCACCAGGCCCCCACTCATGTCCCCTATCACCCCCACCCCCCACCATCCAGGGGCACCCTCCACCAGGCCCCCACTCATGTCTCCCACCACCCCCACCCCCCACCATCCAGGGTCAGCCTCCACCAGGCCCTCACTCATGTCTCCCACCACCCCCACCCCCCACCATCCAGGGTCAGCCTCCACCAGGCCCCCACCCATGTCTCCCACCACCCCCACCCCCCAGCAGTGCAGGGTCAGCCTCCACCAGGCCCCCACTCATGTCTCCCACCACCCCCACCCCCCAGCAGTGCAGGGGCAACCTCCACCAGGCCCCCACTCATGTCCCCTATCACCCCCACCCCCCACCATCCAGGGGCACCCTCCACCAGGCCCCCACTCATGTCTCCCACCACCCCCACCCCCACCATCCAGGGTCAGCCTCCACCAGGCCCCCACCCATGTCTCCCACCACCCCCACCCCCCAGCAGTGCAGGGTCAGCCTCCACCAGGCCCCCACTCATGTCTCCCACCCCCCCACCCCCCAGCAGTGCAGGGGCAACCTCCACCAGGCCCCCACTCATGTCCCCTATCACCCCCACCCCCCACCATCCAGGGGCACCCTCCACCAGGCCCCCACTCATGTCTCCCACCACCCCCATCCCCCACCATCCAGGGTCAGCCTCCACCAGGCCCCCACTCATGTCTCCCACCACCCCCACCCCCCACCATCCAGGGTCAGCCTCCACCAGGCCCCCACCCATGTCTCCCACCACCCCCACCCCCCAGCAGTGCAGGGTCAGCCTCCACCAGGCCCCCACTCATGTCTCTCACCACCCCCACCCCCCAGCAGTGCAGGGGCAACCTCCACCAGGCCCCCACTCATGTCTCCCACCACCCCCACCCCCCAGCAGTGCAGGGGCAACCTCCACCAGGCCCCCACTCATGTCCCCTATCACCCCCACCACCCACCATCCAGGGGCACCCTCCACCAGGCCCCCACTCATGTCCCCTATCACCCCCACCCCCCACCATCCAGGGGCAGCCTCCACCAGGCCCCCACTCATGTCTCCCACCACCCCCACCCCCCACCATCCAGGGGCAACCTCCACCAGGCCCCCACTCATGTCTCCCACCACCCCCACCCCCCAGCAGTGCAGGGGCAACCTCCACCAGGCCCCCACTCATGTCCCCTATCACCCCCACCCCCCACCATCCAGGGGCAACCTCCACCAGGCCCCCACTCATGTCTCCCACCACCCCCACCCCCCAGCAGTGCAGGGGCAACCTCCACCAGGCCCCCACTCATGTCCCCTATCACCCCCACCCCCCACCATCCAGGGGCACCCTCCACCAGGCCCCCACTCATGTCCCCTATCACCCCCACCCCCCACCATCCAGGGGCAGCCTCCACCAGGCCCCCACTCATGTCTCCCACCACCCCCACCCCCCAGCAGTGCAGGGGCAACCTCCACCAGGCCCCCACTCATGTCCCCTATCACCCCCACCCCCACCATCCAGGGGCAGCCTCCACCAGGCCCCCACTCATGTCTCCCACCACCCCCACACCCCACCATCCAGGGGCAACCTCCACCAGGCCCCCACTCATGTCTCCCACCACCCCCACCCCCCAGCAGTGCAGGGGCAACCTCCACCAGGCCCCCACTCATGTCCCCTATCACCCCCTTCCCCCACCATCCAGGGGCAACCTCCACCAGGCCCCCACTCATGTCTCCCACCACCCCCACCCCCCAGCAGTGCAGGGGCAACCTCCACCAGGCACCCACACATGTCCCCCTGGCCCCAGGTCCTGACGATACACAATCATGGCAGTAATGGGCAGCATACCCAGCACAAACACCCAGGCAAGGATAGCATCCACCCACATAGTGAATGCAATTACATGATACAACCCCAATGGCAACAATGTAAATGGACACATGCCCGACACACACACATACACAATGGGTGCAAGTGAATGTCAAAACACATATCATGACATGTATGAAACCAATGAGAAAATAACACAAGTGAAAGTAAAAATAAAAAATGTATTATAGATTAAAAATAAGTAAACAAATCAAACATACAACTATGTGGATAAGCAAATTAATGGTCCATGTCCGAGAACAAAAGTCATAATCAAAAAAACAAAGGAATAAAAAAAAATTGTCGTCCAAAGCAATATCATATAGTATGAAAAAAAATGAAAAACCATTTCCTCATGGTGAACACAATAAGAAATGAAAAAGAAGTATCTACAAAAAGCAAACTATATACAGGAATGTTCCAGGGTCCATGAGCCCAACACCATAAATGAAACCTACTACTACCTAATCTAAAAAATATATACAAAAAAGTGGCCATTGTCCGAGCGGTCCAAAATAATAAAACAAAATAAAGGAAACCTAACACTAACTAACTAAATAACTATATACAAAGGCAGCGGGCAAGTCCTGCGGCTCACTTGTTGATGTTGCTGGCCAGGGCATCATCGAACTCCATGTCGATGTCCTGGAGGCGGGACTCTGTCCTGGCCCCGAGGTCTCGCAGGGATAACCCCATGTTCAGCTCAAACTCCCTGCGAGCTTCCTCGAGGCACTCAGCCCGCCTCAATGCCCGACGCATGGAGAACTCCGCCCTGACCATGGCGAGCCGCTCCTCTTCCGCCCGCTGCCGCTCCGCACCTATCCGCTGGACCAACTCCTCCCACACGGAAGACACCACCATCCCAGGGTTGCCCTGCCCTCCGGCCGATGGCTGCCCCTCTGATCTTGATGGCCCGAGCCATTATGCCTCCCACGTCGAGCCCGCTGCTGCCTCTGACGCCACTGCCTCTGCCAGCACGACGGCATCCAGGCTGATGGAAACCACCGACGCCGTCGTGCACGTGCCCTGCCTGATGATGCTGTCACATCTTCCATCTGCTGGGGTCCAGTTGCAGTGTTGTCCACCCCTGCTGGACCTCCGACTCCCAACTGTGGCAGGGATGGGATCCCCACCGAGCTGGCTGCATTGGTCGGGGCAGGTCCACAGGGGGCCCTGGTGGCATCTGGCCCGGAAGACGGCAAGGAGAACGACTGGTGGATAGCCTGCACAGAGGAGGAGAGGGCCGCCACATTGGCCAACACATGCAGGAAACCCCCGAACATGGCCGATCCCAATTGGGCCACGTCGGCACGGTGCACTTCGTGATGACGTGCGTGCTCCTCCCGGGAAGCACGCACGGCATCACGAATCACAGCCGTGCGCATCGCGACCCCAATCAGGACCTTCTCCACACGGCCAGGGGTTCCCACGTCCGCAGGTGGAGGGGAGTCAGGTGACATGGACATCCCCACTACCTGCGGACGGGCCTGGGACGGGGCATCCCTGCTGGTGCATGGTGGTGCACTCACAGGGTCAGGGACAGCGACATGCACAGGCCCCTCCACGGTGACCTGTGTTGCCTCCTGCCCCTGGCCCTGGACTGCACCACTTGCACCAGCAGGGATGCCCCCACCAGGCCCCATGTGTGCCCCAGTGGCGGCCTCCTCCTCCTCTGTGCAAACCACCAACCTGGATGGCTCCTCACCGTCTCCCGCCGTAGCAGGCCCCTGTGGGGGCTCACCCACCCCTTCCGCTGCAGCCGTGGGTGCATCCCCGCCGCCTTGCTCCACAGCGCCGTCTCCGCCCTCTTCTTCACTAGCCGCTGCGTAGAGGGAGACAAAGAACACAAGCATCAGGGTACTGCACAATGGTCCCCTAGACAGGAAGCAATAGCAGATGAGCACCACTGTCAAAGTACACTTCCATCATGTCCCTCCACAACACATGGGTCAGTCCAGGCAAAACACACACAGTAACAGGCATGCTGCATGCCATGGATATTTCCATGCATGTCCAATGGACTCTTGAAACATTCAATGATATGCAACTCACATGCATCATGGCTCATGCATATCACATGCACACACTTCACCTCAGTCACATCCATCTGGCCCCAAACACACCAAAAACAGCCAAAACAAGGGTAAGTTGGCTGCTTCACTGAATCTGTGCATTGTCACACACATGTGTCATGCATCCATGGCATGCACAAGTCACAGACACGCAGGTCAGGCACACAGACATGGCTACCATATATGTACCTGGCATCAGCACCCATCCCTCACCCCCACCCATGTCCAGGTACAGAGACTGGCATGCTCTCATGTTCAAAATCTGCATAGGGCTCCCCATGCCGCATTTGGACACATGCAACAACCACGTGGGTCACACATCACTGGTCGCACATGCATTACCATGATGTCCCTGCACACATACATGCATACATGGCCTATGGCACACATACAGGCAAGTATCATAGAACCAGCACACCGCAACATGCCCTGTCTCACACAGTAATGCTTGGACACTTACCGCTCAACTCCAGACGGGCCTCCCTCTCAAGGATCTGGGCGTGGAGCGCTGGGCGTACGCGTTCCAGGACCCTCTTCTGGATGGAACTCATGTGGCCCCGGCCCCCCTCCACGAGGCGCCGGGCCTTCACAAGGGTCGTGGACCTCAAGTCCTCCCAGCGCTTCTTGATCTTCTGGACGTTGCGGGTTGCCACCCCCTCCGCGTTGATGGCAACCACACAGTCGGCCCAGATCCTCTCCCGTCCTTCCTTGCTGGCGCGGGACGATCCAAAGAGGGCATCATACTGCCCCAGGACATGCTCCACCAGGACACCAACTTCGGTGGCAGTGAAGCTGGTGCCCCTCTGCCCCTCTGGCCTGGGGTTGCCACTGGTGCCAGATGTGGAAGTGCCCGACATGGCAACCCCAGAGGCAGGTGTGGGTGGGCAACTGGGTCCTGGGGCTGGGCTGTGGAGCGATGTAATCCCAGTTGGGAGTCTTCAGTTCCAGCAGGGGTGGACACAGCAACTGGACCCCTGCAGATGGCTGATGTGCAGGCACCAAATGGCAGGGCACGGTGGCAGCAGGCAGGCAGGCAGGCAGCAGCAGATGGCACGTGGGAGGCTGCTCGGGGCACTGGGGGGCAGTAACTCGGCCTTCTGGGCAGGAGCGTGGTCTTCCGTGTGTTTTCGGGTGGCCAGCTTGATACGGAGTGATTTGGCACGTGAAAATCCTGCACGTCAGCTTGAAATCCGAGGAAAGGCCCTTAGCGCGTAAGCGCGTCAGCACGCATACGCGATTCTATTGGACCAGAGTCCCTCAGCGCGTAAGCGCGTCTGTGACGTGACCCGCACGGGTGTTCCCCACTCAGCACGTGATGATGGAGCACACGTGAAAATACTGCACATCCGAGTGTCATCGCGTGTAATTGGACAAAAGTGCGCTTACACGCGATTGGCCTATGTACGTGTATTTCAGGGGTGTGCGGGCACTTACACACGCAAGTACGTCAGCGCACCTGTATCCCGTGGTGCGTGGGAATTTCCACACGCTATTGGACTGGGAACTAGATTCCAGGGGTGCGCGGGTCACACGCTCGCCTAGTACACGCGCAAAGCATTAATTTGCGCACTTATCAAATGACAAGCCAGATGCCAGGATGAACATACCGTTCCTAGCAGCAGTGGCAGTGGGCTACCAAAGGAGGAGGAGGAGGAGAGTCAGGGCCAGAATATTCACACCCAGAACCAGCCTGTTCGGGATGCCTGATGACCAGGTGTATGGAAGGTACAGGTTTCCACCACACATAATACTGGACCTGGTGAGTGAGTGGGAGGATGACCTCACATCACCCACCCTGTGCTCCCAAGCACTCAGCCCCCTGGAGAAGGTCCTCAATGTACTGCACTTCTTAGCCACTGGATCATTTCAGCGGACAAGTGCCATAGTGGGTGGGGTGTCACAGGCCACCCAGTCACGCTGCCTACACCAGGTCTTGGACATCATCACTGCACGCCCATCAGTCCGCAGGCACATATACCTGCCCAGAACACCTGCAGAAAGGCATGCTGCGGCCCAGGATTTTTACGGTGTGGCACGATTCCCCAAAGTGCTAGGTGCCATCGACTGCACCCATGTGGCTCTACGTCCCCCCAGGGCATCTGAGCACATCTATAGGAACCGCAAGCACTGGCATTCCATCAACGTGCAGGTAGTATGTAATGCCAAGGGAATCATCACCTCAGTATATGCCAACTATCCCGGGTCCACCCACGACAGCTTCATTTACCGAATGTCCACCCTATGCCGGGACATAGATGCTGGGCGGCATGGCGATACATGGCTGCTTGGTGAGTATGTATGCCACTGCACATGCATGCATGTTGGATACTGAGCAAGGTCACAACCCCACCAATGATACCAATCACCACCTCCACAGGGGACAGTGCCTACCCTCTCAGCCCCCACATGATGACGCCAATTCGGAACCCCACCACGCCACCCCAGGTAAGATATAACACAGCCCACATTACAACCCGGGGCATAGTGGAGCGCACATTCGGAGTGCTAAAGTCACGCTTTCGCTCCCTTGACCGTTCTGGCGGGCAGCTGTTATACGCTCCCCCAGTAGTGTGCAGGATCATAGTGGCAGCATGTGTCCTGCACAATGTTGCAACACGCCGGGGCCTGCCCGTGGACATGGTGGTGGCCCCACATCCCCAACCACATGCACAGCCGCTGCGCATGGGAGGGGAAGGGGCACGGGGGAGGCAGCCAGTACACAGCTAGTGGCTAATTACTTCACATAGTATTCACTCCCCTGTGGAGTGCACACTGGCCTGGCACATTCCATCTGACAGTCAATGATGACTCAACCTGACACTGATCCTGAATGTCTGGAGATTCAACCGTGAAAAGCATATCAGCCTGAGATTGTTCACCTGGAAGTGTTACAATGTGTGCATCCCTACCCACACACAACACCAATGCAGTTTTGTGAAGAAACACATTCAAGCAGCCAAAATGAATACCCACTTGCTAAATGCAACAAGAGGACAGTGCCATGTCACCCAACCCATCCCCAGCACCGCCACACAACACACCGTGCCATGTCATGTTATGTGCAGGTAAACAAAGTAATCCCCACAACATGACAAGTGTTGCAATGTACAGTGTCCCCAATTGAAACTTCCTACACCTGAAATGCTCACTGTAATGCAGGACCAACAACAAACTTGAGCAGGTACTACCATTAACATGACTTCAGTAATGTAATAAATCAGTTGTCTCACCACCTGGATATGCCTGCACTCCCACCACTTCCAACTGAACAGTGTTGGTGCCATGTAGAGTTGTAGGTGCACTGCTGCCAACAAGGACCCCATCTCCAGACTAGAGGGCCTTGTGTAGACATGAGGAAGGGACCTGCAAATTGGGAGGCAGACACAGATGATGAGTTACACATCAATGCAACATGCAGTGTACAACACAACAGCAATATGCACTAGGAATGTATACACAGTATTGACTAGACTACCCACACATGTAGTGGGAGTCCAATGTCACCATGTACTTCAATTTCACTTGGGCACACCCTTTGCAAGCCCATGGAAACGGGAAGCAGGAGGGGTGTGTGTGACTCAAACCCAGGCATCTGAACCTAATACATGACAAGCCTGCATGTGCCCAGCCACAATGCAGCGTATGCCCACAGGAACCACGGAAGCCAACAAATTGTCCCAAAAAAATTGGGAAAAATATAAAAATAAATATAAAAATAAAAATAAAAATAAAAAAAATCAAAAATGGCCATTAAAGGGCCCGGGGGGGTTGGGGAGGCCACCCAGGAGGTCCGAGGTCAGGGTGCACACCAGAAAGCACCTGTGTGGATCCTGGGAAAAAAAAAACACCTCCATGGGCTCATGGCCCACACGGCTACCCTATTGTGGGAGTATCACTGCTGTCGCTATTATCACCCTGTGCAGCTGCATCCGGAGGTGGTTGCACTATGGGAGGCAGCCCACGCAAGGCCCTACTCTGTTCCTCCATGGCTGCAAGCATGCGGGTGTGGTAGGTCTCGTTCTGGAGGATGAGGGTGCGGAGGTCCCCATGCAACAACTCACGGGATGCCCGGACCTCCGCCCTCGTTGCTTGCATCTCAGCTGAGAGCGTACGGGTGAGACGCTCCAGCTGCTGTTCTGTCCTTTGGTGTGTTGAAGCCTCAAGCTCAACTAGAGTCGTCCTGAGTTGATGTAGCTCCTGCCTCAGGGCTTCCCTGTGGCCCTGGGACTCTATGGAGATGGCCTCCTGCAGAGTCGCCAGTGCCGCCCGCCTGTCCCTGTTGGACGCCAACATGTCCTCCCTGTGTGACTGGCAGATGGAGTCGGTTGCCTGCTCTAGTCGCTCCATCAGCCTTTCAGGGGGGACAATGGAAGTGGCCACCCTATCCATGGCCTGAGCCATCATCTCGGATGATGCTGCCTGTTGGGTAGCCATACCGTAAATGGATTGCTCCCATGCGGTATTGCCAGGTGGCGTACGGCCACCACGTCGGCGGGCACCACACCTGTCTGGGGCAAGGCGGACTGGGCCTTGCTGTGCCGGCACTGCCTGAGGCTGCAGGACTGCATTCCCCCTCTGATCTGCTGGCCCAGGAACAGGATCAGATGTCGCGGAGTGTGACCCTGCATCCGTAACCACCAAAGGCCTAGCTGCCAACACTGACATCCCCATTGAGGGTTCTGACCCTGGTGCAGGTGGGTGGGACAGAACAGATTCCCTCCCTGGAACACTCACCTGCGACGGCACGTAGGTCTCATCATCCGAGTCAACAGCTGAGTACAGCTCGGGGGAGGTGCAGCCAGAGACACCCCTTGAGAGCACAACCTGTAGCACTTGTGGGTTTTCACCCACCACCACACCACGTCCCTCACTGGTGGTTGGTCGGCCCTCGGACCCCTCCTGGCTCTGCACCATCTCCACAACCCCAGCAGTATCAGGTGCGTCTTCCCCTGCAATGACATAATAACAAAGAAATGGAAACCCGCATTAGCACCATGGCACACAATGAGGGCTGAGAAGCAAGAGAACCAGTACTTGATTGACACATGTCCCACATGACTAAGACCCTCCCATGCATGCACCCTCACTGCGTATGAAGGGCAGGCAAATGGCATACACTCATTACACAAAGATGGAAGATGAACACATTTTCTGCATGCTGCCTGGCAGTGGCATCACACATTGCCCTGTGATTGCCAGGTGACACACACATGCCATCACACAGATGGCATGTGCCATTGCTATTGAGTGTAGATGGAGAGGAGGGCAGCACTTATTCATTCTGTCCAGTTCCCACATGCAATAGCTTTTCTAATTGAAACAGGTCTGCTTTATCACCTGGAGCTGCCAGTCCAATATGGTCCAATTGCACAGGGACATGTGTGAACATATGATATCCAGGTAACAAAGTCACTCCACTTTACCATGGCCATGCCAGACATGTGACTAGAGGACTGAGGAATGCCTAGTATAAGTGGTGGAATGCATACAATCTGTCTGATTGAACATAGGAAAATAAGCAACAATGTTGTGGCAAGGTGACACTTCAAGGGCAACTGGGGTGCTGTTGGGCTAGATGTCTACTGTTGGCAGAAGGGATACTGCAATGGCCAATTGCAGCTGTGCAGGATGTATTGCATGAAGCACATGGCTGAAACATTCGACTCAGGCGCACACACTCTCACCTGGCACACAAACAGATGCCCTCACACACACACCATGCACATGGATGACACACACATGCATGTGCACTCACCGGACAATGCCTCGTAATCAGGCAGATCTCCCACGCCTTGGATCTGTTCCTCCGTGACGTAGGTCCCAGCGACTGACTCATGTGGAGTGAGTTCCATGTCTTCTACTGGAGACCCACCTCCAGTCACTAGAGTTGCGGCATGACTTGAGGCCAGCTTCTTCTTTGCCCTGCGCTTTAGGTCATTCCAGCGCTTGTAGCAATCATTGGCTGTGCGCCTCACGATTCCAAGGGCACTTACGATGTCCGCAACGGTCTGCCAGTGTGCCTGGCGTTGTGCAGGTGTGGTCTTTGATCCTGCAACAATGACCATCTCGTTATCATGTCCGGACACATACTCGACAAGTGCATTCAGTTCGTCATCCGTGAAGCTGGGCTTCCTCGACGGACCGGACTGTGTAGCCGTGTCTGGGGCATCAGCCTGTGCCGGACGAGCACTCTTCCTCTTCCGCTTGGAAGGTGGTGGTGATCCTGAGTGTCCTGCGCCGCTCTGGACACTAGGGGCAGGAGCCCTGGTGGGCTCTGTATCAGGTGTGTGGGATTGCACACTCAGCATGGGAGTTGGTGCAGGCATTGGCTCAAGTGTAATGGTGTCATGGGGAATGTCAGCAGAATGGACTAGGACGGACACTGTCCTGGCTGGGTGTGTGAGAGCTGGGGTGGATGGAGCCGCAGCTGCCCCTGCAGCCTCTCCACCCTGCCTACTTGGGGCAGCAGATGACCTTGCTGCCCCAGATCCACGTGGCATGATGGCATCAACGTGCACCAGCGCACGTGTGGTAGCCCTGCTGACCTGGAAGTCAGCCATGGAGTCAGCCAGCTGTGGTGCCACAATGGGCTGGTCCAACAAGGGCTGAGCATGGATGGTGTCAGCCACATCAGCCTCAACGGGACGGGGGGGATGGGGGGAGGGGGGGGATAATGGATGCCCTTGACTGGTACTCCGCACATGGGGGGACAGGCTCACCCTGCAAGTTACGACCACGTCCCCTACCGGATCCACCACAGCCACCACTTGTGGCTCTTCCACCTTTGCCACCCTTACGGAATCCTCGCCTCCCAGCCATGGCACTGATATTAATGTGCGTATGGGAGTGGCTGTAGACTATAGTCCTGGGCAATTGGGGGTCAAAGGGGTTGGGTACCAGATGGTAATTGTACCCTAGTGCTCTAGCAAGGCTGATTGTAACCCCTGGGGAAAGATGACGGGTCACGCAACGCACAGGAGGCCCAAAAAAGGGAGATGACGTGCACGCAACCCCTCCTAGACCACGTGTGCAGAAAGAAAAACCTGCACTACGCTGTGGCACCCAGTAACACAAGAATGAACGTATGCGTGTCACACGCAGCCTAGAATGACCTCTGAAGGGGTAGGCTACACACGGGGCAAGCACAGAAGTTAGATACGTGCGTGACTCACCGTCTGCCAGGTAAAAGAGCGTGAAAAATGAGCGCGTTTGGTTGGCAACACCCCCGCCAAAAGAAGATATGTACACTGTCTGAGGACACAGGACAACAGTAGAAGGGGACACTGTTTGAGGGAACAGGCCCAGGTAAACCAGTACGAGAGAAAAAAGAGAAAAAGCTGTCAGAGGTAACAGGGAGTACGAACTGGAAACGCCGTGAAGTAAATCGCGTGTGAAACGACAAGAAGTACAGAATTCACCCACTCGCTCTCCACGAAAAGCACGTACAAGGAAATGGTGTTCTACACGTACCTTATATACAGGCCCACACGTACAGCGTCACTTACGCGGCGTGTACGTGCTAGGCCCATTTTCACCAATCACACGCTTTGTCACTTCTGCGTGTAGATCCATTTTCACCAATCACACGCTTTGTCACTTCTGCGTGTAGATCCATATTCACCAATCACACGCTTTGTCACTTCTGCGTGTAGGTCCATTTTAACCATTTACACGCTTTGTGACTTCTGCGTGTACGTCTATTTTCTCCAATCACACGCTTTGACACTCGGACGTGTCACGCAACATTTTCCTGCACGCGCATATGCTGTTGATGGGTTTACGCGCTAAGGGCCTTTCTTCGATTCACACGCAGACGTGTGGGATTTTCACGTGCAAAATCACTCCCTATCAGGCTGTCCACGCGTTCACACACGAAAGACCACGCTCCTGCCCAGGAGGCCAAATTACTGCCCCCCAGAGCCCTGAGCACGCTCCCACCTGCCATCTGCTGCTGCCTGACTGCCTGCTGGCCACGTGCCCTGCCATTTGCTGCCTGCACATCAGCCAGGGGTGCTGTTGCTGTGACCACCCCTGCTGGAACCAAAGGCTCCCGACTGTCACCCCACAGCCCAGCACCAGGACCCAGTTGCCCACCCACTCCTGCCTCTGGGGTTGCCATGTCAGGCACTACGACATCTGGCACCAGTGGCAACCCCCGGCCAAGGAGGCAGAGGGGCACCAGCTTCAGTGCCAGGGAAGTTGTTGTCCTGGTGGAGCATGTCGTGGGGCAGTATGATGCCCTCTTCGGAAGGTTGCGCGCCGATGGACGTCGTGACTGCCATCAACGCGGAGGAGGTGGCAGTCCGCGACTACTAATGTGTCAGGAAGCGCTGGGAGGACTTCAGGTCCAGCACCCTCAACAAGGCCCGGCGCCTCATGATGGCAGCAGATGCTAAGGGGCGGGCGGGGCCACTTGTCGGAAGATCAGATGAGGGTCCTGGAACGCATATCCCCTGCGCTCCACATCCATGTCCTTGAGAAGCAGACCCGTCTGGAGTCGAGCGGTAAGTGTACATGCATACTGATAGTAAGTTGTGCGTGTGGTGGTGTGCCAGGAGTGTGCAGGTTGAACATGTATTGTTATGTGGCCAAGTAGGGGGGGTGTACAGGGCTGTGAGGGTGACACATGCGAGGGGTCTCATGTGTGACACATGGATGGTGCTTGTGTGTGTGGGCTTGCATGGCACAGGATGTGGAGGAATGATTGTCAGGTGTGACATGGATGTCGATGGAGACACTACGACAGTTGGCGGAGGTGTACACATGCATGCAGGTTTGGTGTTGTGTGTGCATGTGTAGTGTACTCCCTATGTTGCATGTGATGTGTGGATGACCTTTGGCTGCACATGCTGTTGTATGTGAATGGATGGTGCTGGCTGTTGCATCATGGCTGTGGTATGGCTCATGTGTGCAAGTTGAAATGACATGTGTGTTGGGGATTGTGATGCCATGTCTGAGGTTTACCTATGCCACTCATGTATAACTGTCATGTGTGTATGAGTCCATTTTACAGTGCCCTGATGCCTGTGTTTTCTTTCTCCCTGTCTGCACCGTCAACTGATGAACAGGACGGAGCAGGTGCTGTGGAGCACAGCGGCAGGGGTCGCACCACCAGCCGGAGACGCAAGGGCCAGATCCCCTCCCAAGTTGTGATCCCGTCGGGGAGTGAGGAGTCTGGTACCGCGTCCCAGGCCGCAGCTGGCAAGGGGAGGTCCAAGAGGCGGAGGTCGGAGTTGGACTCCTCAGCAGCAGAAGAGGCAGCTGGGACCCCACAGGGCCCAACGAGGGAAGATGGCACGGAGTCATCCAGGTTGGTGGGGTGTATGGTGGTTGGTGCCCCTGCACTGCTGGGGGGTGGGGGTGGTGGGAGACATGAGTGGGGGCCTGGTGGTGGGTGCCCCTGGTGGCTGGGGGGTGGGGGTGGTGGGAGACATGGGTGGGGGCCTGGTGGAGGCTGCCCCTGCACTGCTGGGGGGTGGGGTGGTGGGAGACATGGGTGGGGGCCTGGTGGAGGCTGCCCCTGCACTGCTGGGGGGTGGGGTGGTGGGAGACATGGGTGCGGGCCTGGTGGAGGCTGCCCCTGCACTGCTGGGGGGTGGGGTGGTGGGAGACATGGGTGGGGGCCTGGTGGAGGCTGCCCCTGCACTGCTGGGGGGTGGGGTGGTGGGAGACATGGGTGCGGGCCTGGTGGTGGGTGCCCCTGGTGGCTGGGGGGTGGGGGTGGTGGGAGACATGAGTGGGGGCCTGGTGGTGGGTGCCCCTGCACTGCTGGGGGGTGGGGGTGGTAGGAGACATGGGTGGGGGCCTGGTGGAGGCTGCCCCTGCACTGCTGGGGGGTGGGGTGCTGGGAGACATGGGTGCGGGCCTGGGGGAGGATGCCCCTGGTGGCTGTGGGGTGGGGGTGGTGGGAGACATGAGTGGGGGCCTGGTGGAGGCTGCCACTGCACTGCTGGGGGGTGGGGTGGTGGGAGACATGGGTGGGGGCCTGGTGGAGGCTGCCCCTGCACTGCTGGGGGGTGGGGTGGTGGGAGACATGGGTGCGGGCCTGGTGGTGGGTGCCCCTGGTGGCTGGGGGGTGGGGGTGGTGGGAGACATGAGTGGGGGCCTGGTGGTGGGTGCCCCTGGTGGCTGGAGGGTGGGGGTGGTGGGAGACATGAGTGGGGGCCTGGTGGTGGGTGCCCCTGGTGGCTGGGGGGTGGGGGTGGTGGGAGACATGAGTGGGGGCCTGGTGGTGGGTGCCCCTGGTGGCTGGGGGGTGGGGGTGGTGGGAGACATGAGTGGGGGCCTGGTGGTGGGTGCCCCTGGTGGCTGGGGGGTGGGGGTGGTGGGAGACATGAGTGGGGGCCTGGTGGTGGGTGCCCCTGCACTGCTGGGGGGTGGGGGTGGTGGGAGATATGGGTGGGGGCCTGGTGGAGGATGCCCCTGGTGGCTGGGGGGTGGGGGTGATAGGGGACATGAGTGGGGGCCTGGTGGAGGCTGCCCCTGCACTGCTGGGGGGTGGGGTGGTGGGAGACATGGGTGGGGGCCTGGTGGAGGGTGCCCCTGGTGGCTGGGGGGTGGGGATGGTGGGAGACATGGGTTGGACATGGGTGGGGGCCTGGTGGAGGGTGCCCCTGGTGGCTGGGGGGTGGGGGTGATAGGGGACATGAGTGGGGGCCTGGTGGAGGCTGCCCCTGCACTGCTGGGGGGTGGGGGTGGTGGGAGACATGAGTGGGGGCCTGGTGGTGGGTGCCCCTGCACTGCTGGGGGGTGGGGGTGGTGGGAGACATGGGTGGGGGCCTGGTGGAGGCTGCCCCTGCACTGCTGGGGGGTGGGGCGGTGGGAGACATGGGTGCGGGCCTGGTGGTGGGTGCCCCTGGTGGCTGGGGGGTGGGGGTGGTGGGAGACATGAGTGGGGGCCTGGTGGTGGGTGCCCCTGGTGGCTGGGGGGTGGGGGTGATAGGGGACATGGGTGGGGGCCTGGTGGAGGGTGCCCCTGCACTGCTGGGGGGTGGGGGTGCAGGGGGACATGAGCAGGTGTGCAGGGTAGTCCCCTGTGGTGTGGGCGGCCTGCAGGGGCTGTGGAGGGTGTACAGGGTACACCTGTGAGGACCCACCCAGCCTAATCGCGTGTTTAACTTCCCACGCACCCCTGTAATACACGTACCCAGCCAAATTGCGTGTGATAATTCCCGCGCACCCCTGTAATACACATACCTGGCCAAATCGCGTGTGATTATTCCCGTGCACCCCTGTAATACACGTACCCAGCCAAATCGCGTGTAAAACTTCCCGTATACCCCTGTAATACACGTACCCAGCCAAATCGCGTGTGATAATTGCCGCGTACCCCTGTAATACACGTGCCCTGGCTAATCGCATGTAAAACTTCACGCGTACCCCTGTAATACACGTACCCTGGCCAATCGCGTGTTGAACTTCCCGCGTACCCCTGTAATACACGTACCCTGGCTAATCGCGTGTAAAACTTCCCGCGTACCCCTGATATGAACGTTACCCGCTTTGCGTTCCTTGTTTGGCAGCCCTGTAAACTGGTCCAAGGTTAGCGCAGCCCTTTGCGATGATTTTGCGATTTTGATGGCTTTTCCTTGCGCGAGGGCGTTCTTGGGGGCGTTACTGGCGCTGCTGCAAGGTCGCTGCGATACTCTGCGCCACGGCTGGTTTGGGAGCCTAGAATCCATGAATACGCTGTGCGCGGAAATCGGTTTTAGCGCACGTGCCTGGCGCAGACAATCGCACGCGGACACTCTGCGCCAGACGCTTGCGACACTTTTCTGCGAAATTCTATGAATTACCCTGTTTGTTCCGCACTCACTCAATACTGGGAACACATGGACAAACAGTGCAGTGAATTTCATGCATACGGGCTGTCAGCATTGGAAGAACCAAACGTGTAAGGCACTGGCTACCCTAGTCCCACTTACCAAGGCAGTAAAGGCAAATCTGGTCAGGATCCGAAACTGACATTAATTCCTGCAGTCGACGCATGGTTTGAACCCTGAAGACTTCATTAGATTCGGCACATTCGTTGAGAAAAAACAAACTGAAAACTTCAAAGAAGCAGTGTTCCTAAAAAGAGCAGAGTGTGAGGACAAATTGAACTAAGGTCACGGGTATGGTGCCTCCCTCTACATACACGGGCCCTAAAATCATGTTCAGGGCAGGGCACGTAGTTGTCAAGATGAGCAAACGCAGAGCTGTGCTCCACCCGCTGGCAGTGGAAAAGTTTCCCAAGAACAGCTGCACTGGAAAATAGAAATAAAAAAAGAGGAATCAGTGGGAGGAAGGAATCCATTACAAATACAGTATACATCGACTGTTAGCATATGGACTCATTTTAAAACTAAAAAAGCATACATTTTATTATTATTATTATTATATTATTTATTGAGCGCATACCTGGCTTTGAGAAGCAATGGGACACTTTACAGAGGCATACAACAATACAGATACATAACAGAGTGCTTCTAGGGGTAAAAACAGAACAGATATACAGCAGGGTCAGAAAGGCACAGAGTAGGGGTACAGCTGTACCAGGTGGCAGGGAGGAGAGGGTTGGGAGGCATCTAGCGGGTCAGGTGGCACGAGGGGCGATGCGATGGCACTAGGCGGCTGTTGAGGCAGAGAGATTCCTTGAAGAGGTGGGTCTTGAGTTCTTTTCTGAATTGTAGGAGCATGGGGGCGAGTATGATGCTGACGGGGAGGAGATTCCGTAGTCTTGGGACATAGGTAGAGCAGGCTTGCTTTCTGGTCCTTTCCTTTTTTTTTATTTTAACAGTTTTTATTGTTTTAAATATTGAGAATGATACAGAAATCAACAAGATACAGACAATATATGAAACCATAATCATTCAGAGTTTACATAGTAATTGTTTTAGATCAATTGCAATTGACTTTCTAAATGATACATTCATTTGTTAAATTCACTTAGGACTATTCTATGAACTATAGTAGGTAATACTAACACGAGAAGGAAAAAAAAGAAAAACCAGTTATATGAAAAATTGTACCTTTAGTCTGTAAAAAGTGATTTATATGTGAGCCTTGTAGAGATGAGGGGGGAGACGTACAGGGAGACATACTATAGCCATACTAGAAACAGGAGGGTAAGGATAGGGGGAGAGAATGGGTATATG
Organism: Ambystoma mexicanum; assembly: GCF_040938575.1. NCBI lineage: Eukaryota > Metazoa > Chordata > Amphibia > Caudata > Ambystomatidae > Ambystoma > Ambystoma mexicanum. Next base: position 860,691,248 of record NC_090930.1, on the reverse strand, counting down.
TAATTATTTCATAAGAATAATCTAATCATTTCTAATATTGTGTAGTTCCAGCAATTTAGTATACGTATAGACTTATGGATAATACGGAAGACATAAAAGTATAAATTCATGTACCATGAGCAGTTGCATTGAAACAATTTAGATACCTGGTGAAATAGTACCATTTAGCATTATATCTGGGAATTGTATTTTGATTATTTGCCATGCACATTTCCAATTTATGCGTGTTACAAATAGTGTTCCACCATATTTTGGTAGATAGTAAACTTGAATCTTTCCAGTTAGCAGTAATGCATTTTAAAGCTATACAGATGAATAGATCATAAAGTCTGGCTGAGTCAGAAGGGATATAAGTTGTAATTGCTAAACTTCCTAAAAATATATTAACAGAGGAGAGAGGAACATCTACAAAGAAGATCCTTTTGAGACAGTTCCAAATTTCTTGCCAAAATTTAACAATATATGAACATTCAAAAAACATATGCATATACGTGGCGGGAGAAATACCGCAAGTCCAACATTTTGCATCGTAATTCGGATTAGACATAGACAATTTGGCTGGAGTAAGAAATGCTCTGTGGATGAAGAAATAATAGTGTTGTGAAATATTTGCTGATACTGAAATTTGTTTGATTTTAGAAAATAGACGGCGCCAAATATCTTCTTCAAATATGTATCCCAAGTCTATTTCCCATTTCAAACGGATAGGGCAAATCTTAAAAGTTGAGGTGAGCATATTATATATTTTTGAGGCCCTAATTTCGCCATCCATGGTAAGGTGCTTTAGTCTGAAGGCATCTGGGGTAAGAATTTCATCAGAAAATTGGGTGAGTGCATCAATACAAGAATTAATTAGGTTGTTGTAAAATGGAAAGTCCTTTTGAGGTATGTTAAATGTGGTGGAAAGTTGCTGGAAGGAGAGGATATGGGGCCATCTATAATGTGCTGAATGAATCTTTTGCCTTTTTGAATCCATGTTTTGCGATTAATGCTCTTATTATTAATTACTATGTTCTTATTGAGCCATAATAATGGGGAAAGATGCTTATTGGGGGTTATCGTATGGGGAAAAAGAAATGTTTGTAGAGCTAATATTGATGCTTTCATAGGATCCAAAATATTTTTAGATGAGTGTTTGAATATGTATATATAATCAGTGATATTGTGTGGTTGAGCTACTTGTTTCTCAAGTGTACACCAAGTTGGGATATCGCCTAATATAGGATCTGTGAACCATTGATGGGATTGTTTGATGAGAAATGCCGAGTGATAAGACTTAAAGTCAGGGAATCTCACTCCACCCATATCATAGGGAGCTTTTAGTTTGGTCAGAGCAATTCTTTTACTTTTGTCTTTTCCCCAAAGAAAATTAAGTAGTATAGAGTAAATGGATTTAAAAAAGGATAGTGATAGCGGAACAGAGAGGAGCTGTAAATAGTATAGAATTATGGGGGAAAGCATCATCTTAATTGTATCTAATCTTCCCCACCAGGATAGGTAGAGTGGAGACCATTTGGAACTAAGATCCTTGAGGGTGGTTAGTAGTGTTATGGTGTTGAGTTTGATAGTTTCCTGGATAGTTGGGGCAAAACGAAGACCTAAATATTTAACTGAGCTACAGCACCATTTGAGGCCATAAATGTCAATGTCGTGTTTAAGACAATATGGATTTAAAGGCATAATTTCTGATTTCTGTGTATTTAATTTATATCCTGAAACCTGACCAAATTGCGTTAGTGCATTCAAGAGGTTTGGAATACGTAGCTTGGGATTTTTAATTAAGATAAGAATATCATCTGCATATGCCGCTATTTTATTTATTGAGGCACTTACTTGAATTCCCAGGATGTTTTTGTTGGATCTAATTAATTCTAGTAGCGGTTCAAGAGAAAGGATATATAGTAAAGGTGAAAAGGGACATCCCTGACGCGTTCCTCTAAGTAAGGGAAATGAGGTGGAAGTCTGACCATTTAAGTAGATAGCGGATTTGGGGGCTGAGTATAGGAGTTTAATGAATGATATACATTTTTCACCACAGCCATGCCAGCATAGAGCTTGAAACAAAGTTCCAATCTACACGATCAAAAGCTTTTTCAGCATCTAATGCAATTGCAGCATAGCCTTGAGTGTCTTTTTTGTCATTGGCTGCAAGGTTGATGGCATTTAGTAGAAGTCTGGTGTTGGAGGATATGTTACGTCCTTTGACATAACCTGTTTGGTCTGGTTTGATTAGATTAGGGAGTGAGGTTTCTATTCTGTTGGCTAGTATTTTGGCAAAAATGTTACTTTCTATATTTATAAGAGAAATGGGTATATAATTGCTGGGAAGCGTAGGGTCTTTGTCGGGCTTAGGAAAAATGATTAGTAGAGCTTCTGAAAAAGATCCGGATGAACATTTTTGTGAGATAAAATATGAAAAAAGTTTTTTTACGTTTAGGGGTTAAGACTTGGGAAAATGTGTTGTAGAATTCGGTAGATAGTCCATCAGGGCCGGGTGCTTTACCTTTACTGAGGCCATCGATAGCTTTTGTAATCTCGATGGAGGTAATGTCATTTTCAAGGTGAGATAGTTCGATTTCTGGGTAGGTGGTTCGACTGATGTTCAAAAAGGAATCAATATTATGTTTGGGGATGACACCTTCTGGAGTATAGAGATCAGAATAAAATTTTCTGAAGCATTCCAAAATTTCATCAGACCGATGATACGTTTTGCCTGATTTGTTGAATGTGGGAGATTTGAACTTTTTCTTTTTTGGTTTTTAAATATGAGGCAAGCATTTTACCTGCTTTATTAGAGGTTTGGTAAATCTTTGTTTTGTATTTAAGTATAGTTCCTGCAGCTAACTCTGTGATTACTTTACTGATTTCAAAACGTTTTTTAATAATTTGTCTTAGATTTGCAGAATTGGTGTCTGTGTAGTAGTGTTGTTCTGCAAGAGTGAGTTTAGAGTATAGCTCGTCGAGACTTTTTTTTCTAATTTTTTTATTCTTGCCAGAGAGGGCCATTATATGCCCTCTAAAAGCCGCTTTGAAAGCATCCCAATTATTGAGAGTGGATGTGTCCTGGTCTTGATTGTCTTGATTGTCATTAAAGTATTGTTGAATGAAAGCATTTATAGATTGAATAGACTTTGAATCATTTAAGAGAAAATTATTAAGCTTCCATCTAGCAGCACCTCTTTTCATGTTCGTAAGGGAAAAGGAAGAGACCACTGGAGCATGGTCAGAAATAATTATGTTAGATATTTTGGAGTCTATAATGGATCCAGAAAGAGTTTTTGTAGCAAAGATATAGTCAAGACGTGATAATGTATTGTTTGGGGGGGAATGAAAGGTATAATCCAAATGTGTAGGATGCGATATCCTCCAAGAATCTATTAATCCTGTTTCCCCTATGCAATTCACAAAGGATTTGTGAGTTTTGTTGGGTTTGAACACGCAATTGGATTTTCTATCTAGGAAAGGGTCTAGGACCTGATTGACATCTCCGCACATTATCAAATTGGTGAAGTTATTTTTCAGAATCATTTGTTTAATATTATTCCAAAAGGAGGGGTCTGGTAATGTAGGACCATAAATATTAAGAATTGATACTTGTGTCGTGTCAATTAAGAGTTTTACCCATACCCATCTTCCATGTGTGTCTGCGTCTTGGGCAATAACTTGGTAGGGCTGTTTTTTGCTGATTAATATAGCAACTCCATTTTTCTTAGATATGGCTGGACTGGAAATAACCTCTTTCACCCAAAGAGACTTAAGTTTCATTGTTTCCTTGAGGGATAGGTGCGTTTCTTGCAGGCATGCTACTGTTGGTTTAAATTTATTCAAGTGAGATAAAACTTTGCATCTTTTTATAGGATTTTTACAGCCTTTGATGTTCCATGTTATGCATTTAAAGATCATTTAGTTAGAAGAAATTTGACATTCATACACCTTATAGCTATAATTCAATAGTAAAAACATTGCATTAGTCAATTGGTTGAAATCATATATACTCAAATGTTTAAACAGAAGGAAGAAACATAGGGAGTAAAGGAAGGGAGAAAGGGGTTCATTCCAACTATGGTGGGGGGTATACCATGTCAAATGAGTGAATATTGGAATCGAACAGGACATGGGAGAAGGATTTGGAGGGAAATTTGAATTGGGGATAGGAAACGCCAATTGAGTCGCTTAAACAGAAAAAAGCGACCACCAGTGGAAGAGGGACCCAAAAGAGCGCCCACCCCACATAATAAATTTCATTGTAAAATCATTGCATTAGGTAAGTAGAAGCAAAAGAATATTATGAGTAAAGAAATTGAGACTTAGTATCATGTGATGGGTGAAGTTGAGGCCACCGCTGGGGAGGAGGTGTCCATGTTTTCATTTTTAATGGATTGTATGAAGAGCCTTAAGTCGGCAGGATCGTCAAATACTGCAGAGCGTCCTTCGTGTGTTACTTTAAAGGAGCATGGGTGAAATAATCCATAGCGGACATTAAGTTGCTTTACAGCAGGACGGAATGCCAGGAAAACTTTTCTTCTTTGTGCTGTACTTTTAGCTACATCATGTGAGATGAATATTTTGTTGCCATGCCAAATGAGAGATTTGCGTTCTTTAACTGTGGAGATAATTCGTTGTAGTTGAGAGTATTCCAAAAGGTAAAATATTAGCGTTCTTGGTGACTGACGAGATGTTGAGGAGACTGAAGGTTGACCAATTCTATGGGCACGTTGTATATTAAGAGTAGTTTCCAGTGGCAAATGTAGTATGGCCGGTAAGAGAAGACAATGGGGTCAGTGCCCTCAACTCCTTCTGGAAGGCCTGAAATACGTAGGTTATTGCGCCTGCTGCGATTTTCTAAGTCTTCATTATGTTTCTGAAGTTCTTTAATAGATTTCTCCAATTGTATGACCTTAGGAGATATACCTTCTAACACACCAATTCTTTTCTCAACTTCTTCCACTCTGTTATTTACTCCCATCCACTTTTCATCTATTTGCTGTAGTTTGGTATTTGTGGTTTCCATGAAGGGTTTGAGTGCCCTTATTTCAGCAAGTATGGTTTCAATAGCTGTATCTGAAATACCTAGTGGAGGTGGTGAGTCACTTTTAGGTCTTTTCAGAGTTGTTGAAGTAGAGGAAGTGTCTTTTAAGGAGGCGCCATTTTTTTGGTTAGCTTTGCTGGTTGCCATATTTGAGCAAATGTTAACAAGTATAAGAAGTTAAGGCGTATGAATTTTGTATAAGATATTTATGTTGACATGTAGTATATAATTATTACATCCATATTATTCTAAAAGCTTTACTCTAAGCTAGAGAGACCAAAAAGTGGAAAAAACCTAGAATAATAAGGCATATACTACTGGAGATTACCATCAATTTGTTTCCTTCAAGCTGTTATCCAAAAATGGCAGTTTGAGCCTGTGGAACGGTAGGAATTAACCAGTTGTCCAATTATATTCCTGTGTGACTGTACACTGTCTGAAAGTTGCAACAAGTAGGCTTGGTAGTGATGTGAAATTTGAGGGGTATTTTAATGTTCTGTATGGCTTTAAAATGTAGCTTGTCCACTCCTTCAATTTACTTTAATTTCCTAAATGAGGTTAAAGTTTTCGGTTGCTACTGTTTTAAACAAACTCTTCCTTCATTTCAATATTTCTGTTATTTTAAAAGTTTCATTTTTTTTTGTTTTTTTTTGTGAACCTTTTCCTTCAGAGTGCGTTAATATTCTATTATAATGCCTTTGTTTTAAAACTTTCCTTACTCTTATGTTGTTTCTTCTTCTTTCAGCAGCAGGTGGCGCTCCTGTGGGAAAGTGCTAGGCCCAGTCCGCGTCGTCAGCTGATTCAGGACGCCGCTCCTCTCCTCACGGTGGGCGGTTCGCGTTCCGACGCGCGTACGGTACGGAAGTCTAAGAGAGGAGCCTGCAACGTTTGGAGCCTTGCCGTATGCCGGAGCCGCGGAAAAGTTCCTCCGGGTGTAAGTGGGATGTTAGCGATGCACGGCGCAAAGATAAAGGTAAGTTTTATGTTAAAATATTGAACCTAATGCAATATTAGATAAAAGTGAGGCAGAGCCGATCTCTTAGGCTGCCATCTTGCCTCGGCGCTTGGCCACGCCCCCCGGTCCTTTCCTTTTTGCAGCAGCGGATTTCAAGTCTGCACGTGTCCTGGCTTCTGGTGGTGGACTGTCCGCCAGAGATGCTGAGTTTCTCTGCAAGGTAGTTTGGTGACTTGAGGTTGACTGCCTTATAGATGATGCAGCAATACTTGAAGTTGATTTGTGCGTGCAGTGGGAGCCAATGAAGGTTGTGAGGGCCGGTGTGATGTGGTTGTATCTGCATAGACCCTTGATGAGGCGTGCAGCCGCGTGTATGACACTTCTCAGGGGCACAAGGGAAGACAACGGGAGGCCTTCGAGGAGTGCATTGCCCAAATCCAGGTGGGATAGGACCAGTGCTTGAACAGTGGATCTAAAGCTGTCCGGTGGGAGGAAGGGCTTGACTTTTCGCAGGAGGGGGAGCTGATACCAAGCTGTCAGAGGTTTCTTAGCTATGTGTGTCTTGAAGGAGAGGTGTTTGTTGATGTGGAACCCGAGGGATTTGGCGCAGGAGGTGAGTCCAGGTGTGAATCCCTCAGAGTTCATGGTTTATAGCCAGGTCTGGGTGTTCAGTGTTGTTGGTGAGGAGTAGGAATTTGGTCTTGAAGGGGTTGAGCTATACTTACGCACTGGACATCCAAGAATGGATCAGCGAGAGGCAGGTTTTGAGCCTATGGATGTCCTTGATGGAGTTGATCTTGAGGTATAGCTGTGTATCGTCAGCATATTGGTGGATGTGGATGTTGCGTGTGGCAAGAAGGGCTCCCAGCAGCTCCAGGTGTAGATTCATGATCACTGGGGAGAGTATGGAACCCTGCGGAACTCCAGAGGTGATGGGTAGCATTGGTGATCTAGAGGAGTCCATTTGAACAAACTGTTGTCATTTGGCGACGTAGGACTTGAACCAGCGTAGGACAAAGTTCCCCATGAGCCTATGTAGGGTATCCGTAAGCGTCTAGTGGTCGACTGTGTCAAAAGCAGCCGAGAGGTTGAGTAGAACCAGGAGGCACTTGGACACCAAATGCTGTGTCAATGGTTTCAGGCAAACTTCTACAAGTCGAAAGATGGGCCTTTTGTTGAACATTGTGTCAAGACATAGATTAAAAGAAATGACAACAATCACTATATAAGACACTGTGACACTATGCAGGACATATAGGCTTACCAGTGGGTCAATAAAGTGTCTTTAGTTTCTTCCAAATTACTTCAGTGCACTTCCATTTGCTGTCTACATAATTAACAGAAAAAAGAGAATGAATAATTGTGATAATTAGATATGTTTAAAATAGTTTTTAAGAAGATCAATGGCATCTGTAACAATCAATTGGATCAAACTCACAGATGTTACCACATTTTAAAGTTATAATACGTTTTTGAATGTACCTGAATTCTTCAGGAAATACAAAAGGGATTTAGCAATTGTGTATTACTGGGAACATGTTGCATAATATTATAGTTATGGTAAGAGGAATATACAATGACATTTCTTTTCTACTATATACTGGTCGGTCTGGGTGAATGCCGAAAGACTAGGAACAGCCAGAGACCACTCCCAATTTTTCAATTTTTTAGCTGATGCAACTATGCACATAGTAAATCTTATCCACCCCTCTCGATCCTTGCCGCCCTCTGCAGGTCACCCGCACCCTTGTAGTCCATTTCAGGGAGGCATTTCAGTTCGAGCAGGAACACACTACACAACATAGAGAATGGCAACACCACTAAAGTAGGAACAAGTGACAGGTACTGTTAGGTAAGAATTGGTGCAGTCACACTGTGTGAGACTACATAAGACTTATCTACTTGCTATTAGGTAATTAGGTAACCCACCTTTTGGTATAGGTCTTTACTACACAAGTTGGTAGTGTGACTGAGCAGCCAGGACTATTTCAAGAGGGGTACATGTGAGCTGTAGAGCTGTACAAATGAAATCTGTAAATACAGGTAGCCAAGTAACACTTAGATTCAAGGTTTCAGTTATAAATAGTTATTTATTTAATTAACATCAATTTTTAAATAAGCGTTCTTTAAAAGGGCAACTCATTGTAACAATGTAAATATACTTTAAAATTACTTTTCATAATCAAAACAAGTTAGTGGATAATCTTTGGATATGCTTCATACACAATTCCTACACCCTACAGTGACTTCAATCACAAGGACAGTAATGGTATTTATATATTACACTAGTATACTTTGTAGATGCTGAGGTTGTAGAAAGGAAAGGTTAGGGAAGGAAAAAGGTTAGGCAGTTTCTCAGTTTATGTGAGGACAACAAAATCTTCCATTGAAATCTAGATAAGCCTTTCCCAGCAGTAACAGTATACAACAAGTTACCACCTATGAGGGACAAACAGTATCAAAGTCAATGGACTAGAAGAGTCTTCAGGGAGCCAGGACAGCCAAAGTCATTTGGGAAACAGTCTATGGATCTGATGGGTCATTGCATCTAATGCCATTCCATCAAATTTTTTCCATCTAAAAAATGTGCATCGAATGCATGTTTTTTGGGGGGGGGGGGTGGTAAGGGTTAATTTTTGTTCAGGAGGATTTTAAAGGGTAAAAAACGGGTAATAAACTGGTAAACGGGAAAAAAAAGAAATGCATTTCATGCACATTTTTTAGATGGAAAAAAAGTTATGCAAATGCATTTAGATGCAAGGAATTCGATGCAATGACCATAAACCGATCTGATGCACTTGTTAGATCAAAGTCTTGCACAAAGTTAGAGAGTCTTAGAAAAATAACTTGTAGGGTAACAAGCTGTTAAGCCTGTGCGAAGAGAGTTGGAATCAACTCGTAAAAGGTAAGCCAATGCAATTCCCAAGTGAGAAGAGTGCAGCTAAAGACAATAAGCTAAGTACCCCAAGCCTAAACAGTACCTCTGGTTAGATTTAGAGTGGTGCAGTTGGATTCGGTCTTGCTACAATGATGCAGACTGAGCCTCAGTCATGGGGACAAGAGAGAGGACGTCTGGCAGGCTCCTGCTGCGGTACTTGGGAGGTTGTAGGCAGCTACGGGCTCTTTTTGGTTCAGCAGCACTTCGCGGTTTCAGCGCATAGCTAACAGTACTGTTGGAGATCTCGGACACTGGTTGGACTCTGTTGGCTCCCTCGGTCCGGCACTCTGGTGAGGGGACTCTGGATCTGGAGGTCCTGCTTCGGAATGGTCCTTAGGAGTCTCTTGAAGCTTCATGTCGGATTCGTTTTGCGGCAAAAATTGCACTCGATTACAGGCACTTGACCCCTAGCATTGGGCTTCTGAAGCAACGGAGAGGCACATAAATTTGGGATGGTGGTCCAGTGGAGTTCGTCTCAGGGTTAGTTCGTCCCAATAACCCAAGGAGAGAAGTCGTTCCGTCCGGAGCTTCTCTGTTGAGGTGAAAAAGGAGTTTCAGCAAAGCAGCAGGGCTTCACCTGGCAATTAAAAGGTCCAGGAGGTTACAGCAAGCTTTATTCGCGGTTTCTTTGTCAGGTGTTTCTCCCAGTGGTCGACTCGACCTGTTGTCCCAAAACCTTCCCCTTTTAAGCAGGTTTTTCCCATTCATGCACAGCCTAGGCTGTCAATCACACAGCACGGTGGCTGTCCTTAAAGGACAGCCAGACAGCCAATCAGGACTACTTACATTCAGGCATTCCTAGAGACAAAGGACATGGGAGTTTCAGCACCCTCCCTCACATCCTGTACTCCCAGACACACTGGAGCCAGAGGCAGGCTTCAGGGTTGAAGCCCGCCAAAGGCAAGACAAACAAAGGGCACAAATCTGTCTCAACGCACAAACCCAAGAAACACCTCACAAACAGAAAATGGCAAAAAAGAAGATGGGGCCTTTTGACAAACTGGTCACCCATGGGTGCTGTACTGCAGCTGAGGGTTCAGCCTCTGGTAGAAAAGCACAATGGTAGTAAAAAGTAAACCACTGCCACCAGCCATTTAAAGTAGTGAGGGTAACATGCAAATGTTACATGAAAATGTAGGATAAGGGGCTACTAGGTAACCTCCCAGCACTCCACATAAGATGGTGTGTGCTAGACTTACAAAGAGAAAGGGTAAGTAAAGTAATTATCACTTTACTATTCTTGGGAACAGTAGTTCACACAAGAAAAGGTATTGAATCCTTATGAGAAATCTAAAGGATTTCTTTGTGACACTGCACTGAATGTGCTGTCTTTCACCATACAAAAAACAGATGCATATGGAGTTTGTCAGACTCCAAAAACAGTGAAAACACAGAATCCAAATCAGGTAAAACACATAAGAGAGTTACAAAAATGTCTCGCTCACTTCAGAGGTAAAAATTAAAAAGTCCTAAGTCCAGCAAAAGAGCTGGGGGTCTCTAAGGTTGAAGGGAATTAGCACAGAAGGGAGAATTCTCCTTAACAGGTACTTATAACAAATAGTGAACTTAAGCTCTAGCAGCATATATATCTGCTGCATGAACAACCAACATTTAAACAATACGAGCGTACTGACTATGCCTCCATGCTTTTCCTTTCTCCGCTTTCTTACCCTCCCCTCCTCGACCCCCCTTCCCTTTGCTTCCCCATTTCTAAATCCAGTCTCCAGGCCACAACAGAGCTGAAGACATGTGCCCCGGACAGCTATCCACAATACCATTTAGAGACATTGTATAAGCTAAAGAAATCATCAGTCTATGCCCAAGCCCTGACTCTGCTCTGAGAAAGGGAAGGACACGCAGGTCAGTGTCTAGAAGGGTCTCGTAATAGACCTTGTTATTTTGAACCTTCACTAAACAGTCTCTGTGGCTTTTACTTCAGCTTTAGTCTTTGTCTGCCATGCACTTGAAACTATCCAGTAATATAGCACCGCCACCAGGGATACCCCCAACCCATGGTCCAGAAGAAGACAGCTAAATAGAACACCTTGTTGAAACGCCATATAAAAAGGACAAGGACACACCACCACACATCCCTGCCCCCACTAACAGCTAATTATTAGTGATGCCGACCTAAGATTGGTCACATGACAATTATAACAAATAATTAACCAGATACCTCTGGAGCACACACACACAAACACAGAAACACGCAATATAGCTACATAGGTTTCCCTTTAGTCTGTTTGTGTATTGAGTTTGTGAGAAGAGTCCATGTCTTAAGGCTCATGTGTTGCTCACAGTAAAAGAAGTTAAAAGAACACACTATCAGAGGATAGAAATTGTAGCACAATGTTTTGTTATGTATGTTTGTAAAACAGTTGAAATATCTAACCAGAAAAGCACGGTATATGGAGGAAGGACCATCCTAGTTCTTTGAATGGAAATTTGAACTCTGTGCTTACTACTTTGAATGTCCATGTTTGTTTTTAAAAACTGTCTAATTGTTTCAAAAGAAAAGTATGGCACACCAAAAAATGACTACTTTGGTAATGCAGAACCATTGATCAGAGTGTGAAAGAAATGACCAGAACAAGGGCTCTACAATTGCGGCCAATATCATTTGCTGGTCATCATCCACCTTTAAATCATTCTGCAGTTCTTCGTATCCTGCATAATGTGGCCCGCCTACGTGGAATTACCACTTAGGATATTAAAATAGTGTATCAAGAAGAACATACCACCACTGTCGCCTCAAACATATGGTTTGAAGCAGAAGCAACTCTTGATAACATACTTGAACACGACAATTATCTTTTTAGGCTTGGATACAGCTGTCTGACTGGGACCATGTGGCCGATTAAAAATCGACCTACAATGCCAGACCCAAAGATAAAACACAATGGGAGACAAACCTCTGACTCTAGAGTCAGATTAGATAAACAGAATAGAGTAGAGGAGCGGGTTGTGGCTCATAAAGGGAACGACACAAGGTGTGAGATTGACAAAGAGAATGAAATTGATGACACTGATGATGGTTATTGGCAATGGATCCCGAAGGCCTTCAAGGCAAATTTTGTAAATACATATCGATGACGGAACATGTTATGTTCTTGGAACACCAGAGGTTTTTCTCACCTAATTGCTGAAAATGGCCTTCTAGCTAACCTAGACTTATTTGATGTAGTGGCCCTCCAGGAAACCTGGATGAGTGATACATGCAACATTGATGGTAGCAGTAACTTGCAGATATTGTCCGTAAAGGGCCCTGTTGGACGACCAAAAGGGGGGTTACTAGTATCGGCATGACATCCCTGGAGCATTCAGGAGATGAATACTGCTACAACCATGGTTCAAGCAGTAAGAATTACCCATGACATGGCAGGAAAAAAAGGGATGGTGTTTCTAAATATTTATAATCCACCAAGTCTAGTGTCTTATAAACACAATATTACAGCTGTAGCAAAGATTCTTGATGATCTCGACATTGATACTGCAACTTGGATAGTAGGACGATTTCAATGCCAAGATAGTGTCATGGTCATGAAGTCAGGGGCACAGGCATGCAGGGGTCGCATGCACAGGAGACCTGGGTGGACACTGTCCTGGCGCCTTTGGCGCCAGGCTCATGAACAAAAGTAAACAGGAACATCCATTTAACACCAAAAAGCTTTTATTATGGACTTAGCACTTCAGATGTATTAACCTTGAACATTCCATCCATTAAGCAGGATGCATTAACCTTGTAAATTACATCCATTAAGCAGCCCCAAGTGTATTCTTGGGTGTGGCTGCTAATGGATTACCTTTGCACGTGCTCACTCTCTAAGAGTGGCAAGGCGTGGCTGGTAAGCCAGCCCTAATGGTCGTACCCAAGATCTCAGCTATATAAGCTGCCCCGATTCTCAAGACAGATGCTTAGCATTATTCTGCACTTGCAAGCAGAGTAACGCTCACCGTCACCTGAGATCAGACTTACCTTTGACGATCCTGCTTCCTGGTATCCTGCTTCCTGCCAGCATACTTACCAACTGGGGGAAGCTGTTCTTACCTGTACATCTCTTTGGCGAACCAAGTATTCATCTTTACATTTTCCGGAACACCGAAATCTTCATCTTGGCACCGCAGCACGACACGCTCCATCGTCGACAGCAGCGCCTGAAAGGAAAAACAGAAGACAAGGTTAGACAATGAAAAAACAGTCCGTTTAAGGTTGTGCTTCGCCATACTTCGTGCTTTTCCTTAAATCATCAATTACCTGCTGTCGAACATTGCGGTAGTATCCATCTTCCATCCGGCCGCGTCTCACAGCTGCATTGAGGCCGCATTTCCATCTAAGGGAAGAAAACAGAAGAGATACATTATTGCGGGCATAAATAGGAGCAACATATAAAGACATTAAACAGAACGAACAGCATCACAAGAGCTCAAGAAATACTTACCAATCATAAGGAGAAGCATAGTCGCAGCTGGACTGGACTAATCCTTATCAGGGATCAGTGAAGGAACTAGATCCCAATCGATGCGCCCCTGCCAGAAGTAGCAGGAAGGAGAGCTTATCTTCCATAATTCACAGGAGCAGTATCACCATGTACCACCGCTCACAGCTTTTCTACTGAGGGGGAGGCCTGAAGGGAGGGCTGCAACCGTGCCCCAAAGACCTCTGCAGAGACCAGGTGAGCGTAACAGATAGGAACGCAAGTGGTAGACACTTTAGTCTCACATGAGTCTGCCCCAGTCACATAATCCACACAAAACCAGCAAGGAAAAGCTTGGGCTGAGATGTTATATCAACATCGTTATATTATGTTGAATAGACAGTGTGCTGGTGACGCTGAGAAAGCACCAACACATGTAGGTGGGAAGAGTGCTTCTACCATCGACTATGTGTTCATGAATCATGCAGGCCATGAGATGGTGGAGGATATGTCAATCCTAACGTGGAGGAGAGTGACCACATGCCACTATGTGTATTACTCAAATCCCAAAGAAGTAGTTGTGAGTGTGACATGAATGGAAATATCTTTGTAAATAATGGGGTGAATCGTATACAGGGTAATTCCACCTACCTAGCAAAAGCGGAAATGGTGGCAGAAAGAGAAGTTGCACTGTATAGTGTTCGATGCTTGAATTGTCCTGGGGATGATGGACCCTCCCGTATTGACGAGTTGTCTGTGTTGGCCTCTAGTATTGAAGAAGCGATCCATAAGAAACTGAACTATAAGAGTGCATCTGAAAGTTGGAATCGCAAAGTTAGTAACAGCCATCGTTGTGACTATTGTATACAAGCTGCAAAAAGAGAACTATTAAAACAAATTTTCGAAGATAATATCTGGTAATAACAGTGTTCTGACGGCTATAGAGGTTGCCAGGGATATCAAAACTTTGAAATCGAGATATCGCCAATGGCTTCGGGGTCATCAAATAAACTGTGAGACTGAGCTATGGTAAAAGCTAGCCACATATGCAAGGTCCGGCGACAATACTTGTATATGGAGAGTGGTGAGGGGCGCAACTAAGAAAGATCTAACCATAAATAGTGTGTGTGAAAATACTTGGCACACCCACAATGCAAATACTCTGGGGGCTGTAGAACCAGTAGACCCAGTTGGGAATATTACATGTGAAAGTTGGACTAGCAAAACTAGCAAAGCATAAGTGCCTGACATCACCAGGATCATTGAGCGTTTGAATACATCAAGGGCTGTAGGCCCAGATGCTACATGTAATGGCTTGATTAAGCAGAAAAAACAAAGAAGTTCCCTGACCGGGAACTTACGTCCCCTGCACACTATCCTTTGTCTGGAAAACCAGACCAACAATTAGAGGTGTTCAAACATAACGTTCAATCAATATATATATATATTTCAAGTAATAGCATATACTTGAAAGAAAATTTCTCAAACAGAACATTTTAGTTCACAAGAAACCATCTTCTTTTTATTAATGATGTCGAAGTCAGGTGGGGCCCAACCGTTTCGAGTGCTTCACACTCTTCATCAGGGGCAGTAAAATTATGATTTGAACTTACATTAATGATTTTACATAATTTTTGTGAACAATTTTGACAATATATGTTCAAAACATTAGTACCATATAACTGCCTTTGTATCATCTTGGTAATCCAAAAAATAAAATTCGCAAAAAGTAGGTGCATAGTCATTCCTAACTATGATGGTAACAGTGACTAACGCCAAGAAGTTATGGTGTACAGCTAACTAGGCTGAAAGGATGATGTTTTAAGAGAGAGCTTCTAACCTTGTGTTTTCAATCTCTACGGAGTGGTGCCAGCAAATTGACGCTGGGAAAGTCCCAAGGTAGTCTGCTAAGTGCGGCAGAGGGCTTTATGGGCTTCTGCTTCCCAGTAATATCTGTTAAACAAGGCCAGTGTGGGATTGGTTAACAATTTAGAGACTAAAGACTCAATAGAGATAACTACTCCTTAGTAATTTAAAAGGACTTACATATAAGTTAGAACTTCCACTTCCTGTGTAACAGTGGCGGGTAACACCTGTGGGTCAGACTCTCAGGTCTCCGTGGGTGCCGTCCGGGTCTAAAAAAATAATAATGAGGGCTTTAGCTAAACTATTGTGGACATCCAGGAGATGGAATCCACAAGAGGGAGGTTAAATCTCAATGGAAGGGCTGGGTTCTTACCTTGATTATGTAGCACGGGCAAATGGAGTCCGGATCCCTCGGGATAGTTAGACTCCATATTGCCTGTGCTTACGTTATTTATGTGAAGTAAGACCATAACGTCAACATGCGCATGCGCGTGGGCCATCACGTCATCACGCGTATGCGCGTGTGCCGTAAATACTCGGCTAACCCCAATGTAAAATATGAGTTTATCATGAAGATGAAAAACTTGGTGTTATTAACCCTTTCATTAACAAGAGATTAAGCAATCAACTGCTATTTGAGCCCAGGTCGTTACACATTAGGTTAGTAAATATAGGGAAATATTGTCAAATTCTACTAACTTGGAATGCAAAAGTAACACCGAATGCTGGCCATGCTTGACATCCCAGCAAAAATATTTGCTTGGGTTCTGCAGGATGAATTGGGTGAATGGATAATGACAAAGAGAATACTACACCAAATCAGACTGGTTGCAGGAAAAAGTCAGGTACTGCACATAATCTCCTTACTTTGGTATCTGTGGTGGAGTATGGCTGGGATAGGCGTCAATTTTCAGTATACGCTGCCTATATAGATTTTAGCGCCGCCTTTGATACGGGTATGGGGAACCGCCTTTGGAAGAAATTAACAGCATGGCAGATCATGCAGGGGTTGCTAAATATGATCATGCTACTGCACTAGAATGCAAGTGTCAGAATGTGTTTGGATGGTCAGGGTAGCTTGTCTAAATTGTTTCCTATGCTGAGAGGAGGAAAGCAGGGATGTATACTGACCTCAACCCTTTTTAACTTATATCTTGCTGATCTTGTAGATGCACTATACATCACTGAGGCCTGCCCAGTAAACAATGGGAGCACAGGAGGGCGTGGCTTGAATCGCCAGCACTGCAGATGCTTCTTTGTTAGCTTCTGTGTGAAGCCCGGCAACATACGCAGATAACGCCGGTTCCAGCACCACATGGAATATGAAAAGGGAACCTGAGGTGAGGGACGGGGTAAGGCGGTGAGACGGGCGGTCACCTGAGAGCCGAGCCAATCAACAAAACGTCCCTGTTGCATCTGCAACAGGGCTTATCCGAGATGGCTGCCTCCAGCCGGCCCGATGCCGCTCCCGAGCCTCGGCGCTCGCCCCATCAGTGAGACCCGACCAATGGGGGCAGAGGGCCTGAGGGGAAAGACCCACTCAGCATAGCTGCGGGGCATATCCATCACATGTCGAAGACTCCCACATCACGGAGGCCTCAGTGCAATCCAGTACACACAGCCACAGCTTGACAGCCTACAACGTGCGACAAGAGGGGAATCAGAGAGGAGGGACGGAACTCCTACGCTGCAGCTGCGGGGCAATGCACATTGCAGGTGAAGCGGGCCTCATGAAATGACCCAGGGCTGGGTCCCACTGAGGAGGGCACATAGAGGGAGCGACGGGGAATGCAACAGGCCCCCGTAGACCCACTACAGAGCAAAGAGGGGGCTGAGGAGCAATCACTTGGGTCCCCAAAAATGCGATCAGATCGGCAATCACCATCTCCACTGAAATTGAAGCTCCCTAGCAAAGGGAGACTCTGCAACTAGACCACACACCCTCCCAATCCTGAGGAGGCTGCAGCTGAGTTAGCACTGTCGCAGGGGGGCCCCTGACAGCTCCATCCATGTCGAAATAGCAGAACCCCCAGAAAAATGCAGACATCGTTACTCTGCTTCAAGCCCAGGACAAAAGTAAGAAAATGGATGCCACCAAAAACTTGAACCACCAGCCGGAACTCCCCAGTGGGCAACTGGCCACGAATGAAGATATGCAGTCTTTCATGTCTGAAAGCAAGATGGAATTCCAGAGCTGCCTATCAGGAATCTCATCGAAGGTGGACCATCAGGTTCTGGAGGTGGAACAGAGACTCAGGGAAGTGGAAATCCACGTGACGGACCAGACCACGATAGTAGCTGAGCTTCAGCGCAGGATCCAGGTGTTGGAAGGGAAAAGTGAAGAGATGGCAAATAAACAGGAACATATGGAGAATAGAGCCCACAGGAACAACCTTTGGATCAATGGGGCACCCACCTCAATCACAGGCCAGGCCCTCCCATCCTACATAGGTGGACTCTTCCAGACGCTTCTGCTGCACCTGGACAAGGTGATGCTGCTTCTCAACCGGACCCACAGACTGCGTGCCTGAGGGAGCCAGTCCTCAGACAGGCCCCCAGATGTGATTACACAGGTCCACTATTTTACGATAAAAGCAGGAAATCCTAGCAGCCAGCCGAACGCAGGGAGACCTGACATTTCAGGGGGCACCTCTGCACATTTTCTAGGACCTTGCCATAGCAACGATATAGAGACGGAGAGAGCTTAGACCCCTGACAGCATTTCTGCAAGACCAAAAGGTGCATTACGGGTGGCTGTTCTCCGCCACTTTACAGTTTACTCTCGGCGATACAGCCCGCACCATCAGCACACTGGAGGATGCGGAAGACATCCTAAGGGTGGCCCCCCCGAAGCAGAAGCAGGCTCCCTAGGGAAACCCTCAATGCCAACAACGAGACAAGCCCCCAAACCAAAGCAAAACCCCATGGCGAAGGTGGCCAAATGGCGTAAGTCAGGAACCCCTCTGCAACAAACGTGAGTATCTCCCCCTGTAAATCTCAAGCACGCTGTTCCCATATGGTGGCTCACCCCAGGCTCCCTACCACTATACCGGGAATGATATGATATTTTATTTATATCGCGCTCGCACACAGGTGTTTCAGAGCGCAACCAGGCGAAGGGAGGGGAACAGGGGAGAAACAAAAACAACGATCTTACTAGGCCCAGTGACATTGAGATCGCGCAAGTGCATGGGGGAGGGAAAGAGGTGGAAAGTGCATGGAATGAGGGGAATGGAAAATGTGACGGATTTGGACCCTCCCATGGAACCTCCACCTCACCAGAAACAGAACTTTGTTTCGCTTAATGTGAAGGGCCTAAAAATGAAAATCTATCCTCCAGCTCCAGCAAGACCTTAACAGCTCAGTGGTCTTCTTGCAGGAAACTCACCTGCTCCCAACAGACTCTACCAGCTTCCGCAATAGAAACTTCCCATTTCAATCCTCATGATGAAACGTCTCATTTAGGGTGCTGGAGACGCTGTACTGCTCGGAAGGACGCTACACGGGAGTCAAAGGTATGATCTTTGGACAGTTATATACACTGGTCTCTATTTATGCACCCAACAAGGGTCAGGAAGCCTTCTATACAGAACAAGAATCTAAGCTTTTCCCTTTCATCGAAGGCCAGGTGATCATTGGTGAGGACTTTAATGGGGTCCCAGACCCTTTGATGGACAAATGCCACCCGCCGGCCCCAAAAGACTTTAGGATTGCTATGGGGCTCCTACACTTATTCAGGACTGTAGGGGTGGTTGACGTCTGGAGGGTACTACACCAGAGAGAAAGGGACTTTTCTTTCTTCTCACACATACACCAAACCTTCTCCCGAATAGACCTACTCATGACACCCCCCACAATTTCTTTCTTTTGTTGAGGAGGCAAGCATACTGCCGAGAACTTTGTCAGACCATGCTCCAGTCCTGCTAAACTCCTATTTCCATAATCCCGAACTCCCTCCATCCCGCAAGACCTCATTGGAGACTATACAACCCAATCCTAAATGACATGGCACTGAGAGATATCATTGCCAAAGCAATCCGAAATTACTCCCAGGAGAACCCCACAGAACTCACCTCAACAGCAAACCATGAAGGCTGTGATAAGGGGGGAGCTCATAGCCCATAGCCCATTCGTCAGTTTATCGAAAACGCAGGCAGGAGGACCGCACTAAAATAGAGAGAGCAGTAACAGAAGCCGAAGGGGAACACAAAAAAAGATGGTCTCCCAAGACTCAATTCTCCCTACAGGTAGCCTCAAAACAAGCTGGAAGCCCAATATGCTGAGGAAACGGCTCACTGCCTGTCCAGAACCAAGCAGGGCTACTATGCCAAAAATAACAAGGCAAACAAATTCCTGGTTGCAAAATTAGCTAAGAATAAATGGAGGAATACCATAATGGGCTTACGAGACCCTCAGGGCAGGGTTCAATATATGGAGGATGCCAAACTACAGCTGGCTATGGCCCACCTCACCGAAACTATGACAGCATCTCCCCGTAGTATAAGAGAACATGAGCAATATATAGAAGAGGCAACCTTACCACATCTCACAAAGATATACATTGATGCCCTGCACGCCCCGATCACAATAGAAGTGGATGCAGTGATTAAATCCCTAAAAACAAGGGCCCCGGGCCCTGATGGGTTCACAACTAGATTTTACTGGCTCTTTCGTCCCCAACTATTGTCTCCCCTTTCCGTCTGTCAGGCTCTACTACCGCATCAATGCAAGAGTCCTTAACCATTATCCTATTAAAGCCAGGTAAAGATCCCAGGGATTGCCCTTCTTATAGGCCCATCTTCTTGCTTAATATAGACGCCAACATATATTCCAAAGTCCTGGCTAATGGCCTAGTGGCAGTCCTATCCAAAACACTCAACCCAGACCAAACTGGCTTCATATTGGGCAGATCGACAGGGGATAACATCCGGCGGGCTTTAGATCTGGAGGAGGTAGCAACCTCTTACCACCACAAGATGGCGCTACTAGCCTTAGACGCTTCCAAAGCTTTTGACAAAGTGGATTGGCCTTTCATACAATTAACCCTTGAAGACATCCAGTTCGGCCCGCTCTTTGTAAAATTGTCTTGGCCAACTACCGTTCTCCTAGAACCTCCCCGGGGGTTAATCTGACCTGCGGAACTAGACAGGGATGCCCTATTTCCCCCTTGTTGTTTGTCCTAATAATGGAAACGCTAGCTCAACCGGTTCGGAAAGACTCCTCCATTAAGGGGCTGCAAATAGGCACTACACAGCACAAACTCTATCTCTATGCAAACAATGTCCTGCTCACCCCAATGAACATCCAGCCCTCGCTGGAACAATCCCTTCAGGAACTACACAAATTTGGCAAGGTTGCAGGGTTCACTATTAACTATGAGAAATCGTCAGCCTTCGGGGTGGGATTGACTCCAGAGGAGATGGACACCCTTAAGCCGTCTGCCCCATTCAATGGAACTTGGAATCTATAGACTACCTGGGGGCCGGCATCCCTGCCCAGCCGGGAGAGGTATACTCAGCAAACTCCCCCGCTCTTTAATGAATTGGAGACAGACCTGGAACGGTAGGCTTCCCAAGAGATTTCATTCCTGGGGCGGATCACGGCCTGTAAAATTAATCTGCTCCCACGATTCCCCAACTCTTGCTACACTCTCCTGTTCCCATACCGCTACTCCCCCTTCTCCACTTATAGCAGAAAATACTTCGATTCATATGGAAGGGGAACAAAGCCAGGATTCCAGAAAAAGTTATGATGGGCAGTGCTTGTCTAAGGGGTCTGGAGGTCCCAAATCTGCTTAAATACCATGTCATCTCAAAATTGGCGCGTTTCCAAGCTTGGCTCCCATCAATAGATCGAACAATCAACACTACCATTACCCCTCAGCTCCCTCCCTTATGTGTCTTCCTTGCATGGAAATCTTGGCCAGGCATGTTTTCCTCTACAAAATACACAGTGAAAATGTGGGATTGGGCAGTGAAATACAAAGGCATCGCAAGTGGACTCATACCGAACACCCCGATCGTCCATAATTCGACTTTCACCCCTGGGATTCACCCCACAAACTTTAAGATCTGGGTGGGGGGGGGGTTCTGCCACCCCTACCACAATTATTTGAAAATGACCAACCATGTACATTTGAGAGCTGTAAAGAGACCTTTCAACTGGGAGAGACAGACAACAGATCCTGCCTACGCCCAGCTCAGTAATTGGTACACTCACCCACTACTCCGACTCAGAGCTATGCGGGACCTCAACCCCATCGAGCTCCCTTTACAGGGAGATCTAACAGGAAGCAATACATCTAAACTGTATAAATTGCTACAAGAGGACATGCTGACCCTCCGTCCCACATATATGGCACAATCGGAAGCAGACCTGGGACACTTGATCGAGGATCACGCTTGGGTTGATATCTGGACGAGATGCTACTCCACCATGTGTGTCACGGACAGAGAATGTGCCCTTAAGCTGCTTCTCTGCTGGTACTATCCACCAGTGCAGCTCCACCATATCCAGAACTCGCTGGACCCACATTGCTGGTGAAAATGTGGGATGCATGGCACCTACCTGCACATGTGGTGCAATTGCCCCACCGCTCAGTCCTTTTCTATCCCCCAGCTCAAACTCCCGAAAACCCCCAAAGTGATCCTCCTCGGTTCCCCTGTCCAGGGGGTTTACCGAAGTTCAGGGGCGACTGCCAAACTTATCACCCAGCTGCTCCTCGCTGGAAGAATCACAAATGCCCGCACCTGTAAGGACCCTGAGGGCCCATTGATAGCCCTGTGGTGAATCAAAATATGTGACATTCTGGTGGCAGAAAAGGTTACAGCAGCTAAAGAGGACGTTCTGCACAGGTTTACAGATGTGTGGGCCCGATTCTGGACTATGACCGAGACTTTCCAGCACAAACTTACAAGCCCCATCTGCCAAGCCTGGTCCTAAGAGACAGCACCTAAAAAGGACTCTCCTTAGCTCAGCAGTAATATGACATTAGGTGGCTGGAACATAGGGGTTGTTAGCTCCCAAGGGAGGGTTAGGGGAGTATACCTCTCACTTCTCATTCTATCCTGCTAATTAAGCAATAGGCCCCGAGCCGCAGGGCATTACAGAGTCGGGTAATGTCCCGGGGGCCACAGTTACAGGCCCGACGAAGCAAGTGCCTTAACGAAGGCCCCGTGGCATTACCTGACTCAGCAATGCCCCCTCAGCGAAGAGCTTAGGTGGCTGGAACATAGGGGTTGTTAGCTCCCAAGGGAGGGTTAGGGGAGTATACCTCTCACTTCTCATTCTATCCTGCTAATTAAGCAATAGGCCCCGAGCCGCGGGGCATTACAGAGTCGGGTAATGTCCCGGGGGCCACAGTTACAGGCCCGCCGAAGCAAGTGCCTTAACGAAGGCCCCGTGGCATTACCTGACTCAGCAATGCCCCCTCAGCAAAGAGCTTATTGCTATTAGTAACACGGCCACAAGTCCGGGGTACTAACAGTATTGTTTTTCTGTTCCGAAACGCTCCAATGTTAAAAAAAAATGCCCGCCGTGGAAGTGAAAATGGAATGGAAAAAGATAAAAAAATAAAATGGCCACCATGGAAAGGGAGAAGGGAGTACAAGTAGACCCTTCTCCCTTTCCATGACGGCTATTCAAAAAATAAGAAAAATGTAAACAAAGAAAATGGCCGCCATGGAAAGGAGAGAGGGACTACGCGTAGTCAATTTTTCCTTTCCATGATGGCCTGTCGCGATCGGGAGCGAACACGCCATGGACAGAAGTGTTCCCAGCGCGTTTGCTCCTAAATTGGACCTAAAAGCAGGCAAGTGGGGTTGAGAGGGTGGGGAGGGGATTGTTTGGATTAGGGGGCAGGGTGTGGGGGAGGGAAAACACTTGCCTGAATTCCCGGCGAGGGAAGATGGCAGCCTCCAGCCGTGTCGTGGCTCAGAGCGGGGATTTCCCCATTCTGACCCTCCTCACTGGCTGAGGGGCTGCCACACCCACCCCCCACCCTCGTCTTGGACAAAGGAAAGGAACGCTGGGAGAGGGATTCCCAGTCGGGTAAAGCCCCGGTGATGGCCAATCAGATTGATTGTTACAATCTGATTATCCCTCGCTGGATACTAATGAACAATAACATACCTGTTACATTGTATTACTGTCCCATGTATGCATCCAAACCAAAATAAAGTTTAAAAGAGTGGAGCACTGATAACAGGCTGGCTGGTATATGCAGATGACCTTCTTTTACTCGACTTTTACTTGACTATACACCTAGGGGGCTCCAGCATATGCTTGATGCATTAGGAAGCTATGCTACTAAGAATGGATTACGTATTAATATAGGTAAAACAAAAATAATGGCATTCCAAAAGCAGAAATATGTATATCCCAAAATTGTTTGGAAGATCAACTCAGAACAGGTTGAAATTGTTAGGTATTATAAATATCTAGGTGCACTTATAGATAACAGACTATTACGGACCACCCATTGGGAAGCAAACAAGCTTAATTGCATGAGGATTGCATATGTCTTACGTTCATTTATCAGCAGACAGGGCGGCTGGTCAATTCAGGCAATGCTTTTGTTATTTGCATCAAAAATTGTACCTTGGGAGATCCAATAACAGTGTTCCCCACAGCCCCGCCACCAAAAGGAGAGAAATTAAGCTAATAACCCCCTCCCCGGGTCTTTCTTTTAGCGGAATCTTGTCAACTGGAGGAAAAGGTCCTGAAGGAAGGCGGCGAAGCACTTGTGAGGGATAAAACGCTGTTCCTCCCCCGAGATGGAGCACGCAGGCAGCAAGGAGGTGGCCACCGTAGCGAGATCAGCCGGTGGAAGCATAGCACGTCGCTGACCAAGGCAAAACCTGCTGAGAGGTGTGCAGAAAGCACCACCCAAGCCGGGTAGCAGGTCCACTGCCCTGAGGGTTTGGAGGCACGTGCGACACGGTCCCAAGGGCAGAGGAGGAGGGAAAAGCCAATGGGCGAACCGACCTGGGAAAGCAGGAAGGAGGAGGAGCCGGTGCCGGGACAGAAGGCCGGGGGTGGAGGAAAAAAGCACAGGCCCTACCACATCCCGACAGGAGCCGCCGCCAGATCGAGAGCAGAGTGAGGTGCGAAAAAGGAGTGGGTTCGGCTGGTGCACCCAGGAGGAGCCGACACTGGACTGTGCGAGGTGGGAGGAGTGGAAAAGGTGAGGACTGGGTCAGCTCCAGGAGGAAGCTCAGCAGGACTTTGTGGAAGACCGGAGACGGGAGAAGGATCAGCCGGTGGAGTGACCCAGCCAACAGCAATGCGGCAGGAGCCCAGGATCAGTAGCAGTATGGCGAGAAGGCCCGGGATATCGCCACAGATAAAGAGCAGGAAGCTGAGAGCGGAGCAGCAGTGCAGAGCCCTCCAAATAAGCAGTGAGCAGGTGAACCAAAGCCTCGCTCACACTTCAGGAAAAAACTTCCACACATAGCTAAATGGCCATCGAAGAGACACCAAAGGGGGTCTGAGGGGGTACTAACTCTGGGCTAAATAACAAGTGCACTCCGGAGCACCTAGACCTACGTGGTGCTGTAAGAGTAGAAAGCTAAGGCCTGTAAAAGGCCACCATTTAAATGGCACATGAGGGGCTGCAAAAGTGACTACTTGGACCATAGGAAAAGCAATAAGAATCAGGTCTTTGCCAGAATAAGAACCAGAAGACAAGACCCTCCCCCCACTCTTCTGGGACCCAGAGAGCCTGAGGCCATCAGGGAATGCCCCACAGTACAGGAGACACATAGAGGGGGAGCACACAGAGGTGGCCCGGGGCCCCCAGGCTACGACCTACTTCTCTGAAGCGCCCCCAAAGACAAACCTGAGCAGCATACAATACAAGCAGTGCCGACATACCAGGGGGAGCGAGAGGGTCAACACACGTGGAAGCATAAATCAGCAGCCGAATTGGCCAGATACGAGGCAAAAATGTCAAAAAACAGAGGGAAGGCCCCCTCGACCCCCGCAAAAGGGGACAATAAGAACCTAAAAGGAGCGCTGCAGAAAATGTGGAGGAGGAAGGACCCCAGCCAGAGAACGAAAAAAGGGGGTGGACAGGAGTGAGGAGGAAACCCCCCAGGAAGAGGAACAGGAAGATAGAGGGGTCACACAAAAAATACATGGAGCAATGCTTTCAAAACTTCAGGGACAGGATAGTAAATGTGATGCAAACCCAACTCAACAAAATGAAGGAGGAACTGACGGGAGCACTTAAGGAGGTAAAGAATTACTTATTGGAAGCAAGAGTTGATACCAATGAAACAGCATTGCAGGAGCTGGCAGACGATGCACATAAGGTAGAAGACTTGATGAAGCACCTGGCCAGGGCCACGCATAACCTAGAAATCCAGACTGAAGACCTGGAAAATAGGTCGAGAAGGGCAAACATAAGGGTCAAGTCAATCCCTGAGTCGGTGGGGAGCGCAGAGCTACATCAAACAGTGAAACAAATATTCGCAACCCTAAGTGACATTTCATATCCTGAGAAGATTCTGGTGGATAGGATTCACAGAGTGGGTCCTAAGAGGAATGAACTAGGATCAAGACCAAGGGATGTGCTAGTGGCAATGCACAAGTACACACAGAAGGAGAAGGTTCTGTTGGCCCAAGACACTCAGAGAACCATAACTTCAATGGGGCCACAATCAAGCTACACCAAGATCTCTCCCAAATCACCCTCACTAAGAGAAGACAGATGCGCCCGATAATACAAGAGTTACTGAAATGAGGCATCAGATACAAATGGACTTTCCCATTCGGCCTCCTATTTGAGGTAGACAAAAGGCAGAGAACGATCTCCACTATATAAGAGGGTGCGGATATCCTCGACATAGAGGTAAACCCGACACAGAATGAGCCGCAAGGCATGGGAAAGGATCATCCAAAAAGGAAGGCATGGGAGTGGTCAACACAGGAATCAATAGTTGTCAATAGTCTCCTAGAGGATAATAGCTTTCCGTTCCTTCAGTTCCCTCTCCCTCGTACCCACCACCCTTCTACAGGTGGAGTAGGCCTCTCTGTCTCAGGAGGTTTGCAACCTGTTCTGGATGAGAGCCCTAGAAGAGGTCCCATTCTGGCAGAAGAGTCTGTTTTTTTTATTTGAGATGGTTTAATGTCCTGGCAGGAAGGAGAATGGTTCTGGATCTCGCTCCCCTCAATCCTTTCCTAATCTTACAAAAATTCAAGATAACCATGCCTGCCCAGAATCAGTCGGTCCTATGACAAGTAGACTGGTTTTGTTCAGTGGACGTGAAAGATGCTTACCTGCATGTATCTATTTGGTTTCCTTAATGAAATCCATTTGCTTGTACTGGCAGTAAGTCATTAAAAAAACAAAGTCTTACCTCTTAGCCTCAATGTGACCAGAAGTACTGACCAAGATGATGGCAGCTGTTGCCGTGCTCCCGATTCCTGAATGGTGTCTAAATTGATCAATATATGGATAACTGTCTCCTTCAATCAAGGCAGCTTAGAATTCCATTCAGACCCTCTTGTTCCTCCTCTACGATCTACACCTTTTGGGCAACATGAAGTCGCCATTCGGTTTGCACAGGCAGAACATTGAATTCATCAGATTCGTGTGAGCCTCCCAGGATGCTATTGCAATAGAGAGTCAGGGTCTTAAGGGAGAGGCAGTTCATCACTTCCTTTCAAGAGTAGGCCTCAGCATGCAGGTTTCAGGCACTTCTGGGTTTCTTGGCTTCTTGTTTGGTGGCGGCAGTGCTCCAGATAAGATTTTGAAGTGGCAGGATTTTACTGCCCATTTTTTAAAGTTGGGAGTAAAAGTTTTGGGGAGTAAAAATGTAAGTGCATTTTTCAAAGGGAGTATTTAATAAGCGAGTAAAAATATGGTTTAACTGGGAAGCAAATGCTTTTGCAGTACTTATTTCTTTCCACCTCGTTATTCAGGTTCATTAAAATGCATGTTTATTCTTCCTGTCAGGCAGTAATAAGAGTTTCTTCATGCTGTAGTACAGGCACTATTGGGCCAAACGCCTCCATGGAGATGTTTGGGTGAAAGCAGGGGACACAAAGGTCCTACTTGTCCATTTCCTATTGTTTGTCGTGTGGGGGTATTTTTTACTCCCTATTTTTACATTTTAGGAGTATTTGTCTATTTTTAGAGAGAAAAAGTATACGATACTCCACGTATCTGTAGAGCTGGGTGGAGGTCCCACTTGCAGGGCTCAAAACGTAAATTAAGCAACACTTGGTGGGGTCAAGGTATCAACTTCTAGATCACCAATCAGTCAAGGTCAAAAGTTTGCTGCTTTCAGAAATTATCCACTCCATTAGCTGGTGGATGACAATCTTATTCAAGACAGCCACTTATCGAGCCCTCCGCACAGAGCAGTGATGTGTCATGTTATGGTTGGTGGGTGGCAATGGCCAGATCAGCAAACAACTATAAATATGCTGGACATACGTGCCATCTTCTTGGCTCAAAATGCCTTCCACCCAATCACTGTGGGCAAGGTGGTGCTAGTGCAGACAGACAATACCAGCACCTGTATGTTCTACATCAACAAGCAAGGGACAAGACATTCCACTCCTTGTATGTTCCTTTGCATTAGAAGTCTTGAAATGGTCTCTGAAGCACACTATATCTAACTAAGAACAGTATACTTGCCAGGTCATGACAATGTTGAGGTGATAGGCTGAGCAGGTCGCCAAGTGGCCGCTCCACCTTCACATCCTGGCCCAACTGTTTCAGCACGAAGGGGGCGCACAAGGTGGAGCGGTTTGTTTTCCCCCAAAATCTCAAATCATGACAGTTTAATCGTGGCTTGTGGTCCTCACCGCAAATATCGAGAAGTTCTAAACGATTTGTTGGGACATAATGTTGGACAGACATTAGCCTGGTGCAAGCATATAAAAACATCTCTAACTCTCTTAGGTCCCGATAACTCCTGGCACAAGCATAGGCCCAGCAACAAAATGGTGGCTATTCTAAGAAATGCACACACAGCACTAACAAAGGAAAGAATACCAGCATATTGTGTACAATCAACTAAAGCAACAAAATATTGGGTAAGTAAATCACCCCCTGTGATCCCCCATTGCACGCCCTCCCTCCCTGCCCCCCGCCGCTCTTTCTTCCACCCCCAGCTGATTATGTCTAGGATTCAGCATAGGCATCAATTATTATCCTCCAATTACTATGGACAATGTCTGGGTCAGATTTATGCCTAGTTTGCCACATTTCCTGTTCTTATGCCCTCTTATTAGAGCGCCATACTTAAAACGTTATCAGGTAATATTATCCCCATATATATGGTCACCTTAAATAATATCGCCGGGAAAAGGTTGTGGGGATATTATATGGGTGACCATATATATGAGGACAGGGGCAAAAAAAAAAAAAAAGAAAGAAAAAGAAAAAAATAAGTTTGGGGGTTTTGGGGGTGTCCCCCGCATGTTCCATGTAATAATGTCGCCACAAAAAACGGCCATTTTTCAGCGATATTTTTGCATGGCGAGATTTTTGTGGTGACATCAGTGGTCGAAGTGAGCGGGAGCGGTCGGGAGCGGTGCTCGTATACTTTTTTTAATTACCTTGTACAGCTCCTATACTTTTATTTTAAAAAGAAACCGTTCTGGAACTGCACTGCACTGAACGTTCCCTTAAACAGCAGGTGCAAGTGTTTGGGGGGTTGTATTGTGCGTGGGAGGGGTTGTGACAATGGGGTTTGTGGGGAGCAGGGGCAGGCCAGCAGGGAACATAGTTCCACTACTTCTTCTCGTACACTTCGACCACTGGGCGACATTATTACATGGAACCCTTAAAACTGATCCTACAGGATCATAATATGCTATGCAGAGCGGATGCTCTAGATGTATGCAAAGCAACAGTAAATAGAAATGTGAACTTGGCGCTCTTCAAATATATACATAGAGCTTAGTAAGAAAGAAAGCACTTTGCAATCGATGAAAGGAAACAATGACGGAGGCCGGCGAGAGACTAAACACAGCAGGAATGGTCGTTTATAGTCGCAAAACAATCCTTATAAGAGGTACTGGGTTGTCTGTAACTCGGCTAACACCGGGGTATGTGATTTAATGCACTAGAAAGTGCTTTGAGTTAAATTAACAGGCTCATGAAATATTGATTGTATCAAGTATTTTTGATAGTGTGATATGCATTTATTGATACTGGTTTTTACTCTTACATGTATTCTTTTTAAGGGCTTTGCTCGCAATAAAATTATATTGACTGACTGTTGCTTGGTTATTCGAAAATCGCAGGATTAGAGTTGTTCCATTTATTGTAGAAACTCTACTGATTGGCCAGTTACTGGTTCTTTCACTTCAAGGATCTAGTGGTGAAAGGACGATATTTCGTCCAGTGTTTCCCCAGGTTGTTTCTCAGCAGGAATGGAAGGTGCTTCACTCCTCCCCTCAATCGAACGTTATTGCCTGGTGTCTGAGGAATGACACTACATTAGCCTTGGTCTCTCGCAGGAGAATATAGAAAGCATACAGGTGGCCAGAAATGAAACTACTAGAAACTAGCACAAAGAAGTGGCTAAGATTCTGTCACTCGTTTTTTGGGACCTCGACCCTTTTAAACTTTTGCCCATTTCACACGTGGCTAACTGAGACATTAAGATTGAATCATGCCACACCTATGTTGCAATTATGGGGCTTACAAAAGCATGTTTGATGGCCGTACTAGGCTATACACACACGCGTGAGCTCTCCCCTGGTGTGCAACCTAAATATATTTATGACTGCTTCCTGCACAAAACTTTTGGACCCATGGCAACAACCGACATCAGGCTGGTTGCTTCAAAGACTCCTTTGTTGGTTGAGGTGACATTAGCCAGATACACCAGAGTGATTCTAGCTCACTTCAGAGCTCAATACTAGCTCAATTCAGAGCTTCATTTGGATGTACGCGGTCTCACCGAGACTTGGTTCACAGCCAGCTCTGTCTCGAGTTTCGACACTCTCCTTCCTGATGGCTACAAGATCCTCTCCGAACCAAACATCCTGGTGGGGGTGTAGCCTTGATTTTCCCCAGAGTGGATCCCTGCTTCTATCATTCCAATGCAGCACTATTCCTCCTTTGAATGCCTGGTCTGCAGGCTCTCTGTCTCTCCTGCCTCTCTCACTCTGGCCACTATCTACAGACTACCTGGCCAGGTCACCCTCTTCTCCTCGTAGACTTGAATATCCACCTGGATGCTACCAGCCCTTCTTCATATATATTCTTTCTTTTTTTATTTTCCTCTCTCTCTCTCTCTCTGCCCCCTCCACCGCCACCCCTCTGGCCTGACTCATTCTGCAGGGCACACCCTGGATGTTCTGATCTCCTCAGACCTCCCCCTCTCTAACCATCTCACCACTCCTCTCTCTTTGAGTGATCACTTTCTCCTTTCTTCCCACCTCTCTCTCTATTCCCCGCAGGTCAAGCCGACTCCAGCACTGCCACCTACCTTCTCAGTCATCCGACCCATGAAGCGTGTGTCAGTTGAGGCTTTCGCCGCTATTTTCGCTCATGCTCCTGCACCTTTGACTGACTCACACCCTGACACAGCCCTCGCTAACCTTCATCTCTCTATCTCTAACACTCTGGATGTCCTTGCCCCTGTCATGAGGATCCGCTTGAAGCCCAAATCCAAGTGCAACTTTTGGTACGATTCTGACCTCACTGCCCTTAAACTCAAGTGTAGGGCGGCAGAGAGGAATTAGAGGGCATCGGGAGCACCCCCTGACAAATGGGCCTGGTCAGGCAACCCCGGAAGCAGGCATCAAGTTATTTTGAGCAAGCCCAAAACCCCCTGCTAGGGGCTGTTTGGGTGCGGTCCTGGTTTATGGCGCCAGGCTCATATGGAGAGTCAGTCCTGGCGCCTATGGCGCCAGGCTCATAGAGTAGAACTTACCTGATGCAGACCATGCTGCAAGCTTACCTGATGCAGACCATGCTGCAGAGCTCCAAGCCAAATGAGGCTTGGAAGGGACTGTTTTACCTAGGGACTATTTTTTACTCGGGTGGGGCTGGAGAGGAATACTTACCTGGGACTACTTTGGAGGCTATTTGAACCACGCCCGAAGAGCAGCACACGCTTTGCATTATTCTGCATCCAGCAGCGTAACGCTCACCGTGTCTGCAAGCCTGCTTCCAGTCTTCTGCCACGCCCACCTCGAGTCTGCAGCTCCTAGAAAAAGGGAGAAACAGAAGGAGAAGAGGTTAGAATAAGAGCAAAACCTTCGATCCTTACCTGAATTCCGGATCCACCGCGCCTTCGAGCTGGAAGAAAGAAGCATTTTACGCACGCCGCCTCGCCTGCTGCAGCGCCACGCTAAACTCACCAGCCTTCGCAGCATCCTCACGATCCACCGCATCCTTCTGCACGTTCCCGCCACACTCTGGCACCTAAGGGGAACACAAGAACAGCAAAGGTGAGCCAAGGGAATAAACAGAGGCAATAGTAACTACCCCCATAGACTTACCTGATTACCGGCGGGGGTACTATTCCTCTTCACGGGTCAGCGCAGTCTCCATTGCATCCTCGCCGTACCCCGGGCCCTAAGGGGAACAAAAGGACAACCAAGGGGAACTCTTCTCACCACAATAGACTTATCTAATTTTACAGCCGGAGGCATTATTCCCTGAACTTCATATTTTCTCTCCACACCTGAATAAGGGAGCAAGCCACAGTTTACATTCTAGCCTTATTTTATTGAACTGTGTAGGATAAGCCAAATCCTTACCTGAACTTCGTCAGCTACCACGAGGAACTCTTCTGGGGTCAAGCTGCAAACTGCAAGGAATCGGACAAGAGTGAAAGTCAGACATGTGAACTCTTACGAACTATATACTTTTCGAAGTCAATATTGTTCTGGAACTCACCAATTCCTTCGAGCCAGTGAAGCAACTGGTTATCAACGCGCCCCTGCGCTCAATGCAGGATGGAGAGCTCATCTTTACAAACCATCAGGTGAGACTATAAGAGGGGACATCAAAGGTGATCTGTGGGGAGAACAACAGTGGTGGGGGGATTTACGCTCAACCCCATGGGTGGTTAATTCCCTTTCTTCATTTACAGAAGAATATTCCTACGGGCCAAACAAACGAAGCTAGGTGGGCCAGTGCAGTCTGTTATCTCAGCCCTACGCGTCACATTGGTGGAGACCGCAGCTGTCCAGTTCAGATCGACACCTCTGTGGGAGCTAGGTGAGCGTAACAAGTACAGACTCTCTGTCCTCTCTAAGAAGAGAGCCTACATGCAAGCCCGCATCTCGGCGGCATCTAACAACTCCGCCAAACTTTTCAAAATCTGCAAGGAACTGGCCAATCCTGCCTCAGTCTCTACCTCTCCTGTTCCCTCCTAAGCCCTTTGCACAGTCTTGGCCTCTCATTTCACAACTAAAACTCAGGACATCCTGTCCACCCTCTCTTCCTCTACCACTACTGGCCTGTCTGAGGCTGTCCCTCCTCCTCCTTTCTCCTCCTTTCCCCTGTTCACCCCTGATGATGTTTCTAGACAAGTCTGATCTATGAAAGTCTTGTCAAAGCAGGTTCTCCCCAGCTCATCCAGAATCATCAATGACCACCCTTGCTCCAGCCTTGGTCGAATTTTGCAATCACTCCTTTGCACTGAACTTTCTCCCTGCCCCCTTAAGCACTTTCTTGTCCACCCCACCCCCTTCTAAAGAAGCCCTCGGCCGATCCTTCCTCTCCGGTTAACTGTCACCCGATCTCCATCACTCCTTTCGTGGGCAAACTCTTGGAAAAGCTGGCCATTTCCCAGCTTAATCTACGTACTGAATCTGTTGGTTGCCTCCATGACCACCAGTCTGGCTTCCGAGCTGCCAGAAGCACGAAAACTGCTCTCCTGAAGACTTGCTCTCCAATCTTGGCTCTAATCTCCCTTCTGTCCTCATTCTCCTTGATCAATCCTCTGCTTTTGACACAGTCAACCATGCCATCTTGCTCAATCGCCTCAGCGACAACCTTGGCATTACTGATCAGGTCCTGGCCTGGTTGACCTCCTTTCTCACTGACCGACCCTCTCGGGTCCAACTGCGGTCTTTCCTCTCTTCTATCTCTCTCTCTATTTGTGGTGTTATCCAGGGGTCAAACCTCTCTCCCTGGCTCTTCAACCACTACCGGGTACCTCTTGCCCACCGCATCGCTACTTTCTGCTCCAATTTTCAATGTTATGCGGAAGACACTCAGCTCTCTTTCAGGCTCCCCTCAGCCCCCTCTGCTTCTTCTCTCATACCAGACTGTCCGGCTGAAAAATTCAGGAATGGGGTGCCGCCAATGATCTCTGCCTTAATACCAGTAAGACTGAGAGCCTCCTCATTGGGACACCTGCTCCCTCCTTTCCTCTCTCTCTGGCCACCTATTCTGGGCCCTCTTGCTCCTTCCTGTGAGGCTACGAACCTTGGTGTCATCTTCGACACCACCCTTTCCTTCTCTCCTCATATCTCTGATAGTCAAACTATCAGCTGCACCTCCTCAGAGGTATTCTTCCTTTTCTCACTTTCCCCCAGAAGCTCATTGTCTCCAGCGCTCTGGTCCCCTCTAGGCTGAACTATTGCAACAGCCTCTTTCCAAATCTTCCTACCGCTACTCTTCGTACTTTATAAGTTATCCAGAACAGCACTGCGAGCCTTGTCCTTGCCCTCAAGCCCAAGGATCGTATCCCCCCCAGCTCTGAAATCTCTTCACTGGCTTCTTGTGGCTGCAAGGATCAAATGCAAGACCCCCTGCTTCATCCACCAGGCTTTCTGGGACCTGGGACCACTCTACCTCCAACTTTCACTTTGGGGGCAGACCTATCTCCTCGACTCTGGCCTCTCTCTGGAACAGCCTCCCTACCTCTCTCAACCTTGAGCAGAACCACCTATGGTTCCGGAAGCAACTGAAGATTTTCCTTTTTGCTTCCGTTTTCTCTCTTCCTCCCCCCTGTTGATGCACCTGATTGCTCAGCACACTGGTCACCTGGTCACCTTTCAACTCGGGCCCAAGTTCCTGCATGTCCAGTCGCCCTTGCACTGCCTCCGGGCTCCCCAGCACTTAAGTGTCTGTATCTGCAACTCTACAGTCCCTTCCACTTATGAGCCACCCCCTGGCTGCACTTGTGGGTTAACTGCATTTCATCCTTTCCCTTACCCTCCCCCCTGGCACTTCTCCCCTTCCCTCTTCTCCACACTTGAGCGATCTTAATGACACAAGGCCCAGTAAGATCGTTATTTTGTCCTCCCTTTGTTTCCCGCGACTTGTCTTGTCACGCCTAGAAACACTTGTGTACAGGCGCGTTATAAATGCCACATCATATTATATATTACTGCTTCTGAATCGTAAACAGTGCTTCATAGAGACAAGTTTGTGCTCCCAACTCAACCTGCATTTCACCATAAGGTTGTGTTACTGCCTTATATTAACCAGGATGTGTTTCTTCAGCTATTGTTTTCTTTTCCACAGTTGGACGCTCCACATGCTGGAGGTGTGCCACATTCTTACTTTTCATTTGGAATAGGCTAGGTTTTAGAAAGGACAACAGTCTAATTGGTGGTGTTTCTCAGCTGGGACGAAAAGCTGTTAAAGAATCTACTACCCAATGAATCATATTGTGCATCTTTGAACCTTCTAAATCATGGGCAGGAACCCTCCTACTGACCTACACACCACACAGGGTAAATGCTCTGGTTGTGGCCTGTCACAGACATGATCCTTAGGACGTCATCTACAAGGCTGCCAAGTGGGCATCCTATTTCAACTTCTGCATACACTAGGTCAGATGCACGGTTTGGTCAGGCTGTCCTGCAGAACTTGTATTCTAGAGTACTTACTCCTCCCAGAGGCAGACACGCTTTCTGTGTTACCATAAGAATAGAGAAAATGGGACAGGATTTAAGAATATGGAAAAGTTACTAACCATAACCATACTACTGTACTTCCATAGATTCGTCCCATCCTCCTAATACAAGGTCTGCAACCTTTGTCTCTCCACGGGTTGTGAATGATGACATCCCCCACCATCAACAAGGCTGGCTGAGGTGGATAGGCGTTGTAGTAAAAAAATACCTGGAGAGCGAAAAGTTGCAGATCCCCTGCCCTAATAAGATTAGTTAGATCAATCGGCACAGAAAAAAAAGGAACTGCTGGCTGACAGATCCTGCATGTATGGAGGCCATGCCCCATGCATGTACAGTTTCTATGCTTACATTTAAATTTGATGGACATTTACTGTACAAAAGAACCCCATGGGACCAACGCCTAGAAGAACAGAGGAAAGCGGACTATGAACTAGAATTACAGTAATCACTTTGAGTACTTTTGTTTCTGTTGTTGAAGATTAAGACAGACACCTGGTCTTCAAACTTTTTTGGCCTGGGCCCCCCCCCTGAGCAAAGTTTGGGCAGTCCAGGCCCCCCCAAAAGTGCCAGATGGACAGTATTTAGAAATCGCTATGAACGTTTGTGTGCCGTCACCGCACCCTACTCCCAGTACAGACCCTGGGCTCTCTCCCACCACTATCCCAGGGCTGTCGCCCATCCTGCTCCCACCACAGTCCCATAACACAAGCATACACACATCCACACATATTTAAATAAAAAATTAATCGCCATAAACGTTCCTTCTGCAGGGGCCTGCGCGTAGTTGCTAAAATGCCCCGCTCCAGGTTGCTCTGCCCGTATGTGCGAGAAGGCGCAGGAGCACCCCCTCGCACAGACATACATGCAGTGCCCCAGCCAGCATTTCCAATGAGCTATGCAAGGCTGGCGAAGGAAAACACCCCCAGCGTTGCATGGCTCAGTGATCATGTGCGGCTGGGGAAATGAACTGTCAAAGGCAAACAGTGTTTGACAGTCCAGCCAGCCCAGGAGCATTCCCTCAGCTGGAAAAAGCAGCTGAGGGAGTTCTCAGTGTTTCACTGGGCTGGCTCCTCCATAATGGGTGAGGTGGCCAGTGGGTGGACGCCCCCTCACCCATTATGGATGAGCCGGCAGGCTTGGACTGGCCTATAGGGCAATAGGGCTATGACCGTACCAAAAATGCAAAATGCTAGTGTAGGCCAGTCAAAATGGGCCACTTTTTTGGCCAATGTGGGCCAGTTTCAGGAGTTACTTCACTATGCAGCTAGCTAGTAGTTTTGACCATTGTTGCTGAATAAATATTCTTTAAATATCCCAATTTGTTTACATTTGAACAAAAAACAGTTTGTGACTAAAGGACTGAATATCCATTTGCAACTGCTGGCCATTTTTTCATTGGTGCCTAAGACCATTTTATGGTCCAGTCTGACCATGTGAGCTGCCCCTTCCCATTTCCTCCAATCTAAAAAAAAAGAAAAAAAAAATATTTTTTCTATTTTGTTTTTTTACATTTTATGCTGGGCTCTCACGCCCCCCCTGGGGGGGGGGGGGGGGTGCGCCCCACAGTTTGAAGACCTCTGCTCTAGACAAAGGCATCACATTTTTCCCGCCTTTACAGTCTACCCAGATCCTGCCCCACTTCTACCTACCGACAACAGGCTGGTTGGCTTTCCATGTATTCCTGCTCTCTCTTAAAGTTTCTTTTCCCAGTCTACAAAGCTATGAAGTGGATCTAGGTCACCTGGCCTAAGCCCCGACCACCTAGTGCCTTCCTGGTTGCCACTCTTTTTCCACACTGAGCAAGCCCCGCCCACCTGGTGCCTGCCTTCCTGGTTGCCGCTCTTTTTCCCTACTTAAGGAGCCCTCCAACCTTTTCCTTTGCAGATGAGGAGCAGGTGCAAGTCGATCTAAGATGCCTAGCCTAAGCCCCGCCCACCTGGTACCTTCCTGCTTGCCACACTTTTTCCCCACTTAGCAAGCCCCACCCATCTGGTGCCTTCCTGGTTGACACTCTTTTTCCCTACTTAAGGAGCCCTCCAGCCTCTTTTCCTTTGCAGATGGGGAGCAGGTGCAAGTGGGTCTAGGCCACCTGGTGCCTTCCTGGTTGCCGCTCTTTTTCCCCACTTAGCAAGCCCCGCCCACCTAGTGCCTCCCTGAGTGCTTCTCTTTTTTCCTACTTACGGAGCCCTCCAGCCTCTTTTCCTTTGCAGATGGGGAGCAAGTGCAAGTGAATCTAGGTCACCTGGCCTAAGCCCTGCCCACCTTGTGCCTGCCTGGTTGCCACTCTTTTTCCCCACTTAGCAAGCCCCGCCCACCTGGTGCCTTCCTGGTTGCCGCTCTTTTTCCCTACTTAAGGAGCCCTCCAGCCTCTTTTCCTTTGCAGATGGGGAGCCGTGCAAGT
The DNA here is from genome assembly GCF_040938575.1 of Ambystoma mexicanum. Classification (NCBI taxonomy): domain Eukaryota; kingdom Metazoa; phylum Chordata; class Amphibia; order Caudata; family Ambystomatidae; genus Ambystoma; species Ambystoma mexicanum. The sequence continues at coordinate 860,653,793 of NC_090930.1, read as the reverse complement.
GAATCTAGGTCACCTGACTTAAGCCCCACCCACCTGGTTCCTTCCTGGTTGATGCGCTTTTTCCCTACTTAAGGAGCCGTCCAGCCTCTTTTCCTTTGCAGATGGGGGGCAGGTCCAAGTGAATCTAGGTCACCTGGCCTAAGCCCTGCCCACCTTGTGCCTGCCTGGTTGCCGCTCTTTTTCCCCACTTAACAAGCCCCGCCCACCAGGTGCCTTCCTGGTTGCCGCTCTTTTTCCCTACTTAAGGAGCCCTCCAGCCTCTTTTCCTTTGCAGATGGGGAGCAAGTGCAAGTGAATCTAGGTCACCTGGCGTAAGCCCTGTCCACCTGGTGCCTTCCTGGTTGCCACTCTTTTTCACCACTTAGCAAACCGCGCCCACCTGGTGCCTTCCTGGTTGCCGCTCTTTTTCCCTACTTAAGGAACCCTCCAGCCTCTTTTCCTTTGCAGATGGGAAGCAGGTGCAAGTGGATCTAGGTCACCTAGCCTAAGCACCGCCCACCTGGTGCCTTTCTAGTTGCCTCTCTTTTTCCCCCCACTTAGCAAGCCCCGCCCACCTGGTACCTTCCTGGTTGCCGCTCTTTTTCCCTACTTAAGGAGCCCTCTAGCCTCTTTTTCTTTGCAGATGGGGAGCAGGTGCAGGTGGATCTAGGTCACCTGGCCTAAGCACCACCCACCCAGAGTCTTCCTGGTTGCTGCCCTTTTTCCCCACTTAGCAAGCCCTGCCCACCTGGTGCCTTCCTGGTTGATGCTCTTTTTCCCTACTTAAGGAGCCCTCCAGCCTCTTTTCCTTTTGCAGATGGGGAGCAGGTCCAAGTGAATCTAGGTCACCTGGCCTAAACCCAGCCCACCTTGTGCCTGCCTGGTTGCCGCTCTTTTTCCCCACTTAGCAAGCCCCGCCCACCTGGTGCCTTCCTGCTTGCCGCTCTTTGTCCCTACTTAAGGAGCCCTCCAGCCTCTTTTCCTTTGCAGATGGAAAGCAAGTGCAAGTGAATCTAGGTCACCTGACCTAAGCCCCACCCACCTGGTTCCTTCCTGGTTGATGTCAGAGAGCACCAAAGTATTAACTGAAAAGGATACAGTACTCAAAAGGATACAGGTGGTAGGGTCTTCCGGATCCCTGTTCACGCGTTTTGATAGTTGTGAAGTCAAGTTAAGACCTTCCAAATGATACAACTCTCTGACTGGTAAAACAGGCAGAGTGATGGATCACTGGAAAGGGCGTGGGTAAGGTATAGGAAGTCAGCCTAGAACAAAATAAAGTATCATGAATAACTGCCCCAACCTGGGTATGATGGAATAGAAAATGTCATGAATGCACACACTGACCTTGAGTCTAGGGCAGATGAATCCAGCAGAGTCTCTTGAGGAATCCAAGGTAGAACAAACGACAAGGAAGGGAAGATTAGTAAGGGAGACTTATCCCGAACAGAACGAGGCTCACGCTAGATACCGGGTTGATGCACCACAGGATAGCGTCCAAAGTACTGTTCACTGTCACCTTCCAATTATCCTTGAAAAGCTTCCTTCCCACGTAGAGTAAAGTATAGAAATGAATCAATCCCCCTGTTAATATCACAGGTGCAGGAGTTGGAAATAGCGCTCCTTTTAAGGTATAAACAAAGTACACGCGGTTCTGTACAGCGGCGAAGAAAAGAGCGTGTGCGTGTGGATTTACACGCGATTAGGATTCACGCAGTCCAGGCCAGCAGCGCTTGAAGACAATATATATGCGTGTGGATTTTACACGCGAGCAGGATTCACGCAGTCCAGGCCAGCCGTACTTGAAGATAGCGTGCGCGTGTGGATTTACACGCGAGCAGGATTCACGCAGTCCAGGCCAACAGCGCTTGAAGATAGTGTGCGTGTGTGGATTTACACGCAAGCAGGATTCACGCAGTCCAGGCCAGCAGCGCTTGAAGATAGGGTGCGCGTGTGGATTTACACGCGAGCAGGATTCACGCAGTCCAGGCCAGCAGCGCTTGAAGATAGCGTGCGCGTGTGGATTTACACGCGAACAGGATTCACGCAGCCCAGGCCAGCAGCGCTTGAAGATAGCGTGCGCGTGTGGATTTACACGCGAACAGGATTCACGCAGCCCAGGCCAGCCGCGTTTGAAGACGACGTGCGCGTGTGGATTTACACGCAACCAAACAGCTCCAGGAATCAGCGTGTGGCGGAAAACACGCTATAGAAGGCCCAAAAAGTAGCTGTAGTAACCTGCAAGGATGCAGACCGGAGGTTCAGCTACACAACGCCAAATGATTCGATCAGAAGCAGCGAGTGAAGTTTCCACGCTGCTTAAATACGTAATGCCGTAGTTCACGTGACGAAGCAGAATACACGTGAAGTTAGCGACGTGAAAAGTGCAAACGTCGTTTTCCCGGCAACGTATCGAACAACCGCCATTTGGAATAGAACGGTCTAGCTGTTCTACGAGCGTAGGAGGTAGGACCAGGTCCAGCATGCATGACAGTGCCATCCCCCAAAGGGGCAACCTCTCCCCTTCTCGTGTGAAAACGCTTCAATAAAGCAGGAGCATGAATATTAGAAAGAGCTTCCCAGGACCTATCTTCGGGACCATAGCACTTCCAGTCCACCAGATAAAACGGCCTACCAGAACGTAGTCTCATATCCAGTATGTCCTGTACCTCGTATTCATCTGAACCCCGCACAGAAATAGCAACAGGCCGTACAGGCAATCTAGTAGCTTCAGAACATGGCTTAATGAGTGACACGTGGAATACGGGATGCACTCGCCATCGTTGTGGCAAAGCCAGACGGACAGCAGCTGGATTAATTACTTGGAGCACTACATACGGACCAATGTATTTAGGCAATAATTTCTTTTTGCCTGGAATTCTCAAGTTCTTAGTGGACAGCCATACTTTCATACCAGCCTTGTAGACGGGTGCGGGTATTCTATGAGCATCGGCATAGAACTTGTCGCGTCTTTTAGCCTGCTCTAATTGCTGCTTCACTTTCCTCTGTAATTTCTTCAGATCACGAAAGGTACGGCCTGCGGCAGGAGTATCCAAAGACAAGCTGGAATCCAAAGGTATTGATCGGGGGTGCTGTCCATAAAGCGCATAGAACGGTGAAGTGCCTATGGCACTATGATAGGAGTTGTTATAGGCGAATTCAGCTGCCGGCAGGACCGTGAGCCAATCCGATTGGTACTGCAGACACAGACACCGCAGATATTGTTCCATAGTGTAGTTGACTCTTTCGGTCTGTCCATCGGTTTGAGGGTGATAAGCACTGGACATTCTATCATCAATCAGTAATGCAGAGGTTAGTGCTCTCCAAAAGCGTGACGCAAACTGTGAGCCCCTGTCCGTAATGATTACTGACGGTAGACCAAAGAAACGAAATACATGTTGGATGAATAGGTCAGCCAGAACAGCAGCGGTTCGTAAACCAATACAGGGAATATAAAGAGCCAATTTAGTGAAATAATCCACTACAACCCATATGGTATCGTACTCCTGGTTTGGTGGGAGTTCTACCACAAAGTCCATAGATATCATGTCCCATGGTTTGTTAGGGACAGGTAGGGACTGGAGTAAGCCCACTGGTTTACCAGGAGTGTTTTTACATTGGATGCATATAGAACAAGTTGATACATGATCTATGACATCTTTTGACATGGACGGCCACCAGCACCATCTTTTGAGTAGTTCTAGTGTTTTCTTCCGTCCAGGATGGGCTGCGATCAAGGAATCATGATTCCACTTGAGGGCTTTATTCCGCGTTGAAGACGTCGGTAGGTAGAGCACTCCTTGTGTGAATGGTAAACCGTTATGTACGTCCAGATTCATATCCTGGATAACTTGTGGATGATTTTTCACCCACTCTTGTACTTCGGTTTTTAAGGATGGTTGAACAGAACAACTACATATTACATGATCTGCCAACAACTGATTCTGTACTGGTGCTTCTTCCTTCTCCTCTTCACTCATACGGGACAACGCGTCTGACTTAACGTGTTCTCGGGCAGGACGATATGTGACCTGGAAATCGTATTGGGCAAAAAAGACATGCCATCTGGCCTGTCGGGCTGTAAGGCATTTCATGGATTTGAATGCTTGAAGATTTCTATGGTCAGAGTACACTAACACCTGATGTTTGGCCCCAAGAAGATGATGACGCCATTCTCGGAAGTCATCCTTGATAGCCAGCAGTTCCCGCTCAGTGACGGTGTAGTTTCGTTCATATGGGGTAAGTTTGCGAGAGAAGAAAGCCACTGGGTGCTCCTCCTTGGTTTCTGTGCAAACTTGTGAGAGTACCGCTCCAGTAGCGACACTGGATGCATCCGCTTCAACGATAAACTGGCGATCTGGATCTGGATGTTGAAGCACGGGTGCAGTGGTAAATGCTTCTTTCAACTTTTCGAATGATGCTTGAGCATTTGGGTTCCAACAGAAAGGAACTTTAGAACTAGTTAAGGACGTCAAAGGAGCTACTGTTTTGGAGAAGGAATGAATAAATCTGCGATAAAAATTCGCAAAGCCTAAGAAAGACTTGTAACGCTCACCTGATTCCCGTAGAGGCGCCGGTTTCAATGTCTTTAAACTCTTTAGTAATGATGTTTCTTGTTTTGCAGGGTTCCGGCGATGGCGGATGACGGGCTGAAGTGAGTTGAAGATGGAGCCCTTGTGATGAATAGAAGCGCCTGGAAGCACGTAAGTAAGCGCTTGTTGCCTGCTTCACGATGCGCTCTAACTGTCTTTTTATTTTGCAGGTACAAGTTCGGAGTGGCTGCAGGGTGCCGGAATACCCACTGGGTTAGATGTGGAAAGGAGTAATGGCACGTGAGTATTAAAGTTCCCCAATGTCTTTAAACGCACCTTGTTTTGTCTTTCAGATGCCGGAATGCAGTGTGAAGACCTCCGGAGCGCACGAAGAGTAGGTAAGCCTTTGTCTTTCAGATGCCGGAATGCAGCGCGAGGCGTTGGTGACAGCCGATGGACCAGGTAAGTGAAGAGCTGTCACTGAAGACCGTAATACTAACCTGTTCTTTCTTGTCTTTATAGGTGTTGCTGAAGACTGGATTCAGGATGGTAAGCCTTTTTCCTTAGGCTCAGGATCAGATGCAGAAGACACTATGAGCGTTCTGCTGCAGAGGATGCAGAATAACGCAAAGCAAGATTCATCCATCGAGTGTGGTTTAAATAGCCTCCTGTAGTGCTTAGGTGTCTCCTTCCACAGCCACGCCTAGGTAAGAAAAGAGTTCCTGCTTTCCAGAAGAGTTCCAGTGTTCTGAATCTAGGGAGTGGCTCCTGCCCCACCCAACAGGAAAAGTAGTTCCAAACAGAAGAGGATCAGAGGCTCAACTGGCAGGCAAGTAAGCAGCATGGTCTGCTGCAGGTAAGTCCACCCAAGCATTATGAGCCCGGCGCTTCCAGCGCTGGGACTGGGCATATTTATGAGCCTGGTGCCACTGGCGCCAGGACTGGGACCAAAAGGTCCCAATTGGGACTGGTTGGCACTCGGAACCTGGGTTATGGATCTGCTTCCAAGGGAGTTGGGAAAACCCTGACCTTTTGGAAGCAGAGATCATGACAAGACTGTAATGACTTGACATTGTGCGGAAACGGCCAATTCAATATGGCCTTCACCTTGGAACGGCTCATTCGAGCACCTAGATTGGTAATGTCATAGCCCAGGAATTCCACTTCCTGTGAATGAAAGACGCATTTCTCGGCTTTCACATAAAGAAGGTTCTCCCTGAGTCTTTGTAGGACTGTAGAAACGTGTTTGACGTGTTCCGAAAAAGATGATGAATAGATCAGAATGTCATCCAGATAAATCACCACAAACTGGTCCATTATGTCCCTGAATATATCATTCATGAAGAATTGAAAAGTGGCGGGAGCGTTGCACAGACCAAAAGGCATCACCAAATACTCGTAAAGACCATACCGTGTCTTGAAAGCGGTCTTCCATTCGTTGCCTTCACGAATGCAAACTAAATTGTATGCTCCTCGCAAGTCCAATTTGGTGAAGTAACTGGAAGTACCTAATTGATCCAATAGAACGTTTATCAGTGGTAAAGGATATTGTTTTTTTATGGTGATGTCGTTAAGTGCCCTGTAATCAATACAAGGCCTTAGATCTCCCTCTTTCTTCGGAACAAAGAATAGAGGAGACGCAGCAGGTGATTGTGATGGCCGTATGAAACCCATCGCTAAAGCTTTGTCAATGTATTCTTTCAACACAACGTCTTCTTTTGGGGTCAGTGAATATAAACGACCTGTAGGGATTTTGGCACCAGGAATCAATTCAATAGGACAGTCGTACTGTCGATGGGGAGGCAATTGTTCTGCCTGGCCCTTGTCAAAGACATCAGCATACTCAGCGTATTCGCATGGTATGGTAGTGTCGCTTTGATGTACCACGCTGATAATTGAAGCTCCCACCATAGAGGCCAATATGTGTTGCTTGTTTGTCACCTCCTGACTGGTAAAGCAATGTTCATTGCAATGAATCGAAGGATACTGGAGCAATCCCGAAACCCAGTCAAAGGCGGGATTATGAAGGGTTAACCATGCAAGACCAAGTATGATCTCGTACTGCGTAGCAGCTATGACATCGAAGATGATTTCTTCCGAATGATTATTCGATAATGTCATCTGAACAGATACCGTCTCCTGAGTTACCATACCAGAAGTCAAAACAGATCCGTCCACGGTATTAACCGTTTCAGGTTTGTTTTTGTTTACAAGGGGTATGGAACAGTTCTTGGCATATGTGATGTCTATGTAATTGTTGGTGGCTCCGGAATCAACCATGGCCTTGGAAACCAATTCTCGTTCACCACAACGTAACGTCACGTCACGTCAACAATTACGGGTGCGTGTTTAGGAATGGTACTGGAGTCCGATGAAACACTCGACATAGGGACTCCTGCTATTGTCGAGTTTTGGCGTTTCCCGAACGCTTGATGGGTTTTTTAGGACATGTCGCCAATAAATGCTCGGATGAACCGCAATACATACATAAATGGTTCTTTCTTCGGTTCTCTCGTTCTGCATTGGACAACCGGCCTCTCACGACGCCAATCTGCATGGGTTCGGGGTCGTTCGAGAGGACTGCCGGTGTCTCTGAACGCCCCGAGGCTTGCATGAAGGGCTTTTTCTCTCCTTTCCGAGCGTTCCTTCGGGCATCGATTTGTAAAACCAAATCGAGCAACTCTGTGAATCCCGTAGGAACCACCGGAACTGTAGATAAGGCATCTTTCAGTTCTTCTGAAAGACCCTTGCAGAAAACAGCCGTTTTCTTGCCATCAGGCCATTGAGTTTCGGCTGTTAGTTGATTGAACCGGGCAATGTAAGGCAAAAGAGGCTGATTGCCTTGTTGTAGATTAAGTAACTCCAGATCCATGGCTTGAGTAGCATAACGCATGTCAAAGACTTTACTCATAGCAGCCAAGAGATCGTCACAGTCGTACAACAAAGGGCTAGTTGTTTCCAACAAAGGGTTAGCCCAAGCAGCAGCTGTGCCCCCTAAATGGCAAAGCACGAATGCTGCTTTTGTGGTTAGGTCAGGAAAAAATGTAGGACGGCAAAGAAAATGGAGTCGGCACTGATTAACGAAGGTTCTATAGGTTTTGGGATCACCAGTGAACCGTTCCGGAGGGGCCAAGGGAAACTGAGTGGGCATAACCACATTAATAGTTTCCTGTGGGGGTGTCATAGTCCCAGATCCAGATGCAGTGGCCATTGGAACCTGTGCTCCCTGAGGACTACCGTGCATGGCGTCTTGCATAATGTCCATACGATGCCGTAACATGTCCTGTGCCCTAACCATTTCATTTCTCAAATCGCTGATCAACTGAGTCAAAACAGCTAAAGGATCCATACCCTCCATGGCTTCTGATTCTGTCAGAGAGCACCAAAGTATTAACTGAAAAGGATACGGTACTCAAAAGGATACAGGTGGTAGGGTCTTCCGGATCCCTGTTCACGCGTTTTGATAGTTGTGAAGTCAAGTTAAGACCTTCCAAATGATACAACTCTCTGACTGGTAAAACAGGCAGAGTGATGGATCACTGGAAAGGGCGTGGGTAAGGTATAGGAAGTCAGCCTAGAACAAAATAAAGTATCATGAATAACTGCCCCAACCTGGGTATGATGGAATAGAAAATGTCATGAATGCACACACTGACCTTGAGTCTAGGGCAGATGAATCCAGCAGAGTCTCTTGAGGAATCCAAGGTAGAACAAACGACAAGGAAGGGAAGATTAGTAAGGGAGACTTATCCCGAACGGAACGAGGCTCACGCTAGATACCGGGTTGATGCACCACAGGATAGCGTCCAAAGTACTGTTCACTGTCACCTTCCAATTATCCTTGAAAAGCTTCCTTCCCACGTAGAGTAAAGTATAGAAATGAATCAATCCCCCTGTTAATATCACAGGTGCAGGAGTTGGAAATAGCGCTCCTTTTAAGGTATAAACAAAGTACACGCGGTTCTGTACAGCCGCGAAGAAAAGAGCGTGTGCGTGTGGATTTACACGCGATTAGGATTCACGCAGTCCAGGCCAGCAGCGCTTGAAGACAATATATATGCGTGTGGATTTTACACGCGAGCAGGATTCACGCAGTCCAGGCCAGCCGTACTTGAAGATAGCGTGCGCGTGTGGATTTACACGCGAGCAGGATTCACGCAGTCCAGGCCAACAGCGCTTGAAGATAGTGTGCGCGTGTGGATTTACACGCGAGCAGGATTAACACAGTCCAGGCCAGCAGCGCTTGAAGATAGCGTGCGCGTGTGGATTTACACGCAACCAAACAGCTCCAGGAATCAGCGTGTGGCGGAAAACACGCTATAGAAGGCCCAAAAAGTAGCTGTAGTAACAGCAGACCGGAGGTTCAGCTACACAACGCCAAATGATTCGATCAGAAGCAGCGAGTGAAGTTTCCACGCTGCTTAAATACGTAATGCCGTAGTTCACGTGACGAAGCAGAATACACGTGAAGTTAGCGACGTGAACAGTGCAAACGTCGTTTTCCCGGCAAAGTATCGAACAACCGCCATTTGGAATAGAACGGTCTAGCTGTTCTACGAGCGTAGGAGGTAGGACCACGTCCAGCATGCATGACAGTTGATGCTCTTTTTCCTTACTTAAGGAGCCGTCCAGCCTCTTTTCCTTTGCAGATGGGGAGCAGGTCGAAGTGAATCTAGGTCACCTGGCCTAAGCCCTGCCCACCTTGTGGCTGCCTGGTTGCCACTCTTTTTCCCCACTTAACAAGCCCTGCCCACCTGGTGCCTTCCTGGTTGCCACTCTTTTTCCCTACTTAAGGAGCCCTCCAGCCTCTTTTCCTTTGCAGATGGGGAGCAAGTGCAAGTGAATCTAGGTCACCTGGCCTAAGCTAGGTCCACCTGGTGCCTTCCTGGTTGCCGCTCTTTTTCACCACTTAGCAAGCCACGCCCACCTGGTGCCTTCCTGGTTGCTGCTCTTTTTCCCTACTTAAGGAGCCCTCCAGCCTCTTTTCCTTTGCAGATGGGAAGCAGGTTCAAGTGGATCTAGGTCACCTAGCCTAAGCCCCGCCCACCTGGTGCCTTCCTGGTTGCCGCCCTTTTTCCCCCCCACTTAGCAAGCCCCGCCCACCTGGTACCTTCCTGGTTGCCGCTCTTTTTCCCTACTTAAGAAGCCCTCCAGCCTCTTTTTCTTTGCAGATGGGGAGCAGGTGCAGGTGGATCTAGGTCACCTGGCCTAAGCCACACCCACCCAGTGCCTTCCTGGTTGCCGTGCCGCCCTTTTTCCCCACTTAGCAAGCCCTACCAACCTGGTGCCTTCCTGGTTGATGCTCTTTTTCTCTACTTAAGAAGACCTCCAGCCTCTTTTCCTTTGCCGATTGGGAGCAGATGCAAGTGGATCTAGGTCACCTGCCCTAAGCCCCACCCACCTGATGCCTTCCTGGTTTGCGCTCTTTTTCCCCACTTAGCAAACCCTGCCCACCTGGTGCCTTCCTGGTTGCTGCTCTTTTTTCCTACTTAAGGAGCCGTCCAACCTCTTTTCCTTTTGCAGATGAGGAGCAGGTCCAAGTGAATCTAGGTCACCTGGCCTAAGCCCTGCCACCTTGTTCCTGCTTGGTTGCCGCTCTTTTTCCCCACTTAGCAAGCCCCGCCCACCTGGTACCTTCCTGGTTGGTGCTCTTTTTCCCTACCTAAGGAGCCCTCCAGCCTATTTTCCTTTGCAGATGGGGAGCAAGTGCAAGTGGATCCAGGTCACCTGGCCTAAGCACCGCCCACCTTCTTAGCCCTGCCTCTTCCCTCCTGCTCTTAACTCTTAGATCAATGGCGTCCGAAGCGAAGGGCAGACAGAAGCGAAGGGCAGACAAAGAAAATGGCAATTCCTTTCCAGACCTGGAGGATCCAGGGCCCGAACCCCTGATCAGACAGCAGGTAAGCATGCACCAACATGTGATTACTCCCTCTGTACCCACAGGCCATCCCACCCCTCTGGTCCCCTGTGATGCTCCCTTTTGTCCCCCCCCTTCTCGCACACAGGTGTTGCTTGTTTTGCTTGATTCATCTACCCTGCTCCCCTCCCCCGCCTCCATCCTACTTCTGCAGGAGTCTGTCCTGATACATTCTGGTTTCACCATCACAGTCTTGTGGCCAATGCTGGGTTTGACTTTTATGGACTTCATTGATTCACGGTGCGTCACCCTTTCTCATGGTGGCCCTGAATCATGCTGTTTCCGTCTTCATCTTGTATCCAGGCTTGCAACATTATGTTTTACTATGGCCTTCTGCAATTGTATTCACTCTCCCCTCTTGATTATCCACTCTTTTTGACTGCTTACTCTCTGTTCTCTCCTCCTCTCCGTTTCTCCCTTTTCCTATATCCTCCCCTTACTTACACCTACTCTATCAGAATTGTCCCTGGACCTAGTATGATAGCAACCTCGTCTATCTCCTTCCCCCGCCCCTTCCTTGTTTTTTTCCTCCCCAGTCCCCTCCAGTAATATTTGAAATGTTGTCAGGCCTAGTACGATAAGCGCTTGTTTTGTTCCTCCCCTCCCTTTCTGCACCCCTCTCCCTCACCTGTTGTTTTCTCCGGCTCTACCAGAAATGTCGTCAGGCCTAGTACGATAGTTTATTACACATCCTTACTGTTCATGGCCTGTAAGAATGTCATTGTATTTTCCCTTGTTCCCTCCCTTGCCTTGAAGCACTTGAAACACATTTTGTATAGGCACTATATAAATAAACTATCATATCATATCAATGGTCTTGCTTTTGAATACATGTCTGCGTCTCAGTTATTTTTAAAACATTTTTTTATTTAATTGTAATACAATTTTTACAAAAAAGAAAATCCAATCGTCAGAAAAGCAAATTTCTCTTTCGGTGAGTCTTCAAGCGTCCATAAATGATTTAGCGTTCGGCTGTGCATTAACTTCCATGAATGTTCTTAGGACCCTTTCGTGACCGTTTTGTATTCCTGTACCAGACCAATTTGTTTAAAGAAGAGGACCACGGCCACCACCCATTCAGTTGTCTCACCACCCATCAAACGGGACCACCATTCATCTTCCTCAACTATGGTTGAAGTATCCAAGAATTTCAATAGGTAAGTTTCTCTTGCTTCTTTGGTACCTTTACATGTCAGCAAGAGATGATGAATTGATTCCAGCTGGTGAGTATCGCAGAAACGACACTGGTCCGTTTCGGAGAAACCTCTTCTGAACTGAATCTCGTTGATCTTTAACAGGTTCAGTCTAATTCTGAGGAAAGTGTGGTAGAGACTTTTGTCTGGGAATTTTTTCAGATATCCTCTGATGTCGTTGATTCTTTTAGGGACATGAGGGAAGTTCTGGGTTAATTTATAGGACGTTACCTTGGCTTGAGTTTTGATCCAGTCCAATTCAATCCGTTTTTTCGCCACCTTTGTTGGGTTTTGTATTAATGTGTCCCTCGTCAGGGCCACCTCTTCAAGAAGGTTTGCACAGCCGTCAACCCAGGTTGCTAGCGTTTTGTTTTTTCCACTGCCTAGTTCTTTACTCAAGATCTCGAAAACAGGCGCTGTAGGTTCCATTATGACGTTTCTAAAGAGCATCATGGATTTTCCTCAAGACAGACCCCTTCAGGGAGGGTTAGCATAATTCCTGTCTGATTAGACAGATTGGGACAGACAACGGAAGTCGCAGCACTTTTTTCCAGAATAGGCCTTCTAGTCTATCCCAGAGCTGGCTTGGGATTTGTGGCATAGCTTCAGTTCTGTATGTTAATGCACAGGATTACCTTGGCCTTGAAAAAAGACAGGACCAGGATCGTAGAATATTTTCCAAACTTTCTGTCGATCATCCTGGCTTGGGCTGTCAAGGTCCTTGTGTTGGCTAATAGTGATTCTTGCATTGGAAGTTCTATGCTGCTGTTACTTATCGTCACTACCAGATATTTGAAGATCTTTACAACTTTGATTTTTTCATTCTCCAAGTTCCATTTCTCTTTGTTGGCTGTTCTAGATGATGTTTTGAATGCCATAATCTTATTTTTGCTCGTGTTTAGTTCAAGGTCATTCTCTTTTAGATATTTAAGCAGGCTGCCAAGTTGTCTCTGTAGCCCCACCGCTGTTTGGTCTATGAGGATGAAATCATCTGCGTACAAGAGTCTCTGGATCTTCTCACCCCCAAGCGATGGGGGAAGCATCTGGTGATAATAAACTCCACTTCCAATTCTGCTATGTACGCATTATAGAGGGCTGGTGCTAACAGGCAGCCCTGCTTTACTCCCTGAGCAGTGCAGATTTCCTTCGATAGGGCCCCCTCGCCATTCAGGCGGACTCTCATGGTGGTATCCTCGTATAACACCTTGATTGGAGCCAAGATTTTATCCGGGCAAGTCTTGCACCTTAGTTTAGTCCACAGCAGTTCTCTATTGACTCGATCAAATGTCTGCACGAGGTCAACGAAGGCCATGAATATACGGGGGGCTCCTTGTTGTACTTTTGCTTTAAGGGAGCATAGCAAAAGAATGTTTGTGGTAGTGCCGATGTTTTGCACAAAGCCCTTCTGGAACTGGTCTGTGTGAGTAGAGTCTTTTAGTCAGCTGTAGAGGCCATCCAAAGCACATGATCCAAACACCTTACCAATAACGTCCAAGAGTGCTATGGGGCGGTAGTTTCTTGGGTCTTCTTTATCTCCTTTTTTGAAGATGGGGACGACATTTGAGGTCTTCCAAGAAGGAGGAACCTTGTTGCTTGTGTTACAGTTCTGGAAGATCTGCCCGATGAAGGGGGCCCAAGTATCCACGGTGGTCTTCAAGTCGATATTAGAAATGCTTTCCGGCCCCGATGCTCTTGAATTTTTTAGTTTATTGATTTTTAGTTTAATTTACCCCATATCGCATGGGACTTCCCACGCTGTCACTCGCTGCCTATGAACATTCTAGGGTCTCGCTCTTTGGACTTTTATACAAGGTCTCAAAGAAATCCACCCATAGCTCTTCACTAACGGTGTTCTGTAGGTTGTTATTAATCTTTGTAGTTGACAAGTTGATTAATGACCAGAACTCTTTGCTGGTTTTCGTCACAAGTGTTCATAGCATTTTTTCAGCATCCTGTTGCAGAAGCCTTGCACGATGTTGTCTCAGCCAGCTTTTATAGTCACGTTGAGCTTGATGGAATCTTTGGGTCAGCTTATTTGAATTTGAACTTGTCGCCATCCGTTGAAATTTTCTCAGGATGGCTCTTTGCACAACCAGCTCTCTGTCATAACTATGTTTGTGAGCTTCACAATTGAAAGCCCCTGGAGGCTTTGTTGTGTGATATGCTTCCAGTAGCGGCACATAGTCAAGAGTTATAGATTTGTTTAATTTACCAGTGGTTTCCTTAAGGTTGCTGTTGTATGCCCTCGTGATTATACTGATACTTTAGGCCGTTAGCTTCAAACGGTTCCCTCTAGGGCCTGTTTCTAGCCCTTGCATCATTTGTTCCTGCACTGGTCTTTGGGTAACCCATGTCTTCATCATATTGTGGTCACTATTATCAGTTTCTTCCACGCTGAAGGATTTGATCAGACTCAGTAGCTTCCTCGAGACAAATGTGTGATCAATAGTCCTTTTTTGATTGTTTCTTTGCCACGTGGGAATTTCGTTGTTTCTCTTGGATCTCAACCAATGTAGGTTGTGAAGGTCCCATTTATCCATTAGGTTTTCCCATCTTTTACCTCTCTCCCCTGCAGATGAGGTTAACCGATTTTGTGGGTTATCACAGGGCTCCAGTGTGCAATTCAAATCGCCATTTATAATGATGTGGTTTGTTTGTTGGTTTTCAGGCTCTTCTTCCAACAGGTTGTCGATGTGCTCTAGGTATTGGTCGGTGTCGGTCTCTGCTGGATTCCAATACGTATTGATGATTAGGATTTTTTGGAGGTTTTTTCCCCTCGCTCCCATATTGCTTTGCCACCCTAGTCTGGTAACCTGGGTGAAGGGAGAGAGGTGCAATTCAGCCTGACATTCTAATCCACTTCCTGATCTTACTGCTGTCAGGAGGCCGGCCCTCAGCCGTCCGGCACTTCCCTTCTGCGCAGGGGTAAAGGTTAGAACGTAGCCGTCCAGGTAAGGCTTCGACACCAGCCATTTCTCCTGTAAGCACAGCATATCGAATATTCCCAGGTTCACACCTGATGTAACCGTCAGGTGGGAAAACCCTCATGTGTTCCATGAGCCCATGATCAGATGGTGTGCTTATCCGGCTCGCTTATCAGGGGTTTTCTGTCCAGTAATTGCTAGATCTTACTTGAGTATTTTTGCATTGTAGATACCCATGTCCGTTTCTGCTGACTAGCTGAAATTCCTTCCTCTTGTCCACTCTCAGCCCTGGTGTTTCTTTGGGGGCTTTGGACTACTGTAATTCTTATATTTTCCCCAGGACCTTTAGGCCATCTTTCCATTTTGCTCGATGGTTTTACTTCCCCGGATTTCTTTTTTTCTCCGTGGTGTAAGCCCCCATTCCAACTCCTTTCTATGTGACTTTTGATTCTCCTGCGGTCCTGCTGTTCTGCTTGTGATGAGTTTTTAGTACTTCGACAAGTTCCTTCATCGTCTCTGGTGGACCTGGATTGTCCGTACATGATCTCTCGTTGTCTGAGGACAATCTTTTTTTTGATTGCTTTGGTGTCTCAGCTGATCACTCTCCTGTATTTCTTTCACGTCACAGCCCAGGTTCCATAGGTTATGTCTCTCTTTCTTTAAGATGTTCGTCACCATTGCAGATGAAATGTGTAGATAGGCCCGGTCTTTCCGGCCTTTCTCGCAGGGTTCAATGATTTTTATATCTTGTGAGGTTGACGTAAGTTCGGTACTTGGTCGAAGATGTCCAGCGTTGAATTCCAATTTAGCCTGAAACCATCTGGTTGTTCTCTTATTCTCTCCATTTGGAAGATGTTGAAGTTGCTCTTAATGCGTTTATTTGCAGAACTCCTTGACTGATCCTCTCTTGTGTCACACGTTACTTGATGTCTGCTCAGTTCTCTAGCTTTGTTATAGCGATTGGGATCAAAAGGTTTCTAAGGCTTAGACTTGGCCTCAGTCTTTGTCCGTGTAAGTCGTCTAGGGCTATGTCCATTTCCACGTTTATCTGGGGAAGGGATTTGCTCTTTTCTTTACGCCTTTGGGGAACGAGGCTCTAGTGCCTTTCGTTTTCCTTCCAAAGTTCTGTATGAGTCCTCACTGTTCCCCTCTTCTCTGTTGTTCTTTATCTTTGGGACTGTTGCTCCAGGTCGTCTCGTAACATTGTTTTTACATGCTTTCTCCATAGTCCACGGTATATCTGCTTCGGAGTCTTCGACCGTGTAAGTACTTAAATTCACTAGTGCCTCAATGGAATTATATTCCTCCTCCGCTTTCTCTTCCTCCGAGAATTTCCTTTTCCACAACGTGGTTTTGTTTAGTGATGTTCTCTCATCACTGTTATGATCCCTAATTTTTCGCTTTGCTACTGCGATGCGTCTATCCAACACTGAAGGGGTCAGTGTTTTTAGGACCACTCTCTTAATTTCTCCTTTTTCTGGGTTCTGGCCAGCTTTTGGTACAGGCTTATCAGAGAGTTTAGGTTTCTTGGTGAAGAAGCTGTCAAGTTCTTTCTGTTTTATATTTGATGTTTTATCTTGGGGTTTGGTACTCGGCACGTTATAGGGGATCACTGGTGTTATCTCTAGGCAGTCCATGTTAATACAACCATTATCCAGTGTGCTCACATTTTTTTTTCGCCAGCTGCTTTTATTTGGGTGAAAGATACTTGTCTGCGTTCCTTGTGTTTTTCTCTCCAGATCCACTGCACATGATGTGCCTTGCTCCCTTGTATTCTCTTGTCTCGCATCTCTGGATAGTATGTATTTTTCTAGGTATGGGAGTTTGATATGTATTAAGGACATGACAGCAGTTTGATCTCTCACTCATTCAGGGCTTCATAAAGTTTACCGAATGTGGCAAGAGCTATTGTCAACGTTGACATAATTCCCATTAAATCCACTTTCTTGTGTGGGGTGTCCCTAGAACTCCCTTGTGAAGTGTCTCTTCCTCTTCCGTTCCTGCTCGGAGGAGTACAGGCATCAGATACACTTGTTATTTTTTGGCAATATTCCTGGCTTCCACGCCAGTTGGGGGGGCTCGTGGAAGCGTGTCATTGGTCGTGGGGTAGATGAGCAGGCACTTCTCCATTGGGCTTCACAGGCGTAGACCCGTGATCAAACTCCCCACCGTCACCCTCCGGTGGGGGTGTCCCTTTTTGATTGGCAATGTTCTGGTCAAGGCCCATTGCCTCCAGTCCCATTGCCGGTGTAAGTGGCTGGGGGAGAGGCCCAGTGCTGGGGGCGGGGGTTTCCCAAAGTGCCATCTAAATGGCGTTCCTGACACCGCTGGTATAACCAGGGGTGTCTGGTTTGGTTCCTCCACCCCCTGTGAATTTTTAGGTGTTGTTGCTGGCGCGATAGCGTCTTCTACCACCACCCAACCTTCCAAGAGCTCAACATCCGAAATTTCTTTGGGAGGCAAGGCCGTGCTTTCACCCCTTTTCTTGAAGAAGTCTGCAATATAATTGTAAATGTTAGGCTTGGTTCCTTTATTCTTGTGGCTTGTGCCTCTATAGTAAGGTTTTAATGTGTTTTTTCCTGCTTTTAATTTGTTTTGTTTGTAGGCGTTTGTTGCACGTTCCTTCCTTTTTGCGGTTTTGTTCCCCTCAGTATTGGTAGGCAGCCTCATCGAACAACAACTCAGCTCCTCTTGCCCCCTCCCCCTTTCCCGACGAGGCCGCATGAGCTGCCCTCTCGTTCATGTCCTCAGCATCGCGATCCTCGCCCACTACCAGCTGGGCTGCATCGAGCTCCACCTCCTCCTCCCATGCTTCACTGTTCGGGCTGGCGGCGGCGTCACGCAAATCCCCCCCCATCCTTGCCCAATCCAGCCCCAGCCCCAGACCCTGGAGATGTCCCGGGCTCCTCTCCGCACTCCTCCCTCGCTGACAAGCCTGGAGCCGTGCCGCTGCCAGGCGCGTGGACCACCGCCTCCACGGTCCTCATGGCCGGCCATGGCACAAGATGACTGCGGGGAGACCGCGGCCACCACCAATGGCTCCACTGACAGGTTTGGAGCTTCGCCAGCCGGTGGGCCACCCTGCATCGACACCCCAGGTGACCCGACCAGCAGACCCTCCAACAAGGTGAGCGGGCACGCGGGAGGCATGATTTCAGTTTCTTCGCCATCTCATGTAGGGAGACCCGGGCTTTCAGCAGATCTTTTGTCACTGTCTGTTGTTGCTGGGGTCCTCGGCAAATTTGTTTCCACCTCTATGGATCTAAAGTCCTCCAACCCACATGCACCCATTGTCTTATTCATCCCCCTCTGCAAAGGTAATGGGTTAAGAACCCCTCCAAAGTCAAAAAGGGAGCTCTGCACTTGAGTGCTTCATAAGGACGGGGTGGGGGGGCAGTGGACACCAGTTTGTTGGGAGAGTGCATGGAGATGTTTGTATTGTTTACGTTGTTTACATTGATGTTTGAGGGATTTAGAACCGGCACAAGCAGTAATCTGCTTCTTGATGTTAGGGAGGGGGTCGCATGACCTACACCTACACCCCCCCTTCCTCTTACCTCTGAATTCAGTCAATTCTACGGGCCCACCTGGGGCCCTGTATTCTTTTTCCTCATTCTCCCTCTCCTGTAGTGAGGCTCCATCTCGGCGGGTACAGGAGCTTCTCAGGCAGCGATCCTCGTACTCCTCCACTGCTGCCCTGCCTGTCATGACTGCAGGACTGCACCACTCAGCGGCCACTCCGCGGTCAAACTGGGTTTTTAGCCCTTGCTCCTCCCAGTCAGCCAGCAGGATAAGCAGGGTAGAAAGACTCTGACACAGATACAGCCAGGAAAGGAGTGACTGCAGGACTGCACCACTCAGCAACCACTCCGCACGTGTCTCAGTTTATTCAACATCTCATTCCTTCGAATCCTCCTCTGCACTCAAACTCACTGTCCTTTACCCTCCCTGTGACGACTCCTGCTTCTACTCTTTCTCCCTACTTGCCCCGCTGCCCTGGAACCCACTGCCCATAACAACCAAAGCCAGCCCAAATGTGGATCTCTTCAAAGCTTGACGTAAGCGTCACTTACTTGCTGAAGAGGGCGCTCCCCCTGCCCTCTACCCCCATCCTCCCTGCCGGACCAAACCACTGAATCCAGTGACACTTAGTAATGTAATTTTGTATATTTAAATAGTACTATTTATTTGTTTAAGCCCTTGACCTGTTAGAAAGAAATATGTATATGAAAACGGGTGACTTGCAAAGGTAATATTATAACCTGTTTGGTTTGTCCCGGATATATGTTGCACTTTTCTTACACCCTCAAACTGGCTCACCATTTGTTCTCATCTTTGTGTCATTTTACAGGCATACTTCAAAGGAATGCCTCTGCCATCTGTAAATTTGTTATTGCAAGTCATATCTGTTCAAAATTGACATCGCTGTTATTCAAATAAGTACAATAAAGATGGATAAGTTTGTTATATGAAGACTCCAATAGGGCAGTTTGTGATGCTCTGATAATCCTTAGCATGGTGTGGAAAGTCAGAAATAGGAGTCAAACCACTGGACATGATTCAAACAGAACGTTTTTCTTTTTCTAAAATTGAAAACCTAAAGTGGTCATCAGAACATCCAGTCAACACAAAAAGTCTGTCAGAAACCTATTCTAACTAGCTGGCACTACCATTAGATGCAAATTATAATACGTAAGATAAATGCTGGTCATGCTTAGGATCGTGTGTCTGCCTCACTCAACGGTGAAAATAAATGTTCCTTGAAAAGAAATGTTCATCACAGTTCTCTGTATTTGGTCTTTGCCAACATTCTCTTGCAAAAAAGTAACTCTGCTTTGAGGCAGTTCATGAAAATAGGATTCATTACATAAACTTGTTCAAATAAATTGGTTTTCCTTTTCAGTCCTTCACAAACTTCAAAACTTTACTGAAGCAGAAAAAGGCATTGTTTTGGACAACCTGTAAGCGAGTGAGCTCATGTTTAGAAATGCCAAGCAGTAGACTGGAACAGTAGTCCAGTATTGCTCCTCTAATGGCATGTGCAATAGTGGCGCAGTTCATGGTGGTAAGGAAGGGGCCTAACTGGGACAACAGCTTCAAGTGATAACAGGTGCTGGGAACAAGGCTGTTAACTTGTCCTTTCATGGACAGTTCTTGGTGTAACGTGAACCCCAGCGTCTTCACCTTAGACTGTGTAGGAATACTACAGTCAGCAACCTTGAAGAGTTGATACTCGGGACTAAGCTTACGCAGCTGTGTTGCAGTGCCCAGATCCATAAATTCTGTTTTTGAGTCGTTGAGTGCAAGCTCATTAGCTTGCATCCATGTCTAAAAAAGCTAATAGGTGGAGCTCAGAGTGGTAGAGTCACTGATGTAATCCCCTTTGAGGGGGAACAAGGCACTGCGTGTCATCTACATAATTTGCATATATAATGCCTGCTTTATCCAGTTGTTCAAACAAAGGGAGCATAAAGATGTTAATAAGAGAAGGTGACGCGCACAAGCCTTGCAGAACCACACAGGTGACGGTGAACTCCTCCGCCAGAGCATCCTTGAAGAAAACCCTGACCCTACTATCACCCAAGAAGGATTTCAACCACTCAGTTGCTGCTGAGGAAAAATGTGCTGTGATACAGAGGGGTTGTTTCATGGAATTATTTAAAATTAAAAATAATTAAATTAAAAATTAAAACGGGGATTTGTGCGCCATTCTGCCCTCAAATCCCTGTTTAACAAATGGGGATTTGTGGGCAGAATGGCGCGCAAATCATAGTTTTTTGGCACAAATAATTCCATGAATCAGCCCCATAGTCTCTCGGCCAATATGTAATAAGAGTTCAGTATGCCAGACTTTCGGTGACCTTTAGCACTAGAATTCTTGTGTTGCACGTGCAGCACAGTTAGTACAGTGAGGTCCTACTCATAACCCCATGAAATGCAAGAAGTAACAGATTGTGCCAGTTAGTCGCGCTCGCCCCAACAAATGGTTACAAGTGAAATTGTACGGTATTCTTTTTCAGAATTCTTGCTTTAATGTAGTCCACTCTTAAAAAAATACAGCCAACACATGTTTTGAGATTAAGTCTTTTTCAAGGCTGTACAGATACAACAGTCAAATTTAGCAGCATTAGCATGTTTGCAAATGATAACACTAAGCAAAGTTGCACATTGGGATCAGTAACAAAAGCAAATAGATGTTGAAAAAGAAATATATATATATACATACCGGAATTAATGAGTACAGCATATTAACTGGGGGAGAGAAAGGGCTAATCCAGACAAACTCAGGGGTGGGCAGAAAACAAACATAAAAGTAACCATTGTTTTACATAATTGCAAATGGTATCCCAAATTTAAGACAAAGACAAGTGTCTTGGGTTAAGGTTGTAGGTGACTTGTGAATTCTATAAAAATTTACCTATATCTAAACTGGGTCAAAAATGAAGCACCCAAAATACTCCCATGCTATGTGATAATGGGACTAATCTTCCCATGAGCGGTGAATTTGACTCCGTCATATGGTTGCCTATCTGTGTACACGCCAGTGACTGCGAAGCATGCAAGTGTGTCGAAATTAAGTTAGCCATTGCGCTAAATTCTGTGAGCATAATGTTAGGCATGGTGTTGCCACTCACCATTGGTCACTGAGTGGATGTCCCTGTGAAAAAAAACAGAGTATAAGTTACTAATGCATTCTAGGTATTAAGAGGCACGATTCTAATCAATACATTTTTATACACTAAAAAATATATAAAGGAGGCACCTGCCATTGGTGCCTCCTAATATATTATTTAGTGTACACAAGTGTATTGATTATAATCATGCCTCCTACGAGGCATCTACCCAAGTAACTTGGCGATTTCTTTTAGTTGTGGCAGCAATCAGAACTGCCTTGGTTGGCGAATGATTTATTTGACGAAAATATAATCCAATAACTATTTCTAGAAGACATTTGCATAACGCATTAGCATGTTATGTAGGTTCACAAGAAATTCTACATTCATCTTATGTGCTTGTATTCCTAAGTGGTGCTAATGTTAGCGTAGACCAGAAAAAGTATATAATCCTGCAACAAACAGGACATTATGTGATATGATGGCATCTGCATGCTGACTGGTAGCTAATTTGCACTTGTTATAATAAGGTAATACGTTGGCAGAGCAAGTATATAGAATTTTTAGATGCTAGCTCAAAATTGGCATGGCATTGAAAATATATAGCAGGAAAGAGGACATGGCGCCTCTATGGCTAGTGAGATCACTACTTAATTATAAACGACATAAGAATACAGTAGATTGTTCCTACCTTAATAAAATAGGATTCCCAATTAGGGGGACCCTTGAAGGAAATCCCCGTGTGTGTTGGATAAGCTTACGCCATTTTGAGGCTAATATTTACGACAGAAGCGTGCGTCTGACATCAGACGTACTACGTGCGTGATGTCACAGCTGCGATGCATAGTAAAAACAAAACATATTTGTTGGTATGATGATGATAGGGGACTCTCACCTTAAATGTATTCGGTTCCCGAACCTTCGCATCCAGATAGTATTGTGAAGGTCGGCAGGTGCTACACTTGGACAGAACTATGAATGTTAGAATGCTAAATGTCAGGTAACCCACTAACCAATATAAGCTCAAACTCTCTGCATACTTAGCTCACTCAAAAAACTCACACAACCATCTCTCGCACAACAAGCCGCACGCACTTCACAACACTGCACCAACGATTAATCCGCACCAACAGCACACACGGACTGACACCGATCCAATACCCGCACCAAAGCTCAGCACCCTGTGTATACCGAGTTGAAGCTTCCAACAGAACACCACTTCTCCCACTATCCTACTCCCTCTTCACCTTACTAACCCATCCCACCTTATCGTTTACAGATCCACCAGATCGCCTGGGGTCCAACTCCGTTGGTGACGGTGCGCAGTACAAATACCTTTAACATTTAACAAATCTGCCATTTTGTGGCTATTGTTGATGTCAAGAGTGTCCATGTGATGTCACACGTATTATGTTCGTGATTTCACAGCTGCAGTGCAAATTGTGAGCAAACCGTCTCATATCTGATGACGGTTTGCAATAAAGACATGATAAATGTGGCAAAATGGGAAACAAAATAGTAAAATGATTTATAAATTAAGACCAAGTGTTCAGATATCAGTCTTTATTTGTGTGAGTTTTCTCAAAAAGAGATGGGCTGATGAACCCAAATAAACCAGCTGGTCAATAACGGTATTGATCATCCTTTCTTGTCATTAGTGGTTCTAATTTGGTAAACCCTCATAAGTCAGTATGCATAATTATATTGTAGAATTGCGCAACTAAGGTGATGCAGTCATTAATAATCAAATGCATGTTAGCCAATAATGTGTTTAGAAAATATGTGAGTGAGATGGGAAGTCCGAAAGTAGGATCATTAGCATATAATAAAAGGCACAATGTCCAGTTGTATCCAAAAGTAGAAAAGCTTGTATGGTAAGGGGCATACCATATCCAGTAATGGTCACCGTGGGTAAGTATGTGGGGTGCTTCATCCATCCTATTGGTGTTACAGGCTACCATCTTATGTTCTTTGTTGCCTATGACACTTCCAACAACAATATTAGACTGAATGGCATTGCACACCAGTTGGCGTCTTTGGTAATCTGTGATGGAAGAGGACAGGGGTCCTCGAGCTCTCCAAGGACTCTAAAAAGCTCTTTGGAGCTAGAGGGAGCGCCTAGGAAGCATTGATCATAATCGTTTTTTTGCTAGGGCGTGTGCTGTCTTTTGTGCCTTAACTGCCTGGGAGTAGATGGTATTGGCCTCAATGGATTTTGTTTTTTCCCCATTGCTTTAATTCATTATTTTTGCTTTTCTTAAGATTGTGAATATCTGCAGAGTACCACTTTTTGTCAGGCAACTTTTTCAGTAGGCATGATTTAAAAGGGGCCACACTATCAAGAGCTTTCTCTAGTGTTCTTCGGTAAGCAGCTGCCAGTTCCTCAGCAGAATATAGGTTAGGCAAGTTATCAATGGTAGGTGAGATGAAAGGTGCCAAGGCAGAGGGTGTGAGCTTCTGATGGTTTTTATAAGAGACAATTTTAATGGGGGCATGGGATAGACATATTCCAATCCAGGAGATGGTGGTCAGACCATGGTATTGATTGTTGCCCAAACCCCCAATGATGATATTCTGCAATAGTACCAAGTCTAAGATCCTCTCTTTATTGTGAGTAGGCTGCGATATATGCTGGTTGAAGCCTAGATCAAGTAACACAGTCTTAACCAACATGGATGTGCATCTAAGTCGTCCATGAACCCAAGGTTAAAGTCTCCCAAAATGAGGGTTCTTGCTCTAGGTTTAAGGCTAGGGGATATCAGGTCTGTAAGGTATGTCAGAAAGTCAGGCATGCTATGTGGGGGTCTATATATCAAGAATATGTTGATTGTGGTGTTAGGATCATCCTCAAACTTGGCCCACATCACTTCCAGAATCGAGATAGGCTGTATTTTATGAATTTTTTGGGATTGATCATAGTGTAGTGCCACTCCACCTTTAGCATTCATGCGGTCTGTTCTTAGTATGTTATAACCAGCCGGGACCGCCAGTGCAAGGGTCGGGTCCTGCAGCATCATGTAGTCATGACTCTGTGATGAAGCATAGTTCAATTTTCTGGCTGATGATATAATCGTCTACCTCCATAGAGTGCTTAATAAGTGACCTGGTATTGAGTGGCATGCATTTCAGCACTTTGTTGCATTTTCAGGTGCTGACTAGCCCCTCATCATATGGTGTATCGCCATTGGTCAACATATTGTGAAGACTTGAGACACCCTGTGGAATAGGTCCCCATAGTCCGTGATGGAGACCCCTTCACCCTATCATCCTGGTTGGGTAGCAGTTGTGGCCTGGATACTGGCAGATCCCAGTTGGATAAAACTGACTCTGTGTTAGCGCACCTTTGTGTTTCCATGACATTATCTATCAACATCATACAATCTACAGTGGATTAGCGACAGTTGCATATCATCACAAGCTAATTCAAAATCAGTGGTTGATGCACACATGGAGGGTAAATTACTGACATTTGCACAAGGTGAACCAACCCCTTCGCATAAAACGTGGTTACTCAAGTACCCATTGATTGCTCTTCCTGCGGTGAAGCACAGGGGCTGAAGGCCAAAATACAAATATTTCTGAAAGATGTCCCTGAATTTATTACTGCGGGCCCGATCATTACTTGTTAGCAGAGACATCAATGCAGTGGCAGAGTGGGACACCAGGACACTGCGCTCCATCGTGAACCGGCGAAAACCAGCCTTGCTGACGCAGCGCCGGCAGAGTTTAAGGCTGCACAGAAGTCTGGGTAGTGTAGTTCAAAGGAACTACTAACGGCAATTTAGCCCTGTTCAGCACAGTATGTAAAAGTGCTTGAGGAGCTCAATAGAGCACTTAAAGCAGTATCCCTAAATTGTTTCGAACAAATCAGGCAATTTCAAATACAATCGCTTTGTGGTAAAAAATGCAAGATATTAATAAATCAAAGCTAGATGTTCACACAAAACGATTTCCAAGCCAAATGTCATATAATTTTATCTCATGCAGCTGATGTAAGCTAAGCCTCAAGAGGAGCAAAATGGGAGGTGCACCGTACAGTTCCTACTGATACAACATTCAAGCCCAGTTAACACTGCACAACAAACATGAAATGCACACACGAGTCTAGAAACAGGTAACCAGCCTCCCCAAGAATGAAGCAGGCTTTTTATGGTCAAAACTGGCCTTACTCATGTGCTGGTGCTTGTTGCGTATGCCTTACGTCCCACGAGCGCAGTGACGTAAGGCACGAGGAAATAAAGAGCCTGCACCGCCGGACGTGCCGGCAGTTATGGGCACACCACAGACAACACGTGTCGTGTGTATGATTTGCAGCTGCGCAGCCAGGGCCCCACGCAGGCCAACTTTCGGTTCTCCCTTCAGCCGGCGCACCAACAGGGAGGAACAGAACACTGGCAATGAGGGACGGACTCAATATGACAACACAGAAACAGCTGTTACTTGGCCCAAGAGCCCTCAGCACGGGCACATTTGTGGACACACAGTGGGGGACCCATCCCCAAACAAAAAAAAATGTTTTTCCCCCAATTTTTTTTTTTCTCTCTCCACATCTTCCATCTCCTCCTGCAAGGCCCCAACATATGAAGCCCACCAAGATATAAAACCAGGAGGCAAAGGAGAACTTTTGGTTTGCTTGCAGACCCTTCTTCAAGCCAGGTGTCGCAAGAAGCGCCACTGCACCACAGACGGCAACGGAGCAGAGCTGTTGGGTACCTGAAGGCCCCATCCACACAAAGGTCACGAAGGTGAGGAATGTTTCATCAAACACACATGAAGAGGGCGGCAACTCCAGCACCAGAACAACATGGCGACTGGCCTGGCCACACCCAGACCCAGTACATTGTCAAGAATTGCAGCGTCGCAGACACCTACAGCACCATCCCCTCGGCCTCACAGTGGGACGACAATGGCACTGGGGCCGTTTGACCCCTACACCGACCCATCGTCAGTGGGCCCCCCGTTGGCTATTGTGGATCCTGAAGTTTGAGATGGCGATGGACTGCAAAGACATCACAAAGCCCAGGAAGATGAGATTGCACCTTCTACTCAATGTGGGCGACGACGTCCTGCACATCTTCAACTCACTGATAATTGGTGATGGCTCAGACATCTGTTAGCTGGCCAAAGACGCTCTCACAGCACATTTCATGCCACAACTGAACTTGGACTACGAAATATTCATCTTCTGCACCATGGTTCAGATGGAGGAGGAAGCACTCAACGCCTAGCACACAAGGCTCAGGAAACTCGCACTCTCGTGTGAATTTGACAACGTTGAGAAGGAGATAAGGTGCCAAATTATCAATGGCATGCACTCCAAAAAACTACGCAGAATGGTATTGAACGAGAAAGGATCCTCGAATATGGGCGCCAAAGAGAGCAGTCACACGCGAGGGCAGGCACATGGGCACCACATTGCAGAAGCTCCAACTGATGCCGACGACGGCAACAATAGCTCAAATCACCAACCACTGAGAGAGGAATTCAATGACACAAACAACTCACCACGGTGGCAATCAAGGATCCCAGGGCCGACAGAGTGTGGATGGTGTGGAGGTATGCGTCACAGAAGAAGAAACTGCCCAGCACAAGGTACCACGTGCAGAGCATGTGGCCGGTAGGACCACTACGCGCGTGTCTGCAGATCATGAAGGCAATCACAACGCCCCCAACCGCCACTGGACAAAAGCACCCCCAAAAAGAAGAAACAAGCCAACACCCGCCGCATAGAGGCTGCCAACTCGTCAACCGACGAATCTGGTGATGAAGATGGTGACCCAGCGAAAAATGCAGAAAGTGGACAAACTAGAAGAAGGAGGAGGAGGAAAGTATGGGCTTTGCACTTGACCACAGAGGTGCAGAGTCAGTGAAGAGACAAAGAAGACACAAATGCCTAGTGTCCATACACAACCGGGAGACGCAAATGGCAATCGACACTGGCGCTTCAGTAAATGTCATACCGGTAACAATGTTCCTAAAACTGCATCCCCGTCCTGGCCTCAAGCCAACTGACACACTATTATTTGGCTACGGATGCAAAACCCCACTACCAGTGGAGAGACGTTTCAGAACAACACTAAGCAGGGTTGATTGAGTCCTCCAGTTAAAAGTATACGTTGTCAATGCAGGAATCAAATGCCTACTCAGTGACGATGCAGCGGAAGACCTGGGACTAATCGATTTCATATGCAATGTAACGCGGAAGTACCCGGGCATCATCAAGGGCATAGGATGCCTAAAAGGCAAACTTATAAAGCTCCACATCAACCAGTCAGTACAACCCAGAGCAGTATGCCACAGAAGGACCCCATACCACATGAGGGACCTGGTTGAGAACTGCGAGAACTTGAAAAAGCAGGAATCATTGAAGAGGTAACAGGACCGACACCTTGGGTGTCTCCCATGGTGGTGACAAAGAAGCCGAAGCAGCTGGGAAAAGTGAGAATCTGCATCGGCATGTGCCTTCCAAATGCGGCAATCAAGCGTGAACGGCACATCACCCCCACACTGGATGAAATCATCACGGACCTTACAGGGTCAAAAGTGTTCTCGAAGATTGACCGCAACACTAGGTACCATCAGCTAAAACTACATTGTGACTCAAGATACATCACTACCTTCTCCACGCACCTGGGCCTACGCCGATACAAAAGACTGAGCTTCAGCATCTCCTCAGCGGCCATCCAGGAGGTAATACAGGGTATCCCCGGAGTGTTGAACGTCAGTGATGACATTCTCATCCACGCCAGCGACAGGCACAAATACATGCGTCACCTCGAGATGGAGCTCAGCAGGTTAGAGACCTCCGGGTTGACCATTCACAGGGAAAAGTGTGAGTTCCTGAAGGAGGAGATCACATTCTTTGGATACGTGTTCAACAGCGCAGAGGTGTCAGCCGACCCATAAAAAGTCGCAGACATAAAGGAGGACTCCCCCCCCCCAACAACACACACGGAGGTACGCAGCTTCTTGGGAATGGCGACATACTGCAGCAGGTTCATCCCCAACCTGGCTACGATGTCCGAGCCACTCGGAGAACTCACCGGATCGAACACCAAATGGGCCTGGAGCCCCGACTGCCAGGAGGCGTTCAAGGGCATCAAAACATCTTTCTCAGCCGAGACGACAATGGCCTACTACGTCCCTACACTAACAACAGAACTGTATGTCAACGCCAGCCCTGTCGGCCTCGGGACCATCCTTGTTGAAGTGTCTCAAACTGTTACGCTCAACTGGCTCCCACAGGGGCGTCGGTCGGACCCGGACAGCTGCGGTCTCCACCCATGTGATGCGTAGTGCAGCGATGACTGACTGGATCTCCCCTCCTAATCTTGTCTGCTTAACCCGTAGAAATATTCTCCTGCAAGTGGAGAGATTGATTTAGCCACTTGTGGATTCAAGTGATGGCACCCCCACAGCCCTCCCCAACTAATCACCTCCGAAATGCCCTCACAGCAATCTCACCTTATATTCTTGAAAGA
Organism: Ambystoma mexicanum; assembly: GCF_040938575.1. Classification (NCBI taxonomy): domain Eukaryota; kingdom Metazoa; phylum Chordata; class Amphibia; order Caudata; family Ambystomatidae; genus Ambystoma; species Ambystoma mexicanum. The sequence continues at coordinate 860,625,153 of NC_090930.1, read as the reverse complement.
TGAGCTCTCCATCCTGCGTGGATTTGCAGGGGCGCGTCGATTCCAGTTACTTCACTGGTTTGAAGGCTCGGGAGAGTTCCGGAGAGCATTGACTCTGAGGTTCCTGGTGAGGACCAGTAAGTATTAAGTTCATAGAGTTCAATAAGTCCGATGTTCACTCTTGTTCCCCCCTTCCTTTCTTGTCTTGCAGCTGGCTCGTGAAAAGATGCTCTTGTGGCAGCTGGTGGCGCTCAGGTAAGAGTCTGTATTACCCGGCGCTGTCCGGTAAATGTTGCACGAGGAAAACGTGTTGTTTTGTCTCTCTTTACAGATGCGGCACGTGAAAATATGTAGAGTCACAAAAGGATGCCACCGGTGGTAAATCAGGTAAGTCTATGGTGGTAAGAATTATATTTGTTGGTTCCCTCTGCTCACCTTGTGGTTTTCTTTTGTCTCCTAGGTGCCGAAGTTCGGCAAAGAAATGATGGAGGCTTCGCCGACCCGAAGGATGCTGTGAAGACTGGTGAGTATGGCGCAGCGCTCCAGCTGGAGGTGCAGCACGTGCAGAAATGATGTTCTTTACAGGTCCGGAGACAAGATGGATCCAGAAACAGGTGTGGAATAGAAATAAGTTTGTTTTCTAACCTTGTCCCTTTCTTTCCTCTTTGTTTTAGGAGCTCCGGATTCGAGGCGGGCATGGCAGAAGACTGGATGCAGGCTGCAGGCACGGAGAGTGTTACGCTGCTGGATGCAGAATAACGCGAAGCGTGTGTTGCTGGTCGGGTGTGGTTTAAATAGCCTCAAAAGTAGTCCCAGGTAAGAAGTCCCTAGAACCACACCCAAGTAAAAAATAGTCCCTGTAGAAAAATAGTCCCTTTCAGGCTTCATGTTGGATTGGAGTCATTTGCAGCATGGTCTGCCTGAGGTAAGTAATGACTATGAGCCTGGCGCCTTAGGCGCCAGGACTGATTCCTACTATGAGCCTGGTGCCTAAGGCGCCAGGACTGAACCCAGATAGCCCCTAGCCGGGGCTGCTGAGGTTTTACTAAATGTCTAGATGCCTGCTCCCGGGGCTGATGGGCTTGGTCCGGATGCCTGGGGGTAGGCATCATGACAGCACTCCCCACCCCCAAGGCCCCTCCTAAAGTTGTTCTTCCCCTGGGCCCTGGTTTGTCTGGGAAGTTCCGATGGAATCTATTCACCAACCGAGGTGCATGGACGTGGTCACTAGGTTCCCATGACCTTTCTTGTGGTCCGTAGCCCTTCCAATCGATTAAATAAAAAAGTTTTGATTTAACCATCTTGGAGTCCAGGATATTTTTTACCTCGAGTTCAGGTTCTCCATCTATCAAGATGGGGTCGGGTGGTTTGGTTAATCTTGTTCTTGGCTGAACTGGTTTTAAAAGTGAAACATGAAAGACAGGATGAATGTGCATATTAGAGGGTAATTCCAATTTGACGGCTACCGGGTTGATAATGGCCTTAATAGTGTAAGCTCCCAAATATCTAGGGTTAAAAGTCCGAGTTCCCTTCAGAGGTATGTGTTTTGTAGCCAGCCAAACCTGATCCCCAATCTGGTATTGTGGAGTTTCACTTCTATGTTGATCAGCATTTTTCTTATATTTCTCTTTTGCTTGTTTCAAATGTTCTGTTGCCTCTTTAAAGGCTTGTGTAATAGTAGAATGCAAATGACTAACTGCAGGCATTTCTAAATGCTGAGGTGAATCTAGTTCTGAGGTTCGAGGGGGATGTCCATATATTTATTTATTTATTTTATTTATATATTTATAACGCGCCGAAGCTCGCAAGCATCAGGGCGTGACAAGAACATGAAAAAGACAGAGGTCATGGGACTACATAAAAAGAAAAGAGGAGGACTCAAGAGAGTCCAGGCTGAAAAATTAACGAATTACCGGAAAAGTAACGTTTTCAGCTGCTTCCTGAATAGGGAGTGACTGCTTTCCAGTCTGAGGTTATCTGGAAGCTCGTTCCAGAGTGCAATGGCTTTGGTGGGAAAAGGGGCTTTGTCCGGTTCCTGAATGTACAGAGTTATTGTATGCATACTCAGAAATCCATAAAATATCTTTCCAATTACTTTCGGTCTGGTGTAGCATGCAACGTAGGTACTGTTCAAGGGTCTGGTTGGTCCTCTCCGTCTGACCATCGGTCTCGGGATGGTGACTGGTTGATAACCTCACGTCAATTTGCGCCAGTTGACAACATTTCTTCCAAAAATGTGAAATGAATTGACTACCTCGGTCAGAGACCAATACGGAAGGGAATCCGTGTATTGGAACAATGTTTTCGAGGAACTCTTGGCCAGAATTGAAGCAGAAGGTAATCCCTTTAGAGGAATAAAGTGGGCCATCTTGGAAAAAAGATCCACAATAACTAGAATGGTATTAAATCCATTACATGGAGGTAGATCTGTAATAAAGTCTAACGATAAGGTGTGCCATGGTGTAAGTGGAATATCCAAAGGTTGTAAGTGTCCAGCTGGTTTTTTCTTCTGACTTTTGTTTTGGGCGCTAATGCCACAAGACATTACAAATGACTTTACATCTTTTCGGCAGGTGGGCCACCAGAATTGTCTCTTAATTTTAGCTTCAGTTTTTGCGATACCTGGGTGTCCTTCCATCAGGGTGTCATGATAATTGGAGATGACTAGTTCTTGTAGTTCCTTGTGTGGTAGAAATAGTCGCTCTTGATAATAAGGTAGGTCATTGATAACTGAGTAGTCCGGGCCTTTCTTCACCCAGTCCTGCAGGGCTGTTGGATCGAAGAGTTGTTGTATTTTTACTTGAATATCCTCTAGTGTCTGTAGAGTGGTTATGCCAAGAATTCTTTGTTCTGAAATTATAGGCACCGGTTCCGGGTTCGCATATGCTTCTCCCATCCCTATTCGGGATAAGGCATCTGCCTTGCCATTTTTACAACCTGGTTGATAAGTGATCACAAAATCGAACTCGGCAAAGAACAATGCCCATCGAAGTTGACGCGACGATTGGGCCTTGGCTGTTTTTAAATACTGCAAGTTCCGGTGATCGGTGATTACCATAATGGTATGCCTGGCACCGAGAAGATAATGCCACCAAGCCTTGAAGGCAGATTTGATGGCTAATAATTCTTTATCGGTAACCGCATAGTTTAACTCCGGTGCCGAGAACTTCCTGGACCAAAATGCTACTGGGTGAAGTTGACCGGTTTCAGGATCCTTCTGGGACAGGACAGCTCCCATGGCTAAACTGGATGCATCAGTTTCAACTATGTATGGAAGTTCGGGCGTGGATGCTTTAAGACAGGTGCAGACATGAATTTCGCTTTCAGCTCTTGGAAGGCCTTTCCAGCTTCTTCGGTCCACAAGAAGCGTTTGTTTTTTTGCAAAAGTGCTATGATAGGGTGTACAACATGTGAGAAATCCGGAATGAATCTGCGGTAGAAATTAGCAAATCCGAGCATGCTTTGTACCCCTTTAACTGAACTGGGTGATGGCCACTTTTGGAGTCAGGATAAATCCAAGGAATTCAACTTCCGTAACATGAAAAACGAATTTTTCCAATTTTGCATATAACTTGTGCTGGCGTAGTTTCTCAATGACTGCACGAACGTGCTTCACATGGTCTGATTCTGAAGAGGAGTACACTAGAATATCATCTATGTATACAACAACACAGACGTCAATGAGTTCACGAAGGACATCGTTCATAAAATACTGGAAGGCTGCTGGTGCATTGCACAACCCGAAGGGCATCACCTGGTATTTGAATAACCCGTACTTAGTGCGAAAAGCAGTCTTCCATTCGTCGCCTTTCTTTACACGTACCAGATGATATGCTCCTCGGAGATCTAATTTAGTGTAGATGCAAGCATCCTTTACTTGGTCTAGTAATTCGGGGATCAGAGGCAATGGGTATCGGTTCTTAACCGTGATCTGATTTAATGCGCGGTAGTCTATGCACGTTCTGAGGTCACCTTCCTTTTTAGGCACGAAGAACAAAGCTCAAGATGTAGGGGACTTGGATGGACGAATGAAGCCATTAGCAAGGTATTGGTCCAAGTATTGTCGTAGGTGAAGGTTTTCGGGTTCCGTGAGGGTCTAGATCCTACTACATGGAGGTTGTGCAGCGGGTATGAGATCGATTTGACAATCGTATGATCTGTGAGGTGGTAGGGTGTTTGCCTGTTCCTTTTGGAAAACATCCTGGATTTCTTGATATTCCTGAGGTAACTGCACGATTGGAGTAGCGACTGTGGCCAGGCCTTGGTTCAAGGGTTTTTTTGGGTAACAAGCATGTGCACAATCTGGGAAGGTTATTCTCTTCTCTCGCCAATCAATACAAGGATTATGTGTTTCCAACCAAGGTATCCCCAGTATTATTTGGAACTGCGGAGCTTTGATTAAATCAAACACAATAGTCTCTCGATGCCCATCCTGACCCAATAGTGTCATCTCTGCGGTGGAATGAGTTACAGGCCCAGAGGCAATTTCAATTCCATCGACTGTGGTGATGACATCCGAGGTGGTCTTTTTGCAGAGAGATAGATTCATCCTAGAAGCCAACTCGTGGTCCACATAGTTTCCTACGGCCCCGCTATAAATGTATGCCCTCACTGCGTGCATACGTGATGGCTGCCTTGGATCTATAAGGACCATTGGTATGATGAAGTGCGAGGACTGAGTATCCTTCTTCAAGCTTGGCAAGCGGACCTCTACGCTTGTCGGGCGTGGTCGTTTCCCGAATCAGGCTGTGTTTGATTTTTATCAGCAACTCCGACTACTTTTTTAGATGTTTTTATAGGGCAATCCCGTAGAAAATGTCCTGAGGCCCCACAGTACAGACACAATTGCATCTGTCGTCTTCTTTCTCTTTCCTTTTGAGTTAAGGGTCCCTTGACCCCCCCCGATCTGCAACGGTTCTGAAACATCTGTTCCTTTGGGGGTAACATTGGGTTTAACCAATACCCGATTCTCGAACTTAGCTCGATCAGCCTTTCTATTCTGAAGTCGGTGGTCTAACTGGACCACTAAGTCTGTATATTCTGCACAATCCTGAGGTGGGTTCACAACTTGGGCCAAAACGTCTTTGAGTTCACCCCGAAGTCCACGATGAAATAATGTAATTCGTTTTACCTCTGGCCATCCGGTTTCCACCACTAACCTATTGAAAGTGGCGATATAGGTTGCAAAACTATTTTTCAAGGAACCTGGGATTGGTAACCCTAGGTCTCCTGGGGGCAACCAGATGTGGTCTCCCTCTCACTGTGCTTAGAGAGGCATCAGCTTCACCTCACTGATGATCCCCAACAAGGGTGAAACACGTGTATGGGGTTGCTGGTGGTACTCTCGTTCAGGTTGGAATTGCCATTGCATTTCGGTGCTGGACTGCCCCTGGGCAGGACAAAGACTGATATGCAAATGGATATTTCCCATCTGTGAAACGCACAGTGAGAAAAAGCAGTGGCTGCAAACTCTCAAGTGGTTAATAACCACTGAACAGGTTATCAAGCCTTGTTCTATCGAGAGAGGGGCGCCCGCTACCTTTGCAAACCAAATTTCAAGGAACCTGGGATTGGTAACCCTAGGTCTCCTGGGGGCAACCAGACGTGGTCTCCCTCTCACTGTGCTTAGAGAGGCATCAGCTTCACCTCACTGATGATCCCCAACAAGGGTGAAACACGTGTATGGGGTTGCTGGTGGTACTCTCGTTCAGATTGGAATTTCCATTGCATTTCGGTGCTGGACTGCCACTGGGCAGGACAAAGACTGTTATGCAAATGGATGTTTCCCATCTGTGAAAGGCACAGTGAGAAAAAGTAGTGGCTGCGAACTCCAAGTGGTTAATAACCACTGAACAGGTTATCAAGCCTTGTTCTATCGAGAGAGGGGCGCCCGCTACCTTTGCAAACCAAATTTCAAGGAACCTGGGATTGGTAACCCTAGGTCTCCTGGGGGCAACCAGACGTGGTCTCCCTCTCACTGTGCTTGGAGAGGCATCAGCTTCACCTCGCTGATGATCCCCAACAAGGGTGAAACACGTGTATGGGGTTGCTGGTGGTACTCTCGTTCAGGTTGGAATTGCCATTGCATTTCGGTGCTGGACTGCCCCTGGGCAGGACAAAGACTGATATGCAAATGGATATTTCCCATCTGTGAAAGGCACAGTGAGAAAAAGCAGTGGCTGCGAACTCTCAAGTGGTTAATAACCACTGAACAGGTTATCAAGCCTTGTTCTATCGAGAGAGGGGCGCCCGCTACCTTTGCAAACCAAATGGAATAGAAATAAGTTTGTTTTCTAACCTTGTCCCTTTCTTTCCTCTTTGTTTTAGGAGCTCTGGATTCGAGGCGGGCGTGGCAGAAGACTGGATGCAGGCTGCAGGCACGTTGTGTGTTACGCTGCTGGATGCAGAATAACGCGAAGCGTGTGTTGCTGGTCAGGTGTGGCTTAAATAGCCTCAAAAGGAGTCCCAGATAAGAAGTCCCCAGAACCACACCCAAATAAAAAATAGTCCCTTTCAGGCTTCATGTTGGATTGGGGTCATTTGCAGCATGGTCTGCCTGAGGTAAGTAATGACTATGAGCCTGGCGCCTTAGGCGCCAGGACTGATTCCTACTATGAGCCTGGTGCCTAAGGCGCCAGGACTGTACCCAGATAGCCCCTAGCCGGGGCTGCTGAGGTTTTACTAAATGTCTAGATGCCTGCTCCCGGGGCTGATGGGCTTGGTCCGGATGCCTGGGGGTAGGCATCATGACACAAACAGGGGAAACAAAGCCCATTGCCTACTCATCCCGCGCCTTAACACCAACAGAGCCACGACACTCACACATCGAGAAGGAGGCCATAGCAGTGTTGTGGGGATGCCGCCATTTCCACATCTATCTGTACGGACGGAAATTCAGGGGCCTACACAGACCACAAGCCCCTCATCCAAATATTCACAGGGTCATCTTCAGCCCCCCACCAGAATAGGGAAGTGGTTGCTCCACCTGCAACAATACGAGTTTGAGTTGGCATACCAAGCGAGCACCGACAACCCAGTAGACTTCCTATCCCGGCACCCACCCTTGGAGAAGTGAATGAGGCAGAAGAAACCGAAGAGCACATATGCCAGATCGTACACACTATGAAACCCAAAGCAGTCAGCATCAAGGACATTGTGGAGGCTACCCAGACCGACCCCTGCTGCAACCTGATCAAAAACACCACCATATGAGGCAAGTGGAAGCCCTTCCTCCGCACTGTACACAACCGCATGCCCGCGGCCAGAGACTTCCTCGCGGGCATGTTCCCAATACAACAAGAGCTGTCGGTCACCAGCGAAGGGCTAATCCTGAGAGGGGCCCGGATCGTGATCCCAAACAGTCTGCAGGACAAATCATGGTGTTGGCCCACGAAGGCCACCAAGGGATAGTCAGAACAAAAGCCACGATCCAACACAGAGTGTGGTTCCCACACATTGACACCAAGGTGGAGCAACTCATAGCAGCCTGTCTGCCGTGCCAGATATCAGGTGCACCGCCAAACCCTGAACCCATACAGACGGCAGAGCGGGGGTCCTCAAGATGGGACGCGATCAGCATTGATTTTTGCACGGTTCAGGAAGGGACATATCTACTGGTGGTCATCGATGACCATTCCAGATACCCAGAGGTGGAGATTGTATCCTCAACAGCAGCAGAAATAGTAATACCAGCCCTGGAAAAGATGTTTGCCACCCATGGCCTGCCACAATGCATCAAAAGTGACAATGGACGGCCATTCCACGGTACGGAGATCAAGTAGTACCTGGATGATCTGCACATTCAATACCACCACATCACGCCAGGGTGGCCACAAGCAAACAGCAATGTGGAAAGGTTCATGCGAACCGTCAACAAAGTACTACGTTCATCCAGGGCACATTCTAGCCCCTGGAGAATGGATCTGTACCGATTCTTACGAAACTATCGGGTGACACCCCACAGCTCCACAGGGCTACCACGGGCAGACATCATGTACGGGACATTGATAAACTCGTCAATTCCCCATTACCCAAGCAGGGACATAGACGCCTATGATAGTGATCTCACTCAACGAAGGAGAGTGGCTGCAAATGAACACATGAGCATCAGGAGGCATGCACGAAAGTCGGAACACCAAGTAGGAGACCAGGTGCTGGTGGTGCGAAACCCCACGACGACCAAGCTCAAAACACAGTATAATCATTTACCCTGGACCGTAACCCGAAAGGAAGGGACAATGGTGACGGCTGCACAACGGTATCAACTGATCACCCACCCGGAATGCCTCGTGGTTCAAGAGGGTGCCCCGACAAATGTGGGCTGATGGGGACCAGCAGACTCTGAGGAAGCGGAGACGCCACCGGAGGGTGCAAGCCAGCAACTCGAGGGAGAGGCGACCCTGAGGTACGAGTCAGACGAACCACCCGACGGACCGGAGGAGGCATCTCCAAATGATGAAGGTGAGCGTAAGCGGGGAACCAGTCGGGGACAGGCCCAAGGCCAGGGCCTTATTCATTAAGGACAGCACTGAGGGCCCTGGAGAAGCTAAGAGACCCTGGCGGTAGGGGGTTAACGGACCGGTAGAGCTGCCGGCCTGTTAACCCCCTACCGCCTCATTACGAGGCCTCCTCGCGAGACACGCTAAGGTTGCCTGGTAAAACCAGGCGGCCTTAGCGGGTCCCGCAAGCAGACCAGTATGCAAACAATGGGTCCGTTGTTTGCATCCTCCCCTATGGGGGCATGGTGATGTACCGGGTTCGGGTTCCTTGAATGGGGAAATACCGGGCCCTCCAAGGTCGGACTGGCCCGGTATTTCCCCATTCAGGGAACCCAGACCCAGTACCCGGTATGGGGGTAGCCATGCCACAAATGGCGGGGCCAAATTTATCCAAGGCTTATTTCTGAAGATCCATTGGGCCAAATGTATCCAAGGCTTATTTCTGAAGATCTCGACCAGCAAAGAAGCACCTACCTCATGATCTAAAGCGATCGTGGTCCCAATTTACAAGAAGGGCAATAGAGCTGATCCTGCCAACTACCGGCCTATTGCCCTTCTTGATACAATAGGAAAAATATTTGGTTCCTTTCTACGTCAAAGTCTGGTTCAGTGGGCATGTAATGCTGGAAAATCAGACTGTCGACAAACTTGGTTCACGCCACAAGTAGGCGTAGATGTAAATCTTATCCTACTAACTATTTTGAAATGAACAGACCTTGAGTCAAAAAAACCTTTTTTTTTGCTTTCGTTGACTTATGACAAGCATTCGATGCAATCAACCGTCAAAAACTATGGGCCAAATTACGATCATGGAAATGCCCTGAACAGCTCTTGGACCCAATTATCGCCCTACATTCCAACACGACAATTCCGATAAGATTGAATTCGCAAGGCAATCTTACCCCATCAATAAAGACATTTAAAGGGGTAAAACAGGGCTGCCCACTCACAGCGGATCTTTTCAAATTATTCCTTGCTGATCTGCCGGATTGGTTGGATGCAGTCCACAGCTTCCCCCCCAAAGATAAATGGAACGGAATTGAAATGTCTGATCTATGCTGACGACATTGTCTTAATTGACCAAACACAGATAGGGCTACAGCGTCTTATTCAGAGGCTAAACGAATATCTGATTGCCAATGACCTGTCCCTCAATACTGAAAAAAAAATCATGTGTATTGGACACACCTCCTCAAGAAAGGATAAACAATTCAGATGGGTCATTCAAAACAAGTGCCTAAACACTGTGAAAACAATTTGTTACTTGGGAGTCTTGATAAATGATTCCGTCTGTGAAGCCAGTTGGTGCGACGACTTAATAGATAGAACAAACATCTTAAGCTTACAAGGAGCTAAAATCAACAAGGAATATGGAAAATGTTTAATTGCTCCTGGAACTATGTTCTATTTGCAGAAACTAATACCCACTCTCACTTTCGGTGGAGAAGCAGGTTGAAATTTGAATCAAACCCTTTGGCACAGTCTCGAAGGAAAGTTCTGGAGAAGAGTATTGGGCCTCCCAAATTACATCTCAATTAATGCCCTACGATATGAATTATCTTTAAATTCATTATATATGACGATCGTCTGGAAATCGCTATCTTTCCTTCGAAAAATGTCTCTTCCATCAGAAATTCCTGCGTATAAAATCTTTACCATTGGAAATGACTGCCCACATTCTTCACTTCTAACATCATAGGTGAACAAATTAAAAACAATAATGGTTGACACAAATATCAGTGAGGCTGAACTTCTATCTCGTCCTCAACATGCCAAAAAAAAAGCTTGAGATTTGGGATTGGATCGCTACATACAACAGTCGGTCATCCCTTAAATCAACATTGCCCCTTTCTCGAAGCATGATAAAATTACATTTTCAACCGAAGTATCTTACGAACTGCCTATCACGTCATCATAGGAGTCCGTTCTTAAGTTTCCGCTTAAATGCTCTATGCACTAAAAAAATGCAATGGTTGCGGCATCATAAAGATTTTAGGGACAACCAATGTCGATGTTGTGATTCTCAGGTCGTTGAGTCCTCAAAACATCTTGTAACCAAATGTTCCATGCTGATTTCTCAACGGGATCTCCACCTGAGCAAATTCAAGCCCCCTTTTTACGATGCGGAAGACTGGTGGGACCTAGTTGTTGCTGGCAGAAACATCAATCTCTCATGCAGCTTAATCAACTTTTTAGATATGATTTTGAAGGATGATCCGATGTGAGCTGACCTTCACCATAATTATGGAAATGGAGACTTTTGTTTTGGATTGCCTCATGAAGAGACTTTTCAAATCTCATGAAGGGAGAAAAAGTATTGGAAGTTTGAGATACAATTCGTTTCTGTTTGCTGCTTTTTTCTCCCTCTTTTCTTTGTCTCTTTTTTCTGTTTTTTTTCTTTCTTCCTTCCATGAGTCTGTTCCGAGATTCTTTTCTCTTAGAGTTGATTAAGTTGGTCTGGAATCCAATACTGGCTAAGGATGTTGACTTAATGTAACAAAAGTTTGATATTATATATTGAACTGTAGTTTTACAATAAAATAAAAAATAAAAAAAATGGCGGCATGGCTACCTCCATAGTCGTAATGAGTGGTAAAGTGACCTTGAGGGGGTGGTCAACAAAACTGTGCTGGACTACAGTGCACAGAAGAGTTAAGCTAAGTTGTTGACATAGTTACCAAGGTTATGTGTTATTGTATTCTGTTGGGGAAAAAAGGGTGAATGTTGTGTACGCCTTACGTCCCACGAGGGCGATGACATAAGGCACAAGGAAATATAGGGCTCGCCCCGCTGCACGTGCCGGCAGTTACGGGCACACCACAGACAACGCAGGCCCCCTTTCTGTTCTCCCTTCAGCCGGCGCACCGGCACGGAGGAACAGAACAGTGCTGACGCACCACCGGTGGAGCTTAAGACTGCACATAAGTCTGGGTAGTGTATTTTAAAGGAACTACTAAAGGCAATTTAGCTGTATTCAAGTCAGCACAGTATGTAAAATATCCTGCAGCTCGATCTCCTCCAACCGCTTGGGTGTATTGGACCCCTTGGAGAAGCCTTTCAAGTTCTCTAGGTCAAGTTGTTGTTCCTTCTCAGTTTCCATAGGTAAACTATTTTGTAGGGGAAGGAAAAAAAGGGAGTCTACTTCAGAACATATGTATTCCTCCACTGAGGGAGGGCCTTTATATCATGAGAGGAAAGTAGGGCCCCCAGGCAGGTGGTGAATCCCTTTTGATGTATGTTCTAGTAAAGGCCCAGATCTGTCTCTCTCCAGGTGAGAATCAAAGGGTCTTTATAGTAGTTTCTGTAACAAGAGACAAAGTTGCTTTGGTTGCAAGTCTTCATACTAAGGGGGTGGAGGGAGGTAGGCAGCATTTCTACCAGGAAAAGACAAAGGGTTCATCAAATTAAGAAATGTGTTTACTCCCAAATAAGCAGAGAAGACTAGGTTTAATGGAGATGTCAAACATTGGGAGTCATTGTCCCCTAAGAGGGAGTCACTCCTGGTGAGATGCCACTTGCCCATACCCCTAGGGAGGGTCTTGCATAGCCGGCTCACCTCCCTAGTCTCAACTGGGGTGACCCCCTGGGGGAGAAGAAACTAATGCCCTGGATTCGTAACAATGGCCATTGTCATCAGGTTACTTATACATATGGTGTTTTGTGAAACATAATGATTAACTACGTAGAATAATAGCTAAGGCTAGCCTGCAATCTTACTCCGAACCAAATAAATTCCTGGATTTGAAATCACGTTTTTAACTGTTAGCATTGCAGTGAGCACGATAAAGCGCAGTGAAAGGAAATGGCAACGTTCTGCTGGGGAGCAGACTAGACTCAATGCCAGTTGTGCTGGTTGATCATCCCTGTCTGACTGAAAAGCTAATCACCTTTCATAGGCCACAAATTGCTGGTTCATGCGTCAGAAATGCACTATGCTGGTTGCAATCACGCAACCAAAACTGAGACCTGAGGGTCTTTATGGGGTGGTTGATTGTTTTCCCCATCAAGATCCTGATCAGAAACCTTCTTCACTGCCTGTTCTCTGATGATCAGTGAACCCACAAGACTCCTGGCACGCGCAGGCCGCGAGGGTCCAATATAGTAAAAGTTACTACTGCACTCTTAGACCATAGTCGCATTTCCTCTATACTGAGGGCCTGATTCATTGAAGTGTTTTATAATGGCGCAATCTCATAGGAAAACATTTTTTTTAAACAATTTTTATTATTTTATTAACAAAGAAAAATAGAGTGAATTGACTCTGTTAGGAATGGTGCTCTCAGTTTGCCCTAAAAATAGGGAATGTCCACTTTTGCAATGTATGTTCGTATTTTCGTGAAGATTCAAATTAGAAACTGTGCATCATTTTCTTAATAAATATATTTTTTATTTCACATCTGATTGCTGTGACGTCTTTCTTGAATATGCTACTTCATATTCAATGAGGCCTGGCATAAAGATATTGGCTCGAATTCTATGTACGTTTGCCAATGCATTTCAGTTATTAAAACCTTCGTCAGGGCCATACAATTATTTCGTTATGCCCAATCGTTCTCTATTTCAAAACAATGAATCAACATAATCATAAAATAATCATTTGACAGTAATTCCAAAAACAAATGCATGCAATCACACAAACCCATTCCAAGATGTGTTTTTAAATGTTCCAACAGTGAGGTGGTGAATAGGAAAAACAGAAAAGAGAAATCTTTATTAGAGATCAGAAATGTTACTCGCCTTGCGATATTCACTTAAACCATGTGGCAAATAGGTAATTAGTTAAGAGTACCTTATGGTTCAAAGGGCTCTGGGTCCAGTAGAAGAAGTGTCCAATCTGAGTATACCTGTTAATGTTACGTGAAAAGTTATCAGACTGAGGTATATCACTCAGCACATTGTAATATGGAGCGCGAGACACACTCTTAACCGTTACTCAGCGAAATCGCTCTGTGCTGGTCAAACGCGTCTGCAGGGGCGCAAGCGCGAATGACGGGAGCAGACTGCTGCTCCCGTCATTCCGTCATTTTGGATTGGACACTTCTTCTACGGGACCCAGAGCCCTTTGAACCATAAGGTACTCTTAACTAAATACCTATTTGCTACACGGTTTAAGTGAATATCGCAAGGCGAGTAACATTACCGATCTCTAATAAAGATTTCTCTTTTCTGTTTTTCCTATTCACCACCTCACTGTTGGAACATTTAAAAACACATCTTGGAACGGGTATGTGTGATTGCATGCGTTTGTTTTTGGAATTACTGTCAACTGATTATTTTATGATTATGCTGATTCATTGTTTTGAAATAGAGAACGATTAGGCATAACGAAATAATTGTGCGGCCCTGACGAAGGTGTCAATAACCGAAATGCATTGGCAAACGTACATAGAATTCGAGCCAATATCTTTTTGCCAGGCCTCATTAAATATGAAGTAGAATATTCAAGAAAGACGTCACAGCGATCAGATTTGAAATAAAAATATATTTTTTAAGAAAATGATCCACAGTTTCTAATTTGAATCTTCACGAAAATACAAACATACATTGCAAAAGTGGACATTCCCTATTTTTAGGGCAAACTGAGAGCACCAGTCCTAATAGAGTCAATTCACTCTATTTTTCTTTGGTCATATTTTGGGTCCTTATGCCATAGGACCTATATAGACTGGTAGCCCCAGCTAAAACTTCAACTAGTGCAATACGATTGTATAATTAACGCACAGAAACGACACGTAGTGGCCTCCTTCAACTCCTTTGTATTATTTTATTAACAACACATCAAACATTTCAAACATTGAGAACGTTCGTGTCACATCGTCAAATTCACATGTTGTGCATCACAGTCCTCCCTCTACCAACCCCCTTAACTCAAGCCCCTGCTTCAATGCCACCAGCTTGCATAACTCCAGGCTTGTCCTCCTCGTCACTCCCCCTCATATCATCCTCACTAAGTTCGGCCTGGGGGGTCCCACCATTGTGGACACCAATTGTCTCCACACTATCAGGGGTCCCGCTTCCTCCTCCCCTCCCCTACTGATTGCTTCATACCAGACTACCGTTTTTGCATCTGCCCACTTCAGGAGGTCAGCCCACCACATCTCTATTCCAGCCCATTGAAATTCTTCTTTTGGCCAGGATGTAGGCCAGGTCTTTCATCTTACTAATGTGCTTAAGGTTGCATGGTCTGGCAAAACCCCCCCAGAATGCATGCCCAAGCTGACTCCACCTCCAGTGTAATCCCTTTTTCGGCCAAGCGTGGCTTGACCTCAATCCAGAATCTACCCACCTCCGGGCAAGCCCAAAACATGTATAACATCCCAGCTTCCACCTCCCCGCACCTTGGGCATTTCTGTAACACTGAACTTCCAAACCTAGCAATTTTGCTAGGGGTCATGTATGCCCTATGAGTAACACATAACTGGATCTGCTGTAGCCTCACGTTTCGGGACACCTTCTTGTGATACTTTTGGACCCTGTCCCATTGTCCATCTGGCATAGGTTCTCCCACCTCCTCCTCCCAGTTCCGCCTCAGGTGTAGCAGCTCCTTGCCCACCCTAGTCATCAACAGTTCATATATGCGGGATATTTCGTGCCCACCCTCTGAGATATCATACATCGTCTCGATGACCGTATCCGGTTGCTCCGCTAGCACTGCCCCAGGCCACCTCTCTCACACCCGTTTGATAATTCTAGTGTGAGTGATATATTGGCCTGTGTGCACCCCCATGTCCTCCACTAGTCTCTGGAAATCTAATGCCTCTCCCTCTTGCCATACATCTCCGAGGGTCGCAAGGCCCATCAGTTCCCAATATCTAGGGATCACTTTAATCGTTTGCGGGTCCTCCCCACATAGCGCCACTAGCGGCACCTGCAGGGAGCATGGGGACAGGCTTCCCACTACTCGCCATGCTTTGTTCTATATTTCCCAGCCCAGTACCAGCAGTCTTGCTCGTCCTTGCAACAATGGTTTGGGCAACCACACCACCTCTCTTAGAAAGAAGGGGGCGGTATTCTTGTACAAAAGCCTGGTTTCGGCCATCTCTTCTTTGGACAACCACCTGGACACATACTGAAGCTGTCCCGCCAGGTAGTATATCTCAAAGTTCGGTAGGTTTATGCCCCCCCCGTCACACGGGTTTTGCAGCTTCCAAAGGGCCACCCTGTTCCTGCACATTGTGCCATATGAAACCCCTGCACAAGCTGTGGAGTTTCCCGAAAAAGCGTTTGGGGGGCATGTGTGGGATGTTCGTAAAATGGTGCAGCAATCTCGGTAGGACCACAATCTTCATCAAGGCCACCCTTCCCACCATCGCTAGGGGTAGTTTGGACCAAACCCATGCTATTCTTGATGCTTTCCGCTGCCCTTTCTGTATTATATTTGTGTTTCTCCTCGGCCGTATGATATATGTCGATACCCAGGTATCGGAATGTCCTGGTCTGCCAGGGTATCGGCAAGACCGGTAGGTTCCAATGCCGGGCCCCCTTGTATCTACCCAAGGGAAACATGCACGATTTCTTGGGGTTTACCACTATGCCCAAGAGGGTGGCATAGCGTTCCATCACCTTCATGACGTATTGTAAGTTTTCCTCTGGGAAGCGCAGCTATAGCAGCATATCATTGGCGTACAAGGGTATGAGGTGTGATCCTCCCTTTGTGGGGATCACCATTTCCCCATACTGTTGTCTGAGGCAGATTTCCAGTGGTTCCAGAGCAAGGATGTAGAGCATGGGCGACCAGGGGCAGCTCTGTCTAGTTCCCCTATTGAGTAGCCACTTGTCTGAGATTATTGCGCCAGTTTTAACCCTGGCGATCAGGGAGTGTCATGATCTCTGCTTCCAAAAGGTCAGGGTTTTCCCAACTCCCTTGGAAGCAGATCCATAACCCAGGTTCCGAGGGCCAACCAGTCCCAATTGCGACCTTTTGGACCCAGTCCTGGCGCCAGTGGCACCAGGCTCATAAATGTGCCCAGTCCCAGCGCTGGAAGCGCCGGGCTCATAATGCTTGGGTGGACTTACCTGCAGCAGACCATGCTGCTTACTTGCCTGCCAGCTGAGCCTCTGATCCTCTTCTGTTTGGAACTACTTTTCCTGTTGGGTGGGGCAGGAGCCACTCCCTAGATTCAGAACACTGGAACTCTTCTGGAAAGCAGGAACTCTTTTCTTACCTAGGCGTGGCTGTGGAAGGAGACACCTAAGCACTACAGGAGGCTATTTAAACCACACCCGGTGGATGAATCTTGCTTTGCGTTATTCTGCATCCTCTGCAGCAGAACGCTCATCGTGTCTTCTGCATCGGATCCTGGGCCTAAGGAAAAAGGCTTACCATCCTGAATCCAGTCTTCAGCAACACCTATAAAGACAAGAAAGAACAGGTTAGCATTCCGGCATCTGAAAGACAAAGGCTTACCTACTCTTCGTGCGCTCCGGAGGTCTTCACACTGCATTCCGGCATCTGAAAGACAAAAGCTTACCGACTCTTCGCACGCTCCGGAGGCCTTCGGCGCTGCATCCTGCATCTGAAAGACAAAACAAGGTGCGTTTAAAGACATTGGGGAACTTTAATACTCACGTGCCATTACTCCTTTCCACATCAACCCCAGTGGGTATTCCGGCACCCTGCAGCCGCTCCGAACTCGTACCTGCAAAATAAAAGACAGTTAGAGCGCATCGTGAAGCAGGCAACAAGCGCTTACTTACGTGCTTCCAGGCGCTTCTATTCATCATACGGACTCCATCTTCAACTCACTTCAGCCCGTCATCCGCCATCGCCGGAACCTGCAAAACAAGAGACATCATTGCTAAAGACTTTAAAGACAATAGAATTACTCGAAACTTACCGTTCGTGCAGTAAACGACGGACAGCAGTCCTCTGAAGTCAAGAGGCCTGCGCTACCGATCCAGTGAAGAAACTGGTTACAGCACCCTGCCCCGAGGCAGATGGAGAGCTTGGCATTCACTTACCTAAGGTGAGAGCGTTAACCTTTGGGGGTCTACAGGAGAGCAAAAAAGGAAAGAGATAGGGACACCCCAATAACCCCAGTTCATTAATCCCATATTTTCTGTCTGCAGACATCTTACTCTTGAAGTCAGGCATACAGTGCACAGAGGTCCAGCCCAAAGAGCCAACCGGGTGCTACACATCACCTTTGAAGATACGGTAGTCGCCCAGTCAAGACCGGCGCCTCTGCGAGAATCAGGTGAGCGTTACAGGGAGCTGTATACCATTTTGGCCCACTTCAGGTACCCTGGCCCCATCCCATATTCTTTCAATGTCGCTAGCAGCCACGGCCACCTCACAGAGTCAAAGGCCTTAACGCATCCAGCGAGACTATCGCCATTTCGCCGGGGTCCTTCTCTGTCTGATCAATAATGTGGTGGAGTCTCCTATGGTTATCGGTTATGTTCCTGCCTGGAATGTAGCCTGTTTGATCGGGGTGTATCAGTTTCCCGATAACTCATTTGAGCCTATTTGCCAGCATAGCCGTGAGGATTTTACTATCTTGGTTGAGCATTGATAGGGGTCTGTATGACCCACAATCTGTGCTTGGCTTGCCCTGTTTCAGAAGCGGAATGACCACCGCCTCCCTCAGGGACTCCGGCAGCCTCCCTCGTTCAAACGCCTCATTTAGCATGGCCAGCAGCGGGAGAAGAACCCCCTGCTTATACGTCTTGTCAAATTCACTTGGGATCCCGTCTGACCCCGGGGCCTTACACATGGGTAGATGATGTATCACTGTCTCTAATTCTTCTAGTGTGATTGGGGCGTTCAGGTCCTCCCGTTCCACATCATTCAATTTGGGCAAGCTTATGTCTTCCAGTGTTTCCTGAATATCCCAACCCATCTCCTCCCCCATGTCCTCATAAAGGTGTTTATAGAATCTGAAGAACCCCTCGTTGACTCCCTCCTGGGTATCCCAGGTCTGGCCATCTTCCTCTTTTATCTCTCTGACCACTGGTCTTGGCGTTTCGTTTTTGTATAACCATGCTAGCAGCCTTCCTGGTTTGTCTCCCCCGGCATGTTGCCTTTCGACGTATTTTTTATAGTTCAGTTTACATAGTATGTCCCAATGATCCCTGCTAGTCTGTTGCAACAGATTCATCCGTTCGGCATCCTCTTGTGAGGTGCTCCCCCTATGCATTATTTCTTCTAGCTACTTCTCTGTACCCTGAGTGGGAGGAGAGGACATTCAAGCCCCCCCCTTTATTTCCATGCTTCCCAGGTGGGCCCAGTCATGCCTGCTTCAAGTCCAGGGCCTCATGTGGGAACACCTCAGGAAACCACCACCCCTTTCGTACAAATACACTTATGATTGCTGTCACATTCTTATATATTACATTATAAGGTTACGTCAAGACTCCATTTTGTACCACTCAGATTCCATCTTGCAAATAGGCGAGAGGGTGTTCAGATTTCATCCCGACCTGCAACTGTCTTTGAGAGCACACAGTCAGTGTGGCGCTTCCCCCCGTCACCTCCCCTTTGCTGCCCGCACAACTGCCTGGTTCCCATGAGAAGGCTGGCAGCAGAAGAGCAACAAGATCTGCACTGTATCACTTGCCGTCTATACTCCCTCTATTGACTCAGAGACCGCTCTGGGAGGAGGCGAAGGCCAGGGCTATCTGTCTCCGTAAAACCTGCCCTGCACCCTTTAGACCTGGGCTGCAGACACCTTATCCCTGTGTACCCCAAAGCAGAGTCAACAACAAGAGAGACTTTTAAAGTGACAAATGTATTTTCCCTTTCTTACTTATGTGAACAAACGAAGGACCTCTCCTTGTATTTGGAATACATGTAAACCCCTGCCGACACCTTCAATAAACCAATAAGCTAAACTGGGTAAATATATATATATATTAGGGGTGTCACGGTATTAGTTTTATGACGGTACAATAACCTTCTTGCCAAACGACGGTATATCATGGTTATCGCGGTATAGCAGGTGGAGTTAACTAATCTTAACAAATATTTTCTAAAAGGTCAAACATTGTCAGATTAATCATCACAAACAAAACCAGGCATCCAGGGCCAGAATTGGGCTTTTCAACATACTTTCCACTGAAATGCCACCCCTTGCTTCCACCAAACACAAACACACGTGTGGAGAGGAGGAGAGGGGAGGGGAGGTGAGCCCTGCTGCGACTGGCAAAGGAAACTGAATAGCTTTTCTTAAGTGGTCATTTAGGCTTTTAGCTCCCCCACTGGCCACTGGTTAAGATGAACATGTTGCCATCTTCATAACCTGCATGCCACAGATCAATGGAGTCTGATGGTAGTATACGCTTGTGCGCATACACACATGCACACACACTCTCTCTTTACGTTACAGCCTTTAGTTTACTTGCGGGCCAAAAGGTGTTCAGTAATCACGGACATGTTACCCTTTGGTATGGCAGCAGGGAATACCAGGGAGTACATTTCGCAGTGTGATTTATTATATATAAATTCAATGATAGAACCAGGGAAATCCCCCATTGTCATATGTTTAGAAAACATCCATTATAAATATATAAACCCCAAAGCCGCCAACCCAAAGTAAACCCTTTTCCTTCTTGGCACTGTATTTATTCTTCCTTTTGCTAACATAGTGATTTTGTGTCAGGCACGTGTGGTTTATGGAATGGCATTAAAAACTGCTCCAACTGAAACTACGTGGCAGACGGCACATCCAACAGTGCAAGACCAAGACTGTGCAGCACTTGCTTACTGCAGCCTTTCCAAATCAGATTGAAAAGCACACTTAACGGTATGAACGGTATATCGGTATAAACAATGTGACGGTTATTATTGTTCAATTAAGTGGTTCACGGTATCTTTAACGGTATACCGTAATACCGTTACATCCCTAATATATATATATATGTATAGGCATGCATTAGAGGTCTTTATGATAGCCTGTCCTATTGAACTCAGAGTGTGCGTTGACTTATAACTTTCAAATGCCAGCACAACTAACGTGCAAAAGAACCAGAGACCTATGCGAACTCTCACAATGCTACCTCGCTGTTAATAATGCAGAATGTAGGTCTAGGCATAGCATGAGACTGAATCATGTGAACTGCTTATCAAACTTAGTTATTCATGTTGTATTGATCGTGCACCAGCCATCCCTTTCCCACTACCCCCTTGTTCTTGCGTTGTGAAGATGCCCAAAAGCATGTGAAGTTTGAACAATGTTGTAGTGTATTCCTCTCAAGTATAGAAGCAGCTAAGTGCACACGAAGCAGTAACCTGCTATATGGAAATATAAAAGACCCCTGCCACTTTTTCTCAGTGATGTGAACCTGAAGGGCCTTAAGCCGGTGTCCAGTTAAAGTTTCGAAAACAAAAGGATCGAATGCAAAAGGTGAGAGTGCATTCGACCGAAAACCAAAGGATCGAATTTCTTTTTTTTAAATGTATTTTTTGTGTGCTCTAGTTTAGCTTTAAAAGGGTGTTTTTACACCACAAACAGGGGTTAGGGGAGAACCCCCCCCCCAAAAAAAAGTGATTTTTTTTTTGGTGGAATTGACTCGACCCTTTTGTCATTCGATCTTTTTGATTCAGTACTATGACCTATAACCCCTTAAACCCATTCCAGAGCACCCAGTCCCAGTGTAGAGTTATGTTGTTTAGACACCTGATCAGAGAGGCCCCTCGAAGAAAGGACACGTCCTCAGATGAAATGTGTTTCCTGAAATCCATTTGCAGTAACCATATACCCCTGCCTCCCCCTGTCAATAATGAAGAAATGCCCCCAACTCGGTATCCAAATAGGTTTATATGTTTTGACATGAAAACAATATCCTTGGTAAAAGGCACATAAGGGGTGTCGAATATTGGAAAATCATGCTTTGTTTTTTCATGTGCAACCTACTGACTTTTTTGTCAGGCGAAATCGGTAAGTGTATGACCGGATGGGAATGTGTGGCCACAAGGGCAAAATGTGATAGGGCCAGGATGAAATGTGTCACATCTTCGGAAGTTGGACAGATGAGCCCGGATGAACTTCTGACCCAGCACACCACATCATGATGTCAACTCACCACCCACCCATGGACCAATCAGCCATCGCCAACCATATAGCACCCATAGGTGCCTCCTCTTAGTGTCCAATCCCAATCAACCATGTGCCCCCTAGGTCTCCCCCTTTTTGGCGCGTCATTATCTGTATAAGAATGAAATGTAACATGTTTTCTGCAGAGCGCTCTCGGCGTGAGCAGAGTATATTCTGTTTGCCCTAACTTTAGATAAAACCTTTGACATCACTCTCACTTGGTCTTGGTATTATTCCCTTCTCAGATGTACCTTTATTGACTCTGTTGGTAGTTCTCCGACAGGCCTGTGGGGGCCTCTCACCTTCATTGGTGACCCCGACGCGATTGCATTCTTTCCCGTCCTTCTGGCACGAGACGCACCCCTGCTTTGACCCTGAGCGTGCTCCCTCAAGAGCTACCCGCCAACGGCAACCGGTACACTTAGACGTGCGCACGCAGTAGGGCGAGCAGGTATGGGATCCCTCTTAACAAAACCCATACATACCACTCGCCAGAGCCGGGCGTGGTCTTTGAGCGAGGAGCAGCAGCCTGCCGATCGGGTCCAGAGGGTCTCGGATCAAGACGGACACGTGAGTATTAAGCGCGAGTGATATTAAAGGCGCGGGTGGGAGTCAGATTAGGAAGGGTTGAAGGTGCAAGGAAAATAATTTGGGTAGCACCGTAAGAGTGTAAAGGTTAATTAGAGGGGGAGTGACAAGAGGTTCTGGAGTCTGGGGTCTTTTCCTATCTTTCCTACTACTCTCCTCCTATCGCATATGGCCATTAGGACGGAAATGAAGTAAATAAGGGATAAGGAGTTAACAGGGATCCTGTCTCCGTAGGGAGTAGAAGGCGGCGCCGCATAGTGCTATCTCGACTAGTACAGGATACAGAGGTAGAAGAAGTTGAAGTGAAAAGGGAAAAAATAAAAGAGATCATGGGGTCAGTAGAGAGACCCAGAATATTAGGTAGAAACGCCTTTTCTGACCTTTTTTCTTATCTCATTCTTCTCCTTGCCCTCCAAAGTGGGTGGATTGGTACAAGGGAGGGGAAGGGGTTAAAACTTGGTAAAGTAGCAAGGGAGTAGATGAGAAGAACGGGACATTGGGAATGGTGGGAAGTGTTATGTTTGTGCCTATGTTTTCGTTGTCTATGTAAACGTTAAATTTCTGCTTCGTATGTGAAATGACTACTTTTGGTGTACAATGTGCAATGCAGACTCGTTGATTCAAAAAGGGAATTGCTTGGTACATAGTGTAGTGTGAAAATATTAGAAGGTAATTAAACAGTTGAGATTTGTAACACAGAGTAAGTTGAGTATAAAAGCAACGAATAAATACAAAGCAGGCCAACCAGGTAAGGCATTGTAAGAGTGAGGTACCATGGGTGCAGAAACTCCCCTTGCTCATATCTGTGCGACACTACCAAGTTATGCTGACAAGATTAGAATGTACCACGAACAGTGGATTACCGAATTGAAGGGGGAGGGATCGCCCCAAGTATGGCCAGAAGCGAGGTCTTTTGATAAGGAAGTATTGGATATGGTCGCCACTTGTTTGTTCATCAAGTACAAGGGAAAGCAGTTCCATAATAGGAGAGAAATATTAGATTTGTGGCGCCTATTTGAGGAGGTGCCCCCAGGTAAAGATAGCAAACAGAATGCATCTCCCCTGACAACAGCTGGCAATGCAGTACCGCCCACTCGAGATGAAAAGGACAGAGGTAACGTGTCTATCCCTTGGTGTCAAAACCAGAACCTGCTGAGGGGTACAGTAACCCCGTGTATGTAGCACAGCCCCGCCTGTACACAAGCCATCTGCTACTGCACCACCCCCATATGAGAGCCAAAGTATAACACGACCTTTGGATAGCTCAACGGTCGATATCGGAAAATTAGCCCAAGATCTGGAATCATGCCTCACAATGGCCCGCACAGAACTGTCTCGTATAAGGGCGCTAGGGGAAGGGGGTGGGACATCCACCCCACGGGCAAACCGAGATGACACTCCCCCACCGAGTACGGGAATGGGGGAGGATGGATGGAAGAAGGGAGAGATCTTGTTCCGAATTAATGATACCCAAACGCGAATAATAGAAATAAACACTGAAGAAAACATGCAGGAAGAAGGAGAGGCACTATCGGAGAGAGAGGAGGAGGACTGGAGTGACATAGAACAACAGGAGGAGGACAGAAGGTTGGGGGTCGCCGCCAGGGTTGCATCGGTCACAGAAGGGTTGTCGCCAATAGAGGAATGGGCAGGGAGGCCGAGAAACAGGACGGGGCATATAGCGGCGGTCGGAAAGAACGGGAAGAAGGTGAGTACAAAGAAGGGGGGAACATTTTCAGCTGCCTTTGATATACCGAGGGGCGGGAAGGCCAAATTACATACCATGGGACCAAATGGACATGGCCAACCTGTTACCCCGACTTTCTGGAGGCGCCAGCAAGTGGATTTACGCATTCAAAAAATACACGGCAGGAGTGCCCTTGGCAGTGGGGGATGTTAAGAGCCTGTTTGTGTCTGCGGTGGGCGATCAGGCTACCCGGGTCTGTGCAAAGGCGGGTTCCAAAGGAATAACGCTAGATTGTGACCGCCATGATGGGGCCTCGTTTAACACAGTGCGCGTGTGGGATGTGCTGAGGGAAACATTCCCATACACCCCTGATTTACAGTCAGTGATGCAATGTACCATGAATGATGAGGAAAATGCAATGTCCTTCATCCTTCGGGTGCAGGACATGTGGAGAGCGGAAACGGGTACGCCTGGGATCAATCCACGTCCCTGCTCTACTTTATTATTAAAAGAGGGCTCCCAAAGGAAGTGCAGAAGACCCTTGATAAAATAACTAGGATGGAAGCCAAGGGGTGGCCTGAAATTCAAGGCAGCATAGTGCACCACTGCAAAAGGATCAAAGAGAAAGAGAAGGAGATAGCACAGCGGCGGTTGGCAGACGAGGCTAAATGAGTGCAGAGTAAATTACTAAAGGTCAATGCAGCGGTAGTCACCAGCGCGGGAGGAAGAAGACGGGCAGATGGGAATCCCAATGCAGATGGTGGCAAACTGGACAGGTAACAGCCAGGAAGAATGGGGAGAAGAGAACGGGTACGAAGGGCAACAGTGGCAGTCGAGAGGTGGGCGAGGAAACAGAGGGGGATTTAGAGGGCCAAGTGGAGGGGGTGCAGGTTATGAAGGGCCGCAAGGGGGAATGCACGGGCAATGTTGGCAATGTGGGAGGTGGGGCCATTTTATGCAAGAGTGTCGAAATAGGCCAAGTAACTCATACGCCAGTGGACATCCTCACCCGGGAAGCCCGTATGGGTTGCCAATGGGTAGTGGGAGGAGAGACAGCCAGCCCGATCACAGGCACACTGGTGAGCACCCCATATCCCCGCAGAACTCATCTACACACCCCCAGTGCCACAACCATGCCGCCCACATGCGCAATCAAACTTATGCCACTACCGTCAATGGGGCCCCAGCAGCACCATGCAGGGGAACTGCCGTAGTAACGGGGAATGTTTTTGATATGGATGAACTTCTGTGGCACTCAGCATAGGACAGCCCACAGAGAGCACTTCCGTGACCAGTACCATCGGTAACCCGGGATGCAGCAGAGGAACCACTCGTAGGGGCAGCAATAGGAAACAATTCATTTTCATGGTGGATTCGGGAGCGGAAAAATCATGCCTTAATGAAGGCAGGTTTCCACTTTCAAATCGGACTTTGGAAATGCAGGGGTTCTCTGGGGCGGTGGTCGAGGTTCCATACACAGAAGAACTAGACATAACAGTGGGAGGGAAGACTGTACGGGTCCCCCTCATGTATTACGAAGAATCGCCCATTAACTTGCTGGGAAGGGACCTTCTTAGTAAACTCAATATGTCCATCTCATTTACAGAGAGAGGGACAGTATGCTCCACACCTGGCATATGCACGATACAGGCAATGTTATTAATACACACTCGAGCAGGCTTCCCGCAAACACGAGGCATACCTGTGAATCCTGACATGTTCATACAGGGGCTAAGAATACTAACACGAGTGGTGCCAGAATTAAAGAACAACAAATGGAGAGTGCCCTCTGAATTCATATTTTAACCTGTGGCAGACCCAGAAATAGTGCCAGGGTCCATTGTGCCCCTAGACATACACGCCGTGCAAGTATCAGCGCAAAGGAAAGCAGTGATAGCAATGGACATGCAGGGGTGCCAGTGGAGAACTGTACTGTGCATTGACGCCAATATGGCCCTGCAAGACTTATCAGATGAAGAACATTTTAGCGACACAGAGGACACAGGGGAGATAGTGATGGAAATTGCAATCCCTTGCGAAATAATGATCCAAAGGCGAGAAGTACAGTTACCCCTTGTAGCCATGATCAGAGCCCCACCAGCATATTTTGAAGAAGATAGGTCCCTGGTGCCTCAGCAGCTGTGGACAACAAGCCCACATGACGTAGGGCTGCTACACAAAGTAACACCAGTAAAGATTAAGCTCAAACCTGGGGCCATTTTACCCCCGAGTAAAACAATATCGTATATCCAGGGAAGCGGAGGAAGGAATAAAAGATACAGTTTATGCACTAATAGTGCAGGGCATAATAGTACCTTCTAGCTCACCATAACACTTGTATTTACCCGATTAAGAAAGCAAAGGGAGGAGCATGGAGGATGATCCAAGATTTACGCCCCTCAACGATGTGGTACAGAAGGAGTTTCCTCTAGTTCCAAATCCTGCCTCAATACTATGCAGCATTCCAACAGAAGCCACCCACTTCACGGTGGTAGACTTGAAGAATGCATTCTTTTCAATACCACTTAATTGAGGGTCGTGGTATTTGACAGCATTCACACTAGGGAGGAAAAGGTATGAACATTGTCTGCTGCCTCAAGGATATTGTGAGAGCCCCAGCATATTCAACAGAATATTGTACGAAGACCTCGGGAACATATGCACAGCGAGCCCAATAATTAAGTACGGAGACGATTTGTTGGTCTGCGGAAAGAATGAGAGCGAGTGTAGAAAAGAATCAATCACTCTCCTGACACACCTGGCCCAAAAGGCGTACAAGGGGGACAGACAGAAGTTGCAGTACTGCTTAACAGAGGTATTGTATCTGGGCCATTGATCTCAAAAGATAGTAAAAGAATTATACCAGACAGAGCAGCAGCAATAAAAGCAGTTAAACGGTGAAGGAGATGCAAAGGTTTCTCGGCATGTGCAATTACTGCCGGGCATGGATACTGGACTATGTGTGGTACACAAAGCCCCTGTTACAGGCCCTTAAAGAGGCACAAAGGGAAAATACTAAACTGCAATGGACACAGGAAATGCACACAGCCTTCAACACACTTAAGGAACTGATATCCACTGCACCAGTTCTTGCGACCCCAAATTATGAACAGGAATTTTACCTTTTTTCACATTGCAATGGTTCTGTCATGCCTGTGCCACTGGCGCACACATTGGCAACCATCATGGACTATTTGGAACTCATTTATCTTCATAATACTCTTTGAACAACCCCTATTCACACTTCGGTCCTTAATTTCCATTTGCATGACTTTGGTACTTTCTTATTTAATTTAGCTAACTACATGTACCATAATGCACCTTGCTACAGTTATCAATTCCTGGCTATTCCCATTCATCAGTATTGGAACAATACAATCCTCAGAAGCCCGAGCGATCAGTGCTGCTTCCACCTTCTCAGGACTAGAGAGGGAGGAGGCAGATTACCTTCAGGTGTGCTGCTCCAGGTGGTGCCAATTAGCCTTCCTCAGTACAGGGCAGGGCTGTATTTAAGCAGCTGCCTGCAGGAGCTCAGTCTCTTGCATTAAGAGTTCTCCCAGCACCTTTTTGCCTTGAGCCACGATTTGAATGCTGTTCCTGTTGCCGTATTATCCTGATCCTGTTAAGCTCACCTGGTTCCCACAGGGGCGTCGATCGGACCCGGACATCTGCGGTCTCCACCAATGTGATGCGTAGTGAAGAGATGACAGTCTGGACTGGCCCGCCTAATCTTGTCTGCTGGACTCGAAGTATTCTCCTGCAAGTGGAGAAAGGGATTTAGCAACCCGTGGACTTTAGTGATGCCCCCCCCTCGACTGTTCTCGTTCTCCCCACTAATCACCTCCGATATCCCCTCTTGGTAACCTCACCTTATGTGTTTAAATGATGAGCTCTCCATCCTGCATAGCATGCAGGGGCGTGTAGATACCAATTACTTCACTGGTTTGAAGGTACTGGAGGAGTTCCGGAGGAATATTGACTCCAGTGTCTATAAAGTTCAAAGAGTTCAATATGTCTGATGTTCACTCTTGTTCCATTCCCTCGTTAGGTTGCAGCTGGGTCCAAAAGAATATTGCCTGGAGGCAGCTGATGGCGTTCAGGTAAGAGTCTGTATTACCAAACACTGTCTGGTAAAAGTTGCATGAGTTTAACTTGCTGTTTTTTCTCCCTTTATAGGTGCAGCATAGAAAGATGCAGCGAATTAAAGGATAATACCTCCGGTGATAAAGCAGGTAAGCCTATGGTGGCAAAGAGATAGTCTTTGTCGGTTTTCTCGGCTCACCTTGTTATTCCTTTTGTTTTCCCCCCAGGTGCTGGGTTTCGACGAAGAAAATGATGGAGGCAACGCCGAGTTGAAAGATGCGGTGGACTGGTGAGTATAACGCGGCGCTGCTGCTGGCAAAGCGACGTGTGCTGAAATAATGTCCTTTCCAGGCTCGGAGATGTGCTGGGTCCGGAATCAGGTAAGGAATCAAATAATGTCCGTGATCTAACCTCTTCTCCTTTCTTTTCCTTTTGTCTAGGAGCTCCGGATTCGAAGCGGGCGTGGCAGAAGACTGGATGCTGACTTGCAGACATGGTGAGCGTTACGCTGCTGGATGCAGAATAACACGAACCATGAGCTGCTGTTCGGGCGTGGTTTAAATAGCCTGCAAAGTAGTCCCAGGTAAGAAGTTCCCCAGAACCACACCCGAGTAAAAACTAGTCCCTGTAATAAAATAGTCCCATCCAGGCCTCATGTTGGCTTGGACTCATTTGCAGCATGGTCTGCATAAGGTAAGTAAAGTCTATGAGTCTGGCGCCTATGGCGCCAGGACTAATTTCTATGATGAGCCTGGCGCCTAAGGCGCCAGGACTGAATTCAAACAGGCCCCAGCCAGGGGCTGTTGGGGTTTTAATGAGTATCTGGATGCCTGCTCCCGGGGATGATGGACTCGATCCGGATGCCCGGGGGTAGGCATCATGACAGATCCGGATTCTGAGCAAGCGCTCCTTGCTGCCCTGCTCCGCTGGGCTCCCTGCCTTGCAGCCTGTTACACTCTTCTGCCTGCAGCCCTGGTCCTCTGGGCTCACTGCCCTGCTCCTGTGGGCTCACTCTTTGCTGCCCTGCTCCTCTGGGCTCCCTGCCTCGTTGCCCTGCTCCTGTGGGCTCGCTCCTTGCTGCCCTGCTCCTCTGGGCTCCCTGCCTTGCAGCCTGCTACACTCCTCTGCCTGCAGCCCTGGTCCTCTGGGCTCCCTGCCTCGCTGCCCTGCTCCTCTGGGCTCTCTGTCCGCAGCCTACTACAGCTCTCTTTCCTGCTCCTCTGGGCTCGCTCCTTTGCTGCCCTGCTCCTCTGGGCTCTCTGTCCGCAGCCTACTACAGCTCTCTGTCCTGCTCCTCTGGACTCCCTGCCTTGCAGCCTACTACAGTTCTCTGCAGTCCTCAACAGTCTGCCTGCACCTTGTGCCATCCGTTACTCCAGCCCTGCTTCCTTGTTTGCAGCCCCCTTGTTTCCTGGCTACTGCTCCCTTACTCTCATCCTTGTTTGCAACCCCCTGTTCTTGATCCCTGTCCTTCTCTTCCTTGAGTCTTTGGTTCTCCCTTAAGTTATCCATTTCAGTTATACAGTTTCTGTGCAGACACCCACAGCTGTTGTTCCCAGCCATGAGCATACAGAGTGGGCTCCTGTAATAGCAATCTGTGCAGAAGGCTGGAGTTTCCAAAGGTCAGTGGAACACACTTTCCCATTTTCTGCATACACCCCAAGAGGGAATCCAGTTTGTTTGTACCTTTGTATTCTCTGCCCCTTTTTGTTCACAGCTACTGTTACCTATTCTTTCTTGTTGAGCTTCCTGCTGTGTGTGCTTATCTGTCACCTTACATCAGCACAGCCACCCAAAACCTACCTGGGTGCCCGGTGCCACTCTTGACAAAGTGCCAACCCTGACGGGTTCACTCATAAATGCTGTACTGACACAAAAAACATCACTGGGCCACAAACCACTGGCGTTTTACAGTGGAACACTCGACGCAGTGATGCAAGGACACTTTGCGTGCGAACAGGCTCTTGCAGCCGCTGCGTTCGCAATAGAAAAAAGTTCCACCATTGTGATGGGAAGCTCCGTCACTTTGTACGTGGAGCATTCCCTGTTTGCCATACTCGAAAGGTCAAAAAGCACACTGACAACGCAAAGGGCCACAGCCTATGAACTAATTATTTCCAGCCCCAACATTCACATAGTGCGGTGCAAAAGTGTAAATCCAGTCACGTTCATCACAGAGGCATGCACCATAGAAGATATGCAACAACACGACAGACACACAAAACTGCATTAACAGAAGGAGAGGTTTACTTTGTTGATGGGTCCACCTCTATAGACTGCGAGACAGGAGAAAAGCATGTAGTAGCAGCAGTAGTACGGGTGGAGGACGGGGAGTTTGAAGTGATTGTGCAAAAGAGGTTGCCCCCACATTTTTTGGCTCAAGAAGCAGAATTAGTAGCATTGATAGAAGCACTACACGCAACAAAGGTATGTATGGTAACAATATACACAGACTCTGCATACATGACAACCACGGTACACGGAACGCTAGCCCGGTGGTGTAGAAGGGGATTCAGGAGAGCTGATGGGTCCCTGGTACAACATGCACCATTGTTAAGTGATCTGATCGACGCCCTAAAAGAGCCCATACTTGTCGCAGTCGTGAAATGTCAGGCCCACACTTGAGGTGATGACATCATCTCATTCGGAAATGCGGCAGTTGACACTGCTGCCAAAGAGGCATCCTACCTACCTAAGAGCCTAACAGGTGAGTATATACTACAAAAAGCAGTAGAAGAGGAAAATCGGAGAGCTTCAATGCATTACCAGTTTCCCAAATAATTGAGCTCCAGCATGAGGCATCAAGCAAGGAAAAGGAATTGTGGGTGAAGCGAGGGAGTAATTGCTAGACGTAGCATTCAAGCAGTTGCACTTCCCAGCCCACAACACCAAACAGCACATCATTGCAGAGATTCAGGAAAACTGGTATTCCCCGGGATTACAGGAACAGGTCACAAAACTGATAGTAGAATGCGTCACATGCCAGACCTATAATTCTGGCATGACACTACGTACACTCAGAGGAACACTACCAAAACCGTAAGGACCCTTTAGAGAACTACACATAGATTACGCCGACATGGGAGAATGGTGTAATGGAGCCAGATACTTAATTTTTGTTGTGTGCCCATTCTCCAGGTGGGTGGAAGCGGGACCATGTGCCCACCTAGATGCACAATGCGCGGCTAGATTCCTAGTGAGGGAGGTGTTCCCTCGCTGGGGTATTTGTGACGTCATCCGTTCCGACAATGGAACACATTTTGTGAATGACACGTTCAAGCACATTAGAGCGATGTTAGGTATAACACACAAACTCTGCACGATTTATCATCCGCAATCGAATGGCGTTGTGGAAAAAATGAATGGATTGCTCAAGGGTAGATTGTCTAAACTGTGTCACACTCTCAAGAAGAACTGGGTTTATTGTTTACCCCTAGTGCTTTTTGAAATGAGGAACCAACCCAGTAAGGACCACCACCTGTCACCACATGAAATTGTGACGTGTCGGAGAATGCACACAGCTCACTCACCCCTACGCAGGCAGTCAGACGCCCATCAAAGCACCACAGTTCTAGGCGAAGAGTTTCATGAGTATCTTAGAAATTTGACAAAAGTGGTACGCACGATAGCAAAACAAAAAGCACCGCCCTTCACGTATGACACGCCGACAAACACGGCAGCACCCATAACAGAAAACGCAGGTTGCCAGCTGATGACAGGCGACATGGTTTACATTAGGAGCTTTGTAAGGAGATGGAACGGACCCAGATTCAATGGCCCATATAAGGTAATATTCTGCACACCAACAGATGTCAACGTAGAGGGGTTGCGCTACTGGGTGCATTTGACAGATGTACAGAGGGCCGGCGGGATTGTAGATGATCGAAATGCCCAGGAAGGTGACACTCAAACGCAATAATGGGACAGGGTGGGACGTTGGTATCCCATTGAATGCATCATAAACCTGCAAATAAAAGTGTAAATATGGCAGCCATATCTGGTATCGCAAAACATGAGAAAGCTAATGAAAAGGACTGCATTTTATGATTTAAGGTATGGTGTACGATAACGATGTGTGAGTAACGTCTTTTTCTCCCCAACAGCGAAGTCTTACAAGCATGGCACATGTCTCCCTCCCTCTCTCCTCCCCAAACGTACGATGTGGGAGTAGGGATGGACGGACACAGCCAGAAATGTAAAAAATATATAAAGTATGAACAGAAATAACAAGAAAAGTTAAAACAACAAAATGATAATGACGAGAGTTTAAAATAGCCAATTCATGGTTAAACAATGTAATGTCTATACTGCTATGCATGATTAACAAGTGCTTATGTTTCATTTATTAGGAAACTCACCAGGCATGGACAAGCCTGCTGTCATGATGCCTACCCCCGGGCATCAGGACCAAGGCCCTCAGCTCCGGAAGCAGGCATCCAGACATTTGTTTAAACCTCAGCAGCCCCGGCTAGGAGCTGTCTGGGTTCAGTCCTGGCACCTTAGGTGCCAGGCTCATCATAGAAATCAGTCCTCGCCATAGGCGCCAGACTCAGACTTTACTTACCTGATGCAGACCATGCTGCAAAAGAGTCCAAGCCTACATGAGGCCTGGATGGGACTATTTTGTTACAGGGACTATTTTTTACTCGGGCGTGGCTCTAGGGAACCTCTTACCTGGAACTACTTTGGAGGCTATTTAAACCACACCCAAACAGCAGCACATGCTTCGCGTTATTCTGCATCCAGCAGCGTGAAGCTCATCGTGCCTGCAGCCAGCATCCAGTCTTCTGCCACGCCCGCGTGCCTGCAGCCAGCATCCAGTCTTCTGCCACGCCCGCCTCGAATCCGGAGCTCCTAGAATAAAGAAGAAGAAAAGGACAAGGTTAGAAAACAAACTTATTTCAAATTCCTCACCTAATTCCGGAACCATTTCATCTCCGGACCTGGAAAGTACATCAGTCCTGCACGCGTCGCTTCGCCAGCTCCAGCACGGCGCCATACTCACCAGTTCTCACAGCATCTTTCGATATGGCACTGTCTCCATCATTTCTTCGCCGTAATCCGGCACCTAGGGGACACAAGAAAAAACAAGGTGAG
Organism: Ambystoma mexicanum; assembly: GCF_040938575.1. Lineage (NCBI taxonomy): Eukaryota > Metazoa > Chordata > Amphibia > Caudata > Ambystomatidae > Ambystoma > Ambystoma mexicanum. The sequence continues at coordinate 860,592,187 of NC_090930.1, read as the reverse complement.
CCAAGGGAATCAACAAATACAACCTCTTACCACCATAGACTTACCACAAGCGGCATTATTCCATAACTCTCCACATTTTCATTTGCCGCATCTGTAAAGGGGGAGAAAAACAACACGTTAACGCATGCAATAGTTACCGGACAGCGTTGGGTAACACAGACTCTTACCTGAACGCCAGCAGCAGCTACGAGACCTTCTTCTCACGAACTCAGTTGCAACTTAAGGAAGGAAGGGGACAAGAGTGAACATAGGGCATATTGAACTCTTTGAACTTGATACTTACCAATCCCGCCAGGGACTTCAGAGTCAATACTTACCGGAACTCTCCCAACGCCTTCAAACCAGTGAAGTAACTGGTATCTACGCGCCCCTGCAAGACACGCAGGATGGAGAGCTCATCTTTTACGAACATAAGGTGAGGTTACTAAGGGGATATTGGGGGTGATTAGTGGGGAAGAGCGAGAACAGTTGGGAGGCCATCAATAAAACCCACAGGTGGTTAATCCCTGTCTCCACTTGCAGGAAAATACTTCTTCGGGTCCAGCAGACAAGACTAGGCGGGCCAGTCCAGACAGTCATCTCTGCACTATGCATCACGTTGAAGGAGACCGCAGCTGTCCGGGTCCGATCGACACCCCTGTGGGGTCCAGGTGAGCGTAACAGAACCCGAAGCCTCTCTACAAATACCCACCCGGGTGTTATGGAAACCTCGGAAACCAACCAACTGGCCCAATTATTGGGGGAATTTAGGGCGGAAGTACATGCCACTTGCCAAGAGACTAATGCCCTAAGGAGAGAACGGATTGTCTCAAAGGAGCGCACGGATGATCTGTCGAGGCAACTACTCGACAAATATTCCGTTAGCTCCACCCGAACGCTTTGCTGGGGACCCCAAAAGGTTCGCCGTGTTTATGACCCAATGCCGCTTGCACTTTTTATGCAGACCGGGAGCATTTCCAAATGACCAAGCCAAAGTAGCCTTTGTATTGTCATATCTTAGTGTCAGCGCAGCGGATTGGTCCATTCCATTAGTCAACCAGGATGATCCTCTTCTCCGGGATTCTCAGGGTTTTCAAAGGAGCATGGAAAAACTATTCGCCAGACACTCACAGGGTCAAGCCCTGGACAACAAACTTTTATCCTTACGACAAGGTAACCAGGATCTGCTAACCTATATTGCAACCTTCAATAGGTTGGTGGTGGGCACTGGGTGGTCGGAGGAAAAACGAATTACATTGTTTCATCGTGGACTTCGGGGAGAACTCAAAGATGTCTTGGCTCAAGTTGTGAACCCACCTTAGGATAGCACAGAATTTATAGACTTAGTGGTCCAGCTAGACCACCGACTTAGGAACCGAAAGACTGATCGAGCTAAGTTCAAGAACCCGGTATTGGTTAAACCCAACGTTGCCCCCAAAGGAACAGATGCATCTGAACCTATGCAGATCGGGGGGGTTAAAGGACCCTTAACTCAAAAGGAAAGAGAAAGAAGACGACAGATGCAGTTGTGTCTGTACTGTGGAACCTCGGGACATTTTCTACGAGTTTTGCCCTACAAAACCACCCAAGAAGGTGGTAGGAGTTGCTAATAAAAGCCACATAGAGCCTGATTCGGGAAACAACCACGCCCGACAAGCGTAGAGGTCCGCTTGCCGAGCTTAAAGAAGGACACTCAGACCTCGCATCTGATCATCCCAATGGTCCTACTTGATCCCAGGCAGCCATCACATATGCACGCAGTAAGGGCATACATAGATAGCGGGGCCGTAGGAAACTATATGGACCACGAATTGGTGTCAAGGATGAATCTACCTCTTTGCAAAAAGACCACTTCGGATGTCATCACCACAGTTGATGGAACTGAGATTGCCTCGGGGCCTGTAACTCATTCCACTACAGAGATGACACTTTTGAGTCAAGATGGGCATTGAGAGACTATTGTGTTTGATCTAATCAAAGCCCCACAGTTCCAGATAATACTGGGGATGCCATGGTTGGAAACACATAATCCTTGTATAGATTGGCGAGAGAAGAGAATAACCTTCCCGGATTGTGCACACACCTGTTACACGGAGAAAACTTTGAACAAAGGCCTGGCTACAGTCGTTAACCCAATCGTGCAGTTAACTCAGGAATACCAAGAATTTCAGGATGTTTTTCAAAAAGGACAGGCCAATACATTACCTCCTCACAGATCATACGATTGTCAAATCGACCTCCTACCCGGTGCACAACCTCCATGCAGTAGAATCTACACCCTCACGGAACCTGAAAATCATCACCTACGGCAATACTTGGACCAATACCTTGCTAATGGCTTTATTCGTTCTTCCAAGTCTCCTGCATCCTCAGCTTTATTCTTCGTGCCAAAAAAGGAAGGTGACCTTAGAACGTGCATAGATTACCGCACATTAAATCAGATTACGGTAAAAAAACGATACCCATTGCCTCTGATCCCCGAATTACTAGACCAAGTAAAGAATGCTTGTATCTACACTAAGTTAGATCTCCGAGGGGCATATCATCTGGTACGTGTCAAGAAAGGCGACGAATGGAAGACTGCCTTTCGCACCAAGTACAGATTATTCGAATATCAGGTGATGCCCTTCGGGTTGTGCAATGCACCAGCAGCCTTCCAGTATTTTATGAACGATGTCCTTCGTGAACTCATTGACGTCTGTGTCGTCGTATACATAGATGATATTCTAGTGTTCTACTCCTCAGAATCAGACCATGTTAAGCACGTGCGTGCAGTCCTTGAGAAACTACCCCAGCACAAGTTCAATGCAAAATTGGAAAAATATGTTTTTCATGCTACGGAAGTTGAATTTCTTGGATTTATCCTGACTCCAAAAGGAGTCCGAATGGACTCTCGAAAGGTGGATGCAATTCTCAAGTGGCCATCACCCAGTTCAGTCAAAGGGGTACAAAGCATGCTCGGATTTGCTAATTTCTACTGCAGATTAATTCCGGACTTCTCCCATGTTGTACACCCCATCACAGCACTTTTGCGAAAAAACAAACGCTTCTTGTGGACCGAAGAGGCTGAAAAGGCCTTCCAAGAGCTGAAAGCGAAATTCACATCAGCACCTGTCTTAAAGCATCCACACCCTGAGCTTCCAAACATAGTAGAAACTGATGCATCCAGTTTAGCCATGGGAGCTGTCCTGTCCCAGAAGGATCCTGAAACCGGTCAACTTCACCCAGTAGCGTTTTGGTCCAGAACGTTCTAGCACCTAAGTTAAACTATGCGGTTACCGATAAAGAGCTATTAGCCATCAAATCCGCCTTTAAGGCTTGGCGGCACTATCTTCTTGGTTCCAGGCATACTATTACCGTAATCACGGATTACCAGAACCTGCAGTATTTAAAAACAGCCAAAGCCCAATCATCGCGACAACTTCGATGGGCATTGTTCTTTGCCGAATTCGATTTCGTGATCACTTATCAACCAGGCTGCAAAAATGGCAAAGCAGATTCCTTATCCCGAATAGGGATGGGAGAAGCATATGCAAACCCGGAACTGGTGCCAATAATTCCCAAGCAAAGAATTCTTGGCATAACTACTCTACAGACACTAGAAGATATTCATTCAAAAATCCAACAACTCTTCGATCCAGCAACCCTGCAGGACTGGGTAAAGAAAGGCCCGGACTACTCAGTCGTCAATGACCTACCTTACTATAAAGGACGACTATTTCTACCACACAAGGAAATACAAGAACTAGTCATCTCCAATTACCATGACACCCTGATGGAAGGGCACCCAGGTATCGCAAAAACTGAAGCGAAAATTAAGAGACAGTTCTGGTGGCCCACTTGGCGAAAAGATGTAAAGTCATTTGTGATGTCTTGAAGCATTTGCGCCCAAAACAAAAGCCAGAAGAAAAAACCTGCTGGCCTTTTACAACCTTTGGATATTCCACCTACACCATGGCACACCTTGTCTTTAGACTTTATTACAGATCTACCTCCATGGAATGGATTTAACACCATTGTAGTTATTGTGGATCTTTTTTCCAAGATGGCCCACTTTATTCCTTTAAAGGGGTTACCTTCTGCTTCGATTCTGGCCAAGAAGTTCCTCGAAAACATTGTTCGATTACACGATTCCCTTCCGTATTGGTTTCTGACCGAGGTAGTCAATTTATCTCGCATTTTTGGAAGAAATGTTGTCAACTGGCACAAATCGACGTGAAGCTATCAACAAGTCACCATCCCCAGACCGATGGTCAAATGGAAAGGACCAACCAGACCCTTGAACAGTACCTACGCTGCATGCTACACCAGACCGAAAGCAATTGGAAAGATATTTTATGGATTTCCGAGTACGCATACAATAACTCTGTAGATTCAGGAACCGGACAAAGCCCTTTTTATACCATATATGGACGTCACCCTCGAACCTCAGAACTCGATTCGCCTCAGCACTTAGAAATGCCCGCAGTTAGTCATTTGCACTCTACTATTACACAAGCCTTTAAGGAAGCCACAGAACATTTGAAACAAGCAAAAGAGAAATACAAGAAAAATGCTGATCAACATAGAAGTGAAACTCCACAATACCAGATTGGGGATCAAGTTTGGCTGGCTACAAAACATATACCTCTGAAGGGAACTCGGACTTTTAATCCTAGATATTTGGGACCTTACACCATTAAAGCCATTCTCAACCCGGTGGCCGTCAAATTGGAATTACCCTCTAAGATGATTAAATCAAAACTTTTTTATTTGATCGATTGGAAGGGCTACGGACCACAAGAAAGATCATGGGAGCCTAGCGACCACGTTCATGCACCTCAGTTGGTGAAAAGATTCCATCGGAACTTCCCAGACAAACCGGGGCCAGAGGGAAGAACAACTTTAGGAGGGGCCTTGGGGTGGGGGTGCTGTCATGATGCCTACCCCCGGGCATCAGGACCAAGGCCCTCAGCTCCGGTAGCAGGCATCCAGACATTTGTTTAAACCTCAGCAGCCCCGGCTAGGGGCTGTCTGGGTTCAGTCCTGGCGCCTTAGGCACCAGGCTCATCATAGGCGCCAGGCTCATAGACTTTACTTTCCTGATGCAGCCCATGATGCAGACCATGCTGCAAAAGAGTCCAAGCCTACATGAGGCCTGGATGGGACTATTTTGTTACAGGGACTATTTTTTACTCGGGCGTGGCTCTAGGGAACCTCTTGCCTGGAACTACTTTGGAGGCTATTTTTATTTTTTTATTTTTTTAAACTTATGTTTATCGATTTTACACAAATAACACAAAAGAGATAAACATTGCATCTTAAAACAACCCTTCCCCCACCCCCTTCCCTCCCCTTGGATCGGATGAAGTCATATTGTCCCGGGTTCCCATTATGCGTTGAAAATATCTGAAACTTTAATGTTATGGGGGCACCACTGTTCCATAAAGTCTGACTGGAGATATTGTAGGGTCCCTTGCCACTCTTTAGCAAACTTGTCTCCAGTTCCTTGGATTTTGTGGGTGATTTTCTCCATTGTCATATGGGACTATACTTTCTGTAGCCAAGTAAACGTCATTGGGGTATTCTTGTTTTTCCAATTTTGTGCTATGGTGGTCCATGCTGCTATAAGTAGTCCCGTAAAGCTTCTCCATTGTGATGTGCGATATTGTCTTGCTGTGTCATCTCTGATTCCGCAGATCCACACCTCCTCCCCCATCAACCCCACATCTGGGAAAATTTTGCCCATTTCGTTTTTAACTTCTTCCCAGAATGGTTGTATGCCCCTACAGTCCCACCATATGTGTCTCCACGTTCCCACTTCATCGCATCCTCTCCAGCATAGGTTAGGTGTGTTTGGGTACATCGAGTGGAGCTTCTCTGGGGTATAATGCCACTGTGTCATGATCTTGACCCACATCTCCCTGGTTTGTGCCGATCTGGTCATTCTGGGGATCTGTTTCCATAGGTCTGCCCATTGACTGTCCGAAGGTTCATTCCCGTGTTCTGCCCCATTTTATTCTGTATGCCCATTTGATGTTTTCCCCCTGTGAGTTTATGTATTTGTATACAGTTGAAACCCACTTTTTTTCCCCTGTGTTGGAGATGATATGTGTCTCGAATCCTGTGAGATCTCTGGTTGCTGCCTCTGTGATCATCGGGGAGTTCAGCCAATGTTTTAGCTGCTCATATCTATATCTGTCCCTTCTGGGTATATTCTTTCCAGTAAAGCAAGATTCCAGGGATATGATTTCTTTATCTGCGAACATCTCCCCACTTTTAGTGATACCCACCTTCTCCCAGCTATCGTATGCCCCCTGTTCCTTCCCTGGTGGAAATAGTGGATTTCTGCAGATGGGTGTAAAGGGTCCTATCGCTGTGGACATTATGCCTTTTTTTGTTTGGGCATCCCATGCTTCTAGCGTGGATTTCATAATTTCACTTATTCCTAGGTTCACATGTCTGTGCTGCCTCTGTTTCCAGAGGAGTTCTACCAGTGGGGTCCTCGCGACTGCTCTGTCTTGTTTGACCCATATCTGCTGTGGGTTCTCCCCCCACCCACTCCCTCAGGACTCTCAGCTGTGCTGCCTGATAGAATTTTTTGAAATGGGGGAGCGCCAACCCTCCTTCACTGGTTGGGGCAGTAAGGACCATCCTGGCTGTTCTAGGCGTTTTCCCCTTCCATACAAAGGACAAAACCAGTTTCGTTAATGATTTAAAGAACGAGTCTGGGACACCCACCGGGAGAGCCTGAAAATAATACAGTACCCTTGGGAGGACGGTCATCTTGACGGCTTGTATTCTACCCCACCAGGAAATCTGTAGTGGGTTCCATCTGCCTAGCTCTTTTCGGATGTTTATGCAAAGCGGTGGGTAGTTTTCCCCATAGAATTGCTCTATTTTTTGAGGTACAATTATCCCCAAATATTTTATACCTTTCAGTACAATCTTAAGGTCCAGAAATTGTGCTTCCCTTTCTATATTCGCTCTGTCCCCTGCCAGGATTAGTATCTCTGATTTTTTTCTATTTATTTTTAGGCCCGAAATGGCCCCATAATTTTCTAGTTCTCTCACTGCAGCTTATAACGTGGATTCTGGGTCCTGTAGGGTTATTAACATGTCGTCCGCGTATGCGATCACTTTGTGTTGTTGACCTGCCATTTCTATCCCTTTTATGTGCACTGGTTCCCGTATTTTAATTAGGAGGGGTTCTAAAAACAGAGCGTACAGCAGAGGTGAAAGGGGGCATCCCTGCTTCGTCCCTCTCGTTATCCTCACCGTGTTCGTAACCTCGCCATTAATGACTATTCTACTGGATGGGGAATTGTAGTTCGCTCTGATGCTCGCAATATACTGTTCCACAAACCCCATGCGCTCCAATATTTTGAACAGAATTGACCACTCCACCCTATCAAAAGCCTTTTCGGCGTCTACCGACAGCAATATCGCTGGGGTGTGATTTATACCTATTTTGTCCACTAAATGGGCTAGCCTCCTTGTGTTGTCATGAGTTTGTCTGCCGGGAATAAAGCCTGATTGATCTTCACTTATCAGTTTAGGGAGAAGCGGGGATAGCCTCGTTGCTAGGATCTTCGTATAGATTTTTGCATCTAGATTAAGTAGGGAGATTGGCCTATATGATGCTGGGTTTTTAGGGTCTTTACCTTGTTTGTGAAATAACAGTACCTTCGCTTCATTCATAGTGGGGGTGAGATTACCGCTGTCCTTAAAGGAGTTTAGGAGCCTCGTTAGGATCGGGGTCAAAATGCCTGCATATTTATTTATAGAATGGGGCCGTAAACCCGTCTGGGCCTGGGGCTTTGTTACTTGGGAGTCCTTTTATGGTGTTTCTGACTTCCTCCTCACTGATAGGTGTCTCTAGTGACTGCTTGTCCTCTTCTGATATTTTCGGGAGGTTTATGGCTTCTAAGTATGAATCTTGGGCGTTTGTGTCAGGGAATTCAGTGGAGTAGAGAGTTTGGTAGTAATGCCTCAATGTTTCCCCCATGTCTTGTGTGCATGTTTGGGGGTCTCCATTGGTGTCATATATGGCTTTAATCGTTGTTTCCTTCTGTTTATCCCTCAGTTGTATCGGCAGGAGCTGGTCTGCTTTGTTTGCTCTAATATAATATCTTTGCTTCAGTTAGAGTAGGTTCTTCTCGGCGCCCTTCGTGCGGAGCATCTCTAGTTGGCCCTGTGTATGTTTCAGTGATTTTTTTAAAGCCTTTGTGGGGTGTGTCAGAAGCTTCTCTTGGATATCTTCGATTGTTTTTTCCAGCTCTTTTTCCCACCAAAACCTTTGTTTATCTCTTGTGATTTTCAACGCAATAATTTTCCCCCTCAACACTGCTTTAAACGCATCCCAGACTGCTTGCAGCACTACCTCCCCTGTGTCATTTTGTATAAAGTATTCCTCTATCATTTCCCTTATGGACTCCCCTGTGATTGGGTCCTGGATCAGCTCCTGCGGTAGCTTCCACCTCCATAGCCCGTTCTTCCTCCCTGGGAGAGTCACCTCCAGCCATAGCGGGGCATGGTCCGAGAGGGCTATTGTGCCCTTATCCAGCCCCTGGATTTTTCCCAGTAGTCCCACTGAGACCCAGAAGTAGTCAATTCTTGACATGGTGTTGTGGACATGTGAGAAGTAGGTGTACCCCCTCTGTTCACCCTTCAGTTCCCTCCAAACATCATTCAGGGCCATTTGATCCATTTGCTGCCTCAGACGTTTTGATGGTGCCCCTTGGCCCTGCGCGTTCCCCATACTCCTGTCTATATGTGGATTCCATGCCATATTGAAATCTCCCCCCATGATCACTTCCCCTTCAGCATAGTTTTCCAGTTTCGATAGAACATCCCTAAGGAAGCCGTCCTGTCCTTGATTGGGCGCATATATTGAGGCGAGTGTGATGTGAAGACCTTCAATTACTACATTGACGAAGGGAAACCGCCCTTCTCTATCCATGCTTGTATCTAATAGTTTAGTGTCCATTCCTTCTCTCACTGCAATCAGTACCCCAGCTTTTTTCTCCGTTGTCGTTGCCTGAGCCCATATTTTGTAGCCTTTTATCTGCATTTTCTGCTTATCCCTCGTTCTGATATGGGTCTCTTGGAGAAGTAGTATGTCCACCTTCTCCCTTTTAAACTGCTTTTCCAGTTTAGCCCTTTTTGTTGGGTGATTCATGCCCCTTATGTTGTATGTCACTATGCGTAACACCCCCATTGTGTTATATTTGTTTGTCGTCGCCTCGGGTCCCCTTCTGTTCTTGTTTCATTTCTTTGATTCCTCCGATCCCTTCCCCGCCCTTGAACTTACCCGCCCCCCCAACATTGAACTTTAAACCAACCAAACTGTCCCCCGAGTTGGGCGAGGGTTCCTATTGACGCTAGAGCGTTGCGCCCATCGCTCCCTGCCCTCCTTACCCTCGGGGGGTATGATATGGGGAGTCCTAAACCCCAAAGATCCATTGGTCTTTGCCGAGTTCCAAGCCGTCGGTTCTTCCCCTGACCGCCATCTGCGTGTTGTCCATTCCGTTCCGTTCTACTCCTTCACCCCGACATTGATTCCATAATTGTTGTTCCTTGTTCGTACCCCTTGGTTGCATGTTCCTGGGTTCTTCATGTGACTTTTCTCCGGGATTCCCTCCCTGTATTAGTCTTCTTTTGCATAATTGTTTGCCACCCCATTGGTCTTCTCATTCGATCCCTCCTGCTCGAGGACTCCCCCCATTCACCCTCATCTTCCTGTAGACCCAATGTGCTCATACCTTCCTCCACCATGGTTACTCTTCTCTGTTTCCCTTCCCACGTAAATAGCAGCCCAAATGGGAAGGTCCATTTATAGCGGATTTGCTTTTCTATCAGAACTTTCACCAGTGGGGCCATTGCTCTCCTTTTTTGGAGGGTTATCAGAGCGAGGTCTTGGAATAATTGGATGTTTTGACCGTTCATTTTAATGTGTTCCATTTCTCTGGCTCTCCTGAGGATCTGTTCTTTCTGTGGGTAGGAGGAGAGAGCCGCTAGGAGATCTTGTGGTCTTTCCCCTGGGGCCCCGATCTTTTTGGTCCTACTCTGTGGATTCTATCGATTCCGATTTCATCAGTGTCTTGGGACCCCAAAATGTCTCTAAACACCTCCTTTACTGCCTCTTTCAGATCTTTGTCTAGCACTGATTCCGCCATGTTCTTGATGCGGATGTTGGAGCGTCTAGAGCGGTTCTCCAAGTCCTCACATTGAAGTTCTAAGTTGTGCGTAAGTGACACCAAGTGTTCTTGCATTTCGCTTGCTTGTCTTGTGTCTTCTTCTAGTCCCTGCACCGTTTTTTCCACTATGTCCGTTCTTTCTTCTAGGTTGCTAATATCGGTTCTAATGTCTTGAACCACTTGTTTCATTTCGTTTTTCATAGTTGTAAATTGTTCTTGGACTGTGGACATTAATTTTTCTTGCAAGTCCATGAACCAGGATTGCATATCTTCTTTGGTCAGTGGTTGCGGCTGTTGGGATGGTGACTCTGACTCCCCCATGGATTCTCCCTGGGTTCTCCCCCTCGGTTGTGCTGATCCCTCCGTTGACCACATTTGCAGAATATCTGCGCCTTGCTTCGCAGATTGGGATATCTGTTGGATGGGGTTCCCCTTTCCTTTTGCTCTTGACATGGTGGCGTAATCCGTTAGAATGCCTATAGGGCTACCGTGCCTTCTTGTAGCTCTCCGGATGGTCCCTCTCCCGATCCTATCCTCTGAGATGTCTCAGTGGGCAGGGGGGTTCTCGAATTAGACAGATTAGTAGTCTGCGTATCCTCTCCTGCCCCCGTCGGATCTCGATGTCTGTCTGTTTGAGGCAGGGACTGCTTCCCCTTACTTTGGTGTCCCCCCGCTCTTCGCCCCCTGTTTAGTGGGGGAAGAGGATACTCCGGCCCGCGTGGGGGGGGGGGGTTCTGCGTAGAGGATTCCTTCAGGCCTGGGGGGATCCCCGATCCATTTGATGCCGGGGGCCTCTCGCGTAGCAGGGGAAATCCTGTTATGTGAATCTCCCCGGCTTTTTTGTGTGTAGATAAGCGGGCGGGTGGTTTTCTTTCCCCTCCCCTTGATGGCTCACCTTTCTTCTTCCGCGCTGAGTTTCAGGGCGGCCCCCGCTTCTCCTCACCAGCGGTCCGCCCTGTTCACGCTACTCACTCCCTGCGTTTCGGCTCCTCTCCGGCGCCACGCTGTCGCTGTCTCTCCTTCCCCCTCGGCGCTCCTCGGCGTCGGCTCCTTCCCTCGGAGTTCCGCCTTGTTCCGCCTTGCCCTCGATCCGGGTCCCACACCTGCCGTCGCCTCCCGGCTGTGTGGTCTTCTATGGCGCTGGAGCGTCTCCTTCGGCACCGATGGGGGAGGGGCCGGTCTGCTCTCTCCCTGGACCTGGCCGCGTTCATCCACGGCGCCGATTCCTCGCCGGGGGGGGGTTCTAGCAGTCGGGGGGGTGAGCGGCGGTCAGTCACGGCTTCGGTCGTGCTGTTTTTTGGCGGCCCGGGCAGAGCGCGGATTAGCTGCGACTCCTCACCCGGGCGGCCATCTTGGATCTCCTTTGGAGGCTATTTAAACCACACCCGAACAGCAGCACATTCTTTGCGTTATTCTGCATCCAGCAGCGTGACGCTCACCGTGCCTGCAGCCAGCATCCAGTCTTCTGCCACGCCCGCCTCGAATCCAGAGCTCCTAGAATAAAGAAGAAGAAAAGGACAAGGTTAGAAAACAAACTTATTTGGGGGGCGGAACGGAAGAGATTGGAGAGGAAAAGAAGGGAAACAGAGGCAGGGGAGGGGGAAGAATATAGCTTTGAATTAGATACTGTTGATAATCCCCAACACTCCCATCAAGCAAACAAATAGTATGCCGATATGAGTCACATGGCACAGCAGACAACCAATGAAAGTTGCTACGTCTGATCCCTTATCCCCCACGCCTCAGGTACTCCCAAAGTGTTGTTGCCACAAGAATACCAGTTGCAGAGGCCCAATGTCTTGTACATCTTACGCTGTGTCGAATCAACAATACTTTTCAAGCACACACAGTGTCTTTTGAACTGCTGCAAAACGAATGCACATGCTACTCCCAGCCGCAAGGAGTAGTGTGCTTAAAGGAACATTTCCTGGTAATAAAAGGCACGCTGCATGCTAACAACAAGTGACAGAAAGAGGAGGTCCTGTGCAAAGCAGAAGCACTCCGGGGCCTCTCAGAGGACAAACTCGCATGGGTGCAGAGAACATGCACTCCCACATGGACTAAACATATAAGTAAACTAACATGGGTTAGCACCATCGAAAAACCCTTCAAGCTACAAAAGAACATCTCGTATGAACTATGCTTCAGTGGAGAAGGGAAAAAGGACATGGGGAGAAATGAAAATTGCAGCAAGTTGCTTATAATCCCCGATATGAAGAAAGGTACCGCCGCACTGATGGACACATACTGGGTTTGCGGCAGCATGGCCTACCTGCATCTTCCACAGTCCTGGAAAGGAACATGCTCCATGGCGACACTGAATTCCGCACGAATGGTGATCCCACAGAGCCATATCAATGGGAAACATAAGACACCCACAAATGCAGGAGCATCATCCCCGAAACCGCCCAAGAGAGGGCCTGCAGACGTTCTGAATGAAGAAGAAGAGCAAGACACATTCAGAAGGAGAAGAAGGCTGTCCAATTATATCTCCACAAAGTCATCCGCACTCTTGGCCGAGATCCCAGACAAGTACAGACTATTTAGTTCGGTGGAGACATTCTTTGCATCACTTGTTCCCAGCATCCAGGCAAGAGCAAACGCCAAGTGGTTACAGATCACCAGATGGGAGGTCATTCAGCTGGCCAACGACACTGAAGAAGGATTTAACGTCATCAAGGTGGAACTGCGGGCCTCGCGATTGATGACAATGCAGAATCGATATGTGCTGGACTTATTGACTGCAATCGATGGAAGTGTTTGCCGAAAAATCGGGAGTGCACATTTGTACTCTCTGTCGACGCAGAGAATGGTTGCCTGTCACACGTAATTGCTGCGGTACACGATCTCGGTGAGCGGATGAAGAACGAGGGAGGAACAGAGCCCAGCGCCTGGTTCGACAACTTGTTCTCGTGGGTGCCTGCATGGCTCGGAATGACTAAAAGTGCTCATGCCTCTCATCGTCTTTTTACTCCCAATATTCTGTGTGTGCCAATTAGGACTTCGATGCTGTGCATATGCAGTACCAAACGGCGCGCTAATGATGGTGACAATGGGACGTGCAAATGGTGTGGCACAAATAAAACACGAGGCGGAAGTGCAAATGGGAGATGCCCCGGGTCCCAACTACAGAATGACAGCAGCATATAATACAGGGCACATAATTGATAGTCTATATCACACAATCATAAAAGAGCCCCGCGAGTTATGCTGGTATAAGGAGGTATGGGTAGATTTAGAGGGGGATAGAGGGCGCATGTATTTAAGTTGCACCCCAGATGAGTATGCTAGACGGGGACATAGCCTCCTTGCAGTATGCAGAGCATGGATGCCAATAAAAGGGACCTCTGCATGGGACGAAGCAGTGGCGGAGGAGGAAGAACGCAAGAAGTTGGGACAGTTGCAAAATGTGTTACTCAAGTAACGAAAGGGGGGGAAATGAGTGGGAGGAGGGCTCACAGGTGGGCCCAGTCATGCCTGCTTCAAGTCCAGGGCCCCGGACTTGGGGCACTCATGTGGGAACACCTCAGGCAACCACCACCCCTTTCGTACAAATACACTTATGATTACTGTTACATTCTTATATATTACATTATAAGGTTAAGTCAAGACTCCATTTTGTACCACTCAGACTCCATCTTGCAAATAGGCGAGAGGGTGTTCGGATTTCATCCCGACCTGCAACCCTCTTTGAGAGCACACAGTCAGTGTGGCATTTCCCCCCGCCACCCCCCCTTTGCCGCCCGCACAACTGCCTGGTTCCCATGAGAAGGCTGGCAGCAGAAGAGCAATAAAATCTGCACTGTATCACTTGCCATCTAAACTCCCTCTATTGACTCAGAGACGGCTCTGGGAGGAGGCGAAGGCCATGGCTATCAGTCTCCGTAAAACCTGCCCTGCATCCTCTAGACCTGGGTTGCAGACACCTAATTCCTGTGTACCCCAAAGCAGAGCCAACAACAAGAGAGACTTTTAAAGGGACAAATGTATCTTCCCTTTCTTACTTATGTGAAAAAACGAAGGACCGCTCCTTGTATTTGGAATATATGTAAACCCGCCGACATCTTCAATAAGCCAAGAAGCTAAACTGGGTAAATATATATATGTATAGGCATGCATTAGAAGTCTTTATGATAGCCTGTCCTATTGAACTCAGAGTGTGCGTTGACTTATAACCTTCAAATGCCAGCACAATTAACGTGCAAAAGAGCCAGAGACCTATGCGAACTCACACAATGCTACCTCGCTGTTAATAATGCAGAATGTACGTCTAGGCATAGCATTAGACAGAATCATGTGAACTGCTGATCAAACTTAGTTATTCATGTTGTGTTGATCGTGCGCCAGCCATCCCTTTCCCACTAACCCCCTTGTTCTTGCATTGGGAAGATGCCCAAATGCATGTGACGTTTGAACAATGTTGTAGTGTATTCCTCTCAAGTATAGAAGCAGCTAAGTGCACACGGAGCAATAACCTGTTATATGTAAATATAAAAGACCCTGCCACTTTTTCTCAGTGATGTGAACCTGAAGGGCCTTAAGCCCATTCCAGAACACCCTGTCCCAGTGTAGAGTTATGTTGTTTAGACACCTGATCAGAGAGGCCCCTCGAAGAAAGGACACGTCTTCAGATGAAATGTGTTTCCTGAAATCCATTCGCAGTAACAATATATCCGACATCATGCAAAGGAGACATCTTTCCCACTTCACTTTTTAAGGAATTCGCCAACTGCCTTACCCCATGGGTAACAGAACTTGTCATTCGCTCCTTTCAGGAAGCTGCTGTTCCTGTTGGCATAAAGGAGGCATGGATCACTCCTCTACTTAAGAAGGACAATCTTGATCCTTTGCTACCTGAGAACTATCGTCCCACCACAAATGTTCCCTTTATACTTAAAATACTGGACAAAATAGCCTATATCCAGCTGGAGAAATGTGTCAAAAATAATAACATTCTTGCCAGGGAACAGTCCGGTTTTAGAGCCAACCATGGAACTGAGACGGCGTTATTGGATCTTAAGGCCAATATAACGGAGATACTTGAGGAGGGTAATTCTGCTTTACTGCTCTCCTGCTGGATCTCTCCTCTGCGTTCGACCTAGTCGACCATGAACTACTTGCTGATAGACTCCAAAAAAACGGCCTATGCTCTCCCGAAGCGGTACGGTGGCTAAAATCCTTCCTGGGTCCGAGGATTGCTTGTGTCGTGAAGGGATCTTTTAAATCTCAAAAGATTCCTGTGACCTGTGGTGTACCACAGGCATCCTGCTTATCCCCACTACTTTTTAATATCTACATCAGATGCCTATGTGATTTGCTGAAATCAATGGGCATACAATTTGCTAACTACGCCAACGACACGCAGATAGTGATTAAACTATCTGGTGTCTACAAGGATGATTTGGCTACTGTAAATGAAATTTATGATACCATTCAAAAATGGATGGCTCTTAACTCTCTCGCACTCAATGATAAAAAAACAGAGTTGCTGATCATCAGTACACCTTTTAGGCACAAAAACATGGACACAGACTATACAGCCTTCGTAATTGGCGGTAACAACATTCAGGTATCAGATTCTGTAAAAACGCTGGGAGTATATTTTGATACTTATCTTACATTTCAGAAGCACGTATCCTACCTCAAGTCATCTTGCAGTTTTTTCACACATCTCTTATGGCAAATAAGACCATATCTGTCCGAAGTTAATAGAGCATCCATTGCAGCAGCCATAATTAACAACAGGCTGGACTTCTGCAACAGCCTCCTGATAGGCACCTCAAAAAGAAACATTAGGAGTCTCCAAACTATACAGAACGGAGCTGTTCGAGCTGTATATGGCCCAATTCGCCAAACTCACATCTCAGAACATCGAAGAAAGTTACACTGGCTCTCTATTGAGCAGCGGCTTAAATTCAAAGGACTAGTTATAGTTTTTAAATGTCTTTCAGGCAAAGCCCCGGAATATCTAAAAACTAGGCTACAGACAGCGATTCCAAAGCGTACGCTACGCTCAAACAGTCTCTTGCTATTGGCACAACCACGTACCCTTCTGAAGAAAGTGGGTGAAGCAAGCTTTGGGGCCTGGGGCCCTCAGAATTGGAACATAATCCCTCTCCATCTTAAACAGTCCACCACATTGCAACAATTCAGAAAACGTGTTAAGACCTTTCTTTTTGATATCTAATCGCCATCGTATGCCCTAAAGATCTCTGGCTATCTCTCAGGACGTGTTAATCGCCATCGCGGCCATTTCTTTTCCTCTTATTTTTCAATTTATATTATTTGTTTGTGTTGTTATGTAAGCGCCCTGAGACCTTTGGGTGAGTGATTGCGCTATATAAGAAACTCTTTAGTTAGTTAGTATATACCCCTGCCTCCCCCTGTCAATAATGAAGAAATGCCCCCAACCCGGTATCCAAATATGTTTATATGTTTTGACATGAAAACGATATCCTTGGTAAAAGGCACACAATGGTTGTCCAATATTGGAAAATCATGCTTTGGTTTTTCATGTGCAACCTACTGACCTTGTTGCCAAGCGAAATAAGTAAGTGTATGACCGGATGGGAATGTGTGGCCACAGGGCAAAATGTGACAGGGCCAGGACGAAATGTGTCACATCCTCAGAAGCTGGACAGATGAGCCCGGATGAACTTCTGACCCAGCACCCCACATCATGATGTCAACTCACCACCCACCCATGGACCAATCAGCTATTGCTGACCATATAGCACCCATAGTGCCTCCTCTTAGTGTCCAATCCCAATCGACCATGTGCCCCCTAGGACTCCCCCTTTTTTGGCGTGTCATTATCTGTATAAGAACAAAATGTAACATGTTTTCTGCAGAGCGCTCTCGGCGTGAGAAGAGTAGATTCTGTTTGCCCTAACTTTAGATAAAACTTTTGACATCACTCTCACTGTAACGCTCACCTGGTTCCCACGGAGGCGCGGCGTCGAAGGCGCAGAACTCTGAAGATGGACAGGAAGGGCCCCTCTATTCTGGCTTCCCTGGCTCGTTGGATACCCTCCTGTGCGTGAAAAGGGAGTATTACCAACTGTGGAACAATGCTCAAGCCTCCCACTCCCTTCCAACCCTCCACGATACCTCCTCCACGATTCCCCGTGAAGCCTCACCTTAGGGTTTGGAAGGATGAGCTCTCCATCCTGCTTCTGATGCAGGGGCGCGTTGAAACCCAGTTACTTCACTGGATTGAGGATTGATGGGAGTTCAGGTAAGCTTGACTGTTCAGGTAAGGCGCTGTAAAAGTTCTGTTCAAAAGTTCTGTTCAAAAGTTCAAGCTTAATAATAATGTTCGTTGTCTAATTGCAGCAAGCGCTAATGCTTATGTCTTTTTCCCCTTAGGGGCCGGGGTTCGGAGTGCCGGAGATATGGCGCCGACCCGAAGTGAACCAGTTCTGGATGAGCGCTCAGGTAATGTCTTTGCATTCGCTCATTCAATGTCTTTGTCTTTTTTCCCCATAGGGGCCGGGGTCCGGAGATGCCAGGAAGCGGCAGGACCCGAAATGCAGTGGGAATAATCCAACAGGTAAGACTTAAAAGGAAACTGAGCTTTCCTTATTCCTTTTCTCCCTCTCACCTTTGTTCTTGTCTTTTTACCTCTAGGCGCCAGGGCGTAGCTGAATCCGGAAGATCGCTGCTGAAGATGGAAGCGCCTTGCAAAGGTGAGTAAAATGCAGCGCTGCAGCGATCGAAACGAAATGCCTTTAAAATGATGTCTTCCTTTTCAGGGCCGTTGGAGAAATGACTCCGGGATGCAGATTTAGCAGGTAAGGGCTTTTCTTCTCCTATTCTCTTCCTTTCTCCCCTTGCAGGTGTTCCAGGGTGCTGGCAGGCGTGGCTGAAGTCAGGATGCAGGAGCTGACACGGTGAGCTTCCAGCTGCTAGGTGCAGAACAACGCGAAGCATGTGTGGCTGTTCGGGTGGGGTTTAAATAGCCTTGGAAGAAGTTCCTGGTATGTATCCTTCCACCAATCAGGTATGTATCCTTCCCCGACCACACCCGGGTGGTGAAGTAGTCCTACAGGTTAAGTAGTCCCATTCAGGCCTCAAGAGGGCCTGGATGAAGCAGCAAGGTCTGCATCAGGTAAGTGTGCACCCAAGCACTTAAACACATATCCTCTTCTATGAGCCTGGCGCCTAAGGCGCCAGGACTGGGGTCCGCTATGAGCCTGGCGCCTAAGGCGCCAGGACTGAGTCCAAAGGGCCCCGACTTGGGCCTGCTGAGACTTCCCTGGGGAAAATGATGTCTGCCTCTGGGGTTGCTGGGCCCGGCCTGGCTCCTTAGAGGTAGGCATCATGACAGTACCCCCCTCAAGGCCCCTCCCAAGGTCTTTTCCTCCGGGGGTTTTGGTTTGTGCGGGAATCTTCGATGGAATCTTTGAATTAATCGTGGTGCGTGAACATAGTTACAGGGTTCCCAAGATCTTTCCTGAGGTCCATATCCTTTCCAATCAACAAGATAGAAGAGTTTCGACTTAACTATCTTGGAATCTAAAATGTCTTTCACTTCGAATTCTAATTCTCCATCAATTTGGACAGGGCCTGGGGGCTCAGACAGTCTGGTTCCAGGTTGTACTGGTTTTAGAAGAGATGCGTGAAAAACGGGATGAATCCGCATGTTGGATGGTAAATCGAGTTTAAAGGCCACTGGGTTGATAATAGCTTTGATGGGGTAAGGCCCAATGAATCTGGGATTAAAAGTTTGCTGACCCTTGAGGGGTAGATGTTTAGTTGCTAGCCATACCTGATCTCCTACTTGGTAAGGAGGAGTTTTACTTCGGTGCAAATCAGCGTTTTCTTTATACTTTTTCTTGGCTTGCTGTAAGTGGGTTGTAGCTTCTTTGAAGGCTTGGGTTATTGTGGAATGTAGGTGATTTACTGCAGGCATCTCCAGGGTCAGAGGTGGATCTAGGTCAGAGGTCCGAGGATGGTGACCATACAGGGTATAAAAAGGAGTCTGTCCGGTTCCAGAATGCACTGAATTGTTGTATGCATATTCTGCAATCCAAAGGATGTCCTTCCAATTCAACTCGGATTGGTGTAACATGCACCGCAGATATTGCTCGAGAGTCTGATTGGTTCTCTCGGTTTGTCCGTCGGTCTGGGGGTGGTGGCTGGTGGATAACCGCACGTCTATTTGTGCTAGTTGGCAACATTTCTTCCAAAAGTGGGAGATAAATTGACTTCCACGGTCTGAGACTAATATGGAAGGGAAACCATGTAACCGCACTATATTTTCCATAAATTCCTTGGACAAGGTGGAAGCTGACGGCAATCCTTTTAAAGGGATAAAATGGGCCATTTTGGAGAATAGATCCACTATTACGAGAATCGTGTTGTAACCCCCAGAAGGAGGCAGGTCAGTTATAAAGTCCATTGACAAGGTGTGCCAAGGTGCTGGTGGAATGTCCAAAGGTTGAAGTAGGCCGGCTGGCCTTTTCTTTTGACTCTTATTTTGGGCACAGATTCCGCAAGACAACACAAATGACTTTATGTCTTTTCTCCAAGAAGGCCACCAGAAGTGGCGTTTGATCTTTTCTTCTGTTTTCGCGATACCGGGGTGTCCTTCCATTAATGATTCATGATGACGGGTAATGACAAGTTCCTGCAATTCTTTACTTGGCAGAAGTAACCGCTCTTGGAAGTAGGGTAAATCATCCTTAACGGTGTAGTGAGGACCCTTTTGACTCCATTCCAGTAAGGCAGAAGAGTCAAAAAGCTGTTTTACTTGAGCTTGGATGTCCTCAATGGTTTGCAATGAAGTCAAGCCCAGAATTCTTTGTTCCGGTATGATTGGCACAGGTTCTAAACTCGAATTGGGTTCTTCCATGCCTATCCGGGATAAGGCATCTGCCTTACCATTCTTGCAGCCAGGGCGATAGGTAATTACAAAATCAAATTCCGCAAAGAATAAAGCCCATCGGAGTTGTCGCGAAGATTGAGCTTTGGCCGTCTTTAAATACTGCAAATTTCTGTGGTCCGTAATTACGGTGATGGTGTGTCTTGCACCGAGAAGATAGTGACGCCAAGCCTTGAAAGCTGATTTAATAGCCAGTAGTTCTTTGTCGGTAATTGCGTAATTGAGTTCAGGTGGAGAGAATTTTCTGGACCAAAAGGCTACAGGGTGTAGTTGGTTAGTTTCTGGGTCTCTTTGCGACAGGACAGCTCCCATGGCCGAACTGGATGCATCGGTTTCCACGATGTAAGGGAGATCTGGGCGCGGGTGCTTCAATACAGGTGCAGAGGTGAATTTGGTTTTCAGGTCCTGAAAGGCTTGTTCAGCCTCAAGAGTCCATTCAAAGCGTTTGTTTTTCTTTAGGAGAGCTGTGATGGGTTGAACAGTTCGAGAAAATTCTGGGATGAACCTTCGATAGAAATTAGCAAAGCCAAGCATGCTTTGCACTCCCTTCACAGAGCTAGGAGATGGCCATTTGAGAATGGCGTCCACTTTCCGCGAGTCCATTCGGATTCCTTGAGGTGTCAGGATGAATCCGAGAAACTCCACTTCTGTGGTATGAAAAACGCATTTTTCGAGCTTGGCAAATAATTTGTGCTGGCGCAATTTCTCAAGAACTGCCCTAACATGGTTTCTGTGATCAGATTCTGAGGAGGAATACACCAGGATGTCGTCAATATAAACGATGACACAAACATCGATAAGTTCCCAAAGAACATCATTCATGAAGTACTGAAAGGCGGCAGGTTCGTTGCACAAACCGAAGGGCATTACTTGATATTCGAAGAGCCCAAATTTGGTGCGGAATGCAGTCTTCCACTCGTCGCCCTCTTTTATACATACCAGGTGGTAAGCTCCTCGGAGATCTAGCTTGGTGTACACACGAGCATCTTTTACTTGGTCGATAAGCTCAGGTATCAGGGGCAAAGGGTAACGATTCTTAATCGTTATCTGATTTAGGGCGCGGTAGTCAATACAGGCCCTAAGGTCTCCTTCCTTTTTAGGTACGAAGAACAAAGCGGAAGAGACTGGTGACTTTGATGGGCGAATGAAACCCTTGGCCAGGTATTGATCCAAATACTGACGCAAATGCAGGTTCTCAGGTTCAGTAAGAGCATAAATCCTACTACAAGGTAGTTGTGCATTGGGTACCAAGTCGATTTGGCAATCGTAAGATCGATGGGGAGGTAAGGTGTTAGCCTGCTCTTTCTGAAAAACGTCTTGGAATTCTTGGTATTCAGATGGTAGCTGTACAGGGGTGGAAGTTACAGAGGCTAGACCCATAGCTGGATTCCTTGGGTAACAGGTTGGTTCACAATCAGGAAAAGTTATCTTCTTTGCTCGCCAGTCTATTCTCGGATTATGTGTTTCTAACCAAGGGATTCCAAGAAGTACTTGAAATTGTGGGGCCTTGATCACATCAAACACGATTGCTTCCCGATGTCCGTCCTGACCCACCAGAGTGATTTCAACTGTGGAATGCGTTACAGGCCCTGAGGCTATTTTGGTTCCATCAACTGTAGTAATTACATCTTGGGCTACTTTCGGGCGGAGAGGAAGCTTAATCCTGGAAGCCAATTCACGGTCTATGTAATTTCCAATAGCTCCACTGTCTATGTATGCTTTTATAGCATGCAACTGCTGAGGCTGTTTTGGGTTCACAAGCACCATTGGCATGACAAAATGCGAGGTCAAAGAGTTTGTTTTCAAGCTCGGCAAGCGGACCCCTACGCTTGTCGGGCTAGGTCGTTTCCCGAACCAGGTGTCAATAACTCGTTATCAGTGGCTCCAACCACCTTCTTGGGTGGTTTAACTGGACAACTTTGAAGAAAGTGACCGGAAGTTCCGCAATACAGACAAAGTTGCATTTGTCGCCTTCTCTCTCGTTCCTTCTGCGTTAATGGTCCTTTAACACTGCCAATTTGCATAGGTTCGGAAGCGTCAGTACTCTTGGAGTTAACGTGGGTCTTGATAGGTACTCTGGTTTCATACTTGAGCCGATCTGCTTTTCTATTTTGAAGTCTGTGATCAAGTTGAACCACTAAGTCTATGTAGTCTGCGCAGGCCTGGGGTGGATCTACTATCTGAGCTATAACATCTTTAAGCTCTCCGCGCAGGCCTCGATGAAACAATGTGATCCTTTTATTTTCAGGCCATCCGGTTTCCACAACTAGTCTATTAAAGGTGGCGATATAGGACAAAAGATCCTGATTACCTTGTCGTAAGGATAGCAGTTCGTTGTCAAGGGCCTGTCCCTGCGAGTGTCGAGCGAACAATCTTTCCATGCTGGCCTGGAAGCCCTGGAAATCCCGGAGAATGGGATCATCCTGATTTACCAATGGAATAGACCAATCGGCAGCACAGCCACTGAGGTAAGATAGTACAAAGGCTACTTTGGTCTGGTCGTTGGGGAAGGCCCCGGGCCTGCATAAAAAGTGTAAACGGCATTGGTTCATAAAAACGGCATATTTCTTGGGATCCCCCGCAAAACGTTCCGGCGGGGTCAAAGGCATGTGTCCAGGTAGATTGATTTGTACTGGGTTATTCGAACCCATTGTTGTACAAATATCTCCGGAAACAGGTAAAGGAGTGTGCTCTGCCTGGCCCTGCAATAACCTTTTGGCCAGATCATCAGTTCTATCCTTGGATAGGATTAGTTCCCTTCTGAGAGCATTAGTCTCCTGGCGGGCTGAGTGCACTTCTGCCCGTAATTCCCCTAAAAGATGGGCCAGCTGATCTGTCTCGGAAGTCTCCATAGCGCCCAGGTGGGAAATTGTGGTAAGGCTTCGCGTTCTGTAACGCTCACCTGGTTCCCACGGAGGCGCGGCGTCGAAGGCGCAGAACTCTGAAGATGGACAGGAAGGGCCCCTCTATTCTGGCTTCCCTGGCTCGTTGGATACCCTCCTGTGCGTGAAAAGGGAGTATTACCAACTGTGGAACAATGCTCAAGCCTCCCACTCCCTTCCAACCCTCCACGATACCTCCTCCACGATTCCCCGTGAAGCCTCACCTTAGGGTTTGGAAGGATTTATTTATTTATTTATTCGCATTTGTTAAGCGCACATACAGCCCATAGGGCATCGTGGCGCTTGTTACAGAGATGACTTGTTATACATACAAAGAAGTCATTACTTAGTTACAAGAGAGTAGTAAGGAGAAGATAGGAAAGGAAGAGGAGATGATGTTGTACGACGAGCTAGTTGAACAAGGTGGTTTTCAGTTTTTTTCGGAAGGCAAAGAGAGATGTTTCTGCTCTGAGTGTGCTAGGAAGTGCGTTCCATAGCTTCGGTGCAATGTAAGGGAAGCTTATTCCACCTGCTCTGGCTCGTTTGATGCGTGGGACCCTAAGCTGGTTGGTGTGGCATTGTCTGGTTGGTCTAGTGGAGTGCGATCTGACTAGCGTGTCAGACAGGTAGGAAGGTGCAGATAGGTGAATACATTTATGTGCAGTGGTAAGTATTTTGAATGTGATGCGCTCTTTGACAGGTAGCCAGTGTGCTGCCTTTCTGGCTTGCGCGATGTGGTCCCGTTTAGGTATATTGAGGGCTGCTCTTAGTGCATTATTTTGTGTTGTTTGGAGTTTATTGAGATTAGTGATGGAAGTACCAGCCAGTAGTGCATTACAATAATCTATCTTGGCTCCTATGGTGGCTCTTGCAATAGATAAGCAATTATCTTTGGTTAGGAATGGTTTAATGGCATTAATGAGCTTAGTGCTCAGAGCGGAGGCAGAGACAATGGAGTTGACTTGCTTGTCCATGGATAGTGATGCGTCAATGTGGACTCCTAGTGTTTTTACAGAAGGTAGAACTGGGATGACACAATTGTCTATGCAGAAGTTTGTGTAGAGAGGGTCGAGATTCTTGAGAGTGGATTTTTGGCCAAGGATGAGAATTTCGGTCTTGTCACCGTTAAGATATAGGCCATTCGTGGCCATCCATGCTTGGATGGTGGCGTATATATTCTGGAGGGTGGTTGCGTCCTGGAGGTAGTGTCCTGTGAGCGGGAGGAGTACTTGGGTATCGTCAGCGTAGTTGGTGTATGTGATCCCAAGTGCGTCTAATTTGTCAAAGAGAGGTTTGGTGAAAAGATTATAGAGAGTGGGAGCTGTACATGAACCCTGAGAGACTCCATACCTGATGGTGGTAGGCTCTGCGTTGGCTATATTGGAGAACACTTTCATCACTCTGCCTTTGAGGAAAGAGGTAATCCAATTTGTGGCTTGTTTGGAGAAATGAGCGGCCTGAGTTAGGTGGTTCGTGAGAATGGCATGATCGACTAAATCAAAAGTCGCTGAAAGGTCTAGGAGGAGCAGGAGGGCCGGCTTACCTTTATCTAGGATTAGGGTGATTTGATTCTTCAGATCTAGTAACGCAGTTTCAGTTCCATGACCTTTACGGAATCCAGACTGCCTTTTGCCTAGGACAGAGTTGTTTTCCAGGTAGGCCTGTATCTGCATATGTGCAGCTTTATCTAGGATTTTTAAGAGAAATGGAACCGTTGTAATGGACTGGTAATTGTTGGGTTGGGTGGGGTCCAAGGTTGGTTTCTTTAAGAGCGGGCGTACCCACGCCTCTTTAAGGCTGTCCGGGACTTTACCCGTCTTGAATGAGGCATTAATGAAAGCGGTGATGATCGGTGCGAGGGGTGCAGCACACTCTTTGATTATGTTGGGGGGGCAAATGTCGCCTTTGCATTGAGATGGTTTGAGCTGTTTAAGGATGTGGAGAGTGTCCGACTCGGTGATTGGCGAAAAATTGAATTTTGAGGTGTGCTTATCTTTGGCGGTATTGACGGAGAGGGTCTGTTGGGGGTGTAGAGCTCTATAGTGTTCTGCTATTTTAGTTTGGAGAAGGTCTATTTTATTTAACATCGCTGTTTGGATGCTATTGCACCAGGCTTCATCCTTAACGATCTCATCTGTGCAGATAGGGGGGGATAGTGAGCTCTTTAAAGATGGTGAAGAGCTCTTTTGAGTGGGAGTTGGCTTCCAGGATACGTTTATTGTAGGTTTCTGACTTTGCCTTGAATATGGCATTTTTGTATTTTTTAGAGATACAAAGGAAGTCTACTTTGGTGGCCTCACAGGGATTTGCCTGCCATGTTTTGAGGGGTTGGCGCTTACGTTGGCGCAGATTTAGTAAGTCATCCGTGAACCATGAGTTAGTATGAAACGATTTTTTTTCTTTTTTGTTTTCAAGAGGGGCTGCGGTATTGATGGCCATGGTGAGCGTGTTTTTGAAGATCTCTGCTAGAGTGTTGGGGTTGGAGGAAAACGGGGGTGCTAGGCATGGGGTGGTAAGGAAGGGACGTATAAGCAGGATGAGCTCTCCATCCTGCTTCTGATGCAGGGGCGCGTTGAAACCCAGTTACTTCACTGGTTTGATGAGAGTTTAGGTAAGCTTGACTGTTCAGGTAAGGCGTTATAAAAGTTCTGTTCAAAAGTTCTGTTCAAAAGTTCAAGCTTAATAATAATGTTCGTTGTCTAATTGCAGCAAGCGCTAATGCTTATGTCTTTTTCCCCTTAGGGGCCGGGGTTCGGAGTGCCGGAGATATGGCGCCGACCTGAAGTGAAACAGTTCTGGATGAGCGCTCAGGTAATGTCTTTGCATTCGCTCATTCAATGTCTTTGTCTTTTTTCCCCATAGGGGCCGGGGTCCGGAGATGCCAGGAAGCGGCAGGACCCGAAATGCAGTGGGAATAATCCAACAGGTAAGACTTAAAAGGAAACTGAGCTTTCCTTATTCCTTTTCTCCCTCTCACCTTTGTTCTTGTCTTTTTTCCTCTAGGCGCCGGGGCGTAGCTGAATCCAGAAGATCGCTGCTGAAGATGGAAGCGCCTTGCAAAGGTGAGTAAAATGCAGCGCTGCAGCGATCGAAACGAAATGCCTTTAAAATGATGTCTTCCTTTTCAGGGCCGTTGGAGAAATGACTCCGGGATGCAGATTTAGCAGGTAAGGGCTTTTCTTCTCCTATTCTCTTCCTTTCTCCCCTTGCAGGTGTTCCAGGGTGCTGGCAGGCGTGGCTGAAGTCAGGATGCAGGAGCTGACACGGTGAGCTTCCAGCTGCTAGGTGCAGAACAACGCGAAGCATGTGTGGCTGTTCGGGTGGGGTTTAAATAGCCTTGGAAGAAGTTCCTGGTATGTATCCTTCCACCAATCAGGTATGTATCCTTCCCCGACCACACCCGGGTGGTGAAGTAGTCCTACAGGTTAAGTAGTCCCATTCAGGCCTCAAGAGGGCCTGGATGAAGCAGCAAGGTCTGCATCAGGTAAGTGTGCACCCAAGCACTTAAACACATATCCTCTTCTATGAGCCTGGCGCCTAAGGCGCCAGGACTGGGGTCCGCTATGAGCCTGGCGCCTAAGGCGCCAGGACTGAGTCCAAAGGGCCCCGACTTGGGCCTGCTGAGACTTCCCTGGGGAAAATGATGTCTGCCTCTGGGGTTGCTGGGCCCGGCCTGGCTCCTTAGAGGTAGGCATCATAACACTCACTTGGTCTTGGTCTTATTCCCTCCTGGGATGTATCTTTATTGACTCTGTTGGTAGTTCTCCGACAGGCCTGTGAGGGCCTCTCACCTTCAATCCCATAGCTCTCGCTCTATGCCCCCTGGGAGCCGTCTGGATTTGGATATGGCTGCACCATGTACTACCACTTTG
Organism: Ambystoma mexicanum; assembly: GCF_040938575.1. NCBI lineage: Eukaryota > Metazoa > Chordata > Amphibia > Caudata > Ambystomatidae > Ambystoma > Ambystoma mexicanum. Next base: position 860,565,390 of record NC_090930.1, on the reverse strand, counting down.
AATGCCTCCCATAAGGTTCCTTTTGACTGCACGCTCCCTGTGTTGATGTCAAAGTACTCGACAATCGCCTCCCTTAACTCCTCGCGGAATCCTGAGTCCTGCAGGGCTTCGGCTCTGAGCTTCCAAGTCAGGATTCTCGGTCTTGGGGCTGGTGCCTCCACTCCAACACCAGGGGAGAGTGGTCCGAGAGTACTCTGGCCTTGTATTCAGAGCCTATCATTTCTCCCACCAACTCCGAGGCGACAAACATATAGTCCAGTCTCGTGTGCAGCTTGTGTGGGGGTGCATAATGTGAGTACTGCCTATCTACTGGGTGTAGCCGTCTCCAGATATCCTGTAGCCCAAAGTCTCTCAGCAGGGCCTGCAACGCTCTCGCTGTCCCCACCCCATATAATTGCTCCGCCCAGTAGGGGGCTGATTTTGCCGTATAGGGCCCTGAAATAGGCTGCCGTGTCTTGGTTAGGGGCATATGAGTTTATAATGCTCACCTCTGTTTTCCAGCATCCCGTGCACTACTATCATTCTGCCATCTGGGTCTACTGTGGACTGGAGCAGCTGAAACGGTACATGAGGTGCCACCCAAGTGACCACCCCCCTTGCATAAGCAAAGTATGTGGCTCCTGTGGTAGTATCTCTCCACTTTCTCTTGACCACTTCTAATTTCTCCTTAGTAAGGTGGGTTTCCTGCAACAGTGCTATGTCCACTTTCAGCCTTCTCAAGTACATCATTACTTTGTTCCTTTTCAAGTAACTATTGAGGCCTCTCACATTCCAGGTTACAATTCTAAGGCTACCCATCGCCATGCTTGGTTTGTCCCTCAGCTCCTTCAGGCAATCCTACAATACGTATGTTGTTCTTCCGGGCGCGTCCCTCTGCCTCCTCTGCCCTGCTTTCCAGGTTGCCCACGCATTGTTCCAGGACGTGGAGCATGGATTTATGGGATGCACATGCGGCTGTGTTCGGGGTCACTTCCTTCTCTAAGTTGCCTGTATGTTCCGCCAGCGCTCTGACGTCTTGCCGGAGGAGATTCACCTCCTCCTGTACTGCCCCAACTTTGAGTTCCAGTGCCGCATTCAGCTTGACCATGGCTGACTCCAGTTTGGTTTCCCATGCCACTTGCAGGTCTGCGATCGCTGCGAGGATCTAGGATCTGCTGATCCTTGCTCGTGGCCTCCGTGCCCGTGATGGGGGTTCTCTCTTTGCTCCTGGCCCCCTCTGCCACCAATGATGTTCTGGCATATTCATCAAGCGTGGGTTGTTTGCCTTTCGTTTTAGCCAGTTTGTTGGCCTTCTTAATGTTACTGGGCTTGTGTGAGCAAGCACCACGCGGGTTGGGCCTTGGTCAGCAAAGGGGTCTGGATAGGCCAACTTGGGAGTTTCCTTGTGCTGCTGGGCCTATGCCTGGAAAGGATGGTGTCCTCCCACGTAATTGTACGCTGGCAGTTCTTTTTTGACTGTATGCCCCAGCTCCTACTGGTGTTGCTCTGTGGCTGCGCCCGCAGGTGCTTGTGGGCCTTTCTGGGTGTCGTTGTGGACTCTGCGTTCTCCTGCCGTGAGTACAGTCTGGTCGCAGGTGCGGCCTGCTTCTACGTGTGGTGTACTGCAGCGCTGTCCGCTGGGTGCGCCACACTCTTTCCGCCTCTTTCGTGGGCCAGAGGGTGCCATCTGCACCCTGCACCTACGTCCTCCACTTGTGGCCCGTTATTAAAGGGGGCACATCCCTGCCTGTCCCATAATGCCAGGAAATTCCCACCCGTGCCCACAGCCCAATGACTGCACACAGGGCCTTTCTGCCGGCTGCTGCCGGTGTGCACACATCCTGGAGGCCCTAGGTCTGCATCTGGGCCAGGTTGTGCGTGCGCTCCTCTGGGCTCATGTGCTGTGCTGGTGCCCAGCTATGTGACACTGTCGGGGGCCACCGGGCCTCCCCCAAGACAACCACAACTTCGTGAGTGCAGCATCCAGTTGCATCCTATTATCCCGGGTGCCCCTCTCTCCACTGCGTCTGCAGGGCAGCCGTATGACCGCGGTCGGCCTCCTCCGGGCGGGCCGCCTTTGTGTAATGGTGCTGGCTCCCCGGGGTGTGCCTGCCACTCCACCCGCCTCAGAGCGATTCAAATACGAAGTCATACATATGTCCTTATAATGCGTTAAACAGATTTAAATGGTGTCCAAAATCTCTACACATGCTAAATTGCAATTTGATTATGAGTGAGTCGAAGAGATTGAAGGGTTGTCAAACTGTTACACACTCCTATGTGGAAGAAATGCAAATTTTTGCTGTTAAAAGGAATAATACAAAAACAAATGGTATTAAGTTTCTCCACACATATGATCAAGAAGTTGCAGTACGGAAAGCACAATATAGAAAAGATAGAAGACATGTGATGTATTTGAATCATTGCGATAGGGAATCTAAACTCAGACCTTTAAAATGTAAATATAAGAATTGGCTGTGATCGAAACATGCTATTTTGTATCAGAAGGATGCAGAAAATATGGTAGACAAACTAAAGTCAAAGAACTCAGCTAAAATCTGGTCCCTATTGAACTATAAACAGTCTAAATACCAAATAATTCATCAGTTGAACCCCATACCTGAAGAAGTATGGGCCTCCTTCTACAAGTCCCTGTATGCTGATATAAATTTAAAAGGGGAAACTTCTCTACTTGATAAGACACAAGTCAAGGACCTCTCCTTTGACATCGACGACATATTGTTTCAAATTTCAAAACTCTCCACCTCTCGTGCTCCAGGGCCGGATGGCTTGTCGAATTATATGATAAAATTACATCCTATGGCTTGGGCGAAAATCTTCCTAAGCATTTTTTCGAAAATAGTAAGAACTCGTCATCTACCTAGCTCTTGGAAGAAAGCAATAACTATACCCATCTACAAAAAAGGGGACCATGAGAATCCTGCCAATTATAGGCCAATTTCATTATTAGACATACCTAGCAAAATCTTCGCTAGATTGTTAAGAGACCTGAATGTATGGCTGAATGGTGCGAAATTGAGAGACCCAAATCAGACTGGGTTCATGCCGGGAATGGGGACGGCAATTAATCTGCACATACTGGAAGTCATCAAAAAACAAGAAAAGCTAAAACGCCAAATTACCTATTTGGCCTTTATTGATTTCCAGGCGGCGTTCGATTCTGTGTGCAGGAAATTGTTGATAAACAAACTCTGCGAGGCCAACTGTCCGGAATATTTAGTATTCTGGATTAAGGAACTGCACACAAATACAACCGTGCAAATTAGATTGGCCTCAGATGGAACACTATCTAACCCAATTCCGACATTCAGAGGCCTTAAGCAGGGGTGTATTTTGGCCAGTACCCTTTTCAACTTCTTTATGGCAGCTGTCCGTTATGATCTTTTGAATTGTAGAGCAGATGCCCCTCGAATTGAGGCCGTCCCATACCGTGGTTATTCTATGCGGACGACCTGGTGCTACTGGCCAAAACTCATGTGGGTTTGCACAACCTGCTGGACACCCTGAGTAAGTATGCAGATGCAAACTTTTTGACAATAAATCAAGCGAAATGCAAAATTATGATACTGAGTCCCAAGAGAAGAAGTCCTCACTTTAACTATCGATGGGTCATACAAGATATAGAAATTGAAGTAGTAACAGAGTATAAATATCTAGGCCTCCAAGTCAATAATGATACAGCCGACACACCATAATATAGAGTGTTGAAACAAAAACTTACAACTGGAATAAATCAGACAAAAATAATACAGGCCAAATATGGCAAGTTTTCTTTGTTGCCAGCTGCAATGTTTTACAAACAGAAGGTGGTACCCATATTGACGTATGCTTCAGAAACAAGAGAAATCATGAAAAAGTCCATATGGGTTAAAATGGAAGGCGAATTTTGGAGATCTGTATGTGGCCTTCCCATGTCAGTCTCGGTGTGTCTATTGAGACATGAATTGGGCTTGGTTTCTTTAAATGCAATCTATCTTTGGAAAGTATTGAGTCTATATCGCAAGTATTTGATGGTTTCTGAAAATGATGGTGTGATGTATATGATGGGAAAATTTATGTTGAATACAGATAACAATAACACTGCTAAGTGGCGAAAATGGAGTCAATCAGCAATGACAGAGGCAGGTATTGATGATGAGCTCTTAGTAAATAACCCAGAAAGAGCGAAGAAGAAACTATGGATGTTGGACTGGATTAAGACTAGGGATGTATGTGCCAAACTAAAGATCTTTAGATGCCAATCCTTTGCCATTAAGGAGTTACATAAAACAGAGCAATACCTTATCCAATTTCCTAATCCAAAAAGCAGATTCAATTATCTGAGAATAAGATTTAATGTTTATCCTCCAAATGAAGTACGTTTCATGCGTTGACAACTAATGGAGACTGTAGATTTTGTAAGGAGCCGTGTCAAATGGAAAGCTTAAAATATCTAATTGCTGTCTGTCCTGCGTTGATTGAAAAGAGATGTACATTTTTTAAACATTTGTTTGAGAATCAGGTTATCACCAACTACGATGTCCTATGGGACAAATTGTATCATAGCCAAAAGGCTAAAATGAACATAGCTATACTTATGTTTGTGGAGACACTAAAACTGAAAGAATGCAGTGATACATGTGTATTGAAAAATATGTAAAATTGAAAAAAGTGTGGTCAAAAATATATCTCTGGTTAGTTCATAAGTTGAAAAACGAAACTAAAAGACTGTAAAGGCAATGGCGAAATGCTGGTAAATAACTTTCAATTGTAGTATCAAATTCGACAACCTCAAGAAGCCGTAAATTATGTGGTTTAAAAATAATTGATATTTTAATACTCTGCAAGTTTTATTGTGAAATCTATGGTGATAAACCTAGATTTTTTTTTTTTAAGAATGCAAAAGTACATATGTAATGTTTGCTTTGTTTTATCTGTGTAATGTTTTATTTTGTTCTTGTATGATACAGTTCTTTTTGAAAGGCTGTTTTTACAGCTAAATCAAATAATTTATTTTAAAAAAAAATACGAAGTCCAACTCAACCTTGTCAAAATCTTTTTCTGCATCCAATGCCACTGAAACTTAATTCATTTGCATCGCAACACTCCTGCGTTCGCCAGGGGCTCCCAGGGCGCCCTCCTCCGCTCCGTGGGCGCTCTCACTCAGGGGTTGCAGGGGCACAGGGCCGGCACCCACACTGATCCATTATCCATTGGAAGGCACGGGGCTTCTCGCACTCAGCCCCTCGGGCCCCTCTGCTGGGTCCCGCGGGTCAGCCCGACCCCACAGACGAGTTCTGCTGTTGCTGCCGCGGCGTCCCACAAAGGTCAGTGGGCGCTGATGCTGCTTGGTACAGCAGTCGGTCCCCCACACTCCCAAAGCTGTGGGGCTATTTGCTTGCCTCAGGATGTGCTTCGGCACCGACCTGCTTCCCTCCGGCTCTTCTTTGTTCTCACTGTATGCGTGCGGCAGCCATCTTCCCCTCCTCTGCGGTCAAGTCTGTGGGACTTCTGATCTTCTAGCACCGCGGTTTTTCCGTATTTCGCCGCCGTAATGCATCCAGTTGTGCCCTGAGGCTATCTCTTCCAGATCCTGCATTTGTGGGTCTTATGCTTTAGTTTCCACGCGGTGTTCCTCAGGATAGTGGACGGATCAACAGGAGCCTTCACGGAGACATGTCCTCCTACATGGCTCTTTAGCCACGCCCCCTCCCATAGCAAAATATTCCATGAATCAGGCCCTGAGAGTTTCTGCTTGAGGGACAGCATCTTTTTTCAGCACAAAACAATTGCCTCCATTTCATTGGTTCACACTGCTGCATGTAAGAGCGAGTAAGGCCTTGCCCCGCCAATCCTTTTACATATAGCCAGGCCGTGACTGGTGACACATCTAGAGAATGCGAGAGGACATGTATAGCAAGGGTCACCATTGGTTAGGTTTACAGTAATCACTATGGTGAGTAACATTTACTTACTTATACATCGTGTCCCCCTTCCTCCATGCTCATGGAAGGCTTGAAAGCAAGAAATGCCAGATGGCAAACCTTATTTGATGAAGCAAAATAGGTTTTGCAGCACTGCCTGGCCAAATAGAGTATTAGCCTGAAATTGCAGCCAGGCAGCAGTAATCGCTACAGAAAGAGCAAGGTCCCAGGTGGCAGCATTGACATCAACCTCCCAGGCCACATGGCATCAGAATGCCAAGCCAACCGCCTTGGCCCTCACACAATGGGCATGAAAGCCTTCAATACATTAAGATACTGACACTGGTAACCTTTTTCAATGCAGGAAATAATCCACCTGGCTCTGGTAGTTTTGAAAGTCAGCCTTCCCTTGGAAGAATACCCATAAAGGACAAGGTGTGCATCAGGAGCAGAACTGACTTGCCCTGGCCAGAGAGACCGTCAAGACCCAGTGTGTAAACCCCTTTCTTCATCTATTAGAGGCTGAGGGAAGAAGGTGGGCAATGATATTTTCTCTATGTGGAAGTCATAGAGAAACTTGGAAATAAATGATGGGTCCATAGGTAATACCACCTGAGCGCCAAGAAAGACCACAAATGGCTCTGCAGAACAGAGCCTGAAGCTTTTCGACCCCTCTGGTCAAGGTTGTGGCAATGCGAGACAGTGACTTCTACGAGACAAGGCTAATATCCACAGAGGCCATTGGCTTAAATGACTTAAGCTACAGCATTAAGCAATAATTCAAATCCCAAGCTGGATGAGGGGTCCTAACTGGAGAGTACATCATGGGAAGCTTCTCAAAGTGGCACTTTACTATGGGATTGCATAGCAAAAAAAAGCAGAACAAGAGAGGATAAATCAGCCTGTAATGACACCAAAAGCAAAAACGCGTCCACTTATTCTTTTATATAGTGAATGATTGGAAACCTTCCTTGCTGCAATTTTGATTTGAAGTTCTCCTCGGACAGCTCAAGGGTGCCAAGTGTCATATGCTCAGCAACGAGGCCAACAATCATAGGGCATGGGCAGCATGAGATATTGAGCATTTTCCATTCCCCTGGGGTCCATGAAGCAAAGCCTGGCTGGCCTCTGGGGAACCCACTATCATTATGCAGTGGCTGGACCCTCAGGAATTTCCCGATCTCCTTGTCAATTAGTAGGATGAGGGAAGAGGGGGGCACTGTAGATTAAGTGAGCCTTCCATGGACCTCAGAGCATGAAAGTCACTCACAGTTACAGCATATCTATGTGACAATTGATTGTGTACATCTGGAACTCTGGCAGAGTGGCCATCCACCTACAAATGCAAAGCAAATTCAGTTACCTTGTAGGATGGGGGAATCTTAAAAAACAACTGCATTTATTAGATTAGCTGAGTGCAACCACCAACCAAATCCAGCTGAAGGTCCACTGTAATTGGAATGGTCAGTCGACAAAGCGTGATCCACATGGCTCCAGAACAAAGGAATATGTTACTTAAATTTAACACTGGTTCTGAAGCATTGGTATCTTTCATAGATCCACATGCTGTGAATATTCCCTGTTGTCCGGCTGGGAATCCTCGGTAACATAGAGCAGTTTAAACTTAAACAGAAAACTTTCAGTCACTTTTATGCTCTACTACAGTAATCTTTGGGTCATACTGCCCACAGCCAATAGGAACACCTCCCTTAGCTCCTCTCCTGTTGACCATCTTCAGATTTGGCAGCGCATATGAGTGGCAGTAAGAGCCAAAATATGAGTCATGCCGAGTAGGTGGGAGGGTCGCACGTGAATCTATGAAAGATACCAATGCTGGAGAACCTGAGTTACAGGTAACTTATTCCTTCTCCAGCATTGGATCCTTCATAGATTCACATGCTTTGAATAGATTACAAAGAAGTATTACAACAATACCCATGGGTGGAGGCAAGCTCCCAGCATAATTTACCACTGGAGACTTATTCACCTCACACAAAAAGGTTCTACAGAACTGATAGGCCGACTCCATATTCGTCTGCAGAATGTCTGTTGACACAGTAGAACCTGGTGAATGTATGCAACAATCTCCAGGTGGTTCCCCGGCAGATGTCAGGCAGCGGATTTCCGCAGAGAAAAGCTGTGGTTGCAGCCACTGCTCTGGTAGAATGAGCCCGGGACCTGTCGGGAAGTGGTCTGTCGGCTTGCTGATGGGAGAACGAGATACAGATAGCAATTAATCTTGCAATGAAGGACTTCGAGTGAGCCTTCCCACGACCAGAAGGTCCAAATGAAACAAACAACTGATCCGTTGTGCGGAATGATTTAGTATGTGCCATGTAGTACTTGAGGTTGCGCACCACATCCAGCAGGTGCAGAGTCCATTTGGCTGGAGATGTGGGTGTGCCAAAGAATACAGGCAAAACCACCTGCTGGTTCAGTTGGAAAGCAGATGGCGCCTTTGGCACAAATGTTGGGTTGGTACGTCGAACAGCCTTTCCTTATAAAACATTAGCTAGGGCGGTTTTACAGAAAATGCCTGGATTTCACTCACTCGTCTGGCTGAAGTAATGGCCACCAAGAATGCAGTTTTCCAGGAAAGATGTTTAATAGATGCTTGGTGCAGGGGCTCGTAGGGTGGCTTCATGAGTCTTGCGAGTAGCACATTGAGCTCCAATGCTGGCGCCGGGTGGCAGACTGGTGGAAAAGACCGGAAGAGCCCCCGTAAAAACTCCTTCACCAGCTGGTGAGACCACAGGGAAGGCACACCCACAGCAGGCTTGAACCTAGGAATCGCTGCTAGGTGCACCTTAATGGAGGAATGCGTTAACCCAGATTGAGCCAGGGACAGTAGATATGGCAACAGATCCTCCAGTCGGATGGTTTGAGGTTGCAGTTGCTGGCTTTTGCAACACACTTGAAAACGTTTCCACTTGCTCTTGTAGCATTTCAAGGTGGATGGGGCTCTAGCCTTGGCCAGGACAGCTTGGCAGTCTTGCGGAAGGGACAGTGCCCTAAACTCTAAGAAGACAGGAGCCAGTCCATCAGATTGAGAGAGGCTGAGTCATGGTGCAGTACTGCTCCTTGATTTCGGGACAGGAGCGATTGGTGAGGAAGCAGCTTGATCGTGGTGCCGATGAGAGGTCAAGGAGATCTGAGTACCAAAACTGCTCAGCCACGCAGGGGCCATTAATATCAGTTTGCACTGATACAGTCTAAAGGTGTGTAGGACTCGAGGCAACAGAGGAATGGGGGAAACGCATAAAGAAACGTTCCCTCCCATGGAATTGCAAAGGCATCCCTCAAGTTTTGTAGCACCTGTTGTAGAGGGTGGCAGAGAGGTCGATCTCCGGAGTGCCCCAAGACTGGAACAAGTGTAGCTGGTCATCGTGCAGTTCCCACTCATAGCAGGAGTGTAACTCCCTGCTAAAGGAGTGTGACAGAGGGTTCTGAATCCCCGGTAGATGGAGGGGAATGAGAAACATGCCTTGCTGTAGGGCCCAGTGCCACAGCACTTGGGCCTCCTTGCAAAACTTTGGGGGGACCTTGTTCCTCCTTGCTTGCGCACATAAAACATCAATATCGTGTTGTCGGTGTAAATCTGCACCACCTTCCCCTTCAGGAGGGGAAGAAAAGACTTCAGGGCCCAGAACATTGCTCATAGCTCCAGCAGATTGATATGCTTGCTCTTTTCCTCCTACGACTAAAGGCCTCTGGTGTGTTGGTCTTCACAGTGGGTGCCCCAGCCCTCCAGTGAAGCATCCGTAGTGACAGTAGCCTGATGGTCCGGCAGTCTGAAGGGGGCGCCTTGTACCAGGTGTTCCCTTACCCACCACCAGCAAAGGCTTTGTTTGAAACCTGGTGGTAGGATAAAGCGGTTGTCCCAGGACCATGAGGACTGGACCCATCAGGCATCAAGGAAATTCGGTACCGGTCTCATGTGTAGTCGGCAGCTGGAGACTAACGGGATGCATGATGATAAAATCCACAGCAGGGAATTGTAGTTGCTGTTGAGGTAGGACACCTTGTGTAAAAGAGCTGCCACCCTTTTGTCTGAGGGTCTGGCGGTGCTGGTTTGGGTATCGAGTCTTGCTCAGAGATAAATTGCCTGTTGAGATGGAACCAGGTATGACTTCTGGAAGTTGATAGAGAAACCCAGTTGCTGTAGACACCGGATGGTGATCGCTGTGTTGGTTACTGCTAGTAGAAAAGAGGGAGTCCTCACTTACCAGTAGTCTAGATACAGGTGGACGTAGATTGCTCTCTGCCGCACTTGAGCCACCACTGGTACAAGGCACTTGGTAAACACTTGTGGAGCAGGTCGCAGGCAGAATGGAAGGGTTTTGAACTGATAATGTACTCCGTATACCACAAAACTTAGGTATCGCCAGTGTAAGAGGCGAATAGGGATGTGGAAGTACAATAGGGGAATAGGGATGTGGAAGTAGGCGTCCCTGTCATGATGCCTACCCCCGGGCATCAGGACCAAGGCCCTCAGCTCCAGGAGCAGGCATCCAGACATTTGTTTAAACCTCAGCAGCCCCGGCTAGGGGCTGTCTGGGTTCAGTCCTGGTGCCTTAGGTGCCAGGCTCATCATAGAAATCAGTCCTGGCGCCTTAGGCGCCAGGCTCATAGACTTTACTTCTGATGCAGACCATGCTGCAAAAGAGTCCAAGCCTACATGAGCCCTCGGTGGGACTATTTTGTTACAGGGACTATTTTTTACTTGGGCGTGGCTCTAGGAAACTTCTTACCTGGAACTACTTTGGAGGCTATTTAAACCACACCCGAACAGCAGCACATGCTTCGCCTTATTCTGGATCCAGCAGCGTGACGCTCACCGTGCCTGCAGCCAGCATCCAGTCTTCTGCCACGCCCGTGTGCCTGCAGCCAGCATTCAGTCTTCTGCCATGCCCGCCTCGAATCCGGAGCTCCTAGAATAAAGAAGAAGAAAAGGACAAGGTTAGAAAACAAACTTATTTCAAATTCCTCACCTAATTCCGGGACCATTTAATCTCCGGACCGGGAAAGTACATCAGTCCTGCACGCGTCGCTTCGCCAGCTCCAGCACGGTGCCATACTCACCAGTTCTCACAGCATCTTTCGATCCGGCACTGTCTCCATCATGTCTTCGCCGTAATCCGGCACCTAGGGGACACAAGAAAAAACAAGGTGAGCCAAGGGAATCAACAAATACAACCTCTTACCACCACAGACTTACCTGATTTACCACAAGCGGTATTATTCCATAACTCTCCACATTTTCATATGCCGCATCTGTAAAGAGGGAGAAAAACAACACGTTAACGCATGCAATAGTTACCGGACAGCGTTGGGTAACACAGACTCTTACCTGAACGCCAGCAGCAGCTACGAGACCTTCCTCTCACGAACTCAGTTGCAACTTAAGGAAGGAAGAGGAACAAGAGTGAACATCGGCACATTGAACTCTTTGAACTTGATACTTACCAATCCCGCCAGAGACTTCAGAGTCAATACTTACCGGAACTCTCCCAACGCCTCCAAACCAGTGAAGTAACTGGTATCTACGCGCCCCTGCAAGACACGCAGGATGGAGAGCTCATCTTTTACGAACATAAGGTGAGGTTACTAAGGGGATATCGGAGGTGATTAGTGGGGGAGAGCGAGAACAGTTGGGAGGCCATCACTAAAACCCACAGGTGGTTAATCCCTGTCTCCACTTGCAGGAAAATACTTCTTCGGGTCCAGCAGACAAGACTAGGCGGGCCAGTCCAGACTGTCATCTCTGCACTACGCATCACGTTGAAGGAGACCGCAGCTGTCCGGGTCCGATCGACACCCCTGTGGGGTCCAGGTGAGCGTAACAGTCCCCGAGGTCGAGGGATGCCAAAAAATATCCTTGTTGTAGCTGCAACAACACCTGCTGTAGCGTGACCATGCAGAATGTTTGCGATTTTAGGAATATGTTGAGAACCTTTAGGTCTAAGATGGGTCTCTAACCCTCTGACTTGTGCAGTGCTTTTTTTCTTACCAGGAAGTAGCAGGAGTAGACTCCTCTGCCCAGAGCCTGCACTTCTTGTAGCAAGAGGTATCATAATCTTTCTAATTTGTGCCTGTGAGGAATGACCTGTGGAAAGTCCACACATTCCAGCGAGTGGCCCTGCTGGAAGAGGGATAGCACCCATGTGTCGGTTGTGATGAGTGTCCATTATTCGATTAACTGTGACAGGCGTCCTCCCATTGGGGTGCTTAAGTGGGAGGGCCTGACCTTGGGCTGGTCATGTCTGTTTGCCGAACTGGCCCCTTGATTGGGCTGCACCACAACGTTGCTGTGAACCCCTGTAAGACTGGGATCTTTTCCTGTATTGGTCACCTGATGAATACAGGGGTTTGTAAGAGGTGGAAGACTGGTACGTGGTGCGGTTATCCCACAAAGTTCTGCCTGCCATAGTGACCTATCCTTAACAGAAGGACTGACGCCTTTGCTGTAGTGTGCCCAAGGAACTAGCGGTTTCCGTGTCCGTTTTTATGGACTGCAGGGCCGCGTCCACCTTTTTTCCAAAGAGGGAAGATCCATCGAAGGGCATAACTATGACCCTGGACTGGACGTCTGGTTGAAAATCTGTAGCCTTGACCCAACCCTGCCGGCGCAGAACCACTCAGTTTCCCAGCTGGCAAAAACCAGTGTCAGCGATGTCTACAGAGACCGTAATGGCATGGTTGGACGCCAACTCACCTTCTTGGAATATATCCAAGGCTTCTTGTCATCTGGTAGAACTCCAGCAAGGGACCCAACTTGTACGACAGCTCACAATGGTAACGTGTGTGTATGGCCATTGCATTTGCCGCCCTCATAGTCATGGCTGATGACTGATAGTCATGGCTGCAGTGGTGATAATTGTCTTAACAAAGGTGTCAGGTGTTTTCTTTTTTGTCTGGGGGGACAGCGCAAGATGAGGATAGATTAGCCGATCTTTTCCTGGCTGCAGCTGAGACAACGGAGTGTGGTGTGGGTTGAGTACGGAGGTAGGATGTAACGCTCTCTGGGGCTCTGTTTCTTTTGTCGGACCACTTTTTTTTTAGCCGGGGCAGTTGCAGGATGTGCTAGTGTGATTAGGCCCAGACATCTTCCAACAGCAGGATAGACATGACCGATTTCCTGTGCTGGTACAGTACACTTTCTTTTCGCTGTTCTTCCGACGCAAGGCCGAACATCATGGCCGCCTTGGACATGAGAGTGTGGAAGCCCCTACCTCATCCAGGGGTGAGTTCCTGAGTGAAATGTCATCTGGTCCCCCATCAGCTGCTGTTAAATCATCAAATTAATCAGTCTGGGTCATGTGCGTGGAGGTTCCTTCATTGGGGTATGTGTCAGTCACAGTATCTGACAGCCTCTGTGGCGCTAACTGGTGCTTACTCCCTTGGTGTTTATCCCTCAAAGGGGGTGCCATCCATCTCCCTGGACCAGGGTTATCCGTGCAAGGTTGTCCGACCGGTGCTGTAACCAGGGCCTTTGCAGGCAGACATTATTGCAGGGTTGCCACCAGAGTGGTAACAGTAGGTAAAATATCCAAAGAGATGTCTCTTTGTGGAGGAGGAGTGATGGCTTGATCTGAATTCAGCGGGGGTAAAGGTGGCAGCTAAATCCGATTTGCCTCATCCCGCTTTCTGGAAGGCGATGTGCTGCGCTCTGGCGAAGACGGCAGTGCTATGATGGCCTCCTCCTCTTCCTCCTCCACCTCCGATTAGGAGAGAGCTGGCTCTGACACAACAATGCCACCCAGCAGCAAGGCTACCCCAAGGTTAGGGAAATATGCCCTTGGACAGGCAGTCAATGCAGACACGGTACTGGTGTCAGAAACCCCAGTGATGATGGCTGTGGTTACAAGGGCGTGGTGGTCATTTTTGTCTGACGACGGGGTCGTCGAGTGTGTGACAGCTGTGGACGAAGACTTTGTGACAAGATCCTCATGGTCATTGGTGTAGTTTGTTGACGATGTAGTACTCTTAGCCGATGATGATGTTGTTGTTGTAGTGGTAGTAGTAGTAGTAGTAGTAGTAGTCTTAGCCGATGACGATTTAGCGGATAAGGTAGTCGTGGTCGTTGACGGCTTTGTTGATGGTTGCGATGAGGGAGTCATGGTCATGGCCGTAGACGGTTTTGTTGATGGTTGCTGTGAGCCAGTCATGGTCATAGGTACATGTTTCGACGACAAGGCGCTGGACAGTGTTGACGGCCTCGGGGTAGACGACCTGGAGTGAGGTTTGGTCATTGACGATGACATCTTCATTGCCGATTTCCACGATGAGGAGCTTGTTTTCGACCCTGAAGGTGAAGAGTGTCCCCCAGATTTGGGCGTGGACTTAGGGGACGTTACGTCCTTGGGGCGATGGAAGGAGCTTTGGCTCTCATCCACTGTTGATACCCCTTGGGCACTGACCTTTGTTGAAGACTGTTTTTTGTGCGAGGATCTGGGCTTGTTGGATAAGGAATCCTTGTGCCTCTTCTTGGAGGCTTGGACTGCGTGCGACCTAGACCTCTTGCTAGAGGTGGTTCACTGGGTCGTCCTCGAGCCACGTGATGAGACGGCAGTGACAATCCCTCAGTGTTTTGTTGGAGAACCACTGGCAAATTTTGCAGTCCTGGGTGACATGGTGAGGATGAAGGCAGTAGAGGTGCAATCATTGTGGTGATCATTTACGTAGACATTCTTCAGTCCACAGCGGGCACAGGCTTTAAACAGGCTTTTCCTTGTGGATTCCACCATCAGGTAGGCCCAACTACAGAGACAAAGCTTTGTTGAAAAATACCGCGGAGTAGTATGAAAAAGATTTTTAATTTTAAATCACAGAAAAGTTGAAGAGATGATTTTTGAGAAGGGGGATGTGCAGGTAACTCATAAGTGCAGGCAGCGGGTGGCCCAAGAAATGTAGAGTGCTCAAACAGGGGAATAATAGGATCAGTCAATTCCATTCTTTTATTTTGTGGTTAAGAAGGGACTTCACAAGGAGGTTCAAAAAGCACTCGTTAAAATAGCAGGGAAAATAAGCAAAGGGGTGGGCTGAGATACAATGGGCCTCATTCCGACCCAGGCGGTAAGGGGTTTACGGCAGCGTAAACAGCGCCGACCCTTACCGCCTGATTCCGAGGTCCCTTAGCGCCATGGAGGATTTAACACCTGCTTTTAGCAGGTGTTAAAATCCATGGCGCTAAGGGACCTTGTTGTTAATTACGCCACCGTAATTTACGGTGGCGTAATTAACGCCTTCCCCACTCCCATTATGCCCTATGGGGCAAAAATGGGAATGGGGAAGGGTAAATGGGGATTGGGGACTTACCGCCCCGCCAACCTCGGAATGGGGCGGTAAGTCCGCCAACCACCATGGCGTAAACGTAGTTTACGCCATGGTGGTAAAGGTACGACCCAGGCGGTAACTTACCGCCTGGGTCGGAATGAGGCCCAATCTATTATACATCACTGTAAACGCTTGAGAGAAAAAGAGAAGGAAAAGACGACTTCAGTCAGAGGAAGCGAAACTAGTGTAAAAAAAAGGGGCGCTACAGGCAGACGTGCGAACATCCCCTACGTGGGCAGGAGGGGATGACTGGAACGGTGGGTTTAAATCTCAATATCAAGGATGGCCCCAGGGCACGATGTCCATGGGGAAGAAGGGGGTTTGCAGGCCCTTGGGGAGGATGGGGAGGATTTGGGGCCAAGGGGAGAAGGGGGAAATATGGGACAATGTTGGACATGTGGGAAAATGGGCCATTATTTATAAGTGTGCAGGAGCAGGATCGGTGGAGGATACAACCAAATGCCCCTGTAATCCTCGGGTGTGCCAGCGCCCTATCAATGTACGGAGAACAACAATCCCCTGCCCAAGCTGCCCCACCTCTGTCCTTTCCGCAGCTGCAAGCTCCAGACCCCAACAGTCCGGCGTCATACGTTGCATACACCGCAGGTCTGCTGGTGCCTCCGATACCCAACAGTAATGTGGTCGCCAACAGCACAGTTACGCACTATCAGGGGGCGAGTGTGCTGGGGGGTTAATCCTTTCGTTTTCCCATGGACAAATACCCATCCAGATTAGGACAGCCTACTGAGTGTTCTTGCGTGCCTAGTCCTGTTAGTCACTGCCGACCCAGAAGAGGATCCCTTGGTGGGCGTGGAGATAGGCGACAAAACATTTAATTTTATGGTGGACCCAGGCACCACCAAATCATGCATTAAGGAGGGCAGTTTTCCTTTATCGGGCGAGATCATGGACAAACTGGGCTTGTACGGAAAAAATGGATATCAAGTTAGGGGGGCAAGACAGTGCAAGCTCCCTTGTTTTCAGAAACTTCCCCCTTTAACCCGTTGGGATGAGATGTGCTTAGTAAGCTCAATGTGGCCATCTCGTTTACCAAAAGAGGGGTGGTGTGTTTAACTCCAGGGATGTTCCACATAAGAGCCATGGTAATCATTCATGCCCTAGGGAGTGAGTTGGCAGCCCGTGGAGTGTCGATACACCCAGATTTGTTTATCTATAGACTGACAGTGCTGTTGAATGCAATCCCTGGCATAGGAAACAGGTGTTGGAGAACACCCTCCGATTTTACTTTTAGACCTATGTTGTCCCAAGCGCATGCAGCAGGGATGATTATCATGCTACCTATTGAAGGAGTGTTGGTGTCGAAGACCAGAATTGTTCTGAGGGGGCACAGTGGTGTATGGTGTTGTTTATTGGCCCAACCAAACCGTTAAAGGAATTAACTGACACTGAGTTGTTTGAAGACAAGGATGACAAAGGAGAAATAATACTAGCCATATGTGTTCCCTGTGAAATAATGGTCCAATATCGACAGGTCCATACCCCATGTTTGTGGCAAGAAGTGTCTTAATTTACTCAATAAGATATGGTACAGGTCCCAGATGTTTTGTGGACAACAAATCCCCATGATGTTGTCTTCTGCAAAGTGTTGCCCCAATACGTATTACCCTCAAAACAGGTGCAGTGTTGCCCCAAGTTAAGAAATATCCACTGTCAAAGGAGGCAGGAGAAGAAATAAATTACACTATTAATGCACTTTACACCAAGGGATTATTGTACCTTCCAATTCAACCTGCAATACGGTCATATACCCTATTAAAAAAAATCAAGTTTCGAATTGATTACATCTGCGTCTCTGCAAGCTTGGAGCAAGGTGGAGCGGGTTGAGGTCGGACCCATGGGGATTGCCGATCACAAGATAGTGCAGATGAAGATGCAGCTAGGGAGGCAAAGGCCAGGGGTTTGGAACTGGAAGTTCCCTGAAGAACTACTGAGGGGTCAGGTGATTCGGGAGGAGATAGGGAGTAACATTAAGGCTTTTTTCGAAAGGAATAATGTCACGGACACAAGTCTTAGCAAGAGGTGGGATGCATTTAAGGCCACACTAAGGGGGGGAACTCATTGCTCTGAAGGCAGAGAGAAATAAACAAATGAAGGTGCTGGAATCTCAGCTGGAAAGGGAGGTGGAGACCACGAGGGCGAGACTGAGGGAGGCCCGCACAAGGAAACTTCTTTGGGAATATAGGTTAGCTGAGGGCCAACTGGGGATATTAAGGACCAAAAAGACGGGCAATGCTAAAGGTCAGGCAGAAATTCTACGCGAAGGCCAACAATGCAGACTCGCTTCTAGCTCGCCTTCTGAGGGGAACCAGGGAACAGAATGTGATCACGGCCATGAAGGATGAGAGAGGGGAGAGGCTCACCCGAACTGAAGAGATAAAGGGGCGCTTAGCTAGATTCTATGATGTATGCTTCCTTTTACAAAACCTTTTCCAACATATTGACCCCACATCTCACGCAGCTGCTCAACACGTTTGTGACTATGGGCCGCATTACCCCATCGATGGAGGAGGCCAAAATTACACTCCTACATAAGGCAGGAAAAGACCCAGAAGAATGTACTTCTCATAAACCCATCGCTCTCATAAATACGGATGCGAAAATGTACACCAAAATATTAGCGAGGCGGTTGTAGGGGCACCTCCCTACACTGATCCATCAAGATCAAATAGGGTTCGTGTGGGGAGGCAGACAGCTGACAACATCAGTTGGGTGGCTCATTTGGTAGAGAAAATGCAGAAGACACCCACTCCAGAGAATCTCCTAGCCTTGGACGCCGAGAATGCGTTTGATCGGGTGGAGTGGTCATTCTTGTTTCAAGTCATGGAGAGGATGGGCCTGGGTGCAGAATGCATCAGAATGGTTCAGGCGAATTATAAAAAACCCACTTCACGCATCCTACTAAATTGAGCGATGTCACATCCAATTAAATTAAGGCGTGGAACGAAGCAGGGGTGACCTCTTTCCCGGTTGTTTTATGCAATATACCTGGAGCCCCTTCTTCTGGTGATACAGGAGGTGGAGGACATTCAGGGAATACCATTTGGGGGGTATCAACATAAGGTGGAGGCATTCGCCGATGATATGCTGCTTACTTTGACGGACCCGGTGGGGTCAATAAAGGCGAGCATGGAGCTCCTGTCCAAGTTCGGGGAAATATCGGGCTTGCGAGTAAACTTGCAAAAGTCGGAACTAATGGACCTATCGCTGAGGGATAGTGAGGCAGTGGCACTGAAGGCGATATCCCCGTTTAAGTGGAGCCCGGGTGGGATACAATATCTGGGGATCAGGGTCACCCCCTCCCTGGGGGGATGGTACAGGGCGAACTATGCCTCCATGCTGATGGCTATTAAAAAAGACCTCAGGAAGTGGAGTGCTCTTAGGATATCCTGGCTGGGAAGAGGAGCGGCACTCAAAATGGTGGTTCTTGTTACGCTCAACTGGTATCCACAGGGACGCCACCCAGCTGGGTTACTCGCTGGTATGCTGCTCAGCTTTGCCCTGATGTGGTCTGTGGGGAAGGTATTGCCTGAAAATACAGGAGGACTGTGTTCAAGACTGACCGACTGGGGTAAGTATCCTCCCTCCACCCTCGTATGATGCAAGTCCCTCTGGCGCCCTCTCCTCACCTTGTGGTAGAATTAGGCATGCTAGCCGTTCTGCCTTCTTTGCAGGGGCGCGTTGTCTTTCATGGGCGAGTGCGGTCCAGTTACTTCACTGACGCCGGCCCGTTTGATATTGTTCAGGTAGGTCTTATTGCTGTTCTTTAGTTTTTTTGCTATCCTGCATGCCTTTCTTTGTTTAAAATGTCTCTTTTTCTCCCTTAGGTATGTGGAACTTCAGCGTGGCGAACTGGCTTGGTTGAGCCCCGCTGGTAAATGATGGCGCATTAAGAGCGCTATGATGCGGTAAGTAAGCGCTATGCGCAGCGCTGCAAAGTCTTGCCTTTGCTAACCTGTGTTTTCCTTCCTTATAGGTCGCAGTGTTCTTCAGCACGAGTGGAATGTCCGGAGTGGTGCCAGCCGAGAGGTGACCAGCCAGGTAAGCCTTTTGAGCTGTTCGTAATTTGTAAATGTCTCTACTGCTTTCTTTAATGTTGCCTCTATCTTCCTCTTTCAGGTCGTTCTGTCCGGGAGGCGTGAATATTCGAGGAAGCTGTTCTCAGTAGCTGCGAGAGTTTAAAGATGAATACTGCAGGTAAGATGCTGCTGCTAATGATGTTCCTTTTGTCTCCTTGCAGGTTCTGCTTCTCCGAGGTTCGAGGGAATAGCTGGACACGGTGAGCGTCACGTTGCAAGCTGCAAAGTAACGCAAAGCGTGTTGTCTTGCTCGGGTGTGGTTTAAATAGCCCCAACAAAATAGTCCAGGTAAAGCAGTCCCTAGGCTACCACACCCACAACACTAGACCGCATAGCTTGGTTCTTAGGAACCAAGCTATGTGGATGCCTCCATGTTGGCTGACAATCCAATAAAGTAGTTCCCAAGCACATTGTTTTTCATGGTGTATGAGCCTGGCACCATAGGCACCAGGACTGGCCCCATGAGGGCTTTTGAAGAGGATGCCAGGCTCTAGAGGCCCGAGTCCTGACTCCACCTGACCAATGGGTTTGCCAGAGGGGGTTTTGGGCAGGGTCGCGACAGCTCTCCCCCATTTGCTTTATCTATTCCAGGCCATCACGTTGCTTGTCCCGGCGAGATATTTCAGGGAATTAGATATGGCAGTCGAGGACTTCATTTGGGAGGGCAAGAAGCCGCGCTTGGCCAGACGGTTACTGTCAGCGTCTAAAGGGGAGCGGGGTTTGGCCCTACCAAATTTTCGCTGATATTTTGAAGCCACGCAGCTCAGGGTAATCAGGGAATGGTTCTCTGAGGAATACAGTAAGCAGTGGGTAAAAACGGACAGAGCGGTGGACCGCCACCACCTGGGGGAGGTTTTATGGCTTCTGCATCGTTTGTGGCCGCCTCACCTGTGCATGAGCGCTATAACAAAGGGGTTGATTGAAATCTGGGACGGGGCGGTGGAGAAGCTGGGGATCACGACTTTCCCGTCACGGTTTACTTCAAAAATGGGGACTTTACCCCAGGGATCGAAAAGGGGGCATTCCTGAAGTGGAAGAGAGGGGGATGTAGGTCTATCAGAGATATGTTCTGTGGTCAAAGCATGAAAACATTTGAAGAGTGCAAGCAGGATTTTGGGCGAAAGGGAACAGCTTAGATATTTTCAGATTAGACATTGGGTGATGCCAACGGAAGTACGAAGGGCAGCCACTCATGACACGACACAGTTCGAACGGTATCTCCTGACGCATGGGGGTCCAGAGGGTTAATCTCAGACCTCTACAGACACTTGGCCCAATGGAAAGGGAGGACTGGGAGAGGCCGTGGAGGTAGATCCCGAAGGTAGCAAGAGCAGACCAGCTACAAGAGGCCTGGTACAAGTACATTTATGGTTGGCACTACACCCCGGCCTGCCTGCATGCGATATATCCAGCAACGCCCAGGGAATGCTGGAGGGGCTGTGGGGAGGAGGGGACAGCGGCTCACATCTGGTGGGAATGCCCCAAAATCAGACCCTTCTGGAGGGACATCTTACAGGCACAAGGCCAGGTGTTCGGGGAGGGTGCCAGTCAAGACCCCCGGGAGATTCTAATGGGGAGGCAAGAAGCGGGAGGGGGAAGGGTGAGGAGAGGGCGAACCAAGGCAAAAGTCATTTTCACGTTGGCAGCGATGGTTCTCATTGCACAGAGGTGGAAGAGCCCCATGATTCCAATGGAGCAAGACTGGCTGAGGAAAATGTGGGAAATAGTATCAATGGAATGGGCTACTTACACGGTCAACAACCACCTTGGGAACTTTTCATCAGATTGGGGAGAGACTTTGGCCTACTTAAAAGGGGATTTCAGGGAGCAGTGGTGCCCTCAAAGGCTCAAACTCTTGGACCTCTACAGCTGACTTTCCAGAAGGGAAAGGGGTGGACACAAGGGATTACTGGCACTATGGCAAAATTTCAGGGGGTGGCGGGGAGGGGTTCAGGTTTGGTGTGTTTTGTTTTTTCCATGCAATGAAAACAATAAAAAAAAAGATTAAACAAATATCATGTCTCCACTTGGAGAATGATTCAGGATTTATGCCCTTTGAATGACATAGTACAGGCAGAATTTCTAGTTGTCCCGAACCCTGCAACAATATTGTGTAACATACCCACAACAGCTACCCACTGTACTGTCATTGATCTAAAAAATGCATTCTTCTCGGTGCCCCTACAGGCAGATTCTCAATATCTCACAGTGTTTACCCATGGTGGGAGGAGATTCCATCATACAAGGTTGCCTCAGGAGTATTGAGAGTCACCCAGTATTTTCAACAGGGTGCTACATGCAGACCTGGGCAATATACACGTGCCCAGCACCATTATCCAGTGCAAGGACGATTTGCTAGTGTTTTGTACAAGTGAGCATCTGTGCAGAGCAGACTATCACTCTTTTGCAACTGCTTGCTGACAAGGGGTACAAGGTGGAGAGCAAAATTACAGTATTGCCAGCAAGAAGCTTTATACCTAGGTCAGCTAATTTCTGTTCACTGGAGACGAATAACACCTGAACGTGCAGCTGCCGTGCCTAGCACACCCCAGCCAATCACAGTAAAAGACATTTCTGCGACTATGTAACTACTGCAGGGCCTGGATCTTTAATTACACTACTTGTACACAACCATTGTTGCAGGCGCTCAAAGATGTCCAGAAGACAAAAAACAACTATCGCATGGACAAAGGAAAAGATCACTAGTTTTAATGAGTTAAAAGAAGTGTTTGCCACAGCACCAGTGTTAGTAACACCTGATTACACCCAGGACTTTTACCTCTTCTCACACTTGGATGGGCAAATGAGGTCAGCTCTATTAACATAAAAGAGCACATTGGGCCATAAGCCCCTAGCATATTATAGTGGTATGCTAGACTCCACCATGCAGGGCCAATTTACACGTGAGCAAGCACTCGCTGCTGCTGAATTTGCCACAGAGAAGTTTGTGACAATCAGCATGGGGTCTTCAGTAACTTTGCACGTAGAACACACAATTTTTGCAATTTTGGAGAGGTCTAAATCAATCAGTATATGAGATCATATTGTCTAGCCCCAACATTCACAATGCAAAACAGTGAATCCCACAACCTTTTTGACTGCACCGATCACTGAAGATATGCCACTTATGAGGGGCCAGATGATGACACCCCAAAAGCAGACGACTATGCCCTAGATGAGGGAAAGGTGTTCTTTGTCGATGGGTCAGCCACAATTGACCCAGAGGCAGGGAAAAGGCATATGGGCAGGGCTGTGGTTCACCTAGTAGATGGAGAGTATGGGACACTACTACAGAAAAGGTTGCCCATGCATTATTTGGCCCAGGTGGCTGAACTGATCACACTAATAGACCCCTAGAAGCATCTCAGGGGTGCCGAATGATGATTTACTCCGACTCAGTGTACATTAGTACTACTGTGCATTCTGGTGTGGCCCGGTGGAAAAGGAGGGAATTTAAAAGAGCAAATGGGTCAACCGTGCAGCACGCTGCCTTGCTAAACAGATTGATATATGCCTTGTCCCAGCCCACGTTAGTAGCGGTGCTAAAGTCCACCACCCACACTAACAACACTGATGAAATTTCTCTCATAAATGATGCAGCGGCCAAACATGCAGCATATCTTCCCATACCCAAAATAGCTGACTACCCTGAGGTTGCAAATATGCAAGTACAGTTGTCACTGCCTTATACCTCTTTACCGACTACAGAAATAATCGAGTTACAAGGATGAGCGCCCTAAGATGAGAAATTGTTGTGGCAGAAGAGAGGGTGCGAACAATACCCAACTGACAGTGTGGAGACAGAGTACTACAGGAAAGCTGGTAATGCCTTATGAGTTGATGGTCATTGCATTTGAGCAGCTCCACTATCCTTCTCGTGTGTCCAAACAACATACCGCTGCAGACATACAAGAGGTCTGGTTTGTCCCCAATTTGCAAGAATTGCTGAATGTCTATTTTTAACTGCAGTGTGTGAAAGCTATAGTACTGGGCAAACACTCTGGACAATAAGAAGCAGCATGCACCACCCTGCTATGCCGTTTCCCGGAGCTCCACAGCAACTATGTTGACATGGGGGGAACAGTGCAACACATACCAATATCTCATTGTGGTGGTATGCAGCTTCTCCCTTTGGGTCGAGGCTGGTCCATATACACAATCAGATGCCAAATCGGTCACCAAGTTCTTGGTGAGAGAGGTATTTCCTCGATGGGGTGTGTGTGCGACACTTTAAAATCAGATAATGGCACACGGGTCTTTAACAAACTGTTTAAGGAGATACCGGCCCAGTTGGGCATAAAGCATAAGATGTATTCAATTTACCACACCCAGGCCAACAGCATAGTTGAACGGATCACTGGTCTATTAAGGCAAAATTATCTAAATTGTGCGTTACCCTCAGTAAAAACTGGGTCTATTGTTTGCTCTTGGCCCTGTTTAGCATGCAGACGCAGCCCTATAAGGATCACAATCTAGCACCCGACAAAATAGTGATGGGCCGGCATATGCGCAACCTGGTATCACCAATTAGAAGTGCTTCTGATGCTCACAGGGCTGCATCCATCCTGGGGGGATGAATTTAAACAGTATCTGTCCATGTTGATGCGCTCAATCAAAATTATCTCTAAACAGATAACTCCTCGGCAGGTGGAAAGCGACACCAGGGCTGCACCAGAATCCACGAGCTTGCTACCTATTCAGCTGTCACCTGGAGAATTGATCTATGTTTGAAACTTTGTCCACAGGTGGAGTGAGCCCAGGTACAACAATCTATTCATGGTTGCGTATGCAACTTCATTTGTGGTCAAAGTAAAGTGGGTGCACCTTTCGGATGTCTGACTGGCCCCCCCATACCACCCACCACTTCCTCTGACATATTGCCAACATCTGCTGACCAAAAGTGTTGTTTTCTTTGCCCATGTCTGAACTGATGATTACATATTAAAAGGTACAAACGTTCTGCTACACACAAAAGTAGCCCAAAAGGGTGCCTGTATATAAGCTTTCTTTTTTCAGCACAACAAATATACCTCATCACTATAACAAACATTTGGCACCCTCAAGTACCCACGAACGGTTAAGTGTTGGCATTACCATGAGTATTAATGGTACAGGTGCTTCTTTTCCTGCACTGTTAATATTGTACAGCACTTTCAAAAAAGGACTGCACAATGATACTCCCATTACAATTGTGTGATGTATGTAATAGTGATTATACTTTGAGTTTTCTTTTTGGATTAACAATGTATATAAGTTGCATACGTTTTATACGGTGGGGACATACAAAGGGAGTTATAGAGGGGATTGTGTAGATGTGGGAGGAAGGTGAACAACAAATGCATTCTCAATTATTACTTACAGTGCAAATAACGAGTACTGTTATAGGGTTACAGAGAATGAAGAGAAATGGGTACTAAAAGAAAATATGATGAATACAGGGGCCTTCGTCTAGATACAATGGAGGGCGTGCACCATCCTGAATTTAGTAACATGTGCTACAATGACATGCGCTCAGTTGGGAAAGCGAGAGCAAATGGGAGCTGTTAAGTTTGCTCCTTAATCCCCCAACCATCGGGGGCATCCAAAATGTTAGAGCCCCAGGAAACATCATTGTTAGATGCACAGTGCTTAGCCCATTTAGCGCTGTGCCGTGTGCAGCGCTTGTTCCAGGCGCATGGGATACAACTCGTGTTGATGGAGACAGTGAAAGGTGTGCCAAGAACAATAAAGACCCACAGTGTATGCTGCGTCCGCTCATAAAAATGGATGGTGTATTGTTTGTATCCAACCCATGGCAAGGAGCAATGGTTAGCTGCACAGCTGGGGGTTTGGCAGTGCTCGACGAAGTTATATGGGAAGTTCACAACGTGTGCCATTACATCTGGACGTATGTACACATTGGGTGGTCCTGTCCTCAAAGAATTTCGGGTACTGCACGTGGTTTGGGGCAGTAAGTTATTTAACCTTCCTAGGTATCCCATGTCAAGGTCCAAGGATCCCTAACAAGAGGTGAGAAAACAACCATTAGCAATTAGTAGGTTTTTTTATGGTAGCCTTTATTTCTTAAGTGGCTTTTTTCTTTTTTAATATTTATAAAAAGCAGGCATTCAGTTGAAATCCAATGTAAAAATGAAAAAGCATGGAAATACACAGTGAAGCACCAGGATTTTAACATTGCATGATTCAGTCAAAGGCTGGTTTAGGGCTGTGTTTTTTTTCCCGAAACAAAAAGAAGAGGTTTGCAATTTCCAAATTCAACCTTACATAAATCAACATTTACAGTGTGCAACAACTTCTTGTGTTTTTTAGAAAAAGTTCATAGGAGGCGTGTACATTGTTATTTCATAGCAAAACATATCCTCCTAGTACCATTACTGTAGAATATTATATTTGAATTCAATTTCTTAGCATATAATACTCTGTTCAAGTGATTAACTGAGAGAGACTGGTCCGACGTCTGTTTATAAAGTAAAGAGTTCAATGTGCTGCTTTCCTCTCTTTCCCTTAGGGAGACCTGAACATATAAGGCCCCAGAAGAAGATTGAGAATCTCTATCAATCGAAACGTCAGTGTTTCTTGTGGCAATTTGTTGTAAGACCACATCGAAGAAACACATTGAACTCTCTTTACTTTATAAACAGACGTCGGACCAGTCTCTCTCGGTCTTGGACCAGCCTAGGCTGGCCACCACTATTTCTGAACTACCTCAACAAAGAAAATGCTAATCACTTGAACAGAGTATTATATGCTAAGAAATGTTGGTGCATCTCCCACAGGCAGTAGACAAAAATACTGTGGTGATCCAATATGGAGATCTGTCAGCCACAATCCATGCACAGTTTAAAACCCTCTCGATGAAACAAACGGCATCTTCCCGAAAGGAGGGAGGGGGGGGTGAGAGAGAAGAGAAAAAGAGCAGAAAAAAAAAATATATATATATATATATGAGGTGAAGTGGCGACAATATATACTGGCCCCAAAGTCCAATGCAGGGCTGTGTTCCCTAGTGGCTGAAAGGTTTCCGAACACAAGCTGTACTGCAAATAGATCATCATAGATTACAAATCTGTGGGAGGACCGAATCCATTAGAATGCTCTCGTAGAATGTGGCTGCGGTCAACCAGAAAGTGGTCTGATGATGGAAGGAAGTAATACAAACCGAGAGCCATCTGGAGATTGAGGCCTTAGAGACCCCCTGCCAGTAGCAGCAGGACCAAAGGCAACCAATAGCTACAAAGATTTATGAAAGTATTTGGTAAGCTCAAAATAGTATTTGAGCACTCATGATATCCGAGGAGTGAAGTGAGCATGTGTTGGTGTGCTGAAATAATTTGGCAAAACCAAGAGCTGCTTTGATTGGTCCGTAGGAGGGCCTTGTACTTGTGAAAAATGAGGCAGGGAGGTTTCAAGGAAAGCACCTGGATTTCACTCACCCTTCTGTCTGAGGTGATGGCCACTAAAAACACGGTCTGCCAGGAGACGAACTTAATGCCAGCTTTAAGCATCAGCTCAAACGGGGGCCACCTCAACCTGGCAAGGATGACCTACAACTCCCAATTAGGGGCAGGCTTGCGTACAGGAGCAAAAGTGTACTTTGACAAACTCCTGAACGCATCTGTGTGACTACAGAAAAGGCACAACAGACATGCGCCTGTAGCAGAAAATGGTAACCAAATGGACTTTGGTGGACGAGAAGGCAGGGCCACTGTGCTGTGGCAGGAAATGAAAGGCATCAACCATGGCTTGAACACTGGTGAATCTCTACCATCAACAGAAGATGGTAGATGGGCACTAGCCCTGGACAGGACATCCCTGCAAGTCAATGGGACAGAATTTTAGGAACGTAGGAACCAGACTGAGGTTGAGAGAGGAACGATTGTGGTGGAGAAAGTTCCCTCTTTCTCTGGAAAGTAGGTTGTGCACAGAAGGGAACTGATTGACATTGTTGTGGAGTGAATTTGACTGTCTGGAGAGCTCTTGGAATGAGAGGAAACATTGGTAAAAGATAAAGGAACTTCTGTTCCATGGATACTTGAAAGTGTGCAAGGGCCTGATCTAATGAGGGAACCTGCTGGCGAACAAGTTGCACTTGGAGTAGTCCCTTGTGGCGTAAAGGTTAATGTCCGGTTTTCCCCCGGTCTATAAAATCTCATCGACTTGGTTCTGTAGAAGCTCCCACTCATGGCAGGAGCAGAAGTATGTGCTGAGGGAATCCGCCACCGAGTTTTGTATTCTTGGAAAGTGAAAAGAGAAGTAACATTCCCTGGGCTAATGCCAATTTCCAGAGTGCCTACGCCTCTGAGGATAGGATCTAAGATCTAGTGCCTCCCTGTCTTTGGATATAGAACAAAACAAAAGAGATGATGGCTGGAAGGTTTACTACAAATCTTAACCTCTTACATTGCTCTGGGCAACCCTGCAGACCCTCTTTCTTCGCCTGCCAAGCCATTACAGAAAAGGGAAGACATATGTGAACCAGGCTTCGTCCCATCCCCAAAGGAAAGGTCCAGCCCAAAATACTAGGCAACATCCCTTCTGCACGAGACTGCAAACATCCCCAAACATGTTTTGTCCTTGTTGGGCCTCATCAGTGAGAAGTAGCTTGGGTTTCTAGGCCCAGCAGGCATGGGACTGACGTCTGGGCATACCCGCCCCCCCCTTGGGGTGACTAAAGCAAAACAAAAGAGGTAATGGCTGCTGTGCCATACTCTGTGGAGGATTACTAAGGAGCTTACTGTTTCTACTTGTGGAATTGTCTAACTTTTAGCAGAAAAGTGTGCAGAGGACACAGACTACAGATTGCAGAGTGAACTACAGTCTTTCCTTCATTTTCACCACACCGTCAACAGACTAGTCCACCCCCGCTGCACGGTCGCATTGAAAAACTGTGGCTTGAGCGAAGCGTGGCGGGGTCTAGTGGGTAGTGTCTGAGGTCTGAGACACTAAGGGACACGAAACGACCCATACAAATGGTAAGCAAACTGTTATCACTGAAAGTTGTTCGAAAATGGATGAGGCGGCATGGGGGGGGGGGACACCAGCTCCAAAACCACTGTTAAACAACACAATGACTACTCGGCCACGATTTGACTTTTGTGATGTAAACATGGTGAATGGAGTCTGTCCAGAATCAGAAAGGCAGAGGGGAAACTCCAAGACCCCGTCCTTGGTGGTGGGACCAGCCACAGGGCCGGAATTGGAAAAGCAGGACCACACGAGCGCAACTAAAACCCCATGGCTGCTTGAAATTAGTGAAACGATTGGAACGACCACAGAATCGTACATTAACATCCTGGCCCAGAGTGAGGAAGAATTAAACCATAGAGGTGGCACTCCCATCAGCTCAACAAAGGACCAAAATAAAAGAAACACCACCAGTTTGCAAGAAGAGATAAATCTAGCAGGAAGTGTAAAGGACAGCACAATCAACCAGGATAATGTGCGAACGACCCCGGGGGAAAAGGCAGACAACGGAATCAAGGAAATTTCTATGTCACACAGAGAATGGAAAACTCTCCCCGACGCAGGAGGATGAAGAGAACGTTACCACGCCAAGCACTAATGTGGAACTAGTGAGGAAGGAAAAAAAACCCCTACAAGACCAAAAATCTCAAAGCCTGCAGTGAAGAAAACGGCGTCAGCTACAAAAAGGAAAAAAACACAGGATGCTATGGATCAATCTCCCAGGAAGGCAGGAGGAGGGAAAGATTGATTGGAAATGTATCCAAACAACAAGGAAATCAGGAAAAACGTAGCAAACTGGCGTATGGCAGGAAACCACTACGTTGGCCTATGGAGCTTCACAACCAAAACAAATGAAATTCCTCATGACAAAAGGACAAACGCCCAAAACGTACGGAAACCAAGGGCCCTCACGGACTCAATGTCGACCAAGAGGTTTGTTTTTCATGCAAACCGAGTAGGTGGAAGCGGCAACGAGGCAAACACGATAAACACGAACACCCCACAGACTACATGGAGAGAAACGGAGTCGGAGATCCCAGACAAACTATTACTAGAGACTTCAAGCAACATGGAAACCTACGATCGGGAGAAAGAAAATGTACAACTTGTATCTACCCCTTTTACTCTGAAAAACATTGCTCAAAAATTTCAAAGGGGTGCAAAAGAAGAGCCATCAGAAAGATCTAGAAGACAAGACTGTGCCAATACTATATGTCCAACTGTGGACAACCGGGAACCCCAACAGAGGAAAAATAGGAACTCAAATCGGTCAACAGAAAAAGGAGACACAGGAGAACAAAGGAACAAAAAAGAGAATCAACTGTAGACCAGAACAAAACGGAAGATGACTTTCTATTAGTGGCAACCATGACCACGATCTTAGCCCCTTTAATGAAATTATATGAAGAGGTGGTGGCTAAATTAAATGATCAAATGACTACGCTGGCCATGGTCCACACGAAAATGATATTTGTGGAAGGATTCATCTCTTCTGCACAAGGAAATATGGGCAACACCGCTGCCAGAGTAACCAATTACTACATGACAAATTGGAACCAATAATGAAGGAGAAAAGGGACAGAAAAGGCATTACTGGGAAAGACGGCCCAGCAGAAGCTGGGAAGGGAACTGAGGACACATAAGACACTTAGAGCACGGTCAATTCTCAGTCGCACTGCACCCAAGAGTGAAATATAGCCATGTGTTGCAAGTAATTGAGGAGAGATGTGGTTATAAGTCCGATAGATTTATTTGCAAAGTAGCCTGACACGTGTTTCGCGTCTAAACCGTGTTTGTTTCGAGCAGCCCCGAGGGGGCTACTTCCTTTCACATCACTTTGGCTTTTCCTGCTGTGCTGAAATTACCGCAATTGCGAAGCCGTGAGAGAGTTTTCTGGCACTGTCCTTTATTCAATTTATCTTAGGTCCCATCTCCCATTTACAGCCTCGGATGAAGAGTCAGTTTAGACTCGAAACACTTGTCAGGCTACTTTGCAAATAAATCCATCAGACTAATAACCACATCTTTCTTCAATTACTTGCAACACATGCCTTTATTGCACTCTTGGGCGCAGTGCGACTGAGAATTGCCCGTGCTCTAATTGTTTCCACAACAGTGGGTTGTACTTGGCAGTACTCCCACACCACTCGGGCACCTGGAGCCCATGTGCACTCTTAATATTTATTTATACAAGCGCTGTGGTTTTGTGACTTTCTGCCAAACCTGTGTTTTTCACATAAAAGACACTGCTTATGTCGAACGTTCAGATAAGCGAAACGGAAAACTCTCAATTAAGAGAACACGTAACAGAAAAAACACAGAACGAGGTGAATGGGAGCCAATGGAACCAGGCATTAGAAGCAGATATGGGACGAGAACATGAACTAACAACGTCTAAAGAAACAACAGAATCAGTTCACAAAGGAAGTAATGTAGAGGAGTCAGAAAAAGCTCAAGAAATGGACGTGACGGATGAACGCCCTCTGCAGGGGACAGTGCAGGAAAATACCAAGTCAAAAGACCCCAGACGAGAATCGCCTAAAGTAGCCTTAGAAAAAGGTGACAACATGCAGGAATTAACTTTTATAAAATCTTTACAAGAAAGGGTAAAGTAACTGAAAGGGACAAGCACACAGGGAATCAAGGGAACAAACATATGCAAACCAATAAAGATTCAAATAAGAAACCAAAAAACCAAACTACAGAGGCAAAACAAGTCAAACAAAAGTAAATCTTTTATTAAAAACTTGACCATGTCCAAGGAGTTACTCCAAGCGACAAGAAAAGACTTTGAAAAAGTCAAGGATCTAGACAAAGGGCAGTTGATAAAAGATGTCACCCCCCCTTTAGTCCAACTGACGGAGTGGACTCAGACATAGACCTGATGGATATGTCGATCTACCCGGTGTCAGATGAAGCAGCACAGGAATTAGATCATACAAAAGCTAATAACAGGAGACCAGGTTTGTCTGGACACCAAATCCGACTCAAGTGAGGATCAAAAATCAGACACAGACTCTGAGATCACGTATGATGGAGAGACAACAGAACCTCTAAACCATCCAGGCGTAAGAGAACATAGAAACAAAGTTGCATGTTCCTGATAATAAAGTGGCAAAACCAACAAAAGTTTGGCCAA
This sequence comes from Ambystoma mexicanum, assembly GCF_040938575.1. Lineage (NCBI taxonomy): Eukaryota > Metazoa > Chordata > Amphibia > Caudata > Ambystomatidae > Ambystoma > Ambystoma mexicanum. Next base: position 860,533,951 of record NC_090930.1, on the reverse strand, counting down.
GTGGCAAACTGGCTACAACAACTAGAAAATACCACGCAAGTGAAGCTATAACCTTCAGAGCAAAAAAACAAAAAAAAAAAGGAGTTTCGGGGAACATGGGCCAAGCAAAAAGGGGAAACAACAAAGAGGAGGCGGCAGTGGAACAGCCACCAGACGTGGACACAAGGAACCAAGACAACCCATTACAATGGCTTAACCTGGAAAGGATCCTACACTAGGACGATGGCCTAATCCTAAACAAATCTAACGTAGTTAAATTGCTACATTATATCCCGGCCCTCCATCTAATAAACCCAAGTGATTTAGCAATAGTGGAGTTCATATAGGAATCCCAAATGGATAAGGTATGTTTACACACCGTTTCAAGACTTGTAAGACAACTATTAGAAGAAGCGCACCACCTTAGGCCAATGGGATTTGACCTATGCAAATCCATACAAGAGTTAAAGGAGAAAGGGGACCGTAAAAGAATAGATTTAGTAGTGAAACAGGGGAACATGGGAAAATACAACAACTCAGAAGCAAAGTCAAGATCGGAGAGCACAAACGTGAGGAAAACAAAAAGGCGGACAGAGAAACTCAATTAACGACAACCAAGGGGACGATGCAAAGTGGAAATGGCTGACAAAGTTGGTAGCAGAAAGAAAACATAAATAACGCCAAGTACAAATGCCAGAAGACCTTAATTAGCTGGAATACAAGGGGTTTTAACCATCTACTAAAACAAGGAGATTTAGCAAAGTGGAACCCCATGGTAATCTGCCTGCAGGAACTGTGGTTAACAGAAGCACCTGTAATAGAAGGGTATGGAGTATTCTTAAATCCAGCAATTAAGGGCACAAAAGGAGTAGGGCTGCTGGCGGCCATCCATAATGACTTGAAATGGACAGTTTTAGAAAGTAGGAATCGAACCTCAATGTAGACATTCTTGAGGTTGTATTTTGAACAGGACATAAACATGATTTTCTTCCCCGTGTCTGCCATGCTATGAACCAACGAAGACCTCAGACTGGACTGGAACTCCATCAGCAGCGGAAAAGGCCTAAACCTCACCGGTAATGGATCACTGTAGTTGGGAAGCAACGGGGTACTAAATCCCAAGAAAGAAGTTCTCAAAAATAGATCAAAAACTTTCAATTTCTGAAGAGAAAAATAAAATCTAGGACTCCCAACGCTTAACGTATGGTTAAAAAACGGCCAACAGGGGTGGAGCCCAGGGGGACCTGTCTCATTGGCTGTTGGCAGTATGACCCAAAGTGACACTAGTAGAGTACTAAAGTGAAAAGCAGTTTCAAACATTCAAGGTAAACTACGTTAATATTACTAAGTATTCCCAGCCTGATGACAGGTACTATTCAATGAGCATGTGAATCCATGAAAGATACAATGATGGAGACTATATCACATTCACTTAAGTAAAGAGCTCCTGCTTTGAGGGACTAGAATAGGAGTTGATCATATTGATATTGCTGGACAATTCCTGTTGTGAAAGCTCATAAGGGTTTGCTTCCATTGGAATAACTGAACTATCCTATTTAGCCCATAGCTAAAAACATGTTTCAGTCTTTGTTAGTCTTGCAGTATAAATTATTTGTTCTGCACTTGTTTACTCACAGCTTCTTACTCATATACAGACTGCCCTGTGTGATGAATCCTGTGGAGTCATCACACTAAACCACAGCCTAAAGTCGCCTCCCATGTGGCCAGAGAAAGGCAGCCGCTACCTGATCCTAACCCTGGGGGTGGCATCAGGGGGAAGGATCACACGGGAGGAGAGAAGGATATCAAGGAGAAGGAATGACTCCACTAGGAGAGACACAGTATTCATCTTCATCTAAGGATGAAGATGAAGTAATACCCAGATATTTAATGGCATACTATCAATGTGCCAATCCCTCTAATGTGAAATGTATGGCTCCTTCCACATGCTCAAGCTCCCTTTACTTTAGTAACCCTCAGTATGTAGGCCAATTTAATGTAATAGGAAATAACATAGAACTTTTTAATATTACATCTTTTTCTAGGGACTTCAATTCCCACAATGCTAAAAGTACTGGGACGAAGAAGAGGAGCTTAGAGGCAATGAGGACTTAGAATGGTGAATACTCAAAGGCGCGTTCTAGTCATTGCCAATTGAAACACCTGAGCGGGATATTTAAACCTTGAGATGAAACCCAGCTGAAGAGTGCAGGTGAAGCAGGGGAAAGTGGTGGTGGAGCATTTGATGGCCGTGCGGGATTCGTAACTGGGAAAGCTACCATCCAAGGTGCAGAGGCAGTCGAAGAGAGAAGCCTGCTTGCAGGAGCGATCCTGACAAGAGCAAACAAGAAAGGCTGAAGAGTATGCACAGCAGAAGAAAGCATACTAAAAAGGAAGCCCAGGTGAGAAGATGGGCTTCCCAAGCAGCCAGCGTGCAGCAGATGGGCATCGCAGTGGAAGATTAACGGGGTGGTCGTCGCTCCTGGAGATCGCCACATCACTCAGACTCGCAGAGGTGAGAAAGAAAGGCGACCAGAAGCAAGAGTACTGCTGCGAAGCCAAAGAGCCCGCTGGAGCCGCGAAAACAACCAGTGAGTTGGCAGAGAGGCAATGCTAATGCTGGGGCGCTCTGTGCTATAAGACTATTACAAACAGAGTTTTGAATATCGAACTATTGATAAAACAAAGCAGAACTTATGTGAAGAATATCGAACAGTTAAAGAAAATGAAGCGAAGTGGCAAAGAGTAAGGTTTCCTCATGAGGGAATACAGGAAGGGGACGTTTGCGAACAGCATTACCCACAGCCAAGATGCTGTCAAAAAACTTTGGGTAGATTAACAGTGAAGGAAACCTCAAACCAATCCGACCTACAGCCAAGAGGCTATAAGAAATATGTATTAAGACAAACACTGGGAGAAGTTCACAACTAGCATTTCCATCAGCCAAGAAGTTGTGAAAAACCCTTAAAGCACCTGAAGTATAAAAATCCTTTAGAGAGATACTTTTGAGAAAAATTATATCTCGCCCCGTCAACAGCCAAGTGATTTTGAAATTAGACTAAGGAAACAAGGGAGCACCTCTTCCTTTTTGGAATGTAAATTGGAGGAATCTTGTAATCCAAACGCTGTCAAGGAGCCATTGAGAAAACTTTTAAGAAATATTCTTGCACATGTTTCCAGTTTAGGGAAAATTGGAACACAAGGTGTCAAGAGCCAAAAGAGTATTAGAAGAGAGTTGCTGGTTAAACCTCCTTTGAATAGGGATTGATGTGGAGAACATTGGAACCAATCACACCATTAAGTTTGAAGTTAGTTGTAGGAGATTTCCTCCTGGAAAGCGAGTGGAACAGTGTTAGGCAGAATCCAGTGCAGTTCCCTTAGGGAGGACTACACCAGATTAGGACTACAGGTGAGAGCAATAAATCCCCTTTGGTATCAGTCCGTACCACAAAGATTTAGTTGGTAGCTGTGGCTGAGCAGTCAGACTTTTTTCAAGAGGGAGATGAGCAGTATTCAGGGTTTACACAATAGGCAGTACAGTACTATGGAGCAAGGAAACACTGACCAAAGCTTTGTATCAAAAAGAGAATATATTTATTCTATACACATCTAGTTTCAACACATAGATCACAGTTGATAAAGTAAGTTAAGTTTTAGTCAAGGAAAAGCATATACAACTCCCTATTCAATTGTAGACAAGTTTGCGGTAGTGTGAAAACTGAACAAAACGGCACAGTGAAAACCAACGACAAATGGCACTCTAGCAATTCAACGAAAGGGAGGGAAAGCACAAGTTAAACCAAAATATCTTCGGACACCCCCTAGCAACACTTCACAAAACTTCAGGGAACAAGTAATGCACAGTGGCACTTTAGCTAAAAGATAAGTGAATGAAAACTGAGCAAAATGGCACTCCACAAGTTAAAACAATATAAAGGCAGAGGGGTTTAGAAGATTTAGGTGCATCAACACATTTCTCATTGAAAACCAATCTAGTGAGAGCAGATCTAACAAATCAGCCAGAGTCAATAGGCCTGAGCCAGAGTTAGTGGTACAGGACCAAGAGCTTAGGAGCAAAAATGTTCTTGTAGCTGCAGTCAAGTCTTTAGTAGAAAAATATTGAAGACGTAGATGCGAGGCGAAAGACAATGTTGAGAGAGGACGGCTGACCCCACAAGTAGTTAAAGGATTTAAAACACCTTTAGGGCTACTATGGAAAAAGGGCGGCCTGGCGGAACAATGTACCTTAAACGTGAAGAAGTGGCTCCTGCGGTGCTGGTAGTTCCTGCAGGTCGAGGGGTCCAACAGAGGAAGAGAGGCTCTCGTCATGGAGGAAGGTTCGAGTCGCTGCACTACCCAGGGATGAAACCAGCTGTGGTGCTGCCAAACAAAGTTTAAAAGGTATGCTCCTTTTGATCGCGGTCAGGGTCGATAGCTGCCTGGCTATCCGGTCTCCAAGTGCTGGGCACTGTCGATTCGACCAAGGCAGGTCCGAGGAAGCGATAGGTGAACTGGTTGACCCCACTAGCTCAAGAGAAGGAGGCTCTTTCGCTGAAGATCTCCTCTCGTCGTGTGGAAGAAAAGTGTTGAGGCGATCCGGCAGGGCTTCACCGGTGGTGGAGATGCTGAAGATGTCTGTGGCTTCTCTCCCCTTCTGTTCCGTAGTTCCAGTGGCGACGTCTTGCTCTTCCAGTCCTCAGGACCTTGCTTTTATGCAGAAAGAGACCCATTCATACAGCCTAGCTGTCACTCACACAGTGGAGTGATCTTCTTGGCAAGAGACCCTCCAGCCGATCAGGTTAGAGTGCGATCTGAGTTGCTGCAGTAACTCCATCCAGGAGTTCCACTCTCCCTCCCAAACAACAGACCCACCCCAGACCCAGAGGTGCCGAAAGGAGGGCTTCTTGGAGGAAGCCCGCCAAAAGAGCGAACAAAGGATCCCTGATCTGGGTTAGGAGTTTAGAGTAAGACACGAGAAAGAAATTATATGAAAGTTCTGGCAAATAAAACCTACTGGAGTACAGTTAATAATAAAATAAACCGGCGGTATGTTAGAGGCTGTCAGTAAAAGTGTTAGCCTCGAACAATGGGAAAATCCCATAGGGAAACATTTGCGGTCAAATATAAGAGGTAGTAACCACTGCCACCAGCCAGAAACATTGTAGAGGGGGACTTTAAGGTACCTTCTCGAAAATGAACATAGGGGAAAAACTATTAACCCCTTCCAGTACTTCCATATTAAGATGGGGTGTACTGGTTTAGTTCGTAGAGATCGACTAGTAAAGTCAATGATTACTTTACATGCCCTGGGAGACAGTCAGTCCCAGGGTATGGAGTCTATGTTTGGAGGTCACTACGACACCCCTGCGTCACTGCACGGAGGGTGCTGTGTAACACATGTGCATAAAGATGGTTCCTATGGGTGAGAGAAAAGATCCCATAGGCATTAAACACAAAAATAGCCTAGAACACACATAGCAAAGATGCCTAAGAGTGGGAAAAAGAGTCTCACTCTTAGCAGGTAAAAAGAAATAAACCCTTCAAATCCAGCAAAGCTGCTGGGGGACTCTATAGATAAGGGAAACGAGCCATGAAATGAGAATTCTCCCTAACAAACAGGAAAGAAGATGATGGTTTGCTACAATTGTGGCAGAAATAGACGTGGGAAGAAATTTTGTTGAATGAGAGAATGTATGTACTTTACCATTTACTGAAAAGAAGTAGAGTCAACAAAGACAATTTGCTTTTTGCTGTCCTGACAAAAGTATTTATTTTATGAAGTATTGAAAAAGAATGCTGGGCTATCTTGACAAGAAGTAGTGTTCTTTTGAATAAAGTGTTATAAAAGAACAATTACAATTGGTTTTGGAACCTGTTTTTTGGGGTGGGGTTCATCTTCCCTTTTAAGGGATATTGCGGAAGATATTGAGTTGTTTGGACTGTCAACCATTTATGGTGAAAAGAACATTTGTTGTTTTTCTCAGAAAGACTTTGTAATTGAAAAAAACGTTTCCAATTCTTTCAACTGAATTTTGTTGAACCAAAATTATACGTGGAGTATTCCCGAATTGATCCAGGGGAAGGGAACACCACCCTCCGAGAAAATTTAAGTTTGAATTACAAGACTGTTTTTGAACCAAAGGTCAGCAATATTTTCCTTGCATAATTTGATTGTGCATATTTGTATTTATTTATTTGTATAGCTCACCTAGCCCTCATACATCTGGGTGCATTCTTTCAGTTACATTAGTGCAAAGATACAGTGGCAAGGCACATAAAGGAATGATACAGAGGCATTATATGCAGTAAAAAATAGGGAACATAAAGGCAAGTTGCATTGGTAAAATACAGTGATTACTAAATGTGATAGTGACATTATACGATTGGGAGGAAGATGTTAGTTGCAGGTTAGCTAGTTTCCTGAGATGAAAGCCAGTTTTTAGCTCTAGTTCTGAATTATGTGAAAGATGGTTCTGTTCCAAGGTTTGTGGGTATGGAGTTCCATAGTTTGGATGCGAGGACAGGGAAACTGCTGCCTCCAGATTTATGGCGGTTTTACCTCGGGATTGAGAGACAGTTCAGTTGCGCTGATCTAGTAGGTCGGTTGGAATGTCTTTTGTGAATTTGCACAGCAGGTAATTAGGTGCTGAGTTAGATAAGCACTTATGCGTGTGGGTTAGTGTTTTGAGCGAGATTCTGTTTGTGATTGACAGCCAGCAGAAGGTGCGTCTAGTTTCAGAGAGATGACGAGATCTAGGTGGGTTAAAGGTTGCTCTGAGGGCATTATTTTGAAGGACCTGTAGCTTAAGTTGCGTTTACTAGTGCATCGGTAAAACGCATTACAGTAATCCAGTTTGGACAATATAAGCACTCTAGCTGCTGTAGCACAGCTTGCTGGTGAGAGGAAGGGTCTGCACAAGTTTATTAGTTTATAAGTTTACGCTTTGGCTGAGGCTGTGGCGTTCACTTGTTTCATCAAGGTTAGGGTGGAGTCAAGATAGACGCCAAGTGTTTTGATGTTTTTGGAGACCGGGATGTTTATGCCGTCTATGGTGAATGAGTTAACGGTTGTGTCTAGTTTGTTTAGATTGGCTTGGGAGCCAGTCAGTAGCAGTTCGGTCTTCTCATCATTGAGGCAGATGCCATGTGTGGCCATCCATGCCTTAATAATTAGGTACATTTTGTTCAGTAGTTTGGAGTCAGATTGTCGTGGCTGCCCGATATAGGGATGAGGACCTGGGTGTCATCTGCATAGTTAGTGTATTTGACACCCAGGCGATCCAAATCATCGAACAGTGGCTTGGTAAATATATTCTAAAGTGTCAGCGACACACGTTGCAGGTACTGGGTCGGCCACAGCTGTAGGAGAGAAAACTCTCATCATCCTTTTATCTAGAAATGATTGTATCCAGGCAGTGGCTTTCTCAGAGAAGTGGACTGATGAGGTGAGGTGGTTACATAGGACTTTGTGGCTGACAAGGTCGAATGCGGCTGATAAATCTAGCAGCAGCAGGAGAGTTATGTTGCCTTTGTCCTCTTGGTCATCGATCTGCGTTTTAAGGTCTTTTAGTGCGGTGTCCATGTCATGTCTAGGTCTGAACCCAGATTGTCGGAGGCCTAGGAGATTGTTTCAAAGCAAGTGTCTACTTGCAGAAAGGCTGCCCTGTCCAGAATTTCCAGCAGGAATGGCACTGTGGTGATGGGCCTGTAATTGGTGGGGATGTCAAGGTCTAGGTTAAGCTTTTTCAGGAGTGGGAGGACCCAGGCATCTTTTAGATTGGTAGGGACTGTGCTAGTGTCAAAGGAGGAATTTATAAAGGATGTGATGGCAGGTGCCAGATCTTTCGCTGCCTCTTTAATGATAGTCACAGGGCATATGTCACCCTGACATCAAGATGGTTTTAGGCCAATGATTATGTTTTCCATTTCTGAAGTGGATAGAGGTGATAATTTGAAGGGGATACAAGGTGTTCCTGCTGGGCTTTTAAGCCTTGGGAAGGCTTTTGTCACAGCTAATGTTACGTTTTTTCTTTTCTATTCTAGTCTGTAGCAGCAATATTTTGTCTGGTAAGGCTGCTTGTATTTTAGAGCACCATGTCCTGTCTTTAGAGCAAGTATCAACGGGAGAGATGGGGGATTCCAACTCTCTAAGAACTTGGAATAATTCTTTCGTGCCGATTTGGCATTAGTTATGTTCAGCAGAGCAGTTTCTGTGCTTCTGACAGCTCTGGAGCCAGACTGATGGTCATGAAGACAACCAACAGATTCAGAGTGAAGATTAAGCCGAGAGATGGCCAGCTTTTCTAGGAGTTTGCCCAGGAAGGGAGTGATGGAGATCGGGCAATAGTTGCCCGGGCAGGCCGGGTCGGCAGAGGGTTTTTTTAAGAAGAGGGTGCACAAGGGAGTGCTTCAGGGGGGGAAGGGAAGACTCCAGTGGTGAAGGAATGGTTGCAGAAGTCGGCCAGAGCAGGAACCAGGGTGTCAATGTGGTCCTTGATGGTTTTGGAGGAACAGGGGTGAACCTGTTTTGACGAGACTGTCATAGATCAGGACTGTCTAAAAACCTCATCTGGGGAGAACAGGGGAAAGGCAGACAAGGAGGGTGGAGAGGTGGCCGAAGAAGGGCCAAAGCAAGAGCAGGGAGTAGAGGGAGGAGGAGCAGAGGAAGAGAGAGAGAGGACAGGACATCCTGTGTTTTAGAGATGAAATGAGAAGCCAAAGCCATGCACAGAGGGTCTGGGAGGGCCACAGGAGAGGTAGAGACTGTAGCAGGATTGGCCAGTTCCTTTCAGATTTTAAAGAGTTCGGCCGAGTTGTTTGATTCTGCAGAGACACGGGCTTGGATGTGAGCTCTCTTCTTGGTGCAGACAGAGAGCCGGTATTGCCTTTGGAGCAGGCAGCAGGCCAGTTTATCAGAGGATGTACCGGAAGCACGCAATTTCCTCTCAGCCACCCTGCACTTGCATTTGAGGGTGACGAGGTCGGAGTCATACCAGGAGTTGCACTTGGTTTTGGGCTTCAGGCGGATCCTCATGACAGAGGCAAGCACTTGCTTGTGCTGCCTGATAGCGATTTGACCAGCCTCAGAGCTGTTGTAATTTAATTTCTGGCCTATTCTGTGTGTTTTGCTAAAGTCTTCCAGTCCCTACTTCTCATGTCCCTTTCACGGCCCGAACCGCTTCTGCATTTTCTTGCACCCCGCCTCCCAGCCCACCCACCACCCCTGATTGGCCCTATGCAGCACTGTGCGACAAGGTACTAGCCTCGCCTGGGTCATTGTGCTCGCACTTGCTTGTGCTGCCTGATGGTGAGTTTTACCAGCCCCACAGCTGTTGTAATTACATTTCTGGCCCATTCTGTGTGTTTTGCTAAAGCTTTCCAGTCCCTACTTCATGTACCTCTCACAGCCCGAACTGCTTCTGTATTGTCTTCCACCCCTCCTCCCGCCTCCCAGCCCGCACACCACCCCCGATTGGCACCTCTGCCACTCTCAACTGACCCTCCCTGGGCAGCCCTCTGCACGCCAGCCCCTGCGGCCAAGGGCGGCTCCATAGAGGCGGCACCATCTCGTGTCAGCAGGGGAAGCCAGTGGCCAGCCATCAACCAGCAGCGACCAGTAAGGTAGAGTGGCTTGGCTAGGAATACAACCTCACTCTAACCTGGAAACCTGGCCACATAGACTCTCGGACTTGAGTGTGTTTTTACCTCTGTCATTTAAATTTGCATTGTGAAAGTATTTAAAATTGAATTGTGAAACCTAGGCCTTTTCCCTACTTTACAGGACTCTCAGACTTAGGTGCGTTTTTCCTCCATTATTAAATTGCATTGTCAAGTAGCACCGTCCTGAGGTTTTTGCCTCCTAGTGAAGCATTTATCTAGCATATTTTGTACCATTATCTCAGCTCCTGTCGTCTTGCCCAATTTTCTACTATTGTCTCTGTCGCTTCTGCTTGTGTCCTTCCCTAGTGTTTCTCCCCTCCTCCTCCCGCACCCTATACTCTTCTCTCCTCTCCCTACTCTATGGTGCTCTGTCTCTCCTATCTTTCCTAATTGCTTCTCTATCGACTATCCTGCTCTCCTCACTAAATCTGGTAGGAAGAAGTTTAAATAGGACATTCTGGTCTCCAACCCAGGCCTCCCTATCACTGACACCTATATCAGTGCCTCTTCCAGGCAAACCCTCAGCAACATTATATTTGTCGTTCCCTCGCCAGGCCTATGGACTCTTCGTATGGTCTCTGTGCTTTCTCCGTTCTCTTCTTCTCCTATCAATGGTGGCACCCAGTGGGAGGCCCTCCTAGCCCCCTTCCACTCGTCTAAGGTCATCATTAATGTCTACCAGAATGGTACTGTCTTGGTCCAAGGCCCCTCGGGCCAACCTTTGCCTCTTTGATAGACGCTTCTCGCACCTCATCAATTTCCTTTCCTCTCCTGCTATCCACACTCTCCCCCCCCCTGTTGTCTCCTTGGCTACCTTGATCTCTCCTCCTTCCTCTTCTGCCCCCCCCCCCTTGGGCGTCTTCTACACCTCTGCAGGGTGTACACCTCTGATTTGTACCCCTCCCTGGAAGTGTTTCAAGGACGGGCACCTTCTTCATATTGCCACTATCAACTCTTGCTCTGCTGTCAAACACTCCTCTGACATCTGCCGTCTCCTGAAAAACCTGACCTTTATGTCTTTGGTCTCACCGAGACATGGTTCAAGGCCAGCTCTAACAAGCTTTGACACTCTCCTCCCTGATGGCTACAAGATCCTCTCCGCACCCAGATCCTACCGTTCCAGATGGGGTGTAACCCTGATTTTCCCTGAGTGGATCCCTGCCTCTGTTATTCCTACACAGGCCTACTCTTCTTTTGAATGCCTCATCTGCAGGCTCTTTCTCTCCTAGCCATTCCCTTACTGTGGATACCATCTATCGGCCACCTGGTCAGATCTTCTCCTTCCTCTCTGAGTGGGCGGACCTCTCCTCTTCCCTCCTGGCCCTGACCTCAACTCCTCTCCATTCTTGGAGCCTTCAACATCCACCTGGATGCCTTCTGTCCTTCATCTGGACTCTTTCGCGACCTCTGCGACTCTCTCTCACTCACTCTCTATTCTCCCCTCTGGCCCGACTCACTCTGCAGGGCACACACTGGATGTTCTGATCTCTTCAGACATTCCCCTCTCTATCCCTCTCACCACTCCTCACTCCTGGAATGATCACTTTCTCCTTTCCTCCCAGCTCACCCCCTCTACCCCTCAGGCCAAGCCACCTCCAGCACTGCCACCCACCTTCTCGGTTATCCGACCCATGAAGCGTGTGTCAGTTGAGGCTTTCGTCGCCACTTTCTCCCCTCCGCCCCCTTTTGGCTGACTTGCACCCTGACAGTCCTTTCCATGCTCCACTCTGCTATCTGATACCCTTGATGCTAGGCTTATTCGGGCCGGCTAGGGTCTTCGTAGAGGGGGATGAGCCAGAGTTGGTGGCTGTCTTATCTGGCTTCCATATTTTAGTAGTTGTGGTTTTGGCCTTGATTAAAGGTTTGGTGTTAAGGGATTGTCGGGGGGGAGGGGGGAGGAATGAGTAGGGTAACAAATCTGGATCCTAATCTGAGATTCCTGATAGTTAAGGTTCAAGGTTGATTCAGCGTTGGTCTGGAGGCATAATAGTGAATCCATAGGGCAGGTGAAAGAGCTTTGGTGTCATTTGCTGGAGTGAGGGATTGATAAGGTTGGGGAGTCAGCGGAGGCAGAAACTGTGTGGGTGCTATGGAGTCATGGCGAGGTAATGCAGCCGACATAGATAAGGAGACAATGCTCTTGATAAGGGGAGAGGCAGAGTCTGGTATTGTGCTAGTATTGTGCTCCATCTTGCAGGGAATGCAGGCTAGGGGTTGTAGGATCAAGAGGGTTAGTAAAGTCTAGGTGAGGTTAGAAAATAGTGACCACTTCTGCAAGGGGCTGGAATTATGCATAGGCATGGTTAGTTATACTCCGTAGTTGGCTGGGAGCATAGGTTATATGCTAGGGTATTTGCCGGCAGAGTTTAGCAGGCATTTATCTTCAAACAATGCAGTATTAGCTAAAAGTGAGGCACATGGTTTAGTCTCATGGCGCAATTAGCATTAAAAAAATGCAATATATGGGGATTCCAAGATGGCCGCCGGTGAGACGACCCTTTGCTAGAGGCGTTCCCGGAGCCCCCAGCCGAAAAAGTGGGTTATTAGGAGCAGCTTCCCTCCCCGGGTGCCCCTACCTGCTGGTGCTGGTGTCGGTAGCTATAGCGTCTGGTCGGGGTGCGGAGTGAGCTCTAGGGATCCATTCATCACTGAGGTAGCGAAGTGTGGCCTGGTTCGGGGAAGCGCTGGCGGCGTTGGTCTGGTGCGCATCCCGGCCGGGTCGGCAGGACGGAGCAGTTTCATTGGCGGCGTGGCGCTCCTGGTGGTGTCGGGGCTGGGATTTTGGCGGACCTGCGGCTCGGCCTGAAGCTGCTCCCTCCCCTGAGATCTTAGAGGCCGCTCCTGCTACCACGGTGAGGAGAGGAGGAGGGGCCCTCTGCGGTGCAGCACTGCGGGGGACCCAGTGTGCTGGCGGAGGACTGCAGTGGTGTGTGCGGCTGGCCTGGTGTCATGCGAGAGGGAGGAGGGACCCGCTCCGCTGCAGCGTTGAGCAGGAGACGAGGGTGGAGAGGCGGAGCTCCGAGCGGGACCGGCGGCTACCCTGGGTGGGCTTGGAGTTGCCCTTTCCCCCGGACTGCGTGGGTGAGAGTGGCAGATCGGGCCACAGCAAAGAGAAGTGGAGGAGCCCTCTGCTGTGAGGGGGAACTGGCACATCACCAGCGGCTGGTGAAGGTGGAGGTAGTGGCGTCCCTGAGGCCCCTCCGGAGGGGGGAGGAGGAGGAGCCCGCTGCGGGGAGACGCATAGTAGATTGTTCCCGGGAGAAGACCCGGGCCCTTCTGCGGTGAGGTTGCTGTCTGCAGGGGGTGGCAGCAGAGGAGCGTGGAGGAGGCCGGAGGACCTTTTTTTTTTGTTGGAAACTTTGGTGGCGCGGAAGAGGGCTGCTGCGGGGGAGCGCTCAGGAGGACATTAGTGGACATTACTTGGGCACTGTGCGCCGTGCCTGCTTTCTGGCCACCCTGCCCCACCTATGATTCCTGCATTGGGACTTTGTTGCAGATGGACAGTGAAGCAGCCCCTGGAAATCCCTGGGCCCCCCTCACCCCATTGCTTTGAAGCGGTGCTGGTGCTGGAGTGAGCAGGGGGGGGATGGGATGTGGGAGGATCAGCGGATGGAGCTCTGCGCACCCCTAATAGCGAGAGGCCCGGCACCACCTCAGGGGGAGGAGCGGTGGACCCTCTGGAGCAGTTCTGTAGGCCTTGGCCGCTGTTGGATTACGCCTGATCAGCGACAGGGGGACCAACCCTAGAATTTCAGGATTCGGTGCTGGGGGTAGGTGTGCCCCAGTGACTTGGCGGTGAGTGGGCCGAAGACCCGGTAGCGAACTGAGAAGAAAGTCCCGCACGAGGAGTGACACTGGACTCTGTTGGGGGTGTGGGGGCAAGGGAGCCAGGGGGACCCTTCCTGGTCGAAGATGTCTAAAGGCAAAGGGAAGGTCCCGGGGACCCCGGCGAAAGGAGAGAAGAAAACATTGGAGGGCACGCTTCAGAAGTTATGGAGAAAGGAGGAGGGGGCAGAGCCCAGGGGCGGGAGAGAGAGTGACGGCAGAGTGGAGGGCTTGGCCCTGGAGGACGGACGTGAGGATGAAAGGGTCACAAAGAAGCTTCTGGAGGAGTGTTTTCAATCCTTTTGAGATAGAATGGCTCAGGTCATGCAGGTACACCTTGATAAGATGAAGGAGGATCTGGCGGGAGCGATCCGAGAAGTGAGCAGCGACTTGACCAACTTGGGTTCAAGGGTGGACACTAATGAAAGGGCGCTCCAAGATTTGGCAGAGGACTCTCATAAAGTGCAGGAGTGGGTGGAGAGTCTTGCCAATGCCACCCACAACCTGGAGCTTCAGACCGAGGATCTTGAGAACAAGTTCAGGCGGGCCAACATCAGGGTGAAATTTCTACTGGAATCTGTTGCAGACTCGAGCCTCCAGCAGACGGTGAGGGTTTTGTTCACTCCCCTTGCGGATGTTTCCAGCCCGGAGGAGATCAGGGTGGACAGGGTTCACAGAGTGGGACCCAGAAGGGATGAGCCTGGTGCCCGACCACGGGATGTGCTTGTGGCGCTGCATGACTATGCACAAAAGGAGAAAATCTTACGGGCCGCGAGGGGGACGGACGGCATTAGCTTTAATGGCTTGACGATTCAGTTGTTCCAGGATTTGTCAGCTATTACTCCCAGCCAGAGGAGGCGGATGCGCATGATAACGCAGGAGCTCCAGAAGAGGGGCTTGAAATACAAGTGGACATTTGCGTTTGGCTTGGCGTTTGAACTGGACAGGAAGCAAAGAAGGGTCACGTCTGTGGAGGAGGGGGCGTCCATTCTCGGGATAGAGGTGGATCAGTCCTCTGGTGAATCGCTAGACAGGGGGAAAACTAGCCCCAAACAGAAGGAGTGGGAGTGGTCAACACAGGCACCGAAAAGGAAGTCGAGGAGGAGGGGCCCAGCAAGGGATCCCCCTGGGGGATTGGCTCCGAGCCCGGGAGGGGAGGTGCGGAGCGTGTCGCCACATTGATTTTTGGTTTAAGTTTTGGTTGGTTTGGGGGTACCTGGGGAGGGGTGTCTAGTCAAGATTGTAATGGCTGGGGTGAGAGTTTGGGTCATGGAGGAATACCTTTGGGTCAGGGTTGACCTGCCAATGGGGTCATTGGGGTGGTTAAGCGGCACTGCTCCTGAGAGAGAGGTTCGGGGGGCTAGAGGCTGGTAGTGCACACCCAGTGAATGGGGGGGGGTCACGGGTATGGTGGGGCTGAATCAGGGTATGGGTCTGTTAGGAGTTCCAAGCTCTCTACGGGCAACGGGTAAGGGTCTAAAAATGTTGTCCGTGAACGTCAGGGGTTTGAACTCGCCTGTGAAAAGGAAAAAAGTGGAGTACATGCTGGCGACAGAAAAACCTGACATCATTAGTTTTCAGGAAACTCATACAAGAGAAAGATAGATGGAGGGTGAGTCTGAAGGGGTTTAGCCGTCTTCACCAATCGAATGGCCAGAAAAAGAAAGGGGGCGTCCTTGTAGCCCTTAGAACGATTTAGATGTGGCAATCATAGGTTCTTCTCGGGATGGTATGGGTAGGTTCCTGGTATTAAATCTTCAGAGCGGCAGGGAGGTCTGGTCAGTGGCTACCCTTTATGCACCAAATACGGGACAGGACCACTTTATACAAAATGTGCTGGGTAAACTGGAAAGGGTGGCTATGGGCAATATAGTACTTACGGGGTATTTCAATTTAGCTTGGGATCCAGCTAGGGATAGGAGGGCGAGGCTCTTTCAAGTCCAGACTAGGCCTTCCAGGGAGCTACAGTCCAAATTGGAGAATCTAGCATTGGTAGACGCATGGCGGGAAAAGAGGGGCAATGACAGGGGGTACACTTTCCATTCTCATGTGCACAGATCCGCCTCCAGGATAGATTATGTTTGCTTGTCTCACTCTCTGGTGGGAAGACTCGGGGAGATTGAAGTGGGAGCGATCTCGCTTTCAGACCATGCCCCGATATTGTTGGAGCTCGCGGGGCTCTGGAAGTATCCTTCTCACATTTTCAAAGATGTGGTGTTACAAGAGGAAATGCGGCAGGAGATAGGTTGCTTCTTTCAGACGAATGATACGGAGGGCATGGATCCAGGAATAGTGTGAGACGCTTTAAAAGCTACCATTAAGGGGGTGATTATTGGGATCAAGGCTAGAAGGGATAGGGAACGTAGGAAGATAGAGGAAGATCTGGAAGCAAGCCTGAAAGTGGTCATGCAGGAGCTTGCTATTAGACCCTCCACAGAGACTAGAAGGCGGTATAGGGTAATTAAGGGCCAATTGGATACGATTATCTCGGCTAAGGCGGAGAGAGCACTGCTATATCTCAAGCAGATGTATTATGTGAAAGCGAACAGGGCGGATAGGTTGTTGGCAAGAAAGCTGAGGAATGAGGAGAAAAACAGAACAATCTTGAGAATTAGGATGCCGGAGGGGGGTGTGGTGACTGAGACCCCAGAAATCAAGAGGGAGTTGGCAAGGTATTATGGGGAGGTATATAGATCCGATGGGCCAGCGGACAGGGGTCAAGGGAGGTTTTTGGAAGGTTGTCAGCTTGCTGGGGTTGGGGCAGCGGATAGGGAGGAACTGGAGAAGGACCTAACTATAGAAGAGGTTCACAAGGCTATTGCAGCTCTTCCCCTTGATAAAGCTCCAGGGCCACACGGCTTCACGGCAGTTTTTTAAAGAACGTATACAGATGTACTGGCCCCGAGACTGGTAGCGTTATATAATACCTTTGGGGAAGGAAAAGGGATATCCCCATCTGTGGATGAGGCGAAAGTAGTGTAAATTCCTAAACAGGGGAAGGATCCTGCATCGTGCGGAGCATATAGACAGATTGCTTTAATCAATTTGGACGTGAAGATTTTTACTAAAATCTTGGCGTCTAGGCTTGAACCTCTCCTTCATTCTCTAGTAGAGCTGGACCAGTCTGGTTTTGTTAAGGGGAGGCAAACACATGACAATACCAGGATTGCCCATATTTTAGAGAAAGTGAACAAATTCAGGATGGAGGCCATCGTGGTGGCCCTCGACGCTGAGAAAGCGTTTGATTGAGTGGAATGGAGCTTTCTCTTTGCCACTATGCGAAAGATGGGTTTCGGGGAAAAGTTTATGGGCAAAATAGAGGCGAACTATTGTCATCCCACACTGTGCCTGATGATTAATGGGGAGGCGTCTGAGCTGGTGACAGTCTCTAGGGGTACGAAGCAGGGCTGTCCGCTGTCGCCGCTTCTTTTTGCGATGTATCCAGAGCCCCTCCTGAGTAAAATTAGACTTCACCAGGGGATTAAAGGAGTGATGTTTGGGGGAAGGGAACATAAGGTAGCCACCTTTGCGGACGATATGTTGCTGACCTTGACGAGTCCTTGGGGGCGGTCGAGGGAATCTTTGGGGAATTTGGGCAAGTTTCAGGGCTGCGGATCAATAAAAGTAAGTCAGAGGTGCTGTGCCTACAGATGGCCCCCGGGGTGGAGGAGGAATTAAGGGAGAGCTTTGAATTTGCCTGGGCAAAGGGTCAGATAAGGTACCTGGGGACTGTTATCATGGGGACGATAGAGGGAATGTATGAAGCAAACTACTTACCACTATTGGGGAAGATTAAGGGGTTGCTCTTGGGCTGGGGTCCACTAGCTGCGTCTTGGTTAGGTAGGATTAATGCCTTAAGGATGGTTATTCTTCCAAAGTTGTTTTATTTATTTATGGCATTACCGGTAAGGATACCAGCCTCTTTCTTTAGAAAGCTGAGGAAGCTCACCCAAGCCTACATATGGGGGTCAAAGAAGCCTAGAATTCCCAGCAGGTTGATGCAAATGTCCAGGAACAGAGGGGGCATGGTTGAACCAGATATGGTGAACTATTACCGAGCGGCTCAGTTGAGAGTAGTACGGGACTGGTTGAGGGATGATAGGGTTAAGGTATGGAGAGAAATGGATAGAGCTGTGGT
Organism: Ambystoma mexicanum; assembly: GCF_040938575.1. Taxonomy (NCBI): domain Eukaryota; kingdom Metazoa; phylum Chordata; class Amphibia; order Caudata; family Ambystomatidae; genus Ambystoma; species Ambystoma mexicanum. Next base: position 860,516,349 of record NC_090930.1, on the reverse strand, counting down.
AGGACATGGGCTAGAGGGAGTTTTGTGGCTTCCTCATGAGGACAGACCCAGGAGGTTTTATTGTAGCGCAATTGAGGAGTTGGTGGGTAGATAAAGGACGAAGTGGTGTGTAGATCGAAAATCACTACCTTCCCTCTCCTCTCATGCCCCTACTTGCTAATCCTCAGTTTTCCCCAGGGCTGGAGATTGATTCCGGGTTTGATGTGTGGCGGGAAGGGAGCTCTAGGTTCCTTAAAGACCTTTACGAAGGAGGGCAGGTGAGGAGCTTTGTCACCTGCAAGGCCTTGTTCGCTGTAGGGGAAGAGGAGCGGTTTCGATACATGCAGTTAAGGCATTGGGCTTTATATCCTGCTATAAAAGGGGCGGCTACAAGGGAGCTTACCCAATTTGAGAAATATGTGACCACTAAAACAGGGGACAGACACCTGATGGGGGATCTGTACGGGTTGTTTAAGGAGGGGGAAGTGGCGGGTAAGAGGGGCTTTATGGCCAGGTGGGAGACAGAAACTGGGCAACCAATTGCACTGGATCAGTGGCAATCCCTCTGGGTGCAGATTCCCAAGTTGGCGAGCTCTTTACAACTTCAAGAAATTTGATTGAAATTGATGCATCAGTGGCATCTCACCCCTTACAGGTTAGCTAAAATATATCGGTCTGCATCTGGTCTGTGCTGGACGGGATGTGGGGAGGAGGGCTCCTGGAGGCATGTCTGGTGGCTCTGCCCAAAGGTTGCTCCATTCTGGGTCAAGATTCGTGAGACGGTGCAAGGCATGATGGGTACTGTTACCGCTGAGGGCACAAATACTGGGTTGTTCATGTTGGGGCTGGACGGTGCCCTGGACGAGATACAAAGGCCCAAAGGAAGGTGTATGTGATTTCAGTGATGGCAGGGGCACTGGTAATAGCACAGAAATGGAAGGCAAAGGAGGCGCCCACGGAGCATGAATGGATAGGAAGGATTTGGAGTATAGCAGCTCTGGAGATGGTGACGTACTCACTAAAAGGAGAGTATCAGCAGTTTCTTTTGGACTGGGACCTGGTTCTGCAATTCCTTAAAAGAGACTCAAGGGCTGCCTGGTACCCGCGCAGCATGAAACTTTTGAGATTGGCGCAATAGGGGGTCATGGACCGGTTTGGGGGGGGGGGGGATTAGAGGTGGGAGGACTTTGGGCTTTTAGTGTACCCATCTGGTGGAACTTGGACGGCCTGCAATAAGGGTGATTGGGGGAGGGGGCGAGAGACGAGCGTAGTGATGGCGGTAACTAAGATTGAACCTATGAGAGTTGTAGTGATATATCAGAACCGTGGGGGGTGGGGGGTGGGGGTTGGGGGTTGTTGGGCATGGGTGCGGGGTCTTGGGGGGGTTATGGTTACTTTGTTTGGTTGTTATAAATACCAGTAAAAAGTTCTATGAAAAAGAAAAATGCAGTAGATGCTAAGAATAAGGCACATTTTTTAAATGGCATGAAATATTTGGTGGCAGATTTTAGCAAGGCATTTATCTTCAAACAATGTAGTATATGCTAAGAGTGAGGCACATGATTTAGTTTCGCACAGCATTTAACATTAGCAAGTGTTGTGAGTGTTAAGTGGGTGGGGCACTAGATATGTGCTATCAGAGTAGTAGCACGGCACAGTGGTGGATGTGCCAATCAGGTTAGTGCCAAAGTCAGTGTCAGGGGGCTGTTCTTACTATAATGAATGGTAATCTTGGAGTTTGCAAGTTCTGTGGTCTCACTGGTAGGATATGGACTGGATGGGTTGGCAGTTAAGCAGAGGATGTCGCAAGGTATGAAGAGGCATACAACTAGGACTGAGTTAGGTGGTTGGTCAGGGTATTGTGCGACGCGTCCCAGTGGCACGGACAGGCACAGACAGGATCTGGCCTTTAGCTGTGGGCCTTAGGCATGGGGGCCGGCTTCTGCCTCCTGTGACCAAGCACACCTATGTAGATGTCGTCGGTAAGGTTGCTAGGCAACCAGAATCAACAAAACAAAAAGGACAATGAGGCGGCGGCCTAGCCTCACGCAAATGGGCCACAAGGTAGGGGCTTCCTCGCCGTGTGGGTTAAATCAACTGTTTTGGGAAGCGGTTTCACGATTAGATACTTCAGAAGTGGGCTCACTGGAGCAGCATCTAGCTGCTCCTGCAGTTAGAATTTCGTATCGTCCGTGGTGGTACAGCTGCTCATGCAGCTGCAGTGTAGTTGTGGCTCCTGCCCTTCCAGAAGGTGGGTTCTGAAGAGGCACAGACAGGATCTGGCCTTTAGCTGTGGGCCTTAGGCGTGGGGGCCGGCTTCCGTATCCAGTGACCCAGCACACCTATGTAGATGTGGTCGGGAGGGTTGCTAGGCAACCAGAATCAACAAACAAAAGAACGAGGCGGCCATTTTAGGGCAGCCTAGCCACACGCAAATGGGCCACAAGGTAGGGGGTTTCCTCGCCATGTGGGTTAAATCAACTGTATTGGGCAGCGGTTTCATGATTATATACTTCAGGAGTGGGCTCCCTGCAAGTATCAGTAGATCACTGGAGCAACAGCGATGGAGCACCAAGTCTAGCTGCACCTGCAGTTAGACTTTATTTGGTATCATCCGTGGAGGTACAGCGGGTCCTGCCCTTCCAGGTGGTGGGTTCTGAAGAGGCACAGACAGGATCTGGCCTTTAGCTGTGGGCCTTAGGCGTGGGGGCCGGCTTCCGTATCCAGTGACCCAGCACACCTATGTAGATGTGGTCGGGAGGGTTGCTAGGCAACCAGAATCAACAAACAAAAGAACGAGGCGGCCATTTTAGGGCAGCCTAGCCACACGCAAATGGGCCACAAGGCAGAGGCTTCCTTGCTGTGTGGGTTAAATCGACTGTATTGGGAAGCGGTTTCACGATTAGATACTTCAGGAGTGGGCTCCATGCAAGTATCAGTAGATCACTGGAGCAACAGCGATGGAGCACGAAGTCTAGCTGCTCCTGCAGTTAGAATTTCGTATTGTCTGTGGAGGTACAGCTGCTCCTGCAGCTGCATGGTAGTTGTGGCTCCTGCCCTTCCAGGAGGCGGGTATTACCTCTAACCATCACATATTAATTTGAGGGCCATAGGTATTTGGACATTAGGTCATTTTTCTTTAGTTTTAGTTTGCTGGGCAGGAGCATCTGTTAGGTTAGGGAAAGTTAAGCATTTATCAAAACTCTTTTTACTTTGAATAAATGGCAAACTTTGAAGAAACTTAACATGTGTGTCCATCTCATATTTCTGACGCCTCACACCGGCTACAACAGAAACTTTGCTGATACACTCAGTGACTCCCTAGCGGCGATCATTGTCACCCACTCACCTTGCTAGGGGATCTCAACATATGGTTTGATGCACCATATAACCATGACACGACCACTCTTGGCCAACCTGGAAGCCCTCCATATGACTCGACTGGTATCAGGTGCCATACACTCCGCAGGACATACCCTAGAGGCAATCTTGAGCTCCTCACATCTGATCTCCATGTTCTCACCCGCTCCCCAGCCACTAATCTGGTTGGATCACGCAGCCATCTTCTTCACACTTTCAATTACTAATCTGCATCCCCGCCTGACTACCCCTGGAATGTTCACACACTTCCATCTATGGAACAAGGTCATAGTAACTCTAGACTTGGCTGACATCCTGCTTGCCTCCCTACCCAATCACCCTCTCTCGGGAGGTCTGTCCTCCATCAGCCATTTTGACCAATAGCTCTCCAATGCCCTCAGACCTCTCACCCCCTTCAGATCCTCCTCACACAGAGAAGCCCTGTCCCCCAGATGGTTCACCACATCTCTCAAAACACTAATTCACACCCTGGAACGCAGATGGCGCGCCGACCCATCACCACAGAATAGAGCAGCATTTGCCAGTCAGGTCAAAACATAAAAGGCAGAAATCTGGAAGGCCAAAAAAACTTTTACTGGAATAGAATCTCCAACACTCATAACATCAGCAGGGAACTCCACAAAATCTCAGAATTCAAGACCCCTCCATGTACCTCCCCTGCAACTCCACACTATCATGACCTCTGCAATACTCTCTCGGACCACTTCCACAACATAGCAGTGGAAAGAAACTGTACCATTGGAACTAAACAAGTAGCGCTTTCGCCCTGATCGCTGGCACCCTCTTCCGACCCCACAGCCCGACTTATCTTCTCATCCTTTCCCATTTTGCCACCCAAATTTCAGAAGGCAATTGCAGGGAGCCGTTTCTCAACCTGTGCAGGCAGCACAGCAAGATCTATCATTAACTGCTCCCTCACATCAGGCACCTTCCCAGAAGCTTTCAAGACAACCCACATCAAACCCCTGCTCAAAATATCCTCCATTGACCCCCGCATTGCAGCCAACTACAGACCTATCTCTAACAACTGTTTCATAGCCAAACGAATTATCCGAACTGCCTACACCCAGCTCTGCCATTTCACCAAGTCCAACTTCTCCTAGATTCCCAGTCCGGCTTCAGACCTCTACAAGGGACTGAATCATCCAGAATCTCGATCTGGGATGATCTAAAAAGAAAAACAGACTTGGAAGGCTGTGCCACACTCATCCTCCTTGACCTCTCTGTAGCCTTTGACACCATCAACCACTACACCCTTGTGGAGAGACTCCTCCTGCTCGGCATCAAGGATACAGCATTGAAGTGGATATTGTCATGGTCACCAACACAATCCCGCAGGCACTCAACCCCTCACATAGTAGATCTCGGCCCCACACTCCTGGTGCTCACAGGCCCAAGCCTCACAGGACTGGGACAAAGACTAGCTGAGCTCATGCATGGCGCATGTGGTGCCTACTTCATAGTCTTTAACATGGGTAAGGAGGGACTTCCTGGTTACCCCAAGATGGTGGTTCAGTGGGTCATAGGTCTTTATCAGCAGCTGCTTTCCAGTTGCTGGGAGCGGCTAGCTATATAAGCCACGCACAGCTCTAAAGCCGTGCTTCGCGTTATTCTGCTAGTACAAGCAGCGTGATGCTTACCGGCAATCGGACCTGCAAGGAAAAAGAAACGCCACGTTAGCGGGAGAAGCAGCATTGTACAAAGACAGAAAACACTTCTTGACTCTCTGTTGCAGTTGCACGGCACCGCCGGTTCAGCTACATAGTCGGAACACTTCCAGCATTCAGCCGCAGCATTCGCTTCGCTGCTCCTCCACTCCTGAACACGCCCACAGTTGCTTCGACCTTCCAGCCTTCCGAACTCCTGGAAAGGGAGCGAAAGAAAAGAACATGGTCAGCAGCCAAGTTACTTACCGAGAGCGCAGCTCAGCGCTCACACAGGGAACTCCATACCGCAGTCAGGCGCATGCAGAGCTCATAGCTAAGCAGATTCGCAGGGCAAACAGATCGAGAATCATAAAAGAAAAGCACACTGTGCAGGAAACTAATCCGCATTGCAAGCCACATTTCAAGACCACATACCGCTTTATTGCGGAGCACCCAAAAACAATAGAACACACACATGCATAAAAAAAATGGATATGCACTGTAAAATCAGCACGCCGCAAGTAGAGTACACAAAGATTAGCTTACCTGGTAAGGTCCACAGCAAAACAAGGAAGCACAAGCTACGTACGTCCTGGTTCTACTCAGTACAGAACTGAAAAGACAGTAGCAGATGAGATGCAACCTTAAGCCGCAGCAGGACTGGGCTTAAGCATCAGTGAAGAAACTGGTGGAGTATAATTTACCTGCACAGAGGTTTGGCGCCCCTGCAAGAATAGCAGGACCGATAGTAATACTAATCTACAGGTACATCCGCTAGTGCAGTCCCACAGAGTCAACTCACACCCCAGCCGAGAACCACAGCTCCAGGTGCTTCCACAGAGACAAGGTAAGAATAACAGATATCCTCCTTCCGATTTCAACACAAAATAAATCCTATGGAATGTAGCCTCAAAGTGAACAAATCAATAGGAAATCAATTCCATAGTTAAAATGTATTATTTCAATAAATTAATATGCAATTAATCTTTAGTCCATATCATCTATGTACAATAGTTCTAGAAAAATCATAAACCACTCATATTTGATACCAGGTGTAGCAGCAAAATCACTATTTTTAAAACCATTCAAAAAAATCCATCACCACACCCAGGTGACAAGGTGTATACACATACAAAGCTTTATTATAAAAAGTTAAAATAACTAAAAAAAAACCTCTGGGAGAATGCCCTCAGTTCTTTAGCAAGCCCCCACAAGCTCAACAAGTTTCTTTTCCCCTTGATATGGAACTTTCTTCAGGGGATTCAAAAATTCAATTTCTCCACCAATGGATCTTGTTGAATCACATGGATCGTGTGCGTGGTATCATGGAAGCGGTGCCCTGTGGGAAATTATCTAGGGTTTATTAATACTAGCAGCTCGAAATATATTGCTATCAATCAACACACTATTCAATAGTATGACAATTATTTCAAATATGCACCCTCCATACAATGTGCCTGCATTCTAATTGTAGGTGGTATTGCTGAGAGAGACGTCGTCCTAGGAAGGAAACTGACCCAAATGAATCCCATCTGACTCAATTATTAGGGTTGTACAAAAAAACTCGGAATATATAAAAGCACCCTATAAAAGAACCCAACCACGTACCTGCCACTACACTCTTGTAGACGTACAGCTGATAAAATTGCTCCAAATAGACATGCATATCTATGATTATGCTAATTTCACAGTATCATCTAGAAAGGTTTATATTTTCATCAACAGAGCTCATCTGCCACTTTGTTACGGTTAATCATGTAGGGAAACGCCTTACAAAGTTATCTGAAAATAAAACCAAACAAATGTACTCATGGTCCATAATAACTGGAGTTCCAGTCTGCTCCTGCTCGCATCACGTGAGGACGTGTTTGGAGTTTCTTCTGTTTCTTCTGCTTCGGCTTCTGCTTTCAGGGAAAACAAGCCCAACTTTCCATAAAAACCCTATTTCCGCGCAGAGCGCGCGCGGAGTTCCGGGCAGAGTTCCAGTCTGCTCCTGCTCGCATCGCGTGAGGACGTGTTTGGAGTTTCTTCTGTTTCTTCTGCTTCGGCTTCTGCTTTCAGGGAAAACAAGCCCAACTTTCCATAAAACCCTATTTCCGCGCGGAGCGCGCGCGGAGTTCCGGGCAGAGTTCCGGGCAGAGTTCCAGTCTGCTCCAGTCCGCTCCGGGAGCTGGGGGCTGACTGGCTGACCGCCACACCAAGGGAATTCCAAGGATACAGAGGTAGGCGCTCATTGCCCTCATTGTCCAGCGGCACCCCTCCTCGACCTGCATTTCTGCTTTTCTGCCTCTCTGTATTGCCTTTCTGAACTGAGAACCGAAACAAATTGGGGACTAAAAGTGAACTTTGAGCCCTCCTTGGTCGTCCCAAGCCGTCTGATCCCTGTTATCTGGCGACGAAGCCCCAAAACTCTGCCTCGGTCACCGCCTGTTCTTGCCTTCTCTGTCCCTTCCTTACCCTCCGTTCCTCTACCTTTGTCTCCCTATCCTGCTCCGCCCCGCCCCGCTCCCACCCTTCCCTCCCGGTCCTTCGCCCTCCCCTCCTTCCTCCCTCATCCTCCCCCTTCCCCTCTCCATCCTCCACCTGAGATGGAGGAAGATCCGGATCAGCGTCTACTAAGGAGCCACACGAAAAGGACCCCATTTACCTCAAGTCAGCCCGCATCTCTCAACTACAAGGTCTTCTCAGTTAAAAGCCACGGACTTCTCCCAGGCCAATGACAAGGTCCGGCAGCATCACCCGGTGATGGCCGCCCCCTCACCGCTTCGGCGAGTGACCCATCCTGTGCGGGAGCCGGAGGGCCCCTGTCAGGGGGTCTGAGGGTGGCCACATCGGCGACGGCAGCCGCGCCCGACACTTATCTTCCCACGTCCCCGGCTATCACCCCTGAGCCGGCGGCCACCTCTGTTGCGTCCAACACCCAAGTAGGAATGGGCGGATTTGCACCAGCCCCGCTTTCTCCGGAGGCCTTGAGCTCCGCCCAGCCTAACACCAATCTACTCGTCCTGGAACAACACCGCAACTGGCAGAAGAGCCCGGCCAACCAGACCACCATGGCCCTGATTCACCCGGCTCTGGAGGACCAACTGGGCAGACCCGGCCTGGTCGGTGCAGCTCACTCACGGAACCTCTCTACACCCGGTGCAACTGACGAGGCCACCTTCTACCCGACACCCAGCTTACCCGCGTCGCCTTTGATGGTAGAGGCCACAGTGCCTCCCTCAGACTTAGATGGAACCCTGGAAAACGGCATGTGCTGTCACGCCCTCAGATATCCAAAACCAACCTTCGCCTACGAATCCCCTGCAAGAGGAGAGTCGTGATTCAGATTCCGACAACTCCTCTGCTACATCGGATAATTTCAGTTGCAAACTTTCCTCTAACCAAAACAAAAAAAGACCAATATACAGGAAAAAAGGCAAACTGGCACTTAAGCCCACGGCTGCAGCAGCCACAAACACCAAAGTGGCTGTTTCTACAAAAAAACAGCAAAACCCAGCAGCTATCCTTCCAAAAACTAACAGTCAGATTAAAAAGGTCGCCCCACAACAAGGCCAAAGAAAGAAGGGCTATGTAAAACTTGCCCTCTGCACCCCGCTTTTGTCAACTGCATTGATGAACTTTTTTAAGACACAAGGCAAAAGAAAACTATCCAATGAGTCCGAACTTTCAGACACGGAAATCCTGGAAGCTCTTGACTAGACCCCCCCCAGCGCCTAAATCCAGAAAAACTATGGGTGCTATCAGGACTCAACTACCCTCAGTCGGGCAAGCTCTGCCACTGATCACTCCCCTCCTCGGACTCTCACTGGACGCGCCAGCCCCGCCCCAATCGGGCTCTGGTCGCCCGCCTAGCAACATTCCAACTTCACCTTCAGACTCTCAGGCGAAGTCCCCACCACCACCCACCCCCGAGCGGGTGGTCTCAACTGCTGATCCAATTAACACCACTCGACCGCCACATCAGGGTCTTTCGGACATTCTCGACCTACTGCAACCAATAGCGGGGTCACAAAGAGAAATGCCCCCCCCATCCGCGGGTAAAGACCCACTTAACTCCTTCCATGCTCGCGGCAAACCAGCAAGTCCCCGCATCCCAGTCCTCATGTTGGGACGATCTCAATTCCCAAACGAGAGTAGCAGCAGCAAGGCCTCCCACCTCGCTTGACATTGGAGGCTCCAACCCCACGCGCAGGCATTCATTGGCAAACCCTTCATCTCTAGGACCAAGAGATACGCCACTGAAGAGTGGAAGAAGATGGGACTTCCCTTCACCTCCCCACAAAGAGTCCCCTAACAATAGAAAGGACCTGACCACAATCATGTCAGCCATACCCATCGCTATGGCCCCATTCTGCAAACTTTATGAAACGCTAAGTGACGTCTCAAAGGACAACACGGTCATTTTAGCGAACATACAGTCAAAGCTTACCTTCTTAGAAGGATATATAACAGCCATCGACCTGAAGTATGACCTTCCGCACACAGCAAGACAGGAGGCAGTCTTTGAGTCGGCCACGGCCTCGGCTCCCTCTTTTTCCAAAAAAGGTTCTTCATCAGACACATCAACGGACAAGTCAACTCAGACCTCCCAGCTCAAACACCTTAACGAATTTGCCACAATATTCGCAAATAAGCCACAACCATCGCCAAGTGTAAACATGACTACATGCAAGAAAGTTCTAAAACTAGCTACGAATGATCAACCACCCGACTCAGCTCGCCAATCAACCAAACGCAAGCTTGAATCTGGGGTATTGACGCCTAACCATTACACCGCTCTCGGAACTGCAGCCCAGGGTCCCATTCGAGCGGGCTCCGTGACGGACCTGACCAAGTCCCCCATCTTAACAGAAGAATGCCTAAACTCAAGTCTCATACTGTCTGCGTCGCTTCATAACGCTCAAGTATCGCCTGAGAAAGGTCCCTCTAAAGGCAATCCCCCACCAACATCTACTTCTACCTCCAACTTCAAACCTACAGCGGACCCTCTACGTCATCGGTGGCCCTGAGTCCTCACAAGTCCACCCAGGGCCTCTGCAATAACGACCCTCCAAGATCTGCACCTGGCCTACAAAGGAGATCAAAACCAAGAACCAGATCAACGAGATCTCCTACGCCAGGGGCACGCACAATCCGACACCAAGCAGAAAAACAAGCTGACTACACGAGGGACAACCCCATCTGTCTTTTCAAAATAGAGCAAATTTCCAGCAAAGACAAATATGTCACCTTGAACAGAAGAACGGTGCTAAAGATAACATGGTCTCTACCCTCCCTAAAGAACCTAAATTCGGCAGATTTTAAGTGGGTCGAGCCTTACCACAGAGATAACAAGGCCAAAGCCTACCTTCACATCTACTCCTCCGCAATCCAAGACATATGTCGCCAAGCCGGTGAAGACTTAAAAGCACAAGGCTTGCTGCTTTCTGAACTAACAACTCTGGATCTCAAGAACCCCATCAGGGAAACATATCCTAAAAAAGGAAGAATCAGCGACCACAGCCCATCTCAACGACATGCCGATCGAAGAAATTAACTGAAATCTTACTTTACAGCTCCATCCAGGACTCCGAAAACGCGCCCAGACTCTCCTGCCCGCCCACCACGCCCAGCACGTGACTATTCTGATCTGAATCGAACATCACTGAAAATTCACCATCCTAGCAATGGCAGACAAGAAACATCTAAGAATCGCCCGCCCCATTCTCAAATCCACAGATCCCGTCCGGAACAAAGAAAGCAAAGCTGGAGAGATCTGTCCCCGCGAAGAGACCCGCTCAACTATAGATCCCGGGCGCAATCCAAATCATCCCCGCCGATCGCCATCAAAAACTCGACAACTCCATCCGGCCCATGGGAATGGATAAAGGGTGCCCTATCCTCAAAACACCTTAGATAGCAACTACCAAAAGAAGCCGACACTCAATTTCATCAAAAGTCCTTATCGTTGGCCTCTTGGAACACTAGAGGACACACCCATCTAACTGATCACAATATCGTCGACCTGGGTCAATTTGACATATTTTGTCTCCAGGAAACATGGCTCCAGGAAAAACCGTCAATGGACGGATACGACATCGTGATCTCGCCAGCTCTCAAAGGTCTCCTAGGCCGCCCCTCAGCAGGCCTTCTGATTGGAATTCGGTGAGATCAAAACTTAAAACTCATCAAAACAACGGCAAGATCATGGAGGTGTTGGCGGTTTTAATTGAATGGAACCCTGCGCCTGAATTCTCGAAACATGCAAAGCAGTCTCCAGCACTACCACTCGCTTTGATCACTACTTATTGGAATCCTCAAAGGTCATCAACACTACTCTTCTGTCAAACTATGGCTGAGGCAATCGACGAGATTCTTACTGAATGGAACACTCCTTTTCTACTTATCTGCGGGGACCTCAACGCGAAATGCACACAACCGCAAAACATCCCCTTAAATCCCACCGTCACCACAGCAGCGGAGCTCAGGGGTCAAGCTTGGATGACCCTTATGACATCCAGGAACCTGCACAATGCCGCCTGGATTCTGGAAGGGCAGTCCCACCTATCGACCTGGGAGAGAGGCCGGTCTTCAGCTACTCTAGACTACATCTTTGCCTCCCCAGCACTGTGTGCAGTAATCCAAGATTTTCATGTAGTCAAAACTCTACCAAGCGACCACAATATGTTAACTGTATCATGGCCCTCTACCGGCCGCATTCCATCTCGCTACCCTGCATCGGTCGAAACGAATTCCCAACAAACGCGCCTTCGTTTGACATCGGCCAACATCAGACTGATCACTCAACAGTACGTCTCGGAAATTGAGTCGGAACTGGTTCTTGATCTACCACCAAGGCCGAACTACCTACCTATGCTTCTCAAGTACAAGCACCACGCGGCACCTGGTCTGGCGACCCCAAAAGCCTACAATCACCAGTATGACAAACAAATAGCATTGAAAAAAAAGCACTGAGACAGCTCAGAAGACGCGCTAAGGCGGACAACACCATTGCTGCATGGGACTGCTGGAAAGATGAAAACAAAATCTACAAATCATGGATCAGAGCGCGCCGAGCCATTTTATACCAACATAACGCTGAATCAATGATGAGAGTCTTAACGACAAAGAAAACAGCGGACTTCTGGTCCCTGATAAACGCCTCTCAAGGAATCACAGCCTCAAGCATGATTAACTCAGTCCCGGAACAAGTCTGGGTCACTTTTTTCACTGATCTCTTCACCAGTTCGATCCCTGCAACAAATACGTCTTTCGATACCACTGCTGCCCCTTGGATTGACTTGTCAGCCCCAGAGGACATAAGTGCAGCTATTCAAAAACTAAAAGCGTCAAGAGCCCCAGGCCCAGACGGCCTGACGAATATAGACAAAGAAACATCTCACTGAATGGGCCACCTTCATCGGCATTCTGTTTGAGCATTGCAGAACCACCAGAAAGATTCCATCATCGTGGTGCAAAGCAACCATCATTCCAATCTTCAAACAAGGAAGCGCCCGCAAACTATCATCCAATCGCCCTACTGGACATCATGGGCAAACTTTTTGCGACTCTTCTCTTGGACCACTTCAACCGGTGGGCGAAATCGGCCCCCTGCAGTGACCCATTCCAACTAGGCTTCAAGACAAATGGTGGTACTGCACTGAACATCCTCATACTTACCATCTTGAAAGCCAAAATAAAACAAGGGTCCCCCACAGTCTACGTGGCGTTTATCGACCTCTCACAGGCCTTCGACAAAGTCGAGAGGTCAAGACTGTGGAGAAAGCTGGAAAATTGGAATTGCCCGAACGATGTCCTACAACCAATAATAGCCCTTCACACCAACACTACACTCAACGTCCGGCTGAACAGACAAGGAGCACTGTCCAAAGAAATCCAAGCACACAGAGGAGTAAAGCAAGGCTGCCCCGTAGCCCCGGCGCTCTTCGTGGCTTTTTTGGGGGACTACAAAGACTCGGAAGCCCAGGTCCAAAGCTTTCCGCCGCCGAAGTTTGGCAATTGAACCCTCTCCCGTCTTCTCTACGCTGACGACTTGATTTTGTTTGACCAAACCCCGATCGGCCTCCAGCGGCAGCTGGATAACCTGGCAGTCTATATGAACACCAACAACCTCCAGATCAATCAGACAAAAACGAAAATCATGATCCTCTCTAGATCGGGCCGCTTCCAGAAAAAACCCCGATCTTGGTCAGTGTGTAAAACCAATATCGAAGTGGTCCCTCACTTCAAATATCTAGGAGTGATCATTGACGGGACTTCGCAGGAACTTAAAATGCAACAACGTCTGTGGGCCAAAACCAAACAACTGACTTCCCAACTAAGAGCGATTGATAGAAAGTATGGCAAATTTTCGCTAGCGCCGGCCATTAATTTCTATAAAGGAAAAATGGTTCCGGCCCTGACTTACGGCATGGACGCCATGTTCACTGTACCGTCCAAACTATGGAGGACACTGGAGGGCTACATCTGGAAATCCCTCCTAGGCCTACCCACCGCCATTCCAATCGAAGCCATCAGAAGAGACCTGGGCCTTCTATCATTAAGTGCCACCGTCAGCGGGTCCTCACTTGCCCTCTTCAGGAAGACTCTTATCAAAGACGGCTTGCCAATTCTCAACATCATTGGACAGGAACTCGAATCAACGAACTGTAAGGCTGTTCAAAAATGGATACACCTCCAAAAAACCAAACTGGAGGACCTGCAATGTACACTAAACGACCTGATCACGAACCCGCAAAGAGTCAGTGAAAAACTGAAATCGCAAGACTGGATCAACACTATCGACAAAGTGGTAGCAACCAAGTTCCTAAACCATCTTCCACCAACTTACAATAAATTAAAACTCCCCATGGCGTACTGCCTGAGATTCCCGGATAAAAAGCTACGCTCTACATTTCTAAGAGCACGCTTAAACTTGCTCCACACTCGAGAAATCTTAGTGATGAGAAGGCTGTCCACCGTCACCACGTGCAGACTGTGCAAAATTCCGGACTCTACTGAGACCATTCGCCACCTTCTCCTAAACTGCCCCACTTTAACTCAAGTTCGTACAGCTTTTCTCACTCCCCTATGGCTCGACTCGGGACTGATCGATGAGCAAACATGGTGGTACCGTTTGATATCTGGCGAAAAATCCCGCTGGGCTGCCGCCACGGCTAAAATTATGGAAGCTGCCTTCATCAAAATCAACGCTGCTACCTAGACGTCTCTCTGGCCATTGAACTTCAGTGCCCAGGCACCCAGCAACTGATGACCGCGTCATACAAAAACTTTGCGATAGCTATTGCACTCAACACGCCTTGACGCAGGCTCTACAAATTTTAAGCTGTCCTCACTTCAAAGGACGCATCCTTGTAAAAATCACTCACTGTGATTATACACAAGTAAATAAAAAAAATAATAACTGATGTACAGCCTATATAGTCATCCGCATTACCGAAAAAAACAAGGGTGCAAAATATCCAGTTGCTACTATGCAGCCCACAATTTAAAGGCCTAGTAATCAGTTTTAGTTGTATGCACTATATGTTACCTTATATGCAACTCCTAATGAGGCCCTATACTGCATGTCACTATTACACAGGGACCCAAACGTAAATTAACTTTCTTTCCTGAGGAAACTGTGCATCTCAATAAGTAAACCCATTCGCATCCGTAACCATACTTAAATGTATGCCGTTCGGTAAGCAAGCCAAAAGTGCTCGGAAACGGAACACTTACCTCCTGTGCCCCCACACATCTCTCCACTCGGCTGTTTTCTTCTCCCGATGTACTTAGCTGATAACTCCCGCAAATCAAGTGACAACGTGGCCACGTATGTCTCAAAAGTCGAGTCACTATTCCTAGGGCTTGGTACAGCAGTCATATTGTAAAGGGTTAACCACACAGAAAACAATGTTTTAAAGTGCTATCCTACTTCCTTTCCAACTGATCACAACTTACCCACCTACCCCCGTTCTGCTCGACCCCACATCCAGTCACCAAGAGTACCGCAGGGTGCTTCCTATACCCGTGCTCTTTAACCTCTACCTGAGCACCCTCCCAGCTCACATGTCCTAACCTGTTACAGCTACGCAGCTGACCCCAAAATCATCTTCAAGATCCCCAAGAACTCTTCCTACCCACCCCTCAACCCTGGAAAAAATGAAATTATTATCTGCTGGAAGACTGCCCTTTTCCCTCAACCCTCCCCATGGCCATCCTCTCTAGGCCCTCCGCCCGCTACATGCAACTCAGCAAAGAATTTGGTATGTACCATGGATGCAAATCTGACACTTTCACACCACATAAACACAACATAGTTTCTAAATCGTGCTATCTACACCTCTGCATCCTCCGGCACCTGTTCCCTACCTCTGCTACCCTCACAGAGTCACAGCAATCACAACTATCGTCCTCTCTCGCCTTGGATACCCTAACTCCCTATACCTGGCCGCCCCTGCAACTCAACTAAGAAAATCTCCAAAGGGCCCAAAACACCACAGCTAGCCCTTGGCCCCAGAGAGCACATCACTCCCGCTCTCCAAATGCTCCACTGGCTCCCTGTCAAGCGAAGGCCCACTTTAAAAGGCATGTGCATCACCCACCGTGCTCTGCACAAGACAGGCCCAGATTACCTACAACACAAGCTCACCCTTCACATTCCCCATAGAATTCTGAGATCAGGCACTGCACTCCTTCTGGTCATCCCCCTTTCAAATTGACCAGAATAGGGGGATCCTCCTCCTCCGTCATGCACCGACTATCTGGAACGTGATACCCCTTAGCATCCACCACTTAGAGAATCACCTAGCCTTCCAGAAGGCCCTCAAGTCCTGGATAATCTTCTCTGCATACTGAAAAACCCACCCAGAGCCTCAGGTTAGTGCACCCCCTACCAGATAGGTGCGGGCATCCATGAGTCCCTCATAGAATGCACAGACGACCCAGAGAAAGCACTCCAGCAGACCTCAGGATAGGATCCACACCAAGTCAATGAAAAACCAGAAACCACACAGGACTAGCGGGTACGTATCACACTCCATTTCGATAAAAAGTTGCTGCATGCAAGGCCCCCCACCTGCACGCATCTGCAATCATGCGAGACCCAATGACATCACACAACACCTCTGCCACTAGAGTGCAGCTAAGTCCCACAATAACATTTAGGTCTAGATGGACCCAATCATTCTCCTTGACTCGCATAGTCTCCCCCACAGCATTCACAGCAAATGACCAACCCACCCACAAGCCAGCTCTATGAGGGTCGCTAGCAGGGACGTAGCCACCCTGAAGTATCTTCGTACTGACTAAAATGCAAGAACGGATTGTAATATTCTCTGACCAATCTCTCAGACTTCGGTCCCCCAAGGGTGTTCAACCACAGTGCTTTGAAATACCAATGGGAAAAGACATTATACAAATACCATATTGCATTACAATGAATCCTCTAGTATTCAGAGTCTAAGGTTGATGTAGATGCCATTGGGTCTTCTTGATAGAGAACAGGGGTAACTGGAAGCCTTGCCTCTGCTCTGAACAATTGCAGAACGTATTAATGTAATTATTTTCACTGGACATAGCCAAGGGATTTTAAACAAGAAACATGTGAGGGGGTCTAATTGGAGTGGGTCATCGGGAGCAAACGATAAACATAGCTACCACTGGTGACATCACTTTAACCATGTTTTAGAGTGGAAACAAATCTGTGATTTTGTCCTTCTGTTTCAGCTCCACAGTGTTAGAACAAGCAGTGTTCAATGAAGCACTTCCATCAATACTTACAGCAGGAACAATATCACTTACTGCATCTGTTCTGGGGCAGTAAGACGATGGTTAAGCATTTTTAACTATACTTGTAACCAAAGCCATCTCTTTCACAAACCATGATTCATTCATGTCCCATTGATCCACAGGAGCATTTAAAGAGTTGGGAGGGGAGAGACTGTGCCTCAATTGCGATTTATAAAGGCAAAGATTGTACATCTGTAAGCCAGTTTATGTGAAAATAGAAAGCACAGAGCACACATGCTAGGAGTGCACAATGGGGGCAGCTGCAGACAAGCAACAGGATCACCAGATACCAAGGACCTGACTCACCCAAGTCCAGACTGTATCTGGAAGCATGTCATCATGGGAATCAGAGTCTGAAGAGACATCGATAGGCTGGTGCAGAGGTGGTTGTCCCTCTGCTGGAGCTCGTATTGGATGACGGCTGGTTGGAGCCCAAGGCTGGGGTGGCATTCTATGTTCAGAGAGAGATAAAGTACATCAGGCCTTGGAACTGGTTGTCTATGATCAGGCTGTTCTATTGGACATGGCCTTTGAGGGTATTGGGGAGAAAAGGGCTGTGCTGGAGGCAACAACTCCTGTTCTGCTTCCTCAGAAAACACCCCCTCTGGACCTTCGAAGTCAGTGTTGATTGTGCGTTCTATGATGTCCTCTAGAGGACCATTGGAAGGTTCAGAGTGGGCAGATGAAAAGCTGGAGTGTCAGTAAAGTATCTGTGTGCTGTCACATCGATGACAGGTGCGTAGAATAGGTCGAGGAATCAATGGTAGACGGTATGATCGTAGACTAGGTAGTCAATGGGGTTGTCAAGGAAGACTGAGGCGATAGTCGATGAGCTTATCGACAGAGCAGTTTGGTAAGATTTCAATGTTGTAGTCAACAAAATCAGTTAATTTCGGTATACAGTCTTTATAACGAAAATGCTATGTAGGTATGTACATATATTGAAACTTTTATAACAAAAAAATAACGAAAATATATGTGGGGATGGGGTAAAGGGTTACATTTTGTGGGGAAACTGTTGGGGTAGGTTTTTAGGGATGGAGACCGGGGCTTGCGGGGACCCCCTTAAACAAAAACATAAAAAATAAATTAGTTAGGTTTTGTCATTGTAAAAGTTTTGTTATATGTTTATTCTCCATAAAATGTGTCGTTATAAAGACATGTACCCTTAATTTCATTGTGAAGTCAAGAGTGCATGTGCACCAACTTATAAAAGAAAGGTTACAGCTGCAGCGCTCAGCACCACTACTCATGACAGGAACCAGTAAGCTTTCCCTGCTTCCCGTCTACACAATGGAGGCTAGAGCCTGCTACAGCAGTGGAGCGAAAGTTTTCCTCCGGTCTGGAGCAGGTAAGAAAAACATTTTTTATAACTGTGCGCATGCGTGCTGCATGTTTGTTGTATGTATGCGTGCATGCAAGGATGTGTTATTTTTAAGGTAATGTGCGAGTATGATGTATGGGTGGCTGGGTGCGCGAGTTAATGGTGTGTGAATGAGTGCATGTGTCTTTGTGCGCTGGGCACAGAGGAGCTGATTGTGGTAGGTGAGGGGCCGGGTGCGATACTGCACCGTTTTTGAACGGGCATCCATCCATGATATAGCAAGCATGTGGCTAGACTGGCATTTTGGTGGAGTCAGTCTAGCCATTTTGTACTGTGCTGTGACTTTTTAATGGGCATTTATTTTAATGCAAGCATGATACGTGTTCGTATTAGTTGGCTAGACTGGCATTTGGGTGCAGTCAGTCTAGACATTTTACCTCTACATTGCATTTTTTACTGGGCATCTATAGTTAAGCAAGCACAATGCGTTATTTCATGGCTAGACTAGTAGTTTGGTGCAGCTAGTCTACCCATTTTAGTGTGGCTTGGCATTTTTTTCTGGGCATATATGATAAAGTAAGTATAAGGTTTAAGTTACTTATCTGTAACTATTGTTCTCCAGCATGGGTTCACATGCTCATGAATATTCCGTCGTCAGGCTTGGAATCCTCTGTAAAAGAAAAAAACAGTTTCACTTTAAAACTCTATTTCTCCTCTAAACCAATCACTGTCCTCTGGGTCATACTGCCCCCATCCAATGACAGTCCTCTTTGTAAGCCCCGCCTCTGGCAGCCATCTTCAGATTTGGTAAGCACGTAAAGTGACAGTATGACCAACAAGAGCCGCAGAGGGGCCGGAGGGAGGGTTTGCATGTGAATCCATGCCAGACTCATTCTGGAGCACAATAGCTACAGGCAAATCCCTTAAGCCTTCTCCAGGATGGGGTCTGGCATGGATTCACATGCTCATGAATAACAAATATACAGCAGTACACAACTACAGGAGGTAGCAAGGATCAACAGAAGCAATTAACACTTCCCCCCCCAGAACAGACTGGCCTCAAGCGAACAGGCTGCGCAGCACTGCCTGGTTGACTCTGTACTCCTCCCTGGAATCCTTGTTGATGCAGTAGAACTTTGTGAAGGTATGCGTGGACCTCCACGTTGCAGCCCTGCAGATGTCGAGCAGGGTCACACCTGAAAGGAACGCTGTCATCACAGCGATCGTTCTGGTGGAGTGGGCTCTTGGACGGCCAGCAGAGGCCGGTTTGCCAGCCGATGAAAGTGCATGATGCAACCGGAGAGCCATCTTGAGATGCAAGCCTTGGACAAGGCCTTCCCATGGTTCACAGGTCCAAAGTTCACAAACAATTGCCCTTAAGCCTCTGGGTCAGTGGTGCGCAATATAAATGATATAGAAATAGAAGTCTTTTGAAAACTCTTCGTGCATGTCACGTAGAACTTCAAGGCACAAGCAAAGTCCAGCAAATGCAAGGCCCTCTACGCCGGCGACAAAGGGTTCAGGAAGAAAATAGGCAACACCAAAGGCTCACTGAGGTGGAATTCTGACAGAACCTTCAGCGTAAAGGTGGGGTGCATACGCAGCGCCACCCTTGATTTGTGGAAAGTCAGATACGACTGCTTGCAGGATAGGGCCTGGATCTCACCCACACGTCTGGCTGAGGTGATGGCCACAAGGAATACCGTCTTCCACGAGAGAAACCTGAGTGGGGGCTTGATGCATAGGTTCGAAAGGTGCCCCCATGAGTCTTGCCACCTTAACCGGAGGGAACGATCAAAAAAGCCCCTTGAACTCCTTGACGAGTCTGTGGGACCACAGCAAGGATCTTCCTGGCGATCTGGTGTAGTGTGAGATGGCCGCTGGGTGTACCTTGATGGATGTGTGAGCCAGTTCAGCTTTTGCAAAGGACAGACAGTATGGGAGTATCTGTGAAGCCGCGACCCTCAGAGGGATAATCTTCTGCGACTGGCACCACATAGAAAAACGCTTCCACTTATGGCCATAGCACTTTAGAGTCAACTATGCCCTGGTTTTGAAGAGGACCTCCCTGTAGTCCGCTGGCAACTCATAACCTCCAAACTCTAAGGCTGCAGGAGCCATGCCTTCAGGTTCAGAGATCCTGGGTCGTTATGAAGGATTGTGCCTCCCTCCCTGGTGAGCATATATGGAAGTCAACGCGGTTGTTTTCCGCAATGCCGCGTTGTTTCTGCCTGAATCTGCTTTCCCATTTGGGGCTCTCGGGCTCCCAGAAACAACGCGGTTGCGTTGGAAAACGCTGCAGTTTTTCTTTCCGAGTTTTCTCAGGCTCCTCCGAGTCGGAGGAGCCTGAGAAACTTGGAAAGAAAACCTGCAGCGTTTTCCAACACAATAACGTTGTATTTATGTTTGCGGTCGCTTCAAAAGCGACCGCAAACATAAATACAACATTTTTAAAGCTGCGGTTTTATTTCTAAGTTTTCCGCGCTCCTCCAGCCCGGAAAACTTAGAAAAAAAAACGCAGCTAGTGCTTATTTTTAAAAAAAAAAATAAATAGCACTTACCGAGATTCAGCTGCAGCTTTCCTGCTCTGGTCTCCGGTTCCCGTCCTCCGCCTACAGCACTAATGAAGGGAAAGCCACCCAGCGGTAGCCTTTGTTTACTACAGCTGGCTGGCTTTTCCTTCATTAGTGCCGCAAAAGCAAAAGCCAGCACAGGAGAGCCTCCATTTCACAAAATGGATGCGCCCATGTGCTTGCTTTTGCAAATTTTGAGCTTGAATAGCTCAAAATTTTACATAGGAAGTTTTAAAACGGAGAATGCTAGTATTTTTTTTTATGTTGCCTATCTATTTTTTAAATAAAAATTTTTACTAGACCATCCCTTTAACAGCCTCCCCATATTCCTCCCATAAATAGACTGCTAATGGCTCCAACGCTAAAATGAAAAGCATCGGGGACCACAAACATCCCTGCCTCATGCCATTGCTTAACTGCCATTGTTCTGAGTTGATTGTGCCCGTTTTGACCCTAGATATCTGTTCATTATACAGCAACCGCACCCACTTGATGTACGTGGGTTCGATAACGAACCTCTCTAGCACCGCTAATAGCCAAGGCCATTTAACGGAATCAATCGACTTGACTGCATCGAGCGATGCCACTGCCAACTGTTGTGTAATTCCTTGGGTACAATCTATTATGTGGTGCAATCTTCTCAGGTTATTTGTAATATTTCTGTGTGGGACATATCCCATTTGGACTGAATGTATAACCTTGGCGATGGCCGGCTTATGCCTGTTTGCCATTAAAGCCGTAAGAATCAAATCTTCCCATCTTGATTCAGTAATCAAAGGGGTCTATGAGAGCCACAGTCCGTAACCGGCTTGTTTGATTTAAGGCGGGGAACAATTATCGACTCTCTCAATGACCCAGGCAGCCTGCCCGTGTTCAGCGCTTCGTTCTGCATTGCTAGCAGTGGAGCTAGGAATTCCGTCCTAGATTCTTTATAGAATTCACTGGGAAGTCCGTCCGCTCCTGGGACTTTGCCCGTTGGTAGTTCTTTTAACACATGCTCCAGTTCTATGGTGATGGGGCCTTCTAGCCTGTCTTTCTCCTCCGTGTTTAGCCTGGGGAGACCAATCTCGAACAGTGCTTCATCTATCTCTCACATGTCACAATCTGCGGTTTACCCATACAGCTGTTTGCAATAATCATAAAACCATTTGTTCACCCCGTCCTCCATCTCGCACAATTCGCCGTCCCTTCCCACAATCGCTCTAATTGTCTCATTTATTCTCACTTCTATATAGCCAGGCTAGCAACCCCCCAGGCTTGTCTCCTTCTGCATGCGGTCTGTCCACATATTTCCTGTAGCTCAGTTTGCTGTGCCTGTTCCAGTGTTCGACAATCTTGCTGCAGGCGGGACACATCCTTAGCTTCCTCTACGGACCTATCACCTGCTTGCTCTATGGCTTCTAGTCTGTTTTCTGCTTTTTGTAGATCCTGTGTAATGACATCTTGTATCCCTTTCAAATAGTCACCCCCTCACCACTACTTTTAAGGCCATCCACAGTGTACCTGGTGATTCCACACTGCCTGTATTGTGCTCCAAATATTCTTTCACCTCTTTCCTCAGATGTTCCCGAAACCCTGCATCCTTAAAGTCTCCATATCGGGATCCTAGCTGAGGGGAGGGGTTGGGGAGGAACTGCCAAGTAACCAACAGAAGGGCATGATCTGAGAGGACTCTTGCTTTATATTCAGCCTTTAATGAACTCTCCCAGAGCTTCTTTGGAGCCGTATAATGAGTATACTCTCCCCTGTGGGCACATTGTCCTCCATACATCAGCCTACTGAAATGCGTGTAATAGCGTGTTTAGAGATTTAGCTGTAGGGGCTGGATGAGTGAATTTGCCATCCGATCTACCTATTGCCGGGCCCAGCGTGCAGTTAAAATCACCTCCCCATGTCAATGCACTATCCCTGTACAAGACTATCTTGGGGTATAGGGATCTAAAATAGGTTGCTGTGTCGGGATTTGGAGCATACATATTAATAACACATTTCCCTATTTTCCACCATTCCCCGTAGTACTATCATCCTACCATCCATGTCCAGGAAGGTTTGATGGACCTTGAATGGGACTGTTTGTGCCACCCATATTAGGACCCCTCTGTCATATGCTGAATATGTTGAGCCCAAGGTCACTCCCCCACCACTTCCATGCCAAGTTATCTTGCCTTTCCTTAGTAAAATGAGATTCTTGCAGGAGAGCTATATCTATTTTCTGGTGTCTCAAATATGCCATTACCCTGTTTCTCTTAATGTAGCTGTTCAGGCCCACGACATTCCCGGTTGCTATTGTAAGTTCCCCCATCCCATCTAGTGGTTCCTGCTCTCATTCTCTCCCCATTGCGTTCGCTAATCCACCCTTGTGTGTATCTATAGGCCACCTCCCCTTTAACTACCCCAACTCCCTTCCCACCCCCCTTTCCAACAATTGGCCAGCTTTATATTCGGTGTTCGGGCATCCCGGCATCTCAGCCCTATCCCAGATACTATTGCCGCAGTTCGGGGTGCAGCAGGGGGATAACTACTAGTATCCTAACTAATCTAGTATGGGGTATAGGTCGATTCCTCCTTGTGCTGTCCTCATGAGGTCCGACACCAGTGGTTCCTGCTTGTTAAACATTCCAGTAACGGCATTTATAGCTTCCCTTTTTTACACATACTTAATAATGTTTTATGGGCGTATACTCACATAATTACACATTGGTTAGGCATTTCCCTCCCGTTTGTCATTCTCATCTCTCAGCTGATCATCCGCCTCGTCCATCAGGTTCACTTCATCCATCCATTTCCTCTCCTCTTCCTCAGTCTCGAAAAAGATAGCTTGGCTTTTGTATAGCACTTTCAATTTGGCTGAGTACAGCAGCATGTACTTAATGTTCACATCCCCTAACCTCCTCTTGACTGCCGTATAGTTCATCCTTTGTTTTTGCACCAAGAATGTATAGTCCGGGTATGCCGTGATGTTAGTCGACGCTCTTCTGATCATGCCGCCCTTGGAAAAATGTTCGAGGATCTTCTCTCTATCCTTGTAGTTGAGTATCAGCTATTTTCAGCTGAGGTTGTGCACCTGGTGGTGACCTTTTTGTCACAGCTCAGTGAGCTCGCTCCACCGTGAAGCCCTGCATGAGGTCCCCCTGGCCCATTTCCTGCAGCAGCATAGCCTCAATTAAGTCCGTTGGGTATGCGCCCTCCTCTTCTTCCGGAAGCTCAATAATTTGCACATTTGTCCTGGCTGGTCCTCCTGCTTCCTCTGCTCTGTTTTCCAGGTTCTGTATTTATTGTTTCAACACAGACTTCCTTAGTATTCTCGTTGCAGTTCTTATTTATTTACACCTCCTATTCCAATATGCCTTTACGTTCTGCCAGCGCCCTCACATCTTCTTTCAGGAGGTTTAGGGTCAATACTTATCACGTCTATCTTGAATTCAAATGAGGACTTTAAAGCTGCTATTGCTTCCAACATTTTCTGATCCCCGCTCACGGGGGCTTCTGCCCCTTGGGTCACTGGGGCCATCTTCATGCTTTCCAATGCTTGAGCAGGCTAAGCAAACGTGCTATGGAGGATTGTTTCCCTTTGTTTGTGTTGGCTTTGGACGACATGACTGCCTCAAACAGTGCCACTGCGCTCTTAGACCTCAGCACTCTCTTGACCTCGGGGGCACATGGTGTGGATCCTCACTGTGCTTCTCTGGGGTTTTGCTAGTGTTTTGTACCTGCACCCCTGGCCTACAATCCGTGCATACTCGTCCATATACTCGCACACAATCCACAAATGTGCCGCGGGCTTCACTCCCTTTTTGTTCAATGCTCCCCTTTGTCATCTCCACTTGGAATAAGCTACATCGGATATGAATGCAAGTCTCCACAGGTTCTGGGTTATCAGTTCTTCCAGTGGGGGCTTATATTTATCAGCTGTGCCCACTGCTGCACTCATCTCCTGAGCGCACATGTCCACTCTAGGGCCACTATACTCTTGTATCTGTCCGCAACACCCAACGACACATTTACGGGCTCACCTTGCCCTCCGGGTGCTGCAGGCCTGGTCTTGTTCCCAAGGGTATATCCAGAGCCCCTGTCGTGCAAACACGGGCTACAGCACCTTGGCAGCATGTAAACCTGTTTCTTTGGTGGTTGTTTCCTCCAGTGCGGCTATGGCACTACAATGATTCTGTGGCCTGACCAGCACTCTGTTGATTAGCAGACCACCCAGAGGTTCCTGCAGTTCGTTGGAGTCTAGTGCGTTCTGTGCAGGGCTATTCTGGGAGTACAATATGTGCGTCCCCCGCAGCGGGCTGCGTGTCTATTGTCTGGAAGCTCAAATGTTATTTCAGGAGGTCTGTAGGCCCAAGGACATGTGGCCACCTGTATTATGATGCACTTGTACCTACTTCATGCCTCTGGTCACGTTTCTTATTCATTCAAAGTCCTCACCTGCGAGTGGAATGGTCGCCAGACCTATTGTCACTCTTCTTCGTTGTTGAGAACAGCCGGGGCTGGGGTAAGTTTAAATCGGTTTGTCTAATTCGTTATTGCCAAGCCTTTTATGACGTCTTCTACACTCCTTTCCATGCTATTGAGCAGGCCTTTGCCCCAGACTTGGCCTTTAGAGTATTGCTGTGTCTAGTTTATGGGGTCTTGCCCTCCTCTCCAGAACCAAGTACTAGGGTCACGTGTTTTGCGCTTTATAGCATGTTATAGTACTCCTTATGTGTATGCAGCAATCCCGATTTCCCAGCTGCGTGGGCGTTGCTTCTGTGTTACTTGGCTGTCAGAGTCTCCAGTTCTATTCGCACTTCCTAACGCATGGTTAGACCGCATGGTATAAGTACAGCTTTGATGGCCCATTTCCTCTTTGGTCCGCTCAATCTGGCTGCTGCTGTTGGTGTCCTCCATTGTCTTCCTGATGCAGCTGAGGCCTGCTTCCACTGCGGGACACCTGAGCTGCCGGTTGTCACTGTGCAATCCACTTGTAACAGGCTGTGCTGTTTTAGCCCGCTTATGCTCCGATCCTCCACGGTGCAGGGAGCAGGGCCTGCTTCCCCTCTGGTCCACCCTTTCTTCTCAGCTACCTCTAGGATCAGCCGTTGCTGGTAATGGTAACAACGCTATGCATACCCACTATTGGCAATGTGGTAACAACGTTATGCATACACACTATTGACAATGTCCACTATTCGGCAAGGGGGGGGTTGAATGTCTTCGTAGATGCGCACCCGTTATCACGCTTCCGAATCACTGGCACACTAACCCGCTTTGTAATTCTCACTGTGGGTTCCTACTGACTTAGGACCCGGTATTCTGCCGATCAAGGACCGACACAGTTATTAGCCCACAGCAGCGATCTAGGCTTCCATGGAGGGCGGGGGTGGCAGCGCACCCCGTACACCACACAGGCATATGGATCCCACTGTATCCTCCCTGCTGTTTTCAACAGCGCCTGACTTTTCCACCAGTCTGCATCTGCTTCAAAACCTCCTCCACTCTTCTTCGTGTGTGTCTGTTTCTGTGACTGCCACAATGAGGGGCTGCTCAGCGATGCTTCAATCCAGGCTTATCTCTGCATTATAAGGGTTACCACAGCTGCGGTGTAGGGGGCCGTACCGTCCTGTGTCCAGCTGGATCCATGGGCGTCCTGTTCCAGCTCCTCAGTACTGTGCTCGTCTCAGTCCCTGTCCTCCGATTCTGCCTGCATCCGCACCCAGCCTCTGCAATGCTCAGCCGGGCAGACAAGGGTCAACATCTCCACACGGAGCTGCCTTTTCACGTCCCAGTTGTTTTCGGTCACTCAGTCCTTTCTTCCCGGGGAGCCACCATCTTGTCTGTGTTTGCAGACTGGCTCGGAGGCTTCAGTCGGCCAGATCTTTGTATCTGCCTCTTGTGCTCTACTGAAAGTGACACCAGGCTGCTCACTCCACTTTCATGTTGCCTCAGTTAGCATCTATGAGAGTCGTTGCCGCCATTATAACTAGGATCACACGTGTGTCAGCAGGAGCAACATGAAATGCGACATACTTAATGGCCGCTTAGCCACAAAACCAAATCCAACGTGCATCCAAGAATTCCTGTAGGGGTTGCATCTGCAACCTGCACAGACGGACGAGGTCGATGCAGGACATCATGCCCAGCAAAGACTTGATGGCCCGAACCGTGGCCATCTTTGCCGCTAGCCTCTACTCTTGGGGGGTGAGGGGGGACACCAGTGAAGCCACTGTGTTGAGTCTGGCACCGAGGAACAGCGCATTCTACGGTGGCGGTAAGCAGGACTTCGGATAGTTCACAGAGAACCTCAGCTCAGTCAGTAGCCGGACCGTCTCCTTCATGTGCTCATCGGCCAGTTCCCAGGAGCGGGCTCGTATCAGCCAATCATCCAGGTACGGGTATACATGTATGCCCTGCAGACGCTGGTGGGCTGCCACTGGGGCCAGGCATTTTGTGAACACCCTTTGGGCCGACAGGAAAGGCCTTGTACCACAAACCGTAGGAACCTCCGATGTTTCCTGTGGAAGGGCACATGGAAGTACACATTCTCTAGGTCCAACAATGTTAAGAAATCCCCCTCCAGTTGGACGAGCACGTGTTGCAACATGACCATCCTGAATTTTTGGGATTTCAAGAACTTGTTTAGACGGCGCAGGCCCAGGATGGGTCTCCAACCCCCTGTCTTCTTCCTGACCAGAAAGTACCTAGAATAGACTCTGGAGCCCCAGAGCCGTTGGGGAACTAGCTCTATCGTGCCTTTTTGTAACATGGCTCGCACTTCCTCCAGGAGCTGAGGGATGTGCTGCTACCGACGGGCAACCGGTGGAATACAAGGGCATCTGCATTGAAACTCCAAGGTGTGTTCCTGGGCAAGAGCATCCAGCATGCATATTCCAGTGGTGATCTTCCACTCGCTGACTAACCTAGTCAGCCAGCTTCCCACCTGGGTGCACAAATGGGGCCCAACATCTTGGCCGGTTCAGGTTTGTGGGCGACGGCGACGCTGACCTCTGCTACCGTAGGCCTGGGAGTGACCACTGTAGGCTTCCTGCTTGGAGGATCTGTGAGGTTGCCTGTATGATGTGGAGTATCCCTTGGATGATCTGCTCTTTTTTACCCTGGAGGAGCGAAAATATGAGCGATGCTGCTGTAGAGTGGCCAAGGGAACGTTCCGTCTCCGTGTCGGTCTTTATGGCTTGAAGGGATTTGTCGACCACCTTCCCGAACAGATTTCACTGTCGAAAGGCATGAATGTCCTGGCAAAAGTTTGTGGCCTTCATCCATCCCTGCCGACAAAGGCAAACTCAGTTTCCCATCTGTCGGAAGCCCCTGTTGGCGATGTCTACTGCCACCGTAATGGCAGGGTCCGATGCCACCTCACGTTCCTGAAAAAGGGTGCGAGCCTCAGTTTTCTTGTTGTCGGGGAGGAATTTCAGGATAGGGCCTAGCTTGTACCAAAGCTCTGTCGTATCGGGACAAGATAGCCAGAGCATTAGCCACCTTGACCGTGGATGCCGCCATGTAGATGACTCTTCCCCCAAAGCGTCCATCTTCTTCCCCTTCGTTGTCCAGGGGGACAGATGATGCAGAGGCCGGGTTGGCCGAATGTTTCCTTACGGCGGACGATGCTACCGAGTCCAGCAACGGTTGTGACCTCAAGCACTTGGGTGCAGAGTCAGGCACCCTGAATTTCCTTTCCAACATGTCTCATTTGGTTGAAGACTTGCATGGGTTTTTCATGAGGGCTAGGCCTTCCTCCCAAATGTCATCCAGAAAGGGTACCACCATGATTGTCTTCCTCTTGGACTCTGTCGTTATAGGAAACCCACCTTGGGTTCCTCAGGCACCAGCTGAAACAGTTCAGAGGCCATGGAGATCGAGTGGAATGCTCCACCCTCGTCTCTATGAGGGGCGCCCAGGTGCAGTGATTCGTCGTCTACCGGGACAAAGTCCTCATCTTCGTTGGTTTCCGTGGCCGTCACCGTACCATTGTCTGTGCATGAATCCAGGTCCGCTGATGGAGTCTGGTCCCGAACCAGTGGAGGAGGCTGATGTGAGGGCTTCGGATGACGCTTCTTCTGACGCGGTACAACAGGTGCCAGTGCTGGAGGCAACCTCTGCTGGATCTCGGTCACTAGGGTGTGGAGAGTTGACAGGATGTCCACGGATATGTTGCTCGGCTGTGGAGGGAATGATGTAGTGCTAGGCCCTGCGCCGCTGTCTTTCTCGTGGATTGTATGGACAGACACTTGATAGTCATCTGTCCATTGGCTGAATGTAAAGCTTGGAGGGCTTTGCCACTGGGAGGTAAGGACACTCTCTGTGCTGTAGGGACCACCAGAGAATGTCGACAAAGGTGTCCACGGGGCTTTGGCTGCACCTGATGAGCCTGTTGTGAGGCCTTCTCTTCCTCTGGCCTATGTTTCTCTGATTTGTCCCGTAACTTGGCCGGGGCTGAGGACTTCCTGTTTGAGGAGGAACCCGATGGCAGGAAGGCTGATGAGGCGGACGGCAATCGCAGTCTATCCGACCTGGGACCCGCATTAGAGGCGAGCCTGGCAGAATCGGTCTTGTGGCTCTTGGCCTTCACTTGGACCCCCCCACGGACGGGGCGTCCTTAAAGGACTACAAACTCCTCCTGGAGGGAGCCCGGTCCACGGACCAACCGGTCCTGGGTGAGGCATGACCCTGCTCGGAGCAAGGATCAGGGGCCTTGCTCGACTTCAGCCATGCCGCCAGCCTGCTATACCTATCTTTCTTCATTTTCTTCAAGAAGCCCAGGCATATCTCGCACCCATCCTCGTTGTGGTCCGGGTGCAGGCAGTACAGACACTTCTGATGTTTGTCTTCCACAAAGACATTCCTTAGCCTGCATTGGGTGTAGGGCCTGAAAAGTGGCCTTCCCTCTTTTTTCTCCTCAGTCATGGTCGGAGGGCGTGAACTAGGCCCAAGACGGCCTTCCACAAACTTTGACGAATAACTGCCCTTGAGGGGTGTGCAACTTCACAGACAACGGGTCCCGGTTGCCGGCCGATGAAGATAGGAGCACACAGGCTCTGATGGAACAAAAATAGAACTTTTTCGCTAAAAGAAGTACAAAATAGAGAGCAACTCGAGGACTCCCAACACTGAAGCGTGCAATAAAAATCTTAAGATAGCTGCCAGAGGCGGGGCTTAGGGAGAAGACTCATTGGATGGAGGCAGTATGACCCAGAGGACAGCGATTGGTGTCAAGGATAAATACAGTTTTAAAGTGAAACAGTTTTTTCTTTTACCAAGGATTCCCAGCCGGATGACGGAGAATATTCATGAGCATGTGAATCCATGCCAGACCCCATGCTGGAGAAGTGTTATTATGTTGCTAGACGGGCATTTTGTTACAGCCAGTTTGGACATGTTTTCTTATTGTGGCATTTTTAATGGGAAAGCTAACAGGAGTATGTCCTTCTATGGAACGAGTTAATTACATTCACATGCTCATTAATATTCCCTGTCAGGGCGGGAATTCTCAGTAATATTAAAGCAGTTCAGCTTTAAAGCTTAAAAAACTGCTTGTCACTTATAAAGCCTATTGCTGTCACTTTAAGTCATACTGCCCCAGCCAATGGCACTAGGCCACCTCAGCTCCACCCTTGGTGGCCATCTTCAGATTTGGAAGTGCACGTAATGTGGCAGTAGGAACCAAGAAGAGCCATAGAGGGGTAGGAGGGAGGGTCACATGTGAATCCATGAACTATACCCAGGCTGAGGAACAGGAGTTAGAGGTAAGTAACTTGTTCCTTCTCCAGCATGGAATCTTTCATGGATTCACATGCTCATGAATATGAATACACAGCAGTATATATATCAGAACCAGTGGGCGATGGTACAGCTCTACAAAAGTAATGGCACTCACCTCTGGAACACCCACTCAAGCAAATCGGTTGCAAAGCAGTGTTTGTCCGACACAGGACTCATCCCTGGAATCCCTGTCAATGCAGTAGAATCTCATGTAGATGCCTATTGGGCAGACCTGCACGTAGCAACCTTGCAGATGTCGAGCAAGGGAACACCAGACAGGAACGCCGTAGCAGAGGCCACGGCCCCGGTGGGATGTGCC
Source organism: Ambystoma mexicanum (assembly GCF_040938575.1). Classification (NCBI taxonomy): domain Eukaryota; kingdom Metazoa; phylum Chordata; class Amphibia; order Caudata; family Ambystomatidae; genus Ambystoma; species Ambystoma mexicanum. The sequence continues at coordinate 860,485,596 of NC_090930.1, read as the reverse complement.
TTATGTCTACCTGGCAGCAGCCTGTTTGCGAGCCGATGACAATGGGAAAAGCAGCCAGATAGCCACCGGGAAATGGAAGCCTTCGACAGGGCTTTCCCTTTATCAACAAATCCAAACGTCACAAAGAGTTGCAACGTCTGGTGAAAATCCTTAGTGCAATCGATATAGAACTTCAAAACACAGTCAACGTCCAGTGAATTTTTATCTCTCTGCCGGAGAAGTGGGAGAGCCAAAGAACACAGGAAGGACTAGAGGTTAGTTGAGATGGAAAGTTGATGGTGCCGTTGGCATAAATGAGAGATAGGTGCACAGCATTACCCTGGATGGATGGACTGTTAAATACGGTAGCTTGTAACTCTCCAACACGTCTGGCAGAAGTAATAGCCACTAGAAAAGCAATCTTCCATGACAGAAACTTCAGAGGAGCCTGGTGCAGAGGCGAGGCTCGAATGGGCGGGACTATCAATTTAGAGAGGACCACATACAGCTCCCAAGTTGGGGCAGGCACCTGTATTTGATGGAAATTTCGACACAGGCCCTTGAAGAATTCTTTAACTAGGCTATGAGACCGGGGGAAGTCTTGCCCGTCGTGCGAGTGTAACAAGAGATAGCAGCCAGGTGGACTTTTATGGATGCTTGTGCTAAGCCTGCCTTTGCTAATGAAAGCAGCTATGGAAGAATCTGTGAAGTCTTGAATCGAAAATGGTCGAGCTGTTGCGAATGACACCATGAAGCTAAATGCTTCCCCTTGTGCTTGTAGCATGATGGAGCTCTAGCCTCCACCAGGATGGCACAGCAGCACAGATATGCCTTCTCTGGAGAGCAGGTTTGGAAGAGGAGGCATGTTGATGCAAGGTGGTACCGACAGATGAAGGTCAGAGTACCAAATTTGGCATGGCCATGCTGGAGCAACGAGGATCATCCTGCACCGGTTCTGTTTGAGTGCTTTGATTACTCACATGAGGAGCAGGAATGCGTAGAAGAACGGGCCGTCCCATGGAATGGAGGAGTCCCCCCCCAGACTCCTCACTTGCGGTACCTGCTGGCAAACACTTCTGTATAGGCGCGTTATAAATGCCATATCATATCAAACTGGGTGCATTTTGAGTTGCCTGCTTTGACGAACAGGTCTATCTGCAGCCAGCTCCATGTTAAGAAACGACAAAGAACCAGCCCTTGATTGAGTTCCCATTAATGGCAGGATTGTAGGTTCCCTGCCGAGAGAATCTGCAATGGTGTTGTGGACCCCGGCCAGTTGAAACGGAACGAGGAACATATTGTGCGAGATCATGTAGTTCCACAGCATTTGCGATTCTTTGGAGAGAATGGGAGAGCAGGTTCCTCCCTGCTTCCCTATGTAGAACATGGTGGTCATGTCTGCAGATGTGAACCACCATGCCCTGCAGCTAGGGTGTGAATGACTTGAGGGTCCAAAACACCACCTGGAGCTCCACCACATTGATGTGAAGCAACTTGTCCTCCGGCTGCCAGAGGCGTGGAAATTTACCATCTGTGCTCTCCAACCTTCCAGGGAGGAATTGGGTGTCACCATGACCTGATGCGCCTGCGGGTGAAATGCAGCACTCTATGTGAGTTGTTCTTGATGACCAAATCACTGTAGCGTTTGGCAGAACGCCAGGCTGAGCATGGCTGTTGTTGTTCCAGGAGCCAGACACCTGCCTCCACCTGGCATCCAGGAACTCCTGAAGAGGTCTCATATGCAACCTGCAGTAAGGTACCAGAGGAATGCAGGAAGACATCCCCAGTAGAATCTTGATGGAGCAAACTGTTAACTGGAGAGAGGACAGATGCTGGACTTTGTGGCGTATGGCATGGACTTTCCTCCGAGGGAGTCACCAGACGTTTCAGTGTGTCCAATTGCGAGCCCAGGAACAGAGCATTCCGAGACAGCGAAATGCATGACTTTGGAAAGTTGGAAAATCCCAGAGAAGTCCGGCATCGGATGGTCTCTTCAGTGTGCTTCAGGGCTAGTATCTGCAAGGTGGTGCGTATTAGCGTCTAGGTAGAGGGAGACAAATGCCTGCGCGGCAGAGATGGACATCCACCGGAGCTAGGCATTTTGTGAAGACTCTTGGAGCCGATTTTAGGCTGAAGGGTAGAGCTTTGAACTGGTAATGCTTGCCTTGGAACACAAAACAAAGGAAGCATCTGTGGTTGCAGTCTATGGGAAAGTGGAAATAGGCATCATACAAGTCCAGAGGAGAGGAAAACTGCATGCTCCAGCTGGCCAAAAACATGTTGTAGCATTACCATGCAGAACATTTGGAACTTCCTGTAGGAGGGACAGATGCTGTTCCTTTTTGTTTATTAGTGGAATGGAAGGGAATTTTCCCAGAAATCCAAGGGTGTGACCCAGTCGAACAATATTGAGCACCCACTTGTCAGTGGAGATGTTGCGACAATGTTCGACAAATTAAAGTTGCTCACTGTAGTGACTAAAGCACTTGTAGTCCTTAGTCCCCGTTCCTCCATCCTTGCCTTCATGGGCGTCTACAAACATGGTGATGGTACCGGAAGCAATGGCAGCGAAAAAATGAGCTTTACCTTTATATATAGTACAGTACAGGGGCTTGGCAATGTCCCACCGAGGCACTGCCCTCAGGTGCCTCACCTCAGTCCCCTTTTGAACATATCGGACGCTTCCATACCTGGTCATTCTTAGTACATATTAGCCATTGGCATACTAGCGGGTGAAGGTAGGTTGGATGTATGGATTAAAGGGGACTATGGACTACCAGTACTCTAGTTATTATGGTGAGTAACTAATTACTCATTTGTCTAGTCCCCTTTCCTCCATCCTTGAGGGGGATTTCATCATACAAGACCATAGAGTGGAGCTGTGAAACCCTGACTCACATCTAGGACAAAGCAAAGAGGTTCTTCAGAACCACCTGACCAAACTTTGCATCACGCCTGGAGCTGGTGTCCAGCGAGTAGTGCCTACAGAAAGCGGACTGAGTGGAGCAAGTAGCAACCTTGCTGATGACATACCAGGAAGCAGGTCTCTGAAACACGACGGCCATGGCCTTAGCTCTGATCTCATTGCCATGAATCCCCTCAGGAACCAGTTTGCCCATGGCTGTGCACAGTGAGCACGCAGGAGGCCATCCTGCTCAGAATTTACTAGAACCACCACGCGGAGGTGGTCGAGTTTGCCACAAATTGCCCCACCATCTTGCGGAAGGACAGAAGCCTCTTGGGTGTAGGGAACACCCACTGAACAGCAGCTCCCTAGACGGGCACAACCGACTTCCTCTGGTTGAGGGAAAACCCCAAGCTGACGAAGGGTATCTGCCAATTTCTCTCAAGAGGGCACCACCCTTCGGGCGACCCAACCTCACCAGCCAGTCATCCAAATAAGGGTATAGATGATGGCCATCCAAGTGGATAAGGCCCCGCCACTGCGCTCATCAATTTTGTGAAAACACGAGGGGCTGAGTTCCAGCCTGAAGGGCAGCATCTTGCAGTGAAAGTGGTACGACATAATCATGTACCGCAGATACTTTCAATGCGGTTGATGGGCACATGCAGGTATGCATCCTTGAGGTCCAGGGAACCCCTGCAGTCCCCTTGCATGCAGAGACGTGGCTATATGTGCAGGAGTAATCATCTTGAACTTTTCAGCGGTAAAGACAGATTTAGAAATGACAACTCCAGGACTATCCTCGGGCCAGCCTGGTTGTTCTTGGGTGCTACAAAAATCTTGGAATAGTAACCAAAGCCCCGGTCTATCTCCAAGAGAGAAAGGACTTCCCGTAAAATGGCTGGGGACCCGATCTGATGAAGAGAAGGAGGGGATGGTAGAGGCAACAGAAGAGGAAGACTGAAGCCCATGGAGATCACAGATAGGCTCCACGGGTTGCTGTAAAGACACTTCAAGGTGTCCTCGAATACAACCAAATGGCCCCCCACAGGCTAGCTGTGTTCCCAGACCTTGACGTCACTGGTTCTTGGCATCAGAGGTGGGGTAGCGGAAAAAACATGTGCAACGTCCTCTGCTGCTTCCTCCTGTTGTCACTGGGCAACCTGTCAGACCTCCATGTACTGTGGTCCTGGAACCCCTTGAAGCCAGACAAAGCGCAGGGCTTGAACTTGGTCCTTCCCTGGGACCGAGGGAAGGACAGCTGACATGGTTTTGTCAGGATGGCCAAGGATTTGGCAGTTTGAGTGGAGGTTTTCTTTGTCAACTCGTCATCTGTCAACGAATGAAAAAGGTCTGCCCCCTCAAAGGGCAGATCCAGGATCCATTCCTGTACAACAGATGAAAACTTAATGTTGTTCATCCACGCCATCCTTCTCATCTCGACCCCAAGGCATAGCCCTCTGCAGGTTGTGTCAGTGTGGGATACTGAAGACGCCATGAGGTCCTGCACAATGGTTCGGGCATGCGCCATTCCAGCCCTGAAGGAGGCGTTTTGTCCGAAGGGCGGTCAGGTGAAAATTCCCCAAGCTCCCACCACATTTCTGGTTATTTGCAGCCAAGAGGGCATCCGTGTTGGCGTGCTGTAGATGTAGACCTGAGATGGAGTAACAGCGCTTTCACAAGGACTTTGTCTTCCTTGGAGAGGCAACTTGGGATGGCTCCTGTGGAGGAAGACTGATTTAGAATGTAAGGAGGCTGCAGCCACCACATAGGAATGCGGCTGCAGATGGGAGCAAAGCAGGATTGGCTCCCCCTCCATCAGCCTAAACCTGCTGTCCAACTACTTGTTCATCTAGGCTTCTGCCAGACCTTCCGCACCACCTGCAGGGCATCCTTCTGGAGGGGGATGCCAGATGACCGGATTGTGGTGCATTTCCCCAAGACCTCTGCTAGCACACCCAACCCCTTGGGGGTGGGGGGGAGCTTCCTTGGGCAGAGGATGACCCCCCCACCCCCCAGGAACTCCACCAGGACCTGAATGTGGTAATGAAAGGCCTTAACAGATGCAGAGGGCTCATCGTCCTGGCGGCATCATCGTCTTCATCGCCCCCACACACTTTTTTTTTACAGGCAAAGGGGTTTCCGGGGCCAGCGGGGGTACCTCCTAGGTCCAGCGCCACAGACAGGCCCAACGGCTGTTGAGGGGGAACCGTTGGTGGTACAGTAGGCGGTGGAGGGGGTCTTAACCAGTGGAGGCACCAGAACAAAGAGCACAACAGGAGCAGACATGCCACCGATAGGAGGGGGCCAGGGCAGCACCACCTGTGGTCTGACCTTCTTCACAATGTCCTTCAGGAGCCCCATCATCTGAGGGGAGCGTATGATGAAGAGGAAGCAGTCCTCGCCAAACAGTATCTGTGACTGGAACCCCAACGGAACTTTCCAATTTTTCTCGGAAGTCGGCTGCCCAGCCAGCTGTAGTGTCCATCATTTTTGCTTACAACACCAATACCTGCATCTCGCCACCCGCAGCGCTGATCACACCATGCAAAATGGGGGGAGTTGGAGGCTCAAAGAGGAAGGCGGGAAACTATTTCCTCAGTGCATTCTGCAGGCATAAGTATAAAAAGACATCAAGTTCCGAGGTGACACCCCTACACCTGAACTCATCAACCAACAAGAATTGCCCCCTGGGAAGACATCCCTCCAGCAGGCGATGCCCACCCGAGGCATGCATTGCACATAGATCTTTTCATTTGTCAACAGGATTCATAGTACAGACTTAAGAGAAAAGATTATAGGACCTCCTGCTTCGACATCCCTTCAATACGCCGCCAGACTTTGCAAGTACTCTCAACCAGGTTTGTGGCCTTGGCTTTATGGTCCGGGGAGGTCATTATCACTGCTCTCAGGAGTGCCAGCACTGCCAGTGCTCTTTCGATCTGGACATGTGCTCTGTCGGGCAACGTATCGTACCAGTAGGCAAGGAACGATGCCTGTGCCGCTATCGAATAGGTTTCAAGGTCCAGCAGTGCCCATCCCTCTTTATACAACAGGGCAATCAATTTACTCCACCATGTACAGGCCTGCTTCCCCTGCCAAATGAACCTAGAGATCAACAACTTCACCATCTTAAAAAAGGAAGGAGGTTACACCATGGGTACATTCAAGAACGTGTACAAAAACCTGGGAAGGATGTCCATTTTGACCAAAGAGATCCACCCGTACAAGGACAGCGGTAGGTGACTCCACCTTTCCAGCGTGGATTCGGCATGAGTGAGTTTTGCTGCATAATTCTCCATATACACCACCTCTGGGGGCCGCGCAAACAGCAAGTATCCTCCCAGCCACTGAAAACCCAGCCCCTCACTGTACCGCCTTACGACCTCAGTCAAGGGGAACAGCACTGTGGGGCCAGCCTGGACACGAGAACCTTTGCTAATATTTTGTTATCCAGATTAATAAGGGGAAAAAAAATCAGCCTATAAAACAAGAATTCTTCCGCATATTTCCTGGGCTTCAGCGGCAGGGTCACTGCTGCCTCACACAGTGACTCAGCAGACTACCATCCACCAACGCCTGTTGGTACATGTTAAATAGGTGAGGCACCAGTATCGTGGCAAATACCTTATAAAATTCAGCTGAGAGCCCAGCACCTTCCCTGTGGACAATGCCTTAATGGCCAAATATATCTCCTGCAGTGAAAGTGGGAGGCCCAACCAGTCCTGCTCCTTGTGTGAGCCAATATAACCCAACCCGATTCAAATATTCTTCCACCTCTACCCAACTCACCACTGTTTTAGGCGAATACAGCTTGCTGTAGAAGTCCACCAGAGACCCTGCAATGGTCTCAATTGGAAGCAGAAGGATCCCCACGGAGGACTTTACGGCTGAAATTTGGGACACGGGAGTCTCTACACTCATAATACGCACCAGCAACCAGCCAGGCCTTTGCCCCTCACAAGATTGGCATACAGTAACACGTCTAAGTAAATCACCTCCCCAACTCTGGGTCTGTGTGAAACTCATCCACAGTTTCCGAGCCACGCAAGAGCGACTCACTATCGGCCAACTCAGCCCTTAGGGTCTTAAGGATACTCACTACTTTTGCCATACAGACACCCTGAATTTCACATTTAAAGGCCTCCCATAGTACCGAACAGGTGGCAAACGACACCGTTTTCCCTGAAAAAATTGAAAATGCCTTCCCCGACTGCCTCACAAAAGGCTATGTCATTGAGGCTCTCATTCTTGGAAAAAAACATCCTTTCCTTCCCCTATACCTACCTGGAATATCCATCGTTGCTAACAGCAGGCGTGATCTGACAAGGTGTGTGCAAAGATATTACAATCCGAGACCCATCCCGCCCCTCTACGCAAAACCAATATTTAATCAAGTCTAGACGCTGTGTGATGTACGGTGGACCTAAACGTGTATCCTCCGTCTTGCCGGTGGCGCTCCCTGCACACATCTACAAGTTCTCCAGTCATGAGATCTGTTGGAGGTTGTGCGTAGCCCTGAAAGAGGACCTAGTGACACCCCCAGACCTATCCATGTCATGACTCAAGATCGCTTTGAAATCCCTTCCCATATAATCATGTTCTCTGGGTATTTCCTAAGGGACACCTCAATGAACTCTAACGTCTGAAGGGAATCACTATTGGGACTGTAAAAGTTGACAAAAGTTATCCCCTGAACCATTCCAGAAAGGATCAGTGCCCTCCCCGCCAAGTCCTTCACTAGGTCCATGTAGCGGAAATCCAATCTATTCTGTTATCTATACAACCCCCATAGAGTACTGTGAAAAGGAGGACAAATATCCATGGCAAACCCAGGATTTGGCAAACTTCGCTTCATCCATGGGCAAGATGTGCACCTCCTGTCTACCTGATGCCTCCGCATATACAATTATATTTTCCTTGATTTGGAGCGGCAGTTAAGAACATGCATTTTCCACGTCAAGCATTTAACCCCACCATTAGCCATGCGAACCCCAGAAGGCCTGTCATGGCCACTTGCCCAGGATCACAGGAGCTGCACCATCAGGTTGTGGGAGCAAGGGGTAGCATGGTTCATGCACATCCCTTTGGGACGTTTATACACAGTGTGCCCGGTTGGACTCAGTCCTGGCGCCTTTGGCGACAGGCTCATGGAGAAACATAAGCAAGACTCTTTATTATGGGCAGGAGTGCTTTTCAGAAACTTTCCACGTGTGTGCAGTCAGTCTGGGTGTGGCTTTCCATCTCAAACAGCACGTGCAACTTCAAGGAGTGGCAGGGTGTGGCAAGCAGAACAGAACTAGCGGGTTGGCCTTAAGAGCTCAGCTATAAAAGCCAACCCAACCCCAAGGCGCAAGCTTCGCCTTAATCTGCATTTGCATGCAGCGTAACGCTCACCGCTGCCTGGGATAAAGCAGCATTTACCTTTGGGAATCCAGTCTCCTGCCCATACGCTTACCTCCTGGAGTCAGCATTCACCTGCATTCTTCACCGCTGAGCCCAGCGTCCATTCTTCATTGTCCGGAACGCAAGACTTCAGCTCTGGGCACCACAGCACGACATTGTCTTCATCCACGAAGGCAGACCCTGTAAAAGGACAAAAGGCAAGGTTAGACATTACGAACTTTCAGTTTGAGGCCGCGCTTGCAAAATTCTTCACGCTTATCCTTAAAAGCTCCCTTACCTGCTGCCGGACCGCTGTGGGATCCTCAACTCCTCATCTGTAACCACCTCGTGCTCTGTAGTTCTGCTGGGCCGCAATCACACCTATTTGGGAGAAAGATAGACATTATTACAGAGCTGACAACGCACCATTTAACTGGTGCCTCTCGCAGGGGGGTGCATCCCGCTTCTGATGCCTGCCCCCCGATATACGAGCATGCAAATCTTCACCGCTTCCGCTCTGCAATATGCTCTCTCCCTGCACAGCCTTACAGCACGGTTTGCAGTATAGGTTCCTTGATATGTGCCACTACGACCACAGTGCTCAACTGACTCCCCCTCCCTCTCCTCAGCATATCACTGTCCGGTGGCCATGGTCTGCAAGGCAGGTCCACCAACCGGTCATGGCTCCCCTCCTCAGCCCCTGAAGCCCTTACTATGCTCCAGGCCACCTTGTGGGAGCAACGAGCACAGAGCAGTCCATCGGCTCTGATTTTTTTCAGATTTGAAGCCAGTAAAAGCACTGGTCTTCTAGTTAGCAGGTGCCCCACCTTTAGTAGCACTCCAGTGCTGATGAGCGCAGATGGAGACCAGATTTTTAGTGGGCGAGGTTAGCTCGCTCTGAGGCAGCCATATTGCCGGGGTTCTTGAGCACCCTCTCCGACAGGGAATATTCATGAGCTTGTGAATCCATGAAAGATAACATGCTGGAGATGGGGATACCGTCATATATTGGTAGTGCCAGTCTGTACATGTTTCCTTACAGTAGCATTACTAGCAGCATGTGCAAAGCAAACCTAAGAATTTTCTTATATTGGAATACAGGCATATATTAGTGCAGCCATTATGGACATGTATGGGCACAGCCAGTGTGAACAGGTTTTTATAGTTGCATATATTGTGGGTTAAGGCAATATGAAAGTGCATCCTGTGCACTGTTGGAGAGTTGCATCCATTGGATTTTTGGATTAGAGTTGCACTACAAAACCAATTGCAAACTGTCTGGCTTTTTACCCAATTTGTATGACAACGTGGCGGGGACCTGGATCCCCCTGCTTGTTTATATAAAACATGATACTTGAGCTGTCCCATTTGAATCAATACAGATTTGTCTTGGAGATTCGGATGGAACACTACTTGAAGTTTCAGGATGATGATGAGCAGTGTTGTTACCTAGGTAGGCCACTGCCCGTGTATCTTGTGTCTTCTCACATGGCACCAGAGCCCACTAAGAGGGAGTCTAGGGTGACCGTTTCCTCATGGGCACTCCTGGAAGACCACACAAAATATTCAGAGGTTTGGTCCACCACGCAAGATCCTTTGTGACTGTCTGGGAAATAAGAATACAATCTGAGTGTTCACTGTAGATGGATTCCAGTACTCTGCCAGGTGGATTTGAAGGTATAAACTGTAACCAGGTGTGTAGGACATGCAAGTCACCAAAAATCCCAGGGGTCTCAGGAGCCTGCAGGGAGAAGAGACTGGTCAGTTTAAAAAATGAGCCATATGTCTGCCATGCATAGGATTGATGGAAACATTCTGGCCACACAAATCCGAGGAAGATAAGGACCTGATTTGGAGTCAGGCAACATTTCATAGAGAACCCAAGGTTGAAAAGGGTATCCACTAGCATGCAGGTTGTTGGAGAGCTTCCTGAGAGGAGCTTGCACTTAGCAGCCAGTCATCCAGATAGGGGTATACATGGATCCCCCTGAAACGAAGGGCATCAGCAATGGCATTCGTGAGCTTTGTGGAACAAATTTGAGCCCAAAGAGAAGAGACAGATAATAGTGCCTCTCAAACCTTGGTATATTTTCTGTCCCCTAACCCTAGACAGGCAGCTCATCACCTCCAGCTATGGATAGTCCATCATAAAGAGATCAGTTAGTATTGGTTGGAGGTTTATATAGGCTATTTGTTAGAGATCGAGGAAGAACCGGCCAAGGATTGCCTGCAGGCCCAACTGGTTCTTTAATACACTGAAAACAATCTTGAACATAAAACTTGACTGGCCTGTTCGAGGGGGAACTAGCTTCATCACTTGCATAAGGAGCGGTTTGTCGACCCCAACAAGAAGCAGACTAGATAAAGATTAGGCAGGGATGTTGTGATGAAAGCCTTTTGTTATCACTGAAGGAACCCAAGGATCTTGGGAGAGCATGCAGCCAACTGTGGTTGTGTGGACCTCCATGTCCCAATCAATGGTTCTTGGCAGTGTCTTGGGACGAGGTGGAAGAGGAAACCAAGAAGAAACATTTGGAGGCAATTGTATAGCGTTTTCTCATGTGGGAGCTGAGCGAAAGCTCAGGGTTCCTTGTTATCCTAGCCTCAAAACCCACCCAACGTTCTCTGAGAAAGTCAGACTGAAGCAATGGCTTTTGTCCAAGCTTCGCTAAAACCACTCGGGACTTCACATTATAGGTTGAAGTATTGTGTTAATCCAGTTATTCATCCTGTGACAGCAGGGACACTAGTGGGGATGCCCAAGAGACACCCGAAAGGCCCAACTCCCTACTTACCAGGTGGGTAAGAACAGCCCCGCCAGGAGAGAGAGGTACCATCAGCTGTGGTTCGATGCCGGTGGCAAGTCAAGTCTGCCTCTGCAGGGTTCAGGAGGCAAGCCGCGCAGCCAGAGAACCCAGATGTCGGTTCAGACCGGGGGGGTGTGAAGTGCCTACCTGGTCATGGTACCAGTGGTGGCATTGGACAGACTGGCATCTTTCACAGGAAGGCGTTGCAGACACCACGCCAAGGAAGCCCAATGGTGAGAGGCCCAGGTACTGCTTAGAACCCCACAATGGCAGACACACACGGTTGACAACAGATTGGACCAAGAACTGGGGAGGCTGACAGCCTTCTGAGGAAGCACTATTAAGCAGAACTGGCCCCGATTGGATGACAGCCCAAATCCTCAAAGAAAGTGGCAGGGTCCAGGGGAACAAAGCAGTTTTCATTGGTCTAAAGGAAACTCACAGGGATTGGTGTGTTTCAAGGGCCAATCATACAAAACAGGAACTGAGCAGAAATAACAGTCTCATTTAGTCTATTCTAGGAGGGATGACTATTGAGAGAATCATCCTCTCTGCAATGGGCATATGGGTGCCCAGATAATTAAGAGAAACAAGAAGGGAGAGCGGTTCATACCCTGCAAGGACCTATTGCCAGAAGAGAGTGAAGTAATCTTACCTCTTCCAGACAAATACTGTTCAAGACAATACATTTGTGTTACAAAGATCATTGGTGGTCTGTCATCTCTATCACACAAAGTGGTGTTAGAAGTGGGCTAGAGCACGTCAGGGAGGTGCTTTTGAAGATTCTCTCACATGGACAGCAGCTGATCCAACGCCAAAATCAGCAAACCTAAGCAGATTGGCAAACATTTCAAAAAGCCATACAAATGCAGGGGAACCAACAGACAACGGCCCAAGCAAAACATCAGGAAGCACTTCAGGGTTGTGGCAACACCTTGAGCACACCCCATGGCTCCCTCTTCAGTATTACAGAAATTTCCAGTAGGAGATGACCCAGCTTTTTTTTTATTACATCCTTTGTGCGCATCAGCTGAACGGCTCAGTGACCTACAGACACGTGGGGTCAGTTCAATACTGCTTTACTTACAGGACTGGTGAAAGGTGCATACAAAGCAGCGAACCCTACGGGGGACACTGCTTATGTAGACATTAAACAGATTATACTGGAAAGACTGCATAAACGAAGAAGCCTCCCCACAGAAGTTTAGGGACACCAAACTGGGACCTTGTGAGACACCTATATTACAGAGTGAAGGATAGGGTAGAGAAACAGCTACAACTCACAACTACATCCCTGGCGGGACTGAGTCAAAAAGTTATTTTGGAGTAATTCCTTGAAGCCTTGCCCAATCCTGTCCAACAATGGGTTCGGCAACATCACCAGCCCAGTCTAGTAGAGGCTATTAACATTGCCTCCGTTTACCAGAAGGTCGGATATACTCGTTTTCCAGGGCCCCTAAACCCTGTGAAGCCCACATCCATGCCAGGACAACAGGAGGCCAGAGGCCCGGACCAGCCCCAACACAGTGGAAAATCCCACAGGAACAAAATCTCTGCACCGACAGTTGTGGTCCCTCCAGCTTACACCAACAACCAGCGTTTTGAATGTGGAGCATGGGGACAGAGTGCTTCTTGTGTCCCTAGAGGAACATCCCAGAGCCAATGGAGGTGAACTCATGCAATATTTCAGCTGACCGAAATACCTCTATACTGTGGACGTCCATGTACACTACTTCCCTACATACACCAATGATTGATAGGTCACCAAACAGTTGTGGAACCACATGAACAAGGGGTAAAGGTCCCCACTGCGGATCAAGGTCAAAGAAGTGGGGGTTTGGGTTGCCATTTTACCAACCCCAATAGTGTTAGGATCATACATGCTACACTTTTCCAACCTAATAGAAGTGAGAGGCAATTAATGATTAACAGAAGCCCTGCTCTCAAGATGAGACAATGAGCCACATCACAAACCCGAACAAAAGCAAGACAAAAATCAGAAGAGAAACTCCTCAGAAGGAAAGCCATCCTGCAAAGTAGTATAGTGGACTGGAACAGAGAAACTGTTCTGTCCTTCAGAACCAAGGTAGTAACCGATGCCTCGCTCAAATCGGCTTGCGAAAAAGCAGACCAAGGGGGAAGAGCCCGCCAACCGGCAGCTTCCCAGGTGCAGACAACGAAATGGCCTACATCATTGTGCATTTCTAGATGAGACAGAAGAGGAAAAAAAAAAGAACAGCTGTTGATGCCTACCCAACACCAAAAGACATTGCTTCATTTGGCCCGTGACCATTCAGGGGCAGACATATGGCCACACAAAGAACTCAAACCAACCTGATAAAAAGAGGTTATTGGCCCTGCATATACAGTGACATATCAAAATACTGTGTCACCTTACGAGATTGAACCTGCCCAACAAGGCGCCCCTACAGAGAACACCACTGATCACAGTGCCTTTCTAGAGGATCAAAATAAACATTGTGAGACCCCCTCAAACCAGTTAGTCAGCGATACAAGTAAATCCTGATTATAGGGGACAGCACCATTAGATGCCCTGAAGCCATTCTCAAGAGAAGAACCTCAAGACAAAAATGCAACCTGTTCATTTCATTGTTTTGCTGTTGTAGGGATACCAGAAATAATAACAGATCAAGGATACAAATTCATGTCGACTGTCATGAAGCAAGCAGGTCAACAACTATAATAAAGATGATGAGAACTTCAGTGTACCACTCACAAACTGCCATGCTTGTGGAACGGAATAATCAAACAAATGCTCAAGACAATAACCAAACCTCCTGGGAACAAGCCCCATCTTTAGTCCCAATGGTTTTCCATAATACTCCTCAGTCCTCGACTGGGTTTTCAACCTTTAAACTTCTTTTCAGTAGACAACCACAGACCATTTTGGATATGGTCAAGGAAGAATTAAAAAGCAGCAGAAAAGATCTCCATGGTAGAACAAAATATGGGGCAAGCTCAACAAACAAATGAAAAATATGACGTAAAGACCTGGGTAAGATCATTCTGTCCTGGGGACCAAGTGCTGGCCCCGCTTCACACAAGTGACAAAATGTTGGCTCGTTGAAGAAGCCCGTATGACAGAGTATATAGGGCCTGTCGACTATCTGTGGCCCAACCAAACCGCAAGAGACCGAAGAACTACCACGTGAGTTTACTGAAAAAGTGGATAGAACCTGAACTCACTGTAACCTTAATCATGACGGAACAGACCAAAATACCAGAGCTGTTTCCCATAAGGCCAATAGTAGACTTCAGAGGCATACAATGGGGCGACCAGTTGTCACTTGAAAAGAAATGAGAGGCAACCACTCAACCAAAAGCCTCCCAACAGGTACCATCAACAATACCTTGTATCGCACAGATTCATACCTCACCGGACCAAATGGTCAGACTCCGTCCACACAGCATCCTGGAAGCCAAATATAACCATGTAAGGCATGATAAAAGAAATGCTAAAATTGGATATCATTTAACGTTCAAACAGCCCCTGGTGCCCACCTGTTGTACTGGTCAACATAGCTGTGTATGGACTTTAGACAACTAAACAAGATATCCTCGTATAAAGCCTACCTGATGCTACCTAGCTGATGAGGGGTCGATGAATTGGTTGAGACACTAGGGCAAGCGCAATATCCAAGTAACATCAACTTCACAAAAGGCTATTGGCAGATAACTCTACAGGATCAAGTTACCTGTAACTCCTGCTCTCCAGCATGGGTATCTTGCATGGATTCACATGCTCACGAATATCCCCAGTCAGGCTGGGAATCCTCAGTAACATTAAAAACAGTTTTGCTTTAAAGTGAAAAACTGCTTTCGCTCAGAATCTATTGCTGTTTTGGGTCATACTGGCCAAGCCAATGGCATTCGTCCTCATAGGCTCCACCTCTAGAGGTGGTCCTCAGATTTAGAGGTGCACGTAATGTGGCAGTAGGAACCAAGAGGAGCCATGGAGGGATACAGTCACATATAAGATACCCATGCTGGAAAACATGAGTTAAAGGTAGGTAACTTGTTCCTTCTCAAGCATGGGATCTTACACGGATTCACATGCTCATGAATACGATTACAAAGCTGTACCTACACAACCATGGGAGGTGGCAAGGGCTCAACAGAAACACTAGAATAACTCACCTCAATTAAACAGGTTGCAAAGCGTTGCCTGGCCCACACAGGACTCAACAGATATCCCTGTAGAACCTTGTGACGGTATGAGGCGACCTCCACGTAGCAGCACTGCAAATGTCCAGCAGGGGAACACCAGACAGGAAGCACATAGTAGCAGCCCCAGCTCTAGTAGAATGGGCTCTCGGTCTTCCTGGCAACAGCCTCTTTGCAATCTGGTGGCAACATGTGCTACAGCAAGAGAGCCACCTGGAAATGGAAGCCATGGAAAGGGCTTTCCCCAGGCGGAAATCTAATCAACAACTGTAAAGTCGTGCGAAACCCTTTAGTGTGTGTGAAATAGAACCTAAGAGCACAAGCCACGTCCACTGAATGCAAAGCCCACTCGGCAGGAGTAGGGGGTGTGGGGGGTTAGGCAGGCAGAACTAAAGGCTAGTTCAAATGAGTCGGACAAACTTTGACATGAAGGATGGCTGAGCATGTAGCACTATCTTGGACTTCTGTAAGGACAAATTAGGTTGTTTGCAAGGGTGGGCCTGCAACTCTCCAACACGCTGGGCTGAAGATATAGCCACCAGAAAAGCAGTTTCCCCAAGACAAAAATTTCAGAAAAAGCACTGCAATGAGGTTCAAAAGGAGGATGCTTCAATCTTGACAGAATGACTGAGCTCCCATGAGGGGGCTGGAGCCTTCAAGAGGTGATCAACTGAACAGACTTTTTTAAAAAATATTCTTTAAAAAGTCTGAGATTAAAAGGAAGGCCTGCTAGGTGTTCGAGTATATCGGAAGGTAGCTGCCAGATGTACCTGGATGGAAGCGCAAGCAATGCCTGCCTTTGCTAGGGAGAGCAGGTACTAAGGTAGGATTTGTGGAACTGTGATGCAAAGGGGAGAAAGCCCCTGTGAAGCACACCACAATGAGAAGCGTGTATGTGCATTTAGCATGCCAGGGTAGAAGGTGCCCTAGCTTTGCCAGAATATCCTTATATTCTGCAGGCAATGAGCAATGGCCAAACTCTAGGTTTGCAGGAGCCAAGCTGCCAGATTCAAGGATGCTGGATTGTGGTGGAGGAACGACCTTCCCTCTCTGGAGAGCAGGTCTGGAAAAGGAGGCAGCTTGATGCAAAGGGCCACAGACCGATGTCGAAGGTCTGAGTACCAGATCTGCCTGGGCCACGCTGTAGCAATGAGCACCATCTTGCACTGGGTCTGTTTGAGTGCCCTTATCAATTGAAGAATCACGGGAATTGGAGGGCACTTTGCGTTTGCTGCCATGGAAAATAAGAATTTGAGGGCAATCCCACCTGGAGAAGAGCAGAAGAAATTGATCCTGATGAATCCCACTCTTGGTCGGATTGTACTTTCCTGCTTAGTTAATCTGCAATCGTATTGTGAATGCCTGCCAGATGGAATGAAACTTCTGAGCATCATCCATTTCCATATTGCTTACGCTTCATTGGATAGAATGGGAGAGTGGGTTCCTCCCCGTTTCCTGATGTAGGACATGAGGCTGTGTTGTCTATGAAGATGTAGACCACACCATGCCTTGGAGTTGGGACATTTGAGGGCCCAGAACACTGCTCTCAGCTCCAAGACGTATAACTCCTTATTCTCTGGTAGCCATAAGCCTGTGGCGTGAAATTGACCTGCGTGCGCTCCCCACCGTTCCAGCAAGGCGTCGGTGGTCATGGTGGCCTGATGAGCTGAAAGGTAAACAGGAGCGCCTTGCATGGGATGCCAGAGAACAGACCACCACTGCAAGGTGTTCCTAAAAACTACTGGAATGAGGGTGATCTGGTCATTCCCCCCCCCCTGCACTTTTTCCCTTCCCCCTCCCCTGCACTTGCGCAATCTCATTGTCACCTGGCCTAGTAGGATCGTTGTCTCGGTCTTCCCTGTATTTCCCCTCCCTTGCCTCGTCACGCCTTGAAACACTTGTGTATAGGCACGTTCTAAATGCCTTACCATATCATTTCAGGAGCCCAATATCAGTTGGCACCTGGCACACAAACTGTTGTAGAGGCCTCATGTGCAGCCTGCAATCAGGGACTAGGGAGATGCCTGAAGACATTATCCCCAATAGAGACTTGATGGAATAGACAGTTGCCACGCTGAGAGCTGTTGCATCCTGCTCAGGATAGCCCTCAGAATAGCCTTGACCCTCTCCTTCGAGAGGGAAGCCGGGCATGTCAGTGTGCCGCGACGTGAGCCTAGAAAGAGCGTTCTGCAATGGCCACATGCATGCTTTTGGAAACTTGATCACGAATCCCAGCAAAGTTAGGCACCTGATGGTCTCTTACGTGTTCTGCAAAGCTAGCAGGCAATAGCGGGCGCGAATCAGCCAGTCTAGGTAGGGGGTAGACATAGATCCCTGAAAGCTGTAGATGGGCTGCCACTGGAGACAGACTTTGTGAAGGCCCTCAGAGCTGATTTGAGGCCAAAGGGAAGAGCCTTGAATTGGAAATGTCTGCAGTTTACAACAAACTGGAGGAAGAGTAAGTGCTTGTGATTAATGGGAATATGAAAGTAGGCATCTTCTAGGTCTAGGGAGGCCAGGAAGACACTGCTCTAGTTGCTCGAGAGCATGTGTTGCCAACATGACCATCCAGAATAATTTTTGGGACTTGAGACATTTGTTGAGTTATCTCATGTCTAGGATGGGCCTCTGACAACCCCCCCCCCCCCCACAATCCCCACAGCCTGTTTTCTTTCTCACCAAGAAGTACCTGGAGTACACTCCAGAGCCCCAGAGATGTTTTGGCACTGCCTCTATTGCCCCTTTTTGTTGCAGAGCCTGAACCTCTTGCAAGAATAGAGGCTGGTGGTGTTCCTTTCTCATGACTGGAGGAATGGAGGGGCACTTCTCTAGGAATTTGAGGGTGTGACCCTGCTCGACAATGCTGAGCGCACCCACTTGTCGGTGGATATTTTGCGCCACTCATTGACAAGTATGACAGATGGCCTCCCACTGGGGGATGCTGTAGTGGGGTGCCGGGCCCTGGATTTGGTCAGGCCGGTTTGGTCATCTGCGATCAGGAACAAGTTCCATGCTAACACTGGGTTCCCCCTTGTAGGAGTGTGAACTTCCTATGTACGCCTCTTGCATGCTTAAGTGTGAAGGTTAGAGATATGCTGGCCTGTAGTCTTTAGCAGACCTGGAGAACCAGCCTTTGGATGAAAGGAAGGATTGCCTACATTGCTGAAGAGTACTGAGCGAGCTGTATTAGTGTCTGCCGTTATGGAGTGTGGGTTCTCCTCTACAGCCTTGACAAAAAGGTCTATTACCTCAAAAGGCATATTAACCTTTTATTAGACCTCAGGGCAAACGTTTGTGGCTTTCAACCAGCCTTGCCTGTGGTGTACTGCCCAATTGCCCATTTGTCAGAAATCGGAATCTGTAATGTCCAGGCAGACAGTAATCGTTTGATCCAATGCCATCTCGCTTTCATGAAATGGAGCTAATGCTTTGTTCTTCTTGTCCTCAAGGAGGCAGTTGGGTCCTAGCTCATACCAAAGTTCCCCATCGTATCGGAGGTATAGCTAAAGCGTTATCCACTTTAATGGTCATGGCAGTGATGGTATTGATGAGTTTCCCATACATGTCCAACTTTTTACTCTCCTGGTCTGGGGAACCATGCATGGAGAGTTAGTGGACTTTTTCCTTGCAGCAGCAGAAAGCACAAGTTTGCACAGACTCGGCAAAGGCTGGAAACAGACTTCGGGGCAGAATCTGGCGATCCTTCTTTGGAGGAGCCAAGAAAGGAGTCTTCATGATCAATAAGCCATCCTCCCATATGTCATCGAGCAGAGGGATGGTAACAACTGATTTCCAAGACACTACTCTCCTTTGGAAAAGGAAACCTTCCTTCTCTTCAGGGACCAGATTGAATAATTTTGCTGCATGTGTCAACAGTGCATGTAACAAGCCAATCTCATCTGGTGGAGAGTTTTTGGGGGGTAGAGCCACATCAGGGGGCTCGCTGCCAGCTGGAATCAGTCCATCAAAAACTAATCTGTACCCTGGGTACCTTGTGAGACGTCAGTGTCTGGATTAGTGCCCCTGATGCTAGCCACAGGGACCCAAAACAGCTGAGGCAGAGGAGGCACTAAATGAGCCCTCGGTCCTGATGGCAATGGTGGCCTCCGAGAGGGACCTGGCCGTGAGGGTAAAGGTGGACTACCAGAAGGAGCTGCCCAGGAAGCTGCTGGAAGCAGATGCTATTCAGCTCAGACACCAAAGTGTGTAGGGTAGATAGGACGTCCAAGGACAAGTCTCTAGGTAATGTTCCTATGGGTGCCATGGGCAGGGGCCCAGTTGGTAGAGCTGGTTAACGAGTAGAGGGAAAGGGCACAGCTGGTAGGATGGGCTGTAGCAGCAGAAAGCGACGAGGCGGCTGTGGCGAGCAATGAGTCCTGGAAGAATGGGGTCAGGATAATCCGCCATCTCTTCCAGATCAGAGGATAAAGACTCTGGAGGTTAGTCGTCTGGAAGAGTGCCTGCATGCAAATGTTGAGCAGGTCATAACGCTCCGGGTGAACTCACGGATGACAGAGTGAAGAGCAGTTTGGCTTTGGTTGGCCTTGGGAGACAGGAGAGAGTGGGCACCATCTCCTTGTCCACACTCGAATCCCTGGGGAAGGAGGCAATGACAGGGGGCTGTGGTGTCGTCAACAGAGCCAAAGATGGGCCTGCTGAGGTCAGCCTTGGATGCAGAGCAACTATGTGGATGGTTACTGTAGTGTCAAGCTAGTCAAAGAGACCGACTGTTTACCACCTCGAAGGCTCCTCAAAGTTTTCGGTCGATGGGCCGGTGATGTCCTGGTCAGTAATTCTGATGGAGACTTGAGCTTTGATGACGGAATCTGAACATGTGCGTGTCCCTTGGGATGACTGCCCATGGACGGTGCCCCGGTCGTGGCCCGAGAGGTTGTCAGCATGCACTGTTTTTCCAACAATAAGACAGCCGGAGTTGTGGCAGTGGATAAGGCTGTCGTAGACAGAACCTTGTGAGCAGTCGACAGCGATAAAGTTGGAGAGCGGGACTTCTTGTCCTTTTTAGGTCTCTTCCCCCGGAAAGTGTCTTCAGCTGTTCTCTACCTCTTAGTCAAGGGAATAGCTCAATGGATCTGCTGACCCAGGCAGAGGCATGACTACACACTAAGGCCATGTCAGAGGGCTTGGCACCTTCCTCCAGCCAAGTTGCCAACCTTCTGTGGCGATTCCACCAGGTTTTGGAGCAGAAGGACTGGCAGATGGAATAGTTGTGTCCCCATTGTGGTCCGGTTGCAGGCAGTAAAGGCATTTGTCATGTTGATTGACTAACATTTTCTTCAGGTTGCACTTGGAGGAGGCCCTGAAGAGACTTTTCCTGCTGGTGTCAACATGCCACTTGGTCAAGGCCCAAATCCAAGGAGCAGGCCTCACTCTAAGAAAAAAGATCTGACGATGCAATGAACCTTTACCAGCAACGGGTTCCCCCCGTCGGAGATCACACTGTGACTGGTGATGAAAACAATGGAAACATTCTCTCAAAAATAGAAGAGATTTTCAAGGAGTGAAATCTGAGGACGCTTACACGAAAACATGTGATCAAAATCGGAGGATCTTTAGGGGTGGAACCTAGGAAGACAAATGCCATTGGCTTGGCCAGCATGAGCAACAAGGAATTTTTTACTTTAAAGCAAAACTGCTTTTAATATTACAGAGGATTCCCACCAGGACGACAGGGAACATTCATGAGCATGTGATCCATTTAAGATCCCATGTTGGAGAAAGAGAAAACCGCCTTCGCTTAGCCCAGAGGGACACTTCCAATTCAAAGTACTTTTTTGTTTTATTGGTTAAAAATCAATTCACCCTTCAACATTTCAATCCATGAAGTAAAATTAAATGAAATTGCAAACAGTTTAATAAGCAGAATCAAAACAGAAAAGTAAAAAAAAAAAAAAAAATCAGACAAAGAATAACATTAAAACATCTATTAAGCTTCAGTCTCTAAAGATAATAAACTCATGATAGTTACTACTGCGTTAACAATAGAGGTCGTAGATCCTGACAAACAGTAATTCCATAATAAGTCTGACAATACAGAAGAGTCCTTCATAAATGTATAAAAGGCCCTTTCTCTAAAGCACTATACAGATTTACAGTATAGGAGCATGTGTAACTGTTTCTCTCTGGTCGTTATCATGACGGAATCTACAGAATGCAAACTTCATTTAGTAGTTCAGGCCTCAACAAAATCTCCTTGGTGCAACACATTTAGACGAAATCTCAAAAAGCTAGAGCGAGCTGTTTTACTAGAGTAAATCGATACAGTGCTAAAATGCCTCACTTTTTAGGATCTCTTAAAATGGCGCAGGAAGGAGTAGGAATGAAATTCCGCCACAGTGTTAGCCCAGTCTGTAGTATATAGAGCTCTCTTTACCTTATCTGTGTTCCGATGAGGTCTGATGTAGTACAACCTATCTCAGCCAACAGCTGCAAAGAGAGCCTCTTAATCTCGGACAAGGTTTAGGTCACCCAGTGATCCAGTAATAGCGAGTTTGCTTCCCGTACAGTGATATAGGTCTCCAAAACGCTCTTTTAGAGAGATTATACCAAGTTCATATCGAGTCGCTGAATGTAGCAACGAACTAGGGAGACGAAGGACTCTTCTTCAAATCATGGCAAATAATCAGTAACTGACAGAGTGTAAATGTTGCCTTTGAAGAATCAAACGCAAAGAATCAAGAAGGCAAACGTGAAATTTGCCATATTTAGAGTGCACCCTTATCAACTGATTTGATAGTTTTCTGGCATTGGTGTGAAGCCAGGAGCGAGTTGCTGTGGCGGATTGTTTTGAATCAATCATGAAGCAGAGATAAATGAAAGAGTCAGTCCTCTCCACGAGTTCTGACTGAACATGCCACTTAAAGAATGATGGTTTCTTAGAGTGAGACAGTTGCAACACCTTTGTCTATACTGGATTAACAGAGAATGAGCTTTCACAAAGGTGGAGAAACCATCAAGCAGATGATGCAGGCCTACGGGTGCATTATCGAAGATAAAACAATCATTTGCATAGCCAAGCCATGGTGGTCTCAAAATAGATATTTTGGGCGTTGCCAAGGCCAAAGGTCGAAGATATTCATCTAAATCAACCCATATACAGATTTTATAGGCAGGGGCTAATACGCACCCCTGCCTCACGCCTCAAGGTTTTTATCGGGCACGACAGCAGACCTTGCTGGTTTAAACTCACTTGTATGGAGGAGTGGCTGTGCTGGCTGTGCAGAGCAATTATTAATCTTAGCAGGCCAGGGGAAATTCCCCAACCCTGTAATATACGCCATAGAAAACTGCTTTCTATTGCATCAAAGTACTGACTTTCAGATTACATAAAGCACCAGCCACATTCCAAGGACTGTTGGACTCGGGATTTACAGCCTCATGAGCAATATGTGGCACCCTATCTGGACGTCATTTTCAGTCAATCCTTAAAGGATCACTTGACACACCTGGCCCTCATCATCATGACCCTAGAGGAAAGACAGCCTCAAGATTAACCCAAGAAAACAGTATTGTGTGCTTCCCATATGCGTTACCTGGGCAATGCAGTGGAACATGGAGCAATGCGTCCCCAAGTAGACAAAGTAGAAACCAGAGCCTGCTTACGGTATCCAAAGACCAAGCGCAAGATACATGCTTTTCTTGAGTTCCTGGATACTACAGACGATTCATCTCATTATTTTAAACCATAGCGACTCCACTCTCAGATGCCCAGAGAAACGCCTATGGGAAGACAACATGCCAAAGCGGCTTGCCAACAGTTGACGGACACCGTCACCAAACAACCAGTCCTGAGAAGCCCAGACTTGGGTAAACAATTCATTCTACAAACGGATGCATCTGGGTACAGATTACCCCAAGGCAATCTGGAGGACAGTTAGCCTGTTTATTTGATCAACAGAAACCTCATACCCCATGAAGGTTCCTACTCCATGGTGGAGAAGGAATGTGTGGCCATTAAATGGCGTATGGAATCACTTTGATACCATCTGTGCACAGCCCCTTCCAGTGGTAGGCTGTCCTCAAAGACGCTAACTATAGGTTAATTCAATGGTTCTTAACACTACAGCCCTACTCTTTCCTTACTCTGTATCGACCAGCCTCATTCAAGCTCATAGCAGATTCAAGGGCGAGCTCCCCGCCTGAACGTCAGGGGTTTGGTTGGGAATGTGTGAGGTACACTAGTGGGGAAGCCCAAAAGACACCCAAACTGCCCAACTCACTACTTACCGTGCAGGTGGGAGCAGTGGGTCCCCATAAGGAGAGGGACACTCGACTGGGATTCAATGCAAGAGTTAGGATAAAGTTGGAAGCTGTAGCTGCATGGTCCGGGAGGAATGCGTGCAGTCAGAGAACACTGCGGCAGACTGATGCTGGCCGGCCCCGGGGAATGGGGATTCAGGGGGGTGGGGTGACAAGTGCAAAACCAGCCGCAGTATCATCAGCGGTGTTGGACAGACCGGAATCTGCAGAGAAGGCATTGACGATGTGCTAGGGCTGCCAGACAGTGGGGGCCCAGGCACCGCTCAGAGCCCCGCAATGGCAGACCAAGTGGTCAACACTGCGTTGGACCAAGAACTGGGAAGGAGGGAGGGCCTTCTGAGGAAGGACTCCCAAGCATAACAGGCCATGATCGGATGGCAGTGCGACTCCTCAAGGAAGGGGGTGAGGTCTGGGGGAATACAGTAGTTGCTATTAATCTAAAGGAAACTCACAGGAATTGTTATGTTTCAAGGGCTAATCATATAAAACAGGGAATGAGCAGGAGTAATGGAGATCATCATTCAGTTTATTCTAGGAGAAAGGAAGGTCGATGGGAACCTCACTGGAGTGGGCATACGTATTCCTGGACAATTAAGAGACATGTCGTCATAGGGAGGGTGAAGTAACATGATCTCTTCAAGAAAAAACTACATACTGTACAAGACAATACATTCTTGTTACAAAGATCCTTGGTGTTTTGTCATCGCCATCTCACATCCATGTATGAGTGCAACAGATCCTGACCAACGAATGGGAGATCAACTATGCAGTTGTGCACCTCCTACGAAAAGATGGATTCCATTAATGCCACTGTATGTATGTCTGCTTCTACAGCCATGCCACTGCTAGCTGTATCAATACAGAGGACTGATGCTTTTAGGTCATTTACCACAATCGTAGCTTCCGACAATCGTTATTTGACCACTTGCTGCCTGTGTGGGAGTAGAAATGCTTGCAAGTCAGCCTGCTCCATAACTTTTGGCTAGCGGCTGCCAGAAGTTAATCAGCATTTGCATGTATGTGTGAGGCTTTGTAATGCACCTTGCACCCGCAAGACTCCAGGAGCTTATCCTCCTTATTCAAAAGGAGAGTCAAAGAGGATGGCTAGATGCTTGTTGCCGACGCCCCTACAGCTGAATGATGTTGGAGGTCAGACAGTTTCTCAGATGCCAACAGCCTGTATTTGAAGTCGTTTTTTGTTTGTATGCTGCCAGTGAGGTAACTCCCATGGCTTTCTAGCCCCTGCCAATACATGCTTTTGGATTGCTAACCCTGATCTGTGTGAGAGCTAGAACTTGGGATAGGACTCTGGGCTACTATAGAGGTTCTTTAGGTGTAGAGGCTGAGGAATTATGACAAACAACTAATTCTGCTGTGGAACTCCTTTTGGTTGAACTAGGGATGTTCTCTTCTACATTTGTTGAAAGAATCTTTGTCTGGCATGTCACAGAGTGCCGGTGCCTGGGGAAGGCTGCAATCGTCTTCCTTACTGGCTTTTGGTATGCTAGTACCTGGCATCAAGGGTGGCATCGCTATGGTAGGATGGGCTACTGGTCCTAGTATGGGAGGCACTGGGATTGGTGCTGGGCTGTAGTGGCCTGAATTTTTGCATTGAAATGTGTATGGGTATGAGCTCCCTGATTAACCCCTTGAAACAGTGTCACATTGTCAGACTTCGTGATGGTCTGAAACCATATCATCATTTGTAGCATGAGTTGGCAAAGCCAATGGAGTCCACGTTGATGTCATAGGTGTAGCATAGGTAATAGGATTCCACGTAGTTGCTGTTGTGGGGGCCTCAAACCGGTTGCTGCAGGCGCAGAGGAACAGGAGGCATACAATGTTGCCCAGTGCAACGTCTTCCAACCAGAACATGGGATGAATGCTTCTCACTGTATTGTAGGATGTAGTGGTATCAAAGAGTCAAGACCCCTGGAGGTGGGGTCGAGGAGCCAACTTACCTGGAGACGACAGAGGGCGACCCTGGTCTGCTGTCATAGGATCTGCACCCAGATTTGGTGGTTTCAGCAAAGCATAGGTCTGAAATGGCCCCCTTGTTTTTTGAATAAGTGGCGTGCTCCTTGGATGCTATTTTGTCTTAGCCTATCTTGTATGCTTTGCACAGGCCTTCTTTGCTTGGGACACAAAGGCTTTTCCCTGGCGCTATGGAGCCCTTGGATCTTGTCCCGACAGACCATCAGGATCTAACCTTGTGCTAGGGGCGTCCCGAGCGAAAGCTCAGTAGTTACCAGAGTACCCTCATGGACAGTGTCACTGGTAACATGCACCCCCTTGGACAGAGGTACGGTACTAGGTTCTGAGGAACCCTCAACCGGAGGGTCCATAACAGCCTTGTGGTGACCCTCGGTGGATCTAGCAGGAATTAAATTGACCCTTAACCATGGCAGTAAAAAATAAAAGTGCATTTACCTCACAAACGTTTAATGGTCAATGATGTGAATAGAAAAGGTCCTTGACATGGGATGGGGGGTGTCCCACTGTGAAGGTTCTTCCAGCTGTTCAATCAGCATCTTAACACGCGAGATCCCAAAGCAACGCAGGAAATATCCCATTGGTGCAAGTGTCCCAAACACCAAAGGCAATATCTATCATAGAGAAGGGAAGCTCCCAAACGCCGGGGTCGCAGGAGGTGAAGACCACTATGACAGGTATATGTGGGGTATAGCGGTGTGGGGTGGCATATATTAAAGTTACTCACCGTAGTGACTAGGTTACTCATAATCCTTAGTCCCTTTTATGCTATCCTTGTGGGCGTCCCCCAACATGGCAACGGTACTGGAACCTTTGGCAGCGGAAAATTCATTTTCCCCTTTAAATTTAGTCCAGCGGGGGCATGGCCACGAGCGTCGGAACGCCCAACGAGGCTACGCCCTCCGGCGCTTCACCTCAGCCCCCTTTTAACACATCGGACGCTTTAATACCTGGCTACCCTGCAAAATGTAGCCCATGGCATACAAGCGGGGGAAGGTGGGTGGGACGTATGAGGAAAGGGGACTAAGGACTACAGGGAGTAACTAATTACTCATGCGTCCCATCCCCTTTCCTCCACCGAATAAAATTAGAGTGGAGCTGTGACAACCTGCCTGATAACTAGGAAGATGCAAAAAGGTTCTTCAAAATTGTCAGGCCAAACTCTGCATCTCGCCTGGAGCTGGTATCCAGGGAATAGTGCTTACAGAACGCCGGAGTCGGCCAAGTAGCTGCCCTGCTGATGACATCCAAGTAAGCATGTGTCTGAAACATGATGGCCATGGCCTATGCTCTGACAGCAAGAGCATGAATCCCCTCTTGAACTGGTTTACACATGGCTGTATACGCCTCAGATCGGGATTTGGCAGCATGGGTGCCGTGGCACGTGCCCCCAAACATGACTAACAATGCCTCAGACTATCAAAAATATTTTGTCCGAGAGGCAGAACTTGAGGACCCTCTTGAGGTCCAAAGAATGGAAGAGGCCTTTCGTCATCCGACTGCGAGTTTGGGAAGAACACCGGCAGGCAGATCTCTTCATTCAAACAAAATGGGGAGACCACCTTGGGCAAAAAATGTGGATGGGTGCAGAAGATGACCCTGTCGTTATGAAACATGGTGAAGGGCTTGCATGACAAAGCCTGCAGCTCGCTGACCCTCGACACTGAAGTGAGGTCCACCACTAATACAGTCTTCAGTGTAACCAGCCTGATTTCCACTGAGGCTATGGCTCAAACGGCTTCTGCTGCAAGGCCGTCAGAACCACATTAAGGTCCCAGACCAGATGAGGCCTGTGTACAGGAGGAAAGACCCTGGGCAACCCCTTAAGGTGGGCATTAATCACTGCATGCCAGAACAAGCCAAATGTGATGAAAAAATTCCAACACATCATCCAGGGAGCAGTTGAGAAGGTCAAGTCCCTCGACGCAAGCCCAGTAGCAAAACCTTGTCCACTTACCCTTGTACTGAGCCCGTGTAGAAGGCATCCGGGCCTCATGAATGATGTCTCAGTTATCCTGCGAGAACTGAGTGAGGTGAAGACTCAGCTGGTCAGGAACCAAGCCAGATCCGGTTGGGTGCTCCACCGCCCCACCCTGCTGCATCAGGAAGCCCCTGCTGGGGTTCAGAAGATGGACCAGTCCCTTGGAACACAACTGCAGCAGATCCAAGAACCAGGCCCTTGACGGCCAGTGCCTGGCAATCAGGATGAGGCTGCAGCCCACCAAAGCTCGGAACTTGCGGAGGGTCTGCTGGAGCAACAGTGGAGGAGGAGGAAACACATGCAGCCGTTCCAGGAGAGCGGGAACAGAGTTGATGTAACTCCCACTCACAGGTGTTGAACCCCCAAGTGGCTGAATTGGTCCACTTCTGCACTGCTGTCCCCAGAGATGAACAGAGGAAATCCAAATTCATTCCATAAAGGGACCATTCCCATATCAACCCCGCTTCCATGCACAGGTGGGAACGGGTGCCACCCTGCTTGTTCAGCTAAAACATCGTAAGGGAGTTGTAGGTCCTGACCAGAACCGCTGTGCCCGGAGAGGGCAGGAAAGGCTTCAGCGCCAGGTCCACCGCCCTCAGTTTGATAAGATTGAAATGCATAATTCCTCCACCCTAGACCATGCGCCATGAATGGAGTAGCCCTCCAGAGCCACCCCCAGTACGAAAGTGAGGAATCTCATCACCACCAGGTAGGGCTCCTGTCAGGTAAAGGGGGCTCCCACTGCCACATTGCCATCCACCAGCAAAGATGGGATCCAGTCGTCTTGGTCCCAATTGGCTACCAGGTGAAGCTGGAGGCGCCTCATCTTGGGGCAGGCGTGATGAACCGTGAGCATGCACAATGCCATCAGTCTCAGAAGGTGTTGGAACCACCATGATGAGGTGTTCGAATTGGCCAGAAAGTGCTCCTTCCCTTTGCCGAGAGACGTCTCGGTCACGGGGAACATGCGCTTCACATTGTGTCCCAGCGCACTGCAAGGAACACCAGATC
Source organism: Ambystoma mexicanum (assembly GCF_040938575.1). Lineage (NCBI taxonomy): Eukaryota > Metazoa > Chordata > Amphibia > Caudata > Ambystomatidae > Ambystoma > Ambystoma mexicanum. Next base: position 860,457,074 of record NC_090930.1, on the reverse strand, counting down.
TTGGGCAGGAATCAGCTGCGACTTCCACTGGTTGAGGGAAAAGCCCAGCTTGTGAAGATCACCTGCCAGCTGTTGACAGGTGTATCGCCCCCTCGGGGGAGATGGCCCTGACCAACCAGTCGTCCAGATAAAGATACAAGTGATGGCCTTCGAGGCAGAGGAGACCAGCCACTGCATTCATCAGCTTTGTGAACACACAAGGAGCCGGGCTGAGGCAGAAAGGCAGCACCTTGTACTGGAAGTGGTACGACATAAGAGTGAACCGCAGAAACCTCTGATGCAGCTGGTCTAGGGAACACATTCAGCCCCCTGCACACACAGACTCTACAATGTGCCCAGGAGTAATCATCTTGAAGTGTTCGGGTGGCAAAGACAGGTTGAGAAATGACAGGTCCAGGACTACCCTCAGGCCAGCCTGGTTGTACTTGGGTAGCGCAAAAATCCTGTAGTAGAAGCCGGAGCCCTTGTCTGAAAGCAGAACCAGCTCCAACACCTGCATCTCCAAAAGAGAAAGGATCTCTCATAGGAGAGCCAGGGACCCCATCTGAAGCAGAGGAGGCGGGGAAGGTAGAGGAAACGGAAGACTGAAGCCTGTGGAGACTATAGAAAGGATCTAAGGACTTGAAAAAATGCTTCCAGCTGTCCCGGAGGAGAGCCAGCTGGCCCCCTACAGGCAAACTGTGCTCCAACTGTCACGTCACTGCTTTTTGTAATCTGAGGCGGTAACAGAGGAGAGGGGGAGCGGAACAAAATGCAGAAAGGCCTCTGCTGCTTCCACCTGTGGTCAGTGGGCGACACGTCAGCCCTCTGTGTACCACAATCACAAAACCCCTTGAAACTGGTGAAAAGGTAGGGTTGCAAGTCGGTCCTACCCTGGGACCGAGTGAAGGACTTCTGCCCTGGTTTAGTCAGGATGGCCAAGACTGTGGCAGTCTGTGTCAAAGTCTTCTTCTTAGTCAACTCGTCATCGGTGAACAAATGAAAAAGATCTGAGCTCTCAAAGGGGAGGTCCAGTATTCTCTCTTGCACATCAGATAAGAATTTAGTGGCGCGCCTCCACGCGGTCCGTCTCATCTTAACCCCCAGGTATAGCCCCCTGCTGGTTGTGTTGATGTGGGAGACCAGAGGGAGATGAGGCAGATACTCATTGAGCTCTCGACACAGCTTCTGGTTCACCACTGCCAGGAGCATGTCAGCGTTCGAATGACGCAGATGTAGCCTCAAGATGATGTAGCAACTTTTGCCAAAGATTCAAGGGGCCTTGTTCTACTTGGATAGACAACTGGAGGCAGTTCCCGCAGAGGAAAGCGACTAAGACGATGGCTCGGAATACAAAGAGGCCGCAGCCACTACTGAAGAGTGAGACTGTGGGTGGGAGGCCAGGAGCACTGGCACCCTATCCAAAAGCTTGAATCGGCTATCCAATTTCTTGTCCATCTGGGCGTTGGCCCTGGGCTTCTTCCAGACTGTTCTTGCCACCTGCAGGACATTCTTCTGGAGCAGAATGCCTGAGCGGCTCGTGGTGCGCTTTGCCAAAAACTCTAGCACTCCTAACTCTTGGGGGACCTCCTCTGGCTGGCAGACACCCAAGAACTTTCCAAAGCACTGATGGCGGTCATGAAGTCTTTAGAAATGCAGAGGGTTTGTCATCCTTGAAGTCATCGCGCGCCCCCTGCCCACCTGCATTTGTTCCAGACTGAGGGGTGTCCGGCTCCTGACACACCTGACCCGAAGATAGCTGTGGATCCAATGGCGGAGGCGGCAGTACATGAGGAGGCAGCAGGGTTTGAAGAACTGGCAGGGCCTGGACCGGAGCAGGCAAAGGCACCAGAATCACCGGAGGAACCAGCAGAGTTCCCAGAGGTGTAGACCTAGGAGGCACGATCTGTGGGATCACTTCCTTCACAATATCCTTGAGGAGCCTGTAATCTGTGGAGCGTATGAGAAGGAAGCAGTCCTCGCAAGCCGCCAGATCCCAAGGGAGCCAGCCTTCGACAGTTTTTGTTCCTGATCGAACTGCTGAGGTGCCTATGGTGAGTAGCCATAAGGCTGCGATGGGCAGATGTAACCTTGCAGAGACGAACCGCTTGTACTGTAAAAGCCGCTGCTGCTTCCCGAGGGAAGAGGGCCGGGACCTTCTTGCATGGACCACTCCATGGGCGAGGGACCAGGTTGGTCCCGATCCGAATCCAAGATGACCACTGGCCTTGCAGGCTCTGCCACGCAGTTGCCCGCCATCTTGGAGCCTTGTGCCACACCCTGGACAGGAGGGCGCGAAGGCCCCATGCCACGTGCTGGCTCAGACATGGGAACATTCCTTGGACCTCAAACCGGAGACCGAAGCTTCCACCTCAGAGATTGCTCTGGTAGGCCCAGAGCCCTCAGCCCACTGGCTGGTAGTCGAATCGCCCTGAACCACGACCTCGGAGGTGGCTCCAGTAGGCTGAATGCCCTCAGCACCAGGTTGGCAGTCACGCTGGGTCATGCTAAGGACCAACTATTGGAGGCAGAAAACGACATTCCCGTCGCACTGGGACCGAAGTGGAGGACAAACTTGATCAAACCTCTGTTGATTGCCAGGTAGAGCTCCTGAGCTCCCTGGTCTGGGGTCTACTAAAACCAGAATCTAAGATAACCTTACCCGTGGAAGCCCCCAGGGAAGAAGCGCCACGCTGGGGAGCTGTACTAAAAAAAAGGTCTGCTTTGTCTTGACGTGAGGTCCTGGAGACAAAGTCTTTAAGATGACCAGGAGAATAGCGGACGATCACCCTCCAGCGTGAAAGAATTCTTCAATGCCCTTTGACCGAGAGTGCGCTGCAAGCTGCGCATGCGTCCCATCAGTGGTCGGGCCCAGTCACTCAGAGTGCATAGGGGCCCAAGGCCAGGAATAAGCGATCGCAGGACGTGCATCCGTGTGTAGCCTCCTGCAACCAACAAGCGCCGGGGAAGGTGAGGCACCGAAGGAAGGTGAAAGATGTATAAAACCAAGATCGTGGAGCAAGCGGAAAGTTAAGCCTCTGCGCTAGTGGCCATGTCCGCCAACGTCCGTGTGGAAAAAGTGACTGAGGTAAGGTGCCGGAGGGCAGGACCTCTGTGGACGTTCCCATACCCAGCCCGCTGGACTAAATTTAAAGGATTCCGGTACCATTCCCATGTTGGGGGACGCCCACAAGGATGGAGGAAAGGGGATAGGACGTGGGAGTATGCACTGAATTGAAAAGAAAAATTAGGGTAGTTGAGCAATGTGCAAGAGAAAAATACATTGTGTTAAACATTAAAAAGGACAGGTGAGCAGAGTCAGCATGGGTTCCCAGCCAGACAATGGGGAATATTCAACAGCACATGTATCTATGAAAGATCCAATGAGGCAGAAGAGTTTAGCTCCTGAGGGTGGTGTGCTGCTGCTTTTCCCACTGCTGGAAGTAGATACATCAGCCTGCCTGGCTTGGTGCTCCTGGAAGCCTCTGAAGCGCCCAAAGGACATGGACCAATTGTCAGAGGTGAGGTTCTGTTTAGGTTGAAAAGCTTTTTGAAGGGGCTTGGAAAGGCCCAAAAGACTTGGCAGTCTACGTGCTTGTCTTTTTCCTTCAAGTTCAACGTCTGTAGATTAGTGGAAGAGATGCATTCCCCTGAAAGGCAAATGGGGATTCCCTCCTGCACATTGATAACCTTAGTCACTAAGATAAGCCTGATTTTGCAGGTCTACTACCACAACCATCGCTTTGCCAACTGGATCAATGTGGTATGTGGCGGATTGGAGCCTGTGCTTTCACAAGCTCTGCACTTAACTAAGGATGCACTTCCATAGGGAGAAGCCGTTCATAGTTGGCCAACTCCTTCAGAATGTCCAAATCTGCCTGGCACAAGTGGATTGAGTTTTTAATTCTTACGCCTAAAGTTCTCTTGGAGCAAATCCCCCTTGCCAAGGACTGACGCAGATTACCCTGGCTTGAACACAGGGTTGCCACGTCACCGAGGACAAGGGTTATGGATGAGAATAAGCAGATTTGCCTGGTCATGTTTATGTGCCTGTTAACCAATGATGCATTTCTTTGCAGCATCAATGCCACTGGAGGACATCCTTCTGCATGGAGACGTCAGACTTGTCTGCGCTCCTTGCTGCCAAAACTAAGGAGAGGACCCGGTTGAGTGGGATATGTCGCTGGCACAGAGATGTCCAAGAATTCCAGCAATCCGGATATGTGCGCTCTTCCTCAGATTCATCTAGGTCATCCCCTGGAATCAAGGGTGCCCACATCATTGGGGGATGCTCTGGCATAGTTGGAGAGTTCAACTACCCAGGGTAAGTGGAACCACTGTGCCTGGAGGTAAAGCGGTCCTGTCTAGGCATCAAAAGGGCCCTGATGGACTAGAGATGAAAGGTGCTGCACTCCCCTAAATAGTTGCGAGTACTGAAGGCAGAGGACTGTGGTGGGATAATGTCTTTAATCCGATCCTTGCAGTACCCCCTCATGACCTGTTACTACATCAGCGCTTGAAATTTTCTGAAAAAGCAGTCCTCTGTATAGTAAGGTGGGGGGGGGGGTCGGACCCAAGCCCTCCGATGAAGACCCAATCCAGGAGACAGTGTATAATAGCTGAATAGCTGCATTGATGGCCTTTTCACCTCTGACAACCAATGGTAGGAATTCATCAGGGGAAAGGACAAGGGAGGTCGGTCGACTGTGAGCAATAATGATCACCTAGTGGGTGCAGACCATTGTGCTGATGGTGCCCTAATTGGGAATTTGAGGTTTGGTCTAAGCAGCTGAACAGGTATCCTATGGCATGAGCAGGGACCCAAAACAGGGCTCCTTAGGAAGAGCCCCAGCATTACCCCAAACAAAGGGGATTTCCTGTCTTGGATCTGGCAGAAGGCCTTAAGAGTGCCTTCTGTATTGAGAAGCTTCAGAGAAAGAATATGCAGACTAAAGGTGCCCTAAAAAGAGGAAGAGCACTTACCCACAATTACTGCTTCAGGTGCACAGGAAGTGACCTGGAGAAGATCTTCTCCTGGTGATCGCACAAGCCAAATGTTGCAACATCAGTTCCTCCTGACCCAGACATTCGAGGCACAGGAAGTGCAAGGTCGGAGGGGGGCATCTGGTTCCGTATTACAAACCAGCTTTAACCAACACAGACTGAGTGAGAACCGTCACACAGCCGAGGAGCGGAAAGAAACAAATCTGAGTTGGAAAAAATAAGGGTTGCACATGAGGCGAGCAATGCTGAGGTACCAATCTGTCCCTTGCGGAGGAAAGGCTGGGTGGGCCCAGCGGTACCATTAGGGGCTGGCTGGGCGCGCTCACACGTGGCTTTGCAAACCACTCAAATAGAGGGATAATTTGTATCTGCTCAAATAAAATGGCTCTAGTCCCATTCCCATGAATGGGAGCACCTACAAGTATGGAGGAAGAGGGAATTGGACATAGGAGTAAGAGTATTGGGAGCAAAGAAGGGCTTTCCAAGCCCGGAATCTGTTAGGTAGGTGCTGATAAAAAAGCCCACCCCAGGAGACCGATGTGAGCCTTGGCCCAAGCAAGACCGGTTTTCCAAACTCTCCTGCCAGTCCACTCAGGATTTAGGTCAACGCCAAGGTCCCTTCTCTACCCCTCTCCTCCACTGGATGTTAACTGTTATAAGGGCAGAGGATCAAGTTGCAGTTGCTCAAGAGCTTAATTTATCAGTGTAGTTGGAATCTGCCAGCCTGAAGGCTTAACAGTATGTAGCACAGAGTGGTGGAGCTACAGTTGGCTCTGCTACGGTCTAACCATGGGATACTTTGCAAATGCTGGCCTTCAACAAATCAGATTCGACATCAGTGGAAAATGTAATATGACTCCTGGCCTGTTGGATGCCGCCACATCCCCACCCACCTTCTATTTTGAGCGTTGATCAGATGTCTGATCCAATGTTGCGAGCGATTTGTCCAGGGAGTTTGAGGGGCTGAAGGATGTCAGATTCAATGTCTATAAAACGAAATGTTAACAAAAACATTTTAAACAAAGTATAGGATTTAGTCATGAGAAAAAAAACAAGGTAGTCAAAATGTTTTCATGTATAAATATTTATATTTTTTAAAAAATGCATTAACTTTTTACACAGGTTACAAACGGGTTCCAGTAGCGACACTATAGCAGAGTTCTAGATTTACAAGTGTAAGGGCTACAAGACTTGAAATCAAAGACTTTAGGTTGCCATACTTCCAACATTTTATTCTTTAACCATTATTAAACCTTAAAATACATCAACTGTTTCCTGAACTATTTCGTTAAAACACGTCGAGGGGTTGGGAGATAGACATTTCAAGACCATTTCCAGACCTTCAACAGTAAACCTAGAAAAACTTTACACTGGAGTACGGCAGTTCCTACATAGATATTCTACTTAATATATTAGTATTCCCTTGCATTTTACAGAATCCAGATTTGTATTTTAATAAAAACTCTAAAATTCGGGACATCCACATGTCCCAACTAGATATGGATCACATATAAATAAGTGGTCGCTTGCATAGCACACAAATAATCTGAATTTCAAATTAAACAAGATTGTGTACTGGTGTGTAGGCCCACTGAATATCTATTTCACATTAGACCCATCATAGCCGGACTCGGAAAGCTGTACTGGCATTAAAGCCCTTCGCTACCTCCTCAGTTTTTGGCCACAGCCGAAGAGCAGCAATAATAACGAATCTGTCCATTAATGCCAATGAAATTATCTCTGAATACTTGGGCTTTAACCAGTCTGACTTCCGTCAACACCCTTTTGCCAGCAGGGCTCACATGTAACTGCATTACAGTGACACCTGTGCTGCATGTGCAGTTCTACTATAGTTGCCTTTTAATTAAGGCAGAGGCGAACGCATCTCCACTGACACACTCAGACCCTGCAAAATCATTCAGCTGAGGTGGTGGCAAGGAAGGCCCCTTTCTCTCGCGCCTCCCACAGTAACTGAAGCAGATATAGCAAGGAGACGATTCTCATATCATATCCCAGTCTTTCAAAAGCTACTGACAAACTCCTTAGCAACTGCCTCCCTGACTTGCAGTAGTTAAGGAGTTCAGCAAAGAAAACGGACAGAGGTGGAAGACATGGACAATTAGACCATTGGAATGTTTAAGCAGCAGACTCAATGAAATCCTATGGGACCGCAAGAGAAGTCCTCATAAAAAGTTAATTGCTCAACGCCCTACCCATTCCTCCAAGTTATTGCCTAAGGCAAAGCGGAGGGACATACCTAAGGAAAAAAAAAATTAACTCCAGCCATAACGACCCCTCCACCAAATCTATAATGATATTAGACTTATAAAAGAGGGCAAGCACATTTAAAAGGGTTGTGTTCGTTTATAAAATGAGACATGTGAAAGTTGACGTGAAATGTGACTATCAAGGGGAGCAGTATTGAGAGCTTTGTTTAAACTTAATATATCCAAAAGAAGGGGACGTGAAGATGATGGGAAAAGCTATTTGACTGGCTGCTACTGCTACCACATTTCAGTCTATACCAGATATTGACGACATTCTGACTGGGTAAGAGGAGGTCACTAATGGAATGTAGATGTCATTTGAGCCTTATTAGCCACTGGGCTGGACAATACCAGCTGTTACAGGCCCGGAGAGGGGGTTGCAGTCTAGAAAGAAAACGCACTGTTCTGAGAGCAAGGAGGTTCCTAGAACATGTAATATTACCGTATAGCCTGGAAGTGATTACCAAGACATACACCATAGTGCTAGGTTTTTCCAATGCAGCGGGTGTTGTAACGTGGTCATCGCCTGACCATGCCTCGACCTCAATAAAGGGAGACACCGCCCAGGCAAGGGCAGGGAGTCTCCAAAACATACACGGCTGTGCATGTCCCTTATTGCGAGCTCCCAGGCACACGTACGTGAGAAGCAGAACAGGGACAATGTGCGTTTTAAACAAACTTCCTGCATCAGAGGGAAAAACAAACATGGCATTCATAAAAGGTGCCCCTTTTCTATTTCCAACAAAGATACAGAGGAAGACCACTGTGGGTATTGAAGAGCGATTTTAACACAAATACAGTGTTGTGCACAGCACCTTAAATGCCTCTAAATGCATACAACAAACTTCTGTATTCCCAAATACCTGACTGACTGGAACCCACCTCCTGGGAGCCAATTACGAATTTAGTCTGCTGCATCTATATTGTGCCCATGGGAAACACGAGTGTTCCAATTAAGTATGCTTCATTGAAATCAATCTTAAAGACACACTTTAACAGATTAATTCTCGAAGGAGACTATTGGAGAAACTAGCCTGCCATTAGCATCAATCACAGTGTTGAAGTTCAATTTAGCACATTGATATGAACTCCGGTTATCTGTAGGGCTGCCACAGATTTATCAGCACGCTAATTTCTCAAATACTTCCAAGTGTTGGTTATGTGGCTCTTTGTGTAGATGCATTTTTCTATTTCTACAAACCAGGAAATATCTGTTTTTTAAACCATTGCCCTTTAGAAAATGAAATCCAACATTGGCCTGCAATCAGCTTCCAACAGCAAAGTGCTCTTGTAACTTGAAACCTCTGCAAAACCAGGCCAACATTAAACTGCTGGGAGTCTGTAAAATAAAGGGAAAATAAATGCTACTGGTTAAGTGTAGCAGTTGGATGCAATATCCCTCAAATTAGTTGAACAATGATCATCTCTAGTACATTTTATTTATCTTTTTGAAAATAAATCTATCTAGAACACTAAAATGCACTCTACGACCATTTTAAAACAAAATATAATACATCAACTATGGCATCTCAATTGCTAGGCAACTATCGTTTCACCAGTGTGCTGGAGTAGATGCACTCGTAGTTAAAGGAGAACAGAGCACCTTGTTACAAGTGCTTATTCCAACAACCCATGTGGGCAGCAGAGGACACGTGTTTTTTCATTAGGTTTCCTATGAAGCAGTTTCCCTATATTAATTGGACTTGTTCCCCCCCCCCTAATGTACGAATCAGCAAGCACATTTTTCATTCCACAAACTGCATATATCGGGGTTTTAAAAATCCTCCAAGCAGTCGTCATTACTTGTAAAAGAATGATGAAACTTTTGCAGTAATTTCTATACTCACCTGGACTCTGGCAATTACATTTCGTGTGTACTCTGCCTCTCACACGTAAAATATGCACTTGTAAAGATGATGCACCTGGGGCACCCAAACATACTTTAATCAAGTTTTCCATAGAAAATTCACCACTAGAGGTTTTATCGTGAGAACCCCTACTGTTGCATTGAAGTACCACAAAATCAAAGTCAGGTATGCCTCCATCTGAGTGAGCAAAGCACTCACTATCCAAGCGTGAAACCATTTCTTGTTCTGAAAGACTGATCTTCCTTTGATGGCCTCAGTTTCCCTAGAGAATGTAAATGTTGTATGTGTGACAACTTTCGAATATGGTAGTTTCCTTAACAGATCCTCGGACATCGTGCTTATGAGAGAACAAAATCTGAAGGAGCTCGACATTAGTGATTAAGTTGCTTACTGGTCCCCCAGATTAATCGAGCAGATAAGTCATATGGGTCCCTCCAACCCCTCCACCTTCCAAGTGTGCTAAAACAATTTATTTTGTAAACACTCTTTGGAGCAAAGCATGCTGCCAATGCTACTCTAAAAAAAATCTTATGATTTTCACAAGATTCAGCAACGGATGTATGAAAACAGCATTCTTTAAAGTCCCAGAAAGCACATGAAGCATCCATAATATATGGTTAAAGAAAACATGATCTGTCTGGCCTACTTGCACGATACTCCACAGGACTGTAAAACATCTTGGGTTTTGTTTCCCTTTGGGATAATAGCCAACTTTTCAGAAATGCCCACTCCTGTATTTGAGCAAGCTGTGCAATCAGGTCATTTAAAGCAATTTCTCCACCAACATGAAGCAGACTAGCGGTATGTGTGTAATAATTTGTTGACTAACAAATAAGTTTATAAAGCTCAGTGATCTAGCCATTTTTGTTGAAACATCAAACTCTGATTGGCCAGTGTTCGTTTCCTGACTGTGGTGGGTGGCAAAGAATAAAAACATAGAAAATGTAGAGCAGTGAAGGTTGGAAAATGGATTTCTGTACGAAGGCCTCATCCTCTGCATGCTGCATGAATACCTTTGCTTACCACGGTGTACACTTACAATTGTGTTGGTGGGAGCTACATGTCATACCAAAACAAAAGGCTAAACCCAATTGAAACTGGTGCTTTGACGAGACATTTTCAGATAATGAACCTGTCTGTCTAAGGATGCTGGTTACATTCTGCTCTATATAAAGTGTCTGGAGACTAACTTACAATTTCGAAATCCTTGCACTTAATTACATTTTTGCCATATAGGTAATTCAAATGTTCAGCAGTCTATCACATTAGCTGCAAACAAAAACAGTAGTTAAGTTCACAAGATAGCATGACAGTTTGAGATTCCTTTTTCCATGTACCATTGTGTTCAAAGACTGCAATCACACATTCATGCAGCTACGAAAAAGTAGGACAACTCTAAGATGACAAAAAAAGCATGGGATTCATTTTTTTCAGGTACCATTGACGAGACGGATGATATATCTTGTTATTAAGCAGTTAATACAGAATATACAGATATTCCAAGTAGCAATGTTAAGCATTTAATGGGAACTAAAGATAAGCATGGAAATACCTTAGTGTTTTTATGTGCATCTTAATAGTCTTTTCAGGTGATTACACCTATTGGTTACTGGAAGTGTTATACTAAAACGTGTGGTTTAACCCAAAGAGCAATCCGCTCCAAAGATGTGTACCAGGCACTCTTATTTTGTTTACGTCCTCTTTTTGTAGGATGGAGACCAACTTGAATATTAAGTCCTACAAACTTCCACCTGTGTTCACGTCTTCAGGGCAGAATACTGTTATTATTGATCAGTGGGGGGTTTAATGGCCTTAGAGGAGATGGGACTTTTTTTTTTAAAGTGTTGTGTCACTATCTGTAAAAGTTGTATACTTTACCGTCTGTGACCTAGAATTTTCTTTATAGAAATGTATAAAAATTCGTCACTGCATATCTTCAGTGGGGCGAGAAAGCAGTGTAAGTAAATCTGCCTGCATATGACAACTTTAAAACCCAAATGAAATATACAGCTACTGGCAATAAGACTAAGGAATTTCAACAATTCCCTTATCTGAACAGGAAAATAAACATAGTTTTGGAATATTTCCTAACGAATGTGCTTCCTGGCCACCCATCTTAATGCAGGCATTAAGAATTACAGCAGATCTACTTATTCCACGTGGTCTTCAAATAATAACATTCATCTTTGCATAAAAATATATGCTGACATTTTATGGGACAGTAATATTACCCCATCAGGAACAGGTTGGATACGTTTGAAAAAGTCATGAAAAGCATACTAAACTCAGACTTAGGATGCCTACAGACAAGCAGGGTGATGAGGGGGTGATGATAAACAGGAAGAGGGGTAAAGAGTATTTACATACAACATTGATACTTTTTTTAAAATCATCTATTTTGCAATGATTTAGCAAGGGGAACAAATTAAATCTGTGCGATTCCACTGAAGATTAAGGGTGCAAGAGAACTGCTGTACCTTTATATGAAGGCAAATACATCCATCATACTGAAAAAATGTAATTCAATTGTTAGTTCAAGATATTGGTCACTGCCCTCAAGTGGGCAATGTGCGACTAAGTATTGCAATGGAAAGTCTTAAACTGTCATTCATAATTCAGCTGTCCAGTCTTTTTAGGCAGAAATAAAAAATGCAAAAGCTAAGATTTTTCATTGGGGTAACAAACAGCATTCAGTATTTCCCTCTATACAATCAATTAGTCTGCTTTTTAATGTAAAATTAAATAGGTGTCTTTATGGTGATGAAAGATGTCTGGGAAGTGATACAGGATAGCCTTCTTCCCTAGAAAAGACTATCTATATTAAATTCTGGTGGTACAAGGACAACACTCCACATCATGATGGCCAATTTGATGTTTCTAGTATACTCCTTTCCGAGTTCAGAAAGCAGCCTGAAGTACGACCACCCTCCTCTACAACCCTGCAATTGCCCCCTTCTGATCATTCCCTTTGTAATACTGGAAACCAGACCCTCTCCACCACCTTTAAAATCAATCAAATGTAGGTAAACAAAGATGGAGCAGAGGCCGATAACACCCTTGCAGTTTGAAAAGAAGATTTTTAAAAATACACGATTCTCTGTTTATTTATGGTTAATCATTTTTTTTTAAACTGCACTTGGAATCTTAGCCTCCTTCCCAGCTTGCAAGAATTTCAAGGCTACAACGGTAAGGGTATCTATCTTAGCGCCACTCCTCTTGTGTTGCCACAAAAGTAAAATGCGTTAACACAAACTTATTGCAAGGGGTGAGGGTGGAGGCATGCAAACAAAGAAGTCGATTTTGTTATTGACCTTAAGCTGAAAGGTTAAGGCACATGTATGTACAAAACCATGATTTTAATTGAATAATATATTTCTATGAAACATCCAATTAATTGTGTAAATACAGAGCATGGCATTGACCACACATTTATAAAATTTGCATCGGGATAAATGGTTTTATCTGAAAGGATGTTTTATTTCATCTGAAGTGAGCAAAGTACATCTTCAACAATAACACTGAAAGCAGTGCAAAGACCGATAGTGACCTTTGACTAAAAGGTAGTTTTGTAAAAAGAAAAATACCCAAAAGGAAATTGGTGTCTTGCTTATTGACTGGTTGTAAAATGTATTTTCTTTTTACATAAAAGTTGGTCCAAATTTACAAAAAAGCACACAAGTGCATTCTTCAACAGGTCTGCAAATATCATATAAAGCTGAAATCCCTAAAGTTACCATTCACTTAGATTAGCCAAAATACAAAAAACAAGTAGAATTTGTGAAGATGTACAATTGATTGATTTTGTTTTCATACTTTTGATCTTGCTTTTTGCAAGACCCTTTCTGGCATAAAAATAAAGCTGTTGAATTAACATTATTTAAGTCTCTTGAACCACTGCTTTTAATTGCAGCCATGGTGATTGTGAGGAAAACAAGTCTTTCCAAATATAAACTATGTGCCTGAACAATCTCAGTACGGTAATCCTCTTCCTCGTCCACGTAATGTTGTATTAATATGTCCCCTGTATCCTTGCGAATATCCCTGTACATGAGCAGAAGGAGACCACGTGTGTCCAATTATGTGGCCAGGTCCAAGTGGCAGGTCAGGTAAATTAGTGCTATAATTATAGTTCTGCGTTTTTGTTGGCAAACAATGCGTGCTGTCTAACCCCATGGAAGGGTCACCACTGTTTCCCAGCACTAAAATAGGACCTTGCGTATATTCAAACCTATGGTCCTTGTCTCCACTGAACAGCATGGAACCAGTGTTGAGGTAATTGTCTCCGTAACCAGTCACTGAGCTGGGAAATGGCTCTGTAAATGGAGGTGGTGGTTGAGGTGCACCACTAGAATGAGATGAAACGGTGCTGTAGTTATCCAGAGGCAGGCTTGCTGTATTTCCAACTACATTTCTTTCTAAAGCAGTAGAGCATCCAGGCCCTACCCCATCACTGCCATATGGGGTGGAAGAGTAAGTGGATTTGAAATGATCACTGTAGTCTGGTGCCATGATCAATGGCCCCCCTGTCTGACAATCTGTACTGCTTGGGTCTTCCTCCTGAGCCTGATGTTGCGCAAGTAGTTGGAGGAGAGCCTCTTTCACAGCTGCATGTGGATCAGTCACAGAAGACTTAATGGTATGTACATGCTGGGTTTCAGTCCGATAATCTAAATCTTCTTCAGAGAATGGTGGAGGTTCAGGAGGCTCAGGGGGGCGTTGATCTGGAGGCAATATAACAGGGTGTTCTTGTTCCAGTGGTAAGTCCACAACATGTGCATTAGACTGAGTAATCGAATCAGGTTCATCTAAAAAAAAAAAAAAAAAAAAAAATTTAAAAAAAAATATTACTACTTTAATACAGGATTTAAGAAAAAAAAGTTTAGTTATCTGTAGTGCTTTTTACATTTATCTTATTTTTAGGACAGCAATGCCAATTAACACACGACTAGTGCAGGTGAAAATAATTGGTGGCGACATACTATTTCAATTCAATAGGTGATATTTGATGCGTCAATTCACGTAATGCTGAACATTATTTTCTCAAATTGGTTTGAGAATAGTGCTGCATATTTCTTAAAATATTTTTTATTACTTGAAGGGTAATACTTGGTTTAATACAAATTCATATATTTTAACCAAACAAACAGAAAGCAGAGGGCAACTGCCTGATTACATTGCTCTTAATGAGACAGATTTTAAAAAGCAGATTAAACTTCAGCCATTTTGGAACTTTTGCCCCCCCCCCCCCAACCCCCCAATTTGGCTCACCCTCTTCTAAAACATCTTATAGGTGGGACCCCATGGTAATGTTTTTAAATCCATCCAAAGTTAACCTCATTCAAATCTGTTTTTGGCTGTACGATATCGTGCCACTGGTGGCAGAGATGTTTCTGAAGAGTAGTTGCGCTGGGGAGACCGAGATCAAAGATGAGAAATCCGTGGGGGCTGGGGAAGTCCATTAAAAAGTACAGATACTTCCCATCGAATTAAAAGCAGCAGGGGCAAGGCTAGAGGATGCCACCATGGCATACTAGGGGTCCAGGAGTGGCTATCAGAAACCGTAGCACAGTATTTGGAGAGGATATACAAAATATTACCTGGGATTAAACTGTAAGAAGAATCTGTAATTTAGCAATTGTTTTGATTGTTTTGGGTGCCACCCAAAAGTGCTGAGGTGAAAGATCAAAAGCCATTGCAGAGATTCAATCCTTGAAGAAGCTAGAAAAATGGATTAAGTTGAGCCTTTGGGATATATTGACCCCCTCAATGGCATTGACCCACATTAAGCGGCAATTGTGCAGAAACAACCACAAAAAGGTTGCGCTGGCTCCTGTGAGCGCCATGGCTCAAAACTGCGTTTTGCAACAACAAAAATGGCTGCACCGTCCTGCCAAGCTCACATCGGGCAGGATGGAACCAGGGGGCACATTAAAGGAGAGTGCCAGTGGGTTCCCACATAAATAAAAGGAAGAAAGTGGAAAAAGCAGCATTGCTTTGGTGCAAAAGCCAAAATCTCCATTGAAAAGAAACCCCTTTTCACCTTTAAAAAAAATGCTGCTGTGACACCAATTCCATCTGTTCCTTAAAGCCACTGTGATTAATATGCTCTACCAAGACGTGTGTGTTTCACTGTGCCTCAGAAAAAACCCCGCATGATTCTGAATTGACAAGCCCTGTGAAACCAACTCTTAAAAATAAAAATCAACCAGGCACTTTCCTTTTACTTTCACGGGAACATGCGTTTATTTCTTTCCAAAAGTATCTAGGCTCAGCAGTTCAAAGTGACTAACTCTCTGAGCCAGGTCAGTGTCAATGTATATATGCTTCAGATAAAACTTCTGCATTCAAGGAAAGGACTATAGCTGCAAAGACAGTGTGGGCATCTGAGGGAGCTGCCAAACCGAATTTAAAGGAAGAAATCCTAGCAGTTTTCAACACATGTAAAAATGGGCTTGGCTGACTGAAGAAAAAAAATTGCCCATTTAAAAAGTAAACTGTTGAAGGAAAGCCTGCCATTACCTAGAAATGTGAAGGGGTCTGTGGCTGGTGATAATACACACATAGGCTATTTTTTATTCCACAGGTTTGTTTTAATTCAAGACTTAAAATAAGAAAATAAAGATTAAAACACACGGGCTGAGTTTGCAAGTTCCAAAAAAAAAAAAAAAAAAGTTATTCAAGTGCCAGCCCTAAAACTTCCCCCTAGGAAGGGAGGCACACCATAGACTTCCAGAACACGAAAGTGATAATTGCCAGCTTGAAAAACTTTGAATGGGCCAGGACAAAGAAAGTTCACACTCGTCAGACATTCGTCTGTGCTCCAGGCTGGGACAATAGAAGTCCTGGGACACTAACCTGTCAGGTGAAGGGGCAATAAAACCTCCAATTAAGCCGAGAAACCCCCACTTTGCTTTGAAGGGAAATGACAGTTGGGGGCAGCTGAAATGGTCCAGGGCAAGAAAAAGGACTGCCATTTGCTTCTAAAGACTATTTCAGAAACACACTTTAAAGACTTTTATCGCTGCAGCAGGACTTGGAAAAATGTAAATATTTCACTGTTTCAAACTCATTTTATGGCCTTTCTTTTAAGACGTCATAGGTTTCATTGATGCATAGGGAACAGAAGTAATAAAATATTGCAGATTACCAGAAAAGTATACATATTCCAAATGTACATTTTTATACTTGCATACCTTATGATCAACCCCACATATGTATAAAGATATGGAATTTTAGGCCGAACATTTCATGCTTAAAAGTATCAAAAAGTAGTAACCGTCCAAAATAATGTCTCACAGATTGCAGGATTGGACAGCTGTCCTTTACATAAAATATGTGACTTGATTATGCAATTTATTAAGGTGCCACCATTGTACAAAAGTGTAAATACTGGCAGAAATGTCTGTGGGAAGTCTTTTTCCATCATAAAATGCAACCTCATGAACTGGGTACAACCCAGGGGAGGCAGCCAACATTGATTGTCCAATTAATTTGTTTAAATGCGTGCTTAGCTAAGCCGGCCCAGCAATATAGGTCAATGATGTCACTATGCTCTATATAGAGGGTCCCTGACAGGAGGACCCCAGACAGACACTCTTCTTGATTTCCTGCGCTGCGTTCCTGTACCAGTCATCGTCCAGATCCAGACTACAACTACAAGGCCAAGCATTGCTGATCCTACTCCATGGCCCACTGCAGCACCCAAGCAGTGCTGATCCCCATTCCCAGCAAGGCCTCCAATATAAAAAAAATAAATCTCCCATTAACCAGGAGAAAACTGGTATTTTTGGCATCCTGATCCAGCCTGGCTTTCTGCCACTCACTGCATGCTGCTGCAATCCTGCTACCCTCATGACCTATGGTATCCAGTGACCAGAATTGCCAGTCCAGAAGTGCTACCCGGTAACCAGAACCGTCCAGCTGATTACCAGGCGCCCTGCCGTGTAGTGACCAGAAGCGCTGACTGTCCCAATCCAAGAACTAAAAAGTGGACTGTGAATATCAATTGACACCCAATCTAAACCCATAGCCTATCTTGTCTTTGTTCTCATCCCACTCTCTAAGTCACCCTATCCTTATCCCGATCCCTTATTCAAACTGTCACAATCATTCTTGCAACCCTGCCATTGATTTCTAGTGCTAGCGCCATCTCTTTAGTAATTTTGAATTGTGAAATCCTAAACTATTAATCCTATTTCGAGTGATCAGACTGGTTCTGTCAGGGTGGGCGCTGGGGCGAGAGGGTTGAACTCGCGAATCAACCCTAGAGCTTACTGTGTCCCTCTTTGGTTGCCTAGCCTGAATACTCTAGTGTAGAGTAAAACTATTCTTGCCCCAACTGATTTTCGTTCCTTTTTTGCACCTTCATTTACTCAGTGCGCCTTCTTAGATCTTGCATAACTCATTCAATTTACCAGCTAGAAACTTATTTTCACTTCCATAGTGTACCTGTGATCTATTGCTATCCCTCAACCAATGTGTTGTGATTTACAATATTCCACCTATTTTTCAAAGAAACCGTTTTAGTACATTTACATGGAAAAATTTGCAAAGTTTCCAACGTGTCATTTTGATTGTAAACTGTTTTAAATCTTCCATTCATTTTTTGAACTGTATGCTCTTGCTAATCCATTGCTGGTGATTGTTAATACCTTTACCTTGTTGCTTTAGTGAATTACTGCATTTGTTTCAAGGTTTTTGCACACATTCATTATTCTATTCATCCATCTCAGTGTCTCCTTTTTTAAATCCTTTTTTTTTTAACATTGCAAGGGTTCCAAATCCATTTTTCACTCTTATTTGGGGAGGGAGGATCGGATTTGGGTTCTGCATTCCGCTTCTTATTCCTGATCATCTGCTGCTTCCTTACATCCATTCAGAATTCAATTTGTGGGTTGAGGGAACTTTGCCTGGGGAAATCCTAACTTGAGTGCCATCTGTCCTACATTAAAAATCCTCCTATTCTGCTGTGCTGTGTATGTACTCCACTAAAAAGTCAAACCTAGTGCATTGCTCATATTCTCATTTGTAATCATCACCCCATTGGTGATTGCTGCCCTATATTAAAAGTGTGCAATTTCTTTTTAATTTTAAATAAATATTGCATTTGACCAACCAGCCTGGTTCATGGTCCATTGCGACCCGGGGTATTTGAAAAGGGAGTGTGATATGAGTGGTATATCATCCCAAAATTGAATCCACATAAATAAGGAGAAAAACACCTCAGTTAGGCGCTACATACTAGGCCGAGACCACAGTGAGCGTGTAGCCTGATTGAAATCCTCAACAAGCCGGATGAACCAAAATAAGCTATTGCACCCTATCGTCACACTAGCTGTGCAGAGAGGAATATGTGCACAGAAGAAAAGAAATTCCAACACTGACATGTGCTATTTACATTCTACAAAATTAAAGATAATGTAAGGGAATATGCCAAATTTCTTCAATGATTCATAGGTGGCCCTGGATGAAATGAAAATTATGTTTCCAGCACATAGTGGCCCAGGGAAGCCCAATAGTCCGGGATGATTAGACATGAGACAGGAAAGCACTGTGGGGGTCTGGACAAACTCACAAGTCAGAATATGCTACATGTTCATGGAGCAAGGATCCCGGTGTTAACCTCTATAGCTTCCATATCAGAACATTGTGCAATGATGCCCGATTTAATTTCAGGATAAAAATAAATGATGGTGGCAGGGACTGAAAATTAGGACACAGTGATTTTAAATGTGAATTGTGTGTATAGTTTCTCATTCAGATAATAGGGATAGAGCCTGAATGCAAAAGTGTTCAGTTTGACTGTGGAGGGTGGGGAGAGGACCTAGGCAGACACCCCCCCATCTGCTGGCTGAAGTGCCATCACAATGCTTCTTGTGGAATGCTGAGAAGAAAGTGCATCACACCAGGAAGCTATTCCATGTGCACCAAGTAGGTCAAGTGGTAAGGCCTCTAATGGGTGGGGGGGATGTCGGAGGCAGTGATTGATCTCATATACAGCCGGAATTGGGGACATCAGGTAGTGGAACCTGCAGTCACATCTAAGTTATATGGAGACCAGTCTGGCATGAGAGAGTTGCTAGCAGCTCACCTTTGATATCCTGGAGCAAGAAAGAGTAAGCAGACAAGGCGAGTGAATACAGATTTTATTGGGGGATGGTAGAACAGACAGGGCTGTCTGGGGCACTAAGGGGACTGATCATGCCAAATCAGAGCTGTGTGCTCCAAGGTTTTAGAGGCGGCTCCAAAAGTGGGGTTTCCTTTCCAGGCAGATCAATATCATGGATCGCCTGCTTGTTATTCTCCATTTATTTCCATTGGCTGCAAAAAAGGTGGGGCACAAATTCAGCTGGCGAATGGGATGCTTGATTTGCTGGTAGGATCGAGTTGTGGGGGGAAATTAATGCATTGGATGGGATTACAAAGGTTCTAGAGACCGCACTGTTAGGTAAATGGTGGAACACCAATTGATATGACATATGAAGTTTCTCGTGCAAGTGTGTTGTAAAGAGAAAACATACCGTAATTGTATTTCTGATAATTGTATCTGCTTAGAGTCACATGCTGTGCATATAGCCCGACATCTAGCGGTAATAGCAGAGTATTGCACCTTTCTTTCGAAAATCGAAAAGGGACAGACATGGGCGTGAATACCTTGACATGTAGAGTACCCAAAATCCTTCATGCGTCGAGGTCCCACCGGTTGTTTTTGTTCTGCCAGGAGGGAGCCTTACAGAATGTGTGAGTAGAGAGTAAGGAAGGCGCACACTGTCTTTTTTCCTTATACTCCAAGAGGAGAAGGGTTGGGCACATGTGAATCTAAGCAGAAATACGATTACAGTGAGTAATGTAGGTCTTCTGATGCTTGTGAATCTGCTTAGAATCACATGCTGTGCATAGACTAGCACAAGCAGTACCAGGAGATGGTGGTGGGATGTGTGAAGGAACCCCCGACCCTCTTTCTCCTGCTGGGATTTCACAGGGGTCTTCTCGATCAGCAGAAAAGAAGATTCCCTCCAGGGTGGCAGGGAAACTAGCCGCTGGAGCCGTCTCCACTGGGGAAGCCTCCGCAGGTTTCGCCAGGGCCGCCATGACTCCTTCAATCGAGGCCTTAGCCTGGTGAATCAAGGCCTTCACGACCTTGGGTGTGCCTGAGGCCTTCACCTTGGGGTGGGGGTCACCGCCTCGCTCCCCCTCGGCTGTCTCCGTCGCGATCGACCAAATCTTCTCCCGAAGCTTACCCGGGTTCTCCGACTTCCTCTTCACCGAGCCAGAGCGTTGGCTCGTGGTTGATGGCGTCGGTGATAAAAGGCCTCAAAGATCTTCTGGAATCCTCCGAGAAGTGGAAACTCGACGAAAAGATGCCCTTGAGGGGCGTTGAAAATTCAGAAAACGGTTCCCCGTTGATTGGAAGGAGAATCGGTGGAACTTGAGGCTCGATTGACCAAAAATATAAGAGTAAACTCTTTGAAAAAACGCAAAATGCAGTAAAAGCTCGAGAGCTACAGCAAGAGGACTCCCAACACTTGAACGTGCGGTAAAAATCTGAAGATGGCTGCCAGAGGAGGGGCTTAGATAGAGGGCAGTCACTTGCTGTGGGCAGTATGACCCAGAGACCAGTGATTGGTTACTAGTGGAAAGACAGTTTAGAAACGACATTGAAACTGATTTTTTCTTTACCGAGGATTCCCAGTCTAACGACAGGGAATATTCATGAGCACGTGAATCCATGCCAGACCCCATGCTGGACAAAGGGATGTTTTAGCAACGCTTGTCCCACCTGAGAATCAGACTTAAGAGTGTATCCAAGTAGCAATGTTGAGTGAAGGTGTGAACAGAACTCCAGGTAGCTGCCTTGCAAATAGAATAATGGGGAACATTTGCAATAATTGCTGAAGTACCCCCTGTGCCTCTAGTAGAGCAAGCTCAAGGGTAGCTCTCTCTTGGCAAGAGAGTAACAATGTGATGCATTAAACAATCCACTGGTAACGAGCTGATTTGGAGACAGGGTCCCCTTCTCTATCAGCTGCCACAGAGGCAAAGAATTGGTTTGCCTTTCTTAGTGGTTTAGTCTTCTAACATTCAGTGTATGGAGGCTTCTTTCAGCTGAGTTAGTTGGGTTTCGAGTTCTATTGATCGTTTCACGTGGAACTTAGAGATTAGGCAATTTAGGCACAAAAGGTGAGTGTGTGTGCTCAATAACAGCTCATCTTTGTGACTAGTCACAAATGGGTCCTGAACTAAAAGAGTGTGCAGTTCACTAACTCTCCTTATAGATATAATGGCCACTTGGAAGGCAGTATTATAGGTGAGGGCCTGAAGGCTACCCTTATTTATTGGCTCCAAAGGAGGTCCCATTAATTTTGTGAGAACAACATTCAAGTCCCAGCCAGGAGTTGGGTTGGAAACAGGAGCGTGAATTATTTTTACCCCTTCCATGAAAGCTTCGATTACAAGAATTTTCCACCATGAAACCTTGCTCTGAGATGTGGTATCCAGAGAGAGGGCAGTGAGGTGGTCCTTTAGAGAGTTGAAAACAAGTCCTGAGTCCAAGAGGTGTGTTAAATAAAAGACTATGGGCCTCATCAGGGGTTGAGCAGTGTGCCAAAAATGCACCGGTAACAATATTACTGCTCCGCCCAAACCAGAGTTTGGGTGGAAAGTGAGGTTTACCTCCAGCTTTTTGCTGGAGTTAAAGATCTCCCCTTTCCGACCATTTGTGGTGCTATAAACGCAGCGCTTATATCGCCAGTGGTAATAGCGATGTTACTGCCCCAAAGAGTCCTATGGACTCAACAGAAAAATGGGGAGTAACAGCCTTACCACAACTCAGGATCCGGGGCTAATAACACCAGACTGAGTTGCAGTAACGCTATTTGTATTGGCGGTATCCGGGCGCATTTACTGGCGGGATATTGCTAAGGCCGTGATGAGGCCCTATATCTTCAAGGGAAACATCAATAGGATTGACATTCTTTGAATTGCACCAAATGACAAAACGTTTCCACTTAATGAAGTAAGTGTCTGGCATTCGGCTTCACGTGCCTCTTTTAGTATGTCCATGCATCTTTAAGGTAACCAGTGGTCGAAGTGAGCGGGAGCATTTGGGAGCAGTGCTCCTCTACTTTTTTTAAATTAAGTTTTGCTGTTCCCATACTTTTATTTTCAAAAGAAACCGTTCCGGAATGGTTTCATTTTAAAATACAAGTGTAGGAAGAAGCTGAATCTTGCGCTTTCAGTGCACTACACTGAAGGTTCCCTTAAACAACAGGTGCGTGTGTTTGGAGTTTTGTATTGAGTGTGGGAGGGGACATGGTGATGGGGTTTGTGGGGAGTGAGTGCAGGCCAGCATGGAACATAGTTCCACTACTTTTTTCGTACACTTCGACCACTGGAGGTAACTAGAAATGCCCAAACTCTAGGACTTCAGGAGCCAAACTGCTAAGTTGAGCGCTTGGGGGCACAGGTGCAGGGTCTTGCCTAGGTCTTGTGACAGCATGTTGTACAGGCAGGGCAGTTACCTGTGGGGGGGAGGGGGGGGAAGACTGACATCCTCATGAGATGAGATAACCACAGCTGTCCGGCCCTTAATGGTGCCACCAGGATCATCGTGACTTGTTCCTGGTGAATCTTGTGCACCATTTTGTTCAGAAGGGGGACACTGTGGGGGTGGGGGGAGAGGGGAGAAAGTATGGGCATATTTCACAATGTTATCCAGAGGCCGCTCCCTTTGGATCGCTTCTGTGGTTACCTGAGGCATAATCTGGGCATGGGGCATTCTCCAGATCCACGAACAACACGAAGTCTGGATAACCCCATTCTGCAAACAAGTAGAGTATGACATGCATTGCTTACCGTAATAGCATTTCTGATGATTGTATCTGCTTAAATTCACATGCTGTGCATATCGTCTGACATCCAGTGGTAACTGCTGAGTATTGCATCTTGTCTTTTGGGGACCGAAAGGGGACGTTGGCAAAGGCGTGTCTGTAACACTATCCCTATCGTGACGTGTAGGGTACCCGAAAACCCTCACGCGCCGAGGTCCCTCCGATTGTATTTTTTCTGCCATGAGGGAGCCCAAGGCTATTGTGAGTGAGTACATGACGAAGAGAGAAGAAGAGAGAAGTAGTAAGATGCATGTTCCTTCCACCCTGAGCGGGGAGGGCACATGTGAATCTAAGCAGATACAATCATCAGAAATGCTATTACGATGAGTAATGCATGTCTTCTGATGCTTGTTAATCTGCTTAGAATCACATGCTGTGCATAGACTAACAAGCAGTACCCGTAGTTGGAGGTGGGTTGTGAGAAGAAACAGTAGAGAAAATGTTTTAGTACTGCTTGTCCCACCTGAGAATCAGACCTAGAAGGAGTGTCTAGGCAATAGTGTTTTATAAAAGGTGTGTACAGAACTCCAGGTTACCGCTTTGCAAATGGACTCGAGGGGAACATTTGCAATGAATGCTATGGATGCCCCAGTGCCTCGAGTAGAATGTGCTCTAGGCTTGAAGGGCAATTCTCTCTTAGCAAGAGAGAAACAGTGTGATGCATTTGACAATCCACCTTGAGATAGCTGATATAGAGACAGGGTCCCCTTCTCTACCAGCTGCCACTGAAACTAAAAACTGGTTTGTTTTTCTCAGTGGTTTAGTTCTTTCCAGATAGACCATGACTGCCCTGCGCACATCTAGTGTATGTAGGCTTTCGGCCATGCTAGTGGGATTCTGGAAAAAGGTAGGTAGTTCAATCGATTGGTTCACATGGAACTTCGAGATGAATTTAGGCACAAATCTGGCATGAGTGCGCAGAACTACCTTATACCCGTGGACTGTAACAAAGGGGTCTAGAACAGAAAGAGCCTGTCGTTCGCTAACCCTTCTAATAGAAGTGATATCCACTAGGAAGGCCATTTTATAAGTCGGGTCTTTTAAACTTGCTTTATGCATTGGCTCAAAGGGAGCTCCCATGAGCCTGGTCAAAATCACATTTAGGTCCCACCCAGGAGCTGGGTGAGAAATGGGAGGATAAATCCTCTTAACTCCTTCTATAAAGGCCTTGATCACCGGTATCTTCCACCACAACACCTTTTGTTGTGATGTGGTGTAGGCTGAGAGTGCAGCCAGATGAACCTTTAGGGAACTGAAGACCAACCCAGTATCTAACAGATGGGTAAGGCACAGCACAATGTGTGTGGGTGAGCCATCGATGGGATTGACACCCTTGTAATTACACCAGATGACAAAACGTTTCCATTTGCTGGCATAGCAATAACATGTGTTCGGTTTTCTAGCTTCCCTGAGTATGTCCATGCACTTTGAGGGAGCTGTAGGTGACCAAACTATGACTTCAGGAGCCAGGCTGCTAAGTTCAACGTTTGTGGGCATGGTGTAGGTTCTCCGCCCTGTCCTGAGACAACATGTTATACAGGCAGGGAGGTTTTACTGGTGGGGAGAGGGACATTTCCATCAAATGAGCGAACCAGGGTTGGCAGGCCTAACTGGTTCCTGGTGCATCTTGTGCACTATCTTGTTGAAAAGGGGAGTCGGGGAGGGGGGGGGGGGAAGGGCGTAGGTTGATCTCTGGGAAGTCCCATTCTGTGAAGACGTTGGACTCTATGTCTTCGTGCAGACGCCATTCGTATTCTTCGGGCAGAGGAAAATCTCTGCCAGAAGATTGAGTTCCCCCGGAACATGTTCGGACAACAATGTGTTTGAGAGCCCATATCCAAATGTTCTGGGACAGCTTGGATAGCCCTAGAGTGTGTGTGCCCCCCTGTTTGTTCAGGTAGTAAATGGCTGTAGTGCTGTCCGTTAGAATCAGCACTGTCTTCCCTTGCAGTTGCATCTGAAAGGCCTTCAATGCCTTGAACACCGCTAATGGTTCCAGTAAATTTATGTTGTTGGACGCTACTTGTCCCGGGGGATAGCTCAGCGGCAGCGTGCGCGTCTTGGAAGCAAGACGACATGAAGCAACACAGGTTCGATCCCCAGGTCCGCGCTTAGAAACCTCTGGGTGTTTAAGCGCGTTATAAATACGTAACTAAGACAAAAAAAACTATTCCTGTAACAGTGCCTCGATGCCTGCGGGCTGTGAGCGCTTTATAAATGTAATTAATTAATTGAGGGTACCACACTTCATGTGCTGTCTGCTGAAGCAGGTGAGCTCCCCACCCCCGTGAGTGATTTGTCTGTCGTGAGAGTGGCTTCCAATGCAAGGGTGGTGAAGGTCTTCCCCTTCAAGAGGTTTTCTCTTGACTACCACTGCAGAGAGAAAACGAGGGCTGGCGAGAGAACTACCAGATCTTACCATTGTCCGCTGGCCTGACACCGCTGGCTGTTGAGCCACTCTTGCATGGGACGCATGCGCATCCGCGCGTGGGGAACCAAGTATATGCACGACCCCATCATTCCTAGCAAACGCATAGCTTTGCGCACCATCACCTCCCGACCGGCTACATATTGAGGGATCTGGAAAAGCATGTTCTGAACCCTCTCGGAGGGGAAAACGAGGCTGTCTTTCGTCCTGATTAGAGCCCCCAGAAATGTTTTTGTTTGACTGGGGACTAGACTGGACTTCTCGTTGATAGAGAACCCCAGACTATAGAGAAGGTCCACGTTTTTTTGGGGTATTCAGAAAAGTACAAGTCCTCTGTTATGAGCCAGTCATCGAGGTAAAGGTAAACCGGGACGGATAACCTGCGCAGGTGTGCTGCAGCTACTGCCAGGACCTTCGTAAACACCTTTGGCGCTGAGGCGATGCCAAAGGAGATTATCTTGAATTGGTAATGCCTGTCCTCCATCATGAACCTTCGATATTTTCTGTGCGCTGGCAACATTGAAATATGAAAGTATGCATCTTTCATGTCCAATGTTGCCATGTAGTCCCCCTGTTTCAACAGTGGGATCACCTCCTGTAGCGTTACCATGCAAAACATTTGAGGTTTTATGAACTTGTTCGCTGGGCACAGGTCTACAACAGGGCGCATGGTAAGGTCCTTTTTGGGTACAAGGAAGTACACTGAATAAGTACCCTTGTTTACCTGAAGAACAGGGACCGCTTCTATGGCGTCCTTTCCCAGCAGCGCTTCCACCTCTTGATTCAGGATCTCCAGACGGTCCGGTGAAAGGCGCCGTGAGCGTGGTGGTCTGAATTGTGGAGGTCGGGCAAATTCCACACAGTACCCGTGGGCAACCGTCTTTATGCCCCACTGGTCTGAAGTTATCCCCTCCCATGCCGTGAGGAAAGATGTTAAGCGCCGCCCGACCGGGGTGACATGGGAGGGGACCCGGATCGGATAGTAATTTCTGACCGGAGGCTGCAGCTCCTCTAGGATTGGGGCCTCTACCTTTGGCTTTGCCGTGTCGCTGACCCCTTGGAGGGTAGCATGCGGGGCGCCCCGATGCTTGTCCCGTATTGAAATTCCCTGTGACATAGTTTTTCTGGTTTGCATAGGACTGCCATCGAAAGGACCCCTGAGAGTTACTTCCTCTCTGGGGGGATGGTCTCTGATCTGCTGCAGGGATTTAAGAGTTTCATTCTCTTTTTTGGCTGTTTCTAGGGCTTCATCGACCACCTTTCCAAAGAAGTTAGCTTCTTCAATCGGCTTATTGATGAGCGAAGCTTGTGTTTCGGCCTTAAACCCTGAGGTGCGCAGCCAAGCGTGTCTTTTGAGTAAGGTTCCATGGGCTAGGGACCTGCCTGCTGTTTCGGCCGTGTCCAGAGTGTTTTTTTTTTTTAATCACATTCTGGTTCATCTGCCTTCCTTCGGCCACTATAGAGAGAAGTTTGGACTTGACGGGTTCTGGGACCCCCTTGCAGGCCTTCCTGGTGTAGGTTCCACTGAGCGTCTGCATAACTCGCCAACAATGTAGTATTATTTGCTATACGGGAGGCATATGCAGCAGCCGAGGTGACTCGCTTGCCCAATGCATACAGCCTCTTGGATTCCCAACCCGGAGGCGCTTCCCCCGTGGCAAGCGGTACTCCTGCCCGTTTCCGGGTGGTAGTCACTACCAGAGAATCGGGGGTAGCATGCCTTTTAATGTATAATGGGTCCGAAGGAGCTGGCCAAAATAACTTTTCAACTCTTGGGTTCACTGCCCGAGTTTGCGCTGGTGATACAAGAGAGGGAGCCAACCTTTTCTTAAAAGAAATAAGGAGGGGAATGGCCTGGCTAGAGGGAGGTTTCTCCTTAAGAATATCCTCTACAAAGTCCTGTTCAGACACACCCTTTTGTGTAGAGATCTGAAAATGCTCAGCTGCCTTCTTTAACATGGTATTGAAGGCCATCTGGTCATCTACAGGTGAGACCTTGCGTGCTGAGCTAGGGATGGACTGAGGGGAATCCAGGCACAAAATGTCAGTGTCCTGATCTTGATGGGGGAGCGTCCATGGGTCCGTCTCCACCTGCTGGGTTTCTTCCCAATTGTCCGTGGCATCCACCTGGTCCCCCTCATAATTCTGTAGAAAGGAAGTTTCTTCCTCTTCATTATAAATGTCTCTATAAGTGTCCATTTGGACAATGTCTTCATGCTGGACGGGGACAGAAGGCTGATCTTCTTGTAGATGTGTTGATTGAAGATTAGGCTCTCTGAGATCTTTTCGGGGAAGGATGCTCAGAAAAACTAATAATTATTTCCAGGCGGTCCATACACCCTTCAAATTTCTCCATTGATCATTTAGAGGACCCAGAAGGGCCTATGGGTGGAAACACGTTGTCTTCTGCCCTATGTCGTCGAACATTGCCTCGCAGGGCATTAGAAAGAGGCTCTTCACTGTCCTCATAGTAATCGTGAGAATCAGGATGCCATGGCGTATTCGCGGTCTGTCCCATGCTTTTTCGGCGGAACGGGACTAAGCCCAACCGCCGAAGTAATTCTCTTGATGCTTTGTTCGATAATCGCTGAATCCGTGTGAGACAAAGGTTCCGAAGGACTAGCAGTAGATTTTTTTTTTATTTCCACAGCGTTAGAGGGCCTGTCAGTTTTTCGACTTGAGGCCTAGTCATGATTTTTGGGCCTACCCTGGCCTTCAGGACCGTCGTAGCAGCGGATTTCCGCGCTTCGACGTGTGCACCTGATTTAGGGGCAACGCCCTTGTTTGATTTAAGATGCCCAGTCGCAAGACGCTGCTGCGGATGCGGGGAAGGCTTTGGATCTGTATGATCTGAGGAAACCGCCGAAATCTACGACGGTCCTGTTAGCGCTTTCACCTTTTTTGACGTACCCGTCGAAATAGGTGTAGGGGTTGTATGCTTAATGAGATGCGATTGTACGCCCCTGTCGCCGGGTGTTGTCCCTGAAGCAAGACCAGAGTGAGGCCTTGAAGGGTCGGGGATGGGCGTGGCAGACCTAGAAGTGTCCGCCTCAAGGTCTATCACATACGCAACCGATGCTTGGTCATCAGAAGTCCTCCCGTCACTTTCGGCAGGTGTGGCGGTGGGGGCTCCACTCGCGACATACCGTAAGCAGCCCACTGCTTCACTTGGTGCTCCTTAAGGGACTTAGGGCGAAGGAGTTTACACGCCGCTTCTCGTAGTGATCTAAGGGGAGACAGGCGTTGCACGTACTGTGCTCATCTTTCCAATAATATTTGACCCTACACTTAGGACAGAACCTAAAAGGAGTCCTTTCCATAGCAAAAGGGGAAGGTGACCAGACCTAAAGGGTAAAGAGGGGGAAAGAGGAAAGACATACCGAAAATATGGCCACCCCGACCCCACTCTCCCTACGGTAAAGGTTAGCTGGAAAGGCCGACCACGTGGAAGTTGTGGCCGCCAGACCTTAGCCACCGAAATCCACCGCCGTAGACAATTTCCCCGCCGTCTTTGTCGAAGTTGTTCTTGTCGAAGTGACTTAATGGGGAAACCGACAAGTCGGTTAAAGATAAATAATGTCTTATGTAAGAGCTACACTATTTGGTGACCAGTTATCTGGGTGGAAAAAAACGATCTGAGGGACCTCGGCATGTGAGGGATTTTGGGTACACTACACATCACGATAGGGATAGTGTTACAGACACGCCTATGCCGACGTCCACTTTCGGTCCCCGAAAGAGAAGATGCAATACTTTGCGGTTACCACTGGATGTCGGACCATATTCACAGCATGTGATTCTATGCAGATCAACAAGCATCAGAAAATATGTTCTTGCAAGCGCCAATTGTGCTCTGCTGGTAGGTGCAAGCCTTTGCTGAGCATGTCTGCCAGAAAATTGTGTTCCCCTGTAACACATTGGGATAGTAGGAACATGTGTTTCACAGCCCATTTCCAAATGTTCTGGGACAGTTTGGATCATCCTGGAGAGAGTGCCCCCCGTTTGTTTAGATAGTACATGGCAGTGGTGCTGTCTATCAGGACAAGAAAAGCCTTCCCCTGTAAAATGTATTTGGGATGCTTTCAATGTGTTCAACATCGGCAGAAGTTCCAAAAGATGGATATGTTTGGAAGCTACTTCAGCTGATCCTTTCTCACCTCAAATCCCTATAGCAGCAATTATGGCTCATCAGCCATGGGGCTTTCACGAATCACGCACCCAATGGGAGCCTCACGGAGTGGCCACCCTGGGAGATCTAATGCGGGACGAAGAGATCATGCCCTTTCCTGATCTTACTGAAACTACGGGACTACCCGCTGGCCAATTTTTGCTCCACGGAGCAGTGACACACGCCATTAGGGTCAGATGGCCGGAGGCCTCCACCCCCATGACGGAAAATACGGTCATAGAAGCATTATTGAACACAGCCGAGGGCGGCCATGAAACCTCGCGATTGTACGAAACCCTGCTCCTGGGCACGACCAACACCGAGCTTAAATGTAGAGCAAAATGGGAAATCGAATTCGGCTTAGACTTCACGGATGCCGTATGGGAGAAAATAACCCACTACCATAAAAAAGTCTCCAGGAATGCCCGTTTGCAGCTCATCCAACTGTACATCACTAATAGATCCTACCTAACTCCAGAGGCTATATCTAATTTCAGGGGAGCCGAGGTCCAGCTGTGCCCCAAATGTAGGGAGCCGAAGGCGGGTATGACGCATATGTTCTGGGGCTGCCCGGAGATACGCCACTTCTGGACACAGGTTCAGGGGAGGGTGGCGGACGCAGACATCGAGCTAGAGGTGAACTCCCCCGCTGTATGCATCCTGGGCAGATGCAAACGCAACCACAAAAACAAACCTCTGAACAAGCT
Source organism: Ambystoma mexicanum (assembly GCF_040938575.1). Classification (NCBI taxonomy): domain Eukaryota; kingdom Metazoa; phylum Chordata; class Amphibia; order Caudata; family Ambystomatidae; genus Ambystoma; species Ambystoma mexicanum. The sequence goes on along the minus strand of NC_090930.1, from coordinate 860,426,764 downwards.
CAAAGACTTGATCTACATAACTGCGAAGAGGCGCATAGCCATGGGATGGAAGAGCCCTAGGGCCCCGCATGAGGCATTGTGGTGGGGGGACCTGACTAAATGGATAACGGCAGAGACTGGCGCGTGGGAAACGGCAATCCTTGAACAAAGGCTAGACTCCAGCGGAGAACTACAACGCTGGGTGGCCTTGACTGAGCCACTTCTGCATCCTAATAACTCTGACGATGCCTCGGATGGATCGGACTTCCCTAGCCATAAATCTGGCCGATCGTAATGGGACAATAATGTTTACTTGGTCTTGAGTTGGGGGGGTGGGGGTGGGAGGGTTACGTTACTTTTTGATTATTTGCCTGATATTCAATTGATGTATACTTGTTTTTGTTATTCTGTTAAAACCAATAAATACATTTAAAAAAAAAAAAAAATGTTTGGAAGCTACTTATGGAGACCACATGCCGTGCACTGTCTTTTCTAGGAAGTGTGCTCCCCAACCTGACAGATGCTTCCGTGGTGAGAGTGGCTTCTACTTGGCATGTGGAACCAGGAAGATTCAGGAAGCCATCATCCCCAATAGCCGCATGGATTTGCGTACGGTTATATGGCTACATAGCGAGGGATCAGGAACAACATGTTTTGAACCCTCTCGGAGGGAAGACAAGGTCGTCTTCTGTCTGAATTAGTGCCCCCAGAAACTGTTTGACTTGACTGCGGACAGAGACTTTACTTTTTCTCGTTGATTGGGAACCCCAGAATGAAAAGGAGACCTACTGTTTTTCGGGTGTTCTCCAGACATGTTTCGTACGAGTCTCCAGTTATGAGTCAGTCGTCGAGATAAGGAAACAATGGGATGGACCTGCGCAGGTGAGCCGCCACTACCGCTAGTACCTTTGTAAACACCCTTGGGGCTGAGGCAATGCAGAAGGGGGAGACCCTTGAACTGACAGTGAGCGTTCTCCATCTTGAACCTGAGGCACTTGCTGTGCGCTGGCAAAATTGAAATATGAAAGTATGCATCTTTCATATCCAATGTGGCCAAGCAATCTTCCTGTTGCAACAGCAGGATTTCTTCCTGAAGAGCTGTCATCCAGAACTTCTGAAGCTTGACATGTTTGTTTGCAGGACGCAGATCTAAAACAGGGCGCATGGTTAGATTCTTTCGGGGTACAAAGTAGTATATTGAATAACTACTCTTGTTTACCTGAAGATGAGGGACGGCCTCGATCACCCCCTTGTCTAGAAGGATCTCGACTTCTACCAGCAGGATGTGCAGATGCTCTGCCGACAGTCTGCTCTTGGGTGGATATTCACAGGGCGGTTGTAGGAATTCTATACAGTACCCATGGGCAACGATCTTGAGCACCCACTGATCTGAAGTGATGATCTCCCATGCGTGGGTAAAAGATGTGAGACGTCCGACAGTGTACACATGGGAGGGGACCTGTACTGCAGAGTCATTTGCTAGTTGGGGTAGGGGAGAGTTAGGGAGAATTCTCAGAAATGTGCCAATTCCCCTTCTACCCTACAGACCCCCAGCTCTTTTTGCTGGACTTTAGGACTTAATTTCTAACCCGGAGAGAGCAAGACCTTTTTCCCCACTCATGTATTTTTATGTGATTTGGACTCTGTTTCTTTTGATTTTTTGAGTCTGACAAACTCCATAGGCATCATCTTTACATTGTGACACAGAGCACCTTCAGTGCAGTGGCAAAGGGAAGTTGCTTAGATTTCCCAAAGGTTTAAATACCTTCTCTTACCATAGGGTGCTGGAGGGGTTACTTAGTATCCCCTTTGTCTAATTTCTCATGTAACATTTTTATGTTACCCTTTCTACAATTAATGGCTGGTGGCAGTTTACTTTTTATTACCATTATGTGTTTTTACAGCATGCTGCAATCGCAGCAGCAGTAAGACACCCATGGGTGCCCATTTTGTCAAAATGGCCCTGGTCGTCTTTTTTCGCCATTTCTTGTTGGAAAAGTCCTTGAGATTTACTCTGCGTGCCAAACCAGGTATTGTCCCTTTGTTCATTTTGTCTTTGGTTCCAGCATGTCTGGCAGGGGCAATAAGTGAGGGAGGTGCCCGAAACACCCTGTGCTTAGTCTCCTTGATTACAGGAATGCACCCAAGGTTGATTGGCTGGAGGGCTGTCCTCGAAGGACAGCCAGGCTGCAAATTAATGGGAGAAACCTGCATAAAAAGTGAGGCTTTTTGCTTGGAAGGCAGAGTCAACCACTGGACGAAGAAATCCGAAGAACTTATTGGAAGAGACACCTGCTGCAACTCTTGGACCGTTGGTTTGCCCGGTGAAGCCCAGCTGCTGTGGTGGAGCTCCGAATTCGCCTTGACTAGAGAAGACCTGCAAAGGACTACTTCTCCCCTTGGTTTGGTGGGACTAATCGACCCCAAGACGAGCGCATCTCGAAATCCTCTCAGAGCTGGCTGTACTTCCATTGCTGGACCCGAGCTCCAGGAAGATCCTCTTGACTCCCAGGAAGCAGGATTTACCAAGGCTGAGCCACAACAGAATGCTGGACCCCAGATACGAGAAAAGTCCAAAGTGTTATCCGAGAACCGCAGTGTTGCTATTTGCTAGAGACACGAGGAGCTGAAACCGCAAAGTGCTGCTGATTTGAAGTTTGCCGATTGCTGCCACTTACCTTCAATTTGTAGTGCAGGAGTCCTCAGACGTCCTACCTCTTGTCCCCATGACGGAGGCCCAGGAACAGGATCTGTAGACCTACCCAGGAACAGAAGCCAGCAGGAACCAATTTCTTCTAACCAAAGATACTGTAAAACTAAGGGGACATCACTTCTTGTGTAGCCTTATTTGTTCTCAGTTGAGACTGGTCTTGGTTGCTTTTGCAGAGTTGCTTGCTGCTTTGCCCCTCATCCCCCCCAAAAGCCTCCCAGCATGTGGTCCTACAGGGATTGTTTATTTCTACAAAGACTTCTAAAACATTGTGCAAGACTTTTACTTACCTGTAAAGAAGTGTTTCAGCTCACTTCGACATTTGCTTAATTAACATGGCCCCGTCTGGCTCCCTGAAAGATTCTTCTTACCTGACTTTGGGCTTTACCTTTCCTCAGGAAAGGGTTAAAAAGTACTTAACTGCTTCAGAATATTTGTTTAACCAAACTCAGCATTGCTCTAAAAGTACCAGTGATGTATCAATGTACGCAGTGTCCTAATTATTTAAGTCACCTCAGGGTGTAGGAACCATCTGTGTGCCAGCCGAAATGGGTACTTGCTGATTTAGAGATACTAAGAATGTATTTTGAAGTGTACTTGTGTGTTGCTTATATATTGCTCCCTTCTGAAGGCTTATTGAACTGACTGTTAAATTAATAATTGTTTAATCAAGAACCCTTGAGTATAAGTTTATTTTAATACTTGTCGCTGTGAATCTCTGTGTAAAAAACCCTACTGTTCAGAATGAACCCTCGAGATATGCCTGGCTGCTCAGCCACACCACCAACATGTGTAGTACAGACTTATACCAAAGGTTGGGTTACCTATTGCAGGTTTCTTTAGTCTCCTAAAGGGTACTGCACACAATCTTGCCTAACAGGGAGCCTCTGGCTGCAGAGTTTCTCCCTCTACCTTCCCGCGTCAAAATCCCTTCTGTTGTAGAGACTGGAAGCTGTTGGAGGTATCTTGACCGGAAAACCAAGGGGCTCCTCCTGGCCTGTACTGCCCCTGGGAGGAATAGGAGGACTGCCTGCGAAAGGATCCGCAGGTATTAAATGCCCCTCGCTAGACAAATGATTTTGCTGACATCTGGTTAAGTGATTTTGGAGCCTCATGCTCTTTTTCAGCGGTTTCCAGGGCCTCATCGACCACCTTACCAAAAAGAGCAGAATCTTCCACTGGCTTATTGATAAGGGAAGCTGGAGTCTCTGGCTTAAAACCCGAATTTTACAGCCAGGTGTGGAACTTCAGAAGAGTCCCTTGTGCGAGGATGCGTCTTGCCGTTTTAGCCGAATACAAAATATCCTGAAAAACACTTTCGGTCACTTGAAGTCCTTCAGCAACCACCGCCAAGAGTTTGGTACGGGCTGGCTCTGGGACATTCTGGAGGCCCTCCTGTACAAGTCTATTGTACATCGCCATAGCTCGCAAGGAGCGTGGTGTTATTGGCGATTCGGTTACAAAAGGCAGCAGAGGTGGTGACATGTTTGAAGAGAGCAGCCAGAGTTTTGCAATCCTTGTCTGGAGGAGCCTAACGCTTACCGTGTACCTTGTTTTTCTGTGGGAGCACCTGAATCCTCAGAGAGGCTGATACTCCGATACTGCTTTTGGGACTGCTGGCGTGGGCTGCTAGGGCTTCTCCTAAAGGGAAGATATAGGTGTGACTTAATGAGTTTTCTGTATGCCCCAGACGCCTCCCTAGCCACCCAAATCCCTTTGGAGTAGTCGCTATGGGTGCTGAGCTCACCTGTGTGTAAATGATGCTGAGCTCTCCTTCCTGCCGTCTATTGCAGGGGCGCTATACTTCTGTCCGTGTGCACACCAGATACTTCACTGTTTTCCAGGCCCAGGCTGGCTGTGGCCTGTCAGTACTGTGCGTGATTACCTTGATAATGTCTAGGGAACTTGTGCAGGATGATCAGTTTCTGTCTGGGGACCCTGGGCCCTTGGTGGTAATCCACAGGCTTGAGTAGAGTCCTGTGGATGGCCTGCACTGATTCCTAACAAGAAGGTTCAATTACAGCTTCTCTGCGTTCCCACGGGATGCTGGGTAGCTGTCGTGCTTCTTTGAAATGCCTTGCAACGCTTTTTGCTGAGCGCGATGAGCGGCGGTCCTAGCTGCTGCTGTAGCACGCGCAACTTTTCTTCCCAAAGGTAAGTTCAAATAAAGTTCTGTGCAACAGCCGCTTGCTGTCCAATAAATGTTGCGTGCTTGCCTGTATTGGCGACTGTGTTGTCCTCTTGTTACAGGTGTCAGCCCCTCAGCAGACAGACCCGCAAGCGAAATGAGGGATGAAGCCGGCGCTGAAATGAGGGATGAAGCCGGCGCTGAAATGAGGGATGAAGCCGGAGCTGCTGGGAGAGCTTCGGGGAGTTGCGTAAAATCAAGGTGAGTGTTCAGGTTGCTAAATGTCTCTGTTCTGTTGCCACAATCTGATGCAAGTCTTCTTTTCTCTCTGCAGGTCTGGAGAAGGTTTGATGGTAAGCGTTCAGCTACTGGTTGCAGAATAACGCGAAGCGGAGCCTCACGCTAGGGGTGTGGTTTTCATAGAGAACCATTTCCACCAGCTAGAAGTGGAGCTTTCAGTGATGTCGTTGGCCTGATGGTCGGCCATTTTGGTGGAACCAGGAAGTTGGCTGCAATCCCTGCCCCTTGCCTGCACTAAATGCCAGGTGCGCAATGAGTGCGTCCAACTGGCCTGTACCGCCATTCTCCTGGATCTAAGAATGTCCTTTGTGTGCAAATGAGGGGGCAGCCTGGCTTTTGGCAGTGAAACAGTGTACAAGTTTGGAGTGATTCTGATGGTGGGCATGACACTGACAAGGATAGTGGCACTCCTGCTAGTTCCTGGTGGTTGTAACGGTAAGGGAGACCGGGACAGCGTGGCATCTCATATAAAAAAGGGTCTGAGGACACCGGGACAAACAGCTTTTCTACTCGAGGGCTGACTGCCTGAGTGAGTGAGGTTGTCAGCAAAGAGGGAGCCAGGCGTTTCTTCACAGAGTTTAAGCATAGCATAGCATAGCCTGGCTGACCTGCACCTTCTCCTTAGGTATATCTGCAACAAAGTCCAAAGCAGGTACAGTTTCTTGGGTGGCAATTTTAAAATAGTCAGTCGTCTTCTTGAGAAGGTTATTAAAAAGCATCTGGTTGTGAATGGGCAAAGAGTCCCTGTGTTGAACAACAGGAGGAGTGTCTAAAAAGATGTTGTCTGGGCCAGGGTCATGAGAAGGGGTATTGTGCCAAGTGCCCCGAGATGCCAACCTGGGTCAGGAACCGAATAGATGTCCTGGTCGGGATAATCCTGGTCGTCCTGGAACACATCAACCGGAGGTTCCTGTGGACGCTGTTCATCTAGGGATGCAAATTGTGCACCTAGTGAAAGGAGCTTCGGGGCCTTGAGAGGAATAGGACAAGAATCTACAGGCCCATGTCTCTTAAGGATATCATCAGACTGGCCTGTAAAGTTGATAAACTCAGCCATTTTATCCATATGCTTGAAATGTTTCTCTTGTGTAACCAGAAGAGGTTACATCAGTGATAGGGAAGGGCTGGACAGCATGAACAGGATCCTGCTGCAGGGCCTTAGAAAGCGGAGGAGAGGCTGGATAACACCCTTCAGGTAAAGTGGAGTCCTTTTTAGGGTGAGAACCCTGTTAACAGGCTTTAGAGAGCTTCTCCTGAAGGTCCGGGAGCATTTGGGATAAATGGCCCCGTTTCGGCGCATCTTTCAACGTTACCACATCTGTGGCCTAAGATTTAATGGGATCGCCAGCTGAAGATATGCCGTGTGCAGGTCACGATGGTGGGTGCAGAGAGCGCTGAACACGAGTCATCTGGGAGTCGAAGTCTTTCTCTGCAGATTCATCAAAGAAAGCATAGGGGTTGTGCGTGTGCCCTTGTCGCTGGGGTGAGATTTCCCATCACACTGCTGGTGGCATGCTTGTCTGGACAAGGGACTGACACACAGGAACGCGTAGGTTCCACCGTCAAATCTACAGCTTCCGAATCTGAGCCGTGGCTGCCGAGACACTCCTCATCCGAGGCGCCGGTGGGGGAGTGCCTCTCGGACTGCATAGCGTAGGCCACCCACCACTTAGTGCGCTTGTCTACAGGATTTGTGCCGAAAATCTTTACAGGCCTTGAAAGGCCATTCGTCAGTCACGAGGGAGGCACTGATTGTACTGGCGATGGGCATCTTTCCAGGGAAAGTTGCAGTTGCAAGAAGGGCAGAATTTTAAGACTGTATGCTCCATAACAGAGAGAAAAGCAGCCATAGTGAAGGGAAAAGGAGGGTCAAAGAAGAAGTATTCTCAGAACAAAGTCAGTAAAAACAGGGCCCCACTCTCCCTACTGTGATGCAGGGCCAGAGGGCCAAAGCCATGAGAAAATCAATTGCAAAGTCGTCAGATCAAGGACTGTTGGCGAGGAAGGATCAGTCGTCAAGTAGCCTTCGAGGAAATTAAGCGCAAACTACTTATGAGCTCTGCATGTGTGACCAACTAGATAGGTGGAAAAAAATCTGGTTGACCGCGACTTGTGAAGGATTTTGGGCACATCACGTTAGGGATAGTGTTACAGTCACGCCCATGTCAAACATCAGTTTTCGATCTTCGAAAGAATGATGCAATACGGTTTAAGTTATTTACCTGTAACTACCCAACCACCTTCAGGAGCTGCACCAGAGTGGTTCTTTAGCGCTGCATCTACTCTGTACGGTGAGAGGCCTCCTCTGCGGCCCCTCCGCTCTGCTCCCCCTCTGTGGCCTCTCCTCTCTGCCCTGGGATCCAAGGCTACTGCAAGCCCCTCAGCCATGACTGTGCCTGACATCCCGGAGTGCCTGCTGCGTCTACCTTCACAACGCAGCAGTCCACAGAGTTATCCGCTGCCATACGGAGGTAGGAGCCATTCTCACTGCCACTACCCATTCATTCACTGCAAGTGGCCGCCCCCACTCCTATACAGCCTGGCGAGCCCCCTCTACTGTAGCCGCTCCGCGGGTGTGTCGAACCACCCTCCTTACTACGGCCCACCTGTGGACAGCCGCTCTGTCAGGCCCTCTGCACACAACCGCTTCTGCGACTACCACCACTGAGACTACCATCAGACTGACCTCCCTCCTCCACCTGCTACCCCTGCACCCCGCTCTACCCATCACTGTCGTTGTCCACCGAGTGAACCAGCCTGCCTGCGCTCTGCTGCAACGGACTAACCCCCCATTCAACCCAGCACTGTGTGCGCTCGGCTGCAATGGACTGTGGCCGCACTGCAGGCGTGTCATTTCACCCTCCATACTACAGATCACCTGTGACTGTCACCCTGTCTGGCTCTCTGCTTGCAGCTGATCTCCAAAGGATCCTTCCTCCGTCACCATCTCACCCTCCAACACCCTGCTGCTCAAACCTTCACCCCACTGCCTAGACCCCCCATTCTTCTCTAAAACCTCATTCTCCCCAGCCCTCTCACCTCCCCCACTGAACCTGAAACAGTTCCTGACACCTACTCCATTGTGGGCACTCTGCTGTGTGACCACCAGCACCTACTCTCATCCCCTTCCTGTCAAGCACTCTACCTGCCTTTCCCTCCGTCGGCCTTGCTTCATCTCCCTCCCCCTCCCCCCTTCTCTTCCTTCACCTTTCGCTCATCCTCATGTCCTCCCCACTCTCACCTTCCCCCACTGCCCATCCCTTCCCCCTCGCACAATCCCTTCTCTCTCTAATCTTATCCACTCCCCCACTGCCAATCCCTCCAGTCTCATCAACATTGCCCCCTGGAACACCCAATCCATCTGCAACAAAGCCACTGAGACCCTTGATCTGTTCTTCCGACTCAAACTTCACTTCCTTTGCATCACTGAGACTTGCCCCCCCCTTCAATTCCATGGTTCCTGCATCTCTCTCCATCCCCTCTTCCTCCTTCTCTCATGTCCCACGCCCCTCAGGTCGCGGAGGCGGCGTGGAACTCATTTTTCACCCTAAATGTCTTTCCTCATCCCCTTCCTTCTCTGAATTTTTCAAATCCTTCACCTTCCCTCACGTGATATCCTTAATCATTTACAGACCTCCCGGCCCCCTCTCTTCCTTCTATGACGACCTGGACCATCTTCTCTCTCATTTCTCCCTCCCCTACTTCTCTCTGTCCTTGGCGATTTTAACCTCCCTCTCTCAACCTCATCTCATTCTTCCCCTCTTCTCTCCTTACTTGACTCCTACCTCCTCTCTCCCCTGCCAACCTCACCCAACCACTCCTCTGGCTCCACTCTCGATCTCATCTTTCTCTCTTCACACTCTTCCTCCCCCATATCGTCTCTTCCCAACTATCTGACCATGCCTTACTCTCCTTCTCCCTTACTCCTCCCCGTTCTCATTGTCCTTCCCCTCTCACCCATCCTCTCATCGTGATCTACGCAACTTCAACCCTTCTCTCTTCCTAGACTCCTGTTCTTCCTCCCTTCCCCCTCTCCCAGACTTCTCATCCCTCTCGGCCGACAACGCCCTCTCCTCACTGTCCACCTCTATATCCTCCTGTCTTGACCAACTCTATCCTCTTACCTCCTCCTCACCATCTCACTAATCTTCCCAGCCCTGGCTCTCTCACCTATCCATGCGTTGCTTCCTCCGTCGCCTCGAACAACGCTGGCTCAAATCCCCTTCTCTGACCAACCAATCCTCTTACTTCCCTTATCACTCTCTATGACTCTTGCCTCTCATCTGCCAAGCGCTCCTACTTTTCTAACCTCCTTCACTCACAAGCTTCTCACCCCCGCCGTATCTTAAAGACCCTCTCTCGCCTTCTTTCCCCTCCTACATCTGACCCTTCCACAAACTCTCCCCTCTCTCCTTCTGACTTTGCCAACTTTCTCATCCAAAATTCTCTATGCCAAAACATCCTCTCCTTCCTTCTCCCCTCCTACCCCTCCCCCATCCCTGCTAACATGTCCATCTTCTCTCCTATCACCCCTGACTGCGTCTCCCGTCTCCTGTCCAAAACTCACCCTACCGCTGCCCCCTCTGATCACATTCCCACCTCCCTCATCCCCAAAGTCTACCCTCTCCTCATCCCCTACCTAACCACCTTCTTTAACATCTGTCTCTCCTCTGCTACATTCCCTTCAGCCTTCAAACATGCTACCATCATGCCTATCCTGAAGAAACTCTCTGCTAGCCCTCTTCTTGCCTCCAACTTCAGACCAATCTCCCTTCTCCCCTTCATCTCAAAGCTCCTCGAGCGAATAGCCTACTCTCAACTCTTAGCTTTGGTCTCCTCTCACTCCCTCCTCCCCACCTCTCAGTCTGGTTTCTGCCCTAAACACTCCACTGAGACTGCTCTCACTTATGTACTCAATTCTCTCCTCACCGCTCGCTACGCTAAGCAATCCTCAATTCTCATCCTCCTTGACCTCTCGGCAGCCTTTGACACTGTAGATCACCCCTTACTTCTTAGCACTCTGTCCTCCTTCGGCTTCAAAGGCTCTGTCCTCTCCTGGCTCTCCTCTTACCTCTCCAACCGATCCTTTACCGTCTCCTGGGGTGGCCGCACCTCCTCCAACTTCTCCCTGAACTTTGGCGTTCCCCAGGGCTTTGTACTAACCTTCCCTTTTTTCTCTCTATACCTCCCTTCTCACCCCCGTCATATCCTCTTTCGGCATCTCCCACCACTTCTATGCAGATGATACCCAACTCTTTCTCTCCTTTACCTCTGACTTCCACCACACACTCTTCCTGTCTTACGACCATAAAAAAATGGATGTCATCCCATTTTCTTTCTCTCAATACTGACCAGTCTGAAGTGCTTTTCTTTCCTCCTAGCACTCTCTCACCTTCCCCTCCTCCCTTCATCCACTTTCCCCCCTCCAATCTCCCCATCTCGACCCATGCCTGCAACCTTGGCCTCCATATTGACTCCTCTCTCTCCTTCTCCAACCACATCTCTCTAACCTCTCGTGCCTGTTGGCACCACCTTTTCAACATCTGCAAGATCCTCATCTTCCACGCTTCTAAACTCCTAATCTCCTCCCTTATTTTCTCCCGTCTCTTCTACTGCTCCTCCCTTCACTTTGGACTCCCTGTCTCTCCCCTGACTCCCCTAAAATCCATCTACCACTCCTCTATCCACAGTCTGTCTTCTTGGCCCTCGAAACTCTATTTCTACCTCACTCTAAACTCGGCTGGCTGCCATTACTCTCACAATTGAAATTTCAATTCCTCTGCCTGGTCTACAAATCTCTCCATGACCTCACCCCCCCATCCTTCCTCCCTCCTCTCATTTTACTCTCCCTCCCGCTCTCTCCGCTCAGCTGATCTCTACCTTCTCACTGCACCCCCACGCCCTTGTGCCTCCTCACGCTTCCGCTCCTTCCAACTCCTGGCCCCCTCCACTGTAACTCCCTACCTCTGCCTATCCGCTCCACCCCCACCTACCCATCTTTCCGCTCCTCCCTGAAAGCCCTTCTCCACTCTCCCCGACTCTCCTTCCCCTACCTCTCTCCCCCCTCATACCTTTGCCCCCCCTTCCCCTTCCTCCCGATGACCTCAAATTGGATACTGTAACCACCCTAGTGCGTAGGTGGTTACCCGGCCCCCCGTCCCCCCCACCCCTTCCCCCTTCTGCGTCACCCCTCTGAGTAAATTGTTCTAAATACTGTACCACTGGTTTGTTTCATGCTTGTAAACTATGCTTCATTCATTACTGTACCTGTTCTGTATAGCGCTTTGGTATAAAGCGCTATATAAACTCAAACATAAAAATAAACTATTTTTCTCCAGCATCGGTGTTGCATGGATTCACGTGCTCATGAATATTCCCAGTCAGGCTGTGAATCCCCTGTAAAAGAAAAAACAAACTGTTTTACTATCAAACTGTATTTCTCCTCTAAACCAATCACTGTCCTCTGGGTCATACTGACCCCACTCAATGAGAGTCCTCTCCCTAAGCCCAGTCTCTAGCAGCCATCTTCAGATTTGGTAAGCATGTAAAGTGGCAGTATGATCAAGAAGAGCCGCAGAGGTGCCAGCGGGAGGGTTTGCATGCAAATCCATGCCAGACCCATGCAGGAGAACAATAGTTTGAGGTAGGTAACAAACCTTATACAGCAGAGGGGCCGGCATGGATTAACATGCTCATGAATAACGAATACACAGCAGTACAACATTACACAACCTCGGGAGGTGGCAAGGCAACAGAAGCAATTAACTATTACCTCTGGAACAGACTCACCTCAAGCGAACAGGTTGCGTACCACTGCTTGGCCGACTCTGGACTCCTCCCTGGAATCCCTGCCGACGCAATAGAACTTCGTGACCTCCATGCAGCAGCCCTTCAGATGTCTAGCAGTGGCACACCAGACAGGAACGTAGTCGTTGCAGCGATCGCTCCAGTGGACTGGGCTCTCGGACAGCCCAGCAACAGTCGGTTCACCAACAGATGGTAGTGCATGATGCAGCCTGAGAGCTATCTTGAAATGGAAGCCTTGGACAAGGCCTTCCCATGGTACACAGGACCAATGTTCACAAGCAATTGCAAAGTCTTCTGAAAACTTTGTGCGCGTCAAGTAGAACTTCAAGGAACGAGCAACATCCACCGAGTGCAAGGCCCTCTCTGCCGGTGATTAAGGTTTCGTGAAGAAAAGCTGGCAACACCAAAGGCTTGTTGAGGTGGAATTCCGACAGGACCTTCGGCATGAAAAGAGGGGTGCGTACGCAGTACCACCCTTGATTTGTGGGAAGTCAGGTACGGTTGCTTGCATGATAGGGCACGGATCTCACCTACTGATGGGGAGAATTCTCAGAAATGTGCCAATTCCCTCCACCCTAGAGACCCCCCCACCCCTCCCCCCCCCCAGCAACTGTGGGATTTTGGGGACTTGATTTTTTAACCTGGAGAGAGCGAGACCCTTTTTTCCCCCCACTCTCTCATGTATTTTAATATGATTTTGAACTCTGTTTCTTTTGTTGTGGAGTCTGACAAACTCCATAGGCCTCATCTTTTACATTGTGTCACACAGCACCTTCAGTGCAGTGGCACAGGGAAGTCTTTCAGATTTCTGAAAGGTTTCAATAACTTCTCTTGGATAAACTACTGTTTCCAAGAGCAGTAAAGTGAAATGGACTTTACTTACAATTGTAACTTTCTAGACCCAGCATACACTATCTTCCAATAGGGTGCTGGAGGGGTTACCTAGTATTCCCTTTGTCTAGCTTCTCATGTAACATTTTTTATGTTACCCCCTTCACACTGAATGGCTGGTGGCAGTGGTTTCGTTTTAACTACCATGGTGTGCCTTTACCGCGGGCTGCATTCGCAGCTATAGTAAAGCACCCAAGGGTGGCATTTTTGTCAAAATGGCCCCAGTCTTTTTTCGCCATTTCTTTGTGGAAAGGTCCTTCTTGAGATTTACTCTGCATGCCAAACCACGTTTGGTCCCATTGTTCGCTTTGCCTTTGGCGGGATTCATGAGTGAAGCCCGCCTATGGCTCCAGGATGTCTAGGGTAGGCAAGAAGTGAGGGAGGTGCCCAAAACTTCCTGTGCTTAGTCTTCTAGGAGACCCAAATACACTGTGGTGATTGGCCGGCTGACTGTCCGGCAAGGACAGCCACCCTGCTGGGTGACTGACAGCTAGGCTGGAATGAATGGGAGAGAACTGAATACAAGGCGAGGCTTTTAGCTTGGAGGGCAGAGTCGACCACTGCACGAAGGAACCAAAGAGAAACTTGAAGGGGATGCCTGCTGCAACTCCTGGACCACTGGTTTGCCTGGTGAAGCCCTGCTGCTGTGCTGAAACTCCAAATTTGTATCAACAGAGAAGCGCCTGCAAGGACGACTTCTCCCTTTGAGTTGGTAGGAACAAAACTCCAAAGTAAGCCACCTGGACATCCATCTCGGAGCTGGTTGAATTTACAGAGTTGCTGCTGGAAACCGTATAGCCAGGGAGAGGAACACCAGATTGTGTGTGTTGCTTTTAAGCTGGTCTAGAGCTTCAGGAAGATCCTCCAGACTCCCAGGAAGCAGGACTGACCGAGCCTGAGCCCCTTCAACAGAGTGCAGGAAAGTCCATCTCGACAGCCAGGAACCGCAGTGTTGCTATTTTTGGTAGACGCGAAAAGCTGAAACACTAAACAGCCACTGATTTCAAGATTGCCGGATGAGAACGGTGACAGTCCCATTGTAGTGCTGGAGTCCCCAGAAGTCGCCCCTCTTGTCCCAACGACTGAGGCCCAGGAACAGTGAGATCTGCACAGGAACAGAAGTCACCTGCTGCACTTTTCTTCATTCTAAAGGTACTGTAAAGTCTGAGAGAACTTACCTCTTACTGTAGAGTTGCTTGCATCTTCTACTACTCAAAAGTCTAATCAGGTTGTGGCCCTACCTTTGATTCTTCTTTTCTTCCAAGACTTCTAAAACACTGTGCAAAGACTTTCTACTGACCTACAAAGAAGTGCTTCAGCTCTAATAGACTTTTGCGTATTGACTTTGGCTTAGCCTCTTCCACTGAATGACTCTTATTGGGGGAATCTGAAAGTATTTACCTGCTTAAGAATATTTGTGGTCTCTTGTATGTTCTAAATGCCCTTTTCCTTTGACTTACTATACGATTCTAAATGCAACAGTGATCTATTAATCTCCACAGCACCCTAGCAACTGAAGTCACCTGCGAGTGCAGGACGTGTCTGTGGGCCATCCCAAAAGGGCATCTACTGATTTAGAGATATTAAGAGTGTGTATTTCATGAAGCGTATTTGAGTGTTACTGTTATATTGCTCCCTTTTGAAGAAAGCTTATTCTAACTCACTGATAAATTAATGTTTATTGAAGAAACTTTGAGTGTAAGAGTTTATTTGAACCCTTGTAACTGTAAATCTCTGTGTAACTCCACTACAGCTCACATAGACCCTCTTGAGATAAGCCTAGCTGCTCAACACGCTACCAAAACTGCGTAGTACAAGCTTATACCAAAGGTTGGGTTTCCTATGCCTGCGGTCAGAGTTGTTTGTAGTGTTTTCAAAGGGTACTGCATACAAACTTTGCCCAACAGTGCATCCTTTATAAAGAGAACTCCTACTTGAAAGAAACATGGAGTTGGACTCTGTATCGGGCACAAAGCCCCATTCATCTTAGGGTTTTGAATCCAAGTTAGGATATTTTTCTTGTGGTTGGTTCCCATCATTTACTGCCTCTAACTTACCTGCATTGCTTAAGACATTGAACTGAATGTATTAATTATAGTGTTGTGTGATAGTACTAGTGGTTAGTTTCAATTTTCAGCATTTGCTAAAGGCCTAAAATATTTCTTTATTTGTAGAACAGTCCGTCTATAGTGCATTATTGTGCGCTATACTGTGTAGCTTCATTTAGGCCCCTGGCCCCACTCATACTCTCCTGAGAATAAGCCTTGACTGCTCCTCCACCTACCTTGCTTGGGGTTTGGCTAAGCTCTCAGAAACAGAACTCTGCTCATCATCACTAGGATGGCCTCCTAAAATCTGTCCACCATCCATTTCAACACTGGTCAGGGACAACAGAATCAGGACTGAGGAAACAGGACAATAACAGAGCTGTGGCAGGCTTCGAAGTTTGCACCAAACTTCCTCCAGGTGGATGGATAGCAGATGTAGTGCCAGGCCTACATGCAGACAAAAGGACCCCATCAGTCAACTCCCAGTCACTGTAACTCAGCCACGCATGAAGAGTGGGGGTTTCCAGTGAAGAACCGGGCCCCTTGAGTGAACAACAGGTCTGGACTCTGTTATGCCTATTACTAAAATCTGGCCTTGTGGAAAGATTTTAGGAGACCACTCTAGTTCTAGGGACTCTGGGAGTTCAGCCAAACCAATCAAGGTAAGCATGGAAGAGTGGTCAAGGCTACGTTTTAAAAGAGCTGAGTGGAGTCAGCGGTCCACAATGAGCCCACACAGTGAAATATAGGATGACACTTAGACCATGAAGTACAAAAAAAAAAAAAAAAAAAAAAGATTGTAGGCACAAAAAACACCATCAAAATGAATCAAGCAGTTATCACACAATTTTACTTTACATATAGCGCCACATGCCCGGAAGCCTCAGAGTGCATAAAAAACTAGACATACAAACAAATAAAATCAGGGACTGAAAGTAGAGAGAGTCAAGCAGTCAGAAGACGCGCATTACTCACCGTAATAGCATTTCTGATGATTGTATCTGCTTAGATTCACATGCTGTGCATATGGTCCGACAGAGTATTGCATCTTGTCTTTCGGGGACTGAAAGGGGAAGTCGGCATAGGCGTGTCTGTAACACTATGCCTATTGTGACATGTAGTGTGCCCAAAATCCCTCACGCGCCGAGTCTCTGGTTGTATTTTTTCTGCCATGAGGGAACCCAGGCTATTGTGAGTGAATACATAAAGAGAGAAAGTAGTAAGACGTCTATGTTCCTTCCACCCGAGCAGGAAGGCAGGGTGGGCCCATGTGAATCTAAGCAGATACAATCATCAGAAATGCCATTATGGTTTGTAATGCATGTCTTCTGGTGCTTGTTAATCTTAGCATCACCTGCTGTGCATCGGCTTTCGAGCAGTACCCGGAGTTGAGGGGGTTGTGAGAAGCAATAGTAGTGAAAAGATATCTTAATACTGCTTGTCCCACCTGAGAATCAGATCTAGAATGAGTATCTAGGAAATAGTGTTTTGTAAAGGTGTGTACAGAACTCCAGGTTGCCGCTTTGCCAATGGACTCAAGGGGAACATTTTCAATGAATGCTATGGAAGCCTCAGTGCCTCAAGTAGAGTGTGCTCTAGGCTTGAAGGGCAGTTCTCTTAGCAAGAGACAAACATAGTGTGATTCATTTGACAATCCACCTTGGGATAGCTGATTTAGAGACAGGATCCCCTTCTCTACCAGCTGCCACTGAAATGAAAAACTGGTTTGTCTTCAGTGGTTTCGTTCTTTGCAGGTAAAACATGACTGCTCTAGGCACATCTAATGTGTGTGTGTTGGCTCTTTTCAGCCATGCTAGTGGGATTCTGGAAGAAAGTAGGTAGTTCAATTGATTGGTTCACATGGAACTTCGAAATGAATTAAGGCGCAACCCGAGGATGAGTGCGCAGAACCACCTTATCCATGTGGACTGTAACAAAAGGGTCTAGAACTGAAAGGGCCTGTAGTTTGCTAACCCTTCTAATTGAAGCGATAGCCACTAGGAAGGCTGTCTTATAAGTAAGCTCTTTTAGACTTGCTTTATGCATTGGTTCAAAGGGAGACCCCATGAGTTTTGGAAATACCACATTTAGATCCCATCTGCGAGCTGGGTTAGAAACGGGGGGGGAGGAATTCTTTTAACCACTTCCATAAATGCCTTAACAGGTATTTTCCACCACAACACTTTCTGTTGTGACATAGTGGAGGCTGAGAGCGCAGCTAGGTGAACGTTTAGGGAATTCAAAACCAGTCCTGAGTAACAAGTGGGTCAGGTACAATACAATGTGGGTAGGAGAGCAGTCAATAGGGTTGATGCCCTTGGTATTGCACCAGATGACAAAGCGTTTCCATTTACTGGAATAGCAATACCGGGTGTTAGGTTTCCTAGATTCCCTAAGTATGTCCATGCATCTCTGAGGGAGTTGAAGGTGTCCGAACTCTATGAACTCAAGAGGCAGGCCGCTAAATTCAGAGTTTGTGGGCATGGGTGTAGTGTCCCCCCCACCCTCTGTCCCGAGACACATGTTGTACGGGCAGGGCAACTTCATACGAGGGGAGAGGGACATCAGATGAGAGAACCAGGGTTGGCGGGCCCACATGGGAGCCACCAATATCATTTTGACTGGTTCCTGGTGCATCTTGTGTACTATCTTGTTGACCAGGGGAGTTGGTGGGGGAGGGGGGGTGGGGGGGGGTCAGGGTGGGGGTGAGGGGGAAGAGTAAACAAACTTCCCTGACCATGTTATCCAGAGCCCGTTCCCCTTGGAGCGGTTCTGGGGGTACCTGGAGGCACAGTCTTGGCATTGGGCGTTCTCCTGAGTGGCAAACAAGTCGCTCTTGGGAAGCCCCATTTTGCAAAGGCGTTGGAGACGATGTCTACGTGTAGACGCCATTCATACTCTATGAGTAGTGGGAAATCTCTGCCGAGCACGTCCGCCAGAAGGTTGAATTCGCCCTGAACTGTCGTTGGGACAGCAGGAACATCTTGTGTTTGAGAGCCCACATCCAAATGTTCTGGGACAGCTTGGAGAGCGTGTGCCTCCCAGTTTGTTCAGGTAATACATGGCTGTGGTGCTGTCTGTCAGGATCAGAACGGTCTTCCCCTGTAGCTGTGTCTGAAAAGCCTTCAGTGCTTTCAATACTGCCAATAGCTCTAACAGGTTCATGTGGTTGGACGCTACTCGTGGGGACCACACTCCATGCGCTGTCTGTTGTAGCAGATGAGCCCACCCCCCCCCACCCCGTGAGAGATGCGTCTGTCGTGAGAGTGGCTTCTACTGCAGGGGTGGTGAAGGTCTTCCCCCTTCAAGAGGTTTTCCCTCGACCACCACTGCAGGGAGAGACCGAGGGCTGGCGAGACAACTATTAGATTTTCCCATTGTCCGCTGGCCTGACACCACTGGCTGTTGAGCCACTCTTGCATGGGACGCATGAGGAACGAAATAAATGCAGGACGCCATCATTCCTAGCAGTCGCTTCAGTATGTAGCCGTCACTTCCCGCCTGGCTACATATTGAGGGATCTGAAACAGCAGGTTCTGAAACCTCTCGCTGGGAGGGGAAGACAAGGCCGTCCTTGGTCTGACTTGGAGCCCCCAGAAACTGTTTGACTTGACTGGGGGTCTAAGCTGGATTTCTTCTCGATGGAGAATCCCAGACTGAACAAGAGGTCTATTGTCTTCTGAGTGTTCAATAGGCATGTTTCGTAAGAGTCCCCTGTTATGAGCCAGTCGTCGAGGTAAGGGTAAACCGGGATGGATAGTCTGCGCAGGTGTGCTGCAGCTCCTGCCAGAAATTTTGTAAACACCCCTAGTGCCGAGGCAATGGCGAAGGGAGTACTTTGAATTGATAGTGCCTGTCCTCTATCATGAACCTTAAATATTTTCTGTTTGCTGGCAACATTGAAATATGAAAGTATGCATCTTTCATGTCCAGTGTCCCCATGTAATCCCCTGTTTCAAGAGTGGGATTACTACCTGTGCAGTTAACATACAAAACTTTTGAGGTTTGACAAATGTTCGCTGGGTGCAAGTCTATAACAGGGTGCATGGTGAGGAAGTACACTGAATAAATACCCTAGTTTACCTGAAGAATAGGGATGGCTTCTATGGCGTCCTTTTCCAGAAGTGCCTCCATCTCTTGTATCAGGATTCGCAGATGGTCGGGCGTCGTGCTTTGGGCGGTCTGAATTGTGGTTGTCAGGCGAATTCCACACAGTACCTGTGGGCGACCGTCTTGAGAACCCACTGGTCTGACGTTATCCCCTCCCATGCCAAAAGGAAAGATGTTAAGCGCCCCCCGTCTGGGGTGACATGGGAGGGGACTTGGATCCGTAGGTCCTTTCTGACCAGAGGCAGTGGCTCCCCTGGAGTTGGGGCCTCTGCCTTTCCCGCGCTGCTGTCCCCTAGGTGGATAGTTGGCAGGGGTGCTGGATGCCTGTCCTGACTTCCAGGTATTTCCCGTATTATACAGGATTTGTGTGGAATGGGATTGGCCGCAAAAGGCCCTGCAGGAACCACTTCCCCTTTTTGGCAGTCTCGAGGGCATCGTCGACTGTTTTACCAAAGAGATGCATCTCCTCAACAGGCTTATTAATAAGAGCTGCTTGGGTTTCCAGCTTGAAACCCGAGTTCCTGAGCCAAACATGCCGTTTGAGCAGGGTGCCTTGAGCTAGTGAGATCTTCCCGCCATCTCTGCAGCATCCAGAGTGTTTCTTAGTACGTTCTGGTTGACCTGCCTGCCCTCCATCACGATGGCAAGTAATTTGGTTCTTGCAGGCTCAGGCACCTCCTTCCTGCAGTAGATTCCACTGCGCATCGGCATAACTGGCCAGCAACCTAGTGTTTGCTATGCGCGTGGGAAAGGCAGCTGCCGTGGAGCTTCGTTTCCCGCAGGTGTACAGCCTTTTCGACTCCTTATCGGGAGGCGGTAACCACTAGTGAATCAGGGGTAGCATGGCCCTTAATGTAAGTAGGGTCAGTAGGTGAGCGAAATCATTTTTCCACCCTCGGATTTACTGCCCTAGTCTGGGCTAGTGTGATCAAGCAAGGAGCCAATCTCCTCTTAATGGAATTCAGAACAGGTATGGCTTGGCTGGAGGTGGACTTTTCTTTGAGGATGCCCTCCACAAAGACCTGTAAAGGCAAAGCCTCTTCGGTAGCCATTTGAAAATATTCAGCCGCCTTTCTCAAGATGGCTTTGAACGCCATCTGATTGTCCACTGGGGAAGCCTGGCGGGCCGGAGTGGAGGGAGGGGAATCCAAACATAGGCCAATCCGGATCCGGGTCGGGAGTAGGGACCGCCCATGGTTCCGTCTCAACCTGGTGAGTGTCCTTCCAGCCTCCCGTGGGATCCACCTGGTCATCCACAGTGTAGTCTTTTAGGAAGGTAGTATCCTCCTCCTCATCATCATCATAAATGTCCTGCTACGTGTCCATCTGGATCTCGTCTTTGGGGTGGATGGATGTGTATCTTCCTGAGAAGGTCCTACATTTCTAAGAAATTTAGAAGCAGGCAGAGGGAGGGTCCTCCCGAGGTCTTTTGTGGGGTAGGGTGCTCTGAAAGCGAAAAACTTCTCCAACCTGTCCATACACCCTTCAAATGTTTCTCTGGTCCATCTAGATGAACCAGAAGGGTGGAACATTTTCATTTTCCTCCCTATGGCGCCGACATTCGTCTCCAATAGAGCTAGACAAAGGCACAGGGCTCTCTACGTAGTCCTTGCGAGCATCAGGGTGCTGTGGCGCGTCTTTTGACGTGTCCGCGGGTAGCTCCTTGCGCTTTGTCCTCTCTTTAGACCTCTCCTTCAGCCCCACTACCGAAGCAATCTAGCGATGCTTACAGAGATGTCCGGCGAAGCGGGGCGATTTGGCAGTTGACTAGGAGGCCTAGGAGGTAGATTTTTCTCCTAGGGGGCTTTTGGGGGCATCGGAGCGTCAGCTAAGCGCGCTTCGATGGCTGGATGTGTTTTGGAGGTAGCGCCCTTTGTTTTAGAAGGCCCAGTCGCAAGATGCTGCTGCGGATGCAGGGAAGGCTGTTGATCTTGAAGATCAGAGAATCCAGTCGAAATTTTCGCCGGTCCTGTTGGCGCATTCGCCCGTTTCGACGGTACCGTCGAAACCGGGGTTGGGGTTGTGTGTTTAGTGTGGCGATCTTGTACGCCCCTGTCTCCGGGTGTTATCCCCATAGCGTGACTTGCATCAGGCCTAGCAGGGTCCGGGATGGGCGTGGCGGACCTGGGAGTGTCCGTCGTGAGGTCGATGGCATCCTACATGGATGCCTGGTCATCACTAGTACCCCCGTCACTTTCGGCGGGTGTGGCGGTGAGGGACGAAGATCCAGTCCGCAACATGCCGTAGGCCACCCACCGCTCAACGTGGCGCTCCTTATGCGTTTTAGGGCGCAGGAGTTTACAGGCCGCCCACCGCGCTTCGTCCTGGTCAAGGGGTAGACAATTATTGCATCTTAGAGTGCTCGTCCTTCCAAGGATATTTGGCCCTGCAAGAGGGGCAAAACCTAAATGGTGTCCTTTCCATAGCGGAAGGCAATCAAGGCGAGGACCAGACCTAGAGGGCAAAGAGGGGAAAAAGAGGAGAGAGATAGCTTAAAGGATATGGCCACCCCGACCTCACTCTCCCTACTGTGTAGGCCGGCCAAAGGGCCCGGCCACGTGGACGGCTCCACCACCGGATCGCAGGCGTCCAAAGTCCACCACACTCTCCGGCATAGTACAAGAAGCCCCGTTGAAATGACTTTAGGGGATAATCGACAAAGTCGATAAATAAGGTGATAATGTCTATTATGAAAGAGCTCCGCAATAGGGCGACCAGTAATCTGGCCGGAAAAAAAACAATCTGAGGGACCTTGGTGCGTGAGGGATTTCGGGTATACTACACGTCACGATAGGGATAGTGTTACAGACACGCCTATGCCGACGTCCCCCTTCGGTCACCGAAAGGCCAGATGCAATACTCTGCGGTTTCCACTGGATGTCGGACCATATGCACAGCATGCGATTCTAAGCAGATTAACAAGCATCAGAATGGTCCATACAGGGAAATTGTAGTCTACTTCCCAATCAAAGAAGTGCATTTTCAATGCTTTTTTGAAGCGTCACGCATGTGTTTGATCTTCGAGCCAAGGGCAGTTCATTCCAACATAATCGAGGTGCCCCGCTATCAAAACTGGCACTGCCGAATTTGAGTTCATAATGTGGAAGTGTTAAAAGATGGATATTGTTGGAACAAAGTAGTCTCTTGACCGGAGCTTACAGTAGCAGATTTGTAAGGTATTTAAGTGCTGATCCATTCAGGCTTTTATGCAGTGGGGGTCAGGGATTTGTGTAGAATCCCATTTTTCACAGGAAGCCAGTGTAGGTCTGGTCTTACTTTGGAAATATGATGGAACTGGACCAAACCATGTGCTGCCTGAGCAGGCCCGTTCTGAGAGGTTTGCAATTTGTTGATATTAGTGGTAGACTACTGTAATTGTCTCCTGGCTGTCATGTCAACTTTGGTGTTCAACAGAGCAGAGACTATCACAGCATGATTTGTCTAAGAGAGGCATGGACGAATTTGCCTCAGTAAAGAATTAAGATAAGTGCAAGAAAATTGTAGGTGTGAGGTGTGCTTGTCAAATGAGAACTGGGACTCGAGAAATACACCCACGATTTTGTCATGTGGGACTACAGGAATTGAACATCCAGCAATGCAGAAGTATTTGCATGAGGAATGAAACTTCTTTAGCCTGCTTTATATTTAGAGTGACAACAATCTAAATATAAAAAATATATACAGTCACAGTTAAAACAATGTATAAGTTACTCGTACACCTGAAATCAAATGGAAGTAGCTATGTTAAAGGATATTTATACCACGCACTGTCTCCACCGGAGTGGTCCACTGGCACTCTGGTGGTTCTGAAAGGTAAGAGGGTAGGTTAAGTTAGTAGGACTGTGCAGGAGAAAGCGCAAGAGCTGTGATGTGCTGTTGGCAGCTACAGTTCAGTTTAAACAGTTTGCTGAGCTTAGGTGTGACTTTTCGGTTTGTAGTTGTCATGTGCTGTTGTGCGAGGCTATGTGTGGTTTGTTTAGTTGTGCGGTGTAGCGAAGTACGTGTGGTTTGTTGTGCAATAATGGTATGGTTATGTTTAGAGTTTGGGAGGTGTAAACAAGGGAATTCATTTTTTAGTGGGTTGGTTAGTGGTGGCGCTCCATTGTACGTCCTCCGATTTAGACACCTGTGGTACGCGTCCATCAAGTGTTGCGTATTGTACCTAGATTTGGGACACCTAGATAGAGGGAGAAAGGCCCAAACCAGGGTAAAACAGCAAATGCAGCAACACCCAGACCCTGAGACACCTGGATGGCGGGAGAATGGCCCAAAATGGGGCACAACAGCAAATGCAGTAACATCTAGATTTGTCACATCTGGATAGAGGGAGAAAGGCATAAAATGGGGTGCAACAGTAAATGCAGTAACACTTAAAACGTATGATTTACCAAAGCAATCAGGCTAATTGCAAGATATGGCTTACAATTCAATTGTGGTTCATCACACTACAAGCAATACAGTAATATTGGGGCAATAAGAATGGTTGGTCAGTTTAGTGGGGCGCGGTGATGGGTGTACCCCCTGCCCGAGCCATGCTTACCTAGTCAGTCGCTGCTGGTTGACGGCTGCAGGCTCTACTGGCTAACACTAGCCAACACGATCTAGAGTTGCTTCTACAAGAGCTGCCCTTTGCCTCAGAGCTCTTAGCCGGAGGGGGCTGCAACTGGCAGTCGGGCTGCCCTACGGGGATCAAGTAGGATAGAATGCCCCATAAGGGGTGGGCGGGGAGGGAGGTGGGAAGGGTACAAAGGCTATGAAGCTGTGAAACGGTGAAAGTCACACATGTTTATATTAAAACAAGTGCTTGGGAGCACCAGATCTTACAAATGCTCACCCAAGGCCCAACAAATGGAAATGGTTGTGTGTTCTGGGGTTTTGGCAAAACAATTAAAAAACTCGAAGTGAGCACAATTTTACTGAAAACAGGGGGATGCTGGCCTCCTCTTGCCTCGCTGCACGATGGAAGTGGAGTGGCAGGTTGCAACGGGGTTAGGTTTTCCTGCCGTTGGATCCAGTAGAAGATGCCCAGGAGCTCGGGTGCAAGCAAGTTTACGGTCGGGCCCAGGGGCTGAGTGTAACCCTTTCCAGTAGATAAATGCATTAGGCACCGATACAGGACTCTTCAGGACACTACCAGAGGGGAAGGCCAGTTCCAGCGACAGAAGGGTCGAAAAGCACCAGCAAGGGTCTTCTGAGACTAGGTAATCCAGTCACAAGTACAGCCGCAAGAAAGGTCGCTAGGTCTCTGAGATGCATCCCCGGGTCTTCCATCGTCTGCACAGCTGCACAGGATACTGGACTCTCTTCTGATCTGTTGGAATGGCTGCAGGACTCCTCAACCTAAAGTCAGGCGGGTAATCAAACAGCCCTCTAATAGAAAGGATCTGCATCACTCATGCACACCAGCAGTGGTCCAATCAGGGAAAAATTGTAAATTACTCACTGTAGTGACTAATGTACTCCTAATCCATAGTCCCCTTTACTCCATACTGCATGGGTGTCCCTCGCTAGGTACGGGAGACAGAACCTTTTTCACCAGAAAAAAACCTTCCCCTTTAAATTTATAGGAGCAGCCCTGGGAGCATGCGCTCCCCTGACTCCAACCACTGGCGCCACTCCTCAGTTCCCATAGACACGTGGACAATATTACCATTGCCTAATGACACCAGTTTTATTGGGGGGTATGGGGGGGATGGTGGGACATATGGAGGAAAGGAGACTAGGAGTATGTTAGTCACTACGGTGAGTAACTTATAATTACTTCTCCATCCTGTCCCCTTTCCTCCATACTGCATGGCCGATTGTTAGGGAGAATTCTCTCTTTACGCTGAATTTCCTAACCTAGTGAGTCCCTCAGCAGCTTTGCTGGATTTCTGGAGTTTGTTTTTTCTCCTGCCAAGAGTGAGACTCTTTCTCCCACTCTTGGACAGGATTTAAGGTGTTCCTTTGACTGTTAATGTGTTTTATGGGCTATGGGGTCCTTTACTCCATAGGGTCTCATGTGTTTTTAATATGTGTGTTACACAGCACCCTCCGTGCAGTAACACAGGGGTGTCATAGTGACACCCCACCATAGACTCCATACCCTGGGACAGACTACTGTCTCCCAGGGCATGTAAAGTCACCATTGGCTTTACTAGTCCCAAATTATTAACAGAAACCAGTACAAACCATCATATTGTGGACGTACTGGTCGGGGCAATTCGATTGCCCCGGGGTCTGTTGGTCGAGGGGGCACGTCTCCGTCCGCCCTGATCGAGTTTTGGCTGGTGGCAGTGGATACTACTTTTTATATTCGACCGCGAATATATCCCTATGGGATTTTCCCATTGTTCGAGGTTACCAACTTTAATTATTTAATTCTCATAGCCTCGAACATACCGCCAGTTTATTTATTTATTAATTTGAAGGTTGGTATTTTTTGCCAGGACTCCATTCTAAAATGGCGTTTGTGTTCTCTTCTGTGACTCCAACCCAAGTCGAGCCCTTTGTTGCACTTTTTGGCGGGCTTCTCCACAGAAGCCTCCAAAAGTGGTGCCACTCTGTCTGGGTACCACAGGGGGTGTGGGAGGGGGTTTAGGCACCCTGGACTGAGTTACCTTGGTAACTCAAGTCGCACTCTTGTGTGATTGGCCCAAGCTGTGAGCCGGCCGGCTCACCACTTAGCATGTTTGATTGACAGCTAGGCTGAGTGAATGGAGGTGTGCTGCATAAAAGCAGGGCTTTGGGGACTGGAACTTCAGAAGTCGCCACAGGACCTGAGAATCAGACGAGGGAGAAGCTGAGCCGACCTACCACGACGACACCACCGGTGGAGCCCTGCGGAACCGACTCACCACTTCCCGAAGACAGAGAAGATCTCCCGGATGAAGAGGCTTCTTCCCCTGACTGGTGGGCACAACCAGTTTACTTTCTTCTCTTCGCATCCCAGGCCGTCTTGTGGTCGAATTGCCCGTGCCAAGCACCCCGGCAACCGGATAGCCAATTACCACTGGACTGCGAATAAAAGTACCGCGCCTTTTACCTGAACTCCACGGCTGGTTTCTTCCCTGGCAGTGCAACGGACTCCTGTCTTCCTCCCCAACGAGATCCCCTCTTCCCCCGGACGAAGCACCGACTTGCATCTGCTGCCAGGAACAACTGCCCCCCGCTGGAGTATTCTCACCACTAAGTTACCGTGTCCGCCAGGCCTCCCTTTTTAAAGATTGCTACAAGGTAATAATAACCCCTTAACCTTCTGGACTGGGCTGGCCGCCTTGACCCTCAAACTGGTCCCTTTCTTTTGGTCCAACTCTTTTTGAACCTTTGCAAGACTCTTGTGCACTGCAACCGTGTGACCTAGGACATATTTCGTTTTGATCCTCTTAAAGTGGATCCGGCCTACTGAACTCACAGTTTTACTTTGCCTTCCTCTCTTGTTGTGTTAAAAAAAAGTGTTGGGATCTGTTTCAGTTTATACTCTGCTTTTCTCTCCATGTTAAAACGAATTACTAGAGTGCCATCTGCGTTAAGCGCTCGCGGCTGTCTGGAAATAAGTGGGGCTTTACTAAAGAATTGTCTAATATTCTTTTAAGGGAGTGTATATCTTTTAGTGACCGTGTTTTTGAATTGCGGACTATTAGTGCCTGTGTATTTTTCTAGATGTGGTTTTAAATAAATAAATTATATCTCTTTTACACCAAGCTCTGGTCAGTGTTTACTTGTTCTACTGTGTTTTTTTGACCTATTGTGAATACTCTGTATACTGCCTAACTCTTCTTGATGGAAGTCTGACTGCTCAGCCACAGCTACCAAGGGAATCTGTGTGGTACAGACTGCTACCAAGTGGGTTTACTGCCAAACACCTGTAGTCTTAAATCTTTTGCAGTGGTCCCAGGGGGAACTGCACAGGTCTCTGCCTAACAGCGATTACAACTGAATGCAGCCCCAGGGTGGAGAGGTGACCCACTTTAAGACACAAAGTTCCTTAATACTGCCTGTCCGAAAGCCGCGTCTGATCTAGAGCCGTCATCCAGACAGTAGTGCTTGCAGAAGGCGAAGGAGTGGCCCACGTGGCTGCCCTGCTGATAACCTGCCATGGGACGTGCCTCTGGAATGCGACCGCCATGGCCTTGGCTCTGACAGCATGGGCATGCATGTTAGCTGGAAGCGGTTTGTGCTGCCCCTCATAGGGCTCCTTAATGGCAGATACCATCCACCTTGCTATAGAGGCCTTAGACACTTGATAACCTGGCCTTGACCCTCCGCCAAAGGTGATAGAGAGCATCCGACTTGCGGAAGGTCTTAGACCTGTCCAGATAAAATCTCAGAGAAGCCTGACATCCAAACAGTGCAGGACACCCTGAGCATCGTCCTTTGGATCCGCAAAAAAAGTAGCTAAGACAATCTCCTCATTCCGATGGAAATAAGAGACTACTTTAGGCAAGAACGCTTGGAGCGTTCTCAGGACCACATTATCTCTGTGTAAGGTAGTGTACGGTACTGAAGCCACTAGTCCCTGGATTTCGCTACGTGCGGATGCAAGACCCACCAAGAGACCTGTTTTAATGGTGACCAGCCTGATGTCCGCGGACGCCATGGGTTCGAAAGGTTTGTATGCCAGGGCACCCAACCCTACATTAAGGTCCCACACATGGTGTGGTTTATTGATCGGCAGGTAGAGCCTGGTGAGGTCCGCCAGATGTCGCTTAACCACCGGGTTGGAGGAAGAAAAGACCTCCTCCTCCGAGTTCCTGTAGGCTCCTATGGCTGCCAGGTAGGTGCAGCATGTGTATGTGCCCCCCCCCACACCTCCCCAGTGTGCAAGGTGTGCAGAGAAGGATAGCACGTCATCCAATGTGCAAGTAAGTGGGTCGATCCCCTTACTGCCCAGTGACAGAACCTAGTCCATTTACTTACGTACTGGCTTCTAGTAGCATGGCTCCTAGCGCCACAAATGAAGTCTAGGTTAGCCTGTGACAGACTCGGATGTTTCAGTGTGACCTGCTCAGGAACCACGCTGCAAGGGCAAACTTCTGACGGGCTGGGTGAGGTGGATGACCGTGCCCCCCCCCTGCTGTTAGAGGAGGAGAGGCGGACCCAATGGCAGGTGAATGGAGGCCTGTCCGAGAGACTGAGCAGCTCGAGAACTATGGTCTCGCCAGCCACCACGGAGCTATCAGAAAGATGCTGAGGTGACATGATTCCCTCATCTTATCTCAGATTGCCCTGTGGACCAGGAGAGTGGGAGGAAATGCATATGCCGTCATTCTGTTCCACTGTATCTGGAACGCGTCGCCCAGGGAGCCGGGGCTTGGCTCTGCCAAGACACAAACTGCGGGCACTTCCTGTTGAACCAGGTGGCAAAGACATCCACCTAAGATACCCCATCTGCTGAGGATCCCCAGCAGGACCGGATAGTTCAATTGACATTTGTAATTGTCTGCTCCCAGTCTGCTGAGCCTATCCGCCTCCAGGTTTGACTCCCCCGGGATGTGGATTGCACTCAAGTAGATGTTCTCCAGGCCCCACTCCCACATGCTGACCTGTAGATTATACAGCAAGGGGGACCTGGTGTCACCCTGCTTGTTGATGTAAAACCTGCTGGTGGAGTTATCCGTTTGAATGAGGACCACCTCGCCACAGATGAGCGGCAGGAAAGTCTTGAGGGAGCTAGATGGGTTTCAGCTCCAGCCAGTTGATTATTGGCCTCCTGCTCCTGAAGGGACCAGACGCCACGGACGCTGTGGTTGTCCAGCTTAGCGCCCCAGCTTTCCAGGGAGGAATCTGTCGTGATGGTGACTTGCGGTGCTGCCTGCCGGAAGGGCTTGCCTGTTCGCAGTTTGCAGTCCGTGGACCACCAGGCACGGTCCTGGTGGAGAAAGGGAGGAACGCCATCAAGCTCCGCTTGGGAGGCCCGCTCCCGATTCCAAGAGGCTGTGAAGTGCAGCTGTAATATCCTCATCTTGAGTTTCGTGTGGGGTACAGTCAGTAGGAACGCTGCCATGATACCCAATAGATGCTGGTACCACCAGGCTGAGGTCACCTCTCTGCTGAGAAAATGACCTGTGGCCCTCTTTATGGCCGTGATTTTGTCTTCTGAGGGGAAAATTCTCTCAGAGCTAGTGTCCCAGATGAGGCCCAGAAAGGCCAGGATCTGTGTAGGCTGCAACCGAGACTTCTTGAGGTTGATAGAAAAACCCAGTTTGTGGAGTGTGATCATAACGGCCGAGGAGTGTGCTGAACCGCCTCCTGGGATCTTGCCCTGACGAGCCAGTCATCCAGGTGCGGGTACACATGGTGGCTTTGGGCCCTGAGAAGAACAAATTACTTACCAACTGGAAACGTTCTTTCGACTGGATGTTCCTCCAACGTATTCCTCATCTTTAACATGTAATGTCCACAGCTGTGCTGCTTCGGAAATTTATCAGCAGAGGGCATCCTGCGTCGAATGTTATAAGTAACACGCACAGCGCCCGTAGCCTCAGTTCATGTTTTTTTCCCTCCACAATGTGTGACATACCCCCACACAATGCTTCCTTGATTGCACATAGCCTTGCGGGAAAGCAAGCTGCAATAGCACAGGAAATTCTTCAGAGGGGCAGGCTGGGAGGGCGATGAGGAATACGTTGGAGGAACATCCAGTCAAAAGAACGTTACCAGTAGGTAAGTAACTTGTTCTTCGAATGGATTGTGTCCTCCAATGTATTCCACATCTTTGACAGACTCCCAAAGCAGTATCAGCGATTGGAGGAGGCAGAAGAATTTAGATATACCCAATTAGATGGCAGAATAAAGCACTGCTTTACCAAAGGCCATATCTTGGCCATGGAAACTATCCAGGGAGTAATGCTTGACAAAGGTGTGGATGGAAGACCACGTTGCAGCATCACATGTTCTTAACAGGAACTCCACGTTGCAGGGTTGTGGATGTAGCCACGCCCCTGGTGGAGTGAGCTCGCAAACCCTCAGGAGGGTCCTTGCCAGCCAATCTTTAACATTCAGCAATAGTGAGGATAATCCACCTGGACAAGGTCTGTTTGGTAACAGCCTGGCCCAATCGGTGTCCAGTATACCCCACAAAAAGTTGATTGTCCACTCTGTCCCTGGACATCCTCGAAATATAAAAGCTCAAAGCTTTCCTAGGGTCTAATCTATGGAGTCTCTCCTCTTCCTTACTAGGATGAGGAGGATAGAAAGCAGGAAAAAGCACCTTCTGGCTCAAATGAAACTCAGACACTACCTTAGGTAGGAAGGAAGGACATACTCTCAGTATAACCCTATCCTTATGGAACAAAGCAAAGGGTGGCTTAGACTAAAGTGCCTGCAACTCGCTCACTCTGCAAGCAGATTTAACTGCAATCAAGGAAACCATCTTGAAGGTCAACGGTCTCAAAGGATAAGAGTGCAAAGGTTCAAACGGAACACCCATAAAGAATTTCAAGACTAAATTCAGATCCCAAACTGGCACCTGAAAAGGGGATGGCGGTAACACATTTGTGAGCTGGGTAACTTGAGAAACTGGGTAATCAAAGGAATGTTAAAGTAAGAACATTCTTCAGACGAGCACTTGAAGCGCTGCCAGGTAACGCTTGTGGGGCAAAAAAAGGAAGAAAGAACCATCAGAATGGAACACTGAAAAGGATCGACATTGTGTCCTCTGCACTAGTCGCAAAACTTAAGCCAACAGCAACGGTACAGGGATTTGGTTGCTGGACGCCTGGCCGAAAGCAACACCTCCATCGCGTTATCCGTGAGGTCCCAATCCTTATATCTCAACCTTTCAGAAACCATGCGTGAAGGTTGAGAATCTTGACCTCTGGATGGAGAACCCGACCCCCCCGCACACGCGAGAGAAGATCCTCTTTGGGGAAGCCGGCGGAGGCAAGATGGACATTTCTAGATGGTCCGGCTACCACACACTCCTGGCCCAATCCGGAGCAATAAGGATCATGCGGGACCCGGAACTCCGCAACCTCCTTAGAAAATGAGGAACAACGGGGATCGGAGGAAACGTGTACAGAAGTGGAAATGATCAATCCACGACGAATGCGTCCCCTAAAGCTCCTCTCTGAAGAAATTCCCTTGAGCAATATGTCTCGCACTTTCGGTTGGTACCGGTCGCAAACAGATCCACTTGAGGGGTTCCCCAAAGGGTGAATGTTAGGACAGTTTTTCTGAAGTCCAACTTCGTAAAACCATCAACTGAGGCAGTACAAGACTCCACTCTTAGTATAAGGCTGTACCACCCGAGTTCATGGTAGTGCAGACAGAGCAGCCAGGCTGGAGGGAGAGGGGGCTGTAGAACTAGTACAAATGAAATTGTCATACAAATGATCCAAAGAAACAATGCAACACTATGTATGTAAAAATAAAGGATTTATTTAAATACCAGTAGGCCCAGATAAATCTAGGGGTAAGTAAGCACTAAAACATTAAATGAAACCACAGTATAAAAACACTATACTTGACAGTACACAGACCCAAGTATAGACCTTATTTGAAGTACCCAACAGTAGTTCTAGGGAATTCAAAACCTTTTCATACACATCCAGTATAGGTTAAGCCTATTCTTGGGGAGTAAAAACCAATGGTTACTTTTTACAATTACATTCAGTAACGCAAGGGCAGTAGACCCTTCCAGTTGTATAATGATTCTTAGTACAAATCACTTAATCAGTCAACTAGACAATATACTTTTGGTGAATAGTGGAACACTTATTCTAGGTGCAGTCAAAACTAATAACTACTTTTGTCCTAAGTTATACTAGGGGAGTAAAACCTAAGGATGTAATATACAATTACAGGTGCTTTTGAAATCAGGGAACCCCAGATTGAGGTAAGCAGTAACTATTGCAACTTAGTTTGGATGGCACACAGCTAACACAAGTTAAGTAAAACCCACATACTTTTTTAAACCTAACAATGAGGGGGAAAGTAAAACCCAATGTTACACTTTACTGAATGACTCAAAGGTATTCTAGGTAGGCAACAACCTAATGTAGACTTATTCTGGACAGGCTAGCAGCAAGTCGGGAAGCAAGACCCAGTTAGGGACACACATACAATTATCCTCAAAGGACTAATCTGGTGATACCAACACTTTACTTTTGGGAAGAGGCACAACCTAATCAGAGGAGAGTAAAATAACTAAACATCTACTTTCTATTAGACTGGCAAAACAGTTGCTAAGGAAGAAAATATATTGACCATACTTTTCAGAATAGTGCATCACACATTCAAGATCAGTAAGAACTTTTGTAACTGTTCACTCTTAGAATTACAGTTACCAACAAACTCTTCACAAGTACATTTTTAAACACTTATTTTCTTTTCAAGGCAGAAGTCCCAATCCCTTGAAAGTCTTTCCCTTATTCTTGGAGCATGAGTTTTCTCAGTGGCAGAAGGGGGGTCACTAGGATCTAGTTACCAAAAGGCAGTGTCAGAATAGGTTCTTAAGAGTTCCTTAGGAAGATTGGCCAAACCGGTGAGTACTTTACTTCTAGGCTTAGAAGAGGGTCCAGGGGCTTCTCAGAAGACACCCTAGCAGGATTCTAGCAGTGGGACTGGGTGCACTGGATGAGAGGCCTCCTCATCACAGAAAACAACCCACAGCTACACAGAAATCCTAACAGGCTTAAGGTAAGTAACACACCCAAGCAAACACAGTACCTCAGCATTGAAAAAGGTTTTGCTGCAAGAGAACTTCAGGGTCTGCAGCCAAATACCTGGTCAGTGGATTCCTTGTCGTGGAGACTGAAAACAACACCTCAGAAGGGACTTTGCAGCAGGGATGGATGGCTCTAGGCAAGGTTTCCCTCGTGGCTGAATGCGGTTCTGCAGATTTGGCACCTTTTCAAGGAGTACAGAAGAAGACAGAAAATCGCGGTTGAATTCTTGTCATTACAAAGGTCCAGCAATCTGTTGTGGGGACTTTTCGGACTAGATGTGTGTCTCCGGAGATCCACCAGGATGCCCACGAAGTTTCAGCGAGATTCGGAAGACTGTGCACCGCACAATGGCTTGAGGTCCCAGGGTATTGAGGTATTGCAGCAACGCCACGTTGCAGCAATGCGTGGCGTGGCTGGCTTAAAATGCATGTCTTCTTGAGTCTAGTGGGTCTTACCAGGCTCTGGGTCGAGTCGTCGTTTTTGGAGTCCCCAGGTCCATTGGAAGGAAGGGCTACAGCAGGCTCTGGCTAGCTGGAAATAATTTCAGCCGCGTTTCCTTCATCGTCCTCTTCGGTTTCGGTTCCAGTCATCAACTTTTCTTCAGCTTCCAGGCTCGCAGTATTTATCAGGAATTACAACACAAGCTCTGCATTCTCTCCCTGCATTTTACAAGAAGGGGCGGTCTGGTTGTCTAGTCAGGACACCAGCCCCCCCCCCCCCCCACTGGAATTCGTCCCCATTCAAGCAAGGCGTAAAGCAAAGGGCTGGGGCGTTTTGGACTCCTCCCTCACTTCCTGCTCTCACAGATAGACTGGAGCCAGGACAGGGAGTCCAGGGGACTCCCGCCAAAGACAGAAATCGAACGAAGGCACAAGAAACGACCAGAAACACTAAAATGGCAAAAAAATAAGAAAGGGGCCATTTTGGTAAAAATTGACACCCTTAGGTCCCTTTACTGCAGCTGTGAACACAGCACGCGGTAAAGGTGCACAAAATTAATACAAGTTATCACTGCCACCAGTCATTGAAGGTAAGCTTGTCACTAACAGAATTATTACAGGTTTAGTGTGAAAGGGGATACATTGCATCTCCCCAGCACTCCACATAAGGTGGGGTGTGCTGGTTTCACTTAACAAGATGTAAAAGGGAACCAAAGCTCCTTTCTACCCTTGGGAACTGTAGTTCACTCAAGGTTAGCACAAGAAGGTTAAAAGGGGCGCCCCTAGGGCAACCCAGCAACAACAGGCACTTATTGCCAATAAGTTGATAACGAGGATAACTTTAAAAAGAAACTATGGAGAGTCTTAAAAATGACACCCATAAAAAGAGTTTGAGATGAGTGGGGAAAAAGGTTCACACTTACTGAGGTATTAAGGAAATATATCCCACTAGTAAAGCAACAAGTTGGGAAGATTTACCAGTTCTGTGAAAATCTTACCTAACAGGCTACGTTGACAAAAATGGCACCCATGGGTGCTTTATGTGGCTGCGAATGCAGCCCGAGGTAAAATCCCATAATGGTAGTAAAACGTAAACCACTGCCACCAGCCATTCAGTGAGGAAACGGTAACAAACATGTTACATGAGAAGCTAGACAAAGGGGATACTAAGTAACCCCTCCAGCACCCTATTGTAAGATACTGTGGGCTGGGTCTAGAAAGTTACAAATGCAAGTAAAGTCAATTTCACTTCACTGCTCTGGGAAACAGTAGTTTATCCCAGAGAAGGTATTTAAACCTTTGGGAAATCTGAAAGACTTCCCTGTGTCACTGCACTGAAGCTGCTGTGCGAGACAATGTAAAAGATGATGCCTATGGAGTTTGTCTAGACTCCACAAACCAAAGAAATAGTGTACAAAATCACATTAAAATACGAGAGTGGGAAAAAGGGTCTCACTCTCTCCAGGTTAAAATAATCAAGTCCTCAAAATACAGCAAAGTACCTGGGGTCTCTAAGGTAGAGGGAATTGGCACATTTCTGAGAATTCTCTTTAACAAGGTGCAGCGATGCAAGAGGCTAAAGGACTATGTCATTGAAAGAGGCGCTGCAATACTGCTCTCCAAACTCTTGCTTCTGACTCGTTCTGCCCTTCAATGCAGTAGTGCTTCATGAAGGTGTGCGGCACTGCCCAGGTAGCCGCTTTGCAGTTGTCAGCTAGCAGGACTTTGGTCCACAACGCTGCCGATGAACCCATCACTGTTGTTGAATGACCTCGAATTGGCCCTTGTAGGGGTCAGTTTGCTTTTTCATGGCACTTTGCAATAGCAGACGTAACCCATAGGGCTATGCTCCGATTACAGATGAGTGGACATCTGTTTGGAGGACCAACAGCTACAAACAATTGCAAAGAGTCAAAAAGTTTTTGTTCTGTGCAGGTCAAACTTTAGGGCCTTGCGGAAGTCCAACAAGTGCAGAGCTTTTTCCACTAGAGTGGATATATTAGCAAAGAAAGCCGGTAGCACTATGTTCGATTGTAAATGGAATTCTTTAAGTACTTTTGGTATAAAGCAATGATTCGTTTTCAAGGCTACTTTCTTAGACTTGAAGCAAAGGTATGGTTCTTTTATTGATAGCAAATGTTACTGCTAGTAGAAAAATCATCTTCCACGATATGCAACTAATAAGGGCAGTGGCCATGGGCCCAAAGGGCAATTTCCATTAGTGCGGTGAGGACTGTATTTAGACTCCATTGAGGTGGCAGTTTCATTTCAGGTGGGTGTGTGAAAAAGGCCTCTCAAAGTGCTTAACCATCCTTGCACTATAGAGGGGAACTCGGTCATCTTTTATGTTATATCTGAAGAGTGAGGCTAAATACACTTTAATGGATGAGTGCGAAAGACCCTACTTTGCCAGTTGCAACAAATATGACAACAGATGTGGTGCAATGTTGAGGCTCACACTGTTGAGTGCACCATCTGCAAAAATGCATCCACATGTATCTAAAAGACTTGTTTGCAGAGTTTGCTCTAGCTGCATTGAGGAGGTCTTTACAATCCTGTGGTATTGGAGTAGAACTTCCATGAAATCAGAAGCCACGCTTTTAGGTGGAGGGATCGTGGTGAAGGACTTGTTGCTTGCATAGTGAATCTGGTCCGGTGCTTTTTTTCCCCCAGTGATTTGGGTTGGTCTTAAGCAAGAAATTATAAGTTACTCACCGTAGTGACCAACGTACTCCTAGTCCATAGGACCTTTTCCGCCATACTGTATGGGAGTCCCTCGCTAGGGATGGGAAACAACCTTTTTCACCATAATAAATGGTGTTCCCTTTAAATTTAGATGCGTGTGGGGGGGGGGCTGTCCTGGGAACATGCGCTCCCCTGGCCCCGCCCATCGGCGCACTCCGTCCCCTTTGACACATCGACAATATTACAATGCCTAATGACGCAGGTTTAATAAGGGGGAGGATAGTGGGGCGTATGGAAGACAGGGGAGTATGGACTAGAATTAAGTCACTACGGCGAGTAACTTACAATTACTCTCCTATGTGCCGTCCTCCTTCAGCCATACTGTATGGGCGATTACAACTAAACGCAGGCCCAGGGAGGAGAGTTGCCCCTCTAAGAAGACAAGTTCTTCAAAACTAGTGGGCCAAATGCTGCGTCAGATCTGGCGCTGACATCCAAGCAGTAGTGTTTGCAAAAGGCAGAGGGGGCAGCAAAGTAGCTGCCTGCCGATCGTCTGCCATGGGACAGGTCTTTGGAAAGCCACAGCCGTGGCCTTGGTTCTGATGGCAAGGGCATGCATGCTTGCCGGCAAAGGCTTGTGCTGCCTCTCATCCGTCTCCTTGATGGATATAACCATCCACCTTGTTATGGAAGCCTTGGAGGCGTCACAGCCTGGCTTTGACCCACCAAATGTGATCAACAAGGCATCCGATTTACGGAAACTCTTCCTCCGGGCCAGATAAAAACTTAGAGCACGCCCGACATCCAGACAGTGCAATATCTTCTGAGCTCTCTCCTTTGGGTCTGCAAAGAATGTTGTGAGTACCATCTCCTTGTTCAGGTGAAAGGAGGAAACTACCTTAGGAAGAAAGGCAGGGTGCTTTCTAAGCACCACCTTTTCTCAGTGAAATGTTGTATAGGGATCTGAAGCCAGCAGGGCCTGAATTTCGCTGATACGGCGTGCCGATGTAAGGCCCACCAGTAGGGCCGTCTTAATGGTAACCAGTCTGATGTCCGGGGACACCATGGGCTCAAAGGGTTTGTGCGCCAGGGTGACCAGCACCACGTTAAGGGCCCACACCGGATGTTGACATTTGACAGACTGATATAATCTGGTTAGAGCAGCCAGGTGTCCCTTAACCACTGGATTGAAGGATGAAAAGATGTCTTCACCAGAGTTCTTGTAGGCCCCTGTGGCCGCCAGATACGTACGGCAGGCGTCTACCTGCACACCTGAATGAGCCAGATGCGCTGAGAAAGAGAACATTGTCCAACAAGCATGTTAATGAATCAATCTTTGTTTCTGCCCAGTGACAAAACCTGGTCCACTTGCTCTTGTACTGACTCCTGTTGGAGTCGCTTCTAGCCCCTTGAATGATAGCCAGGTTATCCCGTGACAGGTGCAGATGCTTCAGGGTAACCTGTACGGGAACCAAGCTGCGAGGGCTAACTTCTGCACAACAGGGTGAACCACTGTGCCCCCTTGCTGGGAGAGTAAGTGGGCTGGGCCCACCGTAAGGTGTATCGGGGGCTGATCAGACAGACTGAGAAGTTCCAAGAACCAGGGTCTCGCGGGCCACCATGGCACTATCAAGATAAGCTGGAGGCTCCGACTCCCTGACCCTGCAGATGACCTTGTGAACCAGGGGAGTGGGGGGGAAAGGCATCTGCGTTCATGTTCCAAAGGATCTGCAATGTGTCGCCCACCGAGTCACTGACCTGCCCCAGCCAGGAGGCAAACTGGGGGCATTCCCTGTTGAACTGGTGGCGAAGAGGTCCACCTGAGGGTGGCCCCACCTGCGAAAGATCACCTGGAGGATTTCTTCGTTCAACTGCCACTTGTATTTGTCCATCCCCAGCCTGCTGAGCCTGTCCGCCTCCAGGTTGGATTCCTCAGGAAGGTGGACCGCTGACAATTGAATGATGTTCGACAGTGCCCACTCCCAGGTGTTGATCGAAAGCCTGCAGAGAGGCGAAGAACAGGTACCGCCCTGCTTGTTGATGTAATACATGCAGGTGGAGCTGTCAGTTTGGATGCAGATCGATTTGTTGGTGATCATGGGGAAGAAAAGATTTCAGAGCAAGCCAGATGGCCATCATCTCGAGCCAGTTGATGTGTTCCAGCTGCTCCCGATGAGACCACACTCCACAGACGCTGTGGTTGTCCAGGGTAACCCCCATACCTCTAGGGAGGAGTTTGTGGTAACTGATCTGTGATAAAGGCTTCCGGAATGGGCTGCCTACCAGCAGATTGGTGTCTGTACCCCACCAGACTAGGTCCTGGTGGAGATGCTGTCGTATGCAGACTGGCTCTGCCTGAGAGTACTTCTCCTGATTCCATGAAGCGTAGAAATTTAACTGCAGCCTCCTCATCTTGAGCCTGGTATGTAGCACTGCAACGAGACACTGCCATTATTCCCAGCAGGTGTTGGTACTGCTCTGCTGAGGAAATACCTCGTAGCCCTCTCGATTGCTGTGATCTTGTCCGTTGAGGGGGAAGATCCTCTAGGTCCTTGGATCCCATACAAGACCCAGAAATGTCAGTCTACATGGGCAGTAACTGACTTTTTGAGATTGATAGAAAATCACATATCCTATAGTGTGTGCATGAGAGTGGAGGCCATGTGATGTACTGCATTCATGGACCCGGCCGTGACTAGCCAGTTGTTGAATTATGGATTAATGTAGTGGTCTTGCGCCCAGAGTAGAGCTGCCACGGCGTTCATTAGCTTTGTAAAGACCCCTGTGCCGAGTTGAGTCCAAAGAGTAGAACTCTTATAAATAAGCATTTACAGATAATATACAGAAGGAGTCAATTAACAAGTAAAACTACAGTTTCACATTATGTGGACATCAATATTACATATGTTCAGCAGAAAGGAGACGGTATGCCTGAGCATAAGGGCGGTTAGCGAGCAGTCTGAATGAAGGGGTGGTCATGGGCAGATAACCAGGCTTTGGTTTGCCTTTTGAACGCTGGGAAGGAGGGTTCTGCTCCGAGAGGGTTAGGTAGTGAGTTCCAGAGTTTCGCTGCCAGGACTGGGAAGCTGATCCCCCCCCCCCCCCCCTAATCTTTGGAGGTTGAAGTGGGGTATAGGGAGGCATTTAAACTGGGCGCTTCTGAGGGGTCTGTTAGAGGTGTGGATAGTGAATCTATTGGCCAGGTAACTAGGTTCTTGGTTGGCGATGCATTTATGAGTTAGTGCAAGAGTTTTTAGAGATACTCTGCGTTACTGATAGCCAGCGGAGACTGTGGTGTCAGAAATGTGTTGATTCCTAGGGATGTTTAATGCAGCTCTAATAGCATTGTTTGAATAATCTGTAACTTATTGAGGTAACATTGGTTAGTACCAAGATAGAGGGCGTTGCAATAGTCTATTTTAGAAATTACCAGAGTCCTGGCTAATGTGGTACAGTTGGCTGGTGATAAGAAAGGGCGGCAGGCTGTAAAGAGCTTGCACGTATACGCTGCTGCAGAGGATACTGCTTTAGTTTGCCTGGAGAGGGAGAGGGTGGAATCGATATAAATGCCTAGGGTTTTAGTGTCCTTTGTAAGTGTGTCAGCTATATGATCACCAGTAATGGGTATGAGTATCTGGGTGTCATACGCATAGTTGGTGTAGGTGACACCCAGATAATCCAGAATATCAAAGTGTCGCTTTGTAAACAAATAATGTGTGGGAGAAACGCGCAAATGTGACAGGTGAAGGTTCAGCAGCTGCAGAAAGGGAGAAGACCCTCATAGACCTGTTGTCCAGGAAGGAGCCGATCCAAGCCGTAGCCTTGTCAGAGAAGTGGGCTGTTAGTTTGAGGTGTCAGCAAAGGATTTGGCGATTTACTAGGTCAAATGCCGCAGATAATTCGAGGAGGAGAAGAAGGGCAAGTTTACCCTCATCTTTAATGTCCTCAATCTGTGTTTTAAAATAAATCAAGGCAGTTTCAGTTCCATGACGTGGACGGAACCCCGATTGTCTAAGTCCCAGGAGTTTGTTAGTTTCCAAATACTCTTCGATCTGCAGATAGGCCGCTCGATCAAGAATTTTCTTGCCTAGACCGTCTCTCTCCTGGAAGAACCAAAAGCCTCCACAGGCCCGACCCTTGCCTGAGCGCTGGTGAGCCTGGCTGTAGTTCTTGGGTGTATATTTTGTTAAAATAGACAAGGATTTAGTTGTCTGGGAGCTATTCTTTTTCTTTTCTAGTTCCTCATCGGTTGTCGAGGGGAACAAGTCGCCCCCCTGAAATGGCAGGTCGAGGATGCGTTCCTGCACATCTGGGTTGAATTTTGTAACCTTGAGCCAAGCTGTCCTCATGTCGGTGGCGATACAGATGGCTCTGCCAGAGGTGTCAATGTGGGCTACCATAGATGCCATGATATCCTGGGCCACAATCTTCGCCTCTGCAAAACTCATCCTTGATCCGTGCCTGGCTGTGGGCAGGAAGCTCTGGAACAAAGCCTGTAATCTCCTGCCACAACTTTTGATTAACAGCAGCCAACAAGGCATCAGCGTTGGCCTGACGCAGGTGGATCGTGGCATTAGAGTGGATATTTTTGCCAAACGACTCCAACAGTTTTTCCTCCTTCCCCAGGTTTGGAATATAGCAAAGCCGCTGCTATAAAAAGAGGAAAGTGGCTGGGGGTGCACCGACAGTAAGAGGGAATCCCCCTCAGTCCACCAGTATTTGGTGTTAGGCAAGATTGTGCGTAGTACCCTTTGGGTGAACTACAGCAACCTTGACCTCCTGGCAAAAGGAATCCAACCTTTGGTAGAAGTCTGTACTACACAGGTTGGTAGTGTGGCTGAGCAGCCAGGTTTATCTCAAGAGGGGTCAATGTGAGCAGTAGGGTTGTAACAGTTTCACAGTGACAGTTATTCAAATAAACATTTCCACTCAAGGTCGCTAGGTTAAACAATTAATAATTTATTTAAGTTATATAAGACTTCTTTAGAAGGGAGAAAAACCTGCAACAATTATAGTATACTTCCAAATACACTTAGTTTCTCTACATCAGATGATACCCATTGGGGATGGCACACAGACACTTCCTATACCCTCAGGTGACAAATAGTTGGGACACTAGACATTGATTTATCACTGGTACATTTAGAGCAATACTGAGTTTTGTGTAAAGGTTAGATATGGGAATAAAACAAAAAGGTTAACAAAATAGTCATAAACAGGTAAGTACTTTTTGAACCTTCCAATTTCAAGTAAATTTAACCCTTTCCTGGGGAAAAGGTAAAGGCACAGAGTCAAAGGTAAGAAGAGTCTTGCAGGGAGCCAGGACAGCCAATGTTAGTTGAACAAGTCTAGGGAGACTTAAAATGTTTGCAGGTAAGTAAAAAGTCTTGCAATGTTTTTAGAAAAGTTTGTGGAAATAAGATTCACTTGAAGGACCACAAGCTGAGAGGCGTGTGAGGGGGGATAAGCTGTGAGCAACTCGGCAGGGGCAACTAAGACAGGTCTCAACTGAGATCAAGTAAGGCTACCCAACAAGAGTTAAGTTCTCTTAGACTTTACAGTACCTTTGGTTAGAAGAAATGGTTCCAGCTGGCTTCTGTTCCTGTACAACTCTCCAGATCCTGGTGTTGCTGGGCCTCAGTCGTGGGTGGGGACAAGAGGGAGGACGTCTGGGGACTCCTGCACTGCAATGGGAAGGTCAGCTGCAGCAATGGGCAACTAAAATTCAGCTACACTTCACGGTTTTAGCTCTTCGCGTCTGACAGCAAACAACACAATTCTCGGATACCACTTCAGACTGTCCTAGCATCTGGGGTCCAGCACTCTGTTGAGGTGGCTCAGGAATGGTCAGTCCTGCTTCAGGGAAGTCCAGAGAATCTTCCTGGTGCTTGGTCCGACTTAAAAGCAATCAACTCAGTTTGGTGTTCCTCTCGGTCACTTCAGTTCCAGCAGCAGTGGCAGTACAGCCAGCTTTGAGAGGATGTCCGTACGAGTTCACTTTGGAGTTGATTGGTCCCACCAACTCAAGGGGAGAAGTCGTCCTTGCAGGGCTTCTCTAGTTGAAATTAATTCAGAGCTTCAGCACAGCAGCAGGGCTTTACCGGGCAAATCAACGGACCAGGAGATGCAGAAGGCTCCTCTTCCAAGTTCATCTTCGGATTCCTTGGTCCAGTGGTCAACGCTGCCTTCCAAGCCAAAAGCCTCGCCTTTAATGCAGGTTTCTCCCATTAATTCCAGCCTAGCGGTCATCACAAAGCAGGATGGCTGTCCTCGCCGGACAGCCAGCTGGGCAATCACCTTTGGGTGCATTCCTGTAACCAAGGGGATTAAGCAAAGGGCGTTTCTGACACCTCCCTCACTCCCTGCCCCTGCCAGACATACTGGAGCCAGAGGTGGGCTTCACTCGTGAATCCTGCCAAAGACAAAACAAAGGGACCAAACCTCTTTTGGGTCGCAGAGTAAATCTCAAGGAGGACCTTTCCAGCAGGAAATGGGAAAAAAAAGAAGACCGGGCCATTTTGACCAAATGGGCATCAATGGGTGCCTTACTGCAGCTGGGAACAGAGCTTGCGGTAAAAACACACAATGGTAGTAAAATGTAAACCACTGCCACCATCCATTAATTGTAGAAAGGATGACATAAGAATGTTACATGTGAAACTAGGCAACATGGCTACTAAGTAACCCCACCAGCACTCTATAGTAAGATAGTGTGTGAAAATGTAAGTAAAGTCAATTTCATTTCAGTGCTCTTGGAAACAGTTTCACCAAGAGAAGGTATTTAAACCTTTGGGAAATCTAATAGACTTCCCTGTGTCGCTGCAAAAGGTGCAGTGTGTCACAATGTAAATATGATGCCCATGGAGTTTGTCAGTCTCCAAAGTCAAAAGAAACAGAGTCCAAATCACAGAAAAATACGAGAGTGGGAATAAGGTCTCACCCTCTCCAGCTCAGAAATGGAAAGTCCTGAAAGTCAGCAAAAGAGCTGGGGGTCTCTAAGGTAGAAGGGAATTAGCTCATTTGAGAATTCTCCTCAACAGGTGTCTAGGCGCTTGTTGGAAGGCTGGGTGAAGTGTGGCTTGACCTAGCCCTTTTTAGGTAGGATTCCACGTCCTTCTGAAGAGGGCTGCCAGTTCTCAAGGGAGGACGAAGTGTAAGCACTTCGGCCATGATCCCTGCCTCAGGTTGCTCCACCTGCGGCTGAGGGATGCCTAGGTACTCAGCCAGACCTGCCGGTCTCTCATGGAATGCTTTAGCGGATGACAGCGTGTCCAGATCTTCCTCCTCGTCTGTGTCCTGCCGGTCTGGGGGTGCAGGAGTGCTGGGCGCGGGCAGCAGTGGCGTGCTGACTGGCAGTGACCGGGGTTGAGTCACTATGATTGGAGCAGGTGTGGGAGCCAGGGGCTGAGCTGGACCCAAGGCCTGGACCCCAGTTGGAGCTTGAGACAGTACCAGAGGGAACATGTCCCTGATTACACCCCTGAGGATGGTGCCCATCTCTGGCAATCTCATGAGGGTGAGGAACTTCTTGACAAACCTATCCTTGCTAGCTTGGCAGGCGCCTGAAGGTGTAGGAGTGCCTGAGGATGTAGGGGCTGGGCCCTGCGTCTCCTGTGTCCTTGGCGATCCCGGTCTCGAAAAACTGGGGGATGCGTACCTCCCCAGCGAAGTGGAGGGATAAGAAGTGGACGCGGTAACAGGCGTTGCCCAATCCCATCTGGATGTGCGCTCTCTTGTCTGATCTCCAGCCGGATAAGGCGCCAGGTGAGCCGCCATTTTGACTGGCCGGGTGGCCATTTTGTCCTGCTCTGCGCCACGTGCCTGAGGCGTGGTGCTTGCTGAGCTGGGTCCAATCTCCACCTGCATGC
This sequence comes from Ambystoma mexicanum, assembly GCF_040938575.1. Classification (NCBI taxonomy): domain Eukaryota; kingdom Metazoa; phylum Chordata; class Amphibia; order Caudata; family Ambystomatidae; genus Ambystoma; species Ambystoma mexicanum. Next base: position 860,383,149 of record NC_090930.1, on the reverse strand, counting down.
TGAATAGCGAAGGCTCGGACCTTCCCTGCACCTCAGGTCGAGACCTGTGAGGCAGAGTGCCCTTGGCCATGGTGCCAGTAGTGCTGCGTACAGGTGCCCCCTCGGATATGGACCCGGTACTAGAGGCACGCCCCTTGGGTCGGAGTCTGGTAATAGAGCGTTGCGTCACCTCAGTGGTGGGACCCGTAGGATCTTGCGACACCTCAGTCTGCGGGCTGGGAGCTGTAGTAGCCTCAGCCCCCTTGCTGGATTTAGGACCTGGGAGGTCCCTCCCGTTTAGGCGCTTCATGGGGAACGCGTCGACTTACGGGGTGCAGAGGAGAACAGAGCATCTACCTTGGGCCTCATCTTCCTCCTTACCTATGCTTTGACATCCTCTGGAGGTGATCTTTCAAAGAGCTCTCTCCACTTCGCTAACCGATACTTCAGAGCGCGCAGGGTCAAGGTGCACGTAGAACAGTAGTCCCAGCCATGGTCTGGGCCTAGGCACCAGAGGCAGAGTGCATGAGGTTCGGACGTAGGGAAGGAACCCTCGCAGGCTTGACACCTTCTGAAACACGCCAACGTCAGGCGCGGGGGAGGAGCATGGCACCAGAGGACAGAGCAGGACCTGACAATTGGAAGATAAAATAACAGCGAATAACTTCTTCCGGAAAAGAGTATAAGGAATTACAAGGCGGGAGGCCTAACCCAGGAGCACCGGTGAAACCGGTCGCTTTCCATTGACGCGGAAAAGAAAACTCAGGAGTGACGCCAGTGGGTAGAGTCAGGAGAGCACATGGTCCCAGGGCCGCTCCCCTGCAGTCATCTAAATTTAAAGGGGAAAGAATTTTTTTCTTGGGGGAAAAAAGGTCGTTTCTCGTCCTTAGCGAGGGACGCACATACAGTATGGAGGAAAGGGGACGGGAGGTAGGAGTAGGCCCGAATACTAGGCTTGCCTTAGCCATGCCGGGGATATGAGAATGATTTTGCTCCTGTAAATTACCCTAATTTGCAGGACTTTGTGTATTACTGGTATCAGGGAAACATCAGTGAACATCCCTTCCCATTTTAGTCTGAAGGCCTCTCCCCAAGACCCTTCCTGCTGGTTCATTTTGGACACCTTTTGTTCTCCCAGGTCACGAAGATGTCAATTGGAGGGGAGCCCCATCGTTCGAACACCTGGTTGAGTTGTTAGGAATCACTGCTCTGCTGAATTGGTCTGACATTTTTTTCATTGTAGGATGCCGAGCCGATATGCCAGTTTGATTCTTCTGCAGTGCACAGACCCTTGATGGACAGGTGTCCCACAGGAGAGTTCCATCTTGTCAGAGACACGCCTGTCGTCACCACCGTTTGTTGAAATGGGACGTCCAGGAGTGGCAAGGTTGGCCCACCACCGAAGCTGTTGACTAAGCGTGTTGTGATTATTACCCTGTCTCCATGTTTTGCTTGTTTGAGACCACCATATGACAAACTCCTGCCACGCCCTCATACGAAGTCTGCAATGAGGGATTAGTGGAATGCAGGATGACAATGTCCTCAGCAGTTGCATACATTTCCGCACTGATGTGCTGTTTTTTGGCTTGAACGCTGCGAGTAGAGGCTGAATGGAGCATGCCCTTTCCCGAGAGGGGCAGACCCAGATGCTGCTGATGTTAAACTGTTCACCCAGGAAGACATAACTAGTGGAAGGCTTTAGCCATGATTTGGTAGGTTAGGTAAGATTTTCACAGAACTTGTAAATCTTCCTGACCTGGGTCAATGCCAGAAGCTTTTGCTTTACTAGTGGGATATTTTTTCCTTAATACTTCTGTGAGTGGGAACCTTTTTCCACTTGCACAGAATCTTTTACTCTTTTTATGGGTGTCCTGTTTAAGACTTTCCATAGTAGCTTCTAAAAGTTAACCTCTTTAACAACTTATTGGAAATAAGTGCCTGTTGCTGGGTTGCCCTAGGGGCTCCTCTTAACTTGCTTTTGCTAACCTTGAGAAAACTACAGTTCCCAAGAATAGAAAGGATCTTTGGATTCCTTTCACATTTTATTTAATGAAACCAGCACACCCCCACCTTATGTGGATTGCTGGGGGGGATACAGTTTTAGTGTGAAGGGGGATACATTGTAACAATTCTATTACAGGGACACACTTACCTACAATGGCTGGTTGCAGCGATAAATTGTATTGATTTGGTGCACCTTTACAGAGGGCTGTGTTCACAGCCGCAATACAGGCACAGTCTGTATGGGCAGGAAGTGAGGGAGGAGTCCAAATCTCTGCAGCCCTTTGTCTTCCTCCTTGCCTGAATGGGGACAAATCCCAGTGGAGGGCTGGCTATCCTCATTGGACAACCAAACCGTCACTTCTTGTAAAATGCGGGGAGAGAATGCAGAGGTTGAGCTGTAGTTCTTGATAAATACTGCAAACCTGGAGGCGGAAGACAAGTTGACCACTGGAACCAAAACCGAAGAGGATGATGAAGAAAAGCGGCAGAAACGATTTCCAGCGACCTGGAGAGCCTGCTGTGTAACCAGAGCCTGCTGTAGTCCTTCCTTCCAATCGACCTGGGGACTCGGAAAACGATGGCCCTGACCCAGAGCCTGGTGAGGCCCACTGTACTCAAGACCTTCATTTTGAGCCATCCCACGCGTTGCTGCGACCTTACATTGCTGCAATACCCCAATACCCTGTGACATCGAGCCACTGTGGGGTGCACGGTCTTCCGAATTCCGGATCTTGCTGAAACTTTGTGGGCATCCTGGTGGATCTTCAGAGACACAAACTGAGTCTGAAAGTCCTCTCAGAGTGCTGGACCTTTGTAATGACGAGAATTCAACCACAATTTTCTGTCTTCTTCTGTGCTCCTTGAAACAGCGCCAATTCCGCAGAACCGCTTTCAGCTGCAAGGAAAACCTTGCCTAGAGCCATCTTCATCGATCCGTGCTGCAAGGTTCCTTCTGAGGTCTTGTTTTCAGTCTTCACGACAAGTAATCCACTGACCGGGTAGTTGGCTGCAGACCCTGAAGTCCTGCTACAAAATCATCAATGGTGAGGTACTGTGTTGGCTTGGGTATGTACATACCTTCAGTCTCTTAGGATTTCTGTGTAGCTGTGGGGATGTTTTCTGTGATGGGGAGGCCTCTCATCCAGTGCACCCAGTCCCACTGCTAGAATCCTGCTAGGGTGTCTTCTGCGAAGCCCCTGGACCCTCTTCTAAGCCTAGAAGTAAAGTACTCACCGGTTTGGCCAATCTTCCTAAGGAACTAAGAACCTATCCTGACACTGCCTTTTGGTAACTAGATCCTAGTGACCCCCCTTCTGCCACTGAGCAAACTCATGCTCCAAGAATAAGGGAAAGACTTTTAAGGGATTGGGCCTTTTGCCTGGAAAAGAAAATAAGTGTTTAAAAGTTACTTACTTGTAAAGAGTTGGTTGGTAACGGTAACGAAGAGTTAACAGTTACAAAAGTTCTTACACACCTTGAATGTGTGATGCACTATTCTTAAAAGTATGGTTAACATTTTTTTCTTTCCTTACAAACTGTTTTGCTATTCTTACAGAAAGTAGATGTCAATGTACATTACTCTCCTGTGATTAGGTTGTACCGCTTCCCAAAAGTAATGCGTTGGTTTCTCCAGATTATTCCAGCAGGATAATTGTATGAGTGACCCCTAACTGGGTCTTGCTTCCCCTGACTTGCCGTTAGCCTGTCCAGAATAGAATACGTCTGTATTAGGCTGCTGCCTACCTAGAATAACTGAGTCATTCAGTAAAGTGTAATATTGGGTTTACTTTCCCTGTGCTATCTAACCCAGAGTCTGTGGTTCTAACTGCCCCTTCTAAGTCCTACCTCAGTCACTTGTATAGTTGTGAAAGATCTAACCTGGACTCCTTGTGAGATTAAGGTATATGGGTTTTACTTGTTCACTGTGTGCCATCCAAAAATGAATTACCAGAGTTACTGCTTATCTCAATCTGTGTTTCACTGATCTCATAAGCACCTGTAATTGAATATTACAACCTTAGGTTTTACTCACCTAGTATAACTTATCACAAAAGAAGCTATAGGTTTTTACTATACCTGGAATAAGTGTTCCACTATTCACAAAAAGTATATTGTCCAGTTGACCGACTATGTGATTTGTATTAAGAGTCACTGTACAACTGGTAGGGTCTACTACCCTTGCATTACTGAATGTAAGTGTCAAAGTAACCATTGGTTTTCACTCCCCAAGAATAGGCATGACCTATACAGAATGTGTTTGAAAAGGTTTTGACTTCCCTAGAACTACTGTTGAGTGTTCCAAATAAAATGTATACTTTGGTTGTGTACCTTTAAGTACAGTGTTGTGGTTTATAATTGTGATTTCATATAATGTGTTAGTACTTATTTACCCCTAGATGCATCTGGTCCTACCTGTATTTAAATAAATCCTTTATTTTTACAAACAGTGTTTCTTTGGACTATTTGTATTACAATTTTATTAGTACTGATTCTACAGCCCTCTCTCCCTCCTAAAATAAGCCTGGCTGCTCTGTCTACGCTACCATGTACTCAGGTGGTACAGCCTTATACTAAGAGTGGATTCTTGTACTGCCTCAGTTGAATGGTTTAACTAAGCCTTAGTTGGACTTCAGAAAAACCGTCCTAACAGTTTAGTTGATCAAGAATCCTAGTCACTTGAGGGGGGTCCATAATGTGTTGGATTGCTCCTTGTTTTTTAGCCGACCAGTTGTCGAAGTAGGGCTAAACGTGGTACTCTTCTCTCCTTAAGTAAGCTGCCACGGTATTGTACAAAAATGTCACCTTCATTTGTGCGCCCCCGCAGTCACGGCGACTTTGGAGGCGCACAAAATTAGGGTGACATTTACTGCACCCAAGCAGAGTGGGGGTAGCGGGGGTGTCCCCCGCTTACCATTTCGGAAAGCGGGGGACACGTAAGAAAAAAAAAAAGCAAAAAAAAAACACCCTGCATGGTCAGCTCTAACCCACGTTAGTGGGAAGAGCTGACGCTGCACGGATTGCAGGGGGCGGGGAAACAGGCACAGTGATCTATATGATCACTGCGCTGCGCCGTAACTGGTGTCTGCATTTTCAGCCGTTGCAGTTACGGGGGCGCAGTGATCACATGGATCCGCTGCCACAGGCGCTAGGCACCTTGTTAAAGTCTGTGGCACCGACCAGAGTCTGAAAAGCAGGATTTTGCATTGATAATGGTTGATCCTACGGTGAACCTGAAGAATCAACTGTGCGTGTTGTGGATTGGCACATGGAAGTATGCATCTTTCATGTCTAGTGATGCTAAAAAAATCTCCCTTCTGCACTGCCTTTATCACATCGGACAATGTGACCATCATGCGTTAAAAGGGTGGGGGGGATTTGTTGAGCCCCTCCCCCACCCCCCGTTTAGTATTGGTCTCCATGCCTCTTCTGGTTTTCTCACAACAAAGAAACAGGAATAAGGCTCCTTTCCTTGCTCGCGCTTCTACGGCCCGTTTGATTAGCATCTTATTTACTTCGTCCTGCAGGATGCAAATATGAAGCTGTTGGGTCCTTGGTGGAATTTAAGGTGACACCTTGTTGAATTCTAGGACATGTCCGTTTTGAATCATGTCTAATACCCATTTGGTCCTTGGTAAGTTCCCTCTGTTGAATTGTGGGGGGCCAGAGGGTTTTCTGAGTCAGTCTTATTTTTGCCGTCTCCTTTTTAGGAGGCTGTTCGTGGCCTCCTCCTTTGTGGTGCATTGTAATCTTTCTTTTTAGAAGGGTATGCCTTTATGTATTTCCCAGTGAGTAGTAGGACCCTCTTTGATAGGACTTGCCACCCCTGGCTGAAGTTGTAGATCATCCAGACACTCCTTGAAAGGGTTGAGGGCATGTCCTGCACTTTCGGCTTTACATCTGATCGAAAGTCTGTGCACTTAAGCCACAACTGTCTGCGCAATGCTGCAGTGCCTGTGTTAGAGTAGGGTGTCTTATAGACAGCCCTTTATTTGCACAAGGTGCTCATAGACTGGGTTCTCTCTCAGGCAGGGGACAGTTCTAAACACTGCGGTCGTGAGTCTTCCTTATTTAAGAAGCCATTCTTGGAGGAGGCTCTACCACTGGCGAGGCTGTCTCGTAGACCAGGCGAGCTGCCGTTTAAATGGACAACAGGCGGCCTAAAGTATCTTAGGGTAATCATCACTAAGTCGCTGGACCAACTACATGGCAGAAATTACCCAGCCCTGCTGCAAAAGGGCAAAGAGGTTGTGTCACGATGGAATCCCTTGCCCATCTCGGGAGAAAAGCTAAAGTGAAGATGGTTGTTCTTCCTTGGGCCCCATTTTATTTCCAAGCACTCCCCATAGCTCTCCTGACCAGTTTCTTTAGAACCCTCTGGCATTTATTTTGCATAATAAATGCTCAAGAGTCGACATGAGAACGATGATGGCTCCTAGAGACAGGGAAGGCCTGGAGGTGCTGGACTTCCAGATGTATTATCAAGCGACCCAATTGAGGGTCATTAGGAAATGGCTAACGGAAGCACAAGCCAAGCGGTGGGCACGCATGGATAGAGCGGTAGTGGCGACCCTGCTACAGGGAGCCTTGTGGCTACTCAGGATGGACAGACCACCTAACATGCGCATAAGTTGTATACTCATTGGTGGGGGATGTATGGACTCCCTGGTGGGGCGTGGAGTGTTGTTGACCTCTCCATCTCCCTTCACGCTACTTTTTGGGAATCCGCAGTTTGCACCGGGGGTGGAGCCTGGTACGTTCCTGCAGTGGAAGAGGGCTGGATGCACAAAAATGGGGGACATGTATGACGGCCCCGATATAATGACATTCAAGCAATGCAAACTGAAGTTTGGTGTGATGAAAAAGGATAGGCTTATGTATTATCATCTTAGGCACTGGCTTGTCAATAGGGCGATTCGGGTGGCAGCGGTTAGACCTCAGACCGACTCCTTTTGAGAAATGTATAACCACTAAGGATGGTACCAAAAAGCAGATATCCTCACTTTACAGGCTGGTACAGGAGAATCAGGCGCAGTATATGGTGATGTGGGAAACTGCCCTTGGGGGGGGGGGTGAAGTACCAGAAGAATATTGGGAGGGCAAATGGCAGAAATAAACCCAAATTAACATGTTTGATTCAGGTAAGAGGCATGGTATGGGGTAATGCTTCAGTGGCATTATACTCCATAGGTACTGCATAGAATGTTCCTGAATACAATACAAGGTTTAGGGCTCACGGATACATATATGGTTGAAGTGTCGGGGGATCCGACCCTTTTGGCTAGATGGCTAGAAATGATTTAACAAATGGAAGGGATATTAGGGATTTGCAATGGCCTGGGTCCTAGGGAGTGGATGCTCGGACTGGGGGGCACAATAGATGGGCTTGTGTCAAAGGTACAAAAGAAGCCATTTATGGTACTCCTAGTGGCTGTGTAGTTGGTGGTACGTGCACAATTGGAAGATGCATCAAACTCGGACAGACACTGAATGGATTCAAAGGTTATGGAAGTTCCTGGCGATGGAATGGGTCAAATATAGGGTTTGAGGGGCCCATCCAGACTTTAGGCAGGACTAGGGAATGGTCTTGGTGTACTTGCAAGGCGACTAAGTTCCAGTGGTGCCTGCAAAACTTGAAGATTATGGACTTCCTCTGAGAAAGCTGCCCATCGGCCGTAGGGCCTGGGGGTGCAGGCTGGCTTCATCTTGGGTGTGCAAGGGAGCGAAGGGAGGGGAGATGTGGAGGGGATGGGCTGGGCAAGTTTGGAGGTTTGCTTGTTATATGCAAAAATGGCAACAAAAATCATTTTTTTAAAACGGGTTAGCGGACTGCTCAGCATGATGTGCGGTTAAAATCTGAAGATGGCCTCAAGAGGGGGAGCTAGATACTCTACGTCCAAAAAGGACAGTGATAGATTACAAAAATTAACCAAATTGGTCTTTAATATATAATGTAATTCGGGGTTACAGACTGTTCCCAGCCTGATGACGGGGAGTATTCAAAGCATATAACTCAATGAAAGATTCAATGGTGAAGAACAGAAGAACTTTGGGAGTTTAGCCAAATCCAATCAAGCAGCGTGGTCAGCGATAAATCTCAGGAGAGGCGAATGGTCCACAAGGAGTCCACACACTGAAATACACAATGATTCTTCTTAGACAGGCAAGTACAAAAATAATATTTATTATAGGCCCGAAAAAACACTAGGAAAATGAAACAAGCGGGTAATATGACAACACTAAATATAAAACAAACATATATACAGTCGCCTTTGGTTATGACAATGCACCCAATTCACCTATACACATGAAAGGATGGCAAGTAGTTGAGAATGGAATAAATGAAAGCTCTTCACAACCTTTATAATTGAGGAGGTAGGGGCACCAGTAAGTATTTTGACTACTCAACTCCCTTATGCAATTTTCCAAAAGGACTTGGCAGGTTGAATGGGAGTTGCTGGAGGTAGTTTTTCTCACCATTGGATTTAGAAGAGGCCCATGAGCTGCAGGTGTCGAGAAGTTTCCGGTCGGATCCCGGAGCTCAGTGCAACCCTGTCAGCGGAGCAAAGAAATGCAGCAGGCACCAACGCAGGACTCTTCAGGACACTCTACCAGATGGGGGATTCAGAACAGGAATTCTGGATGCTGAAACTTGGCAGGACGGCGACTTTAAGGAGTAGCTGGCGACTACTAAAGTTCTGGGCAAAAACACAGGCCAAAAACATGGAACATCAACACTTCTGGCACGGTAGCCCAAAATATAGCTGTTCAGTCACACTGGGTGGTCTAGGGACACTTCTGAAGGCTGCAGGATCGTTAGAAGGCGTCAAGACTGGTTGGTCCCATCAGTCCAAAGGGTCGAAGCACAGGCCAGTGTCTTCTGAGCTCAGGTAAATTAGCAGGGCTTCACTGGGAAAGCAGCAAGAATGGTCGCCAGGCTTCTTCAGGATTTGTCCATGGGTCTTTAGTCATCTGCGAAGCTACACAATACTTTGCTCCTCTTTGGATCTGCTGGAGCTCAGCCCTCTAATATCAAGGATCTGCACCACTCAGGGACCACTGTGGGGCCGACTTATGCATACACACCACACTCACTAGCACCAGTTTGTGGATTGGGGCCAGACAGCCCCAGTCCATTTCCTGGATCCATAGACGCATGGCATGCACTAGCCTGCGAAAAAAGCTGCTTTACCGGGCAAATCCATGACCATAAAAAGGAATTGCTGACTGAGAAGGCAGGCAGAATGCCAAAGAAAACATGGCCAAAGAACAATCGAAAAATCTTGTGGCACAGCCATTTTAGGACACTAGTCACTGTTAGTAGCCCAACGTGGTAAATGCGAATGGGCACACTAAAAATATAGCAGAAGTGGTAAACCTGTAACTGTTGCCACCAGCTTGTCTTTAGGCGCATATAAAAGTAACCAAAAATCCCTTTGGGAAAAGTCTAGGGGGATACAAAAAAGATGCTGTGTGCAATATGAAAAAGTTACCCCAACAGGTATCAAGTAAAATACAAAAGGTAAACAGTTTGTAAGTACTGAAAGTCTGATGAACTGGTCAGTTTCCCTATAACTGATTAGCATAAAGGCCAGTGAAGGTGAAGGCTTCACTTCTCTGTAAAAAGTCAGGATAGGGTGTCTAACAAAAGCAAAAGGTTTTGGGGGTGGGGGGGGGTCCATAGGTTATGGAGGATAAGTTGCCTAAAAGAGAAACCTTTCCTAATACACATCTGGGACGAAACCATACGGTCAAACCACGAGGATATACTTATGCAATGACACTGCTGCCATAGGCTTGCCAACAAAGTCTGCCGCATCTAAATGGGCTTGCAGCCACTGACATCACCTCTTTACCATCCAACACCATGTCAGGGAAACCATCTCTGATCATACCGTCCAGAAGATTCTGAAATTAACCACCATAAAACACATGCATGTTCAGCACAGGAGGCATTCACAGCCTTAAGGGCCGTGCACCCTGAGACCAAATCCCCAGTTCATTTATCTTTGTTGGGTGGCAGAGTTGAAATAGACAGAAAGCTTCCCATCAGCCACTGCCATTTGGACGACCAAGCTCTCTGATGTAGGGTGTCGAGAGAGAAAGACCCGATACCCCTGTAATTGCTTGCATTTAAAAATATTTTAAAAAAAGAAGTTCCTTGTCGACCAAGAGGGGTCGACAGGGACCAACTGTTCCTGTCGATGCATCCCAACTTGAATGTTTATTAATTCAAACTTCAGAAGTTATTTAGATGGCGCCTCGGAACCAACGCCTCAACCACTCTCTCAACGGTTCATCGGTAAAGTGTATTAGGGTGCCCATATTGGGATTTCATGTTGCATCTCCAAATCCAGCCAAGTACCTAGCCCACTTGCGTCTTGCAAATCCACCTCCAACTTCAGGATCCCCACTTCATTAGCCATGAAATATGGTAAGGCTGGTTGTATGAAACCCAAAGAGGCTCTTACCTACTGGGAACATGGTCACTCCCCATCAAACTGCCTGCATAATCTGAACAAAGCGCTAGGTTTGAAGACGTAGCTATCGATGGTCTGAGCTCTGCAGGCTGAAAGCACAGACCGCCACAGATGCTGACACATGCAGAGACTTGAAGTAGACAGGCAGTGTCTTGCTGAGGCAGAAAGAGTCAAGCCGACCGGCTTGCAACTGTCCTCTCCCGGATACCTCTACCAGCCTGAGCAGGTCCTGCGAGCACCAATGCCCATTTTGATGCTGAAACCATACCCATGGAGGCCTTGGCAAAAATATCTAATGTATTGAGATCCTCCGATTACTTCATGGAAGCATATTCAGAAGGAAAGGAAGCCTTACCACCCTGGGAGTATGACTATTCCTCAAACTCATTCATAGATCGGTGCTTCCTATTTGTGCGCAAAGAGGAGGAATGGTGCGATTCGCGGAGGGAAAGGGATCTCCTTAGCCTGTGATTATTTTCTCTCCTTTTTCAGGAGGTTGGTCCTTGGCATCCTTCTCCATATCTTTCTCGAAGGACCTTGAATAAGATGGGGGTTGGGGACTTGGAGGGAGGGGGGCTTGACGGCAACTTAGCAATCTGCTCTCCGAGAGCCTCAGGGTACATAATACGAAATCAAACCATTGTGTGGCACTGTGTTGTCTTGCTTCCAAGACAAATGTGTTGCCCCGGAGCTATCCTTACTCTCCAAAGACTGACATTGCTCAACACTATGATTTACATATAGACACCATTCACCCACGGGGAGGGTCAGTTAGGAACATGTTAGCATTGCAGTCCCTGCAGTTCTTAAACCTCAAAAGGTTTGTTCCGAGAAGACAGCATGGAGGAAAAAAGAAACAGGGCATGTGAGGTAGTGTGCTCCATTAGAAGGGCAGCAATGGCATGTCCTTAGTCGAAGAAGCATATCATCTCAGCGCCAAGATACACTAACACCCTACTGAAAGTTTGTGAGCAGCTTGCTAAGGAAGATGTCCATCTAGACGTGGAATCTCCAGGAGAATGTTGAAATGCACATTTCATGTTGGTCCTGTTTTGCCATCTCGTCACCACACTTCAGGTACCAGAGCAACACGATAATCATGATAAAACGGAGACAAAAGAGAAGCCACAAACAAAGGAGACAAATCTGCTCATTTTTTCTAAAAAAATAAACAGTAAATGACAAGTATCCATTTATATGAAAATGTCTTTACCAAAAGGTCACGTTAGGATAATACACTGGTAAAAGGCAGTACTGTTGAGGGGTCCCTTTCTGTGAATAGGGGAAAAAATAAGCAAAACCTTACTGTCACTGCGGTCCTCCTCCAAGAGCTTCGGTCGCAGCTGGGCAATGACCTGCAAGTTTCCTATGAAGAAAATAAGTTACTGTTCTCTCATTTTCTCTCATTTACTGAGGTTTTGCAAGTTGCAAAGCAAAAACAACAAAAACAGTGTCCTGCACTTGTTTTTCTGTATTCAATGTTGAAAAATAAAAAAGTAATTCTAAAAAGTGGCTGATTATACATTGGCGGCATTTCAAATTTAAAAGTTTGGAATGGAGTGCGTTTTAGGTTCCCACTCACGGAAAGATATTTTCTATGCATACGTTAATGAAGAATTCATGACAGAGAAACCATTTGTGTCTCATAGGAAGCAGAGACGGATAGGCGGGAGGGTCGAGCAGTTAGTGGGGGAGCGGTTGCAGCAGATGTGCAGAAAACTCTTTGATGAGTGCAGGTTGGAAGCATTTGTTCCCTCTGTGGCAATAGGGATGTGTGTTCAAGAGTAGAAAGACCACTGGGCGCGTTATCCATAAGGCAGGCCTCACAACTGGGGTACCTGCGATGGATGCATTATTGGTACCAGTAAGTTAAATAGGAGGCACAAAGAACCAAAGGATTCCTTGTTCATGAATAAAGAAAGTGTCAACTGATAACTAAGCAATGAAACCTTCAGCCTTGGCAAGTACAGGACTGCAGAAGGGAAGCCAACAATAATTGAACGGCCAACAATAATTGAAAGCGGACTGTGCCACTCATGCACATTTGTTTTTATTGCTATCCTTAGCAAAGTGTGCCCCATTCCTGGGGAAAGAACCGACATGGCAATATGAGAGCAAATGAATGCCTGCCACATGGGGAAAAAGGCCTGGCTCCCCCATTGGGACCAATAGAGGCAGAGGTGGCTTTTGATAGCGAGGGTTGGATTATCTCCAATATGTGAAATTTGGTTTGGCACAGACCTTTTTAACCGGATTTCAGCTCTGTATGGTGGCACAGGGCCAGAGTTTCTGATGGGCCTCTTTTTAGAAGTATTCTCTGAACGGTGGAACAAGGCAGGGGTGCCCTATCGCCGCCGCCCCCCCCCCTTTTGTGTAAGGTTTAAATGGAAGCCCGGGTGGAAACAGTCATTCATGGCATCCAAGTATGTGACTCACTAGAATAGGTATTACTATATGCAGAAGACTACTTGATCCGGATGTGTCAGCATGACCTTTCAATTAAGTCATGGCTGTTGACCCTGAAAAAACAAAATCAGAAGACCAAGGTTTTAAAATCGATACCTATAAGACAAATTCCCCCAAAATGTTTAATGTATAGAGGTTTCTTTGAAGCTTGGTATACAAAGCAGGTAGCAAACCGATTTGTCTACCTAGGTATTAAACAGTGATTTGCGAAAAAGGACAACTTGACGAGCAACATCCAGCTAAACCTGGATCAAATGGGAGAACAAGTTACTTCTTACCTTGTAACGTTCTTTCGATGGGATTTTCCTCTGACGTATTCCTCATCTTTGATAGATCATCTCCAGCTTGCTGGCCTTGGAAAAATAAATTTCAGTAGAGGGTGTTGCGCGTCGACGTCCCTCGAGCAGATGTCTCGACAGCCTCCGTATCGGCGCCGACGTCATCACACGTATAGACTCGCGCAGCGTCCGTTGCTCAGTTCCGTTTTGACGTTATGTTGTACATGAATTGGTTATTGACCTTGAAGGAGCGTAAGCTGCAACCACAAGGGAAGTATTACTGCGGGGATAGATGGGAGGGGCGATAAGGAATACGTCGGAGGAACATCCCATCGAAAGAACGTTACAAGGTAAGAAGTAACTTGTTCTTCGAAGGGATTGTGTCCTCCGACGTATTCCTTATCTTTGATAGACTCCCATAGCTGTGGTGTGCAATTGGAGGTGGGAGTAAAACTCCATGTTTCCTTTTAGGAATGAACCGAATGTAATACGGCTTTACCAAACCTAGTCTCTTGACTAGAGGATGAATCCAGGTTGTAAAATCTTGTGAAGGTATGTGCGGACGACCATGTGGCAGCCGCACATATGTCTCGAACCGGAACCCCTCTTTGGAGGGCCGAGGAGGCTGCGATACCCCTGGTTGAATGAGCCCTAAGATTTTGAGGAGGCTCTTTTCCTGCCAGTTTGTAACATTCCAGAATGGCCAAAATAATCCATCTGGAAATGGTTTGTTTTGTTATCGGTAGTCCCAACTTGTGCCCTGAGTAACCCACGAACAATTTGTCTGCTTGTTTAATCCTAGCAAGTCTGCTGATGTAAAAGCTTAAAGCCCGCCTTGGGTCCAGCCTATGTAGCCTTTCTTCCTCTTTCCCCGGATGGGGAGGCGGATAGAATGAAGGTAAGGTAATTTTCTGAGTGATGTGAAATTCAGAAACCACCTTTGGGAGGAAATTAGGCTTCACCTGTAGGACAACCTTGTCTTTATGGAAAATTGTATGAGCGGGTTTACAAGATAGAGCTTGTAATTCGCTCACCCTTCTAGCAGATGTTAAAGCCACTAATAAGACAGTTTTAAGGGTCAGAAATGTTAAGAGTGGAGTGGTTCGAAAGGAGTACCCATCAGGAAATTTAAGACTAAATTTAAATCCCATAAAGGAACCTGGAAAGGTCTTGGAGGGTAGACATTAGTTAATCCCTTTAGAAATTGTATTTCTAAGGGTAATTTGAAATACAAAGGTTCCTCCGTAGTGCGCTTGAAGATCGATAGTGCTGCGAGATAGCCCTTGATAGTGCCAACTTGGAGGCCTGAATTTGCCAAGCAGAGTAGAAAGGATAACACCGTTGGTGTACCACATGAAAAGGGGTCGATATTCTCTTCTCTACACCAGCTGCAAAACTTGTTCCAACGGCAGCGGTATAAAGACTTAGTTGCTGGCCTTCTGGCCGAAAGTAACACTTCCATGACGTCATCAGGGAGGTCCCAATCCTTGTATCTCAACCTTTCAGAAGCCAGGCGTGAAGGTTGAGAGTTCTGATGTCTGGATGGAGAACCTGACCTCCCTTTTGTGAGAGAAGATTCTCCTTGAGTGGAAGACGAATTGGAGGGCAGATGGACTTGTCCAGAAGGTACGGGTACCACGTTCTCCTGGCCCAGTCTGGGGCAATTAGGATCATGGTTCTCCGGAATCTTCCCAACCTCCTGATTATTTGAGGAATGACGGACTGGTGGAAACGCGTACAGGAGTGGAAACTCCCAGTCCACTACGAACGTGTCGCCTAGAGCTCCTCTTGGGAGAAATTCCCTTGAAAAAAACAGATCGCACTTTCTGTTGGTACTGGTGGCAAACAGATCCGCTTGAGGGGTTTCCCAAAGGGCTAAGAACTCCTGAAGGACCTCCTGAGCTAGTTCCCACTCGTGGGAGACTGTGCCCTGCCTGCTCAAAGCGTCCACCGTCAAGTTCTTCTCTCCGGCTAGGTGGACTGCTGATAGAGAGATTCCTTCTTGGATTGCCCAAAACCAGAGCTGCATCGCCTCTCTGCACAGTGGTAGTGATCCTTCGCCTCCTCTTTTGTTGAGGTAGTGCATGGCCACTGTGTTGTCCGTCATTATCAGGACATTTTTCCCCTTGTACAGATGGCAGAAAAGCTTTCAGCGCTAGTCTGATTGCTCTCAGCTCTAACAGGTTGATATGTAGTCTGGACTCCGATGGAGACCAACGACCGCTGATGGTCAAGTCGTTGGTATGGGCTCCCCACCCAGTCAGTGAGGCATCTGTGACTACTTTTATCTCCGGCCATGGTTGCCAAAACAGTTCCCCCTTCAAGATGTTTTTCTGGCAGGCCCACCACTGAAGGTCTCGAGCCACCTTGTCCGGAATCTGAAGGAGGTCTGTCATTCTCCCTGAGAATTGCGACCACTGAGTTCTCGGTGCCCACTGAAGAGATCTCCTTCTCAGGCGAGCCTCTGGCACAAGGAAGATGAAGGATGCCATGAGGCCTAGCAACCTCAAAAAGTCGAAGGCTGGGAGACGTTGGGCATTTTGAAATTTGGTGACCATCTGCAGAATATCTTGAGCCCTCACCTCTGGTGGCGAGGCTTTTCCCAGGGAAGTGTCCAGGACCGCTCCAATGAACTGGAGTCTCTGTGATGGTATCATCTGCAACTTCTTTAAATTGAGGGGGAAGCCCAGTTTGTGAAGGAAGTGGTAGACATAATCTAGCTGGATCTGAGCTTGTTCCGAAGATACAGCTCTGATTAGCCAATCGTCCAGGTAGGGATAGACATGGATCCCTTCCCTCCTTAGAATTGCAGCCACTACCGACATTAGCTTGGTGAAGACCCTCGGGGCGGTGGTCAGCCCAAATGGCAGAACTCGAAATTGATAATGAGAGCCGCCAATTGCGGACCTCAGGTATTTCCTGTGTTTGAGATAGATTGGCACATGGAAATAAGCATCCTGGAGGTCCAGAGATACCAGCCAGTCCTGGAGCTGGAGGGCCTGAAGGATCTGAGAGAGAGTTACCATCTTGAACGTGTCCTTCCTGAGGAACTTGTTCAATTCTCGTAAGTCCAAGATAGGTCTCAGTCCTCTGTCTTTCTTCGGTATGAGAATGTAGGGGGAGTACCAGCCCTTGTTCCTCTCCGCTACAGGTACCGGTTCTATGGCACCTTTCTCTAGCAGGTCTACAATTTCCTGCAAGAGGAGCGGATCTGGAACTTTTAGAGAGCTGTGCTCTGGTGGATGACTGAGGGATGCGTAGAAAAGGCAGGCAGTAACCTTGGGCAACTGTCTCCAATGCCCAAGCATCTGACGTAATAGCCTGCCATTCCGTCAGATTTTGAGTTAACCTGCCCCCTTACTGGTGTTTTGTGAAGAGAGTCCTCAGAGCGGTTTGGAGGCGGCTGATGCAGATGCCGAGGGTCAAGAGGCACCTGCTGCGGCTTTTGTGTTTTTACCCCGTCCACCTCGGGTGAATTTCTTCTGACCCCTTTGAACCGGCTGTCCTCTGCCTTTTCCGAATGCGGAATAGCAGCGAAAGGACTTACCTCTCCAAGAGGTTCCTGAGGGGCGATACAGTGTCTGACGGATTGCAGCTCCTAAGGATTTTGCTGCTGCCTTTGATGTTTGTAGTTTTTCTAAACTGTCATCCGCCTCCTTACCAAACAAAGAAGAGCCGTCAAAGGGCATATTCAAGAGTCTGCTTTGCACATCTGGAGCAAAACCAGACTCGCAACCAAGCAAATCTCCTGGTTGTTGTACTTGCTGCCATGGCCCTGCTGATACTGTCAGCAGAATCGATGCCAGTCTGAAGGGATTCGCACATTGCGTCCTTACCATCCTTAATGATGTTGAGAAACGCTTCCCTTTCTTCTCCCTCCGGGAGGCAGTCAGCCGCTGATGAAGCACACTCCCAAAGTGTGTGGCTGAACCTTGCGAGCGTACAAGTAGCATTGATGGATTTCAACGCCATGCTACATGCAGAAAAGACTTTTTTGGCCATAGCGTCATATCTCTCATCATCCCTGTCCTGTGGAACAGTAGGGTAATCCGATTTACTGCCTGCTGAAGTAGCTGCCTGAACAACCAGACTCTCCGGAGTTGGGCGTTTGGATAAATATTCAGGGTCAGCAGAGGACACCCGATATTTAGCTGATAGTTTCTTGTTAACTGCCGGGATCACCCCAGGTGTTTCCCAGTTTGCCAATATTCTCCTTTGTAATGCTGCATGAAATGGCAGTACAAGTTCCTCCTGTGGACCTTTGACCAAGATGTCTGAGGAGGTCTTGCTGAAAAGCAGGTGAGGGTGCGGACCATCCCATAAACTCGATTATCTTTGCCATCAAGGTTCTAGAAGGGGTTTCAGCATGTTCCCCTGGGTCTGGTGTGGCAAATTCCACTTCTGGGGAAGTGTCCAACCCACGTGCTTCCTGTAGGGATTCAAGGAGGTCTTTCAAACTACCTTCCTCAGAGTTAAATTCCATTATTGCAGGAGTTGTAGATCCCTGCAACTCAAAAGGCCTTTCCTGATCTGAATCCTCTCCTTCATAAATAGAAGATAAGACCCTGGAGTGGTCAGGTGTTGAAAATGGTATAAATCCCATTTCCAGAGCAGAAAGAGCCAGATTTGCCATGATTGGCAGAGAAAACGTCAACGCAGACGTTAAAGGCTTCGAAGCTATCGAAAAAGGCGTCAAGAAAGGTGGTAGAGGCCTCGAACTCCAGAGTATCGGGATTCTACTCGAGGTCGTCAACGACATTCTCGTGCTCGAGGCTCTGGGTATGGCCACTGGCTGTGAGGTGGCCGTGGGTTTGTCCTTTCTCGGCGTCGACTCGACTGACCTCTGAGTCGAAGAACCCTTCGATAACAGCGTCGAATACGCCGATCTATGAGTCGAAGGGATCTTCGACGACGAAGACGCAACTCTGCCTTTCCTCGAGGGTTTGCAACGCTCTCGAGTGGCTTCTTTCGCCGGGTAAGGCGACTCGCGGCTTTTTGATTTTTCGGGTCTTTCACCCAGGGTATCACCCTCAGCAGTCTTCGAGGGGGTCGAGGCCGCTTTTTCGAAGACGCTTAGCATCTTTTTCCTGAATTCCTCCCACTCAGCCTGAGAGCTATGTTTTGTGGGACAGGAGACCCTTTTTTTGGGGAAACGGACGAAGACGAGGCAGGGGATCTTCGACGTCTCTTTTTTGAATGTTTAGATCTCGAAGAGTGATGGGAACTGCTTCGAGATCTCGAACGAGAATGTCTTTCATGATGGCGAGGAGACAAATGTCTCGACTCCGCCGAGGAAACTTTCAATGAAGTTTTAACTGCCTTAACTCTTTCGAGATTCCCCTTACGCTCCTTCAAGGCTTTCACCGTCATGGACATGCAGTCCTCGCACTCCGAACAATGGTGCTCGATTCCCAAGCACCACAAACAGATCCTGTGAGGATCCGTCAACGACATTTTCTTTCCACAGTCTCGACATTTTTTGAAGCCGGACCGTGGAGTCGTCAGTTCGGGTGAGGAAGCCATCGAGTACGAGTCGGTATTCACGAGGAATATATCGATATATTGACTGAAGAACTGAGCAACGATATTCTGAGGCCCCAAGAAGCGCGGAAAAACGGAACTGAGCAATGGACGCTGCGCGAGTCTATTTATACGCGTGGTGACGTCGGCGCCGATACGGAGGCCATTGAGGGACATCAGCTCGAGGGACGTTGACGCGCAGTGCTCTCTACTGAATTTTTTTTTCCAAGGCCAGCAAGCTGGAGATGGATCTATCAAAGATAAGCAATACGCCGGAGGACACAATCCCTTCGAAATGCATGATTCATTGACTGAGAAAAAAAAAGTATCTATTTGGTGTAAAATTGGTACAGAAAGTGGCCCTCTTGCTGTGTAATCTTTTCCTACTCGGTATACTTCTTGTGTGCTTAACACTTACAAATGCTAAAAATATTGAGAAAGTGTCCATGTCATTTTTATTGTGCCCAGAAGTGTTTCAAAAGTCCCCAGGAAGTTTTTACTAGGTAGGGTACTGTAGAGTGGGTACAGCTTCCCAGACACACAGTTCACATTGCACATTTACTTTGCGTCAGTGGTTCAAGCTGGAAAACAGGACGTAACCAAGCCATGACAGAAATGGGCTTCTGATCAATTGGCATCCATTTACACAATGGAAAAGCAACGTCACAGCTCATCAGTCCCTCTTACAGTGGAGATATGGAGTTAAAAAATGAAGGAATTCTACAACTGTCGGCTCCAGGGATGGCAGCTTGAAGGCTGTGCCCTGAGACTTGACCTCTCTTAAACTTATGTCATCTGACTTTAGCACTGCTGAAGCATCCCAACCGGCTAAAAGACAAAGGAGGAGAGAAAACCTCAGACAAAGAAAGGAGGGATGACAAATTACTGGAACTTTTGACCAAAGTGACGTTGGATATTGGTGAGATTAAAACCAAGCTGTTTAATTCTGAGGCGAAGTATGTGGAATTTTCTTCTAAAGCGTATTCAGTGGCAGTGCATCTTAACTATGGATGATAAAGCTTTGAAGATGGAAGAGCAGATAAGGGAACCTGAACAACAAAATGAGAAATCTTATTCAGAATTCTCAGGAATGTGCCAATTCCCTTCTAACTTATTTCTATCCTGGAGAGAGAGACCTTTTTCCCCCACTCATGTATTTCTGCTGTGATTTGAACTCGGTTTCTTTTGGTTTTGGAGTCTGACAAACTCCATAGGCATCATCTTTTTACATTGTGTCACAAAGCACCCTTCAGTGCAGTGAAACAGGGCAGTCTTCCAGATTTCCCAAAGGTTTAAATACATTCTCTTGGTGAAACTACGGTTTCCAAGAGCAGTGAAGTGAAATTTACTTTACTTACATTTTGTAACTTTCTAGATCCAGCACACGCTCATAGGGTGCTGGAGGGATTACTTACTATCACCTTTGTCTAATTTCTCATGTAACATTTTTATGTTAGCCTTTCTACAATTAATGGCTGGAGGCAGTGGTCAATTGCAGCTGCAGTTAAGCATCCATAGGTTCCCATTTTGTCAAAATGGCCCCGGTCTTTTTTTGTCGTTTCTTGTTGGAAAGGTCCTTCTTGAGATTTACTCTGCGCGCCAAACCAGGTCTCTTTGGTCGTTTTGTCTTTGGTGGGCTTCAGTAGTGAAGCCCGCCTCTGGGTACACCGTGTCTGGCAGAGCAGGAACGAGGGAGGTGCCCGAAACTCCCTGAGCTTAATCCCCTTAATTACAGGAATGCACCCAAAGGTGATTGGCTGGCTGTCCTCCGATTGACCGCTAGGCTGCGAATGAATGGGAGAAACCTGCATAAAAAGGCGAGGACTTTTGCTTGGAAGGCAAAGTTGACCACTGGACGAAGGAATCCGAAGAAGAACTTGGAAGAGACACCTGCTGCAACTTCTGGACTGTTCGTTTGCCGGTGAAGCCCTGCTGCAATGCTGAAGCTCCAAATTCGCCTCGCTTAGAGAAGCCCTGCAAAGGATGCCTTCTCCCCTTGGGTTGGTGGGACCAATCAACCCCAAGATGAACTAATCTGGAAATCCTCTCGGAGCTGGCTGTACTTTCACTGCTGCTGCAGGAACCGATTGCCAGGGAGAAGAACACCAGAATCGAGTGAGTGTCCAAGTCGGACCCGAGCTCCAGGAAGACCCTCCTGACTCCCATAAAGCAGGACTGACCAAGCCAGAGCCACCTCAAAAGAGTGCTGGACCCCAGATGCGAGGAAAGTCCATAAGGTATCCGAGAACTGCGGTGGTGCCACCTGTGAGAAGCTGAAATTGCAAAGTGCTGCTGATCTGAAGTTTGCCTATTGCTGCCGCCAACTTTCTATTCGTAGTGCAGGAGTCCCCAGACGTCCTCCCTCTTGTCCCTACAATGGAGGCCCAGGAACAACAGGATCTGCAGACCTACAACAGGAACATAAGCCAGCTGGAACCAATTTCTTCAGACCTAAGGTACTGTGAATCTAAGGGCTAACTCTTGTTGTGTAGCCTTGCTAGCTCTCAGTTGAAACTTGTCTTGGTTGTTTTTACAGAGTTGCTTGCAGCTTTGCCCCTCACAAGCCTCCCAGCTTGTGGCCCAACAATGTCATTTTCTACAAAGATTTCTAAAACATTGTGCAAGACTTTTTACTTATCTTCAAGAAGTGCTTCAGCTCACCTAGACTTTTGCTCAATTGACATTGGCTGTCTTGGCTCCCTGAAAGACACGTATATCCTCTGACTTTGTGCTTTAACTATCCCTCAACAAAAGTCCACATATAACTTGTGTAGCTGAGAAAGGGTTCATTTACTTTGCATTGGGGGTTCAAAAGTACTTACCTGCTTAATAATATTTGTTAACCATTGTTTTATTCCCTTATTGTTTCCCTTTGACACCAAGCTCAGTATTGCTCTAAATGTGCTAGTGATATATCAATGTCCACAGTGTCCTAGTTATTTAAGCCACCTGGGGTGTAGGAAGTGTGTCTGCCATTCCAAATGGGTATCTACTGATTTAAAGAAACAGTGTATTTTGAAGTTTATTTTTGTGTTACATATATTTGCTCCCTTCTAATAAAGGCTTATTCAAATGACTTAAATCAATAAATAATTATTTAATCAAGAAACCTTGAGTGTAAGTGTTTATTTGGATACTTGTCACTGTGAATCTCTATGCTATAACCCTACAGCTCACATTGACCCTTCTTGAGATAAGCCTTGCTGCTCAGTCACTAACTTGTGTAGTACATGCTTATACCAAAAGGTTGGGTTAACTATTGCCAAGAGGACAAGGCTGGTGGAGTCTCCCACAGGGTATGGCATACAATCTTGTCTAACAAGAAATAACCCTAAAACTATCTGAACAGGATACTTTCTCCACGGGAAATAACGTGTGGTTGGATTTCCCGAGAATGTGAAAGAGGTAATCCGATGGACTTCTTAGGGGAAAACCCAGACTACTGTGCTCTTTTTGGAGTCCAAAATGCCTTTGGAGATGGAGAGGGCACATAGTCATTGGGCCCAAAGTCAGCGTCTGGTCAGTGACCAAGACACTTAATTGTGAAGTTTGAGATTTCCAATTAGGGAGCTAATTTTGAAGAAAGCAAGTGAGTTAGGGGGATCTTGCGTGGGGGTGGAGGGGCACAAGATCATGATCTTTTGGGACCTAAGCAGGGAAGAGCATTCAATGTGGCGAAGGCGAGAATTAAAATGTTAAGTATCATATCATTTATCCAGCAATATTTCGAGTTGTTTTGGATGGTCAGCTACATTCCTTTACTGATTATAGGAGTGCAGTGGTGTTTCTAGTGGATCTGGACCAAGCGCCTATGAAGGAGGCTGCCTCTGTTGCACAGAGAGGCTCAATGAAAAAAAAGAAGAGACGATATACTGGAGATCCTGGCTGGATTACTGAAGTGATTGTATTATGCATTTTAGGGGGGTTGGATTCTGGCATTGCAGGTTTGTTTTTATTATTGAATTATATAATGGCTTCCGTTGCAATGGTTTATTTTCATTCCACGTCTCAGAATGTTGTGCGAGCAGCCACTTGGAATAGGGCATCTTCCTGCATTGCGGTGCATGCTGCGGATATGGACGATGGTCGTGGGCTGGGAGTTTGCGAGGTCCGGTGTATCCTGCTTCTCCAACAATGCAGCTGCTGGCGTGGATGAGAGACTCCGATGGCTGGCATCCGTAGCAGACCTGTGGAGCTCAGTTTTACTGGCAGGAGTGGGTGGACTGGGCTATGGAGACGGTTGCTCTGCCATGGCAACTTCGTAGGGCAGGCTGCAAGGCCATTTGGGGGGCGGTGTGTCGATAACAGGGGTTGTCCGGTCTTGGACTTCCTTATTATGTACGCCTTGTGGTGCACGCTGCTCAGTCAGTTTATGTTGCTGCCTGGGGGTTTGGGTATTGCGTTACACTTGTTGCTTGATCTGATGCGTTGGTCGGGGATGTTTTTGATTGGACTACTGTGGACATACTTGGGAAAAGGATTAGGGCTATTCCATTGCTACTGTGTTACTTGCTCTTGAGGCCAATTGCTCATTTTCTTGTTGGATACGCTACTTGCTGTGTATGTTTGCAACATGAGGGAGGGAACTGTTCATTTGTTTATGAGAATTTTTGTGGCGGGTATAGGGTTCTGGGGGTATGGTTCTTATCACAAAGTATTTCGTAAATATGTTTAGTCATCAGTCTATGGTTCATCAGACTGTTGGACTGATGCTCGATTACCTTTTTGTTGTTTGTTCGATGTGTTGTATGGTGTGCAGGGTGTGTGCAATTGCCTCTTGCTGTTATGTTAGGTGTGTCACAACTGTATGCTTCCAATTGTCTTCCCATTTATTAAATTGATTATTTACTATGGGACTGCCTACTAGCAGTTTGTCACCGTTCTTATTTTATTTGTAATTTTTCTTTTTCTCTGGGTTATGAATGTTTATTCAGAGGGGAAACGGTCATTGACGGTGCATGAATGCAATGTAATAATGACCTAATCTGGGAGTAGACAATTATTCTGAGACAAACATGCAAAGGATCCTGAGTGCAACCTTCCTGAGGTGTTATGGTGGTCTACTAAGAGGATTAGTGAAAGGGAGGACATAATGCGAAGAAGGGGCAAGTTGATGGGTGGCAACACTTATTTTTACTTTCGTGGTTGAACGGGTATACTGGTTTTCTCCACCTGGAATGTTAAGGGCTTGAATTTCCCACAGAAGAAAAGAAAGCATTTGTTTGAAGGTTCTAGTGGCCTCTTGGTTAATTTGAGATATACTAAAGAAATCTCCAATTGTTTTGATTCGAAGTCTAGAGGGTGGGTTTTTTATTCCGTAGAGGTGTGGGTGTTGTAGTGGAAGGAACAAGTGACTTACCTGTAACTGTTGTTCTCCAGCATGGGTCTGGCATGGATTCACATGCTCATGAATATTCCCCATCGTCAGGCTGGGAATCCTTGGTAAAGAAAAAAATCAATATCAGTTTCGTTTCTGATCTGTCTTTCTTAGTAGTAACCAATCACTGGTCTCTGGGTCATTCTGCCCCCAGCCAATGACTGCCCTCTCCCTAAGCTCCTCCCCTGACAGCCATCCTCAGATTTGGTAGCACGTAAAGTGGCAGTATGACCAAGTGAAGAGCCGCCGAGGGGTAGGAGGGAGGGTTCACGTGTGAATCCATGCCAGACCCATGCTGGAGAACAACAGTTACAGGTAAGTAACTTGTTCCTTCTCCAGCATGGGGTCTGGCATGGATTCAGATGCTCATGAATATAAGAATATATAGCAGTACACACATGCACAACCACGGGAGGTGGCAAGGCTCAACATTAAGCATTACATAAACTCAACATTAAGCAACGCTTACCTCCTCACCAGGCCCACCTTCAGGCAAACCGGTTGCGCAGCACTGCTTGGCCGACCCTGGACTCCTCCCTGGAATCCTGGTCGACGCAGTAGAATCTCATGAAGGTGTGCGTCGACCTCCACGTAGCAGCCCTGCAGATGTCCAGCAGGGGTACACCAGACAAGAACGCCGTGGTAGCAGCGATGATCGCTCTGGTCAAATGGGCTCTCGGATGGCCGGGCAACAGTCGGTTTGCCAACCGGTGACAGTGCATGATGCAGCCGGAGAGCCATCTGGAAATGTAAGCCTTCGAGAGGGCCTTCCCTTGGTTCACAGGTCCAAAGTTGACAAACAGTTGTGATGTCTTCCAAAAACTCTTTGTGCGGTCCACGTAGAACTTCAGCACTCTAGCTACATCCAGCGAGTGCAAAGTCCTCTCGGCCGACGACGAAGGGAAGAAAACTGGTAACACCAAGGGCTGTTGAGATGGAAGTCCGACGGCACCTTGGGCATGAAGGAGGGGTGCTTCCTCAGCACCACCCTCGTCTCGTGAAAAGTCAAGTATGGAGGGTTGCAGGATAGGGCCTGGATCTCTCCCACTCGTCGTGCGGAGGTGATGGCCACAAGAAATGCAGTTTTCCACGCCAGGAACTTCAGCGGTGCCGGATGTAGAGGCTTGAAAGGTGCCCCCATGAGCCTGGTCAGCACCACGTTGAGCTCCCACGCTGGGGACGGAGCCTTCACCGGCGGGAATGAACGGAACAGTCCCTTCATAAACTCCTTCACCAGGCGATGAGACCACAGAGATGATCGTCCCGTAGTTCTGATGTAGCGCGAGATCGCCGCCAGATGTATTTTGATGGAGGCATGAGCCAGCCCCGCCTTGGCCAGCGACAGCAGGTACAGCAGCACTTGAGGGGCCGTAA
Organism: Ambystoma mexicanum; assembly: GCF_040938575.1. Lineage (NCBI taxonomy): Eukaryota > Metazoa > Chordata > Amphibia > Caudata > Ambystomatidae > Ambystoma > Ambystoma mexicanum. The sequence continues at coordinate 860,357,674 of NC_090930.1, read as the reverse complement.
TTCGCAGAGGGTTAATCTTCTGTGCACAGCACCAGACAGAGAACCTCTTCCATTTGTGTCCATAGCACTTGAGAGTTGAGGACGCCCTGGCCTTTGCAAGCACCTCCTTGCAGTCCGGCGGGATATCGTACCCTCCAAACTCTAGTGCCGCAGGAGCCAGGCCTGCAAGCTTAGCGACCCATGGTCGTGCTGGAGGATGACGCCTCATTCTCTGGAGAGAAGATCTGCGTTCGTCGATAGTTTGACTGGGATGCTGACAAGTCCAGAAGGTCCGGGAACCAGATCTGTCTCGGCCACGCCGGTGCGACGAGGACCATCCTGCACTGGGACCTCTTGAGTTGGTTGACGAGTCGCAGGAGCAATGGCAACGAAGGGAACGCATACAGGAACAGGCCGTCCCAGGGGAACGAGAAAGCATCGCCCATGCTGCTCGGCTGGGGAAACCTGCTTGCGAACCTTTGGCACTTGGAGGTCGCCGCCGTCGCGAACAGGTCAATCTGGGGTTTGCCCCATCATTGGAAAAGCGAACCACTTGGTCCTGACGCAGTTCCCTGCTCAGCGAGTCGGCGATGGTGTTCTTTATTCCTGCTAGGTGGAAGGGCACCAGAAACATCCCCTGGGCAATGGCCCAATGCCACAGATCCTGGGCCTCCTTGGATAGGGCCGGGGACCTGGTTCCTCCCTGCTTCCGGATGTAGAACATCACGGTGGTGTTGTCGGTGAAGATCCTTACCACCTTGCCCTTGAAGGACGGGAGAAACGAACTGAGAGCCCTGAACACTGCTCGGAGCTCCAGGATGTTGATGTGGAGTGACCTCTCCTCCGGGAGCCAAAGGCCTCCCGCGTGAAGATCTCCGGTGTGCGCTCCCAACCCTCCAGGGAGGCATCCGTCAGCGTCTCCTGGTGTGCTGGGGTCTGAAAGTGTAACGCCCACCTGGTTCCCACGGGGGCGCTGATCTAGTCTGGATTACTGCGGCCTCTTCTACCGTGATCCGCAGGACCCGGAACACCGATTGGACAGGACCTCCAAATCGTGCTTCCTTGGCCCGTAGGAATATCCTTCTGCAGATGAGAAAGGGGATTAACAGTCTGCAGAATGGTGTGCTAGCTCCCCTCTTCCCCCCTCCGTTCCTCTCTATTCCTCCAAACCCGGTTTAAGCTCACCTTATGGTTTGGAAGGTTGAACTCTCCATCCTGCTTCTGGTGCAGGGGCGCGCGTTCGTCCAGTTACTTCACTGGTTTTCAGAATGGCGCTGGTAAAATCCACTTGACTTTCCTGAGCGATGCGCCGTAAGTATGAAAGTTCAAAGTTCAAGTGAGGCCCCCTTTATGCTGTCTTTCTCACCTGTGATCGGTCCTTTATTTCAGGTGCAGAATGAAGGCGATGCGTCGAGGGGTTAACCTGCCGAGGTGAGTAGTAATGAGGGCGATCCCTCTAGATGTCCTCATCATTCCTCTGAAATGTCTAGTCCTTTCCCCATAGGGGCCGGGGTATGGTACCTGCCAACGGGGCGGCGCCGACCCGAAATGTGGAAGAAAAGCCGGTAAGTATTATGGCTGTTAATCAGGCTTTCCTTCTGTGTGTCCTGCTCACCTTTTGTTTCTTCCTCTCTCCCCTAGGTGCAGAGATGTGGCGTCCGATGCCGACAGCCGCGATGGAGCCGGGAGATGTCTCGAGGACAGGACAGGTGAGTGAAGCGTGGCGCTGCAGCGAGCAACGCAATGCTTTTAAATTGAAGTCTTCCTTCAGGGATGCTGGCGAGAAGCTTGAAATAATCCTTGGTTTTCACCTTTCTCTTCTCTTCCTTCCTTGCATGTCTTCCAGGTTCAAGTCGGGCGTGGCTGTAGTCCAGGAGCAGACACGGTGAGCGTTAAGCTGCAGGAAGCAGAACAACGCGAAGCATGAGCTGCTGTCTGGGTGTGGCTTAAATAGCCTCCAAAGTAGTCCCAGGTATGTATCCTTCCCCAACTAGGTATGTATCCTTCCCTGGCCACGCCCAAGTGAAAAAAATAGTCCCTATGAAAAAATAGTCCCTATGAAAAAATAGTCCCTTTCAGGTCTCAGGGAGGCCTGAAGCGTGCAGCATGGTCTGCATCAGGTAAGTGCAAAAAACACCTCCCTTTATGAGCCTGGCGCCTATGGCGCCAGGACTGAGTCCAAAGAGTACCTATAAGGGGCCGCTGGGCTTTTACCCGAGGGCATGATGCCTGCTTCCGGGGGTGCTGGGCCTGGCCTGATGCTCCAGGGGTAGGCATCATGACAGAAAGTCTGTGCCCGCCGCGAGATGCGTGCGGGTGCCCGACCACCGAATTGCTTGGAAGACCTCGTTGAGCGGGATCTTGTCTTCGAAGCTGCCCACCGCTTGCATCGAACGGGCGTCGAGGAACTCCTGTCGAGGACGCATCCGCAGCCTGCATAGGGGCACCAGGTAGATGAAAGAGGGCATCATGCCGAGAAGTGACATGATGGATCTCACCCTGGCCACGTCCTTTCCTCCGACAGGGAAGCCAATCGTGCCACTGTATCGAGCTTGGCTCCCAGAAACAGTGCGACATAACCAGGTGGGATTTGGTGAAGTTGATGGAGAATCCCAGGTCCGTGAGCAGTTGGACGGTCTTCGCTGTGTGCTCGACGGCGAGCTCCCTTGTCCTTGCTCGGACGAGCCAATCGTCCAGGTAGTGGTAAACGCGGATCCCTTGCAGGCGCAGCTGCACCACCACTGGCGCTAGGCACTTGGTAAATACCCTGGTTGCCAACTTCACTCTGAATGGCAGGGCCTTGAATTGGTAGTGCCGTCCTTGGACTACGAATCTGAGAAACCTTCGGTGTCCTTTTAGAATGGGGATGTGGAAGTACGCATCCTCCAAGTCCAGCGACGATAGGAAGTCGCCTGCCTCCAGCTGTCCCAGTACGTGCTGGAGGGTGACCATCCGTAACTTCTGGGCCTTGATATATTTGTTTAACCGACGCAGGTCCAGGAAAGGGCGCCAACCGCCTGTCTTCTTTCTGACGAGGAAGTATCTTGAGTATACTCCGGAGCCCCAGAGCCTCTTCAGGACGGGCTCGATGGCCCCTTTCTTGAGCATCGCCCTTACTTCTAGCAGCAGTTGTGGGATGTGATTTTCCTTCCTGGCCACGGGAGGAATTCAGGGGCACTTCCTTAGAAATTCCAGAGTGTGCCCGTGGGCCAGGGCATCCAACACCCAACGGTCGGTGGCGATGGACTCCCACACGCTGACGAACTTCGCCAGCTGGCCTCCCAGCGGGGTGCTCAGGTGGGGAACCGATGCTACGGCCGGTTCAGTCCTGCTTGGAGGCAGCCTTGCCGCCCTGACCACATTGGTGATGGCAACGGGGTCCTCCTGACTTGCCGCGCCCTCTGTAGGCCTCTTGTGACGAGGAACGGGCTGCCTGGCGGTATGTCGAGGAGCCACTGCCGAATCCTTTAAAAGCACCTTGCTTGCCCCTGGAGTTCCGAAAGGGCGGCCGTCGTTGCTGCAAAACTCCCAAGGCCCAAGCCATCTCCGTGTCAGTCTTTATGGCCTGAAGTGGCTCATCTACTGTCTTTCCTAACAGGTTGTTCCGATCGAAGGGCATGTCCAGAACTCTGGTTTGCACGTCCTGGCGGAAATCTGTTGCCTTGAGCCATCCCAGCCGTCGAAGGCAAACACTGTTGCCCAACTGGCAGAACCTGGTGTCTGCGATGTCTGTGGCCACCGTTAAGATGTGGTCCGACGCCACCTCACCTTCCTGTAGGATCCCCAGGGCCTCTGCCCGCTTGTCGTCCAGTAGGAAGTCCAGCAGGGGGGCGATTTTGTACCACAACTCCCTGTCATAGCGGGCTACAATCGCTACCGCGTTGGCCGCCTTAATTGTCGTCGCTGCGGACGAGATGACTTGTCGTATGGGGTCCAGTCTCTTTCCCTCGCCGTCAGGTGTGGAGGTTGAAGTTGAAGCCGTTGCCCCCGCCACCATCTTCTTGGCCACCGCTGAGATGACCGAATCCGTGGTGGGCTGTGCCCTGAGGCACAAAGGGGTGTTGTCGGGGACCCGGTACTACTTCTCGTACCGATCCCTCTTGGCAGGTGGTGTGGACGGGTTCTTCAGGAGAGCAAGTCCCTCGTCCCAGATGTTCTCAAGCAACGGCACCGCGAGGACAGTCTTCCTCTTGGCCTTGCGCCGTTGATAGAGGAAGCCTTCTTCTGTTCTTCGGGGCAGAGCTGGAAAAGCTCGGATGCCCTGTAAATCATGGCATGGAAGGAGCCAATTTTGGTGGTGGTGATGGAAGGCCCATCCCGTCGTCATCCGTCCCCGTCGTGGCCGTATCTGTTCCCATGTCATCCCTAGGATCAGGGGAAGGAGATGAAGGCTGAGCGGGCCGTAAGGGCTGGAAAGGCGGGGGGAGATGAACTCTCCTCCGCTTGTTTGGAGGGCTTCCCGACGGGCCCGGTTCTGCAGGGTCGTCCTTTGGGGGTAGAGGCAACCTCGTCCTTATCTCTGTGCACAAGGTTTGGATTGCCATCAAAATGGCCGCCTAGTTGTCAGGTACTGGCTGCGACGGGTGCAATGGTTGCTCCTCCTCCCTGGGAGGCTCGTCGGCACCAGTCGTTCTCTCCGTACGCCTCCGGGGGATTCCTCCCGTGGGACTGGACCTCCCCAAAACTCTTGAGGCCTTGCACGACTTCAACCAGCTCCTCCACAGAGGCTGTATCCGTGTCCGTGATGGCCACCAACCGCCCCCCTTGTTTTCCACAGGGGTCTTATCGATGGGCTGAAAAGAGGATTCCCTCTGTGGTGGCAGGGAATCTCTGGGCCCAGAGGTAGTCTCCACTGGGGTAGCCTCCACAGGCTTCGCCAGGGCCGCCATGGCTCCCTCGATAGAGGCCATAGCGGGTGAATCAGGGCCTTCACGACTTTTGGCGTACTTGAGGCCTTCACCTTGGGAGGAGGGACACTGCTTCGCTCCCCCTCGGCTGCTTCCGTCGGGATCGACCGGGGCTTCTCCAGAAGCTTACCCTGGATCTCCGACTTTCTCTTCCCTGAGCCAGAGTGTTGGCTCGTGGTTGATGGCGTTGGTGAAAGTGCGCCCTGCCTGGCAGCCGAGTAGCCTGACCCTTCGGCGCTCCCGGTGCCCGCGGTGCTTAGCCTTCTGTTGGGCCCCCGTCGCCGGAGCACCCTCAGAGGACTTAGAAGACCGCTCTGACCTCTTCTTATTTTCACCTACCGCTGGGCTCTTTCCTTCCAGCCAGTTGGTGAGGTAGATCCGCCAATCCCTCATGGTCCGCTCCGACATGTTCTTGCAAAACGCACAGTCCTTCTCCACGTGCGTTTTGTCTTTGTGAAGGCAGAAGCGGCATCTAGAATGCTCGTCCTCCTTGAATACATTCTGCAATCCACATCCAGGGCAGTTCCTAAACAGCTTGGATCCGGGCATCGAGCTTCCTTTGTCCTGGGCCATGTCCACGGGGTAGGCCTCAAGGTCTTCTGGAATCCTCCAAGAAGCGTACTCGACGAAAACCTCACCCTTGGGGGGCATAGAAAATTCCGAAACGGGTCCCTGTTGATCGAAAGTAGAAACGGTGGAGCTTGAGGCTCGATTGACCGAAAAAATGAGATTAAACTCTTAGAAAAAATAAATAAATAAATCGCAAAACGCAGTAAAAGCTCGAGAGCTATAGCACAAGGACTCCCAACACTTGAACGTGCGGTAAAAATCTGTGGATGGCTGCCAGAGGAGGGGCTTAGGGAGAGGGCAGTCATTGGCTGGGGGCAGTATGACCCAGAGACCAGTGATTGGTTACTACTAAAAGATCAGAAACGAAACCGATACTGATTTTTTTTCTTTACTGAGGATTCCCAGCCTGATGACAGGGAATATTCATGAGCATGTGAATCCATGCCAGACACCATGCTGGAGAAAGAGTGGTCATGAACGGTGAGGGGCGGATAATACTTGCTGATGTGCTTCATGATGGCAAATTACTCACTATTGGGACTATTTATGGCCCTTGTTCGCCAGGGGGCTCCTTCTTTGCTAATATGACCCCTTTACTGTCTTATTTGCGAGGAGGCACTATCATTTTGGGTGCTGACTTCAACTGAGTACTTGACCATAGACTGGATCGATCAGTTGCATACAGATCTAGTGTGGGAACAAGTAGGGAGTTCAGGTGCTTTCTTCAGGGGTTTGATTTAGTGGATATATGGAGAGGAATAAGTTACTTTGTTACCTGGTAACGTTCTTTTGATGGGATGTTCCGACGATGTATTCCACATCTATGACAGGTAATCCCCACAGTTGTGCTGCTTCGAAAAAGATTTCGGTGTCTGCATCCTGCGTCGATGACGTCAATACTCTGTCCTCGAGGGCCTCCGTCGAGCAGACGTCACGGGATGTTATAAGTAAGACGCACGACGCCCTTAGACTCAGTTGTAGTTCTTTCCCCAGAACGTGTGGCACCAATCTCCTGCCAGAATGACTACAGAAAGCCTTGCGGAAACGTAAGCTGCAATCGCATAAGAAATTCTGTAGAGGGGCAGGCTGGGAGGGTACGATGTGGAATAAATCGTCGGAACAGCCCATCGAAAGAACGATACCAAGTAAGAGAGTAACTTGTTCTTCGAGGGGATTTGTTCCTCCAACGTATTCCACATCTATGACAGACTCCCAAAGCAGTACCAACGTATGGAGGTGGGAAAAGAATTTAGAAATTTAGAAATTTAGAATGCCCAATCAAATTTCAGAATAGAGGACCGCCTTACCAAAGGTTAAGTCTTGCCCATGGATAGGGTCCAGGGAGTAATGTTTTACAAAAGTATGGACAGAGGCCCATGTGGCTGCTTCACGAACACCCCTCTGCAGAGCAGTGGAGGCAGCCACACCCCTAGTGGAATGGGCCCTCAAACCTACCAGAGGGTCCTTGCCAGATGGTAGCATTCCGAGATGGTCAAGATAATCCATCTGGACAAGGTCTGCTTAGTAACAGCTTGACCCAAATGCCTTCCAGCGAATCCTACAAAGAGCTGATCGTCCACTCTGACCCGGGACATGCGTGAGATGTAGAAGCTTAACGCTCTCCTAGGATCCAAACTATGGAGCCTCTCCTCTTCCTTAGCACGATCCAGAGGAGGATAGAACGCCGGAAGAATGACCTTCTGGCTTACATGAAATTCCGACACAACCTTCGGAAGAAAAGGAGGACGAACCCTAAAGACAACCATGTCCTTATGGAACACCGTGAATGGAGGCTTGGCGGATAGTGCCTGCAACTCACTCACTATGCGAGCGGAAGTAACCGCAACTAAAAATACAGTTTTAAAGGTCATCAGTCTCAAAGGACAAGAACGTAAAGGCTCAAATGGAGCTCCCATTAGGAATTTTAGAACCAGGTTCAAATCCCAAACGGGCACCTGGAAAGGTGACGGTGGGAAAACAGTGAGCCCTTTCAAAAACGGAGAAATCAAAGAAATCTTAAAATAAGAACACTCCTCAGACGAACGCTTAAATATGGATAGCGCCGACAGGTAACCTTTAATGGTACCCACTTGCAGGCCATTGTGGGCCAACGTAAGCAAAAAAGACAGAACCACAGGAATGGCACATGAAAAAGGAACCACATTCTTAACCCTGCACCAGTCGCAGAACTTTCTCCAACGGCAATGGTACAGGGACTTTGTTGCGGGCCTTCTGACCGAAACCAACACCTCCATCACATCTTCAAGGAGGTCCCAATCCTTATACCTCAACCTTTCAGAAGCCAAGCATGAAGGTTGAGGGACTTGACCTCTGGATGGAGAACCTGACCCCCCCCCCCCACCCCTCCCGTGAGAGCAGATCATCTCGGTAGGGAAGACGGCGTGGAGGGCAGATGGACATGTCGAGAAGGTCCGGGTACCACGTTCTCCTGGCCCATGCCAGAGCAATGAGGATCATTCGGGAACCAAACTTCCGTAACCTCCACACACTTGCGAAATGACGGGGACTGGAGGAAACGCGTACAGCAGTGGGAAGGACGACTCCACTACGAACACGTCCCCTAAGGCTCCCCTTGGAGGAAATTCCCACGAGCAGAATCTTTCGCTCTTCCGGTTGACACTGGTGGTGAAAAGATCCACTTGTGGGGTCCCCCAAAGGGCAAAGATCTCCAGGAGAATCTCCTGACCGTGCTCTGCCTGCTCAGAGCGTCCACCGCCACGTTTTCGTCTCCGGCCAGATGAACTGCCGAAATCGAAATTTCCTGCTGGATGGCCCAGAACCAGAGCTGCATCGACTCTCTGCACAGAGGGAGAGACCCTGCCCCACCTTTTTGTTGAGGTAGTGCATGGCCACTGTATTGTCCGTCAGAATCAGGACATTCTTTCCCCGCACAGCCGTCAGAAAAGCCTTCAGGGCTAGCCTGATGGCCCTCAGCTCCAACAGATTGATATGGAGTCTGGACTCGACGGAGACCAACGACCGCTGACTGTCAATTTGTTGGCATGAGCTCCCCATCCCTGAGGGATGCGTCCTTCACGATCGTCCCCTCCGGCTAGGGTAGCCAAAATGGAGCCCCTTTCATCAGATTGCCTTCAACGGCCCACCGTAGAAGTTCCTGGGCGACCCAGGGCAGCACCTGAACTGGATCCGACATCCTGCCGAAGGCCTGCAACCACTGCATCTTGAGAGCCCACTGAAAAGATCTCATCCGCAGCCTGGCCTCTGGCACCAGAAGAATGCAGGATGCCATGAGGCTGAGCAACCCAAGAACTCGAACACCGGGAGAGACTGGGCCCGTTGAAACTTGTCCACCATCTGCAGAATGTGATGAACCCTCAAATGGGGAGGCGAAACACTGCTCCAGAGATGTGTCAAGTGGGACTTATTTAAGTTGATGGAGAAGCCCAGCTTGTGAAGAGAGTGGCAGGTGACAGATGATCCAGGACTTGCTCAGGAGAGCGCGCCCTGATCAACCAATTGTCTAGTTAGGGCTAGACGTGAATCCCCCCCTTTCCTGAGATACGCTGCCACCACCACCATGAGCTTGGTGAAGACCCTCGGGTGGCGGTCAATCCGAACGGCAGGACCCGAAACTGAAAATGTGAGACGTCAACTAGCGAACCTCAGGCACTTCTTGTGCTTGGGATGAATTGGCACATGAAAGTAAGCGTTGTTGAGGTCGAGAGACACCAACCAGTTCTGAAGTTGAAGGGCCTGGTGGACTTGAGAAAGAGTAACCATCTTGAACTTGTCCTTCCTGAGGAGCTTGTTCAAACCATGCAAGTCCATGATGGGTCTCAATCCCCGGTCTTTTTTCGGGATCAAAAAATATGGGTAATACCATCCCTTGTTCCTCTCCGCTACAGGCACCAGTTCTATGGAGCCTTTCACCAGTTAGGATTTGATTTCCCGCACAAGGAGCGGATCTGGACTCTTCTAAGAGAGATTCCCTGGTGGATTGTCGTGAGGCCTCTGCCGGAAAGGAAGACAGTAACCGTGGGCTATGATCTCCAGAACCCACACATCTGAAGTAATGGCACGCCATTCTACAAGATGCTGCGCCAGCCTTCCTCCAAATGGCAAACCATGGGACATGGCCTCATGACTGAGCTGAAGCGACTGCGACAGTGCCTGAGGGCAAAGAGGCAACTGCCCGAGCGGATTTGGCACCTCGAGTAACTTGTTTTCCGCCTCTGGTACTCCTACGTTGGCCCCTTTGACTGGCCACTCCCCTCGATCTACCAAAAGAAGAGTAGTATCGAAAGGAACCTCCCCTCCATTGCTGTCCCCTAGGACGAAAAGGCGGAGGTTGGCAGAATGCAGCGCTTAACCACTTCGCTGCAGCTTTGGAGGTATGCAACCTCTTAAGGCTCTCGTCAGCCTTGCTGCCAAAACGATGTACACCATCAAAGGGCATGTTGAGAAGCCGGGCTTGTACGTCAGGAGCAAACCCCAACTTCTGTAACCACGCAAATCGGCGCATCACGGTGCTCGCCGCCATGGACCGACTGACACAGTCTGCCATGTCCAGACCCGACTGAACGGATTCACACATGGCATCCTTGCCATCCTGAACGGGGGCAAGAAAACCATCCCGTTCCTCCCCTTCGGGAATATGTTCAGCTGCCAAAGAGAATTCCACAGAGTGCGAGTGAAACGTGCTAAGGCACACACGAAGTTGGCTGCCTGTAAAGCCATATCCCCTGAAGAAAACACTTCCTTCGCCCAGCCATCAAAACGTTTATCGTCCCCATCAGGAGGGATGGTAGGGTACGACGCCTGCTTTGCTGGGGCTGTAGCCGCCTGCACCACCAAACTCTCTGGAGTGGGGTGCAGTGTCAAGTAGCAGGGGTCGATACTGGCTGGATGGTATTTTTTTGGGAACGACTTGCTCACTGCCGGGAGACTCTCCGGAGCAGTCCAAGCCCGCCACACTTCTCTGTAAAGCCATATGAAATGGCAGCACCGGGTCAGTGGGTGGGCCTTGGTCAAGGTTATCCGTCAGGTCATCCTGCAGAAAATCCACTGGTGGCGCAGACCTTCCCAAGTACTCAGTCACCCTCGACATGAGACGCCAGTATGAAGACTCGGCGTGCGTGCCAGGCTCGGGCCTACTGAACTCAACCTCCGGAGGTGTGTCCAGGCCACTGGCGTTGTGCAAAGACTGACGCAGGTCTTCCAACTGGCTATGACCAGACAAGAGTTCGTCAGGAACCTCATCAGGAACCAAACCATCAGAACCTTCACCCACCTCAGAGATGTAATCCAGAGGCTGGAATAAATCTCTGGATGAAGGCACAGAAAAAGGTTCAAATACAGGCCTCACTGACTTCTTCAGGGCCTTCCTCGGAGTTTCCACCGATGCACGGGGTACCTCCGGTAAAGCCTCCACAAAAGGCGTTGAGGGCTCATCGACGTCGAGCGTGGTGCCGATGGCTTCAACACAGGCCTCGAGGGAGGTGCCCCGAGCATGTCCTTCAATGGCCTCGGCGCTGATGGCGTTGACTACTTCCTCGGAGGCGGAGCCTCGAGAGAGTCCCTCGACGGACATGGCCCCGATGGCGTCTACGTCTTCTTAGAAGACCTCACAGGCTCTGACGGTCTTGAGGACCGGGACCTGGAGCGGGCATGGCTAGAGCGATCTACCTTGTCCAATCAGGACTGTGATGGCTCCCGATGATCGTGCTGACCGCCCGAGCCCGAAGGCATGCGAGCGGTGGCCCTAGCGCGTTCCTTGCTGATTTCTCTCGAAGGCGCGGATAGACCGGAGCCCTTACATTAGAAAATCGCCATCATTTCCTTACCAAATGCGTCCCATTCTGCAGGAGAGGAATGCTTGGTAGGACAAGCTATCCGCCGTCTGGCGGAGTCCTCGGACGTGAAAGGCAACCTGTGACAGCGCTTCCGCAACTGCCTAGAAGAGGCAGAGGAATGGCAGTAACTACTCCGGGACCGAGACCCCCCCTGCACTTACTCCAACGTTGGTCGAAAGCCCAGCGGATTGCGACTTTCGGGGTTCGGAAACCCTACCGACAGATAGCTTCTTCCGCTCCCGCAAGGTCTTTGATGTCAAAGTCTGGCAATCGTCAGTCATCAGTGGTGGGTGCTCGCCGAGGCACGAGAGGCAGACGTCATGCGGGTCCATAAGCGACATCTTGGAACCGCAGACCCGATACTTTGAATACTGACCGCGGGGTAGAAGACATGATATCTTCACAAACAATCAAGTTCGAAGAACCGATAGAAATCAGAAGAACCGAGGCACGCCGAGATCTCCGAAGCGAACACGTTTGTGGAAAAAGCGGAACTGAGGCTACGGGCGTCGTGCATCCTACTTGTAACATCCGGTGACGTCGGCTCGACGGAGGCCCTCGGGGACAGCGTATCGACGTCATTGACGCAGACATTTTTCAAAAGCAGCAGAGCTGTGATGATTACCGGTCATAGATGTGTAATACGTCGGAGGAACATATCCCCTCGAATTATGCATTCTGGATAGAGGGAGTATTCATTTTACTCTCCTGTGCACGACTCGCATTCTAGGATTTACAATTTTTTGGTGTCGGTCAGGCTTATTGATAAGACTACTAGTGTGAATATAAGGAACTGTGGATTGTCTGATCATTCTTTGTTGGATTTAGGACCGATTTAAAAGATACAGGATCGAATTCTGTTAGATGGCGGCTTAAGACTTGTTTTGAGGGATCAGGAATTTCTTTATACTCCGAGGAACTTCATTGTGTTCTTTTTTGAGGAGAATAGAGGCTGGACACAGCTGAATGGTCTGGCATATCTTTAAGGTGACGATACAGGGGGGTGGCGGGAACTGATTAACTGGACGTCGCGTCCTAGGAAGTCAATTTAGCAGAATTTTAATTGTTAGAGGGTGAGCTTGGGTGTTCACAACTGCTAGGAAAGATTGCTCTTTACTGTACTTTTCCTTCGATTTTTATGGACCCCCAAACTTTTTTTTTTACCCTAGCCTGTACATTTTACAGTGCAGTGAAGCCTTAAGCTTTACTGCAATGTCTTTTGCTCGTTTTATGGAGAAACTGACATGTCCTTCAGGCTGTCAGTACTGGGAAACATTGTTTACCTTAGTCTTGAGACTTTGTCACTACTTTTAGGAACTTATCACTTGTGGTAACTTTATTTTCACTGTACAATGGGGTACACTTTTGGTTTTCCCCTAGACTAACACTCTGAGGGTTTTTGGTTAGTCTAGATGTGCTAAATGGACAAGCTGGTGGCAGCAGTGACAACCATTTCTTGGTGCTTTTCGTTTTGGCCTTAACACGTGTGGCTACTAACTGTGGCTAGTGACCGAACATGGCCATGCCACATGGTTTTTCGCTTGTCCTTTGGCCATCTTGTTCTTTGCCCTCTTCCTGGCCTATGAGGTAGAGAAATCCTTGGCGGACAACTGGAGGACTGTGTGTTTACTGGCAGTATGTGGGCTGGGACTGTCTGGTCCCAATCCATAAACTGGTTTCAGTTTGTCTGAGTGGTATGCATGAGTGTTTCGACCAGTGGTCCTGATTGGTCCACCGCTGGGGTGCGTGTGGGGCTAGCCCTGCTAGTGGGAGTTTTGGCTCTTACCTGGTTTTTAGTATAAGAAGAGGACCCCTGCACCCATTATTCAGAGATCCTGGAGTAACCGGAAGGTACCAAGATTCCTGTCCAGCTACAAGACCCGTGAAGAGACTGGGCGACCAACTTATGCTGCTGTCCTGGAGAAGCCCTGTCTGAGACCCAAGCTACTCCTCACTGATGACGCCCAACAAGGCTGAAACATGTCTGGGGGCGCTTGTGGTCTCGTGCAAAAGGGATGTGACCTAGCAGTTCGGGCTGGACTACCCCCTTGGGGGTGAGGCCAAGCCTGATTTGCATATGGTCTTTTCCCTATTGTAATGGCTTGGCAGGCAAAGAACGATGGTCTGGAGGGTTGCCCAGAGCAATGCTAGAGGTCAAGATTTATTCTAAACCTTCCAGCCGTCAACTCTTTTGTTTTGCTATTGATTTTCAGCAGTCCTGCGAATGAGCTGCGACCCTTGTAGTGGAGTGAACATCCATTCCGGACGTCTGCTCGCTACCCTGCAAAGAAGAGCCATCTGAAGTGTCCCTGGACAGTCCTGTGACTGACCAGCTCTGAGTTTGGGCTACCGTGATGTTGATCTCGCCTTTCAGAGTTGAGGTCTGGAGCTTGGGAGAGTCTCAGTTTATCTTCCAAGACTTAACTCAGCAGGATTTCAGAGTACCAGCGTCAAGGAGACCCGAGATAGCAGGGAAAGTCTGGCCTTGACAAGTGAGTCACTAAGCACCGTGTTTTTCTGCATTCTTCATCCGAGAGTCCTTGCGCCAGAGAAAGACACCAACCGGAGATCAGCTCGAACCTGCAACCACTGCGAATCAAGGCCCGAGCTTGACGGCAGGAAAAGCAACCTCAGACCGTCTTCCATTGACCTGCCAAGTCCTGGGAAGAATCCAAGTACGTGTGGTAAGTTACAGAGGTTCCTCCCTACCCCTAAACTCCCTTTAAAAGTTTGCCTAACTTTTATAAAACGTTTGCATACTTTGGCTTTGCCATTGCTTGCTCGTGCAAGACTTTTGAAAGGTGGGGACACTTCTATTAGTTACAATACACTGTCCTCGAAGCTTTGGAACTGTTCACTGGACCCCAGAGACCCTACCTTCATTTTTCTCTTGCATCACAAACTGTCAGAACTCTCCTGAACCTTTGGGCATAAGGCCCCCATACAATTTAGGGAAGGACTTTAATTTGTGTTATGTCCTACTTCAGTGGATGTATATATGTAATCTATTGTTATTGTTGTGTGATACTTCTACCCGTTAGTAGTTATTTTTCATAGTGTTGTTGGCCATAAATAAATAACTTTGTATACATACTGTCCAAGTGTAATTTTGTGATTCTCATTGTGGACCCTTCACAAGTTCAACTAGACCTCTTGTCACGGCTACCTTCAACTGGTTTGGCTACAGCTCCCAGAGTAGTCCGTCACAATGTAGGTTGGCCTTCTATACATCTGTCCACCAGGCCAGAGTATAGAAAAATCAGTGCCAACAACAAAGGTTTGAGTTGACCAGGGAAGCTCAGGACAAATTGAAAATGGATAGGTGAAAGATGCTTTGATATGCAAAGTCAATATACAGGCGGAGAAGGGCTTATTTTTTTGTAAAACAAAAATACTGGGAAAATGGCCACCGGAGCGGTAGACATCTGGCTAATAGGCTGAAAGGTAGGACTGAGCGGTCTTATGTTCCGGGTGTGGAGCATGCCCTTGGTGTAAGAGTTGGGGGGGGGGGGAGGCAGACATTTGCCAATGTTTTCCGTCCTTATATGAATCATTGTACACTGAGAATGCTTTCCCGTCAAGGTTGGATTTGGATGGCTTTTTTTTGATGAAATTGAAATTTCGGCTCTGGCTGCAGAGGGTAGGGATGCCTTGGATGCACAGGTTGGTGTTGCAGAAGTCTTGCCGGCTAAAGATCAGCTTAATGTTGGTCAATCTAGAGGGCTGGACTGTTTACTGGTGGAATTCTATAGGTCTTTTAGTGCCCAGTTGGTTCAATTTTTGTGTGAGCTGTATAATAATTTTTTGATAAATGGGGTGGAGAGTGTCTTGTGTCTTGCTGAGACGTATTTGACAAAACAGTTATTAAGTGGATACTAATGCCACACAATATTGCTTCATTGTATCCAGTCTGAGAAATCACGCCGTACCTGCAGCATTATTCAGCTCGTCTTTCCTTAGTGCCATCTGAGACCCAGACCCCGCCTCCAGCTAACGCCCGCACTCAAAACCTGTGCCTCGAGCGTAGCGGAGTGTGGAGAGTGCCTGGTGTCCGGTGGACAAAGGACGAGGGGAGACCTCTGCGCAGCTCGAATGGCAAAAGAGACGGTGATGTAACCATCCTTAACGTCAACAACATTACTACGACTGACACCATGCACCCTGGACATAGAGGATTCATCTTCAATTCTTCAAGATGCGGGTAAGCGTGTTTGTAAAATCGACCTCAATGAACATTGCTCTCACATCCTCTCATATTTTACAAAGTCAATCATCTGTTCGTGTTGTCACAGAGCCCAAACCACCTCTTATGTCCGAAACTCCAGAAACATTCTCTCCACACATTTCAACTCCATCGTCAACAACTATTGACAATATACAGAATGCTGCAACATTTTATGCATTCCCCACCGAACCAAAATCTGCACCCATGACAACTGTTTTGGTAACGTCCCAACATGTGCTTGAACCTGAAAACTCTTGCAGGGACTCTTCAGTCATGGAAGCAACAACAATAAATGACTTCACAAATCAATTTGAATCCAATTACCACATCTGTCATAGCAAGTAGCACAGGAGGTGTGCGAGAACTCAGTGTACAAGCCATGATTCACACAATCTCTGCCAAATCACGAGAGCAAAGGGTTGACCTCTTGACAGGAACAGTCTAACAATCATCAGAATTCAGCACTCAAAAACATGGCCGCGAATTCACTTGACCTCCCAATTACAGTAGCATGGTCCGACACTGCAGAATCGGCTAAATCACAATCCGCAAAACTAACCAATCAATCAGATTCCACGTACTTCGTCAAACATTTTGTGCGTTCCACTCCAAACAAAAGTCTTAAACCGCAAAATAAATGAGAAAAACAAACAACCGGGAACATTTAAAAGCTCTCTGTTGAGAGGTTGTGGGCCAGGCATTCCAGCTACCCGCAATTTATTTAAAGACCCGTTTATACTCGCGTGGATCCTTCAGACGCTGAACTCCTAGAAAGCCTTGAAAATGCACATTCACCAAATTCCAAACGGACATTCAAACAACAAATCACCACATAGCACTTAGTCAACAAAAACATCTTGAAGACTGATCTTCCAAACTCTCTAATACAATCAGGCAGAGCCCGATCCAACCTTTATCGGGCACAGTGCCATCAAATTGAGCCTTAACCATGTATCAGGACAATATCACAAAAACCGAAGGACTCCAATCTTAAACCCTCAACATTGGACATTTAAGTTATGGCGCATATTGGACATCAAAGAGCACCTTATCTTAAATAGACAAGCAGTGTTGGAAATACTTCAATTTAATTTATTGACGAACAACGCACATCTATTTGCATATTGCTTCACTGGTGATCAAGAACATGTTAGCTAATGAAAAACATAATCTGCTCATGCTAAGATTTGACCTAACTCCAGCTCAAACACTGACAGATGACAAAATCACATCTGCTGAAGATATAGTACCATCGGAGCTAACAGAGGGATCAAATCACAGAAGGTGTGCGTCAAATGATAGAATATTCTCGAACGATAGTTCTGCACATATGGTGTCTGAACCAAAAGACACATTGAGACATTTTACCAGAAGTATCTGGGATATCTAATTCAGTCATTGCGTTCCAGGACCCATTGAATAATCGGGTGAAGACCCGTGGATCCGAAACAGAAAGGAAATGTGACATTTAAGAGGAGTTCCACAACCTGTGAGATTACTCTTGCACAGAAACCTTTACCATCAAGTGTGCTCTCTGAAACACTGAGTGGTCTTGGGTAGCACAAGCCCACACCAGTCAAAAGAACCTTTAGCAACGCTATAACTCAAAAGTATTGCCAACTTGATGTAGTGCCACCAACCCCAATAATTCCATTCGCTTAAAATTAGCCTCATGGAACAACCGTGGATACGTCCATTTAACTAAAAAAAGTGACATCAACTTGGCTGATTTTGAAGTCATTTGTATTCAAGAGACCTGGCTGCAAGTAAAGCCAGCTCTAGATGGCTTTGAGATTTCTCTGAGTGCTGAGACCAAAGGCTTTAAGGGCGGCACTTCATCAGGCTTACTAACATGATAATACAATGGGATCTGAATAGCTCCCATACAACACCTAAAGATTAGTCGAAAATTGTCTTGATTTATATCTATTGGTACCCAGCACATACATCAGCCAAAGAATTCACATCACATGTAACAAAAAAGTGAGGAATCTATTTTTTGGTACTAATGTCGAAGAACTCTGCGCCCTGTTTTATCTTTTGTGTTCATACAGTTAAGGTCGCATGTGTAATTAGGGTAACTGTGGAGTCCTATGATTCCTCTACTCCACTAGGAAAAGACCATAACAGAAAGTGTTACCCTTATGTGTTGCTCATGCGCCCAAGTTGTTTTTACTCCATACAGATGGAGAAAGAAATAAGGTACCACACAAGATTTGTGTTTTGATTCACCAATATTTATATAGAAAACTGTTGCCCTTTAGTGATGACACGTGTTTCAACGTAACCAACGTTTTTCTCAAATCAGGGCTGGTATCAACAAATGACAAGTAATATCAAAAACAGTGCATAATAAATTGATTTAAGTAAACACCAATGTGGTCCACAAGAACGTTTGCACATGCATGAATTAAAAAATAATTAACAAAATCATAATAACATGGCCATGTTTGGGGGGGGGGAAAAAGGAAGGAGGTTTGTGGGAAAGCGAGAAGAGAAAAAAATATAAAAACACATGATTGTTAAACAATATGTCAATGGTGTTAATCCTATTTTTTAATGAGTACATTGGTATATTTAGAATAATTTATTGTATGCTTATGTTCATTGTATTTCTTACCCAATGTAACCGTCCTCTTAAATGTTCTCAAAAGCTTGAATCCAGTCATGGGTTAAATCCCGTGTCCCTGTAGGGGAAGCGTTTACATATGCTCGTTTAACTACCTTGTATTATGGGCACAGATTGTGTCTCTATATAAAGTCTATCCAATACTGTGTTCATGCTTTTAATACGTGCACACAGAAATTACAAGGATATGCTGTTCTCACCACGTTACATTGCATTCAAAAACTCTAGGGGAGGGTGTTTGTCCTTTCCTATTTTTCCTTTTCCTTTTGTTTGTTATATCTACAGTCGTAAAACACGCAGGCCCACATGTCCGTGAACCTTATTCCTTTCCCACCTGGTGGGCTTTCCTGCTTACCTCTATTTCCTCAAAGTCGTCCCTTTCAGTCCTTGTATGATTGTGTCTCCCAATCTCGTCTTTTGTTTGATCACGTTACTAGGTTACCTATGTCCTACTTCTGTTTCTATGTTGTCGGCCATATTTTGGGGCTGAAAACCTATGTCCTACTTCTGTTTCTACATTGTCCGCCATATTTTGGGCTAAAACTCTATATCGGTATTGTGTTTTGTGTTTGTTTGGACGCACGTTCACGTAATCGAAAATAGTTGCGCTCTTTTAAAGACAAAATGTTCTAATACTTTTTTAGTCTTAATGAAGCGGTGTGTAACACCAAACATAGTTCATAACAAATGTTATTCTAAATATTATTACAAGGACACTCCCTAAATCGTTTGAAGACTCCTCCCCTTTTCTCCTTTTTTGACGCAAGTCATGTCAATGGGACACAAGTTACTGTATCTCCAAAAAATGTATTGGCATCTGATTAATTCTTGCGTAATGTGACAAAAAGTGTCTTAATCAGTCTTGTGATATTATAAGACACAATGTATCATGCCGAATATCATTATGTTAATCTTTTTGATCAATGTTGGTGCCTCTGCCTAAATACATTTCGGTGTGTATGTTATGGGACATGTGTACCTTTTTGTGTGTTGATATTTCTGAGGTGATAAATCTTTCATGAAACCCACAAAACAGGATACTACATTTATAATATTTTCAGAGAAAAGAATACATCTCATTGTCAGAGTTTAAACCTTTTTCAACAGTTCTAAATTTGCAAATCATTCTGGCTTCTTCTTGCCGTAATTTCAGCTCCAAATTACCTCCTCTTGGTCCTAAGGTTATTCTTTTTAGACCCAAAAATTTTAAAAGTCTTTTTTCATCGCACTGATGCTCTTTTTGCCAATGCTGTGCTAATGGTGAGTTAGAATTAGGATTCCCTATTCCTGAAAAGTGTTCTCTTATTCTAATCCTTAATTCTCTTATCGTACTTCCTATGTACATTTTGTGACATAAACATATAATGACATATATAACATATTTACTTCTGCAATTGATGTGTTCCAAAATTTGCTGCTTAATGCCATATGTATCCTGAAAACTTGCAGTATTGTCTATGGTGTATTTGCACATTGTGCAAGTCCCACATCTTCTGAAACCTTGTGTTTGTTTAGGTAACCAAGTATTCGAACTCCCAATTTCTAGTATAGGGAGCAGAGATGGACTCAATACATTTTTTATGGTTTTGGCTCGTTTGAAGATTATAGTCGGGTTGTCCTTAATGTAGTTCCTGACGTGTGGGTCCAATTGTAGCAAATGCCAATTCCTTTTTAGGATCTTCCTTAAAATTCCATTATTCTTACAGTAAGTCGTAATGAAAGTCACTTCCTCTGTTTGGTTGTTGATTCTGGTTTTCGTAGTTAGGGTGTCTGCTCTGTTAAGAGCTTTGGCTTTCCTTTGTGCTTTGGCAATAATTTTAGTTCCATATCCTCTGGCCTTAAATCTTCTTGAAAGCAGTTGACATTCTTGCTCAAAAGTTTTTTGTTCCGAACAGTTTCGCCGAGCTCTGATGTATTCTCCACTAGGGATGTTCCTTACAACCGAAGAATGATGACAGCTGGTTGCAAATAAAGTTGAATTAGCCTCTGTAGGCTTCCTGAAGGTCCTAGTCAACAATTGATTATTTTTCACATAGATATTTAGATCCAGAAAATCTATTTGTTCTTTGCTGGTAATCCCAGTAAATTCAATCCCCATAAGGTTATTGTTGGCTCTAGTCTTGAATTGTTCTAACTCCTCTTGTTCACCTTTCCAGATAAGTAACACATCGTCGATATAGCGGGTCCAAAGAATCACATGATCCTGATATATTTCATCTCCATAGATGTGTTTATCCTCATACATTGCCATTGTGAGGTTGGCGAGTGCGGGGGCAAATTTTACTCCCATCGCCACTCCTCTTGTTTGCTGATAAAATTCTCCATTGAAAATGAACACGTTATTTTGCAAAGTTAAAAGTATCATTTCCTTGAGCATATTAACTGATTGAAATTTTGATGCAGTTTGATTGGAAAATATATAATCTATTGTCTCAAGTGCCGTGTCATGCCTGATGGATGTGTATAATGCCTTTACATCCCATGTGGCTAATATGTAATCAAATTCCCATTTGATGGATGCCAATTTATTGATTACAGAAGTTGTGTCCTTCAAAAAAGCTTTGGTCTCAGTGACAATGGGGCTAAGTATATGGTCAATATACTGTGCCATGTTCATTGTTGCCCAATCAATTCCACTCAGGATAGGTCTTCCTTCTGGTACTTTTTCAAAAGCCTTGTGAATTTTTGGCAAAAAATATATTGTGGGTAATGTTGGTTGCTGCATATCTAAAAATGATCTTTCTTCATCTGTGATTAGCCCTTTTCTATGCCAGTTTGTTATGGATTCCCGCAACTCATTTAAGATCTTCTGTTTTGGGTTCCCTTCAAGTTTGTGATAACAAAAAGGAGTATTTAGATGGTTCTCGGCCATTGTTACATAATCTGCCCTGTTCATAACCACAATTTTTCCTCCTTTATCAGCAGCTTTTATAGTCAAATTTTGATTCTGTTTCAATTCCACCAAAGCTTTTCTTTCTCCTTTGGTCAAATTATCATAATCTTGTTTACTTGGTCTTTTGTGTTTCTTTTTGTCTATGATGTCGTTCAGTTCTTTAGTTACTGCCTTGTAGAAGGTGTCGACCAGGTTGTCTGTGGTTAGTTGTGGAGTAAACTTAGATTTCAGTTTGAGATCCCTCGTTTGGAGACCAGTTTGTTGTATCTTGAGATTCTGTATGGTTTCATGAATCGGTCGATCTGTGGTATCTTGTAATGAACTTAAGAGGTGAATGTTCCTTATATCTTTAATGGTATAGTCACTATCCTCAATGTCGGGTTCTTTGGCATGAAACATCGGAACTTGTGTTGCAAAAAATTTCTTGAGTTTCAATTTTCTAACAAATTTAAACAAGTCTATGTGCACGTTAATTTGGTCAAAGTTGGTGGATGGAGCAAAAGAGAAACCTTTGTTTAGAAGTGCTATATCTTCTGTTTTTAAGTGATATTCTGACAGGTTCAAAATTAAGGTGTCTGTTTGTTCTTCTTGGCTGCTTCTCTTGCTCCTGCTCTTGTCAAACGTCTGAAATCTTCTAGAGCGTCTGGGTGGCCTGTATCCACTGCCCCCTCTCTTGCCCCTCCTCCTGTATTCTGTGTTTGTACATTGATCTGCTGAGGTAATAAAAAACGGACCTGTTTTTGCAAAGTGATTTTGTTGCTTTTCTTGTACCTTCTTATCTGATTTAGAAAACCTTGTCCATCAAGTGTTTTTTCTGATGTTTCTGTCGTTTCTGTTTCCTTAATGTTATCTCCTTCTGATTCTGCATCTGAGCTGCCCGGAGATGTATTTGGTGTACTCTCTCTTGATATCGATTTATTGATTTGTCTATATTTCTCTTGAAAAGTGTAAACTCTATCATCCTGATAATCCCTATTATCACGATGGAATTTACGCATTTTTCTTAATTTGATTTCGTCTTGGTAGTCTTTCAAAATTTCAAACATTTTCTGGTAGTTTTTTTCTTTTGTTGCTTCCAAGGCTTTAGTTTCTGAAATTTCTTTCTTAATTATTTCTATTTGGTCGGTGATTCTCTTATGTTCCCTTGATGCGTGTTCTATTAAAATTTCTAACATAATGTTGGAGCTTTGATTGAGGTTTTTTTCCCATGAGTCTGCTAAATCCTTGTCTTCATCTTTAGTAAGGTCCGGAAAAATTAAGATCCTTAGGCCTCTGGGTATTTGTTTTTTGGTTACATAATTTTTCAAAGAAATTATCTCCCAGTATTTGTCCACTTCTTTCTTAGAAGCTCGTTCCAATTTAACAAATTTGTAACGTAAATCCTCTCTGGGTTTGGGCAGGTTTGATGCAAAAGCATGCACATTACTGCCCTTCGGGGCAAAAAGATTAACAGCATCCTCTTCTCTTGTTTCTAAATATTCTGCCATTATGGCTAATAACTGATTGTTCCTGGTCAGCAGGTTCTGAAGTACCTCGATACAAACAACAAAAAAGTGAGGAATCTATTTTTTGGTACTAATGTCGAAGAACTCTGCGCCCTGTTTTATCTTTTGTGTTCATACAGTTAAGGTCGCATGTGTAATTAGGGTAACTGTGGAGTCCTATGATTCCTCTACTCCACTAGGAAAAGACCATAACAGAAAGTGTTACCCTTATGTGTTGCTCATGCGCCCAAGTTGTTTTTACTCCATACAGATGGAGAAAGAAATAAGGTACCACACAAGATTTGTGTTTTGATTCACCAATATTTATATAGAAAACTGTTGCCCTTTAGTGATGACACGTGTTTCAACGTAACCAACGTTTTTCTCAAATCAGGGCTGGTATCAACAAATGACAAGTAATATCAAAAACAGTGCATAATAAATTGATTTAAGTAAACACCAATGTGGTCCACAAGAACGTTTGCACATGCATGAATTAAAAAATAATTAACAAAATCATAATAACATGGCCATGTTTGGGGGGGGGGAAAAAGGAAGGAGGTTTGTGGGAAAGCGAGAAGATTAACGTGCACATAGACTTGTTTAAATTTGTTAGAAAATTGAAACTCAAGAAATTTTTTGCAACACAAGTTCCGATGTTTCATGCCAAAGAACCCGACATTGAGGATAGTGACTATACCATTAAAGATATAAGGAACATTCACCTCTTAAGTTCATTACAAGATACCACAGATCGACCGATTCATGAAACCATACAGAATCTCAAGATACAACAAACTGGTCTCCAAACGAGGGATCTCAAACTGAAATCTAAGTTTACTCCACAACTAACCACAGACAACCTGGTCGACACCTTCTACAAGGCAGTAACTAAAGAACTGAACGACATCATAGACAAAAAGAAACACAAAAGACCAAGCAAACAAGATTATGATAATTTGACCAAAGGAGAAAGAAAAGCTTTGGTGGAATTGAAACAGAATCAAAATTTGACTATAAAAGCTGCTGATAAAGGAGGAAAAATTGTGGTTATGAACAGGGCAGATTATGTAACAATGGCCGAGAACCATCTAAATACTCCTTTTTGTTATCACAAACTTGAAGGGAACCCAAAACAGAAGATCTTAAATGAGTTGCGGGAATCCATAACAAACTGGCATAGAAAAGGGCTAATCACAGATGAAGAAAGATCATTTTTAGATATGCAGCAACCAACATTACCCACAATATATTTTTTGCCAAAAATTCACAAGGCTTTTGAAAAAGTACCAGAAGGAAGACCTATCCTGAGTGGAATTGATTGGGCAACAATGAACATGGCACAGTATATTGACCATATACTTAGCCCCATTGTCACTGAGACCAAAGCTTTTTTGAAGGACACAACTTCTGTAATCAATAAATTGGCATCCATCAAATGGGAATTTGATTACATATTAGCCACATGGGATGTAAAGGCATTATACACATCCATCAGGCATGACACGGCACTTGAGACAATAGATTATATATTTTCCAATCAAACTGCATCAAAATTTCAATCAGTTAATATGCTCAAGGAAATGATACTTTTAACTTTGCAAAATAACGTGTTCATTTTCAATGGAGAATTTTATCAGCAAACAAGAGGAGTGGCGATGGGAGTAAAATTTGCCCCCGCACTCGCCAACCTCACAATGGCAATGTATGAGGATAAACACATCTATGGAGATGAAATATATCAGGATCATGTGATTCTTTGGACCCGCTATATCGACGATGTGTTACTTATCTGGAAAGGTGAACAAGAGGAGTTAGAACAATTCAAGACTAGAGCCAACAATAACCTTATGGGGATTGAATTTACTGGGATTACCAGCAAAGAACAAATAGATTTTCTGGATCTAAATATCTATGTGAAAAATAATCAATTGTTGACTAGGACCTTCAGGAAGCCTACAGAGGCTAATTCAACTTTATTTGCAACCAGCTGTCATCATTCTTCGGTTGTAAGGAACATCCCTAGTGGAGAATACATCAGAGCTCGGCGAAACTGTTCGGAACAAAAAACTTTTGAGCAAGAATGTCAACTGCTTTCAAGAAGATTTAAGGCCAGAGGATATGGAACTAAAATTATTGCCAAAGCACAAAGGAAAGCCAAAGCTCTTAACAGAGCAGACACCCTAACTACGAAAACCAGAATCAACAACCAAACAGAGGAAGTGACTTTCATTACGACTTACTGTAAGAATAATGGAATTTTAAGGAAGATCCTAAAAAGGAATTGGCATTTGCTACAATTGGACCCACACGTCAGGAACTACATTAAGGACAACCCGACTATAATCTTCAAACGAGCCAAAACCATAAAAAATGTATTGAGTCCATCTCTGCTCCCTATACTAGAAATTGGGAGTTCGAATACTTGGTTACCTAAACAAACACAAGGTTTCAGAAGATGTGGGACTTGCACAATGTGCAAATACACCATAGACAATACTGCAAGTTTTCAGGATACATATGGCATTAAGCAGCAAATTTTGGAACACATCAATTGCAGAAGTAAATATGTTATATATGTCATTATATGTTTATGTCACAAAATGTACATAGGAAGTACGATAAGAGAATTAAGGATTAGAATAAGAGAACACTTTTCAGGAATAGGGAATCCTAATTCTAACTCACCATTAGCACAGCATTGGCAAAAAGAGCATCAGTGCGATGAAAAAAGACTTTTAAAATTTTTGGGTCTAAAAAGAATAACCTTAGGACCAAGAGGAGGTAATTTGGAGCTGAAATTACGGCAAGAAGAAGCCAGAATGATTTGCAAATTTAGAACTGTTGAAAAAGGTTTAAACTCTGACAATGAGATGTATTCTTTTCTCTGAAAATATTATAAATGTAGTATCCTGTTTTGTGGGTTTCATGAAAGATTTATCACCTCAGAAATATCAACACACAAAAAGGTACACATGTCCCATAACATACACACCGAAATGTATTTAGGCAGAGGCACCAACATTGATCAAAAAGATTAACATAATGATATTCGGCATGATACATTGTGTCTTATAATATCACAAGACTGATTAAGACACTTTTTGTCACATTACGCAAGAATTAATCAGATGCCAATACATTTTTTGGAGATACAGTAACTTGTGTCCCATTGACATGACTTGCGTCAAAAAAGGAGAAAAGGGGAGGAGTCTTCAAACGATTTAGGGAGTGTCCTTGTAATAATATTTAGAATAACATTTGTTATGAACTATGTTTGGTGTTACACACCGCTTCATTAAGACTAAAAAAGTATTAGAACATTTTGTCTTTAAAAGAGCGCAACTATTTTCGATTACGTGAACGTGCGTCCAAACAAACACAAAACACAATACCGATATAGAGTTTTAGCCCAAAATATGGCGGACAATGTAGAAACAGAAGTAGGACATAGGTTTTCAGCCCCAAAATATGGCCGACAACATAGAAACAGAAGTAGGACATAGGTAACCTAGTAACGTGATCAAACAAAAGACGAGATTGGGAGACACAATCATACAAGGACTGAAAGGGACGACTTTGAGGAAATAGAGGTAAGCAGGAAAGCCCACCAGGTGGGAAAGGAATAAGGTTCACGGACATGTGGGCCTGCGTGTTTTACGACTGTAGATATAACAAACAAAAGGAAAAGGAAAAATAGGAAAGGACAAACACCCTCCCCTAGAGTTTTTGAATGCAATGTAACGTGGTGAGAACAGCATATCCTTGTAATTTCTGTGTGCACGTATTAAAAGCATGAACACAGTATTGGATAGACTTTATATAGAGACACAATCTGTGCCCATAATACAAGGTAGTTAAACGAGCATATGTAAACGCTTCCCCTACAGGGACACGGGATTTAACCCATGACTGGATTCAAGCTTTTGAGAACATTTAAGAGGACGGTTACATTGGGTAAGAAATACAATGAACATAAGCATACAATAAATTATTCTAAATATACCAATGTACTCATTAAAAAATAGGATTAACACCATTGACATATTGTTTAACAATCATGTGTTTTTATATTTTTTTCTCTTCTCGCTTTCCCACAAACCTCCTTCCTTTTTCCCCCCCCCCAAACATGGCCATGTTATTATGATTTTGTTAATTATTTTTTAATTCATGCATGTGCAAACGTTCTTGTGGACCACATTGGTGTTTACTTAAATCAATTTATTATGCACTGTTTTTGATATTACTTGTCATTTGTTGATACCAGCCCTGATTTGAGAAAAACGTTGGTTACGTTGAAACACGTGTCATCACTAAAGGGCAACAGTTTTCTATATAAATATTGGTGAATCAAAACACAAATCTTGTGTGGTACCTTATTTCTTTCTCCATCTGTATGGAGTAAAAACAACTTGGGCGCATGAGCAACACATAAGGGTAACACTTTCTGTTATCACATCACATGTAGTTGATCTGATAGACAACGCTTACATAAATCAAGACACAGGGTTTGTGATACTGTGTGGTGATCTTAACATCTCCACCATAATTAACACTTCAAAAGAGTCACATACTATCCAAAATTCTTCGATCAGGGAATCTCAGGCCACAGCATGGAACCATTTAATGAGCAGTAAAAACATGCACATGCTAAATGGGAACATGAAGCCAGATATACCCCCCTCAGACAACATGGGAAGGAATGGGTCAATCCTCTTCTATTGACTATGTTTGTTTCAACGCCTTTCCTAGCACTGATAACTTCATTTGAAATAATAACAAGAAATAGTGATTACAACCTACTGTGTGGGAATGGTTGAGTTCTTCAAACACACAAGAAACTATGTCAACTAACATCGACTTAAGTAATGATAGACTTAGACTAAAATTAGTCCAACAGAGCATCAACCATCTGGTGGGCGACTTACACGAAGCAACCACCATGATTGAATACACTCCTCTTCTTGAACCTTACCAACAAAGTTACAAATAGTGTTTTAGCATCACACACGTCTACAAACAAGAACTAGTCAACCGAAGAAAAAAAAGTGTCACAGAGAGATTAGCCAAGAAGACAAAATCAATAATAAGCGAAAAGTGGAAACAAGCAAAAAACAATAACAGAAATTGGAGACAATCCATAAAACATTTACACCACCAATGAAATGCTGAATCCATGTTGAAGGTCCTAGTTAGTCAAAACACCAAGGACATTTAGGCACCAATTAAAATCACCAAAATACAACCTAAAGATTTACAACCCAATCTGATTGGACAACACAAATGGACCCGTCATTTTGAAGATTTATATGCAGCTCCAAACACCACAAGCAAGACAGAATTATTGATGCAAGAAAACAAACCATGGGTTCCTCCACTGAGTTGAAATGACATCATGCACCAAATCACCCACCTCAATAACTCTTGAACCCCGGGTACAGACAAGCTTGCCAATGCCATGTTAAAAGACTACCCGGAAGAAGGGGCAGCTTTTATCCACACCTTGTTATCAAGAATCTCTACGAGTCATCAGATACCATCTTCATGGAAGAAGGCAATAATAGTTCCCATTTTCAAAAAGGGCGATAGGGACAACCCAGCAAACTATCGTCCCATTGCCCTTTTAGACGTAATCAGCAAAATATATGGGGCATTGGAGCATTTCCGAACTTGGTGTGGTAAAAACAACATCAACGACCCATTACAAACTGATTTTGTCAGAGGAATCGGCACTGCCACTAATATCTTTATTATCAACATCTTAAAAAGTTGATCTCAAAATAAAAATGTCAAGTATTTCATTGCTTTTATCGATCTGGTTCAAGCTTTTGACCAGATCGACTGTCTAAAGTTGTGGAATAAATAGAAATTGGAAAATTGCCCGACCTCCATCTCTGAACCCATAAACGATATGCATCATAACACATCATTGCGGGTTCGTTTGAACAGATACGGACTGCTATTGGATCAAATAAACACGGGCAGAGGCGTCAAACAGGGTTTTCCCATGGCGTCAGCAATATTCAACTTTTTCTGGCGGACTTAAAACTCCTTGACAATTGTGCGAAAACTTTCCCTCCAGCGATTGGTGGAACTTTCTTACCACGGCTATTATACGCAGATGATATCATACTTATAGATCAAACTCTGATGGGGTTGCAACTGCAACTAAATAACCTGCAAAACTACATGCAAAACAAACTCGAGATTAACAAATGCAAAACTAAAATCTTGACTTTTGGTAACGCAAAGGAAAGAATGCACATATTTGGAGACTTGAAGGTGAGCAAGTAGAACAAGTTACCACCTTTAAATACCTCAGAGTTTGGCTAAGCAATACAGTATCAGAAGCTCCCATGATTAGTCACTTAAGAGGCACAACACAAGCCTTGGCGAGTCAAGGGCATGCTGTAAATCAGACCTATGGAAAATTCTCTGTTACCGGTTATTCTCTTTTATCGCACTATAGTCATACCTGTATTATCATAAGGTTTAGAGGCAATGCCTTTTTTAACCGGACAACACGTGGCCCCTATTAGAGGGCTCATTTAGGAGAAAAGTTTTAAACCTGCCACAATCTATTCGGATTTCAATTATACAGCGAGAGCTAGGGCTCTCCTCATTAGCCTTGACTGTTACATGGAAAGGCCTTTCCTTATTAAATGTTTTATGCCAAACCCCCCCCCCCCAAAAAATCCTCAAAATGCTGCGTAAGGCGCTAATGGCATCACCCACTCAAATGCTATAACATTGGCGATCAAAGATGTGCTGCATACCGAGAGAAATTGGCAGCTGCTTTGAAATCTTGGCTTTGAATCCCAACAAATGTAAAAAAGCTCCAAGAATCGGACTGGATTAAAACTCTTGATTCAGCAAGTGGATATCAATCAGTGGCCCACATTTCCGTGGAATCACACCAGTTAAACATCACTTGTGAATATTTGAAACAATGCCCTGATAAGAACATAAGCGAACAATTTTTGAGAACTCGACTCAATCTCCAACCAAAAACTGAAGTAACATTTGCACATGGTCTAAGTGGCTGTCATCATTGCAAAAATCCCTTGGAATTGGAAACTTTAAAGCACGGGGTAACGATTTGACCAGCCCTCAACGAAAGACGTACTTCATTTTTTTATCACTCATTTTCTGAATTGCAAAAACAAAACATGGACGCATTTTGGACAACACTGATATCAGGATGTAAAACAAGCCACGTGATTAATCAAATTTCTAGAACCATCATATGACTAGTAGCAATGGATTTTCTTACCAGCATCATGATTAGTAGCGAATAAGCTACATATATGCATTTTTTGTTTTTCTTTTGTTAAGCTAAAAAATTCTTATCAATTTGAAGGCAAATAAAATTAAATAAAACATTAAATAAAAAAAAATGGGTTTTATGCGCCTGCATGAGAGAGCTAGTAGTTACTCTGATTCCTAAACCGGGTAGGGATCACAAAACACGTGGTAATGACTGACAAATGTCCCTGCTTAATTTTGATGTTAAGTGTTTACAAAATTAGAATTAATAGACTGGATAGGTAAATGGAGGATTTAACAGATCTATCAGAGGTTGAGTTTATAAGACAAAGGTTTGGTTGTGACAGTATCAGGACGCTTGTGGATATTTGGGGTTTTCGGGGATGCGAGACTGGATGCTGTATTATATTTTAGGGATGCTGAGAAGACTTGATCGGGTCAATTGGGAGTTTCTAGAGCATTCGCTGCTTCGGATGGGGTTTGGTGCATTGTTTTTTTTAGATCTATCAGTTTGTATTTGTATTGGT
Organism: Ambystoma mexicanum; assembly: GCF_040938575.1. Lineage (NCBI taxonomy): Eukaryota > Metazoa > Chordata > Amphibia > Caudata > Ambystomatidae > Ambystoma > Ambystoma mexicanum. Next base: position 860,327,360 of record NC_090930.1, on the reverse strand, counting down.
TTATTTGTAACGCGCAAACCATCAGGCCCGGAGGCATCAGGGCGCAATTTGTACAAAGTTACAGAAATGCATATATACAGACATAAAACATACATTGACAGAAATATTAACAGAGTTTCTATTTACAAATAGTGGTTTCAGTGCCGCTGAGGCTTAACAGTGGATATACCCATAGGGTGTACAGAAAAATCATAACAGAGGTCAGCGGGCCAGAGTATGTAAGACAAGTTGCTTGCATTTATCTAGAACTGTGAGGATCTGGTGAATGGTGAGAGGTCTGCCTCTTTTTACCCAACTAGGGGCACTAGGCAAGGGTGTCTGCTGTCGCCCTTTCTTTTTAACCTGGCTTGGGCACCATTCGCTGCTTATATTAGACAGGAGCCAAGTAGTCATGGTCTGTGGGTAGGGGATAAGGAGATTAAGGTTTTGTTTTACGCAGATAGGACTGTGATCCTGACTAATCCAGATGAGGGTAGTGCATTATTGAAAAATATGTTTGAAGAGGTGGGTCGTCCGTCGGGTCATGAAATAAATTGACAAGTCGGAGATCTTTAAACTTGCTGCGTCCAGTCCACAAGGGGATTTTGCATCATGGAATTTAAGTGGGCCGGTTTCTCTGTTGTATTTTGGGGTCTACCTGATGCGTGATTTAAAGAAGATCACTGAAATGAATGTCAATAAACTTATAGAGGTATTGCTGAGTGATGTGCGGAAGTGGGGACAGTTGGACGAAGGTTAATGCCATCAAGATGGTGCTCTTGCCAAAGGTGCTCCATGTCATTCATTTTCTCCTATTGAAATTTCCTAAAAAGTTACTTCGGAGGATTGATGGGATCTTCCAGAATTTTTTGTGAGGCAAGGGGAAGAGACCGAAGTTTCCATGATAAATTCTGATGTGCAGCATTCGAGAGGCTGGTTTTGGATGCTCAGATCTTAATAGTTCTCACAAAGGTGTCTTGCTTAAGAAGTCTGCCTATTATTTTGCAGAAGGGGGGCATCTACACCGCTTTGGATGAATATAGAGAGGGATATGTTCTCTCCATATATATTGGGTAATTAGTATTCCATGTGGAAAATGGCATCTTTGAGTATTAAGTTACCTCCAATAGATGCCACCCGGGGGACTCTTGCACTGTGGTTAATTGGTAATGGTCAATATCTGTGGGTGCATTAGGATGCCTCATTGTGGCACAATCCGGGGCTGCAGATTAGGAACAGAACCTTGTGTTGGCTTAGTTGGGTCACGAGAGGGATACTGACGATAGGTGATGTCTTGAGTGAGGGGCAAATGGTGTCTTTTTCTTCACTGTCATAAATATCACCTTGTAAAGAGTTCAGGAGGCATACAAATCTGTAGTCCCTTTTGTCGCGCATACAGGGTATGTTGGATGCTCCGATGGAGGCTAGGCTGGCAGTTTGTGAGTTAGTTGACTCACCACCACGTGTGGTCTCCATCTTCCTTAGGATGCCTAAGCATACCTCCTATTTTGAGTCATGGATGAAATTGAGACAGGCTTGGGCTGTTGAGTTGGATTCGGATATCTCTGTCAAGGAGTGGGACTGCTTGGGTGTTAGGTCAAAATTGGACTTGCGACTCATACTACAGAGAGTGTTAGGACAATTTTAATTGACCCTGTGCGGATGCACAGACTAGGTCTGTTGCACGATGATTCATGTTTGGGTTGTGGTAGGGAAAGGGGTACCTTGATGTACATGTTGTGGGATTATTGACTTTTGGGGGGCAGAGAGGAGTGGGGGCAGGCGAGGGGGGAGTGCTGGACAGGTTGAATGTCATTTTAAATTTGACCTTTTCCTAGGTCACCTCTTCCAGTAATTTTGCTAACATCTAGTGGGATTGCCTGAAGTTTTGACTGTTGGATTAACAAAGTCTTGGTGACGGTGACACTGGCTAAGCAGGTCTTGAGAGTATGGAAGACTAGGAAAAAGCAGAAGAGTGGATGGCTGGTTGGCCAACTTTCAGGTTGTATCCAGTTATGGGAAGTAAATGCTTCTGAAACAGAATCGGGAGGACTTTTATTTGGAAATATGGGGGTCCTTTAATGATCGATATGGCTAGAGGGGGCAGTTCCTGGGTTGGGTTGTGAGTGGGGATTTCTTGGAGGCTTGGTAGGTGGGTTGTGGCCTTGTTTTTCTGGCTCTGTCAGTTTGCAGTTTTTTTATTTTTCATTAGGAATTTGCATGGGCGATTTCTTTTTTTTATATTCCTGTGATGGGTTTATAGCTTGCTTATGATATTGCTGTGAATGACACCATGGTATTGTATGGAAAAAGTATAAATAAAGAGGTTACAAAGAAAAAGAAAATGAAGGAATGGGGTGTTGGCTATAACCATATTTCTAATAGATTCCTTCCTGTCATAGTTTCCTATTCTAGCACATTCTATCCCCAGGAACATGGATATGTCTGCCACCAGGGGGCGCAGCGCAGATCTGCTCTGCCCGACACAGACTGGATGCCGGGGACACTATATCGAGCCGTGCGCCCCATGACTTCAGTTCCTTTTTCTTCGCACTCAGTTCGCTTCAGGAACACTGCTACTTTGCAAAACTTTCGAAGTGAAGGCCTTGGGCTTCAAGCCCTGCGGGGGGCTACTGTCCAGTGAGTAGTGCTTACAGAAGGCAGCCAGGGTGGCCCATGTAGCTGCTTTGCTGATGACATTCCAAGAAGCATGTCTCTGAAACGCGATAGCCATGGCCTTAGCTCTCACCGCATGGGCATGACTCCCCCTTGCCCACGGCTGTGCACATATCTGAAATGGCCTGAACCATCCAACGGCGACTGGAAGCCTGAGCACCAGGGGAGGAGCCCCCAAAAGTCACAAACAATGCCTCAGACTTTCCGAAGGATTTTGTCAGAGAGAACTGGAGGACCCGCTTGAGTCCAAAGACTCCATGGAATGTAGGGCCCTCTCTTCCTCCGACTGCAGGTTTGGGAAGAACACCGGCAGGCAGATCTCTTTATTCCAATGGGGTCTGACTATTGTTTAACACCTTTTGAAGTGTTTTGTCCCTGCCTACCCCCTAATTCTAGCTCTGCCGCTGTCATGAAACGCAACTGGTGCACTGCAGATCTTTCTTATATGGCATCCTTTATTAATGAGGAGTGTCAGAAAACCATGGTGGATTTATCCTTTTTATCTCAGACTTTGCAAGAATGTTGCTGATTTGGTGGCCCACTCAAAGGCTACTCGGCTGAAGAAATGCCCATCTGCACAATGGTTTTCTGATGAGCTCAGAAAGTGGCCCCTTTAGAATTGGTGCACTCACACAGTGTGAGACTACATAACACTTATCTGCTCGGTATTAGGTAACCCATCTTTTTGTATATGTTTGTACTACACAAGTTGGTAGTGTGACTGAGCAGCCAGGCCTATCTCAAGAGAGGTAAATGTTAGCTGTACAAATTAAATCCTTCAATACAAGTAACACTTACACTCAAGGTTTCAGTTATAAATAATTATTTAACATCAGTTTTAAATACGCATTCTTTAAAGAGGCAATTCTTTGTAACAGTTCAAGTAAGCTTTTGGAAATACTTTACAGTATCAATAAAGCTGGTGAATATTCTTTGGATATGCACAACACACTTCTCCACCCTGAAGTGACTTCAATTACAAGGATAGTATTTGCATTCATATATCACACCAATCTACTTTGTAGACTATGGGTTGCAGAAAGAGTTGAGGAAAATTAAAAAAAAAAAAAAAGGTTAGAACCGTTTCTTACAAAGGCCAGGACAACTGAATCTTCCAATAAATCAGGTAAGCCTTTCCCAGCAGCAACAGTGTTCAACAAGCTACAACCTATGGAGGGACAAGCAATGCCAAAGTCAATTGATTTAGAAGAGTGCCTTTAGGGAGCCAGGGCAGCCAAAGTCAAGAGTTCTGGTGCACTTCTTGGATACAAGTTTTTCACAAAGTCAGATTGTTCAAACGAAATCAATTAAGACACACAAGCTGTTAGGCCTGTGCAAACGGGAGTTGAAATCAACTGAAAGTTAAGCAGGAGCAAATCTCAAGTGAGACAGCACGACTTAAGGCAAGAAGGTAAGTATCCCCAAGCTTAAACAGTACCTCTGGTTAGGAGAGTGGTTGAGCTGGATTCCGACTTGCCATTCTGTCTGGAGTGCTCCTGCGGCAGTTCCTCGGGAAAGTCATCGGCAGCTACGAGCTCTTTTCGATCCAGCAGCACTTCGTAGTTTCAGCACTTCGATTGGAGTTTTCTTGAAACCCTGGTCCTGGACTTTGGTGAGGGGACTGTGCATCAGGAATTCCTGGTTCTGTAGAGTCCTTAGGAGGATCCTGGAGCTTTTGGCCAGATTCGTTCCGCGGCAGACGTTGAACTCGGTTATGGACACTCGACCCTGGGTATTGGGCTTCTGCAGGCAACGGAGAGGCACAAAAAGGTAGGGATTGCGTCAAAGTGGAGTTCTTCTCAGGGTTAGTTGGTCCCAGTAACCCAAGGGAAGAAGCTGTCCCTTTCGGAGCTTCTCTGTCGATTAGAAGAACAAGTTACTTTCTTACCTGGTAACGTTCTTTCGATGGGATGGTCCGACGATGTATTCCATATCTATGACAGGTAATGTCCACAGCTGTGCTGCTTTGGAAAATCGTTGGCGTCTGCGTCCTGCTTCGATGACGTCGATGCGCCTCCCCCGAGGACCTCCTCCGACAGCCGACGTCACCCGATGTGATAAGTAGGACGCACAACACCCATAGCCTCAGTTATAGTTTTTTCCCAGAACGTGCGCCACCAGTTTTCTGCCAGTCAGACACACAAGGCCTTGCGGAACGCAAGCTGCAATCGCAAAAGAAATTCTGCAGCGGGGAAGGTAGGGGGGGAGCGATATGGAATACGTCATCGGACCATCCTATCGAAAGAACGTTACCAGGTAAGAAAGTAACTTGTTCTTCGAGGGGATTGGGTCCTCCGACGTATTCCATATCTATGACAGACTCCCAAAGCAGTACCAAGCAAGGAGGTGGGAAAGAATTTAGAACACAAATTTAGCATGCCCAATCAAATTGCGGAATAGAGTACTGCCTTGCCAAAGGCCAGATCCTGCCCTCTGATGGAAACGAGGGAGTAGTGATGTACAAAAGTATGTACTGAAGCCCAGGTGGCTGCATCACAGATGTGACGAATAGGAACGCCCCTCTGCAGGGCAGTAGACGCAGCCACTCCCCTGGTAGAATGGGCCCTCAAGCCAGCCGGAGGGTCCTTAACCGCCAAGCGGTAACACTCGGAGATAGCTAAAATAATCCAACGAGACAAAGTCTGTTTCGTCACAGCTTGTCCCAAACGCTTTCCAGCGTAACCAATGAAAAGTTGATCGTCCACTCTGACCCGAGACATGCGCGAAATATAAAAGCTCAACGCTCTCCTAGGATCAAGCCTATGGAGCCTCTCTTCCTTACCAGGATGTGGAGGAGGAAAGAACGCCAGAACAACCAACTTCTGGCTCAAATGAAATTCCGAAACCACCTTCGGAAGAAAAGAAGGACGAACTCTAAGGACAACCCTGTCCTTATGAAACACAGCGAAGGGTGGCTTAACTGAAAGTGCCTGTAACTCACTCACTCTGCGAGCGGAAGTAACCGCAACCAAAAACACAGTTTTCAGAGTTAACAGCGTTAAAGGGCAAGAATGTAAAGGCTCAAACGGAGCACCCATAAGAAACTTAAGAACAAGGTTCAAATCCCAACCGGGCACCAGAAAAGGTGACGGAGGGAACACATTAGTGAGCCCTTTAAAAAACTGCGAAATTAAAAGGAATCTTAAAATAGGAACATTCTTCAGACGAGCGCTTAAAGATGGATAGCGCCGCCAGGTAACCTTTAATGGTCCCCACTTGCAAGCCCCTGTGGGCCAAAGAAAGCAAAAAAGACAGTACCATGGGAATGTCACATTCAAAAGTATCCACATTCTTAACTCTGCACCAGTCGCAGAACTTTCTCCAACGGTACAGAGACTTTGTTGCCGGCCGCCTGGCCGAGAGCAACACCTCCATCACGTCTTCAGGGAGGTCCCAATCCTTATACCTCAACCTTTCAGAAGCCAAGCGTGAAGATTGAGGGATCTGATCTCTGGATGGAGAACCTGACCCCCCCCTCCCGTGAGAGCAGATCGTCTCGGTAGGGAAGACGACGTGGAGGGCAGATGGACAAGTCGAGAAGGTCCGGGTACCACGCCCTCCGGGCCCACGCCGGAGCAATGAGGATCATCCGGGAACCGAACCTCCGTAACCTCTGCAGTACTTGCAGGATGACGGGGACTGTAGGAAACGCGTACAGCAGTGGGAATGACCACTCCACCACGAACGTGTCTCCTAAGGCTTCTTTTGGAGGAAATTCCCGCGAGCAAAACCTTTCGCACTTCCGGTTGACACTGGAGGCGAAGAGATCCACTTGAGGGGTCCCCCAAAGGGCGAAGATCTCCAGGAGAATCTCCTGAGCCAGCTCCCACTCGTGAGAGATCGTGCTCTGCCTGCTCAGAGCATCCGCCGTCTCGTTGTCTCCGGCCAGATGAACAGCCGAGATCGAAACTTCCTGCTGGATGGCCCAGAACTCGAGCTGCATCGCCTCCCTGCACAGAGGAAGTGACCCTGCACCCCCACCCCCTTTTTGTTGAGGTAGTGCATGGTCACAGTCGGCAGAAAAGCCTTCAGGGCTAGCCTGACGGCCCTCAGCTCCAACAGATTGATATGGAGTCTGGACTCCGACGGAGACCAACGACGGCTGACTCAACTCGTTGGCATGAGCTCCCCATCCCGTGAGGGATGCGTCCATCACGATCACCACCTCCGGCAAGCGCAGCCAAAATGGGGCCCCCTTCATCAGATTGCCTTCGATGGCCCACCACAGAAGGTCCTGGGCGACCGAGGGCGGCACATGAACAGGGTCCGACAGCCTGCCGGAGGACTGAGACCACTGGAGCTTGAGTACCCACTGCAAAGATCTCATCCGCAGACGAGCCTCTGGCACCAGAAGAATGCAGGATGCCATGAGGCCAAGCAGTCTCAAGAACTCGGACGCTGGGAGATTCTGGGCAAATTGAAACTTGTGCACCATCTGCTGAATGTGAAGAGCCCTCACCTGGGGAGGAAAACACTGCCCCAGGGATGTGTCGAGCACTGCTCCGATGTACTGGAGCCGCTGCGTTGGTGTCAAATGGGACTTCTTTAAATTGAGGGAGAAGCCCAGCTTGTGAAGGGAGTGGCAGGTGACGGACAGATCAAGGACTTGCTCGGGAGAGCTCCCCCTGATCAACCAATCGTCCAGGTAGGGGTAGACGTGAATCCCCCCTTTACTGAGATGCGCTACCACCACCATGAGCTTGGTGAAAACCCTCGGGGCGGAGGTCAATCCGAACGGCAGGACCCGAAACTGAAAGTGCGAGTCGCCAACAGCCAACCTCGGGTACTTGTGCTTGGGATGGATCGGCACATGGAAGCATCCTTGAGGTCGAGAGACAGCAACCAGTCCTGTAGGACTTGAGAGAGAGTAACCTTCAAACCGCGCAAGTCCATGATGGGTCTCAATCCCCCGTCTTTCTTCGAAATTAAAAAATAAGGGGAATACCATCCCTTGTTCCTCTCCGCTACAGGCACCAGTTCTATGGCGCCTTTATCCAGCAGGGCTTGAATTTCCTGCGCAAGGAGCGGATCCGGACTCTTCAAAGAGAGGTTCCCAGGTGGATTGTCGTGAGGCCTCTGCCGAAAAGGAAGACAGTAGCCGTGGGTTATGATCTCCAGAACCTACACATCTGAAGTAATGGCTTGCCACTCTACAAGATGCTGCGCCAGCCTTCCCCCAACCGGTGAACCATGGGACCTGGCCTCATGACTGGGTAGCAGCGGCTGCGGCGTTGCCCGAGGGCAAAGAGGCAACTGCCCGGGCGGCCTTGGCACCTCGAGTACCTTTGTTTCCACCTCTGGCACTCCTACGGTGGCCCCTTTGACTGTTAGCTCCTCTCGCTTTACTGAAGGACGAGTAATAGCGAAAGGAACCTTCCCTCCATTGCTGTCCCCTAGGACGAAAAGGCAGAGGTTGGCGAACTGCAGCGCCCAACGACTTTGCTGCAGCTTTGGAGGTCTGCAACCTCTCAAGGCTCTCGTCAGCCTTGCTGCCAAAAAGGTGTTCACCGTCAAAGGGCATATTCAGGAGCCGGGACTGCACATCAGAGGCGAACCCGGACTTCCGCAACCACGCAAACCTGCGTATTACGGTGCTCGCCGCCATGGACCGACTGACACAATCTGCCATGTCCAAACCCGACTGAACGGCCTCACACATGGCATCCTTGCCATCCTGAACCATAGCAAGGAAACCATCCCATTCGGGAATACGTTCAGCTGCTAATGCAACACAGTTCCACAGAGTGTGTGTGAAACGAGACAAGGCACATATGGAGTTGGCCGCCTGAAGCGCCATACCCCCTGAAGAAAACACTTTCTTCGCCCAGCCGTCAAAACGTTTGTTGTCTCTATCCGGAGGGATGGTAGGATACAACGCCTGCTTTGCCAGGGCCGTAGCCGCCAGCACCACCAAACTCTCCGGAGTGGGGTGCCTGGACAAGTAGTAGGAGTCGCTACTGGCTGGACGGTATTTTCGCCACAAAGACTTGCCCACTGCCGGGAGACTCTCCGGAGCAGTCCAAGCTGCTGCCACCCTTCTCTGCAGAGCCATATGAAACGGCAAAACCGGGTCAGTGGGGGGACAAAGATCAAGGATGTCCCTGAGATCATCCTGAACGAACTCCCCTGGGGGAGCTGACCAACCCAAGTACTCGGTGACCCGAGACATAAGGCGCCGATATGAAGAATCGGCATGAGAGCCAGGGTCCGGCCTACAAAATTCCACCTCCAGAGAGGTGTCCAGTCCACTGGCATCATGCAGTGACTGCCTCAGGTCATCAAACTGGCTATGGCCCGAGATATGCTCATCTGGTACCGTAACCGGAACCAAGCTGTCATCAGAGCCTTCATCACCCTCTGAAATGTACTCCAGGCGGGGAGAGGAAGACAACTGGGGACCAAAGCAGTGCCTGACCTTAGCCAGAGCCTTTCTAGGGGCTAACCCCATGCCACGGGGCCCCTCCGACACCACCGCCTCGAAAGGCGTTGAGGGCACCGAACGAGCCGGCAGAAACAGCGTTGAGCGAATCAGCGTCGACGTCAGCTGCAGCGTCGCCAGGCAGCATCAACACAGGCCTCGAAGTCGGAGCTCCGAGCGTGTCGACAACCTATGCGCCGACAGCGTTGACGACCCCCTCGGAGGCAGAGCCTCGAGAGAAATCGTTGACGACCTCGGCGCCACAGGCGTCGACGTCTTCTTCGAAGGCGGCACAGGCTCACGCGGTCTCGAGCGCGTCGAGGACCGGGACCTGGAACGGGCATGGCGTGAACGGCTACCCTTGTCCGAGCGGGACCTCTCCCGCGAGCCGTGCCGACCACCCGAGCCCAAAGGCGTACGAGCGGTGTCTCTCGACCGGTGCCAACCGACCCCACTCGGAGGCACGGACGGACCGGTGCCCTGGAAGCCCATTCCTCCGGTGTCGCTTGCATGGAGGGATAAGCGACCCGCCGACGGGCGAAGTCCTCGGAAGAGGACAGGGAAGGCGACCGATGCCGGCGCTTCCAGGAATGCCTCGAAGAGGCGGAGGAGTGGCGAGACCGACTCCTGGAACGGGACCCACTGGACTTCCGACAATGACGCAGAGAGTCGCCACTCGAGTCATCCGTCGAAAGCCCCGCAGACCTCGACTTCCGGGGCTTAGACACCCGACCTACCGACAGCTTCTTCTTGCGTTCCCGCAAGGCCTTTGCCGTGAGCGACTGGCAGTCGACAGTTGTCCGTATCGTGGGCCTTCCCGAGGCACCAGAGGCAGGCGTCGTGCGATTCCGTGACCGACATCTTGGACCCACAGTCCCCGCATTTCTTGAAGCCCGGACGCGGGGTTGAAGACGAAGTAGACATCGCCACGAACAGGTCTTTCACAAAAAACCGAACAGGTTCAACAAACCGAGAATTGAAAACAGCAAACTCCAAAGAGTCGAGGCGTACCGAGATTCACGAAGCAAACACGTTCGCGGAAAAAACAGAACTGAGGCTATGGGCGTCGTGCATCCTACTTATCACATCGGGTGACGTCGGCTGTCGGAGGAGGTCCTCGGGGACGGCGCATCGAAGTCATCAACGCAGGACGCAGACGCCAAAGATTTTCCGAAGCAGCACAGCTGTGGACATTACCTGTCATAGATATGGAATACGTCGGAGGACCCAATCCCCTTGAAAAAGGAGGTCGGCACAGCAGCAGGGCTTCACTGGGCAAATGAAGGACCACGAGGTTGCAGCGGGCTTCTCTTTACGGTTTCTTCCTCTGATGTTTCTTCCAGTGGTCATCTTTCAATCTATACCCAGCCTGGGCTGTCAATCACACAGCAGGTGGCTGTCCTTTTAGGACAGCCAGCTGGCCAATCAGGACTGGTTTCGATCAGGCACACCTAGAGACAAAGGACAGGGCAGTTTTGGGAACCTCCCTCATATCCTGTCCTTTGACACGCTGGTGCCAGGGGCGGACTTCGGGCTGAAGCCTGCCAAAGGCAGAGCGCACAAAAAGACTTAAATCTGCGTAAAAACCCAGAAAGAGCTCACACAAAATGAAAAAAATAAAGACAGGGGCCATTTTGACAAAATGGACACCCATGGGTGCTGTACTGCGGCTGAGGATTCAGCCTGTGGTAGAAAGGCACAATGGTAGTAAAAATTAAACCACAGCCACCAGCCATTTAAAAAAGTGAGGGTAACAAAAAATGTTACATGAAAAAGTAGACTAAGTGGCTAACTCCCCCCCCCCCAGCACCCCACATAAGATGGTGTGTGCTGGGACTACAAAGAGAACAGGTAAGTAAGATACATTTCACCTTCCCATTCCTTGGAACAGTAGTCCCCCCCCCCCCCCAAGGAAAAGGTATTTAAACCTTAAGAGAAATGTACAGGATTTCTCAGTGACACTGCACTGAAGGTGCTGTTTGTCACCATACAAAAAGCAGATGCCTATGGAGTTGGTCAGACTCCAAAAACAGTGAAAACACAGAATCCGAATCAGGGAAAAACACATGAGTGAGAAAAAGGTCCCACTGACTCAGGAGTTAAACATGAAAATTCTCCCCAACACCGCTTTACACCTATTGTGGAGCCTACTCGATTTCTCTGCGACTATCTGAGTTTTTTGTAACTAAGATTATTGACATTGGCAATTTTATTGGATCTAATGTTTCAAGCTCTACTTACACCATTGTAGTTGATCTCGTCACTCCCGCTTCCCAGCTATGGTCTCATTTTCCTGATATCTCCATGGAAGACGCATCTAGGGCAGTAAGCCAACTGAAGTCGCCAGAACCTCCAATCCTGTGCCTCTCAAGGTACTAACAGATATCATGCCTACTATTATTCCTTGGGTTACTACAGCAGTTAACCTGTCCTGCCAATCGGGAACCATTCCTAAAACTCATTCCCCTCATTCACTGGATGTTTCTGCTCTTGCTAACCATTATTCCATTTCACTTCTCCAGTTTCTTATGAAACTGTTGGAATCGCTGATATCGCCACTTGCTTCTTTTCTGGAGTCCTTTTACTCCTTTCTGTCAGGTTTCCGTCCTGGACGCTGAACAGAGTGTCCTGGTGTCAGTGGTCTATGACCATGCCATGCTGGTCGATCAGGGTGGAGTAGGATCCCTGATATTGTCAGATCTTTCAGCGTCTTTCAATACTGTCGACCACTCCATCCTCCTGTCCCGCATTAGCAGGCCTCTCTGGTCCGGTCCCGGCATGGTTTTCATCTTTTCTGACTGATAGTAGCCAATTGTTCTCTCTTCTGCCCTTTAGCTCCTCTTCTTGTTCACTCTCATGAAGTGACCCACAGGGCTCCACCTTGTCCCCAATGTTATTTAACATCTATGTTCAGCCATTGATTCACCTCATCCGCTCCCACGGCCTCCGGTGCTACTCATATGCTGATGACACCCATATCCTAGTCCGTTTAGATATATATTTTTTTTAATTATTTGTTTTAAATGAATTAACAATTTTTACAAAAAGAAAATGCCACTTTAAATCCTTTAGTCCATGTTGGTTCGTAAAAAGAAAAAGGCAGAAATCCCTCCCTCCAAAATAAAAAGCTTGTTCCTTACATCGATCAGACAGACCATCTTCTCTTTAGTTCATCAGAGTTAATCCCTAGATCTTCCAAGATCTCTCAAATATGTTTTTTTATTGTTATTTCTCTTTTAGACCCTGGATTTTACCATTTTCAAGGTCCCAAAGACATGCAAGTCCGAGCTCTCAAGATTTGTTCTTTTTTCTTCGTTAATCTTTTGATCTTATGGGCCTTCATGTTTCATCCGGCTTTTTTTTCCAGGTCGATAATTCTAAAAAACAAAGTTACCCCAATCACACAGCGAGTATCATCAATACTTGACAGGATTCTCCACCAATTGTCTTCTGTTAAAGTTGAAAAAGCAGACATTTTTCCCAAAGATGTGTTTCTAGCTTGACAAGTTCCTTCACATCTTAATAGGAGGTGTCTGCTTGTTTCCACGGTCTTCAAAATCTGCATTTGTTCGTTATGGTTTGTTTTCTTGTGAACAAAACTTCATTTGTTTTATACTGGTTTAGACGAAATCTTAAAAAGGTTCTGCTGCGTGTTTTATCTGGAAATTTTTCCAGATAACTTCTAGTCCCATTTAGTCTCTTTGCAGTTGTAGGGAATTGCTTGGTTGAACCATAGCTGTTCGCGGTTTCGCGGGTTATAATTAGATACACTGCCTGGGTTTCAAGCTGGTCTGTCGTGGCATCAATCTCATTCAGTAATGTGATATTTTGCACTCAATCAGTAGTTTGATGTTGTTCGTCTCCATTTCTCTCTCAAACAAATCGAGAGCCTTTGGCTTGTTGTCCTTTATGATCTTCTGATACAACATCAGCTTGTTTCTATCTTTAATCGCTTTTAATGATGAAAGACATAATTCCCGTCTGTTGAGTGGCATGGGAGTGCTCTGTGACAATGCAAGCACTTGCCTCCAGAAAAAACTCTCCAATTTAATCCACAGGCTTCCTGGGAGGGCCGGCATGGCCTCTGTTCCATATAATATTGCAGGAACCACGTTTAGATATTGACCGGGCTGAGGTCTTCTCGGCTGTGTCTCCCTCTGGTGGCCGCGAGTGGTTGGATGGGCAGACACTGGCTGAAACTTTGAGAAAAGACTGAGATCTTGGTGGTGGGTTCTTCGTCTGATCTTGCTCTCTGTGCCTCTTTCTGGCCCACTGCTTTTGTTTTTTTTCTGTAACGCTCACCTGATTCCCGCAGAGGCGCCGGTCTTGACTGGGTGAATGCCGTATCTTCAAAGGTGATGTGTAACACACGGTTGGCTCTTTGGGCTGGACCTCTGTGCACTGTATGTCTGACTCGAAGAGTAAGATGTCTGCAGATAGAAAATATGGGATTAATGAACTGGGGTTATTGGGTGCCTCTCTCCCCTTCCCTTTCTCTTCTCCTGTAGAACCCCAAAGGTTAACACCCTCACCTTAGGTAAGTGAACGCCGAGCTCTCCATCTGCCTCGGGGTAGGGTGCCGTAACCAGTTTCTTCACTGGATAAGGGTGCAGGCCTCTTGACCTCAGAGGACTGCTGTCCGTCGTTAACTGCACGAACGGTAAGTTCTGGGCACTTCAAATGTCTTAAAAGTCTTTTGTAATGATATCTCTTGTTTTGCAGGGTTCCGGCGATGGCGGATGGCGGGCTGATGAGAGTTGAGGATCGAACCCGCGTGAAGAATAGAAGCGCCTGGAAGCACGTAAGTAAGCGCTTGTAGCCTGCTTCACGATGCGCACTAACTGTCCCTTTTATCTTGCAGGTACAAGTTCGGAGCTTTAGAGAAGCTGAAGGGTGCTGGAATACCCACTGGATTCGGCGTGGGAAGGAGTAATGGCACGTGAGTAATAAAGTTGCCCAATGTCTTTAAACGCACCTTCTTTTGTCTTTCAGATGCGGGATGCAGCGCCGAAGGCCTCCGGAGCGTGCGAAGAGCTGGTAAGATTTTGTCTTTCAGATGCCGGAATGCAGCGCGAGGCGTTGGTGACAGCCGATGGACCAGGTAAGAGATGCGCTGCCACTGAAGACCGTAGTGCTAACCTGTTCTTTCTTTGTCTTTACAGGTGCTGCTGAAGACTGGATTCCAGGATGGTAAGCCTTTGTTCCCTTAGGCCCAGGATCAGAAGCAGAAGACACGATGAGCGTTTTGCTGCAGAGAATGCAGAATAACGCAAAGCAAGATTCATCCATCGGGTGTGGTTTAAATAGCCTCCTGTAGTGCTTAGATGTCTCCTTCCACAGCCACGCCTAGGTAAGAAAAGAGTTCCTGCTTTCCAGAAGAGTTCCAGTGTTCTGAACCTAGGGAGTGGCTCCTGCCCCACCCAACAGGAAAAGTAGTCCCAAACAGAAGAGGATCAGGGGTTCAACTGGCAGGTAAGTAAGCAGCATGGTCTGCTGCAGGTAAGTCCACCCAAGCATTATGAGCCCGGCGCTTCCAGCGCTGGGACTGGGACTGGGCATCTTTATGAGCCTGGTGCCACTGGCGCCAGGACAGGGTCCAAAAGGTCCCAATTGGGACTGGCTGGCACTCGGAACCGGGGTTATGGGTCTGCTTCCAAGGGAGTCGGGCAAGTCCTGATCTTTTGGAAGCAGAGATCATGACATTTTCCCACTACAGTGACAGTCGTAAAAAAATCTGGGGGGAGGGTGCATCTTTCCGCCTCACTTACTAGGACCGCCCAGGTGAATGCAATATGCAAAATGGGTCATTTCCTATTGTGGTGCTACCTTACCTACCCATCCATCTACGCCTGTGAGTTGTTACTTCAGTTGTGGCAAGTCAAATTGACTACTGTAATGCATTGTTCTTGGCTCAAACACTTGGCCTGATGCATCAGCTGAAACGCCTTAAACATTTGGCTGCAAGGGTAGCAACTTACACCCCACAAGGATCTCATATTAGTCCTGTGCTTCGCACCCTCCACTGGCTTCCGCTGGCTAAAATGATAACATTTAAGTCCTTGTGTTTGGTGCATAAAGCATTTTACCATCAGGGGGCCAATTATCTACGAGATAAAATGTCAGCCCAATGTTCCTGGCCGGGCTCTCCGTTCTGGAATCGCATATTTTGTGGTCATCCCTAAATTTCACCCTTTGAGGACTGAGGGACGTGCTTTCTAAATTTCAGCAGCCAAATTGTGGAACAATGTGCCCATCACCCTCAGCTGGGTAGAGAACCATCTTAATTTCGTTACCTCTTTGAAAAGGGGATTATTCTATGCTATAACATGGATCTATGTGATCGCTGCAACCACACAATTGCGACGGCCGAAAATGGCAACTTTTCTTCATTAAACCCCCTTTACACCACAGACCCCCTACAGCCTCCCCATATTACTGTGCCATACCCCCCACATATATATGTGGTGAAAAGGGGGCGTTTAAAAAATGTGAGCCATTTCGGCCGTTGCAATTGTGAGGGCAACATTTTGGCCCATTTCCCTATAACATAGCTCGTCTGGGTATACCGTCATTTCATCGACGGGCTTTTCATTGCTGGGTTTTTTGCTGCAATTTTCTTTTCCGAAAAAAAAACAATTTTTTTTGGGGTTAAACATTAAATAAATTTGGTGTGTGTCTAGGGGAATATTAAAATAATTTAATGGAGGGGGGATTTGGGGGTTAACCCCCCCCCTCCCAAAAAAAAGAAAAAAATCAATGGCTTTTTTCTAAAAAAAATCTGCGGCAAAAAACCCTGCAATGAAAAGTCTGTCGATGAAATCACATAGAACCCTTGTCTGCAGGGTTAATCCCTGTGCCATGATGCTACAAGTCTTGTTAACTTAACAGATGAAATGGCAAGACCACCTTGGGCAAGAAGTTTGGGTGAGTGCGCAAGATGACCTTGTTGTGAAACGTGGTGAAGGGCTCGCACAAAGACAACACCTGCAGCTCACTAACCCTGCGGGCAGAGGTGTGAGCGACCAGTAGCACTGTTTTTAGTGTGGCCAAGCGGAAGTCCACAGAGGCTATCCGCTAGAAAGGTTTGTGCTGCAAAGATGCCAGCACCACATTGAGGTCCCAGACCAGGTGTGGCCTAAGCACCGGAGGAAAAATCCTAGACAAGCCCTTGAGGTGGGCCTTAACCACAGGCCTGGTCGCCGAAAATACATGCTCAGGGGAATTCTTGTAAGCCCTAATGGCCGCTAAATAATTACAGCAAGTATCCACTTGAACTCCAGAACGAATTAGATGTGCTGAGAAAGCCAGTATGTCATCCAGAGGACAGGATACAGACCCTTGTCACAAGCCCAATGGAAGAATAAAGCCCATTTTCACTTATACTGGGACTGAGTCGAGGGCCTGCTGAATTATGTCCCAGTTGTCATATGGAAACTGAGCATGTCGAAGCCTCAGCTGGCCAGGAACCCGGCTGCCAGCTTGGCCGGGTCCGGATGTTCCACTGCCCTACCCTGCTGCATCAGGAGTCCCCTGCTGGAGATCGGAAGGTGGACTGGACCCTGGGAGTACAACTGCAGTAGATCCGAAAGCCAGGGTCTCGAAGGCCAATGGGGGTGTAACCAGAATGAGGCTGTAACCCACTGAAGCCCGGAACTTGCAGAGGGTCCGCTGGAGCAGAGTGGTTGGCGGGAACACAAAACACCGGCAGATATGCCAACAGATCTGGAAGGCATCTCCCAGAGAACCCAGACCCCGTCCTGCCCATGAAGCAAACTGGGGGCACTTGGAATTCAGAGGGGATGCAAACCCAGGTCTGTGAACCACCGAAGCTGGAACAGGGGCAACAATGAGTGAGTGCAACTCCCATTCATAGGTGTTGAAACCCAAGCGGCTCAGCTGGTCAGCTTCTGCATTGATGTCCCCCGGAAGGTGGACTGCTGAAATTCAAATCCTGTGTGTCAGGGCCCATTCCCAGATTGATACCGCCTCCATGCAAAGGAAGGGTGAACTGGTGGCGCCCTTCTTGTTCAGGTTTAACATCGTGGTGGAATTGTCCGTACTGACCAGAACGTAGCTGTCCCTGTTGAGGGGCAAAAATGCCCCAAAGGCTAGTCCCATTGCCCTGAGGAAGAATTCTGTTGTCACCACCAGTGTAGGCTTTGGTCGTGTGAGGGCTCACACAAACATTGCCATCCATCAGACACCAGCAAAGATTGGTTAGTAGGAGCGGTAGTATTGGGATGCTGTCCGATTGAGACCCTGTCTCCTGGTCCCAACTGGCCACCAGGTGGAGCTGGACGCGCCTCATATTCAGACGAGCGTGCTGTACAGTGAGCACGCAGGAGGCCATCGGGCCCAGAATGTGCTGGAACCACCATGTCGAGGTGGTTGTGTTGTCCAGAAAGTGCCCCACCGCCTTGCAGAGGGAAATAAGCCTCTCGGGCGTAGGGAACACCCGCTGAACAGTAGTGTTCCAAAACACCTCTAGAAAGACCAGTTCCTTAAATGTGCACAACTGACTTCCTCCGGTTGACAGAGAAAATCCAAGTGATGAAGGTTATCTGCTAATCTTTGGCAGGAGTGCACCACCCCTTTGGGTGAACGCGCCCTCACCAGCCAGTCGTCCAAGTAAAGGTACACATGGTGCCACTCCAAGCGGAGAAGGCCCGCCACTGCGTTCATCAACTTGTGAAGACAAGAGGAGCAGAGTTCAGGCTGAAGGGCAGTACCCTGTACTGAAAATGGTACGACAATCGTGAACCGCAGAAATTTACGATGTGGCAGGAAGACGGGAACATGCAGGTATGCATCCTTGAGGTTCAGGGAACACATCCAGTCCCCTGCACCCAGAGACTCGGCTATATGTGCGCGGGTGTAATCATCTTGAAGCGTTCCAGCGGTAAAGACGCATTTAGAAATTACCAGTTCAGGACTACCCTCAGGCCAGTCTGATTGTTCTTGGGTACCACAAAAATCCTGGAATAGTAACCGAAATCCCTGTCTACAAGAGGAACCGGTTCGATCGCCTGCATCTCCAACAGCGAAAGAACCTGCTGTAAAAGACCCGGGGAGCCAATCTGACTAAGAGGAGGAGAGGATGGTAGAGGAAGAGGAAAACAGAAGCCCATAGAGAGACCACAGATGGGATCCATGGGTTGCTGGAAAGACGCTTCCAGGTGTCCTGCAACAGAGCCAAACAACCCTCTACAGGCGATCTGTGTTCCCCGACTTTGACATCACTGCTTCTTGGCAGCAGAGGGGGGGGCCAGAAAAACCTGTGCCACGTCCTCTGCTGCTTCCTCCAGTTGCTGCTGGACGACCGGTCGGGCCTCTGTGTACCACGGTCGCAGAACCCCTTGAAGCCGGAGAAAGCGCAGGGCTTGAACACGGTCCTGACCTGGGTGAGGGAAGGATTTCCGACAAGGTTTCGTCAGGATGGCCAAGACTTGGCAGTCTGAGTGGAGGTGGTTTTCTTCTTTGTAAACTTGTCATCAGTTGACGAATGAAAACGGTCCACGCCCTCGAAGGGCAGATCCAGGACCTGATCCTGCACATCCGATGAAAACTTAGTGGCGTGCATCCACAGCGTCCTCATCTCGACCCCAAGGCATAGCCCTTTGCTGGCTGTGCCGATGTGGGAGAATAAAAATTCCATGACGTCCTGTCCTGCGCAATGGCCCGTGCATCTGCCAGACCGGCCTTGAAGGAGGCTTGCTGGTCTGAAGGGAGGCCGGGCAGAAATTCCCTGAGCTCCCGCCACAGCTTCTGGTTAGCCACAGCCAAGAGGGCGTCTGTGTTGGCTTGCCACAGATGCAGTCCTGAGATGGAATAATAGCACTTTCCCAAAGATTCGTGGACTTTGTCCTCCTTGGAGAGGCAACTGGAGGAAGACGACAAAGACGATGGTTTAGAATACAAGGAGGCTGCAGCCAGAACTGACAAATGCGGCTGCGGGTGGGAGGCAAGGAGGATTGGCTCCCCATCCGCCAACCTAAACCTGCTGTCCAACTTCTTGTTCATCTGGGCTTTGGCCTTGGGGTTCTCCCTTAACTTTTGCACCACCTACAGTACATCCGTCTGGAGAGGGATGCAAACTGGATCGTGGTGCGCTTCCCCAAGATCTCTGCTAGCACTCCCAACTCCTGGGAGGCTTCTTATAGCATAGGGACCCCAAGAACTCTACCAGGCCCTGACGGCTGTAATTAAAGGCCTTACTGGATGCCGAGGTTTCATCGTCCTGGGCGTCACCCACCAACCCCCATTTTCATAGACAGGGGAATCCAGGCCCTGGGGCACAGGTGCCAGCCGGATCCCCACCCTAGGTACGGAGCAGCAGACAGGCCCAATGGCTGTTGGGGGGAGGCATTGGTGGTAGAAGAGGAGGAGGAAGAAGATGGGGGGGAGGAGGAGGGATCAGAACAACTGGTAGGGCCTGGACTGGTGGAGGGACCAGCTCTGGAACTGGCAGCGCTGGAAGAACGGGAGTAGTACCCAGAGGAGGAGGGCGGACCGGCACCACCTGCAGGATGACCTTCACAACGTCCTTCAGGAGTCCCTTCATCTGAGGAGAACACATGAGGAAGAGGAAGCGCTCGAATAATAAGCCTTCTCAAGCTGCCGGGTCCCTAGGGGCCCATCCCTCCGAGGCGCTGGGCCTCGGCTCCTGGTCAAAGCGCTGGGGTGCCTGGTGCATGTAGCTGCAAGGCTATGGTGGGTAGATGTATCCCTGATGAGACCAGAAGCCTGCACCGTAGGACTCACTGCCGCTTCCAGAGGGAAGTGGACAGGAATCATCTTGCAAAGCCCATTCGATGGACGAAAGAACTGGCAAGCCCTGAACTGGATCCAAGATGGCTGCCGGCCTGGCCTGCTCAGCCATGTGCCTCTCCGCCATTTTGAAGCCTTGCGCCACGCCTTGGGTGGGAGGGTGCGGAGGCCCTGAGCTAAGAGCAGCTTCTGACATGGGAGGATACAGCTTGAGTCTTGCACTCAAAGCAGAGGCGTCAACCTCAGAGATCACTCTGGTAGGCGCTGAGCCCTCAGCCAGATGGCTGGCAGTCGTCACGCCCTGAATGACTACCTCGGATTGAGCTCCAGTAGGCTGATGCCCTCGGCACCTGTGCTGGTAGCCCTGTTGGATCGTGCTTAGGACAGACTCTTGGAGGTGGCACTCTATGATGCCTTACCACCAGGAGAGGATGAACTTGATTGTCCTTTTTAGGACAGCCTGGTTGGGCCCCCGAGCCCCTCAGCTTGGGAGCCGGTAACCTTAGAGGCCTTGGGCGTACCACAACCTGAAATCGAGGAACCCTGATCAGTGGGGACAATGGGAAAGGAGTTGCTGCGCTGTGGAGCTGTGCTGAACAGAGGGCATACCTTGTCTTGACGAGAGGTCCTGGAGACCAAGTCCTTAAGGTGTGGAGAAGTGTGGAAGATCTCCCCCTTTCGTAACAGATTTTTCAATGCCCTGTGCCCGAGAGCGGTGCAAGCCGAACATGCATCCCAGCATTCGTCAAGCCCCAAACATTCAAGACAGAGAGCATGGGGGTCCGAGGCCAGGAACAAGCGGTCGCATGAGGCACATCTCGTGAATTCTAATGTTGCTGACATGGACCAGGGGAGCGAGGCAGTGAAGGGAAGTTAAGTTTGGAAAAACAAAACGGGGAGCAAGCAGAAAGCTAAAAAGACTCTGTGCTGGCTGCCAGGTTTGACACCGTCCGGGTGGAAAAAGGGACTGAGGTGAGGCGACGGAGTGTGGGGCCTCGGCGGGGCGCTCCCGAGGCCGCGCCTCCCACACGCTATACAAAATTTAAAGGGGAAGCTCAATTTTTTGCTGCCAAAGGTTCTGGTACAGTCCCCATGATGGGGGGACGATCAAACGGATCGAGGAAAAGGGGATGGACCTATGATTACAACTTGCCCTGACGCACCCCACCCCCGGGTGATCACTCAGCATCTGTCCCCTTAACCTCGCCACATATGGGAGAAGCAAGGATTGTTGGAACTGGCTTCCAACCTGCAGTGTCAGTGGTCTGCATACATCTTCTGAGAAGGGCATCTTACTGGTGTAGGCTCTGGGGAAGTCCCAGGGGTCGCTCTAACACCTGATGGGCAAGGTGGTTAATAACATGGGGTGGTCAGCCCCTTCTAGGCTGAAGGGACAATTTTAACTCACAGACCTCCTGGATGATGGTCCCCATAAGGAAACCTTACTGCCTTTTAATCCGGCAGTTGATGACCCAGTGCTAGAAGCCTAGGAAACACCTGTTTCCGTTACAGCAGTTGACAGGGTCTTGGCCAGGCAACACTACCTAGCTTCTTTAGACCTGGCTTTTCTTTCCGCCAATGGCGTTTGTGCAAGATGTGCAGGCAAAGCTCCTGGATATGCCTTTTGATGGCATAACCTCTTTGGGGCGAAAGGCAGACACTCTTTGCAGAGGTTCCAGTGTGCTAATGCAACTGCTAATTGTTTGGGTCTGGCACTACAGCAACCCTCGGCTCCCACCAGCAGAGGTAGGGGATTTTGTATTCAGCCCGCCATCTTGTATTCCTACTGTGGAAGAGGTGGTCAGGTACCCTGCAGCAAACAGCATCCATGCCATTGCCTTAAAGGTATGGGCCGTGGGCCTCCCAGAGGCATAATCTCCCCATCTGCCGTGCCCTCTGCCATCCCTGGTGCAAAACCACTGTGAAGGGTACTTTCACCTATCGCCAGTGGTAAGGACACCATCAGTTTTGCCTGAAATGGTGTCCCACCACGTCTGACGCTTGGGTCTTACTTATAGGGCGTCCACCAGGGATATTGTTCCCCTTTCATTAAACACGCTCCAGACCATCCTCCTTCCAGCCCTTTTTTGCCTCCTGGCCCTCTCCTGTTAGAAGAGGTTTGTCAGCCTCTGGCTAAGAGCACGATCGAGCTGGTAACATACTCCGAGCGAGGCAGAGGCTGGTATTCAGTTCACTTTCTAGTTGCGAAGAAAGAGGGGGGCTTGCATCTCATCCTAGATCCAAGGCTACTAAAGTTGTACCGGTGCAAAGACAAATGCACGATCGTAACTGTAGCCGAGATCCTACAAATCCTTGATCTGCAGGACTGGTTGGTGTCAATGGATCTTCAAGAAGCATACTTCCATGTAACTATTCATGTCAAGCTTAGGAAACACCCAACATTTGTTGTAGACCATCACCATAATCAGTTAAACGGCCTGCCTTTTGAACCAATCTTCGCCAAGCTGGTGGCAGGGGATGAGGCTCGCCTCAGGAAGGAAGGTATTCATGTTTTTCCATACTTGGATGACAGGCAAGCCTGAACTCGCTCCTAGGATCAAGTGTCGGCACATCTGTTCAGCACATGCTCCATGTTGCACAACTTGGACTTGTCCCTGAACTTCAAAAAGTCTCAGGTTGCACAGTTCTAGCACCTCCAGTTTATAGGGGGTGATCTTGGACGCACAAACTAGGCAAAGCCTTTCCAGCAGAGGATTGAGTTTCGAACATCTCCGCATGGCACAAGTCCTTGAATCCCAGGGACAAGTTCCCGCCTCAGCCTTCCTGTGCTTGTTTGGTCTCATAGTCTCCTCCATTTTGTGGTTGCGGAGGCCTGACTGCGCAAGAGATTGCTTCAGTAGCTCCTCCGTAGCCAGGGTTCCGTTTCAGGGGAACACGCCATACCTTTTACATGTCTCAAGCAGAGTTTCTTCTGCAACCATGACATCAAGTAACAGTGGTCACTGTTATGTTCTTGAAAGATTGAGGCACTCAACTATTGGCTCTGACAGCAAGAGGACTGTTTTTCCCCTGGAGTCTTAGGAGCACATTAACTTGCTGAAATTGTTGGTGATCAGGCTGGCCCTGGTTGCCTTTCTCTATTCTGTAAAAGGCAAGCGCATACTGGTCCCAACAGACAACACAGTGGCTATGCACTACCCCAATAAGCTAGGTGGTGTGGGGTCCTTGCCACCATGCAGAGAAGTGGTTTGTTCTGCTCCAGGGAATTTCCACAAGGGAGTTCTTGGGGATGACGGTTGACATAATGTTCAACCTGCACTAACCTTACCCTCTGAACCCAGTTATTCTGCTGGTTCTCAGGAAACTACCTCTGTTTGGGTCCATGTTGATTTTGATTGCTGCAGACTGGCTTTGGAGAATGTGGTACCCATATTTGCTGAACATGTCCATCTTCCCTCCCTGGTGCATCCCGAAGAATAGATCTGCTCTCCCAGTCAGAGGGGCGGGTCATCCACCTGAATCCCAACAGCCTGAACTTTCATGCTCAACTGTTCAGTGGCCCAGATACAAGGAGTGGGATTTCTCGGAAGACATCCGGAACATACTCCTCTAAGCTCAGAGGCCTGCCACCAAGACCATTTATGCCTGCAAATCGCATATATCACATTTTAGTGTCAGGAAGGGGATCTTGACTTTTAATCCTGTCAGATAGCCTTCATTTTGGATTTCTTGCTGTCCTTGACATGGACTGGCCTGCAGATCGGCACTATGAAAGGGTACCTGGCAGCTATCTCTGTCTTTAAAATAGCCCATGAACAAGGCACTTTCTTTACAATTCCACTTAAGAAATTTCTGAGGGTATTGTGCAATCAGTTTCCACCACGCTAGTTTGTTTGCCAGGTGTGATTTTAATTTAGTTTTGGCATTCCTTATGGGTGCTCCATTTGAGCCCTTGCATTCATGTTCTCTTAGACTGCTCATCCTTAAAAAGGTGATTTCCCTGGTTGTCATCAATTCTGCGAGACGGTTGAATGAGCTCCAGGTGTTGTGTTAAAACTCACTGTTTTCTCCAAAGAGAAGAGGATGTTGACTAATAACTTTATTCCTGCGGAAGGTGGTCTCGGACTTCCATCGCTCTCAAAAGATCCAATCAACCAGTGTTCTTTCCTCTACCTAAACCTTCCAAGGCAAAGGAATGATTCAGTCAACTGGACTTGGAAAAAGCTCTCCACTATGTGTCTCTAACAAGGGACATCAGGAAAGATGACAAGCTTTTTCTGGGTTATGCTGGTGTCCATGCCGACAGGGCTGTAACCAAGCAGACCATGTCCATGTGGATCATTCTCTGCATTTTGGAATGCTATCACTTGGCTGGGAAAGATATGCCTAACGGTTTCGGCAGTCAGCCTTGGACGTTTGCCAAGCAGGGACGTGCGCTTCTCTGTACACGTTTGCCAAACATTACTGTTTGGATTTCTTTTCAGGGCATGATGCCTGCTTTGGTACACAGTCCTCACGGGTTGTCTGGTTTAGGTGGTGTCCTTTTGGTCTCCTCCCTCCTCCAGATCCATCTAATGCTATGGGAGTCATTAAAGTTACTCACTGTAGTAACTAGAGTACTCAGTACATAGTGCCCTTTCTTCCATCCTTGTGGGCGTCCCCCAACATGGGGACGGTACCAGAACCTTTGGTAGCGAAAAATGGGAATGCCCCCCCGAGGCCCCACCCTCTGGCACCTCACCTCAGTCCCCTTTGAACACATCGAACGATTAAGATACCTGGCTAAACTTATTACGTATTAGCCCCTGGCGTACAAGCGGGCGAAGGTGAGTGGGACGTATGGAGCAAAGGGGACTATGGACTAGGCGTACTCTAGTCACTACGGTGAGTATCTTTAATTACTCATGTCCTGTCCCCTTTCCTCCATCCTTGTGGGTGATTCCACTGAACAAGACCATAGGGTGGAGCCGTGTTAACTTGCCTCATATCCAAGGAAGAAGCAAAAAGCTTCTTCAGAACCGCCTGACCAAACTCTGCACCGCACCTGGAGCTGGTATCCATGGAATAGTGCTTACAGAAGGCCGTCTGAGCAGCCCAAGAAGCCGCCTTGCTGATGACTTTCCAAGAAGCAGGTCTCTGAAACGCGATGGCCTTGGCCTTCCCTCTGACCCCATGGGCATGAATCCCCTAAGAAACTGGTTTGTCCATGGCGGTGTATGCCTCCAAAATGGCCTGAATCATCCAACGTGTGATCGAAGCTCTGGAAGCCTGAGAGCCGGGGAGGAGTCCCCAAAAGTGACAAACAATGCCTCAGCCTTCCTGAAGGATTTCGTCTGTGAGGTCAAACTTGAAGACCATCTTGCGGTCCAAGGAATGTAGGGCCCGCTCTGCCTCAGACTGCGGGTTCGGGAAGACCACCGGCAGGCAGATCTCCTGATTGAGATGAAATGGATATACCACCTTGGGCAAGAAGTTTGGTTGAGTACGCAAAATCAGCTTGTCTTTGTGCAACGTGGTGAAGGGCTTGCACGAAGAAAATGCCTGCAGCTCGCTGACCCTGCGGACAAATGTGAGAACTACCAGTAGAAGCGTCTTTAGTGGGTTTGTGCTGCAAAACTGCAAGAACCACATTGAGGTCCTAGACTGGATGCAGCCTCTGCAATGGAAGAAAAAGCCTGACAATCACTTACGGTGGGCCTTAACCACCAGGTTGGCTGCCAAAAACACATGCTCAGGGGAATACTTGTAAGCCCCGATGGCTGCCAAATAAGTGCAGCAAGTATCCACGTGAACTCCCAAACGAGCCAGGTGTGCTGAAAAATCCAGTACGTCATCAGGTGCAGAGGTGATGGGATCTAGGCCCTGGTCGCGAGCCCACTGGCCAAACCTAGTCCATTTACTCTTATACTGGGACTGAGTCATCAGAAAATTGAGCATGCTGAAGCCATAGCTGGTCAGGAGCCAGGCCGCCAGCGCCATCTTGGCAGGGTCTGGATGTTCCATTGCCACGCTCTGCTGCATCAGGAAGACCCCTTTTGGGATCAGAAGGTGGATGGGACCCTGGGAACAAAATTGCAACAGATCCAAAAACCAGGCTCTCGAAGGCCAGTGGGGGGCAATTAGGATAAGGTTGCAGCCCACCGAAGCCCAGAACCTATGGAGGGTCTGATGGAGCAAGAGGGCCAGGGGCACAGGAACGCATAACACCTGCAGCTGTGCCAACAGATCTGGAAGGCATCTTCCAGAGACCCCTGACCCAGTCGGGCCCACAAAGCAAACTGGGGGCACCTGGATTTCAGAGGAGATGCAAATAAGTCCAGGTCCGCAAACCCCCAATGCTGGAACAGGGGCAGCAAGGAGTGTGTGGAACTCCCACTCGTAGGTGTTGAACCCCAAGCGATTCCGCTGGTCGGCTTCCGCATTACTGATCCCAAGGAGGTGGACTGCCGAATGCAAACCCCCTGGTCGGGGCCCATTCCCACATCGATAACACCTCGATGCAGAGAGAGAGGATCAGATGCCAGCCTGCTTGTTCAGGTAAAACATTGTAGTAGCATTGTCCGTCCTGACCAGAACAGACCTGCCCATGAGGGGCAGAAACGCCTGGAGGGCCAGGCCCACTGCCCAGAGTTCAAACCGATCGATATGCAGGAGGGCTTCTGCCCTGGACCATGCACCATGAATTGGGTAGCCTTCCAGAGTAGCCCCCCAGTCTTAAAGAGGAGTCTGTCTTCATCACCAGGGTAGGCTTCAGTCGGCTGAAGGGGCTCCCACGGAATATTGCCGTCCAACCACCAGTGAAGATCGGTAAGGAGGAGCAGGGGGATTGGGATCCTGTCCAATTGAGACCCTGTCTCCTGATCCCAATTGGCTGCCAGGTGGAGCGAGAGACGCCTCATCTGGAGGAGAGTGTGCTGTACAGTGAGCACGCAGGAGGTCATCAGCCCCAGAAGGTACTGGAACCACCATGCCGAGGTGGTCAATTTCGTCACAAAGTGGTCTGTCCACACGCCCAAAAGGAGCCCCTTGGCCGTGGGGGCACATCCTCTGGACGGCTGTGTTCCAACGCACCCCTAGGTCAGACCAGATCCTCGGAGGGGCATAACTGTGACTTCCTCTGGTTCAGGGAGAACCCCAGCTGATGAATATCTGCCAATCTCTGGCAGGAGCATATGACCCCCCCTCGGATGACCCTGCCCTTACCAGCCAGTCATCCAGATCGCGGTATGGGTGATGGCCCTCCAAGTGGAGGAGACCCACCACTGCGTTCGTCAACTTCGTGAAGACAGGAGGGGCTGAGTTCAGGCCGAAAGGCAGCACCTTGTACTGGAAGTGGTACACCAATCGTGAATCACAGAAACCTCTGATGCGGCTGGTAGATGGGCACATACAAGTATGCATCCTTGAGGTCTAGGAAACACATCCAGTCCCATGCACACAGAGAGACTGCTATGTACATGGGAGTAATTCTCTGTGTTCTAGTGGTAAAGACAGATTGAGAAATGACAGGTCCATGACAGCCCTCTGGCCAGTGGTGGGAAGGAGCAAGCACCTTCCTGCGCCCCCAAGCTCTTTAGAATTAGGCAAGACTTGTCTGTTTCTAGGCACTACAAGAGACAAGGGGGGGAAAGGAGCACTGAGAAAGCTTTTTATACAAATATAATATCACACAGTTGTTTAATTTAAGGAGCAAATAACTATTAGCTGAATAAATTGGTAAATGTTAACTCCCATTTAATTTTTCTCAAACCACGATAGAAGCATGCCTGCACTAAAAATGGACTAAAAGCATTGCCTTGGAGTTCGTGCTAGCACAAGCACACTAACCAGCTGTTTGCTGTCTGTCAAAATCCCACGCACGCTGAAAGGAGATTTTAACACGCTCAATGCACACAATGCAGAATTATGGAAAACCAGGTTTAAAAGAGTTTATAAGACAAGATAAAAATATGAGTCAAATGAGTGAAGTATGGAGAGAATGACGGGAAAATGTGTTTATTCATGAAAGTTCATAGGTAGCAAAAGGAAGGAAAAACTAAAGCTACAGTATATTCCTGCATAGGCTAGCAATACGTAAAGTAGCATGTCCTAAACAGAAATCAGATCATGAAGAAAGGAAGACTGGAGCATCCCTTGTATGGAAGGACGGCGGTTTGGGATGGAGCCATAGCCCTTATCCAGTGACCATGTCAAGAGTATAAAAGTTCCTACCTGGCACCAGTTTGCAGGAGAAAGGAACGGTTGAGGGACAAAAGAGACCATTCAGGGAGCAGAGTTCTTTGCCCCATTCTCATTTCTGTAAAGATTACATTTGCTATCCTTGCAAGATAAGACTCTTGGCCCAACGTCCCTAGATGGGTGCATTGTTTCTGGTGTGAGCACGATTACCCTTATAATTGGGGATACCCCTGTAATTAGGGCTAACCTTACAGTGGTGACCCCAACGTGATCTCAGCCTGTTCTCCGTACTTTGCAAAGCCCAAGCCAGTCATCAGGGAGGAGTCACGCCCATCTATAGCGACTGGTCCCCTAAATCAAAAAACATGCGTTTTCCTCAAACAGTTTTAGTAGGAGCCATTTTAATAGAAATCCTCTCTGCTCACTAAAGCGGGGAATGGCTCCAGAAGAACAAGTTACTTACCAACTGGTAACCTTCTTTCGATTGGATGTTCCTCCAACGTATTCCACATCCGTGACATGCAATGTCCACAGCTGTGTACTTCGGAAACTTTTTCAGCAGAGGACGTCCTGTGTCGAGGCGATGTCATCGGATGTTATAAATGGGACGCACGGCGCCCGTAGCCTCAGTTTATGTTTTTTCCTCCATAACGTGTGGCACCAATCCAATACCAGCTGAACTGCACATAGCCTTGTGGAAACGTAAGCTGCAATTGCATAGGAAATTCTCCAGAGGAGCAAGCTGGGAGGGCGATGCGGAATACGTTGGAAGAACATCCAGTCTAAAGAACGTTACCAGTTGGTAACTAACTTGTTCTTCGAATGGATTGTGCTCTCCAACATATTCCACATTTTGACAGACTCCCAAAGCAGTACCAGAAAATAGAAGAGGGAAAAGAATTTAGGGTACCCAATCAGATGGCGGAATAAAGAACCGCCTTACCAAAGGCCATATCTCAACCATGGATCGTATCCAGGGAATGTTTAACAAAGGTGTGGATAGAAGCCCATGTGGCTGCATCACAAATATTCTTAATAGGAACTCCCCGTTGTACGGCTGTGGAAGTAGCCACGCCCCCTACTAGAATGAGCTTGCAACCCTTCAGGAGGGTCATTACCCGCCAACCGGTAACATTGAGTAATAGTGAGGATAATCCACCTGGACATGGTATGTTTGGTAACAGCCTGGCCCAATCGGTGTCCAGCATATCCCACAAAGAGTTGATCGTCCACTCTGACCTTGGACATCCTAGAAATATAAAAGTTCAGAGCTCCCCTAGGGTCCAACCTATGCAGTCGCTCCTCTTCCTTACCAGGATGAGGAGGAGGATAGAAAGAAAGATGGAAGAACCACTTTCTGACTCAAATGAAAGTCAGAAACTACCTTGGGTAGAAAGGAAGGATGTACCCTCAGTACAACCCTGTCCTTGTGGAACACAGTAAAGGGTGGCTTAGATGAAAGTGCCTGCAATTCACTTACTCTGCGGGCGGAAGTAACCGCAACCAAGAACACTGTCTTGAAGGACAATAATCTCAAAGGACAAGAGTGCAAAGGTTCAAACGCAGCCCCCATTAAAAATTTCGAAACCAAATTCAAATCCCAAACCGGCACCTGGAAAGGGGACGGCAGGAACACAGTCAGTCCTTTAAGAAATTGAGAAATCAAAAGAATCTTAAACTAAGAAAATTCTTCAGACGAGCGCTTAAATATAAACAACACTGCCAGGTCACCTTTAATGGTACCTACCTGAAGGCCCCTGTGGGCCAAAGTAAGAAAGACAAAACCATAGGAATGGAACACTGAAAAGGATCAATATTTTGGCCTCTGCACCGGTCGCAACACTTACGGCAACGGTACAGGGATTTTGTTGCTGGCCTTCTGGCCGAAAGCAACACCTCCATCACATCATCCGGGAGGTCCCAATCCTTATATCTCAACCTTTCAGATACCAAGTGTGAAGGTTGAGAGTCCCGACCTCTGGATGGAGAACCTGAAAGCCCCCGCCCCCTCTCGCGAGAGCAGATACTCTCGGTAGGGAAGACTGTGTGGAGGGCAGATGGACATTTCTAGAAGGTCTGGGTACCATGCTCTCCTGGCCCAATTCGGAGCAATAAGGATCATATGGGATCCAAACCTCTGCAACACTTGAGGAATGACAGGGAGTGGAGGAAACAGGTACAGCAGTGGGAATGACCAATCCACTACGAATGCGTCTCCTTAGGCTTCTCCCTGAGGAAATTCCATTGAGCAGAACATCTTGCACTTCCGGTTGGCACTGGTGGCAAAGACATCCACTTGTGGGGTTCCCCAAAGTGCAAAGATCTCCAGAAGGACTTCCTGAGCCAACTCCGACCCGTGAGATATCGTGGTCTGCCTGCTCAGAGCGTTCACCACTGCATTTTCATCTCCGGTCAGATGAACTGCCGAGAGCGAAATTCCCTGGTGGATGGCCCAGAACGAGAGCTGCATTGCCCCTCTGCACAACGGGAGTGACCCTAACCCCCCTTTTTTGTTGAGGTAATGCATGGCCACTGTGTTGTCCGTCATGATCAGGACACTCTTCCCCCGCACAGACGGCAGACAAGTCTTCAGGGCCAGCCTGATGGCTGTCAACAGGTTAATGTGGAGTCTGGACTCCGACAGAGACCAACGAATGCTGGCGGTCAAGTCGTCTGCATGAGCGCCCCATCCTGTGAGGGAAGCATCCGTCACTACAGTCACCTCTGGCCATGGTTGCCAAAACGGCACACCCTTCATCAGGTACCCTTAGTTGGCCCACCACAGAAGATCCTGGGAGACCGAGAGTAGAATCTGAACAGGATCCGGCATTTTGCCTGAGAACTGCGACCACTGCATCTTGAGTACCCATTGCAGACATCTCATCCGCAGTCTGGGCTCTGGCACCAGAAAAATGCAGGAAGCCATGAGGCCGAGCAACCTTAAGAATTCGAAAGCCGGGAGACTCTGGGCATGTTGAAACCTGTCCACCATCTGCACAATATGATTAGCCGTTTCCTTGGGAGGCGAGCACTTCCAAGGATGTGTCCAACACAGCCCCGATGTACTGGAGCTGTTGGGAAGGTGTCAGATGCGACTTCTTGAAATTGAGGGAGAAGCCCAGCGTGTGGAGGGAGCGGCAGGTGAGGCTGAGGTGATCCAAGGCTTGCTCGGGAGTACGAGCACGGATCAGCCAGTCGTCCAGGTAGGGGTAGACATGAATCCCCCCTCATATGAGATATGCTGCCACCACCACCATTAGTTTGGTGAAGACCCTTGGGGCAGAGGTCAATCCGAATAGCAGGACCCGAAACTGAAAGTGCGAGTCGCCAGCCGCAAATTCTCAGGTACTTTCTGTGCTTGGGATGAATCGGCACATGAAAGTAAGCATCCTTTAGGTGAAGAGACACCAACCAATCCTGAAGTTGAAGGGCATAGAGGATTTGAGAAAGAGCGACCATCTTGAACTTGTCCTTCCTGAGAAGTTTGTTCATCCAGCGCAAGTCCAGGATAGGTCTCAATCCACCCAGTCTTTCTTTGGGATCAAAAAATAAGGGGAATACCATCACTTGTTCCTCTCTGCTACAGGCACCAGTTCTATAGCACCTTTCTCTAGCTGGGTCAAGATTTCCTGCACAAGGAGCGGATCCGGAAGCTTCAAAGATTCCCCGGTGGAATGTCGTGAGGCCACTTTAGGAAGGGAAGGCAGTAGCCATGGGCGATTGTATCCAGCACCCACGCCCCTCTTTGAGATGATGAGACAGTCAGCCCCCAACCGGCGAACCATGGGACATGGCCTCATGACTGTTGGAGCGGCTGCGGCAGTGCCAGAAGGCAAAGAGGCAGCTGCTTGAGCGGCTTTGGCAAATCTATTTCCCTGACCACCAAAGGTACTTTTACGCTGACCCCTTTGACTGGCGGCCCCCCTCGTTCTACTAAAGGAGGAATAGTAACAAAAAGAACCTCCCCTCCACTTCTATCCCCTAGGACGAAAAGGCAGAGGTTGACGCAGAACTGCGCTCAAAGATTTAGCCGCAGCTTTTGAGCTCTGCAACCGCTCAAGGCTCTCGTCAGCCTTGCTGCCAAACAAATGCAGGCCATCAAAGGGCATGTTCAGAAGACGGCTTTGCACATCCGGAGCAAAACCAGACTTCCGCAACCACGCACATCTGTGTATAACGGTACTCGCAGCCATGGACCGGCTAACACTGATGGCCGTTCCCAAACCCGACTGAAGGGATTCAGACATGCTATCCTTGCCATCTTGCACGAGAGCAAGGAACCCATCCCTTTCTTCCCCTTCGGGAATATGCGCAGCCGCTAGGGAAACAATTCCACAGTGTGTGTGAAAACCTTGCCAAGACACAAGTGAAGTTGGCAGACTTCAACGCCATACTCCCTGCAGAAAACACCTTGCGTGCCCAACCGTCGAGGCGTTTGTCGTCCATCAGGTGGGATGGTAGGGTACGCCGCCTGCCTCGCGGTGGCCGTAGCCGTCTGAACTACCAAACTCTTGGGAGTGGGGTGAGACTAAAGGTTGCTGGGGTCGCTACCAGAAGGGCAGTATTTTTTGGTTAACTATTTGTTAACAACTGGAAGAGATTCCGGTGACTGCCAAGCAGCTGTCACCCTTTTCTGTAATGTCAGATGAAAAGGTAACGCTGGGTCGGAGGATGGACCTTGATCTAAAATGTCCATTAGATCATCTTGCACAAAATCTTCACGAGGACTGGACCAGCCCAGATACTCCAAGACCCTAGCAATGAGCCTCCTGTAAGACGACTCGGCATGAGCCCCAGGCTCAGGCCTGCCAAATTCCACTTCCGGAGAAGTGTCCAAACCACTGGCATCATGAAGCGTTAGCCTCAACTCATCCAATTGACTGTCTCTAGAAAAGATAGGAGCCACATCAGGCACAACAGGATCCATATCAAGTCTGACCTTTCCTCCTCCTCAAATATGTCATCCAGAGGGAGGGAAAAGCCCTGCCGCGGGACAGAAGGGGGTCTGGAGTCCTCCACAGGCCTCAGAGACTTATAAGGAGCCTTCCTTGGAGGATCCACAGTATCAGGGATCTCCAACAGTAAATTTCGGGCAAAAAGCCCCAAAGGCGTCGAGGGCACAGAAGGCTTCGGCGTCGAGAGCGCTGCCGACTTCGACAGACAACGGCACAGAGGGCTGGAACGAAGGCAAAGCTTCGACGTCGGTATCGGACAGACACAGTGCCGACGCCGACCTTGAGCCCCTACCCGGTTTCGCTGGAGATGAGGACCGAGACCGGGAAGCGCGTCTCTTGCTACTGTCCTGAGCCTTGTCCGAACGGGACCTCGAAGGTTCCCGATGAGCGTCGCGTCAAGGACCAGAGCCCGAAGGCATGCGAGCCACGGTACGAGACCTTTCCTCGACGGCTTCATCAGAAGGCGCTGACGGAACTGTGCCCTGCGATTGAAAAATCTCTAACATCTGCTCTCGAAGGGCAGCCAATTCCTCCGGAGTTGAGGACTTTGTCGGGCAAGCCACTTTCCTTGCGGCTGCATCCTCCGAGGACGACTGGGAAGGCGACCGGTGACAGCGCTTCCTAAAATGCTGAGACGAGGACGAATGGCGGCAACCACTCTGGGACCAAGAACCCCGGTACTCCTCTCGACGCAGAGAGTCACCCCTCGAATCGTCAGTAGACATCCCCTTGGACTTCGATTTACGGGACTTACTGGGTTTAGAACCCATACCTACCTGAAGCTTCCCTTACGCTCCCGCAAGGCCTTAGCAGTCAGCTAAGCAACTGGAATTTGGAACAGTCGTCGGTGTCGTGACTCTCACCCAAGCACCACAAACAAATGCGATGCAGGTCGGTAATTGACATTTTTGACTTGCAGCCCCGTCAAGTCTTGAAGCCAGACCGCGGAGTCGGAGGGGTTGAAGAAGACGACATTCACAAGGAATACACGAGGCGCGCAGCGTCTCCGAAGCAAACACGTTTGCGGAAAAAAAGGAACTGAGGCCTTCGATGAACATCAACCCGACGCCATTGACGCAGGACATCCTCTGCCAAAAGTTTCCGAAGTACACAGCTGTGGACATTACATGTCAAAGATGTGGAATACGTTGGAGGACACAATCCATTCGAATGACAGAACAGTACTGGGACTTCGTAACGGAGGATACTCACGTGAACACATGCGAGTATACTCTTGCAAGTGATCACAATGACAGTATGGTAATTTGGATGAAGTACAAGGTCAATAAATAGATTGATTAGGACTACTAGATTGGACAGGCGGTGGGTCATGTATTGAAATTGTTGCATATTTATGTTTGTATACTTTTTAAAATGGAAAAGGGAGCGCCAGCGTATAACGATTGGGAAGTAAGGGATCCTCAGCCATAATCGGTTGAGACGGTAGTACCACGCATTATTTTATAACGATAAAAGCAATGGGATTCGCAGCATATTCTAAAAGCTGGGAAGGTGGTATTACAAGGCTATGAGGAAAATAAGTAGTGGCTTGGTGTAAGGAATGGACCTGGATTGTAGTCTATTTTTGAACATTTTCTCTTGCTGTCTTTTGTGGTAAAAAAGGAAGGAAGGTGGATGAGTTGCAGTGTGTGTGTGCTTGAAATCAAAGTGGAAACAAAATAATGGGGTGGGGGGAAAAAGTGGGTTGATCTGTATTTTTGTGTAATAAGCAGCAACGTGCGCAGCATAGTAGTAAGGTCTAAGTGAAGCATTAGGGACGTGCGCAACATTATGGGGGGAAGAAACCCCAATAAAACACATGCATAGGGTCCTGTCACTTTATTGTGACAGGATAGATAGGTATCACAAACAATGGATAGTAGAAACAAAGGAAGGGGGCGTCCTGCTCCTGGCCAGAGCAGGGCTACCATAACTGAAACATGCTAGAAAAAATGTCCATCTTTTTAGCAGCAAAATAAAGGGAAAAAATTCCAAAAAAGAAAAGATTCCAGATCTCTGGCAATTATTTGAGGATATGGAAGATCAACAAGGTGAAAAAGAGATCCAATGTAAGGGGCTATACCTCATAACGCCTAAACCTGCAGTAGGGTGTACAAACCCAGTCTATAAGCCTCCAGTTGCAGAGAGAGCGGGAACAACAGGATTATAAGGATTAGCAACTGGGGGGTGGGGGGACTCAAGAGCTTTTGCACCTTCAGATAACCCATCCACAAGTGCTGACATGCCCGTAGTATCGTTGTACCCAGAGGGTCCACAAGTCGATCTAGACAACGAATTAAGAGCGCTGCGGGAAAGGTTAGTCAGGTTACAAGATCCTGAAGAAGTATCACCAGAAATAAGGGTACCGGTGTAGAAAATAGGTGATTGGAAGTCAGGATATTTTTTTTTTAGATTCAACCCTGGGGGAATAAGAAATGTTTGTGTTAAAAAAGATGATGGGGAGAGGGTATGGGCAGTCCTGGGACAACAAGAACAAGCAACGGAAAATGAATGGGAAGATCCAGGTGGTAGAAATAATGAAGAGGCAGGGCAAGGAGGAGATCAAGGAGAAGAGGCGGCGAGAAACCTGTACCTGCCACAGGAGGCAGTGAGGAGGGATAGACCAAGAAATAGACGAGATTTAATCGTGTTAGTACAAGAATAGAAGAATACTAAAGGGATAGAAAACAAAATAGATATGCAGATCCCTCATACATAAAGGAGTAGGGATAACGCAGTATTTGCCATGGCCTCAAATGGACAAAAATAATTTAATTAAAGCTCTCCCCCTGCTTACAGCCGGCACCAGTAAATGGATCTATGAATTTGAAAAACAAACAGCAGGGGTACCTTTAGCACTAGGAGACATTAAGAGTGTACTGCTTGCAATAGTTGGGGTAAGTCTTGCAGCTAATGAACATGAAGGAGCGGCCTTTAATGAGGTAAGGGCAAGAGTATGGGATGCCCTACGAAGGATGTACCCAGATACCCCTGACTTACCTTCTTTAATGCACTGCACAATGGGTGATGATGTGGACCCAGTTAGGTGTATTCTTACGCTACAGAAAATGTGGAGAGTTGAGACAGGAGGGCAATGGGACCACTCAGTATAATTTTTCTATTTTATCGTAAAAAGGGATTACCAAGAGGTCCAAAAGGCACTAGACAAAATTGTGGGAATTGAAGCCAAAGGATGGGCACAGATACAAAGTATAATAGTTCACCACTGTAAGAGAATCAAGGAGCGGGACAGGGAAACAGCCCAGAAGCGGCAAACGGACTAGGCCAAACTAGTGGAAAAGAAACTAAATAAGGTTGTCGTCCAAGCACAAGTGACGGCACACCGGTTCAGGGGTAAAGGACAGGAGACACAACAAATTGTGAATGCCACAATTGCAGCGCTATGGGGCGAAGGAGGACAGGGACAATGTTGAGGGGGGAACAGTACCCCAAACTCACAGTGGCAGTATGAAGGAGCACCAAGGGGAAGATGAGGATTTCGATGAGGGATAGGGTTTCGGGGAGCAGGATTTGGAACATTACAGTGCTGGTATTGCAGGAGATGGGGGCATTTCGCAAGGGAATGCAGGAACATGCCTGGGATGGGATTTAATTATGGGCCATCACCTCCAGGGCAGGGATTCCAAGGGCCTCAAGGAATGGACAACAGCAATTTGGCGAGGGGGTCAAAATCAGTTCCCTTATGGGGCCGACAGGCTGGGGCAACATGGGCAACCACCACAGCAGGGCGAGGGAACACAGTTTAACGGGATGGCAGGGGGAACAGGTGCCCCATACCAAGGAGTTACAAAGGCGAGGGGAGGCCCTTTTTCATTCCCAGTGACAAATGCATATTCTGATTAGGACAGCCCACAGAGAGCACTTGCGTGT
The DNA here is from genome assembly GCF_040938575.1 of Ambystoma mexicanum. Classification (NCBI taxonomy): domain Eukaryota; kingdom Metazoa; phylum Chordata; class Amphibia; order Caudata; family Ambystomatidae; genus Ambystoma; species Ambystoma mexicanum. Next base: position 860,290,535 of record NC_090930.1, on the reverse strand, counting down.
CCAATCCTATTGAGAACTGCACACCCTGAATAAGAGCCCTTGGTGGAGGAGGAAATAGGAAACAAGCAATTTATATTTATGGTATATTCAGGTGCAACCAAATCATGCATCATGGAGGGGAACTTTCCATGATCAGGCAAACCTTTTTACATGTAGGGATTCTCTGGGGCTATTTCTACGGTTCCATACGGTGAGGAGCTGGATATAAAGGTGGGAGGGTAGGTAGTACGAGCCCCCTTGTTCTATTCAGAGAGTTCCCCTGTTAACTTGTTGGGTAGGGATCTGCTCAGTAAACTAAATGTAACTATATCATTCACAGATCAAGGGATTGTGTGTTCCACTCCAGGGATGTGTGTAGCTCAAGCAATGGTAATCAATACAATGGCAAGGGAGGCAGTAGTCCGTGGGGGTCCTGTGGTCCAAGACATATTTGTCTATGGTATTGATGTATTAACAAAAGCAATGCCTCAAATTGCAACAAAGTGTTTCCGAGTGCCCACAGACTATTTTCCGACCCATGGTGCAACCAGAGATGGTGGCAGGGTCAATATGGTCATTAGATTTGCAAGGACTAGTAGTGTCAGACAAAAGAGTAGTACTAATTCGAACAGACCAGGATGGGTGCGAGTGGCGCACCCAACAGTACAATCAAAGGAAATGACTGATGAAGAGTGGTTTGGGGACAGTGAGCAAAATGGGGAGATTTGGGAAATCTGCATCCCCTGTAACATTCTAGTGCAGTACAGCAAGGTACAGTGCCCCCTGATGGTAGTGGTGACCCCACACTGCACCTGTGCGAGGTAAGGCTAGGTAGCTTAGTACCTTTCGCCTTATTGCAGTCGCCGTTCCGCACCGTAGTAATTATGTGCTGAATATATCTACAGCTGCAGACTTCATCACTTGGCACCATCTAGCGAAGCCTACTATCCTTTGCGGCAAAGCTTCTACATGTGTATGTTCTACGCGGCCATTGACGACCACGAGAATGACTCTCCTCCAAAATGGCGCCACCCGCTCCCTCTGCCTGGCCCGACTGCAGGTCTCACAGCTGATCCGCGATTGGCTGCCGGCCAATCCACGACCGGCAGGCGAAGCCGGCCTCGCTTGAGCAAGGCCCGCGAGACTAAGGCTACTTTCCTGTTCTGTCCAGTGCCGACAGTGCCCCGGGCCAGGACCCCTGCTCGTTCGCCGACACATAACTTACTCGGAACACTTCTGCAACATACCTGACAAGCAGTAAGACCTTCTGAACTAATCCCCCCCCCCCCACTGAGAATAACCTAACCCTTATTTGGTCACCACACGCTGAGTTCCCTAGGCTACTCCAACCTCTTTACGAGCCTATCTGCTTCCCCCCACACGCTGTGGCTGCCTTCCACGACGTGCGAGTTACTTTGCATACGTTGTTACTATGTTCCCGTTGCTACAGTGATTCGCTCCGCCACTGAACTGCAAAACGGCACTCATCTAATAAGAACTACCATTAAACTCACATACATGCTAACTGTGCCCTCATGTCGCATGGAACTACTGTCTGTATACTGCATTCTAGTCCTCTTCTTGCAACGTAGGTACCTAGGGGAACATCTGCACAAGTTTGAAAAATTGCCATTTTAGCCTTCACTGTGAACCTTCGAATCTAGGTGGCCCAGTGCCTTGAGACATCTGACTGAAAATGCTATGCAAGCCCTCAATGGAAATCCTTTAATTCAGGTGCCCCCCTACTGCAAGGGCTGCGCATGGTTCACTGTGCAATTGTGCTGTGTCTTATGTCGCTTAGAGACCACTGTGCAATTGTGTTGTGCCTTATGGTCGCTCACTGACCACTGTGCAATTGTGTGGTGTATTATGGTCGCTCACTGAAAACTGTGCAATTGTGTTGTGCCTTATGGTCGCTTAGACACCACTGTGTAATTGTATTGTGCCTTATGGTCGCTTGGAGACCACTGTGAAATAGGGTTGTGCCTTAAGGTCGCTCACAGTCCACTGTGCAATTGTGCTGCGTCTAGCTGTTACTTTAACTAGCTTGCTCATCGATCCATTTACAAGTCTCTTTGCCAGATTGCACAAAATTCGAATATAGCTGTTACCTTAACTAGCCTGTTGACTGTCCCATCCATAAGCGATTTTGCAAGTTTACACAAAACTCTAGAACCTAGCTGGTGCACTCACGCCCAAACATTGCCTCTGAATTATATCAGCCTGGCTCATCCTCATCATGTTCCCTTTGTGTCATGCCCATTTGCACGCCATGCAGTAGAAACAGCTACATCCCATTTAGTAATGGTCTAGCTAAGCTTGGCTGCCCCAGACACCACCCTATTCCCTGCCCCACGGCCTTCCTGCCCACCTTTTCCCCACAGTGCCCTTACAGACCACACTGCTAGAACTAGCATCACTCCAGGTAACCTACCACCTAACCGCGTTGTCCTCACCACGGATGCCTACCCTGATACCAACCAGAACTCACTCAAAACAGAACATCGCCCCACAGCCAACCCTAACATTACCCGTAACAATAGACTAGGTTGCAGACTTCTCACCCTACCTAGTAAAATACCTACCACTCCCACGATCAAAGACACCAATAAAAAGACCAATGTAAACAGGTCACTCAAAGGAGCCCTACTCAATGTCGGATCCCTTGTTGCTCACCCCACTGAAATTGCTGACATCATCCGTTCAGAAGATCTGGACTTCCTGGCCACCACAGAAACTTGGCTTCACGCTGCAGCAGGTCCCCATCTAACCCTTGCGGTTCCCGACAACTATTCCATACTCAGGGCTGACAGACCTAATGCGCGCGGAGGAGGTGTAGCTCTCATATTTAAATCCTCCCTTGACATTAGATCTGTTACCTCCCCTCTACAAAACTAATGCGAACACCTTTCCATTAAAATACAAACTACCCCTAAGACTACTATCACCTTGGAACTAATATACAGACCCCCTGGACCCACAGGTACCTTTGAGGAAGATATAACCTCCCTCATAGCAGAGAAATCCAAACATCTCACAAAATATTATTCTAGGTGACTTCAACTTGGGATACAATGACTCTCACGACACTCTTGCATCCTCCCTTGCCAACGCCCTCTGCGAACACAACTACACTCAACTGAACACCTTACCTACACATCAGAAAGGCAGAACCTTAGACTGGCTTGTTGCACATAATTGCAACATCATCTGCAAAGACCCCCAACCACTGATATGGACCGACCACCACCTACTAGTATTTGACAATAGCACCAACAACCCGCACTACATACACTGCCCCCCTACACCAGCATGTCTGACTAGAAATAAGCGCAACATTACCGTAGAAGCCCTCATTCCATTGGTTCTACCTACCCTTAACTCGATCCCCGACACATCGGACCCTAACCTACTAGTAGACACCTACAACGCTTTGTCTAAAGCTATTGACACCGTTGCCCCCCCCCACCCTTAAACTACATACAGGTAAACCTAGAGCCCATCTTAATTCGTGGTACACACCAGAGCTTAAAATACTAAAACAAGAAAACCAAAATGGAAACCCTTTGGAAAACGAATCCTTCAGAGGAACATAAAATTAATCTTATGAATGCATCCTGCCTATATAAAAAAAAAAAAAATCGTACAAAAAAAGGAAGCCTACAATGTAAGAATAAGTAATGCTAGTTCCAGTGCTAAAGAACTATTCAACATCCTGAAGGAGTTAGAAAACCCCAATTCACTAATGGACATGACCGTGAAGGACCATCTATGGTGCACAAACATCCAAAATGCCCTTGCAAACAAAATCACCAGCCTGCATACGAAAATTGAAAACAAAAGACTCCAACTCTCCAATAGTAACACCCCCACCCCCAGCTTACCCACCATCGCCAATACTAACCTTGCCTTCACCTTCAAAAAGGTAACCGCACTTGAAGTGCAAAAAATTATAACTTCTCTCAAACCGTCATAATGCAAAGAGGATAGATGCCATGCACATATTATAAAAGATGCAGCTAGAGACCTCTCTCCATTTATTTCCAAACGTATAACCGTATCATTCACCACTAACTCAGTACCCAACAACTTGAAACAGTCATGGGTCCTCCCTCTCCAGAAAAAACAGACCCTGGACCCAGCCATTCCTACTAATTACAGGCCCATTACCACTGTTCCCTTCCTGCTAAAAATCCTTGACAGAGCTGCTTACCTGCAAATTCAGAATTACTTAGAGTCCAACCAACTTCTCGGTCTGCGTCAATCTGGCTTTCGACCTCAACATGGAACAGAAACTGCCCTTGTTGACCTCAAAAGTCAGATTTGCGACATTAAAGACAAGGGTAAGGCTGCCATCCTACTCCTCCTAGACCTCTCAGCAGCCTTTGACCTGGACGATCATAAAATACTCTGTAACCACCTCTCTTCTGCCGCCCATTTCTCCCCCTCTGCTGTCACGTGGATACAGTACTTCTTGGCCAACAGAACCATGAGGGTCTTCTCCCCTGTGGCAGCAGCAGACCCCCATCCCCATCACTAGTGGTGTCCCACAAGGCTCGTGTTTCCCCTACCCTATATAATATCTTTACAAAGCCTCTCTGATAAACTGGATCGTCTGGGTGTCACATACACAAACTACGCGGATGACACCCAGATACTACTTACCATCTACGGCAATTATAACACTGATGTTAACAGGATCAATGAAACCTTCTCTATCATTCAGGAATGGATGGCCACACATGGCCTCTGCCTGAATGACAAGAAGACTGAATTGCTAATTGTTGTTTCACCTAATAACTTACAAAAACTGAGCCCCAACTATTCCAAAATCATCATTGATGGCAACACCATCCCTGTCACCAAAAATGTGAAAACACTTGGTTTTTATCTTGATGCCAATATCAACCTCACTAAAGTCAAATCGACTGCTTTAGCCACCGCCTATACAGGAAAATTAATTAGAGCCTGCAGACCATTTCTATCTACTGACAGTTGAATTACGTTAGTTAGAGCTCTCATACAATCTAAGTTAGACTACTGCAATAGCCTTTACCTAGGGGCCAACCAAGCTATTATCAGCAAACTCCAAATCCTTCAAAACAATGCGCTACGAGCAGCACTAAACATCCCAAGGCGAGAGCATATCTCTGCCACCAGAATCACATGCAAATGGCAATCCATAAAAATAAAAAAAAAAAACAAAAAAACCAAAACAAAACCAAAACAAAAGATCTAAAAACTCTCTGCCTCACTTATAAAGCTTCAACTACCTAGCCATCCCTTACCTCACTAACAAATTCACTATGAAGCCTTCCATCAGAACTACTAGATCTTCCAACACTTTATGTCTCACTGTGCCCAGATTCACCTCCAAAAGAGCCGGGGGCTCGAGCTTCACTGTCCTCGCCTCCCAACTTTGGAACTCCCTGCCATTGAACATCAAGTTGGCCAAATCCTTCCAGTCTTTCAGGAAACTTGCCATTGGTTGGCTATTGACTAAAAGTCTACCTTTAAGCCAGACCTAGTTATATTCTGCATATTTTGTACATGCACTTATGTCACTAATGGATGTTCTTTACCGTCATTGCCTGTACTTGCTGTATGTACCCATGTTAAAGTATTTCTGCTAATTATCATGTACTGTGCCTTGTAACTGGTACTAGCGCCCTTTTACTCCCGGGTCCGGAGTGCTATATAAATAAACAAACAATTATGGACTGTTAATCCACATGCTTAGTTACTGAGAGATGTGACACCCCCCTCCCCCCCAGTACAGATTACATTGAAGTCAGGAGCAGTACTCCAGAGGATGTGGCAGTATCCATTGTCAAAAGATGCAGAGGAAGGGGAAAAAAGGCACTATTCAGGATCATTGTGCCATCCACGTCCCTGTGTAATACGGCCATATACCAGACGAGAAAGCAACAGTGGGTAGATGGAGGGTGATCCAGGATCTACGGCCTCTTAGTGACATGGTGCAGAAAGAGTTTCTGGTAGTCCCAAATCCGGCAACAATCCTATGTAGCATTCCCAAGACAGCAACATATTTCACAGTGGTGGATTTGAAGAATGCGTTCTTCTCATCCCACTTCATCCTGGTTCATGGTATCTCACTACATTTACGCATGTCAACAGTGCTTTAAGAACACACGATTACCTCAAGGGCGCTGTGAAAGTCCAAGTATTTTCAATAGAGTACTGCATGCCGACTTGGGAAATATTCAGGTGACTGGCACAATCATCCAGTATGTGGATGATCTACTAGTATGTAGTGAAAATGAACAACAGTGCAGGAGGGATTATGTTGCATTATTGCAATTCTGGCTCACAAAGGGTACAAGGCAGATAAAGAAGCTACAATACTGCCAACAGGAGGTACCATACTTGGGGCAACTTATTTATGCAAATGGGAACAAAATATGATTGTAGGTCATGGATCCTAGACTATGCAGCCTATACAAGGCCATTGTTACAAAGTCTCAGAAGGATAAAAAACAAAAAATGGTAAATTGGAATGGACTGAAGAAATTACTAGACAATTTGAGGACTTGAAAAAAGCTATTTGCACAGCCCCTGTTTCAGCAACTCTGGATTATATACAGGTGTTTGATTTATTTTCCCACTTTGATGGACGGCTCATGACAGCAGTATTAACCCAAAAGAGCACAATGGGGCACAAGCCAATGGCCTAATCTGGTGGGATTCTCTAATCAGTCATGCAGGGCCAATTCGCATGTGAACAAGCACTCGCAGTGGATGCATTTGCAATAGAGAAAAGTTCCATGATTGTCACGGGGTGCTCTGTTACCTTGTTTGTGTAATATTCACTATTCACCATTTTGGAAATATCTAAATCGACTGACAATTCAGAGATCTTCTGCATATGAGATTATAATATCCAAACCTCATTCATATAGTCGGGTGTAGGACGGTGAATCCTGCCACATTTGTGACAGAGGCATCCATTGATGATGAACTGAAAATGCATGACTATGCTACATACGAGGGTGAAGAGGAGGGTAAAGCTAGAGACGTGCACCGATAGAAGGAGAGGCACTATATGTTGATGGGTCATCAATAATTGATCAGGAAGGTCAGTGGCAATGAGACCCAGTGGCGTACATACTCTGTAAATCTCTCCACAATTGGGTGAAAGTTTATAACCACATATTTGTTAAGGTTACCTGTGATTTGTATGCCCAGATATTGGAATTTCCCCAATTCAATGCGGTATGGGCAGTTATTCAGGACAACACTCCCTGTGCCTTTGATCGGGAGTAGTATGGACTTGGACCAATTTACCTTTAGTACACTAAAATACCCATTTCTCTCTAATAGTCGTGTTACTATAGGACATGAGTTGGCTGGATCTCCCAAGTATATTAACAGGTCATCGGCATATAGGGAAACCCCGTCCTCCCAATCGTCTATCCATCGGAAACCACTCCATGTCTGTATCTCTCAATAACACAGCCATGGGCTCAATTACCAATTTAAAAAGCATTGCAGATAGGGGATAGCCCTGTCTCGTCCCTTTACCCAGTTTGAAGACACTTGACGGCACCCTAATCTCTACTTTGGGGGAACTATATAGGAGCCGTACCCAGCCCATAAATTGCTCTCCAAAACCCATTCAGCGCATTATTTCCATAATGCCTCCCAGAACACAGAATCTAAAGTCTTTTCGAAGTCTATTGCCAATAGCATGAGGGGTTCCTGGAGGGCAGGCGCCCGTTCTAGTGCTAGATGGAGTCTACGAATGTTCATGCCCATGGACCTTCACGGCATGAATACACATTGGTCTGGGTGCATCAGTGACGTTATAACTTCTTGCAGTCGATTAGCTAGTATTTTCGCCAGGAGCTTGGTTTCGCTATTGATGAGAAATTGGTCTGTATGAACTACATTTATCTGGTGGGTTTACACGCTGTGGGTATTACAATTATAATAGCTTTTCTTAAGTTTGCAGGCATGTTACCCTGTTCTTTCGAATGTAGATACATGCAGAGCAAGTGTGGGGCTATCTCATTCGCTCCCATCCTCTTCCATACATCAATCTGGAAGCCATTCGGTCCCAGGGTTTTCCCCGATTGGAGTTGTGACATAGCTAATTCCAGTTCCTCTTCTGTGATGTCTTTTTCAAGAGGGATTTTTTGATTGGCGTTTAGGGAGGGGAGGTTGACCTCATTCAAGCATTGAGGTGTCAATGGGATTACTAGGAGTTTTGTACAGGTCAGCATAATAGGCTGCAAAACCTTCAGGAATATCCCGATCAGCTATTAACAATTCTGCAGTCTCCGTCTTGATTTCTGACTTGACTATGTCCCTCGCCTCTGCGCTCCACTGTTAAAGATGATTATCTTGCCTCGCTTTTTATCCATTTTACAGAACGCCCCACTTCATATTCCAACGAGTGAGTTCCACAAAACTGAAAGCATTCTCAGAGAGCTCCTGTGGGGAGGACGACGCCTACAAATAGCGCTCCGTACACTTCAACGATCCATCTGGGGGGCGGGAGGTTGGGCTGCCATACTTGCAAACCTACTACTGGACTAGTCAGATGACAGTAGTTAACGATATGTTACATGGTGACAGTACTACCGCACATTAGAGCAGAGACTGCTGCAAGACAGAGTTTGTCCTTGTTGGGATGCCTTTACCAGACAAACTCTCCACCCCCTCGCAATATGACAACCCACACAACGTTAATCTGGGCCGAGACTCTCAATCATATTGGCTGGGACAAAAAAAGTCACTCACATACAAACCCTACGGGTAAACAGAAATCTCCCTGAGGTAGGCAAACTCCTGAAATGTCCAGGCTGGGAGTCAATCGGAATAACAAAAGTTGGTGATGTAATTGCAGAAGGCAAACTTGTGCCCTTTGAAAACCTAATTACCCGATTCAATCTCCCCGTTACTGAACGTTACCAATACACACAACAACATGCATTAGAAACTTGCCAGGCTTGTCCGACATGCCCGAATGTACACCCATAGAGAGGAACAAAGTCCTCAATCGCATTGACACTAACCTCACTTCCGTTATGTATGATGCTATAACCTCAGTTGCTGCGCCTGAGCTATGCAGCCTGAAATCAAAGTGGGAAATAGATGTTGGCCCTATATTACCGGAAGACTGGGTCACAATCCAGATGTACCCCCCGTGAAACAGCTATGTCGGCTAGGCTCTGACACATACAATTAAAGGTGTTATATATGGTATATTACCCAAGAGTGCCACTATCGCTGGGGCAAAATCGCAGATCCCAAATGCCTCCGCCGTCATCGAGAGGAAGGCACCTTCTTTCATATAATATGGGAATGCCCCTGAATCCAACAGTATTGGCAGCAATGCTGCGATAAACTCAACAGTATCGGGTCACACCATTCCCAGAGACCCCAAATTGATGATGTTGCGAGTTGAAGAGGAAGGGGAAATGACTCGCTATGAAAAATTGTTGTTCTCAACTACCACAGCTCTGATTAAAAGGAATATAGCAAAACTGTGGGGATCCAATATAACCCTGCAATATGAACAATGGGTTACAGATGTGAATATATGCATATCAATGGAGCAACGTGTCCACAATGCCAGAGGATGCCCTGGGAAAACCCGAAAAATCTGGCATGTGTGGGAAGATGCCCAATAAACTTATTTCTGGAACAATGAACAACCCTTAGTAAATAATGTGACAGATAAATAACATACTGTGATTACTGTGAATGTATTGTTATGTAATACTTAATGTATACAATCAATAAAATGTGTTACAAAAAAAAAAACAATTGACCAGGAAACGGGACAGAGGCACACGGGGCGGCAGTGGTGCGCGTTAAAGGGGTGGGGGGGTAGCAGCATGAAGTTCTGATCATGAAAAAATAACCCATGCATAATTCAGCTCAGGCAGCAGAACTTGTCGCTCTCTACTCAGACTCAGCATATGTCATAACAGTGCATGCGGGTCTGTCTCAGTGGAAGAGGAAAGTGTTTGAGGGCAGATGGCACTCCCATTGCAGCATGCAAGGCTGTTGGAAGAACCGATTGAAGCCTTAGTCAAATGCGCTGCCCATACTAATGCCACCGATGAAATCTCCAAGGGCAACGCGGCTGCAGACCAGGCAGCTCAGTTGGCAGTCTATATCCCAGATACTATGTTAACAGAATATACAGTGACCACCCCAGTAGAAATGATACCACAGTTCCATACACAGCATTGCCTATATCACAGATTATAGAGTTGCAAGGGAAAGCACCTGAGGAGGAAAATGAGTTATGGTTGCAGAGAGGATGCAAACACTGATCTACTGTGGAGACAGAAGAGCTCTGGGAAGGTGGTGATGCCCCAAGAATTACTCTGTGGCATTTGAGAAACTCAATTTCTCCTCCCACAGCTCCAAACATATTGTGGCAGATATTCAGGAGGACTGGTTTGTGCCAAACCTAGAGGAGAGCATTTTTAAAAAAAGCAATACATTGTCTGACATGCCAAAGTTTCTCAGCACAGGTATGACATTGTGGACATCAAGAGGTACATTACCTCGCCCTATAGGGCCATTCCGTGAACTGCATATAGATTATGCAGATATGGGGGACAGGTGCAATGTATAAAGGTACCCAATTGTGGTGATTTGTCCCTTTTCAAGGTGGGTGGAGGCAGGACTGTGTGCATACCCAGATGCAAAGTGTGCAGCACAGTTCCTGATCAGAGAGGTGTTTCCACAATGGCGCATTTGCGAAGTATTGAGATCAGAAAATGGCACACATTTCTTTAATGCGCCATTTTAAAATGTTGCAGCGCTATTGGGCATAAAACATCAAAATGTGCTCAATTTATCACCCTCAGGCTAATGGCGTTGTGGAGAGGATTAATGGCTTTTTGAAGAATAAACTGTCAAAATTATGTTCCACGTTCAAGAAAAACTGGGTGTACCGTCTGCCCCTGGGCCTCTTCAGTTTACGCACACAGCCTAGTAAGGACCCATTTGACACCACATGAGATAGTCACAGGCAGGCGCATGCAGACCCCCCCCCCCATAACCCCTGTGTGGAAAGCATCAGATGCATATCAATCAGCAACAGTACTATGAGAGGAATTTAGGAAATATTTAACAGCAATAACACCTGCTGTCAAATATATCTCTCGACAGATTGCACCACCCAGGAGCGAAGGACAGGACACACCAGAAGGGACAGCAACTGCAAACATATTTGCCACAACTAGACCATTACTACTTTGGGTGCTGATCGATGTGAAAAAATGTGTGCGCAGATGGAACAATCAAAGATTTCAAGACCCCTATGAGGTGATGTTCTGTACTCCTCTTGCCATGCATGTGAAGGAGTTAAAATATTGGGTGCATCTCTGATGTCCGAAGAGCACCTGAGCCAAGGCAAAGCTCAATAAAGACCTAGCAAAAGAAGACATTTTAAAAAGATCCATGCTAGGGTGGTGTGCAGTGTATTCTGTTCTTTTTTCATTTTTTATTGATTTTTTAAAATATTTTATACATTTTATTTAATTTTTTGACAGTCCAGAACTCGGTTGGCCATGGCGGGAAAAGGGTCTCCCTCTATCCCTCTCTTTTGTTAACCTTTTTTCTCATCTCCAGGAATAAGCAAGGATGCCTGACCGATGTGTTCAAACCTCTTTTATTTAGGGATATGGTTAATAAGGAAAGGATGTCATTTGTTCTAGGAATTATGCCGTATATCTTTTTAGTATTATATTGTTTTGTGTGACACTGATCATGGTTGTTGGAGTGGATGAAGTTATATCTGTTATATGGGCTGGCCATATAAATGGGGGGATAGACAGTCAGAAAATAATGCTAGTATGAATAGGTCTTATGAAACTAAATCGCAATCACAAAATCTCACCTTTTGGCAGCCACCCCTACACGTTTTCTTAGACTAATAAAACAGGAAGTACAAATGACTTATGATTTATATAAGAGGTTGGGCTTTGACGTCATTTCTGATATCAAGTACCCAGAATCCTCCAATAGCTGGTACTCCGATATGCACACTGCAGGAAGAAATGTGATAAATGAAAGCTTTTACGTGTGTGCACTTATCCCGCACGCATCAGGGGCTCCTAAGGTTTTAGGTTCCACATCCAGTCCCAATTACAGAAGCACAATGCCTGGTAACATCTTGCACTATGAAGGACGAAGGACACATTCCAGGCGCACAGCGTGCAGTTGAGCAGTGATCTAGACCCAGCGTTATGCAATGGCAACACGAAATACCAGCAGTGTCTACAAGTACCATATTTTTCCTTGGGAGGTTACTCACATGTCGACAAAAGGCAGGGCACCACAGTGGCGTGCCCGGCAGATGGACTGATCGAGTACAGCAGAGAAGCAATAGCCGAAGTAGAGACTGTTGTGTGTGCACAAATATGGTCCTAATACATCACAAGGCTGACATGGATTGCAACAATGGAGAAGCCAGTGCGAATACATAGAGACAGACTATGAACTTTGTTTTAGTAATGAAGGGCCAGTTCCTGTTGGCGCAAACACACAGTGCAACCACACTCTTGTGATCCCTGATATGACGAAAGGTACGGCTGCAGCGATGGATTACTACTGGGTTTGTGGCTGACAAGCCTACTTGCACTTCCCACCCTCTTGGAGGGGCAAGTGTTCACTGGCCACCCTGCACTCAGTGCTACTAGTTATCCCAGAAGAACACCTGAAGGAAGAAGAAATGCCAGTCAAGGTGCCAACAGCCACTCCAGCACCTAAAGAAGCAGAAACAAACTTGCAGATCACACAAGAATTTGGTATGCTGCCCGAAAAAGGACCATTTCAACAGTGGTGAAGAAAGAAGAGATCAAACTATGTCTCAAAGGACTCGTCCACACTGCTCAGAGGAATACCCGACTAGTATCAACTTTTCAACTCAGCAAACACTTTCTTTGCATCTTTTTTTGGCTCCTGTGGTATACGTAGCAGTTAACGCCAAATGGGTTCAGATCGTCCGATGGGAGCTAGTCCAGCTGGCCAATGACTCAGAGAATGGGTTCAACGCCATCAAAGTAGAGCTCCGTGCATTGAAACTCATGACGATGCAGAAATTATAAGTTACTCACTGTAGTGACTAACGTACTCAAACCCCTTTCCTCCATACTGCATGGGCGTCCCTTCCACGGGACGGGAGACGGAACCTTTTTCCCCAGAAAAAAACCTTCTTCCCCTTTAAATTTAGAGACGCGCAGGGCTGCGGCACAGGGAGCATGCACTGCCCTGACTCCGCCCTCCAGCGCCACACCTCAGTCTCCATTGACGCGTCTAAAATAGATTTAACATTGCCTAATGACACCAGTGTTATTGGGGGGGGGCGTATGGAAGAAAGGGGATTAAGGACTAAGAGTACGTTAGTCACTACAGTGAATAACTTCTAAATAATCTTAAGTCCTGTCCCCTTTCCTCCATACTGGATGGGCTATTACAACTGAATGTAGCCCAAACAGTAATGCTTGCAGAAAGCTGAGGGAGTGGCCCAAGTGGCCGTCCTGCATATGACTTGCCAAGGGACATGGCGCTGGAATGAGATGGCCGTTGCCTTGTCCTTGACTGCGTGGGCGTGCATGTTGGCCGGAAGCGGTTTGTGATGGCCCTAATAGGCTTCCTTGATGGCTGAGACCATCCAGCGGGATATAGAGGCCTGATAGCCCGGTTTTGCGCCTCCGAAAGTGACAAACAGGGCGTCCGATTTGCAGAAGCCCTTGGTCCTGTCCAAGTAGAATTTCAGGGAACGCCTGACATCCAGGCAGTGCAACACTCTGTGCTTTGTCCATAGGATTGTCAAATAAAGTAGGAAGGACAATTTCCTAGTTCAAGAGGAAAGCAGATGGCACCATGGGAAGAAATGCTGGGTGTGTCCACAGGACTACTTTGTCCTTGTGAAAGTTAGTATATGGTTACGAGGCGACCAGTGCCTGGATTTCGGTGACTCTACGAGCCAAGGTGAGGCCGACTAGTAAGGCTGTCTTGATGGTGAGCAGCCCGATGTCTGCGGATGCCATTGGCTCAAGCGGTTTGCGCGCCAGGACGCCCAAGACAATGGTGAGGTCCCACACCAGGTGTGCCCTCTTGACAGGGGGGTAGAGCCTTGCGAGCTCCGTCAAATGTTTGACGATAGGATTGGAGGAGGAGACGGTCCCCTCCTCCGAGTTCCTGTAAACTCTGATGGCTGCAAGGTATGTATGGCAGGTGTCCACCTGCACACCAGAGTGGGCGAGGTGCGTCGAGAAGGAGAGCAAGTCGTCCAAGGTACATGCCACGGGGTCGATTTCCTTGGATTCTGCCCAGTGGCAGAATCTGGTCCATTTACTTTTATACTGGGCCCTTGTAGCCTTGCTCTTTGCGCCCTGTATGATTTCCAGATTAGCCTGGGAGAGGCTGAGGTGCCGCAGCATTACCTGCTCAGGTACCATGCTGTGAGGGCTAGTTTCTGTGGTGTGGGGTGGGTGATCATCCTGCCCCCCCTGCTGTGCCAGAAGATGTGTTGGGCCCGTTGGGAGATGAATCGAGGGCATCTCCGAGAGGGTGAGCAGCTCTGAAAACCATGACCTGGCTGGCCACCATGGAGCTATTACAATGATGTTGAGTAGGCAAGACTCCTTGATCTTCCAAATCACTCTAAATTAGCGGCATGGGCGGAAAGGCGTAAGCCCGCATGCCGTTCCACTGAAGCTGAATTGCGTCGCCAAGGGAGCCAGGGCCCTGTCCATGTGAGGAGGCGAACCGAGGGCACTTCTTGTTGTGCCAGGCGGCAAAGAGATCCACCTGGGGATGACCACACCTGTCGAAGATCTCCTGAATAACGAGGTAGTTTAGCTGCCACTCGTAATTGTCTGCTCCCAACCTGCTTATCCTGTCCGCCTCCAGGTTAGATCCCCCCCGGGAGGAGGACTGCCGTAAGGTAGATGTCGTTTTCCAGGGCCCACTCCCACATGATAGCCAGTCTGCACAGAGGAGGGGGATCTGGTGCCTCCCTGCTTGTTGATTTAGTACATGCTGGTCGAGTTGTCTGTCTGGATGAGGACAACCTTGCCTCTGAGAAGTGGTAGGAATGCTCTGAGCCCTAGCCAGATGGTGTTCAGCTCTAACCAATTGATGTGGTATTCCTGCTCCTGTCGGGTCCAGGTGCCATGGACAGAGAGATCGTCCAGGGTGGCTGTCCAGCCCTCGCGCAAGGAGTCTGTGGTGATGGTGGACTGCGGAGCGGGCGACTGAAAGGGCTTGCCCGTCTGTAGGTTGCAGTCCCTGGACCACCATGTTAGGTCCGGGTGGAGAGATTGAGGAACGTTGATCATCTCGGACTGAGCGCCCCGCTCCTGGTTCCATGAGGCCGCAAAGTGCAGCTGAATCCTCATCCACAATCGCGTGTTTGGAACGGCTAACGGGACCGCCGCCAAGAGGCCCAGGAGATGCTGGTACTACCATGCCGAGGTCCCCTCTCTATTGAGGAAGTGGGTGGTGGCCCTCTTGATGGCCAAGATCTTGTCCTCCGACGGAAATACCTTCTCGGAGCACGTGTCCCAGATGAGGCCCAAGAATGTCAGTCTGCGGGGGCCATAGTCCCCCCCCCCCCCGACCCCACATTTTGTTGCTTGCTCCGGTTCTGAGACGGCGGCGAGTGTTCCGGCTGCCTGGATCTCCGTTCCTGGAAGCCGCAGGACCCTCCATACGTACGCCCCCTGTCAGAGCACTGCTGTGACTGGGTGTACGACTTGGGCGTGGTCTTTGTCAAGATGGACAAAGACTTGGGCGTTGAGCTGTTCGTCCGTGGTGGAGTGGAAGAGGTCCCCACCCCCCTTGAACGGTAGATCCAATGTGTTCTTGGACGTGTGGGTTAAATTTCGTGGCCCGGAGCCAGGGTGTCCCTCTCACGTCCGTGGCGATACAGATGGCATGGCCAGAGGTGTCAATTTGGGCCACAGTGGATTCCATGAGGTCTTGTGCTACCAGCTTAGTCTTAGCCAGTCCTGCCTTGAAACGTGATTGGCTCTGCATAGGGAGTTCCGGGAGGAATTCTGCAATTTCCCGCCATAAACTTTTGTTAGCGGCAGCCAGCATGGCATCGGTGTTGGCTTGATGAAGATGCAAGGATGCGTTGCAGTACAGCTTCTTCACGTATGCCTCCAAGGGCTTCTCCTTGCCTAGCAGCATCGCAGAGGAGGAGGCTGAGGACGACTGAGGCTTGGTGTATAGTGATGCCGCAGCGATCACGGAGGAGTGTGGCTGAGGATGGGCCGATAGCAAGAGTGTATCCCCCTCCATCTGCCTATACTTGGCGTCCGGGCGTTAACTGACCAGCTGGACAGAGTGGGGCTTGAACCAACCCTTTTTGGCCAGAGACTACATCGGTCTGCAGTGGAATTCCTGTTTTGGCAGAGGGGTGTCGCGTGAGGACCTCAGCAAGCACCCCCCTCTGCCAGTTGCTCAGCCTCGGGTTGATGTAGGCCAGATACTCTGCAAGCCCCGCAAGAAGTTCGTGGAATGCCTTGGCTGACAACGGCGTGCCAGGGTCGTCGTCCTCATCCATGTCCTGTGGGTCAGGAGGTTCCTAAGTTAAGGGGGGGTGGAGAGGAGCCGGAGGCTGGGGTACCGGGACCGGAGGCTCGTACAGAACTGCCTGAGGAATTGGAGGGGGGGGGCAGAGGCTGCGCTGGGGTCAGGGGCGCCGGTCGAGGAGCCTGATGTGCCGGAAGCATCGGAGCGTGCACGTCCTTGATGGCATTCCTGATGATAACTCCCATCCGAGGGGACTTCATGAGCCCGAGGAACCTCTCAAAGAACTGGTCTTCACAGGCTGAAGGAGTGGTAGGGGATACAGACGAGGTAACAGGAGGCTGCTGGAGCCGATGCATACCGTGCAGATACGGACTCAGCGGGAACCTGCCCTGCGCAAATGAAGGATAGGCTGTAGGCCACGTACCTGGTTGAGGCCAGTACCATCTTGACACTCGTTCTTCGCCAAACTCCTGAAATGGCGTTGGACTGGTGCCGATGTCTAGCCCGGTGGCCATTTTGTGGAGCTGTCTGACACGTGCCTGCGTCGTGTTGCTCGGCTAATTGGGCCCAGCCTCCTCCAAGACTCTTGAGTGTGGATCGTGAGGCCTACCCTGCTCCTTGGGCCTAGACCCGGTAGGTGTGACACCCTTGGCCCGGGGGCCGGTAGAGCTGCGTTTAGGCGCCCCCTCTGACGTATTGCCGCTACTAGGGCGTGGCCCCTCGGGTGAAGACCCGGTACAAGAACCTTCCGGTCCCTGAACACTGTCACCGGGAGGATCCGGGGATTCCCTCAGCCTGTAGGCCGGTAGCTGGAGCAGCCTCTGTGCATGTGCTGGTACGAGGACCTGAGCCGTCCTTCCCGCATGGGCGAGTCCTTGGGAAGGAGTCTCTCTTGCGGGCTGCGATGGAAAATAGAAGCCCTACCTTGGGCCTGGATCTTGAGGTCCTCTGGAAGAGCTCCTCCACCTGACTAGTCTGTTCTTCAGAGACCTCGATGACAGGGCGTTGCACGCTATACAAGCTTGCCAACCGTGGTCTCAGCCAAGGCAACGTAGGCAGAGGACTGGGGGTCTGAAGTTGGGAAGAGCCTGTCGCAGGATGGATACCTGCTGAACCCTGTGGAAGTCGACATGCGCCGGGGAGGAGCGTGACGCCCGAGGACAGAGTACCTGAATGATAAAGACAAAAAAAGACAAAGAAAGACAAAGAAGAAGTATCCGCAGGTGGAATTACATGGCCGAAGCCAAACACAGGAGTGCTGGTGAATTTGGCCCATTCCCGTCGACGCGGAATAAAGGACTGGGGTGTAGCGCCAGAGGGCGGAGTCAGGGCAGCCTATGCTCCTAGGGCCACACCCTTGCGCGCCTCTAAATTTAAAGAGGAAGAAGGGTTTTTTTTCTGGTGAAAAAGATTCCGTCTCCCATCCCTTGGAAGGGACACCCATGCAGTATGGAGGAAAAAGGAAGGCACCATACGATTAACAGAGTACAAATCACAGAAAAATACAGTATCCCTACAAAATATCCCCACCAAAAATATCGCTTTACATACCACAGGTGATATTTTTGGGGGGAAAGGGGGGTCATTTGTGGGAACAGGGGTGTCCCCTGCACATTGTAAAATATAGGGGTGTCCCCAGCAGGGTCCAATGAGTCAATATTGCCACAAAAATATGGCGATATTTTTATATCACGATATTTCTGTGGGGATATTAACACATGGAACCAAAAATAAGAGTGTGTGGGAAAAAGGTCTCTCTTCCTCTCCCCCTCCAGTGTAGACATTAAAAGTCCTAAAGTCCAGCAAAAAGAGCTGGGGGTCTCTAAGGTAGAAGGGAATTAGCACATTTCTGAGAAGTCTCCCTAACCTCTGGTGTAATGTCAAGGACATCAATCCTATGGATTGCTCACCTAAGGATATTGTTCTTTACCCAACTCGCCCGTAAGATTCAGGACTGGCTTTCAATTCTCTTAAAGTCCACTTAGCCGCGCTTTCGGCATACATCACGTACCAGAGCAAGATTTCATGGTGGAAAATTAATGTAATCAAAGCCTTTGTGGCAGGGGTTAAGCGGCTCCCCTCCCACCCTCATCTTCAACCCAGCTCCCGGGTGGGACCTGAATGTTGTTCTTACCAGACTAATGGGACTCCCTTTGAACCAATACACAAGGCTAGCCTTAAAGCACTCGCCTACAAGGCCGCCTTCCTGGTAGCGATCACTTCTATAAGGAGAGTTAGTGAACTCAGGCCCTTTCAGTTCAAGACCCATTTGTCACGATTCACAAAGGCAAGGTTGTTTTGTGCCTAAATTGATCTCAAATTTCAAGGTAAACAAGTTCTTAGAACTACCCACCTTTTTCCAGAACTCCACTAACGTGGCGGAAAGCAGCCTCCACACACTGGATGTAAGGAGACGGTTATCTACAATCCGGAAAAGATAAAGAGACCAAGAAAAACAAACCAGCACTTCGTTTCAGTGGCAGCTGGTAGAGAAGGGGACCTGGTCTCTAAATCGGCTATTTACAAGTGGATCGTAAATTGCATCACACTGCATTTTTCTCTTGCCAAGAGAAATCTACCCTTCACGCCTAGAGCACACTACTCGGGGCACAGGGGCTAACATAGCATTAATTGCAAATGTTCCTCTAGATTCTATTTGCAAAGTAGCAACCTGGAGTTCAGTACACACCTTTACACAGCACTACTGCCTGGATTCTCACTCTAGGTCTGATTCTCAGATGGGATAAGCAGTGCCAAGACATCTCTTTGCTACGGTTCCTTTACACATCCCACCACCATCTCTGGGTACTGCTCGCTAGTCTATGCACAGCATGTGATTCTAAGCAAATCCACAAGCATCAGAAGACATGCATTACTCCCCGTAATAGCATTTCTGATGATTGTATCTGCTTAGACTTCTTACACCTTCTCACTTGCGTACTCGCTCACGCCGACTATAAAGCTCCCTCACGGCAGGAAAAATACAACTAGAGACCTTGCGCGTGAGGTATTTTGGGTACACATCACGTTAGAGATAGTGTTACAGTCACGCCCATGTCGACACTTCCCTTTTGATATTTGAAAGAAGAACAAGTTAATTCTTACCTTGTAACGTTCTTTCGACGGGATGTTCCTCCGACATATTCCTCATCTTAGATATATCCTTCCAGCTCTGCTGGCCTCGGAAAATTTTTTCTCCAGAGGGCGCTGCGCGTCGACGTCCCTCGAGTCGATGTCCTTCGACAGCCGCCGTATCGACGCTCGACGTCATCCTGCCTATAAAGGCCGCGCGCAGCGTCCGTTGCTCAGTTCCGTTTTGTAGCCCACAGTAATACTGTCTGGACTAGACTAATCACCCTGAAGGAGCGTAAGCTGCAACAACAAGGGAAGTAGAACTGCGGGGATGGATGGGAGGGTCGATGAGGAATACGTCGGAGGAACATCCCGTCGAAAGAACGTTACAAGGTAAGAAGTAACTTGTTCTTCGAAGGGATTGTGTCCTCCGACGTATTCCTCATCTTAGATAGGCTCCCATAGCAGTATTCTATATTCGGAGGAGGGAGTACTGACTTCACGCTGTCTTCTATTGATGAATAGAATGCAGTACAGCCTTTCCAAACCTAGTCTCTTGACTAGAGGAGGAATCCAGATTGTAAAAACGTGTAAAGGTATGGACAGACGACCATGTAGCGGCCGCACATATATCTTTAATCGGCACGCCTCTTTTGAGGGCCGATGAAGCTGCAATACCTCTGGTCGAATGAGCCCTAAGGTTTTGAGGGGGCTCTTTCCCTGCCAGTTTATAACATTCCAGAATGGCTAGAATGATCCATCTGGAAATGGTCTGCTTAGTTATTGGTAACCCCAGCTTGTGACCTGCGTAACCTACAAACAGCTGGTCTGCCTGTCTTTTCCTGGCTAGTCTACTAATGTAAAAACTTAAAACCCTCCTAGGGTCTAGTCTGTGTAACCTCTCTTCCTCCGGATGAGGAGGATAGAAAGATGGTAGGGTAATCTTCTGAGAGATATGGAATTCAGAAACTACCTTTGGGAGGAAATTAGGCTTCACTTGCAGGACAACTTTGTCTTTGTGAAAGATTGTATGAGGGGGTTTACAAGAAAGAGCTTGTAATTCGCTCACCCTTCTAGCAGATGTAAGTGCTATTAATAAAACAGTCTTAAGGGTAAGGAATCTTAACGAACAAGAATGGAGAGGTTCGAAAGGTGTACCCATCAGGAAAGTTAGTACTAAGTTTAAATCCCATAGGGGAACTTGGAATGGTCTTGGGGGGTAAACATTGGTTAACCCCTTTAGAAACTGTATTACCAAGGGTAATTTGAAATAGGATGGTTCCTCCGCAGTACGCTTAAAGATAGATAGCGCTGCAAGATAGCCCTTAATGGTGCCAACTTGAAGGCCCGAATTTGCCAAATATAGTAGGAAGGACAAAACCATTGGTGTACCACATGAAAATGGGTCGATATTCTGTTCTCTACACCAGCTGCAAAATCTGTTCCAACGGCAGCGGTATAAAGACTTTGTTGCTGGCCTCCTTGCCGAAAGCAACACCTCCATAACATCATCAGGGAGGTCCCAATCCTTGTACCTAAGCCGTTCAGAAGCCAAGCGTGAAGGTTGAGGGTTTTGATGTCTGGATGGAGAACCTGACCTCCCTTCTGTGAGAGTAGGTTCTCTCTGAGCGGAAGTCGAATTGGAGGGCAGATGGACAAGTCTAGAAGGTCCGGGTACCACGTTCTCCTGGCCCAATCCGGGGCAATTAGGATCATGGTTTGCCGGAATCTTCTCAACCTCCTGATCATTTGAGGAATGACAGGGACCGGTGGGAACGCGTACAGAAGCGGAAACTCCCAGTCCACTATGAACGCGTCTCTCAGAGCTCCTCTCGGAGGAAATTCCCTTGAGCAGAACAGGTCGCATTTCCTGTTTAGGCTGGTGGCGAACAGATCTACCTGAGGGGTTCCCCAAAGGGCGAAGATCTCTTGAAGGACTTCCTGAGCTAGCTCCCACTCGTGGGAGACTGTGTTCTGCCTGCTCAGAGCGTCCGCTGTCAAGTTCTTCTCTCCGGCTAGGTGAACTGCCGATAGAGAGATTCCTTCTTGGATTTCCCAAAACTAGAGCTGCATCGCCTCTCTGCACAGGGGTAGTGATCCTACGCCTCCTCTTTTGTTGAGGTAATGCATGGCCACCGTGTTGTCCGTCATTATCAGGACGTTCTTCCCTTGTACAGCTGGCAGAAAAGCCTTCAACGCAAGTCTGATGGCTCTCAGCTCTAACAGGTTGATGTGTAGTCTGGACTCCGATGGAGACCAACGACCGCTGATGGTCAAGTCGTTGGCGTGGGCTCCCCACCCCGTGAGTGAGGCATCCGTGACTACTGTTATCTCCGGCCAGGGTTGCCAAAACTGTTCTCCTTTCAGAATGTTCTCCTGACAGGCCCACCTCTGAAGGTCTCGAGCCACCCTGCCGGGAACCTGAAGAAGGAACAAGTTACTTACCTGTAACTGTTGTTCTCCAGCATGGGTCTGGCATGGATTCACATGCTCATGAATATTCCCCGTCGTCAGGCTGGGAATCCTCGGTAAAGAAAAAACCAGTATCAGTTTCGTTTCTGATCTGTCTTTCGTAGTAATAACCAATCACTGGTCTCTGCGTCATACTGACCACAGCCAATGACTGCCCTCTACCTAAGCACCGCCTCTGGCAGCCATCTTCAGATTTGGAAGCACGTGAAGTGGCAGTATGACCAAGTGAAGAGCCGCAGAGGGGTAGGCGGGAGGGTTCGCATGTGAATCCATGCCAGACCCATGCTGGAGAACAACAGTTACAGGTAAGTAACTTGTTCCTTCTCCAGCATGGGGTCTGGCATGGATTCACATGCTCATGAATAAAGAATACATAGCAGTACACACATGCACAACCACGGGAGGTGGCAAAGGCTCAACATTAAGCATCACATAAACTCAACATTAAGCATCTTACCTCCTCACCAGGCTCACCTCAGGCGAACAGGTTGCGCAGCACTGCTTGGCCGACCCTGGACTCCTCCCTGGAATCCCGGTCGACGCAGTAGAATTTCGTGAAGGTGTGCGTCGACCTCCACGTAGCAGCCCTGCATATGTCCAGCAGGGGCACACCAGATAGGAACGCCGTGGTAGCTGCGATCGCTCTGGTGGAATGGGCTCTCGGACGGCCAGGCAGCGGTCGGTTTGCCAACCGATGACAGTACATGATACGGCCGGAGAGCCATCTGGAAATGGAAGCCTTCGAGAGAGCCTTCCCCTGATTGACAGGTCCAAAGTTCACAAAGAGTTGTGACGTCTTCCGAAAACACTTCGTGCGGTCTACGTAGAACTTCAGCGCTCTAGCCACATCCAGCGAGTGCAAAGTCCTCTCAGCCGGCGACGAAGGCGACGGGAAGAACACAGGCAACACCAAGGGTTCGTTGAGATGGAAGTCCGACGGCACCTTGGGCATGAAGGAGGGGTGCGTCCTGAGCACTACCCTCGTGTCGTGGAAAGTCAAGTACGGGGCCTTGCAGGAAAGGGCCTGGATCTCTCCCACTCGTCGTGCGGAGGTGATGGCCACAAGAAAAGATGTTTTCCACGATAGAAACTTCAACGGGGCCGAGTGCAGAGGCTCGAACGGAGGTCCCATGAGCTTGGTCAGCACCACGTTGAGCTCCCACGCCGGGGCCGGGGCCTTCACCGGCGGGAACGATCTGAACAGTCCCTTCATGAACTCTTTCACCAGACGATGAGACCACAAGGACGTCCGCCCCGTGGTTCTGGTGTATCGGGAGATCGCAGCAAGATGAATCTTGATGGACGCGTGTGCCAGACCAGCTTTGGCCAGCGTCAGCAGGTACGGCAGTACTTGGGGAGCCGTAATCCGTAGAGGGTTAATCTTATGTGCGTGGCACCAGACAGAGAACCTCTTCCATTTGTGTCCGTAGCATTTAAGAGTCGAGGACGCCCTGGCCTTTGCAAGAACCTCTCTGCAATCGGCCGGTATGTCGTATCCTCCAAACTCTAGCGCTGCAGGAGCCAGGCCTGCAAGTTCAGCGACTTCGGGTCGTGGTGGAGGATGGCGCCTCCTTCCCTGGAGAGTAGATCCGCGTCCGCTGGCAGCTTGATCGGCGGGGACGCTGACAAGTCCAGAAGGTCCGGGAACCATATCTGCCTCGGCCACGCAGGTGCGACGAGGATCATCCTGCACCGTGACCTCTTGAGCTGGTTGACGAGCCGGATTAGCAGAGGCAAGGGAGGGAACGCGTAGAGGAACAGGCCCTCCCAGGGGAACGAGAAAGCATCGCCCATGCTCCTCGTCTGGGGAAACCTGCTGGCGAACCTCCGGCACTTGGTGTTCGTTGCCGTCGCGAACAGGTCGATCTGGGGTGTGCCCCACCGTCGGAAGAGGCGATCCACCAGATCCTGCCGTAGTTCCCACTCGTGGCACGAGCGCAGCTCCCTGCTGAGTGAGTCGGCGATGGTGTTTTTTATCCCTGCCAGATGAAACGGCACCAGAAAAATCCCTTGGGCGACGGCCCAATGCCACAGGTCCTGCGCCTCCTTGGACAGCGCTGGGGACCTGGTTCCGCCCTGTTTCCTGATGTAAAACATGGTGGTGGTGTTGTCGGTGAAGATCCTCACCACCTTGCCCTTGAGGGACGGAAGGAAGGACCTGAGGGCCCAAAACACTGCACGGAGCTCCAGGACGTTGATATGCAGGGACTTCTCCGTCGGGAGCCAGAGTCCCCTTGCGTGCAGATTTTCGGTGTGCGCTCCCCACCCTTCCAGGGAGGCATCCGTGGTCACAGTCTCCTGGTGGGCTGGGGTCTGGAAGTCCATGCCCGCCGTCAGATGCGCGCGGGTGCCCCACCACCGTATCGCTCGTCGGAAACTCTCGTCGAGCTTGATCCTTTCCTCGAAGCTGCCCGTCGTCTGGATCCAGCGCGCATCCAGGAATTCTTGCAACGGGCGCATCCGGAGCCTGCACATGGGAATGAGGTAGATGCAGGAAGACATCATCCCGAGGAGGGACTTGATGGACCTCACCTTGGCCGCGTCGGCCACCAACATCCGTTGCACCTTGCCCAAGATGGTCCTGGTCCTCTCCTCCGACGGGGAGGCCAGAAGGGACACTGTGTCGAGCCTCGCTCCCAGAAACAGTGCGACTTGCGCGGGCACCAGGTGGGATTTGGCGTAGTTCACGGAGAATCCCAGGTCTGTGAGGAGTTGGACGGTCCTTGCCGTGTGGACCACGGCGAGCTCCCTCGTCTTGGCGCGGATGAGCCAGTCGTCCAGGTAGGGGTAGACGTGAATCCCCTCGCGGCGCAGCTGCGCCGCCACCGGTGCGAGGCACTTGGTGAATACCCTGGGTGCCGACCGTAGTCCGAAGGGAAGGGCTTTGAACTGGTAATGACGCCCTTGGACCACGAATCTGAGGAATTTTCGGTGCCCCTTTAGGATGGGAATGTGGAAGTAGGCATCCTCCAAATCCAACGACGATAGGAAGTCTCCTTCCTCCAGCTGACCCAGGACGTGCTGGAGGGTGACCATCCGGAACTTCTGCGCCTTGATGAACTTGTTCAGACGTCGCAGGTCTAGGATGGGGCGCCATCCTCCAGTCTTCTTCTTCACGAGGAAGTATCGCGAGTAGACTCCGGAGCCCCGAAGCCTCTTTGGGACGAGTTCGATGGCGCCCTTTCTGAGCATCGCCTTTACCTCCAGGAGAAGTTGAGGGACGTGAAGTTCTTTCCTGGCCACGGGGGGGACGCGCGGGCACCTTCTTTGAAACTCGAGCGCGTGGCCCCGGGCCACGGCGTCCAGCACCCAACGGTCGGTGGAGATGGACTCCCACACGCTGACGAAGCCCGCCAGCCGGCCTCCCACCGGGGTGCTTCGGTGGGGGCCCGACCCCACGGCCGGTTCAATCCTGCTTGGACGCGGCCTTGCCGCCTTGACCTCCTTGGCGACGACGGCGGGGTCCGCTAGACTTGCCTCGTCCTCTGTAGGCCTCTTGCGACGACGAGCGGGCCGCTTGACGGTAGGAAGCGAAACCGCCGCCGGAACCTTTGGAGGCGCCCTTGCCTCCGCCGCTCCGAAAGGGCGTACGTCGTTGCTGCAGGACTCCAAGGGCCCTGGCCGTCTCAGTATCCGCCTTGATGGCCTGAAGGGAATCGTCCACTGTCTTCCCAAACAGGTTGTTCCCGTCGAAGGGCATGTCCAGGACTCTGGTCTGGACGTCCTGCCGAAAGTCTGTAGCTTTGAGCCATCCACGACGTCGAAGGCAAACGCCGTTGCCCAGCTGGCGGAACCCAGTGTCGGCGATGTCCGTCGCCATGGTGATGGCGTGGTCCGACGCCACCTCACCTTCCTGCAGGATCTCAAGGGCCTCCGCCCTCTTGTCGTCCGGCAGAAAATCCAGCAGGGGAGCTATCTTGTACCAGAGCTCCCTGTCATAGCGGGCCACGATAGCCAAGGCGTTGGCCGCTTTAATCGTCGTCGCTGCCGATGAGATGACTCTACGTCCCATAGCATCCAGTTTCTTTCCCTCGCCGTCCGGCGGGGAAGTCGATGTGGAGGCCGCACCCCCCCCGCTTTCTTCCTGGCTGCCGCGGAGACGACGGAGTCCGGGGTAGGCTGCGCCCGGAGGCATAGGGGGGCCGTGTCCGGGACCCGGTACTTTTTCTCGTACCGGTCTCTTCTAGCTGGCGTCGTGGAAGGGTTCTTGAAGAGGGAAAGGCCCTCATCCCAAATGTCGTCCAACAGAGGCACTGCGAGGACCGTCTTCCTCTTGGCCTCGCGCCGCTGATAAAGGAAGCCTTCCTTTTTCTTCTCCTCAGGGCAGAGTTGGAAAAGCTCGGAAGCCCTGGAGATCATGGAGTGGAAAGATCCGATCTCGTCGGGCGGAGAAGCCCTGGTGGGAGGCGACGACGGAAAATCCTCGTCGTATGCCTCGTCGTCCGTACCCGTCGCTGCCGTGTCAGTCCCCGTATCATCCCCTCGGGTGGACGGGGAGGAGGGCTGGACGGGGCGCGACGGTTGAAAAGGAGGTGGTGGATGGATCCTTTTCTTGGTAGGGGGAACACCAGAAGGTCCCGGTTCTGGATCCCCCGACGGGAGAGGTTCCTCCGTCGGTAACGGTAGCCTCGTCCTTATCTCGGAGCATAAGGACTGTATGGCCAACAAAATGGCCGCCGAGTTGTCTTGCGGCGCTGGCAGAGGGGAATCCGACGGGCGAGCAGGGGCCCCGTCGGTATCCTCGACGATGTCGTCGTCACCTGCGTCGGGGTCCATTCCGACGGGCTGGCTTAAGACCTCGATCAGCTCCTCTTCTGAGGTTGAGGCCGAATCTACGACGACGCCCTGCCCCCCCTTCTTCTTCCCCACGGAGGGTTTCACGGGGGTCCTATCGATGGGCACAAAAGAAGACTCCCTCCGAGGAGGCAGGGAGATTCTGGGCCCTGAGGTCGCCACCACTGGTGCAGCCTCCACAGCCTCCACAGGCTGAGCCAGGGCCGCCGCGACCGTTTCGATAGAGGGCTTGGTCGGATGGAATAAGGCCTTCGCCACCTTAGGTGCGCTCACCGCCTTATCCTTGAGGGAGGGGGCACTGCCACGCTCCTCCTCTGCCTTAGAGCTCGACCGGGGCCTCTCCAGGAGCTTCGCCGGGTGCTCGGCCTTCCTCTTACCCGACCCAGAGCGTTGGCTCGTGGTTGATGGTGCCGGGGAGGGTGCGCCCTGCCTGGCGCCCGTAGAGCCCGACCGTTCGGCACTCCCGGTGCCAGCGGACTCGCGGTGCTTGGCCTTATGTTGGGCCGGGGCGCCCTCAAAGGTCTTAGAAGACCGCTCGGATTTCTTCTTCTTCTCGCCAGACGGGCTCTTACCCTCCAGCCAGTTGGCGAGACGTTGATGGCGGTCCTTCATGGTCCGTTCCGACATGTTGCCGCAAAACGCACAGTCCTTCTCCACGTGCGTCTTGTCCTCATGAAGGCAGTAAAGGCAGAAAGAGTGTTCGTCCTCCTTGAAGACGTTCTGCAGCTGGCATCCAGGGCAGACCCTGAACAGCTTTCCGGGCGTCGAGCTTCCCTTCTCCTGGGCCATCTCCGAGACCGGGCCTGAGAAGCTTCTGGAGCCCTCCGAAGCGTAGCTCGACGAAATCTTCACCCTTGAGGGGCACAGATGAATCCGACACGGGTCCCCGTTGATCGGATGTAGGATCGGTGGAGCTTGAGGCTCTTTTGACCGAAAGAATCGAAGTTTTTTGTGAAAAAGCGCGAAAAAAGCACTAACGCTCGAGAGCAATAGCACGAGGATCCCAACACATGAACGTGCGGTAAAAATCTGAAGATGGCTGCCAGAGGCGGTGCTTAGGTAGAGGGCAGTCATTGGCTGTGGTCAGTATGACGCAGAGACCAGTGATTGGTTATTACTACGAAAGACAGATCAGAAACGAAACTGATCCGTCATTCTCCCTGAGAATTGTGACCACTGAGTCCTCAGTGCCCACTGGAGGGATCTCATTCTCAGGCGAGCCTCTGGCACAAGGAAAATGCAGGATGCCATGAGGCCTAGCAACCTCAAAAAGTCGAAGGCTGGGAGACGTTGGGCATGTTGGAACTTGGTAACCATCTGTAGAATATCTTGAGCCCTCACCTCTGGTGGCGAGGCTTTTCCCAGGGAAGTATCCAGGATCGCTCCTATGAACTGGAGTCTCTGCGATGGTATCATTTGAGACTTCTTTAAATTGAGGGAGAAGCCCAGTTTGTGAAGGGAGTAGCACACGTGATTTAGCTGGATCTGAGCTTGCTCCGGAGAAACAGCCCTGATCAGCCAATCGTCCAGGTAGGGGTAGACGTGAATCCCTTCCCTCCTTAGACTTGCAGCCACTACCGACATTAACTTGGTGAAGACCCTCGGGGCGGAGGTCAGCCCAAATGGCAGTACTCGAAATTGATAGTGAGAGTTGCCAATTGCGAACCTCAGGTATTTCCTGTGTTTGAGATGGATAGGCACATGGAAATAAGCGTCCTGAAGGTCCAGAGATACCAACCAGTCCTGAAACCGAAGGGCCTGGAGGATCTGAGAAAGAGTGACCATCTTGAATTTGTCTTTCCTGAGGAATTTGTTCAATTCTCGCAAGTCCAAGATGGGTCTCAGTCCTCCGTCTTTCTTCCGAATGAGAAAGTAAGGGGAGTACCAGCCCTTGTTCCTCTCCGCTACAGGTACCGGTTCTATGGCACCTTTCTCTAGCAGGTCCAAAATTTCCTGCAAGAGGAGCGGATCTGGAGCTTTCTGAGAGCTGATCCCCGGTGGATGACTCTGAGGTATACGTAGGAAAGGCAGGCAGTAACCTTGGGCGACTGTTTCCAATGCCCAAGCATCTGACGTGATAGCCTGCCATACCGTCAGATGTTGAGTCAACCTGCCTCCTACAGGTGTCCTGTGAGGGGAGTCCTCAGAGTGGTTTTGGGGCGGCTGATGCAGATGCCGATGGTAAAGAGGCACCTGCTGTTGCTGCGGCTTTAGAATATCTACCCCGTCCACCTCGGGTAGTTCTTCTTTGACCTCTTTAAGCCGGTCGTCCTCTACCTCTTCCGAATGCGGAGTAGAAGCGAAAGGACTTGCCCCTCGCAGAGGTTCCCTTGGGACGAAAAGGAGTCCGACGGATTGCAGCTCCTAGGGATTTTGCTGCTGCTTTTGAAGTTTGCAGTTTCTCTAAACTGTCATCCGCCTTTTTCCCGAACAAAGAAGAGCCATCAAATGGCATGTTCAAGAGCCTGGCTTGCACATCTGGGGCAAAACCCGACTTTCTCAACCAAGCGAACCTCCTGGTTGATGTACTTGCCGCCATTGCTCTGCTGATACTGTCAGCCGAATCAATGCCCGTCTGGAGGGATTCGCACATAGCGTCTTTACCGTCCTGTATAATATTCAGGAACGCATCCCTTTCTTCTCCCTCCGGGATGCAGTCAGCCGCTGTAGAAGCACACTCCCAAAGTGTATGGCTGAACCTAGCAAGGGTGCAAGTAGCATTAATCTTTCTCTGAAGAGCTTTATGAAAGGGCACCACTGGATCCTCGTGTGGGCCTTTGTCAAGAATATCCGTGAGGTCATCTTGCTGGAAAGATTGTGAAGGTGTAGACCACCCCATGAACTCTGTAATCCTGGCCATTAAGGCTCTGTAGGGGGTTTCAGCATGCTCCCCCGGGTCTGGCTTAGCAAAATCCACCTCAGGGGAAGTGTCTAACCCACTTGCCTCATGTAAAGAATCATGAAGATCCTTTAATCTGCGCTCTTCAGGAAGAAAATTCCTCTCTAACTGGGGTTACAGGTCCCTGTAACTCAAATGTGTCTTGTTCAGACAAATCACCCTCTTCTAAAATTGAGGATATAGTTCTCAATTGTTCTGAACTCATAAAGGGAGTAAATCCCATTTCCAAGGCAGAGGGTGCCGAACTTGTCATTATTGGCCTCGAGAACGTCGATGTCGTCGACGCCGAAGGCTTCGAGCGTGGCGTCGAAAACAGAGGTGGAGACCTCGAGAGAATTGGAATTCTACTCGACAATATCGACGCCATCGACGTCGAGGGCCTGGGGATCGTCACTGGATGTGTGGTCACCGTGACTTTTCTCAGCGTCGACGCCGGTGTCGAGGCCGGCGTCGAGTCGACAGACCCGTGTGTCGAAGGTCCCTTCGACAACGGCGTCGAAGACATCGACCTCGACGGAACCTTCGTCGACTGCGTCGACGGAACCTTCGAGGAAGGTTTGGAGGTCATAGTCCTACTCGAGGGTTCGAGACGCGCTCGAGAGGTTTCTTTCGCCGGGTACTGCGACTCGCGGCGTTTTTGACCGTCGGGTCTTTCGACCAGAGCATCGCTCTCGGCAGTCTTCGAGGGGGTCGAGGCCGCTTTCTCGAAGACGCTCATCATATTTTTTCTGAATTCCTCCCATTCAGCCCGGGAACTATGTTTCGTGGGGCAAGGGATTCTTTTTGGCGAAACAGAGGAAGAGTAAGACGGAGAAGGGGATCTTCGACGTCTCCTCTTCGAGTGCTTCGATCTCGAGGAGTGATGAGACCCACTCCGAGACCTGGAGCGTGAATGGTGACGAGGAGACGAATGTCTCGACTTCGTCGACGAAGAAGAAGCTTTAAAAGTCTTACCTTTCTCCAGCTTCCCCCTACGCTCCTTCAGGGCCTTAGCTGTCATGGACATACAGTCCTCGCACTCCGAACAATGGTGTTCGGCTCCCAAGCACCACAGACAATTTCTGTGAGGATCGGTCAACGACATCTTTTTCCCACAATCTCGACATTTTTTGAAGCCGGATCGAGGAGTTGTCGGTTCCGACGAGGAAGCCATCGACTACGGATCGAATAACTCGAGGTAAATAGGTATTATCTGACTAAGAACTGAGCAACGGTATTCCGAGGCACCGAGTAGCGCGGAAAAACGGAACTGAGCAACGGACGCTGCGCGCGGCCTTTATAGGCAGGATGACGTCGAGCGTCGATACGGCGGCTGTCTAAGGACATCGACTCGAGGGACGTCGACACGCAGCGCCCTCTGGAGAAAAATTTTTCCGAGGCCAGCAGAGCTGGAAGGATATATCTAAGATGAGGAATACGTCGGAGGACACAATCCCTTCGAAAGATGCAATACTCTGATTTCCACTAGATGTCGGACTATAGGTACAGCATGTGAATCTAAGCAGATACAATCATCAGAAATGCTATTACGGTGATCAATGCATGTTTTACATGGCAAGTGCTGAGTAAATACCTATAATAATGATGATAATGATGATTCCTGGAAAACGGTGCAAATATAAATGCTGATAAAAAGGAGTGAGTGCCTAAGCATGATGAAAGTATCTTGCACACTGCACCTGTGCATATGGTTACACTACCTGGCAAATGTGAGGAACTGTTCGCGTAATACTAACATTGCAAATGGTGACAATGCCTTGGATATGGTGTGAACATTTTGGTAAGTTATTGTAATACCTGCCAAATGGTGCGAGTAGCTTGCGGGTATCTTATATGGCATTTGTATAGTGCCTAATGCCATTGGTATGGCCTCAAAGCGCTGTGGGTAAATACCCTTGGAGAACAGTAGTCTGAGGTATGACACTTGGCAAGAGGATCTTAGAATGCATGTCTGCGTTTTATCCGGTACAAAAAGGTAGGTGGGGTAGCTACGCCCCTGCTAGTGATCCATGAAGATCTGGGTAGTGGATGGGTGCTGTGATGGGCTGTTGAGAGGGTATGCAAGTCAGAGAGGACCGATTATGTGCCCAGCTAGACCAAATTATTTCGTGGGACTTGGCTGCATTTTAGTGTCAGTGGTGATGTGCGATATGAGTTTGGGCAGTGGATTGTTTCAGATGTATGCGGGTGGGTGGCTGTGCACCGGCAGGGGATACAGCCATCTTCCATTGAGATGGAGTGCAATACATATCAGTGAGTCACGGCTGATGTATAGTTGCGATGAGGGGAACAACTGGAGTCCTTTCTGTGCGTGCTTGGTATAGTCTTGTTTACTCCTTATGTGAGTCGCTTGATGCCTCCACCTACCTGTCTGGGAGTGATATTTCATCTGTGAGATGGATTAACTCAGTCATGCTGCAGAAGGGAAGAGCCAGGTCTTGAGTGCCTACTGGAAGGCAAAGTGATGCTCTATGTGGCAGATGCTAAAAGGGATAGAGTTGCATATGGTGGGTGCTTGGAAAGAGAAGCAGGTTTGCCCTATTCTGGTCGATTTAGCAACAGGGATGATGCCGAGGGCTGTGCCTGATCTTGGGTTTCTTTTGGGCATGTAGGAGGTGAGCTTATGTTGTAGATATTATTGGCCTGTATTGTGCAGAGCATGGTGGGTGATGCACATATCTGTGAAGGTGGACTGTCGCCTGATCGGTAGTCAGTGAGGGGTGGGTGTGATGGTTCTCTGGGGTCTAGGGCAAGAAGGACCTTAGCGGTAGTGTTTTGGACCTGTTGATGTTTTCTACGGGGAGATGCAGGGGTGCTCAGCTGTAGGGAGTTGGCTTAGTCAAGGCGAGAGGATAATGGCTGTGATTTCACTGACTTTGTGGGAAGGTACAGTAGGGAAAGATGCGTCAGAGAATGAGTAGGTGTAGATCACAGGATTTGACAGAGTTTATGTAATAGTGCTAGTTGGAGGGAGGGGGGGGCTAGAGGTGATGGCAGCATTCATCCCGCAGATTGATTTCAGAATTTCCTGGATTGAGAAGGACGTGGTTAAGCAGTCATCCAGTGGTCGACTTCTGTGAGGCATGAAGCAAGGTCTGGAGAGGGGTTGGAGGGGTCCTTTGGGATCTTGTAGATTTGGGTGGCATCTGCATAGTTGTAGCAAAACAGGCTGTGTGAACAGATAATGGTGGAGGGGTGAAAGAGAGGCACCCTGTGGCACTCTGTGACGGCACAGAGTAGAGGGGATGGGAGGCATGTGTATAATTTGGGATGTGTTGGCGAGGAAGGAGATCTACTTAAGTGCCGTATCCCTGATGCAGAGGGAGTGGAGGGTGCCCGTGGGGTGGTCAATGGTGTTGAAAGGGGCAGAGGGATTGAGAAGGATTAGTGCGGCACAATCTTCTGAGGTTCTCTTGAGATCATCCCAGATGGAGACTAGGAACAATTCAGTTACTGAGATGATCTTTTGGAGTTCCCTGTAGGTGTTTGGGGCATTGGTGATTCTGTTCCAGTAAATATTTTTTGGCCTTGCCAATTTGGAATACAGTCTTTATAACGAAAATGTAATGAGGAATGTACATATAACGAAAATGATCACAAAAAAAAAGAAAGAAAATGTATGTGGGGGTGGGGTAATGGGTTAAATCTTGTGGGGAAATGGTTGGGGTGCATTTTTAGCTGGGGGAACTGGGTTTGGGGGCACCCCCTCAAAAGAGAAAAAAAAGGTTATATTTTGTCGTTATATGTGCATTTGTTTTAAGAGGATTCGTTATAAAGACATGTAACTGCCAATTTCTGCCCTATAGGCTCGGTCTGTGGCCGTAAAAAAATATTCTGTGGCGAAGGGTCCTCCTGCCCTCTGCGTTCCATGACGTGGTTTGGGGTTTTGAGAGATTTGAGAGCTGGGGTATACCATATGGGGGAGGGGCCTTATTTGTTGGAGAAGGGTCCAATAGGGGTGAGAGGGCTAAGAGTTTCGGAGAGCCCTGGGTCAAAACAGTCTATGGAGAGCTGGCCCGACTGGAGAGGGTAGGTAAGCAAGCAGGGAATCAGCCAAGTCAGATGCTACTTTGAGGGGAGGGAGGAGATGGAGGGTCTCCTGTCGAGAGTCGGAGTTTGAAATGGAGAGGCAGGATTTGTAGCGGATAGTAATTCCGCCTGCCTTGCTTATTTTGTTGTGCAGGATAAGGGTGTAGCCTGGAGGGAATGCCTTGTGCGCAATGGGCCAGAAGTCCTGGGAGAACCAGGTTTCTGTGATGAAGAGGATATCTGGGCCTTCAAAAGATATTAAGTCATTAATATTGGGGTGTTTTTTTTGCAACAGATCTGGCATTGATTAGGATGCATGTTAATCCGTTGCTAGGTTGGCTGCTTGCTGTGAGGAGAGGACTATTGGGGTGGGGGGGCTAGGGTGACAGTGATGGCTGCCTCCAGGTAAGGGGTGCAAAGGTGGAGTGGGTGCGAGGGTAGGGGAGAGCTAGAGCTGAAATCCATGTGGGCGATAGGGGTATGTAGTGATGTCTGGATTGGGGGGCAGGGTGGAGTGGTGTCTGGTAGTTATTACGAGGTAAGTTGTTTCTAGGGGTGGGCCTATTGTCTTTGCTCTGGGGAGTCATGAGGGAGGCTGAGTTTAATAGAGGTGCATGCGTGAAGGGTTTAAGGTTAGGGACGTGTGGGGGTGAGGGGTATATGCGTGCGTGCGGATGCTGCAGGAGCCCTGTTCTAGGGTGTGGATACTGGGAGGGTGCAGGGCAGTGTGATGCAATCATACTGGTTTCCTGTTGCACTGTAGAGGTCTGGTGAATAGGCCAGGGGGCTGCCTTCTAGAGGAGTTAGAGGTGGGGGAGGGGTTGGTGTCAGTGCCCGGTGTGTTGGATGGTAGGGTGTAGAGGGATTTCATTGGGTTGGGGAGGCCTTATAGGTGCATGTGGGTCTGGAGGAGAAATATTGTGAGGTGTGCAGTGTTGAACGTGCCCTGATAGTCCGTGTCTGTTTTTAGTGGAGCCTGAGGGGCCCAAGGCATGTGTGAGGGTTGGAGAGGCAGCAGCGTGGGGGCTGTTGCTAGGACAGCTCTGGCAGAGTTTAGGGATGCAAAGAGTGGGTAATCGGCAAGTGGATGTAAAAGGGGAATGTAGGGAGGCCTGGGGGCGTGTCTGATTGAGGGCCAGGTGAAGTGCAGGTGGTCTGGGAGAGTCTTGTGGGTGGGATGGGTTGGGCGGGTCTGGGAGAGTCTTATGGGTGGGATGGTGGGGGGTTTGTCTGGGAAAGCCAGGGACGGGTAGGTATGTGTTCTCTGTGGTTGTGGGTGGGGGTAGGTCGAGGAGGGAGAGCTGTTAAGTAGGGGTGCAGTCTGGATCAGGGGTGTTGCTAGGTACAACCAAAAGACCCTGGCCTTTAGCCCCCTCTGACACTCACTAGCAGCACCTCTGGTCTGGTCGATGGCATGGAGAGGTTTCCAGTGTGCCAGTGTGCCCCTCTAACTTTGGAGCGGTTAGGCATGGCAGAGGACCTGCAGCCTCAACCCTAAGGGAGAGAGTTGTAAGATTGTGGCAAGGGAGCCGCAAGCATCTGCAGTAGTGACGTGTGCGCTAGCGGGTTGAGGGTGCAGGTGGGTCTCCTTAAATGGAATACATTGTAAGGCGAGCCTAGGGAGGAGAAGGGCAGGCATCTGAGTTGAGAGAAACAGCACTTCTCCTGTGGAGGTAGAAGCAACCCTAGGGCACCAACACTGTGGAAAAAGATGGACGGTAGTAGCACAGAACAGTTGCTATATTCGGAATACAGACCTATGGCTCTATCCCTGTAGAAAGAGAATCAGGGTAGTGGCTCAAAACAGTAGTTAAATTCAACTAGATACAAAATATGACCCACAACCCACAACCGTACTATAAGTACAAAACGCTGTTCCCTACCTACCAAGCGGGTGTTGAGTCCTGGCTGGAGCTGGGTCAACTAGTGCAAACCGTAGATGGAGGTGCCCTATTCCAGAGCCCTTAGCCAGCTTCCCGGGCAAGCTTTCCCTGGGGGGAGTGCTCAAATGGGTGTTCCAGAGCACCAATCGGAGGCGGCCAGTGCGGGCTGTGGGAGGAGAGGCTGGGTCACCGGCCCAAGGGCTGCTGTGTGGAGCACTGTAAAATCAAAAAATGTCCAAAGCCCGGAGCGGACAGGGTACTTTGGGCTACCGATGATTCTTCACTGGAAGCACGGTTTTCAGAAAGTCAGGCAAATCAACATGCCAGAAAGATTAGCATTGCAGTAGTTTTAACATATGAAAACCAAGAGGAAACTGAACCGATGCACTGCCACATGAAACTGATCTCAAATGGATGGGCAATTTAACGTTTCTGGACCGTTCTAGAGCATAAAATCCACAGCCCCAAACTGAATGGTAATAGTCAGATTTCCTAATAAAATAGATTATAAAGTATCGTATTCTAAGATGGCTGTCAGGAAGTGAAAACCGTGAGGTGCGAGCTCCCTCCAGGCGCCACCTAAACAATAAAGAACCGGCAGTAAAGAATCCTGCTGTGCGCCGATAACTCCTGCAGCAATAAGGTAAACATGACAGGAAGCTGAGAAGCAGTTCTATGGGTCTCCCCTGCGGATCCCGTGTGCGGCGTAACATGATTACCGAAGCAGAGTGGCCATTGCCATTTTCGGAGATCTGCCCAGTAGGTGTGTGGGAGGCGGGTTCATCCATTGCTACTGAAGAGGAATAGTGGATTGATGAAAGCACTTGCAATTGATCGACCGCTCCTGCACTTCTCCCGACAGGTGGGCCGATTGAACGGTCCGCACTTGGATGCCGGCAGCTCTGTGGCAGACCGAGGACAGTAAAGGAAGATGTGGGCCCGGGAGTGAGGCGCCATTAATTAGAGCAAAGTGAAGCCCGTCATCGTCCCGGTCTCCTCTAGGCTGCGGGTAGACAAGAATAGATCCCAGAGGTGTTTTTGGATTGACATTCATCTGGGCCTCATACAGCCTGTAAAGATACCCCTGGGCCGCAGAGGCCTGGAACTTTACGTGGCTGTTTAACTGCAGGTTAGTTATACCCTGGGCGTGGGAAGGGCTGGCAGGGATACATTGTGGCCTTCTCCTACCCCACTGATGCACTGTGAATGGGGCCTGGCAGTTCCGTAGATTAAAGGTGGCACCTCCCCAAATAGAGGCTGGATCTTTAAAGCGGGCACC
Organism: Ambystoma mexicanum; assembly: GCF_040938575.1. Lineage (NCBI taxonomy): Eukaryota > Metazoa > Chordata > Amphibia > Caudata > Ambystomatidae > Ambystoma > Ambystoma mexicanum. The sequence continues at coordinate 860,253,595 of NC_090930.1, read as the reverse complement.
TCAGAAGTGGTGAAGCACAGGGGAGGAGGGGGGGGAGACCGATACACGTGGCGGGTTCCGGGCCCAAGCGAGTGGGTGCTTTTGCCCCAAGGCAGGGTCCGGGTGGACAAGCAGTGAGGCGGTTCGGGTAGTGCCACATCCCACCAGCAGAGACTGCATTCAACAGAGAAGGTTTGTGGTTACACCCGTGAAAGAAGTGGTGGTTGGCTAGAATTGATCAGGAGGGGTGGTATACCTTAACCCCAGAGACTCATAAGACTGTTGCGGAGCAGGCAAGGAGAAAGGGGTGCAGCTTTGTGGCCTGAGAAGTAGGTGGGACGAGGCAGACATTTATCTAATTGCGTCTACAGATGTCGAGGCATAAATCTAAAGAACCCAAAGATGGGATCCCAACCCCCAAAACAGCGAGGAAGCAGCAGGATAGTACGTTACAGAAGCTATGGCGGAGGGAAGAGGAGACTGGTCCGGGTGAAGATCAGTCATCAAGAGCAAGAGGGGCCCGGACTGTCACCAAACCTGAAGGCGGGACAAGCAGTAACCAACGAAGTGTTTCAGCAGTGCTTCAAAGAGTTTAGTGATGAGATGACAGACAATGCAGTGACAATTAAGCCTAATTAGAACATAGCTGCCCCAATCTCTCCAAGAGGTTAAGGTGGACAATGCAGAATTGGGGGAAAGAACTGATGCAACGGAAAACACCATTCAGGAGCTGGCGGAAGACGCACGTAAAATAGATATTTTGGTAGACCAGCTGGCAACAGTCGCGCAAAATCTTGAGATCCAGAGGATCTTGAGAAGCGCTCAAACAGAGTGAACATCGGGGAAAAAGGGCTGTCTGAAAGTGGGGTAGACCGAGATCTATGAGTCACGATGCAGCAGGTCTTTGCCGACCTACTGGAGCTGGAGACGAGTGGGGAGGTTCCCCTGGATCCGATCCATTGTGTGGGCCCTAAAAGAGGGGAGCCAGGTGCCTGACCGAGAGATGCAGTAATGGCGCTTAAGCAATATGGACAAAAAGAGGCAATCTTGCAAGCTGCCAGGAAGGCAAACCCATTAAAGTTAATGGCACGGAAATACAGATGTACCAAGATCTAGCGCGGTCCACCTTGGTGAAGCGAAGACTGATGGGGCCGATGGTTACGGCTCTGTCCCGAGAGCAAGTAAGCTACAGATGGACGTTCCGCTTTGGCTTATTGTTTTCAAGGAAGGGTCGCGAGCACTGCATTACCACCTGCAAGGAGGGGCTCTGGATTTTGAATCCAGAGGAAGAAAACAAAACGCTGCAAAACCAGAGGCCAACAAGAGTCACCGTAGAGGAAGCTATGGGAATAGCGGAAAGTTCAAGACTCAACTTCCAAGAAGAGGACCTCAGTGGTCCGGACAAACTAAGGACAAAGTAACCTGCCAGGGAGAACAAGTAGGTTTACTGGGGTATGGGCTTTAAAGAGAGGTGGAGGCGCAGGGGCAAGGAAGATTTTGTCTGAGAGAACAAATGCCCATGGGATGGGGTGGTGGGGTAAGATGGAGGGTGGACGCCTGGGAAGGAAGGAGGGAGGGAGGGAATACCTAGGCCTTTGGAATCTGGGGGAGGGTGTCGGTCCTAGTAGACCCGCACAGTATATCTGCGGGTGGCAAGCAAGACACTGTTCCCATGACGGGTTACATGGGAGGGGGTGGAAGGGCTGAGTCTGACCGAGAGTCTGGGGGTGGGAGAAGGGGGAGGTGTTAGGGGGGGTAGGAGTAAGACAGGGGAGGGACAACAGCAATCATGGGAATTGATATGCCAAAGAGGTCATGGGGGTAAACACTGGTTCCAACTGTTGACAATGAATATTAGAGATCTGAATTCCTTAAAAAGACGCAAGGTGGATGGCTTCCTGAGACGGGGGAAACCAGATATGGTGACTTTCCAGGACACCCATATATGAAAGGCGGATAGACACAAATTAATTAGGGGGTAATCCCCGTATTTTACAAGCTAATACCCATGGAAAGACGGGAGGAGCCCTTATAGCGCAGAGGGAATTGGTAGGATTACAAATGGGTACAATAGAGGAGGCAGATATATTTTTGCTCATATCCACTGGGGGAAGAGTGTGTTACACAATAGCTACAATGTATGCACCTAAGAGCGGGACAGGATGGATTCCTGTGGGCGGCTTTGGCAAAGTTTAAATGTTTATTGGTGGGCCCAATAATATTGACGGGGTATTTTAACATTGTCTCGGACCCGCACACAGACAGTAGCGTCCAAAGGGACAGTGTGCAGAGGCTTGACTCAGCAATTGAAAACGTGCATGACCCGATTAGCTTTGATGGACTCCTGGAAGGAGACTCAAAAAGGGTCCAGGGGGTTTATGTTTTATTGTTATGTCCATAGATCTTTTTCAAGGATCGATTATATTTGGGTGCTGAATACAATATTGGGGCAAGTATGGGGAATGGAGTTGGGGCCCATAAATATTTCACATCACAGCCCTTTATCGATATGTTTACAACAAGAGAAGGGTGGATCTGGGCTATGGTGTTGGAAATAACCAGCTCAATTGCTCAAAGACCCAGTGATTCGGGACGAAATTCAATATAAAATTAAGGAGTTCTTTGATATAAATATAACCCAGGGAATACAGGAAAGGATGGTATGGGATGCCTTCAAGGTGACAGAGGGGAGTTTATAGCAAAGCATGCTCAGCGGGAAAGGCAATTTGCGTCATTTCAAGACTAGTTAGAAAAACAATTTATGGGGGTGATGGCTCCAATAGAAACTAATAGGGGGGGCGACTATTAGAAGGGAATATAGACATTAACAGACAATTATATCTTTTACAGACTGGCTGAAAAATAAAAAAAAAGAAACGCCATTATATATGAGAACAATATTATTTAAAGGCGAATAAAGCTGACCGTAGGCTGGGCAGCAGGTAAGAAATAAAGAGGCTGCAGGGCTAATCCTCCGGATACAAACAGCACCAGGTGCTGTTGGCTCCTCCTCCGATATAGCGCAGACTTTTACAAACTTTTACTCCACACTTAACTCTACGGATTCCCCCAGTGAGGAATCCCAGGAGGCTTATTAAGCTATGTCAGCTTGTCACAATCGATCAAGTGGAAAGGGAAATCTTGGAAGGGGAAATTGCCCCCGAGGAGGTGCGAGCAGCTATTATGTCTCTGCCAAAAAATAAAACTCTGAACCCGGCCGGATGGTTGCCCGGCAATGTTCAATAAAACATTGAGAAATACTGACTCCAGTGTTGGTCTCACTTTTTAACTCCTTTGAAGCTACAGGACGCACTACACAGACCATGGAGGCGGCAATAGTAGTGTTATTTCCCAAAACCAATACGGATAGAATGCATTGTGGGTTGTACCAGCCCATCGCCTTTATAAATGTAGACGGAAAAATATTCACAAAAATATTAGCGACAAGGCTAGAAAAGTTAATTCCAAAATTAGTCCAACCCGATCAATCAGGTTTCGTCCGGGGGAGGCAGAAATTTGCTAACGCGACCGGTATGCAGCTTGATAGAAAAGGTGAATAAAACGGGGATCCCTGGGGTGGTGCTGGCCCTTGATGCAGAAAAAGCGTTTAAGGTGGCGTGGTCCTTTTTGTTTCCGCACTATGGAGACCATGGAGTTTGGGGAAGAGATTTTTAAAATTGGTAAAGGCCATCATTCGCCAGTCGTACATTTGGCACCAAGCAGGGATGCCAGTTTCCCCCGGTATTATACACAATACACTTGGAGTCGCTATTTGCTCAGATCCGTGCCAGTGGGAACATCAGTGGCATCCCGTTTGGGGGAGAGGAGAATAAAGCGATGGCTTTCGCTGATGGCATGCTCCTTACAATGGCCGACCTGAATAGATCATTGCCAGCATTAACTTTAGCACTCAGGGAATTTGGCTTGGTGGCAGGCTTGAAAATCAAGGCTCACAAATCTGAAATGTATTTAACTGGGGGATCTACACTAATGGCAGGGACATTGGATGCAGGGCCATATACAAGGGAGATAATGGCTTCAAATATCTACAAGTGTGAATAGCAAATTCCCTGGATACCATCTATCAGGCCAATTATATTCTGTTGCTAGATGTGATAAAAAAAATGGTTAGATGAACGTGGGCCGCAATTTATATCATGGACTGGAAGAATAAATGTGGTCAAAATGATGCTACTTCCAAAAGGTATTATATTCTTTTCAGGCTCTCCCGTTGGTGGTGGTTCAAATTCTTTAAGGCTCTAAACAAGATGGTGGGATCTTTTATTTGGAGGGGTAAAAGACGAAGGGTTGCCTGGAAAACGTTAACAGCACCTGTTTGCAGGGGAGGCATGGGGGCCCCTAACTTTAACATTTACTATTTGAGTTCCGTGCTGCTGTTGAATTCAGGGTCCGGCCATAAATGACTGACTCCAGTGATCTGTTAACCTATTTACTTAAGTTCAGGTACATCAAATACAGTTCTAAGAGTCAGGTAAGTAAAAGGGGACATCGGACACCCACCGGCATCCTCACTCAGGGTTTACATCCTTGCAACTGAGAAACCTGGAACACACTCATAGATGAACATTCTAAGCCCTGCATTCTATCTCAAGATTCTAGTCACTTGCGCCAGATGCATGCAAAGTTAATCACAACACATCTTCCCCCCATAGGGATAACAACAACAGCAGTAAAATATGAGTGACAAGATCAATATTTCAGCCAAAAAATTAGTCCAGTAAAGTCCCAAATGAAAAACAAAAGATTAAAGAAAGCATTTCACAATAACCAAACACAACTCCAAAAAGTTTAGACCTTGTCACTACTTCAAAAACATTAATGTCCATCTGTGGAATAAAATTAAAAGTCACCTTTGGAGAGAACATATTAATCTATCTACATGGAACAGCTAATGATGAACACTTATCAACTTAGTAACTAATGAAGAAAGAATCAACACTCCTAACACTAATATCTCATCTCACTCCCTTCACACCACATCCACTGAAGCTACACCTCATTCACTTAGATCTAAAAATCCATGCACAGCACCACTCCCTACTTCTGCTACATCACCAGTTAGTTTACATTTTCATTGCCATATATATCACATTGTTCTAGCTGAATTTAAAACCACTGTTCTTGCAAAAGCTAAACACTATAACGTTGACATTGTACCTGAGTCAACAACCACCATTTCCCACACACATACCATATAGGCCAGTTGAGCATTGAAAATGGTAACCAAGTAAAAGAAACGCCCCATCAATGTTCAAAATTCAAGCCTACAGGGTGCATACTGATAATGTGCCTGTGGGAAAATGTAGGGTTAAAAAACCAGTTCCCAAAAACACGTTTTTTGACACTCATTCAACATCACACGTGTGTCGATGCAAAAACTAAATAGTGCACCGACTTTTAAGCTTTAATGTCCACCTGTGGAGAGAACATATTAATCTACCTACATGGAACAGCTAAACTTTTTTTTTAGCGTTAAACTCACAAACATCCATTTCGCTAAATGCATCCCTGATAAAGGCCACAACTTATAACTGTGGCCAGCTTGCACTCCATTCTCAAAACTTACTGCTACGGTCTCTTGCACTCCTGCTCAAAATTTAGATACTATGGACCTCTCATGACAGCTAATTCCTATCTTAATATAACGTAACTAAAATGGAAATTGCATGCTGCCAAAACGTTTTATCTCCACGTGAAATCGGCACTTTTAAACTTTAAAGTCACCTGTGGAAGAAAACTTGTTAGACACAACATTCTTACCAGCAATTATTGGCAATCATTGTACTGATTACACTGAACCCAGCAAACGCCACGTGGCAGGCCAATACCACCAAACTTCAAAACAGGGAGCCAGCCCCAACCCAAAATCAACCAACTTCAAACCCACAACACTCCACCAGAAATCCACTTGCATAAAGATTATAGCACTTAGCCTAACACACCCACTGAGAATAAGTTCTAGTCACATTGGCGCCACTGATAACACACCAAACTAGACACCATTGCCTCACACAACTCAACCTCACTACATGAGAGAACACCAATTGTACCCTATCACACACCCACTGAGATTAAGTCTGTCACATTGACACCACTGGGACCACACAACCTTGACACCAATTTGTCAAACAACTTGACTTAAACCATGAAGAGAGCACATAAATTGCACCCTTTGATCCAACACAATACTATGCAATCCACTCACACTTGCACACTGAAGACACACACAATTCTACTCCACAACACCCGGAACAACGAATTTAGTATAAACATGGTTAACAGTAAAACAAAAGCACCAGATAAGAGTACATAGTTTAAAATTGCAGGGTTGATCTTGGAGTGTACCTGTGGACATAAACGTTAGGTTAGGATACATTGTCATGCATATCTACTTTGAACATTGGATCATGCACATCAAACAACAAACCAGCCAGACTCTCACAAATGTCCGCACACATGTCTGACATATGCCAAATACAAAAGCACCACATAACCAGGAACTACCTAGTTCACCACAAAACTGTACTACCACACCCAGCTACTCGGGGACCACGTCCAACCAAGTTTTTGTCACAGCACAACAAAGGACCACTAGTCCCCAACCTTAGACAGTACCCTTCAGCCCCTGCAAAACTCACAAGTATGAGTCCCGCACCATGCTCTACACCACTCACATACCAAAATGACGAATTGTGCATTAAAAATGCTTTAAAATAACAACATTGCATCACGATACCATACTTTAAGCCTGCAGAGTCTTAATGGTAAGATCCTGTGGGGAAATGCATGGTTAAGTTACTCAAACACATGTACTGAACTTCTTTAGCGAATTTCACCCATATGGCAATAGCATGACTCACCAAATTTGAAGTGTGGCCCAATCACAATGAACACTAGAACCGTCCACCAGATGGTGATAAACCATACATCACCCTCCTGGTTGGTTCCTTGAGGTTCCCAAAACAGACATCCAACCACCAATTAAGAAAACATCAATAGGCCTCATCATCACAGATATGCATTACTGGATGTTAACGCCAAACATCAATAGTGCAACAACAATTCCATCAAAATTAAATTGTGGACCCCCTTTCCATGAAACGTATCCCTTGGCATCTGCAGCAAAAATCTCCAGGAACGGAAATCACTACCCCCAACCGTCATTCTTGTGGAAATGCAGTACCAATACGGAACACAAGGCACTGACTTAAACTTTCCCCAATACCTTCACTGGCTTCCTCAGCATTGCTAGCCACAACAGCTAGTGCTCCACAGCATTCCTCTCTTCCGGCTCCTTTTTTGCCCTAACAAAACAGCATCATCTGGCCCAGCAAGGTGCTTCGAGCCTCGGAATGAATCATCATAGAACAGAACCTAATCACATGCAGATGCCACGTCATGACTCTACACGTAACCTGGGTTCATTTTTCTTTTCCTTTGCAGATCCTCACTTCACTGTTCCAAAGAAGCAAGCACTGACACTAGTGTTGCCTTCGCTCCCCTGTAGTCATCGCCATCACCCACTGTATTCTGAATGACATCATTCAGGCTGAGACACCCATGAGAGCGGAGCTCCCAGCTCCAACAAACTTTTCTGGAACACGCCCAACTCATAGCCATGGACTTCCGCCAGCCCCTTCTGTAATCCAGCCATATAACAAAGATACTTCCATTGCACCTTTCTCCCATCAACCGCCACAATGTTCATCTACGTGACTCCCTGACACAGCATTTTCTCATTTAAACTTTAACCAAGTCACTTTAATTTTCAGCTCCTCACTGCGCCTGTAGTGCTACACTGAGCTCCAGTCCACTGCAGCTCCTCAAAGCTCCCTGTAGCGCTTCCTTGAGACTCCAGCCTCTGCCATTCCTAACCAATGGACCACTTGACTTTCCACTGGCACTTTTAAGCAGCTCCCTTGGACCTCCTGTCCAATTACTTTTACTCTGCAACGCCGCTTGACAGCCTCCTGCAGTGCCTCACTGCTGCACATCACGTAGGGGCTCACTTGCCCTTACTAAAGCGCCTCATTACTTCAGCAAAGCACTAACTTCAGCAAAGCGCCACCTCACATCTGCAGCACCTCTTCACATTTGCAGCGCCTCACTGCCCCTACAGCACCTCATTGCACATAACAGCGCTCCTCTGCAGCACCTCTTAACAGCCATGGCTGCTCTCTGATTCCAGTGCCTTTGCAGCGCCCCTGTCTGGGCCTTTGTTGCACCTCTGCCTCTGTAGCACCTCTGTCTGGGCCACACTTGGCCTCACTGCGCCTCACAGCCATCCAGTGCTGTTACCTGAGAGAGGATCACTTCTCTTAGGAGGGGAAGCGGGGGGGGGGCGGTGGGTGTCTCCCTTTCGTGCTGTCCTCCCACCACAGCCAGCTTCATCCTCGTCGCCAGTGTTGAATTCAGGGTCTGGCCATAAATTACTGACTCCAGTGAACTGTTAACTTATTTACTTAAGTTCAGGTACATCAAATACAGTTCTTAGAGTCAGGCAAGTAAAAGGGGACATAGGACACCCACCGGCATCCTCTCTCAGGGCTTACATCCTTGCAACTGAGAAACCTGAAACACACTCAAACATTCTAAGCCCTGCATTCTATCTCAAGATTCTAGTCACTTGCACCAGATGCATGCAAAGTTAATCACAACAGCTGCCCAAAGGCTGATAGACCAACTAACATGTATATGAGCAAAATGACGGCCCTGGTGGGTGACAAAGGTGATGAGTTGGTGCGGCGGGTGGGTATTTTGTCAATCCCATCTCTGTTTGTGCCCCTGTTTCATAATCCTCAATTCAAGCCATGGGAAGACTGGAGCATTTAAATGCTGGAAAAGGGCGGGCTGTCAGAAGATGGGAGACATGGTACAGGGCCAACAGATTAGCACATTCCAACAATGTAAACAACTTTTTGACCTAGGAGAGGAGGAAAGTCTTCGGTAGACTCAATTCCAACATTAGCTATCGGCTTCAGGGAACAAACTCTGCGACGCAGGGAGCGTACTCCCTTTGAAAAATATTGGATTACTAACTCAGGGGATCGCCCATATGGTGGGAACACTACAGATTAATCTCCGACTGCGTCCACCCTGCAATGGGGGTATATGAAGCAATGGGAAAAATCTCTGGGTAATCCGATGTCTGACGAAGAATGGCACGAGGTGTGACAGGGCATTCCAAAACCTTTGAGGGGACTCCAGATCCAGAAGATGTGGACTAAAGTTAATGGTAAAGGTTACTTGTACCGTGCACTATCACCACCGGAGTGGTCCCCTGGCGGATCTGAAAAAGGACAGTGTGAAACAGGGAGGCTGTGGGAGCGGTTAGTAGGGTTCAGTGGGAATAGGAAAGTGAGATATGATGTTCTGTTGGCTGCTTCAGTTCGGTTTGCACCGTTCGCTGATCTTAGGTGCGATTTTCGAGTCTGAGCGATTCCCATGTGCTGTTGTGCATGGTTATGTATTTGTATGTTGTTGCAGTGTGTTGAAGTACGTGTGGTTTGCTGTGCAGAGATGTGGTCATCTGAGTTTCTGTAGGAGAAGAATTTGCGGAAAAATGAAGTTTTAGTATTGGGTTAGCAGGTTTTTTTTCCTTACTTTGGTTTCTGTGGTCGGCATCTAAGACCATCCTGTGTGCTTTGGTATCCTAGTCGTCAGGTATGTTGCGGTGTGGTAATTATCTTCTGTAAAAGTCTAGAGGTATGTGGATGTTAGGGAGATTTCTCATAAGGAACAAGTTACTTACCTGTAACTGTTGTTCTCCAGCATGGGTCTGGCATGGATTCACATGCTCATGAATATTCCCCGTCGTCAGGCTGGGAATCCTCGGTAAAGAAAAAACCAGTATCAGTTTCGTTTCTGATCTGTCTTTCGTAGTAATAACCAATCACTGGTCTCTGCGTCATACTGACCACAGCCAATGACTGCCCTCTACCTAAGCACCGCCTCTGGCAGCCATCTTCAGATTTGGAAGCACGTGAAGTGGCAGTATGACCAAGTGAAGAGCCGCAGAGGGGTAGGCGGGAGGGTTCGCATGTGAATCCATGCCAGACCCATGCTGGAGAACAACAGTTACAGGTAAGTAACTTGTTCCTTCTCCAGCATGGGGTCTGGCATGGATTCACATGCTCATGAATAAAGAATACATAGCAGTACACGCATGCACAACCACGGGAGGTGGCAAAGGCTCAACATTAAGCATTACATCAAACTCAACATTAAGCATCTTACCTCCTCACCAGGCTCACCTCAGGCGAACAGGTTGCGCAGCACTGCTTGGCCGACCCTGGACTCCTCCCTGGAATCCCGGTCGACGCAGTAGAATTTCGTGAAGGTGTGCGTCGACCTCCACGTAGTAGCCCTGCATATGTCCAGCAGGGGCACACCAGAAAGGAACGCCGTGGTAGCTGCGATCGCTCTGGTGGAATGGGCTCTCGGACGGCCAGGCAGCGGTCGGTTTGCCAACCGATGACAGTACATGATACAGCCGGAGAGCCATCTGGAAATGGAAGCCTTCGAGAGAGCCTTCCCCTGATTGACAGGTCCAAAGTTCACAAAGAGTTGTGACGTCTTCCGAAACACTTCGTGCGGTCCACGTAGAACTTCAGCGCTCTAGCCACATCCAGCGAGTGCAAAGTCCTCTCAGCCGGCGACGAAGGCGACGGGAAGAACACAGGCAACACCAAGGGTTCGTTGAGATGGAAGTCCGACGGTACCTTGGGCATGAAGGAGGGGTGCGTCCTGAGCACTACCCTCGTGTCGTGAAAAGTCAAGTACGGGGCCTTGCAGGAAAGGGCCTGGATCTCTCCCACCCGTCGTGCGGAGGTGATGGCCACAAGAAACGCTGTTTTCCACGACAGAAACTTCAACGGGGCCAAGTGCAGAGGCTCGAACGGAGGTCCCATGAGCTTGGTCAGCACCACGTTGAGCTCCCACGCCGGGGCCGGAGCCTTCACCGGCGGGAACGATCTGAACAGTCCCTTCATGAACTCTTTCACCAGACGATGAGACCACAAGGACGTCCGGCCCGTGGTTCTGGTGTATCGGGAGATCGCAGCAAGATGAATCTTGATGGACGCGTGTGCCAGTCCAGCTTTGGCCAGCGTCAGCAGGTACGGCAGTACCTGGGGAGCCGTAATCCGTAGAGGGTTAATCTTCTGTGCGTGGCACCAGACAGAGAACCTCTTCCATTTGTGTCCGTAGCATTTAAGAGTCGAGGACGCCCTGGCCTTTGCAAGAACCTCTCTGCAGTCGGCCGGTATGTCGTATCCTCCAAACTCTAGCGCTGCAGGAGCCAGGCCTGCAAGTTCAGCGATTTCGGGTCGTGGTGGAGGATAGCGCCTCCTTCCCTGGAGAGTAGATCCGCGTCCACCGGCAGCTTGATTGGCGGGGACGCTGACAAGTCCAGAAGGTCCGGGAACCATATCTGCCTCGGCCACGCAGGTGCGACGAGGATCATCCTGCACCGTGACCTCTTGAGCTGGTTGACGAGCCGGATTAGCAGTGGCAAAGGAGGGAACGCGTAGAGGAACAGGCCATCCCAGGGGAACGAGAAAGCATCGCCCATGCTCCTCGCCTGGGGAAACCTGCTGGCGAACCTCCGGCACTTGGAGTTCGTCGCCGTCGCGAACAGGTCGATCTGGGGTGTGCCCCACCGTCGGAAGAGGCGATCCACTAGATCCTGCCATAGTTCCCACTCGTGGCACGAGCGCAGCTCCCTGCTGAGTGAGTCGGCGATGGTGTTTTTTATCCCTGCCAGATGAAACGGCACCAGAAACCTCCTTTGGGCGACGGCCCAATGTCACAGGTCCTGCGCCTCCTTGGACAGTGCTAGGGACCTGGTTCCGCCCAGTTTCCTGATGTAAAACATGGTGGTGGTGTTGTCGGTGAAGATCCTCACCACCTTGCCCTTGAGGGACGGAAGGAAGGACCCGAGGGCCCAGAACACTGCACGGAGCTCCAGGACGTTGATATGGAGGGACTTCCCCGTCAGGAGCCAAAGGCCTCTCGCGTGCAGATTTTCGGTGTGCGCTCCCCACCCTTCCAGGGAGGCATCCGTGGTCACTGTCTCCTGGTGGTCTGGGGTCTGGAAGTCCATGCCCGCCGTCAGATGCGCGCGGATGCCCCACCACCGGACCACTCGGCGGAAACTCTCGTCGAGTGTGATCCTCTCCTCGAAGCCGCCCGTCGTTTGGATCCAGCGCGCGTCCAGGAACTCCTGCAACGGGCGCATCCGGAGCCTGCACATGGGAATGAGGTAGATGCAAGAAGACATCATTCCGAGGAGGGACTTGATGGACCTCACCTTGGCCGCGTCGGAAACCAACATCCGCTGTACCTTGCCCAGGATGGACCTGGTCCTTTCCTCCGACGGGGAGGCCAGAAGGGACACTGTGTCGAGCTTCGCTCCCAGAAACAGTGCGTTTTGCGCGGGTACCAGGTGGGACTTGGCGTAGTTCACGGAGAATCCCAGGTCCGTGAGAAGTTGGACGGTCCTTGCCGTGTGATCCACGGCGAGCTCCCTCGTCTTGGCTCGGATGAGCCAGTCTTCCAGGTAGGGGTAGACGTGGATCCCCTCGCGGCGCAGCTGCGCCGCCACCGGTGCAAGGCACTTGGTGAATACCCTAGGTGCCGACCGTAGTCCGAAGGGGAGGGCTTTGAACTGGTAGTGACGCCCTTGGACCACAAACCTGAGGAATTTTCGGTGCCCTTTTAGGATGGGAATATGGAAGTAGGCATCCTCCAAATCCAACGACGACAGGAAGTCTCCTTCCTCCAGCTGACCCAGGACGTGCTGGAGGGTGACCATCCGGAACTTTTGCGCCTTGATGAACTTGTTCAGACGTCGCAGGTCCAGGATGGGGCGCCATCCCCCCGTCTTCTTCACGAGGAAGTATCTCGAGTAAACTCCGGAGCCCCGAAGCCTCTTTGGGACGAGTTAGATGGCGCCCTTCTTGAGCATCGCCTTTACCTCCAGGAGAAGTTGAGGGACGTGAAGTTCTTTCCTGGCCACGGGGGGGACGCGCGGACACCTTCTTTGAAACTCGAGCGCGTGGCCCCGGGCCAAGGCGTCCAGCACCCAACGGTCGGTGGAGATGGACTCCCACACGCTGACGAAGCTCGCCAGCCGGCCTCCCACCGGGGTGCTTCGGTGGGGGCCCGACCCCACGGCCGGTTCAATCCTGCTTCGACGAGGCTTTGCCGCCTTGACCTCCTTGGCGACGACGGCGGGGTCCGCCAGACTTGTCTCGTCCTCTGTAGGCCTCCTGAGCCGACGAGCGGGCCGCTTGACGGTAGGTGGAGAAACCGCCGCCGGAACTTTTGGAGGCGCCCTTGCCTCCGCTGCTCCGAAAGGGCGTCCGTCGTTGTTGCAGAACTCCAAGGGCCCGGGCCGTCTCGGTGTCCGCTTTAATGGCCTGAAGGGAATCGTCCACTGTTTTCCCAAACAGGTTGTTCCCATCGAAGGGCATGTCCAGGACTCTGGTCTGAACGTCTTGACGGAAGTCCGTAGCCTTGAGCCATCCACGCCGCCTAAGGCAAACGCCGTTGCCCAACTGGCGGAACCCAGTGTCGGCGATGTCCGTCGCAACGGTAATGGCGTGGTCCGAAGCCACCTCACCTTCCTGCAGGATCTCCAGGGCCTCTGCCCTCTTGTCGTCCGGCAAGAAGTCCAGCAGGGGAGCCAGTTTGTACCAGAGCTCCCTGTCGTAGCGGGCCACGATAGCCAAGGCGTTGGCCGCTTTAATCGTCGTCGCCGCAGACGAGATGACTCTGCGTCCCATAGCGTCCAATTTCTTTCCCTCGCCGTCCGGTGGGGAAGTCGATGTGGAGCCGCGGAGACGACGGAGTCTGGGGTGGGCTGCGCCCGGAGGCACAGGGGGGCCGTGTCCGGGACCCGGTACTTCTTCTCGTACCGGTCTCTTCTAGCTGGCGTCGTGGAAGGGTTCTTGAGGAGGGTGAGGCCCTCATCCCAAATGTCGTCCAATAGAGGCACTGAGAGGACCGTCTTCCTCTTGGCCTCGCGCCGCTGATGAAGGAAGCCTTCCTTCTTCTCCTCAGGGCAGAGTTGGAAAATCTCGGATGCCCTGGTGATCATGGAGTGGAACGATCCAATCTCATCGGGCGGAGAAGCCCTGGTGGGAGGCGACGACGGTACATCCTCGTCGTATACCTCGTCGTCCGTACCAGTCGCTGCCGTGTCAGTCCCCGCATCATCCCCTCGGGTGGACGGGGAGGAGGGCTGGAAGGGGCGCGACGGCTGAAAAGGAGGCGGAGGGTGGATCCTTCTTTTCTTGGTAGGGGGAACACCAGAAGGTCCCGGTTCTGGGTCCCCCGACGGGAGAGGTTCCGTCGGCAACGGTAGTCTCGTCCTTAACTCTGAGCATAAGGACTGTATAGCCAACAAAATGGCCGCCGAGGATTCTCGCGGCGCTGGCAGAGGGGAATCCGACGGGCCATCAGGGGCCCCGTCGGTACCCTCGACGATGTCGTCGTCACCTGCGTCGGGATCCATCCCGACGGGTCGGTCTTCTTCCACGCCGAGGCCGTGGCTTAAGACTTCGACCAGCTCCTCCTCCGAGGTTGAGGCCGAATCTACGACGACGCCCTGCCCCCCCCTTTTTCTTCCCCACGGGGGATTTCACGGGGGTCCTATCGATGGGCACAAAAGAGGACTCCCTCCGAGGTGGCAGGGAGACTCTGAGCCCCGAGGTCGCCACCACTGGTGTAGCCTCCACAGGCTGAGCCAGGGCCGCCGCGACAGTTTCGATAGAGGGCTTGGCCGGATGGATTAAGGCCTTCACCACCTTAGGTGCGCTCACCGCCTTATCCTTGAGGGGGGGGGGACACTGCCTCGCTCCCCCTCCGAGCTCGACCGGGGCCTCTCCAGGAGCTTCGCCGGGTGCTCGGCCTTCCTCTTACCCGACCCAGAGCGTTGGCTCGTGGTTGATGGTGCCGGGGAGGGTGCGCCCTGCCTGGCACCCGTAGAGCCCGACCGTTCGGCGCTCCCGGTGCCAGCGGACTCGCGGTGCTTGGCCTTATGTTGGACCCCCGTCGCCGGGGCGTCCTCAAAGGTCTTAGAAGACCGCTCGGCTTTCTTCCTCTTCTTCTCGCCGGACGGGCTCTTCCCTTCCAGCCAGTTGGCGAGACGTTGATGGCGGTCCTTCATGGTCCGCTCCGACATGTTGCCGCAAAACGCACAGTCCTTCTCCACGTGCGTCTTGTCCTCATGTAAGCAGTAGAGACAAAAGGAGTGTTCGTCCTCCTTAAAGACGTTCTGGAGCTGGCATCCAGGGCAGATCCTGAACAGCTTTCCGGGCGTCGAGCTTCCCTTCTCCTGGGCCATGTCCGGGCCTGAGAAACTTCTGGAGTCCTCCAAAAGCGTAGCTCGACGAAATCTGCACCCTTGAGGGGCGCAGACGAATCCGACACGGGTCCCCGTTGATCGGATGGAGAGTCGGTGGAGCTTGAGGCTCTTTTGACCAAAAAAATGAAGTTTTTGAGAAAAAACGTGAAAAAATAGCACTAACGCTCGAGAGCAATAGCACGAGGATCCCAACACATGAACGTGCGGTAAAAATCTGAAGATGGCTGCCAGAGGCGGTGCTTAGGTAGAGGGCAGTCATTGGCTGTGGTCAGTATGACGCAGAGACCAGTGATTGGTTATTACTACGAAAGACAGATCAGAAACGAAACTGATACTGGTTTTTTCTTTACCGAGGATTCCCAGCCTGACGACGGGGAATATTCATGAGCATGTGAATCCATGCCCGACCCCATGCTGGAGAAATGTGCCAATTCCTCCCACCTTAAGAGCCCCCAGCTCTTTTGCTAAACTTTGGGACCTTTTAATTCAATGAGTTTTCTGTTTCTTTTTGATTATGGAGTTTAAACAACTCCATAGGCTTCATCTTTTCATTTGTGGCACACAGCACCCTCAGTGTAGTGGCACAGGGAAACCTTTTCAGGCTTTTCCAAGGTTTAAATACCTTCTCTGGGATCAACGACTGTTTCCCAGAGTAAGTAAAGTGAAATTGACTTTACTAGTCTTTTTAAATTCCTAGACCCAGCACATCCCATCTTACAATAGAGTGCTGGAGGGGTTACTTAGTATCCCCTGTGTCTAGACACTCATGTAGCAGTCAAATGCTACCCTTTCCCCTCAAAATGGCTGGTGGCAGTGGTTTAACAACAAACTACCATGTGTTTTCCCAACCGCGAACATCGGTAGCGTTAAATCGCGGGAGCCATGTTTTTCAAGATGGCATCCGAGCCCCCTCTGTAAAAACAGGTCCCGGTCTTTTTTCGCCGGTTTTGTGGAAAGGTCCTTCTAGAGTTTGGCTCTGCGCACCAAACCAGGTTTGGTTCCTTTGTTCATTCGCCTTTGGCGGGCTTCAGGAGTGAAGACCGCCTCTGGTGCCCGAGTGTCTGGGGTGGGCTTGAAGTGAGGGAGGTGCCCGAAACTCCCTGTGCTTAGTCTCCTAGGAGACCCAAATGCACTCTGTGGTGATTGGCTGGCTGACTGTCCGGCAAGGACAGCCACCCTGCTGGGTGAGTGACAGCTAGGCTGGAATGAATGGGAGAGAACTGAACAAAAGGAGAGTCGTTTGGCTTCAAAGGCAGATTCGACCACTGGAACGAAAGAACCAAAGACGAACTTGAAGAGGACGGCTGCTGCAACTCCTGGACTGTTGGTTTGCCTGGTGAAGCCCTGCTGCAGGTCCGAATCGCTAAGTTCATGTCGACAGAGAAGCCTTGCAAGTACGACATCTCCCTTTGAATTGGTGGGACCAATCAACTCGCCACTAAAGCACATAGATACCATTCTCTGAGATGGTTGTATTTTCCTCAGAGTTCTGCAAGAAACCAAATAACCAGGGAGAGGGACACCAGCTTGTGTGCTTGACTACAGCTACCGGAATTGAAGATTTGCCAGTTGCCAGCTTCTTCACCTGTCCCAGTGCAGGTGTCCCTCAACGTTCTCCCTCTTGTCCTCATAACTGAGGTCCAGGAACAATGGGATCTGCAGGAACTGCCGGGAACAGAGGTCACCAGCTGCATCTTTTTCTTCACTTGTAAGGGTACTTTGCCTCTCGCAGTGAAAGTGCTTGAAACTTTCCCAACTCACAGGCCTAATCAGCTTGCGACCCAACATATGATTCTTCTTGCTACAAACTATTCCTAAGAACTTTTGCAGAGACTTTTCAGTTTATCTACCAGAACTGCTTTACCCTATCCAAGACTTTAGCCCATTGACTTTGGCCTAGCCTATTGAATTAAATGGTCTCTTCTGGTGAACTCAAAATATCTACACTGCCTAAGAATTAACTATTCTTTCTATGTTCTGATCACCTATGCCTTTTTGCTCCTCCCTCAAAGTATTCTGAATGCCTCAGAAACTTAAGAGTGTACAGTATGAAGTATATTTGCGTGCGATTATATTGCCTCCTCCTTATGAATGTTTCATAACTGAAAAATTAATAAGTATTTAACAAAGAAACCTTGAGTAGAAGTTTATCTGAAATACCTGTGATTGTAGACCTCTGTGTAACATCATTACAGCTCACATTCCCTCTTCAGATAAGCAAGGCTGCTTAATTCCACTAACAAAAACTGTGCAGTACAGACTTATACCAAAGGTTGGTTTTGCTTACACCTGTAGTCCTAGTTGTGTGTAGTGGTCCCAAAGGGTACTGCATACAAACTTTGCCTAACTGTGTACATGGGTCGTGGAGGTATTCATCCACCCCAACCCACCGTAGGGTTCGAGATGGTTAGGAAGGTTATGGGTCTCTCCCTTGACTTCTAGTGGGGGGTGGGGGGGCTGCCTAATGTGTTATTCCTCTGTAAACTTGCCAGTGTGTGTGTGCATGAGAGGGCCAAAGGGCAAAGAACAAGTTACTTCTTACCTTGTAACGTTCTTTCGACGGGATGTTCCTCCGACGTATTCCTCATCTTAGATATATCCTTCCAGCTCTGCTGGCCTCGGAAAATTTTTTCTCCAGAGGGCGCTGCGCGTCGACGTCCCTCGAGTCGATGTCCTTCGACAGCCGCCGTGTCGACGCTCGACGTCATCCTGCCTATAAAGGCCGCGCGCAGCGTCCGTTGCTCAGTTCCGTTTTGTAGCCCACAGTATTACTGTCTGGACTAGACTAATCACCCTGAAGGAGCGTAAGCTGCAACAACAAGGGAAGTAGAACTGCGGGGATGGATGGGAGGGTCGATGAGGAATACGGCGGAGGAACATCCCGTCGAAAGAACGTTACAAGGTAAGAAGTAACTTGTTCTTCGAAGGGATTGTGTCCTCCGACGTATTCCTCATCTTAGATAGGCTCCCATAGCAGTATTCTATATTCGGAGGAGGGAGTACTGACTTCACGCTGTCTTCTATTGATGAATAGAATGCAGTACAGCCCTTCCAAACCTAGTCTCTTGACTAGAGGAGGAATCCAGATTGTAAAAACGTGTAAAGGTATGGACAGACGACCATGTAGCGGCCGCACATATGTCTTTAATCGGCACGCCTCTTTTGAGGGCCGATGAAGCTGCAATACCTCTGGTCGAATGAGCCCTAAGGTTTGGAGGGGGCTCTTTCCCTGCCAGTTTATAACATTCCAGAATGGCTAGAATGATCCATCTGGAAATGGTCTGCTTAGTTATTGGTAACCCGAGCTTGTGACCTGCGTAACCTACAAACAGCTGGTCTGCCTGTCTTATCCTGGCTAGTCTACTAATGTAAAAACTTAAAACCCTCCTAGGGTCTAGTCTGTGTAACCTCTCTTCCTCTTTCCCCGGGTGAGGAGGAGGATAGAAAGATGGTAGGGTAATCTTCTGAGAGATATGGAATTCAGAAACTACCTTTGGGAGGAAATTAGGCTTCACTTGCAGGACAACTTTGTCTTTGTGAAAGATTGTATGAGGGGGTTTACAAGAAAGAGCTTGTAATTCGCTCACCCTTCTAGCAGATGTAAGTGCTATTAATAAAACAGTCTTAAGGGTAAGGAATCTTAACGAACAAGAATGGAGAGGTTCGAAAGGTGTACCCATCAGGAAAGTTAGTACTAAGTTTAAATCCCATAGGGGAACTTGGAATGGTCTTGGGGGATAAACATTGGTTAACCCCTTTAGAAACTGTATTACCAAGGGTAATTTGAAATAGGATGGTTCCTCCGCAGTACGCTTAAAGATAGATAGCGCTGCGAGATAGCCCTTAATGGTGCCAACTTGAAGGCCTGAATTTGCCAAATATAGTAGGAAGGACAAAACCATTGGTGTACCACATGAAAATGGGTCGATATTCTGTCCTCTACACCAGCTGCAAAATCTGTTCCAACGGCAGCGGTATAAAGACTTTGTTGCTGGCCTCCTTGCCGAAAGCAACACCTCCATATCATCATCAGGGAGGTCCCAATCCTTGTACCTCAGCAGTTCAGAAGCCAAGCGTGAAGGTTGAGGGTTTTGATGTCTGGATGGAGAACCTGACCTCCCTTCTGTGAGAGTAGGTTCTCTCTGAGCGGAAGTCGAATTGGAGGGCAGATGGACAAGTCTAAAAGGTCCGGGTACCACGTTCTCCTGGCCCAATCCGGGGCAATTAGGATCATGGTTCGCCGGAATCTTCTCAACCTCCTGATCATTTGAGGAATGACAGGGACCGGTGGGAACGCGTACAGAAGCGGAAACTCCAAGTCCACTATGAACGCGTCTCCCAGAGCTCCTCTCGGAGGAAATTCCCTTGAGCAGAACAGGTCGCATTTCCTGTTTAGGCTGGTGGCGAACAGATCTACCTGAGGGGTTCCCCAAAGGGCGAAGATCTCTTGAAGGACTTCCTGAGCTAGCTCCCACTCGTGGGAGACTGTGTTCTGCCTGCTCAGAGCGTCCGCTGTCAAGTTCTTCTCTCCGGCTAGGTGAACTGCCGATAGAGATTCCTTCTTGGATTGCCCAAAACCAGAGCTGCATCGCCTCTCTGCACAGGGGTAGTGATCCTACGCCTCCTCTTTTGTTGAGGTAATGCATGGCCACCGTGTTGTCCGTCATTATCAGGACGTTCTTCCCTTGTACAGCTGGCAGGAAAGCCTTCAACGCAAGTCTGATGGCTCTCAGCTCTAACAGGTTGATGTGTAGTCTGGACTCCGATGGAGACCAACGACCGCTGATGGTCAAGTCGTTGGCGTGGGCTCCCCACCCCGTGAGTGAGGCATCCGTGACTACTGTTATCTCCGGCCAGGGTTGCCAAAACTGTTCTCCTTTCAGAATGTTCTCCTGACAGGCCCACCACTGAAGGTCTCGAGCCACCCTGCCGGGAACCTGAAGAAGATCTGTCATTCTCCCTGAGAATTGTGACCACTGAGTCCTCAGTGCCCACTGGAGGGATCTCATTCTCAGGCGAGCCTCTGGCACAAGGAAAATGCAGGATGCCATGAGGCCTAGCAACCTCAAAAAGTCGAAGGCTGGGAGACGTTGGGCATGTTGGAACTTGGTAACCATCTGTAGAATATCTTGAGCCCTCACCTCTGGTGGCGAGGCTTTTCCCAGGGAAGTATCCAGGATCGCTCCTATGAACTGGAGTCTCTGCAATGGTATCATTTGAGACTTCTTTAAATTGAGGGAGAAGCCCAGTTTGTGAACGGAGTAGCACACGTGATTTAGCTGGATCTGAGCTTGCTCCGGAGAAACAGCCCTGATCAGCCAATCGTCCAGGTAGGGGTAGACGTGAATACCTTCCCTCCTTAGACTTGCAGCCACTACCGACATTAACTTGGTGAAGACCCTCGGGGAGGAGGTCAGCCCAAATGGCAGTACTCGAAATTGATAGTGAGAGTTGCCAATTGCGAACCTCAGGTATTTCCTGTGTTTGAGATGGATAGGCACATGGAAATAAGCGTCCTGAAGGTCCAGAGATACCAACCAGTCCTGAAACTGAAGGGCCTGGAGGATCTGAGAAAGAGTGACCATCTTGAATTTGTCTTTCCTGAGGAATTTGTTCAATTCTCGCAAGTCCAAGATGGGTCTCAGTCCTCCGTCTTTCTTCGGAATGAGAAAGTAAGGGGAGTACCAGCCCTTGTTCCTCTCCGCTACAGGTACCGGTTCTATGGCACCTTTCTCTAGCAGGTCCAAAATTTCCTGCAAGAGGAGCGGATCTGGAGCTTTCTGAGAGCTGATCCCCGGTGGATGACTCTGAGGTATACGTAGGAAAGGCAGGCAGTAACCTTGGGCGACTGTTTCCAATGCCCAAGCATCTGACGTGATAGCCTGCCATACCGTCAGATGTTGAGTCAACCTGCCTCCTACAGGTGTCCTGTGAGGGGAGTCCTCAGAGTGGTTTTGGGGCGGCTGATGCAGATGCCGATGGTAAAGAGGCACCTGCTGTTGCTGCGGCTTTAGAATATCTACCCCGTCCACCTCGGTTAGTTCTTCTTTGACCCCTTTGAGCCGGTCGTCCTCTACCGCTTCCGAATGCGGAGTAGAAGCGAAAGGACTTGCCCCTCGCAGAGGTTCCTGTGGGACGAAAAGGAGTCTGACGGATTGCAGCTCCTAGGGATTTTGCTGCTGCTTTTGAAGTTTGCAGTTTCTCTAAACTGTCATCCGCCTTTTCCCCGAACAAAGAAGAGCCATCAAATGGCATGTTCAAGAGCCTGGCTTGCACATCTGGGGCAAAACCCGACTTTCTCAACCAAGCGAACCTCCTGGTTGATGTACTTGCCGCCATTGCTCTGCTGATACTGTCAGCCGAATCAATGCCCGTCTGGAGGGATTCGCACATAGCGTCTTTACCGTCCTGTATAATATTCAGGAACGCATCCCTTTCTTCTCCCTCCGGGATGCAGTCAGCCGCTGTAGAAGCACACTCCCAAAGTGTATGGCTGAACCTAGCAAGGGTGCAAGTAGCATTAACAGACTTTAACGCCATGCTACATGCTGAAAAGACTTTCTTTGCCATAGCATCATATTTTTTATCGTCCCTGTCCTTTGGGACTGTAGGATAAGCCGTCTTGACATCGGTAGAGGATGCTGCTTGTACCACCAGACTTTCTGGGGATGGATGTTTAGACAAGAACTCTGGGTCTGTGGAAGATACCCTGTACTTTGCAGACAGTTTATTTACTGCTGGTATTACATCTGGGGTTTCCCAGTTTGTCATGATCTTTCTCTGAAGAGCTTTATGAAAGGGCACCACTGGATCCTCTTGTGGGCCTTTGTCAAGAATATCCGTGAGGTCATCTTGCTGGAAAGATTGTGAAGGTGTAGACCACCCCATGAACTCTGTAATCCTGGCCATTAAGGCTCTGTAGGGGGTTTCAGCATGCTCCCCCGGGTCTGGCTTAGCAAAATCCACCTCAGGGGAAGTGTCTAACCCACTTGCCTCATGTAAAGAATCATGAAGATCCTTTAATCTGCGCTCTTCAGAGGAAAATTCCTCTCTAACTGGGGTTACAGGTCCCTGTAACTCAAATGTGTCTTGTTCAGACAAATCACCCTCTTCTAAAATTGAGGATATGGTTCTCAATTGTTCTGAACTCATAAAGGGAGTAAATCCCATTTCCAAGGCAGAGGGTGCCGAACTTGTCATCATTGGCCTCGAAAACGTCGATGTCGTCGACGCCGAAGGCTTCGAGCGTGGCGTCGAAAACAGAGGTGGAGGCCTCGAGGACCTCGACAGAATTGGAATTCTACTCGACAATATCGACGCCGAGGGCCTGGGGATCGTCACTGGATGTGTGGTCACCGTGACTTTTCTCGGCGTCGACGCCGGTGTCGAGGCCGGCGTCGAGTCGACAGACCCGTGTGTCGACGGTCCCTTCGACAACGGCGTCGAAGACATCGACCTCGACGGAACCTTCGTCGACGGCGTCGACGGAACCTTCGAGGAAGGTTTGGAGGTCAGTCCTACTCGAGGGTTCGAGACGCGCTCGAGAGGTTTCTTTCGCCGGGTACTGCGACTCGCGGCGTTTTTGACCGTCGGGTCTTTCGACCAGAGCATCGCTCTCGGCAGTCTTCGAGGGGGTCAAGGCCGCTTTCTCGAAGACGCTCATCATATTTTTTCTGAATTCCTCCCATTCAGCCCGGGAACTATGTTTCGTGGGGCAAGGGATTCTTTTTGGCGAAACAGAGGAAGAGGAAGACGGAGAAGGGGATCTTCGACGTCTCCTCTTCGAGTGCTTCGATCTCGAGGAGTGATGAGACCCACTCCGTGACCTGGAGCGCGCATGGTGACGAGGAGACGAATGTCTCGACTTCGTCGACAAAGAAGAAGCTTTAAAAGTCTTACCTTTCTCCAGCTTCCCTCTACGCTCCTTCAGGGCCTTAGCTGTCATGGACATACAGTCCTCGCACTCCGAACAATGGTGTTCAGCTCCCAAGCACCACAGACAATTTCTGTGAGGATCGGTCAACGACATCTTTTTCCCACAATCTCGACATTTTTTGAAGCTGGATCGAGGAGTTGTCGGTTCCGACGAGGAAGCCATCGAGTACGGATCGAATAACTCGAGGTAAATAGGATTATCTGACTAAGAACTGAGCAACGGTATTCCGAGGCACCGAGTAGCGCGGAAAAACGGAACTGAGCAACGGACGCTGCGCGCGGCCTTTATAAGCAGGATGACGTCGAGCGTCGATACGGCGGCTGTCGAAGGACATCGACTCGAGGGACGTCGACGCGCAGCGCCCTCTGGAGAAAAAATTTTCCGAGGCCAGCAGAGCTGGAAGGATATATCTAAGATGAGGAATACGTCGGAGGACACAATCCCTTCGAAATGTTCTCCCAACAGTTGGGGATGGTTAGGCAATGGATTGTAGGTCCTCACTGGGCTGTTTCTGCCAGAATCTGATTCCTACTCGCTCCCTTCTGATTCTGGGGTGAAGAGTTTAGTATTTTTCTGAATTCCAGATGACCCCTTGTATTGCATATGTTTTCTGGGAGGTAATTCCATGTTTTAGGAGCCAGGTGTGAGAAAGATGCTCCTTCGAATTTTCTTTAATTGTATGGTTTTGGTTCTAGGCGATTGTCATAGCTTGATCAGAGTTATTTTCTTCTTTAGGAACTCTGCTTATCGGCCGTGGATTGCTGTGTTTTGAACCTTATTTGACGTTTTATCGGTAGCCATTGTAGTATTTTCAGTGCTGGGCTAATGTGTTCTCTTCGTGGTACTTTGAGCAGGAGTCTGGCTGCTGTGTTTTGGATACGCTGAAGTTTCTTTAATAGGCCTTCTGGCATTCCTAGGTATAGGCTGTTGGCGTAGTCTACTCTGGGCATGAGTGCGATGCTGAGTGTTTTGTGGGTGAAGGAGAGGAATGGTAGGATCCTTTTTATTCTGTGCAGGACGACGAAGCATTTCTTGTTTATAGCATTCGCTCGCTGTCCATCACGACTTTGAGGTTCTTTACTGTTGTTGATGGTGTCAGTGCCGTTCCTAATTCTGTTGGCCATGGGATGTAGGGGCTGTTTTTGGATAGAACCATTATTTCTGTTTTGCCAAGGTTGAGTTTTAGGTTGTGTTCATCCAGCCGTAGAGTTGTTGTAGGCATTCTTGCAGATTTGTGTTTTCTTCGCATGTGTTTTGTACTTTGTAGGTCTGTGTGTCATCAGCATAGTTGTAGCATGTGAGGCCATATCTTTTAATGAGCTTCATTAGTGGAGCCAGGCATTTGTTGAAGAGCAGCGGATGGGGAGGATCCTAGTGGTACTCTACAGGTGGATTCCCTTGGGGTGGATTTGAAGGGTATGATCCTGACGGTTTCTGTTAGGAAAGATTCAATCCAGCGTAAGGCTAGGTCTGTGATTCCAATTTCTTCATATCACCTGATGAGGATGTCATGATTGACTGTCAAATGCTGCTGAGAGATCCAGAAGTATTAGAGCTGCGCTTGTGTCTGAGTCTGCATTAGCCTTCAGGTCGTCCCATATTGAGAGAAGTGCTGTTTCTGGTCCTCATCGGTCTGAAGCCTACTTGTGCCTGGATCAGCAGAAGGTGTTCTTCTATGTAATCTTGTATAGTTTTATATATACGTAGGTTTCAAGCAGTTCCGCTGGATAGGATTTCTGAGATGGGTCTGTAGTTGTCGAGGTTTTCCACGCTGCTGGATGTGTTGAGGAGCCAATTCATGTATGCTGATTTGAAAGATCGCAGTACTTTCCCTGTTGATATTGAAAGGTTGAAAAGGTTTCTGTAGTGTTCCATGGGTGCTCCTTGTGTGAGAATTGATGCATGTCTGCGGGGCAGGGATCCATGGGGAAGCCGGCTTTGTTGCGGGTTCTTACCAGCTTGCTGATAAATCGGGGAATGTTCTGTAGTTTGATATGACAATCCTCGGCTGGCAAGGTGGGTTGCGTGTTGTGGTAGATTGGTACTGATTTTGTCCTTGAAGTGATCGGCAAGGTTGTTGCATAGTTTCAATGAGGGCATGGGTGTGTTGTTGCAGCCAGGGGAGTTTCTCATTTAGTTTATGATGTTAAACAGTTGAGTGTTGGCAGCTTTGGAGATTTGGTTGTAGAATTTTTTTTGGGTCTTGTGGATTTCCTTTTTGTAAGAGTGGATTTGTCATTGGAATTTTAATTTTTTTATGCCTAGTTGCATTTTTTCCTTCACTCTAGTTCAAGCGTCTTGTTTTGTCTTTTCATGTCGCCGAGAAGCGGGTTAAACCATTTTGCTGTTGCTCTTTTGCATGATGGGGTGAAAGGTTTTTCCTTGGAGAGGTCGATTGTTTCGGCTATCTACTTGTGCAGCAGTTATATTTTTTTGTTGAGGTCTGCTTCATCCAGAGCAGTTGTCAGTGGTTTAGTGACTTCCAGTTCTATTAGGTTGCTAGCTTTGATGGTCCTCCAGTTTCATTTCATGATGGTGGTCAGTTTGTCCGGTTGTTTGGCTGTTGTCCTGGGTAGCGTAATTACTAAAGGGATGATGAGGTGGTCACTCCAGAGGATCTGTATTGTTGGTGCTGTGGTGATTAGGTTTTTGTTGGCGAAGATTGCGTCTAGTGTATGACCCGCTGTGCAAGTTGCTCCTTTGACTACCTGATATAGTTTTATTGTCTTCAATTGTTTTGGTAGTGATTTTTGTGATTTTAGCGGTTTCTTCTTCAAACCAGATGTTGAAGTCTCCCAGGATTATCAGGTGTTCCTGCTCGATGGCTAGGTTGGTAAAGGCTTCTGTGAGGGCGTCCATGAAGGTGGCATCATATGTCTGTGGTCTGTAAACTAGAACATATTTGAGGTTTGTTTTGGGGTTTGCGGTTAGGTCAATGATTAGGCATTTGCAGTTTGATGCTTAGTGGTTCATCCATTTAAATTTCCAGGTGTTCCTTGTAAGCTACTGCCAGTCCTCCTCCTCTTGTTTTTTACGTTTGCCTGTGAGCACTTGAAGTTGTTAGGGAGGCCGTTGTGGAGTGTGATTTTGTAGTTTTTATCTGGCCAAGTTTTGGGTATGAATAGGATGTCCCTGTCGCACAGGAGGTAAAAATCTGTGGCATGTTTGGACATTGATCTTGCATCGATTAGGTTCCAATTGATCTTTGAGTGTTATGTTTATTTGTGTCTGTTTTGTCTGGCAATAGTTCTGTTGGGTTGCTCCTGTTTTGCTTACACAAATTGATTGGGGCTCCATGGGCTCAGCTTCGTTGTTGAACCGTTCTGTTAGATTGATAGCGGTCTTTGAGAAATCTTTTACTTCTATATTTTGATGTAGTTGTTGACGCTGCCCTTGTATTTTTGTGATATATGGAGTGAGGGCGTCCATTTCATTCCTTTCTCTTCTCATATCTTCTCTCATTTTCCTGTGCGGTTCCAATAGGTTTTCTGTCTGCCTAGAACTGCCAGTGGCATTGGGGTGTTGCAGTGTGGAGGCAGTTGTGAGGTAAAGTGTTTGATATAGGGATTTTTCTCTACTCACAACTTTTGTTCCGGGTCGTGGTGTTTGTAGGGGTGTGCTTTAGTCATGGCAGTTTCTACTGGAAGAGGGGGCAGCTGCATTGGAATTGCTCCTTGTTCCATGTTCCGTTGGTGGTGTCCTGTTCTGTGTCAGGGTATCTTGTGGCCCTAGGTGGTCACAGGGCTTGGATTGATATTTTTCTTTTTTCCTTTGTGGTTAAGGGTACAGGGGCTGTAGCCCACCTGTAGGATCTCTTGTGGTGTGGATGGGAATAGTTTCTTACCTGTAACTCCATTTCTCCAGCATTGGTATCTTTCATGGATTCACATGCTTAGGATATTCCCCGTCGACAGACTGGGAACCCTCAGTAAGCTTATAAATCCTTTTCCCGTAGGAAAACGTTCAACACTTTTGTGTCCCATCTATGTCATTTTGGGCCGCGCGCGCACGCCCCACTATGACGAAGTGGTATAAATGCCCCGCCCCCGCGGCTCCCTTCAGATTTCGACCCCTCCAAAGTGGAACGGGGTGAATCAAAAACTATAAGATGATTGCATTTTGGGGAGGCCGGAGGGCGCATGTGAATCCATGAAAGATACCAATGCTGGAGAAATTGAGTTACAGGTAAGTAACTATTCCCTTCTCCAGCATTGGATCTTTCATGGATTCACATGCTTAGAATAGAATGCACAGCAGTGAACTTGAAACAATGGAGGAGGTGTAAATGCAATCCATCACCCACCCCATCCTGCAAAAGGCGAATCATGATCACATAAGATTCGAAATTAACAACATGCCACAGTACTGCACCGAGGAATATTTATATAAGCCAAAAAAGCATACATAAAACACACGCGCTTACCTCCATGCGTTATATATATATATATATATATATATATATCCATATCCATATCCATATCCATATCCATATCCATACCAGCATAGACCCTTCTCGAAGAGAAAGGGCTTACCTTATTGAAAGAGATGTCGCAAGACTGCTCGGCCCATTTGTATCTCGTTCGCATGCTGTCGTTCGAGGCAGTAGTGGCGGGTGAATGTATGGGGCACTGACCATGCTGCTGCCCTGCAAATGTCTGTCAGTGGAACCCCCGCCCACAACGCCGTTGACGAAGTCGCCCTGGTCGAGTGAGCTCTCGGCGTCCTTGTAGCGGTTTTCCCGCTTTTGAGTGACAGAAGGCAATCGTCGATGAGACCCATCGGGCCAGTCCTTGTTTTGAAATTGCCTTCGCCTTTGCCGAAGGCCCATATGCAACGAAGAGTATTTGCAGAGATCGAAGTTGTTGAGTTCGATGAAGGTAACATTTTAGAGTTCTCTGGACATCCAGGGTATGCAAGACCTTTTCCGCAGTTGATGAGGGAGTCGCGAAGAAGGTGGGCAGGACAAAGGATGAATTTTTATGATAAGTCGTAGGAACTTTCGGGATGAAACGAGGACTCGTTGACGAGATCACTTTGTCTTTGAAAAATCTGAGATATGGAGGGTCTATGACCAATGCCTGCAACTCTAAGATCTGTCTAGCCGATGTTATGGCTATCAGAAAAGCCATTTTCCATGATAAAAACTTCATCGACGATGTGGCCATTGGCTCAAAGGGTGGTTTCATTAACCCTGCAAGTACCATGTTAAGGCTCCACGTCGGTGGAAAACACTTAACCGGGGGAAACGTCCGGAACAAACCTCTCATGAAGTGTTTCACTAACCTGTCACTAAACAAGGGCGTTGATTTCCTCCCTCTTGTAAACCTAGAGATGGCCACCAGGTGAACCTTTAGAGATGAAAAAGACAAACCACTCTTTGCCAAATGTAGTAGATACGGGGGAAGCTGTTCCGGAGTAACCCTCAGAGGTTCCTCTCCTGCCTGTCCTTGGCACCACATACAGAATCTCCTCCACTTACACCTGGAGGACTTGTTCGTGGACGGCGCCCGCGCAGCCTGTAATATCTTCAGACAGTCCGAGGGAATGTTCAAGGCGCCAAATTCTGAAAAGTCAGGAGCCAAGCTGTGAGGTTGAGGCTGCACGGGTCGTGATGCCACACCGTTCCTTCGTCCCGGGACAAGAGGTTGGGCACCATCGGGAACGTTATCGGGTGACCCGCTGACAGATGAAGCAGGTCGGAAAACCATGGTTGCCTTGGCCAACACGACGCTATCAGGATGACTCGGCACCTGTACCTGCGTATCCACTGCAGAGTTCTCCGTATCAGAGGGAACGGAGGGAAGGCGTAGAGGAACTTGCCCGTCCACAGGAAGAAAAACGCTTCTCCCACCGAATCTTCCTGTGGCCACCTGCTGGCATACATCTCGCACTTCTTGTTCGCCTTCGTGGCAAAGAGATCCAGCGGAGGTCTCCCCCATTTCTTGAAGACCTTCGACAATTGATCGGCGTCTCTTTCCCACTCGTGAATCTGGTCCATATTTCTGCTGAGCGAGTCCGCCTGCTCGTTCCTCCCTCCTGGCAGGTGATGATCTACGATGGATATATCATGTTTTAGAGCTCAGTGCCACACCTGATCCTCGATGGAGAGGGTTCTGGATCGCGTGCCGCCTTGCTTCCTTAAGTAAAACATTGCCGTGGTGTTGTCCGTCAAAACTCTCACTGTGGATCCCCTGATGTGAGGCAGGAACGCCATCAGGGCCCAGCGGACCGC
The DNA here is from genome assembly GCF_040938575.1 of Ambystoma mexicanum. Taxonomy (NCBI): domain Eukaryota; kingdom Metazoa; phylum Chordata; class Amphibia; order Caudata; family Ambystomatidae; genus Ambystoma; species Ambystoma mexicanum. Next base: position 860,224,057 of record NC_090930.1, on the reverse strand, counting down.
TCTCAATTCCAGAACGTTGATGTGCAGGAGAGATTCCTTCTGAGACCAACGGCCTTGTGTCTGCAGAGTGCCCATGTGCGCTCCCCAGCCAGTTAGGGATGCGTCTGTCACCACGGTGAACTGGAACTCTGGCTCCTGTAGGGGTACTCCTTTGGAAATATTCTGAACTCTCTTCCACCACCGAAGAGTTGATAGGAGCTTGTCGTCGACGGTCAGCCTGTCTGACCAGAGGCCCTGAGCCTGTGTCCAACGATCCGCCAAAAACTGTTGCACTGGCCTCATGAAAAGGCGGCAGTTGGGCACCAGAGGAATGCAGGACGGCATAGCTCCCAGGATTGATGTATATTTTCTCACTGACAGCCTGGAATTGATTTTCAACTGACCTGTCAATCGACTGAGTCTGGTGATCCTGTCGAGGGATGGTCTGACTAACCCCAACTGGGTCTCGAACTGTGCACCCAGAAACACCAAGCTTTTGGACAGCGTTAACAAGGATTTTTTGAAGTTTATCGCAAACCCCAATCGTTGCAAGAGGCTCCTGGTGTCCTGTAGACTCCTGTGCTTCGACGCCGGGGAGGACCCCCTCACCAACCAGTCATCGAGATACGGGTATACATGGTGGCCTTGCCTTCTCAACCAGGCTGCCACCGGAGCCAGGCATTTCGTGAATGTTCTGGGGGAAGATTTCAGTCCAAAAGGAAGAACTGTGAACTGGTAGTGAGTCCGCTCTACCACAAACCTTAGGTACTACTTGTGTCGCCGACACATCGGTATGTGGAAGTACGCGTCCTGCAGGTCCAGAGACACCAGAAAATCCCCTTCTTGAACTGACCTGATCCCCTCCTGGAACGTGAGCATCTTGAACTTTGTTTTTCAACGACTTGTTTAGTTCGCGCAGGTCTAGGATGGGACGCCACTTTCCATTTGGCTTTTTCACCACAAAGTATCGGGAATAAACCCCTTGACCCCTTTGTGACGACGGGACTAGTTCTATAGCCCCTTTTTGTAGCATAAGTGCTACTTCCTGCAGCAACACGCTCAGATGGGAATGAGCTACACACGCCGGTGGAATATGCGGAGGGTTGCTCTTGAATTGCAGGGAATGTCCGTATTTTACAGTGTCCAACACCCATTGATCTGTTATTAGCTCCAATTCGTTTATGTACCATGATACTCTGCCCCCCCAGAACGTTCCGATGCCCGTCATTGCTGGTCCTTACTCTGTTTATCCTTCGTCGACGAGTAACCTGCTCTCTTCTTGGGGGCTTGGTAGTCCCAGCGACATTTAGCCGCTTGCGAAGCTCGCCTGTATACCTGAGAGGAATATGCTAGCCTACCGAAGGGTCGGTCCCTCAATGAAAATCTGGAATTCCCCGATGCTCCTCTGAAGGGACGAAAAGACCGGAAATTCCAACCACTCTGGAGGGCCCCCAAGGAACGCGCCGTGTCCGAGTCCTCCTTCATGCCCTTCAGAGCTTCGTCGACCTTCTCGCCGAAGAGGTCTCCTTCAAAAGGCATATCCAGTACCTTGTACTGCACCTCCGGTCGGAAGTTGGTGCATTTCAGCCATGCCTGTCATCGGAGAAGAACAAGTTACTTTCTTACCTGGTAACGTTCTTTCGATGGGATGGTCCGACAACGTATTCCATATCTATGACATGTAATCACCACAGCTGTGCTGCTTCGGAAACTTTTTCGGCGTCTGCGTCCTGCGTCGATGACGTCGATGCGCCGTCGTCGAGGACCTCCTCCGACGTCATCCGATGTGATAAGTAGGACGCACGACGCCCATAGCCTCAGTTGTAGTTTTTTTCCCCCAGAACGTGTGACATAAGTCAACTGCCAGTCAGACACAAAGCCTTGCGGAACGTAAGCTGCAATCGCAAAAGAAATTCTGCAGCGGGGAAGGCCGGGCGGGAGCGATATGGAATACGTCGTCGGACCATCCCATCGAAAGAACGTTACCAGGTAAGAAAGTAACTTGTTCTTCGAGGGGATTGGGTCCTCCGACGTATTCCATATCTATGACAGACTCCCAAAGCAGTACCAAAGCAAGGAGGAGGGAAAGAATTTAGAATCAAAATGTAGAATAGCCAATCAAATAGCAGAGCAAAGGACTGCCTTGCCAAAGGCCAGATCCTGTGCTCGGATGGAATCAAGGGAATAGTGACGTACAAATGTATGTACTGAAGCCCAGGTGGCTGCATCACAGATGTTGCGAATAGGAACACCCCTCTGCAGGGCAGTAGACGCAGCCATACCCCTGGTAGAATGGGCCCGCAAGCCAGCCGGTGGGTCCTTACCCGCCAAACGGTAGCACTCCGAGATGGCCAAAATAATCCAGCATGACAAAGGCTGTTTCGTCACAGCTTGCCCCAAACGCTTTCCAGCGTAACCAATAAAGAGTTGATCATCCACTCTGACCCGGGACATGCGTGAAACATAAAAGCTTAAAGCTCTCCTAGGAGCAAGCCTATGGAGCCTCTCCTCTTCCTTACCAGGATGCGGAGGAGGATAGAATGCCGGAAGAACAACCTTCTGGGCCAAATTAAATTCCGTCACTACCTTCGGAAGAAAAGAAGGACGAACTCTAAGGACAACCCTGTCCTTGTGAAATACAGTGAAGGGAGGCTTAACTGAAAGTGCCTGTAACTCACTCACTCTGCGAGCGGAAGTAACCGCAACTAAAAACACAGTTTTCAGAGTTAACAGCCTCAAAGGGCAAGAATGTAAAGGCTCAAACGGAGCACCCATAAGAAACTTAAGAACCAGGTTTAAATCCCAACCGGGCACCAGGAAAGGTGACGGAGGGAACACATTAGTGAGCCCTTTCAGGAACTGTGAAATCAAAGGGATTTTAAAGTAAGAACACTCTTCAGACGAGCGCTTAAAGATGGACAGCGCCGCCAGGTAACCCTTAACGGTACCCACTTGCAAGCCCCTGTGGGCCAAAGAAAGTAAAAAGGACAGAACCATGGGGATGTCACATGCAAAAGGATCCACATTCTGAACTCTGCACCAGTCGCAGAACTTACGCCAACGGCAACGGTACAGAGACTTTGTTGCCGGCCTTCGGGCCGAAAGCAACACCTCCATCACGTCCTCAGGGAGGTCCCAATCCTTATACCTCAACCTTTCAGAAGCCAAGCGTGAAGGTTGAGGGATCTGACCTCTGGATGGAGAACCTGACCCCCCTCCCGTGAGAGCAGATCGTCTCGGTAGGGAAGACGACGTGGAGGGCAGATGGATAAGTCGAGAAGGTCCGGGTACCACGTCCTCCGAGCCCACGCCGGGGCAATGAGGATCATCCGGGAACCGAACTTCCGTAACCTCCGCAGCACTTGCGGGATGACGGGGACTGGAGGAAACGCGTACAGCAGCGGGAATGACCACTCCACCACGAACGCGTCTCCTAAGGCTCCTTCTGGAGGAAATTCCCGCGAGCAAAACCTTTCGCACTTCTGGTTGACACTGGAGGCGAAGAGATCCACTTGAGGGGTCCCCCAAAGGGCAAAGATCTCCAGGAGAATCTCCTGAGCCAACTCCCACTCGTGAGAGATCGCGCTCTGCCTGCTCAGAGCGTCCACCTTCACGTTTTCGGCTCCGGCCAGATGAACTGCCGAGATCGAAACTTCCTGCTGGATGGCCCAGAACTCGAGCTGCATCGCCTCTCTGCACAGAGGAAGTGACCCTGCCCCCCCCTTTTTGTTGAGGTAGTGCATGGCCACTGTGTTGTCCGTCAGGATCAGGACATTCTTCCCTCGCACAGACGGCAGAAAAGCCTTCAGGGCTATCCTGACGGCCCTCAGCTCCAACAGATTGATATGGAGTCTGGACTCCGACGGAGACCAACGACCGCTGACTGTCAGCCCGTTGGCATGAGCTCCCCATCCCGTGAGGGATGCATCCGTCACGATCGTCACCTCCGGCCAGGGAAGCCAAAATGGAGCCCCCTTCATCAAGTTGCCTTCGACGGCCCACCACAGAAGGTCCCGGGCGACCGAGGACGGCACCTGAATCGAGTCCGACATCCTGCCGGAGGACTGCGACCATTGCGTCTTGAGTGCCCACTGCAAAGATCTCATCCGCAGGCGAGCCTCTGGCACCAGAAGAATGCAGGATGCCATGAGGCCGAGCAACCTCAAGAACTCGAACGCTGGGAGCGTCTGGGCATGCTGAAACTTGTGCACCATCTGCTGAATGTGAAGAGCCCTCACCTGGGGAGGAAAACACTGCCCCAGGGAAGTGTCGAGCACTGCTCCGATGTACTGGAGCCGCTGTGTTGGCGTCAAATGGGACTTCTTTAAATTGAGGGAGAAGCCCAGCCTGTGAAGGGAGCGACAGGTGATCGATAGATGATCCAGGACTTGCTCGGGAGAGCTCCCCCTGATCAACCAATCGTCCAGGTAGGGGTAGACGTGAATCCCCCCTTGCCTGAGATGCGCTGCCACCACCACCATGAGCTTGGTGAAAACCCTCGGGGCGGAGGTCAATCCGAACGGCAGGACCCGAAACTGAAAGTGCGAGTCGCCAACCGCGAACCTCAGGTACTTCTTGTGCTTGGGATGGATCGGCACATGGAAGTAAGCATCCTTGAGGTCGAGTGACACCAACCAGTCCTGAAGCTGAAGGGCCTGGAGGACTTGAGAGAGAGTAACCATCTTGAACTTGTCCTTCCTGAGGAGTTTGTTCAAACCGCGCAAGTCCATGATGGGTCTCAATCCCCCGTCTTTCTTCGAAACCAAAAAATAAGGGGAATACCATCCCTTGTTCCTCTCCGCTACAGGCACCAGTTCTATGGCGCCTTTCTCCAGCAGGGCTTGAATTTCCTGCGCAAGGAGCGGATCCGGACTCTGCAAAGAGAGGTTCCCCGGTGGATTGTTGCGAGGCCTGTGCCGAAAAGGAAGACAGTAGCCGTGGGTTATGATCTCCAGAACCCACACATCTGAAGTAATGGCTTGCCACTCTACAAGATGCTGCGCCAGCCTTCCCCCAACCGGCGAACCATGGGACATGGCCTCACGACTGAGTGGGAGCGGCTGCGGCGTTACCTGAGGGCAAAGAGGCAACTGCCCGAGCGGCCTTGGCACCACGGGTACCCTGCCGTCCACCTCTGGTACCCCTGCGTTGGCCTCTTTGAATGCCAGCTCCTCTCGCTTTACTGAAGGATGAGTAATAGCGAAAGGAACCACCCCTCCACTGCTGTCCCCTAGGACGAAAAGGCGGAGGTTGGCGAACTGCAGCGCCCAACGACTTCGCTGCAGCTTTTGAGGTCTCCAACCTCTCAAGGCTCTCGTCAGCCTTGCTGCCAAAAAGGTGTTCACCATCAAAGGGCATGTTGAGGAGCCGGGACTGCACATCAGGAGCAAACCCCGACTTCCGCAACCACGCAAACCTGCGTATCACGGTGCTCGCCGCCATGGACCTACTGACGCATTCAGCCAAGTCCAGACCCGACTGAACGGACTCACACATGGCATCCTTACCATCCTGGACCATAGCAAGGAAACCATCCCGTTCATCCCCTTCGGGAATATGTTCAGCCGCTAACGCAACACAGTTCCACAGAGTGTGCGTGAAACGTGACAAGGCACAAATGGAGTTGGCCGCCTGAAGCGCCATACCACCAGAAGAAAACACTTTCTTCGCCCAGCCATCAAAACGTTTGTCGTCCCTATCAGGAGGGATGGTAGGGTACGACGCCTGCTTTGCCGGGGCCGTGGCCGCCTGCACCACCAAACTTTCCGGAGTGGGGTGCCTGGTCAAGTAGCAGGGGTCGCTACTGGCTGGACGGTATTTACGCGACAAGGATCTGCCCACTGCCGGGAGACTCTCCGGAGCAGTCCAAGCCGCCGCCACCCTTCTCTGTAAAGCCATATGGAACGGCAGTACCGGGTCAGTTGGGGGACCAACATCAAGGATGTCCGTCAGATCATCCTGCACAAACTCCCCTGGGGGAGCAGACCATCCCAGATACTCAGACACCCTAGCCATAAGGCGCCGGTACGAGGAATTGGCATGGGAGCCAGGCTCAGGCCTACAAAATTCCACCTGCGGAGAGGTGTCCAGTCCACTGGCATCATGCAGTGACTGCCTCAAATCGTCAAACTGACTATGGCCCGAGACAATTTCATCTGGCACCTGACTAGGAACCAGGCCATCAGAATCCTCATCCGCCTCCGAAATATATTCCAGGTGGCGAAAAGGCACCCGAGAGTGCTTGCTCTTAACCAGAGCCTTCCTAGGGGGTACACCCGTGACACGGGGCACCTCCGACACGAAAGGCGTCGATGGCGTCGAGCGAATCGGCGCCAACGCCGAGAAAACCGGCAACGGCGCCGAGAGGATCGACGTCGAGGAAATCGGCGTCGGCGTCGAGGAAATCGGCATCGACGTCAGATGCAGCGCCTCCAGTATCGGCGGCGTCGACACAGCCCTCGAAGCCGGAGCCCCGAGCGTGTCCCTCGACGACCTGATCGTCGACGGCTTCGACGACGTCCTCGAAGCCGGAGCCTCGAGAAAGCCTGTCGACGCCCTCGACGCCTCAGACGTCGATGTCTTCCTCGAAGACTTCACAGGAGCACGCGGTCTCGAACGCGTCGAGGACCGGGACCTGGAACGGGTACGGCGAGAACGAGCCTCCTTGTCCGAACGGGACCGCTCCTGTGACTCGTGCCGACCACTCTTGCGAGCGGCGTCTCTCGACCTCACACGGCCGACCCCACTCGGGGGCGCGGACGGCTGAGTACCCTGCGACTCAAGAATCGCCAACATTTTCTTCCCGAAGGAAGCCCATTCCTCCGGCGTCGCACGGCTGGTGGGGTAACCGACGTGCCGTGCAGAATCCTCGGAAGAGGACCTGGAAGGCGACCGGTGACAGCGCTTCCGAGAATGCCTCGAAGAGGCTGAGGAGTGGCGAGACCCACTCCTAGAAGAAGACCGACGAGACTTCCGACGATGACGCGGAGAGTCACCCCTCGAATCATCCGTCGAAAGCCCCGCCGACTTCGACTTCCGGGGCTTGGACACCCGACCTACCGACAACCTCTTACGTTCGCGTAAGGCTTTGGACGTGAGCGACTGGCAGTCGATACAGTCATCCGTGTCGTGGGCCTCCCCGAGGCACCAGAGGCAGGCGTCGTGCGAGTCAGTCACCGACATCTTGGACCCACACTCCCCGCACTTCTTAAAGCCCGGACGCGGGGTTGAAGACGAAGTGGAAGACATCGCCGAAGGAAATTCACAAACGAACAGGTTCGAAGAACCAGAAAGAACAGAACTCCAAAGAGTCGAGGCTTAGAACCGAGAAACACGAAGCAACACGTTCGCGGAAAAAACGGAACTGAGGCTATGGGCGTCGTGCGTCCTACTTATCACATCGGATGACGTCGGAGGAGGTCCTCGACGACGGCGCATCGACGTCATCGACGCAGGACGCAGATGCCGAAAAAGTTTCCGAAGCAGCACAGCTGTGGTGATTACATGTCATAGATATGGAATACGTCGGAGGACCCAATCCCCTCGAACTACGCCTTTGTTCACCTGCTTAAACCCAGACTCCGCAAGGTCTACTGCCATGTTAATGGCATGATTTGAAGCCTCCTCACCTTCCCTGATCAGCAACATAGCTGCTTTCCGATGTTCATCCGGATGTTGTTCGAGTAATGGCGCCAACCGATGCCACATCTCCCTGTCGTATCTAGCAACTATGGCGAGAGAATTGGCCGCCTTCACTGTGGTAGCACCTACCGACAGGACTTTTTTGCCGAACGCATCCTGGCGTCTAGCATCACTTTCCAGGGGTGAGAGGGGTGGTGGGGGTGAGAGGGGGGGGGGGTGGGGTTCGCACACTTGTGTTGAGCCCTTGCCTTTCTCGCCGCCGATAACAGAGTCAGGTGTTGGTTGTGAGGAAAGGCACTTGGGAGTAGAGTCCGGGGCTTTGAATTTTTTCTCTAGGCAACCCTTCATCGCTGGCTCTGAGAAAGGGCGACGCATGGTTTGAAGACCTTCCTTCCACACATGATCCAGGATGGGCACTGAAAACACAGACCTTCTCCTTTGACCCATGTGGTCGAAAAGAAAACAGTCCTTTTCTTCTTCTTGGGCCAGCCCGAATTCCGTGCAAGCCCTGGCCATCATGTTGTGAAATGACCCGATATCGTCGGGGGGAGACGGCTGAGCCGGGCTCCTCAGGATTTCCAATTCTGCATCGGACTCCCAGGTCGGGTCCCTGGAGGGGGAAAGTGAGACCACCGATGACGCTCTGCTGCCCGATTCCGAATCCAACAGTTCCCCTTTCTCGCGGCGTGGGGCCGAGAGATTTGCTTCCGGAGGCCCTGCCGTGAGGGTTGAAGGTGGAGGGCGGCAAGACGGGCCCGGGTCGTCGACGACCGACCTGGCCGGAGTTGTTCGAGGCAGTCTGTCATCCAGTGTCCTCAGCAGCGTTTGCAGCGTGGACAAGACCTCCAATGATAAAACCGATTGCGGATTGAGCAGGGGAGCAGAACCCGGAATGCTCCCGGAGAAAGGTGTGGTAACTTGTAACCCCAGGTCTGCAGGGGCAGCTATCATTTCACCCTCGTCTCCCGAGGACACCGACAAGGCCTCCTGCTGTAGAAGTGTTTTTTTTTTTTTTATTTGTAACATCTAGTTTTTTTTACAAACTTTTATTACAACTCATACCAATTCATGAGTCCCATTTTATCTTTACAGTTACATTCTTTACTTTTCAGTTTAAGACCTTATCTAGAAAATTTATCACTGAGCAGGTTAGATGTACCGAGCTTCCACTCAGTATCCGGATCCACAGATCTTCCATCAAGTCATTTGCAGGCTTGAATTTACTCAAGTGGATGGATCTCAGCTCATTTAAGGCCACACATTCAATTGTTAAATGTTTTATTGTCTCTTCGTGGGTTTCACAATGCCGACAAGCTTCGTCGGTAGCTGGCTTTATTTTTCTCAGCACCAACATTTTGTTTGTTTTCAGTAGGTTCAATCTAAGTCTGAGAAATCGATCTCTATGATATCATGAGGGAAATTGGCATAGATATTTCGGCATATTGTCCACTTTATTCTTTGTCAGATCCAGGTCTAAAGCTGTCGGCATCTTTGCATACTTATCTAAATTGTCTATCCATAGCCACTCTTTCAATTTAATTCTCGCAATTTGTGGGCGATTTGTCAATGTGTCCATTGAGAAATTTGCATTTAACATGATGGCTTTCACTTTATCTGACCATCTCAAGAGCAAGGCTGTATGTTGATGTTTTCCCTCTGATCTTAATATTTTAAAGGCTGGTTCACAATGCATTATCTCCATCTTACGTAGCAATGATAAGGATTTCCAGAGTACTGTTCCATAGAGACTTTCCAGTGCCAGTTTGTGGCGTATAATCGTCATTGAGAGATATTTAGGCAATCTCAGAACTTGTGGCCAGAATAAGCTTTCCAATTTGGACCAGATCTTATGGTCCAAATTCCAGCCGGCTTCTGCTCCAAAAGTTATTGTAGGAACTACCTTTTGAAGGTAGAACATGCGGAGCGGTATTGCCGAAAACTTTCCATATAAAGTGTGTAGTCTCGCTCCTTGTAGGGCAAGCATTCTGGTCCGATGGAACAGGTCTCGGACCCAGCTCCACTCCCGTATTGAGGTGTTCATCAATATTCCTAGATAGCGAATTTCTTTGACTTCCTCAATAAATTTGTTATCAATTCGCCATTTAAAGTTCTTATTTTTAGTGTCCCAGTCACTGCCAAACTTCATGATTTTGGTTTTATTCACATTGATTGACAGATCGTTTTCAATCAAATAAGTTTCCAGTTCCGACAGCAGCCGCTGTAGACCTATCCGAGTTTTATCAAACAGTACTATGTCGTCGGCATAGATCACGTAGCTTATATGATGTCCATTGATTTTCGGAGGGAAACAATTCACATTTGCTAGGGCCATGGGAATGTCAGCAATATAAAGCTTAAACAGAATGGCAGCAAGTGGACAGCCCCGTTTCACCCCTCTGGTAGTAATGATTGATTTAGACAGGTCTCCACTTGCATTTAATCTTACTTTGATTGATGTGTTGGAATGCAATGCCTTAATTGGTGACAACAAAGAGTTTGGACAGTTTTTTTTCTAACTTCTCCCATAATTTATTTCGACTTATTGAATCGAAAGTCTGCTGTAGATCGATAAAGGCCATGAATAACTGGGCCTTATTATTCAGTGCTTCGAGCTTCAATAGGTTCACCAAGGTTAAGTTGTTCTCTATGCCCACGCCCTTTGTAAATCCTGTTTGTCTGATATCCGGTAGATCTATTTCCTTTGCCCATGAAGTTAACTTTTTTTGCAAAAATATCGCCAACACTTTGCCGATAGTATCTAGGAGGGCAATCGGGCGATAGTTGGCAGGATCGTCCCGACTGCACTTCTTATATACTGGTACTATTATTGCTTCAGTCCATGATCTTGGCATCTGCTTTCTGTCTGCTATCGCCACAAATAGCGTTCTGATGAAAGTTGACCACGCATATCTATGTTCTTTTAACTGTGTATTACTGATCCCAACCGGTCCAGCAGCTCTCGATGTCTTTAGTTTGGCTATAGCTATAAGAATATCTTCTTTGGACTCAATTATGTTCCAGGCTGTATCAGTGGTGCCACTTTCAGCACGATGTGTCATCTCCGTTCCTGTAAAGACCTTTTGATAGTGCGTCACCTAGTCATTTTCCGTCACTCCATTTATCATTAGGGCGTCCTGATTTACTGTTGCTTTATTCAGGATTCCCCAAATTTCCCTTGAGTTGTTTTTTTTTTAATCAGTGCCAACATTTCTTCACCACGCTCTTGGTCTCTCGAATAGGAAAAGGATTTCAACCAATTCCGATATAGTTGTTTTCTCTGTTTTAAAACGCTCATAGCATTCATTCCATAATCTTTTTAATTTGATTAGGTCTTTCCTTAGCTGCTTTTTTTGGTTTTTCACGATGAAACTCCATTTATGCTTGTGCTCTTTATGACTGACAATTTCTCTTTGAAAAACCTGGTTTCAGACTAGGGAGCAGCGGTATATAGTCAAATGACTCAACAGTGTCATGGTATGTTTCCTGGATTTCATTTGACATTTTAATGATTTGACGATCATTTATACGTAGACGGTTTCTCCCATGATTTAATTCTAGGGCTTGACTATTATTGCCAGATTGCTTTTTGCACATTAGCGAGCAGGACATTACTAATAGACAGTGGTCACTATTTGTGGTTGATGTAATTTGTAAATTATTGATTGTTACAAAGACATTTCTCTATGTCCAAAAGTAATCTATGGTTTTTTTATAGCCCATGTTTTCCCAGGTGAAATTTGGTGGTATGTCGCCTTTCACATGGCCGTTTACCATCATACAATCACGGGCTTCCAGATTTTCACGCCATTGCGATCTTCTTGCATTACCTTGGCTTCCGACAATCGATTTGTCTTCTACAAGCTTCTTGTGTTCATCAAACCATGAGATGTTCAAATCTCCACACAAAATAATTGCAATGTCCAAGCAAGTCCTCTGATAATTATCAATTATTTTCGTTAAAACATCTATGAATGTATCAGCAGAGATTTTTAGTGGATTCCAGTACACGTTCAACAATAAAAGATGTTTTTTATTATTGTGAGCGTTCGTGGTCTGAAGTAATGTTCCTTGGACATAACTGTTGGGATTGATTTTTTCAATTACTTCCCAGTTTGTGCCCGATTTTATCATGGTGGATTTAGCAGTATCTCGTAGCCATCTTTGACCGGTGGCTCACGCATCCAGGTTTCCTGGAGACAAATTGCAAAATTGTCAGTTAGCTCAACCGGAAAGTCATTGTATAAATGACTGAAGCCCCTCGTATTCCACGAACTCAGTCAAAGGCGCATCATTTTCATTTTCGTGAGCTAATGCTTAGTTGACTTGACTCCAGCGCTCCCGTTCTTTGAGTTTAAAAGTGGTGCAGTATTAAACTGTCTCCGTAGGTCTTCACGTCGCTGGCCCAAGGATACATTCACACTTTTGGAATCCGGTGTTTCGATTGTGGCTTGTGTACTTGTTGGATCATAAGACGAGATCTCAAACCCCAAGCATAGAAGATCTTGCTTCGCGGTTAATAACATATTACGTACCGCTTGGGAATTGATGTGCAGCAATAGAACGTCCACTCGATCTTCCGATAAGTATTCAACAATGCGGATGTCATTGGACATTATGGTCCGCAGCACTGGTACTGCATGCAGTAGACGCATGGTGTTTGCACGATTCAAATTGACATCTACTTCATTTCTAAATATGTTTTCAATCATAATTTTTTGAGAAGAAGCCTTAAAGGCACTACGAGGGGCTTCATGTGGTTTCGAGGGAGAATGGCGACTCTGCGCTGTTGTGTGTTTTGGATTCAATACAGATCGACAGTTATTTGATGGCTTGGAACTAGAGTCTGTATGTCTTTTATTCCATTCGAATTGAGTTTTATAGGGGGCTCTTTCTTTCGCCCATGACTCTCCTTTTTCATTTTTATGGCAACTTGTCTTAATTAAATTATGTTTCTCTTGTTGTATCCGGCTTAAAGAGTCAGAGCTACTTGTGGACGTATTCCCACAGTCCACCACAGATCCTCCGGAACAATCTTCAGCTTCGCCATCAGACTATGTGGACAAGTTACATAACTCTTCCATTAGAACTGCAGAGGCAGATGAACTCACGTCGGATTCAATTCTCATCCGCTTTTTTGGATTTGCAATCACTTTTTTTGCCGGTGCTGCATTTTTCTCTTCGTGTCCATCTTTGTTATTTGTGTCCGGTTTGCCAAGTATTTTATTTTCATGTAGCTTGGGTTTTACAGGTGTGGTCAGGTTTCTTATAAATTGCTTTATATTACTTCTATGCTTTGTAGAAGTCTGTATGTTCTTTTTTTTTTCTAGCTTTTTCTTGGCGTTGCCATTTTACTGTGAAATTAATTTTCCTTTACTTGCCGTAATCTCAAGATTTTTAGCCGGACCACTGAATATGCCATATGATACCTTTGCAGAAGAACACGAAGGAATCTCCAAACGCACCTCCAGTGTCGTATTTGCCTCGCAGGCCTGGTTGCTGGATTCAACAATCAAGTCTTTGGTACCTATTGCAGATAGTTGTTTTAAGCTGGTCATGATATTATTTGCTTCGTTATTAGTTCTATTTGTCGTTGACGTAGATGTTCCACTTTTTCCTGTTAAGTCAATAAGAACGTGTAAATTAGGCCCATTGGCTGCTGTATTTTCGTCATTTGAGTTTCCTGCTACTGCTGTGTCCACTTCTATTTTGCATTGAATGCCTACGTCTGTGCCACCGTGGGTGGTGTTTGCAATAGAAGCTTGTTACTCCAGTTGTTGAGTTTGCATTTGTTTTGTGTTGCCAAATATTCCATCTAGAAGCAGTTTGATTCCTTTATGTTCTGACATCTGCTCAAAGTGACTGCTCGTATGTTCGGCAGATTGAATATTTTCAGCTTCTTGTCTTCATTGAAAAGCCACAAATTGCGTTTCAATTTTATTGATTTTGTCATCCAGTTGTCTCATTATAGCTCCATTGTTTTGTGAAGATTCTTTTAAGCTTTCATATAGCTTTATAAATGGTATCAAGGCTAGTGAAGTGGCAGCCAAAACATTGTTGTGAATCTGTATGGCAGCAGCAACTGACAAGTTCGATTTTAAGTCAGGGTCTTTACTTTGCGGGCTGCAGCTATTCTCCTTACTTGATGAACTCTGGTCGCTCCTGTTATTCGCTGGGATGGTTTTTGGCCGTTGCTGCATATGCTTATCTGAAACTTGATCTCTCTGACTTTTCGATTTGGAGCTGGGATCAGCCTTAGAGCAAAGGTTCTTTCCTTTACTTTTAGAGCACACCGTTGTTACATTCGCCAGGTTTAAGCCCAGACTAGCAGTGACGTTCTCCAGCTCGATAGATTTTTGGTTCGAGTCTGTCGCTTTGCCACTGGTAGTGCGCTCATGTTCGCCTTCTTTTTCTTGTCCCATGGCTGGTTCCATAGTAGTGATGTTACTTGGGGTGCCTAAAGAAAAGCTTGCTGTTAATCTCTCCTTCATTTCCTCAAAATCGGCTAGGAGTCTCTTGGTCAGACGTGCTTCTCTCGCTGCCAAGTCGATCTCCTTCACGGGTAAATCATTGCGGAAACCCTGTTGTATTCCGTTGATTAAGTTCCCTATTACAGCTCCTGATGAATTGTCACCACTGTTTAATCCGGTTGAGGTGTTATTTTCACTGCTATTGCTATTGCATGCAAAAGTTAACTTCATGCTTTGGTTGGTGTTCCTAGGACCAGTTGCAATTTTCTGTATTGGGGTGCTTTCCTTGCGCAAGTTCACATGCTGTTTAGCAGACAATGGAAAAGTAAATTTCAGCAAGCTTTGATCTAATGCTATATTCGGCACCTCAAGCGCAAGCAATTCATTATCGGTCACATCAAAAGGAGATTGGAATGCTTCAGCATTTATCTCGATCACTTCTGCAGCATCGTGTTCACAGTCGTTTGCCCCATTGTTCAGCCTAGCACTTGGTAAAATGCTGCCCCATGCATTAATAACATTTGTATTGTGCAGGTTCTTGGGATCCATGCGATGTTCAACAACGACATTGTTCTTGCTAACCATTCTATTTTGCAAGGCCACAGTACGCGCGCTGACTGCCTGTGCAATTTCGTTGTTTGCTAGGTAACGCAGATATAGTTGTTGCGGTATGGAAAGTACTTCGTCGTCAAAGTTCTCCATGGGTTTTACCTCGGCGTCTGCCACCGAAGCCTGAGCAGGCGCCGGGGCGGTTAGCAAGTTATCCGAGGTCATCTCTAACACCGCAGACACCGGCTCGAGCTCTGCTCGAGTCCGAGCTTCTATGGAGCTCGGCGCTGCTTTTGTTAGACTCTGAGACACCCCCTCTCGCACATCCAAAACTGTGTCCATAGTGCATAGGACATTATGAGGAGCGGGAATAACAGCGGGTGCCAGTCCACTCCCGCTTCTTTCTTCGCCCCTTCAGTTGTATCGTCAGGAAGACGCGGCCTTAGTACGCTCATTTTCATTTCCAATTTCAGAATCACTCCCCGCAACACTATTTAAATGCAAGTCCATATCTACAGTGGTACCGGGGAGGAGCGCTATTGAATTCTGGGCTTGTTTTAGTTTAAGCCGTGTCAATGGCCCATTGTCACCCATGAGTGCCTCTTACCTCTTGATTTCAGACAGGCGCCGCTACCCGCTGTGGACTGCTGCAGACTGGACTCTGCGTACGGACTCCGCGCACGCTCCGCGCTTTGCTGGTCTTTTTAAAGCCAGTTGTGCTTTTTTTTCCTTAAAGGCACATAGGATTCCCAAAAACACTGGAAACAAAGTTCGTGCACCGTAGCTGCAGCTCCTCACTCCTTCTCACACTGCTGCAGACTGGACTCTGCGCACAGACTCCGCTGTAGAAGTGTGTCTGGCAAAATTGGGTCGTAGACCTCTGGACACCAGGCCTCTTGCGGGATATCCGTCGACGAAGCAATAGCCAGCCCCGTCGTCGCCGCCTGCAATCCAGAAACGGTTGATGTCAACTGCGTCAGAGAAGTAGTTGACGACTGCCCAACCGTCGACGACGGTGGTGGTCGCGCAGGCTTATGCGTTGCTCCCGCCTTTTCGGAACTCGACCTGCGTTTCTCTGTCTCTCGACTCAAGGTCGATCTATGACGATCGCCCGAGGAGGATTTAGATTTTTCTTGGTCTTTCCTAGCTGAAGATGAGGACAAAGAGGCCTTCTTCGAAGAAGAGTCCCTGGAATTGCCTACCGACGATTCCTTGTCCACCGGTCGCGATTTCTTTACTGGGGGTTCAGATGACGGTCAGCGGCGCGGGGCACCTGAAGATTTTGACACCGAGGCCGCGCTGCGTGTGGAGCCCACTTCCGAAGGCGGGTATGCCCCCGCTCTGTCGTTCAACCATGCGACAAGTCTGCAACTCCGATCCTTAAGAGTCTTCTGGGAGAAGCCCTTACATATGTCGCACTTGCCAGCCGAGTGATGAGGGTGCAGACAGTAAATGCAGTCCATATGTCCGTCCCCCTCGTAGACCTTCTTTAGTCCGCACGTAGCGCACGGGTGGAACAGTGCTTTTCCCGACATTAGGAGAAAAACTGCAACAGCACAACCTAACCAAGTAGAAAATACACAAGGTGTTCCCACTATGGAGACGGTTGAAATCTGAAGGGAGCCGCGGGGGCGGGGCATTTATACCACTACGTCCTAGTGGGGCGTGCGCGGCCCAAAACGACGTAGATAGGACACAAAAGTGTTGAACGTTTTCCTACGGGAAAAGGCTTTATAAGCTTACCAAGGGTTCCCAGTCTGTCGACAGGGAATATTCTAAGCATATGAATCCATGAAAGATCCAATGCTGGAGAAGGTGTTGCATCTTGTCCTTTTACCTTGTGATTGCGCTGTGCACTATGCGGCCTCCGTTCGTTTGTGCATAGTTATAATGTGAAGTAGTTGTGATGTAGTGGGCGGCTGTTGTAGATTGGCTGGGGTGTCTGCATATGAGTGATTTTTGAGACTTTCGGGGGATTCTGGGCTTGGGCTGTTCTAGGGTGCAGGTAGTTTGCTGGGGGTTTCCCGGGTGGCTCCCTGAATAGTGGATTTGGGTTTCATATCTTTCCTGTGGGTGGAAGGTCTAAGTGCAGTGTTGTTGGGATATTAAGCGCTGGAGAGACGGTAGGCAGCTGGGTTATCGGTCGGTTGTGGGAGGTGAACGACCTGACCTTGGCTCTTAGTTGGGTAGTGATCAAATGGTTAGTTGCTTTCAGTGGGTAGCCAGAGGTTCCTGGGTGGTTGGTGAAAGCCTTGGTTTGACAAAATGACTGATAACACACTTGCGTCTTCGATTCCTAGATGGTGGGAGAACGGCCTAGTTTTCACAGAATGGCAGATAAACACATCTATGTTTGAGACTCCTAGCTAGTGGGAGAAAGGGCTGGCTTTCAGAAAGTGGCAAATATAAACACAGCTTAGTTTGAGATTCCTAGACAGGAGGGAAAAGGGCCGGTGTCTCACAAAATGGCAGATATAAATACACCTATGTCTTAGATTCCCAGATGGTGAGAGAAAGGCCTAGTTTTTATAAAATGGCATATATAAACACAGCTGAGTTTGAGATTCCTAATTCCTAGGCAGTAGGGGAAAGGCCTAGGATTCAAAATATGAATGGCATTTAAGTGCGCTTTTCCACTGGTCATCCCAGAAGATGTCACAGATGTGTGATTGGTGCAATTATTGCTAGTTTTGGTTGTTGAGGGTGAGTTGAGCGTCAACGTGGCTGTTAGTACCTGAAAGTTGCACCTACCTTACTTCTACGTCCCGTCCCCTTTCCTCCAAAATGTATGGCGTTCCTCGCTAGGGACGGGAGACAATCTTTTTCACCAGAAAAACACTTCTTCCTTTTTTAAATTTAGAGGCGTGCGGGCCTGGGAGCATGCGCTCATCTGACTCCGCCCACCGGTGTCACTCCCCAGTTCTCTTTTCCGCGTCGACGGAACGGACCGCTTCCACCAGCGCTCCTGGGTTTGGCTTCCGCCTTGTAATTCCATGCGCTCTTCCCCAGATACTGTCTTTTTGTCTTCTAATACTTAATCGGGTACTCTGTCCTCTGGCGCCACACTCCTTTCTGGCACGTGTCGACGTCCTTGGGCTTCAGAAGGTGTCCAGCATGTGAGGGGTTCTTCCCCACGTCCGATACCCAGGCTCTGTGCCTCCGCTGTCTTGA
The DNA here is from genome assembly GCF_040938575.1 of Ambystoma mexicanum. Taxonomy (NCBI): domain Eukaryota; kingdom Metazoa; phylum Chordata; class Amphibia; order Caudata; family Ambystomatidae; genus Ambystoma; species Ambystoma mexicanum. The sequence goes on along the minus strand of NC_090930.1, from coordinate 860,206,250 downwards.
CCCGGACCATGGCTGGGAAGGTTGTACTGCGTACAATGCGCTTAACACTGCACGCTCTAAAGAACAGGTTAGCTCAGTGGAGGGAGCTCTTCGCGAAGTTGCCTCCAGAGGACTAAGAAATTCGTCAAATACAGGTCAAGGCCCAAGGTAGGGCCACTTTTTTCCAAACGCACCCCGCAAGGGCGACTCCTTTCCTAGGAAACGTCAGAGTGGGAGGCACCATTCAGATTCTCACACCAGCACGGAGACCGAGGCTCATTCAGCTACAGGCTGCCAAGGCGAGGGGGTCACTAGATGCTTCCGGAGACAGTGCTGAGGGACCACAAGGTTCTTTTACCGGGTGTTGACCTGAGGGGCTATGCCCCATTACCGGACAAACGTCTGAGGGGGCACCTGTACACACCTTGACCTGAGGTGCAGAGTAGGCCTCATGCTCCATCGCCAAGAGTTCAAGAGGAGGCCAGTCCCAGTGAACCAGGCTCCAAGACGAAGGAACGTGGCATGCATCTCGACAAAATGGCTGCCATGCCAGACAATATGGCCACTCCTCCGACACCATCCCCATCCGGAGAACAGATAGGAGAGTGTCCAGGTGGAACTGGTCTTCATCAGGTACGTGGCCTACAACTTATCCTTCCGCGTTGCAGGGCAGATATCCCCTGCAACCAGCAAGAAAGAGTACGCACAGGCCCCAGCAGCCGCCCGCTACCCAACACCGTCAATACCACCTGCCACACCACTAGCCTGTGAAGACAGGTTTTTTTTTTAGAAGTTCCGAATGCTTATGAGGTCCCCTCAGATGAGCACCATCCCTCGGGATGTGATCAGGGACATGTTGCCTCCAGTCCCTCCACCAAAACCTATAGTAATTCCTCCTATGGCTCTGGTGCCTCAGGCCTTTGCGCAGCCAAAGCTGCTTGCGCCAGGTCCTTCGAATCCAGCTCCCTCGCCTCCTATAGTTCATTCAGTTCCACACCAGCCGCCACAGCACCCTCTGGCTCAGGTCTCCACATCTCAGCTATCGGCTCCCAGCACTCCTTAGACAAAGCAAGACCTTTTTCCCCACTCTCCCATGTATTGTTCTGTGATTTGGACTCTGTTTCTTTTGACTTGGGAGTCTGACAAACTCCACAGGCATCATCTTTACATTGACACAAAGCAACTTCAGTGCAGTGATGCAGGTAAGTCTCTTAGATTTCCCAAAGGTTTAAATACCTTCTCTAGGTGAAACTGCTGTTTCCAAGAGCAGTGAAGTAAAATTGACTTTACTTACATTTTGTAACTTTCTAGACCCACCACACACTTTTACCATAGGGTGAAGGAGGGGTTACTTAGTATCTTTGACTAGTTTCTCATGTCGCATTTTTATGTTACCATTTCTACAATTAATGGCTGGTGGCAGTGGTTTACGTTTTACTACCATTGTGTGCTTTTACCAGCTGCAGTAAGACACCAATTGGTGCCCATTTTGTCAGAATGGCCCTGGTCGTCTTCGTTCACCATTTCTTGTTGGAACGGTCGTTCGTGAGATTTACTCTGCGCACCAAACCAGGTTTGGTCCCTTTTGTTCATTTTGTCTCTGGCAGGATTCACGAGTGAAGCCCGCCTCTGGCTCCAGCATGTCTGGCATGGGCAGGAAATTAGGGAGGTGCCCGAAACTCCATGTGCTTGGTCTCCTTGGTTATAGGAATGCACCCAAGGGTGATTGGCTAGAGGGCTGTCCTCGAGGACGGCCACCCTGCTATGCGATAGAAAGCTAGACTGCGAATGAATGCATAAAAAGGAGAGACTTTTTGCTTGGAAGGCAGAGACGAGCACTGTTCGAAGGAATCCGAAGAAGAACTTGGACGAGACGCCTGCTGCAACTCCTGGACCGTTGGTTTGCCCGGTGAAGCCCTGCTGCTGTGCTGCAGCTCAGAATTCACCTCAACTAGAGAAGACCTGCAAAGGACGACTTCTCCCCTTGGGTTGGTGGGACCAATCGACCCCAACACGAGCTCACCTGAAAATCCTCTCGGAGCTGGCTGTACTTCCATTGTTGCTGCAGGAACCGAAGTGCCAGGGAGAGGAACACCAGAATCGAGTGTCTTTAAGTCAGACCCGAGCTCTAGGAAGATCCTCAGCATTCCCATTAAGCAGAACTGACCAAGCCTGAGCCACCTCAACAGAGTGCTGGACCCCAGATGCGAGGAAAGTCCATTAAGATATCCGAGAACTGCAGTGGGGCTATTTGCAAGGGTCGCGAGACGCTGAAATAGCGACATACATGCCGCGAATCTGAAATTTGCCCATTTCTGATGCCTGTTAGGCAGAATTACATGCAGTACCCTCTGGGACCACCACACACAATTAGGACTGCAGGTGTAAGCAAGACCAACCTTTGGTAGAAGTCTGTACCACACCGTTTTGTTGGTAGCGAGCTGAGCAGCCAGGCTCATCTCAAGAGTGAATGTGAGCAGTACAAGTAGTTACACAGAGGACTTTCAATCATAGTGGTTCAAGTAGACACTTATACTCAAGGTTTCTTGTAAAAATACTTATTAATTTATTACACAGTCATTTAGAAAACATTCCAGTAGAAGAAAAAATATTATATACCAATACACTTCAATACAGAAGTTTTTGAGACAGTTTGAGCTCCCTGAAGTGGGAGCAGAATGGCAGTTCAGTTACTTAGCAGTGAGCAAAAAGGACAAAAGTAATTAGAATAGATTACATATACTTTCTAGGCAGTGCAAATATTTTCAGTTCACCAGAAGAGTTCAATTCAAGTCAATAGGCCAGGCCAAAGTCAATGGGCTAGTGTTCTGGATAGGAAAGAGCAGTTCTGGTATCAAACGGTAAAGTCTTTGCAAAAGTTCTCAGAAGTAGTTTAGGCGAAAAAGGATCATTTGTGGGGTCACAAGCTGATTAGGCTTGCAAGTTGGGAAAGTTTCACAAACTTTCACCGCGAGAGTGGCGTTTTCTCAATCAGGTTGACACAGTACCTTTATATGAAGAAACAAATGATGCTGAAGTTGTGGTTCCTGCGGATCTCACTGTTCCCGAGCCTCAGTTGTGGGGACAAGAGGGAGGATGTGGGGGGACTCCTGCACTGCACAGGATTGTTGAAGAAAGCAAACAAAATGGAGTCACTTCAGTTCCAGTAGCTGTAGATTCAAAAACACAAGCTGGTGTCCCTCTCCCTGGTTAATCCCAACCAGCCTTGAGAATGGTATGCAGGTGTCTTACGATTTGATTGGTCCCACCAACTCAAAAGGAAGAAGCCGTCCTAGAAGGAGCTTATCTGTCGAATGGAGTTCAGCAATTCAGACCTACAGCAGGGCTTTACCGGGCAAACCAACGGTGCAGGAGTTGCAGCAGCCGTCCTCTTCCAGCTCATCTTCGGTTCTTTCGTTCCAGTGGTCGACTCTGCCTTTCAGTCTACGAGGCTCGCCTTTTAAACAGTTTTCTCCCGTTCATTTCAGCATAGCTGTCAGTCGCCCAGTAGGGTGGCTGTCCTTGCCGGACAGTCAGCCAGCCAATCACGCCAGAGTGCATTTGGGTCTCCCAAGAGACTAAGAACGAACGGGGAGTTTCGGGCACCCCCCTCACTTCCTGCCCACTCCAGACGCGAAGGGCGGACTTCAGTCCTGAAGCCTGCCAAAGGCACACCAACAAGGGGACCAAACCTGGTTTGGCACGCAGAGACAAACACTAGAAGGACCTTTCCAAAAAGAAATGGTGACAAAAAAGAAGACTGGGACCTGTTTAAACAAAGGGGCTTAAGGCACCTTCTTGAAAAACATGGCTCTTGTGATTTTTAGCTATCGGTGTTCGTGGTCGGGAAAAATCATGGCAGTTCTTTGTAAAACCACTGCCACCAGCCTTTTCAATAGGAAAGGGTAGCATTTGACTGCTACATGAGTGTTTAGACACAGGGGATACTATGTAACCCCTCCATCACTCCATTGTAGGATGGTGTGTGTGCTGGGTCTATGAATTTGGAAAAGACTAGTACAGTCAATTTCACTTTACATTCTCTGGGAAACAGTTGATCCCAGAAGGTATTTAAACCTTTGGGAAGTCTAAAAGGCATCCCTGTGTCACTGTACTGAGGGTGCTGTGTAACACATGAAAAGATTATGCCTATGGAGTTACCTAAAACTCCATAATCAGAGAACACAAATGTAAAACACACATCAAAATACATGAAAGACGGGGAAAAAAGGCTCACACACACTTTCCAGGTAAAAAAAACAAGTCCTCAAATTCCAAGAAAGTTGCTGGGGGTCTCTAAGGTGAAGGGAATTAGCACATTTCTGAGAATTCTCCCCAACACTGTCGACCTTCAATTCATAGTGCAGGAGTCCCCAGATGTCCTCCCTCTTGTCCCCACAACGGAGGCCAGGAACAACTGGATCTGCAGACCTACACAGGAACAGAAGCCAGCTGGACCCAATTTCTTCTACTCAAAAGGTACTGTAAAACTAAGGGGACTTGCCTCTTGTTGTGTAGCCTTGCTAGTTCTCAGTTGAGACTTGTCTTGGTTACTTTTGCAGAGTTGCTTGCAGCTTTTCCCATCACAAGCCTCCAAGCTTGTGGCCCTACAGTGATTTCATTTGTATACACAAACTTGTAAAAACATTGTGCAAGACTTTCTACCTACCTGCAAGCAGTGCATCAGCTCACATAGCCTTTTGCTCAACTAACATTGACTGTCCCGGCTCACTGAAACACAATTCTTACCTCTGACTTTGTGCTTTGCCTTTACCCGGAAAGGGTTAATTTAATTTGCATTGGAGGTTTCAAAAGGTATGTACCTGCTTAAGAAAATGTGTTAACCATCGTTTTATTCCATCAACAAATTCTTTTGACACTAACCTCAGTATTGCTCTAAATATACCAGTGATATATTAATGTCCAGTGTCCGTTATTTAAGTCACCCGAGGGTGTAGGAAGAATGTGTGCCATCCCAAATGGGTATTTACTGATATATTGTGTATTTTGAAGTATATTTTTATGTATTACATATGACATGCATTACTCGCTGTAACAGCATTTCTGATGATTGTATCTGCTTAGATTCACATGCTGTGCATATGGTCCGACATCCAGTGGTAACCGCAAAGTATTGCATCTGGTCTTTCCAGGATCAAAAGGGAAGATCGGCATAGGCGTGTCTGTAACACTATCCCTACCGTGACGTGAAGTGTACCCAAAATCCCTCACACACAGTGGTCCCTCTGATTGTATTTTTTCTGCCATGAGGGAGCCCAAGGCTTATCATGAGTGAGTACACAATAGAGAGAAAGTAGTAAGCCGTCTATGTTCCTTCTACCCGAGTGGGCACATGTGAATCTAAGCAGATACAATCATCAGAAATGCTATTACGGTGAGTAATGCATGTCTTCTGATGCTTGTTAATCTGCTTCGAATCACATGGTGTGCAATGACTAGCGAGCAGCACCCAGAGTTGGAGGTGGGTTGTGAGAAGGAACAGTAGTGAAAAGATGTCAAAGTACTGCTTGTCCCACCTGAGAATCAGACCTAGAATGAGTGTTTTGTAAAGGTATGTACAGAACTCCAGGTTGCCGCTTTGCAAATGGACTCTAGGGGAACATTTGCAATGAATGCTATGGATGCGCCAGTGCCTCAAGTAGAATGTGCTCTAGGCTTGAAGGGCAGTTCTCTCTTAACCAGAGTGTAAAAGTGTGAAGCATTTGACTATACACCTTGAGATAGCTGACAGAGATAGGATCCCCTTCTTTGCCAGCTGCCACTGAAACGAAAAATTGGTCTGTTTTCCTCAATGGTTCTGCCTTTTCCAGGTAAAACATGACTGCCCTGTGCACATCTAGTGTGTGTAGACTTCTTTCGGCCATGTTAGTGGGGTTCTGGAAGAAAGTGGGCAGTTCTATTGACTGGTTCACATTGAACATGGAAATAAATTTAGGTGCAAATCGAGGGTGAGTGCGCAGAACCACTTTATCTCTGTGAATAGTAACGAAAGGGTCTAGTACTGAAAGGGCCTGTAGTTCACTAACCCTTCTTATAGAAGTCATAGCCACTAAGAACGCTGTCTCATAGGTAAGGTCTTTTAGACTTGCCTTGTGCATAGGCTCAATGGGGGACCCCATGAGTCTAGTTCTATTCATTTATTTATTTGGATTTATAAAGCGCCCTATGACCGGAGGCATCGTGGCGCTGTTACAGGATATACACTTGGTGCATGTTATACAGATTATACAGAGTATACATTCGGTGCACGTTATAACATTGTTGCAGGAGTAGATGTATACAGCAGTAAAAGACATTGTAGAGAAGGTGTTACGGGTCACAGAGGGAAAGCGTTAGAGACAAAGCATGACATAAGGTGGTCTAGTTGAACAGCTTTGTTTTTAGAGCTTTCCTGTCAGGGATTCTTCTTTTCTTAGACTGAGTGGGAGTGAGTTCTAAGCTTTAGGGGTTAGAACCTCAAAGCTAGAGCTGCCTGCTTTAGCTCTGTTGAATGCAGGGACTGAGAGTTAGTGTGCATATTGGTCACGTTTCAGTCTGTAGGGTGCCGATTGGTGTATTCTTTCCACTAGGTAAGCTAGGGCAGACTGGGCGATGCATCTGTGTGTGATGTTGAGGGCTTTGAATATTATGCGTTCTTTGACCGGGAGCCAATGGGCATCTTTGCGTGCTCTCTCTTGGGTACACTGAGTGCGGCTCTGAGGGCACTGTTTTGTGCGATTTGTAATCTGTTGATATTATTGGAGGTGCCTAGAAGTAGAAAGTTGCAGTAGTCAAGTTTTGCACAAGTTGTGACCCTTGCGATGTTGAGGCAATTTTTCTGAGATAGGTATGCTCTCACAGCGTTTATTATTTTTGATGTGAGCGCTGCCGCTGATGAGTTGGCGCTGACTTGCCTGCCCATTGTTAGGGTGGTCCAGATAGATACTGAGTGTTTTGACTGTGTGAGGTTTTAATGATGGTGTCCTCGATGCTGAAAGAACTATAGTTGTCGTCTAGTTTTTTTAAAGCTTCTTTGGGGCCTACTAGCAGTATTTCGTTTTTTCCCCCCATTTAGGCATAGACCATTTGCTGCCATCCAGGCCTGGATACGTGCATATGTGTCTTGGAGTGTCTTGAGGTCTTGTTCATAGTCACCTGGTAGAGTTAGGAGAATATGGGTGTCATCGGCAGTTTGTAAAGGCTATGCCGACGTCTTCTAGGTCACTGAATAAGGGTTGGGTGAAGAGGTTGTAGAGGGTGGGGGAGGAGACCACATTTAAGTCCCATCCGGTAGCTGGGTTTGAAATGGGGGGGGAACGAATTCTCGTAACCCCTTCCATGAAAGCCTTGATAACTGGTATTTTCCACCACAACACCTTTTGTTGTGACATAGTGACGTAGGCTGAGAGAGCAGCTAAGTGAGCCTTTAGTGAATTAAAAACTAGGAGAGCAGTCAATGGGATTGACACCCATGGCATTACACCAGATAAAGCGTTTCCATTTACTGAAATAGCAATATTGGGTGTCTTCTCGCTTTCATGAGCATGTCCATACATCTCTGAGGGAGTTGAAGGTGTGTGAACTCTAGGACCTCAGGAGCCAGGCCGCTAAGTTCAGAGTTGCAGACATGGATGCAGTGCTTGCTCCCCCGTCCTGAGACATGTAGGGGTAGGGTAGTTTCAGAGGAGGGGATTGGGACATTTCCATCAGATGAGAACCAGGGTTGGCACTTTGTTGAGTAAGGGAGTCCGGGGGGGTGGGTGGGAGGAGGTGAGAGGGCGGGGCAATAAACCCAGAGCCCGTTCCCCTTGGAGCGGTTCTGTGTGTACCTGGAGGCGTAATCTTGCCATTGAGCGTTCTCCAGAGTTGCGAACAAGTCGATCTCTGGGGAACCCCATTCTGCGAAAACGTTGTAGACTATGTCTTCGTGTAGTCGCCATTCGTACTCTATAGGCAGTGGGACATCTCCGCTGAGCAAGTCTACCAGAAGATTGAGTTCTCATGGAACGTGTTGGGACATCCTGTGTTTGAGAGCCCATATCCAAATGTTTTGGGACAGCTTGGATAGCCCTGAGAGTGTGTGCCCCCTTGTTTGTTCAGGAAGTACATGGCTGTGGTGCTGTCTGTCAAGATCAGGACGGTCTTCCCCTGTAACTGTATCTGAAAGTCTTTCAGTGCTTTGAATACCGCTAATAGCTCCAACTGATTTATGTGGTTGGACGCTACTTGTGGGGAACACACGCTGTTCGCCGTCTGCTGAAGCAGGTGAGCCCCCCCACCCCGTGAGAGATGAGTCGGTCATGAGAGTGGCTTCTATTGCGTGGTGGTGAAGGTTTTCCCCTTCAAGAGGTTTTCCCTAAACGAGTACTGCAGAGAGAGAACAAGGGCTGGCGAGACAACTACCAGATCTCCCCATTGTCAGCTGGCCTGACACCACTGGCTGTTGAGCCACTCTTGCATGGGACGCATGAGGAACGAAATAAATGCAGGACGCCATCATTCCTAGCAGTCGCATGGCCTTGCGCACAGTCGCTTCCTGACTGGCTACATACTGAGGGATCTGAAACAGCATGTTTTGAACCTTTTCGTTGGATGGGAAGACAAGGCCGTCTTTTATCCAAATTAGAGCCCCTATAAACAGTTTCACTTGTCTGGGGTCTAGGCTGGATTTCTTCTAGTTGATGGAGAATCCCAGACTAAATAAGAGGTCTATTGTCTTCTGCGTGTTCAATAGGCATGTTTCGTAGGACTCCCCTATTATGAGCCAGACGTTGAGGTAAGGGTAAACCGGGACGGATAGTCTGTACAGGTGTGCTGCCGCTACTGCCAGTACCTTTGTAAACACCCTAGGTGCCGAGGCAATGCCGAAAGGGAGTACTTTGAACTGATATTGCTTGCCCTCTATTTTGACAATTGATCTTTTATTTCTAACGCGCTCGTACACAAGTGTTTCAGAGCGCGGCAAGGGAGGGGAGGGGAACAGGGCAGAACAAAAGAGCGATCTGACTAGGCCCAGTGACATTGAGAACGCGCAAGTGCATCGGAGAGGGGGAAGGGAAAAGTGCATGGAAGGGTGGAGAAGTGGAAAGTGCGAAGCAGAGGAGAAACAAATAACAATAAATAAGTAATAAAGGCAACAAAGAGTGGTATTGCAGCCAGCAATTTGCAAGTGCTAGGTTTAAGGCAGCAGACAGGGTAGGTCTGATAAGTGCAGGAAGAAGGGGTGGGGCTGTATGGATACAGACCCCAGTGCAATTGGTGGCCCAGAGGCAATTCGGGAAGGTGGCAGGGTGAGCAGGTACCTGGGCCCGGAGGACAGAGGGTGCCCGGTTGCACGGTGCCAAGAGAGAATAGATCAGCAGGGGAGAGTGGGAGCGAAGGCAGAAAAAAAGAGAAAGGTCTTGAGGTGTTTCCGGAACCCGAGATGGTTCTCCTCAAGTTTTAGAGTGGCAGGGAGGCTGTTCCAGAGGGAGGCCCCAGCCGAAGGCAGATCTACCCCCAGCTCGTTTCTTTGAAAAATGACTGACCCTGAGGTAGTTAGAGGTAGAGGAGCAAAGAGCTCGAGAGAGAAAGTATTTGCAGAGGGATAGCTGAAGGTATTTTGGACCCAGGCCCCAGAAAGCCTTGTGGACAATGTAGAGGGTTTTGAATTTAATCCTTGCATCCACTGGGAGCCAATGGAGAGATTTCAGAGCTTGAGAGATGCAATCCCATGGCTTGAGGCCAAGGACAAGTCTCGCAGACCTGTTCTGGATTAGTTGGAGGGCGGAGAGTAGAGGCAGGTAGATTTAGAAAGGGAACAAGTTACTTACCTGTAACTGTTGTTCTCTAGCATGGGTCTGGCATGGATTCACATGCTCATGAATATCCCCCGTCAGGCCAGGAATCCTCAGTAAAGAAAAAAATCAGTATCAGTTTTGTTTCTGATCTGTCCTTCTCAGTAGTAACCAATCACAGGTCTCTGGGTCATACTGCCCCCAGCCAATGACTGCCCTCTCCCTAAGCCCCGCCTCTGGCAGCCATCTTCAGATTTGGTAGCACGCAAAGTGGCAGTATGACCAAGTGAAGAGCCGTAGAGGGGTAGGAGGGATGGTTTGCATGTGGATCCATGCCAGACCCATGCTGGAGAACAGTTACAGGTAAGTAACTTGTTCCTTCTCCAGAATGGGGTCTGGCATGTATTCACATGCTCATGAATATAAGAATACATAGCAGTACACACATGCACAACCAACTGGAGGTGGAAAAAAGGCTCAACATTAAGCATTACATCAAAACTCAACATTAAGCAGTTCTTACCTCCTCACCAGGCTCACCTTAGGCGAACAGGTTGCGCAGCACCGCTTGGCAGACCCTGGACTCTTCCCTGGAATCCCGGTCGACGCAGTAGAATCTCGTGAAGGTGTGCGTCGACCTCCACGTAGCAGCCCTGCAGATGTCCAGCAGGGGAACACCAGACAAGAACGCCGTGGTAGCAGCGATAGCTCTGGTCGAATGGGCTCTGGGACGGCCAGGCAACGGTCGGTTAGCCAACCGATGAGTGCGTGAAGCAGCTGGAGAGCCATCTGGAAATGGAAGCCTTCGAGAGAGCCTTCCCTTGGTTCACAGGTCCAAAGGTCACAAAAAGTTGTGATGTCTTCCGTGCGGTCCACCTAGAACTTCAGCACTCTAGCCAGAGGTGGAAGTCCGACGGCACCTTGGGCATAAAAGAGGGGTGCGTCCTCAGCACCACCCTCATGTCGTGAGAAGTCAAGTATGGAGGCTTGCAGGATAGGGCCTGGATCTCTCCCACTCACCGTGCGGAGGTGATGGCCACAAGAAACGCAGTCTTCCACGACAGGAATTTCAACGGTGCCCAATGCAGGGGCTCGAATGGCGCCCCCCCCTGAGCCTGGTCAGTACCACGTTGAGTTCCGAACGTTCCCGGCGTGGGAACAGTCCCTTCATAAATTCCTTCACCAGGCGATGGGACCACAAGGACGCCCGTCCTGTGGTTCTGGTGTATCGGGAGATCGAAGCCAGATGTATCTTGATGGAGGCGTGAGCCAGTCCAGCCTTGGCCAGCGACAGTAGGTACGGCAGCACTTGAGGGGCCGTAATCCGTAGAGGGTTAATCTTCTGTGCACGGCACCAGACAGAGTACCTCTTCCACTTATGTCAGTAGCACTTGAGAGTTGAGGACGCCCTGGCTTTTGCAAGGACCTCTCTGCAGTCAGCTGGGATATCGTACCCTCCAAACTCTAGTGCTGCAGGAGCCAGGCCTGCAAGTTCAGAGACTCCGGATCGTGATGAAGTATGGCGCCTCCTTCTCTGGAGAGAAGATCCGCGTCCGTCGGCAGCTTGACTGGTGGGGACGCTGACAACTGCAGAAGGTCTGGGAACCAGATCTGCCTCGGCCACGCCGGTGCGACTAGGATCATCCTGCACCGGGACCTCTTGAGCTGGTTGACGAGTCGGAGCAACAATGGCAACTGAGGGAACGCATATAGGAACAGGCCGTCCCAGGGGGACGAGAAAGCTTCGCCCATGCTCCTCGGCTGGGGAAACCTGCTGGCGAACCTCTGGCACTTGGAGTTTGTCGCTGTCGCGAACAGGCCGATCTGCGGTTTTCCCCCATCGTCCAAGAGTCGATCCACTTGATCCTGACGTAGTTCCCACTCGTGGCACGAGCGCAGCTCCCTGAGGGAGTCGGCGATGGTGTTCTTTATCCCTGCAGATGAAAGGGCACCAGAAACATCCCTTGGGCGACGGCCCAATGCCACAGATCCTGGGATTCCTTGGAGAGGGCTGGGGATCTGGTTCCTCCCTGCTTCCAGATGTAGAACATAGTGGAGGTGTTGTCGGTGAAGATTCTCACCACCTTGGAGAAAGGACCCGAGGGCCCAGAACACTGCACGGAGCTCCAGGATGTTGATGTGGAGCGTCTTCTTCTCTGGGAGCCAAAGGCCTCTCGCGTGAAGTTCTCTGGTGTGTGGTCCTCACCCTTCCAGGGAGGCATCCGTCGTCATCGTTATCTGGTGGGATGGGGTCTGAAAGTCTGTGCCGACCGTCAGATGAGCGCGGGTGCCCCACCACCGGATCGCTCGTCGGAAGGTCTCGTCGAGCAGGATCCTGCCCTCGAAGCTGCCCGTTGCTTGGATCCAGCGGTTGTCGAGTAACTCTTGCAGAGGGCGCATCCGAAGCCTGCACAGGCGCACGAGATATATGCGGGAGGACATCATCCCGAGGAGGGACTTGATGGACCTCACCCTGGCAACATCCGTGGCCAGCAGACGCTGCACCTTGCCCAGGATGGCCTTCGTCCTTTCCTCAGACGGTGAGGCCAGACACGCCACTGTGTCGAGCTTGGCTCTCAGAAACATTGCAACAGGACCAGGTGGGATTTGGGAAAGTTGATGGAGAATCCCAGGTCCGTGAGCAGCTGGACGGTCTTTGCTGTGTGATCCACGGCAAGCTCCCTTGTCCTTGCTCGGATGAGCCAGTCGTCCCGGTAGGGGTAGACGTGGATCCCCTGCAGGCGCAGCCGCGCCGCCACCGGTGCGAGGCACTTGATGAACACCCTGGGTGCCGACTTCAATCCGAATGGGAGGGCCTTGAACTGGTAGTGCCGTCCTTGGACCATGAACCTGAGGACCTTTCGGTGTCCTTTCAGGATGGGGATGTGGAGGTACGCATCCTCCAATCCAAGGACGACAGGAAATAGCCCTCCTGCAGCTGTCCCAGCACGTGCTGGAGGGTGACCATCTGGAACTTCTGTGCCTTGATGTACTTGTTCAGTCGTCGCAGGTCAAGGATGGGGCGCCATCCTCCTGTCTTCTTTTTCACTAGGAAGTACCTTGAGTATACTCCGGAGCCTCTTCGGGACGAGCTCGATGGCACCTTTTTTGAGCAACGGCCTTACCTCCACTAGCACTTGAGGGACGTGATTTTCCTTCCTGACCACGGGTGGAATGCGGGGGTGCTTTTCGAAATTCGAGCGCGTGCCCCTGGGCCAGGGCGTCCAGCACCCAAAGGTCGGTGGAGATGGACTCCCACACACTGACGAACTTCGCCAGCCGGCCTCCCACCGGGGTGCTTCGGTGCGGGCCCCAACAACGCTGTCGGTTCAATCTTGCTTGGAGGACGCCTTGCCGCCTTGGCCTCCCTGGCGACGACGGCGGGGCCCACCCGACTTGCCTCGTCCTCTATAGGCTTCCTGTGCCGAGGAGCGGGCCGCTTGGCGGTACGCAGAGTAGCCACCGCTGAATCCCTTGGAGGCACCCTGCTTGCCTCCGGTGCTCCGAAAGGATGGCCTTTGTTGCGAGAGAACGCCTAGGCCCTAGCTGTCTCAGTGTCCGCCTTGATGGCTTGGAGGGACTCATCCACCGTTTTCCCAAACAGGTTGTTCCCGTCGAGCGGCATGTCCAACACCTTGGCTTGTACATCCTGGCGGAAATCCGTCGCCTTGAGCCAACCTTGTCTAAGGCAAACGCTGTTGTCTAGCTGGCGGAAACCGGTGTTGGCAATGTCCATTGAAGCACCCCGCCCCCCCGGCTTTCTTCTTGGCCGCTGCTGAGACGACCGAGTCAGGGGCCGGTTAAGTCCTCGTCAGGGACCAGGTACTTATTCTCGTATCGATCCCTCTTGGCAGGCGTCGTAGACGGGTTCTTGAGAAGGGCGAGACCCTCGTCCCAGATGTCATCCAGCAGAGGCACGGCGAGGACTGCCTTCCTCTTGGCCTCGCGCCGTTGGTAAAGGAAACCTTGCTTCTCCTCGGGGCAGAGCTGAAAAAGCTCGGATGCCCTGGCGATCATTGCATGGAAAGATCCGATCTCGTCGGACGGGGAGGCCCGGGCTGGCGATGGGAGCTCCGTCCCGTCGTCCCCGCCGCCATAGTCGTCGGTACCTGTCGTGGCCGTGTCTGTTCACGTGTCATCCCCAGGGACGGGGGACGTGGGTAAGGGCCGAGCAGGCCGCGAGGGCTGAGAAGGCGGGGCTGGATGGATCCGTCTTCTCTTGTTCGGTGGGCTTCCCGTCGTGCCCGGCTCTGGTTCCTCCGTCCAGCCTGGTTCCGGGTCCTCCGTCGATGGTAAGGGCAATCTCATCCTCATCTCCGAACATGAGGATTGTATTCCCAACAAAATGGCCACAGAGTTATTCTCCGGTTCCGGAAGCGACGGGCGACTAGGACCCTCGCCGGTGCCGCCGTCGCTCTCGTCATTACCCTCGTCGGGATCCCTCCCGTGAGGACGGGCCTCTTCGACGCCCTCGTCGAGGCCCTCTAAGACTTCTACCAGCTCCTCCTCAGATGCTGTGTCCATGTCCACAATGGCCACCGCCCCCCCCCCTTTATCCGCAGGGGTCTTCACGGGGGTCTTCTCGATGGGTCTGAAAGAGGCTTCCCTCCGCGGAGGCAGGGAGACTCTGGGCCCCCCGAGGTCGCCTCCACTGGTGTAGCCTCCACAGGCCGTGCCAGGGCCGCCGCGACTCCCTTGATAGAGGCCTTGGCCGGGTGAATCAAGGCCTTCACCGCCTTAGGCGTGCTTGAGGCCTTCACATTGGGGGGGAGGGTCACTGCCTCGCTCCCCCTCGGCCGAATCCTTCGAGATCAACCGGGGCCTCTCCAGAAGTTTACCCGGGTTCTCGGATTTCCTCTTCCCCGAACCAGAGCATTGGCTCGTGGTTGATGGTGCCGGGGAAGGCGCGCCCTGCCTGGCAGCCGAAGAGCCCGACCGTTCGGCGCTCCCGGTGCCCGCAGACTCACGGTGCTTTGCCTTCTGTTGGGCCCCCGTAGCCGGGGCGCCCTCACAGGACTTAGAAGACCGCTCAGACTTCTTCTTCTCACCTGACTGACTCCTTCCTTCCAGCCAGTTGGAGAGACGAAGGCGTCGGTCCCCGATGGTCCGTTCCGACATGTTCCTGCAAAACGCACAGCCCTTCTCCTCGTGCGTTTTGTCCTCATGAAGGCAGTAGAGACATTTCAAATGCTCGTCCTCCTTGAACACATTCTGTAGCTGGCATCCAGGGCAAACCCTGAACAGCTTTCCGGGCGTCGGACTTACTTTCTCCTGGGCCATGTGGGTAGGCCGCAGAAACTTCTGGAATCCCCCAAGAAGCGCAACTCGACGAAATCTTCACCCTTGAGGGGCGTAGAAAAAAACCCGACATGGATACCCGTTCATCAGATGTAGAGACGGTGGAGCTTGAGGCTCTATTTTACCGAAAAATTAGAAATTCTCTTTGAAAAAGCGCGAAAACGAAGCAAAAGCTCGAGAGCTAAACACGAGGACTCCCAACACTTGAGCGTGCGGTAAAAATCTGAAGATGGCTGCTAGAGGCGGGGCTTAGGGAGAGGGCAGTCATTGGCTGGGGGCAGTATGACCCAGAGACCAGTGATTGGTTACTACTGAGAAAGACAGATCAGAAACGAAACCGATACTGATTTTTTCTTTAATGAGGATTCCCGGCCTGACGAGGAATATTCATGAGCATGTGAATCCATGCCAGACCCCATGCTGGAGAAAGGCTGTTACAATAGTCCAACCTAGAGAGAACCAGAGCTTGGGATACCATGAGCTTCTGGGGGAAGGAGAGGAAAGGCAGAGTACCTCTGAGGAGGTGCAGTAGGAAATCTGACTTTTTAGAGACCTCAGATGTGGGCGAACAAGGAAAGGGTGGAGTCAAAGATGACCCTGAGGTTCTTAGCCTCGCAGGTGGGGGTAGGAGGAGGACCAAGGGAAGCCAGCCAGAAAGTGAGGGGAAAGGGTGGTGAAGGTGTGCCGATGAGGAGGATCTCAGTCTTGCTGGCATTCAGACAAAGATCATTGGCGGCACACCAATCTTGAATGGCAGTTAGGAAATCAGATTAGAGAGGAGGTGGCAGAGGGCAGCCTGAAAATGAGTTGTGTCATCAGTGTAGCACTGAAAATTTGAGCAGAAAATGGCATTGCAGTGGGCGAGAGTTGCCAGGTATTGGTTGAAAAGCCAGGGCGAGAGGTTAGACCTCTGGGGAACACCACCGGTAGAGAGGAAGATAGATGATAGGAAGGACCCAAGTTGAACCTGGGCGGGTCGATCTGAGAGGAAAGAGGTCAGCCAGGCCAGAGCCTGATCAGTGATACCCAGGTTTTCACTGAGACCGTTGAGCAGGATAGTATGGTTGATGGTCTTTCGTAAACCATAGGTATTTTCTGTGCGCTGGCAACATTGAAATATGAAAGTATGCATCTTTCATGTCCAGTGTTGCCATGTAATTGCCCTGTTTCAACAACGGGACTACTTCCTGTAAAGTGACCATACGAAACTTTTGAGGTTTCATAAACTTGTTCGCTGGGAGCAATTCTAGCACAGGGCGCATGTTGAGATCCTTTTTGGGTACAAGTACGTACACTGAATAAATACTCTTTATCCGTAGAATAGGGATTACTTCTATGGCATCCTTTCCTAGAAGGGTCTCCACCTCTTGCAGTAGGATTTGCAGGTGGTTCGGCATCAGGATCTTGGCGGTCTGAATTGGGGTGGTCGGGCAAATTCTATACAGTACCCGTGGGCGACCATCTTGAGTACCCACTGGTCCGTTATCCCCTCCCATGCAGAAAGAAAAGATGTTGAACTCCCCCCGACCAGAGTCAGCATGTTTTGGACCCTCTCAGAGCGAAAGACTAGTCTGTCTTTTGTCCGAATCAAAGCCCCCAGAAACTGTTTGACCAGGCTGGGGTTTAGAGTGGATTTATTCTTATTGATAGAGAATCCTAGGCTGAAGAGGAGATTTACTGTTGTCTGGCAGTCGGTGACTCCACTGGGTCCTTCAGCGCTTGTGCGCCGTTGGATGGTGGGTCGACGACAGAGGATTTTTTTTTTTTAATGAGACACCCCGTACCAGAAGGATGCCCAGTCGCATGCTGTGAATGTGGTTGTGTGGAAGGCGATCCGCGAGATTCGGCAGTTGCTGCTGACATTTTCAGCGGTCCTGTGGGCATCAAGCGCTTCTTCGACGACTCAGTCGAAGACGCTTTAGGGGCTGTGGGCTTATGTACATGTGGTGTGTGAGTGCCCTTGTCGCTGGGGTGTGATCTCCCCATAACAGTGCCGATGAGAGGTTGATGGCTTCCAATTCGGAGCAATGGCTGCCAACGGATTCCTCGTCCGAAGCGACGGTGCAGACGGGGGGAAAGGTTTTCAGCCTGCAAGGCATAGGCCGCCCACCTTTTAGTCCGCCTGTCTCTCGTCTTCAGTCTCAAAAGTTTACAGGCCTTGCACGAGCGCTCGTCGTGGTCACGAGGGAAGACACCGATTGCATCAGCGATGGGTGTTTTTCCAGGGACATTTGCTGTTTCACGACGGGCAGAATTTAAAAGGAGTCCTCTCCATAGCAGAGGTTTGCGGCAGCCAGACCAAGAAAAGAAAGAGGGGTGATGGAAATACATTCTCAAAGCGAGGAATAGAAACACATGGCCACACTCTCCCTACTGTAAGGGCCTGGCCAGAGGGCTGAGGCCAAGCAGTCAACAGCCGTCAAGCAGGTCACAGTCGCCAAGCAGTTGCAGATGATGTTGGCGCAGGAAACACAAAAACATTTGTCGAGAAGTAATATCCAAACTGACTAGACGACTGTAGGCCGTGGAAACTAATTTAGCAATGTAAAACTCACGAACTCTGCATAAGCAACCAACTAGGTTGGCGGGAAAAAAATAATCAGAGGGACCTCCAAGCGCAAGGGTTTTTGGGTATGCTACACATCACAATAGGGATAGGGTTACAGTCACGCCCATGTCGCCATCCCTTTCGATCTTCGAAAGAAAGATGCAATACTCTGATTTCCACTAGATGTAAGACTATATGCACAGCATGCGATTCTAAGCAGATTCACAAGCATCGGAATCACACATTTATTATGCATTTACAACCAATGCTTGTTTTTTGGCATCATATGCCCAGCTACTGAAAACATTTGTCAGATATTGCTTGTCTAAGCACTTGCATCAATAAGTCAGTTATTGCCATTTGCTCGTATGCCCTGGTACACTTTTTTCATCACATGTCCAGAAACTTGCCCCACTTTCTAAGCATTAACTTAATTTGCTGATAAACATATTTGCTGGGTAGTTCCATTAAAGGCCCTTTTCATACCATTTGCCAGGGGGCTGGGATAGATAGGATCTTTGACACAAGGGATGATAATCTAAGGGAGAGCAATGTGGGATGGCATCCCCATTCTCCCCCAGTCCTGACCACCCTCCCTCACCCCCTACAAAAATAGTGGGAACAGGGTCAAGGGTGGGCCAGAAGAGAAGAGATGCCATGGCCTTTTTGGTCTACTTTTTTACTAATTGAGTATAAGCACATGATTGGATCAGCCCCTGTGTCCCACTGGCTGCTTCTAAATGATTCCGTGCATTTGGAAGGTCTTGTTTTCCCTTTATGCCAACAAATATGCTTTGCAGAAGGTGTTCCGAGTGACATCCAATCATACCCCAAATGGCTTCAAAGTTACAAGTTCCTAATTTGCTTTAGACATTTACACACAAGCAGCTTTTAGTAGTTGTACCAAAGTGAAAGGCACCAGAAACATTAGAAAGATATTTCTGCATGATTGAGCTAGGCCTTCTGCAAAAGCACCCTTTTTTCAGGAAAGCCAATAGTTTCACTACTTTTGTTTTTGAACTTTGATCACTGTAGGAACCTCCTTAAAAACTGCTATTTCACTCTGCACAGTCTCCAGGTTGTTTCTACTCCAACATTGTATATCCCATGCTTCTACCCCAAGGCTCCTGCAGTCAGCTGTGCTGTATAAGTAGCTATACACTGCATACGTGAAAATAAGGAAACTTCACTTACCAGATTGAGGAGTTCTGTGTTCGCGATGGTGCCTGGATTTCGTTGATGTTTCAGATCCATTATCGTTCTCTTTTAAAGCTTCTTTTTGCTTTGCCTGTTGGATTTTAATTAGCTGAGACACCAACGCTGAAAATGCGCTCTGAACAGATGCCTGGGCACCATCTGAACTGGGTTTCAGTGGCTTTGGCTGAACAGGAAGCAAGAGAGGCTGGATAATTATAGGCTGTTTAACAGGTTCGAGTAGTTTTTGCTCAGGTTTCTTATCACCTGCTGCCAAAATTCCAGCAGGAAGGCTTATTTTGTTCAGCTGTTGCTGAGTCTCTGGATTTACTTTAATATTTAATACTTGAGCAAAATGAGCCATATTGACACTTGAATTAGATTGTAGCAAGTTCAGCACGATTGCCAATTCATTTTGATTCAATTGATGTTCTGTGCCCGGATTACCTAAAATGAACAAAAACAAAAATTAGCGTAAAGTGCCATTAGCCATTAATTTAGAAAGGGGCACCCATTTCATACAAGGCAAACAATCCAAAGTTTAGATTAACGTTTCCAATGGCATGTCTCAACAGCTCTGAGACCATTAAAATGTTGGACACAAATTTACTTTACATATTTTCTGAATATATAAACAATGCAGAATCAAAATTGGATTACTACGAGTAGTATCAAAGTTAATATCTACTACAGAATAACTTATTGAAGTAATTCAGTCTTAATATTTGAAATAATCAATATGTTTAGAAATAACTAAAGACTATTAAAGTAGTAGAACAGTAAAGTTATACTGCATTATTTATTGAAAAAAAGCTAGACATGTTAAAGCAATATTCCTACAGAAGTGGATACTTCAAACAAAAATGCTCCTACTCCCCGTCATCCAAAACCTACAGAACATTTATTGTTCAATTTAAGGGATTTAAAGTATGAATTGAAAAACAATGGTTGAATCACCCATGTCCTTCCCTGACATCAAGATGGGACAAACATGGCATCTGGTCAGGGGAGAATAAGACTGGTTTGGAGAAGAAAGGCAGAAGGGCTTGTGCCAAAGCCATTACATAAACTGTAAGCTGCCTAGTCATCTGTGCACACATACTCTAAGATCAAAGCTGGTTTGATTATTCCTAGCCCCAAACTGGCTTCGGCACGTTAGGCAGAATTGCATGCAGTACCCCCTGGGACCACCACATACAATTAGGATAACAGGTGTAAGCAAAACCAACCTTTGGTATAAGTCTGTACTACACAGTTTTTGGTAGCGAGCTGAGCAGTCAAGCTTATCTCAAGAGGTAAGCAGTACAAGGATGTTCTACAGAGGTCTTACAATCACAGTTGTTCAAATAGACACTTGCACTCAAGGTTTCTTGGTAAAACACTTATTAATTTATGACACAGACATTTAGAAAACATTCACTAGAAGGAGGCAACTTAATATCATACACAAATACACTTCAATACCAAACCAATACGTATGGGTAAATAAGGCTCCCCTGAAATGGGAGCAAAATGGCATTTCAGTTACTTTAAATGGGAGTAAAAAGGCACAAGTTAATAAAATAGACCACAAATACTTTCTCAGGCAGTGCAAATAGTTTAAGTTCACTAGAGGACTTGATTCAGTTTAATAGGTCGAAGGCAAAGTCAATGGGCTAGTGTCTTTGACAGGAAAGCAGTTCTGTCACGATCCATGCCCCTGACCCCCTCAGGTATAACAGCCCCCACACCGGCCCCAAGAGCTTTAAAACTATCAGAAACATACATTGAGTCAGTCCTGGCGCCTTTGGCGCCAAGCTCATTATCAGGAATAAAGCAATACCAGTTTTGGACCATAATCCAACATGGTGGCCTATTACACAGCTCAGTTCTTTAGAACTAAGCCATGCGGTCTAGTGTTTTGGGTGTGGCTGGGCCTGGAACTACTTGGGCTGGAAATACTTTACCTAGGCTATTTAAACCACACCCAAACAGCAGAACACGCTTCGCGTTATTCTGCACTCCTGCAGCTTAACGCTCACCGTCTTCCAAACTCTTAACATCTATCTGATCTACCGCCCACCAGGCCCCATCGGCACCTTTGAGGACGACCTTAACTCTATTCTATCTAATAACCTTAAAAGTTCTACCCAAGTTCTCACACTAGGGGACTTCAACTTGGGTTATAACGACCCGGATGACCATCCCGCCAGTGCCACAGCTAGCATTCTTACTGAACTAGGCTTCATGCAAAGATGCACGACACCTACACATGCAAAAGGAAGAACACTCGACTGGGTGGCTGACTACAATTGCCTAGTGAACAGTATTAACACTATACCTTTAGCCCGGACTGACCACCAACTGGTATCGTTCATGCTCTCCGCCGATAGACCCCCTCCTACACCTATCACTAAGGCCCCACCAACTCTTACGAGAAATAAGAAGAACATGACAGTAGAAAGACTCATCCCCAACTTACTTCCCACACTTAAAACACTTCCTGACAACCTGGATCCTGAGACCTTGGTTGAAGAATATAACAAGATTATGGCCACCTCGTTGGACCGCATCGCCCCCCTCAAACTTAGATCTAGTAAACCAAAAACGCACCTCAACAAATGGTACACCCCATTCCTCAAAAATCTAAGGCAAAAAAAAAGAAACTGCAAGTCCATTTGGAAAAAATCCCCCTCAGTCTCCAACAAAATCGAACTCTCTAAACGAATTGCTCTCTACAAAAAAGAAATCTACATGGCCAAACGAGTCTCCTTTGACTCTCGCATATCCCAAGCCTAATCCAACATGAAAACTCTTCTCCATCCTTAAAGAAATAGAAACCCCCATAACTCCCATTGACACGTGCACCAAAGATAAAAACTGGTGCTCCGAAATCGAAAATGCCCTAGCAAATAAGATTGTGACTCTACAAAGCAAAATCTCAAGCAAAAGAGCCACCTTGAATGACGCCCTCAACTCAAAAATGCCGGAGACGCTTATGTCCACAAACTCCACCTGCTTCCAGTTCTCTAAAGTCAATACTTTGGAAGGTGAAAAAATCATCCTGTCCCTGAAACCATCCTACTCCTCCTCCTCGACCTATCTGCAGCTTTTGATTTGGTCGATCACTCTGTCTTATGCTCACACCTCCACACTTCAGCTCACTTTTTCACTGAAGCCATCACCTGGATCACATCCTTCCTTAACGGTAGGACCATGAGGGCCTTTTCTACCACAGCGGCAGCTGACCCTATACCCATCACCTGCGGTGTTCCTCAAGGCTCCTGTGTCTCCCCCACACTATACAACATATTTACCAAGCCCCTTTTCGATGATTTGGATCATCTCGGTATCACCTACACTAACTATGCAGATGATACCCAGATCCTTCTTCCGCTTTCAGGAGATTATGAAAAGGATTTGGCCTTGCTAAATAGGGTGTACATCATCATCATCCAGGCATGGATGGCCACCCATGACTATGTCTGAATGATCATAAAACAGAGCTCATCATTTTAGGCACTACATTCAGCATAAAGAAACTTGGCCCGGCCTATAACTCCTTCATGATTGACGGGAACAATATCAAAGTCGGACAGGAGGTCAAAATACTGGGTTTCTACCTAGACTCCACTTTTTCCCTTAAAAGACACGTGAGCTCTCTTGCATCCTCCATGGCCTACACGTGTAAATTAATCCGCGCAGCCAGACCCTTCCTATCGGATTCTAGCTGCCTGACACTTGCCAGAACCCTCATATTGTCTCGACTTGACTATTGCAATGCCATGTACTTGGGGTCCACCAAGGCCACCACCAGCAAATTGCAAACCCTCCAGAACAACGCTCTCAGAGCAGCCCTGGCCATTTCCAGAAGAGAGCACATTACAGGAGTCAGCCAACAGAACAACTGGCTCCCCACCGGAGACAAAATTCTCTTAAAAACGGTATCACTCACCCACAAGTCCCTTAACTCTGCCCCCATCTACTTGATTAACAGATTCCACAGGCAACCCTCCTTAAGACCCATTAGAACTATATACAAAGACTGTTTATCTGTTCCCCACTACAAAAGGGCAACTATAGGGGGCAACAGTTTCCCGGTAAAAGCTGCCAAGCTCTGGAACTCGTTGCCTCCTAACCTCAGAGCAGACCTACCCTACCAGAACTTCCGATCCAAGGTGGTTTCTTGGCTGAAACTGGTCCTACTCAGACAATAAAACGCCCTGCATTACCTGCACACTGTGTAACCACGTGCGCCCTCTTGCATACTTGTACATTATGGTCCTATAATATAACTGCTGATTTGTATATAACTCTTTGTACCTATTTTGTATTTTGTAATCATGTATATTTTCTGTGTATTGTAACCAAGCTTTGAAATTTCTTGTAAATGCTGCGCTCCGATACCCCCCGGGTACTCTTGCGCATTATAAATAATAAAACAAACCATGTCCAGCTCCTGCTCATCTGCTTCTCAGGTGGCCCGATTCTGAAGCCCTAGATCCGGATTCCATTAATAACCTGGATTAACAAGAAGGAACAAGATACTTACCTGTAACTGTTGTTCTCCAGCACGGGTCTGGCATGGATTCACATGCTCATGAAGATTCCCTGTCGTCAGGCTGGGAATCCTCAGTAAAGAAAAAAATCAGTATCAGTTTCGTTTCTGATCGGTCTTTCTTAGTAGTAACCAATCACTGGTCTCTGGGTCATACTGCCCCCAGCCAATGACTGCCCTCTCCCTAAGCCCCGCCTCTGGCAGCCATATTCAGATTTGGTAGCAGGTAAAGTGGCAGTATGACCAAGTGAAGAGCCGCAGAGGGGCAGGAGGGAGGGTTTGCATGTGAATCCATGCCAGACCCATGCTGGAGAACAGTTACAGGTAAGTAACTTGTTCCATCTCCAGCATGGGGTCTGGCATGGATTCACATGCTCATGAATATAATACAACATAGCAGTACACACATGCACAACCACGGGAGGTGGCAAAAGGCTCAACATTAAGCATTACATAAACTCAACATTAAGCAACTCTTACCTCCTCACCAGGCCCACCTTGCGCAGCACTGCTTGGCCGACTCTGGACTCCTCCCTGGAATCCCGGTCGGTGCAGTAGAATCTCGTGAAGGTGTGCGTCGACCTCCACGTAGCAGCCCTGCAGATGTCCAGCAGGGGCACACCAGACAGGAACGCCGTGGTAGCAGCGATCGCTCTGGTCGAATGGGCTCTCGGATGGCTGGGCAACGGTCGGTTTGCCAACTGGTGAGCGTGCATGATGCAGTCGGAGAGCCATCTGGAAATGGAAGCCTTCGAGAGAGCCTTCCCCTGGTTCACAGGTCCAAAGTTCACAAACAGCTGTGATGCCTTCCGAAAACTTTGTTCGGTCCACGTAGAACTGAAGCGCTCTAGCTACATCCAGCAAGTGCAAAGTCCTCTTGGCCGGTGACGAAGGCGACGGGAAGAAAACTGGTAACACCAAGGGCTTGTTAAAATGGAAGTCCGATGGCACCTTGGGCATGAAGGAGGGGTACGTCTTCAGCATATCGTGAAAAGTCAAGTATGGGGGCTTGCAGGATAGGGCCTGAATCTCTCCCACGCATTGTGCGGAGGTGATGGCCACCAGGAATGCTGTCTTCCACGATAAGAACTTCAAAGGAGCCGAATGCAAAGGCTCGAATGGCGGCCCCATGAGCCTGGTCAGCACCACATTGAGCTCCCAAGTCGGGGTTGGAGCCTTCACCGACAGGAACGATCGGAACAGTCCTTTCATAAATTCCTTGACCAGCAGATGAGACCACAAGGACGGCCGTCCTGTAGTTCTGGTGTATCGGGAGATCACTGCAAGATGTATCTTGATGGAGGCGTGAGCTAGTACAGCCTTGGCCAGCGACAGTAGGTATGGTAGCACTTGAGCTGCCGTAATCCGCAGAGGGTTGATCTTCTGTGCACGGCACCAGACAGAGAACCTCTTCCACTTATGTCTGTAGCACTTAAGAGTTGAGGACGCCCTGGCCTTTGCAAGAACCTCTCTGCAGTCAGCCGGGATATTGTACCCTCCAAGCTCTAGGGTTGCAGGAGCCAGGCTTGCAAGTTCAGCGACACCGGGTCGTGATGGAGGATGGCGCCTCCTTCTCTGGAAAGAAGATCTGCGTCCGTCGGCAGCTTGACCGGTGGGGACGCTGACAAGTCCAGAAAGTCCGGGAACCAGATCTGCCTCGGCCACGCCGGTGCGACAAGGATCATCGTGCACCGGGACCTCTTGAGCTGGTTGATGAGTCGGAGCAGCAACGGCAACGGAGTGAACGCATATAGGAACAGGCCGTCCCAGGGGAACGAGAACGCATCGCCCATGCTCCTCGGCTGGGGAATCCTGCTGGCGAACCTCTGGCATTTGGAGTTCGTTGCCGTCGTGAACAGGTCGATCTGGGGTTTGCCCAATCACTGAAAGAGCCGATCCACTTGATCCTGGCGTAGTTGCCACTTGTGGCACGAGCGCAGCTCTCTGCCGAGTGTGTCGGCAATGGTGTTTTATCCCTGCCAGATGAAACGGCACCAGAAACATCCCATGGGCAACAGCCCAATGCCACAGATCCTGGGCTTCCTTGGATAGGGCAGGGGGATCTGGTTCCGCCCTGCTTCCGAATGTAGAACATTGTGGTGGTGTTGTCGGTGAAAATCCTCACCACCTTGCCCTTGAGGGACGGGAGAAAGGACCCGAGGGCCCAGAACACTGCACGGAGCTCCTGGATGTTGATGTGGAGCGGCTTCTTTGGGAGCCAGAGGCCTCTCGCGTGAAGCTCTCCGGTGTGCGCTCCCCACCCCTCCAGGGAGGCATCCGTCATCACCGTTACATGGTGGGCCGGGGTCTGAAAGCCTGTCCCTGCAGCCAGATGAGCGTGGGTGCCCCACCACCGGATCGCTCGTCGGATGGTCTCGTTAGAGGGATCCGGTCTTCGAAGCCACCCGTCGCTTGGATCCAGCGGGCATCGAGGAACTCCTGTAGAGGGCGCATCCGAAGCCTGCACATGCGCACGAGATATATGCAAGAGGACATCATCCCGAGGAGGGACTTGATGGACCTCACCCTGGCCACGTACGTGGCCAGCAGACGCTGTACCTTGCCCAGGATGGCCTTTATCCTTTCCTCCGACGGCGAGGCCAGACCCGCCACTGTGTCGAGCTTGGCTCCCAGAAACAGTGCGACTTGCGAGAGGACCAGGTGGGATTTCGGGAAGTTGATGGAGAACCCCAGGTCCGTGAGCAGCTGGACGGTCTTCGCTATGTGTTCTACGGCGAGCTCCCTTGTCCCTGCACAGATGAGCCAATCGTCCAGGTAGGGGTAGACATGGATCCCATGCAGGCGCAGCTGTACCGCCACTGGTGCGAGGCACTTGGTGAGAACCCTGGGTGCCGACTTCAATCCGAACAGGAGGGCCTTGAACTGGTAGTGCCGTCCTTGGACCACGAACCTGAGGAACTTTGTGTCCTTTTAGAATGGGGATGTGGAAGTATGCATCCTCCAAATCCGACGACAGGAAATCGCCCTCCTCCAGCTGTCCCAGCACATGCTGGAGGGTGACCATCCGGAACTTCTGTGCCTTGATGTACTTGTTCAGTCGTTGAAGGTCCAGGATGGGCCGCCATCCTCCTGTCTTCTTTTTCACGAGGAAGTACCTTGAGTATACTCCGGAGCCCCGGAGCCTCTTCGGGACAAGCTCGAGGGCACCTTTCTGGAGCATCGCCCTTACCTACAGTAGTAGTTGAGGGATGTGGTTTTCCTTCCTGGCCACGGGAGGAATGCGGGGGCACTTTTTTGGAAACTCAAGGGCGTGCCCCTGGGCCTGGGTGTCCAGCATCCAACGGTCGGTGGAGATGGACTCCCAAAGGCTGACGAACTTGGCCAGCCGGCCTCCCACCGGGGTGCTTTGTGGGGGCCCGACGCCACGGTCGGTTCAGTCTTGCTTGGAGGACGCCTTGCTGCCTTGGCCTCCCTGGTGACGGCGGGATCCACCCGAGTTGCCTCGTCCCCTATAGGCTTCTTGCGACGAGGAGCGGGCCGCCTGGCGGTACGTAGAGGAGCCACCGCTGAATCCCGTGGAGGCACCTTGCTTGCCTCCAGAGTTCCGAAAGGACGGCCGTTGTTGCTGGAGAACTCCTAGGGCCCGAGCCGTCTGTGTCTGCCTTGATGGCTTGGAGGGACTCATCCACTGTTTACTCAAACAGGTTGTTCCCGTCGAAGGGCATGTCCAACACATTGGTTTGTACATGCTGGTGGAAATCCGTCGCCTTGAGCCACCCTCGCCGTCTAAGGCAAAAGCTGTTGCCTAGCTGGCGGAAACAGGTGTCAGCAATGTCTGTTGCCACCGTTATGGCATGGTCCGACGCCACCTCACCTTCCTGCAAGATCTCCAGGGCCTCCGCCCTCTTGTCGTCCGGCAGGAAGTCCAAAAGGGGGTGATCTTGTACCATAATTCCCTGTCGTAGCGGGCCACGATCGCAAGGGCGTTGGCCGCCTTAATCATTGTTGCCGCCGACGAGATAACTCGTCGTTCCATCGCTTCCAGCTTCTTTCCTTCGCCATCCGGCGGGGAAGTTGGCGTTGAGGCCGATGCCCCCCGCTTTCTTCTTGGCCGCCGCTTAGACTACTGAGTCAGGGGTCGGTTGTGCTCTAAGGCACAAGGAGGCTGCGTCGGGGACCCAGTACTTCTTCTCGTACCGATCCCTCTTAGCAGGCATCGTAGACGGGTTCTTGAGAAGGGCGAGTCCCTCGTCGCAGATGTCATCCAGCAGAGGCACGGCGAGGACAGTCTTCCTCTTGGCCTTGCGCCATTGGTAAAGGAACCCCTCCTTCTCTTCGTGGCAGAGCTGGAAAAGCTCGAATGCCCTGGAAATAATAGCGTGGAAGGACTCAATCTCGTCGGGCGGGGAGGCCCGAGTCGGAGGCAATGGGAGATCCGTCTCATAGTCACCGCCATAGTCATCTGTGCCCGGTGTGGCTTTGTCCGTTCCCGTGTCATCCCCAGGGACAGGGGCAAAGGTTGAGCAAGCCGAGAGGGCTGAAAATGCGGGGCTGGATGGGTCCGTCTCCTCTTGCTTGGGGGACTTCCCGACGGGCCTGGTTCTGGCTCCTCCGTCGGGCCTGGCTCCAGCTCCTCCGTCGTTGGTAGGGGCAATCTCGTCCTTATCTCCGTACATAAGGATTGTATTGCCAACAAAATGGCCGCCGAGTTGTCGTGCGGCTCCGGAAGCGACGGGCGCGACGGTTGACTTGGAATCTCGCCGGCTACGCCGTCGCTCCCGTCGTCCTCTTCATCGGATCCTTCCTGTGGGACTGGGCCTCCTCAACGCCCTCGTCTAGGCCCTCCAAGACTTCAACCAGCTCCTCCTCGGAGGCTGTGTCCGTATCCACGATGGCCAAAGGCCCCCCCCCTCTATTTCCGCCGGGGTCTTCATGGGGGCCTTCTCGATGGGCCTGAAAGAGGCTTCCCTCCGCGGTGGCAGGGAAACTCTGGGCCCCGAGGTCGCCTCCAATGATGTAGCCTCCACAGGCTGCGTCAGGGCCGCCGCAACTACCTCGATAGAGGCCTTAGACGGGTGAGTCAAGGCCTTCACCACCTTCTGTGGGCCTGTGGCCGTCACCTTGGGGGGAGGGTCACCGCCTCGTCCCTCTCAGCTGGATCCTTCGAGCCCGCCCGGGGCCTCTCCAGAAGCTTTGCCGGGTTCTCCGCTTGCCTCTTCCCCGAGCCAGAGTGTTGGCTCGTGGTTTATGGCGCCGGAGATGATGCGCCCTGCTTGGCAGCCGAGGAGCGCGACCGTTCGGCGCTCCCGGTGCCCGCGGACTCGCAGTGCTCTGCCTTCTGTTGGGCCCCATCGCCGGGGCGCCCTCACAGGACTTCGAAGACCGCTCAGACTTCTTCTCACCTGACGGGCTCTTTCCTTCCAGCCAGTTGGAGAGGCGAAGATGTTGATCCTTCATGGTCCGCTCCGACATGTTCCAGCAAAACGCACAGTCCTTCTCCACGTGCGTTTTGTCCTCATGAAGGCAGTAGAGGCATTTCGAATGCTTGTCCTCCTTGGACACATTCTGTAGCTGGCATCCAGGACAAACCCTGAACAGCTTTCCAGGCGTCGAGCTTCCTTTCTCCTGGGCAATGTCTGGGTAGGCCTCAAACTTCTGGAATCCTCCAAGAAGGGTAACTCGACGCAAACTTCACCCTTGAGCGGCGTAGAAAAATCCGAAACGGGTCCCCGTTGATCGGATGGAGAAACGGTGGAGCTTGAGGCTCTGTTTACCGAAAAATGAGAAAATCTCTGAAAAAAAGCGCGAAAACGCAGCAAAGCTCGAGAGCTAAAGCACGTGGACTCCTAATACTTGAACGTGTGGTAAAAATCGGAAGATGGCTACCAGAGGCGGGGCTTAGGGAGAGGGCAGTCATTGGCTGGGGGCAGTATGACCCAGAGACCAGTGATTGGTTACTACTAAGAAAGACAGATCAGAAACGAAACTGATACTGATTTTTTCTTTACTGAGGATTCCCAGCCTGACGACAGGGAATATTCATGAGCATGTGAATCCATGCCAGACCCCAGGCTGGAGAACAGCATTAGCGAGAAAGAACACTTAACTGTTAAGTAACCGGCCTTGAATCCATCCTGCGCTTCGCTTACCTCGTCCATCTCCGGGTTTGACCGCAACCTGCAAGGGAGAAGGAACAAGGTCAGCATTAACAAAGCACTTACGTGGGCAAGCAGTACTTCGATCGCTCATCACTCCGGAACATCACCACAACCTGTACAAAGAAGAGAAGAGAACACAGGTTATCAATTAAATACCAATAAACAGAGTAGCACTCCGCGCATCAATAACTCACCGTGGTCTTCGCCATCGGCGCGGCAACTCCGAGATAACAACCATCCCTGTGAAAACAAAAAGACATTGTTAGGGAACAGCATAGTGGAGCGAGACGCTGAGAAGACAGAGAAAACAGAGGGAAAGAAAGACAGAAGAGACATTATAACTCACCTGAAGACAGCAGTCAGAGTCACACCCGGTCTGGACCCGACATAAGGGCACACGGACCAGTGAAGCAACTAAGTCCACGGAACGCCCACAACAACCACGCGTCCCTGCACAGAGACGCAGGACGGAGAGTTCAACGCACAAAAACCTAAGGTGAGCATTAACCTCAAGGGAGGGGATTTGGACCGGTGGGAGTCCACTTACACAGAACCACAAAGAAGAGAAGAGAACACAGGTTATCAATTAAATACCAATAAACAGAGTAGCACTCCGCGCATCAATAACTCACCGTGACGCGTAGGGCCGAGATGACGGACTGGACTGGCCCACCTAGCTTCGTTTGCTTGGCCAGTAGGAATATTCTTCTGATGGTTTGAAAAGATGAGCTCTCCATACTGCATTGAGCGCAGGGGCGCGTTGATAACCAGTTGCTTCACTGGCTCGAAGGAATTGGTGAGTTCCAGAACAATATTGACTCCGAAAAGTATGTAGTTCGTAAGAGTTCACATGTCTGACTTTCACTCTTGTCCGATTCCTTGCAGTTTGCAGCTTGACCCCAGCGAAGAGTTCCTCGTGGTAGCTGACGAAGTTCAGGTAAGGATTTGGCTTATCCTACACAGTTCAATAAAATAAGGCCAGAATGTAACCTGTTGCTTGCTCCCTTATTCAGGTGTGGAGAGAAAATATGAAGTTTGGGGAATAATGCCTCAGGCGGGAAAATTAGGTAAGTCTATTGCAGTGAGAAGAGTTTCCCTTGTTTGTCCCTTTGTCTCACCCTCTTGTCCTTTTGTTCCCCTTAGGGGCTGGGGTACGGTGAGGATGCAATGGAGACTGCGCCGACCCGTCAAGAGGAATAGTACCCCCGGCGGTAATCAGGTAAGTCTATGGGGGTAGTTACTATTGCCTCTGTTTATTCCCTTGGCTCACCTTTGCTGTTCTTGTGTTCCCCTTAGGTGCCAGAGTGCAGCGGGAACATGCAGAAGTATGCGGTGGATCTTGAGGATGCTGGTGAGTTCAGCGCGGCGCTGCAGCAGGCGAGGTGGCGCGCGTAAAATGCTTGCTTCTTCCAGCTAGAAGGCGCGGTGGATCTGGAATTCAGGTAAGGATCAATGGTTTTGCTCTTATTCTAACCTCTTCTCTTTCTGTTCCTCCCCTTTTCTCGGAGCTGCAGACTCAGGCGGGCGTGGCAGAAGACTGGATGCAGGCTTGCAGACACAGTGAGCGTTACGCGGCTGGATGCAGAATAACGCGAATCGTGTGCTGCTCTTCGGGCGTGGTTTAAATAGCCTCCAAAGTAGTCCCAGGTAAGTATTCCTCCCCAGCCCCACCTGAGTAAAAAATAGTCCCTAGGTAAAATAGTCCCTTCCAAGCCTCATTTGGCTTTGAGCTCTGCAGCATGGTCTGCATCAGGTAAGCTTGCAGCATGGTCTGCATCAGGTAAGTTCTACTCTATGAGCCTGGCACCTATGGCGCCAGGACTGACTCTCCATATGAGCCTGGCGCCATAGGCGCCAGGACCGCACCCAAACAGCCCCTAGCAGGGGTTTTTGGGCTTGCTCAAAATAACTTGATGCCTGCTTCCGGGGTTGCTGGACCTGGTCTGGTTCCCCGGGGGTAGGCATCATGACAGCCCTGCACTGCACGGGGACTGGACAAACAAGCTGGCAAAATAGAAGCTCTACGGTTCGAGTAGCTGTCATCAAGAACACATGCTGGTGTCCTTCCCCCTGGTTAATCCTAACCAGCTCCAAGAATGGTATCCAGGTGGCTTATGAGTTGATTGGTCCCACTAACTCAAAGGAAGAAGTCGTCCTTGAAGGGGCTTCTCTGTCGAGATGAACTTGGCAATTCAGACCTGCAGCAGGGTTTCACCGGGCAAACGGTGCAGGAGTGTCAGCAGCTGTCCTCTTCTAGCTCGTCTTCGTTTTTTTTTCGTTCCAGTGGTCGACTGCTTTCCAATCCACAAGAGTCACCTTTTAAACAGCTTTCTCCCTTTCGTTCCAGCATAGCTGTCACTCACCCAGCAGGCTGGCTGTCCTTGCCAGTCAGCCAGCCAATCACGCCAGAGTGCATTTGGGTCTCCTATGAGACTAAGCACAGGGAGTTTCGGGCACCCCTCTCACTTCCTGCCCACCCCAGACACTCAAGACGCCAGAGGCGGTCTTCAGTCCTGAAGCCTGCCAAAGGCATAGAAACAAAGGGACCAAACCTGGTTTGGCGCGCAGAGACAAACACTAGAAGGATCCTTCCAAAAAGAAATGGCGAAAAAAGAAGGCTGTACCTGTTCAAACAAAGGGGCTTAAGGCGCCATCTTGAAAAACATGGCTCTGTGGTTTTTAGCTACCGCTGTTTGCAGTCGGGGAAAAATCATGGTACTAAAACCACTGCCACCAGCCATTTCGATAGGAAAGGGTAGCTTTTGAATGCTACATGAGTTTCTAGACGCAGGGGATACTAGGTAACCCCTCCAGCACTCTATAGGAAGATGGTGTGTGCTGGGTCTAGGAATTTAAAAAGACTAGTAAAGTCAATTTAACTTTACATTCTCTGGTAAACAGTAGTTCATCCCAGAGAAGGTAGTTAAACCTTTTGTAAGTCTAAAAGACATCCCTGTGTCACTGCACCAAGGGGGTTCTGTGTAACACACGTGAAAAGATGATGCCTATGGAGTGATCTAAAACTCCATAATCAAAGAACACAAGCGTAAAACACACATCAAAATACATGAGAGTGGGTGGAAAAATCAAGTCCTCAAAATGCAGCAAAGTTGCTGGGGGTCTCTAAGGTGGAGGGAATTAGCACATTTATGAGAATTCTCCCTAACAGCACAGAGGACTAGTTTACCCATTTGAAGCAGCCCCTTCCCTTTTTGGTCTCCACAACATTTGCCTCAAGACTCAGAGCAATAAAAAAACAGAATATTCTGTTTTTGCTGAGCGCACTCTTTTTTGCCTTTCCTGCCATGGTCAGAAATTCCATCCTTTGCTCCGGGTGGTAAACGCTGCCAAACGTTCTTCATTCTGGGTTTGGGAAGGAGCCTATGCTGTGCTCCAAACTTTATACAGGATGTTAGGCAAGATTGTGTGCAGTACCCTTGCGGAGACTACAGCAACCTTGTCCTCCTGGCAATAGGTAACCCAACCTTTGGTATATGTCTGTACTAGACTGTTTGGTAGTGTGGCTGAGCAGCCAGGCTTATCTCAAGAGGGGTCAATGTGAGCAGTAGGGTTTTTACACAGAGATTCACAGTGACAAGTATCCAAATAAACTCTTACACAAGGTTTCTTGATTAAACAAGTATTCATATATTTAACAGTCAGTTCAATAAGCCTACTTCAGAAGGGAGCAATATATATATATATATATATATATATATATATATATATATATATATATATATATATATATATATATATATATATATATATATATATATATATGCAACACAAAAGTACACTTCAAAATACACACTTAGTTTCTCTAAATCAGCAAATACCCATTTGGGATGGCACACAGATTCTTCTTACACCCTGAGGTGACTTAAATAACTAGGACACTGTGGACATTAATCACTCGTACATTTAGAGCAATACTGAGTTTGGTGTCAAAGAAGGAACAAGTTACTTACCTGTAGCTGTTGTTCTCCAGCATTGGTCTGGCATGGATTCACATGCCCATGAATAAAGCATACATAGCATTACACACATGCACAACCACGGGAGGTGGCAAGGCTCAACATAAGCATCTCTTACCTCCTCACCAGGCTGTGCAGCACTGCTTGGCTGACTCTGGAATCCTCTGTGGAATCCATGTCGATGCAGTACAATTTTGTGAAGGTGTGCCTCAACCTCAACGTAGCAGGTCTGCAGATGTCCAGCAGGGGCACACTAGACAGGAACACCGTTGTAGCAGCGATCGCTCTGGTCGAATGGGCTCTCGGAAAGCCAGGCAATGTCGGTTTGCCAACCAGTGACAATGGGTGATGCAGCCGGAGAGCCACCTGGAAATGGAAGACTTGGAGAGGGCCTTCCCATGGTTCACAGGCCCAAAGTTCACAAAAAGTTAAGACGTCTTCCGGAAACTCTTCCTGCGGTCCACATAGAACTTCAGCACTCTAGCCACATCCATTGAGTGCAAAGTCCTTTCAGCCGGTGACAAAGGTGTTAGAAAAACACCTGCAACACCAAGGGCTTGATGAGATGAAAGTCCAACGGCACCTTGGGCATGAAGGAGGGTTGCGTCCTCAGCACCACCTTTGTGTCGTGAAAAGTCAAGTAAGGTGCCTTATAGGACAGTGCCTGAATCTCACCCATAGAACAAATCTAGATCTAGCGACTGTTCCCAGCACAAAACCCACACACAAAGCCACAGACATCTCAAAAAACGAACATTTTTCGTTTTTTTCACAGACCAAAACATCCTCCGGTGCTTTAAGTAAGAATAATCGTAGAGCCAGATTCAACCGCAAAAAAGGAACACTGACACGTTTAAGATGTTTTTAAGATGATCAAATATTCAGAATCAAAGGTATTTGAGGTTCAAAATCTATACTGATAAAAAATGACAAGAGTAACTATGATGATATTTGTTGAACAAACAATGATCAAGGAACTGAACAGAAATGTGTTATTTTTAATTTTCAGCACCCAAAATCATTGAAACAAGGTACTGATCCGCACCTGATGAAGGGCAATCAGAACCCTAAACGTGTAGTGCATTAGAGAAATCCTCAAACAAAAGGACTATTGGCTTGCTAGCCAGTTACAAGTTTGATATATGGACTAAAGTTTCTCTTAAAACAATAGGAAATGTACCCACGGATGAAGAAAATGTTACACTTTGTTTGAATTGTGACTTATATGGAAATGTTTCAAGTATCGTTTACTTTGATATACTGTCAAGCATGAAGTAATGCTAAAAGTGTGTAATAATTTATGTTTTGAAAACGAATGCGGTACACCAGTTACCGCCATAAAAACTGTTTAATTAAAACTGGTGTAAAACCACAAGTAAACACAGTATTCATTTTTGCATAGTTTTATGCTCAAAAGTGTGCATGCAGCCAAGGTCATTTTTGCTAAAGTGATCCCAAAATTGTTCTATGTATATTAGATTCTGTAGCCCAGAATCTGACTGTTAGAACCTAAAAATCCTGAGGAAATGGTTTGAAATTTATGCACCAAAGTGAGAAAGCCAATATTAGAAAGGTGTGCTCCTCTACACCACTGTTACCCTGAATCTCACCCACCCATCGTGCAGAGGTGATGGCCACGAGGAACGCTGTCTTCCACGACAAAAACTTCAGTGGAACTGTCTGCATAGGTTCGAATGGAGGGTCCATGTGCCTAGTCAGTACCACATTGAGTTCCCATGCCGGGGCTGGAGCCTTCACTGGCGGGAACCAACGGACCAGTCCTTTGACAAACTCCTTAACCAGACAGTGTGACCATAACGACGACCATCCCGCAGATCTGGTGTAGCGGGAGATAGCCGCCAGATGAACTTTGATGGAGACATGGGCCAGTCCTGCTTTGGCCAACGACAGCAAATACGGTAGTACCTGCAGAGACATGACTCGTAGAGGGTCTATCTTCTGTGCACGGCACCAAACAGCGAACCTCTTTCATTTATGTCCGTAGCATTTCAGAGTAGACTATGCACTGGCCTTGGCAAGCACCTCCCTGCAGTCCGCTGGGAGATTGTAGCCCCGAACTCTAATGCTGCAGGAGCCAGGCCTTTAGGTTCAGCAATCCTGGGTTGTGGTGCATCATTGCGCCGCCTTACCTGGCGAGAAGGTCTGCGACCACCGGAAGCTTGACTGGAGGGGACGCTCACATGCTGAGAAGATCCAGGTACCAGATCTGCTTCAGCCACACTGGTGCGACGAGGATCATCCAGCCAGATTAAATGGAATGAGGAACATACCCTGGCCGACGGCCCAGTGCCATAGGTCCTGCGCCTCTTTGGAGAGTGCTGGGGATCTGGTGCCCCCCGCTTCCTGATGTAAAACATTGTGGTGGTATCATCCGTGAAGATCCGCACAACCTTGCCCTTGAGGGACGGAAGGAAGGACTTGAGGGCCCAAAACACTGCTCGAAGCTCTAGCACGTTGATGTGCAACAATTTCCCCAGCAGCCACAGGCCTCTGGCGTGAAGACTTCCGGTGTGAACTCCCAATCCTTCCAGGGAGGCGTCCGTCGTGACCGTCTCCTGGTGCAGTGGGGTCTGGAAATCCACACCTCCGGACAGAGGAGAGAGTACTCCCCACGTTGAGTGTGATCTTGTCCTGGAAGCTTCCTGACACTTGTATCCTACGGTCGTCGAGGAACTTGTGTAACAGACGCATCCGTAGCCTGCAGATGTCGGATGAGATAGATGCATAATGACAATACGCTGAGTAGATGTCAGGTCCAATCTTGAATCTTCCGGCAGGAGTGATGCTGGCCCACCAGAAGCCCCCCCGACTCCCAAGTCTGCCTGCCTAACAGTCTCTCAGCAGATAAAACTACGAAGCCGGCAAACCCAAGGGGAAAGGGGAATTGGAGAACAAAACCAAGACAGATCTTCACTGGACTGCACTGATGCCCTCTGGTACTGGATTACTCGTCTGTGTCCTCCGTGTCTGTGAAATCTAGGGAAAACAATAACATATATATGTTGAAGTATAACTGATAAATAGGTCTACCTTTTCTTTTACTATAATTTGCTTTCTTTCTCTTAAATACCTGTAGCCTATGCTATAATGCTTATAGGCTTTCTATTCAGAAGTTGAGTAGATGCTTTTGTAGATCTTGAATAACTTTCTTTATATAGGTTTCCTAAACTTCTTAACCAGGATCTTCTCTCGAACTTTATTTTTAGAGGAAGTTAATTAGAATTCTGGAAACAAGTATTTTATTACTCTGCTTATGTCTTTAGCCTTGCGTGCACATAATGATGACACTTGTACTTAGTTGGATCCGAGCAAGAGTCTTATGTTTTTCTTAGATAAACGTACCGCACTTCCTACCGACGCCTTATTTCTTGACAAACGAACCGCGCATCATCCGACGCTTGAATTCTTGATCCAACGAGCCGCGCACTGCTTCCACAATAAAAACGACGTGTACGCGACGGCACGTGATGAAAGTAAGGTACTTTACTCTAACCTTACGAATAACGACAAAGCGAGACCAAAATACGCTCACGCACATAACTACAAATACGTAACAACAAGTACAGCCCGATCTTAACTGTATTTGTAAAAAATATATATATATATATAAATAAAACCGCGAGTTAGTAGAAAAACTTCGCGAAATAAACGTATTGAACACAAAAATATATGTACGCAATATGCAGATATCAGATAAAAATGGAATCAAATCTGATAATAGAAAATACAGTCTCTTAAATAAAAGTCTTATTAAAGTAAAATGCAAATGAACTTCACAATTTCATAAGTCTTGAAAGAGTGAATCACTTAGCTTGCTTCATCTGTATCTTCACTGCTTCTTTGACTTAGTAACTCTTCTTAGTATAAGCCAACTATAAATATTTAACAACATATTCTTAGAGCCAAGTAGACTGCGACCTGCCACTAAAACAGCTAAAATGAAAGGCAGTTTAGAACTCTGAGCAACATTCCAAACGACCTCAAACTATTTACACCAATCACTGCTGCAGAAAAGACTCTCTATCTTGCTTTGGGGAAATAAGCGATTCCTGAATTTAACATTAAGGAATATTTATACAAGTTCTATTTTTAATCCAAACATAACCCAAACCTCACACTGCTAAGTAAAACTACATCAAAAGGGTTGTTTGTGCTAAATGATGATTTCTTAACTTAATGTGTAAGCAAATGAAGTCTATGAAATTTACCTTGGAATTGTAACTATGTCTTTTAAGGTTGTGAACCTTTGAAACTCTAGAAATGTACCATGGAATCCTGACAGTAGAGACTTGATGGTCCTCACTGTGGCGATCTTCAGTGCCACCAGCCATCGCACCTTACCCAAGATGGCCACTATCCTTTCTTCAGACGGTGATGCCAGGCACGGCCCAGTGTTGAGTCGGGATCCCAGAAACAGTAAGTCCTGCAATGGAGTCAAGCATGACTTTGCATACTTCACCGAGAACCACAGATCCGCCAGTAGGCGGACGTTCCTCGCCGTGTGGTAGTTAGGGAGAATTCTCAGAAATGTGCTCATTCCCTCCACCTTAGAGACACCCAGCAACTTTGCTGGATTTTGAGGACTTGATTTTTTTTAACCTGAAGAGAGTGAGACCCTTTTTCCCAGTCTTGTATTTTAATGTGATTTCTGAGCTTTTTGTTTCTTTTGGTTATGGAGCCTGAAACTCCATAGGTATCATATTTTACCTTGCGTCACACTGCACCTTCAGTGCAGTGGCACAGGGAAGTCTTTCAGATTTCCCAAAGGTTTAAATACCTTCTCTGGGATAAACTACTGTTTCCCAGAGCAGTAAAGTGAAATTGACTTTACTTACATTTGTAACTGTGTATACCAAGCAAACACTATCTTACAATAGGGTGCTGGAGGGGTTACCTAGTATCCCCTTTGTCTAGCTTCTCATGTAACATTTGTATGTTACCCTTGCCTCACTGTATGGCTGGTGACAGTGGTTTAATTTTAACTACTGTGGTGTGCATTTACTGCGGGCTGCATTTGCAGTAAAGCACCCAAGGGTGCCATTTTTGTCAAAATGGCCCTGGTCGTCCTTTTTCGCCATTTCTTTGTGGAAAGGTCCTTCTTGAGATTTATTCTGCGCGCCAAACCAGGTTTGGTCCCTTTGTTCGCTTTGCCTTTGGTGGGATTCACGAGTGAAGCCTGCATCTGGCTCCAGGGTGTCTGGGGTGGGCAGGAAGTGAGGTGTGCTTGAAACTCCTTGTGCTTAGTCTCCTAGGAACTCCAAATGCACTATGTAGTGATTGGCCGGCTGGGTGACTGACAACTAGGCTGGAATGAATGGGAGAGAACTGAATAAAAGGTGGCATAGTCGATAACTGGACAAAGGAACCGAAGAACACCACTTAAGACGCCCGGTGAAGCCCTGCTGTTGTGCTGAAACTCCAAATTCGTATCGACAGAGAAGACCCTGCAAGGACGACATCTCTCCTTGAGTTGGTGGGACCAATCAACTCCAAAGTAAGCCACCTGGACATCTTCTCAGAGCTGGTTGAATTGCCACAGAGTTGCTGCTGGAAACCGAATAGCCAGGGAGAGGAACACCAGATTGTGTGCTTTGCTTTTAAGTTGGCCAAGAGCTCCAGGAAGGTCCTCCGGACCCCTAGGAAGCATTACTGACCGAGCCTGGGACCCCTCAACAGAGTGCGGGACTCCAGAAGCAAGGAAAGCCCATCTCGACAGCCAGGAATTGCAGTGTTGCTATTTGCGGTAGGCACGAGGAGCTGAAACACCGAACAGCCACTTGTTTGAAGATTGCCGGTTATGAGCGGTGACCGTCTCATTGCAGTGCAGGAGTCCCCATAAGTCCTCCCTCTTGTCCCCACGACTGAGGCCCAGGAACAGTGAGATCTGCAGAGCTGCTCAGGAACAGAAATCATCTGCTGCACCTTTTCTTCAATACAAAAGGTACTGTAAAAGTCTGGGAGAACTTACCGCTTACTTTAGAGTTGCTTGCAACTTCTACTAATCACAAGTCTAACTGCTTGTGGTCCTACATTGATTCTTCTTTTTCTTCAAAGACTTCTAAAACATTGTGCAAAGACTTTTCTTATTTACCTGCAAATAAGTGCTTCAGCTCATATAGACTTTTGCCCATTGACTTTGGCTTAGCCTGTTCCACTGAATGACTCTTATTGGGGTATCTGAAAGTATTTGCCTTCTTAAGAATATTTGTGGTCCCTTGTATGTTCTAATAACCTTTTTCTTTGACTTATTCTGAAATGACTTTAAAAGCAACAGTGATATATTAATGTCCCCAGCACCCGAGTTATTGAAGTCACCTGAGGGTGTAGGTTGTGTCTGTGGGCCATCCCAAATAGGTACTCCATGATTTAGAGATATTAAGAGTCTATATTTTGTGAAGTATATTTGAGTGTGTCATATTGCTCCCTTCGAAGAAGGCTTACCCAACTTACTGATAAATTAATAATTGTTTATTCAAGAAACCTTGTGTGTAAGTGTTTAATTGAATACTTGTCACTGTGAATCGCTTTAACTCCCCTACAGCTCACATTGACCCCCCCGCTTGAGATATGCCTGGCTGCTCAAAACGCTACCAAACTGTAGTACAAGCTTATACCAAAG
The DNA here is from genome assembly GCF_040938575.1 of Ambystoma mexicanum. Taxonomy (NCBI): domain Eukaryota; kingdom Metazoa; phylum Chordata; class Amphibia; order Caudata; family Ambystomatidae; genus Ambystoma; species Ambystoma mexicanum. The sequence continues at coordinate 860,166,182 of NC_090930.1, read as the reverse complement.
GTTGGATTTCCGATTACCTGTAGTCAGGGTTGTTGCAGTGTTCCCTAAGGGTACTGCATACAATCATGTTTAAACAGTGGTCAACGGCGATGTCCTTTGAACTGGCCCCGATGAGCCAGTCGTCCAAATAAGGGTAGACGTGGATCCCTTGTAGTCTCAGATGCGCCGCCATTGGCATAAGGCACTTGGTGAAGACTGTTGGAGCCGACTTCAGTTTGAAGGGGAGGGCCTTGAAGTGGTAATGAGTGCCCTGAACGACGAAGTGCAGAACATTTCAGTGTCCCTTGTGGATTAGAATGTGGAAATACGCATCCTCCAAGTCCAGCGACGACCGAGCTGAAGAGTGACCAGGCAGAACATTTGGGGCTTGATGAACTTCTTCAGTCATCAGAGGTAGAGGATGGGCGTCCAGCCCCAGTCTTTTTTTCATGAGTAAGTACCTTGAGTACATCCCAGAGCCTCTTTGGGACAAGCTCGATCATGCCTTTCTTTAGCATGGCCAGCACCTCCAGCAGCAGCAGATGTACGTGGTTTTCCTGCCGGGCCACCGGTGGTATTTGGGGACACTTCGGTTTAAATTCCAGGGTGTATCCATGGGCGAGAGCGTCCAGCACCCAAGAGTTAGTGGAGATGGTCTTTCACAAGCTGATGAAGTTCGCCAGACGGCCTCCCACCAGGGGGCACAGCTGGGGGCCCGACACATGGCCTGTTCAATCCTGTTTGGATGTCGAGGGGGCGCCCTACAGTCCCCGTCGATGACAATGTCCTCCTCCGAAAGCCTTGGAACGACGCCTGTTGGTTTCCTGGGCCAAGGCGCGGGAGGGCTGGAGGTAGGAAGAAGAGCTCCTGCCGAAACCTTTGGAAGATCCTTGGGACTTGCCTTCCGAGGGCCGAAAGGACAGCCGTTGCTGTTGAAGAGTGCCCAGAGCACGTGCCGTCTCGGTGTCGGCCTTGACGGCCTGTAGAGACTCATCTACAGCTTTCCCGAAGAGGTGGTCTCCGTCGAAGGGCATGTCCAAAACCCTCGTTTGAACATCCTGATGAAAGTTGGTGGCCTTCAGCCAGCCGCGACGAAGGAAAACGCTGTTGCCAATCTGGCGGAACCCCGCGTCGGTGATGTCCATGGCCACCGTGACGGTGTGGTCTGACGCCACCTCACCTTCCTGCAGAATTTCCAACGCTTCCGACATTTTGGCAGGGAGGAAGTCCAGGATGACAGCGATCTTGAACCATAGCTCTCGTTCATAGCTTGCTATGATGGCGAGGGCGTTGGTGGCCCCGATTGTAATGGCCGCAGAGTAGATAACCCGTAGTCGCATGGAATCTAATTTCTTCCCCTCGCTGTCCGGAGGGGTGGACGCTGCCGAGGAAGCACCCAACGACTTCTTGGCCGCTGCCAATACCAGAGTCCGGCGACGGTTGGGACCGCACGCACTTGGGCGCAGAGTCTGGCATCCTGTACTACTACTTAGGCGATCCCTCTTCACTGGGGCCGTAGAAGGGTTCGTAGAAGGGTTCTTCATGAGAAACAAGCCTTTGTCCCAATTGTTCTCAATGAGGGGGAACGAGAGGATGGTCTTTCTCTTCGCCTTGCGGCACTGGTATAAGAAGCCGCCCTCTTCCTCTGGAGCGAGCTGCAACGGCTCCGAAGCTCTGGAGATTGAGTGAAACGAGCCGATCTCATATGGCGGGGAGTATCTCGGGTAGGCGACAGGTGGTCTCCCATACCGTTGTCATCCGCGCCAGTCATCGCCGTATCGGGTCCGTCTCATCCCTCAGAGGCCAGAGTATGCAGTACAGAGAGAATGTCCACCAAGAGATCTCTAGGTGGCAGCTGAGGAGGCGGAATAGGCAGCTGGGGCACCTGCAGGGCGCCCAGGCCCTCGTCGCCTTGCTACTCTTCCTCAACGGTATCTTTGACTTCATCGTCAGCGCAATCATAGGGCCTGCTCCCGATGTTTTCCTCCTCCTGGATAGTTTGAAGGCAGATGAGTTCCTACTCTGGGGAGATATCCGTACCCTGGAGGACCTGCGCACCTCCCCTTCCCCCCTCTTCGCTTCCCGAGGGGACAGCCTCGGGGAGATCACAGGCATCTTCTTCTCCAGGGTCTTCTCTATGGGCCGGAACGCAGCCTTCCTCCTGGGCGGAAGGGATACCCTCGCCTTGGGGGTTGCGCCCTGTGGAACCTTCTCAGCAGTCTTCGCTAAGCAACGCCACTACCCCCTCGATGGAATGCTATGCCTTCGCCGGATGTACCTGGGCCTTCCCGGTCAGGAACGGTCCCTTGGCCTTGGGTGTCCCGGACACCTTGTCCTGCTTGGCCTTCTCCTTGGGGGGGGGGGGGAGTGACCGCCCCCGAATCCCCTGGGCCTTCTCTGGCAGGTCGGTCTTGGGCTTCTCCTCGAGTTTGCCCAGGTGGTCAGACTTCCTCTTGGCCGCCGATCCTGAACGCTGACTGAAGTCGCTGTAGACATCAGAGGTGCCCTGGCCGCCGGGGAGCCCGTTGCAACGGCACGTCCAGGGCCAGTGGACTTGCGGTGCTTAGTCTTGTTGGACCCCCACGAGAGTGGGGCCCTCGAAGGTCTTAGAAGCCAGTTCAGCTTTCTTGGAACCATGAGAGGCATGCTCCCAGGACCCACCCAGAGCATCCTTCAGCCCCCTACTCCGATCCTTCAGCGTGCAAGGGGGCTTCTCATGGCAAAACGCACAATCTTCCTCCTTGTGCTTCGGATACAGGCAGTAAAGGCACTGGGAATGCCGGTCGTCCAAGAAGACATTCCATAAGCTGCAGTCAGAGCAAAGCTTGAAAAGCGGGGCTGAATCCTTCAACATGGTTCCACGCGGCATAGGCCTGAAGAATCTTCTGGAAGCCACCACGAAGAAACTAGATAAAATACGCCCTTGAGGGGTGCTGAAGAATCCAAAAAACGGGTCCCCGTCAATCAGAAGGTTGATCGATGGAGCACAAGGCTCGATTGACTGAAAAATAAAGTAAAACTCTTCCAAAAGAAATAAATTTAAAAAAACACGCAGTAAACGCTTGAGTGCTAAACACGAGGACTCCCATCACTTGAATGTGCTGTAAAAATCTGACGATGGCTGCCAGAGGAGGGGCTTAGGTAGAGGGCAGTCATTGGCTGGGGGCAGTATGTCCCAGAGCTCAGTGATTGGTTGTTAAGAGAAAGAGTTCAGAAATGCAACAAACAGATTTTTTCTTTACAGAGTATTCTCAGCCTGCCGAATATTCACAAGCATGTGAATCCATGCCAGACCCCATGCTGGAGAAAAGGGTTTGGGAATAAAATAAAGGTTATACAGATATTCTGAATCAAGTAAGTACTTTTTAACCCCCCCCCCCCTTCTCCCGCCATAGCAAAGTAGATTAACCCATTCCTGGAGGAAAGGTAAAGCACAAAGTCAGAGGTAAGAAGAGTCTTTGTTAATTGAGCAAAAGTCTAGGTGAGCTGAAGCACTTCTTGCAGGTAAGTTAAAGTCTTGCACAATGTTTTAGAAGTCTTTGTAGAAAAAATAGAATCACTGTAGGGCCACAAGCTGGGGAGGCATGTGAGTGGCAAAGCTGCAAGCAACTCTGCAAAAGCAATCAAGACAAGTCTCAACTGAGAACTAGCAAGGCTACACAAGAGGTAAGTCCCCTTAGTTTTACACCATCTTTGGTTCGAAGAAATTGATTCCAGCTGGCTTCTGTTCCTGTGAAGGTCTGCAGATCCTGTTGTTCCTGGGACTCCGTCGTGGGACAAGAGGGAGGATATCTGGGGACTGCTGCACTACAAATTGAAGGTCGACAGCAGCAATGGGCAAACTTCAGATCAGCAGCACTTTGCTGGTTCAGCTCCTCGCGACTCTTGCAAATAGCACCACTGCGGTTCTCAGATACCTTAATGTACTTTGCTCACATCTGGGGTCCAGCACTCTGTTGAGGTGGCTCAGGCCTGATCAGTCCTGCTTCATGGGAGTCCAGAGGATCCTCCTGGAGCTCGGGTCGGACTTTAAAACAGTAACTCTCCCTAGCACTTCGGTTCCTGTAGCAGCAATGGAAGTACAGCCAGCTCCGAGAGGATTTCCAGATGAGCTCGTCTTGGGGTTGATTGGTCCCACCAACGCAAGGGGAGAAGTCGTCCTTTTCAGGTCTTCTCTAGTCGAGGCTAATTCCGAGCTTCAGCACAGTAGCAGGGCTTAACCGGGCAAACCAACGGTCCAGGAGTTGCAGCAGGCGTCTCTTCCAAGTTCTTATTAGGATTCCTTTGTCCAGTGGTCGACTCTGCCTTGCAAGCAAAAAGCCTTGCCTTTTATGCAGGTTTCTCCCATTCATTTGCAGCCTAGCTGTCAATCACAGAGCAGGGTAGCTGTCCTCCAAGGACAGCAGTCTAGCCAATCACCATTGGGTGCATTCCTGTAACCAAGGAGACTAAGCACAGGGAGTTTCAGGCACCTCCCTCGCTTCCTGCCCGGCTAGACATGCTGGAGCCAGAGGCGGGCTTCACTCGTGAATCCTGCAAAAGACAAAAAGGGACCAAACCTGGTATGGCGCGCAGAGTAAATCTCAAGAAGGACCTTTCCAAGAAGAAATGGAGAAAAAAGAAGACCGGGACGTTTTGACAAAATGGGCACCCATGGGTGTCTTACTGCAGCTGCAAATACAGCCCAGGGTAAAAAAAAACCACAATGGTACGAAAAAGTAAGCCACTGCCACCAGCCATTAATTGTGGAAAGGGCAACATAAAAATGGTACATGAGAAACTAGACAAAGGGGATACTAAGTAGCCCCTCCAGCACGATATGGTAAGATAGTGTGTGCTGGTTCTAGAAAGTTACTAAATGCAAGTAAAGTCAATTTCACTTCACTGCTCTTGGAAACAGTAGTTTCACCAAGAGAAGGTATTTAAACCTTTGGGAAATCTAGGATATGTCGCTGTACCACTGCACTGAAGGTGCAGTGTGTCACAATGTAAAGATGATACCTATGGAGTTTGCCAGAATACAAAGTCAAATGAAAGCAAGTCCAAATCAGAAAGAAAATACATGAGTGGGGAAAAAGGTCTCTCTCTCTCCAGGTTAGAAATTAAAAGTCCTAAAGTCAAGCAAAAGGAGCTGGGGGTCTCCAACGTAGACTGGAGTTAGCACATTTCTGAGAATTCTCCCTAACAGCACCAGTTTGTTTTAATGCATAGTTTCAGTCTTTTAAAAATAATATGTACAAGTCTGCTTAAGCCGCAACTCTCATTCACCCAGGTTTGATACCAGAGACTCCCTCTTGCTCTATCTGAATAGCATGTTTTTGTCTGTTGTATCTCATTTTGTGCCGTGTTGTGAGGAAGCTCATCAACGGAGGTTGGATTACAATAAAAATGTTACTATAAATTACAGGTAATAGAACCTGTGGGCTGTAGGAAGGTACAAAGAACGTGTAGAATACATATGATCCAAAGAAACGCATACACTACGGGAGGAGCCACCAGGGGGCGCTGGGATGTGCTGAAGCATCTCTGGACTGTTCTCCCTCTGGGTTAGATTGAAGGTGACTGAGCCCCTCCCCAACCCCATAGGAGTGGAGCCTTGACCCCCCCACCCCCCAGACTTGGCAGAAGACCCAGTGCACCAGAGGGTCCAATCCCGACGTGTGCCGGTGCCGTACAACCGGAGATGCAGCATTGCGAGGGAAGGCGGAAGGAAGGCACTGAGTGCCCCCACTGCAGTGCGACCACTAAACAGGGCCAATCTGACTGTACCACCCTTCGCCTATGGGTGAGGCCCCGAGACCCAACACAGGGTAAGTCTGTACGGGATCCCTGCTTCACCTGAAGCCGAGACAAGCCAGCTGCTGCCTGTGTCCTTCCTGGTGCTGTGGCAAGTAGAGCCTCAGAGCCACGCATTGTTCAGCCGTGAACACTTGCTGCAGTGTCAGAAGACGTGTCGGCCCTGATTGTGGATCCTGTGTGCTGCCTGGGAGTAACGGGCTGGTGTGGTGAGCCGGAGGTACCAGCTGAGTGGAGGGCTCCAGGCAAGAGGACCACAACTGGACCCCCCTCCCCTCCCCAGACATCTGGACATAGCATACGGGGGTTCTACCCGCTTTGAGGAGCAGGTACCCGGCCCTCCATTTGACTTTTTGGTACTTGTTGGTGCAAGGCCTCCTGGAACGCTTATGTGCTTATTCTTTCCGGATCTCTCTTCTGTCCCGCTCTCCCTTCACTGTTGGCTGGGCCAACCATCTGTTGCCAGTGACCTGGAGTGCGGACCCTGGGGAGGTGTTATTTTCTTCTAAGTGATGGTCCACCTCGGCGGAGGCATATCGACCATCCCAGGGCAGAATTTATTTATTTTTGGGCACTGGCCTGGACCCTGCAGCTGCTAACCAGTCCTTTGGCACGTGCCTTTGAGGGTGTCCCCCTTACGGCAAACTGCGCTCTGACCAATTGGTCCAGCACCACAGACCTTGGCACTGGGTGTTTCCTGCCCTACCGTAAGACGTCAGGCCCCCCCACCCCCCTGCCTAGAGCAGCTGTGGCAGCCTTTCTTCTTCTTTGGCGTTCCAAGTGATCATTGAGCTTCATCCCATCTTGAAGAATCTACAAGGGTAAAGCTGTCTTTAGCAATACCCACCAGTCCCTGAGTCTCTGGCGGTACTTCGCTCACGCAACTTGGCCTCTTTCACTGGACCGCATCGTATCGGTGCTCTCCTTTTAGTTCGTCTTAGCCCTTTCTCAGCACGTACTTCGGTGGCCGGCGGCGCCCCACTTTGCTGGAACCTTACAAGCTACCTGGTCAGAGCCTGCGGGTTGGCAGGGGCTACATAATGGGGTGGAATCCCTCCAAAAGTTTCGGCGCTCGCCCCCTCTGCACCCTTTACCCTCGAGCATGGCCGCCTCGGCCCAACCAGATTCAATGGAATGCGACTGCAGTTTCCAAAGGCATGGCGGCCTTGCTGGAGGAGATCTGTGTATTTAGGGCGGACATCGGCAAAAGGCTGGACTCCCTGGACAAGAAAGTGGACACGGAACAAGTTACTTACCTGTAACTGTTCTTCTCCAGCATGGGTCTGGCATGGATTCACATGCTCATGAATATTCCCCGTCAGGCTGGAATCCTCGGTAAAGAAAAAATCAGTATCAGTTTCGTTTCTGATCTGTCTTTCGTAGTAGACACCAATCACTGATCTCTGCGTCATACTGACCACAGCCAATGACTGCCCTCTACCTAAGCCCCGCCTCTGGCAGCCATCTTCAGATTTGGTAGCACATGAAGAGGCAGTATGACCAAGTGAAGAGCCGCAGAGGGGTAGGCGGGAGCGTTCGCATGTGAATCCATGCCAGACCCATGCTGGAGAACAACAGTTACAGGTAAGTAACTTGTTCCTTCTCCAGCATGGGGTCTGGCATGGATTCACATGCTCATGAATATAAGAATAAATAGCAGTACACACATGCACAACCACGGGAGGTGGCAAAAGGCTCAACATTAAGCAATACAAAAAACTCAACATTAAGCATCTTACCTCCTCACCAGGCTCACCTTAAGCGAACAGGTTGCGCAGCATTGCTTAGCCGACCCTGGACTCCTCCCTGGAATCCCGATAGACGCAGTAGAATCTCGTGAAGGTGTGTGTCGACCACCACGTAGCAGCCCTGCAGATGTCCAGCAGGGGCACACCAGATAAGAACGCCGTAGTAGCAGCGATCGCTCTGGTCGAATGGGCTCTCGGACGGCCTGGCAGCGGTCGGTTAGCCAAACGGTGGCAGTGCATGATGCAGCCGGAGAGCCATCTGGAAATAGAAGACTTCGAGAGAGCCTTCCCTTGATTCACAGGTCCAAAGTTCACGAACAGCTGTGATGTCCTCCGGAAACTCTTTTTGCGGTCCACGTAGAACTTCAGCGCTCTAGCCACATCCAGCGAGTGCAAAGTCCTCTCGGCTGGCGACGAAGGAGACGGGAAGAAAACAGGTAACACCAAGGGCTCGTTAAGATGGAAGTCCAACGGCACCTTGGGCATAAAGGAGGGGTGCGTCCTAAGCACCACCCTCGAGGCATGGAAAGTCAAGTACGGTGGTTTGCAGGATAGGGCCTGGATCTCTCCCACTCGTCGTGCGGAGGTAATGGCCACGAGGAATGCAAACTTCCACGACACAAACTTCATCAGTGCGGAGTGCATCGGCTCGAATGGGGGCCCCATGAGCCTGGTCAGCACCACATTAAGTTCCCACGCCGGGGCCTTCACCGGTGGGAACGACCGGAACAGTCCTTTCATAAACTCTTACCAGTCGATGGGACCACAGGGACGTCCGTCCTGTGGTTCTGGTATATCTGGAGATCGCCGCCAGATGAATCTTAATGGAGGCATGGGCTAGCCCAGCCTTTGCCAGCGATAGCAGGTACGGCAGTACTTGAGGGGCCGTAATCCGTAGGGGGTTGATCTTCTGTGATCGGCACCAGATAGAGAACCTCTTCCACTTATGACCGTAGCATTTGAGAGTCGAGGACGCCCTGGCCTTTGCAAGAACCTCTCTGCAATCGGCCGGTATATCATAGCCTCCAAACTCTAGCGCTGCAGGAGCCAAGCCTGCAGGTTCAGCGACGCCGGGTCGTGGTCGAAGATGGCGCCTCCTTCTCTTGAGAGAAGGTCCGCGTCCGCCGACAGCTTGATGGGAGGGGACGTTGACAAGTCCAGAAGGTCCGGGAACCAGATCTGCCTCGGCCACGCCGGTGCGACGAGGATCATCCTGCACCGGGACCTCTTGAGTTGGCTGATGAGTCGAAGCAGCAACGGGTATAGGCCATCCCAGGGGAACGAGAACGCATCGCCCATGCTTCTCGGCTGGGGAAACCTGCTAGTGAACCTCTTGCACTTCGAGTTCGTCGCTGTTGCGAACAGGTCGATTTGGGGTTTGCCCCATCGTCGGAAGAGTTGATCCACCTGATCCTGGCGCAGTTCCCACTCGTGACACGCACGCAGCTCCCTGCTGAGCGAGTCGGCGATGGTGTTGCTTTCTCCTGCCAGATGGAAGGGAACCAGGAACATCCCCTGGGCGACCGCCCAGTGCCACAGATCCTGTGCCTCCTTGGATAGGGCTGGGGATCTGGTGCCTCCCTGCTTCCGTATGTAAAACATTGTCGTGGTGTTGTCCGTGAAGATCCGCACCACCTTGCCCTTGAGCGACGGGAGGAACGATTTGAGAGCCCAGAACACGGCTCGGAGTTCCAGGACGTTGATGTGCAGGAGCCTGTCCTCCGGGAGCCAGAGGCCTCTTGCGTGGAGATCTCTGATGTGGGCGCCCCAACCTTCCAGGGAGGCGTCCGTCGTCACCGTCTCCTGGTACGCCGGCGTCTGAAAGTCCTTGCCCGCCGTGAGGTGCGCTCGAGCGCCCCACCACTGAATCCCCCGCCGGAACACCTCGTTGAGGGGGACCCTGTCTTCGAAGGTGCCCGTCGCCTGCATCCAACGGGCGTCGAGAAATTCTTGAAGAGGGCGCATCCGTAGTCTGCAGAGGCGCACCAGGTAGATGCAAGAGGACATCATCCCCAGGAGGGCCTTGATGGACCTCACCCTGGCCACGTCCGTGGCTAGCAGGCTCTGCTCTTTGCCTAGAATGGTCTTTGTCCGTTATTCCGACGGGGCCGCCAGGCGCCTCACTGTATCGTGCTTCGCTCCCAGAAACAGGGCCACCTGCGACGGCACCAGGTGCGACTTTGGGTAGTTTATGGCGAATCCCAGGTCTGTGAGTAGCTGGACGGTCCTCGCAGTGTGTTCGACGGCGAGTTCCCTCGTCCTTGAGCGGATGAGCCAGTCGTCCAGGTAGGGGTAGACATGAATCCCCTGCAGGCGCAGCAGCGCCGCCACTGGTGCTAGGCACTTGGTAAAGACCCTGGGGGCCGACTTCAATCCGAACGGCAGTGCTCTGAATTGGTAGTGGCGTCCCTGGACGACGAACCTGAGGAACTTGCGATGACTTTTGAGGATGGGAACGTGGAAGTATGCATCCTCCAGGTCCAACGACGATAGAAAGTCGCCTTCCTCTAGCTGTCTCAGTACGTGCTGGAGGGTGACCATTCTGAACTTTTGTGATCTGATGTATTTGTTCAAACGACGAAGGTCCAGGATGGGGCGCCAGCCGCCCGTCTTCTGGTGGAGATGGACTTCCACACGCCGACGAAATTCATCAGCCGGCCTCCCACCGGGGTGCTTCGGTGGGGGCCCCGAGACCACGGCCGGTTCAGTCCTGCTTGGAGGTGGTGGCTCCCTCCTTGCAGCGACCCCTGTAGGCCTCCTGAGACGAGGAAAGTGCCTCCTGGCGGTAGGACGACGAGCGACCGCTGGATCCCTTGGAGGCACCCTGTCTGCCTCCGGAGCTACGAAAGGGCCGTCGTTGCTGAAGGGCTCCTAGGGCGCGGGCAGTCTCCGTGTCCGTTTTTATGGCTTGGAGGGATTCGTTCACCGCCTTCCCGAACAAGTTGCTGCCGTCGAACGGCATGTCCAACACCCTGGTCTGGACGTCCTGACGGAAGTCGGTCGCCCGGAGCCCAACCCGTCGTCGTAGGCAAACACCGTTGCCCAGCTGGCGGAACCCGGCATCGGCAATATCGGTTGCCACCATTATGGCGTGGTCCGATGCCACCTCGCCCTCTTGCAGTATTTCCAGGGCCTCGGACCTCTTGTCATCCGGCAGGAAGTCCAATATGGGGGCCAGCTTAAACCAGAGCTCCCTGTCGTAACGGGCCACGATCGCCAGGGCGTTGGCCGCTTTGATCGTCGTCGCCGCCGACGATATGACCCGCCGCCCTATGGCGTCCAACTTCTTTCCCTCGCCGTCCGGCGGGGAATTCGACGTCGAGGCTCCTGACTCCGCCGCTTTCTTCTTCGCCGCCGCCAAGATGACCGAGTCTGGCGTTGGCTGGGCCCTGAGGCACAGGGGAGTGGTTTCGGGGACCCGGTACTTCTTCTCGTACCGGTCCCGTTTGGTAAGTGCCGTGGAGGGGTATTTGAGAACCGACAGACCCTCCTTCCAGATGTCATCGATTAGAGGCACCGCAATGACAGTCTTCCTCTTGGCCTCCCGGCGCCGATAGAGGAAACCTTCCTTTTTCTGCTCCTCCCGGCAGAGCTGGAACAATTCGGACGCCCTGGCGATCATGGCGTGGAATGAGCCAATCTCGTCGGGCGGCGAGGCCCGTGCGACGGGAGACCCGTTCCGTCGTCGTCGCCCTCAGAACCCGTCGTCGAGCCCAACGCACCGTCATCTCCCGACTCGTGGGAGGATGAGGAGGGAACCGTAGGCCTTACGGGGGGCGAGCGGAGGAGAGGGTTGGGTCCTCCGTCGTTTGTTCTGAGGACTTCCCGATGGGCCAGGTTGCGGGTCCTCCGGCCTGGGCCGTGGGAATCTCGTCCTTATCTCAGAGCATAAGGACTGGATCGCAGACAAAATGGCCATCGAGCCATCCTGAGGCCTAGGTTCCGGCCGCGCCGGAAGGGAAGGCTGCTCTTCCTCGCCATCGTCGTCTTCCTCGGTTATCTCCCGAGGATCTTCCTTACGGGATCGAACCTTCTTGAATTGAACTTCGAGGTTCCTCACGGCCTCGGTCAGTTCCTCCTCCGAGGCGGACTCCGAGCTCGAGGAGGCTACCGTGCCCCCCCTCGCTTCTTCCACCATGGCGGCCACGATGGGCTGAAAAGAGGATTCCCTCCTTGGCGGCAGGGAAACGCTAGTCCCGGAGGCAGTCTCCACTGACGGGGTCTCTGCCGGCTTGGCCAGAGTCGCCGTGATCGCCTCGATAGAGGCCTTTGCCTGCTGGGTAGGGGCCTTCTCCTTCGGGGGAGGGGCGACGCCTCGCTCCCCCTCTTCCGAGATCGGACGGGGCTTCTCCCGAAGCTTACCCGTGGTCTCGGACTTCCTCTTCCCTGAACCGGAGCGCAGGCTCGTGGTTGACTGTGCCGGGGAAGGTGCGCCCTGCCTGGCGACCGAAGAGCCCGACCTTTCGGCGCTCCCGGAGCCAGCGTACTCGCGGCGCTTGGCCTGGTGTTGGGCCCTCGTCGCTGGGGCGCCCGCACAGGACTTAGAAGCTCGCTCGGACCCTTTCTTCTTCTTCTCACCCGTTGAGCCCTTCTCCAACCAGCTGGCGAGACGGGTTTGACGGTCCCTCATGGTCCGCTCCGACAAGTTCTTGCAGAACTGGCAGTCCTTCTCTACATGAGTCTTGTCCCCATGAAGACAGAGGCATCGCGAATGTTCGTCTTCCTTAAACACATTCTGTAGCCCGCATCCAGGGCAGCTGCGAAACAGTTTGGGTCCGGGCGTCAAACTCGCATCCTGGGCCATCTCGAAGTAGGCCGCGAATCTTCTGGAATCCTCCAAGAAGTTGATTCGACAAAATCTTCACCCTTGAGGGGCGTAGGAAAATCCCGCAACGGGTAGCCGTTAACGGGAGTAGAAACGGTGGAGCTTGAGGCTCGATTAACCGAAACAAATTTGAAAATTCACCTGAAAAAGCGTGAAACATGCAGTAAAATCTCGAGAGCTAAGCACGAGGACTCCCAACACTTGAACGTGCGGTAAAAATCTGAAGATGGCTGCCAGAGGCGGGGCTTAGGTAGAGGGCAGTCATTGGCTGTGGTCAGTATGACGCAGAGACCAGTGATTGGTTATTACTACGAAAGACAGATCACAAACAAAACTGATACTGATTTTTTCTTTACCGAGGATTCCCAGCCTGACGACAGGGAATATTCATGAGCATGTGAATCCATGCCAGACCCTATGCTGGAGAATAAGGATGACTGAGTCCAGGCCTTGGAGGCAAACAGCGCTTCTACTGACCTCCTTGAGATGCAATTTGATATGCGCATCGCCAAATTGGAGAGGAGAGAGGAGAAATGCACCCTAAAACTGCAAGACTTGGAAAATAGGGAGTGAAGCTGTAACCTAAAATTGCTTGGTTTCCCGGAGCAGGAGGGCGAAACCCAAACGAATATCATCAAGGCGGTCAACGCTGTTATTGGGAAAATCCTTGACGGCGCCAACACCAATGCACCGACTATAGACGGGGCGCACAGGGCAGGTGCCTACGGTAGGGGTCCCAGATCTGTCCTGGTGAAGTTTCACTTTTTCACAGAAAAGAACAAAATCCTGGATCTTGCTCGGAGGAAGGGCCTGATTAGCTGGGGAAATGCTCAAATTTCAATCTATCAGGATTTTTCGGCCCTCACGCTGGCAAGGCGCCGCCTGTGCCCCACTAACGAAAATGCTACACCCCAAAGGTGGGGATATCCCTTTTCACTTTCATTTGAAGGCTACAAATACGCCCTACTCACAGAGGCCGAATACAGAGAGTCTCCCAGGAGCTCCTTGGAAGCCTGAGTGCAGACGCACCCCATGTTCATCGAGAGAAAACCTTATAATAATGACCATCCGGAGAAGCGCAGAGTTAGGGGAAACAAAGTTCAGGAGAATTTCCCCGGCCTCCCCTAGAGCTGCCAATGGTTGATAGGGTTCCCGTCTCTTCTTGAATTATCTGGCAGGGTTGGATCATGGCATTAATGTTTTGTTTGAAGGAAGTGCCTCAGTGAAATGGTTTGTTTTGCCTCATTTGGCCCGTTTTTGTAGAGGAGACGAAGTTGTCTATTTCTACTCAATCTGTACGGTCTCCCCCGGAAAGGAGGGGGGGGCACATGTTAAGGTCAGTTGTTCTATGTTGGGGGGGATAGGAGGGGCTCCTGTTAATCCTATGTGGGGGTATGTGAGCCCGGAGGGGAGACACGCTGGTGGCCTGGCTTAGCAGCAATTATCAAGTCGCCAACTGTCCAGGCGCTCAGGGTGGGGGAAGGAGGAGAGGGGTGTGTTTGGTTCTGGGTTGTTCTTTGGGGTATATACTGGTTGCCAGGCTACAGATGGTTTGATAAGGGTACAGGTTTCTCAAGATCTAGCCAAGAGTTTCATGGGTACAAGGTGGGGAGGTGACCATGATTTGGTTAGGATTCGCGTGGGACTCTCCCCTCCCCCTCCCCCTCTTGGTGGTTCCCAATGGTCGTGTAACGGTCTCCTTCTAAAGGACAAGGAGCTCTCCCAGAGCCTATTAGCTGCCATAAAAGAGTATTTTACAATTAACAATACTGGGGAAGTGGGTATAATGGGGGTCTGGGATAAGTTAAAGGCTACAATAAGGGGGTCCTTATTGGTATGGGTTCAAGGAGAAAGAGGGAGAGGGAAGAGAAGAAGTTAAGGGAGAAGATATGGGCCATCCAGCCAGAGGGAAAGTTAAAAACCCAAATCTCTCCAAGCAAGTGGATAAAGCTTCAGCAGCTTAAGACTAAACTGGCGGCCCTTCTCATCGGCCAGATGGAAAAAAAGCTGGCCTTTCTAAAACAAAGGTATATGGAGAGGGGGGAGAAGGCGGATAAGATTCTTGTCTGGAGGCTTAGGGAACTTACAAATAACAGGAGACTATTTTATCCTTTCACCCGAGGGAGAGAAATGTTTAAGTGATACTGCGATCGGAGAACAGTACCGCAAGTACTATGAAAGCCTGTACTCAACGGAGTATGAGGGAAACGGAGCGGATGTAGACCGTTTTCTAGATTCCCTGCCCATCCCAAGCCTCTCTCCCGATGAGGCTGGCCTCCTCGAGGCCCCAATCACTCCGCAGGAGGTAATAGATACTACTGGTACCCTGAAAAGTGACAACTCCGGGGGATGATGGCTTTATGGTTCGCTTTTTTAAAATCATTTCGCTCCACATTGGCCCCTTTCATGTCAAAAATGTTTAATGCAGCGCTCGACATGGGATCTCTGCCGCAGTCCATGTCGTCGGCCCTCATTGTGGTAATCCCCAAGGAAGGGAAGGACCACTCCGAATGTCCATCTTACCGCCCCATTTCCCTTTTAAATACGGATGTCAAGATCCTGGCCACGCTTCTCGCCAATAGGTTAGCTAAGTACCTCTCATCCCTAGTGCACGGAGACCAAGTTGGCTTTCTCCCCGGTAGGCAAGGTGCTAATAACGTTAGGAAGACCACTGACTTAATGCATGAGATTTCAGCTCACGATTCGGAGGCCTACCTCCTTTCATTAGAATCTGAGAAGGCCTTCGATCGTGTTGAATGGCCACATATTGGTAGTGTCCTTCAAAAAATGGGCCTGGGAGCCAGATTCTGCGGGTGATAGCTGCTCTGTACAATAACCGGCGAGGGCAAAGCTAAATGGTATAGTTTCGGCCCCTGTTAGCCTTTCTAGAGGCACCCGACAGGGTTGCCCAATCTCTCCCCTTATATATGCATTGGCGATGGAACGGGTGGCCATTGCTATTCGAACAGATCACAGAATCTCTGGGGTGTCCTGCGGCGACCAGGATTTCAAGTCGTCACTTTTTGCCGATGATATCTTAGTTTATCTCACCAAACTTCAGGTCTCCCTCCCATCTCTGGTTGGGTTAATCCAGGCCTTTGGGGGCTTTTCCGGCTTCAAGATTAATTTATCCAAGTCTAGCATAATGCCTATGGCAAAGAGAGACTGCAAAACTAGGGGGAAAACACAAATGAGTGGAATCAGAGTTGAAAATAATAGCACCCAATATTTGAGAGTGGCCACCCCAAGAGACTTAGATCTAATGTTCGAATTAAACTTCCCCCGACCCTTTCCAAGATAAGTGCAGATCTTCAATGGTGGGCCCCTCTCACTCTCTTGTGGTTTGGCTGCATGGTCACGAATAAGATGAATGTCTTGCCCCAGCTTCTCTACCTCTTCTCAACCCTTCCCATACTTATCCCAGAGTCCTTTTTCAAGACACTACATATTAAGGTTCAGCATTTCATATAGGGGGGTAAAAAGCCTAGAATCAAACACTGAACGTTAACGCTACCGAAAACCTCTAGAGGCTTTGGGCTCCCCGACTAAGTTATACCACAAGGCTGCCCAACTTAGAGTAATGCTGGAGGATATGAGAGACATAGGCACGTACTGGACTTATATAGAGGACATTCATGCCCACCCTAGAAAAGTTTGGGATTATTTTTGGGCGCCAGCTAGGTCCCTTCCCGCCCGACTCAGAACTCACCCTACCCTGGCTGTACTTTGTACCGCCTGGAAAAACGATAAGGATAACAAAAGTCTGTCCTCCTGGCCATCACCCTTGACCTCCTTATGAGGTCCCCCAATTAGCTTGGGTGCCAGAGGATTTTGTGATACTCAGGCTTGGTCTGACTCTGGTTTGGAGAGAGCGGCCCAACTATTTGATCAGAGCTCCTTCATTTAATACGATCAACTAAATACAGCTATGGGGGACCAACCGCTCACAGTGTTTGAATTCCTACGTCTTAAAGGGATCCTTATCGATCCCAGCTGGTTCGAGGATTTGGCCTGCCCACTCGAGCCTTTCGAAAGAATTATGGTGGAGTCTTCTACAAGAAAGGGCTCCCTCTCCAAGATCTACAAAGTTCTAGTCACAGCGAACGTGTTTGGGAGGAGAGGGTGGGGACGGTTCTTGAGGCAGGAACATGGGGGGCAGTTTTTAGACCTCTTTTCTCAGGGTCCTAGTGTACCTCAGCAATGGAGCACAATTTTAAGATGGTGCACTCTTGGCACCTCCCACCGGTCAGGCTCTCTAAGATGTTCAGGAGGACATCCCCTTTGTGCCCAAGGGAATGCAGACAGCGGGGGACTTGGTACCATATGAGTGTCTGAAGGTGCAGATTTACGAGTTGTTGAGCTGGATAAAAAATTGTGGGCTTTGTCCCATCCCTGCACCCCTTGGAAATTCTTTTGGGCACACCAACACCAGAGTCGGGGGAGGGGGGGTTTCTTTTCCTAGAGTGGTTGAGGCAATGTTGAGAGCTGGTAGACTGGCCCTCGCCCAAAAGTGGAAGGACCACCAACACCCTTCAAAGCTGAGTGGCTCATTAAGTTGTGGGCCATCTACACGCATGAAAAACTGACAGCAATATCCAGCAACAAAATGGCCTCCTTCCTGGCGGACTGCCGTTCTCCTGAGTGAGGAGTGTAGCTACCTCAGACTTTAATACCTGAATGCGGTGAGAGCTATACCATCTAACTCACCTACACTGGGAACTAAGTAACAAATGTGGTTGTTAATGCGGACCTCATCACGTCAATCTGCCTCATCTTAACCCATGATTGCTTTGGTTTCCATATGCTAGCCTGTACCTGTCAGGCGACCTGATCTGGTAGCGTTATATGTTGGGGGGAGGGAGGGGCGTTAAAGCTTGGGTAAATAAAGTTTAGCATTGTTATGATGTGCATGGTGTGACTGGCGCCAGGTTTCTTTCTACCTGATGCCATTTGTATGTGTTTTAATGCTTAATAAAAACTAAGTAAAAAAAAAAATAATGGCTTATTTTATACACATACACAGTCAAACAGAATTCTTCAGAAAGGTAAATACTACCTTAATTAGCAAACACAATAGAAAACCAATGCAATACTTCTGGTAGGTAAACCACAGTAATAAAGGCCTATAGAATACAACTATGCAATTCAAGGTAAGTAAAAACCACTTTGGAAGATTCCAAGATGGCCACTGACTAGTAAACATCGTGTCGCCCGAGCTCCCCGAACAGCATCAGCTCTGATGGGCCCAGTAGAACCCCAGCAGTGATCACCAGCCCTCCCCGGCTGATCTTTCTTTGCGCCGTCAGAGCCCCAGGAATCGGACTGCAGCCGAGGACACCTCGGAGAGCAGCGGCAGAGCTCCGCGACTAGCATAATGGAGGCGGGCGTGTGGTGAGCGGGACGATTCTCCTGAGAGCTCTGCCGTGCCGTTGGGCTTTTCGGCAGCGCGCAGCACTGGAGGCGCTGCTCCCCCGGCAGGACTTCGACTTCGGTGGTGGCAAGAGGCAGTGCTGGCATTTTGCTGAAGAGGAGCGCCGTGGGCTGCCAAGGAGCACTGCCCCCCTGTGCGGCTGCAGCGGCGCGGAGTCTGGCAGCTTTCCCCAAGCGGTGGCCCGAGGCGTGCCAACGAGCGGCCTCAGGGCGGGGGATCATGGACCGCAAGCCGCGACCAGAAAGGTAACGGCCCACGGATAGGGGGAAGGCTGCAGGAGAACAGACTGAGGGACCCCAGGTGCGTCGCATGGTGCCTTGCTGCTGAGCGAGCCTCCCATCAAGTAAGGAGTGAGGAGGGGGACCCCTGAGGGTGGAAGAAAAAGTCCCAGATTAAATCAGAGGGAGAAGGCCGATTGTTGCCACATTGGGTGACTTCTGAGGGACATCTAGCAGCACAATTTTTGGTCTGGACCAGGCCTCTGGTAAGGCTTAGGTCTTTTGGGGCCCTAACACAGTTGAAGAAAGGAAGCGCTAGCTATCGGGCCCGAACCAGGATGATCCCACATCACAGCAAGGGTGTATTGGTCAGATTGGGCCATCCCCCGCCAGCATGACCCTCTTCTCCACCATTTTTCATAATGTCCAGGAATAGGGTCAAGGACCCCCTGCCCACAATAGCAGCGAAGAACTCAAAGAAAGTCCAAGATGTGACACCAGAATCTGGTCTCGGGAGATGGAGGGGAGGGGGTCCCCCTGGAGATGAAGGTGCAGGAGATTGGACGCAGATCTTCATACAGGCCCACCAGGATGCGTTAGTCACGCATGGAATGCTCAAACAATTCCTGGGGGAAATGGTTGATAAAATTACAGCAGCCGGTCAAAGACAGATGGACACCCTGAGGGAGGACTTAGCGGAGGGTCTCAGTGAAATCAAGAAAGACAACAAAGTGGAGGAGAGGGTGGACATTAACAAACAAGCGATACAAGAGAACAGAAGACGCACGGAAGACCAAAAACCTCTTGGAGACCCTAGCGGTGGCAACCCAAAACCTGGAGCTGCAGGCAGAGGAGTTGGAGAATCCCTCCAGGCGCATCAATATCCGGGTTAAGGCTCTCCCGGAGACCGTTCTGACCCAGGATCTCACGCAGACGCTAACAGCCATATTCACGGACCTTCTCGAAGATGAGTCGGGCTTGGATCTCCAATGTGACAGAGTCCACAGGGTGGGGCCTCCTCAGGCTGTACCTGGTGCTAGGCCAAGAGATGTTTTCGTAGCTTTCCACAGTTTTGCTGCGAAGGAGAAGATTATGCAAAAGGCCAGATTTCTATAATGGCTCAGATTTCTCTATATCAAGACCTAGCCCAGGTGACGTTGGTTAAAAGAAGGCAAATGACTCCAGTCCTGAAACACCTGAGGGCGCAACAAATAAAATATAGTTGGTCCCACCCGTTCGGTTTGTCTTACCTGGCAAGGCAGGCAACACAAGATAACGACATGCGAGCAGGGTTTAGATCTGCTGAGTATAGAAGAGCAGCAACCGTCAGACACCGCTGGGATAATACCCTGTCGTAAAACACCCAAATCGTGAGAATGGACCACAGTGAGCTCTAAGCGTCCAGCGAAACTTGATCGTCCACTGGCTAGTCACAACGGGCAGAGGAAAATCGCTCAGGGGGCTCAAAATGGCCAGCTTGTGACCCCCACTGGAGCAGCTTTTTCGCAGGAAGACAGAGGCTAGAAAAGCAAGTCCGAGGAGGGCACTTGCGAAATAAAAAGGAGCACCGTCACGGGCTACCACTAAATATATAATGGAGCAGCGAGAAAACCTTGGAATGGGATGGGCAAATCCTGCAATGTTCAAAACTGGGGAAATGTTAGGGCTCAGGTCTCGTAGGTATGATACGAGGGGGGCAGACTGCCAGTTGAGCTCCCCCCGGGGGGGGGGGGGGGGGGAACGGAGGGGCGAGTGGGAGTGATTGGGGGCGGGGGGGGGGGGAGGGTTGGTGATCACCTCTTTGATCCAAGAGAATGCAAACTTCAAGAGACCTATCAACCCTTACGAGTTCCCATCGACAACAATCACCTGAGATCCAGGCCTGAGGGTTACATCACAGTCCCAACACCACCTGCAAAAAGGGGGCAATTAAGGTTATTATCATTAAATGAGAATGGGTTAAACGCTCTGAACAAAAGGGAAAAGGTGGAGCGGTACGTACGCAAGGAAAAGCCTCATGTGGTTACACTGCAGGAAACACATTAGAACCCAAGACTTGCATAGAATTAGAATCTGGGGATACTCTAAGCTGCTACAGGCCACTCAGTCCGTTAAAAGAGGGGGGTGGGGGGGGGCGGTCATTGCTGTGCAAGATGGAGTGGATTTGACGGTTAAAGACTCGCAGAGAGATTCCCAGGGTAGGTACCTGGCAGTGATTTGAGGGCAGAGGAGAGGTCTATACAGTGGCAACAATGTACGCGAAGGACTCTTAACTCCCCCCCTAGAGCCCAGCCATCAACTTTCACACTCACTTATTACCCACCAATCACTAACACACCTTCCCTGTGACATCGCAAATAGAAACGCAAAACTACGCTCGAGACTACCTAAAATTTACGAACCATTAGCCAGACTCAATACCTCCTGCAATAGAAGTAACGCTAACATCCGAAACACTCCCCCTGTAAAAATTGACCTCCATCGCAACAACCGCCTAAATAAGCAGCCCAACACTAACAATAGCATACCAAAAAAGAAAAGTAATGCTACCCAGGCCACAGTAAAGCCGAACATCCAACTGAAGTGCGCCCTTATTAATGCCAGGTCACTAATAGCACACGCTACTGAAATTGCGGATCTCATTCAAATAGGAGACTATGACATCTTCGCCATAACAGAAACTTGGCTGCACAAAGCTGCAGGACCTGCCCTAATGCTTGCCTTACCCCATAATTACACCATACTTGGAGAAGACAGAGTCAACTCTCGAGGAGGTGGCCTAGCTATTATTGCTAAAAATAATCTCACCCTAAAAATCGACTCAAGCTCAACAACTAACTCCTGCGAATCATTAACTGCTAAACTCCTCGCATCTCCCTCTCAAACTATTACTATTCACCTTATCTATAGACCACCTGGCCCTATTGGCACGTTCGAGGAGGACATTTCCACAATCCTCTCAAACAACCTAAAAACTTCATCCCAAGCTATCCTTCTGGGAGACCTAAACCTAGGCTACAATGACCCTAAAGACCTGCAAGCAACTAATATCACTAATGTCATCTCAGAACTAGGCTTCTCCCAAAAAATCCTACAACCCACACACGAAAAAGGCCGTATACTTGACTGGGTTGCTGACTATAACTGCAATACAACGATTGTCAATATCACCCCACAAATCTGGACTGATCACGCACTGATAACTTTCCTCCTAAATGTTAACTTGGCCCTACCTATTGAAAATGCTCTGGCTCCCCCCTTGCCAACTAGAAACAAAAAACTTATAACTACAGAAAAACTGCTACCACTCATCCTCCCTAGATTAAACTCTCAACCTGACTCATTGGACACCTCATCACTAGTAAATGAATTCAACTCTTCTATGGCTACAGCTCTAGATACTATTGCCCCACTGAAACTGAGAAAGAGCAAGCCTAGAGCTCACCTAAACACCTGGTTTACTCCTCACCTTAAATCTCTAAGACTTGAAAAACGTAAATGCGAATCTGCTTGGCGACTAACCCCAACAGAGACAAACAAAATTACACTCATCAATGCCTCTAAGATCTACAAAAATGAAATAAAGAAAGCAAAAAGAGAAAACTTCAACAACAGAATACTGCAGGCCAAATCTGGAACGAAAGAACTATTCCTTATACTAAAGGAATTAGAAAACCCCACTCCTGTCCAAGATAATTGCGACAAAAATAAAATATGGTGCTCGAACATCCAACAAGCGCTAAATGACAAAATTGCCACACTCCAAACAAAAATTGAGATAAAGAAACAGAATATCCCACCCTCAACTAACCCAAGAGGCAAACCTCCAACCAGCACTAAACTAGACTATAAATTTAACTTCTCGAAAGTAACTATACTCGAGACTGAAAAGATAATACTCTCACTCAAGCCATCCAATTGCCGAGGCGACCTATGCCCAGCCCAACTAATAAAGGAAGCGGCCAGAGACCTCTCCCCATTCATTTCTAAGCTTATTAATGCCTCCTTTGCTTCAGGCACAATACCAGATAACCTCAAGCAATCCTGGGTCCTCCCCCTCCTAAAAAAACAAACACTGGACCCATCCATCCCGACTAACTACAGGCCTATCACAACGGTACCCTTCCTATTAAAAATCCTAGACAGGGTAGCATACCTACAGATCCAAAAACATCTGGAGCTGCACCACCTTTTAGGCACAAGACAATCAGGCTTCAGACCCCAGCACGGAACTGAAACCGCGCTCATCGATCTTAAAACTCAGGTTGATGAGCTGAGAGACTCTGGAAAGATGGCCCTACTCCTCTTACTGGACCTCTCTGCAGCCTTCGACCTGGTGGATCATGATGTGCTCTGCACCCACCTAGAAACAGCTGCCCATTTCTCCACACATGCCATCGCATGGATCAAATCATTCCTAACCGGTAGAACTATGAGAGTCTTCTCTACTTCTGCTGCTGCCGACCCTGTATCCATCACATGTGGAGTCCCACAAGGTTCTTGTGTCTCCCCCACTATGTACAACATCTTCACGAAGCCATTGTTCGATGATCTAGATGATCTGGGTGTTACCTACACTAACTATGCGGATGACACTCAGATTCTCATACCACTTTCAGGGGATTATGAACAAGATTTGGCCTTGGTGAACAAGATTTATCTCATCATTCAGGCATGGATGGCCACCCACGGGCTATGCCTGAATGATGACAAAACGGAACTTATCATACTGGGGAACAAACAAAACATCAATAGATTAAAAGAAGAATACTCCTCCTTCATCATAGACGGCAATATTATCAAGGTGGCAAAAGAAGTAAAAACATTAGGGTTTTACCTTGATTCCCACCTCTCCCTAACCAAACAGGTGAACGCAATGGCATCCAGCACCGCATATACCTGCAAGCTGATTAGAGCCGCAAAACCATACCTATCCACTGCCAACTGCCTAACCCTTGCTCGAGCATTAGTGCTGTCGAAATTGGACTATTGCAACGCACTATACTTAGGAGCCAATAAACATACGTTGCAAAAAATTCAAACACTACAGAACAATGCTCTTAGAGCAGCCTTGAGCAGCCTTAGGAATTCCAAGAAGGGAGCATATTTCAGAAGCTAGAAGACAATCCAACTGGCTCTCCACAGTGGACAAAATCAAACTCAAGACAGCTTCTCTAACTTTCAAAAGTATTAACCATCTAGCACCCAAATACCTAGCCGCCAGATTCAACAGAAAATTCTCCACTAGACCCACTAGAGAAGCATACTCTAACCAGTTAGTGATCCCCACATTCAAACTAAGTACGGCCGGAGGAAATAGCTTCCCGGTCAAAGCTGCCCAGCTTTGGAACTCCCTCCCGCCCGGCCTGAGATCTACCCAATCCTACGCCCTTTTCAGATCCAACTGTATCAACTGGATCAAAGAAAATGACCGATAGTCCCGCCCTACACTAATATAACTACTGTCCTACAGTCGTACTATGCACATAACTAAATACTCTCTATCTTCCTACTGCATATTTCCTGTATATATTATGTTATATGTTTATATTATGCACAATGTATACTCTCCCTATTGTCCTGCATTATGTAATTTCTACTATGTATAACCACCATTTGTAAGCATGCGTAACCTGTAAAGTTTAAAGTATCCTTGAACAACGCGCCCGGTTACCCTCGGGTTTGGTGCGCGCTATAAATAAATAAACAAACAAACAAACAAACTCCGGACAGGACCCATTCATGATAAAAGTCCTCACCAAATTGAGCAATTTCGCTGCTGGCCGTATCATACTAACAGCGGATTTTAACATGGCATGGGAACCCCATAGAGATAGGAGTAGGGTGCTCTGAGGATCGCAGGGTGGCCCCTCGGAGGACGTAAAAGCGAAAATGAGGGACTTGGCGCTGGTGGATGCTTGGAGAGAAATTCAGGGAGACCCGCCCAGATTCACGTTCTACTCCCATGCACATAAAACACAATCACATATTGATTATGCCTGGGTATCTAGTTCTCTCTTAGGGAAGGTAACAGACATCTCACTGGGTCCCATCTCACTCTCAGACCATGCCCCAGTCCTATTCGTGATCACTACATCAAAGGGGCCCACAGGCTTGTGGAAATGGAGGTATCCTACCACTCTCTTTAAAGACCCTATTCTGGCAAGGGAGGGTGAACAAGAACTTGAAGACTGTCACTTACAATAGATGGGGGGACACCTCGCCGCAGATATGGTGGGATGTCCTTAAAGTCATGATTAGGGGGAAAATCATAGCGATTAAAGCAAGAAGGGAAAGGGAGATGCGACTAGAGGAGGAGCGGTTGGGCAATAGGCTTAAGAAATGGCACAGATGGCTGGGAAGCAAACGAGGGATATTGAGAGGTTTGCATACTTAGAGCCCAGCTGAACCTCATCCAATCTAGACGAGCAGAAAGGAACCTGCTTCGCCTGCGGCAAAAATATTATGTTAAAGCAAACAGAACAGATCGCCTGCCAGCCAGGATGCTCCGCAGAGAAGAAAGGGATAGAACGATCTTGAAAATCAGGGGAGATGGGGCCCAGACGCTCACCTCTAATAGCGAGAGAGGGAGTTCCGCAAATTCTACACAAACCTCTATACCTCATGCAAACCGGATCTTGGAGCACATGAGTTATTTAAAAAGGGTCAATCTCCTAGCTATAACAGAAGACAGGGAAAGGTTGGAAAGGGAGACCACAGCAGACGAGGTCAGAAAGGTGGTGTCTACCCTAGCAACTAATAAAGCTCGGGGGCCAGATGCGGTTGTAGCTGAATTTTATAAGCTGCATAAGGAATTCCTGATCCCCCATCTCACTAGATTGTTTAATCCTGGGGTGCACAACATGCGGCCCGCGGCATTGTGCTTTGCAGCCTCCTAAGAACAGGACTTTCATAATGAAGTGCGGCCCACTTCAAGCAACAGAAAACAAAGCTGGCCGCACTTCATTATGAAAGTCTTTGAAGCCCGACATGTTGCTGGCATAGGCGAGGCGTTCCATGTAGGGGGGCGGGGGGGGGGGGGGGGAACAGGGGGGAAGAGGGGGAGGGGCCAATTGCTTTTCTAATTGATGGCCTGTTCCGCTCCTCCCAGACCTCCGGCAAAGAACTCTTTGCAAGGGCCTTAAAGTTGCTCCTTAGCCCAGCCATCATTCGCGTGCTAGCAGGCTCCATTTGCACAGCCTGTGTGCTTTCATCTGGAATGAAAGGGACACCATGGGAAGCAAGGGCCATGAATATCACTGAGGTGGGGGCCATCACTGATAAAAGCAGGCTACGTACATGGTGGGCACACTTTAGTTTACCAAATGTGCAGCTTACACTGGTAAAAAATAAAACAAAAGACATTTCCAAACTGAAACATGCCTCAGGAATTTACAATCATTAGTTTTCTTTGAAATGTGTTTATTTTTTTTGTCTGACTGTCACAAATACCCTGTTTTTGTCCTTTCCTTTGTGTTTTTTTACAGGATATATTTCTAAAGCTGCTATATGCTTGTCAAGCTGCGTAATCACAAATAAATGCTTATTTTGCACTGACAGCAGTTATCAGGAAATTAAACTATGGGTTCATGGGTGCCAATTTTTGATTTCACTGCGTGAGCAAAAATTCCCCCTCCCTCACCCTGAATATAAGCAAGCTACCAGCCCAAAACATCCCCTGGCCGCATACATTTTATAGCACTTGTTTTTATAAGGAATTGCAAAGTCATAGGATTTGCAGCCAGTTTTAAATATATAACATCTTAGCAACAGTCACTCAACCTGCTGAGCTACCCCCGGTAGCTTTCTTCTGTAGCACCCGTCTTAGGAGTTCATTAATGTATTCAAAATCACTATTACCAACAGTGTAGTTCATGTCCATGACTTCAAAGTCCACAGTATTTCATCTCCCTCCACACCGACCCTGTGGATACATTCTTTGACGGTGCACCAGTGGCACTTCTCCATAATGGGCAAGGTTGCACCGACCCACGGGCACCCTCGCCCATAATGGAGAAGCCAGCCCATTGTAACCACCGAGCACTCACTCAGCTATGCGGCTGAGGAATTGCTCCTCAGCGGGCTTGAACTGTCAAAGGGAAACGTGGTTTGTTTGACAGTTCTATCCCTCAGTCTCGGGTATTTATTTATATATTGTGCATTTGTAAGGTGCTTATACATCAAGCAAATTGTGTTTGAAAGAGCCCACAGGGCAAAGGGGAGGGAACATAGGAATGAAAGGCAAGGAACAAGTTACTTACCTGTAACTGTTGTTCTCCAGCATGGGTCTGGCATGGATTCACATGCTCATGAATATTCCCTGTCGTCAGGCTGGGAATCCTCGGTAAAGAAAAAATCAGCATCAGTTTCGTTTCTGATCGGTCTTTCTTAGTAGTAACCAATCACTGATCTCTGGGTCATACTGCCCCCAGCCAATGACTGCCCTCTCCCTAAGCCCCGCCCCTGGCAGCCATCCTCAGATTTGGTAGCACGCCAAGAGGCAGTATGACCAAGTGAAGAGCCGCAGAGGGGTAGGTGGGAGGGTTCGCATGTGAATCCATGCCAGACACATGCTGGAGAACAACAGTTACAGGTAAGTAACTTGTTCCTTCTCCAGCATGGGGTCTGGCATGGATTCACATGCTCATGAATAAAAGAATACATAGCAGTATACACATGCACAACCACGGGAGGTGGTAACAGGCTCAACATTAAGCAATACAACAACTCAACATTAAGCATCTCTTACCTCCTCACCAGGCTCACCTTAAGCGAACAGGTTGCGCAGCACTGCTTGGCTGACCCTGGACTCCTCCCTGGAGTCCCGATCGATGCAGTAGAATCTTGTGAAGGTATGCGTTGACCTCCACGTAGCAGCCCTGCAGATGTCCAGCAGGGGCACACCAGACAGGAACGCCGTGGTAGCAGCGATCGCGCTGGTGGAATGGGCTCTCGGACACCCGGGGAGTGGTCGGTTTGCCAACCGGTGACAATGCATAATGCAGCCCGAGAGCCATCTGGAAATGGAAGTCTTCGAGAGAGCCTTCCCTTGATTCACAGACCCAAAGTTCACAGTTGTGATGTCTTCTGAAACTCTCTGCAATCAGCCGGGATATCGTACCCTCCAAACTCTAGTGCTGCAGGAGCCAGGCCTGCAAGTTCAGTGACTGTGGGTCGTGGTGTAGAATGGCGCCTCCTTCTCTGGAGAGAAGATCCGCGTCCACCGGCAGCCTGACTGGCGGGGACGTTGACAAGTCCAGAAGGTCCGGGAACCAGATCTGCCTCGGCCACGCCGGTGCGACGAGGATCATCCTGCACCTGGACTTCTTGAGCTGGTTGATGAGGCGGAGCAGCAATGGCAATGGAGGGAACGCGTATAGAAACAGGCCCTCCCAATGGAACGAGAAAGCATCGCCCATGCTCCTCGGCTGGGGGAACCTGCTGCCGAACCTCTGGCACTTGAGTTTGTCGCCGTCGCGAACAAGTCGATCTGGGGTTTGCCCCATCGTCGGAAGAGTCGATCCACTTGATCCTGGCGCAGTTCCCACTCGTGGCACGAGCGTAGCTCCCTGCTGAGTGAGTCGGCGATGGTGTTTTCTATTCCTGCCAGGTGGAAGGGAACCAGAAACATCCCCTGGGCAACGGCCCAGTGCGCCAGATCCTGGGCCTCCTAGGATAGGGCTGGGGATCTGGTGCCCCCCTGCTTCCGTATGTAGGACATTGTGGTGGTGTTGTCATTGAAGATCCTCACCACTTTGTCCTTGAGGGACGGGAGGAACGACTTGAGCGCCCAGAACACTGCACGGAGCTCCAAGACGATGATGTGAAGAGACCTCTCCTCTGGGAGCCAAAGGCCTCTTGCATGGAGATCTCCGGTGTGGGCCCCTCAACCCTCCAGAGAGGCGTCCGTCGTCACCGCCTCCTGAAACGCCGGGGTTTGAAAGTCCATGCCCGTTGTGAGGTGAGCCCGGGTGCCCCACCATAGGATCGCCCGACGGAACTCCTCGTCGAGGGGGATCCTGTCCTCGAAACAGCCCCCCCGCCTGAAACCAGCAGGCGTCGAGGAACTCCTGCAGCGGACACATCCAAAGTCTGCAAAGGGGTACAAGGTAGATGCATGAGGACATCATCCCGATAAGGGACTTGATGGACCTCACCCTGGCCACGTCCGTGGCTAACAGTCGCTGTACCTTGACAGGATGGTATTGGTCCTCTCCACTGAAGGGGAGGCCAATTGCTCCACTGTATCGAGCTTCGCCCCCAAAAAACAGTTCTACTTGCGACAGAACCAGGTGGGATTTGGGGTAGTTGATGGATAACCCCAGCTCCGTGAGCAACCAGACGGTCCTCGCCGTATGATCGACGGCGAGTTCCCTTGACCTTGCCCGGATTAGCCAGTCGTCCAGGTAGGGGTAGACGTGGATCCCCTGCAGGCCCAGCCGCGCCACCACTGGTGCCAGGCACTTGGTGAAAACCCTGGGTGCCGACTTTAATCCGAACGGTAGGGCTCTGAATTGGTAGTGGCGTCCTTGAACCACGAACCTGAGGAACTTCCTGTGCCTTCTTAGAATGGGGATGTGGAAGTAAGCATCCTCCAGGTCCAGCGACGATAGGAAGTTGCCTTCCTCTAGCTGTCCCAGCACGTGCTGGAGGGTGACCATCCTGAATTTCTGTGCCTTTATGTACTTGTTTAAGCGGCGCAGGTCCAGAATGGGGCGCCAACCGCCTGTCTTCTTCCTGACGAGGAAGTACCTTGAGTACACTCCGGAGCCCCGGAGCCTTCTGGGGACTAGCTCGATGGCACCTTTCTTGAGCATCGCCCTTACCTCCAACAGCAGTTGAGGGACGCGATTTTCCTTCCCGGCCACGGGGGGAATGCGAGGGCACTTCTTTTGGAATTCCAGCGAGTGCCGTTGGCCAGGGTGTCCAACTCCCAACGGTCGGTGGAGATGGACTCCCACACGCCGACGAACTTCATCAGCCGGCCTCCCAGCGGGGTGCTTCGGTGGGGGCCCCCGACAACACGGCCGGGTCATTCTTGCTTGGAGGCGGCCTTGCCGCCTTGGCAACGACGGCAGGAACCCCCTTGTTTGCCGCGACTTCTGTAGGCCTCCTGGGAAGAGGAGCGGGCCGCCTGGCGGTAGGTGGAGGAGCCACCGCTGGATCCTTTGGAGGCACCCTGTCTGCCTCCAGAGCTCCGAAAGGGCCGTCGCTGCTGAAGCACCCCAAGGGCCCTGGCCGTCTCCGAGTCGGTCTTGATGGCCTGTAGAGACTTCTCCACTGTCTTACCAAAGAGGTTGTTGCCGTCGAACGGCATGTCCAACACTCTGGTCTGGACGTCCTGGCGAACGTCTGTCGCCTTCAGCCATCCTCGTCGTCGGAGGCAAACTCCGTTGCCCAGTTGGCGAAATCCGGTATCGGCAATGTCCGTTGCCACCGTAATGGCGTGATCCGACGCCACCTCGCCCTCCTGCAGAATCTCTAGGGCCTCGGCCCTTTTGTCATCAGGCAGGGGAGCTATCTTGAACCAGAGCTCCCTGTCGTAGCGGGCCACGATGGCTAAGGCATTGGCCACCTTAATTGCCATCGCCGCCGACGAGATGACTCGTCGTCCCATAGAGTCCAACTTCTTACCGTCGCTGTCTGGCGGGGAGGTGGAAGTTGAAGCCGCCGCGCCCATTGCCTCCTTCTTAGCCGCTGCCGAGACGACAGAGTCCGGCGTGGGCCGGGCCCTGAGGCACAAGGGGGCGGCATCGGGGACTCAGTACTTCTTCTCATATCTGTCCCTCTTGGCGGGTGTCGTGGCAGGGTTCTTGAGGACAGCAAGCCCCTCGTCCCAGATGTCGTCGAGTAAAGGCACCGCGAGGACCGTCTTCCTCTTAGCCTCTCGTCGCTGGTACAGAAACCCCTCGTTTTTCTGTTCTTCAGGGTAGAGCTGGAAGAGCTCGGATGCCCTGGTTATCATGGCCTGGAAAGAGCCAACCTCGTCGGCTGGGGACGCGACAACGGGATGTCCGCTGTGTCATCGCCGCCGTCCGTCGCCGTATCCTCTCCCGGCAAGGGGGATGAGGGGTCCACCAGTCTCACAGGCACGGAGGGCGGAGCAGAGTGGACTCTCCTCCGCTTGTTCGGAGGGCTTCCCGACGGGCCTGGTTCTGGCTCCTCCGTCGGGGTGCATGGTAATCTCGTCCTTATCTCGGTACTTCTTCTCGTACCTGTCCCTCTTGGCAGGTGTCGTGGCAGGGTTCTTGAGGACAGCAAGCCCCTCGTCCCAGATGTCGAGTAAAGGCACCGCGAGGACCGTCTTCCTCTTACCCTCTCGTTACTGGTACAGAAACCCCTCGTTTTTCTGTTCTTCAGGGCAGAGCTGGAAGAGCTCGGATGCCCTGGTTATCATGGCGTGGAAAGAGCCAACCTCGTCGGCTGGGGACGCGACAACGGGATGTCCGCTGTGTCATCGCTGCCGTCGTCATCCGTCCCCGTATCCTCTCCCGGCGAGGGGGATGAGGGTCCGCCAGTCTCACAGGCACGGAGGGCGGAGCAGGGTGGACTCTCCTCCGCTTGTTCGGAGGGCTTCCCGACGGGCCTGGTTCAGGCTCCTCCGTCGGGGTGCGTGGTAATCTCGTCCTTATCTCGGTACCTAAGGATTGGATTGCTAACAAAATGGCCGCCGAGCTATCCTGGGGCTCGGGCAAATGGCTGCGACGGACGGGATGGCCGCTGCCGTGGGCCCTGTTCATCGTCCTCGTCAGTAGGGACCGTCCCCTGGGATCGAAACTTCTCGAACCTCTCGTTGAGGCCTATGGACCTTTCGTTGAGGCCCCTCTCGATCGCCACCAGTTCCTCCTCAGAGGCTGATTCCGAGTCTGTAACGGCCACCGGCACCCCCCCCCCCTCTTTTCAGCCGGGGGCTTCACAGGGGTCTTATCTTAGCGATGGGCTGGAAAGAGACCACTTTGCTAGAGGCCTTAGCCGGGTGGATCAAGGCCCTCACTACCTTAGGTGCGTCCTGGGCCTTCGCCTTGGGGGGGGAGGGTCAACGCCTCGCTCCCCCTTTGAGATCGACCAGGTCCGCTCCAGCGGCCTACCCGGGTTCTCAGACTTCCTCTTCCCTGACCCAGAGCGCTGGCTCGTGGTCGAACGTGCCGGCGAAGTAGCGCCCTGCTTGGCAACCGAAGAGCCCGACCTTTCGGTGCTCCCGGAGACCGCGGACTCGCGGTGCTTGGCCTTCTGTTGGGCCCCCGTCACCGGGGCACCCTCAAAGGACTTAGAAGCCCGCTCAGACTACTTCTTCGCCTTCTCACTTGCTGTGCCCTTCTCCAGCCAGGTAGCAAGGTGGGAACGACGATCTTGTTTGGTCCGGTCCGAAAGGTTCTTGCAGAACGCACAGTCCTTCTCCCCGTGCATCTTGTCCCCATGGAGGCAGTAGAGAGATCGCAAATGCTCGTCCTCCTTGAAAACGTTATATAATCCGCATCCAGGGCAGTTCCTGAACAGCTTGGATCCGGGCGTCGAGCTCCCTTTGTCCTGGGCCATGTCTTGAGGTAGGCCCGCAGATCTTCTGGAATCCTCCAAGTGTAAACGACGAAAACCTCACCCTTGAGGGGCGTAGAAGAATTCCGAAACGGGTCCCCGTTATCGGAAGTAGAAACGGTGGAGCTTGAGGCTCGATTAAACCGAAAATATTAGAAATTCTCCTGAAAAAAACGTGAAAACGCAGTAAAAAACTCTAGAGCTAAACATGAGGACTCCCAACACTTGAGCGTGCGGTAAAAATCTGAGGATGGCTGCCAGGGGCGGGGCTTAGGGAGAGGGCAGTCATTGGCTGGGAGCAGTATGACCCAGAGATCAGTGATTGGTTACTACTAAGAAAGACAGATCAGAAACGAAACGGATGCTGATTTTTTCTTTACCGAGGATTCTCAGCCTGACGGTGAATATTCATGAGCATGTGAATCCATGCCAGACCTCATGCTGGAGAAATATAAAAATGAAGGGAATGAGAGAGGCAGTCCTAATATTCAGAACGTGCAAGTGCTGAAATAGGAACTGGACGAGGAGGCCGGAGGGGGGGAAGGGATTGGGGGGGGGGGTAGATGCTAGGAGTTCCACGGAGTGAAGTGCTAGGGACTGAGTTGCAAACAGCTGTTAAGTGCCTGGCAGAGATCACTTGGTAAGAGTGGTCAATTGCCAATACAATAAGTGCAGGCCTGTGAGACAGCACAGGCCAGTGGATGCAGAAAGGCAAGTGCTGGCAGTGGGCGCAGGGCCAGGACGCAGAAGGACACATAAGGGCCCTGGTCATCAATCTCTGCGACTGTGGGGTTTAGCAAGGGAGTGGGGGAAGGAGGAGGTGAAAAGAAAAGTCTTGAGCTTCTGGAATTTGAGGAGATCCGGCTTTAGACAGTGAGGAAGGGAGAGGCTGTTCCAGAGTAGGGAGCCAGCTGAGGAAAGACCGGCCACCAGCTTGCTGTTTAGAGAAGCGCTTGATACGCAGACAGTTGGCACTGGAGCAGCATAGAGATCTGGAGGGATAGTATTTGGTGAGAGCCAATTGTAGATACCGTGGTCCCTAGCCCCAGAAAGCCTTATGGATGATGCAGAGGGATTTGAATTTAATCCTTGCAGCAACCAGGAGCCAGTGGAGACATTTTAGGGCTGGAGAGATGTGGTCCCCGGGGGTTGAGGCCAAGGATAAGTCTTGCAGCTCATTGGATTTTATCCAGCGAGCCATAAAACGGGGGCATTTTGCTTCCTCAACCTTGCATGGCCCATTGGGGATGCTGGCTGATGAACTGCATGTGTGTATGTACGAGGAAGGGGCTCCTGTGCCTCCTACCACATACAAAGGGTGATTGGCTCTTAGTCATCAGCGCTCCGGCTCTTGGGTTCATGTGTACGAACCAGGAAGCGCTCTTTGCATCTTTTTTGTGCTATGCAGGAGCTGTAGCACTGGGAGGAAACATCAGGACCAGGGCAGAAGGTACTTTCATTTAAATTGTGTGTGCTTGTGTTTTAAAATTATTCCCAAGGTGGTGGGGAGGAAGACCCCCCCCCTGACACCCCCAACACCTCTCGATTGGTTTGGGCTCCCTTGCAACGCTCCATCATACTGGCATATTTGGGAGAAATATTTACGCCCCTCCAATTTAGTACACAATTTTATCAACACTAGTGCTATAAAGCATGGTAATAAGCAGTCTAGAGAAAAAAACTATATTGGTTATATTTTCTTTCCATGGCCTGTACACACCACCTTTGCATGATGCTTCAAATAAAAGTATTGTAAAGAGAACATTAATTTATTGCCCCGGTGACAAAGCAATGTTGATAGTGGGTATTGAAGTCTTTTGTGGCAGTACGTCTGAAAGCAGAAGTTTTGTGGTGGCATGTGGAGGACGCAAATGTAAAAGTTTTTCTTTAAATGTGATGGTGTCCTATGATGCCGGTGGCCTGCTAATTTGCCCATACTGCATTGTATTAAAGTGCGAACAATTGGAGGCTGCATTCTCTCCTAAGATCCAGAGACAAAGCTTCCTCATGTAGTTATTAATGTGGGCAGATCACTCGTCAGCCACATCTGCACATCTCTTTTTCACCTGCAGGACAGCCAGTTCTGTTAGGTTATTGCTGCTGGGCGTGCAGGGATGATTTTGTTCTCACACTATTGAGAACATGTTGAAGCCCAGGGCCAAATCAGTTTTTCTTCTGGCTTGTTATTAACGTGTACTACAGAATTGAAAGCACAAATAGCAATAAAGACAAGTACAACACCTCAAAATGCCCGTTTGTTCCCCCACATACTTACTATAAATGTTTGAGGGGGGGGGGTTGTAAATTCACCACGTGCACCGCCCGGCTACCTCACACAAACAATCTGGCCGCTAGCCCCCCTGTAGATAGCTTGTAAGGTACATTTGGCCCTCTGGCAAAACTAGTT
Source organism: Ambystoma mexicanum (assembly GCF_040938575.1). Lineage (NCBI taxonomy): Eukaryota > Metazoa > Chordata > Amphibia > Caudata > Ambystomatidae > Ambystoma > Ambystoma mexicanum. The sequence goes on along the minus strand of NC_090930.1, from coordinate 860,132,245 downwards.
GTGCACCCCAAGGAGAAACCGGGGTTCTGCCAAAGTCAATGGAGGAGGCAAAGGTGGTTCTTATACATAAGAAAGGAAAGGTTCCGGTGCAGTGTGGGGCGTACCGTCCGATCGCTTTAGTAAATGTCGATGCCAAGCTATATACTAAGGTGTTGGCATCCAGACTGGACTCCATTATGCCCACAATTGTTCAGGCAGATCAAGCAGGATTTATAAGGGGTTGCCAGACGGCCGATAACATGAGGATAGTTCACCTGACGGAAAAAGCTCACAGGAGGGGGGTTCCGGCTTTCCTCCTGCCAATAGATGCCGAAAAGGCGTTTGATTGTGCGGAGTGGAGCTTCCTCTTTGCCAATATTCATAGGATGGGGTTTGGCCCTAAATGTATAGATCGGGTAATGGCCAAGTACCAAAAACCAACCCTTATACTGGCACTTAATGGGAGTATATCAGGTCCGGTACAGGTAGAGAGAGGTACCAAACAAGGCTGCCCATTCTCCCCACTGCTGTACGCTCTCCACTTGGAGCCTTTTTTTAACAGCAATCAGGGAGGCAGAAAATATAAAGGGTATACCCTTTGGGGGGCAAGAGCATAAAGTAGCTGCCTTTGCAGAGGATGTGCTCCTCACGTTGATGGACCCAAAGGCGTCTCTCCCAGCGCTCTGCGATGAACTGGATCAATTTGGACAGGCAGCAGGGCTGATGAGCCCAAGCAAATCAGAAATTCTCAGCCTGGGGCTAACACCATCCACTGAGAGATACATCAGGAACACCTACGCCTTCAGATGGGCTGCTAAGCACAATACCTAGGAGTGTACCTTACCAGGACACTAGGAGAACTATTTAGGGCAAATTATGTTCCCCCGATACAGAAAATTAAATCAAAATTGGTTGACTGGGGTCCCCCTAAACATTTCCTGGCTTGGACGCATTAATGTACTAAAGATGGTGGTTCTACCTCAGCTGTTATACCATTTTACGGCCCTCCCAACCTTAGTCCCACACAGCTTCTTCAGGGCACTACACAAGATCACAAGCAGGTTTATATGGAACTGGAAGAAACCGAGGTTGGCAGCATCTCTTATGAGGACCCCTAGTCACTGGGGGCGGGGGAGAGAGGGGGGGTTTGGCGTGCCGGACTTTAGGGCGTACTATCTAGCGGCCCAAATTAGAATTATTCGAGACTGCCAGAAGTATTATCGTTAGAAACCTTGGAGATCAATGGATAGAGCGGTGGAGGCGGGGCAGCTGGCGGGAATGCTCTGGAAGCTAAGGTCAAATAGAACCCCTCAAATGTATGCAAGCGATCTTACGACGACTGTGGGAGAAGCATGGGACTCGGCAGTGAAGGGATCCCATATCTCCACATTCCCCTCCCCATATACCCCTATATTCGGAAACCCACAATTTACCACGGGATGTAATAACACTGGATTTGATGCATGGTATCAGGGTGGATGTCGGATGCTACTGGACATGTATCACGGGGTACAGTTAAGGAATTTGAGAAGTGCAAGCTGAATTTCAATCTAGATGAGCGACATAGATATGGCTATATACAATTGCGACATTGGTTGTCCCACTCAGATGCGTCAAGCAGGCTCAAGATCGCCAACGCCCTTCGAAAAGTACTTGGATACGCACTCAGGGGACGGGGGAGGGGGGTTGACAGCGTCCATTTATAAACAAAGGTGAGGGAAGATCCCCCCCCACCCAGGAAATACATGCAGAAGTGGCAGTTGGATACAGGCGCAGTTATTGGGGATCCAGAATGGCAACATTTGTGGGCTCAAATACCTAAATTAACGAGGTCCCTCCAGATTCGGGAGATCTGGCTGAAGTTGATGGTCCAATGGCATCTAACCCCAGTCAGGTTAAAAAAGATCTATCCGCTATCAACCCGGGGATGCTGGGTAGCTTGTGGGGGAATTGGCACATGGGCTCACATATGGTGGGAATGTCCAAAGTTGGATACGTTCTGGGGTCAAATACGGCAGGCTGGGGAATGTGGGTGGCAAGAATCAAGGACTGGACATGATAGGCTTGGGTGGAGTTTTGGGAGACATTCCCACCAAGTCCCGTCACAAGGTTTATGTTATAATGATGATGTCGTCGGCCCTGGTGTTGGCGCGTCGATGGAAGTCCAAAGAACCACCACAAGAACATGAATGGGTGACCAAAATGTGGTTGGTGCTAGCTATGGAGTGGCGCACTTACTCAATACAAGGAGAGCATTTGAAGTTTAGGTTGGATTGGGCCGAATTGATAAACTATCTAAAGGAGGGAGCATGCAGGGCATGGAGCCCGAAGTCGATGACGCTGCTGGGAATTGTAGAACCTCAGGAAGAGTCAGAACTGTAAGCGGAGCACTCCGCAAGCAATTTGGAGATGAAAACAAGTTGAACAGTTTCTCCTGGATTGGGGGCGGGGGTGGTCGGGGGGTGAGATGGAGGCGGGTGAGTTCTTCATTAGTTGAAAGTGTTTTTCCTTTTTTCTTTTCTTTCTTTTTTTCTCTGTTGTTGTGGGAATAAGAAATGCAAATAAAAATCAAGTTGAAAAAAAAAAACACTGGCGAATATTCAGTTTCAGGAATAAAATGAAGTTACAGGACCAACATAAGCAGGTAAGCACTTTTCCAACACTTGTAATACTTTCTTTAGAGAGGCCTTAGGCTTTAGCAGTGCTTCCCTATCTAGGTATGAGATGGTCTCAAGAGTCAAAAGGGGACACTGGGCATCAGTGTCATGTTGTAGTAAGAACAGGATAAGGGACAAGCTGTAGAAAAGTCAAGAGTTCCAGAGGATTCTTCTGTAGCAAGTAAGTACTGAGCATTTGTAGGTAAAATTGGATCCACGGACGTTGGCAGGCTCTCCCTGAAGGCGTACAATCGTTAGGCCTAGGCGTACGTGTATGGGCGTACACCCGAATGCACGAATCACCACCCCAGCAACACAGGAGCAGCAGAACGACTCTGGGTATTGCCTCGAGTCCCGCATTAACTCAGCAGTGAATAAGATGATGCTGACAGATGCCCTAACGATGAAGCAGCTGCAGGACCCAGTCACCAAATTCTTGGTCTTCTGATGAAAGAAGGGACACTGGAAGGGATTTTGCATCAGCAGTCGAGTGGAAAGGATCCCAGCAAACTATTCTTCATAGATTCTCGCAGCTCTGTTATTTGGGCACCCTTTTCAGGCTACCAGATGAACTTTTCTCGCTTGGTTGATTCGCCTTGCTTCCTCGGTCCAGTACTCTGGTGAGGGGACTTCAAGGATTGGAGTCTTTCGTCTGAAGGTCCACAAGTCCAAAGTTTCTGAAAGATTCCATCTTCTGAAGACTATGCACTGCACCATGGTCCCAGGGTATTGGCGGTTTGCAGCCCAGGAAGGTTGCAGGTCATCATGGGATGGCTCAAAATGCAGGTCATCTCAAGGCGGATTGTTACCATCAGCCCAAAAGAAGGAGTCGGCCTCTTTGGAGCTCCTCTGTCGCATGGAAGAAAGGGTCAGCAAAGCAGCAGTGATTCAGAAGGCATCTCTGGTCGCTGAAAGTAGCTGCAGGGGTCTTCTCTTCTGAGGATTTAGTTCCAGTGGTCGACTATGCACCAGGAATCCAGCTTCTTATCTAGAAACCTAGACAATCAGCATTCATGGCACATTCAAACTTTGGTGGGTGGCTGTCCTTTCAGGACATCCAGCCTCCCAATTGGAACTGGTTCCAGGCAGGCATTCTAGAAGACAAAAACCAGCTGCGTTTCAGGATCCTGGCCTGCGTCCTGTCCTCACAAAAACACTGGCACCTTGGCAGGCTTCTCAAAGGATTCCCGCTGAAGACAAAAGTACAAGAAGGACCTCCGCCACCCTGCAAGGCTGAAGAGACACCAAGAAAGAAGAAGCAACCAAAAAAGGGTGAAAAAAAGCAGTCAACATTTTGGGTAAATGGTGACCCTTCTATGCAGAGCCATGGTTGTGACCACAGCCTGCAAGTATAAATTACACAAAAGTCAGTAGAACACATCCACTGCCACTGGCCATTCAAGTATGCTTCTCACTGTAACATGTTACACGAACCGTGAGAAAGGTGATACAGTGTAGCCCCTCAGCACTTCACATAAGGTGGTGTGTGTTAATCTCACAATAAAAAATGTAGAAAGGATCAAAAGTATCCCCCTATCCTTGGGAACATGTGTTCTTGCAAGGAGAATACAATAAAATAAAAAAGGGCAGCCCAAGGGGCTCTCCAGCAACACTGCACAGAAAGTGCTGTGCACTGCAAAAGTAAATTACAAATGCCTATAAAGTTGGAGGAAAGCATGACTATGAGTGGACACAAAAATTACTCCCATAGTCGGAGTAAAAGGGGCGTGTGGGGAAAGGTTGCAACTCACCCAGGAACAGACAAAAAATCCACAAGTGCAGCAAAAAGAGCTGGGGGGTCTCACAGGTGAAGGAGATTTGGCATAAAAATGAAAAATCTACCCAACAGAACCCAAGCTGTGTATCAACCCTTTCCTGCGTTAAGTTCTAGCTGCCCAACTTGAAATCAACATTCCTATTGTAGAATTTAACAAGAACTTCAAAGCACAGCAGGTTAAAGAGAAGTGGAATCGCTCCAAAATTGTACAATATCGCCACATGCAGAGAACTTGAGGGAAGCAGTAAGGGGAGAATGGCTGATGCGTGTTGTCTTTGCTAGTGGGAAGCTAGGTGGAATTTCCAACGAGTCAACATGTTGTATCCTGGCGTATTTGTAAGCACTCCGTGCCTGGTAGGATAAACATGCAAAAAGGGATACAGTCTATTAGAACAGTTAAGCCGGATTATAATTCTACAACATACAACACATTGCTAAATTTTGTGCTGGTAGTCCATGGTTGTTAATGTACAATCCGTTTACTGTAGTTGAAAGTAATGCTTGTGTTGAAAATAGTCTACACTTATTGTGCGTGTACACAAAGTGCTTTGTCAAGGCAGTGTTGGATATAATATCAAGAAAGGGAGCTGCACTGTAGTTCAAGAAAGTGGGCTGCACTATAGTTCAAGAAAGGGTGGTGGATAAGTAATAGAGTGAAATGGTTCTCTGATAACATTGAGTAGCGTTACAAGAATGACCACAGAGACCACAATAACCATAGCTGCAAAACCTTTTCAGTTAGCAGGTGTCTTACATGTTATAGCTTATTTGCATGGTTGTATAGTATACTGCAAAAGAATCATTCCAATAACTTGCAAATGTCCTACACTATGAATCAGCAGAAGAATGGTCTGAAGTCTAATCTGGTCTCTGTTCACGTAAATGGAAGCTAGGAAGTATGCTAGATGGGGAGGCAGTTATCTTTTTTCATATATGCATATATATGCAAGTTATCCAAGTTCGTTTTTTAAATAAACGGCAGCTGTAACAGTAAGGGAGTAGTTTATTACCTTTAACTCAATTTCTCCAGTGTTGGTACCTTTCATGGATTCCCATGCTGTGAATATTTCCCGTCGTTAGACTGGGAAAACCTCGGTAACCTTAACATACTGTTTTCCTATGGAAGTCCCATCAACGTCTTTTTGGGTGCTTTAGACTGCACCAATAGGACATCTAGTATAAATAGCCCCACTACCCGCGGCTTCCCTTCAGATTTTAATCTCCTAAAGTCGAGGAAACCCCAAACCAAGGGTTGCCTGCAGGGGTGGTCGGCGGGCGCATGTGAATCCATGAAAGATACCAACGCTAGAGAAATGGATAAGAAACTACTCCCTTCTCCAGCATTAGATCTTTCATGGATTCTCATGCTGTGAATAGATTACATAGCAGTATGACATCTTGGTGGTGCATGACAAGCAAACAAAACCTCATGCCCCCAGGTTACAGTAAACAACATAAGTAACAATCCCACAACAGGTATGAGAAACACACACCCACCATTACAACAAACCAAACCCCAGAAGCTGCAGGGTTTACCTTATTGGAACAGGCGTTGGAGGGCTGCACGTCCCACATGCACATCTTCCACATGTTGTTGCCCCAGACAGTGTCTGGTGAAGGTATGCAGCAACGCCCAAGACGCAGCTTGACAAATGTGAGCGGAATGCCCGCCCACAGCGCCGCCGACTACGCTGTGGATCTTTTAGAATGGGCCCTGGAAGTGGCCAGCAAAGGCTTGCCAGCCTTCCCGTGGCAAAAGGAAATCGTAGGAGAGACCCAACGGGAAAGAACTTGCTTAGAAATCCACTGCGCCCTATTGGAGGGGAAAAACGCCACAAACAGTTGCCTTGACCTCCTGAAGACTTGAGTTTGTCGAGATAAAACTTCAACGCCCTCTTGACAACCAAGGAATGATGAGCTTTCTCCGCAGGAGTGGTAGCCTTAGCGCAAAAAAGCAGGCAAGGCAATTGTAGAGTTCTTGTTAAACGCGGACGGCACTTTAGGGATAACGTGCAGATTAGTAGACAGGAGAACCTTGTCCCTCATGAACGTCAGATACAGCGGGCCGATGACCAGAGCTTGGAGTTCAGAGACCCTCCTGGCCGATGTAATAGACACCAGAAAAGCATTGTCGCCGTCATCGGTTCAAATGGCAGCTTCATGAAAGCTGAGAGAACCACATTGAGACGCCATACCGGAACAAACTTCTTCTCCGGGGGAAAATGTCCTGAACAGAATCTTGAGGAAGTGTTTGAACAACCTGTCACTGAAAAGAGTGGTAGAGTGTCACCGTCTCGTGAACATCGAGATGGCTGTCAGATGGACCTGGATCGAAGACAATGACAGCCCCCCCCCTTTGCCAGCAGTAGAAGATACGGGAGAAGCTGAGCTGGTACAAAGAAGCAAAGAAGATTTGAATATAGAATCCTCCCGTCCCCTGCACACCATCAATTACTGTAAAGAGCAGTTAAAGTATTTTTGGTAGACATTGTTTTGCCACATTTTACTAAGTTGTTGTAAAATATCATATTTTTAGTTTTAGAAAAAAAAGATTGTACAAAGAGAAGCAAAATAGCAAAAATTAAAGTGTTTTCTATGGCTAACGCGTTGAGGACAAATTCCTCTTCTAGAGCCTTAACTGACTTATTTCGAATATCAACTAAGTTCTTTCATGTTATACGACTCGAGTGTGACTATGATCACATAGGGCCACCTTGTTCTCAAGCAATGTTACCTGCGTCTTGCGTGTCCCCAAATCTTGTGACGTCCGTAAAGGCAGATAGTGGAAAAAGTTGGGATGGAATAGAAATCACCTCTCAGATCTTTATTAACGGTGAGCTGCTATGGTTAAAAGGATTGGCTGTGCGTCCAACCTCATCCACAGGTGATAGGGATAAGTGCGGTCCTACTGAGCGTCTATGTCAATGAGCTCGATCTTAAAAATGTCGCAGATGACTCGGCATGAATACAGGCTCAACTTTGTCTTCACAAAGTGAAGCTCTCTCGTGGCAAAAACCTCTGTGCCTGGACGGATGGGGTGAAGTCTGGGTAGAAGTGGATCGTGTCCCCGTCATATTGAGTACCCCCATTTCCCTGGCGAGCCGCAGGATCCAGTCTCTTATAGTTAAGGAGTTTAGCAATGATGGGTCGTGGTGCGGCGCCTGGGAATGGGTCTCTCTCTATGACAAACGGATGTGACAATTCAGCTGCTCCAAAAAGTTCTCTGCATATCTTCGACATGGTCCTCCATTTTGGTCTGTAGTTGCTGTTCCCTGACAGCAACCAGCCTTAGCTTGTTGCGTCAGATCTTCCCTCAAGATCCTCATTTTTGGCAATGGTCGCTTTCATTTGGTTTTCCAATGTTGCCACTCTCACCGTTAGCGTAACAGCGTTGCCGTCTAAATCAGAGACTCTTTGTCCAACCTGTCTCCATGCTGTCTAAGCGATGCTGCAATTGGTCGAACTTGGAGGACAGGGCATCGATTTTACTGTCGAGGTTGCCGATTACAGCCTTCAGGTCCAACAGGATTTCCCGTAGGTCTGTATTTGGAGAGGTGTCTTCCTCTTGGGCCTCACTCCCCAGAGGGGATTCGGGACGGTTGCAAGGTTTCGGGGTTTTTGTGGAGGCACTAGGCTCAAAATTCAGCTTCCGCTGTGATCTGTCGGATTTCCCCATGACAACGCCTGGGGGTTGGGGTCTCGGCCATGGCCCGCACTGAGGGTGAAGAGGTGCGGGTCTGTGTCCGGACCGTCCCGGTCCAGGCCGTGTACTGAGCTGCAGGTAAGCCAGGGGAGAGGCAGGCAGTGTCGTGTTGGCTGCCTCAGGCGCACTCCGGGCTGCTGGCAGGGGTGTCGGTTGTTTGAGATTTGTGGGCAGTGATGGTAGGGTTCTTTCTGCAGCATGTATGCCGTCCCCCAGACGGCAGCCCAAGTCCCAGCCCTGAGTTCCAGTTGGTGAATTAATGGCACAGGGCTAGCTGATCGCTGCGTACGTCTATAGCTCTCGGTCCGCCGTAGTGAGCTATCAGCAGGGTACAGAGTACTGTCTTAGTTGCAACTTGGTTGCCGCTGGTGCTTCCCCCCTATGAAACTGATTCTGGGTGGGTGCAGCCCCTTGCCCTTCAGTTATGCCCAAGCAGTTTATGACTTTCGTGTTGGGGTTGGCCCCTGCAGGGGGTGGGGGGCCTTGTCTCCTGTGTTGGTGTAGCGACGGTCTTCGAGCAGTAGGTGGTTCTTGGGTTACGTATGGTGTTGCACACTCACCGTAATCTGTGTTCCTAGAGGGATCTAACGGTGTATTCATCTCTGATGAATAATTTCAGGAACCTTGTAACTAGTATATGCTGGGCTCATTAAAGTCCGTGGTCTGCTCAGTGAACTGGCGTGGGAGACGGCCTGGTGCCGGATGGCCTGGTGCCAGATGGCCCACTCAATCCACGTGTGAGAGAGGGTCTTAATCACGGATTCACCGCAGGATTACAATGGATAAAAATGGTAGTGAGGAGCGAGAGCTGCTTCGCGTGACCACTCTGGCAGACCGTGGAGTTGGCTGTGCAGCTGGGTGCAGCCCACGTGCCCGGTCGTGTCCAACGTGCACGCCCTCGTCTCCCAGCATAGTGATTTCAGTTAAGGCCCAGCTTACTTCCAGGTTCCACGAAGGGGGGGGGGGGTGTCGAGGGGTGAAGCCCACCACCGTTCACAGCCCGTGACGGGTGTTGTCCCTCTGGAGGATGGAGTGATAATGTGCGGGAGAGGGTGTGGGGCGGGGGTTTACTTGTGGTGGCAGGCAGGGGCGGACCGGGAGTCAGATCCCCCGCGGCGTGTCTCGTCCCGGATGGCCCTGCAGGGACGGTTCGTCAGGTGGGCAGAACCTTGGGGCGCCGCAGAGCATATCGCTCTGGTCGAGATTGTCGGGCGAGTCACTCCCCGGCCCACCAGAGCCGTGGAGGGTTCCTGACCAAGTCTGTGGCGCTTTGGCATTGCAGAGCTCCCTGATCACAGGGCTGCTTGTGATCTCCTTCGCTGGTCTTCTCCGCTGTGCTTCTGGGGCAGCCCGCTCTAGAGTATCGAGGCCGCTCACGGCCCAGTGCCGGTGCTGATATTCGGGTGCAGAGAGTCTGGTGCACCGTGTTTGAGGCAGAGCAGCAAGGATTTGTCTTTTTTCTTGCAAAACGTGTCAGCCTATGCTGTTTGCTTGCCAAAGAAACTGATTTAAAGGATTAATACGGGAGCCTGGCGGGAGCTCACAGAGGAGCGACCATCTTGGTTGGCCCTCTACCGCCGTCTCTCCCCGTGGCAAAAAACTAAGCGTCCATCTCCACCCGTGGAGACGGACGCTACGGTTTTTGCCACGAGAGCACTTCACTTTGTGAAGACACAAGTTGAGCCCATATTCACTGCCTTCAATTCCAGAACGTTTATGTGTAGGGACACCTCCTCGAGAGTCCACAAGCCCTGAATCTGAAACTGGTTGAGGTGCGCACCCGAGTCCACCTGGTAAGCGTCCGTCATGATCACGTATGGAAATTCTGGCTCCACCAGGGGCATGCCCCTCACAATGTTGTTGGAGCGAGTCCACCACTACAGGGCCTCTGCCAAAGCCTGGAAGACGACCACCTTGTTGGAACAGGAACCAAGGCTCTGCGACCACCTGGAGGCAAGAAACTCCTGCACTGGCCTCTGACAGACAATTCGGGATGAGAGGGAGGCAGGACGCCATGGATCAGAGAAGAGACATGTACCCTCTGACCGTGACCGATGTTCTTGCACCCCACAAGCCTGCACTGGAGATCAGCTTCTGTATTCTGTTGACCGACAGCTTCACCAGATTGAGCTGCGTGTGAAACTGGGCCCCTAGGAAAACCAAGTCCCTGGATGGCGTCAGACAAGATTTTGCTAAGTTGACCGCAAAGCCCAGCCGCTTTAACAAGAGTATTGCTGCCTGCAGAGACTCAGACGTCCTTTGAGGAGACGCTCCTCTGACCAACCAATTGTCCATGTATGGGTAAACATGATGCCCTTCCCTGCGGAGGAAGACCGCCACTGGAGCCAGGCACTTGGTGAAGGTTCTGAGAGCAGACTTGAGGCCAAACAGGACCACCGATAACTGGTAATGATAGTCGCAGACCACGAATCTTAGGAACTTGCGATCTTTGGGAAGCATCGAGATGTGGCAGTACGAGTCATTGAGGTCCAATGACGCCAAGAATTCTCCTGGCTGGACCAAGCATATGATATCCTGCAATGTCAGCATCTTGAACTTCAGGCGCTGCAGATTCTTGTTCAACTGCTAAAGGTCCAAAAAAGGGCACCACATTCCATTTGGTTTTTTGATTACAATATACCGTGAGTACACCCCCTGTCCTTGTCCTGACATCAGGACCAGTTCGATCGCACCTTTTTACATCAGACAGACCTTCTGCCGCAAGATTGATAGATGCAGCTGCAACACCTTCACTGGTGGAATAGGGAGTTGCGGGCGCCGAAACTCTGAGTGGCCATAACGTGCTGCATCCAGCACCCATCTGCCCGTCGTAATTTAATGCCACTCGTCAACATGGTGCACCACCCTGCCCCCTAGTCAACTGCCTATATGGCAGTCATTGCTGAGGCTTGGACTGCCGCCCTTTACCAGCCGTAGCCGCTGGACCCCTCTTCCGCTGAGCTTGAAAGTCCTTGGTCCTGTGTGTGGACTGGAAAGCATACCAGAACCCTAGGGAGGAATAACTGGGGCAACCGTAGCCCCTATCGCGGGAACCTGCAAGCCGGCAATTCCCGAGGCTCCTGGAAATGCATGAAAGGGGCAAAAAGAGCGTCCACTCTGCAGCATGCCCAGTGACCTCGCACTATCAAGAGTCTTCCTTCATCCCCTTCAACGCCTCATCAATTTTTGCACCGAACAGCTGCTCCCCTTCACATGGGATGTCTACAACTTTGTGTTGCACCTCCGGCCGGAAATCAGTACAGCACAATCAGGCTTACCTATGGAGCACCACACCATTGTTGATTTGTTTGAACCCAGACTGCCACGTCCACTGCAATATTAATGCTGTGGTTGGGGGCTTCCTCCCCCTCTTGAACCAGCAGCATTGCCTCCTTCCTTTGTTGCTCAGGCAGATGATCCAAGAGTGGGGCCAACCGGTGCCACATCTCCCCGTCATACCGAGCCATAATAGCCAAAGAGTTGGCAATTTTAGCTCAAACTGTAAGGTCCTTCTACCTGAACGCATCTTATTCCGGACCTCATTGTCCGGGGACGTCGCACACTTGTGCCGACTACGCGCCTTTCGGCCAGCTGACGCCAACACCACCGACTCTGGTGCTGGTTGTGACGCAAGGCACTTGGGTGAAGACTCGGGCACTTTAAACTTCTTTTCCAAGCGGCCCTTGACCACAGGCTCCAAGAACAGATGGGGCATTGTGCACCACACATGGCTTAAAATGGGGACAGAGAAGATCGCCTTTCGCCTCTTCCCCATGTGGTTGAAAAAAAATAAAATAAATACGGTCTTTTCGCTCCTCTTCTGGGGTAAGACAGAACTCTTGACAAACCTTGGCCATCATTGCATGAAAAGCGCCAACATCATCCGGTGGAGAGGGCTGAGCCGGGCTGCTCGGGGTATCCCAGGTATCTGCCCGCCCGGGCAACGTCGACAGTGTCACGTGGCACACTATCAGGATCCGAATCCACCAGCTCCCCTTCCTCTGGATGTGTCAAGGTAGGAGCAAAACCAACCGGAGATCGCACCAGCGGCCAAATCGTAGGTGACGTACGGGGAGGCCCGGCCCAGGGGCACCCACACCATCTTGTTGTGGCACAACCCGCACCTCCATCTCCACTGGAGCCACTGGGCTCGGCGGGACTGGGAGATAATTGTGCAGGTTCTGTGTGGGAAGTTGAGGCAGGGGAGTATTACTCCGATTAGTCGCAGGAGGTAGAAGCATTTTCTTTGCTATTGCATTGACTTGTGGTTCTAGTGAGAAAGCTGTCCATGAGGATTCTCATTTTTTTGTTTTTAAAATCACTGACGATTTCTACAGTTTGGGTTCCCATGCACGGTGGCCAGCTCAGGTATGTCTGTGCTGCACTGTCTTCTGGAGGGGAGATTATTGTCGGATTTAGTTTGAGATTGTTGTTTGTCATCCAGGTGTGTATATCTGTGTTAGGGGAGTTTTCCTAAAGTCCTACTGTCAGTAAGACTTCAGTAAGATATCCCAGTGGTTTGTAGATTCCCCAATTATTAGTATCAGGCTGTACTAACTCAGGACTTGAGAGTGGCAGAACAGTCAGGCTTATTTTAAGAAGATGCAATATATAGCTAAGTATTTGTATTGATTTATAAAGCGCCTTACAACAAAGCGCTGTACATAAAACATAATACATAAAAAGTACACTGAATATAGTTTTTTAAAAAAACGCACTTGGCATTTGCAATGAAACAAACGCTCAACATCCTCCACCCCTCAACCCCCCCATTCTCCTGTACCCCTTCACGTTTGAGTTCTTATTAACCCCTGTAACGATTCCTGCCTGCCCCCCTCTCTTCCCTCCCCTCCCCTCACCCTTCCAACCCTCATCCCACTTCCCTTTTGTCTCATGGTGGTCTCAGATATTTTGATATGCATAGGTCATTCAACATCTGACCCCATTCTGCTGTTCTCACCTCTTCTGCCAGGTCACGAGTAGCCTGCAGTATTTCCAATTCCGCCATCCCCGCCCCCCTTCCCCGCCCCATCTACGAATATCCCCCTGCCACAACGTCACAGACGGGCCTTGTGGTTGCTTCCAAGCTATAGCCATTCACAAGGAATCTCACCAACTTATTCTGTGACTTATATCTCTTACCTTCCGAAAGTATTCCCCACAGCATACTCTTGGGTTGTACTCCAACCTAGTCCCTAACAATTTGTTTATCCCTTTAACAATCGTTTCCCAATATCTTGCTGCTACCACATCTTTATCCATTCCTTTTCAGATATCTGGGACCCCACCATCCGCATACAATTTACCCTTCACCTTTAGTCCCTCTGGGGTACCTCCTCTTCAAAGGCCTTATAGAGGCGAGGGATTTTGCCCTCTCCCGCCTGCTCCAGTACTACTTGCAATAACAGGCTGACCGGTGTTTCATCAGGTATACCCTCCAATAGCTTCGCTAATCTCTTAACTACTGCTCCCTATGCCAGGAACAGCCCCTTTTGGAGCCTGCATTTCACGCACCATTCTGAAAAGCTCAGCAGTGTCCCTCCCACAAATCGGTCCCCCACAACCCTTCGTCTACAGCCTTTGTGCTCTCACCCTCCAGATTGCCTGCCTTAGCTTTGGGTCTGAGCTCCAGGGAAAGGCCCCACTATTTAATCCCTTCGGTCACTTCCTCCGAATGTATTTTTCGTTACACCTCTAACTGCCTGGAACACATTTGTCGTCCCTTTCTTTCCTACAGAGACCCACAACATTTTCTTCCCAGTCCGGTGGGTCGGTAGACTTCCCACCAACCCTTTCAAAGCCTCTCCACCCATTCCATCACCATTTGCAAGTCCAGTAAACCGAGCCCACCCTCCACCGTTGGGCAATGTAGCATCACCACCGATACCCCCCTCCTTACCGTGTTCAGAATAATTTCCTGATCCTACCATCCAACATTTTAAAAAACACATTCTTAATCACATATGGTATATTGGTAAAGTAGTAGAGTAGTCTCAGGAGTATCACCATTTTGCATATCGCCACCCTTCCCATAAGAGAGCGGTAACCCTTTCCAAAATTGTAAGTTGTCTCCCATTTTAGATAGCGCTCTCCACATGTTATGTACAAACGTTGCCTCCATTTCATGAAATGACAATGCATTACTTACCGTAAAAGCATTTCTGATGGTTGTATCTGCTTAGATTCACATGCTGTGCATAGGTCCGACATCCAGTGGTCACTGCGGAGTATTGCATTTTGTTTTTCGTAGTCGAAAAGGGGACGTCGACAAGGCGTGTCTGTAACACTATCCCTATAGTGACGTGCATTGTACCCACAATCCCTCACGCGTCGAGGTCCCTCTGTTTGTATTTTTCTGCCCTGAGGGAGCCTTCTAGACGTGAGTGAGTACAGAAAAGAGAGAATATATAAAAAAGGTGTCTATGTTCCTTCCATCCGAGCGGGGAGGAAGGGTGGGCGCATGTGAATCTAAGCAGATACAACCATCAGAAATGCTTTTACGGTAAGTAATGCATTGTCTTCTGATGTTTGTTAATCTGCTTAGAATCACATGCTGTGCATAGACTAGCGACCAGTACCCGGAGTTGGCGGTGGGTTATGAGAAGGAACAGTAGAGAAAAGATGTCTTAATACTGCCTGTCCCATCTGGGAGTCAGATCTAGAGTGTGTATCTAGACAGTAGTGTTTTGTAAAGGTGTGCACAGAACTCCAGGTAGCCGCTTTGCAGATGGACTCAAGGGGAACATTTGCAATGAATGCTATGGAAGCCCCAGTGCCTCGAGTGGAATGTGCTCTTGGCTTGAAGGGTAGTTCTCTCTTAGCAAGAGTGTAACAGAGAGTGATGCATAGAACAATCCATCTAGATATAGTGGACTTTGAAACTGCATCTCCTTCTCTTCCTGCTGCCACAGAGACAAAGAACTGATTAGTCTTTCTCAGTGGTCTGGTTCTTTCCATGTAGAACATGACTGCTCTGCGTACATCTAGTGTATGCAGACTTTTTTCTCCCAAGCTGGAAGGGTTTTGAAAGAACGTTGGTAGTTCTATAGACTGGTTTACATGAAATTTTGAGATGAATTTTGGTGCAAACCTTGGGTGTGTGCGTAGAACCACTTTATCTTTGTGAACTGTTACGAAGGGGTCTAGTACAGAAAGAGCCTGTAGTTCACTTACTCTCCTAATGGAGGTGATAGCTATTAGGAAAGCAGTCTTAAGAGTGAGGTCTTTAAGAGTTGCTTTGTGCAAGGGTTCGAAAGGGGGGCCCATGAGTCTAGAAAGTACCACATTTAAGTCCCATCCGGGAGCTGGGTTAGCTATTGGAAGGTGTATTCTTTTTACCCCTTCCATGAAGGCTTTGATAACTGGTATCTTCCACCACGACACTTTAAGTTGGGAAGTGGTGTATGCAGAAAGTGCCGCTAGGTGGACTTTAATAGAATTGAACACTAGACCTGAATCCAGTAAATGGGTCAAGTATAGGACAATGTCAGTAGGAGAGCAGTCAATTGGGTTGATGCTCCTATTTGTACACCAGATGACAAATCTTTTCCATTTGCTAGCATAGCAGTGGCGAGTATTTGGTTTTCTGGCTTCCCTGAGGATGTCCATACATCTCTGAGGGAGTTGTAAATGGCCAAATTCTACGATCTCAGGAGCCAGGCTGCTAAATTCATGGTCTGAGGGCATGGGTGCAGTGTCTTGCCCTTGTCTTGTGACAGCATGTTGTATGGGCAGGGAAGTTTCACTGGGGGAGATAGGGACATCTCCATCAAGTGAGCGAACCAAGGTTGCCGGGCCCACATTGGGGTCACTAGTATCATGGTAACCTGCTCCTGGTGCATCTTGTGCACCACTTTGTTGAGAAGGGGAGTCGGGGGAAAGGCGTAAACAAATTTCCCTGACCATTGAATCGACAGACCGTTCCCCTTGGATTGGTTCTGGGGGTACCTGGAGGCGTAACTTTGGCATTGTGAGTTTTCCATAGTTGCGAACAGGTCTATTTCCGGAAAACCCCATTGCGTGAAGACGTCTAAGACGATGTTTTCGTGCAATTGCCATTCGTACTCTTCGGGCAGTGGGAAGTCTCTGCTGAGCTTGTCTGCTAGCAGATTGAGTTCCCCTGGTACATGTTGCGATAGTAGAAACATGTTGTGTCTGAGAGCCCACTTCCATATATTCTGGGACAGTTTGGACAGTCCTGGAGAGTGAGTGCCCCCTTGTTTGTTGAGGTAGTACATGGCTGTGGTGCTGTCTGTGAGGACCATCACTGTCTTTCCTTGCAGGTGTTTCTGAAAGGCTTTCAGTGCCTTGAACACTGCTAGAAGTTCCAGAAGGTTTATATGTTTGGGTGCTAAGCTCGGAGTCCACGCTCCGTGAGCAGTCTGATGGGATAGGTGAGCCCCCCATCCTGTGAGGGATGCGTCTGTGGTTAGAGTGGCTTCTACCGCGGGTGTGGCAAAAGTCTTCCCTATTAGCAGGTTTTCTTTTGTCCACCACCTCAGCGAAAGTACTAAGGCCTGCGAGACCACCACTAGATCGTCCCATTGTCCGCTGGCCTGACACCACTGGCTGTTGAGCCACTCCTGCATTGGGCGCATGCGCAGACGCGCGTGAGGTACCAAATAAATACATGACGCCATCATCCCTAGCAAGCGCATAGCTTTGCGTACCGTCACCTCCCGACCTGTTACATAATGGGGGATCTGAAACAGCATGTTCTGGACCCTCTCGGAGGGGAAGACGAGGCCGTCCTTTGTTTGAATTAGAGCCCCTAAAAATTGTTTGGTTTGGCTGGGTTCTAAGCTGGACTTCTTTTCGTTGATGGAGAAGCCCAGTTGGTACAAAAGGTTTACGGTCTTTTGGGTATTGGAGAAGCATGTTTCGTAAGAATCCCCGGTTATGAGCCAGTCGTCGAGGTAAGGGTATATTGGGATGGATAGCCTTCGCAGGTGGGCCGCTGCTACTGCCAGTACTTTTGTGAATACTCTTGGAGCAGAAGCTATCCCGAAGGGTAGTACTCTGAATTGGTAGTGTTTGTTCTCTATCTTGAACCTGAGGTATTTTCTGTGTGCTGGCAACATTAAAATATGAAAGTATGCATCTTTCATGTCTAGCGTTGTCATGTAATCCCCCTGTGATAACAGTGGGATTACTTCCTGCAAGGTCACCATACGGAACTTCTGTGGTTTGACAAAGTTGTTCGCTGGGCGCAGATCTAATACAG
The DNA here is from genome assembly GCF_040938575.1 of Ambystoma mexicanum. NCBI lineage: Eukaryota > Metazoa > Chordata > Amphibia > Caudata > Ambystomatidae > Ambystoma > Ambystoma mexicanum. The sequence goes on along the minus strand of NC_090930.1, from coordinate 860,114,906 downwards.
GGCGCATGGTTAAGTCCTTTTTGGGTACAAGGAAGTACACTGAATAAATACCTTCTGTTACCTGAGATAGGGGGACAGGTTCTATTGCTTCTTTTTTCAGCAGTTCTTTTACTTCTTGTAAAAGAATGGTGAGGTGCTCCGGTGATCTGCGTTGGTTTCGTGGGGGTTTGTACTTCGGGTAACCGTTGAATTCTATGCAGTATCCGTGGGTTATGGTTGATAATACCCATCGGTCTGACGATATTCCCTCCCATGCTGATAGGAACGATGTTAGGCGGCCCCCGACCGGTGATGCATGGGAGGGGACCCGAATCTTCGGGTCATTTGCTGGTATTGGGCGTGGAACCTCTGGGGCTGGAGCCACGACCTCTTCCTCTGCCACGCCGTTGGCCTCTTTGACTGAACTGGGTGTTACCCTGGTTAGAGGGCCAGTTGGTAGCAGAGTAACATTGTTGTTGGTTTTGCTGCTGTCTTTGGCCACGAAAGGAGCGTCTATTACCATAGCCTCGCCTGTTAGGGGGTCTAGATATTTGATCAAGAGTCTTGATGGTATCAAACTCTTTCTTAGCATGTTCTAGTGCCTCATCAACTGCCTTCCCAAACAGATGCGTCTGTTCTATGGGTTTATTTATGAGGGAGGCTTGGGTTTCGGGTTTAAAACCTGAATTGCGTAGCCAAACGTGTCGTTTGAGAAGTATTCCCTGAACCAGGGATCGGCCAGCAGTTTCAGCGGCATCTAGGGAGTTCTTAACGATGCCCTGGTTTACAAGTGTTCCCTCTGATATTACAGTTAGCAGACGTGACCGCAGGGGTTCAGGTGCGTCCTCTGCCTCGCTGCGCAGCTTGCTCCACTGTGCATCTGCGTAGCTAGCTAATAGGGAGTTGTTATTAGCAATTCTAGTAGAGAAGGCGGCGGAGGTCGTGATTCTCTTCCCAAGTGCGTACAGCTTCTTGCCTTCTTTGTCAGGTGGTGCTTCACTAGTGGATAGTGGTACCCCTGCTCTTTTCCTTGTGTTGGTAACTACAAGGGAGTCCGGAATAGAGTGTCCTCTGATGTATAAAGGGTCAGAGGATGAAGGGCTGAAGAGCTTTTCTATTCTAGGGTTGACCCCTCTTACTAAAGCTGGATTAGAAAGGGAAGGAGAAATTCTTCTCTTAATAGAAGCCAGGAGTGGAATAGACTGGCTAACAGGGGCTTTTTCTTTAATAACTCTTTCTACAAAGTCTATGTCTGGAAGAGCTTCCCCTGTGTCAAGCTCAAAATGCGCTGCTGCCTTGCGCAATAGTGCATTGAGGGAAGGTTGGTCATCTATGGGAGAGGAGTTCCCAATATGTGAATCCTTGAGAGGAGAAGGGTGAAAGGCATCAGGGTCTGAGTGCACTGATGGGGATTGCCAGGGCTGCGATGTAGCTGTATCCTCTTCGAAATTAGTGTAAGGATCTTCTTCGAACCCCTCTTCCTCAAGTTCTTCTTCTTGCCCACCCAAACACTCATCTTCCTGAAGGTATTGCTCCTCCTCAGTGAGGTCATATACATCTGTGGAAGGGGGAACCAGCCTAGGAATCTTGACTCTAGGGTCATCCTGGGGCCATTCTCTGTCTTTTGTGAGTGGGTGGGTCTTGGTTTCGTAGAAACCTTTCCATTTTCTCCATGCAAGAATGGAGTCTTTCAAGGGTCTCATGGGGTACCCCTGAATAGTCTAGAGGGGGGAAATCTGTGTTTTCACCTTCGAACCGCTTCGAACGCTCCCACAACGTCGACGAGAGGTTACCGTCTCCTTCTGAAAAGCCCTCCGGTAGTTCAGAAGCGTCCTTAGATGAAAGGGGCAGTTCTTGGCTACCTTTGTGCTTTTTCGTCGCGGTATTCGACGTTTGTTTCGTCGTCCGCGCACGTTTGTCTTCGGAGACAATTCTCGCTAGGCTCTCGACAACGAGTTTGTCAGTCGAGGGCTCTGGTGTCGACTTTGTGTGCATTGCGCGTTGTACCTCGACGGCCGCTCTATGGAGCGTTACGTCGGATGTTTTTGGGGTAGCGCCCGTGTTAGATGAAAGCCCAATCGCTGGTCGCGGCTGCGTTTGCGGGTGGGGCTTGAGACCTTTACGGTCTGCGGTAGACGCCGGAGTGCCCTGCGTCCCCTTCGGCGCTGATGGATCCTTCGTTCTCGACGAAGAGCCGTGGGTTGTATGTTTAGCCTTATGGGGTTTATGTGCGTCCTTGTCGCCGGGGTGTTCATCCCCATAAGCAGGGCGTGAGCCGAGCCCGTCGGGGCCGGGGACGGACGTCGAGGAGCGGGAACGCTCCTTCTGGGGGTTCATGACTTCCGTAACGGACGTCGAGTTATCGCCCTCCTCGTCACTTTCAGTAACAGCGGCAGCGGGTGAGGAAACTGACTTCGACATCGCGTAGTCCGCCCACCTTTTAACCCTTCGTTCCTTAAGGGTTCTAGGTTTCAAGAGCTTGCAGGCTGCGCAGCTGTCCTCTTTGTGATCGAGGGACAAGCAACGATTACAGAGCTTGTGCTTATCCTTCCAAGTATATTTGCCCCTGCAGCGTGGGCAGAACTTAAAAGGTGTCCTCTCCATAGCTGAGGCAATAATGGCTGGCGATAACAACCCCAAGGGAAAGAAAGGGGAGAAAGAAAGACATTCTCAAAGAGAAGATAAAAGTTCGAACCCCCACTCTCCCTACTGTATGTTGGCCGTCGAGGCCAGGCCACATGTTCGGCAGCGCCGAAGGATCTCCTCCGCTCTTCCTCTCCGTCGAAAATCTGTTCGGCGGAGAAACAGCTTCACAGCTAACGTCGAGGGGAGGGATCGTTAATAATATATTAAGTATAACAAAGGACCGAGGTCCGTGGCAAGTATTAGCAATGTCTCTCTCTAGGAGCTCCGCGAAAGGCGACCAGAAACTGGGCGGAAAAAAACAATCTGAGGGACCTCGACGCGTGAGGGATTGTGGGTACAATGCACGTCACTATAGGGATAGTGTTACAGACACGCCTTGTCGACGTCCCCTTTTCGACTACGAAAAACAAAATGCAATACTCCGCAGTGACCACTGGATGTCGGACCTATGCACAGCATGTGATTCTAAGCAGATTAACAAACATCAGAAATACAGATACCCAAGTATTGAAATGATTCTGTCTCCCATCTTATCCCCCAGTCTGGCAGGTCCTCCCCTTTACTGTTTCTAAGTTCTAACAGGAACAGTAGGGACTCCTTATGTATTCAAAAACCAGAGTTTGATTCCCCAGGACCTCTAGCAACTTTGTGAGATTTCCCTTGGGTTTCCCACGTATAGCAACAGATCCTCTGCGTACAGCGATACCACGCGTCTCACCCTCCCACCAGGATCCAAGCCTCCCCCCTCACTGAATATAGTTAAACAGGAACAGCAAAGAAGCACTTCCACTTATAAGTTATATAAAAGTATGACATGCATTACTCACCTTAATAGCATTTCTGATGATTTTATCAGCTTAAATTCACATGCTGTGCATATCGTCCGACATCCAGTGGTAACCGCAGAGTACTGCATCTCGTCTTTCGAGGATCAAAAGGGGACGTCGGCATAGGCGTGTCTAACACTATCCCCAACGGGACGTGTAGTGTACCCAAAATCCCTCACGTGCAAGGGTCCCTCCGATTGTATTTTTTCTCCCACGAGGGAGCCCAAGACTAACGTGAGTGAGCACATAAAAGAGAGAAAGTAGTAAGATGTCCATGTTCCTTCCACCCGAGCGGGGAGGAACGGTGGGCGCATGTGAATCTAAGCAGATACAATCATCAGAAATGCTATTACGGTGAGTAATGCATGTCTTCTGATACTTGTTAATCTGCTGAGAATCACATGCTGTGCATAGACTAGCGAGCAGTACGGGGAGGTGGATTGTGAGAAGGAACAGTAGTGAAAATAGGTCTTAATACTGATTGTCCCACCTGAGAATCAGATCTAGAATGAGTGTCTAGGCAATAGTGTTTTGTAAAGGTGTGCACAGAACTCCAGGTTGCCGCTTTGCAAATGGACTCTAGGGGAACATTTGCAATGAATGCTATGGAAGCCCCAGTGCCTCGAGTAGAACGTGCTCTAGGCTTGAAGGGCAGTTCTCTCTTAGCAAGAGCGTAACAAAGTGTGGTGCATTTGACGGTCCACCTTGATAAAGCAGACTTGGAGACAGGATCCGCTTCTCTGCCAGATGCCACTGAAACGAAAAAATGGTTTGTTTTCCAGAGTGGTTTTGTTCTTTCCAGGTAAAACAGGACTGCCCTGCGTACATCTAACATCTGTGTGCCTCTTTCGGCCATGTTAGAGGGGTTCTGGAAGAAAGTGGGCAGTTCTATTAACTGGTTCACGTGGAACTTGGAAATAAGTTTAAGGGCAAATCGAGGGTGGGTGCGCAGAACCACCTCATCTCTGAACAGTAACAAAGGGTGTAGTACTGAAAGGGCTTGTAGTTCACCAACCCTTCTAATAGACCTGATAGCCACTAGGAAGGCGGTCTTATAGGTAAGGCCTTTTAGACTTGCCTTGTGCATAGGCTCAAAGGGGGACCCCATGAGTCTAGTCAGAACCATCAAGTCCCATCTGGGAGCTGGGTTAGAAATGGGGGGGGGGGATGAATCCTTTTAACCCTTCCGTGAAAGCCTTGATAACTGGTATCTTCCACACAACACCTTTTGCTGTGACGTAGTGTAGGCTGAGAGAGCAGCTAAGTGAACCTTTAGGGAATTAAAAACCAGGCCTGAATCCAGTAAGTGGGTCAGGTACAATACAATGTGAGTAGAAGAGCAGTCGATGGGATTGACGCCCTTGGCATTACACCAGATAAAGCGTTTCCATTTACTGGAATAGCAATATTGGGTGTTGGGTTTTCTCGCTTACCTGAGTTTGTTTGTTTTATTCATTTTTTGTGCACGCCAGACCCAGGGGTAGCAGGGCGCAGTGACAAGAAAACGCGAGACTTACACGGTTACATCATAGCACAGTGTACATTAGAAATTACAGTAGGGTCACAAGGTTGCATGATAGCGCAGTGTACATTAGAAATTACAGTAGGGTCACACAAATAATTACAAAATATACAAGTTCAAGTAGGTCAAACAGAATTCCAGCTATATGGAATGAAGGTCTAGTGATAAATATCAGTAGGAGGTAGGTAACACCGGTCAACTGAGGTCAGTCAAGGTAAGGAATTGAATGACTTTTTTCCTGAAATAAAGGTAGGGCAGGTCCGCTCTAAGATCTTGTGGTAGTGAGTTCCAGGTTTTAGCCGCCTTAACTGGGAAACTATTTCCTCCAATAGTAGTGAGTCTAAAGTTCGGTATTGTCAAGCAATTGGAGTTGCCAGCTCTAGTTGGTCTAAGAGATGTTCTCCTGTGGAATTTGTCAAACAGGTAACTAGGGGCAGGGTTATTAAGGGCTTTGTGGGTCAGTGATAGCATCTTAAGTTTTATTTTGATCTCTGTGGCCAACCAGTTATGTCGTCGACTGGTGGAAGAGATATGGGACCTTTTTATTAATGCCTAGTGCTGCTCTCAAGGCATTATTTTGTAATGTTTGTAGTCTTTGGGTTATTTTTTATTAGCTCCAGAGTATAGAGTATGTCCATACATCTCAGAGATTTGAAGGTGTCCGAACTCTATGACCTCAGGAGCCAGGCCACCAAGTTCAGAGTTTGCGGGCATGGGTGCAGTGTTTCTCCCCTGTCCTGAGATAACATGTTGTATGGGCAGGGCAGTTTCATAGGAGGGGAGAGGGACATCTCCATCAGATGAGAACCAGGGTTGGCGGGCCCACATGGGGGCCACCAATAACACAGTGACTGGTTCCTGGTGCATCATGTGCACAATCCTGTTGAGTAAGGAAGTCGGAGGGAGGCAGGGGTGAAACATACACAAATTTCTCTGACCATGCTATCCAGAGCCTGTGCCCCTTGGAGCGGTTCTGTGGGTACCTGGAGGCGTAATCTTGGCATTGAGCGTTCTCCAGAGTTGCGAACAAGTGGATCTCTGGGAAACCCCATTCTGCGAAAACGGAGACGATGTCTTTGTGTAGTCACCATTCATACTCTATGGGCAGTGGGAAATCTCTGCTGAGCACATCTGCCAGAAGACTGAGTTCCCCTGGAACGTGTTGGGACAACAGGAACATCCTGTGCTTGAAAGCCCATATCCAAATGTTTTGGGACAGTTTAGATAGCCCTGGAGAGTGTGTGCCCCCTTGTTTGTTCCGGTAGTACATGGCTGTGGTGCTGTGTCAAGATCAGGACTGCCTTTCCCCTGTAACTTTATTTGAAAGGCTTTCAGGGCTTTGAATAAAGCTAATCGCTCAAACAGATTTATGTGGTTGGACGCTACTTGTGGGGACCACACGCCGTGCGCCGTCCGCTGAAGCACGTGAGCCCCCCACCCCGTGAGAGATGCCACTCTCACGACCGACGCTTTTACTACGTGGGTGGTGAAGGTTTTCCCCTTCAAGAGGTTTTCCCTCGACCACCACTGCAGAGAGAACGAGGGCTGGCGCGACAACTACTAGATCTTCCCACTGTCCGCTGGCCTAACACCACTGGCTGTTGAGCCACTCTTGTATGGGACGCATGAGCAGACGCGCGTGAGAAACTAAGTAAATGCAGGATGCCATCATTCCTAACAGTCGCATGGCCTTGCGTACCGTCACTTCCTGACTGGCTACATTCTGAGGGATTTGAAACGGCCTGTTTTGAACCCTCTCGTTGGAGGGGAAGACGAGGCCATCTTTTGTCCGAATAAGAACCCCTAGAAACTGTCTGACTTGACTGGGGTCTAGGCTGGATTTCTTCTCGTTGGAGAATCCCAGACTGAATAAGAGGTCTATTGTCTTCTGAGTGTTCAATAGACATGTTTCGTAGGACTCCCCTATTATGACCAGTCGTCGAGGTAAGGGTAAACCGGGACGGATAGTCTGCGCAGGTGTGCTGCCACTACTGCCAGTACCTTTGTAAACACCCTTGGTGCCGAGGCAATGCTGAAGGGGAGTACTTTGAACTGATAGTGCTTGTCCTCTATCATGAACCTTAGGCATTTTCTGTGCGCTGGCAACATTGAAATATGAAAATATGCATCTTTTGTGTCCAGTGTTGCCATGTAATCCCCCTGTTTCAACAGCGGGATTACTTCCTGTAAATTGACCATACAAATCTTTTGAGGTTTGACAAACTTGTTCGCTGGGCGCAGATCTAGCACAGGGCGTGTGGTGAGATCCTTTTTGGGTACAAGGACGTACACCAAATAAATACCCTTGTTTACCTGTAGAATAGGAACGACTTCTTTGGAGTACTTTCCTAGAAGGGTCTGCACCTCTTGCAGTAGGATTTGCAGGTGGTCTGGCGTCAGGTGTCTTGATCTTGGCAGTCTGAATTGGGGTGGTCGGGCAAATCCTATGCAGTACTCATGGGCGAACATCTTGAGTACCCACTGGTCTGTTATCCCCTCTCATGTAGTAAGGAAAGATGTTATATGACCCCAGACTGGTGTTGCATGGGAGGGGACCTGGATCAGCATGTCATTTCTGATCAGAGGCTGGAGCGCCTCTGGGGTTGGAACCTCGTCCTCTACCTTTCCCAAGCTGCTGTCCTCTGGGTGGATAAGTGGTGGAGGTATTAGACCCTTAACCTGAATTCCAGTGGTTTCCTGCATTATACTTGTTCTGGGAAAAACAAGACTGCCTATGAAAGGACAGGCGGGAGCCACTTCCTCTCTGAGGAGAGGGTTTCTGGGTAATTTGTTGAAGGGACTTGAGTGTTTCATGTTCTTTTTCAGCAGTTTCAAGAGCATCTCCCACTGCCTTGCCAAACAGGTTGTCTCCTCCACAGGTTTGTTAATCAGTGCTGCTTGGGTCTCTGGCTTCAAATCGGAGTTCCTCAGCCATGCATTTCTCTTGAGCAAGGTACCTTCTGCCAGGGTTCTCCCAGCTGTCTCTGCAGCGTCCAGAGTGTTTTTGAGGACATCCTGGTTCACCTGCTTGCCTTCGGAAACGATCGAGAGCAACTTGGTCCTTGTCGGCTCTGGCACTTCCCGAGGGCCTTCTTGCAGAAGGTTCCACTGGACGTCTGCATAGCTGGCCAATAGAGTGGTGTTATTGGCTATACAGGTGGTAAACGCAGCAGCCATTGTTACCCTTTTTCCCAGTGCATAAAGTCTCTTGCATTCCTTATCAGGTGGTGCCTCTCCTGTAGACAGGGGAACACCAGCCCGTTTTCTAGTATTGGTAACCACTAACGAATCTGGAGTGGCAGGACCTTTGATGTAGGCAGGGTCGGTCCAAGAAGGCCGAAACAGCTTCTCCACCCTAGGGTTCACCGCCCTGGTCTGGGCCAGCATCAACAAAGAAGGTGCCAATCTGCTCTTCATTGAGTTCAACAAGGGGATAGCCTGGCTGGCCAGAGGTTTTTCTTTGAGTATATCCTCCACAAAAAAAGAATCTCGTAAGTCCTTTTGACGGGTGATCCGAAAATGGTCAGCTGCCTTCTTCAAGATGGTGTTGAACGCCATCTGGTCGTCCACTGGGGAGGCTTGCCGAGCCAGAGGGGAGTGGGGTGATGGAGGAATCTATGCACAAGACATCGAGGTCCTGGGTGGGAGTAGGGGACGTCCAGGGTGGAGCATCAACCAGACGGCTGTCCTCCCAATTGTCCATAATACTGGTCTCATCTAGGGGTGTCACGGTATTCGTTTTATGACGGTACGATAACCTTCTTGCCAAATGACGGTATATCATGGTTATAGCGGTATAGCAGGTGGAGTTAACTGATCGTAACAAATATTTTCTAAAAGGTCATAAATTGACAGATGTATAATCACAAACAAAACCAGGCACCTAAGGCCATAATTGGGCTTTTCAACATACTTTCCACTGAAATACCTTGCTTCCACCAAACACAAACACACGTGTGGAGAGGAGTGGGTGGGGTGGAGGCCTGCTGCAACTGGCAAAGAAAACTGAATAGCTTTTCTTAAGTGGTCATTTAAGCTTTTTGCTTCGCCACTGGCTACTGGTGAAGATGAACATGTTGCCATCTTGATAACCTGCATGCCACAGATCAATGGAGGCTGATGGTAGTATACGCACACACACACACACACACACACACACACACACACACTTTACGTTACAGCCTTTAGTTTACTTGCGGGCCAAAGGGTGTTCAGTAATCACTGAGATGTTACCCTTTGGTATGGCAGCAGGGAATACCCACAGAGATTAGTGACTTTCGCAGTGTGACTTATTATATGAAAATTCAATGATAGAACCAGGGAAATCCCCCATTGCCATATGTTTAGAGAACATCATCCATTATAAATATATAAACCCCAAAGCCGCCACCCCAAAGTAAACCCTTTTCCTTCTTGGCACTGTATCTATTCTTCCTATTGCTAACATATTGATTTTGTGTAAGGCATGTGTGGTTTATGGAATGGCATTAAAAACTGCTCCAACTGAAACTACTTGGCAGATGGCACATCCAACAGTGCAAAACCAAGACTGCGCAGCAATTGCTTACTGCAGCCTTTACAAATCAGATTGAAAAGCACACTTCACGGTATGAACGGTATAACGGTATAAACAATGTGACGGTTATTATTGTTCAATTAAGTGGTTCACGGTATCTTTAACGGTATACCGTTACATCCCTAGTCTCATCATCCACATTGTAGTTTTCCAGAAAGGTGCCATCTTCATCCTGATCATAAGTGTCTAACATCATCATCTGTGAGGACACAAGTAAACTCCTCATGTGGATCTTCCAAGGTCCTTTGGAACTTGGACACAGGAGTAGGACAGTCTTTGAGGCCTCTTGGCAGCAAGGGTCTCGGAATAAGAATTTCATCTCATCTGTCCATACAGCCCTCAAATTTCTTCCTGGTCCAAGAGGATGAACCAGAGGGATCCAGAGAAAGAAAGGGTTAATCTTCCCTGTGACGTCAAGATTTTCCCCCTAATGTGCCTGACAAAGAAACAGGAAACTCAACGTATCCTGGCGGTGTTCGGGGCGCTGTGGCGTGTCCCTCGACACATCTCTCGGCCATTCTTTGTGCTTCACCACCTCCTTCGACCACTCCTTCAGTCCAACTGCAGAAGTAATCCTTGCAATGCTCTTGGTAATGGTCGGAGAATCCGGGCGGTCTAATGGCTGAACCGGAGGTTGAGCGGTGGATTTCGACGCCACTGGGACAACCAGAGGCTCAGCAGTGGATTTTGACCCCACCGGTGTAAAGACTGGGGGGAGTGGGTGTCTGTACTCCTGCTCACTATATGGCAGAGGAGAGGCACAGAGGACCCCAGCAGAGATTCTCTATTATTGGTAATGTAGTCGAGCAATCAAGGCCTAGCTTCTCAGGAGGTGATGGAGGCTGGTTCTTGAGTACACTGCAGTTCCCAAGCACCCACAAAGGAATGTCCACACACTATTAGTTAAAACACAGTCTTTATATAATTAAGGTTCAAGGTTATTTACACAATCCCAATAACTCACTTTGTGCTTAATAAATCTACAATGGCAAATATATACTGTTCTAAGTGGTACCACAATTATTATCAGATTTCATTATAGTGCATCAGCTGTACTCTGGTTAAATGTCACACAAATCATTCAATAAAGGTAACCAACAATAGACATAGGAGGAAAAGCAGTTGGTTAGAATGATTGGCAGAATACTGGCCCCTACCACTAGACAGTTCTGTGTGGAGACACCCTCCCCCCCGCCTCCCCCGCCACCCAACCTGGGCAACCTGAAAAGAATTAAGATATATCACAAGCCCAGTCCATATATTGTTCTACAAGTCTTATTTCCTTCTATAACGTTTCTACCACCCCAATGTACCTGGAATAGCAGAGTTGGATGACGAGTCGTCAGCGGTTCCTTCTTAAGCAGCTCCCTTTAAAGCAGGAGCCACGGATCGTCGAGATCCCTTGAAGAAAGTGAACTCTGCATCGAGGCGGCAGCTTCGGTCCCAGCGGTACTAGTCGACGACGGACCGAAGATGTCCTGCAAGGAAGAGGCATGTGGGGCACCTCGATGTCGATAGTTCAGGACCGCAAAGAGTTTGTGAAGAACTGTGGCCCAGCAAGGGCGTTGAGTCGTCCGGCATCTCTACGGTCTTTGGGTGGCAGGAATCCCACCGGCGGATGCTCCTCGGCGCATCGACGGCCTGGCCTTCTCTGGCGGGATAAGGCGGGCGGCGGTGTGAACGAGCGCTTCCATGAATAAAAAGTCTTAGGCAAAGGAGCTTTGCGGCTCCGGTCGTCGGCGGCATGGCGTCAAGGGGTCCCCTCTACTGGGCAACACAGCTTCGACGGGCCTCAAGCGGTTATGCAAACCTGCGAACCCTGGTGGACGGAATGTCCGGTGCTCATCTTCGTTCTCCTCGGCGGTCCCAGTCTCCGGTCGGCAGCCTATCGAGGGTCTGACTTCCAGGGCGCTTCGGCGAAGGTTAGCGGTGCTCAATGGTCCCTCGGAGCACAGGAAGAGGGTGCCTAACCAGGTCCTCTCTTGGATCAGTCTCGACAGCTTTTGGCAAAGGGAGACAGCAGTCACCCTTCTTCAGGCTCAGCTTCAAGATTAAGCATCAGTTTCAACTTCAGCTTCTGAACAAATTCTAGTAGTGAGAGGCCCCCAGATATACTAGTTGATCTCTCATTCATTCTGCTGGGTCACACTCAGGCAACCAATCACTCAGACAGGCATTCAGCAGTCAGCCAGTCAATCAGGCATACAGTGCATTCAAGCCATACTCCTCCCTCTCATACACTCACAACAAGGAATGTGTATTGGGACAAGTACCCATCCATTCAACACTACACACTGCATTCATACCAGTTTCGGGCAGGGCTGTCTCAGTCACTGTGTCAAACACCAGAAACCAGACATCCACAACAAGAAGTGCATATTGGTCACATACTCCATTCACCCAGGTCCCACCCACAGGGTATAGCCACAACGTACAGTCACTGGGAAGGCTCCAGCCAGTCTGGCCTGGACTTCACAACACCACATATGGAACTTCCACCCAACAGCCAGTCAGGGGGAAGGGACAGAGTCAGGGCTTCCCAGGACTTTAGGAAAACAAGGTAATCGGCAATAGAAAGCAAGAGGCCACAGGGGCCATCTTGTTTCCTATCAGGAATCAACTGATTTCAATGGCAGGGCCTGGGTATCCCAAAATGGAGGATACTCCGAGCACCTGTCAAATTCAGCATGGAGCTGCCACCAGCCCATACCCTGCTCTGTGGGCGACACACAGGTGCCCAAAAACACACACTAGGGGCAAAGCGTTGTACCCCCACCCATGTGTTCCATAGGGGTATCCCATGGGTCTGTACACCACACCAAAAACAGGAAGAGCTGCACTGCCACTAGTCCCATGTGGACTCCTGGGCAGAAAATAATACAGAACACAAATGAAGAACTACTACAGGACAAGGACACAGAGGCCCTTTCCCTCCAATGCATTTATAGCATCACAACCAGGAAAACCAGGGGCTGAGCAGTGGATTTCGCCGCCAGCCGGGCCTTAATCAGCGTCTGCGCGTCCTCCAGGAGCACCTCTACCTCAAAGTGTCTTAGTGTTAGCTTTACTTTGGATTGCCCAGTCGCAGGCCGCGACTGCGGGGAAGGCTGCCGATCAGAGGAGCCAGTCAAAGATTGACGATTCCGTTGGCACTTTGGTACGCTTTGACAGTGCCGCCGAAGCAGAACCTTGGGTTGTGTGTTTGGTATTAGGATCGTGTGCGCCCCTGTCACCGGGTGTTTTCCCCATAGCGTGATTCGCATCTGGCCTGGTGGGGTAGGGGACGCGAGTCGCAGACCGAGAGCAGTCCACCGTTGGGTCAATTGCTTCCGACACAGAGGCCTGGTCATCACTAGTTCCCCCATCACTTTCGGCGGTTGCAATAGCGGGGGAAGAACATTCGGCCTGCGACATGCCGTAGGCCGCCCACCGCTTTAAGTGGCGCTGCTTAAGCATCTTAGGGCGCAGGAGTCTACAGGCCGCGCAACTCGCTTCGTTGTGGTTGAGGGGCAGACAATTGTTGCACTGAGCGTGCTCATCTTTCCAAGGATGTTTGGCCCTGCATGAGGGGGACACAATCTAAATGGTGTCTTTTCCGTAGTGAAATACAATTAGAGCAATGCCAAAACCCAGGGAGCAGAGCGTGAAAGAGGAAAGGCATACTTGTAAAGAATATGTTCACCCGGACCCCACTGTCCCTACTGTGTAGGCTGGCCAGAATGCCCGCCACGTGGACAGCAGCGCTGTCGGGATAGACAGGCGTTGAAAGTCTGCAGCACTCTTCAGTGTTGTTTCACAGGATTTAACAGTCGAAGTGACTCAACGGGAATAACGACAGTCGATAATAATGACAATAACGGTATCTCTATCTAAGAGCGCTGCATTAGGGCGACCAGTAATCTGGGCAGAAAAAAACAATCTGATAGACCTCGATGCGTGAGGGATTTTGGGTACACTACACGTCACATCAGGGATAGTGTTAGACACGCCTATGCCGAAGTCCCCTTTCGATCACCGAAAGACAATGCAATACTCTGCGGTTACCACTGGATGCCAGACCACATGCACAGCATGCGATTCTAAGCAGATTAAAAAGCATCAGAAATATTTATTATATTTACACCAGAATCACATTAAATACTTAACACGTTTATACTAAAACACTTAAGAATACTTGGTAATACACTGAAAAGGGCACTTTCAGGTTTGTGTGTGTTCGCGGTTACATTTGTAGCAACGTTAGAAAGGGAAAAACAAGGTAATCGTATTATCGGATATTGCGCACTTATGCGGTTTATACAGTAATGCATGTACTTTGCAAACACATAGTAAAGTCACTTAAACGGAGGAAAATGGTTAGTGTAACATGAGCTTTGTTCAAGGTTCTACAGAGGTTTCTTTGCATATTACGTCTTTTAAGTCCAAAAACCTTTGCTAAAGGCAGTTGAGAGGTTTGAATTCTTGACAAGCAGCAAATTATGAAGAGCTCCTAAGGATTTCTTCCAGTCTGCAGCGTTATTGAAGCAGCAAATTAACAAGGTAGTCATTAAAAAGGACTTGAGGAAGGGACACGAGCAGCGGGTTGGTTCTTAAGTATGAGGCGGTTGCCCTGGAGACCTCTACGTGCACTCCAACGCTCCGGAGCGACTTCTTGGAATAAGTTAAGCAGTACCTTTTTCCCCACATTACCTTAGGTTAGAACATTTTGGTGCTGGATGCTTCGCAATGTTGCAGCTCTGGACTCTACCTCCGGATTCCTTTGTCTGATGACTGAAGGCAGGACGATGGGCAGGATCTCTTGGCAGCAGTCTCGAGGGTACCTGTAGCACAACTTTCAGAAACTTCTTGGTTCACTCTGCGGTTTTGGCATCTTTTCTGCAGCACCAACAAAGGACACAGATCATTTGGTCAATCTTCTTCACTTCCTGCAGTCCCACACTCTGATAAGGGGGTCTAGGCGAGTTGGATCGGATCTCTGGAGTGTCCTCACAGGTTCAGCAAAGATTTGGACAGATTCAGCCTTTCCATGAGTATTCACTCAAAATGGGTAGCAGGTCTCCTGGTATTGGTGCTCCGCAGCTCTGGAAACTCCTAGGACCTCGGGAGACGGCGAGTTTCAAAGTCCGTCTAGGGACCGGTTGTTACCACTAGTCAAAAGGAAAGGAGGAGTCCTATTTGAAGCTGCTCTGTTGCACAGAAAACAGGGTCAGGACCGCAGTGGTCGATTGACAGTGTTGCAAAGGGTCTGCAGGTGTCTCTGATTGTCTAAGTCTTCGGTTACTTCAGCTTCCAGTGGTTGACTTTCACTCCAGAAGCCTCACTTTTTATACAGTTCCAGCACAGACTCCTCTGTAATCTCTCTCAGCATTCTCTCTCTCTCCTGAATAGGTCAGCTCCCACAGGGGGTCTTGCTGTCTTGATTGGACAGCCAAACACCCCTTTCTATAAAATGCTGAGAGAATTTGCAGAGGAGTCTGTGCTCTTCTGCTTTCTCTGTTTAAATGCATTTGTTTGAAATTGTCTGGTATGGCTTTGTTGGCAATTGTTTTGTATCCAATAGCCATGTTCCTGTAAAGAAGAGCGCGTCAGTGCCACCATCGCTTAGGAGGGCGAAAATATCAGTTTTGTGCTTAGCCATGCATCTTAAGTTGAGTAGAGTAGAGTGTAGTGTGTGTTTTTCTTTGTTCTTTGTTGCGTATCGACCAGGGAGATTTATGTCTGGTTTTTCGGTTCTTTCTTGGGTGAGGATATTTGCTAGTAGTGTAGTTATTCTAGGTTACTCACTGTAGTGACTAACTTACTCCTAGTCCATAGTCCCCTTTCCTCCATAGTGTATGGACTGTATGGGCGTCCCTCGCTAGGGACGGGAAACAATCTTTTCCACCAGAAAAAATGGTCTTCCCTTTAAATTGGGAGCATTTTCTCCCAATGACTCAGACCCCCCGGCGCCACTCCTCAGTCCCCTTTGACGCGTCAACAATATGTTACCGGGGAGGATGGTGGGACGTATGGAGGAAAGGGGACTAGGAGTACGTTAGTCACTACGGTGAGTAACTTATACTTACTCCTACATCCCATCCCCTTTCCTCCATACTCTATGGGCGATTACAACTGAATGCAGAGCTGGGGAGGAGAGTCACCACTCTAAGAAAACAAGTTCTTCAGAACTGCCTAGCCAAATGCTGCGCCCGATCTGGCGCTTGCATCCAAGTAGTATTGTTTGCACAAGGCTGATGGGGAGGCCCAAGTAGCCGCCTTGCTGATTGCCTGCCATGGCGTGTGCATGCATGTTTGCTGGCATAGGTCTGTGCTGCCCCTCATATGCCTCCTTGATGGCCACAACCATTCACCTTGCTATCGAAGCCTTTTTTTTTTTAAAACACTTTATTATTTTATAAACACACCAAACTTCACCAACATATTGGTCATTCACGTATATGCTTCACAACATTGTTTTCACATGTTTGCATCGCAGTCCTCCTCCCTCCCGCCCCCTTAACTCGAGCCCCTACTTCATTACCTCAAATTTCTTCCTTAGGGATCGTCTCCCTCATTGTTTCTAAGCGTGTCATCTTCGCTGAGTTCGGCGTGGGGAAGTCCCACCATCGTGGCCATCAGTTGTCTCTATGCTATCAGGGGTCCCACCCCCTCCCCCCCACTGATTGTTTCATACCAGGCTGCCGTCTCTGCTTCTGCCCACTTCAGGGGGGTCAGCCCACCACACCTCTATTCTAGGTCTGTGGGCTGCTTTCCAGCCCATTTCGATTCTCTGTTTGGCCAGGATGTAGGCCAGGTCTTTCATCTTACTAATGTGCTTCAGGTTGCGTGGTCTGGCAAAATCCCTCAACATGCATGCCCACACTGACTCCACCTCCAGCTTAATCCCCTTTTGACACAGACTTAGTTTGACCTCCGTACAGAATCTGCCCACCTCCGGGCATGCCCAGAACATGTGCATCATCCCGGCATCCACTTCCCCCCACATGGGGCATTTCTGTATCACTGGGCCTACGAACCTGGTGATTTTGCTGGGGGTCATATATGCTCTGTGGGTAACATAACTCAATCTGCTGTAGCTTCGCATTTCGAGACACCACCTTATGATACCTCCGAGTCCTGTCCCATTGTCCATCTTGCATGAGTTCTCCCACCACCTCCTCCCAGTCCCGCCTCAGTTGGATCAACTCCCTGCCCACCCTGCACATCAATAGTTCATAAATTCGGGATATTTCATGCCCACCCTGCGAGATATCGTACATCGTTTCAATGACTGCATCGGGATGTTCCGCTAGTACTGCCTCAGGCCACCTTCCTCGCACTCATTTGACAATTCTTTTATAAGTAATATATTTATGTACCCCGGTGCCCTCCATTATCCTCTGAAAGTCTAGGACCTCCCCCTCTTGCCATAGATCTGAGGGTTGCGAGGCCCATCGGTTCCCAGTATTTGCGGATCCCTTTCATCATTTGCGTATCCTCCCTGCATAGTGCCAAAAGTGGCACCTGCGGGGAACATGGGGTCGGGTTTCCAACTATTTGGCATGCTTTGCTCCATATTTTCCAACCCAGTAGCAACAATCCCACCCTTCCTTGTAGCTCTGGTTTAGATAGCCATACGAGTTCTTGCTCAGTAGTCTGGCTTCGGCCGGTTCTTCTTCGGACAACCATCTGGCCACATACTGGAGCTGTACCGCCAGGTAGTATATCTCGAAGTTCGGAAGGTTTATGCCCCCCTTATCACACGAGTTCTGCAACTTCCAAAGGGCCACCCTGTTCCTGGAATTATGCTATATGAAGCCCCTGTGTAAGCTGTGGAGTTTCATGAAAAAACTTTTGGGAAACAAGTATGGAATGTTCGTGAAGAAGTGCAACAGCCTGAGCAGAACCACCATCTTAATCAAAGCCACCCTTCCCACCATGGCCAGGGGGAGCTTTGCCCAGAACCCCATGCTATTCTTGATGCCTTCCACTGTCCTTTCCGTATTGTATTTGTATTCATCCGCAGCCCTACGGTATATATTAATCCCCAAGCACTGAAATGTCCTGGTCTGCCAGGGTATCGGCAAAACAGGTAGATTCCCATGCGGGGCCCCTATACCTCCCCAGAGGGAACATGCTTGACTTCTTAGGGTTCACCGCTATGCCCGAAAGGGTCGCGCCAACTCAAAGGGAGAAGTAGTCCTTGAAGGGCTTCTCTCTCGAGATGAACTTGGCGATTCAGACCCTGCAGCAGGAATACTGCTCATCTGCCTCTTGAGATAAGTCTGACTTCTTAGCCACAGCTACCAACTAAATCTTTGTGGTACAGACTGATACCAAAGGGGATTTATTGCTCATACCTGTAGTCTTAATCTTCTGTAGTGCTCCCTAAGGGAACTGCACAGTATTCTGCCTAACAGTCAGGCAACTATGTAGGGGAAAATTCCATAGTTTGGAGAACATTTTTAAAAAAAAGCTATGTGGTGGACATGATTGGCCCGGTAAGGCAATGGCTTCTGTGAATTTTGAGAACAATGCTCCGCTACATTACCCCGACTATTCCAGTTAGGAAAACACACATTTTTCGTGCAGTACCTCAAGCCAAAGACAGAGCCATTGTACACAGGATGTGTATGCTTACGGCCTAAAAAGACGTACATAGCAAGTGTAAATAAGGAAAACAAAAAGGTGGCGACACATTTTTTGAAAGGGCACAGGCAGACCTTTTGAAGGGTAGGTGACTAGTGCAGGTTACAAAAGTGAATAGTGTTAGGCAGAAACCTGTGCAGTTTTCTCTGGGACCACTGCAAAAGATTTAAGACTACAGGTGGTAGGCAGTAAACCCACTTGGTAGCAGTCTGTACCACACAGACTCGGTAGCTGTGGCTGAGCAGTCAGACTTCCCTCAAGAACAGTTAGGCAGTATGCAAAGTATACACTCAGATTCAATAGCACAAGCAAACACTGACCAGAGCTTTGGTATCAAGGTATATGATTATTTATTTTAAAAAAACACACTGATTGAAACACTCCAGCAGTATTATTGTAAATCACTCTCACAGTTACTATTATATATACATCCCTTATTCCTTATCAGACAACCACTTAATTCCAGACAGAGGTGAGCGCTGAACTATAGATGGCACTCCAATAAGTTAACGAAAAAGGGAGGGGAAAAAGGCAGAATGTAGGAAAATACACCACACTATTATTTAGGAACTCTTAAGCAAGGCAGAAAAGTCAAAAGTTACTTGTGAACCAAAGTCCATAGGCCGGGCCCACTCTTGGAGAGAGCAAGGAACAAATGCACCAAGATCACACAATGACAGGCTTAAAAAGTCTTGCAGGGAGTTCAGAAAGGTTTTAGTTGGGCTCAGAAAAGTTTAGCCAGGGTGTCCCAGGCTAACCCAGGTTCGAAAGCCGGGGCCTAAATCTACCCCGTACAGTCGGTTGCAAGGGAAGCCAGGCGGAACACAGTACCTTATGTGGAAAGGATCCTCCAGCGGGGGCAGTTGTTCCTGGCAGCGGGTGCAAGTCGCTGCGTCGTCCAGAGAAAGAGAAGATCTCGACGTGGAGGAAAGGTGAAGGTCGTTGCACTGCCAGGCAAGAAACCAGCCGCAGAGTTTTCTGGTTAAAGGTATTACCCTTTGAATCGCGGTAGTGGTAAAACGGGGTATCCCGGTTGCCGGGGTGCTTGGCACAGGCAAGGCGGCCACAAGATGCTCCAGGAAGCAAAAAAGGAAGCAGACTGGTTATCCCCACTAGTCGAAGGAAGAAGACTCTCCGGGCTGGAGATCTCCTCTGTCGTTGGGAAAAGTGGAAAAACGGTTCAGCAGGACTCCACCGGTGGTGTCGTTGTAGCAAGTCGGCTCAGCTTCTCCCTCGTCAGATTCTTAGGTCCTGTGGCAACTTCTAAAGTTCCAGTCCCCAAAGCCCTGCTTTTATGCAGAAAACCCCCATTCACTCAGCCTAGCTGTCACTCAAACATGCTAAGTGGTGAGCCGGCTGGCTCATCACTTGGGCCAATCAGGACGGAGTGCGACTTGAGTTGCCTAAGCAACTCAGTCCAGGGTGCCTAAATCCCCCTCCACCCCTCCTAAGTACCCCAGACAGAGTGGCACCACGTTGGAGGGCTTCTGTGGAGAAGCCTGCCAAAAAGTGGAACAAAGGGCTCAACTTGGGTTGGAGTCACAGAAGTGAACAAAAAAGTCATTTTAGAACTGAGTTCTGGCAAAAAATACCAACCGGAGAATTAATATTAAATAAATAAACCGGCGGTATGTTCGAGGCTATAGGAATTAAATAATTAAAGTTGGTAGCCTCGAACAATGGGAAATCCCATAGAGATATATTCGCAGTCGAATATAAAAAGAAGTATCCACTGCCACCAGCCAAAACTCGATCAGGGGGGATGGAGACGTGCCCCCTCGACTAACAGACCCCAGGGCAATCGAATTGCCCCGGCCAGTACGTCCACAATATAATGGTTTGTACTGTTTCTGTTCAGAATTTGAGACTAGTAAAGTCAATGTTGACTTTACATGCCCTGGGAGACAGTAGTCCGTCCCATGGTATGGAGTCTATAATGGGGGGTCACTATGACACCCCTGTGTTACTGCACTGAGGGTGCTGTGTAACATCACAAAAACACATGAAGCCCTAAGCCCTATGGAGTAAAATACCCCATAGCCCATTAAACACATCTAGAGTCAAAGAAACACACTCAAATTATGTCCAAGAGTGAGGGTAAAAGAGTCTCACTCTTGGCAGGAGAAAATAATAAACCCCAAAAATCCAGCAAAGATGCTGGGGCACTCACTAGGTTAGGAAATTCAGCCTAAACAGAGAATTCTCCCTAACAAATAGTGCCTAAAG
Organism: Ambystoma mexicanum; assembly: GCF_040938575.1. NCBI lineage: Eukaryota > Metazoa > Chordata > Amphibia > Caudata > Ambystomatidae > Ambystoma > Ambystoma mexicanum. Next base: position 860,094,502 of record NC_090930.1, on the reverse strand, counting down.
AAGCAACTAAATGTAGGTCACATTTGGGAAATTAAAGTGTTGTGTGACAAGGTGCAGCAGAAACTGTCTTGAAACGTTATTAAAACAACGCAAACACAACAAATGTACCTTACTGTGTTCCCACAGGTGCCCCGACGAAAATGGTACCTCACGTGTGGGTGCACCTACTTGGGCGCTAAGGGAAAAAGCTAAACCACTGGTAACTCCAAGTCTTTTGGCAAAGCAGACCGAGGAATTTTGCTCTTGTGGACAACCTACAGGTTTGGGCCTGGGTGTCCCAGCCAACCAGGAAAACAGGGAACCCCATGTATTTCTGAAAAGTAGACACCTGTGGGAATCAAGAGGGGTCTGGCTTGAGCGAATCACCGCAGAATTTATTACCCACAATCCCTGGCAAAGTCCAAAATTTGACAAAAAACCCACAATTTTCTGACATTTCACTCTGCCCGCCCACCGAAACACACCAACACTACATGTCCTACCTTCCTGCGTTCCCACAGGTGTCCTGACAAAAACGGTACCCCACATGTGTTGGTGCATCTACCTGGGCGCAAAGGGAAAATGCTAAACCACTGGTAACCCCCAAAGGATTTGGGGAGCCAACCTACAGATTTGGGCCTAGAGTGTGGAAACCACCAAGCAAAACAGGGAACCCCATGTATTTTCGTGGTGTGACTTGCACAAATCCCCCCAGAATGTATTACCCAGAAGCCCCGGCAAAGTCAGAAATTTGGTGACAAAAAACCCCACAATTTTCAGACACTTCACTCTGCCCACCCACCGAAACACGCAGTCAACATATGTCCTACCTTCCCACGTCCCCACAGGTGTCCCAATCAAAACGGTACCTCATGTGTGGGTGCACCTAGCTAGATGGAAAAGAAAGTGTCGACCGTCCACAAGTTCTACGGCAGTCCCAAGAAGCACCGGCAGGGTTCCCAACCTTTCCTGGAGTGAGAAGCTGTAAAGCAGGCCAGAAAGAGCTCCAGGATAGTCGGGAGTAATGTCCCTGGCCTGGGTGGGCTGTCTCCCATATGGGGCAACCATCCCCAAAGTGCAGAAGCGGTTCCAGGGAGCCTGGGCAGGGTCCCCCTGCTTTCCCGGAGGTAAATTCTGTAACGCATCCCAGCCAGACCTCCAGGATGGTTGGGCGTGATGTCCCTGGCCTTGGGCACTAGTCCCGCATGTGGGTTGACCATCCCCAAGCCCAGCCTGGAGCTCTGGCTGGGCTGCGTTACAGCGTTTACCTCCGGGTAAGAATGGGGACCCTGCAGGAACTGCCACTGGACGTGGGGACGGTCGACCCACATTGGAGACAGCCACCCAAGGCCAGGGGCATTACCCCTTGACTATCTTGTCTGGCCTGCGTTACAGCTTCTCCCTTGGGGAAAGGACGAGGACCCTGCCGGGGCTCCCTGGAACCGCTGCTAGGCTTGGAGACGGTCAAACCACATGGGAAACAGCTGCCCAAGGCAAGGGACATCACTCCAACCATCCTGGAGCGCTGGCTGGGCTGCGTTACAGAATTACCCTGGGGGGAGGGAAGGGGACCCTGCTGGGGCTCCCTGGAGCTGCCTGTGCTTGAGGACGGTACACCCACATGGGAAACCGATGCCCACGGCCGGGGACATCACCTCCAACCGTCTGGTGGGGCTGCGTTACAGCTTTTCCCTTTGGGAGGTATTGGCACACTGCCGGCACTCCATCGTGGGGAAAAGCTGTGACACAGGCCAGAAAGAACTCCAAGACGGAGGTGATGTCTTCGGCCGTGGGCATCCGTTTCCCATGTGGGCCGACAATCCCCAAGCCCAGCCTGGAGCTCTGGCTGGGCTGTATTACAGTTTTTCCCTCCGGGGAAGAATGGCGACCCTGCAGGAACTGCCACTGGACGTGGGACAGTCGACCCACATGGGAGACAGCTGCCCACGGTCAGAGACATTACCCCCATCTTACTTGGAGCTCTGGCTTGCCTGCGTTACAGCTTCTCCCTCCGGCAAAGGACAGGAATGTCCCGGCCTCCCTGGAACCAAAGCTGGGCTTGGGGACATTCAACCCATATGGGAGTAAGCCGTCCAAGGCCAGGGACTCTGGCTGGCCCGCTTTACAGCTTCTCCCTCCGGGGAAGGTAGGGAACCCTGCCGGGCCTCCCTGTATTCGCTGCGGGGCTTGAGGATGGTCAAACCAGATGGGAAACAGATGCCCACGGCCTGGGACATCACCTCCAACTGCCCTGGAGTTCTTGCTGGTCAGTGTTACAGCTTTTCCCCACCAGGGAGTCCTGGCAGTGTGCCTATACCTCCCCGAAGGGAAAAGCTGTAACGCCGCCCAGCCAGAACTCCAGGACGGGTGGAGGTGATGTCCCTGGCCTTGGACATCCATTTACCATGTGGGTGTACCATCCACAAGCACAGCGGCAGCTCCAGGGAACACTGGCAGGGTCCCCTACACTTCCACGCGGGAAATTCTGTAACTCGGGCCAGCCAGCACTCCAGGATGGTCAGGGGTGATGTTCCTGGCCTTGGCAGCTGTCTCCCATGTGGCTTGACCATCCCAAAGCCCAGCCGCTGTTCCAGGGAGCCCCAGCAGGGTCCCCAACCTTTCCTCGAGGGAGTAGCTGTAACGCAGGCCAGCCAGAATACCAGGATGGTTGGGGATCATGTCCCTGGCCTTGGGCGGCTCTCTCCCATGTGGGTTGACAATCCGCAAGTGCAGCGGCTGTCCCAGGAAGCCCCGGCAGGGTCCTCATCCCTTCCCATAGGGAAATTATGTAATGCAGCCGAGCCAGAGCTCTAGGATTTGTCGGGCTGATGTCCCTGGCCTTGAGTGGCTGTCTCCCAATTGAGTCGACCGTCCCAAGTCCAGTGGCAGTTCCTGCAGGGTCCCCATTCCTCCCCGGAGGGAAAGGCTGTAATGCAGCCCAGCCAGAGCTCCAGGCTGGGTTTGGGGATGGTCGACCCAAATAGGAGAAGGGTGCCCAAGGCCACGGACATCACCCCCGACCATCTTGGAGGTTGGGATGCGTTACAGAATTTCTCTCGGGGAAGGGATGGGGACCCAGCGGGGGCTCCCTGGGACAGTTGCTGCACTTGGGAATGGTCGCCCCATATGGGAGACAGCCCACCAAGGCCAGGGACATAACCCAGTCTATCCTGGAGATCTGGTTGGCCTGCGTTACAGCTTCTCCCTCCGGGAAAGGTCCGGGACCCTGTTGGGGCTCCCTGGAACCACTGCTGAGCTTGGGGACTGTCAAACCACATGGAAGACAGCCGCCCAAGCCCAGGGACATCATCGCCGACCATCCCGGAGCGCTGGCTGGGGTGTGTTACATAATTTCCCTTGGGTGAGGGAAAGGGACCCTGCCGGGGCACCCTGGAGTTGCCGCTATGCTTGGGGACGTTATACCCACATGGTAAACGGATGTCCAAAGCCGGGGACATCACTGACAACTAGGGATGTAACGGTATAACGGTATACCGTTAAAGATACCGTGAACCACTTAATTGAACAATAATAACCGTCACATTGTTTATACCGGTATACCGTTTATACCATTAAGTGTGCTTTTCAATCTGATTTGGAAAGGCTGCAGTAAGAAAGTGCTGCGCAGTCTTGGTCTTGCACTGTTGGATGTGCCACCTGCCAAGTAGTTTCAGTTGGAGCAGTTTTTAATGCCATTCCATAAACCGCACATGCCTGACATAAAATCAATATGTTAGCAATAGGAAGAATAAATACAGTGCCAAGAAGGAAAATGGTTTACTTTGGGATGGCGGCTTTGGGATTTATATATTTATAATGGATCTTGTTTGCTAAACATATGACAATGGGGGATTTCCCTGGTTCCATCATTGAATTTACATATAATAAGTCACACTGCGAAATTCACTCAGCTCTGTGGGTATTCCCTGCTGCCATACCAAAGGGTAACATGTCCGTGATTACTGAACACATTTTGGCCCGCAAGTAAACTAAAGGCTGTAAAGTAAAGAGAGCGTGTGTGTGTGTATGCGCACAAGCGTATACTACCATCAGCCTCCATTGATCGTGGCATGCAGGTTATCAAGATGGCAACATGTTCATCTTCACCAGTAGCCAATGGGGGAGCTAAAAGCCTAAATGACCACTTAAGAAAAGCTATTCAGTTTGCTTTGCCAGTCGCAGCAGGGCTCCCCCCACAATCCCCTCCTCCTCTTCACACGTGTGTTTGGTGGAAGCAAGGGGTGGCATTTCAGTGGAAAGTATGTTGAAAAGACAATTCTGGCCCTGGGTGCCTGGTTTTGTTTGTGATAAATATGACAATTTATGACCTTTTAGAAAATATTTGTTAAGATTAGTTAACTCCACCTGCTATACCGCGATAACCATTATATACCGTCATTTGGCAAGAAGGTTATCGTACCGTCATAAAACTAATACCGTGACACCCCTACTGCCAACCGCCCTGGATTTCTGGCCGGGCTGCATTACATTTCCCTTCAGGGAGGTTTTGGTACACTGCCGGGACTCCCTGGTGGAGAAAAGCTGTGACACAGCCAGCAAGAATTCCAGGACAGTTGGAGGTGAAGTCCCTGGCCGTGGGCATCCATTTACCATGTGGTGTACTGTCCCCCAAGCACATCAGCAGCGCCAGGGAACCCCTGGCAGGGTCCGCTTCCCTCCCCAGGGGCAATTTCTGTGAAGCAGCCGAGCCAGTGCTCCAGGATGGGCGGGGTGATGTCACTGGCCTTGGGCGGCTGTCTCCCATGTGGTTTGACCATCCCCAAGCCTAGCAGCGGTTCCAGGGAGCCTCAGCAGGGACCCCGTCCTTTCCCAAAGGGAGAAGCTGCAATGCAACCCAGCCAGAGGTCTAGTGTCGTGGGGGGTCATGTCCCTGGCCTTGGGCCGACTGACTCCCATGTGGGTTGAACGTCCCCAAGCCCAGCAGTGGTTCGCAGTAGGCCCGGGACATTCCCCGTCCTTTCCCCGAGGAAGAAGCAGTAACGCAGGCCAGCCAGAATACCAGGATGGCTGGGGATCATGTACCACGCCTTGAGCACCCATCTCCCATGTGGGTTGACCATCCCCTCAAGTGCAGCGGCAGTCCCAGGGAGCCCCGGCAGGATCCCCATTCCTCCCTGGAGGGGATATCTGTAACGCAGCACAGCCAGAGGTGCAGCCTGGGCTTGCGGACGGTCAACCCACATGTGAGACAGCTGCTCCCAGGGAAACACCAGTGTTACACTGGCATGCTGAACAATTTGTGGCCTGACCCTGCAATTGTGTCCCAGCCCACCAAATGACCTTCCCAGACGGCGCACTCCCGCCCACACCACCAACAATCCAGCCCCAGTCCCACCCACCCCACTGACAATGGGCCCTAACCGTAGAATAATAAACAGCACTCGCATAACTATGCAGCTGCTCGCGTAGAAAAAGCTGTAAACAGAACAAAAACATTTGTTACTGAAGGTCACGCCAGCAAAAACAAATTACTACTCCCTGACCACGGCTCCCCTTTCAAGCCATCCCTGGTGGTCTACTGACCCTCACCCCCCAGTAAAAACACATTTGCCCCTTCCAAGGGGCAGATCTGCCCCCAGGGAGGGCTACAAGAGCCCCCCCATCCATTTGGGGTGGGGTGAGGGCCACCCACCTTTTCATTATTTAAGTTGCTGGTGGTTTAGGGTGCCCCCCCCACCAACAACAAAGGTTTTTTGTTTTGCCCCTACCCATGGCCACATTACTGTGCTCATCTGTGCCCGGGGTGGACAAAACGTACTGCCCCATGCTTGGGGGGGCATGTACCAAGATGTCTGGTGGCCCTCTCCCCCGACCCCAAATTGATGGGGGGCATCTCATGTAGCCCTCCCTGGGGCAGATAGGGGCAGAAATCTGCCCCCAGGGAGGGCTTCATGAAGTGCCACCCATCCACTCAGGGTGTGGCAGTAGGGGGGATGGGGGGAGGGAAAGGGCCACCCCCACTTTCAATACTGAAAAATCCTGGTGTCTAGTGGCACCCCCCCGTGCCTCACCCACCCAAATGTTATAATATTTTCTTTTTTTTTTTGTTCTTTCCCCTGGGGGCAGATTTCTGCCCCCAGGGTGCCCAATACATGTCGCCCCATGCTTTGGGGTTCAGGGGAGAGAGGACTGCTTACATGGTAAGCAGACCCCCAACCCCCACGTCACAAACAGATCCCTGATGGTCTAGTGGCATTGCTGGGCGCGGATTGAGCGCTCTTCGCCCAGCAATGCTTCAAAAAAGGTGTCATTGGAAAGGGGAGAGCCTCCCCTTTCCAATGACACCTCTCTCGATCTGAACGGCATAAGCCGCAGATCGAAGGGGAGAAGGGTGTAGACTCACTCATTTTCACCGTGGCAGTCGAAAATGGCTGCTGCAGTGAAAATTGCTTTGTTTCAGGTCGGCGTGCATTATGCACGCCGATATGAAACTGAAAGAAATCCAATCCTCGGGCCGTGAGGAGGAACCTCCTCCTCACATAGCCCGGGGGTTGGATTACAGTTTTGAGAGAGCCCTGCTTTGTAGGGATCGCACAAAACCAAGTGCTAAAAAGGACGAGCTCTCTCGTCCCTGGAACATAAGAGGTTAAAAACCTTTTGGGAATAAGTGCCTATTGTTGCTGGGTTGCCCTAGGGGCTCCCCTTTTAACTTTCTCAAGCTAACCTTGTAAGAACTACAGTTCAAGGGTAGAAAGGATCTTTGGCTCCCTTTTACGTTTTATTTGGTGAAACCAGCCCACTGCACGTTATATGGACTGCTGGGGAGATCCAATGTATCCCCTTTCACACTAAAACTAACAATTCTGTTACAGGGACAAGCTTACCTTTAATGGCTGGTGGCAGTGATACCTATTATTAATTTGGTGCACCTTTACCGTGGTCTGTGTGCTCAGACCTTGTAAAGGCACCCAGGGGTGCACATTTTACCAAAATGGCCCGTTATTTTGCCATTTTAGTGTTCTTTACCCTGAAATCAAGGGTGGGAAATTTCTTTGTGTGATTTTTATCTTCGGCGGGTCTCCCACCCAGGCTCCAGAGTGTCAGGAAGCGAGGGAGGAGTCCAAACCTCTGCAGCCCTTCGTCTTCCAGCCCGAGTGCGAGATTCCAGCTCAAACTAGAAGGCTGGTTGTACTGAAAGGATTGCTAACCACTCCCCTCCACCTCCACCCTGCGCCTCCAACACCTCCAAGTTTGAATGTTGCAAGGCTGTTTTATTGGCTGGGTTTCCACATAAGAGTCCGATCCCTGAAGCTGAAGAGGTAGTCGACCACTGGAACCAAAACCAAAGAATATGAGGGAAAAGCGGCTGAGACTATTTCCAGCGACCAGAGAGCTTGCTGTGTAACTGGAGCCTGCTGTAGCCCTCATTTCCAATTGACCTGGGCACTCCAAAAACGACTACCACAACCCAGAGCCTGGTGAGACCCACTAGACCGGACGTTTCGAGCCATCCCACGCCGTACTGCGACCTGGCAGGGCTGCAATACCCCATATACCGTGGGATCTCGAGCAATTGTGTGGTGCGCTACCTTCGGAATTCAGAACCTCGCAGAAACCTCGCTCGATCTCCAGAGGCAAGATTCCCAGCCGAGAAGTCCCCTCACCAGAGTGCTGGACCTTGCAAATGATGAGAATCCGACCAGAGATATTCTGTCTTCTTCTGTGCTCCTGAAAAAGGTGCCAAATCCACAGAGCTGCATCCAGCCGCAAGGACAACGTTGCCAGCAGTCTTCCCCGTTGATCCCTGCTGCAAAGTCCCTTTCAAGGTCCTGTTTTCAGTCACCATGACAAGGAATACACCGACCCAGTGTTTGGCTGCAGATCCTGAAGTAGTCCTGCTGGAAAAATCATCTTTTGGGCAGAGGAGCTGGCTTAGGCATTTACTTACCTTAAGTCTCTTGTGATTCCTGTGAAGTTTCGGTGTGTTAACTGTGATTGGGAGGCCTCTCGTCTAGTGCACCCGGGCCAGTGCTGGAATCCTCATAGGGTGTCATCTGTGAAGCCCCTGAACCCTCAACTAACTCTAAAGCAAAATACTCACCTGTTTGAACAGTCCTCCTTAGGAACTCTTGACTTCTGCTGCTTAAGAACCTACCCAGACACTGCCTGTTGGACACTAGACCCTAGTGACCCCACCGACCCCCCCGCCAATGAGCACAATTATGTTTCAAGAATAAGGGAAAGACTTTTAAAAAGATTGGGCCTTTTGCTGAGAAAAGAGAATAAGTGCTTAATAGTTACTTGTAAAAGTGTTGGTTGGTAACTGTACCTCAGAGTGAACAGTTACAAAAGTTATTATTACTTACCTCAAGAAATGTTCTGCCATTCTGAAAAGTAGAGAAGGTTATTTTACTCAACTGTGAATTGGTTGTGCCTCATCGCAAAAAGTAATACTGTTGGCTTCACTTAACCATTTCTTTCAGAAAAATAGTGTGCGAGTTTCCCAAGTGGGCCTTGCTTCCCCTGACTTGCTGTTAGCCTGTCCAGAATAAGTCAGCATTAGGTTTTACCTACCTAGAATAAATGAGTCATTCATAAAGTGTAACACTAGGTTTTGCTTTCCCTGGTCTGTCAGACACACACAAAAAGAGTCTTCGGTTTAAACCTGCCTTTAAGTTGCTAATAGCTCCTGTAAAAAGTGTATAGGTTTGACTTACCTTGAGTATAACTGTTATCCTAAAATAAGGTCGAATTATTGCTTCCCTCAGTCTGTGAACTGAAAAGCAACTTTAATTGAATATTACACCCCAAGGTCCAAATCCCCTAGAATAACTGTTATCCTGAATCAGAGCTATAGGTTTATACTGTTCGTAGTATCTGTTTCACTAGATCAGAAAAGAATATTGTCCAGTTGATATGACTGATTTCTTGCTGAGCATCACGGTACAACTGATAGGGTCTACTACCCTGGTATTACTAAAAGTAATTATTGGTTTTCACTTCCCTAGAACTACTGTTAGGTGTTCCAAATGAGGTGATGTGTGTTTGTCTGTGTACCTTCATGCATAGTGTGGTGTTTTTCTATGCGTTTATATGATCTGTGCTGGTACTCATTTCCCCCAAGATTTATCTGGGCCTACTTGTATTTAAATAAACCATTTATTTTCACAATACATAGTGTTTGTGTTTCTTTGGACCATTTGTATTACAATTTCATTGTACCGATTCTAAAGCCCTATTTCCCTCCTAAGATGCGCCTGGCTGCTCAGTCTACACTACCGTGAACTCAGGTGGTACATCCTTATACTAAGAGTGGAGTTTTGCACTGCCTCAGTTGAATGGTTGTACTATGCCCTTAGTTGGACTTCAGAAAAACTGTTCCAACAATGAGAATATCCATACACCTTTGAGGAAGATATAAGTGCCCAAACTCTACGACTTCAGGAGCCAACCTTGCAAGTTCATATTTTGAGGGTATGGATGGAGTGTTGTCCCCTGGGGCTGGGACAGCATGTTGAAAGGGCATAGAGTTTGATTGGAATGCACACTGCTAGTTTGAGTAGGTGTGGAAACCATGGTTGTCCTGCCCACATTGGAGCGATTAGGATTAGAGTGATTTGTTCCTGGTGCATTGATTTAAGGAGTGTGTCAGTGGAAAAACGTAGGCACATTTCCATGGCCGACTCATCTATAGGGCGTTCCCGTTGGACTCTGGTTGGGGAAACCGGAATGCGAAGTCTGGGCGTTGTGCGATTAGGTTTGTTACTGAAGGTAGCTTTTAAAATATCCTTGTGAATTTGCCACTCGTGTTCCTCAGGTAGAGGACCTCTGCTTGCTGTCTGCTAGAGCATTGAGTTCCCCTGGAACGTACTGAGGGACTAGAACATGTTCCGTTGGAGTGTCCTCTTCCAAATCTTTTGGGATAACCTGGACAGACGTGGAGTGTGTCTCCCTCCTTGCTTATTTAGATAAAACAAGGCAGTGGTGCGATCTGTGAGGACTTGCACTGTGACCTACTAGACGCTGCTGAAAGTCTTGCAGTGCCTTGAGAACTTCCAGGAGTTCTAGAAGGTTTATGTGGTTCTGGGCTGTAGTTTGTGTCCACATGCGACATGATGAAGGTAATGGGCTCCCCACTCAGAGTGAGGCGTCTGTAAGAATCACTTGTACAGGTGGATTGCAAATGGGGTTTTCCGTTTAGCAAGTTATCTTAGTACAAGCACAGAGTTTGTACTAAGTTTAGCGAAACAACCACTAGATCGTCCCACTGACCAATTGCCTGAGACCACTGTTTTTCTAACCATTCCTGCGTTGGGCGTATGCGCAGCTGCGTGTGAGGGACCAGGTAGATGCAAGAGGCCATCATCCGAAGCAGGCGCACTGCCCTGTGCACGGTTATCTGGCGACCAGCTAGATAATTAGGTACTTGAAAACATGTTTTGTACGCTTTTATTTGAGGGGAAACTAGTTCTTGCATCTTTATGATAGCTCCCAGAAATTGTTTCACTTGACTGGGTACGTGACTTTCTTGTTGGAGAATCTCAATTGCAACAGTAGATGGATAGGTCTTTGGGTGTTGAGTTTGCATATTTGTGGAGTTTCCCCCCGTTATTCGCCATTCGTCCAGATAAGGGTACACTCTGTGTAGGTGGGCTGCCCCTACTGCTAGTACCTTGGGTGAATACTCTTGGAGCAGAGGCTATGCCGAAGGGGAGTGCCTTCAATTGGTAATGTTCTCCCGCTATCTGGAAGAGCAGACACTGTGCTGGGTACACTGAAATATGAAAATATGCATCTTACATATACAATGTTGCTATGAAATCCCCCGGTTTTAAGAAGGGGATTACATCCTACAGTGTTGTTGTGTAAAACCTCTGTGGTTTGACATATGTGTTTGCGGGGATTAAGTCTAGTACAGGGCGCATAGTTAAGTCTTTCTTTGGCACAAGGGAGTTCTAGATACCCTGGTTTGCTGGGACTATTTCTATAGCATCTTTCTCCAGCAGGGTGTGTATTTCAAGTAGTACAAGTCTTTTTGGTGTCTTATGCGTCTTGGCGGATGGTGAAGTGGTTTCTGCAAAAGTTCTATGCAGTACCCTCCTGCCACGGTGGACAACACCCACTTGTCCGATGTGATCTCCTCTCATGCATGGGTGAATTGAGAGATGCAACCTTCTACTGGAGTAACATGGAGGGGACCCAAATCGGGGCACCATTGTTTAGGGGTAGCAGAGCCTCTACTGGCGGAGGCCCTACCTCTACTTCTGGATCTTTTGTATCTTCTTTGAAAACTGCCAGATGAGTGTTACCCCATGATGGTGACTGGCCTCCCAGATTATAGTTTGAGGTGCAGTGTGGGCATTTGTACATGAAAAAATCTTCTAGTGTTAAACGCCCCTCTTTGGACAAAAGGCTTATTAGACATTTGAATGATTTTAAGGTGTCATAGCCTTCCTTGGCACTTTTTAGTGCCTCCTCAACTGCTTTGCCAAACAAAGCGTTAGGTTCGATTGGACATGTTAAGGAGTGTGGACTGCATCTCCAGCTTGAAGCCAGACTGCTTTAAGCAGGCATGGCGCTTGATTAAGGTGCCCTCAGCTTTAATACGGTCTGCATAGTCAGCGGCGATCAAATTATTCTTTACAATGCAATTCGTAATTTGTTTGCCTTCTGTTAAGGTTTTCATGAGCTGAGATTTAAGTGGCTCATGGAAGGATTCAATCTGCTGTTCTAGCGAGCCCCACACATGGCAACCACAACTAGCCAGAAGAGTGGTATTATTTGCGATTCTAGTTTGCTAAGCAGCTGACGATGCTACTTTCCTGATGAGTGTACATCTTTTTACTTTCATTGTCAGGAAGCGTCTCAGAGGAAGCTAGGCGTGTGCCAGCCCCCTTCCTGGTTGTGGTGACAACTAGGGAGTCAGGTTTTAGCTGACCTCTAATATAAAGTGGGTCAAATGGACTGAACACTTTCTCAATGCAGGGGTTAACCGCCCTTGTGAGGGGGGGTTGTTAGTAGGGAGGGCTGAATGGAACTTTGTACTGACTGAAGCATGGGAATGAATTGTGTTGCAGACTTCATGTCCCCCAAAATGTCTTCCACAAAATCCTTGTCTTGTTGGACCGGTTATGTGTCTATTTTGAATTGTTGGGTGGCTTTTAGGAGCACATCGTTATACTGGAGCTGATCATTTATGGGGGAGTCAGCCAACGAATGGGTGTCTTGGGACTGAATGACATAGAAATCAGGGTTGTCATAGTATTGGTCCCGACTAAACTGATCGCCCTGGGAACCAGGATCCTGAGGGTGTGAAGGGTTTACAAAATATAAGTCCTGTGAGTGGTCTTGAATACGTGAGGTGACAGGAGTTTGGGTAGAAGTGCTGGGTTGGCAACTGTCCAACCATCGCACTTTAGGAGGTGGTTCACCACTAGAGCCCCCTTTCACTGTGTAGAACCTTGTGGACTTCTGAACGCTTCTGCATGGCGGTTCATAAAATCTACGAAGAAAGATATCGTTATCAACTCGTCAAAGTTTTCAGGTGTCCATTCAGTGGACCTTGGGAAGACAGGAGGAGCAGGAGTATCTTGAAGGGTGGGGGTGGGGGGTGAGTTTCTGCTTTTTCTGATGCAGTGCCCCCGATAGTGTGTCTTCAGATGGAGCATAGCCACTATACTTTGAAGGAGGGGGAACAGATGGCAGATCCGTCAAAATTCTGGTGGTTTCCGACATTTGGACTTTAAAAGCTTTTTCAGGGCATGTTTTTCTTAATCAATTCTTGCATTTTTGACACGTTGGAAGAGGGCGTTAAAATTTGTTTCAACGCGTGACCTTCGGCGCACTAAGAGATGGCCTTTTGGGGTCCAGTGTCTGAAAAGGGCCTTCTCAGCGCCTGTTTGAGGCCCGTCATGCGGCGAACGCAATGGCCCAGAGGACAGATGATTTGGAACTCGACCCGTCCTTGGACACCCCGTGGCTATGAACGGTCGATTGGTCTGTGTTCAGAATGTCTTTAGTGCATTGGGGTGTGTGTGTGCTGTTGCCCGCGTTTGTTTTCTCCCCCTAATAGGACCGCTGGCCTGCTTAATGGAAGCGAGGGCTTGCACATGGGGTTCTCCCGAACCCTGATCGCCTTTGACGTCGCCAAGAAAGCAGACTGCCATTGCTGGATTCACCCACCATGTCTATGGAGGCCTCGGCCTGCATGGCGTGGGCGCCCCACGACTTAGTGGTCGAAAAAGCTTGCAGGATTTGCAGTGCTTTTCGACATGATCCCATGGAAGACAGTGGTTGGACACCCAGTGCATGTCCTTCCATGGATATTTGCAGAATTTAAAGGGCCTATTTTCCATATTTGATGGGCAAGACAGCAAAGTGATAAAGGGTAACAGAAGGTGTCAAAATAGGCAATCTCTAAAAGAGAAGTATGAAACTCCCCCCACTCTCCCCACTGTAAAGGCCCGAGGCGTGGTGAGGCCTGTGTAGGCCACATTCACTGTCCGTCGAGAAGGGCTCGTCATCAACGATGGGTCTGTCGAGAGCCGCGAGGATTTTCTTGGAAGCGGCAGGAGGCTATACAAAAGAATAGATAAAGACTAAAGTTAAACTTCATAATAAGGCGTTAGCCTAGAGAAGAAATTAGTTACTTACCTCCAACTCCTGTTCTCCAGCATTGGTATATTTCATAGATTCACATGCTGTGTATATTCCCAGCTAAGCTGGGAATCCTCTGTAAAAATAGAGCAGTTTAAATTGAGCTGAACCTTGTCAGTTTAGTGCTCCATCGCTGTCATTTTGGGTCATACTGCCCACAGCCAATAGGGAACATTCCCTTAACTCCGCACCAGTCGGCCATCTTAAGATTTGGCAAGCGCTCATAAAGGGACAGTAAGAGCCAAACGACGAGCCATGAGAGGTAGGAGGGAGGGTCGCATCTGAATGTATGAACGATACCAATGCAGGTGAACAGGAGTTACAGGCAAGTAACTTATTCCTTCTCCAGCATTGGATCTTTCATAGATTCACATGCTGTGACTAGATTACAAAGCAGTAAAAACAACCAATACACAAGGCTGGAGGAGCTCCCATATCACTTAACACAAGAGACATACCAACCTTATGCGAACAGGTTCTGTAGCACTGCCTGACCGAATTTAGACTCCTCTGCAGAATCCCTGTTGATGCAGTAGAATCTGGTGAATGTATGCACTGATCTCCAGGTGGCTGCATGGCAGATATCTGGCAGCGGGATCGCAGAGAGAAAAGCAGTAGTCGCGGCCACTGCTCTGATGGAATGCGCTCGGGGGCCTACCTGGGAGCAGACTACCCGCATGCTGATGGCAGAAAGAGATGCAGGCTGCCATCATTTGCTAATAGAAGATTCAGAGACCTACTTGCCGGACCCTGTAGGTCCGAATGCGACAACAGTTAAACGGAGTGACTTTGTGCGGGCCACATAGTACTTGAAGGCACGCACCACATCTAGTGTGTGCAGGCTGCTCTCTGCCGGAGATGCGGGAGAGCTGAAGAACACTGGTAACACCACCTGTTGGTTAAGATGAAAGGTTGTAGGTACCTTCGGTATGAACCTTGAGTTGGTTCGTAATCCAGGCTTGTCCTTGTGGAGCGTCAAATAAGGCGGTTTCCACGAAAATGCCTGCATCTCTCTGACTCGCTGAAGTGATTGCCACCAAAAAAAGCTGTCTTCCATGACAGGTGTTTCATGGATGCCTGGTGCATGGGCTCAAAAGGGGATCTCATCAGCCTTGTGAGCAGTACATTGAGTTCCCGGGATGGCGTGGGGCAACAGACTGGAGGAAATGAACAAAACAGACATTGTAGAAAATCTTTCACTAGCCGATGGGAGCAGAGCGAAGACTTTCTCAATGACCGGCAGTATCTGGAGATTGTGGCCAGATGCACCTTAATCGAGGAGTGCGTCAACCCCACCGATGACGAGAGATACGGTAGTAGTTCCTCTGGTTCGATAGTCTGGGGGCACAGGCGATACCTTCTGCACCACACCTGGGAATGCTTCCACTTGTTCTTGTAGCATTTCAGAGTCGTAGGGGCCCTTGCTTTAGCCAGCACCTCCTGGCAAGACTGCAGGAGAGAAAGGGTCCCAAATTCTAGAAACACAGGAGCTAGGCCATCAGATAAGAGGCAGGGTTGTGGTGCAGAACCTCTCCCTGGTTCCTGGACAAGAGCTACTGGTGTGGAGGGAGCCTAGTTTGAGCTCTAGCCGACAGAGCCAGGAGCTCTCTTGGCCACGCAGGGGCCACTAATACCAGTTTGCACTGATACTGTTTGAAAGTGTGCAGGACTTGTGGTACCAGAGGAAATAAGAAACGCATACAGGAATTTCCCCTCCCATGGGAATTCAAAGAAGTCCCCCCAAGCTGTCCGGATCGGGGAACCGGTTGGCAAAAGTCCTGCAGCTGCTGTCACTTGTGGCAAACAGATCGATCTCTGGGGTGCCCTACTCCTGGTACACCCTGTATAGTTGGCCTTCGTGCAACTCCGATTTGTGATAAGAGCGCAACTCCCTCCTGAGGGAGTCCGCCAGAGTGTTGTGGATCTCCAGCAGATGGAGGGGAATCGGGAACATGTTCTGTTCCAGTGCCAAATGCCAGAGCGCTTGGGCGTCCCTGGAATGCTGTGGAGATCTGCCCCCCCCCCCCCCCTGCAGATGTAAAACATGGACGTTGTGTTGCCCGTATAGCTCTGTACTGCCTTCCCTCCAAGGAGAGGGAGCAAATATTTCAGTGCCCATAGTATCACTTGTAGCTCCAGGAGATTGATGTGCTGGCTCTTTTCAGATTCCGACCACAAACCTCTGATGTGCTGGTCCTGGCAGTGGGCTCCTAAACCTTCCAGGGAAGCGTCCATGGTTGCAGTGATCTGATGGTCCAGAAGCCTGAAAGGGTCTCTTTGCAGGATGCGTTCTAACGGATCACCAGAGCAGGCCCTTCCTGAATGCTGTCGTCAGCGTGATGCGGTCCTGCCAGGAGCCTGAAGCTTGTATCCATCTGGCATCCAGGAATTTCTGCACTGGCCTCATGCGTAATCTGCAGTTGGTGACCAGTGGGATGCATGAAGACAGTATGCCTAGCAGAGACTTAGCTGCCGTCTGAGGTCGACCGGGTTTTACTGAGGCAATCCACCTTCTGCAGAAGGGCAGTTTTTCTATCATCCGAGGATCTGGCTCGACAAGCGCTGTTGTCTAGTAGTGCTCCAAGGTACAGTGCCGTCTGAGAAGGGGTTAGCTGAGACTTCGGGAAGTTGGAGAATCCCAGTTGCTGCAGACATTGGATCGCGACAGCGGTGTTTGGTTCTGCCAGCGAGTAGGAGGGGGCTCTTATTAACCAGTCATCCAAGTATGGGTAGACAGACTCCTCTCTGCTGTAGGTGCGCCACCACTGGTGCAAGGCATTTGGTTAAAGCCAGAGGGGCTGATCTGAGCCTGAAGGGAAGAGCCTTGAACTGGTAGTGTTCTCCAGCCACCATGAAACAAAGGTAGCGCTGGTGTGATAGGCGAATAGGGATGTGGAAGTAAGTGTCTGAGATCGAGGAATGCTAGGAAATCCCCCTGCTGAAGCTGAGAGAGCACTTGTTGCTAAATTACCATACGAAAGGTTTGTGCCTTGAGAAACTTGTTGAGCACCCTTGGGTGAAGGATGGGTCTCCAACCCCATGGTTTTTTGAGTAAACCCTTTTTTCTTACCAGGATATATATGATATGATAGGTTATTTATAATGCGCTTAAAACCCAGAGGTTTCAAAGCGCGGACCGGGGATCGAACCAGTGTTGCTCCATGTCGTCTTGCTTCCAAGGCGAGCATGTTGCCCCTGAGCTATCCTCCCGATAAAGGAAGTAGCGGGAATACACCCCCTTCAGTTTCTCGTACCTGGGAACTTTTTTTGCAGCGCCTTTTCTTAGCAGAGACTGCACTTGTATTAGGAGCTGCAATGTTTCGTGTCTTTGCACAGGAGGAACGTCTGGAGGATACTCTCTGAATTCCAGTGCCCCTGATGGAGGAGGGACAGGACCCATTCGTCAGATGTTACTTGAGCCCATTCGTCGACAGTCTGATAGACGACCCCCCGACGGGGTACTGAAGTGGGGGGCCTTGGCTCTTGGTCAGTCATGCCTGCTTGCCAGATTGCCCCCTAGTCTGCGAAAAGCCTCAGCATCTTTAGGAACCCTTGTAGGACTGGGTTTGCTTCCTTAACTGGTCCACAGATGAATAAGGGGTCTTGTAGGACGACTGAAACGTGCTGCAGTTGTCCAGCTAAGTTCTATTACAGCTCCCCTTCTCTGCCCGAAAGGACTGGCGATTGTGCTGCAATGTGCCCAGGGAGTGGGCGGTTTCAGTGTACGTCTTTATGGCCAGTAAGGTCTGGTCCACCTTCTTTCCGAACAGGGATGTGCCATCGAAGGGCATATCCCTAACCCGGGATTGGACATCTGGTCTGAAATCTGTGGCCTTAAGCCAATCTTGTCGGCGCAGGACCACTTTGTTCTGCATTTGGCGATAGCATGTGTCTGCGATGTCGTTGGAGACGGTGCAGTCAGGTGCAATCTCACCCTCATGCAGAATGTCCAAGGCCTCTTGCTTCTTGTCCTCGGCCAAGATTCTAACAGGGGTCCCAACTTGTACCATAACTCGCGATCATGGCCATAGCATTGGCCATAGCGTTAGCCGCCTTGATGGTTGTGGCTGCTGTTGGGATGATCCTTTTGCCTAAGGTATCAAGGCGCTTGCCCTCCTCGTCTGGGGGCACCAAGCAGGATGAATATGGGCTGGCTGACATTTTTCTGGCTGCCACCGAAACCACAGTCTGGAATGGGCTGTGTGTGGAGACCGGCTGCAGAGCTCTCGAGCCCTGTAATTTTTGTCAAACCAACCTTTCTTTGGAGGTGCAGGAGCCGGATGTGCATGGCTACCAGACTGTCTTATCAGATGTCTTCCAGTAGAGGTAGCGCCATGGTAGACTTCCTGCATTGTCCTCTGTGCCGATATAAAACGTTTTCCTTTCTTTGCTCCTCTGAGGCTAAACCAAACATTGTAAATGCTCTGGACATAACCGCACTGAACGCCCCATCTCATCTGGGGGAACAGTCCCCGAGAGGAACTTCATCTGGTTCACCATCTGCAGTGATGAAATCCTCAAACTCGTCTGTATCGGAATGAGTATGAGGTGTCCCCCTCAGGTTCCTTGTCCGCTCCCTCATCAGCCAGTAACTCTGGTGCCCTTGTGGGTTGGGGGGCGAGGAATCTCATAACCCTCTCCGGAGGTCCTGGGGCTTCAGCCAGCCTCCGCTTGCTGGGTTCGGCAACTGGTGCATGCAAGGTTGCCAAAATTATAACGGATCCAACGATACGTTCCTCTGAGGGCATGGTGGTTGATGCTGGACTGCTCCTGCTGACAGCATAGGATCCCATTGGGTAGGGGTTGAGGAGGATGCATCAGCTCTGCGGACAGCAGGGGTGTTAAAGGTGGTGGTCTAACAAGGCTTACTTCACCCCTGGGGGACTCCTCAGTGGCAGAGCCCTAAGGGGGATGGCTGCTTTGGTACAACAGTGTATGGAGGAAAGGGGACTTTGGACTAGGAGTAGGTTAGTCACTACAGGGATTAACTTATAATTACTCCCACCTCCTGTCCCCTTTCCTCCTTACTGTATGGGTGATTCCAACTGAATGTAGCCCAATGGGGAGAGTTGCCCCTCTTAAGCAAACAAGTTCCTCAAAACTGGCCAAATGCCACGTCCGACCTGGCGCTGGCATCCAAGCAGTATTGCTTGCAGAAGGCAGAGGGAGTAGCCCATGTAGCCACTTTGCTGATAACCTGCCACGTAACCTGTCTTTGGAAAGCTACTGCCGTGGCCTTAGCTCTGATGGCTTGGGCATGCATGTTTGCTAGCAATGGCCTGTGCTGCCACTCGTACAGCTCCTTGATGGCCATAACCACCCACCTTGCTATGGAACCCTTGGAGGCCCGACAGCCTGGTTTTGATCTCCCAAAGGTGATGAAGAGGGCATCTGATTTACGGAAGCTCTCGTTTCTGTCCAGGTAAAATTTTAGCACATGTCTGACATCCAGACAGTGGAATAACCTCCGAGCCTCATCCTTCGGGTCTGCGATGAATGTCGGTAATGCCATCTCCTCATTCAGGTGAAAAGAGGAGAAACCTTGGGTAGAAATGCAGGTGTGTTCTGAGCACTAACTTGTTCTTGTGAAATGTAGAATATGGCTCTGAAGCCTTTCACTGAATCAGCGTGCTGAGGTAAGGCCCACTAGTAGGGCTGTCTTGATGGTAACTAGCCTGATGTCTGCAGAAGCCATAGGTTCAAATGGTTTATGCACCAGGGTGCACAGGACCACATTAAGGTCCAACACCAGGTGTGGTTTCTTGATCGGTGGATACAGTCTAGTCAGACCCGCCAAAGTGCCCCTTAACCACAGGATTAGAGGATGAAAGAAAAAAAATTTTTTTTAAAAAAAAGTTCCTAGCCCAAGTTCTTGTGGGCTCCAATGGCTGCCAGATACGTGCAGCATGCGTCTACCTGCACCCCTGAACGGGCGAGGTGCGCTGAGAAGGATAGAACGTCGTCCAACGAGCAAGTCAATGGATCCATTTCCTTTGATTCAGTCCAGTGACAGAACCTGGTCCACTTGCTTTTGTACTGGCGCCTGGTAGCATCGCTCCTAGCCCCTTGGATGATAGCCAGGTTAACCTGTGATGGGTGCAGATGCTTCAGGGTAACCTGTTCAGGAACCAAGCTGCGCGAGCCATCTTCTGCAGGGCGTGGTGAACCACCGTGCCCCCCTTGCTGGGAGAGTAGGTGTACTAGGCCCACCGGAAGGTGCACCAGGGGCTGATCAGACAGACTGGGAAGTTCCGAGAACCAGGGTCTTGTGGGCCACCATGGCGCTATCGGGATAAGCCAAAAGCCCTGTGACTCCCTGAGCCTGCAGATGACCCTGCGCACCAGGAGAGCGGGGTGTGGGGAGGGAGTAAGCGTACCCATTCATGTTGTTCCACAGGATCTGCGTCGCATTGCCTAACAAACCCCTGCCTTGCCCCAGCCAGGAGGCAAACTGGGGGCATCTCCTTTTGGTACTGGTGGCAAAGAGGTCCACCTGCGATGACCCCATCTGGTGACGATCCCCTGAAGGACCTCCCCGTTCAACTGCCATTCGTAGTTGTCCCAGCCCAGCCTGCTGAGCCTGTCCGCCTCTAGGTTGGACTCTCCCGGGAGGTGGATTGCTGACAAGTGCATGTTGTTCACCAGAGCCCACTCCAAAATGTTGATCCACAGTCTGCAGCAAAAAGGAGACCTGGTGCAACCCTGCTTTGTTGATGTAATACATGCAGGTGGAGCCGTCTTTCTGAATGAGAATGGACCGCCAGTGATCATGGGGCAGAAGGCTTTGCGGGCAAGCCAGATAACCATCATCGAGCCAGTTGATGTGCACCAGCTGCTCCCGACGTAACCATACTCCACTGACACTGGCTGTCCAGGGCACCCCGCCGCCCTATAGGGATGCGTCTGTGGTAATGGTGACCTGAAGTGCCAGCTGCCGGAAGGGTCGCCTATCCGCAGTTTGATGTCTGTACCCCATCAGACTAGATCCTGGTGGAGATGTGGTATGCTGACCTGCTCCACCTGATATCCCTTCTCCTGATTCCAGGAGGCTGAGAAGTGCATCCTCCTCATTTTGAGCCTTGTATGTGGATCTGCGAGGAGACATTCGCCCATGACGCCAAAGGTGTCGGTACCCACAAGCCGAGGTCATTACTCTACTGAGAAAATGTCCAGTGGCCCTCTTCATAGCTGTGATCTTGTCCGCTGAGGGGGAACAGTCTTTCGGACCTCATGTCCCATATAAGGCCCAGGAAGGTCAGATTCCGTTAGGCAAGATTATGTGCAGTATCCTTTGTAAGACAACAACCTTGACCTCCTGGCAAGAGGAACCCCAACCTCTGGTAGAAGTCTGTACTACACAGGTTGGTAGTGTGGTTGAGCAGCCAGGCTCATCTCAAGAGAGGTCAATGTGAGCAGTAGGGTTGTAACACAGTTTCACAGTGACAGTTATTCAAATAAACGCTTACACTCAAGGTTTCTTAATTAAACAATTATTAAGATAACAGTCAGTTATATAAGCCTTCTTCAGAAGGGAGCAAAACATGCAACACTGTATACTTCAAAACACACTTTCTCTAAATCAGATGGTACCCATGGTATTGTACAAAAATGTACCCTCATTTGTGCGCCCCCGCAGTCACTGCGACTTTGGAGGGGCACAAAATGAGGGTGACATTTACTGCACCCAAGCACAGCAGGGCTTGCAGGGGTTTCCCCCCCGCTTACCATTTAGGAAAACGTGTGACACGTAAGAAAAAAAAGACACTGTGCTACATAAGCTCTAACCCACGTTAGTGGGAAGAGCAGACGCTGCAGGGATCGCAGGAGGCGGGTGGCACACTTCTGCGTGTGCCGCCCTAAAGGTGGGTGGGGGGTTGGGAGGCGTAATGTAGGCCGGGGGAAGCAGGCACAGTGATCCAGGTGATCACTGCGCCGCGCCATAACTGTCAGCATTTTCGGCAGTCGCAGCTACGGGGGCGCAGTGATCACATAGATCCGTACCCCTTGGGGATGGCACACAAAGACTTCCTACAACCTCAAGTGACTTAAATAGCTTTCGGAAACTGATTTATCACTGGTGCATTTAGAGCAATACTGAGTTTAGTGTAAAGGTTAGATATGGGAATAAAACAAAGTTTAACAAATCATCCATAAACAGGCAAGTACTTTTTGAAGCTTCCAACTTCAAGTAAATTTAACCCTTTCCTGGGGGAAAGGTAAAGGCACATAGTCAAAGGTAAGAAGAGTCTCGCAGGGAGCCAGGACAGCCAATGTTAGTTGAAGAAGTCTAGGGGGGACTGAAGATATTTGCAGGTAAGTAAAAAGTCTTGTTATATACAAAAGGGTTGTCCTGCCTTCAAACATTTGGGATTGCAATAATTTAAATGCAATAAAAAAATGTTCGAATCCTCCAGGATTTGGTCAGTAAGACATCATAAATTATGTATTTACTGAAAAAAAGAGGAATTATCCAAACCCTGGACTAATACAGTGGCCTTTTGTAATTTGGCTACATATAACTTTGCAATCCTAAGTTGTGAAAACAAAAATAAAATAGAAAACATGTTCAATCAGGTGAGTCACAGTTTTCTCAAGTGTTTCACCAAAGAGTCAAAAACAGCAATGTGAAAACAAGTGTATAAACAATAGTGAAAAAAACACTTTTATATTCAATACATTCATCAAATGGAGTGGGTGTTACATATCCACACACTCTTCAGCTCGTATGAAGTCCATAGTGAATTTGTAAATATTAGCAAAATAATGTCTAAAGGACTTTTTGGCTGGTCCGCTTTCAAATGGACAATTGGCCTAAAGAGTTTTAGGGTCTGTTGTAGCCTGGCTTTGACAGGGATAACCAGATGGCTTGTAAAAAGTCTTGCACAATGTTTTTAGAAAAGTTTGCAGAAATAAGATTCACTTGAAGGACCACAAGCTGAGAGGCGTGTGAGGGGGCTAAGCTGTAAGCAACTCTGCAGGGGCAACTAAGACAGGTCTCAACTGAGAGCAAGTAAGGCTACCACAACAAGAGGTAAGTTCTTAGACTGTACAGTACCTTTGGAAGAAGAAATCGTTCCAGCTGGCTTCCGTTCCTGCACAGCTCTGCAGATCCTGGTGTTCCTGGGACTCAGTCGTGGGGACAAAAGGGACGACGTCTGGGGACTCCTGCACTGCAATGGGAAGGTCAGCGACAGCAATGGACAAACTTCAATTCAGCTGCACTCCGTGGTTTCAGCTCCTTGCGTCTGACAGCAAATAGCAACACTGGGGTACTTGGATACCGCTCAAGACTTTCCTCGCATCTGGGGTCCAGCACTCTGTTGAGGTGGCTCAGGCTTGGTCAGTCCTGCTTCAGGGAATTCCGGAGGATCCTCCTGGCACTCTGGTCCGATTTAAAAGCGATCCACATGATTTGGTGTTCCTCTCCCTGGCACTCCAGTTCCAGCAGCAGCACATGTTTTTTATGACACATTTAGAATGTTGTAATGTAAAATCATTTGTGTCTTGTGAATTGTTGGTTAGGTTGTTTTAGATTAACTTATGTACTATTTTGGTTAACTGTTTGTGGTTTAGGGTAATAACTTTTTGAATAAATGCATACAGTATTTTTTCAGGACTAAGTGTGCCGGAAAATCAGTGATTCTTTGTATCTGGTGGATGAGATAACTGTTTAGCAAATAGTCTAGCTCCTTTATTAATATATATTCTATTTCCCTGTTGGTGGCGTTAGATGAGTTCTGTAAATGGGGTTTGTGTTTGATAAACCTATTTAAGTATACTGGCAGCGGAAGTACAGCCAGCTTAGAGAGGATGTCCAAATGAGTTCACTTTGGGGTTGATTGGTCTCACCAACCCAAGCGGAGAAGTCGTCCGTGCAGGGCTTCTCTAGTCAAAACTAATTCGGAGCTTCAGCACAGCAGCAGGGCTTCACCGAGCAAACCAACCGCCCAGGAGCTGCAGCAGGCGTCTCTTCCAAGTTCTTCTTCGGATTCCTTCGTCCAGTTGTCGACTTTCTTCCAAGCAAAAAGCCTTGCCTTTTATGCAGGTTTCTCCCATTCATTCGCTTAGCGGTCAATCACAGAGCAGGGTGGCTGCCAGCCAAGGACAGCCAGCTAGCCAATCACCTTTGGGTGCATTCCTGTAACCAAGGGGATTAAGCACAGGGAGTTTCGGGCACCTCCCCCACTTCCTGCCCCTGCCAGACATATTGGAGCCAGAGGCGGGCTTCACTTGTGAATCCGGCCAAAGGCAAAACAGACAAAGGGACCAACCCTGGTTTGGCGCGCAGAGTAAATTTCAAGAAGGACCTTTCCAAAAAGGAATGGCGAAAAAAGAAAACCAGGGCAATTGACAAAATGGGCACCCATGGGTACCCTACTGCAGCTGCGAACGCAGCCCGCGGTAAAAACACACAATGGTAGTAAAAAGTTAACCACTGCCATCAGCCATTAATTAAGAGGCGCTATGAGGGAACACAAGAAGGCTTGTTTCAGTTTTACAGGAATGCGGCCCAATAGAAGTTATTTGATGTAGTATGTTTGATTACATTTACAAGAAAAAACAGCATCATACAGAACATGGAAAGTACATGAGGAGCTGTCAAACAAAAAGCCTGGTTTTGATGGCTTTCCTAAAGGCTGCGTGCAAGTCAATCAGCCATAGCTGAGGGGGGAGGGAGTTCCAGAAAGTAGCAGCCATATTTGGGAAGCTAATGCCACCCACCTGCACTCTACAGGTAACGGGTGCAGTTATTCTGTTGTAGTAAGCAGCTCTGGAAGGTCTGGATGAGGTATGGTGGACAATTCTATGAGCTAGGGGAGAGGGAGCCAGCCCGTGAAGACATTTGTGCTTCAGGGCTAGTGTTATGAAGACAATCCTTTCATTGACGGGTAGCCAATGGACTTTCCTTCTGACATCTCATGTGGTCTCTTTTAGATATGCCAGTCGCTGCCCTCAGAGCGTCATTTTGTACAAGTTGAAGTTTGGCCAGATTTTTGCGGGAGGTCCCTACAAATAGGGCATTGCAGTAGTCCAGCCTTGACCCAATTATTGCCCTAGAATTGGTGAGGCAGTTCTGTTGGGATAGGAAGGGTCTGGCTGCATTAAGAAGTTTGGAGTGGTACGCTGAGGTGGAAGCTATAGCATTAACCTGTCTATTCATGGTTAGGTCAGGTTCGATGTACACACCCAACGTCTTAATTACTTAGGAAACAGCAATGGGGATGTTATCCATTGTAAAGGAGCAATATTGTTTGTCCAGTTTACCCAACGTAGACAGTGATCTAATTAACAGAAGTTTGGTCTTCTCACTGTTGAGACATAACCAGTTCTCTGCCATCTAGGATTGGATTTTTGAATAGATGGAGTTGAGGGTGCTAAGGTCAGACAGATAATCACCCGTGAGGGGAATGAGCACATGGGTGTCATCTGCATAGTTAGTATGAGATGCCCAGAGTGTCCAGGATTTTGAATAGAGGCCTTGTGAATAGGTTGTAGAGGGTGGGAGCAATGCATGAACCCTGAAGGGACCCCACACTTGATCAAACTAGGGTTGGCACAAGAAGATTCTGAGAAAACCTTCATCACTCTATCCTGTAGGAAGGAAGTTATCCAAGCACAGGCCCTCGGGGAGAAGTTAGCTGCGGTGGAGAGGTGGTGGCAGAGGGTCTTGTGATCCACCAGATCAAAGGCAGTGGAAAGGGCTAGGAGAAGGAGCGCAGGTTTGCCTGCGTCTGAGGTCGCCCATTTGATTTTTTAAGTCGAGCAGAGCCGTTTCAGTGCCATGCCGTGGTCGAAAGCCGGATTGCCGGAGACCCAGAAGGTGGTTTTCCTCGATGAATTTTTGGACTTGCAGGTAGGCTTGCTTTGTCAAGAATTTTTAGTAGAAAGGGCCCAGTCGTGATAGGCCTGTAGTATCCAGGGACCGATGGGTCAAGGGAGTTTTTTTTTTTATGAGCGGACGGACCCACGCTTCCTTGAGTCCCGTTGGGACATGGCCAGACTGGAAGGAAGAGTTGATTAATGCAGTGATAAATGGGTTAAGGGACGGGGCACAATCTTTTATGACCTGAGCCAGACAGGTATCCCCTTTACAGTTAGGTTTGATGGATTTGAGGAGGGTAGTGAAACAAGGGGGATGGGCTAGAGGGGGTGGCCGGGGAAGAGGTGCTGTGACAATTGGCTAATAGGTTGGAGAGGGCTTTTTGGTGGGTAAGGGTTTTGGTGTGCAAGATTTCTAGCTTGTCCAGCATGGCAGATTGAATTTTGTTGCACCAATGTCGGATCCTTCAGTAGTGTGGGAGGCGGGGGTGCAGGAGACTCGAGCTCCCTGAAGATGGAAAAGATTTCCTTTGTCCCAGATTTTGCATTTTCAATTCTGGTGTTGAGACGGCTTTGGCTTGGATGATGGCAATTTTGTAGTTTTTGGAGATAGCCTTAAAGGCTGCTTTAGAAGCATCATTTGGGTGGTTTTTCCTGGTAGCAAGCATTGCCCTTTTATTGGCACAGAATTCCAGTAGCTCTTGGGAGAACCAGGCGTTAGAGTGCTTTGTTTATTAGCTTTTTTAAATAAGCGGAGCAACATTGTCAACAGCTTGGGTGATCATCCGATTAAGGCGAGATATTATCCATGGTGAGCTTGCAAGAGCTTCTTGAGAGAGAAGCGGGGAGACCCCTTAGAAGTGATGTCAAATTTAATGCAGTAGTGGTCAGACCAGGGAATGGGAGCAATCTCAGTCCATGAGTGAGCAGTTATGAGAGGACACCCAGTCGAGCGTGCAGCCTTTTGCATGGGTAGGCGGCAAGATGGCTTGGGTAAACCCTAGGGTAGAAAGGGCTTTCTGTAGAGCGGAGGCATTAGAATCGTTGGGTCATTGAGGCTTAGGTTGAGGTCGCCTGGGAGCATGATGTTTGATGAATTCTTGGGGTTATCTGAGAGGGCATGGATTAGGGAGTCATGGAAGTCAATGGCAGGGCCTAGAGGGCGGTAAACGACATGGAAGGCAATAGTGCAGTTGGAGGAGAGATTCAGTTTAAGTAGGAGGTAGTCCGAGTTTTGGCCCAGTCCTCCATTGATCCTTCTGATGAAGTATCCTTGGCAATTACAGCTACGCCGCCACCTCTTTGACCTGCCCGGTCTTGCCTATATATAGTGTATCCGCAAGGGAGAGTGTAGGGTCAGAGGTTACTTTGAGCTAGGTCTCAAAGAAAGGAGGGGGGTGGGGGGGTGTCAAGATTGTCCTTGATGAGGTCATGTACATCCAAGGAATGTGCTGTCAGGGAGCGGGAGTTCACCAGCGCACATTTGAGAGGGACTCCTGTAGGGGAGGTGGGGTGGGCAAAGGCGAGGGCACAGTGCCCAGGAGGTGGCCAGCCTGGCTAACCCCATGTGCCGAGGGTGTAATGGCCTCATTTGACCGATCAGTGTGGTGAATGGGTGGCAGGGATGCAATGCTAGGCACAACATTGCCATCAAAAGGCAGTACTGGAGGGTGGGCAGCAAGCACAGATACACTGCTAGGCACAACATTGCAATCAAAAGGCAGTACTGGAGGGTGGGCAGCACGCACAGGTACATTGCTAGGCACAACATTAGAATTCAAAGGCAGTACTGGAGGGTGGGCAGCAAGCACAGATACACTGCTAGGCACAACATTGCAATCAAAATGCAGTACTGGAGGGTGGGCAGCAGGCACAGGTACATTGCTAGCCACAACATTACAATCAAAAGGCAGTACTGGAGGGTGGGGCAGCAGGCGTAAGTACATTGTTGGTAATATCACAATAATGATATGGCATTTGTCATATGGGTACAGGCATAGTTGAGCAGACAAGGCGAGGAGGAGATGGTAGCGGTGGTGATGTCAAAGGCTCAAGGCGGGAGGTGGGATGGAAGCCGATGGGGCTTATGTGACTGCAGCTGGGTGCAGCGCTGCAGTGGGCCTGACTGATGGCAGTAGTTAAAGCCTGTGCAGGGCCACGCTGGGGCCAGGGTAAACTAGCCCCGGGTGGCGGAGCCGCAATGCGGGGTGCCGCCGAGGCAGATGGCACCAGCATGTTAGAGTATGTTGCAAGCGGCACGCTTGTCTGGTTGGCCGCAGCGAGACAGCGGCAGGAGCAGTGCTGAGGCGCGGCCCTGCAGCGTGGGGGCAAATAGTGCACGCTGGGCTTTCGAGGGTTTGGAGCATAGAATCATGCGGCAGGCGTCTTGCTCCCAGTCGCGCATTTCTGCGGGCGACGTTCGGGGTAACGACCGTGAGGCAGCCAAACAGGAAGCGCGATCGAAGCCGCATGTTGCTGATGATGATGATGATGATGATAGGGCAACGCATGGATGCACTTGAAAGGCATTTACAGGCATATCCCTTACCTTTTGAGGAAGTGTGGGTGGCGGCAATCAGCGACGTCGAGCAGGTAAGTGCTCGAGAGAGGGGTTGAGGCCTTTTCTCCTGGTCTTCTCTCTGCTGCTTCGCCTCCCGGAGCTCCTCCCCTCCATTTAAAGCAGGAGGGGAGGGCATGGGAGGGAATCCGGTCGTCGGACTTGTGTTTTGTTGATTGTTTCCATGGCAACATGTACAGGGGCCATCTTTGGGCTGGATGTCACCTCATGTCGGGCAATGGAGATGCATGGAGTCTTCAGGCACTGAGGTACAACTGATGGTGTTTCTGCAGCCATATATGAAAGCAGCTGAACATCCTCTCGCAGTGGAGCTGCAGAGAGGGGTTGAGGCCTTTTCTCCTGGCCTTCTCTCTGCGGCTTGTGAAAGGGTAACAAACATGTTAAATGAGACACTAGACAAAGGGGATACTAAGTAACCCCTCCAGCACCCTACGGTAAGATAGTGTGTGCTGAGTCTAGAAAGTTACAAATTTTAAGTAAAGACAATTTCACTTAACTGCTCTTGGAAACAGTAGTTTCACCAAGAGAAGGTATTTAAACCTCTGGGAAATCTAAGAGAATTCCCTGTGGCACTGCACTGAAGGTGTGCTGTGCATCACAATGCAAAGATGATGCCTATGGAGTTTGTCAGACTCCAAAGTCAAAAGAAACACAGAAAAGACAGAAAAGTACATAGTCCCAAAGTTCAGCAAAAGAGCTGGGGGTCTCTAAGATGGGAGGAATTTAGCACTTAACTGAAAATTCTCCTTAACACTCTGCGTGGGCAATAACAGACTTTGAGATTGATACAAAATCTGAGGTCGTATATAGTGTATCAATGAGGGTGAGGCGTGTTCTGGACCGTCTGTGGAGATCTTGTCCCGACTAGCCAGCCAGTCGTCTAAATATGGATAAATGGGATGGCCCTTTGCCCAGAGTAGGGCAGTCACTGCGTTCATTAGCCTTGTAAAGCCCCTGGGGCTAAATGGAGTCCAAAGGGTAGCATCCTGTATTGAAAGTGAAAAATCATTCACCTCGTGATGGACCGATGGGGTTCCCAGATGGGGACGTGTAGGTAGGCAGCCTTCAGATCCAGGGAGCACTTCCAGTCTCCCACACAGAATGTCTCCGCTATAAAGGCACGGTTAACCATCTTGAACTTTTGGAAGGGAAAGGTTCAAGGAGGAAAGGTCCAACTCTTGGGACCGTCTGGTTCTTTTTGTATATGGCGAAAATTTGCAAATAGAAGTCCAGGCCCTGCTGCAAGGATGGGACTTAGACTGCCTGGCTTGCTGCGAACGAGTCGATTTCCACCAGCAGAGTTGCTGTAGCAATCTGCGTAGGGGAAGGAGGAGGAGTAGTAATCGGGAGCAGGAAGCCCGTGGATACCACAGAGAGGATCCATGAACTTTGTCCGCCAGCAGTGTACGTGAAAGGCAAGCCTGACCCTGACCAACCCCCCCCCCTCCCCACCAGTGATCTGTGGATCCGGATGAGCCAGTTACAACTTCTTCCCCTCTGAGGATGGGGCTGAGGCGGGGGACTGGGGAAAAAAAACCTTGTTGGCCACCTTGTGCTGTTTGCGCCTGTGCTGGCTAGGGGATCTGTCTGGTTGTCTGGACCGTCTCTCCTGGAAGCCCCTAAAGCATCAGAAGGACCAACTTTTGTCTGAGCGCTGGTGCATGCGGCTGTACGTCCTGGGTGTGGACTCATTATAGATAAAGATTTCGCTGTCTGGGAGCTATTCTATTTCTTCCGTTCCTCATACGTTGTTGAATGGAACAGGTCACCCCCCTCGAAAAGCAGGTCTAGCATGCGCTACTGCATGTCTGGGTGGAATTTTGTCATCTTGAGCCAAGCCATCCTTCGCATGTCCGTGGCAATACAAATGGCTTGGCGTGAAGTGTGAACATGGGCCACCATGGACTCCATTATATCTTGTGCTATGATTTTGGCCTCCATCAGCCCAGCCTTGAAGTAAGCCTGGCTGTGGGTTGGAAGCTCAGGAAGGAAATCTGCAATTTCCTGCCACAGCTTCTAGTTGACAGCCTCCAACATGGCGTCAGAGTTGGCCTGGTGCAGGCGGAGAGTGGCTTTAGAGTAAACTTTCTTCCCGAACGCCTCCAAGAGCTTTTCCTTTTTGGCCAGGAGTGCAGATGCCGAAGCTGCTAGGATGATTGTGGCTTTGATTATATTAATGCAGCCGCTATCACAGAGGAGTGCTGCTGGGAGGGCGCCGACAATAGTAGGGTGTCCCCTTCAGTTTGTCTGTACTTCGCGTTTAGACACCTGATGGTGGGCTGGGTAGGGTGTAGCTTGAGCCAACCTTTTTTGGCTAATGCTTCAACATCATTTTGAAGTGGAATTCCGGTTCTAGTAGGACATAGCGTGATGACTTCAGAGAGTACCCCCGCCTCTGGTTGTTCCACATGTGGCTGTGGGATTCCTACGTACTCAGCCAGGCTTGCCAGTCGCTCATGAAAAGCTTTGGCTGCCTATGGGGTGTCAGGGTCTTCCTCCTCGTCCGTGTCCACTGTTGTGTCCTGCGGATCATGGGGAGCCGGAGGAGTGCTGGCGCGGGCAGCTGTGGCGTGCTGATTATCAGTGCCAGAGGCTACTGAGGTGGCAAAGCTGCTGTGATTGGAACAGGCATGGGAGCCAGGGGCTGAGCTGGACCGATGGGCGGTACCACCGTGGGTGCTTGCGGCTGAACAGGAGGGAGCATGTCCATGATTACGTCTCCGAGGATGGTACCCATCTGTGCTGATCTCATGAGGGTGAGAAACTTCTCGAAGAACCTGTCTTCACATCCCAGAGGTGTGCCTGGTGGCTTAGACATAGGGGCCCTGAGGCTGCCGTGTCCTGTCTCGCTACATTGGGCAATGTGCATCTGCCCTGCAAAGTGGAGGGATAGGATGCAGACAAGGTGACAGGTGTTGTCCAATCCGACCTGGAAGCATGCTCCCCTGTCTGATCTCCGAAGGGAAAGGGCACTTGGTGAACCGCCATTTTGTCTCGCCCAGCCATTTTGTTTTGCTCCACACAACATGCCCGAGTCGTGTTACTTTCTGAGCTGGAACCGGCTTCTACTAGTGTCACATTTGGTGTCACATTTGGTGCAGCCGTCCCAGCAGTCATCTGGACAAAGGCACCGGTGGCAGACGGCATGGGAGGACGACGTTGGGAAGGGACCCTCGCAGGCTGGACACCTGCTGAAGCACGCGTCAACATGCGCCGGGAAGGAGCATGGCGCCAGAGGACAGAGCAGTACCTAGCAACTGGAATAGAAAAAAAAGACTAGGAATACTTCTCCGGGGAAGAGCTCGTGGTATTACAAGGCCAGAGGCCTAAACTAGGAGCGCTGGTGAAAGGGACTGCTCCAGTCGACGCAGAAAAGAGGACTGAGGAGAGGCACCGGTGGGCAGAGTTAGGGGAGCGTATGCTCCCAGGGCCGCGCCCCTGCCCGTATCTAAATTTAAAGGGGAAAATAATTTTTCTGGCAAAAAAGGTTCCGTCTCCTGTCCCTAGCGAGGGATGCCCATACAGTATGGAGGAAAGGGGAGAGGAGAGTATGGTTGGTCCCAGCTTTCCAAGGGCCATAGTACCATCAAAGGCCTTCTGTAGATCACAAGCTAGACAGGGCTGCAATGGGGCGGTAGAAAAATGTGTTTGCCAGGCATTCTTAGAACGGTTCCACGGTGGTCATAGCTGTGCAGGATACTTGGCTCCTCAAGATTTCTCCAGGATCTCTGGACACATACACACACACACCTTTGTCCTGTATATACAGGCAGTATTCTAATAGGAGTTTCTTACTATACGTCATACACTTCCAAATATTCTGGTTTCTGAAATATGGTATAAGCAAATTTATAGAAACTCTTATTGCTCAATTTCCTGAAGGTCATCTTTTAATTTCAGATTTTACAAAGTTAAAAATCCAACCAAGGAGTGCCTGGGCTTATTTAAAAACAAGATTTTGATGACAATATCTGGTATATGCTAGAGCTACCAGTGATGTCATTTAAGTAGCGGAATAGTTTACAAAGTATGGTACCGCATGGACATATGGACATATGGCGCCAATACTTGGAAACGAGAGTGAGTAACCTCAAGTACCTATGCAAAAAATCCAGATCAGACAAAAGTGACAATCAATGTTGAATATGTATTGAGGAAGAGAAATCAAAGCGTACATTAATAGTTCTAGAAGATTTATCAAAGTGGCTGACCTATGCAACCCTGGCTTATTTGAAACACTAAGGAAGGCATGGTATCAACAGTAGACAGACGCAATAGATGCAAGTTTTGAAAACCTTTATTTTGAAGCTTACTGGGATTGGTGGAATTCCTAACTGGCCTCAACTCTAACATGGGGGTAGTCTCAATCATTAAAAGGGAATACAAAAAGGGAAATATAGTGTTGTAAAAGAAATGTTTGAATGGCTTAGGCAACAACTCCCCACCCCCCCCCCCCCCCTCGTTCAAAAGCATAGGGTCTCGAGAGTTTCTTAAAAAGGATAAGTGAATGGCACAGTTCTATCAGTATTGCACACTCTGGCTTGCTGGTACAATTCAGTTCAGGCTTCGAGCTTTTGACAGTCTAATCAATTCTTTAGGCATCGTCCGCCATACCACAAATACACAGTTCTGCTCTTGGCTTCCACTTTGCCACTATTCACCACAGCCTTCCCTCCACTGGGCTCGAGCCGGTCTCTCTTTTTACTATCCAAGACTTTCGAAACTGCAAGGATTTTGCACAGACCT
Organism: Ambystoma mexicanum; assembly: GCF_040938575.1. NCBI lineage: Eukaryota > Metazoa > Chordata > Amphibia > Caudata > Ambystomatidae > Ambystoma > Ambystoma mexicanum. The sequence continues at coordinate 860,061,762 of NC_090930.1, read as the reverse complement.
CTGCATGACCACTTCGACCTCCTTTTGAACAATTTGACAATCAACAATCTTCACAACACCAATGCTCCTTGGTACTTGTAGTTTCTCATTCTCTTCACTTTTGCCCTCTTGGTGTCTTTCAAAGTTCATATAGGTTGAGTGAAAAGCAATCAACTATCATTTGGGATCGCCGTTACTTTCTTGCCTTCGTTTCCAAATTTTCCATAACTCAGAACATTTCACAGACTTCAGAATGTGCAATTCCGCCTTTCAAGACCACTTTGATTTTGTATACTTTTCTCATCATTCAATCATTGTTCTCTTCATTAAGCATTTATCGGCACACACACAACTTTCAACTCGTTACATGCCTCTTTTGCTCTGAACACATACCAGGTTTTTGCTGCCTTTCATAACTTACCGGTCATGTTAACTGGGCTTCTATCTTCCATGTAGCAGTCAAGGCAGTTACCAACGCCTCCTTGGCTCCTACCCATCTCAGTCGTTCAACCGGTAGGAAAGCGGTGTTGGGGAGAATTCTCCGAAATTTGCTAATTCCCTTCACCTTAGAGACCCCCAGCAATTTTGCTGTATTTGGAGGACTTTTTTTTTTTAACCTGGAGAGAACGAGGCTCCTCCTTCCCCACTCTCTCTCATGTATTTTAAATGTGATTTTTGTAACAGTGTTTCTTTTGGTTGTGGAGCCTGACAAACTCCATAGGCATCATCTTTTACATTGTGTCACACAGCACCTTCAGTGCAGTGACAAAGTCTTCCAGATAACCCAAAGGTTTAAATACCTTCTCTGGGATAAACTACTGTTTTCCAGAGCAGTAAAGTGAAATTGACTTACTTACATTTGTAACTTTTTAGACCCAGCTCACACTAGCTTACAATAGGGTGCTGGGGGGGTTACCTAGTATACCCTTTGTCTAGCTTCTCATGTAACATTTTTATGTTACCCCTTCCTCGATGAATGGCTGGTGGCAGTGGTTTACTTTTAATGACCGTGGTGTGCATTTACCGCGGGATGCGTTTGCAGCTGCAGTAAAGCACCCAAGGGTGCAATTTTTGTCAAAATGGCCCCGTCTTCTTTTTTCACAAATTCTTTGTGGAAAGGTCCTTCTTGAGATTTACTCTGCCCACCAAACCCGGTTTGTTTGCTTTGTCTTTGGCGGGATTCACGAATGAAGCCCGCCTCTGGCTCCAGGGTGTCTGGGTTGGCAGGAAGAGAGGGAGGCGCCCGAAACTCCCCGTGCTTAGTCCCCTAGGAGACCCAAATGCACTCTGTAGTGATTGGCCAGCTGACTGTCCAGCAAGGACAGCCACCTTGCTGGGTGACTGACAGCGAGGCTGGAAAGAATGGGAGAGAACTGAATAAAAGGCGATGCTTTTGGCTTGGAAGGCAGAGTCGACCACTGGACGAAGGAACCAAAGAAAAACTTGAAGAGGACGCCAGCTGCAACTCCTGGACCGTTGGTTTGCTTGTTGAAGCCCTGCTGCTGTGCTGAAACTCCAAATTCGTATTGACCAAGAAGCCCCTGTAAGGACGACTTCTCCCCTTGAGTTGGTGGGACCAATCAACTCCAAAGCCAGCCACCTGGATATTCTCTCGGAGCTGGTTGACTTTCCACAGAGTTGCTGCTGGAAATCGAAATGCCAGGGAGAGGAACACCAGATTGTGTGCGTTGCTTTTAAGCCGGCCAAGTGCTCCAGGAAGATCCTCCGGACTACCAGGAAGCAGGACTGACCGCCAGTCAGCCGCTGATTAAGCACACTCCGAAAGTGTGTGGCTGAACCTTGCGAGCGTACAAGTAGCATTGAAGGATTTCAGCACCATGCTACATGCAGAAAAGACTTTTGGCCCTCGAGTCATATCTCGTATCATCCCTGTCCTGTGGAACAGTAGGGTAAGCCGATTTACTACCTGATGAAGTAGCTGCCTGAACAACCAGACTCTCCGGAGTTGGGTGTTTGGATAAATATTCAGAGTCAGCAGAAGACACCCTATATTTAGCTGATCATTTTTTGTTAACCGCCAGGATTACCTCAGTTGTTTCCCAATTTGCCAATATTCTCCTTTGTAATGCCGCATGAAATGGCACCACAAGATCCTCCTGTGGACCTTTGACCAAGATGTCTGTGAGGTCGTGGACCACCCCATAAACTATTATCCTTGCCATCAAGGTTCTATAAGGGGGTTCAGCATGTTCCCCTGGGTCTGGTCTGGTAAATTCCACTTCTGGGGAAGTGTCCAACCCACTTGCTTCCTGTAAGGATTCTTGGAGGTCTTTCAACCTACCTTCCTCAGAGGTAAATTCCTCTGGTACATGAGTTGCAGATCCCTGCAACTCAAAAAGGTCTTTCCTGATCCGAATCCTCCCCTTCTTCATAAATAGATAAGACTCTGGAGTGATCAGGTCTTGAAAATGGTATAAATCCCATTTCCAGAGCAGAAAGGGCCAAATTCGTCATGATTGGCTGAGAAAATGTCATCGACGCGGACGTTAAAGGCTTTGAAGCCATCGAAAAAGGAGTTGAGAAAGGAGGTAGAGGCCTCGAACTCGCGAGAATCGGAATTCTACTCCAGGTTGTCAACGACATTCTCGTGATCGAGGCTCTGGGTATGGCCACTGGCTGTGAGGTGGCCGTGGGTTTGTCCTTTCTCGACGTCGAAGACGGCGTCGACTCGACTGACCTGTGCGTCGAAGAACCCTTCGATAACTGCGTCGAAGACGCCGATCTATGTGCCGAAGAAATCTTCGACGACAGCGTCGAAGAAGCGACTTTGCCTTTACTCGAGGGTTCATAACGCTCTCGAGTGGCTTCTTTCGCCGGGTGCTGCGACTCGCAGCGTTTTGATTTTTCGGGTCTTTCACCCAGGGTATCACCCTCAGCAGTCTTCGAGGGGTTTGGGGCCGCTTTCTCGAAGACGCTCAACATCTTTTTCCTGAATTCCTCCCACTCAGCCCGAGAGCTATATTTTGTGGGGCAGGAGACCCTTTTTGGGGGAAACGGAAGACGAGGAAGGGGATCTTCGAAGTCTCTTTTTTGAATGCTTAGAACTCTAAGAGTGATGGGAACTGCTTTGAGACCTAGAATGAGAATGTCTTTTGTGATGGCGAGGAGACGAATGTCTCGACTCCGCCGAGGAAATTTTTGAAGAAGTTTTAACTGCCTTACCTCTCTCAAGCTTCCCCTTACGCTCCTTTAAGGCTTTTGCCGTCATGGACATGCAGTCCTTGCACTCCAAACAATTGTGCTCGATTCCCAGGCACCACAAACAGATCCTGTGAGGATCCGTCAACATTTTCTTTCCAAAGTCTCTACATTTTTTGAAGCCGGACCGTGGAGTCGTTGGTTCGGGTGAGGAAGCCATCGAGTACGAGTCGGTATTCACGAGGAATAATGAAGCATATTTGACTGAAGAACTGAGCAACGATATTCCGAGGCCCCACGAAGCACGGAAAAACGGAACTGAGCAACGGACGCTGCGCGAGTCTATTTATACGCGTGATGACGTCGACGCCGATACGGAGGCTGTTGAGGGACATCGGCTCGAGGGACGTCAACGCGCAGCGCCCTCTACTGGAAAAAAATGTCCAGGCCAGCAAGCTGGGAGATCTATCAAAGATAACGTCGGAGGACACAATCCCTTCGAAGGACAAAATCTCTGAAAAATGAAAGTGCTGCGAAACAAAATGTTTTCATAGTGGAATGAGGACATGCCAACATCTCTTAGAAAGGCACACTGCCTTATTGACATTGCGCCTCGCTTTCTCCATTTGTGTTCCAAATGCAGAACAATGCAGCCATATTTGTCTTGTCCAATATGGGAAAACACTGTTTGGCAATTTGGAAACATGTCCATGACCTTCGCAAGACCTTCCTTCATTGCAAAGAAATTCCAGAGACATGGCCTAAACGGTTTCCTCCGCAATGAATGATAATTATATCAGGATGACACTCTGTCTGTAAAGTAACACAGAGAGGTACCAAGTCCAGTCACCTCATTCCACGCACGCCATGCCAGTGCACTTCCACATGAGGAAATCCAATATCTGCAGATAGACCACAACTTTCTGCATGCACCTTGAACCAATGTATCCATGAGTCTCCCAAAATCCAGATAATCTGTTTGAGCACACAGAGCCATGGCGGTCGGGTCTCCTGTCGGAGAAGAACAAGTTACTTTCTTACCTGGTAACGTTCTTTCGATGGGATGGTCCGACGACGTATTCCATATCTATGACAGTAATCACCACAGCTGTGCTGCTTCGGAAACTTTTTCGGCGTCTGCGTCCTGCGTCGATGACGTCGATGCGCCGCCGTCGAGGACCTCCTCCGACGTCCGACGTCATCCGATGTGATAAGTAGGACGCACGACGCCAGTAGCCTCAGTTGTAGTTTTTTCCCCCAGAACGTGTGACAATAGTCAACTGCCAGTCCGACACAAAGCCTTGCGGAACGTAAGCTGCAAACGCAACAGAAATTCTGCAGCGGGGAAGGCAGGGCGGGAGCGATATGGAATACGTCGTCGGACCATCCCATCGAAAGAACGTTACCAGGTAAGAAAGTAACTTGTTCTTCGAGGGGATTGGGTCCTCCGACGTATTCCATATCTATGACAGACTCCCAAAGCAGTACCAAATCAAGGAGGAGGGAAAGAATTTAGAAACAAAATTTAGAATAGCCAATCAAATAGCAGAGCAAAGGACCGCCTTGCCAAAGGCCAGATCCTGCCCTCTGATGGAATCGAGGGAATAATGCCGCACAAATGTATGCACTGAAGCCCAGGTGGCAGCATCACAGATGTTGCGAATAGGAACACCCCTCTGCAGGGCAGTAGATGCAGCCAAGCCCCTGGTAGAATGGGCCCGCAAGCCAGCCGGAGGGTCCTTGCCCGCCAAGCGGTAACACTCCGAGATGGCCAAAATAATCCAGCGGGACAAAGTCTGTTTCGTCACAGCTTGCCCCAAGCGCTTACCAGCGTAACCAATAAAGAGTTGATCGTCCACTCTGACCCGGGACATGCGAGAAACATAAAAGCTCAAAGCTCTCCTAGGATCAAGCCTATGGAGCCTCTCCTCTTCCTTACCAGGATGCGGAGGAGGATAGAATGCCGGAAGAACAATCTTCTGGGCCAAATGAAATTCCGTCACTACCTTCGGAAGAAAAGAAGGACGAACTCGAAGGACAACCCTGTCCTTGTGAAATACAGTGAAGGGTGGCTTAACAGAAAGTGCCTGCAACTCACTCACTCTGCGAGCGGAAGTAACCGCAACTAAAAACACAGTTTTCAAAGTCAACAGCCTCAAAGGGCAAGAATGTAACGGCTCAAACGGAGCACCCATAAGAAACCTAAGAACAAGGTTCAAATCCCAACCGGGCACCAGGAAAGGCGACGGAGGGAACACATTAGTGAGCCCTTTCAGAAACTGTGAAATTAAAGGGATTTTAAAGTAAGAACATTCTTCAGATGAGCGCTTAAAGATGGACAGCGCCGCCAGGTAACCCTTAACGGTACCCACTTGCAAGCCCCTGTGGGCCAAAGAAAGCAAAAAGGACAGAACCATGGGGATGTCACATGCAAAAGGATCCACATTCTGAACTCTGCACCAGTCGCAGAACTTACGCCAACGGCAACGGTACAGAGACTTAGTTGCGGGCCTTCGGGCCGAAAGCAACACCTCCATCACGTCTTCAGGGAGGTCCCAATCCTTAAACCTCAACCTTTCAGAAGCCAAGCGTGAAGGTTGAGGGATCCGACCTCTGGATGGAGAACCTGACCCCCCTCCCGTGAGAGCAGATCGTCTCGGTAGGGAAGACGACGTGGAGGGCAGATGGACAAGTCGAGAAGGTCCGGGTACCACGTCCTCCGAGCCCACGCCGGAGCAATGAGGATCATCCGGGAACCGAACTTCCGTAACCTCCGCAGCACTTGCGGGATGACGGGGACCGGAGGAAACGCGTACAGCAGCGGGAACGACCACTCCACCACGAACGCGTCTCCTAAGGCTCCTTTTGGAGGAAATTCCCGCGAGCAAAACCTTTCGCACTTCCGGTTGACACTGGAGGCAAAGAGATCCACTTGAGGGGTCCCCCAAAGGGCGAAGATCTCCAGGAGAATCTCCTGAGCCAACTCCCACTCGTGAGAGATCGTGCTCTGCCTGCTCAGAGCGTCCGCCGTCACGTTCTCGACTCCGGCCAGATGAACTGCCGAGATCGAAACTTCCTGCTGGATGGCCCAGAACTCGAGCTGCATCGCCTCCCTGCACAGAGGAAGTGACCCTGCCCCCCCCTTTTTGTTGAGGTAGTGCATGGCCACCGTGTTGTCCGTCAGGATCAGGACACTCTTCCCTCGCACAGTCGGCAGAAAAGCCTTCAGGGCTAGCCTGACGGCCCTCAGCTCCAACAGATTGATATGGAGTCTGGACTCCGACGGAGACCAACGACCGCTGACTGTCAGCCCGTTGGCATGAGCTCCCCACCCCGTGAGGGATGCATCCGACACGATCGTCACCTCCGGCCAGGGAAGCCAAAACGGAGCCCCCTTCATCAAGTTGCCTTCGACGGCCCACCACAGAAGGTCCCGGGCGACCGAGGGCGGCACCCGAATCGGGTCCGACATCCTGCCGGAGGACTGCGACCATTGCATCTTGAGTGCCCACTGCAAAGATCTCATTCGCAGGCGAGCCTCTGGCACCAGAAGAATGCAGGATGCCATGAGGCCGAGCAACCTCAAGAACTCGAACGCTGGGAGCGTCTGGGCATGCTGAAACTTGCGCACCATCTGCTGAATGTGAATAGCCCTCACCTGGGGAGGAAAACACTGCCCCAGGGAAGTGTCGAGCACTGCTCCGATGTACTGGAGCCTCTGCGTTGGCGTCAAATGGGACTTCTTTAAATTGAGGGAGAAGCCCAGCCTGTGAAGGGAGTGGCAGGCGACGGACAGATGATCCAGGACCTGCTCGGGAGAGCTCCCCCTGATCAACCAATCGTCCAGGTAGGGGTAGACGTGAATCCCCCCTTGCCTGAGATGCGCTGCCACCACCACCATGAGCTTGGTGAAAACCCTCGGGGCGGAGGTCAAACCGAACGGCAGGACCCGAAACTGAAAGTGCGAGTCGCCAACCGCGAACCTCAGGTACTTCTTGTGCTTGGGATGGATCGGCACATGGAAGTAAGCATCCTTGAGGTCGAGTGACACCAACCAGTCCTGAAGCTGAAGGGCCTGGAGGACTTGAGAGAGAGTAACCATCTTGAACTTGTCCTTCCTGAGGAGTTTGTTCAAACCGCGCAAGTCCATGATGGGTCTCAATCCCCCGTCTTTCTTGGAAATCAAAAAATAAGGGGAATACCATCCCTTGTTCCTCTCCGCTACAGGCACCAGTTCTATGGCGCCTTTCTCCAGCAGGGCTTGAATTTCCTGCGCAAGGAGCGGATCCGGACACTTCAAAGAGAGGTTCCCCGGTGGATTGTCGCGAGGCCTGTGCCGAAAGGGAAGACAGTAGCCGTGGGTTATGATCTCCAGAACCCACACATCCGAAGTAATGGCACGCCACTCTACAAGATGCTGCGCCAGCCTTCCCCCAACCGGCGAACCATGGGACAAGGCCTCATGACTGAGTAGGAGCGGCTGCGGCGTTACCTGAGGGCAAAGAGGCAACTGCCCGAGCGGCCTTGGCACCACGGGTACCCTGTCGTCCACCTCTGGTACCCCTGCGTTGGCCCCTTTGACTGCCAGCTCCTCTCGCTCTACCAAAGGACGAGTAATAGCGAAAGGAGCCACCCCTCCACTGCTGTCCCCTAGGACGAAAAGGCGGAGGTTGGCGAACTGCAGCGCCCAACGACTTCGCTGCAGCTTTTGAGGTCTGCAACCTCTCAAGGCTCTCGTCAGCCTTGCTGCCAAAAAGATGTTCACCATCAAAGGGCATGTTGAGGAGCCGGGACTGCACATCAGGAGCAAACCCCGACTTCCGCAACCACGCAAACCTGCGTATCACGGTGCTCGCCGCCATGGACCTACTGACGCATTCAGCTAAGTCCAAACCCGACTGAACGGACTCACACATGGCATCCTTACCATCCTGGACCAAAGCAAGGAAACCAACCCGTTCGTCCCCTTCGGGAATATGTTCAGCCGCTAACGCAACACAGTTCCACAGAGTGTGCGTGAAACGTGACAAGGCACAAATGGAGTTGGCCGCCTGAAGCGCCATACCACCAGAAGAAAACACCTTCTTCGCCCAGCCATCAAAACGTTTGTCGTCCCTATCAGGAGGGATGGTAGGGTACGACGCCTGCTTTGCCGGGGCCGTGGCCGCCTGCACCACCAAACTTTCCGGAGTGGGGTGCCTGGTCAAGTAGCAGGGGTCGCCACTGGCTGGACGGTATTTCCGCGACAAGGATCTGCCCACTGCCGGGAGACTCTCCGGAGCAGTCCAAGCCGCCGCCACCCTACGCTGTAAAGCCATATGGAATGGCAGAACCGGGTCAGATGGGGGACCAACATCAAGGATGTCCGTCAGATCATCCTGCACAAACTCCCCTGGGGGAGCAGACCATCCCAGATACTCAGACACCCTAGCCATAAGGCGCCGGTATGAGGAATCGGCATGGGAGCCAGGCTCAGGCCGACCAAATTCCACCTCCGGAGAGGTGTCCAGACCACTAGCATCATGCAGCGACTGCCTCAAATCGTCAAATTGACTATGGCCCGAGACAATGTCATCCGGCACCTGATCAGGAACCAGGCCAACCGAATCCTCATCCGCCTCCGAAATATAATCCAAGAGGTGGAAAGGCACCTGAGAGTGCCTGCTCTTAGCCAGAGCCTTCCTAGGGGGTACACCCGAGACACGGGGCACCTCCGACACGAAAGGCGTCGATGGCGTCGAGCGAATCGGCGCCGCCGTCGAGAAAACCGGCAACGGCGCCGAGAGGATCGGCGTCGACGTCGAGGAAATCGGCGTCGACGTCAGATGCAGCGCCTCCAATATCGGCGGCGTCGACACAGCCCTCGAAGCCGGAGCCCCGAGCGTGTCCCTCGACGACCTGAACGTCGACGGCTTCGACGACTTCCTCGGAGCCGGAGCCTCGAGAAAGCCTGTCGACGCCCTCGACGCCTCAGACGTCGATGTCTTCCTCGAAGACATCACAGGTGCACACGGTCTCGATCGCGTCGAGGACCGGGACCTGGAACGGGTACGGCGAGAACGAGCCTCCTTGTCCGAACGGGACCTCTCCCGTGACTCGTGCCGACCACTCTTGCGAGCGGCGTCTCTCGACCTCACACGGCCGACCCCACTCGGGGGCGCGGACGGTTGAGTACCCTGCGACTCAAGAATCGCCAACATTTTCTTCCCGAAGGAAGCCCATTCCTCCGGCGTCGCACGGCTGGTGGGATAACCGACGTGCCGGGCAGAGTCCTCGGAAGAGGACCTGGAAGGCAACCGGTGACGGCGCTTCCGAGAACGCCTCGAAGAGGCAGAGGAGTGGCGAGACCGACTCCTAGAAGAAGACCGACGAGACCTCCGACGATGACGCGGAGAGTCACCCCTCGAATCATCCGTCGAAGGCCCCGCCGACTTCGACTTCCGGGGCTTGGACACCCGACCTACCGACAATTTCTTCTTACGTTCGCGTAAGGCCTTGGAAGTGAGCGACAGGCAGTCGACACAGTCATCCGTGTCGTGGGCCTCCCCGAGGCACCAGAGGCAGGCGTCGTGCGAGTCAGTCACCGACATCTTGGACCCACACACCCCGCACTTCTTGAAGCCCGGACGCGGGGTTGAAGACGAAGTGGAAGACATCGCTGCGAAGGAATATTCACAAACGAACAGGCTCGAAGAACCAGAAAGAACAGAACTCCAAAGAGTCGAGGCTAGAACCGAGAAACACGAAGCAACACGTTCGCGGAAAAAACGGAACTGAGGCTACTGGCGTCGTGCGTCCTACTTATCACATCGGATGACGTCGGACGTCGGAGGAGGTCCTCGACGGCGGCGCATCGACGTCATCGACGCAGGACGCAGACGCCGAAAAAGTTTCCGAAGCAGCACAGCTGTGGTGATTACTGTCATAGATATGGAATACGTCGGAGGACCCAATCCCCTCGAAAAGACGTTCTCACTAAAATTCTCCGTTCAGAACACACCCACTGAACTTTTCTGACCAATCCCAACCGTCGCACATTCTCATTTGCATGCGTCTCCACCCCAGAATCCCTGTTGGTAATACGCGCTGTCTCCAGACTACCACCATGTCCGCGGACACGTAGAGGATAAGAGCGTGAAGACTGTACATTTAAATATTATTCCCTTTAAGGTGGGCTCTGAAAAGAGACTTTTTTTGTTTTTTGGGCAGATGCCTTACAGACACCTGTTATTTTGTTTTTTAAAATATTTTTTCTTCTTACTTGACTCCTATATTCATTACAGAACCTTCTCCAAAGCAAGCCTTACATTCCAAAAGAACATGGCATTTCCCAAAGAAGATGGCATTTCCCAAAGATAACGCAACACCATCTGCTTCAAAATAAGACGCATTACTGGGAATAATGTTCTCGTGGCTGCAGAAAAACATACCAGCTCGTAACATGAAAGCATGCATGCCGCGATTGATGTTACACCTCCCAATACTTTGATCAGGACAGAAAACCGAACTGTTGTCCCATTTTCCTCTAGGGAGTAAGCCAGAAAAAATTACTTTCGCAGTTGGAAAGACGTTAATGACTGCTTGCACCAACTTTTCCAAATCTTCAAACAAAGTACGTGAACTCACATAGCCCAAATGGCAAGCACTGTAGTGCAAAAGTACCACATGGGGACTGGTCATCCTACGCATGTCTCTACAAACTTGGAGAATAGCATCAACATTGCGATCAGTCTGAGCGCTCCACACCACCTCCTCTCACATCAAAATTGTGTGCCAAATGCCTACTTTCAGAATAGTGTTGTAAACCATGGACAAAAATATCTCCAAGCACCAAAACCCGGACTCTCTTCACCTCTGCCATCTTCAGTACACGCGCCGTCTTTCGACACAAAAGAACAATGAACATCTAATTGGCTGATGCCTACAGTCCCCTTTCCATGCTGGATTTGCTGTAGAACCCGTAGGTGGCACGCCCTACCCCCGGACAAGCGCTCTTTACGTGCGGCACGTAACTCTTAGCCAGTCCTCCTACCCTTTCCACATCACTCGCAAATCCATTCCCTCACTGGACACAGCTAAGCAGTCACACAACCATCCACCAATCACAGTCAACATCTCTACATCTAACTCTGTCATCAAAATTCCGCACTTCAAATGTACTATTGATCACTCTGAATGCAAGTCGCATATCATTGAAAAGCACCTACTTCAAAAACTACTGTGCAAGTGTTGCGGATTTCTACGTACAGCTCCATGCATGCGCATATGCATACTCAATTTGTACTCATCTGAAGCACAGTGTACTAGTATACAAACAGAAAATAGCCTTTCCAACTCATTGTAACAGCCCAATGCACATTCACACACAACCACAAAAAGCTTCCCCATCAAACTCATGCATGCACACAGCACACATACATTGTACAACAGACCAAACCATGCCTTTTTTTTTTTTCAACAGACCCCAAAGAAGGCCTACCAAAAAGCAAGTCCGTAGAAAGGAACGCAGAAATAGAGCAAATGAAAATAAAAGTGTCCAAAGTAAGCATCCTTCTGTAGCAGTTTGTAGAGAAGGTTGGAACAAAATAGCTAATACAGTCGTTTAGCAAAACAAAGTAAGCTTCAACTACCGAATTTTGCCTCCTCTATCAAAATGTGGCAAGAAACACAAAACTCTTTACAGAAAAAAAAATCAGCTACCAGTACTGCTAACAATGCTCCTTCCTTTTAATCCTGAAATAGTAACACGAACCCATAGTAAGGAACAAGTTACTTACCTGTAACTGTTGTTCTCCAGCATGGGTCTGGCATGGATTCACATGCTCATGAATATTCCCCGTCGTCAGGCTGGGAATCCTCGGTAAAGAAAAAACCAGTATCAGTTTCGTTTCTGATCTGTCTTTCGTAGTAATAACCAATCACTGGTCTCTGCGTCATACTGACCACAGCCAATGACTGCCCTCTACCTAAGCACCGCCTCTGGCAGCCATCTTCAGATTTGGAAGCACGTGAAGTGGCAGTATGACCAAGTGAAGAGCCGCAGAGGGGTAGGCGGGAGGGTTCGCATGTGAATCCATGCCAGACCCATGCTGGAGAACAACAGTTACAGGTAAGTAACTTGTTCCTTCTCCAGCATGGGGTCTGGCATGGATTCACATGCTCATGAATAAAGAATACATAGCAGTACACACATGCACAACCACGGGAGGTGGCAAAGGCTCAACATTAAGCATCACATCAACTCAACATTAAGCATCTTACCTCCTCACCAGGCTCACCTCAGGCGAACAGGTTGCGCAGCACTGCTTGGCCGACCCTGGACTCCTCCCTGGAATCCCGGTCGACGCAGTAGAATTTCGTGAAGGTGTGCGTCGACCTCCACGTAGCAGCCCTGCATATGTCCAGCAGGGGCACACCAGATAGGAACGCCGTGGTAGCTGCGATCGCTCTGGTGGAATGGGCTCTCGGACGGCCAGGCAGCGGTCGGTTTGCCAACCGGTGACAGTACATGATACAGCCGGAGAGCCATCTGGAGATGGAAGCCTTCGAGAGAGCCTTCCCCTGATTGACAGGTCCAAAGTTCACAAAGAGTTGTGACGTCTTCCGAAAACCTTTCGTGCGGTCCACGTAGAACTTCAGCGCTCTAGCTACATCCAGCGAGTGCAAAGTCCTCTCAGCCGGCGACGAAGGCGACGGGAAGAACACAGGTAACACCAAGGGTTCGTTGAGATGAAAGTCCGACGGTACCTTGGGCATGAAGGAGGGGTGCGTCCTGAGCACTACCCTCGTGTCGTGGAAAGTCAAGTACGGGGCCTTGCAGGAAAGGGCCTGGATCTCTCCCACTCGTCGTGCGGAGGTGATGGCCACGAGAAAAGCTGTTTTCCACGATAGAAACTTCAACGGGGCCGAGTGCAGAGGCTCGAACGGAGGTCCCATAAGTTTGGTCAGCACCACGTTGAGCTCCCACGCCGGGGCCGGAGCCTTCACCGGCGGGAACGATCTGAACAGTCCCTTCATGAACTCTTTCACCAGACGATGAGACCACAAGGACGTCCGGCCCGTGGTTCTGGTGTATCGGGAGATCGCAGCAAGATGAATCTTGATGGACGCGTGTGCCAGACCAGCTTTGGCCAGCGTCAGCAGGTACGGCAGCACTTGGGGAGCCGTAATCCGTAGAGGGTTAATCTTCTGTGCGTGGCACCAGACAGAAAACCTCTTCCATTTGTGTCCGTAGCATTTAAGAGTCGAGGACGCCCTGGCCTTTGCAAGAACCTCTCTGCAATCGGCCGGTATGTCGTATCCTCCAAACTCTAGCGCTGCAGGAGCCAGGCCTGCAAGTTCAGCGACTTCGGGTCGTGGTGGAGGATGGCGCCTCCTTCCCTGGAGAGTAGATCCGCGTCCGCCGGCAGCTTGATTGGCGGGGACGCCGACAAGTCCAGAAGGTCCGGGAACCATATCTGCCTCGGCCACGCAGGTGCGACGAGGATCATCCTGCACCGTGACCTCTTGAGCTGGTTGACGAGCCGGATTAGCAGAGGCAAGGGAGGGAACGCGTAGAGGAACAGGCCCTCCCAGGGGAACGAGAAAGCATCGCCCATGCTCCTCGTCTGGGGAAACCTGCTGGCGAACCTCCGGCACTTGGTGTTCGTCGCCGTCGCGAACAGGTCGATCTGGGGTGTGCCCCACCGTCGGAAGAGGCGATCCACCAGATCCTGCCGTAGTTCCCACTCGTGGCACGAGCGCAGCTCCCTGCTGAGTGAGTCGGCGATGGTGTTTTTTATCCCTGCCAGATGAAACGGCACCAGAAGAATCCCTTGGGCGACGGCCCAATGCCACAGGTCCTGCGCCTCCTTGGACAGCGCTGGGGACCTGGTTCCGCCCTGTTTCCTGATGTAAAACATGGTGGTGGTGTTGTCGGTGAAGATCCTCACCACCTTGCCCTTGAGGGACGGAAGGAAGGACCTGAGGGCCCAAAACACTGCACGGAGCTCCAGGACGTTGATATGCAGGGACTTCTCCGTCGGGAGCCAGAGTCCCCTTGCGTGCAGATTTTCGGTGTGCGCTCCCCACCCTTCTAGGGAGGCATCCGTGGTCACAGTCACCTGGTGGGCTGGGGTCTGGAAGTCCATGCCCGCCGTCAGATGCGCGCGGGTGCCCCACCACCGTATCGCTCGTCGGAAACTCTCGTCGAGCTTGATCCTTTCCTCGAAGCTGCCCGTCGTCTGGATCCAGCGCGCATCCAGGAACTCTTGCAACGGGCGCATCCGGAGCCTGCACATGGGAATGAGGTAGATGCAGGAAGACATCATCCCGAGGAGGGACTTGATGGACCTCACCTTGGCCGCGTCGGCCACCAACATCCGTTGCACCTTGCCCAGGATGGTCCTGGTCCTCTCCTCCGACGGGGAGGCCAGAAGGGACACTGTGTCGAGCCTCGCTCCCAGAAACAGTGCGACTTGCGCGGGCACCAGGTGGGATTTGGCGTAGTTCACGGAGAATCCCAGGTCCGTGAGGAGTTGGACGGTCCTTGCCGTGTGGACCACGGCGAGCTCCCTCGTCTTGGCGCGGATGAGCCAGTCGTCCAGGTAGGGGTAGACGTGAATCCCCTCGCGGCGCAGCTGCGCCGCCACCGGTGCGAGGCACTTGGTGAAAACCCTGGGTGCCGACCGCAGTCCGAAGGGAAGGGCTTTGAACTGGTAATGACGCCCTTGGACCACGAATCTGAGGAATTTTCGGTGCCCCTTTAGGATGGGAATGTGGAAGTAGGCATCCTCCAAATCCAACGACGATAGGAAGTCTCCTTCCTCCAGCTGACCCAGGACGTGCTGGAGGGTGACCATCCGGAACTTCTGCGCCTTGATGAACTTGTTCAGGCGTCGCAGGTCCAGGATGGGGCGCCATCCTCCCGTCTTCTTCTTCACGAGGAAGTAACGCGAGTAGACTCCGGAGCCCCGAAGCCTCTTTGGGACGAGTTCGATGGCGCCCTTTTTGAGCATCGCCTTTACCTCCAGGAGAAGTTGAGGGACGTGAAGTTCTTTCCTGGCCACGGGGGGGACGCGCGGGCACCTTCTTTGAAACTCGAGCGCGTGGCCCCGGGCCAGGGCGTCCAGCACCCAACGGTCGGTGGAGATGGACTCCCACACGCTGACGAAGCCCGCCAGCCGGCCTCCCACCGGGGTGCTTCGGTGGGGGCCCGACCCCACGGCCGGTTCAATCCTGCTTGGACGCGGCCTTGCCGCCTTGGCCTCCTTGGCGACGACGGCGGGGCCCGCCAGACTTGCCTCGTCCTCTGTAGGCCTCTTGCGACGACGAGCGGGCCGCTTGACGGTAGGAAGCGAAACCGCTGCCGGAACCTTTGGAGGCGCCCTTGCCTCCGCCGCTCCGAAAGGGCGTCCGCCGTTGCTGCAGTACTCCAAGGGCCCGGGCCGTCTCAGTATCCGCCTTGATGGCCTGAAGGGAATCGTCCACTGTCTTCCCAAACAGGTTGTTCCCGTCGAAGGGCATGTCCAGGACCCTGGTCTGGACGTCCTGCCGAAAGTCCGTAGCCTTGAGCCATCCGCGACGTCGAAGGCAAACGCCGTTGCCCATCTGGCGGAACCCGGTGTCGGCGATGTCCGTCGCCACGGTGATGGCGTGGTCCGAGGCCACCTCACCTTCCTGCAGGATCTCAAGGGCCTCCGCCCTCTTGTCGTCCGGCAGAAAATCCAGCAGGGGAGCTATCTTGTACCAGAGTTCCCTGTCGTAGCGGGCCACGATAGCCAAGGCGTTGGCCGCTTTAATCGTCGTCGCCGCCGACGAGATGACTCTGCGCCCCATGGCATCCAATTTCTTTCCCTCGCCGTCCGGCGGGGAAGTCGACGTGGAGGCCGCACCCCCCCCCGCTTTCTTCCTGGCTGCCGCGGAGACGACGGAGTCCGGGGTAGGCTGCGCCCGGAGGCATAGGGGGGCCGAGTCCGGGACCCGGTACTTTTTCTCGTACCGGTCTCTTTTCGCTGGCGTCGTGGAAGGGTTCTTGAGGAGGGAAAGGCCCTCATCCCAAATGTCGTCCAACAGAGGCACTGCGAGGACCGTCTTCCTCTTGGTCTCGCGCCGTTGGTAAAGGAAGCCTTCCTTTTTCTTCTCCTCAGGGCAGAGTTGGAAAAGCTCGGATGCCCTGGCGATCATTGAGTGGAACGATCCAATCTCGTCGGGCGGAGAAGCCCTGGCGGGAGGCGACGACGGAAAATCCTCGTCGTATGCCTCGTCGTCCGTACCCGTCGCTGCCGTGTCAGTCCCCGTATCATCCCCTCGGGTGGACGGGGAGGAGGGCTGGACGGGGCGCGACGGTTGAAAAGGAGGCGGTGGATGAATCCTTCTTTTCTTGGTAGGGGGAACACCAGAAGGTCCCGGTTCTGGATCCCCCGACGGGAGAGGTTCCTCCGTCGGTAACGGTAGTCTCGTCCTTATCTCGGAGCATAAGGACTGTATAGCCAACAAAATGGCCGCTGAGTTGTCTTGCGGCGCTGGCAGAGGGGAATCCGACGGGCGAGCAGGGGCCCCGTCGGTATCCTCGACGATGTCGTCGTCGTCACCTGCGTCGGGGCCCATTCCGACGGGCTGGTCTTGTTCCACGCCTAGGCCGTGGCTTAAGACCTCGATCAGTTCCTCTTCTGAGGTTGAGGCCGAATCTACGCCGACGCCCTGCCCCCCCTTCTTCCCCACGGAGGGTTTCACGGGGGTCCTATCGATGGGCACGAAAGAAGACTCCCTCCGAGGAGGCAGGGAGATTCTGGGCCCCGAGGCCGCCACCACTGGTGCAGCCTCCACAGGCTGGGCCAGGGCCGCCGCGACCGTTTCGATAGAGGGCTTGGTCGAATGGATCAAGGCCTTCACCACCTTAGGTGCGCTCACCGCCTTATCCTTGAGGGAGGGGGCACTGCCACGCTCCTCCTCTGCCTTAGAGCTCGACCGGGGTCTCTCCAGGAGCTTCGCCGGGTGCTCGGCCTTCCTCTTACCCGACCCAGAGCGTTGGCTCGTGGTTGATGGTGCCGGGGAGGGTGCGCCCTGCCTGGCGCCCGTAGAGCCCGACCGTTCGGCGCTCCCGGTGCCAGCGGACTCGCGGTGCTTGGCCTTATGTTGGGCCCCCGTCGCCGGGGCGCCCTCAAAGGTCTTAGAAGACCGCTCAGATTTCTTCCTCTTCTCGCCAGACGGGCTCTTACCCTCCAGCCAGCTGGCGAGACGTTGATGGCGGTCCTTCATGGTCCGTTCCGACATGTTGCCGCAAAACGCACAGTCCTTCTCCACGTGCGTCTTGTCCCCATGAAGGCAGTAAAGGCAGAAAGAGTGTTCGTCCTCCTTGAAGACGTTCTGCAGCTGGCATCCAGGGCAGGCCCTGAACAGCTTTCCGGGCGTCGAGCTTCCCTTCTCCTGGGCCATCTCTACCGGGCCTGAGAAGCTTCTGGAGTCCTCCGAAGCGTAGCTCGACGAAATCTTCACCCTTGAGGGGCACAGATGAATCCGACACGGGTCCCCGTTGATCGGATGTAGGATCGGTGGAGCTTGAGGCTCTTTTGACCGAAAGAATCGAAGTTTTTGTGAAAAAGCGCGAAAAAATAGCACTAACGCTCGAGAGCAATAGCACGAGGATCCCAACACATGAACGTGCGGTAAAAATCTGAAGATGGCTGCCAGAGGCGGTGCTTAGGTAGAGGGCAGTCATTGGCTGTGGTCAGTATGACGCAGAGACCAGTGATTGGTTATTACTACGAAAGACAGATCAGAAA
Source organism: Ambystoma mexicanum (assembly GCF_040938575.1). Lineage (NCBI taxonomy): Eukaryota > Metazoa > Chordata > Amphibia > Caudata > Ambystomatidae > Ambystoma > Ambystoma mexicanum. Next base: position 860,043,862 of record NC_090930.1, on the reverse strand, counting down.
CGAAACTGATACTGGTTTTTTCTTTACCGAGGATTCCCAGCCTGACGACGGGGAATATTCATGAGCATGTGAATCCATGCCAGACCCCATGCTGGAGAAAAAAAAGTATTTTGGCAAAAATGTTTCACCAAAGATTCCTTCAGAATCTAATAAGAAGAGCACCGAAATCATCCTCAACCCTTAAAACCTACCGTAGAAAATGCATCCTACAAGCTCTCGTAGACAGTGCAATCTTTCTCAAAAGGAAGTTTTTTATATTAGTGTTAAATAGGATGAAACCACTAACAAAAGTAAGTACTAAACTACAAAAGAAACTCATCAATAAATGTCAACAAAAATAACTTCTTAAATATTTGTGGAGGTGAATGGAGTCGCACAACAACCACAGAACCATATTTTAATGAAGAAGCATACAAACAAAATCAAACAATTGCCATCCATAGCAGTGGACGCGGGTATGAAAAAATCAATACTATCATGGAACAAGAAACACTGCTTAGAAAAGTATCCCTTAAAAACTCAGAGTTACCTCTCGATTCGACTGAACCAGACCGTCCAGTATACAAATGGCCATGCACGTCAATGTGCGACATTCCTAACAAATCTTTCAAATCTTTACGTCAGTTCCTCAATCAGAATGTGAAAGGTAAAGACAAAATTAAAATGAAAGTGCTGCAAAATATGGATATCTGTCCAGTGTGCAAATACACAGGACTACAAGGACATTCATTAGCCTGCATTTCAGGACCTATTTCCAAAAGCACCTTCCATGACATCAAAAGGATATCAGTACATCATTCAAATATAAGAAATCTAGTGTATAACATGTACTATGCTAAAAGTCCAGCTTTAGTATTAGCCAATTTAAATAACACTCTTCTGCATGGTACACCCAAATACCTACAAGAAAAAAAACAAAAAAAAAACACGACCGTATCCAGAGAAAATATTTTGGAAGTGAAAGCCACTTACAAAATGCAATAGTTTTAGAACAGACTAGCAACAATTCTGCACATAGCAACCTTCTATTACACAGATACAAAAAAGAAATACTAAAATTTAAAAGTGCATCGGCTGAAGTACCAAACCATGTGTGTGTTGCCGCAGAACGTTTTACAAAAAGGAACACAAAAAATATAGACGTAACATACAAAATAAAAGACAATGAAGATTCCAAATGGTTTGAACTAGCTCTCTACCTTTTAGCAGAAAACAAATACCAAATAAGTGAACCCCTAATATGTTGCAGTTACTGCACTACAAAACTGGACAACAACCAAACTCCTTCACATGCTATCAAATAATTTGGAATTGTTCCCACTACCAAAACCCCTGCAACAACTCAATTTGTATGAGAACATCATAATTCAAACAGTTCACCCATTTCAAGCAATAATACGCCTTCAACCAAAAACAGCAAAATTACCTCCCTCTGAATTGGTGAAAGGCATTCATGGCAAAGTAGTTTATTTGCCATTAGATCTGACAGAAAATGTACACACTCTAGGAGTGCAACGTCCAATAGAGCATTCTTTAATGGTCTTGGTAAATGGTGTATCAACAAAAGACGGACACATTTGGCAACAACTGGTGGACTTACATAAAGTTAGACAAGCCTTGCAATATCTGAAAGACATTAACAAATACTACAAAGAAATAAATATTGAAGAAAGCGTAAGGGAAACTGAAATAATTCAAGAGTCATCAGAAACTGGTCAATTTGAACTTCTGGATCCTGCTGCAGTATCCACTCTTTTGGACCATTACACAATTCATCCACTGCATTCTAATGAAAGCATAGATGATGCACTAGAAACTTACCAAATGCGACAAACCAAAGGGTCACCAATGATCATATTTGAAAAAAGTATAGAAGCACATGCTTTTCCACTGGTATTTCCTACTGGCAAAGGCGGAAGATACGATGATAGAACCACTCAGATTACGGCATCAGAATACCGCTCATTACGAATGTATTCGCAAGATCCACATTTTGTCTAAATCTGGGAATACATATTCCACCTACTCTTTGAAAGTGAACAAGCAACCCTATGTTACGGAGTTGCACACATTTTGAAATCTGGAACCCACTTTCAAAACATGTCAGCTACGCAATACAAAAAGTACAGGAAAAAGATGAGGTTTTACCATCAAATATAACAAATCTGTTTGCAAACATGCGTGGTACAAAAGAATACTGGTTCCGATGGCACGGAGACGTACGTTGTATGATCAGAAACCTTGGACCACCGACTTGGTTTGTTACACTAAGTTGTGCAGAATATGCATGGGAAGATTTACATGAGTTCATACGTATATCAAACGACAAAACCAACATAGATATATTAACACCTGGAGAACTTTGCTCTCTAGATCCAGTTAATGTGTCAAGATATTTCCATCATCGTTTCATTGCCATGCTACACTTTATTCGTAATAAAACTGTTCCTCCCCTCGGAGAAGTGCAACACTTCTTTTGGAAAAAAGTATACCAAGCGAGAGGAGCACCACATATTCACATGCTTTTATGGATCAAAGGTGCACCTAAATTTGGTCACGACAGTGATGCCACTGTTTGGCAGTTCGTCCAAAAGTATGTCACTTGTGAAATCCCTTCACAACGGATACATAGTGACCTGCATGGACAGATTTTACTATTTCAAAGACACAAATGTGGCAAATATTGTCGTCGCAAATACAAAAGCAAAGGGAAATACTACACCAAATGCTGCTTTGGTTTCCCTAGACCAGTTACAGAAACAAGTGAACAACTTCATGTCTTCAGTTCGACATAGTGTTAAAGGTAAATCACCTAAGTACACGTATTACATAAAAAGAACAGAAGAATCAAAATATATCAATGATTACAATGCAATCATTGCCCTCTTATGGAATGCAAACATAGATGTGCAGTACATTGCAGACAATTCCACTGCAGTTGCACAATATGTTACAGCCTCCTTAACAAAAGCAGAAAAAACAGAGCTTCAAGACCTCTGGAATGACCTATCATCAGACAAAACACTATCTCAGAAATTGTACAGCCTAGCCATAAAAATGCTCTCAGAGAATGTGGCGCCTATGAAGCGGCAGATCGTTTTACCGGTACTGCTTTGTATGGAAAAATCAGACAACATAGTATGGCTAAGTCTTGGTCCTGCTAAATCTACAAAAAGCGTTCTGAAATCATATGAGGACATAGAAACAATGGCCAGAAATGATCCCAAAAGCCAAGACATTTAAAAAAAAAAATGACTGGACACATACTATCCCAACAGGAGTAGCACTTTGGAAAGCATGTGTCTATACCACATAGCTCAAAACTTTGCATACAAAAATAATATAAAACCCAATGAAAGCAAAGGTAGATATAGAGTGAAAGATTGTGAAGGCAGCGTAGTGAAACTAACCAAACGAAGCTTAATTAATCATGTCAAATTGTCATTAAAAACTCCTCAACAGAAAGAACTATATTACATGTCTCTGCTACAACTTTTTAAACCATGGAGAAAAGAGGAACAGATACTACATAACTATGACTGCTATGAAGATGCTTTTGAAAGATGTGAACTTTACGTAGTGCAAAACAATGTTGCACAATGAACAGCAACACGAAGAAGAACTTCAGGCCCAACTAGATAAGGACACTTCCGACACTAGTCTACCTTCTGTAACAGGAAGGCAAGGACCACTAGGAAGCCACTATAGCAAATGAGGCAGAATTAGCTATGACAGAAGTGGAAAACACCATGTGTCACTATGAAGAAGATATAGAAGACTTAACTGTAGTACAAGCAAAACGTAAAGATCAGCGCACCATTTCTGAAGTAGTAACAAAACAAATTGCACATGGTGAACAACATGAAAATAAATAATGTACCTGCCAAAATCACAAACCTATACTGCTGTACGTCAGTGGTGAAGCTGGGTCAGGAAAAACATTGTTAATCAAAATCATCAGCAAGTTCCTTCAACAATTGACAAACAACAAACTGTCAGCTGTTCTAACTGCCCCCACAGGTTTAGCTGCCTACAACATAGGCAATGTCACTTTACACCGATTACTACTCCTTCCAGTAGAACACCAAAACAAATTAGACTATTACAAACTTTCTGCAGAAGCTGCAATGGAACTACGCAGAGTATTAAAACAAATGAAAATGCTACTAATAGAAGAAGTGAGCATGGTCTCCAACCTAATGTTGGCTTTGATTCACCTCAGATTGCAAGAAGCACTTAAAACAAACTACAAACAACTCTTTGCAGGGAAACACATTATCGTTTTCGGTGATCTTCTGCAATTGACACCAGTGAAAGGAGAACCTATTTTTAAAACCGTAGGACACAAACTCTGCTGTGAAACTGTTGGCAGCATAGGAAATGTCAACCTTTGGTAACATTTCCAATACAGAGAATTAACAGAAAACATGCAGCAATCTGCAGATCTCACTTACGCCAACATTTTAAAAAGTATTAGAGTTGGTGTACTATCTCAAGAAGCACAAGCAATATTGAAAAACCAGCACATTCATGCACTTTATGGCGATAACGCATGTGCTACTGATGTTATGGAACAATTAGCACACAAAAATGTCAATTGTATGGCCTTAATGCGAACTCTAGAAAGCGGTTTCAAATTCAATGAAACAATGTTAAAAAAAGAAATGCAACCAATAATAGAAATTTGCGCCACAGACAAACTAGACGTACATGGTATGACACTACCCATGCGTGAACAAGCCACAACAAGACTAAATACCTTTGAAAATTCAATCTCCAACACAGCTGGGTTGGAAAAAATATTAAAATTATCCTCAAATTGTAGAGTAATGCTTAAACCTAACCTTGACGTGGAGCAAGGGCTAGTTAATGGGGCACTGGCTACAGTTGTTGGCTTTCAAACATACCTACATGACAACATTCAGTTTGTCAATATTCGCTTTGACAAACTTTCATAAGTTAAAAGGTTAGGGTGCTCAACTGCTCGATTCCTTCTCTTCAAAGACATGTATGTACGTAGAGAACAATTTTCTCTAACTCTTGCATATGCAGTCACCATTCATAAATCTCAAGGTCTTACCCTAGACAAAGCATTGATAGATATAGGAAACAGTCTTTAAAGAAGGTATGAGCTACTGTCAGGATTTCATGGCACATTTCTAGATTCTCAATGAGAAATTACTGTAGAAAATCTGCATTCAAAAGAATTAAGTAAACATTTATTTTTAATCTTCATTATTACATTATTAGTAGGAGCATTGGTTGAGTGATGTTTGATTTTGGGTTTAGTATTTTAATGTGTCAATATTGTGATAAGTTTCCTTAATGACAACTATATACAGGAAGTGCCTAATTCCCCAAACCAAGATGGAGGTTCAGTGCAACACCAGTGATTGGTAGAAAAATATTATGAGGTAGTTTGGAACATTTCACAACATTCTAAACTGCCTTTCATTCCAGTTTCTTTAGCGGAAGGTTGTAGTTTATTTAGCTCTTAAGATATTTAGGATAAGTTATTATAAAAATCCTTTTTGAGTTAGAATTTACAGTGAGATACATTTCTACAGAAGTTTCGTTTATGAAGATATCCTTGTTGAAATTTCAAGACCAACTACAGATGAAGCAAGCTAAGTTATCTACAGTGAAATGTTTCTATCTTCAAATTGTCTCAGGAAGAAGTTTATTTTAAAACTCTAAGAAACTGTACTTAGCTGCATTTGATTTTTGAGAACATTTATTTGAACTCTACTGCGCGCATATTCTATGAAAGAAAATTCTGATGTACGTTTATTTTTTCCTCTCGTGGCTGCGTGTGTGGGAAGCAAAAGCACGTTTATTTTTTCCTCTCGCGGCTGCGTCGACGTTTATGAAAATTTAGTGTATATGTTTTACAGCATAGGGTTAGGATATTTATTGTGACATTTTGGTTTTAATATAGCTTTATATTTTCACTTAACGTACGCGTGTTATTTTTAATTAGTATTGTAAGGTATAATACTTATAACACGCGTCTCTTTATTTCATTTACTGTTGAATACAATCCTAGTCAGGAATCTGTTAGAGTATGCTCGTATGTGCCACTTTAAAGTTTTACTTCCTGGTTTAACGTACTAGTGTTGTCTAGTAGCGTTTCGCGTGGCGTCGTGTTGAGTTCCGGCTTTTTCTCCGTGAATTCATTTACTTTTTGTGGAGCGGTTACTGCGTGTTGCTACGAGTTACAGTGACCGTTTTAGCGCGCGGTTTATTTTCGCTTCGTGTCATTATTTTTCTACTTCGTTCTGAATGCGCGTACGTCGCGGTCTTCTAAGCAGCTGAACTTTTTGTTTTTTGTGCATCAAGCCATCTAACCTCCTTGGAGCATCCAAAGTCTACAATACAGTTTTGAATGATATATTTACATATGCAGATACAAGAAAATAAAAGCCGATAGAAGAATTATTCAGAAGAGTTTATTTAACAGAGACTAGAGAACTATAGCAAAACATTATTTCTTCAAGCAAAGCAAGTTTCTGAGTTCCTACAACATAAATTCAAAGAATATCCAAAACGTTTCAAGAATATTGAAAATTGATTTTCATTGTAAATTCAATAATAAGAAATCAGAGCATCTAACAATACAAAAGCCAAACTATAAATGCCCATCAGCAATCTAGCATAGGCAGCAGGTACATGATAATAGTTTGTTAATATTATAAATAACAGAAGTCTACATACAGAAAAGAGTTTATTTAATCTGTATATTTTTTGTGCTTAGATTTCACAGACACACGTTATTGATGAAACTTCCACAATCCAGTTCCAAAGAGTTAACCATCTACTGAGCCTAATATTCTGGGAACCAGTGTCGTGTCTTCAGAAACAGTGAAGATCTGCAGTTGTTATTTTCTCCTCCATTCCCCTTTCCCCTTGGGTTTGCCTGTTGGGTAGTTTTATAGTGTATGAACTATTGAGCAGGCATATCAAGGGGGTCTGGTGGGCCAGCATCACTCCTGCAAGAAGATCCAAGTAATGGACCTGACAGCTACATAGCACTATCACGCTTACGTACACTTGACAGTCTATTTCTAATCAACTTTGATGCAAGTAAACTGAACGCTGATATTCCTGGCATTTTAGAATATAATAGACTGTGTTCACTGTACACCCCCACATCTGAAACCATATCCTGTTTCAGGAAAAGTAAAACATGGTAAAAGAAAACCAATTCAAACAGAAATGCAACAGAATCTGACAGCAAATCCTCCAAAGAAAACAAAAGAAGCTAAAACGTCATCAATTACCAAAAGCAAAGAAGAACCTATTAGGTAAAGTAAATCAGGTACTTCTTCAAAGGAACAAACTCTGAAAAAAGCAGTCAGAGACAGAACTAGCTGGTCCATTCAGATTTTCAAATGAAACTGGTCTAAGTTGCTATGCAAATGTAGCAATGAATATTCTATTTCAATTGCCACCAATTGTTAACAATATTTACTGACAGTACAGACCAATTGTGTTTGCAAATGTTAGTCCTTCATAGAAACGCAACAAACAATCCTGACAACACGTACAGTGTTCACGGAATAAGACAAAAATTGGACTACTGTTTTGGAATGGTGAGATTCACTATAAACTCACAGGAAGATCCACAAGAATTTCTAATGTACTTACTACAAGTACTGGAAAACAAAAACATACCTATATTCCAGATTTCATTCATGTGGAAACATACATGCACTCTCTGTAACAATGTGATACAGGACCAAATCCCAAATGAGCGATTAGTGTATGTATCCATACCTAATTGTGAATCTATTCCATTTCAGCAACTTGTACATAATGCAAACCATGGCAGATTATGATTCAGATAATCGCTCTACCTTACTGATACAAACACATAGTAACTACATAATACGTATTGCTTCTACGTTATAATGCAGATGGTACCAAAAACAACTGCAAGCTGACTGGATTCACAAACGGCCAAGTGTCACTTGGAAAGAAAACCTTTCCAACAATAGGTATAATCTACCACGCAGGAGCTACAACCAATGCAGGTCACTACATTGCATACATTAAAAAGAAATGTGGATGGTTTGAATGTAATGAAAGCACCATTACTCTAAAGCAGAGATTGCCAGCCAATCTTACAAATGTGTATTTAATCTTCTTAAAGCCGAAATGTACTAATGTGTACTTAAACATTACCAAAAAATTCAGGTAAAAGACTATAAACAGTTAGAATACGCCAACAGTTATACAACTGTTTTTAAAAATCTGCAACAAGCCAACAGACATAACATTAATCAGAAACAAGGAAACACTCAAAGAAAACAAACGCAGAAACTGAGCAAAATGCATAGTACACTGGTTTGTAAACTAAATATGAGGGTAAAAAAAACTAAAATGTCTATTGTACAATGTAATAAGTCTTCATAAAATTCAAACACTAACATGCTCTTTTATCACAGAAATTAAAAAAGGATATTTCCGCCAAGTACTAAAGTCATGTAAGAAATATATGGATTCTCAACAAAGTAAACAGTAAGTATAATTGCACTCATGTCATACATATTCAAATCTACACGTCTAATCTATGGCAGTAATATGGTGCAGTGGCTGTAGCGACTTGGATGTATAACCTACCACCTACACCCTGCGGCCAAGCAACTAAGACTATAGGTCCTACCCACAACCATCGCAGCATATCAAAACCATGGTGCTTGTAATTTCACTACTTCTAAGTTTACTCTTGGGTGCATGGTCTGCAGCCATGCACCTAAGACTCTAGGTCATGCACACAACCACCGCACCACAGCACACCCATGCCCACTTATAACCTCACTACTTATGACTTCAGTCTTGGGTGCATGGCCTTTGGCCATGCACCCAAGACTCTCGGTCCTGGCCAGAACCACCACAGCATATCGCACCCATTGTGACTTCTAACTTTACTATGTATAAAGTTGGGTTTGGGTGCATGGCCTTCGGCCATGCAGCCAAGACACTAGGCCCTCCCCACAACCACCTTAATGATGTTTGATACTACGGGTGTACCTATAGCTGTAATATGCTGCAGTAGTTGTGGCTAGAGTCTTGGGTGTAAGGCCATAGATTTTTGAATGTATGGGTGTGCAGTATATAAAACCCATAGTGGCTTATAACTCCAGTGCTTATAACTTTGTTCTTGGGTGCATTGCCATGCACCCAAGACTCTACGTCCTGGCCACAACGACCACAGCATATCACACCCATTGTGGCTTGTAACTACACTACATATAAATGTGGTCTTGGGTGCATGGCCTTTGGCCATGTACCAAAGACTCTAGACACTCCCCACAACCATCTGATCGATAAGCAATACTACAGGTGTATCCATTGCTGTGACATGCTGTGGTGGTTGTGGCCAGGGCCTAGAGTCTTGGAAGTATGGCTTATGGCCTATGGCCTACGGCCATGCACCCAAGTCTCTAGGCCCTGGCCACAACCACCGCAGCATATTACACCCATGGTCGCTTATAAATCATTATCACACCCATAGAATGAAACATTATAACTGTAGAATATACTCAATTTGTACCCAGGACTCTAGGCCCTGCCCACACCTACCAGATACATAATCGATTGTATGGGTGTGATGTATGAATGTGATATGCTGCAGTGGTTGTGGGCAGGGTCTACACTCTTGGGTGTATGGCCTACAGCCTGCAGCCATGCACCCAAAAGTCTATGTCCTACCCACAACCACCGCACTATATAAAACCCATGTTGTCTTATAACTTCAGAGCTTATAATTTTGTTCTTGGGTGCATGGCCAACGGCCATGCACCTGAGACTCTAGGCCCTGGCCACAATCACTGCAGTATGTCACACCCATGGCAGCGTATAAATCAATAGCACACCCATAGAAAAAAAAATGTAACTACTGCATGTACTCAATTTCAATGTTCGCTAACACCACACGTGTCCTCAGAACAGTTTCAAGTTGCCTGCGCACAGCACGGACTGAAGTACTATCTTTATGAGACCCCTCATTTTCTGTACTTACAAACATCCTGAACAAGGCGGGCATAGGGAATACATCATTAACACCTACCGCCTGTACAAATACCGTTTTTTTACCCATCTCTTACTCTCGGAACCTCCCCAAGCACTCCAACACACCAAAACATTTTCCGAAATAGCATTTTGCCGCTGCGCTGTCAGCAGATCCAAGATGTTCGGCGCATCCAAATAATCTGATGCAGAACACGGCTCACTGCAGCCAATCGGCAGAGACGTTGCGTGTTCGCGGTCATGACGCCAGCCCCTTGGCCAATCGGTATCTTGTCCACGGATTGAACAGGGAAGTGTGACCGCGGAGCGGACATAGATATCACTAATTTTTTAGACATTCTTTTTGGTCGTTTTAAAGGAAACTACTGGACGGATTGTCACCAAATTAAAAGCACGCTTTTGGGACCACGCCCCTGCCGCAAATTTGGTGAAAATCCGTCCAGTGGTTTGGCCTGTAGGCGTGCGCAAAGTTTTTCCCCTATTCAGTCCATGGGGAAAAAAGACATTTTGGGACACCCCCCCACTATAATTTTTCCCGCCCTGGACCAAACATCACCAAACTTTGCAAAAGAATTCAGAGTGGCCCATATACTTTTTTTGCAAAGTTTGGCGAGGATTCGTCCAGGGGGATCAGAGTTATAAGCCACCCCAAAAGTGCTCTTCCAATGGAAACAGCAACTTAACCAAACTACACGGCCACTACTATATACATACATATATACATAGATACATAGATACATATATACATATATATATAGGATACATTACTCACCGTAATCGTATTTCTGATGCTTGTATCTGCTTAGATTCACATGCTGTGCATAGGTCGACATCTAGTGGAAGCTGCAGAGTATTACAGTTTGTTTTTCGAACTCGAAAATGGGAGTCGACACAGGGCGTGCCAGTAATATTATTCCTAGTGCGACGTCCACTGTACCCAAGATCCCTCACGCGTCTAGGATCCTCAGATTGTATTTTTTCTGACATGAGGTAGCATGAGGATTAGCGCGAGTACAGATAATCCAAGCAGATAGACAGAAAGGTAAGACTACAAGCAACCATGCGCCTTCTCTCAGAGGGGAGGAAGGGTGGGTCGCATGTGAATCTAAGCAGATACAAGCATCAGAAATACGATTACGGTGAGTAATGTATCCCTTCTGAGGCTTGTGGAATCTGCTTAGATCACATGCTGTGCATAGATTAGCGAGCAGTACCTGAAGGAGGTGGGATGTGAGAAGGGTCATGAGTGAATAAGTGTCTTAGAACCGCTTGTCCCACTCGTGTATCTGCCTTGGAATGGGTGTCAATGCAGTAATGCTGAGTAAAAGTGTGAATAGAGCTCCAAGTAGCTGCTTTGCAAATGGTGTCAAGGGGTACATTTGCAATGAAAGCCAGAGTGGCCCCAATGCCTCTAGTAGAGTGGGCTCAAGGCGTGAAAGCCAGAGTTCTTTCAGAGAGTGAGTAACACAGCTGCATACAGTTAATAATCCACTTCGAGATGGCACCTTTAGAGACGCGATCCCCCTGTCTGCCTGTAGCTACGGAGACAAACAGTTGATCTGTTTTTCTTAGCGGTCTGGTTTTATTTACATAGTAGAGGACCGCCCTACGCACATCTAGGGTGTGTAGTTTCACCTCAGCCGAGCTTTGCGGGTCCTGGAAGAAAGCCGGAAGCTCGATGGACTGGTTTACATGGAATTTTGATATAAATTTAGGTGAGAACCTAGGATGTGTGCGTAAAACCAGTTTGTCTTTATGGACAGTAAAGAAGGGATCCTGCACTGACAGAGCCTGAATTTCACTGACCCTTCTTATAGAAGTAATAGCTACTAAGAAGGCCGTTTTATAAGTCAGGTGTTTGAGACTGCTTTTATGCATGGGTTCGAAAGGGGAGCCCATGAGCTTGGCTAGCACCACATTAAGGTCCCACCCTGGTGGTGGGTTTGAAATAGGAGGGCGAAGTCTCTTTACTCCTTCCATGAAGGCTTTAACTACTGGTACTTTCCACCACAAAACTTTGCTATGGGAAGTGGTGTAAGCCGACAGGGCTGCCAGGTGTACTTTCAGTGAGTTAAAAACCAATCCTGCATCTAGCAGGTGGAGCATGTATGTAACAATAGTGGAAGGAGTGCAATCAACCGGGTTGATTTGTCTACTCTGGCACCAGATAACAAACCTCTTCCACTTGTCAAAGTAACAGTGCCTTGTGTTTGGTTTCCTAGATTCCTTTAGGATGTCCATACACCTCTGTGGCAAATTGAGATGTCCAAACTCTAGGACCTCAGGAGCCATGCTGCCAGGTTCATTGAGTTGGGTTGCTGGTGCACTGTTTGACCTTGGTGCTGGGACAGTAGGTTGTACCAGGCTGGAAGTTTGATGGGCTCGCACACCGCAATCCTGCGTAGGTGTGGGAACCACGGTTGTCTTGCCCACATGGGAGCAACTAGGACGAGCGCCATCGACTCTCTGTTCATCTTGTTCACCACTTTCCTGATGAGGAGTTGGTGGAAAAGGGTACGCAAACATCCCTGACCAGTTCATCCACAGGGCGTTCCCCTGGGAGTCTGGTTGGGGGAACCTGGATGCAAATCCTGGGCATTGTCTGTTTTCGCTTGTGGCGAATAAGTCTATAGTGGGGAAACCCCACTGAGAGAAGAGGTCTTCTACGACCTCTCTGTGTAGAACCCATTCGTGTTCCTCTGGGAGGGAGTCTCTGCTCAGAGCATCCGCAAGGGAATTGAGCTCCCCTGGAACATGTTGTGATGACAGGAAGATGTTCCGTCTGAGTGCCCATATCCAGATTTTCTGGGCAAGCTTGGACAGATTTGGCGAGCGAGTCCCTCCTTGCTTGTTCAGGTAGAACATGGCTGTTGTGCTGTCCGTCCGGATTTGCACTGACAGGTTTAGTAGGTGGTGCTCGAACGCCTGAAGCGCTCTGAATACTGCCAGAAGCTCTAGCAGGTTGATGTGGTTCTCGGCCACTGAGTGAGACCAGAGACCCTGAGCTGTGTGGTGGAGATGGTGAGCTCCCCACCCCGTCAGACATGCATCTGTAGTGACTACTGCCTGTACTTCGGGATCATAAAAGGGTTTCCCCTGTGCGAGATTCTCTCTTGTCCAACAGTGAAGGCTTTGTACCAGTGTTGGCGAAACGACCACTAGATCGTCCCACTGACCACTTGCCTGAGACCACTGTTTCGCCAACCATTCCTGCATGGGACGCATGCGCAGGCGCGCGTGGGGGACCAGGTAAATACATGACGCCATCATGCCCAGTAAACGCATTGCTTTGCGTACCGTTATTTGTTGACCGGACTGATAATGCGGAATTTGCAGTAGTATATTCCGAATTCTTTCTTCTGAAGGAAAGGTCAACCCCTCTTGAGTATCTAGGATAGCTCCTAGGAACTGTTTGGAGGTGCTTGGCACCAGGCTTGACTTTCTCGTTGATTGAGAAGCCTAACTCGTGGAGGAGGTCGATAGTCCTTTGAATGTTTGTCCTGCAAATTCCTGGGGTTTCCCCCGTTATGAGCCAGTCGTTCAGATAAGGGTACACCGGGATTGCCTCCCTGCGTAGGTGTGCAGCCGTCACCGCCAGTACCTTGGTGAATAACCTTGGTGCCGAAGCTATCCCGAAGGGCAGTACCTTGAATTGGTAGTGTCGACTGTCCACCTTGAAGCGCAAGTACTTTCTGTGCGCTGGGAACATGGAAATATGAAAATAAGCATCTTTCATATCCAAGGTTGCCATGTAATCCCCCTTTTTTAGGAGGGGGATTACCTCTTGTAGCGTGGTCATACGAAACTTTTGGGGCTTGACATACTTGTTGGCAGGCCGTAAATCCACTACTGGGCGCATTGTCAAATCTTTCTTTGGCACAAGGAAGTAAGTTGAATAAATACCCTTGTTTACCTGGTGTCCCGGGACGAGTTCTATCGCGTCCTTGTCTAGAAGAATGGCGATCTCCTCGAGGAGAATCTTCCGATGTTCTAAAGAGTGTACTCTTTGTTGTGGAGGATGGTTCCGGGGACACTGCAGTAGTTCTATACAATCTTCTGAGGATACTGTTGACAGCACCCATCTGTTTGATGTGATCCCTTCCCAAGCCTGGGTGAAGTTGGAAATGCGTCCCCCTACTGGGGTTGCGTGAGAAGGGACCCTGAACTGAGCGTCAATGCTTAGGTGGAGGCGTGCCGCCTCCCTTGCTGGGGCTGCCTCTGCCTTTACCACAACCTCTCCTATTACCCCTGCCATAACTTTGGGTAGACTGCTGGCGGTTGTTGTTCCACTGTGTACCCTGCCCCTGGGAATAGTTTGATCCTCTCTGGGAATTTTGGCCACGTGGGCGACGAAAATTACTATTCCCTCTCTGGTTAGGGGGTTTATTGGTTAACTGGCCAAGGGACTTGAGTGTTTCGTATTCGTCCTTGGCATTCTTCAGTGCGTCTTCGACCGCCTTACCAAACAGATCGGTTTCCACCGGTTTGTCCAACAATGCTGCCTGGGTTTCTGCCTTAAAACCAGACTGCCGTAACCACGCATGTCTTTTGATAACAGTGCCTTCTGCTATCAATCTGCCTGCGTTGTCCACGGCATCGATGGTTGCTTTCAAAAGGCAACCAGACACGGCTCTACCCTCTGCGGAAATCCGAGCTAACTGGCCCTTTAAAGGTTCAGGAGCAGAGACTATGAGTGCCGCGACTTCTTCCCACTGATGGCAGTTGTAGCTGGCCAACAGGGTGGTGGAGTTTGCAATCCTTGCTTGATAGGCGGACGTTGAGGCTACTTTCCTGCCGAAACCGTATAGTTTTTTGCTCTCCTTGTCGGGAGGAGCTTCGGACAATGACAAGGGTGTTCCAGCCCTCTTACGAGTGTTAGTGACAACTAGGGAGTCTGGCTTCAGATGTCCTCTTATATAGAGAGGGTCAGATTGGGCCGCCCTGAAAAGTTTTTCAACCCTGGGATTGACTGCTCTGGTGAGGTTCGGGTTCACCAGGGACGGATCTATTCTCCGTTGAATGGACTTAAGGATAGGGATGGTCTGGGCAACAGGCCTCCTTTCTCCCACTAACTCTTCTTCAAAGTCCCTCTCCTCCTGGACACCGTCGGTGTTAATGTGGAAATGTTCTGCTGCGCGTGCGAGAACCTCGTTTAGGAGGGGTTGGTTATCGACCGGGGAGTCGGTAACCGGGGCTTCGTTCTCTACCGGGGAATCTACTCTGTATGTTTCCGGGTCTTCCTCTTCCTGGTCCTCATCATCCCCATAGTAGCTCGTCCCAGTTTGCTCTTCTACCATACCAAATTCTTGGTCCTCACCAAAGGAAGCCTCTCCTTGATACAGTGAGTATGGTCTTGAGTATGGTTGTACCTCGAAGGGGTCTGACCTCATCGGAGTTTCAAACTGGGGCTTTTTACTCGGGGGGATAGGATCATTAGAGCCTGAGGGTGTCGCCCCTTGTGGATCATACGAGAGGAAATGTTCTGGATTTGTATCCTAAAAATCAGCCAAAGACGACATTCTTGACATGACCCTATCTATGTCTTCACTCGACCATTTTTTGGAACTGGGAATGACTCTCTCAGCAAGTCAATGGGATTTATCTTGAGTAGATTTGCTGGTTTTAGACATATCAGCAGACCTGGTTTTGTCTGTCTGTTTAGGGGGAGTGGTGTGTTTCACAGGTGTGGAAGAGTGCAAAGGCTGTTTCCTCTGCTGTTTTCCCCCCTCCCCGTGAGTGGAAAAATGTTTTCCCTGTCCTTTAGTGGCTCTGGAGGTTTTCGACGCCTGGCGACGAGGATAGGGGATGGGGTCCCTGTCCTTCGAGCGCGGGGCCTCGCTGATTTTCACTGCAGGCTCCGACTCCTGGAGCGCGGCCTGGGGGTGGAAGTCGTCTTAGTCTTCCGACGATCGAACTTCTGTTAGCCTAGGGAGCGAGGCACTCTTGGCAAGAGTGGATGATTGCCTGGAGTCATGCGGCGATCTTGATCGAGAGCGCCCAGAGGACACGTCAAGTCTCGGTTGGACTTAGTGTGTTTAGTGTGTGTAGTATGTGAAGCGCTTGTGTCGCCGGGGGTCTTCCCCATAGCCGCCCTGCCGGACGACCTTCCGAGGTCGCGGACCTGCGCTCGGCTGTCTTTCGACGCCGTAATGCCCTCGCCATCCGAAAGTACGGCGTTGCTGCCGTCGCCCTCCGCTGCCATGGCCGCCTGCCTGGCGTGGTGGGCCCAACGCTTCGTCGAACGGTCCTTAAGTGTCTTAGGTTTAAACCTACTACACGCTCTGCAGTTCGTTTCGGGGTGGTCCCTCGGCAAGCAGAGATTGCACGTGGCGTGCCTGTCGACCCAAGGGTATTTGCGATTGCACTTGGGGCAGAATTGAAAAGGGGTACCCACATACGCACCTTGAGGCAGCGGGCTGTTAAGTGTAGGAAATGTATAAGGTGTACCTATATACCATGAGTGTAGAGTATGTACAACCCCCCCACTCTCCCTACTTGCAGGGCCGAGACCAGAGGCCTTCCAAGGCCCGGGCCGAGGCCAGAGGCCTCGACGCCCATTTTCGAGTTTCGAAAAACAAACTGTAATACTCCGCAGCTTCCACTAGATGTCGGCCTATGCACAGCATGTGATCTAAGCAGATTCCACAAGCCTCAGAGATATATATATATATATACACACACACACACACATATATATATATATAGGATTTGACAAATGGCACTGGGCAAAGCGATCAACATATGTGCTGCTTTTGGGAAATTTTCCGAGGCCCAAATCCGTCGTGCAGCAGCCGACGGTCGATTTCTTCTCCAGCCGGCGTCGAGTGTCGAAGTGGGGAAGGATGTCAATAGATTATTATTTCAAATTTTTAGCAAAAGTATGGCTAAGGCCAGGGGACTCCGCAAAATGCCTCCGACCAGTATGGCGGAAAAAAACAATCTGAGAATCCTAGACGCGTGAGGGATCTTGGGTACAGTGGACGTCACACTAGGGATAGTAGTACTGGCACGCCCTGTGTCGACGCCCATTTTCGAGTTTCGAAAAACAAACTGTAATACTCCGCAGCTTCCACTAGATGTCGGCCTATGCACAGCATGTGATCTAAGCAGATTCCACAAGCCTCAGAGATATATATATATATATATATATACACACACACACATATATATATATAGGATTTGACAAATGGCACTGGGCAAAGCGATCAACATATGTGCTGCTTTTGGGAAATTATTAAATGAGGAAGCATGAAACCAATTGTTTAAAAACAGCAAGTGGTCCCATATTAGCAAGTATTCTATATCTGCCAATTTCTTGAAAGGTTTCAACGTTTTCACGAAACATTTGAATGTAAATTTGTCATGACCCAAACAAAATAAACCTGCTCACCTTTCGCTAGTTAGATGAGCCATATATAATTTATAGATTTTAATAGTTTAGCACATCCATAATATTTTTAGACATGTCAGCAAGCAGTATCCATGTATATTTAAATAAAAAAAATATTTAGTAGTCCAGAATTGTGGTTTAACATTTTGGAATCTTACGATGGAAAGAGAGCATACTAACCTAGTCCAAAGTTGGAATTAACATGCGATTTATGTTGTGAAGTGGTCTGCACTCCTTGGGGGGTGTTGTTTCTGCTATCATCCATGCCTAGTACAAAGTCCTTTCTTGGAACTTTTGCAGGCATAATATCATCACTCACACCCATTTGTTTCTGTCGTCGCCGCTTTTTACTCCATAGTTCATGACAATCCTGCCACAGGGGAAGGCTGAAAAAGCAGAACAAATGTTTTCATCTCAATAGATTAATGACATTGGGGCATTATGTTTGGCATCAGCCCCTTCCCACTAACCCCTTCACAAAGCAGGTTTTAACTAAATTAGTTGCCACCACCCCACACCAAGATGAGTAAATGTCAACGTGAATACATCAGACAAAGGAAAACTGAAGTTATTCACCGTAGTGACTAGAGTACTCAATCCATAGTCCCCTTTCCTTCATCCTCGTGGACGTCGCCAAACATGGCAGCGAAAAATTGAGCCTTCCCTTTAAATTTAGAACAGTGCATAGGTAGAAACGGGATGTGGGGGAAGCAGCCTCAGGCATGGGAACACTCCGTCCTCCGGTGCCTCAACTCAGTCCCCTTTTACCACATCGGATGCTTAGATACCCGACTACACTCATTACATTTTAGCCCCTGGCATACAAGCGAGGGAAGGTGGGTTGGATGTATGGAGACAAGGGGACTACGAGTACTCTAGTCACTATGGAGAGTAACTCATTACTCATACGTCCTGTCCCCTTTCCTCCATCCTTGTGGGGATTACATCATACTAGACCATAGGGTCAAGCCAGGACAACCTGCCTCATATCTAGGACGAAGCTAAAACGTTCTTCAGAACCAACTCTGCATCGCGCCTGGAGCTGGTATCCAGGGAATAGTGTTTACAGAAGGCCGACTGAGTGGCCCAAATAGCTGCCTTGTTGATGTCATCCCAAGAAGGATGTCTCTAAAACACAAGGGCTGTGGTTTTAGCTCTGACTGATTGGGTATGGATCCCCTGAGGGGCTGATTTGCCCATGGCGGTGTAGGCCCCTGAAATGGCCTGAACCATCCAACGGGCGATGGAAGTCTTGGAAACCTGAGAGCCAGGGGAGGAACCCCCAAAAGTGACAATGCCTCAGAATTCCTGAAGGATTTCTTCCAAGAGTGTTAAAATTGGAGGAACCTGTTGAGGTCCAAGGAATGAAGGCCCTTCTCTACCTCAGATTGCGGGTTCGGGAAAAACATGGGCAGGCAGATCTCTTGATTCAGATGAAAACGAGAGACCACCTTGGTCAAGAAATTTGGCTGAGTGAGCAAGATGACCTGGTCGCTGTGAAACGTGGTGAAGGGCTCACACAAAGACAACGCCAGCAGCTCACTGATCCTGCGTGCAGAGGCGAGAGCTACCAGTATCACAGTCTTCAGTGTTACCAGCCGAAGGTCCACAGAGGCCATCGGCTCGAAGGATTTGCACTGCAAAGCTGCCAGAACCACATTGAGGTCCCAAACCCGGATGCAGCCTATGCACCAGTGGAATAAGCCTAGACAACCCCATGAGGAGGGCCCTTAACCACCAAGTTGGCCACCGAAAACACATTCTCAGGGGAATTCTTGTATGCCCCGATGGGCGCCAGATAAGTGCCGAATGGCCCAGGTGTGCGGAAAAAGCCAGTACGACATCCAGAGGACAGGTGACAGGATGCAGACCATTGCCACAAGCACAATGCAGAACCTAGTCCATTTACTCTGATACTGGGCCAAAGTAGAGGGCCTCCTGGCCTGTTGAATGATGTCCCAATCGTCATCTGAAAATTGCTCATGCTGAAGCCTTAGCTGGTCAGGAACCAGGCCGCCAAAGCCGCCAGTCTGGCCGGGTCCGGCTGTTCCACTACCGCGCCATGCTGTGTCAGGAACCCTCTGCTGGGGACCGGAAGGTGGAAAGGACCCAGGAGCACAACTATAGCAGATGTGAAAACCAGGCTCTCGAAGGCCAGTGTGGGGTGCAATCAGGATGATGCTGCAGCCCACCAAGGCACAGAACTTTCGGAGGGACAGCTGAAGCAGAGGGGGAAGCGGGAATGCATAACACCTGCAGCCATTACAACAGATCTGGAAGGCGTCTCAAAAATGACCACCCTCCCACCCCCCTGCCCTGCCGACAAAGCAAACTAGGGGCACATGGAATTCAGAGGGGATGCAAACAAGTTCAGGTTTGCGAGCCCCAAGCGCTGGAACAGGGGCAACAAGGAGTCTGTGTGCAACTCCCACTCGTAGGTGTTGAATTCTAAGCAGCTCAGCTGGTCGGCTTCTGCATTGCTGTCCCCCGGGAGGTGGACAGTTGAAATCCAGAACCCCACCATCAGGGCCCATTCCCAGATCAATACCGCCTCAATGCAAAGGAGGGGGCAGGAGGTGGGAGGGAAGGTAGAACGTGTGCCACCCAGCTTGTTCAGGTAAAACATTGTAGAATTGTCAGTCCTGACTAGAACACACCTGTCCTTCATAAGGGGCAGAAATGCATTGAGGGCCAGGCCCACTGCCCAGAGCTCAAGCAGATTGATATGTAGGAGGGCTTCCGCCTTGGACCATGCGCCATGAATCGCGTTAGCCCTCCAGAGTAGTCCCCTAGCCTGAAAGAGGAGCCCGTCACCACCAGGGTGGGGTCAAACTGAGACATTCCAGTCCATCAGCCACCAGTAAAGATCGTACAGAAGGAGCGGGGTATTGGGATCCTGTCCGACAGACCCTGTCTCCTGATCACAATTGGCCACCAGGTGGAGCTGGAGGCACCTCATTTTGAGGAGAGCATGGTGCATTGTGAGCACGCAGGAGGCAGTCAGCCCCAGAAGGTGCTGGAACCACCATGCAGAGGTGGTTGAGTTGGTCAGAAAGTGCCCTATCACGTCATGAAGGGAGAGGAGCCTCTGCGGCATGGGGAACACCCACTGAACGGCCGTGTCACAACGCTCCCCTTGGATGACCAGATCCTGAGAGGGTCACACCTGCAACTTTCTCTGGTTGAGGGAGAACCCCAGCTGATGTAGAATATAGAACAAGTTACTTACCTGTAACTGTTCACCAGCATGGGTCTGGCATGGATTCACATGCTCATGAATATTCCCATTCGTCAGGCTGGGAATCCTCGGTAAAGAAAAAATCAGTATAGTTTCTGATCTGTCTATTAGTAGTAACCAATCAATGATCTCTGGGTCATACTGCCCCCAGCCAATGACTGCCCTCTCCCTAAGCCCCGCCTCTGGCAGCCATCCTCAGATTTGGTAGCACGCCAAGTGGCAGTATGACCAAGTGAAGAGCCGCAGAGGGGTAGGTGGGAGGGTTCGCATGTGAATCCATGCCAGACCCATGCTGGAGAACAACAGTTACCGGTAAGTAACTTGTTCCTTCTCCAGCATGGGGTCTGGCATGGATTGACATGCTCATAAATGAAAGAATACATAGCGGTATACACATGCACAACCACGGGAGGTGGCAACAGGCTCAACATTAAGCAATACAACAACTCAACATTAAGCATCTCTTACCTCCTCACCAAGCTCACCTTAAGCGAACAGGTTGCGCAGCACTGCTTGGCCGACCCTGGACTCCTCCCTGGAGCCCCGATCGCCGCAATAGAATCTTGTGAAGGTGTGCGTCGACCTCCACGTAGCAGCCCTGCAGATGTCCAGCAGGGGCAAACCAGACAGGAACGACTTGGTAGCAGCGATCGCTCTGGTCGAATGGGCTCTCGGACGGCCGGGCAGCGGTCAGTTTGCCAACCGGTGACAATGCATGATGCAGCCGGAGAGCCATCTGGAAATGGAAGTCTTCGAGAGAGCCTTCCCTTGATTCACAGACCCAAAGTTCACGAATAGCTGTGACGTCTTCCGGAAACTCTTTGTGCGGTCCACGTAGAACTTCAGCGCTCTAGCTACATCCAGCGAGTGCAAAGTCCTCTCGGCCGGTGTCGAAGGCGACGGGAAGAAAACTGGTAACACCAAGGGCTCGTTGAGGTGGAAGTCCGACAGCACCTTGGGCATGAAGGAGGGGTGCGCCCTAAGCACTACCCTTGTGTCATGAAAAGTCAAGTATGGAGGCTTGCAAGATAGGGCATGAATCTCTCCCACTCGTCGTGCAGAGGTGATGGCCACGAGGAACGCCGTCTACCATGAAAGGAACTTCAAGGGCGCTGAATGCATAGGCTCGAATGGGGCTCCCATGAGCCTGGTCAGCACCACATTAAGTTCCCACACCGGGGCTGGAGCCTTCACCGGCGGTAATGATCGGAATAGTCCCTTCATAAATTCCTTTACCAGGCGATGAGACCACAAGGACGCCGGTCCCGTAGTCCTGGTATACCGGGAGATGGCAGCCAGATGTATTTTTATGGAGGCGTGAGCCAGTTCAGCTTTGGCCAGCGACAGTAAGTATGGCAGCACTTGAGGGGCTGTAATCCGCAGAGGGTTAATCTGTGCACGGCACCAGACAGAGAACTTCTTCCATTTATGACCGTAACAATTGAGAGTTGAGGACGCCCTGGCCTTTGCAAGAACCTCTCTGCAATGAGCCGGGATATCGTACCCTCCAAACTCTAGCGCTGCAGGAGCCAGGCCTGCAAGTTCAGCGACTGTGGGTCGTGGTGTAGAATGGCGCCTCCTTCTCTGGAGAGAAGATCCGCATCCGCCGGCAGCCTGACTGGCGGTGCGTTGACAAGTCCAGAAGGTCCGGGAACCAGACCTGCCTCGGCCACGCCGTGTGACGAGGATCATCCTGCACCTGGACTTCTTGAGCTGGCTGATGAGGCGGAGCGGCAATGGAGGGAACGCGTATAGAAACAGGGAAAGAGAAAGCACTGCCCATGCTCCTCGGCTGTGGGAACCTGCTGGCGAACCTCTGGCACTTGGAGTTCGTCGCCGTCGGGAACAGGTCGATCTGGGGTTTGCCCCATCGTTGGAAGAGTCGATCCACTTGATCCTGGCCGAGTTCCCACTCGTGGCACAAGCGCAGCTCCCTGCTGAGTGAGTCGGCGATGGTGTTTTTTATTCCTGCCAGGTGGAAGGGAACCAGAAACATCCCCTGGGCGACGGCCCAGTGCCACAGATCCTGGGCCTCCTTGGATAGGGCTGGGGATCTGGTGCCTCCCTGCTTCCATATGTAGAACATTGTGGTGGTGTTGTCGGTGAAGATCCTCACCACTTTGTCCTTGAGGGACGGGAGGAACGACTTGAGCGCCCAGAACACTTCATGGAGCTCCAAGATGTTGATGTGAAGAGACCTCTCCTCCGGGAGCCAAAGGCCTTTTGCGTGGAGATCTCCGGTGTGGGCCCCCCCCAACCCTCCAGAGAGGCGTCCGTAGTCACCGTCTCCGGAAACGCCGGGGTTTGAAAGTCCGTGCCCCTCGTGAGGTGAGCCCGGGTGCCCCACCATAGGATCACCCGACGGAACTCCTCGTCGAGGGGGATCCTGTCCTCAATGTCCTCAAAGCAGCCACCCGCCTGAAACCAGTGGGCGTCGAGGAACTCCTGTAGCAGACGCATCAGAAGTCTGCAAAGGGGTACAAGGTAGATGCACGAGGACATCATCCCGAGAAGGGACTTGATGGACCTCACCCTGGCCACGTCCGTGGCTAACTGTCGCCGTACCTTGCCCTGGATGGTTTTGGTCCTCGCCTCTGAAGGGGAGGCCAATTGCTCCACTGTATCGAGCTTCGTCCCCAAAAACAGTGCTACTTGCGACGGAACCAGGTGGGATTTGGGGTAGTTGATGGAGAACCCCAGCTGCATGAGCAACCGGACGGTCCTCGCCGTATGATCGATGGAGAGTTCCCTTGACCTTGCCCGGATTAGCCAGTCGTCCAGGTAGGGGTAGACGTGGATCCCCTGCAGGCGCAGCCGCGCTGCCACTGGTGAAAACCCTGGGTGCCGACTTTAATCCGAACGGTAGGGCTCTGAATTGGTAGTGGTGTCCTTGAACCATGAACCTGAGGAACTTCCTGTGCTTTTTTAGAATGGGGATGTGGAAGTAAGCATCCTCCAGGTCCAGCGACGATGGGAAGTCTCCTTCCTTCAGCTGTCCCAGTACGTGCTGGAGGGTGACCATCCTGAATTTCTGCGCCTTGATGTATTTGTTTAACCGATGCAGGTCTAGGATGGGGCGCCAACCGCCTGTCTTCTTTCTGACGAGGAAGTACCTTGAGTATACTCCGGAGCCTCCTGGGGA
Source organism: Ambystoma mexicanum (assembly GCF_040938575.1). Classification (NCBI taxonomy): domain Eukaryota; kingdom Metazoa; phylum Chordata; class Amphibia; order Caudata; family Ambystomatidae; genus Ambystoma; species Ambystoma mexicanum. The sequence continues at coordinate 860,020,060 of NC_090930.1, read as the reverse complement.
CGAGCTCTTGAGGGACGTGATTCTCCTTCCTGGCCACGGGAGGAATGCGAGGGCACTTCTTTAGGAATTCCAGCGAGTGCCCGTTGGCCAGGGTGTCCAACACCCAACGATCGGTGGAGATGGACTCCCATACCCTGACGAACTTCGTCAGTCGGCCTCCCACTGGGGTGCTTCGGTGGGCGCCCGACCACCCGGCCGGGTCAGTCTTGCTTGGAAGCGGCCTTGCCGCCTTGGCCTCCTTGGCAACGACAGCGGCAGGAACCCCCTTGCTTGCCGCGACCTAGGTAAGCCTCCTGGGAAGGGGAGCGGGCCGCATGGCGGTAGGTGGAGGAGCCACAGCTGGATCCTTTGGAGGCACCCTGTCTGCCTCCAGAGCTCCGAAAGGGCCGTCGCTGCAGAAGCACCCCAAGGGCCCGGGCCGTCTCCGAGTCGGTCTTGATGGCCTGTAGAGACTCATCCACCGCCTTACCAAAGAGGTTGTTGCCGTCGAACGGCATGTCCAACACTCTGGTCTGGACGTCCTGGCCAACGTCTGTCGCCTTGGCAAACGTCTGTCGCCTTGAGCCATCCTTGTCGTCGGAGGCAAACTCCGTTGCTCATTAGGCAAAATCCGGTATCGGCAATGTCCGTTGCCACCGTAATGGCGTGATCCAACGCCACCTCTCCCACCTGCAGAATTTCTAGGGCCTCCGCCCTTTTGTCATCAGGCAGGAAATCTAGCAGGGGAGCTATCTTGAACCAGAGCTCCCTGTCGTAGCGGGCCACGATCGCTAAGGCATTGGCCGCCTTAATCGTTGTCGCCGCCGACGAGATGACTCGTCGTCCCATAGAGTCCAACTTCTTACCCTCGCTGTCCGGCAGGGAAGTGGAAGTTGAAGCCGCCACGCCCGCTGCCTTCTTTTTAGCCGCTGCCGAGACGACCGAGTCGGGCATGGGCTGGGCCATGAGGCACAAGGGGGCGGTATCGGGGACTCGGTACTTCTTCTCGTACCCTTCCCTCTTGGCGGGTGTCGTGGCAGGGTTCTTGAGGACAGCAAGCCCCTCGTCACAGATGTCGAGTAAAGGCACTGCAAAGACCGTCTTCCTCTTAGCCTCTCGTCGTTGGTACAGAAACCCCTCCTTTTTCTGTTCTTCAAGGCAGAGCTGGAAGAGCTCAGATGCCCTGGTTATCATGGCGTGGAAAGAGCCAACCTCGTCGGCTGGGTTCGCCCGCGAGGAGGGTGACGACGGGATGTCTGCTGTGTAATCGCTGCCGTCATCGTCCGTCGCCGTATCAGTCGTCGTATCTTCTCCCGGCGAGGGGGATGAGGGGTCCACCGGCCTCGCAGGCACGAAGGGCGGAGAGGGGTGGACTCTCCTCCGCTTGTTCGGAGGGTTTCCTGACGGGCCTGGTTCTGGATCCTCCGTCGGGGTCCGTGGTAATCTCGTCCTTCTCTCGGTACATAAGGATTGATTGCCAACAAAATAGCCGCCGAGCTATCCTGGGGCTCAGGCAATGGCTGCGACGGACGGGATGGCTGCTCCACTGGGCCCTGTTTGTCGTCCTCGTCGTTATCTTCGTTCACATCAGCAGGGACCGTCCCCTGGGATCGAACCTTCTCGAACCTCTCGTTGAGGTGTATGAACCTCTCATTGAGGCCTATGGACCTTTCATTGAGGCCCCTCTCGGTCTCCACCAGTTCCTCCTCACAGGCTGATTCCGAGTCTGTAATGGCCAGCACCCCCCCTCTTTTTCAGCCGGGGGCATCACGGGGGTTTTAGCGATGGGCTGGAAAGAGGATTCCCTCCGCTGCAGCAGGGATACTATGGGCCCAGAGGCCGTTTCCATTGGCGTAGTCTCAGCCGGCTCCGCCAGGGTCGCAGAGACCGCTTCGGTAGAGGCCTTAGCCTGGTGGATCAAGGCCCTCACTACCTTATGTGCGTCCTGGGCCTTTGCCTTGGGGGGAGGGTCAACGCCTCGCTCCCCCTTCGAGATCGACCGGGTCCGCTCCAGCGGCCTACCCGGGTTCTCGGACTTCCTCTTCCCCGAACCAGAGCGCTGGCTCGTGGTCAAACGTGCCAGGGAAGTAGCGCCCTGTTTGGCAACCGAGCCGAACTTTCAGCACTCCCGGAGCCGCAGTGCTTGGCCTTCTGTTGGGCCCCCGTCGCCGGGGCGCCCTCAAAGGACTTAGAAGCCTGCCCAGACTTCTTCTTCGCCTTCTCACTTGCTGTGCCCTTCTCCAGCCAGGTGGCGAGGCGGGAACGACGATCTTGTTTGGTCCTTTCCGAAAGGTTCTTGCAGAACGCACAGTCTTTCTCCACGTGCGTCTTGTCCCCATGGAGGCAGTAGAGACATTGCAAATGCTCGTCCTCCTTGAAAACGTTATATAATCCGCATCCAGGGCAGTTCCTGAACAGCTTGGATCCGGGCGTCGAGCTCCCTTTGCCCTGGGCCATGTCTGTTGAGGTAGGCCGCAGATCTTCCAGAATCCTCCAAGAAGTGTAAATTAGACGAAAACTTCACCCTTGAGGGGCGTAGAAGAATTCCAAAACGGATCCCCCGTTATCGGAAGTAGAAACGGTGGAGCTTGAGGCTCAATTAAATAGAAAAAATGAGAAATTCTCCTGAAAACCGTGAAATCGCAGTAAAAAACTCGAGAGCAAAACACAAGGACTCCCAACACTTGAGCGTGTGGTAAAAATCTGAGGATGGCTGCCAGAGGCTGGGCTTAGGGAGAGGGCAGTAATTGGCTGGGGGCAGTATAACCCAGAGATCAGTGATTGGTTACTACTAAGAAAGACAGATCAGAAACGAAACTGATACTGATTTTTTCTTTACCGAGGATTCCCAGCCTGACGACAGGGAATATTCATGAGCATGTGAATCCATGCCAGACCCCATGCTGGAGAACTGCTAATCTCTGGCAGGAGTGTATGACCCTCCGCCCCCCGCTCTCACCAGCCTGTCTTCCAGACAGGTGTATAGGTGATGGCCCTCCAAAGCAAAGGAGACCTGCCACTTCGTTCATCAACCTTGTGAAGAAGTGAGGGGCCGAGTTCAGGCCAAAAGGCAGCACCTTGAACTGGAAATGGTAAATAGTGAGCCACAGGAACTTCCAATGTGGCTGGTAGATGGGCACATGTAGGTACACATCCTTTAGGTCTAGGGAACACATCCAGTCCCCTGCACACAGACTCTGCTACGTGCGAGGGAGTAATCGTCTTGAAGTGCTCTAGCAGTAAAAAGATCAAGAAATGACTGGTCCAGAAAAACCCTGAGGCCATCCTGGTTGTTCTAGGGTACCACAAAAATCATGCAGTAGAAACCGGACCCCCAGTCTGATTGAGGAACTGGTTCCACCGCCTGCATCTTCAAGAGAGAAAGGACCTCTCATAAAAATAAAAAAACAGGAACCCAATCGGACAAAGGGGAAGAGAGGATGGTAGAGGAAAACTGAATCATGTGGAGACTTTGGATAGGATCCAAGGACTCTTGAAGAGAAGCTTTCTGCTGTCCTGAAGCAGAGCCAGTTGGCCCCCCACTGAAGACCCTGGCGTCACTTTCTTGGCGTCAGAGGCAGAGAAGAGGGGTGGAGAAACCAGCGCAAAGTTCTCTGCTGCTTCCTCCCATTATAGCTGGGCGACCCGTCAGGCCTCCGCGTACCACGGTCCTGGAACCCCTTGAATCTGGTCAAAGTGCAGGGTTTCAATTCCGTGCTGATCTGAGGCCAAGGGCAGGATTACTGGCCTGGCTTTGTCAGGATGGCCAAGGACTTGGCGGTTTGAGTGGAGTTTTTTTTGGTCAACTTGTCATCGGTTGACGAATGAAAGAGGTCCACAACCTATAAGGGAAGATCGAGGATCCGCTCTTGTACATCAGATGAAAACTTGGTGGCATGCATCCACGCCGTCCTTCTCATCTCGACACCAAGACACTGCACTCCGCTAGCTGCATCGATGTGGGAGACCCAAGACTCCATAAGGTCCTGCGCAAATGGCCCAGGCATCCGCCAGACCCGCCTTGAAGGAGGCTACTCCCCGAGCTCCCGCCACAGCTTCTGATTAGCCACGGTTAAAAGGGCATCAGCGTTGGATTGCAGCAGATGCAGTCCTGAAATGGCATAACAGTTTGCCCAAAGACTTAAAGACCTCCTTAGAAAGACAACTGGCGGTGGCTCCTGTGGAGGAAGATGAAGACAATGGTTTAGAATACAGTGAGGCTGCAGCCACCACTGAAGCATGCTGCTGCGGTGGGAGACCAGGAGGATTAGCTCCCTGTCTATCAGCCTGAACCTGTTGCACAACTTCTTGTTCATCTCGGCTTTGGCCCTGGGGTTCTCCCAGACCTTTCTCACCACCTGCAGGACCTTCTGAAGAGGGATGCCGGACCAGTTTGTGGTGCGTTTGCCCAAGACCTCTGCTAGCACTCCTGACTCATGGGGGGGGCCTCTTCGGGCAGAGGGACCCCCAAGAACTCTGCCAGGCCCTGAAGGCGGTCATGAAAGGCCTTAACAGATGGAGGATTGTTCGTGGGTGGCTGCATCACCACCCCCCCCACTTTTTTTTTTTTACAGACCAAGGGGAGTCCAGACCCTGGGACACAGGGGCGAGCAGGGTCCATCCTAGGTCCGGAGCCGAAGACCGACCCAAAAGGCACTTGAGGGAAGACACGCTGGTGGTACAGGAGGAGGTAGAGGGGTGTGAACAACGGGTAGGGCCTGGACCGGAGGAGGGACTGGCACTGGCAGTGCTGGAGGAACAAGCAGAGGGCCCAGAGGAGGCACCACCCGAGGGATCACCTTCACTTAATCCTTCAGGAGCCCAGTCATCTGAGGGGAACACAGGAGTAAGAAGTGCTCGGAGAAGCGGTCTTCACTAGTCACCGGATCCCTGGGCCGAAGAGAACAAACTCGATTGCCCTTCTGAGGACAGCCCGGTAGGGCCCATAGCCCCTCAGAGTGGGGCTGGTAGTCTTAGAGGCCTCGGGCCCGCCAGAACCTGAATCCAAGGAACCCTTGCCTGTGGGAACCCCTGGGAAGGAGTCGACACACTGAGGAGCCATGATGAACAGAGGGCCTAATTTGTCTTGACAAGAGGTCCTGAAGGCAAAGTCCTTAAGGTGCGCCAGAGGAGAAGTGTGGAAAATCTCCTGCCAACGCAACAGCCGATTCTTCAATGCTCCGTGACCGAGAGCACTGCAGGCCGCGCATGCGTCCCAGCGGTGGTCATGCCCCAGTCACTCAAGACAGAGTGCATGAGGGGCCGAGGCTAGGAATGAGCGGTCGCATGAAGCACATCTCGTGAATCCTCTTGCAGCCGACATGCACCGTGGAGGCGAGGAACCGAAGCGAGGTTAAATAAAATATAAAGAAAGAAGGGGAGCAAGCAGAAAGCTAAAAAGAAATCTCTGCACTGTCAGGTCTGTCACCGGAGGGCAGGTGTTTCCATGCCCCCAGGCGCTGTACCAAATTAAAAGGGAAAGCTCAATTTTTTGTTGCTAAAGGTTCCAGTACCGTCCCCATGTTGAGGGACACCCACAAGGATGGAGGAAAGGGGACGGGATGTACGAGTATTTGCAGGACATCGGACCTGCATAAGTTGTTTATGGCACCCCAAGGCTAAGTGCATTCCGTTAATAGTTATTTCATTTCGCACTATGTTATGTATAGCTCTCTCACCCACATCCTCCTTGTATGGCCCGTGCAGTCCGAATGGACTAGGATAACATGGGGCAGAGAGGGCCTCAGGGGACAACAAAGCAAAGAGTGAACACTGCCCTCACTGCCCCCTGAAAACAGACATCCTCCTGGTTTATCTCCTGTGTGTTTGCTGTCCTCTACAAATGAAGACCGCAGGGGGCCCTCTGTTGAGATGGATTTCTACAATCTGGCCTGGGGACCAGATCAACCTAGTTCTGATGAAGAGGGATGTTCCAATAGGTTAGCCAAACCCAATTAAGGTGAAGAGTGCTCAAGCATTAGTCTCATAAGAAGTGAGAGGGGTCAGGGGTCCACAATGAGTCCCACAGTTAGGCACACAATTCACTTTAGACAGGAAAGCACAAAAATACTCTATTATAGGCCCAGAAACACTAGAAAAATAAATGAAATGAGCAAGGCAAGTAGTAGTAATACACAACACTCAGTTATCAAACACATATACAGTCACCTTTGGTTTGTACAAATGCCTACAATAATGTATTCAACTGAAGGACAGTAAGTAGTGACGCAGTAAGCAAACCCAGTTCACAAGAATAATGCCCTAACTTTAGAAGTCCAATTCCTATGTTGAATTGGGCTTTGTGACCAAAAGTCAGATTCTTTTAGCAGAGGGGACACATGTAGAAAGAGTACTTGTGGTGGTGAAAAAACATTCCCGAACAATTGTCAGCAATTAAAGTTACAAAAAAATATCTATCCTTTAGAACAGTTTTTTGGATCAAACTATCAAGTGATGGGAGAGTAAGGGAATAAACCAACGTTTATTATAGGGGAGCCAGGAGAGGCTGAATGCTTCATGACTACTCACCCCCCTGATTCTGATTTTCCCAAGTGACTAGCAGAATATGGATATAATACAGTTTTTACTGCACTAGGGAGCATACAAATGGGAGTATTCATTTAGCACTATTTATTGTTTGAAATGCATGAAAGAGTCCTTGACCTCATTATACAACATTTCAATAACTGTGGTGGCATTACCATGCCGAAAGGCAGGCAGTATAATCATTGAAATGGCTTAAGCCAACACACTCAGCTATACAGAACAACAGATCACAGAGGTGTTAAGGTGACTGTCACTTTTCAATGCTGCTGGGACCGATGAACCATTGCCCTTTTGACCATCAGGAGATTTCCTCAAATTAAAGCAAGCATTTATTCAACTTAATGGATTTTTGCTAGTTACATCTTTGCTCTGTTATGTAGTTTGACCTCCAGTGCCTAGCAAAAGGGGTTTCCCTCTAGTATGACATGGAGGTAGGTTTTCCTGCCGTTGGGTCCATTAGAAGATGCCCAGGAGCTGCAGGTGAAACGCTTCTTCCTGTCGGGTCTAAGAGCTGAGTGTAACCATCTGCGTCGACGAAATGCAGCAGGCACCAATGCAGGCCTCTTCAGGACACTATCAGACAGGGGAAGGCTGGATCCAGAGACAGACACCACACATAGGTGACAGCAGGCGTCTCTCCAGTTGCTGTCGGAACAGACCGCCCTGGACAGGATCCCCTGATGCTGGGAAGCTGAAACTTGGCAGGAGGCGACATGCGTCACAAGCTGGCAACCACCAAAGCTAACGCTAAAGTGCACACTAAAAATACTGTAGAAATGGTAAATGTATTAGCAGAGTTTCCTAAAGTCTACCAGCAGGTGAGACTATAAAACTAGCCCTTGGTATACAGGCCCAAACTCTTAGTAGAAGTCTGTACTACCGAAAGGTTTGGTAGAATGGCAGAGCAGCCAGGCTTATTGTTGGGTAAAATTTCACTTACTACTATTTTATCTTTATATTTGTAGACACCTCCCCGCCAACTTCTTGCTTTTGTTTCAACCTCCCGTCCTGACTTTCTGCCAGTGAAGCACAGCCTCCAGCTGCACTCTGCTGGGCTTTCACTCATAGTTATGGAGAAACTGACTTGTCCTTCAGGCAGGCAGTACTGAGAAGACACGCATTACTTACCGCAATAGCATTTCTGATGATTATATCTGCTTAGATTCACATGCTGTGCATATAGTCCGACACCTAGTGGTAATAGCAGAGTATTGCATCTTTCTTTCGACGATCAAAAGGGAACGTCAATATGGGCGTGCATGTAACACTATCCCCAACGTGACATGTAGTGTACCCAAAATGCCTCACGAATCGAGGTCCCTCCCATTGTGTTTTTTCTGCTGTGAGGGATCCTTACAGACCATTGTGAGCGAGGAGAAAGAGAGAGGTAAGATGTCTATGTTCCTTCTACTCCAAGAGGGGAGGAAAGGTGGGCGCATGTGAATTTAAACAGATAATCATCAGACATGTTATTACAGTAAGTAGTGCATGTCTTTTGATGCTTGTTCATCTGCTTAGAATCACATGCTGTCATAGATTAGCAAGCAGTACCCGGAGATGGTGGCGAGATGTGTGAAGGAACGCAAAGAGACGTCTTAGCACCGCTTGTCCCACCTGAGAAACAGAACTAGAGTGAGTATTCGGGCAGTAGTGTTGTGTAAAGGTGTGCACAGAACTCCAGGTTGCTGCTTTACAAATGGACACAAGAAGAACATTTGCAATAAATGCTGTGGACGCCCCCGTGCCCAGAGCAGAGCGTGCTCTAGGTTTGAAGGGCAGATCTCTCTTGGCAAGAGGGTAGCACAGTGTGAGGCAGTTTACGATCCACTTTGAAATAGCCGATTTAGAGACATCGTCCCCTTCTCTGCCAGCTGCCACTGAAATGAAACGCTGGTTAGTTTTCCTTAGTGGTTTTGTCTTTTCCAGATAACAGATAACTGCTCTCCTCACATCAAGTGTGTGAAGGCTTCTTTCTACCACATTAGTGGGGTGCTGGAAAAAGGTGGGTAGTTCTATTGATTGGTTCACATGGAACTTGGAAATAAATGTCGGCGCAAATTGTGGGCGAGTGCGCTTATCTTTGCAAATCGTGACAAATGGGTCTTGAACTGAAAGGGCCTGCAGTTCACCAACTCATTTTTTTAATTTTTTTTTTATTTACTTGTTTGTAATCAAAGAACAATTTGATTTTTACAAGACGTTATTCACATAGAAAACACAATATAAAAGTAGGGTCAAAAAGATGAGGAAAACGATGCAAAAGAATAGAGAAAAACCAGAAAGCATAATGCTTGAAGAACATGTAATGTCCGGATTAACAGATACATCAAAATTCGTTTTAGTCACATTTGGTTAATTTGCGGATTTTTGTTTAAACTCAATGCCACTTCTAAGATCTTTACTGCCGCAGTTGACCATTTGGTTCTGTCCCCTGCAATCAGGCGGCACCACCATGTGTCTTCCTCTCGGAGGGATACATCAGGGGAAGCAGGTAGGCCTCCCGCAAAAACGCGGTTCTGGAGCAACTGAAAGTAAATGTCTTAAAGTTTCCACCGTTTCTAAGTCCGAACAGAATCTACAAGATCGTGCTTCAGTTTTCATGCGGATGGCAAAAATTTCCTGCGTTGGCAATTGGTTAAATCTTATTTTCATAAAAGTTTTCTGCATTTTTTTATTGGGAAATTTTATGCAGTAATTCATAGGTTGATTAAGTTTGTTAGTTGTTGCTGGTAAATGAGCGAGTAGCTTATTTCCTATCGCTTTCTCACCGGTTTGAATCCAATCTTCTTGTGCTATTTTTGTCTTAATTCTGTTGGGATTCAGGATGAGGTCCTCTGGTGAGCAGGGCAAATCTGATAACTTTTTTGTGAGTTTTTGTTCCCAGTTGTTTAAAGCCTTGCAGTGGCCTTGATTAAGTTCTATCTGGACAGGCTTATAAATCGGCAGAGTATCTGGAAGGATAATTTTCCGAAAAAGTCTCATCTGACTTTGGACGACTGATGCTTTCAGTGATAGTAAACCCAATTCCCACCTGACAGCTGATATAGATGAAGATTTAGGCAGACCTAAAACGGCTTTCCACAGGTAACCTTCCAGCTTCGCCCATATGGTGGTGTCAACATTCAGGGCAGCGTCCATGCCATAGATTATCGATGGCACTCCCTTTTGTTTGTAAAATTGGATAGCCGGGAGGAGGGAGAATTTTCCATATTTCCGGTCTACTAGTTTAGTTTGTCAAGATTTTGATTTTTGTCCACAAAGCTAAATGAGTCACGCTTTCCGATCTTTTTGAGTCTATCGTAATTCCCAAATATTTCATAGAAGAAACGGTTTCTACTTTTATGTTGTTCACATACCAGTGGCCTTGATTTGTGGTTGTTGGTCGACTTTTCCCCATAGTCAAAATTTTTGATTTAGCGATGTTTATCTCCAGATCGTTTTCATCGATATACTTTGCCAAGTTGGTTAGTTGGCACTGGAGGCCAATTTGAGTTTGATCCATGAGGATCAAGTCGTCCGCGTATAGTCATCTAGATATTGCGGTATTTCCCACTTTGGGCGGAAAGGCTCTAACCGCTGGTTGTGTATACTGGAAATCTCCCATAAAGGCAATGAACAAGGCCGGAGCAAGCGGGCATCCCTGCTTAACACCGCGCTCTGATGGAAATTGATCAGATAGCACCCCTTGCTGGTTTAAACAAACTCTAAGTTTGGTATCCGTATGTAATGCGATCACAGGGCCTAAAATTTCCGCAGGGCAGTTCCAGTTGGTTAATTTCGCCCACAGCTTTTGACGGCTGATCTTATCGAAAGCTTGTGTCAAGTCTATGAAAGCTATGTAAACTTTTGGTGCACCATTGTTTACATTTTCTTTTATGATGTTCAGAATCAAGATGTTAATGCCTGTGCTTGCGTTCTTAGCAAAGCCCGTTTGAAATTGATCCAAGCAAGGCGCAGATCTCGCCCATTTCTGAAATCTGATTAGCAGAAGGGTAGCAAAGATCTTGCCCATGATGTCAAGAAGGGCGATTGGGCGGTAGTTTGCTGGGTTGTGTCCATTACCCTTTTTGAAGATTGGTACTATTACCGCATCTGTCCATGTTTTAGGAATTTGCTTAGTGATCTTACATTGTTTGAAGATTTTTGTTATTAGGGCGTCCCATTCCTCAGGATGTTGTTTTAAGTCTACGTTGGTTAAGCCATCTGGTCCCGGGGCCCTAGACGTTTTTAGTTTCAGAATTGTCGCAAGGATCTCATCTCGATCAGCCAGATCTACCCACAACGATGTTGTACCACATGTGTAATTTCTGGAAGTTTGCGGTAAAGGAGCAAATTGAGATGAGAAAAAGGTTATCCAGGTCTGTTCTGATACAACGTTAGACAGTTGGTTATTTGTCTCGTAGTTTTTATCTTTGATCAGAGCCCAGAATTCTCTTGGATTTTTTGACGTTAAGATCTTCAGCATTTGCTCCGCGTCATTTTGATACATTGTTGCTTTATGAGGTCTCAGCCATGATCTATATGATCTAGTTGCCGCTTTGGCGATATCTTTTTGCTCGTTATTATTGGAGACTCTGGCTAAGCGATTCAGTCTGCGCATTTGTCTTCGTTTCGTAACCAGTTCGATGTCATACTCAACACCTTTTCCTTTAGATCGGGTACGGTTTCCTTTTTCTTTCCTGTGTGGCAGAAAAAAGGGAATGTAGTTTGGCCTATTTGTTAAGTTCATAGTACTTTTGCTGACTTCATCGAATTTCTTGGTAATTTCCTTGATATTGGTCGCTGTGAGTTGAATTCCCAACGACTTCCGTGCTACTTCCACCTCGAATGTGTAGACTGGCTTACGAGTGCTTTCTGTCTCAAGAGTCATTATCAGAAGATTGTTGTCACTAGATTTAGTTCTGTAGACCTCGAAGAAGTCAACAAAAGGAAGGAGTATGAAGTGAAAATGTGGTCCAGCGTTGCTGATGGTTCTGCTCGTTCCCAAGTTGGAATCCGTGTGAGTTGGCCTCGAGCTGATGCCATGTTGTGGACATTTCTAATGTCCATAAAATCGGACCACAGCGTGCCTCTCACAGCTGAGGGGCAGAGATAGGAGGTAGCGGAAAATTGATCGACTCTAGCATTCAAGTTGCCACAAATTATGATGTGATCTGTTGCCAATTCAGTAGAAAATTAGTCTATGGTTTCCGCAATGTTATCGCAAAATTCCAAGTTGCTTGTTCTCTGCGGATTCCAATAAACATTAATAATAGCGAGTTTAGATTTCACTTTGCCCCTCGAAGAATTTTCTATATGGAGCCATTCAGCTAGGAGAGCTAGCATACCGTATGTTTCAGCCACTTTCTTTTTAATGGAAATCCCCGATCCAATTTTAATAGCGGTTAAAAGGCCTGAAGATGGTCTTCCGAAAAAGCCTTTCACCGCTGGAGAGATGTACGTTTCGTATCCATCAAGTACTTGTTTTTCCATTAGCCAGGTCTCCTGGAGACAGATAATATCAAAATGACTCAAGTCGAAGGCATCTGGCTGTGTCAAATGTTCATGTCCCCTCGTATTCCAAGAACACATGGTACTCCTTTTCTTTGGAAGACATTTAAGTTGTGAAGCTGCAGTAGGCGTCGCTGAATCTTTTCGTTGTTAATTTTGAGGGTTTGGATTTAACACCTTTTTCAGCCACCTCCAAGGCCCCGATGGTTCTCGTTTTTTATTATGAGCCCACTCAGCACTTTCGTCAGTTGGATCCGGACGTCTGCGATTTTTTTCCCCATCTGGGATTTGGTCTCCACTTGTCTTCGTATTGAACTTTTCGGTAGTTTGTCTTAGTATTAGACGAGTGGAGTTTCGATCTAAATCTCCCACGACTGTGTTCAACATCCTCCCTGTAGGTATCTCTCCTTCTCCCTATGAAATGATCTGTAGTTTTAGGCTGATGTTCCGAATGCTGTTCCACAGAGCTATTTGGGGAAGGAATGATCTTTGCGGCTAGTTCAGATACGGGAATTTCTGCTAGCGAGAAACCCATTTGGTTCAGGGCCACAGTCACATCTTCTTTGAAGTCTAAACCCACGGCGTTTTTAACATGAAGATAGGTTTTAGCCTTTCCATCTCTAGGATATGGTTCAACCAATGTAAAGTCCACCGTATTTAAGGATTTCAATGCTGGTATTTTGGTCAGGATTTTCAAAACCGTCTTTCTGTTCAAGACTAGGAAGTTTTTCCCAGCCTCGACTTGTTGCATCTTATAGACTCGATTTGAAGTTGCCTTAGAGTCCAATCGCAGTTTTCTTCCCATACAGTCCCTGGTGCCACGATTCTCACTTTTCGTCATTTGGGGGACATTTTCATGTTGTTCCGATGAAGAGTTTTGTTCTGTTGAAGGTGGGTCAGCTGTGGCTTTTTTCACACCATCACGGGTGTTGTCTTTTGTTCTGCTTGTTTCTGAGATCTTGGTTGTATTCAGAATCAAAGGTTTATCTGCGTCGTTTGAATTAGACTCTAGGTTTTGCTTGTTGTGGCCATAGGGGATGTTAGTTTCCTCTTCGTTCGGATTAACAGTAAGATCTAAAAGTGACGAATTTCCCAGGGACCCTGCCTCATTAGGCCGAGAATTGTCAAGTTCGATTATTGTTTGTTCGATTACTGGACTGTGGCATGGTGGAGCTTGCGGCGCCACATAAGTAGTTGTGGCTTTTTCTTGGTTTGAAACGGTTGATTTGGGAATATTGAAAATTGTTGGCACTTTTAGAGGTTCTTTGCTTTTTTTCTCATTTCGTGGTGTGCAATATAATCACTGATTTTTCGAAGTTTGGTTTGCGTTTTCTCCTTTAGTTTGAGAGGCCTTTACATTTGACAAAGGGAGACGTTCTGACTGAAGATTTAATTCGGTTTCTCCAAAACTACTTGCGTTGCTCATTGTGCTAATTAAAGTTTCAAGCCGGGTAATTTTTGATTGCCATTGTCTTTCTTTCTCAGCATTTTGTTGATTTAGAGCAGTGATGAAAGCTTCCAAGAAGGTTACTTTGGTATTTAATGCCGATGCAAGCGTTAATGGATCTTTCATTGAGTCGTTAAATGACTCATACAATTTTACAAATGGTGCGAGACCCACCGTTATGGCAGACATAATTGTTACCAGGTCCGTTTTTTTTGATGGTGTATCTTTAGGTAAATTTCCAATCATGTCGCTTGGTCTTCTATTTCTCACCGGTGTTGACGTGTCTTTTGGGGGATCGTTATATGATGACAGTCTCCCAGATGGAAAGTCAGAAAAAATTGTTTTTTGACCAAATGATGCCAGCACTGGTTGAGCCACTTTGAGGAGGGACTTGTTCCTTTGGTCCGAATGGACCAGTATAGGCGAAGATGTCGTCCTTTGGCCCATTCCGACAGTTGGAGGAGTAGTAGTTGATGGCATTAATAAATTGTTCCCCAATCCGCCTTTCTCGGAACGATGCGCTGGTACATCTTTGTCAAGCAGATTTATTGCAGATGTACGTGCTTCATTTCGGTAACTCTCCTTATTGATGTGACTGTCACCAGGAAGGCAGATAGGGAGAATTCTCATAAATTTGCCATTTCCCTTCACTTTAGAGACCCCCCAGCAACTTTGCTGGATTTTGAGGACTTCATTTATTTACCTGGAAAGAGTGCAAGCCTTTTTCCCCACCCTCTCGTATTTTGATGTGCTTTTTACATGTGTTCTCCGATTAGGGAGTTTTAGATAACTCCATAGGCATCATCTTTTTGTGTGTGTTACACAGCACCCTCAGTGCAGTGACACAGGGATGTCTTTTAGACTTCCCAAAGGTTTAAATACCTACTCTGGGATCAACTACTGTTTCCCAGAGAATGTAAAGTGAAAAATTGACTTTAACTAGTCTTTCCCAATTTCCTAGACCCAGCACACACCATCTTACAATGGAGTGCTGGAGGGGTTACATAGTATCCCCTCTGTCTAAACACTCATGTAGCAGTCAAATCCTTTCCTATAGAAACGGCTGCTGGAAGTGGTTTTACAACGAACTACCATGATTTTTCCCGACCGCGAACAGCGGTAGCTAAAAATCATGTGAGACATGTTTTTCAAGATGGCGCCTTAAGCCCCTTTGTTTAAACAGGCCCCGGTCTTCTTTTTTCACCATTTCTTTTTGAAAAGGTCCTTCTAGTTTTTCTCTGCGCGCCAAACTAGGTTTGGTCCCTTTGTTCGTGTGCCTTTGGCGGGCTTCAGGACTGAAGTCCGCCATTGGCGTCTGAGTGTCTGGGTTGGGCAGCAAGTGAGGGAGGTGCCCAAAAACTCCCTGTGCTTAGTCTCCTAGAAGACCCAAATGCACTCTGGCATGATTGGCTGGCTGACTGTCCGGCAAGGACAGCCACCCTGTTGGGTGAGTGACAGCTAGGCTGGAATGAAAGGGAGAAAATTGTTTAAAAGGAGAGTCTCCAGGACTGGAAGGCAGAGTCGACCACTGGAACGAAAGAACCGAAGACAAGATGGAAGAGGACTGGTAACTGAAGGGATAGACCAACTATGTCAGAACAATGGGCTAGAAATGCTTGGTCACTAATGGGGGTCTGTTCTGACGTGTAGCGTTTTCTGGGGACTACTATTGTACTAAAGTAGACCTGGGTTATTTCTATTATGTCAAGAGAGGTACATAAACACTTTAAATGTGAAGAATGCACAGGAAGGAATTTCAGACACAGATATTGAGCTGTCAGCTTTTAAAATTTATTTTGCTGCTGGATGCATTTATTAATCATGCATCAGTATTTTTTTAAGAAAAAAGGGTATATTGTTAAAAAGAACAATTGGGAACTGCAAGAGGTTCAATCACAAAAACAGGGTTTGCAAAACGATTAATTCTTAATATTACCTCAAGCAGCTGTTTATGGCAAAACAAATGTGCAAGACAAAATAGTGTTTAAAAAGGAACACTGTGTAACCACCACCTAAAGTGACTAGTGATTAGTATGTAAAACATACATAGCATACATCATAACCACATTTAACCCTATGGAAAACGAAGTACCTAGCTCCTTGCTTACATTTGAAAAATGCATCACAAAAGAAATGAGGAAACTCCAAACTGATCAGCAGCAGCAGTTAAGACAGAACTTGACCACAGGGGAACGCAAGGCCCTAACCACCCTAGCTAAAAACAAAGATTTGATTATAAAAACAGCCGACAAAGGGGGTGGAATTGTGATTCAGAGTATAACACAATACAAAGAAATGGTGATGCACTTACTGAACGAAGAAGGCAACTACAAAAAACTAAGGAAAGACCCCCTCAGTCGCCATAAAACACAAAATCCAGGAGATAACCAGATTTGCACTAGAGCATGAGTGGATTACAGAGAACGAAGAAACTTTCCTTAATACTTCAGACAACAGAATACCGGCCTTCTATGCTCTACCAAAACGTCATAAAAACAGCCAAAACCCTCCAGGCAGACCGATTGTGTCAGGATGTGGGTCGATTCTTGAGCCCATTTGCAAATTCATAGACCATTTTCTGAAACCTCTCAGCCAGCAAACACCTACGTACCTCAGAGATACCATGTCAACCATCTCTAAATTTGAGGGACGCAAGTTCAACAGCGAGCAGGAACTCCTAGTCACCATGGATGTTGTTAGCCTTTACACAAACATCCCACAAGAAGCAGCGGTGGAGTGTAACCGTCAACATCTAACTCACTTCATGACCCAAACAAGAGTTCCCACTAACTTTATAGTGGAACTACTTGAACTCGCACTTACCAGCAACTTCTTTACGTTCGATGACGAATACTATCTCCAAACAAGTGGAACGGCGATGGGAGCTGCATTTGCCCAGAGTTTGGCAATAATCTTTATGGCAGAATTTGAGAGGCAACATGTTATAGACATATCCAACCCGTTTCAAAACAAAATCTCTTCATGGTTTAGTTACATTGACGATGTCATCCTTATATGGAACGGAGATGAAAACAGCCTCACCTCATTTTTTTGAGTGGATCAATACCCAGACCCAAGAGATAAAATTCACTATGCAAAACAGTAACAGTGCCATTAACCTTTTGGACCTGACCATCCTAGCCAAGAATGGCAAATTACAATGCGACCTCTTCACAAAGGAGACCGAGAGGAACACTCTACTTCATTACAAAAGTCATCACCCAAGGAACCTAAGGGATAACCTCCCATATGGCCAATTCCTACGATTAAGGCGTAATTGCACCAAAATGAATAAATTTCAAGAACATGCAAAAAAAACTCGAAAGCAAACTACGAGAAAGAGGGTATCCCAGAAAACTCGTCAGTCGGACTATCAAAAGAGCCAAATACACGCCCAGGGAAAGTCTATTAACACCCAAAATGAAAAATCCGGATCGAGATGAGACACTTACATTTGTCTCCACGTTCAGCCCTGATACAACCAAACTAAAAAGGATCTTGAAAAAGTTCTGGCCCCTGGTACAATTAAGTTTGCCAGAAGAGAAAACACCAAGAATGGCGCTGAAACGATCCAAGAATCTGAAGGACATGGTATCACATGCAAGACTGGAGAAAAAAATCACAAAGATCAATGCTCTGGAATATGCGGGGAAATAAAGGGATATCACCCCTGTGGCACCTGCACAGTATGTCTATTCACTAGGAAAATGTCTTCATTCAGGATTGGCGAAAAAGACTGGGAACTCAGACAGTTCACAAATTGCAAAACAGCTAATGTAATCTACATCATTGAATGTCCTTGTGGTTTGCGCTATGTGGGCCAAACCACTAGGCAAATCCACAAAAGGATAGGAGAACATAGATCTCGAATCCGGTGCAAATCTGCCACAGCCCCAATGGTACAACATTACACTGAAAACCACCGTGGCCCAGACGATATCCTATGGTGGATAGAGTCAGTATCGAATACAAGCAATGCCACCAACTCACTCAACCACAAAGAAGCATGGTGGATTTTTAAATTGAAAAGTACTACAACTGGGATGAATGAGATAGATCCCACGCGCTTTTGTAGGTAATTACACACTTTTACGCAAGCGTAAGTCTCCTGAGTCTCCTCTCCCTGTTTCATCTCCAATTCTCATGCCATTTTAATAGCCCACGGACAGCTGGTCTTTAACCAGTTTCCCAACCTCCCGTCCGTAGCATACTCCTTTACTTGAGGTGCGTTCTGCGCAGTCGCCTGGCAGGACCCGCCTTTCCTTATTTAGGACATCCCAAGAATAATCCATAACAATTGGGATTCTCCTTAATTATTCATTTTTAATACATGCCCAATAAATATTCCACTTTAAACCCTTTTTGGTTATATTGCCCCTAGTTGGATTTTACAACCTCTATACAGTTTCTACAGGTTAGTAATATAGGGTTAGCCAACACTGAACACAACTGATCCCGGCTAACTTTTGACAGACTTGCCACTCCGTCTCATAATGGACATGCGCAAGAGACCAGTGTCTTGCTTTGACAAGCACCCACGGCAACGCTACTCTACAGCGGGCCGGCACATGCGCACTCGCCAGTTAACAACACTACTCCTGATGCGCATGCGCACTCAGCACAGCCATGCAGTGCTCGACTCATTTTAGTTCGCCAGCCTGAACGCAGCGATCTAGTCACAAAATGCATACGCGGCTCCACACGCCAGCCTGCAGCGAGCCCGGGACCTAAATACCAGGTAAATTCTTTTCCCTACTTGGTCACATAATACCGACCCTTTCCTCATCAATTATCCTAATGGGCGCACACATCTCGTTTCCCTCATAGGACGACTAGACCAGAAACTATCACCCAGCCACCATTACGTGCTGGTCCACACTTTATTGATCAGTTGCAAAATCAACCGACACCCTGCGCATTTCCTGAGACTCTTAGCGCAGCTACAACCTAGTCAGGTGAGAACATGCCTTCTAGGTACACTTGGGTAAATATCTTTCTATTATTGACCTCCACTAACAGGAATCTTACCCAGAACTACATGTTCCTTGATTTTTGCAGCCATCAACAGCCGACTGCCAGAAGACTAAACTAATTAGCATCTCTTGCCATTCATGTGCCACATTAACTCCAGATCCTGACAGATCTGCACCCCCCAAGGTCAGTCCCGTGTCTTCCTTGTCCTTGATTTTAGAGTGGTGTACCACATTCACGGAGAATATTATGTCTTGTTTTTTAAACAAAAGTTTTTAACTTTCCAGTTAGACACTAATGGGGTCCCCCTGTCTATTTTTAGGGAGACCTACCCCAGGCCCTAGATGAAGGCTCCAAGCCGAAACATCTCTTCGACCAGTACCTCAACACTTCGCCTGGTCTTAACATCTTCCCTGATCCATATCTAGACGTCGACCACTTGTTAGGTCACCCTCCAGCCTGGATACACATAACCCAAAGCTTTTCCATTTAGTGTTTTGGTTATGTATGCTATGTATGTTTTACATACTAATCACTAGTCACTAGTCACTTTAGGTGGTGGTTACACAGTGTTCCTTTTTAAACACTATTTTGTCTTGCAAATTTGTTTTGCCATAAACAGCTGCTTGAGGTAATATTAAGAATTAATCGTTTTGCAAACCCTGTTTTTGTGATTGAACCTCTTGCAGTTCCCAATTGTTCTTTTTAACAATATACCCTTTTTTCTTAAAAAAAATACTGATGCATGATTAATAAATGCATCCAGCAGCAAAATAAATTTAAAAAGCTGACAGCTCAATATCTATTTGTGTCTGAAATTCCTTCCTGTGCATTCTTCACATTTAAAGTGTTTATGTACCTCTCGACATAATAGAAATAACCCAGGTCTACTTTAGTACAATAGTCGTCCCCAGAAAACGCTACACGTCAGAACAGACCCCCATTGTTGACCAAGATGGAAGAGGACGGCTGCTGCAACTGCTGGACCGCTGGTTTGCCTGGTGAAGCCCTGCTGGAGGTCCAAATTGCCAAACTCCATTGACAGAGAAGCTCCTTCAAGGAAGGCTTCTTCCTTTGAGTTGGTGGGACCAATCAACTCATAAGACACCGGGATACCATTCTCAAGGCTGGTTAGGATTAACCAGTGAGAGGGACACCAGTTTGTGTTCTTGCATCTACAGCTACTGGAACTGAAGTGACTCCATTTTGTTTGCTTTCTTCCACGATCCTGTGCAGTGCAGGAGTCCCACAACGTCCTACCTCTTGTCCCCACGAATGAGGCTCAGGAACAGCCAGATCTGCATGAACTGCCACGAACCACGACTTCAGCAACAGTTGTTTCTTCATATAAAGGTACTGTGCCAACCCGACTGATAGAACGCCACTCTCGCGGTGAAAGTTTGTGAAACCATCCCAACTCGCAGGCCTAATCAGTTTGTGACCTCACAAATTATTCTTTTTCGCCTAACCTACTTCTGAGAACTTTTGCAAAGACTTCACCGTTTGATACCAGAGCTGCTCTTTCCTATCCAGAACACTGGCCCATTGACTTTGGCCAGGCCTATTGACTTCAACTGAACTCTTCTGTGAACAAACTATTTGCAGTGCCTAGAAAGTATATGGAATCTATTCTACTTACTTTTGTCCTTTTTGTTCACTGCTAAATAACTGAACTGCCATTTTGCTCCTACTTCAGGGAGCTCAAACTGTCTCAAAAACTTTTGTATGGAAGTGTATTGGTATATAATATTAAGTTGTCTAGTGAACATTTTTATAAATGATTCTGTAATAAATTAATAAGTGATTTACCAAGAAACCTTGAGTGTACGTGTCTACTTGAACCACTGCGAGTGAAAGTCCTCTGTGTAACTACCTGTACCTGGATCTCTCCCACTCGTCGTGCGGAGGCGATGGCCACAAGAAACGCTGTTTTCCACGACAGGAACTTTAACGGTGCCGAATGCAAAGGCTCGAATGGCGGACCCATGAGCCTGGACAGCACCACGTTGAACTCCCACGACGGGGCCGGAGCCTTCACTGGCGGGAATGATCGGAACAGTCCCTTCATGAGCACCTTCACCAGGCGATGGGACCACAGGGATGAGCGCCCCGGAGTTCTGGTGTAGTGGGAGATCGCCGCCAGATGGATGATGGAGGCATGGGCCAGCCCCGCCTTGGCCAGCGATAGCAAGTACGGCAGCACTTGAGGGGCCGTAATCTGCAGAGGGTTAATCCTCTGTGCCCGGCACCAGACAGAAAACCTCTTCCATTTGTGTCCATAGCACTTGAGAGTCGAGGACACCCTGGCCTTTGCAAGTACCACCCTGCAGTCCGCCGGGATATCGTACCCTCCAAACTCTAGTGCAGCAGGAGCCAGGCCTGCAGGCTCAACGATCATGGGTCGTGATGGAGGATGGCGCCTCCTTCCCTGGCGATAAGATCTGCGTCCGTCGGCAGTTTGACTTTGGGGGGGGAGGAGGGGGAGACGGGATGGACGCTGACATGTCCAGAAGGTCCGAGAACCAGATCGGTCTCGGCCACGCTGGTGCGACGAGGATCATCCTGTACCGGGACCGTCTGAGTTGGTTGAGTCGCAGCCGCAACAGCAGGAACGCATAGAGGAACAGGCCGTCCCAGGGGAATGAGAAGGCATCGCCCATGCTCCCTAGCTGGGGAAACCTGCTGGCGAACCTCTGGCAGTTAGTGTTTGTCGCCGTCACAAATAAGTAGATCTGGGGATTGCCCCATTGTTGGAATAGGAGATCCACTTGATCCTGTCACAGCACTCACTCGTGGCATGAGTGTAGCTCCCTGCTGAGTGAGTCAGCAATGGTGTTCTTTATTCCTGCCAGGTGGAAGGGTACCAGAAACTTCCCTTGGGCAACGGCCAGTACCTCAGATCCTGGGCCTCCTTGGATAGGGCTGGGGATCTGGTGCCTCCCGGCTTCCGGATGTAGAACATCGTGGTGGTGTTGTCGGTGAAGATCCTCACCGCCTTGCCCTTGAGTGACGGACTGAACGACCTGAGGGCCCAGAACACTGCTCGGAGCTCCAGGACGTTAATGTGTAGTGACCTCTCCTCAGGGAGACAAAGGCCTCTTGCGTGGAGATCTCCGGTGTGAGCTGCCCATCCCTCCAGGGAGGCATCCGTCACCGTCTCCTGATGTGCCAGGGTCTGGAAGTCCATACCCGCTGAGAGATCCGGTTGTGGGGCACCCGCGCGCATCGCTTGGCAGAAGGTCTCGTTGAGCGAGATCCCGTCTTCGAAGCTGCCCGCCGCTTGCATGCAACAGGCCTCGAACTCTTGCAGTGGACGCATCCGCATCCTGCACAGGCGCACGAGGTAGATGCACGAGAACATCATGCCGAGAAGGGACTCTATGGATCTCACCCTAGCCACATCCATGGTCGACAGCCGTTGCACCTTGCCCAGGATGGCCTTCGTCCTTTTCTCCGACGGAGAGGCCAACCGTGCCACTGTGTGGAGCCTGGCTCCCAGGAACAGTGCGACTTGCGATGGAACCAAGTGGGATTTCACGAAGTTGAAGGAAAATCCCAGATCCGTGAGCAGCTGGACGGTCTTCGCTGTGTGCTCGACGGCGAGTTCTCTTGTCCTTGCTCGGATGAGCCAATCGTCCAGGTAGGGGTAGACGTGGATCCCCTGCAGGCGCAGCCGCGCCGCCACTGGTGCTAGGCACTTGGTGAATACCCTGGGCGCCGATTTCAATCCGAAGGGGAGGGCCTTGAACTGGTAGTGCCGTCCTTGGACTACGAATCTGAGAAACTTTCGATGTCCTTTTAGAATGGGGATGTGGAATTAGGCATCCTCCAAGTCCAGCGACAATAGGAAGTCGTCCTCCTCTAGCTGCCGCAGCATGTGCTGGAGAGTGACCATCCGGAACTTCTGGGACTTGATGTACTTGTTTAAATGATGAAGACCCAGGATGGGTCGCCAGCCGCCGGTCTTCTTTCTTACGAGGAAGTATCGCGAGTACACTCCAGAGCCCCGGAGCCTCTTTGAGACAAGTTCGATGGCTCCTGTCTTCAGCATCGCCCTTACTTCCAGAAGCAGTTGAGGGATGTGGTTTTCCTTCCAGGCCTGCCCGCGGGCCAGGGCATCCAGCACCCATCGGTCGATGGAGATGGACTCCCACACGCTGACGAACTTCCCCAGCCGGCCTCCCACCAGGGTGCTCAGGTGGGGGCCCAACGCTACGGCAGGTTCAGTCCTGCTCGGTAGCGGCCTTGCCGCCTTGGCCTCCTTGACGACGAGATCCTCCCGACTTGCCGCATTCTCTGTAGGCCTCCTGCAACAAGGAACGGGCCGCATGGCGGTACGTCGAGGAGCCGCCACCAAATCCTTTGACGGCACCTTGATTGCCTCCGGAGTTCCGAAAGGGCAGCCGTCGTTGCTACAAAACTCCCAAGGCCCACGACGTCTCCGTGTCGGCCTTGATGGCCTGCAGTGACTCGTCCACTGTCTTGCCGAACAGGTTGTTTCCATCGAAAGGCATGTCCAAAACTCTGGTTTGCACGCCCTGGCGGAAATCGGTTGGCCTTGAGCCAACCACAACGGTGAAGGCAAACACGGTTGCCCATCTGACGGAAGCCGGTATCAGCAATGTCCGTGGCCACCGTTATGACATGGTCCAACACCACCTCGACTTCCTGCAGGATCTCCAGGGCCTCAGCCCTCTTGTCATCCGCAAGGAAGTCCAGCAGAGGAGTGATTTTAAACCACAGCTCCCTGTCGTAGCACGCCACAATCGCGAGGGTGTTGGCGCTTTAATCGTCGTCGGCGCCAACAATATGACCCGTCGTCCGATGGCGTCCAATTTCTTCCCTTCGCCGTCCGGCGGGGAGGTCGAAGTTGAAGCAGTCGCCCCCGCTGCTTTCTTCTTGGCCGCTGCTGAAACGACCGAATCTAGGGTTGGCTACGCCCTAAGGCACATGGGAGCGGAATCTGTGACCCGGTATTACTTCTCGTACCAGTCTCTCTTGGCAGGGGTCGTGGACGGGTTCTTCAGGAGCGCCAGTCCCTCGTCCCAGATGTCAAGTAACGGGACCGAGAGGACCGTCTTTCTCTTGGCCTCACGCCGTTGATAGAGGAAACCTTTCTTCTTCTGTTCTTCGGGGCAGAGCTGGAAGAGCTTGGATGCCCTGGCGATCATAGCGTGGAAGGAGCCAATTTCGTCGGGTGGAGAGGCCCGAGGAGGTGGTGTTGGAAGGCCCATCCCGCTGTCCCCACCGTCGTAATCCATCCCCCGTCGTGGCAGTCTCTGTTCCCGTGTCATCCCTCGGATCCGGGGAGGGAGATTAAGGCTGTGAGGGGCGCGCAGGCTGGAGGGGCGGTGGGGTAGGAGTTCTCCTCCGCTTGCTTGAAGGGCTTCCTGAGGGTCCAGGCTCCGCTGGGTCATCCACTGGGGGTAAGGGCAACCTTGTCCTCATCTCTGCACACAAGGCCTGGATCGCCATCAAGATTGCTCATGAGTTGTCCTGTGGCCCAGGTACCGGCTGCGACGGGCACGAAGGTTGGGGAGTGGAATCCTCCGCCTCCACGGGAATCTCGTCGGCACCACCATTGCTTTCTAAGTCCGCCTCGTCGGGATCCCTCCCGTGGGACCGGACCTCCTCGAACCTCTTGTCCAGGAACTTCACGACTCTAGCCAGCTCCTCTTCAGAGGCTGTATCCGTGTCCGTGATGGCCACCGGCCCCCCCTTCTTTTTCCACCAGGGTTCTCACGGGGGTCTTATCTATGGGTTGAAAAGAGGATTCCCTCCGGGGCCCAGAGGTTCCCTGCCACCGCAAGGTTGCCTCCACTGGGGTAGCTTCCACAGGCTTTGAAAAAACGAGATCAAACTCTTTGAAAGATCACAAAACGCAGTAAAAGCTCGAGAGCTATAGCACGAGGACTCCCAACACTTGAACGTGCGGTAAAAATCCGAAGATGGCTGCCAGAGGAGGGGCTTAGGTAGAGGGCAGTCATTGGCTAGGGGCAGTATGACCCAGAGACCAGTGATGGTTGTTAGGAGAAAGACAGTTCAGAAACGAAACTGATTTTTTCTTTACCGAGGATTCCCAGCCTGACGACGGGGAATATTCATGAGAATATGAATCCATGCCAGACCCCATGCTGGAGAATGGTAGTATTATTAGCCGAAGTGGTTATGCGTTTGCCACGGTTGTACTATTTTTTTGCAGTCTTTGTTGGGGGCACTTCTGCAGTAGATAATGACACCCTAGTCCTCTTCCTGGTGTTAGTGACAACTATTGAGTCTGGAGTGGCATGCCCTCAGATGTACAACGTGTTAGAAGAAGAGGGGCGAAACAGTTTCTCAACCCGAGGGTTGACAGCCATTTTAAGGGAAGAGGAAAGCAGAGAAGGTGCGAGGCGCTTCTTGATGGAATTTAGCAGGGGGATTGCCTGAATTTGTGGGGGTGGGGTCGGTTCCTTTAGAATGTCCTCAACAATGTCAGTGTCTTGTACGGCTTCTTGCGTGGCAATTTGAAAATGGTCTGCAGCTTTTTTCATGATCGCATTAAAAGTAATCAGATCGTCAATAGGCGATGCTTGCCTCTGTGGAGGTGAGGAGGGAGGAACCAGACAAATGGCGCCTGGGTCAGGAGTTGGAGTGGGGGAAAGCCAAGGTGCTTCCTCTACAGGCTGATCTTGACCCAAATCTGGGCACTTATCAGGTATGCCCTGCCCAAACCGATTGTCATGACCATAGGGATGCTCGTAGACAATCTTCCCGTTCCGAGAACTCAAAAATGTCTTCTTCGGGAGTTTCGCTTGAAAGTTTTTGCACCTTCGGTAAACTAGAGCAGGGATCAGCCTTGCTAGGTCTCCTAGGGGTACACTTTTCTGAAAAGTCTACAAACTGTGATAGTTTGTCCATATAGCTCTAAAACCTCACTCTGGACAACAGGGATGTACCAGAGGCGGTAGGGAGTGAGGGGGGCAAGACTCGCCAGGATGTAAAGGGTCCTTAGAAGGAAGGGACTGATCAGTCAAAGCCTTAGAGGGTCTGGGACCCTTCAGAATACTCCACTCGACGAGTGGATGTACTTTTTGGTTCATTTGCCGCTGAAACAATAGCTGCGAGACTCTCGTGTAGCTCCGGTGGATGCGGGCGAGTTTGACGCGCATGTAGGTGTCGGCAAGGTTTTCGGCTCTCCCGAAACCTCTGGGGCTGATGCACTCTTCTAATGCAACACACATGCGCTGTCTAAGAGGCGCCCTTATCGGTGGAATGCCTGACACATGCCAAGACGGATGCAGGGAGGGCGGCCGATCGCGAGGATCGGTAGGCGCCGTCAAAACTTCAACAAGCCTGTCAGCGTCTGATGTTTCCTCGACTTATCCGTCGAGGGACCTTTTGGGGTTGTATGCTTATCCTTAAATGATGCGGGTGTGCCCCTGTCACCGGGGTGTGACCTCCCCATAGCAATACTGGTGGCCTGCCTGTCGGGGACGGGCAACTTGGAACTGGACGGTCTGCGGAAAGGTCTATGGCCTCCACATCGGAGCCATGGCTGCTGCTAGAGTCCTCGTCACTCGAGGGGACGGCGACGATGGGGGAACCACGTCCAGCCTGCATCGCGTAGGCTGCCCACCATTTCTTCTGCCTATATTTTAGCGTCTTTGGACGAAAATGTTTGCAAGACTTGCAGGATCACTGGTCGTGGTCATGAGGTAAGCACCTATTGCACTTGCGATGGGTGACCTTCCAAGACGAACAACATTTAAATGGAGTTCTATCCATAGTAGAGGTAAAGGGCAGCAGCCAGTCTAGAAAGGGAAAAAGATGGGAAGAAGGGGGGAGGGGGGGAATGCATTCTCAGAGAATCAAACCCCGGGGCCCCACTCTCCGTACTGTATAGGCCTGGTCAGAGGGACGAGGCCATGCGGTCGACAGCATTGATTGATGCACCTGTGCCGAAAGCAGTAGACTTCTTCGGCATAGGGGTCCACGAAGTAGCCAAAGATGAAAGTCAAAGACTAGACAACCATTGGTCATGGGACAAAGGTTATGAATTTGCAATACATCTCTTTCGAGCTCCACATAAGGCGACCAACTAGTTGGGCGGAAAAATACAATCTGAGGGACCTTGACACCCGAGGGATTTTGGGTACACTAGACGTCACGTTAGGGATAGGGTTACAGACATACCCATGTCGATGTCCCTTTTCGATCCTCAAAAAGAAAGATGCAAAACTCTGCGATTGCCACTAGATGTCTGACTATACGGACAGCATGTGATTCTAAGCAGATTAACACGCATCAGCAAATGTTTTAATCTATGACTTTGTCGCCACTTTAGGAAACTGTATTTTAGTGGCAAAGTACATTACTGTACGGTGCACTGGAGTCCTTGTGTTTTTTGGACCCTAGACATCCCTTAAGGATTTTTTGTTAACTGGACAAAGTGCCTATGAGTAGACTGGTGGCAGCCGAATCTTTTTCATGTATTTTTACATTTCTTTACTGAGTCATTCTGCACTTAATGCGTTTGGCACATGACTGACTAGTGTGTGTGTGTGTCATGGCTGTGCCACAATGTCTATTATATTCTCATGTGGCCATTTTGGCCTTCCTCCTTGTCTTTGACACGGAGAGTCTTTATTTGGGGATGCATTCACCCACTAATGCAGGTCACGTGTGTGGCTACCCAGAAAGACTGCTGGAACTGTTGAGCTAAGTTTGTATGCAGTACCCTTTAGGTGCACTACACACAACTTAGACTACAGGTATAGGAAAACCCAACCTTTGGTATAAGCTTGTACTACACAGTTTTGGTAGCGTGTTGAGCAGCCACGCTTATCTCAAGAGGGGCCAATGTGAGCTGTAGGGGAGTTACACAGAGAGTGACATGTATTCAAGTAAACTCTTGCACACACGGTTTCTTGAATAAACATTTATGAAAGTATTTAACAGTCAGTTAGAATAAGCCTTCTTCAGAAGGGAGCAATATGATAGTAACACACAAATACGACATGCATTACTCACCGTAATAGCATTTCTGATGATTGTATCTGCTTAGATTCACAAGCTGTGCATATGGTCCGACATACAGTGGTAACCGCAGAGTATTGCATCTTGTCTTTTGGGGACTGAAAGGGGACATTGGCATAGGCGTGTCTGTAACACTATCCCCATCATGACGTGTAGTGTACCCAAAATCCCTCGCGCGCACAGGTCCTTCCGATTGTATTTTTTCTGCTATGAGGGAGCCCCAGGCTATTGTGAGTACACAAAGAGAGAAAGTAGTAAGACGTCTATGTTCCTTCCACCCCAAGCGGGGAGGATGGGTGGGGGCATGTGAATCCAAGCAGATACAATCATCAGAAATGCTATTACGGTGAGTAATGCAGGTCTTCTGATGTTTGTTAATCTGCTTAGAATCACATGCTGTTCATAGACTAGCGAGCAGTACCCGGAGTTGGAGGTGGGTTATGAGAAGGAACACTAGAGAAAAAAAAGAGTAGTGAAAATAGGTCTTAATACTGCTTGTCCCACCTGAGAGTCAGATCTAGAATGAGTGTCTAGGCAATAGTGTTTTGTAAAGGTGTGTACAGAACTCCAGGTTGCCGCTTTGCAAATGGACTCGAAGGGGAACATTTGCAATGACTGCTATGGAAGCCCCAGTTCCCAGGGTAGTGTGTGCTCTAGGCTTGAAGGGCAGTTCTCTCTTAGCAAGAGAGAAACACAGTGTGATGCATTTGACAATCCACCTTGAGATAGCCGATTTAGAGACAGGATCCCCTTCTCTGTCAGCGAAATGAAAGAACAAGTTACTCTCTTACCTGGTAACGTTCTTTCGATGGGAGGGTCCGACGACTTATTCCATATCTATGACAGTAATCACCACAGCTGTGCTGCTTCGTAAGATTTTCGGCGTCTGCGTCCTGCGTCAATGACGTCGATACGCTGTCCTCGAGGGCCTCCGTCGAGCCGACGACAGCGGATGTCAGAAGTAGGATGCACGACGCCCGTATCCTCAGTTGTAGATTTTCCCCCAGAACGTGTGGCACCAAACCACTGCCAGTATGACCACAGAAAGCCTTGCGGAAACGTAAGAAGCAAATCGTATAAGACATTCTGTAGCGGGGCAGGTAGGGAGGGAGCGATATGGAATACGTCGTAGGACCCTCCCATCGAAAGAACGTTACCAGGTAAGAGAGTAACTGGGTCCTCCGACGTATTCCATATCTATGACAGACTCCCAAAGCAGTACCAACGTATGGAGGAGGGAAAAAGAATTTAGAGTATAGAAATTTAGAATGCCCAATAAAATTGCAGAGTAAAGGACCGCCTTCCCAAAGGCCAGATCCTGCCCATGGATAGAATCTAGGGAGTAGTGTCGTACAAAAGTATGGACCGAAGCCCATGTGGCTGCTTCACAGATGTTACGAATAGGAACAACCCTCTGCAGGGCAGTAGAGGGAGCCATACCTCTAGTAGAATGGGCCCGTAAGACTACCGGAGGGTCCTTACCCGCCAGGCGGTAACATTCAGAAATTGCCAAGATAATCCATCTAGAGAAAGTCTGCTTAGTAACAGCTTGTCCCAAACGCCTTACAGCGTAACCAATAAAAAGCTGATCGTCCACTCTGACCCGGGACATGCGTGAAATGTAGAAACTTAAAACTCTCCTAGGATCCAACCTATGGAGCCTCTCCTCTCCCTTACTAGGATGTGGAGGATAAAATGCCGGAAGAATAACCTGGCTTAAATGAAATTCCGACACCATCTTCGGAAGAAAGGACGGACGAACTCTAAGGACAACCCTGTCCTTCTGAAACACAGTGAAGGGTGGCTTAACTGAAAGTGCCTGCAACTCACTCACTCTGCGAGCGGTAGTGACAGCAACTAAAAACACAGTTTTAAGGGTTAACAGCCTCAAAGGACAAGAATGTAAAGGCTCAAACGGAGCACCCATAAGGAATTTCAGAACAAGGTTCAAATCCCAACCAGGCACCTGCAAAGGTGACGGCAGGAACACATTAGTGAGTCCTTTGAGAAACTGACAAATTAAAAGGAATTTTGAAATAGGAACACTCATCAGACGAGCGGTTAAATATAGACAGTGCCGCCAGGTAACCTTTAACAGTACCCACTTGCAGGACCCTGTGGGCCAACGAAAGCAAAAAAGACGGAACCACAGGAATGTCACATGAAAAACGATCTACATTCTTAACCCTGCACCAGTCGCAGCACTTTCTCCAATGGCAACGGTACAGGGACTTTGTTGCCGGCCGTCTGGCCGAAAGCATCACGTCTTCAGGGAGGTCCCAATCCTTATACCTCAACCTTTCAGAAGCCAAGCGTGAAGGTTGAGTGATCTGATCTCTGGATGGAGAACCTGACCCCCCTTCCGTGAGAGCAGATCGTCTCGGTAGGGAAGACGTGGAGGGCAGATGGACAAGTCGAGAAGTCCACGTCCTCTGGGCTCAAGCCGGAGCAATGAGGATCATCTGGGAACCGAACTTCCGTAACCTCCGCAGCACTTGCAGGACGACGGGGACTGGAGGAAACGCGTACAGCAGTCGGAAGGACCACTCCACCACGAACGAGTCTCCTAAGGCTCCTTTTGGAGGAAATTCCTGCAAGCAGAACCTTTCGCACTTCCGAGTGACACTGGAGGTGAAGCGATCCACTTGAGGGGTCCCCTAAAGGGCGAAGCTCTCCAGGAGAATCTCCTGAGCCAGCTCCCATTCGTGAGAGATTGCGCTCTGCCTGCTCAGAGCGTCGGCTGTCTCGTTTTCGTCTCTGGCCAGATGAACCGCCGAGATCGTAACTTCCTGCTGGATGGCCCAGAACCAGAGCTGCATCGCCTCCCTGCACAGAGGAAGTGACCCTGCACCCCCCCCCCACTTTTTGTTGAGGCAGTGCATGGCCACTGTGTTGTCTGTCAGAATCAGGACATTCTTCCCTCGCACAGTCGGAAGAAAAGCCTTCAGGGCAAGCCTGACGGCCCTCAGCTCCAACAGATTGATATGGAGTCTGGACTCCGACGGAGACCAACAACCGCTGACTGTCAACTCGTTGGCATGCGCTCCCCATCCCGTGAGGGATGCGTCCGTCACGATCGTTACCTCCGGCCATGGTAGCCAAAATGGAGCCCCCTTCATCAGATTGCCTTCGACGGGCCACCACAGAAGGTCCTGGGCGACAGAGGGCGGCACCTGAACGGGGTCCGACATCCTGCCGGAGGACTGAGACCACTGCATCTGGAGGGTCCATTGCAGAGATCTCATCCGCAACCTGGCCTCTGGCACCAGAAGAATGCAGAATTCCATGAAGCCGAGCAACCTCAAGAACTCGAACGCCGAGTGTTAGGGAGAATTCTCATTCGATGGCAAATTTCCCTTACCTATAGAGTCCCCCAGCAGCTTTGCTGGATTTGAAGGGTTTGTTTTTTTACCTGCTAAGAGTGAGGCTCTTTTTCCCCACTCGTAGGCATTTTTGCTATGTGTGTTCTAGGCTATTTTTGTGTTTAATGCCTATGGGATTTTCTCTCCCCCATAGGAACCATCTTTATTCACATGTGTTAAACAGCATCCTCAGTGCAGTGACACAGGGGTGTCGTAGCGACCCCCAAACATAGACTCCATACCCTGGGACTGACTACTGTCCCCCAGGGCATGTAAAGTCCCCATTGACTTTACTAGTCCAATCCTATGAAGTAAACCAGTACAACCCATCTTACTATGGAGGTACTGGAAGGGGTCAATAGTTTTTCCCCTATGTTCACTTTCGAGAGTGTACCCTACAGTACCCCTCTCAAATGTTTCTGGCTGGTAGCAGTGGTTACTACCATAAATATTCGACCGTGAATATTTCCCTATGGGATTTTCCCATTGTTCGAGGCTACCACTTTTTCTGACGGCCTCTAACATACCGCTGGTGCATTTTAATATTAACTTTGCTCCAGTGGGTTTTATTTGCCAGATCTTTAATATAACTTCTTTCTCATTTCTTTCTCTACAATCCTAACCCAGGTCGGGGGTCCTTTGTTGGTCCGTTTAGCGGGCTTCTGCCCAGAAGCCCTCCTTCCGGTGCCACTGAGTCTAGGTTGGGTCCATTGTGTGGGAGGGGGAGTAGGACCCCTGGACAGGGTTGCCTCAGCAACCCATGTCTCACTCTATCCTGATAGGCTGGAGGGTCTCCCGCCGAGATCACCTCTCCACTGTGTGAGTGACAGCTAGGCTGTATGAATGGGAATCTTTTTTATTTTTATTATTTATTATTTTATTGAAACCTCAGCCTGATAAGACCCAATGTAAACACTGGGACTTCAAGCTTTCATTACAACTTGCTACTCCATTAATTCAATAAACACAAAATATCCATGTACAACAGGGTATATATAAAAAGGCTACCTGGCCACAAGGGCACAGGTCTTTAAACGATCAAGACTTTTTCATCAAGCCTTAATGAGTCCATAAAATCTACTACAGCGCAGCTCAATTTGATACACTGGCCAGCACAAGCATAGGACCACCAATCTCGATTGATGGCAACAGCAGGGATAAATTCGCCCAAGTGCTGCATCCGTTTTGATACTATCCGCTTGCACTTGGTGAGGATATGTTCGGATGTTTCGATTTCACTGTTGCAGAAGCGACACAAATGATCATTTCCTTCGCTTATGTGTCGACGTCACAACATCTCCTTTGTTTTTAAAGCATTTAAATGAAATCTCAGAAATTGATTGCGATGATGTCGAGAAGGGCAGTTTATTAGATACTGGCTTGGCACATTTAGCTTGTGAGCTCCGATTCCTGAGTCTAGAGTGGTCGAAATTCTTTGACAGTGATCTTTGTTCCGAATCCAGCACCAAGATTAAAACTTCTTTTTTGCGACTTGTGGTCGCATGATAAGATCGTTCAAATTGAGGTCAGCGCTGGAAACAATTGCTATCATACTCTGCTTCCACTCTTCTAAGAGCTTCGATGTTCCCGATCCTGGACTCGAACAAAAGATTTGGAATGCTGGAGCCACGGGGGTCAAACTCATCTTGCGCAGTGCCATAAGCGAGTTCCACATTACACAGGTATGCAGTGAGTTCAGTGACAATTCATATCTGATGTGGGTCATCGATGCGTATGAGTGAAGCTTCAGGTCTCGAAGCCAATAAATTCCTTCAAGCTTCTGCCAAAACAAGATGTCAATATTCCACCCGGATTGTGACCCAAAGTTAATTGCTGGCACAACCTTTAGGGCGTAGAACGTCAGAACAGTGGCGAGAGTAAATTTGCCATAATTTTTATTCAACAGTTGAGCTTGGATGATAAATTGGATCATCCGATTTTCCATTTCTACTTTCAAGTGGTGTTCATGTAGAGACTTGTTAAACGTGATCCCCACATATCTGATTGAGTTGACTACTCCTAGATGTTTCCCGTCAAATTCTCCACGCGAAGGCTTTCTGTTTTCGGGATTCACGTTGACCAATGATGACAAACTGTGGCTTTTCAATGTTTAAAGCTAAATCATTAATGTTCAAATACTCTTGCAGATTTGCTAGCTGCCGTTGTAGACCTATCTTGGTTCGGTCCAGTAGGACCACATCATCGGCGTATACAATGCATCCGATTTCGTTATTTAATTTTGGAGGAAAACAGACGTTTTTTCGAAAATCTGGTAGATCAGAAATGAACAATTTAAAAACAATTTAAAAAGTTCAGCTGCCAACGGGCACCCTTGTTTCACTCCTTTATTCGTGGGCATTTGCCTTGATAGGACACCCTGGTTGTTCAATCTGATACGAACAACAGTTTGTGAGTGTAATGCTATTATAGGTTCAACAAGATTACGAGGACAGTTCCAGTTGTTCAATTTTTGCCACAATTTGCAACGGTTAATACTGTCGGAGGCTCCCCACAGGTCAATAAAAACTAAGTAAAGATGCGTCTTTGCTTTAAGGGTTTCAAGTTTTAGTATGTTTAATAGTAACAGGTTTACTTCCACTCCAACACCTCTGGTAAATCCAGTTTGCCGGATGTCGAAAATATGTTCAGACACAGACCATACTGCAAAAAGAAGGCGAACATTTTTCCTATGGTGTCCAACAGGGCAATCGGGTGATAGTTGGTCGGATCAGCCCAATTACCCTTTTTATATATTGGCACAATGTTTGCTTCGCGCCAGGATTCTGGGATCGACATTGAAAATGACAATCGCGAGAACACGATTCAATAAAGATTGCCCATTGCACCTCATTTTCCTTTAGCATCATATTTGTTATTAGATCCGGGCCGCTGCATGCAATCTTTTTAGAGCTCGGATTGCAGCTTCAATGTCTTCTTTGTTGATTTGTAGATCCCATGATGTCAGCTCGGATTTAGGGGCTGTAAATAGATCCGAAAACGGATTACTAAAGATGTTTGCAAAATGGTGTTCCCATTTTCCAGCATCAATTAAGTTGGACAACGTGGAAGAGTAGCGCATTTCCTGTGTTCAAAATTGCCCAGATTTCGCGGGAATTCTTTGTTACTAGTTCCTTCATTAAGACCTCTGCTTTGTCTTGCTCGATTATTGAGATTTTAGCCAATTTCGATATGCCTGACGACGCAGGCGGATTGCGCTTTGAACAATCAAGTTGCTACTGGCCGCGTTTCTTGACTTTTTCAAAGCACAAATGTCACGTCTCATAGCCTGTTTTGCTTGCATCAATTTAACTGTGACAAAGTCAGATAGTAAAGGAGCATAGTTCACCGACAATGCTGTGTCTCGAAGGAATTTTTGACTTATCTGGATCTTTGGGCCATTAATCCGGAGACGATTTCCGCCAGCGTTAACAGAAATTGGAGTTTTATATAATTTACATTCGATAGGCCATTCCACCATACAAGTTAGGCGAAGAAGGTTATGGTCACTGGATGGCATATCAGTTATTACCAGTGTCATCTCGACTTGGAATAAATTATGAGACCCAAAAATAATTGATTATTGAGTGAGCTTTATGGTTTGACCAGGTTGAATGAGGTGGTTGGTCACCTGGTAGTTTTCCATTCACCATGTTGCAATTGCGGTTACCAAGAGCAAGACTCCACTGGTGCCCCCGTATAGGTAACTCATCGTCTGATAGCAATTAGAACTTTTGGAAAACAGTCATATTTAAACCACAAGCAATTTAGATCCCCGGCACATATAATTGATAGGTTCTTATAGTTTAGAAGAGCCTTATCAATATATACTGTAATCGTATCTATGAAGGTCCTTGTACTTATTTTGTTTGAATTCCAATATCCATTTAGAATAAGCAGATGTTTCCTTGTGGAGCAACTTCTATCAGCAGTCTGTAGCAAGGCTCCTTGAACAAATGGGTTTGGATTAAAAGAATCCACAAGATTCCACCAAGGATTTATTTTAATCATCAATAAACCAGAAGACGGTCGCCCCATTGCATTTTTTATGGCTGGGTTTAATAAGGTTACATAGCCATCTCCAATTGGTGGCTCGCTTAACCAGGTCTCCTGGAGGCAGATGATAAATACTTTTTCCAGTTGGAAGTCACAGTTATTAAATAAATGGGTGAATCCTCTGGTATTCCAAGATATAAATTCGCACATGCATTCAGATACAGTTGCTGATGGTTAACGCCAATTAGCTGTATCTTGGTGGTTAGCACTCTTTGGCACATAACTGGAATTCTGTCTCGTGTTTTTCGGGATTGATATTGCTTTGCGTAAATCAGCACATCTTTGTTCTTGACTTCCTTGAAAACTACTCCTTGGGCTTAGTATAGTCATGTTAGACCCAGAACACATTGGTTCTACAGTTATGTCGAACCCGAAGACTAACAAGTCCGCTGATGCATTCAGAATGGTATTCCTTACTGAGGCTGAGGTAATGTGTAGTAAACCTTGATCCCAGCATTTCTCAGTGGCGTTCTCAACAATTTGAATGTCTTCAGACATGATTGTACAGAGCGAAGGAATACAAGTAAAGAGTCATCACCTTATTACGATTCAAGTTCAGGTCACGATCTTCGTGGTGTAAGTTTTGTAGTCTTAATTTACAGTTCAAGTTACCTGATAGAGAACTTGAGGATGATTGAACACGTGAAATATATCGAGACTGCTTCTGTGACTGAAATCTTGTGTGCTTAGGATTCAATTGTACCAGCATTTTTGAATGTTTGCTCAGACTCCTTCATCCTGAAGTCCAATTTCTTGTCCCACTGTACTTCTGATTTAGATTTTGGCAGGGGCCCGACACAGGAAGCTTTAGGATTCACATGAGATTGAGCAGATGGTTGATCAGAAGAAGCTTCTTCCGAGTATGTCGAGAGGTCGCAAAGATCGATCTCGGACCCTGACAACTTACTCACAATGCTTTCCTGGTCTGATTCGATGAGTTGACTTTTTTTTGCCGGAACCACAATGATTGGATGACTCGTATTCAAGTTTTCTTCAGAAGATGCAATTTTTTGATCATGAAGGTTTGGCAACTCCGGTCGGGAGAGTAAGCCTGATTTGGTTGAAGGCATAACGTTTCTGATGTACTTTCGTTGCTTCGTTGTCGGTTGACGTTTCTTATGATCTTGCGTTCGTGATGGAGGTGCATCATGCAACGCCTTTTTAGATGGTGTTTTTTGTGCCAGTTTAAGGGCACCATTATCGATTTTGCGGGACCTTCAAATATGCCAAAGGAAACCGGTGGTTTCGAAGAACTAATACTTGAAGCTTGGCATTTTGTTTGTTGATTCGACGTAGAAGCAAGGGTAGCATCTTGAAGATCCACGTCCAAGTTTATGGTTCCAACCTGGTCATCTGGACCAAGGACATCCTTGTCTGGGACTTTATTCACAGGGAAAGTTGAGGTTGGTTGTGTTTTTTTTGTTCGATCATCTGATTTCTTAAGGTCTGCCACAGATCTTGGAGATTTGGAGGAAGGCATTTTGTTGAGGTCGACTACAGACGTTGATGAGACCTTCGATGACTCTAGATTTAAGCCCATCATTAAAGTTGAATGGCGCATCCACTTTACTGCTTCGAGCAGTCAATCAGATAGAATATCGTTTTGGCAGTGATGGCGCGCGACGAGATTGCTCAGCTGCTCTTGCCATCGCATTGTAAATTCAGCCTCTTGGGATAACTGAGTTTGTAAGAAATTTGTCACAGACTCAAATTTGTCCATCTTTTCTTTTAAAGTGACTATTATGGAAGTCTGATCTTTGAAAGCTTTGTGCAGAGATTCATACATCTTTATGAACGGTAGCAGACGAAAGGCAAGGTTTTGATTTGGAGCCAGATTTTTGGGCCAAAAACTTGACCGAGTTGTTTACAGACTCGGAATGAAGATCACGGAGTATCGAAGTATTCACAGTTGGAGGAGTTGAGGTATCGCGCAATGACGTACAGACTTAGAGCGTGAGCTCGCGGTCCTCAAGAGTACTTAAAATGTCTGTTTTTGAGTTGCACACGTGAGTTAGTGTGGATTACATTCATACTCAGGACCACTAAGCCTCGAGTATTCTCTCCATCATTTAAAATCAAAGCAGTGCGAAAGCGTTTAGCTTTCAAATCACGCGAAATGTTACTTACTCAAACAGACGAGTTTTCCAGGCCAACATCATTGTGGCGATGATCAAGAGAGTCAGGTTCGAGTGAGAGGTTGGAGTGGATACATGGCTGGGAAAGTTTAGAGTTACACAACGACTCGAGAACCTCTACGGACTTCAGCTGTGCTAAATTTAAGGGGCCAATCAACTTCTTAGGTGACCTTTCTTTTGCGGAGCCTTCTGAGTTTAAGGAATTAAGTATTTCTTTTCCACCAAGTCGGTGTGCATTGTGACTCATTATGTCAGTTACTGGGGCACCGCCAATCACGGCTTCATAATTAGCACAGTTGACAGCAGGTATTTTTACTACGGGAGCGTTCAAGCTCTCATTTCCGTCGTCACCTTGAGAAGCTTCCATTAGCTCTGCATCGGTGCACTCGAAGGGCGAAATGAATTCATCTGCAGTTTCAGAGGTGATCAAGTTTGGCTCCGTTTGTCTGAGGTCGTTTAACGGATGTGTTCTTGACGGGCTTAAAGTTACACGAGATAAGCCAGTTAAAGTTAGTAAACGTCGCTGTAGCGGATTTTCAGAATTCAAATTAGCATCTTCAGGCAAAACAATCGCTCTTCAAGCTCTTCTGACACGATAGAAACCCCAGCTCGAGCGGATTGGTTTAAAACTCCATTTTGAGCAGGGAGGTGAGTCTGCACTTCTGAGCGAGTCTGGGCCTGATTGAGCAAAATATCGTCGCAACCAGGTGAAATATTTGCTTTTTTCTCCCCTTTCGCCCACTGAGTTGCATGATCCAGCCGTGGATAGGGATAAGGGTGAAGTTACAGAGCTTGTTCCCGCTAATGAAGGAAGCATAGAGTCAGACGTACGTTTTGAAGACACGATTGAATCTTTTAGCAGGCAAGCACTTTTAACAACGCTTACCTTGGAGCCTTCAGGAGCTGAGTCTGCCTTTAATGCGGTCCACGGGTTTTGCATCCGACGTTGGATGGTTTTTCGTCGTGCGAGCAGTCCCCCGTTTCCCCGATTGCGCGGTCCTATCAGACTGTGAAAATCCAGATCGCTGCCAGTCACGGACTGACGCAGACTGACTCTGTGCACGACTGCGCGTGTTGTTGAAGGATTTATAGACCCAGCCCACAGCAGTCCTTAAAGCAACAGTTCAAGGGCTAGGTTCAATGTATCCACACGGAGGGAAACACGTTGCTGCAGCTCCTCTTGAGGCAAAACAACAAGTGGACTGATGCAGACTGACTCTGCACACGACTCTTTTTGCATAAAAGCAGGGTCCTGAGGACTGAAAGAGCAAGATGTCGCCACTGGAACTAAGCCGCCGAAGAGGAGAGAAGCCAAAGACATCTGCAAAGACGGAACCACCGGTGAAGCCCTGCTGCAGCATCTCACCACTTTTCTCCACACGACTAGAGAAGATCTTCACCTGCAAGAGCCTTCTTCCCTTGAGCTGGTGGGGCCAACCAGTTTGCCAATCGCCTTCCCGGATCTGCCTTGGTCGAATCTCCCGTACACTGTACTCTGAGGCTGGATAGCCAGGCACCAGTCCACCCGGACCGCGATTTAAAGGAGCGTATCTTATTCGTCGGGCAGCACCGCGGTTGGTTTCATCCCTGGGTAGTGCAGTAACTCGAACCTTCCTCCACGACGAGAGCATCTCTTCCTCTGCTGTATCACCCGAGCTGCAGGAACTACCAGGAACAACCGCCACCGCAGAAGCCACTTCCTCATACTAAGGTACATTGTTCCGCCAGGTCACCCTTTCTTCGCTGTAGTGCTAAAGGTGTTTTAAATCCTTTCCCTACCTGTTGGGTTGGCCGCCCCTCTCTCAACATTGTCTTTTCAACCTTTGTTGAACGATAGTTGAAAAGGTGGTCGCAAAGACTTGACTGCAGCTACAAGAACATTTTGCTCCTGGGCCCTTGCCCTGTACCACTAACTCTGGCACAGACCTACTGACTCTGGTCACATTTGTTAGATCTGCCTTTTCGAGATTGATTCTCCATTCAAACTGTGTGGTGCACCCCTTTCTTATAACCACTCTTTCTTCCCACTGCATAATCATTGTGAAATGCCATTTTGCTCAGTTTTCATTCTAAGTATTGCTTATACTGATGCACTGTCTTGCTGAACTGGTTCACAACTGATGGGAAGCGTTGTTAGGGTGTATAAGAACATATTTCTGAATAACTTATGCTTTCTCTCCCTTGTGAGGCATTGTTAGAGGATCCCTTGTGTGTAGTTTTCACTGTGCCGTTTTGCTCAGTTTTCACTCTGGTTCACTTGGTCTACAATTCATATAGGGAATGTGTATATTTTTCATTGACTTAATTTAACTTACTTGATACGCGATATATGTGTTTTTATTAGAAGTGTATAAAATAAATATATATCTACTTTTTAACTACAAAGCTTTGGTCAGTGTTTCCTTGTTCCATAGTCTAATGGGCCTAATGTGTAAACCCTGACTACTGCTCATCTCCCTCTTGAGATAAGTCTGACTGCTTATCCACAGCTACCAACTAAATCTGTGGTACAGACTGATACCAAAGGGGATTTAGTGCTTTCACCTGTAGTCCTAATCTGGTGTAGTGCTCCCTAAGGGAATTGCACTGGATTCTGACTAACACCGGGAGACTGTGGGCGCGTTGAAACTTGTGCACCATCTGCTGAATGTGATGAGCCCTCACCTGGGGAGGAACACACTGCCCCAGGGATGTGTTGAGCACTGCTCTGATGTACTGGAGCCGCTGGGTTGGCGTCAAATGGGACTTCAAGTTGAGGGAGAAGCCCAGCCTGTGGAGGGAGTGGCAGGTGACGGACAGATGCTCCACGACTTGCTCTGGAGAGCGCGCCCTGATCAACCAATCGTCCAGGTAGGGGTAGACGTGAATACCCCTTTCCTGAGATACGCTGCCACCACCACCATGAGTTTAGTGAAGACTCTCGGGGCAGAGGTCAATCCGAACGGCAGGACCCGAAACTGAAAGTGCGAGTCTCCAACCGCGAACCTCAGGTACTTCTTGTGCTTGGGATGGATCGGCACATGAAAGTAAGAGTTCTTGAGGT
The DNA here is from genome assembly GCF_040938575.1 of Ambystoma mexicanum. Classification (NCBI taxonomy): domain Eukaryota; kingdom Metazoa; phylum Chordata; class Amphibia; order Caudata; family Ambystomatidae; genus Ambystoma; species Ambystoma mexicanum. Next base: position 859,980,016 of record NC_090930.1, on the reverse strand, counting down.
CGAGATACACCAACCAGTCCTGCAGTTGAAGGGTCTGGAGGACTTGAGAAAGAGTAACCATCTTGAACTTGTCCTTCCTGAGGAGCTTGTTCAAACCGCGCAAGTCCATGATGGGTCTCAATCCCCAGTCTCTTTGAAATCAAAAAATAAGGGGCTTACCATCCCTTGTTCCTCTCTGCTACAGGTACCAGTTCTATGGCGCCTTTCTCCAATGGGACTGAATTTCCTGCGCAAGAAGCGGATCCGGACACTTCAACAAGAGATTCCCTGGTGGATTGTCACGAGGCCTCTGCCGGAAAGGAAGACCGCAGCCGTGGGCTATGATCTCCAGAACCCACACATCTGAAGTAACGGCACAACATTCCACAAGATGCTGCACCAGCCTTCCCACAACCGGCGAACCATGGGACATGGCCTCATGACTGAGTTGAAGCAGCTACGGCAGTGCCTGAGGGCAAAGAGGCAACTGCCCGAGCGGCCTTGGCACCTCGAGTACCCTGTTTTCCACCTCTGGCACTCCTACAGTGGCCCCTTTGACTTACGGCTCCTCTCGATTTACTAAAGGATGAGTAATATCGAAAGTAACCTCACCTCCCTAGGACGAAAAGGCAGAGGTTGGTGAACTGCAGCGCTCAATGACTTCGCTGCAGCTTTTGAGGTCTGCAATCTCTCGAGGCTCTCGTCAGCCTTGCTGCCAAAAAAGTTCACCATCAAAGGGCATGTTGAGGAGCCGGGCTTGCACATCAGGAGCAAACCCCGACTTTCGCAACCACGCAAACCTGCGTATTACGGTGCTCGCCGCCATGGACCGGCTGACAAAATCTGCCATGTCCAGACCCGACTGACTGTACAATAGCAAGAAAAACATCCCGTTCCTCCCCTTCGTGAATATGTTCAGCCGCCAATGAAACAGTTCCACAGAGTGTGCGTGAAACGTGACAAGGCACACACGGAGTTGGCTGCCTGTAAAGCCATACCCCCTGAAGAAAACACTTTCTTCGCCCAGCCATCAAACGCTTGTCTCTATTAGGAGGGATGGTAGGGTACGCCGCCTGCTTTGCTGGGGCCGTAGCCGCCTGCATCACCAAACTCTCCGGAGTGGGGTGCGTGGTCAAGTAACGGGTTGCTACTGGCTGGGCGGTATTTTCACGGCAAAGATTTGCTCACTGCCGGGAGACTCTCCGGGGCAGTCCAAGCCGCCGCCACCCTTCTTTGCAAAGCCATATGGAAAGGCAGTACCGGGTCAGTTGGAGGACCTTGGTCGAGGATGTCTGTCAGGTCATCCTGCAGAAAATCCACAGGTGGCGCAGACCAACCCAGGTATTCCGTGACCCTCGACATAAGGCGCTGGTACGAGGACTCGGCATGGGTGCCAGGCTCAGGCCTACAGAACTCCACCTCCGAAGAGGTGTCCAGACCACTGCGTCATGCAGCGACTGACGCAGGTCTTCAATCTGGCTATGACCAGACGAAATCTCATCAGGCACCTCCTCAGGCACCAAACCTTCCTCAGACCCCTCATCCCCCTCAGAAATATAATCCAGAGGTTGGAAGGAGTGCACAGAAAAACAGACAAGGACATTTTTTGCCTTCGCAAGAGCCTTTCTGTGGGGTTCCACCGTGCCACGGGGTACCTCTAACAAAGCAGCCTCGAAAGGCGTCGACAGAATCGGCGTCGAGCGTGGCGCCGACAACTTAGACGTCGTCGACACAGTCCTCGAGGGCGGAGCCCACGAGCGTGTCCTTCGACAGCCTGGGCGCCGATGGCGTCAACGGCTTCCTCGGAGGCGGAGCCTCGAGAGAGTCCCTCGAATACCTCGGCACCGTAGGTGTCGATGTCTTCCTCAAAGATTTCACAGGCTCCGACGGTCTCGAGGGCGTCGAGGACCAGGACCTGGAACGGGCATGCCTACACCGACCAGCCTTGTCCGACCGGGACCTCGAAGGTGCCCGGTGGTCGCGACGACCGCTCGAGCCCCAAGGAGTAACAGAGGCGTCTCTAGCATGCTCACGGCCGGCGTCATTCAACGGCGCGGACGGAACGGAGCCCTGCGACTGAAAAATCGCCATCATCTCCTGCCGGAACGAATCCCATTCCGCAGGAGTGGAATGCTTGTTGGGACAAGCAACCCGCCGACGGGTGGAGTCCTCGGATGAGGACGGGGAAGGCGACATGTGACAGCGCTTCCGTGAGTGCCTCGAAGAGGCAGAGGAATGGCGAGACCGACTCCTGCACCGAGGCAGACTCCTGGACCGAGACCCCCCCAGACTCACGACGACGATGCGGAGAGTCGCCCCTAGAATCGTCCGTCGAAAGCCCAGTGGATCGTGACTTCCGGGGCTTGGCCACCTTACCCACCGACAGCTTCTTCTTACGCTCCCACAAGGCCTTCGATGTAAGCGTCTGGCAGTTGACAGTCATCCATATCGTGGTCCTCCCCGAGGCACCAGAGGCAAGCATCGTGCGTGTCCATCAACGACATCCTGGACCCGCCAACCCAACACTTCTTACAACCCGAACGCGGGGTGGAAGAAGCCGAAGACATAATTGTTAATACACAAACCAACAGGTTCAAAGCACTGAAAGAACATGATTCCGTAGAACCGAGGTGCGCCGAGATCTCCGAAGCGAATACGTTCCCAGAAAAAACAGAACTGAGGCTACGGACGTCGTGCGTCCTACTTAGAACATACGGTGACGTCGGCTCGACCGAGGCTCTCAAGGACAGCGTGTCGATGTCATCGACGTAGGATGCAGAAAATTTTCCGAAGCAGCACAGCTGTGGTGATTACTGTCATAGATATGGAATATGTCGGAGGACCCAATCCCCTCGAAAACTGGTTTGTTTTCCACAGTGGTTTTGTTCTTTGGAGGTAGAACATGACTGCCCTGTGCACATCTAGTGTGTGTGTGTGTGTGTGTGTAGGCTCTTTTCGGCCATGCTAGTAGGATTCTGGAAGAAAGTGTGGAGTTCGATCGATTGGTTCACATGGAACTTTGAGATGAATTTAGGTGCAGATCTCGGATGAGTATGCAGAACCACCTTATCCCTGTGGTCTGTAACAAAAGGGCCTCAACAGAAAGGGTCTGTAGTTCGCAAACCCTTCTAATAGAAGTGATAGCCAATGTTAGGCAGAATCTCATGCAGTGCCCTTAGGGACCACTGCACACAGTTAAGACTGCAAGTGGTAATACAATTTCACCTTTGGTACAAACCTGTACTACACAGAAAGAGTGGTAGCAATGGCTGAGCAACCAGACTTATCTCAAGAGCAAATGAGCAGTAGTACAGATTATACAAAGGACTACAATTACTGTGACTCAAGCAAACACTGACTCAAGGTTTCAGGTAGAAAAATATAAGTACATTTATTTTTAAACCATTTGTTATAAACACAACACTTCTATTAAACTTAAACACACCATATGTTAAATACACTACAACTAACCAATTCACTTTGTACAGTATGTTTCAAGGTAAGTACCCTGTGTTTGAATGAACCGGTGTTATGATCAAAACACGTTACCGTAGATACGATTGCCATCATTTTTTGACAGTTCAGTCTACTTAATAAACGTGTATCCTTGGCATAAAATGCTACCGGGGCAAAAACCCACTTAGCACCTGAGATACCCAGAGGGAGTTGGAGGCAAAAATCACAGGCATTTTTTTGGTTAGGCAGACAGAATCAAGAAACTCAGATACAAGAGTTCAAAAGTCAAAGGGCCGGAGCCAGGGTCAAGTGACACCGGGGGCCTGTTGCCGAAGATCACATTCAGATAGTTCACGATTCAATGTAGCCAAGAGTACTTCGATATATTCAATGTTCGGAAGCAAAAGTTATAAGGAGGGAAGGCAAAGGCAAGCCTTGGAAATGAAGAAAAGGGGTTCACCCAATTTCCTCAAGCAGAACACAGTACCTTATTCCAATGGTGCAGCTGGTGCCCTGGCAGTTGTCCCTGTTGGGTTTCCCGCAGACCCACGATTCTTGGAGCTTCTTTGTGAAAGAGGACGTCTGAAGGGGGTCTACACCACACAGGGAAGAAGTCGGCAGCAGCGACAACGAATAAAAGGTGCGCTCCATAAAAACAGGAGAGGCTCTTCAAATGGCTATCCGGACCACTACAGCTGTGTGCAGCGATTTCGACCAAAGGAGAGGATCCTATGTGGAAGATGAACTGGCTATCCCCACCAGGCTCAAGGGAAGAAGACTCCGGACTGGAAGGGTAGATAGCTCAGGACTGCAGCAGGGCTTGAACGGGACGGCATAGTTGCAGCAGCCGTTGTTCTCTCTGCTTCTCTTCGGTTCCTTGTAGTTCCAGTGGCGACTCTCTAACTTCTAGCCCAAGAGACCTGCATTTTATGCTCAAAACCCACATTCACACAGCCTGGTTGTCAATCCCCCATCAGGGGACTGTAGTCAGCCTCAGAAATGGAGTCATGGGAAGTCTCAAAGACAACCCTGTGCCACGGCACTGAAGGTGCTGTGTGACACAAAAAGAAGGGGGCTACTGAAGTGGTGTACTTCAGAGTCCAAAATCATAAAAACAGAGAAATACACATGGCAAAACATAGGTAAGATTGGGGAAGAAGCTCACACTCTTACCAAGTGGAACAAAAAACTCCAGAAGTCCAGCAAAGCTGCTGGGGGACTCACTAGGTGAGGGAAATTAGTCATAAATGAGAATTCTCCCTAACAGGTCTTAATTAAGATAAGCGTACCCCCGTGAAGAAATTTAACCGTAGTCAAACACACTTAGAACATGAATTCACACAAGAAAATTGGGGATAAAAATCATAGGCAATACTTTTGTCAAGGCAGATAGAATCAGAGGGCACTTTCTAACAAGTGAATAAAAGTAAATAGGCCTGTGCCAGTGTCAAGTGGAACAGGGTTCCTGTTGCCGAGGATCACACTGTTAGAGCAGTTCACGATTCGAGATTGCCAGGAGTACTTAGATATTGTCACAAAAGGGAGGCAAATATTATAAGAGGGAAGGAAGAAAAGGACAAGTCTGGTGAGGAAGAAGGGTTCACCCCAATTCCTCGAAGTCGGACACAGTACCTTAATTCTTTGAACAAAGTTGGTGCCATGGCAGTTGTGCCTGGATGTTCCTGCAGACTCACGGCTCTTGGAGCTTCAGTCGTGGAGAGGACGACGTCTGGAGCGATCTGCACTACCCAGGGATGAGGCCAGCAGCAGCGAAAACAGGGAATAAAAGGGGCGTTCCTTTAAAAACAGGAGAGGCTCTTCAGATATCTATCTGGACCACTACAACAGTGTGCAGCGATTTCGACCACGAAAAGGATCCTCTGGCTGTGGAAGGTGAGCTGGTTGATCCACCAGGCTCAAGGGAAGAAGACTCCAGACTGGATCTTCTCTTGTCGTTGAAGGGTAGATATCGATAGTTCAGGACTGCAGCAGGGCTTCACCGGGGCTCGGTAGTTGCAGCAGCCGTCTTCTTCTCCGCTTCTCTTCGGTTCTTTGCAGTTCCAGTGGCGACTCACTTCCAGCCAAGAGTCCTGCCTTTTATGCGAAAATCCCCCATTCACACAGCCTGGCTGTCATTCACACAGCCTGGCTGTCAATCACTCAGCACGGGGGTTGTCCGGCCAGGACAACCACCTCAGACAATCAATACAAAGTGCGACTTGAGTCTCCAAGGAGACCCTGTGCAGGGGGCGACTACACCCCTCCCTCACATTCAGCCCACCGAGACACCCAGGCGCCAAAGGAGGGCTTCTTCGTAGAAGCCTGCCAAAAGACTTAAAGAAGGCAAACCTGGTTTGCCGTGCAAAGTAAAACACAAGGACTAACAAAATGAAATGGCGACTAAACCCGACCGGAGCCAAAATATAAAGTATTTGGTAAAGCGGGTTTAAGTTTGAGGTTAATATGATAGCCTAACAGTACCATGTTTATATAGTACAATTGCGGTAGAAATGTTAGGGTAGATAGCACTGCCACCAGCCAAGCCTTAATGTTGAGAGCAAAACAAAGCTCAGAGAGGCAAAGACAAAAAGGGGTAGGAATTAGCCCTTTCTAATACTCCATGTAAGATGGGGCGTACTGGGTCTGTAGTTTAAAGCGAATATATAAAGTTAATGGCAACTTCACCTGTTTCTGGGGGACAGTAGTCGGCCCCAGAAAAATGGAGTCAGGGGGGGGAAGTCTCAAAAGACAACCGTGTCAATGCACTGAAGGTGCTGTGTAACACAAAAAGTGGGGCTCGTGGAGTGGTGTGGCTCCAGAGCCCAAGATCACACAAAAAGTAGAAATACATATGGCAAAACACATGTAAGAGTGGAAAAAAAGGCTCCCTCTTACCTGGTGGAAAAAATAAGGAACAAGTTACTTACCTGTAACTGATGTTCTCCAGCATGGGTCTGGCATGGATTCACATGCTCATGAATATTCCCAGTCAGGCTGGGAATCCTCGGTAAAGAAAAAAATCAGTTTCAGTTTCGTTTCTGAACTGTCGTTCTAATAACCAATCACTGGTCTCTGGGTCATACTGCCCCCAGCCAATGACTGCCCTCTACCTAAGCCCCTCCTCTGGCAGCCATCTTCAGATTTGGTAGCACTTAAAGTGGCAATATGACCAAGTGAAGAGCCGCAGAGGGGTGGGAGGGTTCGCATATGAATCCATGCTAGACCCATGCTGGAGAACAACAATCACAGGTAAATAAGGTGTTACTTCTCCAGCATGGGGTCTGGCATGGATTCACATGCTCATGAATACAATACATAGCAGTACACACATGCACAACCACGGGAGGTGGGAAGGCTCAACATTAAGCATCTCTTACCTCCTCACCAGGCCCACCAGCAGGTTGCGCAGCACTGCCTGGCCGACTCTGGACTCCCTGGAATCCCGGTCGACGCAGTAGAATCTCGTGAAGATTTGCGTCGACCTCCACGTAGCAGCCTTGGGAGATGTCCAGCAGGGGCACACCAGATAGGAACGCCATGGTAGCAGCAATCGCTCTGGTCGAACGGGCTCTCGGACGGCCAGGCAACGGTCGGTTTGCCAATCGGTGACAGTGCATGATGCAGCCGGAGAGCCATCTGGAAATGGAAGCCTTCGAGAAGGCCTTCTCTTGGTTCACAGTTCCAAAGTTCACAAACAGCTGTGATGTCATCCGAAAACTCCTCGTGCAGTGCATGTAGAACTTCAGCGCTCTAGCTACATCCAGCGAGTGCAAAGTCCTCTCAGCTGGCAACAAAGGTGACAAGAAGAAAATGGGTAACACCAAGGGCTCGTTGAGATGGAAGTCAGACGGCACCTTGGGCATGAAGGAGGGGTGAGTCCTCAGCACCACCCTCATATCGTGAAAAGTCAAGTATGAAGGTTTAGAGGAGAGGGCCTAGATCTCTCCTACTCGTCGTGTGGAGGTGATGGCCACAAGAAACGCTGTCTTCCACAACAGGAACTTCAAAAGGTGCCGAATGCAGCAGCTCGAATGGCGGACCCATGAGCCTGGACAGCACCACATTGAGCTCCCACGCCGGGACTGGAGCCTTCACCGGCGGGAATGTCCGGAACAGTCCTTTCATAAACACCTTCACCAGGCGATGGGACCAGAGAGATGATCGCCCCGGGGTCCTGGAGTAGCGGGAAATCGCCGCTAGATGGATCTTGGAGGCGTGAGACAGCCCCGCCTTGGCCAGCAACAGTAGGTACGCCAGCATCGGAGGGGCCGTAATCCACAGAGGGTTAATCTTCTGTGCACAGCACCAGACAGAGAATCTCCTCAATTTGTGTCCATAACAAGAGAGTCGAGGGCGCCCTGGCCTTTGCAAGCACGTCCTCGCAGTCCGCCAGGATATCATACCCTCCAAACACTAGCACGGCAGGAGCCAGGCCTGCAAGTTCAGCGACGCCGGATCGTGGTGGAGGATGGCTCCTCCTTCTCTGACGAGGAGATCCACGTCCGTCAGCAGTTTGACTGGGTGCAGGGGGGAGGGGGTGGGACTCTGACATGTCCAGAAGGTCCGGGAACCAGATCTGTCTCGGCCACGCCGGTGCGACAAGGATCATCCTGCACCAGGACAGTTTGAGTTGGTTGATGAGTCGCAGCAGCAACGGAGGGAATGCATACCAGAACAGGCCTGTCCCAGGGGAACGAGAAGGCATCGCCCATGCTGGGGAAACCTGCTGGCGAACCTCTGGCACTTGGTGATCGCTGCTGTCGCGAAGATGTCGATCTGGGGATTGCCCCATCGTCGGAAGAGGATGTCCACTTGATCCCGCTGCAGTTCCCACTCGCGACACGAGCGCAACTCCCTGCGGAGTGAGTCGGCGATGGTGTTCTTTATTCCTGCCAGGTGGAAGGGTACCAGAAACATCCCCTGGGCTACGGCCCAATGCCACAGATCCTGCGCCTCCTTGGATAGGGCTGGGGATCTGGTGCCTCCCTGCTTCCGGATGTAAATCGTCGTGGTGTTGTCGGTGAAGATCCTCACCACCTTGCCCTTAAGGGACGGAAGGAACGACCTGAGGGCCCAGAACACGGCTCGGAGCTCCAGGACGTTGATATGAAGTGACCTCCAGTAGTAGTTGTGGGACGTGGTTTTCCTTTCTGGCCACCGGTGGAATACGGGGACACTTTCTTAGAAATTCCAGTGTGTACCCGTGGGCCAGAGCATCCAGCACCCAACGGGCGGTGGAGATGGGACTCCCACACGCTGACTAAGTTTGCCAGCCGGCCTCCCACCGGGGTGCTGAGGTGGGGACCAGACACTATGGCTCGTTCAATCCTGCTCGGCAGAGGTCTTGCTGCCCTGGCCTCCTTGGCGACCAGATCCTCCTTGCTTGCCGCGTCCCCTGTAGGCCTCCTGAGACGAGGAGCGAGCCGCCTGGCAGTATGTCAAGGTGCTGCTGCCAAATCCCTTGGAGGCACCCTGCTTGCCTCCGGAACCCCGAAAGGGCGGCCGTCGTTGCTGAAGAACGCCTAAGGCACGAGCCGTCTCCGTGACGGCCTTGATGGCTTGCAGCGACCCGTCCACTGCCTTGCCAAATAGGTTGTTCCTGTCGTAGGGCATGTCCAGGACCCTGGTCTGCACGTCTTGACTGAAATCGGTTGCCTTGAGCCAACCGCGCCGGCGAAGGCAAACGGTTGCCCATCTGGCGGAAGCGGGTGTCTGCAATGTCCGTGGCCACCGTTATGGCGTGGTCCGACGCCACCTCTCCCTCCTGTAGGATCTCTAGGGCCTCAGCCCTCTTGTCGTCCGGGAGGAAATCCAGTAGAGGAGCGATCTTAAAGCATAGCTCCCTGTCGTAGCGGGCCACGATCGCTAGGGCGTTCTCCGCTTTGATGGTAGTCGCCGATGACGGCGAGATGACCAGTCCCATGGCGTCCAATTTCTTCCCTTTGCCTTCCGGCGAAGATGTGGAAGTTGACGCCGTCGCCCCCGCAACTTTCTTCTTGGCTGCCGTGGAGACCACCGAGTCTGGGGTAGGTTGCGCCCTAAGACACATTGGGGTGAAATCCGGAACCCGGTACTTCTTCTCGTACCGGTCTCTCTTGGCAGTGGCCGTGGATGGGTTCTTCAGGAGCAACAGCCCCTCGTCCCAGATGTCGTTGAGTAGCGGAACCGAGAGGACCGTCTTACTTTTGGCCTCCCGTCGTTGATGTAGGAAACCTTCCTTCTTCTCCTTCACTGGCCAGAGCTGGAAGAGCTCGGATGCCCTGGCGATCATGGCGTGGAAGGAGCCAATTTCGTCGGGCGGTAGAGGCCCGAGCACATGGTGATGGAAGGTCCATCCCGTCGTCACCACCGTTGTCGTCGTCATTCGTCCCTGTCGTGGCTGTGTCTGTTCCCGGATCATCCCTCGGCTCAGGAGACGGGGAAGAAGGCTGTGTGGGCCGAGAAGGCTGGAAAGGAGGGGGTGGATGAATTCTCCTTCGCTTGCTTGGAGGGCTTTCCGACTGTCCAGGCTCCGCTGGGTCATCCGTTTGTGGTAAGGGCGACCTTGTCCTTCTCGCCGTACACAAGGCCTGGATCAAGATCGCCCCCGAGTTGTCTTGTGGTCCAGGGACCGGCTGCGATGGGCGCGACGGTTGGGGAGTGGAATCCTCCGCCTCCACGTGTTCCTCGTTGCCACTGCCGTCGCTTTCCTGGTCCGCCTCTTCGGGATCCTTCCCGTGGGACGGGGCCTCCTCGAACTTCCTGCTCAGGACCTTTACAACTCCAGCCAGTTGTTCTTCAGAGGCTGTATCCGTGTCCGTGATGGCCACCGCCCCCACCCCTCCTCTTTTCCCACCAGGGTTTTCACGGGGGTCTTATCGATGGGCTGGAAATAAGATTTCCCTCCGCGGTGGCAAGGAAACTCTAGGCCCCGAGGTCGCCTCCACAGGCTTCGCCTGGGCCGCCACGACTCCCTCGATAGAGGCCTTAGCCGGGTGAATCAAGGCTTTCACGACCTTGGAGGCACTGGAGGCCTTCACCTTGAGGGGAGGGTCACCGCCTCACCCCCCCACCCCCTCAGCTGTCGTTGGGATCGACCGGGACTTCTCCCGAAGCTTACCCGGGTTCTCTGCTTTCCTCTTACCCGAGCCAGAGTGTTGGCTTGTGGTTGATGGCATCCGTGAAATTGGGCCCTGCCTGGCAGCCGAGGAGGCCGACCGTTCGGCGTTCACGGTGCCCGCGGACTTGCGGTGCTTAGCCTTTTGTTGCGCCCCCGACGCCGGGGCACCCTTAAACGACTTATAAGACGGCTCAGACATCTTTTTCTCACCCGCTGCTGGGCTCTTCCCCTCCAGTCAGTTGGTGAGGCGGGCACGACGATCCCTCATCGTCCGCTCAGACATGTTCTTGCAAAACGCACAGCCCTTCTCAATGTGCGTTTTGTGTTCATGAAAGCAGCAGAGACATCGAGAATGTTCATCTTCCATTCTCCAGTCTACATCCAGGGCAGTTCCTGAAGAGCTTGAGTCTGGGCGTTTTTACTTTTTCCTGGGCATGTCCACACGGGGTAGGCCTCAGAGATCTTCCGGAAGCCTCCAAGAAGTGAAACTCGACGAAAATTCTGCCCTTGAGGGGCGTTGAAGAATCCAAAACGGGTCCCCGTTGATCGGAAGTAGAAACGGTGGAGCTTGAGGCTCGATTGACCGAAAAATGAGATGAAATCTCTTTAAAAATTTGCAAAACGCACCAAAAGCTCGAGAGCTACAGCACGAGGACTCCCAACACTTGAACGTGCGGTAAAAATCTGAAGATGGCTGCCAGACGAGGGGCTTAGGTAGAGGGCAGTATGACCCAGAGACCAATGATTGGTTATTAGGAGAAAGACAGTTCAGAAACAAAACTTAAACTGATTTTTTCTTTACCAAGGATTCCCAGCCTGACTGGGAATATTCATGAGCATGTGAATCCATGCCAGACCCCATTCTGGAGAAATACATTTTTCTTGAGTGATCTACTGTTCCCAAGAATAGTAAGTTGACTTTTGACTTACTTAACTTTTCTTTTGTGGGTCCAACACTCACCACCCTATGTGCATATTAACTCCTTATCCCACTTATCTAACATTGTTACACCAACTTTAATAGCTGGTGGCAGTGGTTTCTTTTTTTTTACTACCTTTGTGCCATGTATCTGCAAGCTGATTTCTCAGCTGCAGTACAGCACCGAAAGGTGACCACCCCAAGCACCCATCATCTTTTTTTGCTATTTTGTTATCCGTTAGTTCTTTCTGGGTTTTTACTGTTTGAATTGGGTTCAAGTCCTTTGTGCATTTTGCCTTTGGCGGGCTTCATCCTTGAAGCCCGCCCAGGCTCCAGTGCGTCTGGAAAGGCAGGAATTGATGGGAGGGTACTGAAACTTCTCTGTCCTTTGTGTGCCTGAGTGAAACCAGTTCTGATTGGCCGGCTGGCTGTCCACCAGGACAGCCGCCCTGCTGGGTGATTAGCAGCCCTAGGGCTGTGAATGAAGGAACAAGTTACTCACATGTAACTATTGTTCTCCAGCATGGGTCTGGGATGGATTCACATGCTCATGAAAATTCCCCGTCAGTCCAGGAATCTTCGGTAAAAGAAAAACAGTTTCACTTACAAACTTTATTTCTCCTCTAAACCAATCCCTGTCCTCTGGGTCAAAATGCCCCCAGCCAATGACGGTCCTCTCCCTAAGTCCCTCCTCTGGCAGCCATCTTCAGATTTGGTAAGTACATATATTGGCAGTATGACCAAGAGCCACAGGTGTAGGAGGGAGGGTTTGCATGTGAATCCATGCAGACCCATCTTGGAAAACAATAGTAACAGTTAACTCACGTGTTCCTTCTCCAGCATGGGGACTGGCATGGATTCACATGCTCATGAATAACGAATACATAGCATTACAACAGTACCCAACCACAGGAGGTGGCAAGGCTCAACAGAAACAATTACTCTTACCCCTGGAACAGACTCAACTCAAGCAAACAGGTTGCGCAGCACCACTTGGCCGACTCTGGACTCCTCCCTGGAATCCCTGTCGATATAGTAGAACTTTGTGAAAGTGTGAACGGACCTCGATGTAGCAGCCCTGCAGATGTCCAGCAGGGCCACACCAGACAGGAATGCTGTAGTCGCAACAATCGCTCCGGTGGAGTGGGCTCTCGGACAGCCTGGCAGCGGTCAGTTTAACACCGATGACAGTGCGTGATACAGCAGGAGACCCACCTGGAGATGGAAACCTTGAACAAGGCCTTTCCATGGTTCACAGGACCAAAGTTCACAAACAGAGAAGTCTTCTGAAAACTTTGTGTGCATCATGCAGAACTTCAGGGCACGAGCAACGTCCAGCAAGTGCAAGGCCCTTTCAGCCAGTGACTAAGGCTTTCAGAAAAACCTAGGTAACGCCAACGGCTCGTTGAGGTAGAATTCCGACAGAATTTTCAGCATGAAGGAGGGGTGCATCCAGCAGCACCCCCCTCTACTCATGGAAAGTCAGATAGGGCTGTTTGCAGCATAGGGCCTGGATCTCACCCACCCTCCTGGCAGGGGTGATGGCCACAAAGAAAGCAATTTTCCACGGGAGGAACTTGAGAGGCCTGATGCATAGGCTCAACGGGGGGCACCACGAGCCTTGTCAGCACCATGTTGAGTTCCCACGCCAGGGCAGGAGCTTTCTCCAGTGGGAAAGATCGAAACAAGTCCTTTGAGGAACTCCTTGAAGAGACGCTGAGAAAGAAAAGAGAAGATTGTGCTGGTGTAGTGGGAGATGGCCACCAGATGCACTTTGATAGAGACATGCACCAGTCCGGCCTTGGCCAAGGATAACCAGTTCGGAAGAATCTGCATGGTTGTGACCCGCAGATGGGTGATCTTCTGCGCCCGGTACGACGTAGCGAAACGCTTCCACTTGTGGCCGTAGCACTTCAAAGTCGACTATGCTCTGGCCTTGGCAAAGATCTCCCTGCAGTCCGCTGGCAACTCGTATCCTTCAAACTCTAGGGCTGCAGTAGCCAAGCCCTTGGGTTCAGCAATCCTGGGTAGTAATGCAGGATTGCGCCTCCTCCTCTGGTCCGGGATTACTGGCAGTTTGACCGGAGGCAACGCTGACAGGCTGAGAAGGTAAGAGTACCAAATCTGCCTCGGCCACACCGGGGCAATGAATATCATGAATATAATCCTGCATCAGCACTGAGTGTACGGATGACTCGTAACAGGAGAGGAAACGACGGGACCATGAACAGAAACAGGCCTTCCCACGAGAAGGAGAACGTGTTCCTCATGCTCCCCGTTAGGTGGAATCTGCTGGCAAACCTCTGGCATTTGGAGTTCGCAAACAGATCGATCTGAGGCTTGCGCCACTTGCTGAAGATGCAGTCTACCTGGTCCTGCCGAAGTTCCTACTCGTGGCAGGAGCGCAACTCCCTGCTGAGGGAGTCAGCGATGGTTTGACTCCTGCCAGGAGAAAGGGGACAAACAACATCTCTTGTCCAACGGTCCAGTGTCACAAGTCCTGCACCTCTCTGGAGAGCGCTGGGCAACGAGTGCCCCCCCCCCCCCGCTTCCTGATGTAGAACATCGTGGTGGTGTTGTCCGTGACGATCCTCACCACTTTGCCCTTCAGAGACAGAAGGAATGACTTGAGGGCCTAGAACACTGCCTGTAGCTCCAGGATATGGACGTGGAGATCCTTCTCTTGCGGAAGCCACAGGCCTCTGGTGTGCAGACGTCCTGTGTGGGTTCCCCAGTCCTCCAGGGAAGCGTCCATGGCGACCGGCTCCTGGTATGGAGGGTTTTGAAACTTCGGTCAACTTTGGAGTGAACATCCCACCATCTTATCTCCCGGTGGAACTCGTCGAGCTGGACCTTGTCCGCAAAGCTTCAGACACCTGTACCCAGCGAGCGTCCAGGAACTCCTGAAGAGGTTGCATCCATAACCTGCTGAGCCGTATAAGGTAGATGCAAGACGACATCATGGAGCAGTGACTTGATGGTCTGCACCGGGACAGTCTTCAGTGACAACAGCCGTTGCACTTTCACCAGCATGGCCGCTACTCTCTCCTCCGAGGGCGAAGCTAGGCAGGAGGCCGTATTGAGTCTGGCTCCTGTGAACAGCACGTTCCACGAAGGTGTCAAGCTGAACTTCGGATAACTGATGAAGAATCCCAGATCTGTCAGTAGCTGGATGGTCATCTGTGTGTGTCCAACGGCTAACTCTTGTGAACTGGCCTGGATGAGAATGGTCGAGGTACAGGTACACGTGTATCGTCGTAGACACAGATGGGCCGCCACTGGTGCCAGGCACTTCGTGAGCACCCTGGGAGCCGACTTCAGGCTGAAGGGGAAGGCCTTGAACTGTTAGTGCTGTCCCAGCACGACTAAGCATAGGAACTTTCGGATTTTCTTGTGAATAGGCACATGGAAGAAGGCGTCCCCCAGGTCCAGCGACTTAAAGAAGTCTCCTTCCTCCAGTTGGCCAAGTATGTGCTGCAATGTGACCATCCTGAATATTTGAGAATTGAGGTACTTGTTGTAACGCTGCAGGTCTGGAATGCACCTCCAGCCTCTAGTTTCCTTTTTGACTAAGTATCTGGAATAGGAGTCGTCGTGGAACCAGATCCATCGCCCCTTTTTGTAGCATGGCCGTACCTCCTCCAAGAACTGAGGGATGTGCTGATCCTGCCGGACCACCGGAGGTAACCACCGAAACTTGTGCTGAAACTCCAGGGTGTGCTCATGGGCGAGAGCGTCCAGCATCCATCTGTCAGTGGTGATCTTCACCCACTTGCTGATTAATCCAGTTAGCTGGCCTCTCACCGGGGTGCGCAGGTGGGAGCCCGACATTGTGGCTGGTTCAGGACTGCCTCGGCACTGGAACACTGCCTTGAGGGTGACAGCAGGACTGACCACCTCCATCGGAGACCTGGGAACAGCCTCTGTAGGCCTCCTGGGTCGAGGACCTTGAAGGTAGGCCGTATGTGGAGAAAACTTCTCACTGATCTGCTCTACTTTTGTCTGGAGGAGCGAAATGGAGAGCAGTGTTGCTGAAGGGTGACCAGGGAACGGGTTGTCTCCATCTTCCTTGATGGCCTGCAGGGACTCGTCAATGACCTACCCAAAGAGCTCATCACTGAACGGCATGTCCAGTTCTCCAGTCTTGACCGCCTGGCGGAAATTTGTGGACACCAGCCTTGACGATGAAGGCAGACATCGCTTGCCATCAGGCAGAACCCCGTGTCGGCGATGTCCAGCGCCACCGTGATCCTTAGTCACCTCTCCATCCTGGAAGAGGGCAATCGCCTCCATCTTCTTGTCAGGGAGGAACTCCAAAATCAGCCCCAGCTTGTAGCACAGCTCCCTGTTGTACCTGGCCAGGATCACCAGTGCACTGGCCGCCTTGATAGTGGACGCCGCAGTGTAAATAACCTTCCTTCCCATGGCATTCAATCTTCTTACCCTCGCTGTCCAGAGGAACTGAGCACATTGATGAAGGGTTCGCCGACCGTTTCCTTGCGACTGCCAAAACCAACGAGCCCAGCGATGGTTGCGACCATAGGCATTAGGGTGCGGATTCCGGCACCCAGTACTTCTTTTCCAGCCTATACCTCTTGGCCGGAGCCGTGCAAGGGTTCTTCAAGAGGGCTGGGTCCTCATCCCACACGTCGTCCAAAAAGTGGCACTGCCATGATTGTCTTCCTCGTGGCCTTGCGTCTCTGGTACAGGAAACCCTCCTTGGTTTCCTTGGGCATAAGCTGGAAAAGGTCCAGAGGACTTGGTGACCATGGTGTGGAAAGACCCCACCTCATCCGGTGGGGACACCCTCAGCTTCGGAGACCAGCCATCTGTGACGAGATTGTATCCGTCCCCGGGTCCACCAGAGGACAGGGCACCTGGTGCGGAGGTGGAGGCTAAAACAGGGACATCTAGTGATGCTTCCTCTTCTTTGTCAGAGGTTGGTCAGGGGCTTGGGAGCCCGTAGGCACCGGGACCTGCTGCATCCTCATCTGGACCTCCGACACCAAGGTGTGGAGGGGCGAAAATATGTCCAGCGACATGTCCAAGATGGCATGATAGGGGCACTAGGCCATCGTAGCCCTCCTCCATGTCCTTGGGGATCGTGTACAAGGACTCCAGGTCCTACTCATCCATGGACGAAACATCCATGACCTGGGGCACGGCCTGATCTCCTTGTCCCGCCTCCCCCTTTCCATCCATGGGTGTCAGAGCCGGGCTTAGAGACGGCATCCTCTTATCCGGTGTGCAAGCAGACTTTGTTAAAGCCAATGACTGCCCTCTCCCTAAGCCCCGCCTCTGGCAGCCATCCTCAGATTTGGTAGCACGTAAAGTGGCAGTATGACCAAGTGAAGAGCCGCACAGGGGTAGGCGGGAGGGTTCGCATGTGAATCCATGCCAGACCCATGCTGGAGAACAACAGTTACAGGTAAGTAACTTGTTCCTTCTCCAGCATGGGGTCTGGCATGGATTCACATGCTCATGAATAAGAGAATACATAGCAGTACACACATGCACAACCACGGGAGGTGGCAACAGGCTCAACATTAAGCAATACAACAACTCAACATTAAGCATCTCTTACCTCCTCACCAGGCTCACATTAGGCGAACAGGTTGCGCAGCACTGCTTGGCCGACCCCGGACTCCTCCCTGGAGTCCCGATCGACGCAGTAGAATCTTGTGAAGGTGTGCGTTGACCTCCACGTCGCAGCCCTGCAGATGTCTAGCAGGGGCACACCAGACAGGAACGCCGTGGTAGCAGCGATCGCTCTGGTCGAATGGGCTCTCAGACGGCCTGGCAGCGGTCAGTTCGCCAACCGGTGACAGTGCATGATACAGCCGGAGAGCCATCTGGAAATGGAAGTCTTCGAGAGAGCCTTCCCTTGATTCACAGTCCCAAAGTTCACTAACAGCGGTGACCTCTTCCGAAAACTCTTCGTGCGGTCCACGTAGAACTGCAGCGCTCTAGCTACATCCAGCAAGTGCAAAGTCCTCTCGGCCGGCAACGGGAAGAAAACTGGCAACACCAAGGGCTCGTTGAGGTGGAAGTCCAACGGCACCTTGGGCATAAAGGAGGGGTGCGTCCTCAGCACCACCCTTGTGTCATGAAAAGTCAAGTATGGAGGCTTGCAAGATAGGGCCTGGATCTCTCCCACTCGTCGTGTGGAGGTGATGGCCACAAGGAAAGCCGTCTTCCATGACAGGAATTTCAGAGGCGCCAAATGCATAGGCTCGAATGGGGCCCCCATGAGCCTGGTCAGCACAACATTAAGCTCCCACGCCGGGGCAGGAGCCTTCACCGGCGGAAATGATCGGAATAGTCCCTTCATGAATTCTTTCACCAGGCGATGAAACCACAAGGACGCCCGTCCCGTAGTCCTGGTATATCGGGAGATTGCAGCGAGATGTATTTTGATGGAGGCGTGAGCCAGTCCAGCTTTGGCCAGCGACAGTAGGTACGGCAGTACTTGAGGGGCCGTAATCCGCAGAGGGTTAATCTTCTGTGCACAGCACCAGACAAGAGAACCTCTTCCGTTTATGTCCGTAGCACTTGAGAGTTCAGGATGCCCTGGCCTTTGCAAGAACCTCTCTGCAGTCGGCCGGGATGTCGTACCCTCCAAACTCGTGCTGCAGGAGCCAGGCCTGCAAGTTCAGCGACTCCGGGTTGTGGTGAAGAATGGCGCCTCCTTCTGTGGAGAGAAGGTCTGCGTCTGTCAGCAGCTTGACTGGTGTGGACTTTGACAGGTCCGGGAACCAGATCTGTCTCGGTCACGCCGGTGCGATGAGGATCATCCTGCACCGGGACCTCTTGAGCTGGTTGATGAGCCGGAGCAGCAACGGCAGCGGAGGGAATGCATAAAGAAATAGGCCGTCCCAGGGGAACGAGAAAGCATCGCCCATGCTACTCGGCTGGGGGAAACTGCTGGCGAACCTCCGGCACTTGGAATTCGTCGCCGTCGCGAAGAGATCGATTTGGGGTTCGCCCCATCGTCGGAAGAGTCGATCACTTGATCCTGGTGTAGTTCCCACTCGTGGCACGAGCGCAGCTCCCTGCTGAATGAGTCGGCAATCGTTTTTTTTATTCCTGCCAGATGAAGTGGCACCAGAAACATCCGTTGGGTGACGGTCCAATGCCACAGATCCTGGGCTTCCTTGGATAGGGCCGGGGACCTGGTTCCGCCCTGCTTCCAGATGTAGAACATCGTCGTGGTGTTGTCGGTGAAGATCCTCACCACCTTGCCCTTGTGGGACGGGAGAAAGGACCCGAGGGCCCAGAACACTGCGCGGAGCTCCAAAATGTTGATGTGGAGTGACTTCTCCTCCGGGAGCCAAAGGCCTCTCGCGTGAAGATCTCCGGAGTGCGCTCCCCAACCTTCCAGGGAGGCGTCCGTCGTCACCGTCACCTGGTGAGATGGGATCTGAAAGTCCGTGCCTGCCAACAGATGGGAGCGGGTACCCCACCACCGGATCGCCCGACGGAACGTCTCGTTGAGAGGGATCCTGTCCTCGAAGCTGCCCGTCCAGGTAGGGGTAGACATGGATCCCCTGTAGGCAGGCGCAGCCGCGCCGCCACCGGTGCGAGGCACTTGGTGAACACCCTGGGTGCCGACTTCAATCCGAACGGGAGGGCCTTGACCTGTTAGTGCCACCGTTGGACGACAAACCTGAGGAACTTTCGGTGACTTTTTAGAATGGGGATGTGGAAGTACGCATCCTCCAAGTCCAACTACGACAGGAAATCGCCCTCCTCCAGCTGTCCCAGCACGTGCTGGAGGGTGACCATACGGAACTTCTGCGCCTCGATGTACTTGTTCAGTCGGCGTAGGTCCAGGATGGGGCGCAATCCTCCTGTCTTTTTTACGAGGAAGTACCTTGAGTAAACTCCGGAGCCCCGAAGCCTCTTTGGGACGAGCTCGATGGCACCCTTCTTGAGCATCGCCCTTACTTCCAACAGTAGTTGAGGGACGTGATTTTCCTTCCTGGCCACGGGTGGAACGCGAGGGCACTTCTTCTGAAACTCGAGGGCGTGCCCTTGGGCCAGGGCGTCCAGCAATCCAACGGTCGGTGGAGGGGGACTCCCACACACTGACGAACCCCGCCAGCCGGCCTCCCACCGGGGTGCTTCGGCGGGGGCCTGACCCCACAGTCAGTTCAATCTTGTTTGGAGGCCGCCTTGCCTCCTTGACCTCCCTGTCGACGACGGGCACCACCTGGCTTGCCGCGTCCCCTGTAGACTTCCTGGGACGAAGATATTTCCGCTTGGCAGTATGTGGAGGAGCCACTGTCGGATCCCTTGGAGGCACCTTGTCTGCCTCTGGAGCTCCGAAAGGACAGGCGTCGTCGTTGGAGCCCTCCCAGTGCCTGGGCAGTCTCTGCGTCTGTCTTGATGGCCTGAAGGGACTCATCAACCGCCTTCCCAAACAGGTTGTTCCCATCGAAGGGCATGTCCAAAACCTTGGCTAGTACGTCCTGGCGGAAATCCGTGGCCTTAAGCCATCCTCGTCGTCTCAAGCAAACGCTGTTGCCCAACTGACGGAAACCGGCGTCGGCGATGTCCGTTGCCACCGTGATGGCGTGGTCCGAAGCAATCTCACCCTCCTGTAGGATTTCAAGGGCCTCAGCCCTTTTGGCGTCCGGAAGGAAGTCTAACAGAGGGGCGATTTTGAACCACAACTCCCTGTCGTAGCGGGCTACGATAGCCAGGGCGTTGGCCGCCTTGATAGTCGTCGCTGCGGATGAGATGATCCGTCGTCCCATCGTGTCCAACTTCCTGCCCTCGCCGTCCGGCGGGGAAGTTGATGTCGAGGCCGATGCCCCTCCAACTTTCTTCTGTGCCGCCACCGAGACGACCGAATCCAGGGTAGGTTGTGCCCAAAGGCACAAGGGGGCAGCGTCGGGGACCCGTACTTCTTCTCGTACCGGTCCCTCTTTGCCGGCGTCGTGGCAGCGTTCTTGAGGAGGGCGAGCCCCTCATCCCAGATATCATCAAGAAACGGTACGGCGAGGACCGTCTTCTTTTTAGCCTCGCGCCGTTGGTAAAGGAACCTTTCTTCTTCTCTTCTGGGCAGTAGGGGTGTCACGGTATTAGTTTTATGAAGGTACGATAACCTTCTTGCCAAATGGCGGTATTTCATGGTTATCGCGGTATAGAAGGTGGAGTTAACTAATCTTAAATATTTTCTAAAAGGTCCTAAATTGTCAGATTTATTATCACAAACAAAACCAGGCACCCAGGGCCAGAATTGGGATTTTCAACATACTTTCCAATGAAAGCCACCCCTTGCTTCCACCAAACACAAACACACGTGTGGAGAGGAGGGGGGGGATCCCTGGATCCCTGCTGCGACTGGCAAAGCAAACTGAATAGCTTTTCTTAAGTGGTCATTTAGGCTTTTAGCTCTCCCAATGGCTACTGGTGAAGATGAACATGTTGCCATCTTGATAACCTGCATGCCACAGATCAATGGAGGCTGATGGTAGTATACGCTTGTGCGCATATATACACACACACACACACACACACACACACACACACACTTTACGTTACAGCCTTTAGTTTACTTGTGGGCCAAAAGGTGTTCAGTAATCACGGACATGTTATCCTTTGGTATGGCAGCAGGGAATACCCACAGAGATGAGTGAATTTCACAGTGTGACTTAATATATGTAAATTCAATGATAGAACAAGGGAAATCCCCCCATTGTCATATGTTTAGAAAACATTATCCATTATAAATATATAAACCCCAAAGCAGCCAACCCAAAGTAAACCCTTTTCCTTCTTGGCACTGTATTTATTCGTCCTATTGTTAACATATTGATTTTGTGTCAGGAACGTGTGGTTTATGGAATGGCATTAAAAACTGCTCCAACTGAAACTACTTGGCAGATGGCACATCCAACAGTGCAAGACCAAGACTGCGCAGCACTTTCTTACTGCAGCCTTTCCAAATCAGATTGAAAAGCACACTTACGATATAAACGGTATACCGGTATAAACAATGTGACGGTTATTATTGTTCAATGAAGTGGTTCACGGTATCTTTAACGGTATACCGTTATACTGTTACATCCCTACTGGGCAGAGCTGGAAAAGCTCGGATACCCTGGAAATCATGGCATGAAAGGATCCAATCTGGTCAGGCAGGGACACCCGAGCAGGGGGCGACACGTCCCGTCGTCGCCTCCGTCGTCATCTGTACCTCTCGTAGCCGTGTCCGTGCCTGTATAATCCCCTTGGGTAGTAGACCTGGGGGGGGGGAAGGCAGAGCAGGCCGCAGAGGTGGGAGAGGTGGCGCAGGATGCGTCCTCCTATGCGGTGGCCTTTCCAAAGGTCCTGGCTCCGGTTCCCCCGTCGGGTCTGGCTCAGGTACCTCCGTCGGGGGTAGGGGCAACCTTGTCCTCATCTCCGAACACTGAATCGCTGACAAAATGGCCGCCGAAGTGTCCTGCGGAGGAGCCTTGTCGGCGACCCTGTCGCTCTCGTCGTCGCCCTTGTCGGGATCCCTCCCGATGGGCTGGGCCTCTTCCACGACTTCGATGAGCTCTTCTTCAGAGGTCGTGTCCGTATCCACGATGGCCACCAGCCCCTCCCCCACCTTTTCCAACAAGGACTTCGTGGGGGTCTTCTCAATGGGCCTGAAAGAAGACTCCCTCCGTGGTGGTAGGGAGACTCTGGGTCCTGAGGGCGCCTCCACTGGTGTAGCCTCCACAGGCTGAGCCAGGGCCGCGGCGACATCCTCAATCGAGGTCTTAGCAGGGTGAATTAAGGCCATCGTCACCTTCTGGACGCCTGGCGCCTTCACCTTGGGGGGAGGGTCCAAGCCCCCTCTGCCGGAATCTTCGAGATCGACTGGGGCCTCTCCAGCAGCTTCGCCGGGTTCTCAGACTTCCTCTTACCCGAGCCAGAGCGTTGGCTCGTGGTTGATGCTGGAGGATGCCCCCTGCCTGGCAGCCAAGGAGCCCGACCGTTCGCGCTCCCGGTGCCCGCTGACTCTTGGTGCTTAGCCTTTTGTTGGGCCCACGTCGCCAGGACGCCCTCACAGGACTTAGAAGACCCCTCGGACTTCTTTTTCTTCTCGCCTGATGGCTCTTCCCTTCCAGCTAGTTGGCGAGACAGAGGTGGCGATCCTTCATGGTGAGCTCCGACATGTTCCCACAAAACGCGCAGTCCTTCTCCGTGTGCGTCTTGTCCTCATGGAGTCAGTAGAGGCATAACGAATGCTCGTCCTCCTTGAAAACATTCTGAAGCTGGCATCCAGGGCAGGCCCTGAACAGCTTCCCGGGCGTCGAGCTTCCTTTCTCCTGGGCCATGTCCGGGGTAGGCCTCGGAACTTCTGGAATCCTCCAAAAGCGCAACTCGACGAAATCTTCACCCTTGAGGGGAGTAGAAAACTCCGAAACGGATCCCCGTTGATCGGATGTAGAAACGGTGGAGCTTGAGACTCTAATTAACCGAAAAATGAGAAAAATCTCCTGAAAAAAGCGCGAAAACGCAGCAAAAGCTCGAGAGCTACAGCACGAGGACTCCCAACACTTGAACGTGCGGTAAAATTCTGAGGATGGCTGCCAGAGGCGGGGCTTAGGGAGAGGGCAGTCATTGGCTGGGGGCAGTATGACCCAGAGACCAGCGATTGGTTACTACTAAGAAAGACAGATCAGAAACGAAACTGATACTGATTTTTTTTTCTATACCGAGGATTCCCGGCCTGACGACGGGGAATATTCATGAGCATGTGAATCCATGCCAGACCCCATGCTGGAGAATATAGGGAAAAATCTCGCTGGGGAACAACTGGTAGCATGGAATTATGAGGAAAAAGGGCATCAACCGCAGATCAGGTGAAGAGGTACGCTCCAGTCGACATGGGAAAGAGGACTGAGGTGTGGCGCCAGTGGGCAAAAGTCAAGTGAACGCTTGCTCCTGGGGCCGCGCCCCGTGCGTAACTTAATGTAATGGGGAATGACATGCATTACTGACCGTAATAGCATTTCTGATTGCATCTGCTTAGATTCACATGCTGTGCATATGGTCCGACATCCAGTGGTAACTGCAGAGTATTGCATCTTGTCTTTCGGGGACCGAAAGGGGACGTCAGCATAGGCGTGTCTAACACTATCCCTATCGTGACGTGTGTAGTACCCAAATTCCCTCACGCGCCGAGGTCCCTCCGATTGTATTTTTTCTGCTATGAGGGAGTCCAAGGCTTTAGTGAGTGAGTACGTAAAGAGAGAAAGTAGTGAGACGGCTATGTTTTTTCCACCCCAAGCGGGGAGGTAGGGAGGGCACATGTGACTCTAAGCAGATACAATCATCAGAAGTGCTATTACGGTAAGTAATGCATGTCTTCTGATGCTCGTTAATCTGCTTAGAATCACATGCTGTGCATAGACTAGCGAGCAGTACCCGGAGTTGGAGGTGGGTTGTGAGTAGGAACAGTAGAGAAAAGATGTCTTGGTACTGCTTGTCCCACCTGAGAATCAGACCTAGAATGAGGGTCTAGGCAATAGTGTTTTGTAAAGGTGTGTACAGAACTCCAGGTTGCCGCTTTGCAAATGGACTCAAGAGGAACATTTGCAATGAAAGCTATGGATGCCCCAGTGCCTCGACTAGAGCATGCTCTAGGCTTGAAGGGCAGTTCTCTCTTAGCAAGAGAGACACAATGTGATGCATTTGAGACAATCCACCTTGAGATAGCTGATTTAGAGACAGGGTCCCCTTCTCTACCAGCTGCCACTGAAACAAAGAATTGTTTAGTCTTCCTTAGTGGTTTAGTTCTTTCAAGGTAAAACATGACTGCACTGCGCATGTTTAGTGTGTGAAGGCTTCTTTCGATAGAGTGGTTCACATGGAACTTCGAGATGAATTTAGGTGCAAACCTGGTGTGTGTGTGCAACTACCTTAACTTTGTGGACTGTGACAAAGGGATCTAAAACAGAAAGAGCCTGTAGTTCGCTAACCCTTCTCATAGAAGTGATAGCCACTAAGAAAGCGGTCTTATAAGTCAGGTCTTTCAGACTTGTTTTATGCATAGGCTCAAAGGGAGCTCCCATGAGCCTGGTCAAAACCACATTCAGATCCCATCCAGGGGCTAGGTGAGGGTTGGGAGGATAAATCCTAACCCCTTCCATAAAGGCTTTAATCACCAGTATTTTCCACCACAATACCTTTTGTTGTGATGTGGTGTAGGCTGACACAGCAGCCAGATGAACCTTTAGGGAATTGAAGACTAACCCAGAGTCCAACAGGTGGGTTAGATACAACACAATGTGTGAGGGTGAGCAATCGATGGGATTGACGCCCTTGGAATTGCACCAGATGACAAAACGTTTCCATTTGCTGGCATAGCAATAACTTGTATTAGGTTTACTTGTTTCCGTTATTATGTTCATGCACCTTTGAGGTAGTTGCCGGTGTTCAAACTCTCTGATCCCTGGCTGCCAAGTTCAGATTCTGTGGGCATGGGTGTAGGGTCTCCCCCCTGTCCGGAGACAACATGTTGTACTGGCAGGGCAGCTTTCCTGGTGGGTAGGGAGAGGGACATTTCCATCAGGTGAGCGAACCAGGGTTGGCAGGCCCACAAGGGGGCCACCAGTATCATGGTAACTGGTGCATCTTATGCACTATCTTGTTGAGAAGGGAAGTTGTGGGGGGGGGAGTGGGGAGGAAGAGTGTAGACAAATTTCATCGACCAAGTTATCCAGAGACCATTCCCCTTGGATCGGTTCTGGGGGTACCTGGAGGCATAATCTTGGCATTGGGCGTTCTCCTGAGTAGTAACAGGTCGATCTCTGGGAAACCCCATTCTGCAAAGACGTTGACATAATGTCTTCGTGCAGTCGCCATTCGTATTCTTCGGGCAGAGGAAAATCTCTGCGGAGTACGTCTGTCAGAAGACTGAGTTCCCCTGGAACATGTTGGGACAACAAAAACATCTTGTGTTTGAGAGCCCATATCCAAATGTTTTGGGACAGCTTGATAGCCCTGGAGAGTGAGTGCCCCCCTGCTTGTTCAGGTAATACATTGCAGTAGTGCTGTCGGTTAGGATCAGAATCGTCTTCCCTTGCAGCTGCATCTGATAGGCTTTCAATGCTTTGAACACCGCTAATAGCTACATTAAGTTTATATGGTTGGACGCTGATTGAGGGGACCACACTCCATGTACTGTCTGCTGAAGCAGGTGAGCCCCCCCCCCACCCCGTGAGAGATGAGGGTCTTGAGAGTGGCTTCCACTGCAGGGGTGGTGCAGGTCTTCCCCTTCAGAGGTTTTCACTTGACCGCCACTGCAGAGAGAACGAGGGCTGGCGAGACAACTACCGGATCTTCCCATTGTCCGCTGGCCTGACACCAATGGCTGTTGAGCCACTCTTGCATGGGACGCATGCGCAGCGGCGCGTGTGGAACCAAGTATATGCATGACGCCATCATTCCTAGCAAGGGCATTGCTTTGCGTTTCGTCACCTCCCTACATATTGAGTATCTGTAAAAGCATATTCTGAACCCTCTCGCTGGAGTTTGAAGACAATACAGTCTTCCGTCCGAATTAGCGCTCCCAGAAATTGTTTTACTTGGATGGGGACTAAACTGGATTTCTTTTCGTTGATTGAAAAACCCAGGCTGAAGAGGAGATCTACTGTTTTTTGGGTGTTCGAAAAACAAGCGAACGAGTCCCCCGTAATAAACCAGTCATCGAGGTAAGGGTAAAAAAGGGACTGATAGTCGGCGCAGGTGTGCTGCTGCCACTGCTAAGACTTTGGTAAACACCCTTGGCGCTGAGACGATGCCGAAGGGGAGTACCTTGAATTGGTAGTGTTTGTCCTGGATCATGAACCTTAGTTATTTTCTGTGTGCTGGCAACATTGAAATATCAAAGTATGCATCTTTCACGTCCAATGTTGCCATGAAGTCCCCCTGTTTCAGCAAAGGGATCACCTCCTGCAGTGTTACCATGCAAAACTTCAGGGGTTTTATAAACTTGTTTGCAGGGCGCAGATCTAGAACAGGACGCATGGTGAGATACTTTTTGGGTACAAGGAAGTACACTGAATAAATACCCTTGTTTACCTGAATAGGGACAACTTCTATGGCGCCCTTTCCCAGCAGTGCTTCTACCTCCTGGAGATCCTGACCCAAATGGTCCGGTGAAAGGCGCCGTGAGCACAGCGGTCTGAACTGTGGAGGTCCGGCGAATTCCCACTGGTTGGAAGTTATCCCCTCCCATGCCTTGAGGAAAGATATTAATTGGCCCCCGACTGGGGAGACATGGGAGGGGACCTGGACTTGGTGGTCATTTCTGGCCAGAGCTGAGGCTCCTCTGGGATTGGGGCCTCTGCCTCTACCTTTGCTGCGTTTCTGACCCCTTGAGGGGTAGTAAGTGGGGCTTCCAGATGTTTGATTTGTGTTGAAGTTACCCGTGCCATAGTTGTTTTGACCAGCACGGGCTTGCCCTCGAAAGGACCGCCGAGAATTATTACCCCACTGGGAGGAGGGTTTCTGTGTAATTTGGTGCAAAGACCCCAATAGTCTCATGCTCCTTCTCCAACGCTTCATCCCCCTGCTTTCCCGAAGAGGTTAGTCTCCTCAATGGGTTTATTAATGAGGGAGGCCAGAGTCTCAGGTCTAAATCCTGAAGTACGCAGCCATGCGTGTCTTTTCAGAAGAGTCCATTGTGCAAGAGACCTGCCTGCAGTGTCTAGGGTGTTCTTCACCACATTCTGGTTAACCAGTCTTCCCTCCGAAACAATGGCGAGAAGCTTTGTCCTGGCGGGTTCAGCGTAGCTTGCTAATAGCGTAGTATTATTAGCAACCAGAATATTGTCTGCAGCTGCTGATGTGACACGTTTGCCCAGGGCATACAACCTTTTAGACTCCTTGTCCGGTGGTGATTCCCCCGTGGCAAGGGGTACCCCTGCCCTCTCCACGAAATCCTGCTTAGGTTCCGCCTCTTGAGTGGCAATTTTGAAGTATTCAGCTGCTTTCTTCAACATGGAGTTGAAAGCCATCTGGTCATCCACAGGGGAGGCCTGGCGAGCTGGGGTGGACAGAGGAGAGTCTAGGCACAAAATATCAGAGTCCTGATCTTGCTGTGTCCAAGGGTCCTGACCTTCCTGCTGGGTTTCCTCCCAGTTCTCCGCCGTATCCTGCTGATCTTCCTCATAGTTTGAGAAAAGAAGCTTCTTCTTCATTATAGATGTCTCTATATGTGTCCATATGGACTACGTCTTCTTGTTGGGCCTACTGAGGTCTTCTTGTTTCGGGCCTACTGAGGCCTTGGAAATCGCCGAAGCGTCGGGCTCCCGAGCTTCGACGTGTGTAGGTTTTGGAGTAGCACCCTTGGTCTGTTTCAACTGCCCAGTCGCAATGTACTGCTGCGTATGCGGGGAAGGCTTTGGATCTGACCGATCCAAAGGAACCGGCGAAGTTTTCAGCAGCCCCGTTGGCGCTTTCGCCTTTTTAGACGAAGACGTCGAAATTTGCGTAGGGGTTGTGTGCTTAGTGCGATGCGCTTGTACGTCCCTGTCGCCGGGTGTAGTCCCTGTATCAAGACCAGAGTCGAGCCTGGAAGGGTCAGGGACGGGCGTGGTGGACCTAGAAGTGTCCGCCTCAAGGTCTATAACATCCGCATTGGACGTTTGGTCATCCGAAGTACCCCCATCACTTTCAGCTGGCGTGGCAGTGGAGGGCTTCACGCGTGACATACCGTACGCAGCCCACTGCTTTACACAGCGCTCCTTAAGGGTCTTGGGCCGAAGGAGTTTGCACGCCGCACACTGCTTCTCATCGTGCTACAGGGGGAAGACAGGCGTTACACGTCCAGTGTTCGTCCTTCCAAGGATATCTGACCCTACACTTAGGGCAGAATCTAAAAGGAGTCCTTTCCATAGCAAAAGGGAAGGATGTCCAGACAGACAGGGAAAAGTGGGGAAAGGAGGAAAGACATACTAAACAATATGGCCACCCTGACCCCACTCTCCTTACTGTATAGGTCGGCCAGAGGGCCCGACCACATGGAAAATCCGGCCGCCAGATCTTAGGCACCGAAATCCACAGCCGTAGACGATTCCCCCGTAGTCTTCGTCGAAGATGTTCTAATTGGGCGAAGTGACTTAACAGGGAATAAACTGACAATTCGGTAAAGATAAACAATGTCTCTAGTAAGAGCTCTGCTATAGGGCGACCAGTTATCTGGGCGGAAAAAAACAATCTGAGGGACCTCGGCGCGTGAGGGATTTTGGGTACTACACATGTCACAATAGGGATAGTGTTACAGGAACGCCTATGCAGTCGTCCCCTTTTGGTCCCTGAAAGAAAAGATGCAAGACTCTGCGGTTACCACTGGATGTCGGACCATATGCACAGCATGTGATTCTAAGCAGATTAACAAGCATCAAACAATTTTTCTGGTGAAAAAGGTTCCGTTCCCATCACTAGGGAAGGATACCCATACAGTATGGAGGGGACAGGACATAGGAGTACGGCTGTATTATTTGTAATACTGTGCACTCGGCACAGAAAGATATCCAGTTAACTATTTCATTTGCAAAACCAAATAAGGTACTGTCTTTTCAAAAGGAAAACAGTTGGTTAGTCAAACAGTAGCAGAGCTTACGTTTCTAGAGGCAGTTTCTGCGCAAGTTAACACTTTTTAATTCTGATCCCTAACTATGCAAGTGCAGGGTGGCTGAGAGAAAGTTTAGGGTTTCATGCGCATCCTCTGACAAACTGGCCTGCTGCCTGCTCCAAAGGGAATCAAGACTTTCTGTCCTGTCTCAGAAAAGCGCACACATTCAAGCCAGAGTCTCTAAAAACATGGGCTACCTCTTTAAAATCCGCAAGGAACTGACCGATCCTGTTGCAGTCTCTACCTCTCCTGTTCCCTCCCAGGCCCTTTGTACCGCTCTGGCCTCTCACTTCTCTGCTAAAACTCAGGCAATCCTGTCCTCTACCCCCTCTTCCTCTCTCCGCCCCCTCCTTTCCCCCCTTTGGGTATCTCTCCCTATCCTCCTTTCTCTGACAACAGCAGACAAGGTTTCAAGACAAGTATGATATAAGAAAGTGCCGTCCTAACAGGTGCTCCCCTGCTCCTCCAGAACCATCAAGGACCATATTGACACCCTCGCTCCAGCCTTGGCTGATTTCTGTAATTACTCTTTCGCCACAGGAACTTTCTCCTCTCCCCTTAAGCACTCCTTGTGCACCCCTCCTGACCACGCCGGCTGCTGAAGCTACCTACACGGCCTACTATCCCCCAATCGCCATTAACCTTTTCCCGGGCAAACTCCTGGGCAGCGTACTCTCCACACTGAATGTGTTGGTCATCTCCATGACCATCAATCTGGCATCAGAGCTGGCAGAGGCACAGAAACTGCTCATCAACACCATGAAGATCTGCTCCCTAACCTTGATTCCAGCATTCCTTCTGTCCTCATCCTCAAACTTTCTTCTGCTTTCGACACGGTCAACTACGCCATCCCCATCAATCGACTGAGAACCTGGGCATCATGGATCAGGCCCTGGAGTGGCTGACCTCCTTCCTCTTGGACCGACCCTCCCAGGTCCAACCTAGTCTCTTTCTACCACCTCTCTCTCTCTACCTGGGCTCTATCCTCTCACGCTGGTTTTTCAACTTCTACTTGGCGCCTTTGGGCCACCTGATCTCTACCTTCTCTTCTTACTTTGTGTTATGTGGATGACAATTTCCTTCAGGCTCCCATCAGTCTCCTCTTTCACTCATTCCTGGCTGTATCCGCGATTCAGGATTGGTGCGGCTCCAACGATCTTTGCCTTAATGCCAGTAAGCAGAAGATCCTTCTCATTGGGAGCCCGGCACATGCTTTCCCCCTCTCACTCTGGCCGCCCACCTTGGGCCCTCTTTCTTCGCCTTCCTGCGAGGCAAAAAACCTCTGGTGTCATCTTCATCTCCACTCTCTTTCTCTCCTCACATTTGAGACGTCTCCAAGAAGAAGTCCCACTACCAGCTGCACCCCCTCAAAGGGACTCTTCCCCATCTCACTTTCCCCCAGAAGCTCACCGTCTACAGAGCCCTGGCTCTCTCTAGGCTGGACTACTACAACAGCCTCTTTCTCAATCTGCCTTCCTCTACTCTCTGTCCTCTGCAACTATCCAGAACAGGATTGCAAGACTTATGCTTAGCCTCAAGTCCAGGGACCGTATCTCTCCACTTGTTCGCAGTGGCTGCAAGGATCATGTTCAAGACCCTTTGCATTATCCACAAAGCTTTCTGGAGCCAGGGACCCCACCACATGCAACGCTCTCCTACAAAACACCTTCCACCTCGAGCTCTTTTGCTCAACTACCTCCAACTCTCTAACAGTCAGGCGCTTCTCCAGGGAGAGTGCGGGGTAGATTCCTCTCCTTTGCAGGTGCCTCCATCGGGAATGGCATCCTTGCCCCTCTCAAACTTGAGCCAGATCACCTGCAGTTCCGGAAACAAATCAAAACGTTCCTCTTCTCCTCTGCCCTCCCTTGCCGACCTACCGGTCTGCTGTACTGACTGGTTGCTTGGCCAAGTCTCACTGGGTACTAGGCTCTTTCTTGATTAGTCACCCTTGCACTGCCTCCGGGACTACCACGCACTTGGGGGCTGTAACTTTAACCCTACAGGCCCTTGTTCTCCTTGCAATACCCAGAGCTGTGCTGTCATATTTCCCCCCCCCCTTTCCCATTGCACTACTCATTCTCGCACTACCTGAATGACAAGGCCCAGTAAGACGGTTTGTCTTGTCCTCCCTCTGTCTTCCCTCCCTGGTCTTGTCGCACCTAGAAACACTTGTGTACAGGCAAGTTATAAATGACTTAGCATATCACATATGGAAAAGTAAGTTTGGAGTCTCGAAGTCTCACGAAGCAGCAGACCAGCAACAGTTCCCGTGGATCCTTTCAGTATCTATTTCAAGATGCTAGAAGAATTGACAAAACTGAGACCCCGGTTACAGGACTCGCCGACAACTTGGGTCAGAGGTAAGAATGGACACCTATGTGGACTTCAACGCTCTAGAGCGACTTCTCGGTTTAATGTAAGCAATACCTTTTCACACCACAGTACACCTTCGGTAAGAAGAAATGTTTGCGGCTAGATTCTCCTTGAAGAAGCAGCACTGGACCCGACCTCCGGAATCCTTGGTATGGTGATGAAAGGCAGGACAATAGACAGTATCTCTCAGCAGCAGTCAGGAGGGAGGACCTATGGCACGGATTTCTTCAGCTTCTCTGGTCAGTCTATGGTTTTGGCGCCTTTTCTGCAGCAACAGAGGACACGATTTACCCGTTAATAATCTTGGATTCCAGGAGTCCTTGATGAGGGGACTTAGATGAGTCAGATTGGGTCTCTGAGCTCAACAAAGACTTGGATTGGACGAATTCGGACTTGGCAAGACTATGCACTATGATTGGGTCGGAGGGCTCCTGGTTTACGTGGTCTGCAGCTCTGGGGAGGCACAGCACCTCAGGAGATGGCTCAGATTGTAATTCGTCTCAGGAATAGTGGGTCCCCACTAGTTTAAAGGGAAGGAGTCCTTTTTGGAGTTCCTCTGTCGCTTATAAAATTGGGTCAGGACAGCAGTGGTCCCTTCACAGTGTTGCAAAGCGCCTGCATGCGTGTCTGGTCATCATCATCATCAAGTGTTACTTCATTTTCCAGTGGATGACTTGTCTTTCACCAAAGGAACCTCACCTTTTATTCAGTTTCAGCACACTTCTCTGCAAGATCTCTCAGCAGTTTACAGAAAGGGGCGCGTGGCTGTCCACTCGGGCAGACAGAGCAGGAGAGTGAAAAACTCCTCCCCCACCTCCTGCCTGCCAAGACACTGGAGCCTAGGTGGGGACACCCAAGGGTTCCCACCAAAAGCAAAACACACACAGACCTCCCCCTCCGAGCATGGTAGACAAAGGGCTCCCACGCTAGAAATAAGAAAAAAAGAAAGGAGCCACCAGGTTAGTACACCAGTGACCCGATTGTGCACAACCGGGACTGTGAATACAGTCTGCAGTACAAAATAGAATATTGGTAGAACACGTCCGCCAGCCATAACCAGGGGGTTGCCTATGTGACTAAAAAGTCACAGGATCAGAGAGAGGGGGAACACTAGGTATCCCCCTTGGCACTGCACATAAAGTGGTGTGTGCCCATCTCTCATAGTATAAAGTTTTAGGAGGGATACAAAGTATCCCTCTATGCTGAAGAACTGTAGTTACTTGAGGATAAAGAAAGAATCTCAAAGGAGAACCCAAAGGGTTCCCAGCAACAATGCCCATAAGGAGCTGTGTGCTGCAAAAGTAAAACACAGATGCCTTAAAAAAGAGATGAAAGAAAGTAGACGCCATAGTAAAGGTAAAACACAGAACGGAGTTCCAAAAGACAGAATCCATAGGAATGATTGAGTGGAAAATGTCTCCACTCATTCAGGATGGAAAGATAAAGGTCCAGAGGTTCAGCAAAATGTGCTGGGTGGTTCTCACTATGAGAGGGGATGAAGCATGATAAATCTCTAACAGTTACCCCTCGTACAAACATTCTGATGGGCCAAGAAACTATGGCAATTAATCACTGTCATGGACTGCTACACAACCTTTACAAAAGCTGTGCTTAAGGGCCCATTGGGACGTCCTTCTGGAGGCCTAATTAACTGCAGTAGATCTAAATTTACAAGTGTCCCATTACGAAGTTCACACACAGTAGGATTTTCTTCTGGCAATTGGACTTCACACTAAAACTCTGTTTGAGGACCTTTTATCCATAAATAAATACAGAAATCCGAGAACCAGTTCCTGTTCCAACATACAAATGTCATCCAAAAGTTAATAACTGGTTGGATTCAAGACATCCACATTACATTTGTATTTTATTTATATTTGTAAGGGAGATTTGCTAATTCCCTTTTACCTTAGAGACCCCCAGCTCTTTTGCTGGACTTTAGAGACTTTTAATTTACATCTTGGGAGAGAGCGCAAGACCTTGTTCACCACTCTCTCATGCATTTGTATTTGATTGGAACATGGTTTCTTTTGGCAAACTCCATAGGCATCATCTTTTTACATTGTGACACATCACCCTCAGTGCAGTGTCGGAGAAATACCTTGCTAAGGCTTAAATACCTTCTCTTGGATAACTACATTTTCCAAGAGTAGTGAAGTGAAATTTACTTTACTTACATTTTCCTCTTTTTAGACCCAGCACACACTATCTTACAGTAAGGGGTTACTTAGTATCCCCTTTGTCTAACTTCTCATATAGCATTTTATGTTACCCTTTCTACAATTAATGGCTGGTGGCAGTGGTTTTCCTTCTTGAGATTTACTCAGCGCGCCAAACCAGGTTTGGTCCCTTTGTTTGTTTTGCCTTTGGCGGGGACCACTGGTGAAGCCCGTGTCTGGCAGGGCAGGAAGCGAGGGAGGTTCCTGAAACTCGCTGTGCTTAGTCTCCTTGGTTACAGGAATGAACCTAAAAGGTGATTGGCTGGCTGGCTGGCTGTCCTTGGGGGAGAGCTACCCTGCTGTTCGACAGCTAGGCTGCAAATGAATGGGAGAAACTTGCATAAAAAATGAGGCCTTTTGCAAGGAAGGCAGAGTCGACCACTGGACGAAGGAACCGAAGAAAGAAACTGGAAGAGAAGCTTGCTGCATCTCCTGGACTGTTGGTTTGCGGTGAAACCCTGCTGCAGTGCTGAAGCTCCTATTTCGACAGACTAGAGAAGCCCGGAAAGGACGACTTCTCCCTTTGGGTTGGTGGGACCTATTGACCCCAAGACGAACAAGACTGAAACACCTCTCTTTACTGGCTGTACTTCAATTGCTGCTGCAGGAACTGAGTGCCAGGGACAGGAACGCCGGAATCTAGTGCATCGTTTGTAAGTGGGACCCAAGCTCCAGATAGATCCTCTGGACTCCCTTGAAGCAGGGCTGACCAATCCTGAGCCACTACAACAGAGTGATGGACCCCCAGAAGCAACGAAAGTCCACAAGGTGTCCAAGAACTGCAGTGGTGTCATTTGCGAGTAAGTGCTGATCTGAATTGGGCCCATTGCTGCCGCCGACCTTCAAATCGTAGTGCAGGAGTCCCCAGACGTCCTCCCTTTTGTCTCCATGACTGAGGCCCAGGAACAACAGGATATGCAGGAACTACAACAGGAATAGAAGCCAGCTGGAACCATTTCTTCAGACCTAAGGTACTGTGAACTAAGGGGTACTTACCTCTTTTGTGTGGAGCTTGCTTGCTCTCAGTTGAGACTTGCATTGGCTGCGCTTTGCAAAGTTGCTTTCAGCTTTGCCTTCCAAAAGCCTCCCAACAGTGATTTCATTTTACAACAAAACTCTCTAACATTGTGCAAGACTTTCTACCTACCTTCAAGAATTGCCTCAGCTCCCCTAGACTTTGCTCAAGTGGCTGTCCTGGCTCCCTGAAGACTCTTCTTTACCTCCGACTTTGTGTTTAACTATCCCTCCAATAAGTCATACATACCTTACTTGTATAGCTGGGAAAGGGTTAATCTACATTGCATTGGGGGGGTTCAAAAGTGCTTACCTGTTTGAGAAACGTGTTAACCATTCTTTCCTTCCCTAACCTTTTCCCTTTTGCCACAACTTCAGCATTACCATTTAAGTGTGAAAAGTGATATATTAATGTCCACAGTGGCCTTACTATTGAAGTCACCTCAGGATGTAGGAAAATCTGTGCCATCCCAAAAGGGTATCTACTTATTTTATGAAACTGCTATATTTAGAGCCATACTGAGTTTAGTGTAAAGGATTAGATATGGAAATAAAACAAAGATGAACAAATAATTCATAAACTGGCAAGTACTTTTAAAACCCTGCCAATGCAAAGTAAATTAACCCTTTCCTGGGGGAAAGGCAAAAGCACAAAGTCAGAGGTAGACGAGTCTCAGGGAGCCAAGACAGTCAATGTTAGTTGAACAAAGTCTAGGCGAGCTGAAGATCTTTGCAGATAAGCAAACATCTTGCCCAAATGTTTTTAGAAAACGTGTGTAGAAATAAGATTCACTTGAAGGGCCACAAGCTGGGAGGCTTGTAAGGGGTAAAGCTGCAAGCAACTCTGCAATGGCAACCAAGACAAGTCTCAACTGAGAACAAGCAAGGCTACACAACAAGAGGTAAGTCCTCTACGGTATACAGCACCTTTGGTCAGAATGGTTCCAGCCGGCTTCTGTTCCGGTACAGCTCTGCAGATCCTCTTGTTCCTGGGCCTCAGTCGTGGGGAAAAGAGGGTGGACGTCTGGGGACTCCTGCACTGCAATGGGAAGGTCAGCGGCAGCAATGGGAAGGTCAGCGGCAGCAATGGGCAAACTTCAATTCAGCAGCACTTCGCGGTTTCAGCTCCTCGCACCTAAAGCAAATAGCAATACTGCAGTTCTCAGATACCACTTCAGACTTTCCTCTCATCTTGGTCCAGCACTCTGTTGAGGTGGCTCAAGCTTGGTCAGTCCTGTTTCGACTTAAAAGCAATGCACTCTATCTGGAGTTCCTCTCCCTGACACTTCGGTTCCAGCAGCAGAAATATAGCCATCTCCGAGAGGATGTCCAGACAAGTTCACTTTGGGGTTGAATGGTCCCACCAACCCAAGGGGAAAAGTCGTCCTTGCAGGGCTTCTGTAGTTGATGCAAATTCGAAGCTTCAAAACAGCAACAAGGCTTTACCGGGCAAACCAACGGGTCTAGGAGTTGCAGCAAGTTCTTCTGGTTGCATGTGTTAAAATCGCTGCAAAAATGGCCGTGGACACAAACCTTTGCCACCGCAATCAATGTAAAGGATGCAGAGGACACCCACACAACCCCAGGGCCCATTATACCATTTAAGTGGGGCGGGGTACACCCACGCAACCCCCGCTCCCCTTAAATGGTGTAATGGGGTACACCTTTAACCTGTCAATCCACAGCATTTTTGCCGCAATTTTTTGTACAGGCGACATTTTTGCTGCGATTTTATCACTGCATACCGTTCTTCTTTGGATTCCTTCGTCCAGTGTTTAACTCTGCCTTCCAAGCCAAGAAAGCCTCACCTTTTATCCAGGTTTCTCCCATTCTGTCCAGCCTAGCTGTCAATCACACAGGAGGGTGGCTGCCCTCCAAGGACAGCCAGCCGGCCAATCACCTTTTGGTGAATTCCTGTAACCAAGGAGATTAAGCACACGGAGTTGAGCAGAATGTGGTATATGGCTCTGATGCCACTAGAGACTGGATCTCACTGACAATGCGTGCTGAAGTAAGGCCAACTAGGAGAGCAGTCTTAATGGTAACCAGTCCGATATCCATTGATGCCATGGGCTCAAACGGCTTGTGGGCCAGAGCACCAAGGACCACATTGAGGTCCCATACCGGTGTGATCGCCTGACTGTGGGATACAATCTGGTCAGGGCCACCGGTTAGGGAAAATTCTCAGAAATGTGCTAATTCCCTCCAGCAACTTTGCTGGATTTTGGGGACTTAACCTGGAGAGAGCGAGACCCTTTTTCCCCACTCTCTCATGTATTTGGATGTGATTTTGGTTGTGGCGTCTGACAAACTCCATAGGCTTCAGCTTTTACATTGGGTCACAGCACCTTCAGTGCAGTAGCCCATGGAAGTCCTTCAGATTTCCCAAAGGTTTAAATAACTTCTCTTGGATAAACTACTGTTTCCAAGAGTAGTAAAGTGTAATTTGACTTTACTTCTGTTGGTAACTTTCTAGACCCAGCACACACCATCAAACAATAGGGTGCTGGAGGGGATACCCAGTGTCCACGTTGTCTAGCTTCTCATGTAACATATTTTATGTTACCCTTTCCTCACTGAAAGGCTGGTGGCAATGGTTTCGTATTAACTACCATGGAGTGCATTTAACGCAGGCTGCATTCCGAGCTACAGTAAAGCATGCCATTTTTGTCAAAATGGCCCTGGTCTTTTTTTGCCATTTCTTTGTGGAAAGGTCCTTCTTGAGATTTACTCTGTGCGCCAAAAGAGGTTTGGTCTCTTTGTTCATTTTGCCTTTGGCGGGATTCACGAGTGAAGCCTGCCTCTGGCTCCAGGGTGTCTGGGGTAAGCAGGAAGTGAGGGAGGTAAGTGAACTCCCTGTGCTTAGTCTCCTAGGAGACCGAAATGTACTCTGTAGTGATTGGCCGGCTGACTGTCCGGCAAGAACAGCCAACCTGCTGGGTGACTGACAGCTAGGCTGGAATGAATGGCAGAGAACTGAATAAAAGGCAATGCTTTTGGCTTGGAAGGCAGAGTCGAATGGACGAAGGAACCAAAGAAAAACTTGAAGAGGACACCAGCTGCAACTCCTGGACCGTTGGTTTGCCTGTTGAAGCCCTGCTGCTGTGCTGAAACTCCAAATTCGTATTGACCAAGAAGCCCCTGTAAGGACGACTTCTCCCCTTGAGTTGGTGGGACCAATCAACTCCAAAGCCAGCCACCTGGATATTCTCTC
Source organism: Ambystoma mexicanum (assembly GCF_040938575.1). Lineage (NCBI taxonomy): Eukaryota > Metazoa > Chordata > Amphibia > Caudata > Ambystomatidae > Ambystoma > Ambystoma mexicanum. The sequence goes on along the minus strand of NC_090930.1, from coordinate 859,942,120 downwards.
GGAGCTGGTTGACTTTCCACAGAGTTGCTGCTGGAAACCGAAATGCCAGGGAGAGGAACACCAGATTGTGTGCGTTGCTTTTAAGCCGGCCAAGTGCTCCAGGAAGATCCTCCGGACTACCAGGAAGCAGGACTGACCGAGCCTGAGCCCCCGCAGAGTGTGGGACCCCAGAAGCAAGGAAAGCCCATCTCGACAGCCAGGAACCGCAGTGTTGCTATTTGCGGTAGACGCGAGGAGCAGAAACACCGAACAACCACTGGTTTGAAGATTGCAGGTTGCGAGCAGTGACTGTCCCATTGCAGTGCAGGATTCCCCAGAAGATTCGACCACTAGATGAAGGAACCGAAGAAGAGCTTGAAGAGGACGTCCGCTGCAACTCCTGGACCGTTGGTTTGCCTGGTGAAGCCCTGCTGCAGTGCCGAAACGCCAAGTTCGCATCGACAGAAAAGCCGCTGCAAGGACGACTTCTCCCCTTGAGTTGGTGGGACCAACAACTCCAAAGTAAGCCACCTGGACATCCATCTCGGAGCTAGTTGAATTGCCACAGAGTTGCTGCTGAAACTGTATAGCCAGGGAGAGGAACACCAGATTGTGTGTGTTGCTTTTAAGCAGGCCAAGAGCTCCAGGAAGATCCTCTGGACTCCCAGGAAGCAGGACTGACCAAGCCTGAGCACCCTCAACAGAGTGCGGACCCCAGAAGCAAGGAAAGTCCATCTCGACAGCCAGGAACCGGGGTGTTGCTATTTGCGGTAGACGCAAGGAGCCGAAACACTGAAAAGCCACTGAAAGTGAAGTTTGCCGGTTGCGAGTTTTGACTTTCCCAGTGCATTGCAGGAGCCGCCCCGACGTCCTCCCTCTTGTCCCCACGACTGAGGCCCAGTAACAGTGAGATCTGCAGAGCTGTACAGGAACAAAAGTCATCAGCTGCATCTTTTCTTCATTTCTTAGGTACTGTAAAACAAGTCTAAGAGAACTTACCTCTTACTGTAGAGTTGCTTGCATCTTCTACTACTCGCAAGTCTAATAAGCTTGTGGCCCAACATTTGATTCTTCTTTTCTTCAAAGACTTCTAAAACTTTGTGCAAAGACTTTTCCATTTGCCTACCAAAAGTGCTTCACCCCATATAAGACTTTGGCCCATTGACTTTGCCTATTTTATTGAATGACTCTTTCTGGGGGGGGGATCCAAAAGTATTTGCTGCTTAAGAATATTTGTGGTCTCTTGCAGGTTCTAAATAAGGTTTTCCTTTGACATCTTACTCCCTGATTCTAAATGCAACAGTGATATATTAATGTCTCTAGCACACTAGCAATTGAAGTCACCTGAGGGTGTAGCTGGTGTCTGTGAGCCATCCCAAAAGGAGTATCTGATTTAGAGCTATTAAGAGTGTGTATTTCATGAAGTGTATTTGAGTGTTACTGTTATATTGCTGCCTTCTGAAGAAGGCTTATTCTAACCGACTAATACATTAATAATTGTTTATTCAAGAAATCTTGAGTGTAAGAGTTTATTTAAATACTTGCAACTGTACATCTCTGTAACTCCACTACAGCTCACATGGACCCCTCTTGAGATGAGCCTGGCTGCTTAAAATGCAACCAAAACTGTAGTACAAACTTATACCATAGGTTGGGTTTCCTATACCTGTAGTCAGAGTTGTTTGTAGTGTTCCAAGAGGGTACTGCATACAAACTTTGCCCAACACAGCCTAATGTTTGACCACTGGATTGGAAGAGGATAAGAGGTAATCTCCGGAGATTTTATAGGCCCCTATGGCCGCCAGATGTACAACCGGTGTCGACCTGCACACTGGAGTGAGCCAGATGCGCGGAAAACTACAGTGCATGCCAGAGGGTGTATCACGTTTGCCTTGGCCCAGTGACAGAACCTGGTCCATTTGCTTCTGTATTGACACCTGGTGGAACTGTTTCTCACCCCATGAATGATGTCCAAGTTGTCCTGTAACAAATGTAGATGTTTCAGGGTGATGTGCTCAGGAACCAAGTTGCTAGGGCTAACTGCTCTGGAGCGGGGTGTACAAGCTCATCTCTCTGCTGTGATAATAGGGGGCTGGTCCCACTGTAAGGGGGGGTAGAGGTTGATCCAACAGTTGGGGGAGTTCTGGGAACCAAGGCCTGGCCGGCCATGGCAGTTGTTGGGGAGATTTCTCAAAATGTGCTAATTCCTCACTACATTAGAGACCACCCCCTCCCCCCCAGCTCTTTTGCGGGACTTTGTACTTTTAAATTTTGTTTGTTTTCTGTGTTTATTTCTTTGATTATGGAGTTTTAGACAACTCCAAAGGCATCATATTTTCATTTGTGTCCCACAGCACCCTCAGTGCAGTGACATAGGGAAGCCTTTTAGGATGTCCTAAAGTTTAAATCCCTTCTCTTGGATAAACTACTGTTTCCCAGAGAAAGTAAAGTGAAATTGACTTTACTAGTCTTTCCAAATTCCTAGACCCAGCAAAAACTATCTTACCATAGAGAGCTGGAGCGGTTGCTTAGTATCCACTATGTCTAGAAACTCATGTAGCAGTCAAATGCTACCCTTTCTTCTCAAAATGGCTGGTGGCAGTGGTTGTACAACAAACTACCATGATTTTTCCCGACCGCGAACACTGATGGCGTTAAATCGCGGGAGCCATGTTTTTCAAGATGGCGTCTGAGCCCCCTTTGTTTAAACCGGTCCCTGTCTTTTTTAGCCATTTCTTTTTGGAAAGGTACTTCTACAGTTTGCCTCTGCGCGCCAAACCAGGTTTGGTCCCTTTATTCCTAGGCCTTCGGCAGGCTTCAGGACTGAAGACCGCCTTTGGCACCCGAGTGTCTGGGGTGGGCAGGAAGTGAGGGAGGTGCCCGAAAGTCCCTGTGCCTAGTCTCCTAGGAGACCCAAACGCACTCTGGCGTGATTGGCCAGCTGACCGTCCAGCAAGGACAGCCAACCTGCTGGGTGAGTGGCAGCTAGGCAGGAATGAATGGGAGGAAACTGCATAAAAGGCGAGTCTCTTGGCTTGGAAGGCCGAGTCGATCACTGGAACAAAAGAACTGAAGACAAGCTGGAAAAAGACAGCTGCTGCAAGTCCTGGACCATTGGTTTGCCCGGTGAAACCCTGCTGCAGGTCCGAATCGCCAAGTTCATCTTGACAGAGAAGCCCTTCACGGACGACTTCTCCCATTGGAGTTGGTGGGACCAATCAGCTGGTAAGCCACCTGGATACCATTCTCAGAGCTGGCTGTATTTTCCTCAGAGTGCTGCAGGAAACCGAATAGCCAGGGAGAAGGACACCAGTTTGTGTGCTTCACTACAGCTACTGGAAATTGAAGATATGCATTTGCCAGCTTTTTGACCAGTCCCAGTGCAGAAGTCCCCCGACGTCCTCCCTCTTGTCCCCACGACAGGAACAGCAAGATCTGCAGGAACTGCCAGGAACAGACGTCTTCAACTGCATCTTTTTCTTCATTGTAAGGTACTGTGAAAACCCGACCGAGAGAACGTACCTCTCACTGCGAAAGTGCTTGAAACTTTTGCAACTTGCAGGTCTAATTAGCATGTGAACCGACATATGAACCTTTCTTTTATGAACTACTTCTGAGAACTTTGGCAAAAACGTTTCCGTTTAACTTCCAGAACTGCTTTATTCTATACAACACTTTAGCCCATTGACTTTGGCCTAACCTATTGCATTGAATCAACTCCTCTGGGGAACTCTTTGCACTGTTTAAGAGTAACTGTAATTAGTTTTATTAACTTATGTCTTTTTTGTTCCTACTTCAAAGGCTCTGAATGCCATTTTGCTCCTCTTTCAAAGTAGTTTAAATGCCCCAGAACCTGATATTGTGAAATACTGAAGTATATTTGTGTGATATAGATTGCCTCCTTCTAGTGATTGTTTTATAACTGACTGAAAAGGCATGCATTACTTACCGTAATAGCATTTCTGATGATTGTATCTGCTTAGATTCACATGCTGTGCATATGGTCCGACATCCAGTGGTAACCGCAGAGCATTGCATCTCGTCTTTCGGGGACCGAAAGGGGACGTCGGCATAGGCGTGTCTGTAAGACTATCCCTATCGTGACGTGTAGTGTACCCAAAATCCCTCATGCCCGAGGTCCCTCAGATGGTATTTATTCTGCCATGAGGGAGCCCAAGGCAACTGCGAGTGAGTACACGAAGAGAGAAGTAGTAAGAGGTCTATGTTCCTTTCACCACGATAAAGGGAGGTAGGCAGGGAGCATGTGAATCTAAGCAGATACAATCATCAGAAATGCTATTACAGTAAGTAATGCATGTCTTCTGATGCTTCTTAATCTGCTTAGAATCACATGCTGTGCACAGACTAGCGAGCAGTACACGGAGTTGGAGGTGGGTTGTGAGAAGGAACAGTAGAGAAAAGATGTCTTAGTACTGCTTGTCCCACCTGAGAATCAGACCTAGAATGAGTGTCTAGGCAATAGTGTTTTGTAAAGGTGTGTAAGGAACTCCAGGGTGCCGCTTTGCAAATAGACTCAAGGGGAACATTTACAATAAATGCTATGGATGACCCAGTGCCTCGAGTAGAATGTGCTCTAGGCCTGAATGGCAGTTCTCTCTTAGCAAGAGAAACAGTGCGATGCATTTGACAATCCACCTTGAGATAGCCGATTTAGAGAGAGGATCCCCCTTCTCTACCAGCTGCCACTGAAACGAAAAATCTGTTTTCCTCAGTGGTTTAGTTCTTTCCAGATAGACCATGACTGCCCTGCGCACATCTAGTGTGTGTAGGCTTCCTTCGGCCATGCTAGTAGGATTCTGGAAAAAAGTAGGTAGTTCAATCGATTGTTTCACATGGATCTTCGAGATGAATTTAAGCGCAAATCTGGGATGAGAGCGCAGCACTACCTAATCCCTGTGGACTGTAACAAAGGGGTCTAGAACAGAAAGAGCCTGTAGTTCGCTAACCCTTCTAATAGAAGTGATGGCCACCAGCAAGGCTGTTTTATAGGTCAGGTCTTTTAGACTTGCTTTATGTATAGGTTCAAAGGGAGCTCCCATGAGCCTGGTCAAAAATACATTTAGGTCCCACCCAGGAGCTGGGTGAGAAACAGGAGGATAAATCCTCTTAACCCCTTCCATAAAGACCTTTATCACCGGTATCTTCCACCAAACACCTTTTGATGTATAGGCCGAGAGCAAAGCCAGATGAACCTTTAGGGAATTGAAGACCAACCCAGTATCAAACAGATGGGTAAGGTACATCACAATGTGTGTGGGTGAACAATAGATCGGATTGACGGCCTTGGAATTACACCAGATGACAAAACGTTTCCATTTGCTGGCATAGCAGTAACGTGCGTTAGGTTTCCGAGCTTCCCTGAGTATGTCCATGCACCTCTGAGGGAGCTGTAGGTATCCAAACTATGACCTCAGGAGCCCGGCTGCTAAGTTGAGAGTTTGTGGGCATGGGTGTAGGGTCTCCCCCCTTGTCCTGAGACAAGGTTGTATGTGAAGGGTAGTTTTACTGGCGGGGAGAGGGACATTTCCATCAGATGAGCGAACCAGGGTTGGTGGGCCCACATGGGGGCCACCAGTATCATGGTAACTGGTTCCTGGTGCATCTTGTGCACCATCTTGTTGAGAAGGGGAGTCGGTGGGGAAAAGCGTAAACAAATTTCCTTGACCATGTTATCCAGAGACCGTTCCCTTTGGAGCGGTTTTGGGGTACCTGGAGGCGTAGTCTAGGCATTGGGCGTTCTCCTGAGTTGCGAACAAATCCATCTTTGGGAAGACATTGGACACCATGTCTTCGTGCAGATGCCATTCGTATTTTTCGGGCAGAGGAAAATCTCTGCTGAGCACATCTGCTAGAAGATTGAGTTCCCCTGGAACATGATGGGACAACAGGAACAGCTTGTGTCTGAGAGCCCATATCAAAATGTTTTGGGACAGCGTGGATAGCGAGTGCCCCCCTGTTTGTTCAGGTAATATATGGCTGTAGTGCAGTCTGTTAGAATCAGCACTGTCTTCCCTTGTAGTTGTATCTGAAAGGCCTTCAAAGCCTTGAACACCGCTAATCGCTCCAGTAAATTTATATGGTTGGATGCTACTTGAGGGGACCACACTCCATGTGCTGTCTGCTGAAGCAGGCGAGCCCCCCACCCCGTGACAGATGTGTCTGTTGTGAGAGTGGCTTCCACTGGAGTGGTGAAGGTCTTCCCCTTTTAAGAGGTTCTCTCGACCACCACTGCAGCGAGAAAACGAAGGCTGGCGAGACAACTACCAGATATTCCCATTGTCAGCTGGCCTGACACCACTGGCTGTTGAGCCAGTCTTGCATGGGACGCATGCGCAGCCGTGCGTGGGAAACCAAGTCTATGCACAGCCCTATCATTCCTAGCAAGCGCATGGCTTTGCGCACTGTCACCTCCCGACTGGTTACATATTGAGGGATCTGGAAAAGCATGTTCTGAACCCTCTCGTTGGAGGGGAAGACGCGGCCGGCTTTCGTCCCAGAAATTGTTTTTTTTGACTGGGGACTAGACTGGATTTCTTCTCATTGATAGAGAAACCCAGACTGAAGAGAAGGTCTACGGTTTTTTGGGTGTTCAAAAAACATGTGTTGTACGAGTCCCCTGTTATGAGCCAGTCGTCGAGGTAAGGGTAAACAGGGATAGATAACCTGCGCAGGTGTGCTGCAGCTACTGCCAGGACCTTCGTAAACACCCTTGGCGTCGAGGCGATGCCAAAGGGGAGTACCTTGAATTGGTAATGCCCGTCCTCTATCATGACCCTTAGATATTTTCTGTGCGCTGGCAACATTGAAATATGAAAGTATGCATCTTTCATGTCCAATGTTGCCATGTAGTCCCCCTGTTTGAACAGTGGGATCACCTCCTTTAGCGTTTCCATGCAAAACTTCTGAGGTTTTATGAACTTGTTCGCTGGACGGAGATCTAGAACAGGGCGCATGGTGAGGTCCTTTTTGGGTACAAGGAAGTATACTGAATAAATACCCTTGTTTACCTGAAGAATGGAGACGGCTTCTATGGCGTCCATTCCCAGCAGCGCTTCCACCTCTTAATTCAGGATCTCCAGATGGTCCGGTGAAAGGCGCCATGAGCGTGGTGGTCTGAACTGTGGAGGTCGGGTGAATTCCACGCAGTACCCGTGGGCGACTGTCTTTATGACCCGCTGGTCTTAGGTTATCCCCTCCCATGCCGTGAGGAAAGATAAGCGCCCCTCCGACCAGGGTGACATGGGAGGAGACCTGGATCTGATGGTAATTTCAGACCGGAGGCTGTGGCTCCTCTAGGATTGGGGCCTCTACCTCTGGCTTTGCCGCGTCTCTGACCCCTTATAGGGTAGCATGCAGGGCTTCCTGAAGTTTGTCCTGTATTGAAATTCCCTGTGCCATAGTTGTGCTGACTTGCACGGGACTGCCCTCAAAAGGACCGCCGAGAGTTATTACCTCTCTGAGGCGAAGGTCTTTGCGTGATTTGTTGCAGCGACTTAAGAGTCTCATGCTCTTTCTTGGCTGTTTCTAAGGCCTCATCGATCGCCTTTCTGAAGATGTTAGCTTCTTCAATCTGTTTATTGATGAGCGAGGCCTATGTTTCGGGCTTAAACCCTGAGGTGCGCAGCCAAGCGTGCCTTTTGAGTAGGGTTCCTTGGGCCAGAGACCTGCCTGCTGTTTCAGCCATGTCCAGAGTGTTCTTTATCACATTCTGGGTCACCTGCCTTCCTTCAGCTACAATAGAGAAGCTTGGACTTGCGGGTTCTGGGACCTCCTGGAGGCCTTCCTGAAGTAGGTTCCAATGAGTCTCAGCATAACTCGCCAGCAGCATATTATTTGCTAAACGCGTGGTATATGCGGCAGCCGAGGTGACTCGTTTGCCTAAGGCATACAGCCTCTTGGATTCCTTATCCAGAGGTGCCTCCCCCCCGTGGCAAAGGGTACGCCTGCCCTTTTCCGGGTGGTAGTTACTACCAGAGAATCGGGGGTGGCGTGTCCTTTAATGTATTGTGGGTCCAAAGGAGCTGGCCGAAATAACTTTAACTCTTGGGTTCACTGCCCAGGTTTGAACTGGTGATACCAAGGAGAGAGCCAATCTTCTCTTGATGGAATTAAGGAGGGGAATGGCCTGGCTAGATGGAGGTTTCTCCATAAGAATATCCTCTACAAAATCCTGCTCAGGCACTGCCTCTTGAGTAGAGATTTGAAAATGTTCAGCTGCCTTCTTTAACATGGAGTTGAAGGCCATCTGGTCATCTACAGGCGAGGCCTGGTGAGCCGGGGTGGATGGAGGGGAATCCAGACACAATACATCAGTGTCCTGATCTTGATGGGGGAAGCGTCCATGGGTCCTTTCCCTCTTGCTGGGTTTCTTCCCAATTGTCCGTGGCATCTGCCTGTTCCTCTCTGTAATTCTGTAGAAAGGAAGTTTCTTCCTCTTCATCGTAAATGTCCCTTTAAGTGTCCATCTGGACGATGTCTTCATGCTGGACGGGGAAAGAGGACTGATCTTCTTGAAAATATGAAGTAGATTGAAGGTTAGGCTCTCCATGAGACCTTTTCGGGGGAAGGATGTTCAGAAAAACTGATAATTCTTTCCAGACGGTCCATACACCCTTCAAATTTCTCCCTTGTACATTTAGAGGACCCAGAAGGGCCTACGGGTAGAAAAACATCTTCCACCCTACGGCGCTGAAAATTGTCTCTCAGGGTGTTGGAAAGAGGCACTTGACTGCCCTCAATTATCGTGAGAATCGGGGTGCCATGGCGTATCCAAAGATTTGTCTGCGGCCTGCCCCATGCTTTTCGGCTGAACAGGAATAAGTCCAACCGCCGAAGTAATTCTCTCGATGCGGTCTTCGACAATCGCCGAATCGGCGTGAGATAGTGGTTCTGATGGTCTATCGGTAGGTTTGTTGCCTTCCGCAGCGTAAGAGGGCCTAGCGGTCGGTTTTTCAACTTGACGCAGTCGTGATTTTTGGGCCTACAGCAGCCTTCGGAACCGTCGTAGCATCTGATTTCATCGCTTCGACGTGCAACCCTTTAGGGGTAGCGCCGTTATTTGTTTTTGAATGCCCAGTCGCAAGACGCTGCTGCGGATGCAGGAAAGGCTTTGGATCTGTATGATCCAAGCAATACGCCGAAATTTTCAACGGCCCTGCTGGCGCTTTCACCTTTTTTGACGTGCCCGTCGAAATAGGTGCAGGGGTTGTGTGCTTAGTGAAATGCGCTTGAATGCCCCTGTCGCCAAGGGTTGTCCCTAAAGTGAGACCAGAGTCAGGCCGTAAAGTGTCGGGGACGGGCGTGGCGGACCTAGAAGTGTCCGCCTCAAGGTCTATCACATCCGCAACAGATGTTTGGTCATCGAGGTGCCACTGTGTCACTCAGCGGGTGTGGCGGTGGGGGATTCCACCCGCGACATACTGTACGCGGCCCACTGCTTTACACGGCACTCCTTAAGGGTCTAAGGCCGAAGGAGTTTAGCCGCACACCGCTTTTCATCATGCTCTAAGGGGAGACGGGCGTTGCACGTCCTGTGTTCGTCCTGCCAAGGTTATCTGACCCTACACTTAGGGCAGAACCTAAAAGGAGTCCTTTTCCATAGCAAAAGGGGAAGATGACCAGACCTAAAGGGTAAAGAGGGGTAAAGAGGAAAGACAGACCGAAAATATGGCCACCACGACCCCACTCTCCCTACTGTAAAGGGAGGCCATAGGACCCGACCACGTGGAAGCTCAGGCCGCCGGATCTTAGGCGCCGAAATCCACTGCCGTAGACAAATCCCCCGCAGTCTTTGTTGAAGTTGTTCTTGTGACCAAGTGACTTAACGGGGAATAACCGACAAGTCGGTATAAGAAACAATGTAAGAGCTCTGCTATAGGGCGACCAGTTATCTGGGCGGAAAGAAATCTGAGGGACCTCAGTGCGTGAGGGATTTTGGGTACACTACACGTCACAATAGGGATAGTGTTAGACACGCCTATGCAGACGTCTGTTAGGCAGAATTATATGCAGTACCCTTTTTCGAACACACCACACAATTATGACTACAAGTGACAGTACAAATTCACCTTTGGTACAAGCCCATATTACACAGTTAAAGTGGTAGCGATGGCTGAGCAGCCAGACTTTGCTCAAGAGTAAGTGAGCAGTATCAAATAATTACACAAAGGACAGCAATTACTATGATTCAGGCAAACATTGACTCAAGGTTTTCAAGTAAAAGAATATACTTTTATTTCACTTCAGTTGTATAACATTACACCATTATAAGCAGTTTAAAAATCACTCTTAATACACCACACCACTCCCAATAAGTTCCAGACAACTTAAGCTCACAAAATGAAGTGGGAGCAAAATGGCATTCCAGCAATTTAAAAGGGAGGGAAAGAGAGTTAAACAGAAATTGAACCACACCAACAGGCAAGTACTCAGGGCAATAGAGCAAGAGGAACTACATTTATAGGATCAGTTCGAAAACGCTTATGGCCAAAGTCAATAGGACAAAAGTCTTTTGCTCAAGATCACACGGTTCAGGGTAGTTTGCGGTAAAGTTCATGCCACGGATTTCGGACGAGGTTGGGTGGTAGAAAAGAGAAGAGAAAGACAAGCCCTCGGATTGGAGAAAGATTTCACACACTTTCTCTGCGGCTGAACGAAATGAGCAACCGGGTTTGCACAGTACCTTAAAACGGAGAGGAAGCTGTAGCGGAGGCAGACATTCCTGGTATTTCCAGCAGGCTCACGGTTCCTGAAGCGACGGTCGGACTGACACGAAGTAGGAAGACTGGAGGGTCCTGCACTACCCAGGGAAGAAACCAGCAGCAGAGCAAAGCAACGAATAAAAGGTGTGGTCCTTAAAACCCAAGCAGAGTCCGACCTTCCTGGCTATCCGGCCCACTGTAGCTCTGTACAGCGGATTCTACCAGTGGAAGGGTCCTGGCTTGCAGTTTGGGCGAACTGGTTGGTCCCACCAGCTCAAGGGAAGAAGTTTCCTGGAGGATCTTCTGTCGGCGGATTCTGACGATTCGGACCTGCAGCAGGGCTTCATCGGGCGGTTCAGTCGTTGAAGGGGTCCTCTTCCATCAGCTCCTCGTTGGTTCTTTCGTTCCACTGGCGACTCTGCATTTCCAGTCCCAGAGACCTGCTTTTTATGCAGTTTTACCCCATTCATTCAGCCTGGCTCTCAATCACACAGCAGGGTGGCTGTCCAGCAAGGACAGTCACCCAGCCAATCAAACAGGCAGGTGTCCGAAGACCCCTCCATCACATCCTGCCTACCCTGACTTTCAGGCACCTTAAGGAGGGCTTCTGTCCGCAAAAGATGGCAAACAAAGGAATCAACCCTGGTTTGGCGCGCAGAGAAGAACACGAGAAAGACTTTAACAAAAAGAAATGGCGAATAAACCCAGCCGGAGCCAAAATAAAATGCATTTTGTCAAGCGGGTTTATGTTTGAGGCTAATATGATAGCCTAAAACAATACCAAGGTTATATAAGATAACCAAGGTAGAAAAATTAGGGTAGTTACCACTGCCACCAGCCAAGTCTTGATGTAAAGGGAGATGAAATAGTGCTCCAAGAGACAGACAAAAAGTGATAGGAATTAACCCTTTCCAATACTCCATGTGAGATGGGGTGTACTGGGTATGTAGCTTAAAGAGACTACATAAAGTTAATGGCAACTTTACATGTTTCTGGGAGACAGTCAGTCCCAGAAAAATGGAGTCAGAGGGAAGTCTAAAAGACAACCCTGTATTACTGCACTGAAGGTGCTATGCAACACAAAAAAGGTGCTCTTGGAGTAGGTGAGGCTCCAGAGCCCAAGATCACACAAATGGTAAAAACACACGCAGCAAAACACATGTAAGAGTGGGGAAAGGCTCACAGTCTTACCAGGTGAAAAAATAAATCCTAGAAATCCAACAAAGCTGCTGAGGGAGTCATTAGGTAAGGGAAATTAGCCATTTCTGAGAATTTTCCCCAACAACGTCCCCTTTCGGTCCCCGAAAGACAAGATGCAATACTCTGCGGTTACCACTGGATGTCAGACCATATGCACAGCATGTGAGTCTAAGCAGATTAACAAGCATCAGAAAAATTAAAATGTGTTTTACCAACAAACAAGTATAAGTATAAGTCTATTTGAATACTTGTAATTCTAGACCTCTGTGTAACATCTCTTACAGCTCACATTACCTCTTGAGATAAGCCTGGTTGCTCAGCAAATCTACCACAAAACTGTAGTACAGACTTATATCAAAGGTTGGTTTTGCGCACACCTGTAGGCCTTGTTGTGTGTAGTGGTCCCAAAGGGTACTGCATACAATCTTTGCCTAACAGCAGTGCTATCAAGATGAGAAGCCCCTGCACCGCTTTGACCTTGCAGATGACCCTGTGAATCAATGGGGTTGGGGGAAAGGCGTAAGCCCACATGTCGTTCCACTGAATCAGCAATGCGTCCCCCCAGCGAGTCCCTGCCCAGTCTCATCCAGGACGCAAAACTGGTGACATCTACTGTTGCTCACAATGGCAAATAGGTCTACCCGAAGGTGGCTCCACCTGTTGAAGATATCCCTCAGGACCCCCTCCTTCATCTGCCACTCATACTTGCCAAACCCCCTGTTAGGGAAAAATTTCAAAAATGTGCCAATTCCCTTCACCTTAGAGACCCCCAGCAACTTTGCTGGATTTTGAGGACTTCGATTTTTTTATTTTAACCTGAAGTGAGTGTGACCCTTTTTCTCCACTCTCTCATGTATTTTAATGTGAATTTTACCTCCGTGTTTCTTTTGGTTGTAGAGTCTGACAAACTCCATAGGCATCATCTTTTACAATGTGTCACAGCACCTTCAGTGCAGTGACACAAGGAAGTCTTCCAGATTTCTGAAAGGTTTAATTACCTTCTCTGGGATAAACTACTGTTTCCCAGAGCAGTGAAGTGAAATTGACTTTACTAACTATTGTAACTTGCTAGACCCAGCACACACTACCTTACAATAGAGTGCTGGAGGAATTACTTGGTATCCCCTTTGTCTAGCTTCTCAAGTAACATTTTAATGTTACCCTTTTCTCATTGAATGGCTGGTGGCAGTGGTTTCGTTTAAACTACCATGGTTTGCATTTACCGCCGGCTGTGTTCACAGCTGTTGTAAAGCAACCCCCGGGAGCCATCTTTGTCAAAATGGCACGCAGTGTTTTTTTTTCGCCATCTTTGTGGAAAGGTCCTTCTTGAGATTTTCTCTGCGCGCCAAACCAGGTTTGGTCTCTTTGTTCATTTCGTCCTTTGGCGGGATTCAGGAGTGAAGACCGCCTCTGGCTCCAGAGTGTCTGGTAGGAAGTGAGGGAGGGGCCCGAAACTCCCTGTGCTTAGTCTCCTAGGAGACCCAAATGCACTGTGTGGTAATTGGCCGGCTGACTGTCCGGCAAGGACAGCAACCCTGCTGGGTGATTGGCAGCTAGCCTGGAATGAATGGGAGAGAACTGAATAAAAAGCGAGTCCTTTGGCTTGGAAGGCAGTCGATCACTAGATGAAGGAACCGAAGAAGAGCTTGAAGAGGACGCCTGCTGCAACTCCTGGACCGTTGGTTTGCCTGGTGAAGCCATGCTGCAGTGCCGAAACGGCACGTTCCATTCGACAGAGGGCCCTGCAAGGACGACTTCTCCCTTTGAGTTGGTCGGACCAATCAACTCCAAAGTAAGCCACCTGGAGATCCATTTCGGAGCTGGTTGAATTTCCACAGAGTTGCTGCTGGAAACCGTATAGCCAGGGAGAGGAACACCAGATTGTGTGCGTTGCTTTTAAGCTGGCCTAGAGCTTTTGAAGATCCTCTGGACTCCCAAGAAGCAGGACTGACCAAGCCTGAGCCCCCTCAACAGAGTGCGGACCCCAGAAGCAAGGGAAGTCCATCTCGACAGCTGAAAACCGCTGTGTTGCTATTTGCGGTAGACGCGAGGAGCTGAAACACTGAACAGCCACTGAAAGTGAAGTTTGCCGGTTGCAAGTTTTGACCGTCCCTGTGCATTGCAGGAGTCCCCCGACGTCCACCCTCTTGTCCCCACGACTGAGGCCCAGTAACAGTGAGATCTGCAGAGCTGTACAGGAACAAAAGTCATCAGCTGCATCTTTTCTTCATTTCTAAGGTACTGTAAAACAAGTCTAAGAGAACTTACCTCTTACTGTAGAATTACTTGAAACTTCAACAACTCACAAGTCTAATCAGCTTGTTGCCCTACATTTGATTCTGCTTTTCATCAAAGACCCCCAAGAACTTGTGCAAAGACTTTTCCATTGACTTTGGCTTTGCCTATTGAATTGTATGACTCTTCTTGGGGGATCCAAAAGTATTGGCCTGTTTAAGAATATTTGTGGTCTCTTCTGTTCTAATAACCATTGCCTTTTACCAATTTCTAACAGTATTCTAAATGCCAACAGTAAGATATTAATATCCCTAGCACCCTTTTTTATTGAAGTCACCTGTGGGTGTAGGTTGTGTCTGTGGGCCATCCCAAAAGGGTCTTTACTGATTTAGAATCTAAGAGTGTACAGTATTGAAGTGCATTTGTGTGTTACTATTATATTGCTCCCTTCTAAAGAAGGCTTTATAACTGATAAATTAATAATGGTTTATGCAAGAAATCTCGAGTGTAAGTTTATTTGAATACCTGGAACTGTGAATCTTTGTGTACTTCCACTACAGCTCGCATTCACCCCTCTTGAGATAAGCCTGGCTGCTCAACACGCTACCAAAACTGTAGTACAAGCTTATACCAATGTTTGGGTTGCCTATACCAGTAGTCAGGTGTGTGTAGTGGTCCCAGAGGGTACTGCATACAAACTTTGCCCAACACCCCCAGCCTTCTGAGTCTGTCTGCTTCGAGGTTTGACTCCCCTGGGAGGTGGATGGCCATAAGAAAATGTTCAACGGTGCCCACTCCCATATGATGGACAGTCTGCAGAGAGGAGGAGACCTGGAACCCCACCTGCTTGTTGATTTAATACATGCATGCATGTGGAGCTGTCTGAATGCAGGGAGAAACACTGAGCGAGCCATATGGCCACCATCGAGACAATTGATGTGCTCTGGTTGTTCCTGCTTCAACCCTAGTCTGTGGACACGGTGCATGTCCAGGGTAGCCTCCCCCATCCTTTGAGGGTTGAGTCCGTGTTAATGGTGCATGCCAGTAGTGGCTGCCTGAACGGCCTTCCCTCCAAGAGGTTGGCCTCTGCCCTCCACCACAAGGTCTTGGTAAAGGCATTGTGGTATGCTGACTAGGGCTGCTTGGGAACCGGTTTCCTGATTCCAAGAGGCTGAGAAATGTAGCTGCCGCCTCCTCATTCTGAGGTTGTGTATGGCACCGCCAGGAGACAAGCCGCCATTAGCTCTATCAGGTGCTTGTACCACCATGCCGAAGTTACTGACCCTGCTGAGGCAATGTCCTGTGGCAGTCTTGATTGCTGTGACCTTGTCCTCGGAGGGGGGGATCCTCTCTGCCCTCATATCCCAAATTAGACCCAAGAATGTCAAGGACTGAGTGGGATGTAATTGATTTCTTGATGTTGAACCCCAATTTGTATCAGGCCCGGCTCCAGGAATTTTTATCTAGGTGGGCCAGGATTGCGATCAGGGGGGCCAAACTATTCTCAGATTCGTGATCCGGCAAAACATGTATTCCTGGATCTGAAAAATCCATTTGCCCTAAATTTGCCTTTAACGTCTTTAGTCTGTTAGACTGCTTTATACGGTGATTCAAACCCAGGTTGTTAGGACCAGGGTTGAATATTTACCCGCAAGACTACTTGAATGTCTGATAAAGATGCTTGTTGGGATTGCACTCCCTGCCAGATTTAAGCCAAATTAATTCTTGGGCAAGGGTGTGGATCTTATGGTAGGAGTCTTTATTCGCTGTCATAAGTGAAACAAATGTTGCATGTTTTTGAAGTTGTCTTTTTCTACTATTGGAGCTCTATGTTCAGGGGTATTACTCTAACTGGAAACAGCCTGTTCACCTCACCTGGTTTTGCTTACATGAGGTGATTTGCCCAGGTTCACTCAATTTGTTCATATGGGAAACCTGCTCTCGCCTTCCACCTGCTCATCCCTTCCAAAATGACAGGCTCTCCAGTACCCCTTCCACAGTCTTCTGCTCTCTTCTTCCATTTGCTCCTTTGTTTCCTTCCATAAGCTTCCTCACTACTTTGAACTTCCATTGGCTACTCACTTCATCTTCCATATGATCCCGTATCTCCATATGGAAAAGGTTTGTCAAAAAAATAAAATAAATGAAAGCTGTATACTGCCCTTAACAAGAGTCTTTCCTTGTGTTGCTATCCTGTATGCAAGTGCTAAACTTTTTTCTTACTGTGATGCCATGGACTAATATCTCCACCTCTTTTGCAATGTGTTCCCCCTGTGCTGTAATCATTTACCGGCCGGCGTCATGTAATATGTTCTCCATCAGTTCTAACATTTCCATTCCTGTGCTTTAATGTTCCCTGCCTGAGCTATTCTGAAAACCAGCACCCTGTTTACCTAATATCCAATCCTTGAGCCGTGATACCCCGGCCCTGAACTGAATGGGGATGGTTATCAGGGTGTAGTGGGAACATTGGCAGTCCGTAGACCTATTAAAATCCACTTCAGCTCCGCTATGCAAGACCAAACTAAACTGCCAATCCAGTACTGCCACTCACACCCCTTCTACAAATGTACCTTACCATGACCTAAAGAAGCCGCTACCTATGTCATTATAGAGGCTGGCACACCGCTCTGCTAATGCACCTCTTCCCAATCCTGACCTTCCACCCCCCCGCAATTCCAGTACGTTAGAGCCATACACCGCCTCAGCACTGACCTCCATTGACGCCTGCTGTTCCATTACAGCAACTAACGCAAAGCTCATCTGACTGTCACTACTACTACACCCTTACCAGCAGTAACCCATTTGTTTCTATTACAGCTATTCAAAAAACTGTGCTAATGGACCTCAATCCTAGCCAGCAGCAACCCCTGTTGTTCCATAACAGTGACTCACATAAAGCTCTACAAATGAACCTCAATACTGGCTAGCTGCAACCTCTGTTGTTCCATTACAGAGGCTCATACACAGATTTGCCAATTGGACCCTCCATCCTGGCCTGCAACACTTTCCGTTGTTCCATTACAGTCAGTGGCTCCTTCACACCCAGCTCTACCAGTGTAACTCAACCCTTGCTAGAAGCAACCTCCATTCCTCCATCACACTCACTCCCACAAAGTTCTGCCAATGGACCCCAATCCTGGCCAGCCGCTGTCTCATCTTTCATGCTTGTGGTAGGTGGTGAGGTCTGCATGCCGCCGGGGTTGGCCCTGATAACCAGGTCTAAGGTTATGCTGTTTCTGGACAGGGAGAAGTTGTGTGTGGGGGAGTGTATGGGGGTGTTACAGCAGCCCCCTAAGCCATCTCCTTATCTTATCCGGTTGTATTTTGGGTGCCTTAACATTGCATCTCTGCTTCTGGGCCCCTCTGTCTGCGAGAACAATAACACAGTTTAGCGATTCCAGACGTCTATGGCTGTGTAGGGGGGCTGCAGGGTGTGCCGATAACAGCTCGGGCCTGAAGGTGGCACTTAGCAAGGTGCTTACCCCCTTGTGCTGTAACATTCTCAGTGGGTGTGGGGTGCTCTCCCAGTGCTGTACTCTTCCAGCCAGGTGCTGTAATATTCTCACTGTTTGCTGCACCATCCACTTCCCGCTGTAACATTGGCCTGTTCTGCTGGTACATTAGCACCCTGTGGGGTGCATTTCTCTTCCTGCACTTCAACGCCCCACCCTGTGTGCTGTAATATATCAGTGTGGTGTGATTTCCCAAAAACACCTGCACTAAATCTCTCTTTGCTAAGCAATCGTCAGCTGGTACATTATACCCTGCTCACCCCCTTGCTCTACACACTCTCTGTCCTCCCCTCCACCTGCCCAATCCTCCGGGCCGATGAGAACTTCATATCTGCCCGGCTGATTCATGGGTGCCTGCCTGCATGTGCCGTTGTCTTCTCGCTACGATGAGCACCCCACCCCCACAGCTTGTGCATGCTGTGTAATCCTCCAGCCCACCACTGCTCAATGGTTCCCCTGGTGTGTAAAACCCCAGCCCCATGCTGTAATATTTCTTGCACATAAGAAACATCCCCTTCCATATTATGTAATCCCTTAGCCCTGCATAAAGCCAGCCCTGTGCTGTAGCATGACCTACCCATCATTAAACAAACAAAAATGGGTGCCCTGATGGACTGGCAGCAGAACAGGCAAAAAGTAATGCTAGGAACACAGAGTACGGTGTTGGTATTAGTGTGGTTATTGATTTTTAATCACCCATGACATATGTATTTGCGCC
Organism: Ambystoma mexicanum; assembly: GCF_040938575.1. Taxonomy (NCBI): domain Eukaryota; kingdom Metazoa; phylum Chordata; class Amphibia; order Caudata; family Ambystomatidae; genus Ambystoma; species Ambystoma mexicanum. Next base: position 859,923,752 of record NC_090930.1, on the reverse strand, counting down.
AAAATCGTCCAGCCCAGTGCTGTAATATTTCACCCTCTGCTTTAAGAATCACATTTGCAATCACACCCCCATGCCGTGGGATTCTTCTGCTGTAATATTCACTACACGCTCGCTTATCCTCATCTCTGTGCTGTTTTTTTAATCAGTTTGGGATTCTAGATGGCGCTTGCCCCAGCTATAAAACAAAACTATTGCATTAAAGTATAGATGGGGAAAATCCGCTATGAGGAGGGACACCCAGCGTGTAGGTGTCGTTTGGTTATTTGCCCACCCATTGACTGCCCATGATAATCCCTATGGCTATTCCCACCCAGTACCCGTCCCTCCCTGCCAAAAACACCTGCTCCAGAGAACTCTGACTTTGCTTTAATCAAGCCTTACCATCAAACTTTGCACTCAAAGTGCCTGCCAGTGTTTCGTCGAAGCAGCCTTCTGAGAGTTAATGACTTAATTGGAGTTGTAAACGCACTACTGGTGTAATAAAAATGAAAAATGTCTTCACCATGTCTGCTTCTAGCCACTCGATTTATAAGCACTATGCATGCCCTTCACTTAAGTCCTGTTAAAAATAAACATTGGTAAAGCCAACAGTTTGGGCTTGTGTATAAGAGTATTAGGCATTTGCCAGGCACTGCTAATAGGTGCCCAGATACTCACACCATTTTGCACCTGCTACCATTAATGGGCAGTTCATACCAATACGGCGGTGCTTGGAAAGGGCTCTTCCCATGCCTGCACAAACTGCTGGCATTGCCAATGCTTGTTTTCAATTAGATGGAATTGATCAGCCCTATTTTGCAATAGTGCCCTTTGGTGCAGTAATATTTTCCTGTGCACTAATATTGCTCGCTATTGCAGCGAAATATGGGGCCACTTTGATCAAATTTTCCAAGACCTCTTTTGGTTCCCAGACTGGCCCTGCTTTCTAGGGGGGCCAGGGGCTGGCCTTGGGGGGGCCTGGCCCTCCTCCTGGAGCCGGGCCTGATTTGTATAGCTTGTGCATAAGGCTGACTGCCATGCGCTGGACTCCCTCGGGCGACCCCGCTCGTACAAGCCAGTCGTCGAGGTATGGATAAAGATGGTGGCCCTCTGCTCGGAGCAGAGTTGCCACTGCATTCATTAGCCTTGAAGACTTTCGGGCTGAGTTCAGACCAAAGGGGAGGACCTTCTATTGGAATTGAAAGCCCAGGATCCTGAAACGTAGGAAGGAATGAAGGGGCTCCCAAATTGGGACATGCAGTTAAGCATCCTTCAGATCCAGGGAGCACATCTACTCTCTCCCACAGAGTGACTCCGGATCAGTGCTGGCATAACCATCTTGAACTTTTGGAAGGGAAAGGTTCAATGTTGAAAGGTCCAGGACAACTCTGGCCAGCCTGGTTCTTTTTCTGTATGGCAAATCTGCAGGAGTATAAACCCATGCCTTGCTGCAAGGTTGGAACCTCCTCCACCGCCTGGCTCACTATGAGCGAGCAAATCTCTGCCAGAAGAGTTGCCGTCCCAATTGGTTTGTCAGGGGAGGGGGGTCAGCGGGACAAGAGGAGATGAAGATATGGTCAGGTGAAACCATGGGCCAGCGAACCTTGTCCGCCAGGACTGAATGTGAAAGGCAAGCCAGCCCTACAAGAGAACTGTGAATTTGGATGGCACCGTCACAGTTTCTTTCCAGCTGAGGTTGGTGCCTTGGAGGGGGACTGGAAGAACACCTTCTGTGACGATTTGTGCTGCTTCCGTCGGTGCTGGCTGGGCAACCGGTCAGGCTGCCTAGTACGGCGCTCCTGGTAGCCCCTGAAACCACTTAAATTACAACCTTTGTCAGATCTTGGGCGATACTGGCTAAAACTCTTAGCTGCAGGCGTAGCCAATATTGTCAGGGACTTTGCTGCTTGGGAGCTGTTTTACTTGTTAAGCTCCTCGTCTGTAGATGAATGGAACAAGTCCCCTCCCTCGAATAGCAGGTCAAGAATGCGTTCCTGCACGTCAGGGTTAAACTTGGTTGCTTTAAGCCATGCAGTCTGCATGTCTGTGGCCACACATACAGCCCTGCCTGCGGTGTCTATATGTGCCACTGCTGACTCCATGTCGCCCTGGGCCACTATATTCACCTGTGCCAGAACTGCCTCGAATCTAGCCCGACTGTGGGCCGGAAGCTCAGGAAGGAATTCTGCTATCTCCCACCATAGTTTTTACCATAGGCATCTAGGAGTTATTTCCCCCCTTACCTTGTAGGGCCGACGTAGCTGTAGACGTGGAGGTGTGTGGCTTTGCATACATCAAGGCCGCCACAATAACCAAAGAGTGCAGTTGCAGGCACACTGACAGAACAATTGAGTCCCCCTCCGCCTGCCAATATGTGGCATCTAGGCGATTGTTTTTAGACTGTGTAGAGTGGGGTTTTGCCCAGCCCTTTTTCGCCAGGGACTCAAAATCCTTTTGCAACGCAATACTGGTTTTGGGGGTTGTCCGGATAGAAAGCACCTCTGCCAAGACCCCCGCCTCCGGTTGCTCAACCTACGGCTGCGGGATCCCCAAGTACTCTGAAACGGCGGCCAGCCTCTCATGGGAGGCCCTAGCTGAGGAGGAGTTGTCTTGATTCTTCTCGTCTGCTGTGTCCTGCAGGTCCGGGCCTGCCGGTGGAGTGCTGGGGGGTGCTGCGGGCAGTTGTGTGCTGATGGGCTGCGCCGGGGCCATAGCGTCGATCAGCACCTGGGGTACCGCAGGAACGTGGGCCTGCACTGGAACCTATGTATGAACCAAGACAGGGGGGTTGCATGGGTGTCAGTGGGGGGAAATCTTGGATGACCCCCTCCGATTATTGACCTCATGAGCATGAGGAATTTCTCGAATAACATGCAGGTGAGGCGCGTTCCTGCATGGGTGCAGGTCCTTGGACCTGTACATGTTGCTGTGACCTCCCCCCACCTTGCCTCAGGTAGCTGGGGTATGTGCATCGGAACTGCGTAGATGTAGGGTATGAGGTGCACCATTTCCACGCAATCCATCTCTGACCCCGCCCATGTCAAGGGGCGCACCCTCGACTGGGTCAGTCATCACAACTGCTCCCTTCTCATCACCGCCAACACTCCCATCCCATGGTCCGACCACCGCTACATCCAATTCAATCTTGGAACAAAGAAAGTGGCCCGCTCACCTCCCCCTCCGTGCCTAGCCACCTACGCTAGAAGCTCACGCCTACTCACAGTCGAGAACCTAGCACCATACCTTCTCAACCCTGCCTTACAGGCCCCCTCATCCAATAACCCTGAAACCTTAGCTAACACCTTCAAGGAGGTCATCTCGTCAGCCGTAGACGCCATCGCTCCACTGACTCGTAAAAAAGCAAAAAAAGCCAAACATGCTAACTCATGTTTTTCCAAAGAACTTCTTGACCAACGTGCGCTAAAGAGGATTGCCCTCTCCCCATGGAAAGCCAGCCCCTCTGAAGCCACCAAACAGAAGTTCAAAGCCATCTCCAAATCCTACAAAACCAACATTACCCTAGCCAAGGCTGCCCCCTTCTACGCTATGATCTCTGACGCCAAGTCAGGGTCTAATGAACTATTTTCCATTTTCAGGGAACTGGAAAAACCATCTGCCCCCTCCCCATATCAGTCATCAAAGACGACAAGGGGTGTAATAGCATTCAATCTGCCATGCTAGAGTCCGCGGACACCAAAAAGACCTCTCTAACATTATAGCGAACATGCGCGCTGAAGCACCCACCAAAACCACTTCCTCCCCTCTATTTGATTTTAAAGACATCACTGAGCCTGAGGTCCTCACCCTGCTCAACTCCATCAAACCTTCCAACTGCAAGGGTGATGCTTGCCCAGCTAACCTCATCAAAGACTCTGCACCCACCTTAGCCCCCTTCCTCACAGCATTTATGAACTCTTCCTTCCAGTCAGGCCATGTCCCACCTGGACTTAAGGAAGCGTGGGTACGCCCACTCCTCAAAAAACCCTCGCTCGACCCAACAGTCCCTGGGAATTACAGGCCCATCACCACCATCATTCCTGCTCAAAATCTTGGATAAAGCAGCTTACCTGCAAGTCCACAAGTTCTTGGAAGATAACCGTCTCCTTGGCCTGCGGCAATCTGGATTCTGCCCACGGCACAGAAACGGCTCTCCTAGACTTAAAGAACCAAATGGACCAAACCTGCTCTCCTATTGCTCCTGGACCTATCCGCAGCCTTTGATTTGGTTGACCACAACACCCTGTGCCACCATCTTGCCACCCAAGCTAACTTCTCCCCCAAAGCCTGTCAATGGATCACCTCCTTTCTCCAAGAAAGGGCCATGAAAGTCTTTTCTGACTCAGCCTGCGCCTCCCCTAGCCTCCTCACCTGCGGGGTGTCTCAGGGTTCTTGTATCGCGCCGACGCTCTACAACCTCTTCACAAGGCCCCTGTTCAGCATCTTTGATTCCCTTGGCATATCAAATACCAACTACGCGGATGACAGGTACTCATCCCACTCATGGGCGATTACCTAGCAGAGAACTGGCTCTGCCTCAATAGTGAAAAAACCGAACTACTCATCATAGGGTCACCCTTCACACTGGGCAACCTCGGAGATCAGTACGCCTCTTTCACCATTGATAACATCCCTATCAAGGTCTCCAACCATGTCAAGACACTCCGACTACCTGGACTCCGGCCTGCCCATGGACAGACAGGTCAATGCTATCGCCGCCCCCTCAGCCTACTACTCCAAAATCCTCAACGCTGCCAGGCCCTTCCTCGCCCATCATAATTGACTCACCATCGCAAGGGCTATTATCGGGTCAAGGCTAGACTACTGCAATGCCCTTCTAGTTGGGACCTCCAACAAAAACCTGGCCAAATTGCAGCTAGTTCAAAACAACGCACTGAGGGCAACAACAGGCACCGCAAGAAGAGTCCATATCTCCGAAATCAGAAGGCAAGCTCACTGGCTCCCTGTCAAAGAGAATTGTCTTCAAAAGCTTGCCCTCACCCACAAATTCCTTCATGAACTCGACCCTCCCTACCTAACAATTACCAAGCACAGTGCCACCAAACCCCTTAGAAATTGCTATGCCAACACGACTGTCACGCCCACAACCCGAAAGATGCACGCAGGTGGCTCCAGCTTTCCCACCCAAGCAGCCACGCACTGGAACGCACTGCCACCTCACCTAAGACTTATCGAGTCACAGCTAGCCTTTCGCAAGGCTATCAAAACCAGACTCTGTCTGAACTATGAATCTGTATCAGCCATTTCCTGTATATGTGCCTGCTATTGTGCTTGCTACTGTGTAACCATGAAACCACTGGGCACCTGCCTGTTCAATCTCAAGTCCTTAACTTCAAGTGCGCTTTACAAATGCAAACAAAATAAATTTGACCAGCGGTGACCAATCCCACCTTGGCGCGCACTCAGATCCCTCCGCACTGGAATGGTGAGACTCGGGATGCGCCGCCATTTTGTCTGGCCAGGCGGCCCTTTGGTCTGGTACTGTGCCACGTGCTTGCTGCATGATGAGTCATACTGTGCCTGCTGGCCTGACGGCAAAGGCTCAGGCCTTTCCTGCACATCAGGCAAGGGCCTGGGAGGCGGACTGCCCTCGGCCATGTTGCCAGCAGTGCGTGTGGTACTGCGTTCAGACGACCCCTCAGGCTTGCGCCCGGTATCGGAGCTAAGCTTCTCTGGGAGATCCCCGGTTCAACTGCCTTGCAGCCCCTCCGTGACAAGACCAGGAGGGTCCTTGCACCCCTCAGCTGTATGGCCGGTAGCCCATAGAGTTTCGGGCCCTTTGCAGTCACCCTTGCGGAGTGCAGTCGAGAAGAAGGCACAACCTTTGGCCTGGTCTTCTTTCTGGCATTCTCTTATGTGCGGCAGTGGTGATCTTGAGAACAGCTCCCTCCACCTGGCCAAGTGGTTCTTCAGCGAGCGTGGGGAGAGCGTGTTGCATGCCGAGCAGCCATGGTCCTCGCCAAGGCACCCGAGGCACAGCGCATATGGATCCAACATGGGAAAGGAACACTTGCAGGCCGGACACCTGCTGAATCCCGCTGCAGTCGACTTGCGCCGGGGAGGAGTGTGGCACCGGAAGACAGAGTACTTATGACTTTTAAGTGTTGCTCACTGGCTTGACCAACTCACTCCTAGTCCATAGTACTCTTACCTCCAGCCTGTATGGGCGTCCCTCTGGAAAGGCATCCTTAACCCCACCCACCAACCAACGTAACATCTCAAGTCCCCTTTTGACAAGTCAGCTGTATTAGAGTATTAGAGTAAAAACCTCACTGGTCTTATTAAAGGGGGATGGATGGTGGGACGTATGGAGGAGGTGATTATGGACTACGAGTACGTTAGTCACTCCGGTGAGTAACACTTAATTACTCCTACATCCCGTCCCCTTTCCTCCAACCTGTATGTGTGATCACAACAGGCAATGCCCCGAGAGCCTGACCTCTTTGGCAAATGGATTGGCAGCACCGCTTGGCCAAATGCAGCATCAGCCTTGGCATTAGTATCCAAGCAGTAGTGCTGAAGGAGTGGCCCATGTTGCCGACCCCAGTGGTCACCTACCGGGGAGCGCCATATTCTAACAAGGGTGGCCTCCTAAACTCAGTCCAGAGCTTAGAATCCACCATGACACTGAAACCGACCTATACACTATGCTTCCTCGTCCATTTGCCCCTTCAGCCATTACCATGAGTAGCTGTCTCGGGTCTTCCCATCTCGATTCCATTGCTGGTCCCGTCCTCCAGGGTCACCTGGCTCGGGTGCAGACTGACTTCTGTGCCTGACCACAATCTTGCAAATCTATCTGTAACCATCCTTCCCTGCACCTTTGATGGGGGAATCTAGGCTCTTCATGATGGGGTGTTAGGTAAAATGTTCACAGCAATGATACATCTTCCTGACCTGTGTCAACCCCACAACATGTTGCTTTCCTGATGGATTCTTTTTCCCTATACCACAGTGAGTGGGGAACTTTTTCCACACTCACAGAATCTTTTACCCTTTTTATGGGTGTAATTTTTAAGACTCTCCATAGTGTCATTTTAATGTTATCCTCCAACCACCTTTGGTATATGACATGCATTACTTGCATTGCTTAGATTCACATGCTGTGCATATAGTCCGACATCTAGTGGCAATCACAGAGTATTGCATCTTGTCTTTCGAGGATCAAAAGGGGACGTCGACATGGGCGTGCTTGTAACACTATCCCTAGTGTGACGTGTAGTGTACCCAAAATCCCTCACGCGTCATTGCGTGATGCAATTTACAATCCACTTTGAGATAGCCGACAGAGACAGGGTGCACTTCTCTACCAACCGCCACTGAAACGAAAAACGGATTTGTTTTCCTTAGTCGTTTCTTTTTTCAAGATAATATATGACTTCCGTGTGCACATGAAGTGTGTGTCAGCTTCTTTCTGCCACGTTAGTGGGGTTCCAGAAGAAGGTGGGTAGTTATATTGATTGGTTCACATGGAACTTCGAAATTAATTTAGGTGCAAACCCTGGGCGAGTGCGCAGAATCACCTTGTCTGTGTGAATTGTGACAAACTGGAAGGGACTGTAATTCACTAACTCTTTCTAACTGAGATCCACTAGTCTAGTTAATACCACATTTAGGTCCCATCCAGGAGCTGGATTTCAAATAGGGGGATGAAGTCTTTTAACCCCTTCCATAAAGGCCTTGATTACTGTGATTTTCCACCACACCACCTTTTTCTGGGACGTAGTACAAGCTGAAAGTGCAGCTAGGTGGACCTTCAGGGAATTGAAAACTCGACCCGAGTCAAGTAGAGGAGTCCGGTATAAGACAATGTGTGTTGGTGAGCAGTCTATGGGTTTGATTCTCTTAGAATGGCACCAGATTAAGCGTTTCTATTTATTGGAATAGCAATGTCTGGTGTTGGGCTTTCTAACTTATTTAAGAATGCCCATGCATCTTTGAAGAATTTGGAGGTGCCCGAACTCTGACTTCAGGAGCCAGGTCGCTAATTTGAGAGTTTGCGGGCATGGATCGAGTGTTTCCTGCTGGTCTTATGAAAGCATGTTGTATGGGCAAGATAGCTTCATCGGAGGAGAGATTGACATTGTCACCAGATGGGAGATGGGAGATCCAGGGTTGGCGGGCCCACATTGGGGCCACCAGAAGCATTGTGACTGTTCCTGCTGCATTTCTTTGCACTATCTTGTTGATGAGGGGCAGTGGGGGCTGGGGGCGGAAGCGTAGACAAATTTCCCTGACCATATTATCCAGAGACCGCTCCCCTTGGAGTGGTTCTGGGGGTACCTGGAGGCATAATCTGGGCATTGTACGCTCAGAGTTGCAAACAAGTCGATCTCTGGGAAGCCCTATTCCCTGAACACGGAGACAATGTCTTCGTGTAATCGCCATTCGTACTCTGTGGGAAGTCTCTGCTGAGCAAGTCTGCCAGAAGATTGAGTTACCCTGTAACATGTTGTGACAGGAGGAACATCTTGTGTTTGAGTGCCCACTTCCAAAATGTTCTGAGACAGTTTGGATGGCCCTGGAGAGTGTGTGCCCCCTTGTTTGTTCAGGTAATACATGGCTGTGGTGCTGTCCGTGAGGACCAGTACTGTCTTCCCCTGTAGTTTGAAAAGCCTTTAGGGCTTTGAACACTGCCAACAAATCCAACAGGTTTATGTGGTTAGATGCTACTGCTGGGGTCCAAACCCTGTGCGCCCTGTGAAGGAGGTGAGCTCCTAACCGCATCAGAGATACGTCTATAGTGAGTGGCTTCTACTGCGGGGGTGGTGAAGGTTTTCCCCTCGACCACCACTGCAGAGAGAGAACAAGGGCTGCCAAGACGACCACTAGATCATCCCATTGTCCCCTGGCCTGACACCATTGGCTGTTGAGCGACTTTTGCTTGGGGCTCATGCGCGAACACGCGCGTGGGACTTAGTAAATGCAGGAGGCCATCATCCCCAACAGCCGCATGGCTTTGCGTACAGTCACCTCGCGATTGGCTACATATTGAGGGATCTGCAACAGCATGTTCTGAACCCTCTCTTTGGAGGGGAAGACGAGGCTGTCTTCTGTCCAAATTAGAGCCCCCAGAAATTGTTTGACTTGGCTGGGGTCTAGCCTGGACTTCTACTCGTTAATTGAGAATCCCAGACTGAAGAGTAGATCTACTGTCTTTTGGGTGTTCGATAGGCATGTTCCGTAGGAATCCCCAGTTATTAGCCAGTCATCGAGGTAAGGATCGACTGGAATGGAATGCCTGCGCAGGCGAGCCGCTACTAACCTTTGTAAATACCCTTGGGGCTGAGACAATGCCTGAAGGGAAGGACCTTGAACTGATAGTGTTTGTCCTCTATCATGAACCTTAGGTATTTTCTGTGGAAGCATAGAAATATGAGTGTATGCATTTTTCATGTCCAATGTTGCCATGTAATCCCCCCTGTGTTAGTAGAGGAATTACCTCTTGCAAGGTTGTCATTCTGAACTTTTGTAGTTTGACAAATTTGTTAGCTGGGCGCAAGTCTAGCACAGGACGCATGGAGAGATCCTTTTTGGGTACAAGGAAGTACATTGAATAAATACCCTTGCTTACCTGTAGAATGGTGATGTCGAACGTGCCCTTTTCGTGCAGGATCTCACCCTCTTGCAGTGGGATCTTCAGATGTTCTGGCGATAATCGTTTGGACGTTGGTGTTCGGCTGAACTCGATAAAGTAACCATGGGTGACGTCTTGAGCACCCACTGATCTGTTGCGATTCCCTCCCATGCATGAAAGAATCTGCCCCGCGACCGGGGAGGTATGGGAGGGGACCTGGACCGGTAAGTCATTTTTGATTTGAGGCCGGGAGCCTCTTGGGGGTGGACCTTCTACCCCTTCCTTTGCCCCAAGCGCTGCCCTCTCTGCTGATATTGGCCTGAGGCAGTTGCCCCCAGTCTTGAGGACCATGGTGTATTTCCCGTTCCGTATTGATTGTGGGGGGAACATGGGTAAGATTGTCCCCGAAAGGAGCGGCGAGAGTTACCCCATCGTTGCTGATGGGGTCTTTGTTTTATCTGGTTTAGAGACTTCGGTTTCATGTTCCTTTTTAGCTGTCTCTAAAGCCTCATCCACTGCCTTTCCAAACAGGTTTGTTTCTTCTAACGGTTTGTTAATGACGGATGCCCGGGCTTCAGGTTTAAATCCCGAATTTTGTAACCATGCATGCCTTGTAAGCAAGGTACCTTGGGCCAGTGTCCGTCCCGCTGTTTCTGCAGCATCCGGCGTGTTTTTGAGGATGTTCTGATTGACCTGCCTTCTCTCTGACACAACCACCAGCAGGCGTGATCGTGTTTGCTCTGGGACTTCTTGGAGGCCCTCCTGGAGCAAATGCCACTGGTCATCGCTATAGCTAGCCAGCAACGTGGCGTTAGCTATCCTGGTGGAGAAGGCTGCTGATGCTGTACTGCGCTTTCCAAGGGCATATCGCTTCTTGAAATCCTTGTCCGGCGGTGCCTCAGCCGTAGACAAGGGTACTCATGCTCTCTTCCTAGTGGTTGTGATCACTAGGGAGTCGGGAGTTACATGTCTGATATGTAGCAGGTCTATTGGAGAGGGGAGAAAAAGTTTCGACTCGTGGGTTTACAGCTCTTGTTTGAGATGGTGTCAAGAGGGGGCGATGCGCCTTTTCACAGAGTTCATCAGAGGTATGGCTTGACTTGAGGGTGTTTTTGTCTTTTAAAATATCCTCTACAAAGTCGGGGTCTTGTACCGCTTCATGAGTGGCAATGTGAAAGTGTTCAGCTGCTTTTTAAGAATAGCATTGAATGCCATTTAGGCATCGACAGAAAAACTCGTCTTTGAGGAGGGAGGATCTATACAGTGTGTCTGGATCGGGCTTAGTGGACGGTGACATCCATGGTGCCTCGCCTACTGGTTGTTCATCACCCCAAACTGGAGACTGGTCTATTGTCTCGTAAAAGGGATTCGCTCCCTGACCATAGGGGTCCTGAAGGATATCCTCCATTTCAGTTAGGTCAAATACCTCCTCATGAGGAAACTGACTGGAAGTCCTTTGAAGTTTGGACCTAGTAGGGCAGGAGTCTGCCTCTCCTGGCCTTTTAGGGGTGATAAACCTTTCAGAAAAGTCCACAAACTTGGAGAGCTTGTTCATGTATCCCACAAACCGGTCTCTGGTCCATAAAAATGGACCAGAAAGGTCTGCAGAAAGGACTTGAGATTCAGGGTCTCTAGGCAGTCGAGATTTATCTGTCAGTGGACTTGGGTCTGTAGGTGGTTGAGATTTGTCTGCTAGTGTCCTAGACAGGGCCTGTGCACCCACTGAATATTCATCTCGGCTTTCTCGAGATGTCTTTCGGCCTATTTACTGCTGAGATGATGTTCCTGAGACTCTCATGGATCTCTGGCGTATCTGGGAGAGACTTTGACGGGCCCAACAGCTTTGTTGCTGTTTTTGGAGCCGCTGAAACCTTTGGTGCTGACGCGCTCTTGACTTGGGTGCCCGGACGCATGCAGTATGGACGGATGCGGGGAGGGTGTTGGGGAGAATTCTCAGAAGTGTGCTAATTCCTTCCACCTTAGAGACCCCCAAGCACCTTTACTGGATTTTGAGGACTTTATTTTTTAACCTTGAGAGTGAGACACTTTTTTCCCCCCACTCATGTAATTTAATGTGATTTTGAACTATGTTTCTCTTTTGGTTGTGGGGTCTGACAAACTCCATAGGCATCGTCTTTTACACTGTGACACACACCACCTTCAGTGCAGTGGAACAGGGAAGTCTTTCAGATTTCAATACCTTCTCTTGGATAAACTACTGTTACCAAGAGCAGTAAACTGAAATTGACTTTACTTACAAAAATGTATCTTACTAGATCGAGCACACACTATCTTACGATAGAGTGCTGGAGGGGTGTTAGGGAGAATTCTCTGTTAAGGCTAATTTCCCAAACCTAGTGAGTCCCCCAGCAGCTTTGCTGGATTTTTTCGGGTTTAATGTTTTCTCCTGCTAAGAGTGAGACTCTTTCCCCCACTCTTAGGCATGATTTGAGAATGTCCTTTGTCTATGTAATGTGTTTTATGGGCTATGTGGTCTTTTACTAAATAGGGCTTCATGTGTTTTTGGTATGTGTGTTGCACAGTACCCTCAGTGCAGTAACACAGGGGTGTCATAGTGACCCCCAAACATAGACTCCATACCCTGGGGCTGACTACTGTCTCCCAGGGCATGTAAAGTCACCATTGACTTTACTAGTCTTAAATTGTGAACAGAACCAGTACAAACCATCATAATGTGGAAGTACTGGTAGGGGTAATTCGATTGCCCCTGGGTCTGTTTTCCAAGGGGGCACTGTGCAGTCCCCCCTTGTCGAGTTTCTGGCTGGTGGCAGTGGATACCACGCAAAATATTCCACCAGAATATTTCCTATGAGATTTTCCCATTCATTTTAAACGCACCACTTTTTGGTGCAATGTTAAAGATACCGCCGGATTATTTAATTAATATTTATTCCCCGGTTGGGTCTTTTTGCCAGGACTCAGTTTTAAAATGGCATTTGTGTTCGCCTCTGTAACTCTAACCCAAGTCGAGCCCTTTGTTCCACTTTTTGGCAGGCTTCTCCACAGAAGCCCTCCAAATGGTTCCACTCTGTCTGGGGTCAACGGGATGTGTGGGAGGGGGATTAGGCACCCTGGACTGAGTTGCCTTGGCAACTCAAGTTGCACTCTGGTGCGATTGGCCCAGTGGTGAGCCGCCCGGCTCACCACTTAACATGTTTGAGTGACAGCTAGGCTGATGAATAGGGGTTTTGCTGCATAAAAGCAGGGATTTGGGGACTGGAACTTCAGAAGTCGCCACAGGACCTAAAGAATCCGAAGAGGGGAGAAACTGAGCCATCTACGACGACGACACCACCCGTGGAGCCCTGCTGTATGAAACTCACCACTTTCCCGACGACAGAGGAGATGATCTTCGAGGAGAGTCTTCTTCCCTTTGAGCTGGTGGGACCAACCAGTTCGCCTTTTTTGCTTTCCTGGATCGTCTCGTGGTCGAATCGCCCGTGCCAAGCACCCCAGCGGCCGGATAGCCACGCTTCACTGTTAAGACGGATCTCTGAACTCTGTCCTGGTGGCGCAGAAGTTCAGAAGGCCAACCTAATTACTTGGAACAGGGTAACCTCTGGAAAGCCAGCCCAATCAAGGTAGCGATCGCGGCGGTCAAGACTAGGTCTCAAGAGGGGTGAGGGTGACTGAAAGCCCGCAATGAGCACACAAAGCAAGGACACTTACAAACTACTCCGAACAGGTGTTATATGAAAAATATATACACATTTATTCCAAGGCCTTTAAAACAATGACCGTAGCGAGAAATCACAATACAACTCTAGTAAACCAACACATACCATACCAATACAATATATATACAAATACAACAAGTCTCAAGCGTTAGATGCACGAAATGTGTAGTCCACCTAAAAGGGAAGGAAAACAGGCAGTGCGAAATAATGCTTAGACCCAGTCTGCCTTCAGAGGCACCCAACTAAAAGGAAGTCCAAGCCCTACGAAGAGTGGAGCCTTGTGCTCAAAAGTACCTGCACACGCTGGTGCCAACGGGCAAAAGGGGAGTCTCTTCGAGGGAAATCAGGCAGTTCAGTTTAGTGCACAAATGAAGAAGAACAGTGTTCCGCGACTCAAGCGCAGCCTCCACTGTGGGCAGAAGCAGAGCGCGAGTATGGAAAGGCGTGCTGTTTTGACACAGCGGGGAAAAGCTATGGGCTCCTGCAGGAGGGCGACCAGTTCCTAGCTATGCTACTCACCGGTCCCCGATGCAAGCAGACCCAGGCTTCTCCGCGTCAGTTTCAGTCGCTGGCAGGTTCAGAAGAGCAGGGGACGTCTCGTCGTGTTGAGTCTGCAGCAGCAGAATTGAGTAAAAGACGTCCCAAACGAAGGAACCCGCACAGTTTGTTACCACAGCAAGGCAACGGAGCGGCCGTGTGTATCTGAGCCAAATGTACACTACTCACTTCAGACCTGGGAACGCCAAGTGTACGAAGCGTGTGAGAGTGACAAGGACTCGAAATACTACACAACCTGGCGGCGGTTACAGAGCAAGACTCCTGTGTAGGCTGGTCAGTCTGCTGGATGGCCCAGAGACGCTTCCGAAGGCTTACTAGCAGGAGATGGTGAAGATGCCGAGAATAGCTGTCCCCGCTATTCCAAGGGTCGAAGTACCAGTACAGGCCTTCTGGTTCGATCAAAGGTGAAAAGGGTTTCACAAGGCGACAGCAGTGCAGAGGAGCAGTCCTTCAGCGGGTCACCAGCGATTCCTCGGTTCGGCCTCTTGGTTGCAGGATACTTGGCTCCTGTATTCCTTCGTTCGTGAGAACTCAGGAGATTGACATGGTAGGGGTGTTTCCAGCCCCCCTCTTATCCACGGTTCCCTTTGCGCCAAAACGGAGGGGACCCAATGGGAGATCCGCTCATCAACACACACCATACGTGGACCTATCACGGACCACGGTGGTCCCAGGCATTCACACCACCCTAGACTCTCCGGCACCCAGGATGTGCACTGGGACCAGACATCCCAGCCCACATCCTGGAGGCACACACCAGGCATGTAGAAGCCCGCGAAAGCATCCGTGTTTCGCGGGAAAGTACATGCCCAAATAAGGAAGGCCCCGGGTCGGCTCGATCTGGGGAAGGCGAAGGGAGCAAGACGGTCAGCGGACAGGACAAAGGAGCCTCGTGGTCTGGCCATTTTGGGAGCCAGGCCACCATTTTGGGCTAAGCGCGAGGAACGCGCTTAAAACGCCAAAAGGAGCTCAAAATACAAGAAACGATCGCTGCCACCATTCCCGTCCGTGAATCACTTGCAACGATCAGTTACAATCCTAAAAGAGTATCTATGGTCTGTAGAAGGCTAGAGACCCAAGGGAGCAGTAACTTAGCTTACAGTGCCCTCTTGTGTCATGTTGCACGAAAGCCGCAACATGATAAAAGAAACTACGGAAAACAGCGTTTCCCGGTACTGACTGTCTTAAGGGCATGTCAGTTTCCCCGTAAGAAAGGAGCGAAAGCCCAGAGGAGTGCAGCAGAAGGCTGCACTTCTCTGGCAAAGTCGAGAACAAGGTGAAAAACAACAGCAAAAAGTTTAGGGGTTGCCACATGGAAGGAAAATTACCTACAATTACGAAATCTTTCCTAACATTCACCACTACCGCAAATAAAAGGGTAGTACCTTTTAACCGGGAAACTCTGCGGCTGGTTTCTTCCCTGGCAGTGCAACGACCTCTTCCCCTGGACGAAGCTCCGACTTGCACCCGCTGCGAGGAACAACTGCCCCAGCTGGAGCTTTCTCACCATTTCAGGTACTGTGTCCCGTCTGGTCTCCCTTGCAATACACTGTCCAAGGTGTCCCGTAAATCCTTGACTCTCTATCCTGGGGTGACCTCGGACCTGTTAACATTACCTTTCTAACTTGATCCAACCTCTTTGACTTTTCTGCAAAGACTGAGTGCATTTCCACTGTGTGATCTTGGGCACATTCCGCCTTGCTTTCTCCAAGAGTGGGCCTGGCCTATGAATTTTTTGCTCTACAGTAGACCCTGCCTTTCTCGACTTGCTGTGGTTTCTTAAAAGTGTTGGTACTGTGTGTTTTTCCTATTCTGCCCTTTCTCTCCCTTTTTAAACAAATTATTGGAGTGCCATCTATGGTTACGCGCTCACCTCGGTTTTGCTAAATAAGTGGTGTCTTAACCTAGACTTGTCCAATAATTAATTAGGGGGGTGCATATATTTCTAGTGACCGTTTGAAATTGCTTGACATATTTGTGCGTGTATTTTTACAAGTTTGTTTTTAAATAAATAATGATATACTTTTATACCAAAGCTCTGGTCAGCGTTCGCTTGTGCTACTGTATTTTTAGCCCTATTGTGTATACTCTATATACTGCCTAACTCTTCTTGAGAGAAGTCCGCCTGCTCAGCCACAGCTACCAGGTAAATCCGGGTGGTGCAGACTGCTACCAATTGCGTTTACTGCTAACTCCTATAGACAAACTTTTTGCAGTGGTCTCTAAGGAAACTGCACAGGTTTCTGCCAAACAAGGGGTTACCTAGTATCCCCTTTGTTTAACTTCTCATGTAACATTTTTATGTTACCTATTTCTCACTGAATGGCTGGTGACAGTGGTTTCGTTTTAACTACCGTGGTGTGCCTTTACAGAAGGCTGCGTTTGCAACTGCAGTAAAGCACCAAAGGTTGCCATTTTTGTCAAAATGGCCCTGTCTTTTTTCACCATTTCTTTGTGGAAAGGTCCTTCTTCAGATTTACTCTGCGCGCCAAACCAGTTTTGGTCCCATTGTTCAATTTGCCGTTGGCGTGATTTACTGGTGAAGCCTGCATCCGACTCCAGCGTGTCGGGCAGGGCAAAAAGCAAGGGAGGTTCCCAAAACTCCCTGTGCTTGGTCTCCTTGGTTACAGGAATGCACCCAAAGGTGATTGGCTGGCTGTCCTTGGTGGAGAGCCACCCTGCTGAGTGAGTGACAGCTAGGATGGAAATGAGTGGGAGAAACTTGCATAAGGCAAGGTCTGTTGCAAGGAAGGCAGAGTTGACCACTAAACAAAGGAACCGAAGAAGAAACTGGAAGAAAAGCTTGCTGTTCCCTCCTGGACCATTGGTTTGCCCAGTGAAACCCTGCTGCAGTGCTGAAGTTCCAAATTTCGAATCGACTAGAAAAGCCCCAAAAGGACAACTTCCCTTGGGTTGGCGATACCAACTGACCCCAAGACGAACTTGACTGGAACCCCTCTCCCTGCTGGCCGTACTTCACTGCTGCTGCTGGAGCCGAGTGCCAGGGGAAAGGAACACCAGAAGAGTGCATAATTTGTAAGCCAGACCAGAGATCTAGGAAGATCCTCCGGACTCCCGCGAAGCAGGACTGCCTGTTAAGGATAATTCTCAGAAATGTGTCAATTCCCGCCTACCTTATAGACCCATAGCTCTTTAGCTGGACTTTAGGACTTTTTCATTTTTAACCTGGAAAGTTAGCCCTTTTACTCACTCTCTCATGTACTTTTAATGTGATTTGGACCCAGTGTTTCTTTTAACTTTGGAGTCTGACAAACTCCACAGGCATCATCTTTACATTGTGACGCACAGGGAAGTGTTAGATTTCCTAAAGGTTTAAATAGCTTCTCTTGGTGAAACTACTGTTTCCAAGAGCAGTGAAGTGAAATTGACTTTACTTACATTTTGTAACTTTCTAGACCCAGCACACACCATCTTAACATAGGGTGCCGGAGGGGTTACTTATTATGCCCTTTGTCTAGTTTCTCATGTAACATTTTTATGTTACCCTTCCTACAATTAATGGCTGGTGGCAGTGGTTTACCTTTTACTACCATTGTGTGTTTTTACCGCGGGCTGCGTTTGCGGCCACAGTAAGGCACTCCTGGGTGCCCATTTCGTGAAAATGGACCCGGTCTTTTTTTGCCATTTGCTGGAAATGTCCTTCTTGAGATTTACTTTGCGCGCCAAACCAGATCTGGTCCCTTTGTTAATTTTGTCTTTGGCGGGATTCACAAGTGAAGACCGCCTCTGGCTCCCGTATCTCTGGCGGGTGTAGGAAGTGAGGGACGTGCCCGAAACGCTCTAATCCCCTTGATTATAGGAGTGCACCCAAAGGAAATTCGCTGGCTGGCTGTCCGGCAAGGACAACCACCCTGCTGTGTGATTGACAGCTAGGCTGGAATGAGTGGGAGGAACCTGCATAAAAGGTGAGGCTTTTTGGCTTGGAAAGCAGAGTCGACCACTGGATGAAGGAATCCGGAGAAGAACTTGGAGTAGACACCTGTTGCAACTCTTAAACCGTTGGTTTGCACGGTGAAGCCTTGCTGCTGGGCTGAAGCTCCAAATTTGCCTCGACTAGAGAAGCCCTGCAAGGCCGACTTCTCCCCTTGAGTTGACGGGACCAATCAACTCAAAAGTAAGCCCGTCTGAACATCCTCTCGGAGCCGGCTGTACTTTTGCTGCTGGCACCGAAGTGCCAGGGAGAGGAACACCAGATTGTGTGCTTTGCTTTTAAGTCGGACCCGAGCGCCAGGAAGATCCTCGGGACTTCCCTGAAGCAGGACTGACCAAGCCTGAGCCACAACAGAGTGCTGGACCCCAGATGCGAGGAAAGTCCAGAGTGGTATCCGAGAATCGAAGTGTTGCCATTTGGTGCCAGACGCGAGGATCTGAAACACTAAAGGACTGCTGAATTGAAGTTTGTCCTTGCTGCCGCTGACCTTCCCCATTGCAGAGCAGGAGTACCAACACGTCCTCCCGCTTGTCCCCACAACTGAAACTCAGGAACAGGCTCTGCAGAGCTGTACAGGGACGGAAGCCAGCTGGAACCATTTCTTCTAACCAGAGGTACTATAAAGTCTAAGAACTTTTCTTGGTGTGTAGCCTTACTCTCTCAGTTGAGACCAGTCTTGGTTGCATTGTGCAAGAATGTTTACCTACCTGCAAAGAATATCTTCACCTCCCCTCGACATTGTGCAATTAGCATTGGCTGTCTTGGCTCCCTGAGAGACTCATACCTTTGACGCTGTGCTTTATCTTTTCCCTGGGAAAGGGTTAAAACTTATGTCATTGGAAGTTTTTAAAAGTACTTACCGGTTTGTGAATTATTTGTTAACCTTTGTTTTATTCCTCTCTTCTATCTTTTAAACCAAAATCAGTATTACTCTAAATGTACCAGTGATAAACCAATGTCCACAGTGTCCTAGCTATTTATGTCACCTGAGGGTGTAGGAAGTGTCTGTGTGTCACCACCAATGGGTATCATCTGATTTAGAGAAACTAAGTGTGTATTGGAGTGTATTATAAGTGTTACATATATTGCTCCCTTCTGAGGGAGGCTTGTACAACCAACTGTGAAATACATTAATAGTTTTATCAAGAAACCTTGAGTGTAAGTGTTTATTTGAATAACTATTGTGGAACTCTGTCACATTACTGCTCATATTGACCCCTCTTGAGATGACCCTGGCTGGTCAGCCACACTACCAACCTGTGAAGTTCAGACTTATACCAAAGGTTGGGTCCCTATTGCCAGGAGGTCAAGGTTATTGTAGTGAACCCAAAGGGTACTGCATACATTCTTGCCTAACACTGCCCGAGCCTGAGCCAATTTAACAGATGCTGGACCCCAGAAGCAAGGGGAGCCCATGAGGTGTCAAGAACCGCAGTGGTGCCGTTTGCAAGTAGCTGAAACTGCGAAGTGCTGCTGATCTGAAGTTTGCCCATTGCTGTCACCGACCTTCAATTCTTAGTGCAGGATTCCGCAGACGCCCTCTCTTGTCCCCACGACTGAGGCCCAGGAACAACAGGATCTGCAGACCTACACAGGAACAGAATCCAGCTGGAACACCAAACACAGTATTGCTCTAAATGTACCAGTGACATATTAATGTACACAGTGTCCTAGTTAAGTCTCCTCAGGGTGTAGGAAGTGTGTGTGCCATCCCAAATGGGTATCTACTGATTTACAGAAACTGAGTGCATATTTTGAAGTATATTTTTGTGTCGCATATATTTGCTCCCTTCTAAAGAAGGCTTATTCAAACTGACTTAAAAAATTGTTTAATCAAGAAACCCTGAGAGTAAGTGTTTATTTGGATACTTGTCAATATGAATCTCAATGTTACAACCCTACAGCTCACATTGACCCCTAGTGAGATAAGCCTGGCTGCTCAGTCACTCTACCAACTCGTGTAGTACATAGTTATACCAAAGGTTGGGTTACCCATTGCCAAGAGGACAAGGCTGGTGTAGTCTCCCACAGGGTTACTATATACAATCTTGCCTAACAGTGATCCACTTTATTTTAGTGTAAACTGCCATTGCCCATTTCTACCCTCTTCACTCCCGGGGTCCTGGAGTTTGAGTAATCCTTGTATTTTTAAATAATTTGTGATTTTTTAGGCATTTTAGAGATGAATCACTGCAATTCACTCCCAATACTCTTTACAAAGTAAAGAACATTGCGCCTAATGTTCTGGTTTCTTTTTGTTTGTAATACTTTATTTATCTTCCATTAGTCAGTCATTTGTACAAAGCATGATCAGACATTGTGCAACAACAAAACATTTCCCCTTAATACATCAGCCTTCTTATAACTCCTGGATGTTAACCATGAACACAAACAATAACCCAACCATGACTACTTGCTTGACACCCAGTCAACTTGTCTATGTTTCAATGTCTATGTTTCAATTTCTCTGCCTCCACCTGCCCCCCCCACCGTCCAACAATCTTGCAAAACACTCCCATCAAAAGGGTGCACTTTTCATAAAACAGAATAATTCTTCATAACCGTGGCTTATAATGTATCTGCACTGTACCCTTCACCTCCTTGTAAAAGGGAGTTCATACTCCAAAGGAATTTTTGGTAGCTACCATTTGCTAATGCATACATCTTCTCCATGGCCACAATTCCCCACATTTTGACACTATAGTGCCACAATAGGACCCTCTGACAATTTCCAACAATCGGCAAAGACCAGCCTTGCTGCCGTCAAGTGGTGTGTAATCAGAATCGCCAAAGCCCCCCCCCCCACCCAACCCCCTTGCTGCCACTGCCGACACCACCAAAATCACTGGATCCATAGGTAACACCACACCTGTAATTTCCCTAAAAGAACCCAGGATCTCGTTCCAGTAAAGTTGAATCCACGGGCAGAACCACCACATGTGGCCTAAATCCCTCATCTCCGCACACTCTCCAACATAATGGTGAGGAATGGCCAGTTTACTGATAGGCTGAGGCATTAAGTTCCACCTAAGGCATATCTTATATGCCAACGCCTTAATCGTGGTGCATTTGTAAGACCTGTAGGCCCTCTCCCATATTTGTCCCAATTACTTCTCTGAGATAGAGAGATCAGAGAGAGAGCTAGGGTTCACTGTGTATGGCAACCTCTCCCATCACTTGTACATCCTGGAGACAAAGTGTACACCACCCTCCAACATTGAAATTTCTATACCCCACAGAGTTCTAGTACTAGCAGCTTTCACTGCCCTATTGGTCATCCAGTGCTAGAACAGAGTGTCTCGGAAGCGTTCTTTTTCCCTTCCTGCCATTGCCCAAAGGAGAGGGATATCCCCAATCTATATACATCTCTCAATTTAGTTGATGTCCCCGATTACAATCCTATCCAGAAGCTATCCTCATACCCAGGCTGAAAATCTGAATCGTAGCGCACTGCAGATAACGGACCCAACCCCGATGACAAGCAATTCACTCAATGCTGTATTCCAATACCAAAATGAGCACCTGGTTGTCTCCTATAAACCGATCACTGAGCTCTGGGTCATACTGCCCCCGAGCCAATGACTACCCTCTCCCTAAGCCCCTCCTCTGGCAGCCATCTTCCGATTTGGTAACACGTAAGTGGCAGTACGACCAAGTAGAGCAGGAGTGAGGGTTTGCATGTGAATCCATGCCAGACCCATGCTGGAGAGAACAGTTACATGTAAGTCACTTGTTCCTTCTCCAGCATGGGGCCTGACATTGATTCACATGCTCATAGATAAAGAATACATAGCAGTACAAACATACACAACCACAGGAGGTCACAAGGCTCAACAGAAGTAATTACTCTTACCTCCTCACCAGGCTCACCTTCAAGCAAACAGTTTGCGTAGCACTGATGGGCCGACTCTGGACTCCTCCCTGGAATCCCTGTTTACGCAGTAGAATGTCGTGAAGGTGTGCATAGACCTCCAAGTAGCAGCCTTGCAGAATTCCAGCAGGGGCACACCAGACAGGAACGCCGTCGTTGCAGCGCTCGCTCTGGTAGAATGGGCTCTCGGAAGGCCAGGCAACGGTTGGTTTGCCAACCAGTGACAATGAGTAATGCAGCCCGAGAGCAACTTGGAGATTGAGGCCTTGGACAAGGCCTTCCCATGGTTCACAGGACCAAAGTTCACAAAAAGCAGAGAGGTTTTCCAGAAACTCTTTGTGCCGGCCACATAAAACTTCAGCGCTCAAGCCACATCCAGCGAGTGCAAAGTCCTTTCAGCTGGCGACGAAGGCGTCGGGGGGGGGAAAAAAAAAAATAGGTAACACCAAGGGCTCATTGAGATAAAATTCCGACAGAACCTCAGGCATGAAGGAGGGGTGTGTTTTCAGCACCACCCTTGTCTCGTGGAAATTAAAGTAAGGCCGCTTGCAGGACAGGGCCTGGGTCTCACCTACTCTCCTGGCAGAGGTAAAGGCCATGAGGAAAGCGGTCTTCCAAGACAGAAACTTTAGTGTAGCTTGATGCATCGGCTCGAACGAGGCGCCCATGAGCCTAGTCAGCACCACGTTGAGTTCCCATGCCGGGGCAGGTGCATTCACCGGTGGAAACGAATGGCACAGTCCTTTGATGAACTCCTTCACTAGACGATGTGACCAAAGAGAAGAACGTCCTGGAGACCTCGTGTAGTGGGAGATAGCCACTAAAAGTACCTTGATGGAGGCGTGCGCCAGCTCCGATTTAGCCAACGACAAGTAAGGTAGGACCTGGGGGGCCGTGACCCACAGAGGGTTAATCTTCTGCAACCGGCACCAAGTCGCGAAATGCTTCCATTTGTGTCTGTAGCACGTCGACATGGCCTTGGCGAGGACCTGCCTGCAGTCCGCAGGCAGCTCGTAAACCACTGAACTCTAAGGCTGCAGGAGCCAGGCCGTCCGGTTCAGCGATCCTGGATCGTGGTGCAGGATTGCGCTCCTTCCCTGGCGAGAAGATCTGCGACCACTGGCAGCTTGATTGGAGGGGACGCTGAAAGGCTGAGAAGGTCTGGGTACCATATTTGCCTCTGCCATGCTGGCGGGACGAGGATCATCCTGCACCGGCACTGTGAGTTGACCGATGACTCGTAGAAGCAGCGGCAACGTGTACAGGAACAGGCCTTCCCATGGGAAGGAGAATGGGCTCCACATGCTCCCCAACTGGGGAAACCGGCTTGCGAACCTCCGGCACTTGGTGTTTGTCGCGGTCACAAACAGATCGATCTGGGGACTACCCCCACTTGAGGAAGAGGCTGTCCACTTTATCCTGCCGAAGCTCCCACTCATAGTAAGAGCACAGCGCCAGGTGGAAAGGAATTAGGAACATCCCCTGGGCGACTGCTCTGTGCCACAAATCCTGCGCCTCTCTGGAGAGCGCCAGGGATCTGGTGCCCCTCTGCTTCCGGATGTAAAACATTGTGGTGGTATTGACCGTGATGACCATCACCACTTTGCCCTTGAGGGAAGGAAGCAATAACTTGAGGGCTCAAAATACAGCATGTAGTTCCAGTACGTTGATGTGTAGCGCCTCCTCCTCCGGCAGCCACAGGCCTCTGGCGTGGAGATGTCCGGAGTGTGCTCCCCACCCTTCCAGTGAAGCGTCTATCGTGACCGCCTCATGGTACGGGGACTCTGGAAGTCTGTGCCCCCGTGATGGAGCGCACACCCCATCACCTTATCACTCGACGGAATTCCTCGTCAAGCACGATCCTGTCTTTGAAACCTCCGGACACTTGGATTCAATGGGCGTCCAGAAACTCCTGGAATGGTCACATCCGCAACCTGCAGACCCAGAGCAGGTAGATACAGGACGACCATGCCGAGCAGCGACTTGATGGTCCTCACCGTGGCGCTCTTTTGTGCTAACAGCCGTTGCCCTTTACCCAAAATGGCAGCTATTCTCTCCGACGGAGCCGCACGACAGGACACTGTGTTGAACCTGGACAACAGGAACAGCACATTCTGCGATTGAGTCAAGCAGGATTCTGAATAGTTCAGAGAACCCCAGATTTGTCAGCAGCCTGACGGTCCTCTCCTTGTGATCGACAGTAATGTTCTTCGACTTGGCCCAGATGAGCCAGTCGTCGAGGTCAGGGTACACATTACTTCCCTGTAGTCGTAGATGGGCCGCCACCGGGGCTAGGCACTTTGTAAAGACTCTGGGCGCGGACTTCAGTCCGAAGGGGAGAGCCTTGAACTCTTAGTGCTTCCTGCGTATGACAAAGCACAGGAACTTGCACATTTTACGTGAATGGGGATGTGGAAGTACGCGTCCTCCAGATCCAACGACAACAAAGTCTCCCTCCCCCAGTTGGCTGAGCACGTGCTGCAACGTGACGATCCTGAATTTCTGGGACTTTATTTACTTTGAGTCGTTGCAGGTCGAGAATGGGCCACCAGCCCCCGGTCTTTCTTACCAGAAAGTATCTTGATTAAACTCAGGAGCCCCGACCAACATGGCCAGAACTTCCAGCAGCAGCTAAGGGATGTGTTGGTCCTGCCGGGCCATCAGTGGTATCCGCTGACACTTTGCTGAAACTCCAAAGTGTGTCCGTGGGCAAGAGCCTCCAGCACCCATCGATCAGTGATGTTTTCCCGCACGCTGACAAAGTTCACCAGCCGGCCTCCCACCAGGGTGCAGGCCCAACGAGGCCAGTATGCTGCCCTGGGAGCCTTGACAGCCACCTGCGAAGGCCTTGGAACGACCCCTGTAGGCTTCCTGGGTCATGGAACGGGACGATTGGTGGTAAGGGGACGATCCACCTCCGAAACCCTTCGAAGACCTCGCAGACTTTCCTCCTGATGAACAAAACAACGGACAGTGGTGTTACAGCGCCCAGGGCACGGGGCGTCTGTGTTGGCTTTGATGGCCTGAAGAGATTCGTTGACTGCACTGCCGAAAGAATGTCTGTCGAACAGCATGTCCAGGACCCTCGTCTGCACCTCCTTTGACGTTGGCGGCCTTCAGCTAGCCACAACTACTGAAGCAAACCCTGTTTCCCATCTGGCGGAACGCTGTGTCCATGATGTTCAGGGCCACGGTGATGGTGTAGTCTGATGACAGCTTGCCTTCTTGAAGGATCTCTATTGCCTCTACCCGCTTGTCCTGGGAGTAATCTTGTACCATAGCTCCCAGTCATACCTCGCCGGGATCACTAAGGTGTTGGCCGCCTGGACTGTGATCACAGCTAAGTAAATGTCTTCCCCTCGCCGTCCGGGGGAACAGAGGTCAACGACTGGTTGGACGACTTCTTCCTTGCTGCAGCCGAGACCACGGAGTCCGGCAATGGTTGTGACCGCTGTTAGGGAGAATTCTCTGTTTAGGCTGAATTTCCCTACCTAGTGAGTCCCCCAGCAGCTTTGCTGGATTTCTGGGGTTTCTTTTTTTCTCCTGCCCAGAGTGAGACTCTTTTACCCTCACTCTTGGACATGTTGAAGTGTGTTTTCTTGGTTAAACCTTGTGTTGAATGGGCTATGGGGTCTTTTACCCCATAGGGCCTCATGTATTTTTGTGATGTGGGTTACACAGCACCCTCTGTGCCGTGACCCAGGGGTGTCCTAGGGACTCCCCAACATAGACTCCATACCCTGGGACTGACTACTGTCTCCCAGGGCATGTAAAGTCACCAAAGACTTTGCTAGTCTTGAATCCTGAACAGAACCAGTACAAACCATCATATTGTGGACGTACTGGCTGGGGCAATTCGATTGCCCCAGGGTCTGTTAGTCGAGGGGGCACGTCTCCGTCCCCCCTGATCGAGTTTTGGCTGGTGGCAGTGGAAACTACGTTTTATATTCGACCGCGAATATTTTCCTATGGGATTTCCCATTGTTTTAGGCTAACACATTTAATTATTTATTTACGGTAGCCTTAAACATACCGCCGGTTTATATATTTATTTTTATAACTCCGGTTGGGACTTTTTGCCAAAACTTGATTCTAAAATGGCGTTGGTGTTCGCCTCTGTAACTCTGACCCAAAGTGGAGCCCTTTGTTCCACTTTTGGCGGGCTTCTCCACAGAAGCCCTCCAAAGTGGTGCCACTCTGTCTGGGGTACTTAGGAGGGGTGGAGGGGGATTTAGGCACCCTGGACTGAGTTACCTTGGTAACTCAAGTCGCACTCCGTCCTGATTGGCCCAAGTGGTGAGCCGGCCGGCTCACCACTTAGCATGTTTGAGTGACAGCTAGGCTGGGTGAATGGGGGTTTGCTGCATAAAAGCAGGGCTTTGGGGACTGGAACTTCAGAAGTCGCCACAGGACCAAGAATCCGACGAGGGAAGAACTGAGCCGACCTGCTTCGACGACACCACCCGGTGGAGCCCTGCTGAACCGTCTCACCACTTTTCCCGACGACCGAGGAGAACTCTTAACGGAGTGGCTCCTTCCCTTGACTGGTGGGGACAACCAGTTTTCGCCTTCTTTTCGCTTCTCGAGGAATCTCGTGGCCGCCTTGCCAGTGCCAAGCACCCCGGCAACCGGAACCCCACCACTTTTTACCCCAACCACGAAAGTCGGTACAACCCTTTGACCGGAGGACTCCGCGGCTGGTTTCTTCCCGGGCAGTGCAACGACCTTCTTCTTCTGCTCTTCTGCGAGAACTTCTTCTCCCCTGACCGACGTCGAGCCTTGCTGCCACTGCCTGGAACAACTGCCACCGCTGGAGGATCCTTTCCGCTTAAGGTACCGTGTTCCGCCTGGCTTCCCTTGCCACCGACTGTACGGGGTAGATTTAGCCCCCGGCTTTCGAACCTGGGAGTGCCTGGAATACCCTGGCTAAACTTCTAAGCCACTCTAAACTCTTTCTAACTCTTTGCAAGACTTTGAATCCCTAATAACAGTGTGATCTTGGGCACATTTTCGCTCCGGCTACCCTAAGAGTGGGCCCTGCTTAGTGACTTTTGCTCACCTGTGACTTTGTGCTTCTTTGAGCCTATTGCAAGTGTTCTGAACCTTAGAGTGGTGTGTTTAACCCATTTCTGTTTCTTTTTATCCCGTCCTTTAACCTACTAGAGTGTCATCTAACGTTAAGCGCTCACCTCTGTTTTAATTATGTGGAGTTAACTTAGAGTTGTCTAGATAGGAGTAAGGGATGAAACTGCCGTCATTATAACTGTGTTTTAAGTGTTTTTACTATACTTTGCTAGAGTGTTTTCAACTTATGTGTTCTTAAAAAAATAAATAACTATATACTTTTGAAACCAAGCTCTGGTCAGTGTTTGCTTGTGCTATTGTGTCTGAGTACATATTGTGTATACTTTGC
Source organism: Ambystoma mexicanum (assembly GCF_040938575.1). Taxonomy (NCBI): domain Eukaryota; kingdom Metazoa; phylum Chordata; class Amphibia; order Caudata; family Ambystomatidae; genus Ambystoma; species Ambystoma mexicanum. Next base: position 859,896,686 of record NC_090930.1, on the reverse strand, counting down.
ATACTGCCTAACTCTTCTTGAGGGAAGTCTGACTGCTCAGCCACAGCTACCAGGTAAATCTGGGTGGTGCAGACTGCTACCAAGTGGGTTTACTGCTATACCTGTAGTCTTAAATCTTTTGCAGTGTTCCCCAAGGGAACTGCACAGGTTTCTGCCTAACAACCACAGACATTTGGGTACAGACTCCGGCACTCGGTATTTCTTCTCTAGCCGGTACCTCTTCGCTGGGGCCGAGGAGGGGTTCTTCAGAAGTGCCAGCCCCTCATCCTAGACATCATCCGGGAACGGTACCGACAGAATGGTCTTCCTCTTCGCCTCCAGGCATTGGTACAGGAAGCCTTCCTTTCTCTTCCGGGGTGAGCTGAAAAAGTTCCAACGCACGGGCGATCATGGAGTGGAAGGATCCCACTTTGTCCGACGGAGAAGTCCTTGGTGGCGGAGAGAGGCCACTGTCATTGTCCGTGGCCATCCCTCTGTACCTAGTAGATGGTTTGGACGGAAGCAAGGTCTTCCTCATCGGATGAAGAAATATCTGTGCCCTGTAGCTTTTCCACACCCTCGCCCCCTTTCTTCGGGTCCCGAGTGGTCAGCTTCGGGCTGAGGTCCGGCATCCTCTTCTCCGGGGTCTTCTCCAGTGGTTTGGCCAAAGCCTCCTGCCTGGGAGGGAACGCCACCCTGGACCAAGCCAGCCCTTTTTGCCTTCGAGAGGGCGGCAACAACCATCACGATCGAAAAGGATGTCTTTACCTGGATCACCTGAGCCATAGCTGGCAGGACGGACACCTTGTCCTGCTTGGCCTTCTCCAGTTTCTCTCGCAGCTTCCCCAGGGTAGCTGACTTTCTCTTCGACCAAGACCTGGAGCAATAGCTGGATATTGAGTCTGATGGAGACGATGAATGCACCCTGGCCATCTTGGTGTGTGGTGACACAGGCAAAAGCAGACTCAGTGCTTGGCCTTGTCTTGAGCCCCCACGGACGGATCAGCCTCAAAAGGACTTTAGAAGCCCGCTCTGGCTGGTTCCGGATGAGGCATGCTCCTGTAGACAACATGGGGTAGAGGCCTTGGCCTTGAGTCACTTTGCCAGTCGGACGTGCAGGTCCATTGTGCGCTTGGAGAAGCCAAGCCAGATATCACAATCTTCTTCCTTGTGCGTCGGGTGCAGACAATACAGGCACTGGGACTGGGAATGCAGGTCATCCATGAAAACATGCTGCAAGCCGCCGCTAGTACAGAGCTTGAAGAGGGAAGCTCTGTCGTCCGCCGACATGATCTAGCACGGTTTAGGCCCGATTGACTTCTGGAAACTTCCAAGAAGAAAACACTCGACGATTTCAGGCCTTCAGGGGCAATAAGATGCCGAAAAACGGGTCCCCGTTAATCAGCTGTATAACCAATGGAGCACAGAGGCTCGATTGAACAAAAAAAAACAGGGGTTTACTACCAAAAAAGCGCAAAAAACGCTGAAAGAGCGAAACACGAGGACTCAACTCTTGAACGTGCAATAAAAATCTGCAGATGGCTGCCAGAGGAGGGGCTTAGGGAGAAGGCAGTCATTGGCTGGGGGCAGTATGACCCAGAGCTCAGTGAATGGTTTATAGGAGAAAGACACTTTACGAACGAAATTGAAACTTTTCTTTTACCGAGGATTCCCGGTCTGACGACGGACAATATCCATGAGCATGAGAATCAATGGCAGACCCCATGCTGGAAAAGCAGTGACACTTCCCAAGGGCGCAATGTTTTTTGCAGTCCTTGCCTGGAGGGGATTCTGCTGAAGACAGTAGTACCCCCTGCCCTTTTGCGAGTGGTTGTTACTACCAAGGAGTCATGTGTGGCGTGACCACAAATGTAGAGGGGGTAAGAGGGCTGGGTGAAAATGTTTCCACCCAAGGATTAACTACCCATGTAAGAGACGGGGACAGTAACAGAATTTAATAAGGGGATGGCTTGGCTAGGCTAACCCAGAGTCTTTTCCTTGAGGATGTCCTCCACAAAGTCCGAGTCGGGGGTGGCTTCGTGCATAGCATTTTTGAAAGGGTCGGCCACTCTCTTTAAGAGGGAGTTGAACAGCATTTGGTCGTCAAATGGTGTTGGGGAGAATTTTCATTTCTGTACCAATTCCCTTCAACCTTAGAGACCCCTAGCTCTTTTGCTCGACTTGGGGCTTGTGACATTTCACATGAGTGAGTGGGACATTTTTCTCACTCTCTCCTGTGTTTTTCCTGACTGGGATTTATGTGTTTTACTGTTTCATGGAATCTGATAAACTGCATAGGCACTTGCTTTTTGTAGTGACAGTACCTTAGGTGGAGTGCCACTGGGAAGTCCCTTGGACGTCTCTCAATGTTGAAATACATTTTCTCGGGTGAACTACCGTTCCCAAAAATAGTAAGATAAACCCAGTCTTACTCTTCTCTTTGTGGGTCCAGCACTCACCACCCTATGTGGAGTGCTGGGGGGGGGGGGTGGAGGGGTGACCTAGTCATCCTTATCCCACTTCTAATCTAACTTTAAATGGCTGGTGGCAGTGGTTTAATTGTACTACCAGTGTGCATGTTTGACGCATGCTGAACCCTCAGCTGCAGTACAGCACACATGGGTGTCCATTTTTCCAAAAAGGCCCCCCGTCTTCCTTTTTCACCATTTTCTGTTGGTTAGTTTAAGGGATTTTACTCTGTTCGTTGATGCAGTTTTGAGTCCTTCGTCTGTTTTGCCTTTGGCAGGCTTCAGCCCTGAAGACTGCCCAGGCTCCAGTGTGTCTGGAAAGGCAGGAACTGAGAGGATCCCAAAGCTTCCCTGTCCTTTGGCTCTAGGTGTGCCTGAGTTTAAACAGTCCCCATTGGCCATCTGGCTGTCCTGAAATGACAGCCTCCTTGCTGTGTGATTGACAGCACAGGCTGTGAATGAATGGGAAATAGCATAAAATGCGAGGTTTTTGGGACTAGTGGCAGAGTCTACCACAGGAGATTAACATCCGAAGACGAAACGGCAGCAGTACCCTCCTGGAACGCAAAGTGCCCGGTGAAGCCCTGCACCTGTGCTGATCCCGTTTTCATATCGATTTGCAAGTCCTGTATGGGACGACTTCCTCCCTTGGGCTGGTGGGACCAACTAGTCTCAAGATAAGGTTCCATTTGGCGCATCCCCCAACTTGCAGTGTAGCTGCAGAAGCCCAATGCCAGGGGTCCTGTGACCAGTGCATAGTCTTGCCAATTCCGAATCCGGCCAAATCTTCATGGGCATCCCGAGGACCCTAAAGAGACATGAAATCTTGAACTAGAGTGCCCTCACCAGAGTCCAGGACTGATAGAGCAAGCTTCTTCCAACCAGAGATATTCGTTATACATTGACATCGATGAAAAGGCGCCAAAACATTGAAGTGCCGCTGAAACAAAGGAAATCAATAGCCGAGAAGCCCCTCTCCAGAGTACTGCTGCAGGAGCCCGCCAGTCTTCCTTCCTTTTGTCACCATGACGAAGGTCCAGCAACAAGAGTCTGCCAAGCTGTAGCAAGGAGGAATCCAGCTGGAACATTTTTCTTCGAATCACAGGTACTGTGGGGTTGGGGTTTTCACCTTTTAGCCATAAGTTGTGCTTCCTATCTTACGAAGTGCTTTCGTTCCCCTTTAGAGTTGATACCAACTCCTGCACTGGCCTGAAAAGCTTGTGCTCTCTACAAAGTAGCTCCCTTGATTTACTGTGATTTCTGCTGAACTTTCTAACTTTGTCAAGACTTTACCCAAGAAGACGTGAATCAAAACTGTTGACTTTGCCCATTAACTGTGGCTGTCCTGGCTCCGTAAAGGCACCCTTCCAACCCTACTGGCTTTGGCAGTACTTGTTCCCTCATAGGTTATAATTGTGGACACTATTCGTTCTACAAAAAAAGTTATCTGCCTCCCTTTAGGAGCTTGGAAATGTTTTACACTGTGAAAGAACAAGTTACTTAACACTGGTAACTTTGTTTCAAATTGGATGTTCCTCCCGCGTACTTATCTTATAATGATCCAAAGCAGCTGCAGGGAATTTTTTCTACGGGGGCACTATGTGCCGTCTCATCGAGTCAATGTCACTCGAGGGCCTCTGTTCGACTGTCGACATCATCATCATCAGTATAAGTAGCATCCGCAGCGCCTGTTGGCTTCAGTTCTGTTTTTCCCCCTGCTGAAGAGAAATTACCAGGCGTACCATAGACTGTAGGCTCCAAGAAAGCGTAACTTGTAAGGACACCTAGATTGTACAGCGGGGTAGGCTGGGAGGGGCGATGAGGAATAGGTGGGAGAAACATCCAATCGAAAGAACATTACCAGGGGCAAATAACTTGTTCTTCGAATGGATTATGTCCTCCCACATATTCCTTATGATAGACTCCCAAAGCAGTACTAATTATATTTAACCATTGTCATGGACAGAATGAAGGACCACTTTTGCAAATTGTCCGCCCTGACTGGAAGATGAATCCAGGCAATTATGTCTCACAAAAGTGTGAACAGACGACCAAGTAGCCGCTGAACAAATGTCTTTGATTGGGACACCTCTGAAGAAAAGCAGAGGTTGCCATGCCCCTTGTGGAATGTGCTCTTAGGCCTTCCGGCAGGTCCTTGCAACATTCACCAATAGCCAGGATGATCCATCTGGATATAGTTTTGTAACTGCTAGACCCAATTTAGGGCCAGTGTAGCCAATGAATAATTGGTCATTTTTGCAAAATTTAGCTATTCTGAATATATAAAAACAGAGCCCTTTTTGGGTCCAGTCTAAGTAATCTTTCCGTGACAAGAAAATGTGTGGAGTCACAAACAGAGTACTTGTGCGCTATTTATCACTACTATATTCAGAAGAGGCGTGTGTAGCAGCAATTCCATACCCACCAACCCATCCACAAAGGCTGGCGAAAGTTAACAATAGTATAATAAAAATGGGGGTAGGAATGCGCTTGACACTGTTAAACTTAAGTAAATCAACAATCTTGCTAAATACAATGTTTTTAATAATAAAACTTTCTTTGAAGAACAGCCGACACGTGTTTCGACACTAAGGTCGTTTTCAAGGCTGGTTAACACACATCGTAAATAAAAATATAGTATAGATATTCAAAAAGATGACAAAGAAATAATCATTGAATACATAGCAGTAGAAAAATAATCGTTAAAATTAAAATACACATCGATATTCCAAAAGGATAACGAAAATGCAAAATTAAAATAAAATGAATAAACATACCAGGAAAACATGCAGAGGGCGAGGTACAGCAGTTGTAAATCAGTAAAAGCACAGTGAAATCAAAGATGACAAGAAAAGAAATGATTTAGAAAAAAATATATATAAACAATGTTCACTGTGCTTTTACTGATTTACAACTGATTTACAACTGCTGTACCTCGCCCTCTGCATGTTTTCCTGGTATGTTTATTCATTTTATTTTAATTTTGCATTTTCGTTATCCTTTTGGAATATCGATGTGTATTTTAATTTTAACGATTATTTTTCTACTGCTATGTATTCAATGATTATTTCTTTGTCATCTTTTTGAATATCTATACTATATTTTTATTTACGATGTGTGTTAACCAGCCTTGAAAACGACCTTAGTGTCGAAACACGTGTCGGCTGTTCTTCAAAGAAAGTTTTATTATTAAAAACATTGTATTTAGCAAGATTGTTGATTTACTTAAGTTTAACAGTGTCAAGCGCATTCCTACCCCCATTTTTATTATACTAAGTAATCTTTCCCCCTCCTTTCCTGGATGGGGAGGTGAATAGAAAGGTGGCAAAATTATTTTTGAGACAGGTGGAAGTCGGAGACTACCTTAGATGAAAAAAAGGTTTCACCCTGAGAACAACCTTGTATTTATAGAAAACCGTATGTGGAGGTTTACAGGAAAGAGCCTGCAATTATCTTACCCTGTGGGGCTGACGTTATTGCAATAAGCAAAAGAGTTTTGAATGTTAAAAGTCTTAAATCGGCATGAGTGTAAAGGCTCAAAAGGAATGCATGATAGAAACCTTAACACCAGATTGAGATCCAATACAGGGAAATTGAATGGAACTGGTGGAAATACATTAGTAAGACCTTTTAGGAATTGAACAAATTAGAGGGATCTTAAAATATGAATCCTCTTCCAAAGAGCGCTTGAAAATAGATGGTGCTGCCAGGTAAACCTTAATTGTTCTAATCTGGAGCCCCAGATTTAGTAAATGTAACAAAAAGGAAAGCACCATAGGTGTGTCACATAAAAAGTGCAAAAAAGAAGGTGGGTGAGGCGCGCACTCCCGGTCCTGGTCAATTGAACCTGTTGCAAAAAATATAATAAGTAGCTGGGTCAAATCCCAAAATGGACAAATATTCACAGGGTTAGATCCCTTCTGCTGCAAATCAGGTACTCAGTAATAACAGGGTTAGATCCCTTGCTGCAAATCAGGTACTCAGTAATAACAGGGTTAAATCCCTCAGCTGCAGTTCTGTGGTCTGTAGTTGTTCTCCTAGCGCTTTCTTATCTCAAATAATCATCAGGGAGGCTGTTGAGCAGGTGTGTCTAATTAGACTCAAAGGATTCTGGTAGCTGTAGTGAAAACGTTTTTTTCTGTTCAGGTGACCAGCAACCGACACCCCTCCAAAGCACAAGTCCTTCCCAAATTTGGGGGAGGGGAGAGAACCATCTTTATGATTCTCCAAAGTGGGGCACAGTCACCCCGTGGCGCTGCCTCTGGAGCCCGGGACTCCCATAGCATTCAGTACAAAAAAGAAGGTGGGTGAGGCGCGCACTCCCGGTCCTGGTCAATTGAACCTGTTGCAAAAAATATAATAAGTAGCTGGGTCAAATCCCAAAATGGACACATATTCACAGGGTTAGATCCCTTCTGCTGCAAATCAGGTACTCAGTAATAACAGGGTTAGATCCCTTGCTGCAAATCAGGTACTCAGTAATAACAGGGTTAAATCCCTCAGCTGCAGTTCTGTGGTCTGTAGTTGTTCTCCTCCTAGCGCTTTCTTATCTCAAATAATCATCAGGGAGGCTGTTGAGCAGGTGTGTCTAATTAGACTCAAAGGATTCTGGTAGCTGTAGTAAAAAGTGATACACATTCTTAACCCTGCACCAGCTGCTGAACTTATTCCAACGGCAGCAGTACAAAGATTTTGTTTCTGGCTTTCGGGCCGAAAGCAAGTTCTCCATTACGTCATCCGGGAGGTCCAATCCTTGTACCTCAGCCTCTTTGAAACCATAAGGAAGGCTGAGTGTCTTGACCTCTAGATGGAGAACCCAACCCTTCTCTCGCGAGAGAAGAGGCTCTCTTTGTGGAAGACCTATTGGAGGGCAGGTGGACATGTCCAGAAGGTCCAGGTACCACATCCTCCTGGCCCAATCCGGGGCAATTAGGATTATGATTTTTCCCAAACTTTCTCAACCTCCTGATCGAGTGAGGAATGACGGGGACTGGAATAAAATCATACAGGAGTGGAAAGTCCCAGGCCACTATGAACACGTCCCCTAGAGCGCATCTTGGGGGAAAATTCCCTGGAGCAGAACTGCTCGGACTTCTGGTTGACACTGGTTGCAAACAGATCCACTCGAGGCGTCCCCCCCAAAGGGTAAAGATCTCTTGAAGGACTTCCTGAGCTAGTTTCCACTTGTGGGAGACTGTGCTCTGCCTGTTCAGAGCGTCTGCCGCCGTGTTCACTCAGGCTAGGTGCACTGGTGATGGAGAAATTCCTTCTTGAATTGCCCAGAACCAGAGCTGCACTGCTTCTCTACACAGTGGTAGTGCCCCTACACCATCTCTCTTGTAGCGCTAATGCATAGTCACTGTGTTGTTCGTCATTATCTGGACATTCTTTCCCTGTACAGAAGACAGAAAGCCCTTCAGCGCTAGTCTGATTGACGCGTAGTTTGGACTCTGATGAGGACCAACGACAGCTTGTTAGATCGTTGGTGTGGGCTCCCGACCCCGTGAGTGAGACATCCGTCAATGCTGTTATCTCCGCCCATGGCTACCAAAAAGATTCTCCTTTGAGAATGTTGTCCTTGCAAGCCTACCACAGAAGGTCCTGAGAGACACTGCTCAGAACTTTCAGGTGGTCCGACATTCGGCCTGAAAACTGCGACCATTGAGTCCCGAGAGCCCATTGAATGGATCTCATTCTCAGGGGAGCCTGCGACACCAGAAAAATGCAGGATGCCATCAGAGAGCAACCTCAAAATAAAAAAATAATACAAATCGGAGGCCGGAAGATGCTGGGCACTCAAATTTGGTGACCATCTGCAGAATATGTCGAGCTCTCACCCCGGGTGGCGAGGCTTTTCTTGAGAAAGCATCTAGGGCTGCTCCAATAAATTGGAGTCTTTGAGATGTTATCAAGTGGAACTTCTTGTAATTTAGGGAGAAACCCAGTTTGTGAAGAGAGTGGCAAACTACGCTGAGATGCTCCTGGGCTTGTTCGGGTGAATAAGCCCTGATCAGACAATCATCTAGGTAGGGGTAGACGTGAATCCCCCCCCCTCTTCAGAGACTCACTGCCACCACAACCATCAATTTGGTGAAAACCCTCGGGGCAGAGGTCAGCCTGAATGGCAGAACACGAAACTGAAAATGAGAACTGCCAACCGCAAACATCCAGTACCTTCTGTGCTTGAAATGGATAGGCACATGAAAGTAAGCATCCTGAAGGTCCAATGACACCATCCAGTCTGGGAGTGGAGAGCCTGAAGGATTTGGGAAAGAGTAACCATCTTGAACTTGTCCTTACTGAAGAACTTGTTCAAGTACAAGATGGGTCTCAATCCTCCTTCCTTTTTGGGAATCAGAAAGTATGGGAAATACCAACCCTTGTTCCTTTCCGGTACATGGTTGAATGCACCTTTCTCTAGCAGGGTCAAAATTTCCTGCACAAGAAGCGGATCCGGTTTTCTGAAAGTTGTTGCCAAATGGATGATCTGAAGGCCTTTGTTGGAAAGGGAAACATTAACCTTGATCTACAGTTTCCAGTAACCAAGCATTCAAAGTAATACCCCGCCATTCTTTCAGATGCTAAATCTGCCTCCCAGCGGGGGTCTTGTGAGTCAGGCCTCAGAGTGGTTTTCAGGCGTCTGATGGTAAAACTGTTGCTTGGCTGGTCTTAGCACCTCTCCCTCGTCAACCACGAGGGAAACTTCTCCGACTTCTTTGACTGGCTTGTCCTCTTCCAATTCAGGAGTAGAATCGAACGGACTTACCCCTCAGGAAGATGAACCAGAGTAGGGGTGCGGAGGCTATCCAATGGCGGTGCTAAGGAGCTTTTCTAAACTCTCCTCAGCCTTGCTGCCAAACAGCCTCGAGCCGTCAAAGGGCATGTTGAGAAGTCTAGCTTGCACATCTGGTGCAAATCCGGATTTCCTCAACCAAGCAAACATGCGTAACACTGTGCTAGATGCTATGGATCTGCTGATGCTATGTGCAGTATCCAGAACTGACTGGAGACATTCACCCATTGCCTACTTATCATTGATTGCCAGCAAGCCACCCCTTTCCTCTCCTTCTGGGATGTGGCCAGCCGCCATAGCTACGCAGTCTCACAGGGTAAACTTAAAACTTGATAAGGTACAAGTAACATAAGTTGACTTTAATGTCATACTGCCAGCAGTAAATATCTTTCTCGCCCAGGCAGACAATCTCTTATCCCCATCAGGAGGAATGGATGGGTATGCTGACTGCTTGGTAGATTTAGCAGCCTGAACCACCAAACTTTCTGGTGTTGGATGTTTAGTCAGATACTCTGGGTCGCTTCTGGATGGTCTGTATTTTCTAGCAAACTTTGTATTCACAGCAGCCGCAGTCTCTGGTGTCTCCCAATTTGCAGAGACCCTTTTTTGTAGTGCAGTGTTTAAAGGCAAAATTTGATCTTTTTGGGGACCGTGATCCAAAATATCTGTCATGGCATCCTGCTCAAAAGAAGTAGGCCTGCTCCAACCTAAAAACTCTATAACCTTACTCATTTGTTTCCCATACAAGGAGTCTGCATGTTCAGTAGAATCTGGTCAAATCCTAACTTGTGAGCGGTATCCAACACTGGCCGACTGAAGGTTGTCAAGTCTTTTTATCTAGACTCAGATCAATTCATTTGGCATATTAGGGGTGTCATATTGTAACCCAAATGGTGGTGTGGTATCATATGAAGGTTCATTATCTTCATAGATGGCTGTTAAAATCTTTTTCGGGCAAAGGTTTGAAAACATTTTTCTGGATTAACACGGGATTCGTCAATCTCAAAGTAATCGTCGACAATGACTTCGAAGTCGGGGGTTGCCTTTGTTGGGCGTCGAAGGCTCTGATGCGGACCGTCAGCGAACGCCGGGACTACTTCTTATGCTTCTTTATAGGAACCCTCAATGGACTGGATTCCTGACTTGTCAAAGCCCTCAAAGATTTCTTGTCGGATCAAGATCTTTCTCTATGCAAAACCGGCTTATGGCTAGGTTTCGGAGATTTTGTCTGCGACTTCCCTTTGTCGTCTTTTTGCAGGTCATAAGGGGCATGGGATTTCTGCTTGTCCTTCGAGGGGGTCAGGCCGCATTCTCGAAGATTGAGCATTTCATTACAGAACACATCCCATTTTGCTAGGGAGTCAGATTTAGTTGGACACTTCATAACCTCAGCCAAGGAATCGCTGGAGGTCGAAGGTGACCTATTACGCCGTTTCTTAGCCTTCTTCGAAGACGAAGAATAGCATGATCGACTTTTAAGGCAACCTCCCCACTGCCAATTCACCTTTACGCACCAAGAGCGCCTTTTTGGTCATCGCCTGACAGGAGCCACAGTCGAAGGTACGGTGACAAGTACCAAGACAGACATATGCGGTGGGGGTCGGTGATCGACATCTTCGATTCACAGTTTTGCACTTCTTGAAGCCCGTCTTAGGTGTTCATGGAGCCAACGGGGGAAGACATTTTCGAAACGAATATAACTATCGAAGTTCACAGAAGAACTGATGCACGCCGTAATTCTTCAAAGCATTAGCTCGGAAAAACAGAACTGAAGCCAACCAGCGTGGGCTACGTCGATCGTCGAATGGAGGCCCTCGAGGGACATTATCGAGATGGCACATAGCGACCCCCTGTCGAAAATGTCCTAAGCAGCTGAGGTTGGAGGTATGATTATAAAATGAGGAATACGTGGGAGGACACAATCCATTTAAAAGTATGTTCTAAATCTAAATTCAATTCTAACCTTTCCTTCCTTTAAAAGCTCAATGACTGAATTGGTAACTGAAAATAAATGCAATACTGACTAACTGAAGTCACATCCGTGTGCTGGAATATGCCAGCATAAAGTATTTACCAACTGTTATTGTCCTTTACAGAGTGAATCTAAACATTGATGTTACTAGTACATAAAACATTTTAAAGAATGCTTATTTAAACCTCGTGTATATTATAAATATTTATATATAGCTAAGTGTTTAAGTGCTACTTGGCTACTTGTACTTCCCGATTTCAATTGTACAGCTTTACAGCTCACATTACCCCACTTAAGATAAGCCTGGCTGCTTAGTCACTAGCAATTTGTGTAGCAAAGGCCTATATTAAAAGGTGGGTTACCTAATACCATGCAGATAAGGATTGTAATTCACTAATTCTTACCTAACAACCGAAGAATCTCTACAGAGGCGTGGTAGGGGGAGCCAGACAGATGACATCTGGGTCAGTGGAATGTGGTGGTGTGTGCCACGAGCAGTGGTCCTCCGCATGATCCCAGTCTGGGTTTTGATCATAGAGATTAAACCCTTCAAAAGAAACCTCCTGGGTCGGGTCATCGGGGTATTCCCCAAAGATATTATCGTGGTGTCCCTATGGTTGTTAGGCAGAAACCAGTGCAGTTCCTTTAGGGACCACTGCAAAAGGCTTAAGACTACAGGTGTTGGCAGTAAACCCAATTGGTAGCAGTATGTGCCACCCAGATTTACCTGGTAGCTGTGGCTGAGCAGCCAGACTTCTCTCAAGAAGAGTTAGACAGTATATAGAGTATACAAGATAGGTACCAAAATACAGTAGCACAAGCAAACACCGACCAGAGCTTTGGTATCAAGTATATAATTATTTAAAGACACACTTAGAAACACTCTAGAACTATTATTGTAAGCAAGTTCAAAAACACAGTTACTATTAATATATACACATCCCTTATTCCTTATTAGACAAGTCTTAGTTAACACCACTTATTTCCAGACAGAGGTGAGCGCTTAACCAAAGATGGCACTCCAATAACTTAAGAAAAAGGGAGGGAAAATGTAGAAATTAGGAGCAGCACACAACACAATACTTTAGAAGCACTCCGCAAGGCAGGAAAGTCAAAGTCTACTTGTGAGCAAAAAGTTCAGAGGCCAGGCTCCCTCTTGGAGAGAGTAGAACACCAATGCGGCCAAGAACACACAGTTTAAAAGGCTTGGAAAGTCTTGCAGAGAGTTTAAAAAGGAATCAGTTCAGCTCAGAAAAGTTCAGTTAGCCAGCCTAGGGCCAACCCAAGTGGTAAGATGAGGATTTACGAGACACCCCACACAGACCGTTGAGAGGGAGGCAAGGCGGACACAGTACCTTGAAAGTGGAGAGAATCCTCCAGCGGGGGGAGTTGTTCCAGGCAGTGGATGCAAGTCGCGGCGTCGTCCAGAGGAAGGAGGAAAGCTGAAGGTCGTTGCACTGCCAGGGAAGAAACCAGCCACGGAGTTCTTCGGTTAAAAGGTACTACCCTTTTATTCGCGGTGGTGGAAAAAACGTGGTATCCCGGTTGCCGGGGTGCTTGGCACAGGCAATGCGGCCACCAGATGATCCGGGAAGGCGAAAAGGCAGGTAAACTGGTTATCCCCACCCGTCAAAGGAAGAAGATTCTTCGGGATGAAGATCTCCTCTCTCGTTGGAAGAAGTGTTGAGTCGGTTCAGCAGGGCTCCACCGGAGAAGCAGGTCAGCTCAGCTTCTCCCTCTTCGGATTCTTTGGTCCTGTGGCGACGTCTGAAGTCCCAGTCCCCAAAGCCCTGCTTTTATGCAGAAAACCCCCATTCATCAGTCCTAGCTGTCACCCAAACATGCTAAGTTCCGGGCGGCTCACCACTGGGCCAATCACACAAGAGTGCGACTTGAGTTGCCAAGGCAACTCAGTCCAGGGTGCCTAAACCCCCCCTCCCACACATCCTGTATACCCAGACAGAGTGGCACCACTTTTGGAGGCTTCTGTGTAGAAGCCTACCAAAAAGTGGAACAAAGGGCTCGACTTGGGTTGGAGTTACAGAGGTGAACACAAACGCCATTTTAAAACAGAGTCCTGGCGAAAAGACCCAACCGGGGAATAAATATTAAATAACCCGACGGTATCTTTAACATTGCACCAAAAAGTGGTGCGTTTAAAATGAATGGGAAAATCCCATAGTAAATATTCTTAAGGAATATTTTGCGTGGTAACCACTGCCACCAGCCAGAAACTCGATGAGGGGGGACTGCACAGTGCCCCCTTGAAAAACAGACCCTGGGGCAATCTAATTACCCCTACCAGTACTTCCACAATATGATGGTTTGTACTGTTTCTGTTCCCAATTTAAGACTAGTAAAGTCAATGGTGACTTTACATGCCCTGGGAGACAGTCAGTCCCAGGGTATGGAGTCTATGTTTGGGGGTCACTACGACACCCCTGCGTTACTGCACTGAGGGTGCTGTGTAACACTTAACAACAACCACATGAAACCCTATGGAGTAAAAGACCCCATAGCTCATAAAACACATTACAAAGTCAAAGGATATCTCAAATCATGTCTAAGAGTGGGAGAAAAAGAGTCTCACTCTTAGCAGGAGGAAACAATAAACCTCAAAAATCCAGCAAAGCTGCTGGGGGACTCACTAATTTTGGGAAATTAGCCTTAACAAAGAATTCTCCCTAACAGTGGTTCCTCCAAAGATGAAAAATGGGCACCAGGCGAGGGGCAGTTACTGAAATTTAGAGGGGACGGGGCAACAGTCCGCTTCCCTAGGTCTCTTCAATGCTGTCGTACTGGACTGAAAAGTCGAACTCAGCCATATACTTTTCAAACCTCGCCATAGTCCATTCTGAGGAAGATGAAGGGTCAGGAGTTCGGAAGGGCTGCCTAGAAAGTCACAAACCCTTATGTAAGGCATTAGAAAGAGGCTGAGGTGGGTGGGCTCGGAATAGTCCTCTCAGGGAGAGGGGGTGCCTTTGTAGTCCCTGACCGTCGAAAGGGTATCCGAAAGCTTTTTGCGATGCTTCGGAAGAGGTACTGACGGCGTAGAGGGTCTCGACGTGCCTGAAGGCACTGCCAGGGCCGGCGACACCACAGAGTCCTTCGGGGCTCGAACACCCTTGGATGGCAGTGGACTTTTTAAGAGGACTGCTTGTTCCAGAAGGAGTTTTATGCCCATTCACATGGCACAGGTGTTTGGAGGGTGCAGAACCGCAAGGTTTGGAAGGTTCCAGTGAAATCTACAGCGGCCCTATGATGACCCCTAAGAGGCCTTAGAGGTTGTGTGCTTAAGAACACATGGTGCCTGGGTGCCCTTGTCACCGGGGTGAGACTTCCCCATAACAATGGGGACGGCCCATCAGGGACGGACACTTTTGAGCGCGTAGGCTCCACAGAAAGGTGGATTGATTCCGAAACTGAGCCATGGCTGCCGACAGATTCCTTGTCTGAAGCGTTGGCGGGGGGAAAGGCTTTCGCCCTGCATAGCATAGGCCGCCCACCACTTAGTCTGCCTGTTTTACAGCATCTTAGGCCGAAAGAGTTTACAGGCCTTACATGAGCGCTCATCGTGGTCACAAGGAAAACACTTCATCGGCGATGCGTGGTTTTCCAGGGAAATTTGCCGTTACAAGACAGGTAGAATCTAAAAGGAGTCCTCTCCATAGCAGAGGTTAGCAGCAGCCAGACTGAGAAGAGAAAGAGGGGTGAAGGAAATGCATTCTTAGAGAGAAGAAAGAAACGGGTCCCCACTCTCCCTATTGTAAAGGACAGGCCTGAGGGCCAAGGCCACGTGGTCAAAAGTCACAGAGCAGCTGTAGATTTAGTCGGCAGCGGCAAGGAACCCACGATACAGCACCCGAGAAGGTTGTCGAAGTTGACTAAATGACAGTAGGCCGCTGGAATAGATCTAGCATTATAAACTCTTACAAGCTCTAGGTTGGCAGAAAAAAACAATCTGGTGGGACCTCGATGCACGAAGGGATTTTGGGTACATACATAACACGTCAGGGGTGGTGTTAGGGAGAATTCTCATACATGTGCTAATTCCTTTCACCTTAGACACCTCCAGCAACTTTGCTGGATTTTGAGGACTTGATTTCTTTAACTGGAAAGAGTGTGAGCCTTTTTTCCCACTCATGTATTTTGATGTGTGTTTTACTCATATGTTCTTTGATTATGGAGTTTTAGACAACTCCATAGGCATCATCTTTTCATGTGTGTTACACAGCACCCTCAGTGCATTGACACAGAAATGTCTTTTTAGACTTCCAAATGGTTTAAATACCTTCTCTGGGATCAACTACCGTTTCCCAGAGAATGTAAGGTTAAATTGACTATTAGTCTTTTTAGATTCCTAGACACAGCACACACTATTTTCCTATAGACTGCTGGAGGAGTTACCTAGTATCCCCTGTGTCTATAAACTCAGAGCAGTCAAATGCGACCCTTTCCTATCGAAATGGCTGGTGGCAATGGTTTTACAACGAACAACCATGATTTTTCCCGACCGCGAACACCGGTAGCTAAAAATCGCAGGAGCCATGTTTTTCAAGATGGCCCCTTAAACCCCTTTGTTTAAACCGGTCTCGGTCCTTTTCTCGCCATTTCTTTTTGGAAAGGTCCTCCTAGAGTTTGTCTCTGCACGCCAAACCAGGTTTGGTCCCTTGGTTCTTACACCTTTAGCGGGCTTCAGGACTGAAGACCGCCTCTGGCATCTGGGGTGGGCAGGAAGTGAGGGAGGTGCCCGAAACTCCCTGTGCTTAGTCTCCTAGGAGACCCAAATGCACTCTGGCGTGATTGGCTGGCTGACTGTCCGGCAAGGACAGCCACGCTGCTGAGTGAGTGACAGCTAGGCTGGAATGAAAGGGAGAGAACTGTTTAAAAGGCGAGTCTCTAGGACTGAAAAGCAGAGTCGACCAATGGAATGAAAGAACCAAAGACGAGCTGGAAGAGGACGGCTGTGCAACTCCTGGACCGTTGGTTTGCCCGGTGAAGCCCTGCTGCAGGTCCGAATTGCCAAGTTCATCTTGACAGAGAAGCCCCTTCAAGTACGACTTCTTCCTTTGAGTTGGTGGGACCAATCAACCCGTAAGCCACCTGGATACCATTCTCAGAGCTGGTGAGGTTTAACCAGGGGGAAGGGCACCAGCTTGTGTGCTTGACTACAGCTACTCGAACCAAAGATCTTCCGTTTGCCAGCTTGTTTGTCCAGTCCCCGTGCAGGGCGGGAGTCCCCTGACGTCATTCCTCTTGTCCCCACTACTGAGGAACAGTGAGATCTGCAGGACCCGTCAGGAATCTTCAGCTGCATCTTTTCTTCATATTAAGGTAGTGTGCTAACCCGATTGAGAGACCTTACCTCTCACTGTGAAAGTTCCAGAAACTTTCCAAACTTGCAGGCTTAATCTGCTTGTGACACAACATAGGATTCTTTTTTGTACAAACTACTTGAGAACTTTGGCAAAGATTTTACCGTTTACAACAAGAACTGCTCTTTCCTATCCAATACACTAGTCCATTGACTTTGGTGGCCTAGGCCTATTGAACTGAATCGAGTTCTCTAGTGAACTAAAACTATCTGCACCGCCTAAGAATGTATTTGTGATCTATTTTATTAACTTGTGCCTTTGTACTCCTATTTTAACTAACTGAAATGCCATTTTGCTCTTATTTCAGGGGAGCCTAATTCACTCAGAAACTTATTGGTTTGGTATTGAAGTGTGTATGATATTAAGTTGCCTCCTTCTAGTGAATGTTTTGTAAATGACTTTACTGCTCACATTCCCCCTTGAGATAAGTCTGGCTGCTCAGCTCGCTACCAACAAAAAAAAAAGGAAAAAAAAAAAAGAAAAAACGGTAGTACAGAATTATGAATAAGAACAAGTTATTTGCCAACTGGCAACGTTCTTTCGACTGGATGTTCCTCCAACGTATTCCACATCTTTGACATGTAATGTCCACAGCTGTGCACTTCGCAAACTTTTTCGGCAGAGGGCGTTCTGCGTCGATGACGTCGGGTCGAGGTCCCTCGTAGGCCTCTGTTGAGGGCCACGTCACCGGATGTTATAAATAGGACACCCGTAGCCTCAGTTTAAGTTTTTTCCCTCAGAACGTGTGGCACCAGTCTCATGCCCGCATGACTGCACTTAGCCTTGCGGAAATGGAAGCTGCAATCGCATAGGAAATTCTCCAGAGGAGCAGGCTGGGAGGGCGATGTGGAATACGTTGGAAGAACATCCAGTCTAAAGAACGTTACCAGTTGGTAAGTAACTTGTTCTTCGAATGGATTGTGTCCTCCAACGTATTCTACATCTTTGACAAACTCCCAAAGCAGTACCAGTAAACGGAGGAGGGAAAAGAATTTAGAGTACCCAATTAGATTGCGGAATAAAGAACCGCCTTCCCAAAGGCCATATCCTGACCATGGATTGTATCCAGGGAATAATGTTTAACAAATATGTGGATTGAAGCCCATGTAGCAGCATCACAAATATTCCTAATAGCAACATCCCTCTGGAGGGTGGTGGAAGCAGCCACGCCCCTAGTGGAATGAGCTTTCAACCCTTCAGGAGGGTCATTACCCGCCAATCGGCAACACTCCGTGATGGTAAAGATAATCCACCTGGACAAGGTCCGTTTGGTAACAGCCTGGCCCAATCAGTGTCCAGCATATCTTACAAAGAGTTGATCGTCCACTCTGACCCTGGACATCCTAGAAATGTAAAAGCTCAGAGCTCTCCTAGGATTCCAACCAATGGAGTCGCTCCTCTTCCTTACCAGGATGAGGAGGGTAGAAAGATGGAAGAACCACCTTTTGATGCAAATGATATTCAGAAACTACCTTAGGTAGAAAAGAGGGACGTACTTGCAGTGCAACCCTGTCCTTGTGAAACAAAGTAAAGGGTGGCTTAGATGAAAGTGACTGTAATTAACTCAATCTGCGAGCGAAAGTAACCACAACCAAGAACATAGTCTTGAAGGACAGTAATCTCAAAGGACAAGAGTGAAAAGGTTCAAAGAGCACCCATGAGAAATTTCAAAACCAAATTCTAATCCCGAACCAGCACCTGGAAAGGGGACGGCGAGAATACATCAGTCAGTCCTTTAAGAAACTCAGAAATCAAAAGAATCTTAAAGTAAGAACATTCTTCAGACGAGCGCTTCAAGATAGACAGCGCCGCCAGGTAACCTTTAAATGGTACCCACTTGAAGGCCCCTGTGGGCCAAAGAAAGTAAGAAAAAAAACAAGAACGGAGCACTGAAAAGGATCAACACTGCGATCTCTGCACCAGTCGCAGAACTTACGCCAACGATACAGGGATTTTGTTGCAGGCCGCCTGGCCGAAAGCAACACCTCCATCACGTCATCCGGGAGGTCCCAATCCTTATACCTTAACCTTTCAGATACCAAGCCTGGAGGTTGAGAGACTGGACCTCTGGATGGAGAACCTGAGCTGACCCCCCCCCCCGTCCCCTCCCCCGCCTTGAGCGAGCGAGCGAGCGAGAGAGAAGATCCTCTCGTAGGGAAGACTGCATGGAGGGCAGATAGACATTTTTAGAAGGTCCGGGTACCACGCTCTCCTGGCCCAATCTGCAGCAATGAGGATCATGTGGGAACCAAACCTTCGCACCACTTAAGGCATGATGGGGAATGGAGGAAACGCATACAGCAGTGGGACGGACCAATTCACCACAAACGCATCTCCCAAGGCTCCTCTTGGAGGAAATTCCCTTGAGCAGAATCTCACACTTAGGGTTGACACTGGTGGCGAAGAGATGCACTTGCGGTTTCCCCAAAGGGCGAAGATCTCCTTAAGGACTTCCTGAGCCAACTCCCACTCGTGGGAGACTGTGCTCTGCCAACTCCTAGCGTCCACCACCGCATTTTCGTCTCCGGCCAGATGAACTGCCGAGATCGAAAATTCCTGCTGGATGGCCCAGAACCAGAGCTGCATTGCCTCTCTGTACAACGGAAATGACCCTACAACCCCCCGCCCCCCTTTTTGTTGAGTTAATGCATGGCCACTGTGTTGTCCGTCATGATCAGGACACTCTTTCCCCCTCCCCGTACAGAGGGCAGAAAAGCCTTCAGGGCTAGCTCAGCTCTAACAGATTGATGTGGAGTCTGGACTCCGACGGAGACCAACGATCGCTGGCGGTCAAGTCGTTGGCATGAGCGCCCCATCCTGTTAGGGAAGCGTCCATCACTACAGTCACCTCCGGCCACCATTGCCAAAACGGTTACCCCTCATCAGGTTACCTTCGTTGGCCTACCACAGAAGATCCTGGGAGACCGAGAGTGGAATCTGAACGGGATCAGACATCTTGCCATAGAACTGTGACCACTGCATCTTGAGGACCCACTGCAGGGATCTCATCCGCAGCCTGGCCTCTGGCACCAGAATAATGCAGGAAGCCATGAGGACGAGCAACCTTAAGAATGCGAAAGCCGGGAGACACTGGGCATGTTGAAACTTGTCCACCATCTGCACAACGTGATGAGCCCTTACCATGGGAGGCAAACACTTCCTCAAGGACGTGTCTAACACAGCCCGATGTACTGGAGCTGTTGGGAAGGTGTCAGATGCGAAATTCAGGGAGAAGGCCAGATTGTGGAGGGTGCGGCAGGTGAGATCGAGATGATCCAACGCTTGCTCAGGAGAGCACGCCCGGATCAGCCAGCTCGTCCAGGTAGGGGTAGATGTGAATCCCCTCGCCCGAGGTACACTGCCACCACCACCACCATTAGCTTGTTGAAGGCCCTCGGGCGGAGGTCAATCTGAATGGCAGGCCCCGAAACTGAAAGTGCAAGTCGCCCGCCATATACCTCAGGTACTTTCTGTGCACGGGATGGATCGGCATATGAAAGTAAGCATCCTTGAGGGCCAGAGACACCAACCAATCCTGACGTTGAAGGGCCTGGAGGACTTGAGAAAGAGTGACCATCTTGAACCTGTTCTTCCAGAGAAGTTTGTTCAACCAACGCAAGTCCATGATGGGTCTCAATCCCCCGTCTTCCTTTGGGATCAAAAAATAAGGGGAATACCATCCCTTGTTCCTCTCCGCTACAGCAACAGTTCTATGGCGCCTTTCTCCAGCGGGGACAAGATCTCCTGCGCAAGGAGCGGATCCGGAATCTTCAAAGAAAGTTTCCCCAGTGGATTGTTGTGAGGCCGCTGAAGGAAGGGAAGCCATTCTTCGAGATACTGAGACAGTCTGTCCCCAACCGGCGAACCATGGGACATGGCCTCATGACTGTTTGGAAGCGTCTGAGGCAGTGCCTGAAGGCAAAGAGGCAGCTGCCTGAGCAGCTTTGGCACCACGATTTCCCAGTCCACCACGGCTACTTTTTCGCTGGCCCCTTTGACTGGCGGCCCTTCTCGTTCAACCAAAGGAGGAGTAGTAACGAAAAGAACCTCCCCTCCACTGCTGTCCCCAAGGATGAAGAGATGGAGGTTGACGCACCCCGGTGCTCAAAGATTTCGCCGCAGTTTGAGGTCTGCAACCTCTCAAGGCTCTCGTCAGCCTTGCTGCCAAACAAATGTGCGCCATCCAAGGGCATGTTCAGAAGACAGGCCTGCAGATCCAGAGCAAACCCGGACTTCCGCAACCACGCAAATCTGCATATAACGGTGCTCGCAGCCATGGACCGGATAACACTGTCGGCCGAATCCAAACCTGACTGAAGGGATTCGCACATGGCATCCTTGCCGTTCTGCACGAGAGCAAGGAACCCATCCCTTTCTTCCCCCTCGGGAATATGCTCAACGCCAAAGAAACAATTCCATAGATTGGGTGAAAGCCTTGCCAAGGCACACGTGGAGTTGGCCGATTTCAGGGCAATGCTACGAGCAGAAAATACCTTCCGGGCCCAACCGTCAAAGTGCTTGTCGTCCCTATCCGGAGGGATGGTAGGGTACGCCGCCTGTCTCGAGGTGGCCGTAGCCGCCTGAACCACCAAACTCTCGGGAGTGGGATGAGTAGATATATAGCTGGGGTCACTAACGGAAGGGCTGTATTTCTTGGTCAAAGATTTATTAACAGCCGGAAGAGATTCCAGGGACTGCCAAGCAGCCGACACCCTTTTCTGCAAGGTAAGATGAAATGGCAATAAAAAAAATAAAAACTAAAAAAAAAGGGGTCAGAGGACAGACCTTGATCTAAAATGTCCGTTAGATCATCCTGCACAAAGTCTTCAGGAGAACTGGACCAGCCCAGATACTCCGAGACGAAGACTCTGCATGAGCCCCAGGCTCAGGCCTACCAAATTCCACTTCCGGAGAAGTGTCCAACCCACTGGCATCATGGAGTGTCTGCCGCAACTCCTCCAGCTGACTATCTCCAGAAAAAAGTGGCGCCTCATCAAGGTCACCAGGGTCCTCAACCTCAGACCTTTCTTCCTCTTCTTAAATGTTATCCAGAGGGAGTTGAAACCCAGGCCTGGAGACAGAAGAGGGCCTGGAGGCCAAAACTGGCCGCACAAACTTCCCAGTAGCCTTCCTTGTAGGATCCACGCGATCCGTGTACTCCAAAAGCAAATTGAGAAAAAAAAATCCCCAAAAGCGCCGAAGGCTTTGACGCAGAGATCGTCGACAACCTATATGTTGTGAGCGCCGAAGACTTCGACACAGGTGCCAACGGCACCATGGGCCGGTACGATGGTAAAGCGTCGACGTCCGAGTCGGATGGACACGGAACCGACATCGAGCACTCAATAGGTAGCTGCGGTCTTGCTGGGGATGAGGACCGAGACCTAGAGACGTCTCTTGCAACTTTTTGAATACTTGTCCGTATGGGACCTTGAAGGCTCCTGATGTGAGTCGCGACGTGGTCCTGAGCCCGAAGGCGTGCGAGCCACGGTACGAGACCGATCCTGGCCAGTTTAGGCAGAAGGCACGACTGGACCCGTGCCTTGCGATTGACTCAGGAGGAATGGGCGGCATTTAAAGAATCTGTTAGCGATGTTTCAAGGTCTTAGTTGGGCACGTAACCTTCCCCGAGGCACCATCCTCCGAGGAGGATGGGGCAGGCGGCTGGTGACGGCGCTTCCTAGAGTGCCGGGACGAGGAAGATGAGTGGCGGGAACCACTCCGGGACCGATATCGCCAGGACTCCTTCCGACGTCATCAGTGTCATGCGACTCAACCTGGCACCACAAACAAATGCGGTGGGGGTCGATGAGTGACATTTTCGACTTGCAGTCTCGGCAGGTCTTGAAGCCAGACCGCAGAGTCATAGGGGTCGAAGAGAAAGACATTGCAACGATGAACACAAGAGGCGTGCCAAGTCTCATGAAGTTAACACGTTCGCAGAAAAAAACAGAACTGAGGCTACAGGCGCCATGCATCCTATTCATAACATCCGGTGATGTCGCCCTCAAGGGACATCGACCCGACGTAGACGCAGGACGCCCTCTGACGAAAAAGTTCCCAAAGTGCACAGCTGTTGACATTACATGTCAAAGATGTGGAATACGTTGGAGGATACAATCCATTCCAAGGTTGGTTTTGCTTACACCTGTACTCCTAATTGTATGTGGTGGTCCCAGAGGGTAATGCATGCAATTCTGCCTAACCGATGGTTACAGTAACACCCATGTTGACCTCCCTTTTCGATCTTCGAAAAAAAGATGCAATACTCCGCGATTACCACTAGATGTCGGACTATATGCACAGCTTGCGATGCTAAGCAGATCCACAAGCATCAACCAACTCGTAATGTTCTTTCGACTGGATGTTCCTCCAACGCATTCCACATCTTGCACATTACATGTCAAAGACGTGGAATGCGTTGGGAGGACACAATCCATTCGAAATATATATACCTTTCAGAGGGGCAGTAAGCAACTGCAAGGCAAGTAGTAACTTATTCTTTTCAGGAATCAAAGTTACACACTACCACATTTACAAGTAAGTACTTTTCAACGCTGGTCATAGTTTCAAGACAGAATCCATTTATTTTAAAGTCCTTCCCTATTCTAGGGAATTAGTTATTTCAGAGGCAGAAGCGGGGACCCCCCCCAACCCCCTCGTAGTGGTCTAGGAGGCAGGATAGGATAGGTTCCAGATGCAGGAATGTCAGAGTTCCAGAGAATATCTTGTCAAACAAGTAATTATTGACTTGAAGTGTTCAGGGACTCTGAAGAAAGCTCCCAAGATGTGTTCCTGCGTTAGACCGGGAGAACGGTCAGGATGAACGGCCAAACGCACAAATCAGCCATTCCGCCACACGGGATCGACAAGCCGTAAGGTAAGTATTTCCAAAGCCAACTCGGTACTTCAGCAGAAAAGAGCTTCTGGGTGGATGCCTTCAGGATGCAGCGGGACAGGTCCCAGTCCCTGGATTCTTGGTCTGGAGACGAATGAAATGGACACTGGATGGGACCTTGCAGCAGCAGTCGCCAGAGGAGGCTTCCAACAAAGGATTATTCACAGCTTCTCGCGGCTCTGTGGATTTGGCGCCTTTTTTTCAGTAACCAGATGAAGAAAGAATCCTAGGTCCTGCACTCTGGTGAGTGGACTTCAGGGATTCAAACCATATCTCTGGAGGTCCAGCAGGAGTCCAACGTTTCAGCAGGAATCGGACTTTGAAAGACTAGGCACTGCAATCGGGCTTGAGGTCCCCTGGTATTGGTGATTTGCAGCCTGAAAAGGTCACAGCATGCCATGGGATAACTCATTTTGCAGGTCTTCTTGAGACTAGTGGATCTCAGCAGCCTCTGGGTAGGAGTTGTTGCATTCGGGACCCCCAGGTCGCTTGGAAGGGTTAAAAAACAGACTTCGGTTACACAGCAGGCTCTCTTGCTGCTTGAATTAATTTCAGAAGTCTTCTCTTCATCTTCCTCTTCGGATTGAGCTCCAGTGGTCAACTTGTCAGCCGCTTCCAGGATCAGACTTTTTATACAGGAACCACAGCAAACTCTCCCTGCAGTTTACTGAATGAGGCAGCTGGCTGACCAATCAGGACAGCAACCCCCGACCCCCCCTCCCCGCCAGGAGGCAGTGGTTCCGTTCAGGGAAGCTGGAAGACAAAGGGCGCAGAGATTTGGACTCCTCCTCGCTTCCTGCCTTCACAGACACTCAGGAGCCTCGGCAGGGAATACAAATGATTCCAGCGAAGACAACTTCAGCCAAGATCTTTCTCGCCTAGGATGGAAGATAAAGACCCCAGAAACAACAAGCAAACGAGAAATAGAAAAAAAAGGAACACACCATTCTAGCACAATGGTGACCCTCCTGTGCATTAATGCTGCTGATTTTACAGCCTGCGAGTAACAATGACTAAAAGTCATAAAAGTAGTTCCACTGCCACCAGCCATTCAAGTTACCTTGTAATTGTAACACCAGTTAAGTGAGAAGGAGATACAGTGTCTTCCCAGCACTCCACATAAGGCGGGATGTGCTGGCTCACTATATACAATGTCAAGGGGATGGAAAACCCACTTTACTCCTTTGGAACAGGATTCACCCAAGATATTAGGAGAAATAAGGGAAGCATGAATACAACCTAGCACCAGTGCATTTAAGATGCAGTGTGCTGCCATAGTAAATTGCATACAGCCCAAATGTTAGAGGGAACTATAAATCCATACAAACACTAGGGAAAGACATAAAAAAGTCATCCATAAAAAGAGTAGAAGACTAGGCTAGAGGGAGAAAAGGATTCCCACTCACCAGGGGACAAGGAACAATCACCAAATACAGGCAAAACATTCTGGGGTTGACACGGGTCAGGAAGATGTGTCACATTATTGAAAATCTTACCCAACATGACATGCTTACCTTGAGTGGGTTTGGCTAACCACTCAGAGTACCCCTGTTCTTGGCCTTCTATAATCTGTACACAAGGCCAGGTCAAAGAAATCCATTTTAACAGTGAGTTTCAAACTCTTTAAAGGTTCAACAGCAATTTACCAGAACACAGTTAAGATCGCTCCTTTCTTCCAGACCCAAGGCTAACGCAGGGGCAGGATACAGGACCAAGGTTCGAAGACAAAGGGTGAGTAAAAGGGAGTTAGAAGACAAAGGGACTTGTTCCCCATGTTATCCTATTGAGGAAGAGGGTCTGGGGGAATGGCTTGCTCAACCCCCCCCACTCCGACTCAGATTTGTCCAGATGTCATGATGAAATATCTGGGGATTGCTGGGGGAACATTGCAGTGAAAGGTGCCCACGGTATGCAGGACTCAGGATTCTTCTGGTCGGGTGCAACCCCAAGATGCAAACCGTGCGCAAAGAAATAATCCAACGATGCAGGCCTCTTCACGACACCTCACAGGATGCTGGAAGGAAAGTTCCAGCGACAACAACAATTAGCAGGTGACAACAGGCATCCTTCCAATCACGGCCACAGAAACTGCTTAAGGACAGGTTCCCTTCAAGATAGGAAGCTGGAATTCAAGGAGGTGACTTGTGGCACAAACTGGCGACTATCACAGTTCTAGATGACCTAATAACAGTGACGGTTCTGGCGATGCAAACCACAAGAGCTGGTCAGTCCACCGGGCAGTCCAATGCCACTTCACGGCTCTGAAGGGCTGGATCCTCGAGAAAGTGTTGAGACTAGTCACTGAAGCACTGCAGAGGGTCTTTGGGGATCAAGCAGAGGAAGAGGGCTTTGCCAGGCCAGACACTGGAAGGGATGCTGGGACACAATCTGAGTTTTCTTCGGCTCAACAACTGGCCGCTCTTCTTTGAGGGATTATGGGCTCCACCATAGATCTGAAGAATGGCTGCAGGAGTAGTTTTCTTATCCAAAATCTTAGCTTGACACCTTGGTGCAGGCATGACATTGATACTGGAGACAGTGTGTCTACCAAATGTAGGAGTTCTAGAATGTCAAACAAAGTCAGAACCCACATTAAGTCGGAAATCAACAAAATGTTAGATCTAGGGGTGACAGCCTTCCAGGAGTCTGGGGTCCAGTCCAGTGGTTCTGGTACTAAAAGTCGGAACATCTGACTTTAGATTCTGTATGGACATCAGAGCTCCAAGACAAAAGCATGCACACCCCCTTCCATAAACTGCTGAGTTGGAGGATATAATGGGTGTTGGCAAGCACCTTAGAATCTTTGAACTTACTGCAGGGTATTGGCAAATATCCGTGACAATAAATGCCATGGAGAAGACCAGATTCCCATCTTCTGAGGGATTTTACCAGGGTAATGCCCTTTGGCTTAAAGAATGAACCTGAAGCTGTCCAGAGGTTGGTCAACCAAGTCCTCAATGGGTTAATTAATTCTGAATGGCCCATTTGGATGATCTTCCCATGTATGGCTAAAAACTGCTAGAACATGGCACCTTGAGCTTGTGTTGCAGCTCTTCAGCAGGCCCGCAGGACTATAAATGTTACCACATGCCAGATTGGTTGGGTTTCCGTGACCTAACTCAAGATTCAGCCTCTACCCTGTAAAGTAGGCTGTACAAGACTGGACAACCCCCACCACTCAAACTCAGGGGAGAGCTTTTCTAGGCTTCACTGGGTACTATTTAATGCAGACTATGGTACCATAGCTGCCGCTTACCACTCTAGTAAATCCTAAAATGCCAAAGAGAGTCACCTGGACCGAGGATTGTGAGAAGGACTTGCAAGGTCCGGAGGATTCCCTTTGTTGGGCCCCTTTTCTCAGGATACCCGATTGCCAAAGATCTTTTATTGTGCAGATATATGCCTCCGACACTGGAATAGTTGCGTCCTTTCACAGTTAGATGACAAAGGATCCTATAGGTTTTATTATTCACCAGCTTGAGGACAGAGCTCAGGTGGGCAACAATGGTGAAGGAATGTTTCTCAATTATACAGGCGTTGGGGAGATGCATAATTTTTGTGTTTCATCCCCTCTCCTAGCGAGACCCCCAGCATGTTTTGCTGGACTTCTGGACCTTTTTCTTTAAATCCTGAATGAGTGGTGCCATTTTCCACTTGTTCATTCTTATGGGCTCTGTATTTTTGGACTCTATTTGCACTGCTACATAGCTCTTAAAAGGCATGTATATTTTACTATTGCAGCACAGAACTCCTCAAACAATGTTGCTAGGGACCCTTAGGGCCCTTCTTTGAGATTATTCTTATCCTCAAGTAAAGTACAGTTCTTAAGGATAGAGTGATACTTCGTACCTCTCCTAAAACTTTTTAGCCTGAGAGATTGGCACATCCCACCTTAAGTGAAGTGCCAGAGGGATACCTAGTATCCCCCTTCTCTCTGGACCTGTGACCTTAGTCACAGAATCTCTTAGTTATGGCTGGTGGTAGTGGACGTGTTTTACCAATTCCAGCTGTGAGACCTGCGAACAAACCAGAGACTCGTCAGAAGGAGGTCTTATTACCAACTTCTGCTGCAGTCCTGGAGGAGCCCTGTCTGGCTGAAGATATTTAGTAATCCTGCAAAGGATCTGCAACCCTTGGAGTGGAGGGAACAGCCATTCCTGAAGTCTGCTCTGTACCCTGCAACGAAGAGCCTTCGGGAGTGTCCCGTGATCGTCCTGTAGCTGACCAGCTCTGAATTTGGGCTACCGTTCTGCTGGAGACACCGTGCAGAGTTTCGACCTGGAACTTGGGGGATCCTCAGCTAGACCTATGAGACTAACCTCTGCAAAATGTCAGCATCCTAGCACCAAGGGGACCCGAGATAGGAGGGAAAGTCCTATCGCAGCAGTTGAGTCTCTTTGCATCGCTGTGCTGCAGTGATCACCGTCGGAAATCGCTTACCCAACCCCAATCCCGAGAGGGGTCCTGCATAGAGTTTTGCTGCGTTCCTCAATCTAGAGTCCTTGCAAAAGTGAAAGACACCAACCGGAGATCAGCTAGAACCTGCAACCCCTTTAAAATCGAGGACTGCGACTTTCAGCAGGAAAAGCAAATTCAAACCCTCTTCCTTTGTCTTGCCAAGTCTGTGGAAGAATCCGAGTATGGGGTGGGGGGTATGTTGCAGAGCTTCTTACTTCTTACCGACCCCTATACTCCCATTATAAGTCAATGGGTTTATAATAAGACATGCATTACTTACCGTAATTGCATTTCTGATGATTGTATCTGCTTAGATTCACATGCTGTGCATATGGTCCAACATCCAGTGGTAACCATGGTGTATTGCAGTATTGCATCTTGTCTTTCAGGGACGGAAAGGGGGCATATGCGTGTCTAACACTATCTCTATCGTGACGTGTAGTGTACCCAAAATCCCTCACGCGCCGAGGTCCCTCCGATTGCATTTTTTCTGCCATGAGGGAGCCCCAGGCTATTGTGAGTACATAAAGAGCAAAAGTAGTAAGACGTCTATGTTCCTTCCACCTCGAGCGGGGAGGCAGGGAGGCCGCATGTGAATCTAAGCAGATACAATCATCAGAAATGCAATTACGGTGAGTAATGCACGTCTTCTGATGCTTGTTAATCTGCATAGAATCACATGCTGTACATAGACTAGCGAGCAGTACCCGGACTTAGGTGGGTTGTGAGAAGGAACAGTAGTGAAAAGATGGCTTAATACTGCTTGTCCCACCTGAGAATCAGACCTAGAATGAGTGTCTAGGCAATAGTGTCTTGAAAAGGTGTGTACAGTACTCCAGGCTGCTACCTTGCAAATGGATTCAAGTGGAACATTTGCAATGAATGCTATGGAAGTCCCAGTGCCCCAAATTGAGTGTTCTCTAGGCTTGAAGGGCAGTTCTCTCTTAGCAAGAATATAACAGTGTGATGCATTTGACAATCCACCTTGAGATAGCTGATTTAGAGACAGGATACCAGTCTCTACCAGCTGCCACTGAAGCGAAAAACTGGTTTGTGTTCCTCAGGTGGTTTCGTTCTTTCCAGGTAGAACATGACTGCCCTGCGCACATCTAGTGTGTGTAGGCTCGTTTCGGTCATACTATACATACCATTGTGGAAGAAAGTAGGTATTTCGATTGATTGGTTCACATGGAACTTCAAAATGAATTTAGGTGCAAATCTGGGATGGGTGCGCAGAACCACCTTATCCCTGTGGACTGTAACGAAAGTGTCTACAACTGAAAGGGCCTTTAGTTCGCTAACCCTTCTAATAGAAGCGATAGCTTCTAGGAAGGTCGTCTTATAAGTAAGGTCTTTTCGACTTGCTTTATGCATTGGTTGAAAGGGAGACCCCATGAGTTTGGTCAAAAGCACATTTAGATCCCATCTGGGAGCTGGGTCAACAATGTGAAGCGTAGACAAATTTCCCTGACCAGGCTATCCAGAGTCCGTTCCACTTGGAGCGGTTCTGGGGATACCTGGAGGCTTAGTCTTGGCATTGGGTGTTCTGAGTAGCGAACAGGTCTAACTCTGGGAAGCCCCATTCTTTGTGTAGACGCCATTCGTATTCTAAGGCAGTGGGAAATCTCTGCTGAGCACGTCCGCCAGAAGATTGAGTTCCCCTGGAACGTGTTGGGACAACAGGAACATCTTGTGTTTGAGAGCCACATCCATGTGTTTTGGGACAGCTTGGATAGCCTGGAGAGTGTGTGCACCCCCCCCCCCCATTTGTTTAGGTAATACATGGCTGTGGTGCCGTTGGTCAGGACCAGAACTGTCTTCCCTTGAAGTTGTGTCTGAAACGGGTTTTCCCTCGACCACCACTGCAGAGAGAATGAGGGCTGGTGAGAAAACTACCAGATCTTCCCATTGTCCGCTGGCCAGACACAACGGGCTGTTGAGCCACTCTTGCATGGGACGCATGCGCAGCCGCCAGAGGGGAACTAAATAAATGTTATGTTACTTTGCATTTATATAGCACCTAATGTACCATTGGTATGGTCTCAAGGTGCTGGTAGGTTGAACGCCCTCATGAACCGAAGTTCAAGTCAGTAGAGAGAGAGTCAAAGGTGCGTGTGAGCACCGGATGTGTGTGCAGCTGGTGTGGCATTCGTGCGATAGCTGCTTCTTAGCGGTAGATGTGGTGGTTGAGAGATCAGGAGTATGTGTTCGTTCTGGCAGGTTCTGGCTGCGTTAGGCCTGAGAACGCGTAGGCTTGAGGGTGTGTAAACAGTGTTTAGTTAGAGTGATAGGGAGTATGAGGCAAATGATGGTATGAGAACAGCTATACCGAAAGGTGTCATAGTATCGCTGTGTTCTAGTTGAGTGGTGGTGTAAAGAAGAGATTAAGCGTGGAGATGCGATATGGTGGTTTCCATTAGGTGTTTGAGATCAGGCCCACTCCGATAGCTACATGTAGTCCATTCTTTCTGGTTTGTTCTGGGTCATCCGTTTCACCTGGTTCATCGGTCCAACCCAATTTATTGGTTGCACTCACATACTACACTTGTTCCAAACCCATACTTGCATATTTCGTTCTAATTACATTTTTCGTTTAAAATCGATCCACTTTGCCCTTTCCATCCACATACTTCAATCGTTCTATTCAATATATTTGACCCATTTTGTCCACACACTTCACCAGTTCCTTCCACATACTTTACCCGTCTCATCTATATACATCGTCCGTTCTTCCGGATCCATCCTCTGTTTCTGCCACCCACTACCCGTTTCCTCCCTTTACTATATCCATTCCTTCCAAACACTTCATCCGTTCATCCACATACATCACCCGTTTGCTCCACGCTCGACACCTACTCTGTGCTCTCCATGTGCTGCGCACTCAGCATCCACTCCCTGCTCCGCCATCTACACCCGCTCCGCCATCTACACCCGCTCCGCCATCTACACCATACTCTACATTCGCTCAACACCCTACAATGGCTGGACACCACCGCATACTACATCCACTCAACACCCTACGTCTGTTCGAGATCATCACGCCCTACATCCTTTCAACACCCTAAATCTATTCGACAGCATACATCCACTCTATTAACCACTCACACAACGTACCTTCCGCACCACAACCTACATCTGCACTACACTTGTATCTGTTTTGCGCCCGCTCCAGGCCCGCATCCGTTTTACGCACTATTCCGCTCAGCGCACTCATCCGCTCTACGCGCTTCATCCAGTCTACCGACTTTATCCTCTCCACTCACTTCGTTCATTTATCCTGCATTATCGGTTTAGCCCGTGTCACTTGTCGTACGCACTCGTCAAATCGTCCATTCTGTACTTTCCATTTATACCATGCACTCATACATTCCATGCCATCTGTCTGTGTACCCATCAGTCTCCTGTATTCATCTTTTTATTCATTTCGGCGATTTTATTCCTTTCGTCCATTGTAATCATTACATCCATTTAATTAATTTCAAATCGCATTACTGTTTTCATACGATTTATTCTTTTTATCCACTTCACTGCTTTGATCTACTTTACTCATTCTATTCGGTTTGTCCTTTTAGTTTACATTACCGGTTATTTTGTCGATTTCTTGCTTGGATCTTGATGTTGTATTATTTGTTTTATTATTAAGATCTAGCATTTTTTTTATGCTTTCATTGAGATGCTGTTATTCAGGATTTAGTTGATTTGAGTACAGGGTTGGTTTTTAGGGGAAGAGCCAAGTTTTCAGTAATTTCCGGAAAGACATGAGGTCTTCAGTGAGGCGGATGTGGGGTGGGAGTGTGTTCCACAGCGTGGGGGCCAGGCTGAGAATAATGATCCGCCTAACTTGACTGAGTTTGTTTTAGGTATCTAGTCCCTGCTAGTCAACCATGCACAGCAGGCATGTGGATGGGTACTAAGGAGGTAGTCTTGAGAGTATGCAAAGGCAGTAGATAGATTATGTGAGCAGCAAGACTGAATGTTTGTCATGGGATATGGCTGCATTCTAACGTCCGACTAGGTCTTAGGGTGGGGGATGTAGTGTTTGTTTGTGGAGACATAGTCCAGAGAGTATGCAAGGGCAGGAGAGATGTTATGTGCCCAGCTAGACCAAATTTTTATCATGGGGGGATAGTTGCATTCAAGTAAAATCGGTTTCAGATCCAACTGATCTGAAACAGGCACTGGTCATCCACTTTTTCTTGTTGATGAAACATTTTTTATTATCATTTAATCACAACATAAACAAAACAACCAAGACCAAAAAGGGAGGAACAAGAAAAAGACGAGCCAATTACATCCACTGGGCCGGGCCACCTTACAATAATAACTGTCTTGCATCACCATCTTCATGGAGTACGGTCACGATTCACCTTATAAGTGTTCTGGGTGATGTCCCCGGAGTCCGTATACCTCAGGACCCTCCCTCCTCCCATGCTGCCCATATTTTGGAGGCCTTATTGGGACAGCCTCTTGCAGTATAGATCCTCCTTTCAATCATAGCACATGTGTCCATGTCCAATGCCCATTGCTCCAGTGTCGGAGAGTCCGGGGCTCCCCACTTCTGTGCAATATTGCGCTTGATTAGGGCCGCCGCCGTATGAAATAGCAATTCTTCCCATTTGTTCAGTTCGTGCTCCCCCGGTGCTCCCAGGATTAGGACCTTCGGGTCCATGTCTATAGTTTTGGAGAGTATCCGAGTCAGTTCCCGACAGCAGGCTTCCCAGAAAGAACATATCGGGGACAGGACCACAGGATGTGAAAGCTCCCCCTCCTCACTCCCGCACCTGAGGCAGTTCGGGTTCGTTGCTTTGCCCCACCCAAACATTGCAGTTCTGGGATAATACACTATGCAGTATTTTCAGTTGCACTAGTCCAAGTCTCGAGGAAATGGCGGCTTCTCATGGGTGCATTAGTACCCGGATCCATTCCTCAGGGTCGATCTCCCCTGCATCCATTTCACATTTGGCCTTTAGACTGGTCAACTCAGGGGTTGCGAAGGAAGTGGTGGCGTTGTAAAGAATGGATATGCATTTGGAGGGAATATATTCGGGTAAAATGTTGTGTTCTAGAGGCGAACATTCTGGGATATTGTCCTCTGTCGATATATGGACTCTCAGGGCATGGGACATTTGCATATGATGGTATCTGTCATTGTCTGGGAGATGGAACCTGC